>NW_025111118.1:0-4800000 GCF_015476425.1 Leptopilina heterotoma
CCATCAGAAATCAAAATTTGGGAAAACGAACGAATAAAATTTATTTCGTCCAAATTTAATAATTCTAATTATCTGAAAATCACCACGAGTTCTAGTAGGCACTGAGCCCTACTTAATCCTGAAGAAAAGAAAATTTTATTTCAATTTTTAAGTAGTAGCAGGTCCACCCGTACGCCATCAGACAATAAAATTTAGTAAAACGAAATAAAAATTTATTTCCTCCAAATTTAATAATTCTAATTATCTGAAAATCACCAGAGTTCTAGTAGGCACTGATCCCTACTGAATTCTGAAGAAAAGAAAATTTTATTTCAATTTTTAAGTAGTAGCAGGTCCACCCGTACGCCATCAGATAATCAAAATTTGGTAAAAACGAAAATAAAAATTTATTTCCTCCAAATTTAATAATTCTAATCATCTGAAAATCAATAGAGTTCTAGTAGGCTCTGATCCCTACTGAATTCTGAAGAAAAGAAAATTTTATTTCAATTTTTAAGTAGTAGCAGGTCCACCCGTACGCCATCAGACAATAAAAATTTAGTAAAAACGAAAATAAAAATTTATTTCCTCCAAATTTAATAATTCTAATCATCTGAAAATCACCAGAGTTCTAGTAGGCACTGATCCCTACTCAATCCTGAAGAATATAGAATTTTATTTCAATTTTTAAGTAGTAGCAGGTCCACCCGTACGCCATCAGACAATCAAAATTTGGTAGAAACGAAAATAAAAATTTATTTCCTCCAAATTTAATATATCCAATCATCTGAAAATTACCAGAGTTCTAGTAGGGACTGAGCCCCACTCAATCATGAAGAATAAAGAATTTTATTTCAATTTTTAAGTAGTAGCAGGTCCACCCGTACGCCATCAGATAATCAAAATTTGGTAGAAAACGAAAATAAAAATTTATTTCCTCCAAATTTAATAATTCTAATCATCTGAAAATCACCAGAGTTCTAGTAGGCACTGATCCCTACTCAATCTTGAAGAATAAAGAATTTTATTTCAATTTTTAAGTAGTAGCAGGTCCACCCGTACGCCATCAGACAATCAAAATTTAGTAAAAACGAAAATAAAATTTATTTCCTCCAAATTTAATAATTCTAATCATCTGAAAATCACCAGAGTTCTAGTAGGCACTGATCCCTACTGAATTCTGAAGAAAAGAAAATTTTATTTCAATTTCTTAGTAGTAGCACCTTCACCCGTACGCCATCAGACAATCAAAATTTGGTAAAAACGAAAATAAAAATTTATTTCCTCCAAATTTAATAATTCTAATCATCTGAAAATCACCAGAGTTCTAGTAGGCACTGATCCCTACTGAATTCTGAAGAAAAGAAAATTTTATTTTAATTTCTTAGTAGTAGCACCTTCACCCGTACGCCATCAGACAATCAAAATTTGGTAAAAACGAAAATAAAAATTTATTTCCTCCAAATTTAATAATTCTAATTATCTGAAAATCACCAGAGTTCTAGTAGGGACTGAGCTCTACTCAATCTTGAAGAATAAAGAATTTTATTTTAATTTTTAAGTAGTAGCAGGTCCACCCGTACGCCATCAGATAATCAAAATTTGGTAAAAACGAAAATAAAAATTTATTTCCTCCAAATTTAATAATTCTAATCATCTGAAAATCAATAGAGTTCTAGTAGGCTCTGATCCCTACTGAATTCTGAAGAAAAGAAAATTTTATTTCAATTTTTAAGTAGTAGCAGGTCCACCCGTACGCCATCAGACAATCAAAATTTGGTAGAAACGAAAATAAAAATTTATTTCCTCCAAATTTAATAATTCTAATCATCTGAAAATTACCAGAGTTCTAGTAGGCACTGATCCCTACTGAATTCTGAAGAAAAGAAAATTTTATTTCAATTTCTTAGTAGTAGCACCTTCACCCGTATGCCATCAGACAATCAAAATTGGTAGAAACGAAAATAAAAATTTATTTCCACCAAATTTAATAATTCTAATCATCTGAAAATCACCAGAGTTCTAGTAGGCACTGATCCCTACTGAATTCTGAAGAAAGAAAATTTTATTTCAATTTCTTAGTAGTAGCACCTTCACCCGTACGCCATCAGACAATCAAAATTTGTTAAAAACGAAAATAAAAATTTATTTCCTCCAAATTTAATACTTCTAATTATCTGAAAATCACCAGAGTTCTAGTAGGCACTGAGCCCTACTTAATCCTGAAGAAAAGAAAATTTTATTTCAATTTCTTAGTAGTAGCACCTTCACCCGTACGCCATCAGACAATCAAAATTTGGTAAAAACGAAAATAAAAATTTATTTCCTCCAAATTTAATAATTCTAATCATCTGAAAATCACCAGAGTTCTAGTAGGGACTGAGCCCTACTCAATCTTGAAGAATAAAGAATTTTATTTTAATTTTTAAGTAGTAGCAGGTCCACCCGTACGCCATCAGATAATCAAAATTTGGTAAAAACGAAAATAAAAATTTATTTCCTCCAAATTTAATAATTCTAATCATCTGAAAATCAATAGAGTTCTAGTAGGCTCTGATCCCTACTGAATTCTGAAGAAAAGAAAATTTTATTTCAATTTTTAAGTAGTAGCACCTTCACCCGTATGCCATCAGACAATCAAAATTTGGTAGAAACGAAAATAAAAATTTATTTCCACCAAATTTAATAATTCTAATCATCTGAAAATCACCAGAGTTCTAGTAGGCACTGATCCCTACTGAATTCTGAAGAAAAGAAAATTTTATTTCAATTTCTTAGTAGTAGCACCTTCACCCGTACGCCATCAGACAATCAAAATTTGTTAAAAACGAAAATAAAAATTTATTTCCTCCAAATTTAATACTTCTAATTATCTGAAAATCACCAGAGTTCTAGTAGGCACTGAGCCCTACTTAATCCTGAAGAAAAGAAAATTTTATTTCAATTTCTTAGTAGTAGCACCTTCACCCGTACGCCATCAGACAATCAAAATTTGGTAAAAACGAAAATAAAAATTTATTTCCTCCAAATTTAATAATTCTAATCATCTGAAAATCACCAGAGTTCTAGTAGGCACTGATCCCTACTGAATTCTGAAGAAAAGAAAATTTTATTTTAATTTCTTAGTAGTAGCACCTTCACCCGTACGCCATCAGACAATCAAAATTTGGTAAAAAACGAAAATAAAAATTTATTTCCTCCAAATTTAATAATTCTAATTATCTGAAAATCACCAGAGTTCTAGTAGGGACTGAGCCCTACTCAATCTTGAAGAATAAAGAATTTTATTTTAATTTTTAAGTAGTAGCAGGTCCACCCGTACGCCATCAGATAATCAAAATTTGGTAAAAACGAAAATAAAAATTTATTTCCTCCAAATTTAATAATTCTAATCATCTGAAAATCAATAGAGTTCTAGTAGGCTCTGATCCCTACTGAATTCTGAAGAAAAGAAAATTTTATTTCAATTTTTAAGTAGTAGCAGGTCCACCCGTACGCCATCAGACAATCAAAATTTGGTAGAAACGAAAATAAAAATTTATTTCCTCCAAATTTAATAATTCTAATCATCTGAAAATTACCAGAGTTCTAGTAGGCACTGATCCCTACTGAATTCTGAAGAAAAGAAAATTTTATTTCAATTTCTTAGTAGTAGCACCTTCACCCGTACGCCATCAGACAATCAAAATTTGGTAAAAACGAAAATAAAAATTTATTTCGTCCAAATTTAATAATTCTAATTATCTGAAAATCACCAGAGTTCTAGTAGGCACTGAGCCCTACTTAATCCTGAAGAAAAGAAAATTTTATTTCAATTTTTAAGTAGTAGCAGGTCCACCCGTACGCCATCAGACAATAAAAATTTAGTAAAAACGAAAATAAAAATTTATTTCCTCCAAATTTAATAATTCTAATTATCTGAAAATCACCAGAGTTCTAGTAGGCACTGATCCCTACTGAATTCTGAAGAAAAGAAAATTTTATTTCAATTTTTAAGTAGTAGCAGGTCCACCCGTACGCCATCAGACAATAAAAATTTAGTAAAAACGAAAATAAAAATTTATTTCCTCCAAATTTAATAATTCTAATTATCTGAAAATCACCAGAGTTCTAGTAGGCACTGATCCCTACTCAATCCTGAAGAATAAAGAATTTTATTTCAATTTTTAAGTAGTAGCAGGTCCACCCGTACGCCATCAGATAATCAAAATTTGGTAAAAACGAAAATAAAAATTTATTTCCTCCAAATTTAATAATTCTAATCATCTGAAAATCACCAGAGTTCTAGTAGGCACTGATCCCTACTCAATCCTGAAGAATATAGAATTTTATTTCAATTTTTAAGTAGTAGCAGGTCCACCCGTACGCCATCAGACAATCAAAATTTGGTAGAAACGAAAATAAAAATTTATTTCCTCCAAATTTAATATATCCAATCATCTGAAAATTACCAGAGTTCTAGTAGGGACTGAGCCCCACTCAATCATGAAGAATAAAGAATTTTATTTCAATTTTTAAGTAGTAGCAGGTCCACCCGTACGCCATCAGATAATCAAAATTTGGTAGAAACGAAAATAAAAATTTATTTCCTCCAAATTTAATAATTCTAATCATCTGAAAATCACCAGAGTTCTAGTAGGCACTGATCCCTACTCAATCTTGAAGAATAAAGAATTTTATTTCAATTTTTAAGTAGTAGCAGGTCCACCCGTACGCCATCAGACAATCAAAATTTAGTAAAAACGAAAATAAAAATTTATTTCCTCCAAATTTAATAATTCTAATCATCTGAAAATCACCAGAGTTCTAGTAGGCACTGATCCCTACTGAATTCTGAAGAAAAGAAAATTTTATTTCAATTTCTTAGTAGTAGCACCTTCACCCGTACGCCATCAGACAATCAAAATTTGGTAAAAACGAAAATAAAAATTTATTTCCTCCAAATTTAATAATTCTAATCATCTGAAAATCACCAGAGTTCTAGTAGGCACTGATCCCTACTGAATTCTGAAGAAAAGAAAATTTTATTTTAATTTCTTAGTAGTAGCACCTTCACCCGTACGCCATCAGACAATCAAAATTTGGTAAAAACGAAAATAAAAATTTATTTCCTCCAAATTTAATAATTCTAATTATCTGAAAATCACCAGAGTTCTAGTAGGGACTGAGCTCTACTCAATCTTGAAGAATAAAGAATTTTATTTTAATTTTTAAGTAGTAGCAGGTCCACCCGTACGCCATCAGATAATCAAAATTTGGTAAAAACGAAAATAAAAATTTATTTCCTCCAAATTTAATAATTCTAATCATCTGAAAATCAATAGAGTTCTAGTAGGCTCTGATCCCTACTGAATTCTGAAGAAAAGAAAATTTTATTTCAATTTTTAAGTAGTAGCAGGTCCACCCGTACGCCATCAGACAATCAAAATTTGGTAGAAACGAAAATAAAAATTTATTTCCTCCAAATTTAATAATTCTAATCATCTGAAAATTACCAGAGTTCTAGTAGGCACTGATCCCTACTGAATTCTGAAGAAAAGAAAATTTTATTTCAATTTCTTAGTAGTAGCACCTTCACCCGTATGCCATCAGACAATCAAAATTTGGTAGAAACGAAAATAAAAATTTATTTCCACCAAATTTAATAATTCTAATCATCTGAAAATCACCAGAGTTCTAGTAGGCACTGATCCCTACTGAATTCTGAAGAAAAGAAAATTTTATTTCAATTTCTTAGTAGTAGCACCTTCACCCGTACGCCATCAGACAATCAAAATTTGTTAAAAACGAAAATAAAAATTTATTTCCTCCAAATTTAATACTTCTAATTATCTGAAAATCACCAGAGTTCTAGTAGGCACTGAGCCCTACTTAATCCTGAAGAAAAGAAAATTTTATTTCAATTTCTTAGTAGTAGCACCTTCACCCGTACGCCATCAGACAATCAAAATTTGGTAAAAACGAAAATAAAAATTTATTTCCTCCAAATTTAATAATTCTAATCATCTGAAAATCACCAGAGTTCTAGTAGGCACTGATCCCTACTGAATTCTGAAGAAAAGAAAATTTTATTTTAATTTCTTAGTAGTAGCACCTTCACCCGTACGCCATCAGACAATCAAAATTTGGTAAAAACGAAAATAAAAATTTATTTCCTCCAAATTTAATAATTCTAATTATCTGAAAATCACCAGAGTTCTAGTAGGGACTGAGCCCTACTCAATCTTGAAGAATAAAGAATTTATTTTAATTTTTAAGTAGTAGCAGGTCCACCCGTACGCCATCAGATAATCAAAATTTGGTAAAAACGAAAATAAAATTTATTTCCTCCAAATTTAATAATTCTAATCATCTGAAAATCAATAGAGTTCTAGTAGGCTCTGATCCCTACTGAATTCTGAAGAAAAGAAAATTTTATTTCAATTTTTAAGTAGTAGCAGGTCCACCCGTACGCCATCAGACAATCAAAATTTGGTAGAAACGAAAATAAAAATTTATTTCCTCCAAATTTAATAATTCTAATCATCTGAAAATTACCAGAGTTCTAGTAGGCACTGATCCCTACTGAATTCTGAAGAAAAGAAAATTTTATTTCAATTTCTTAGTAGTAGCACCTTCACCCGTATGCCATCAGACAATCAAAATTTGGTAGAAACGAAAATAAAAATTTATTTCCACCAAATTTAATAATTCTAATCATCTGAAAATCACCAGAGTTCTAGTAGGCACTGATCCCTACTGAATTCTGAAGAAAAGAAAATTTTATTTCAATTTCTTAGTAGTAGCACCTTCACCCGTACGCCATCAGACAATCAAAATTTGTTAAAAACGAAAATAAAAATTTATTTCCTCCAAATTTAATACTTCTAATTATCTGAAAATCACCAGAGTTCTAGTAGGCACTGAGCCCTACTTAATCCTGAAGAAAAGAAAATTTTATTTCAATTTCTTAGTAGTAGCACCTTCACCCGTACGCCATCAGACAATCAAAATTTGGTAAAAACGAAAATAAAAATTTATTTCCTCCAAATTTAATAATTCTAATCATCCGAAAATCACCAGAGTTCTAGTAGGCACTGATCCCTACTGAATTCTGAAGAAAAGAAAATTTTATTTCAATTTCTTAGTAGTAGCACCTTCACCCGTACGATATCAGACAATCAAAATTTGGTAAAAACGAAAATAAAAATTTATTTATTATATTTTATTTGATAAAATCAGTGGTAAAAACTAATTTTAGTCAGACAAGCCTACTTTTATATAGAGGAAGGCTACAAATCAGTGATAAAAAGCATTTTTGGTTAGACACAAATCTTTTACACTTTTTAAAACTTATTTTTCAATAGGAAAAACAATTTTTAGACATAGAAAATAATAACAGGACATAATTTTGCAACAAATAGGTGATAAACATTATTTTTGGTTATTTAATTTTTATTTAAGTAGTAAAAACTATTTTTAGTTAGACACCATTTTTATGGTTACTACTTTATTTCTTAGTAATAAAGACTGTTTTCAGTCAGCCTTTGATTTTTTTATATTTCTTGTACTTATATTAAAGTAGTAAAACTATATATAAGCAGACATTTTAATGCGTTAAAAAATACCTAACAAGTCAGTGATAAAATCTTCTTTACGTTAGATGCAAATTATCTTTTATTGTTTGACTTTAAAAAATATATTGTTTAATAATTATTCTCTCTTTACTTTCTCGTTTTGTGTTTAGAATTTAATAATTTAATTATTTGTAACAAATATTTTACTATTTTAATTATTCATATTTTTATTTAAATCTTGCTGTAGAAGGAGAAATTGATGGTTTGGTCAATAAATTTTTCTTTTTTCTTTTTATCCAGGGAATTTTTTTTCGTCCGCTTTTTTCAAAAAATACTTTTTTCATACCCTCATGATACAAGAGTTCAATTTAAAAAAAATGTATTCCAACATATTTATTTATTTATTTTTTTCATCATGAAATATGACTTTTTTGACTCACGTCTATTAAACAAAAAAAAAAAAGATATCGTGTCTCTTTTTTTTTTTTTTGCTAAGTTTAACGTTGCCGCTACATTATTTAAACTGACAGTTTTATATCCTGAAAGGACCTAATGCAGTTTCCATTCTCGGAACGCGTTAAAAAAAAACTTTTTTTTTACACATTCTGCAAGGTAGTAACAGATTTTGTACGCAAATGATTGATTTCTGTTGTTTGTGCGCATCTGCAATATGAATGTTTCATGTGACGGGTAACAGAGGCTCGCATTTTTCGTTTTATGAGTTTTCGGACTTTTTTTTTATTTTAACACACACTCACTCACTCTCACATACATACATACATACATACACAGAGGACTTGTTCTCTGTTTCAATTTTTCAAGTGAAATGTATTTTTCTTGCCCGCTCGTTTACAAGGATATTTTATGTAAAATTATTTTCAAAAAATAATAGAGAGAAATGTGAAAGGAAAATGTTTATTTAAAATGTATAGATAGAATATGTTTATATTTATTTATAACTTATAAGTTTTTGAGGTTATAGAATTTTTTTTTTCTTTTTAAGTAGCTGAACTGCTCTTTTTAGATTGTTTTTAATTTTTATTAGGAAATAATAATTTTCCGCCAGGAAAATAAAAAAAAACTTTTAAAGTTTTTTTGTGAACTTTTAAGGTAGTTTTTTTAATTTTCCCATATTGCATAATGGTAATATTTCATTATCAATATAATTTCTCTAGTGTGTGTATGTGTGTGTAAATGTGTTTAAATTTTCTCGTGAAATTTTATTTCACGTTTTGAAATCAAAATAAATATTCCCTGCCATGTGTCTTGCTTCTTTCTTGATTAACCCAACCAATTTTTCTTCAATTTCAAACATTCTCGTCTCATGCTTAAAATTTCAAGCTCGTGCGCACTGGTATATACATTATATACACACGTGTACGTATATATATATATATATATATACACTTTGTAGATATAGATATAGGATATATATATATATATATATAGTACATATAGAGTATATATGTACATGTTCCAGATGAAAACTCTAGAGAATATCTCGCCTTCAATTTCGCTAGAGCTTTCCTCTGACTATAAGGTTTATGGATTCCGCGAACGTAATAGGGCGAATAATTTATCAAAAGGGAATAGTCTCGGGGTCTGTATTCAAACATCTTACATCAGTAGGTTTCCTCTCTTGTCTTGTACTGTGGTAAACCATTGAGCCTTCACCCAATATCAGTTTTGTTCAAGAAGGCCAAACAGTTTGTGGAATTGCTGACAAAATATTAGTTTGTATTCTCTCTATATATAGTATAGCAGTGAATACAAGACTTTGTGATTCGAAGCAATTTGCAAAATCCTATAAGCAAACTGCAAGCCATAGGAAATATGAAACGAAAATTTCAATTCCTACAATTTTAATTTATATCATTAGAATGAAATATAAACAGTAGTAAAAGCAAATTTTAACCAGATATTGTTATTGAGATTAGCAAACTTTAGAATCAGTAGTACAAACTACTGTTTGTCAGGCATAACGCATTGATTTTTCAAAAATTAAAAATATACTGATATCATATCAGTAGTTCTACTATTTAATTAACGAAGTGTTTAATAGAAACAGTAGTACCTACAAGCAAATTTTAGTCAGACTTTGTAATTAAAAATCTAGTATAATTTTATAATCAAGTAGTATAGACAATTGTTGGTCAGACATTACTTTTTTATTTTTTTTTATTATTATATCAGTACTTAGAATAATCAATTAATTCAACAATTTGTATAAAAAGTACTAAAAGCGAATTTCAGTCAGACGTTGTTACTAAAACTTTGGTAAATTTCATAATCAGTAGTATTAACTGGTGTTGGTCAGAGATAAAATTTTAAACTAAAATAAATTAAAAAAGCAATTAAAAATTAGTAAAAAATACATTTTGTCAGACAAAATGCAATCAGTACCATTTAATTCCGTTGTTTTCTTAATACAAGTAGCAGATATCATTTATAGTCAGACATAAGATAATTATTACCAGTGGTAACTGAAAATATTAGTCAGACAATTTATTTTCAAATAGTAAAGAATATTTTTAGTCAGACAATTTATTTTCAAATAGTAAAGAATATTTTTGTCAGTCAATTTATTTTCAAATAGTAAAGAATATTTTCAGTCAGACAATTTATTTTTAAATAGTAAAAAATATTTTTAGTCAGACAAATTGTTATTTGAAACAGATGAACGGCAAAAATCAGTGACAAAAATGCCATGTGAAGAGGCATGCCTCTTCTCTAGAGTTGTACTAAATCAGTAGGTAAAGTAAGTATTAGTCAGACGAAAGTCGATAAAACATATTCTATTGGTAAAAGTAGTAAATGATACTTTTGACCAGACAAAATATTACAAACAAAGAAATATTCAACAAATCTGTGATAAACATTAATTTTTCATACTTATTTTCTTTCAGTAGTAAAAAATGTCTTTTAGTCTGAATACTGTAGACTAGTATAATTTCTTATTTAGTAGTAAAAACCCTGTTTAGTCAGACATAATAATTTTTTAGTTACACATAATAATATTAATACACAGAAACACACAATATATCGTTGAGAAACACTATTTTTGTTTTTTCAGTAGTAAAATGTGATTTTAGTCAGACATTGTCTATTTAACACTGTAGTTTCTAATTCAGTGGTAAATATTATTTTTACTTAGTAAAAATACTATGAGGTATAAAATTTTATGAAATCAGTGAAAAAATTTTCGTTTGGTCAGACGAGACTTTCCTGAATTTATTTAGTTTTTATTGTTTTTAATGTAAAATTAATAAAATTAAAAATTTAATTTAGTCACTTAAAATTTTCTTCCAGTAGTAAAAATCTTTTCTAGTCAGACAATGCCTCATTGAAGTATTGGAGTTTCTACTTCAGTAGTAAACACCTTGTTTAGTCAGACATAATAATTTTTTAGTTATAGAAAATAATATTAATACAAAAACACAATAAATCGTTGAGAAACACTATTTTTGTTTTCTCAGTAGTAAAACCTGATTTTAGTCAGACAGTGTCTATTCACCACTGTAGTTTCTACTTTAGTAGTAAATATTATTTTTATTTAGTAAAAATACTAAGAGGCATAAAATTTTATAAAATCAGTGAAAAAATTTTCGTTTAGTCAGACGAGACTTTCCTGAATTTATGTAGTTTTTAATATAAAATTAATGAGATAATTAATAAAATTAAAAATTTAGTCACTTAAAATTTTCTTCCAGTAGTAAAAATCTTTTCTAGTCAGACAATTCCTTATTTAAAGTATTGTAGTTTTTACTTTAGTAGTAAAAACTGTGTTTAGTCAGACATTGAATATAAAAAAATTAAAACGTAATAAATCAGTGATAAGGATTATTTTTGGTCAGAGCAGAGTTTACTGATTTTATGTAGTTTTTGTTTCAGTATTCAAAACTGCTTTTAGTCAAACAATTTTTTTTTTGTTTTTCTGTAGTTTCTAATTTTGTACTAAAGACTATTTTTAGTCTATATTTAGCCAGATAATATACAATTAATCAGTCATAAACATTATTTCTGGTTATTAAAAGTTTGCAGTAGTAAAAACTGTTTTTAGTCAGACACTACCTTTTTCAATTGTGTAGTTTCTTATTAAGTAGAATAATCTATTTTTATTCATACAAAATAATATGAAGAAAATTAATGTTTATATCCGATGTTTTGTATATATTTGTTAAATACTTCAAACAAATTTTTAATATGTAGAAAAAATCGGAAATAAACATTAATTTTTCATTCTTAATTTTTCTAGCAGTAAAAATTGATTTTAGTCATGCACTACCTTTTAAGACTACTAAGTATATTTTAGTATACTACTTTAGTATATTTTTCAGTAGTAAAAACTAATTTTAGTCGTACAAATTAATATTTAGGCAAAAAATATCAAACAAATAGGTGATAAACATTATTTTTGGTTATTTACTTCTTGTTTCAGTAGTGAAAACTTTTTTTAGTCAGACAATTCCCCTTTGGCTTTCTGCAATTTCTAATTTAGTCGTAGAAACTATTTTTAGTCAGCCAGAGTACTGTTGAACATAAAACGCAATAAATCAGTGATAAAAATTTCGTTCGGTCAGACGAGGCCTTAATTCTGAAAATACTTAAGTATTTTTTTAGAGTAGAGATGATTCTATCACTCAGTCGTATTTTAATAAATAGTGAAAATTAACGATCACTCCGAGTCAAGGAAAATAAAATTAAAAGAAATTCAATTCTTTTTACGTTTCGGCAGCACAGCTGTCCTCTTCAGAACTATAAGTTCCTCTTCTTAATACTATTAAGTATTTTTTGTTTTAGTAGTCAAAACATCTTTAATTCGGATTTTACCTCTTTGCAGTACTGCAGTTTCTCGTTAAGTAGTAAAAACTAATTTTAGTCAGTCAGAAAATTATCAGACATATAGAAACCTAACAAATCAGTGATAAAATTTATTTTTGGTCAGACAAAATTATTCTGATTTTTTAATTATTACTGAATTAGTAGTAATTAGTAGTAAAATATAATTTAGTTACACATCTTTCAAATTAATAAAAAATTTTGTTACATATCATATCTACGTAAAAAGTGTATTTTATCGCAAAAAATGACAAAGTGAATAAATGAAAAAACGGATATTACCATTTGTTCAGGGATCAGAATTTTTTTTTTGTTACAATTTTTTTTTATTTTTGCTTTTCCTTTGTGAGAAAAACATATTCTGGACACACTCAGGAATTTATGTAGTTTATTCTCTTTATACAGAGAAAAACACACGTGTGTCTATGTGTCTGTGTTTGTGTGTGTTATAGAAAAAGAGACGTTAATCTATCATCTCCTGGATATTCGTGCATAAAATAACATGTTTTTTTCCTAGTGCATATATATAGATATATAGAACACAATGAGTAGATGTCTTCCTTTCTCGTTCCCTTCGCGCTTATATAATAGCGCCTAATTTTTCTTTCCTCCCTCTTTTTTTTTTTGTTATTCGCGTCTATGTTACAGAGGCCGCTCTAAATTATCGCAAATTCCACTAATCCACGACCCTTTCATATAGCAAAAAGCTTGGAAGCTCCAAAGGGTTAATGCCATTCAACGCGTCGCGCTTGATCAAACAAATGGAGGATTAAGAGAACTTCGTGGACACCCTGTACAATGGCTTTGAACCTGGCGCAAACTACCCCACACACCCCTCTCTCTCTCTCTCTCTCTTCTATATTCTCTCTCTCGCTCTCACTCTAACTCTCTCTCTCTCTCTCATCTTGAATGGTGGGGAGGGACAATGAGCATATGCCAACAAAGTTATCATGCCGCTGAATAGGCGATGAAATTATTCACGGGCAATCTGTCGTAACCGAGTTAATTTCGCCCCCGCTTGAAAATCTACATATTCAGCGCAAGATAGTGTGGCAACTCACACGGTAGCGATGATAATCGACCATTTAATGTTTAGATAAACATAGACACAAACACAAAATTAAACTTGACCTTCAAATTGTTTACCTGTTGAGGGGAAAAATCAGTAAGTCGAAATTTCTTCTTTTAGGATTTTTCTTTTCAAAATGAATTTGAGAACCTAGTCCTTTTTTCATCCTTTTGAATGATAGACGTTTTTTATATATAGAAAAAAATTGAAAGTTTACAAAGTCAGGCCTTGGGTATTATATGACTTTTTCGACTTTTTTCGACTATTTTCCAAAAACGCCACTTTTTTCGACTTATTATTTTAAAAAATTGCGACCTTCTCGACTTTTCTTTCAATAATATTGCGCATCAAAATACCACATTTTTAGTATAAATTTTAAATTATTTCTATTTTTCTCATGTGAAAAGTAACTATATAGACAAATCATTGAAAAATTATTTTTGAATAATTTTTCCAATTAAATTTTCGAAATTAACTATAATCAATTTATTATTAATATACAAATTACAAAATTTTTTAAATAAATTTCAATCATTTTCTAAAATTTTAATAAATTCTTCGAAACAATTCAACTATTTTTATAAATTTTAAATTCTTTACAGGAATTAAATTATTTTTAATCAAATTTAAATAAAATTACATGAAAGAATTTACATATTTTCAGAAATTTTCATAAAATTCAATTTCAACAAGAATTTAAAATTCTCTAAAAATAATTCAATTATTCTCAAAATATTTTAAAAAAATTCTACATAAAAATTAAATTATTTTCATTGCAATTTTAAAATAATATTCGTCAAAAAAATTGAGAGAATTCAATTATTTTTCAAAAATAATAAAATTCTTGTGATGAATACAATTATTTTGAATATACTTAATTTTAATAAAATTCTTTAAAGAAATTTAATAATTTTCGAAACAACTTTTATTGAATTTTTTCGAAAAAATTTCATTATTTTCAAATATTTCCATTAAATTCTTCATAACACATTTAATTATTTCTTAAAATTTTAATAAATTCTTCGAAACATTTTCATTATTTTTATAAATAGTAGAATTCTTCGCAATAATTCAATTATTTTTATAAATAGTAAAATTCTTTGGAGGAATTTAATTATTTTCAAAAGAATTTTAATTTAATTCCTCGGATGAATTCAAATATTTTTAAATATTTCTATAAATTTCAATTATGTCCTAAAATTTTAATAAATTCTTCGAAACAATTCAATTTTTTCTTATAAATAGTAAAATTCTTCGCAAGATTTCAATTATTTTCAATTCACTTTTAATAAAATTCTTCTTTATCAAATTCAATTACTTTCAAAATTTTCAATTAAAATTATTAAAGAAACTCCATTAGTTTAAAAAAAATTCAAAGAAAATCTTCAAAAGAATTTAATTTGTATTTTTAAAAATTTTAATAAAATTCTTTGCAAGAATTCACTTATTTTCCTAAATAATAAAATTATTTGCAGGAATTTTATTATTATTAAATTTTTTGGTAAAATTCTTTGCAACAATTCGATGATTTTTAATACATTAATTTTAAAATTTAAAATTTTTGAAAAGAAAAATTATAAAAAAGTTAAGAAACACAAAAGCAATCAACAACTATAACTTCAAATTGCGAACAGATTGCCGGAACATGTACTTTATTATTATTAATAATTAATTAATGTTATAATTATTTTTATTTTATAATTAATTCAAAATTGTAATGATAAATAGAAATTATTATTAATAATTAATTAATGTTATAATTATTTTTATTTTATAATTAATTCAAAATTGTAATGACAAATAGAAATCATCAGAATTTTTTTCACTTCTTTTCATTAAAAGACTAAATTTTTGTTAAATATTATGTTTTGTCAAATTCAAATTATGCAGATTTTTGTTCTTTACTTCTAAACAAAAATAGAAAATTGTTAAACAACTGTGATTAAGAAATAGAAAATTTATTTATTTTGCATTATTTTTTACTATGAATCACAATTTTTTTAACAAAATAAATATTTTGTTTTAGAAAAAAAAGAAAAATATTTGCACAATTCCTATTTTTAATCTTATTTTGTGGAACAGGATTTTCCACAGAAATTAAAACATTCAATTCAAACCTTTTTTAAATTAAACAACTTATAAATGTATTGTTATAAAAATGAAGATATCGATTGTTCCGAGTCGAAGACTCGGAGTGATCTATTTCTTCATGTTTTATAATAATTAAAGATGACCGAGAAAGTAAATTATTATTTTATATCATAAGAATATTGTTACTGTAACTTCATCAAAATTATTTTCATCATTTTAATTTAATTATTATTTTCTAGAATTTTGAATTATTTTTTATGAAAATATTAATTGAATCCCTTAAAAAAAATTTATTATTTATGAAAATAATTGAATTCGTGTGAAATGTTTATTATTTATGAAAATAATTAAATGTTTGCATACAATTTTATTAAAAATTTTCTAAAATAATTGAATTCTTTTTGGGAAATTTTATTAAAATAGTAGATATTGAAAATCATTGAAATTAGAAAAATGCATTTTATTTTTGAAAATAATTGAAATTAGGACAAGAATTTTTTTGATATTTATAAAAATAATTGAACTTTTGAGAAGAATTTTGTTATTTATAAAGATAATTGGGATTTTTACGAAATTTTTTGTCAAAATTTTGAACACAGTTGAATTTTACAAGAAGATGTTTATTTTTTTTTAAATTAATTGAATTTCTGCAATTATTTGTAATTTCTCCAAAATTGAATTTTTCTAGTGTTTTCAACAAAAATTTAAATTAGAAAATTTTCAAATTCTAATATTTTTAAAATTGCTAATTTTATTTAAAAAAAAAAATAAATTTAAAAATAAATTTAAAAAAAACATGAACAATAATTACAGTTACAAGATTAAATTTTTGTTGTTTCTATATCAGTAGTATAAACTATTTTTCGTCAGACAGTGTTTTATTAAACATGAAATTGCAAGAAATCAGTGATAAAAATTATTGTTACTCAGACAAATTGATATTTGAAACAAGTGAACAGCAAATCAGTAATAAAAATCTCTTTAGGGGCGGACAGTTGTATTAAATCACTAGACAAAGGCAGTTTAAGTCAGACCAATGGCATTTGGAGATCTGTTATTCTATTTGTTTCAGTAGTAAAGCATATTTTTGGTCAGCCAAAATAATTTCAAGACAAAATATTATTAATAGTATTAATATTCTAGAAAATCAGTGAAAAATTTATTTTTCAGTTTTCTGTTTCAGTAGCAAAATTCTCGTTTAGTCAGACATTAGCGTTTTTGAATTGTGTAGTTTCTACTTCAGTAGTGAAAATTATTTTTAGTCAGACATATTACTGTTAGATAATATTCAAAAATTAAAAATACAAGAAATCAGTAATAAAGATTTCGTTTTGGTCAGGCGAGACTTGATTTTAATTTAAGGATAACTTTAAAAGATACATTAGTATTTTTTATTTCAGTAGTCAAAACCTTCTTTAGTCAGACAATAAATCTTTGGAATCATGTAGTTTCTAATTAAGTAGTAATGACTATATTTGATTATACAAAGTAATATATAAAAAAAATACACAGAAAATCAGTGATAAAACATTATTTTTAGTCAGACACATTTAGTTTTAATTAATAAATAATAATTAATATAGTTATATTTATATAATTGTTTACAATATTATTTAATACAATTTTTTTCTATTTGTAGTATTTGTAATTTATTATTAAATTCATAATTCTTTCATATATAATTTATAGCGAATAGAAAGTAAGTTTCTTAATTTAATGAAAATTTCTAATGTCTAGGCTCAATTAAAATCCACATTTGCTACTGCTAATATGGTACAATTCGCCCGACTATAATTGACTTATACTACTGATATTTTATAATACTGAAGTGCTGCTGAATTTAATACGTTTTCTCACTGGTTTTTATTACCAATTCTTAATTATGCAATTTTTTAAATAACATATCTGACGAAATGTTATTAGGTACTTTTATCTTGAGAATTTTTCTTTTATTAACTTTTTCAAAAAATTTCGTTTTTTCACTCTATGCAAGTTAAATAAATAAACTATAATTTTTTCTTCTCTTAATGATTGTTTATTAATTATTTCCATAAATACTATTATGATTGCTGCATTTTCTCTTTATTTCTCTCGAAATTTCTCGAAATTTTCTCTCGAATTTTGATTGTATTTTTAAGCAGAAAATTTCTTTTTGTCTTGAAACGAAAAAAAGGAGAGAGAAAAAAAACTTCTGAATGTAAATAAATTGAGAACACACATATGTGTGTGAAGGATATAGAATTTCTTTTTGTGAGAAAATAAAATGATATAGGTAACGTAGAGAACGTTTTGAAACTTGTTCTTAAAGTGCAAATATTTAACGAGTTCCCGCAACGAAAACAAAATTGTGTTGACTCTTCTCCTTTATGCGCCTGAAAAATAGCGAGTTGGTAAAATTTTCCTGACCTCGTGTACGCTCATCACATATGTCTATATATATGTACAGTATATATGTATTCTATGTCCCAGGCCGCAAAGAGTACGAAAAAAAAACCAAAAAAAAAAAAAAAAAAAAAAATGAGATGAGCTGATAGGATTGTTTATCTCGTTAGTGAATTTGGTTTACGAGGTCCATTATAGGAAAAGTACCTTAAGCTCTTGTATAGTTATATATACATACAGTATGAAGCTTATGCAGTAAATGATGCATAAAGATAGGTACCAGCATCATAAAATCACGTACTCTTTCGTCGCCAAGTGGAACGTGCTTTTCGGAAGATTTTCCTTTTCCCCCTTAGTAGAGGTACATATATACATGTATATATATATAAAGCGTGTTGGCTGCTCAAATGGCACTTACCTCGTTTCTGTACTTGTCCTGATTTTACCGGTGAAAAGACCCGTCAACGCCGACAGTACCTGGTTCACCACAAGTGGAGCAAATATTATTCATCTCAGCTATTTTTTTTTATGTATATATAACTTTTTTTTAAATGGAGAAAAAAAAGATTTTTTTTTCAAACCTCCTATACTTTTTTCTGTGATAATTAGAGCGTATATTGATCTTCTCCCCAAATGAATAAACAAAAAAATGAGAGTCGATTTTTTCGTCGAGAATTTAAATTTAAGATGAATAATTAGGGAAAAATTTGTTTATCCATATATATGTTTGCGAAAAAAAACTGAAAAAATTGGGAGTTTGGAAATTTATGTTAAATTTGAAAATGTTAAGAACGGAAAATTCAAAAATTAAAGTTTAGAAATTTTGTGAATAAAAATATTTATATGATGATTATTTTTATATATTTATATGAATTGTCTGACTAAAATAAATCTGATCTACTTACTTCTGATAATGAATATTATAGAAAAATTTAATTTCGTCTGATTAAAATTAAGTGAGACTACTTGGAAAGAAACGAGAAGATTGTTTGCATTTATAAAAGCAGTAAAATGTCTGAATAAAATAAAGTTGAACTACTTAATACTTACGATAAATATTTCAGAGAGATTTATTTTTATGTCTGAGGAAAATTAACTGGGACACCAAAAAACGAAAGGATTGTTTGCCTTTTGTAAAAAGCATGTTTGATTAATAATAAATTTAAACTTCTTTCTACTTATGATAGATATTAGAAAAAAAATTTAATTTTATGTCTGACTAAAATTAACTAAGACTACTGAAAACGAAAAAAATTTTTTTTCTTAGTAAAATAAGTAAATTGTCTGACTAAACTGAGCCTGAACTACTTATGATAAATACTCAAGGAAATTAAATTTTATGCCTGACTAAAATTAGCTTATACTACTGAAACCGAAATTTTTTTTTTTTTAAATAATTGTATGAGTCAGAAAAATATGTAAATTGTCTGACTAAAGTGGGTCTAAACTACTTATGATAAAGTATTAAACTATTAAATAAGGAAATTAAATATTGTGCCTGATTAAAATTGACTTAGACTATTGAAAAAGGGGAAATGCACACACCTCTAAATAAAACTGACTTCAACTACTGAAGTTGTATATTACATATAAATAAAATTTATGCCTGAGTAAACTTAATAAAACTGAAGCGAAAAAAACCATATGCCTGACGAAAATTGACCTTTACTACTGTTGGAAATATTACATAAATTTAAAATGGTTTACGTCTCGTCGTAAGTGACTTTTACTACTCAAGTTCAAATTCTAGAAATTTTTTTATAGCTTTTGTCTGACCATAATTGACTCAAACTACTTTTGCAAAATTTTAGATGAATAAAACAAAATATTGCGTGGTGGCCGAAATAATATTTAATATTAACAGTAGTGTTAATTTTTAATAATAATATTATTAATATTATTTTTATTTTTACTGATAATATCTTTAAATGTCAATATTAAAATTAAATATTATTAGTAATGTTATATTTTATTATTGTCTGAGTAAAAATAGAGTTTTTCTACTGATTTACAGTTTTTCTTTAAATTTATTATTTTGTCTGACTAGAATTGACTTCTACTACTTAGAATAAAAAAAAATTGAACAATACTTCAACCGAATATATTCCTTGCGTTTTGTCTGACTACTAATAGTTTTACTACTGATTTTTTCATTTACATTTTTGACTAATTTGTCTCACTAAAATTTACCTATTCTACTGAAATCAAAATTTTAATATTAAAATTGAACAATAAGCGTTTCATAATGTATTTAAATAAAGTTCTTTCCTTTTTTTTAATGAAAATTTTCTACTTTCGTAGAATTTCTCTTAAATGAATTTTACTTCGAATAAACTTGTATAAAATGAAGTTAATTATATTCTTTTAATACAACTTCTCTTAATTAAATTAGATTAGTTTTGCAAATTGGAAAATTAGTTTAATTTTCCTCAAAAAAGTTTTTATTCATTCCTTTAATATAATATTCAAGATAATATTTTTCTTTTTCATTTTTTCATTAATTTTTTTTTTGCAAAAGACGAAAAAGAATGATAAGAAAAAACTGTCAAGAAAGAAAAATACCAATTTTTCCTCTTCTTCATCCACTACTAGACCCTTTTGTTGATAAATAGAGCGCATATTGATCCTCTTGGATAATCAAATGAACCAGGAATAAAAGTGAATATTTTCACAATAAATAAAATGTACAGAGATAAAAAAAAATAGAATTAAAGGGTCAGAGGGAAAAAGTTTTTTCTCCCTTTTATCGTTGAAATATACTGGTTCTTTGTAATGTTTATGATAAAGACTTTTAATCTTTTATTTCGCAGACTTTTTCTCTTTTACTTTCTCTCTCTCTCTCTCTCTCTCTCTTATCTTTTATTATTTCCGTTTACTAGTATTCGTAAATGAAAATATAATTAAAACTGTTTTTGAAATTTAATGGAAATAATGCTGGAATAATTCTCTTTTTTTAACTCATAAATATTAGAAATTATTTTAATTTTTTAAACTATTTAGACAAATATTTTTCGTTTATTCTTCTAATATTGGTATATATTAATTAACTTTTTAGATTTTTAATTAATTTTCAACTTACTTTATTCTCTTTATAATAAGAAAAAGAAAATATTTAATTAAAATTTTAATATAGAATATTCATTAAATATTAATTTATAAATGAACAAAATTAGTTAATATTAAATATTTAATTAACTATATCAAATCAGATCAATAATCTTTTGGCTTGAAATTCTATTATTATTATTATTATTATTATTATTATTATTATTTTTACTATCACAATTAGAAAATAATTAAGAAACATATTTAACAAAAAGCATTTTTATTATTATCATTATTATTTTTCTTTTCAAGTTTTTAATGAAAAATTTTTAACAAAATTTATGAAGAATTTTATTTTGCACATTTTTGCACTCATTTTTTTTTTCTATTTTTTTAATATGAATGAAAAGAATTTCCATAGTGTTTTTGAAGTTAATTGATATTTTGAAGAATAATTTTCAAAGCCAATGAAAAGAGAATTTTTTTTTTAATTTTCCTTTCCTTGATTAATTCGAGTTTTATTTTTATTGATTTTTCTCTCGAATATTCGCTATTGAGAGAAGAGATAAAAAGTGAATATATATATATTTATGTTTGAATAGTTAGTAAAAAAGAGATATGAATAAATGAAGAAATAAGAAAATGCAATTAAAAAGAATTAACGAGAGTTCTATTTTTTAAAAAAGCTCTTATCTTTAAAAATGTTTCACTTTTCGTTTATATTAGCAATATAAATTTATAATAAAAGTTCTTTCTCCTTTGAAATTTTCTATTTCACGTTCTTTTGTTGTTTGGAAATAAAAGAAAAATTTAACGTAAAACAATTTCTTGCAAAATTACTTTTGTGTAAATTACATTAAAGTTTCAAGTATATTAAAAATTCTCTGACGCGTATAATAAAAAATTTATTAAAATTCATTATTGTGTTAAAGAATGAGAAAACAATTGAGAATATATTTTTTTCAACAAACATTTTTATAAAATTTGTAATTATTTTTTACTTGTTTACTTTTTTAAAAATTAATTTCAAAATTAATTTCAAAGTTAATTTCAAAATTAATTTCACAATTAACAATAATAATAAATATAATTAATAACAGTAACAGAAAATAATTTTAATAAAATTAAAGAATGTAATAAAAATAATTAATAAATTAGTTTTTATCAATTAATAAATTATTAATTTACAAATATAAGTTTATAAGTATAAAATATATAAATTATTTTATAGATTTTAATAGTTAAATAGTTGAATAATTTTTTAATTGAATAGTTGTTAAACAATAAGGAATGGAATCTAAATAAAAATGGGTAGGTAAAAAATTAATAAATTAAAAGAAAATAAATGGGTAATTAGTTAATTAAATGAAAGTAGGTAGATTGATTAAGAAAGGAGAGTCACTGTCTTTTATTTTTGTTCTCGTTTTATCAAATAGAAAAAAAGTCTTTTCAGGGGTGTTTTTTAAATTTTCCAGTTGAATACGAAGGGAAAACGTATGCATTAAGAGTGTACTTGTGCACTTAGAAACATCTTATCTTTCCATCCGCGTTCGTTCATCCTCCTTGAATGGCGCTTATTCAGTGCCTCTCGTTAATTACACTTTGCCAGTTTCTGACTTTAAATTTTACCTTTAGCTATAAGCTAGTGGCTTGAAACATTCACGCGTGTCTTATTAAGAGTCGATCTTGCACAATAATAATAATAATAATAATAATAATAATAATAATAATAATAATAATAATAATAATAATAATAATAATAATAATAATAATAATAATAATAATAATAATAATAATAATAATAATAATAATAATAATAATAATAATAATAATAATAATAATAATAATAATAATAATAATAATAATTATAATAATTATATTAATAATAATAAAAATATTAATAATAAAAAATAAACATCTTAGATTTTTTATCAATTTATCGCAACATTTTTGATTATTTTGTCTGACTTAAAATTACTTGCACTACTGATAATAATGATGAAAATAAAGAAAAACATCTTTTAGATTTTTTAAGCCCGTTTGAATATGTAAATAAATAAATAAATTTGTAAAACAGTAAAATAGTCAAACATTAATAATAATAATAATTATTATTATAATTATTATTTTTCTATGAAATAATAATAATGATGATAGTAATAGTAACAATAATAATGGTAATACTAAAAGTAACAATGAATCCATTCTTCACATAAGAGAAATATGATTTTGTCCGAGAAATAGAAACTGGACAGAGAAATGGTAAAGAGAAATAATATAAATGATGGTCGACTTTTCTCTTTTGTGAGTTGTCCCTTTTCAGGTGTATATAGTGGTAATTAGTTGGAAACGGGTTACAAAATAAAACTTTCTCCTTTGTAAATTAAATTTTCGAAGCATAGTCAAACAAGTGATTATTTGCTACAAACACATTGAAAGTTTTGTCATTCGATCAGTAATTACACTAAACTGTCCCAAATTAAATTAAGTTTCAATTTTCAGAATTTTTGATTTAAATTACTTTTCTCCAATTGAAAAATAAATAAAAATAATAATCTATATTGATTTTATATAAAGTCGACCTTTTTTTTGATGCTATTCTGTCTTATTGACTTATACTACTTGAAAGTTAAAACGAAATTAAAATTGTCAATTTGTCTGACTGACATTGACTTATACTACTTAAAGCAAAATTAAACTGAAATGTCACTGAATTTAAATCGTTTTGCCCGCAGAAAGAAGTTTTACTATTAGTTCTAAGATTTACAAAAAAAATTTCTTTTAACTATTTGTCTGACTAAAATTGACGTATACTACTTATAACTAAATAATTATAACTTATTATAACTAATACGGAAATTTTGTACATTTAATTGTTGTTCAACTAAAAACAGTTTTACTACTAATTCACAATTTTACAAACTTTTTACTAGAGGAAAATTTACTCTTTTCTTACTTTAAAAAAATATTAAACTGAAATTAAATCTAATTATTCGGTTTTTGTTTGACTAAAAATATTTTTACTACTGACTTATCGAATTAGAAAATTTATTATCACTTTGTCTGACTAAAATTGACTTGTACTACTCAAAGTAAATTTAATAGTTCTCGCATCATTTTTAGTTATTTTGGCTGACTTAAAATTACTTGTACTACTGATAGCTAAATTTTTCTCAATTAAAAAATTTTTGTCTGACGAAAATTAACTAAAACTACTAATCATCGAAAAATAAAATTACTCATTGTTAAAAAGAATGACAATTATACAAAAAAAAAAATTGTTTCCGAAGAATTAAAAATATTCTGTTCCCGAAAAAAAGAGAGAAAAAGAGAATAGATGAAAAAGTGCATAAATTATATTTTACGCCCACTTTTTTCCAAAAATGATTTTTTTTTCTCCTTTTTTTTAACCCGGTTATATAATAATTTTTCATGCAAAATCCCAAAGTAAAATCGACACAAAAACTAATCCCCTTGTCCGGGAGAATTAAAAATTGAAGGCTTTTTAAGCGCATAATCCGAATGATAAAATATATCGTAGAGTAATAGAAGGAAGAGGATTTTTTTTGTACATTGTTGTTGCAACATACTGTTTTTTTCTGACCGGAGAAATTAAATCTCCCCCCCCCCCCTTACACACACTTCCCACTCTTTTTCAACTGTAAAATCTCGTTTAATAATTTATTTCTTCTTCTTTCAATTAAAAACTAATTAAAAATGGAAAAAATTTTTTTTAACTTTTTGTATTCCTTTTTTAAGGTTTGAATCTTTGAAGGTTTAAACAAATTTATAGTAAATAAAGAGAAAATTTAAAAAAAATATTAAAGACAGAAATTTTTTTAAATTTTAAACATTTTTAAATTGAAAATGAAAGAATTTTTCATCGCATAAACGACAATGTTCATATGAAATTTTCTACATTATTGAAAAATTATATGGTTGGAAATAATCCAAAAAAGAAGGGGGTCAGGGAGGGGGGGGGAGAGAGGAATAGACGAGAGAAGAAGGTTTTTAGATGCATTAAATTTTCAAGAAAAGATTTTCCTTTCAGAGCTTCTGTAACGTACGTAACGGGTCGTTATCAATGTTTTATCCCGGGAATGGAGTTGAGAGACTCTTAAATTATCAAGAGATGGGCACCACTGGTGCCCATCCAACAGTTTTACGTTATAAAGAACTAATGCTATATTTATAAACACATTTTAGTTACATATATAAAATGTAAAAATGAAAAAATTTTTCTATCCCAAAGAGAAAAATTTTTTTTTTTATTTTTTACGGTAACTTTATATTTTTGCTTTTTTAAAATTGTAAAAAGAGTTTTTTTTTCTGTTTCGAAATTTACAAAGTCTCTTTTGTATTTTTTGAATGTGAAAAGTTTTGTTTTGTTTTCTTTTTGAATTTAAAAACTACTTTTGGTCTATTTTTGAATTTTCAAAATAGAAATAGGGTTTTATATTCTAGGGAAAAAATAAAAATCGATATTTTTAGATAATTCATATATTTTTAGGAAAAAATTTTTGCCTTTTTTTGAATTTTAAAAAATCATTTTGTCCTTTTCTGTATTTAAGAAACTAAATTTGTAAATTTGAAAAATATTGTTGAATTTAAAAAGCACTTTTCGTTCATTTTTTGCATATTTTGAAAGGAAAAATAATTACATATTTTTTATTCTAGGGGAAAAGTAAAAATTGTTATTTATTTTTCAATAATTCGTATATGTATTTTTTGGAAAAAATATTTTTTGCTGTTTTTCAAATTTAAAAATTCATTTTGTCCTTTTTAGTGTATTTAGGATATTAAATTTATGAAAAAATATTGTTGAATTTTGAATTTAAAAAGTATTTTTGTTTTTTTAATTAAAAAATAATAATTTCATATTTTATATTCTAGGGAAAAAGTAAAAATCGGTATGAATTTTTTATTATACAAGTAGTCGGTGAAAAAAAAACTAGCACACAAAAAATAGTATTAAGCTATAAAGAAGATTAAAGGGGAGAAGAATTTAAAATCTAATTTAATATTCAATTAAACTTGAAGCATTTATGAATTTTGGACGATATTTCCTTTTATAGAAGTATAATTATCATTTTTATTATTTCAAATTTTGTTTCGTTAATTTTGTTTTAAAATTTTTGAGGAAAGAATACTTTTTCACCCCTTTCTTCAAATTTTATTTTATTAATTGTCTATTTGTAATTTTTAATAAAAGAATAAATTTTTCCTTTGTTTCGAATTATTATTTTGTAATTCTTAAGGAAAGAATACATTTTTCCACCCCTTCAAATTTATTTTTTTTCACCCATAAAAAAACTGTCTGACTTTTATCAAAAATTCCTTGCAATAAACTACATTACAGAAGGTGTGATGTTTGTCTGACTAAACGCGCCCTTATTTCACTTAATGAACTTTGTCTGACTCGACAACTTTTTTCACTTTAAAACCACCGAAAAAATAGGTGTGGATTTTTTTCACTTAATTTTCCCCCTTGTCTGTGAGAGAGTAGTAACGAACACGTATTTTTTCACTTAATCACGGGATTTTTAATCTCACAATGATTCTTTATTTAAATAAATGAAAATTTAAATGTGAAAATGATTTCTTTTTTTATTTGTTTGGGAGAATGTAATTTGTTAACAGTTTCTCTGCTTATAGTTTGTGCGAGGTGCATTTAGTTAAGACTAGAATACTTTTATTTTTGGGGTAAAAAATGACTGTGGGTCTGACTCGACAAAAAAGAACAATCTTTTTTTTTTTCTCTACACTTGAAAGATAAAATTCGTCTCACGGTAAAACGGTGCTTTTCCACCATTTCAAAAGTAAATTTAATCTGACATATCAATTTTTCTGAAGTCAAAAGGAAAACTCGCTGTTCAATTCAATGCCGGTTTATATCACTGGATTAATGAATTTTTTTCTTTTTAAATTTCTTTTTTTGGGGAGACAATTTCTATTCTATTAATTATTTCTTCTTGTATTATTCGATAACTAGTTGACAAATTGATTTTTACCACTGTGAATAAATTTTTGACAGTATGAAAGATATGTCTGACTAAATTACAGCTTTACTACTGATTTTGGACAGTTTAAAAAATATGTCTGACTAATTACAGATTTACTACTGATTTTTGACTGTTTAAAAAATATGTCTGACTAAAGTAGAGCTTTACTACTGATTCTTATGTTAACAAAAAAGAATTATTATTATGTCTGACATTTGAGTACAAAAAACGTTAACAAAAAAAGTAAAAGTCTAAAAATATTTGTCTGACTAAAATTGACATATACTACTGATTCCAATTTATTAATTATTAATTATTAATTAATTTTCATTTCCACTTTTACTTTCATTTCGAAAATTAGTTTCGGTGAAAGTGAAAGTGAAAGTGAATGGAAAGTGAAAATTAATTTAGGTGAAAATGAAAGTGGAAGTAAATATTAATTTAGGTGAAGTGAAAGTGGAAGTGAAATTACATAATCGACCAGTTTACGAATATTGCAAATTATTTTATTCTTTTCATTTTATTTCAATTACCACTGACTAGAAAATTCAGGAGAAATATTATAATTAACTTCGACAGTAATTAGACGATTTCAAACTAAATGTAAACTACACATAGTCTGACTAAATATTTGTTTTACTACTTCCCTCTTAGATTTAGGAAAATTCCTGTGATTACAGTTTTACAAAAATTCAAAGCATAATTCGTAAATTTTCCAATTAATTTATAAATAAATTATAATCATAATTATAATTGATAAATTTATAAATTATTAGTTATAAATAGGTTTATTAATTATTATTTAATCTTATTTATAAATAGCAGTAATTTAATATAATTTTTTAATTTAAATTATTATTTGTTTTCATTTTTTTTATTTTTATATTCTAATATAAAAAATTTTCTTTTTGTTTCAGGTGAGTTACATAACATATGTTTCCTGTTGAATTTATTTCGTAAGTAAACATATATTAAAATACATATAATTATACACTGTATGTAAAGTTTATTTATCAAAGAAATACTTTTAAAATTCCGATTGGTTTATTTAATGAAAAACATCAGCTACGCAATATTTTTTTATCGAATTGGTAATTAATTAAATTGAGAGAGAAAATATGTAGAAAAATACATATTTGCTTTGCAAAAATTTCTTTTTAAATATTTCTAAGCCAATATTTATACACAAAGTAGTCCAATTCATATTGTCTTTGAAATTTTTTTATAATTCCTGACTGTATATATGGTATACAAAAATTTTTTGAATTTTCTTTTTTACCTTATTTGAAAAGTCACCTTTATTTAATAAGTAAAATCTCCTTTTTTAAAATTAAAATTCCCTTTTTTACCTAAACTTGCATGAAAAAAATGACTTCTATATCTAATTAATAATTACTTATACTACTCTCTAAATTAGAATTAGTAAAAATGTTTACTAATTTGAATTAGTGACTGACTTTTTGCTTTTCAATTAGTAAAGTTTACTAATAAATTAGTAGAAATTACTATTTATTAGTAAAATAAATTGAATTTACTAATTCAAAAGCAAAAAGTCAGTAACTGATTCAAAATTAGTAAACATTTTTACTAATTCAATTTTAGTTTTTAAAAATTTTATTTTTGAAACTACTGATTTCAAATGATAATCTTTTTGGTGAATTAATATTGAATTTGACTACTGATACCGAATTATAAGCATTATGTCTGATTGAAATTGACTTGAACCACTTACACAAATTAATAATTGCTGTGTCTGATGGAAATTGACTTACACTACTGATAGAAAAATTATAAGCGTTATGTCTGATTGAAACTAGCATTATACTACTTATATACCATATAATAATTCCCATGTCCAATTAATAATGGGATTGAAAATTAAGTAAACTATAATAATATTAACTGATAATTATATTTCATTTTAATTCAATTCCACTTCTAACTTTACTTTTTAAAAAATTTACTAAATAAATTTAAATTCTAAGTTTACTTATACTACTGATTCCAAATTATAATCTTTGGGGTGTATTGCAATCGAATTTTACTATTGATGCCAAATTATAAGGATTGTCTGATTGAAATTGACTTATACTACTTACACGAAATAATAATCTTTATATTTGATTGAAATTTACATATATACTACTGATTCCAAATTATAACCATTATTTGTCTGATTGAAATTGACTTATACAACTTATACCAAATAATCGCTATGTCTAATTAAAATTAACTTGCCTCAAATAATCTAAAATTTACGAAAATTGTAATAATAAAAATTAACACTTTTGTCTGTTTAAAAGAGTCTTTTACTACTGATTTGTACTAATGACGTATTCCTGACATAAAAAAAAATTTTGGTTATATTTGAATCGATATTGTAATTTTTTTGGGTGGGTGGGAGGAGGGTAATATTCCTGAAGTTTGCACTGCAATGTTTAATTAACTAAGCATATATAGCAAATTCGTTATTTATTTAATATATATTTATATCCTTCAAACGCGAGTGCAGGCAAATAAAATTTTTCCCTCTGAGCCTAAAGTAGAACTGTCAATGATTGATGAGAACTGACCTCCCTCCCCCCCCCCTCTCTCTCTCTGGCTCTCTTTTTTTTCTCTTTTTCGCCCTCTTTTTTGCTTTCTCTCTCTTTCACTTCTTCTATTTTGTGATAAATAATTTTATTGAATATCAATCAATAAGCGAAATTCACAGTGAATTGTGAAGTACACACTGCAGAAGAGAGAGAGAGAGAGAGTAGGAGAGTAAAATAGGTACACACGCAGCATCACGTCCAACCTGTCCCCTGTTCATCCAACCCACAGTTCGTTTCAAAAACTCCGCCCTCGGATGCGATAAATTTTTCACAGCACAGAGAACTTTCTACATCTTTAATATCGTCGGGAGCTCTCTCACTCTCTCTCTCTCTCTCTCTCCTTCCCTCTATTTGTCTCTCTTACTCTTGCACGCTTATATTCCTCTATTTTTTTTCTTTTTTCTTTTTTTTTTTTTTTTGTTCACTCCTGGTCGATAGTGTATCAACATATCGGATTGTAAACGCGCCAAAACGTACCGGAAATAGCAAACGCGTCTGGCTACGGTTGAAAAATGTGATATTCAAATGTATTTTCCCTCCACCAAAAATGTCAACGTCAAGGGATCGAACATGCGTGGCAATGTGTCGAATTTTCCGACACAGACACACATGCACACATAAATGCAAATACAGAAAGGTGGAAATTTACAGAAAAAAAAATAAAATGAATATAAATACTACATTTATGGTGTCAAACGTGCGTGGTGCTGGAAATAAATCTTTTAACGACATTGGAGAAAATTTTTACACACAAGATAAAATATATGCACACAAACTGAAATATACTCACAAACTAAAATATACACATACTTAAAAATATATACACATATTTAAATTAGAATTAGTAAAATTATTTAATAATTCGAATTGGTGGCTTTTGCTTTCGAATTAGTAAAATTTACTAATGAATTAATAGAATTTACTTTAATTTAACATAATTTATTAGTAAAATTTACTAATGGTAATTTCTACTAACTTATTAATGGTAATTTCTTCTAATTTATTAATGAAATTTTCTAATGGTAATTTCTACTAATTTATTAGTAAAATTTACTAATGGTAATTTCTACTAATTTAATAGAGAAATTTACTAATGGTAATTTCTACTAATTTATTAGTAAAATTTACTAATTCAAAAGCAAAATGTCAGTCACTAATTCAAATTTTGTTACAATTGTTAATAATTTGAATTTAGAGAGTACGAATTTTTAAAATATATTAAAGAAGTGGAGGGAAGAAATTTTTTTTTTTTTTTGAGAAAGGAAAAAATGAATTTTTTTACCCTCCTCGGTTCTAATCCGTTAGACGCTTTAGTTTAACGCTTGGGAGAACAAACTCTGTGAGAACTGAGGTCTATTGAAATGATGATGGTGGGTATATAAAAAGGAAAGTTCGGACACGATAATCATGTGCGTTATTTTCCGGTTTTTTGACTCTTAATATACCTAACTTTAATATCCTCTTTTCTATAATGTTGAATTTAAATGGAAATTTTTTTCTTCTAATAAATATCATGAATTTCTTTGAAAGTTAATTTTTTATATACTGCAATTTTTTACTCTAATTTTTTACTGTGATTTTTTGCGGTATTTTTTTATACGGTATTTTCTTCCATAATTTTTATTAAATGTAATTTTTAAAATACATATAATTTTTTCCCTACTTTCGAAATAATTTATCTTGAGAATGTAGTTTTAGTCTTCGAAAAAAATTGTATTTGGTTAAAATAAATTATACTGTACAGTAGATTAATAAATATTGTTTATTTGAACAATCATTTAAAGTATTATTAATTTTAAGAATAACAATTTAAATTAAAATTCTTAATATGACTGACTAAAAGTAAATTTTACTATTTATAATTAATAAATTTATAAATTTATAATTTAATTATTATAAGAATATTTTTACTGTAAATTCTTCAAAATTATTTTCATCATTTCATTTCAATTATTATTTTCGAGAATTTTTAATTATTTTTTCTGAAAATAATTGAATTTCTTATCGATTGCTCCGAGTCGAAAATTTTTTTAAAATTAAATTATTTAAATATAAAAATAAATAATTTATTAAATAATTGAATATTTCTTAAAATTGAATTATTATGAAAAATTTTATGAAGAATTTTTAAAAATAATTGAATACTTTCAGTGGATTTTGAAAACAAATTTAAGAATGAATGCAACTTTCTATAATTTTATTTAAAATTGTTCAAAAAATAATTGAAATTCTGCGATAAGTTTTGTTATTTATGAAAATAATTAAATTCTTGCAACGAATTTTATTACAAATTTTTTTTTGAAGAATTGAATTCCTATGAAGGATTTTATTTGCGTGAAAATAATTGAACTCGGTAGAAAAATATTATTATTTATGAAAATAATTAATTTCTTGGGAAGGATTTTATTAAAATTCCTTAAATAATTGAATGGCTTCGAAGAATTTTATTTTTTTATGAAAATAATTGAATTGATTCGAAGATTTTTACAAACATTTTTGGCAATAATTGTATTCCTAGGAAGATGATCGATTTTATTATAATTTTTCTAATTTATACAGCATTTTATGAAAATTTTTTAAAATAATAAATTAATTTCTTGCGAAGAATTTTATTTAAATTTTTTAAAATATAATTGAATTTCTATAAAAAATGTATTATTTGTGAAAATAATTGAATTCTTAAGAAGAATTGTATTGAAAAGAATTGAATTGTATAGGACAATTGTATTAACCAATTTTTTTAAAGAATTTTGTCAAAAATTGTTTACTTTAAATAATATATTTTTTAAAAGAATTTTTATTTTTTCGAAATAATTGAATTTCTCAGAAGTATTTTTTTCAATTCTCTGAATATATTTGAATTCTTTCGAGAAACTTCATTAAAAAAGTAAAAATAATTGAATTGGTGCGAAGAAATTTATCAAAAATTGATAAGTATAATTGAATTCCTGTGAAATTTTTATTATTTATGAAAATAATTAAATGTTTGCATACAATTTTATTATAAAAAATTTTTAAATAATTGAATTCTTTTTGGAAAATTTTATTAAAATAGTAGATATTGAAAATCATTGAAATTAGAAAAATGCATTTTATTTTTGAAAATAATTGAAATTAGGATAAGAATTTTTTTGACATTTATAAAAATAATTGAACTTTAGACAAGAATTTTGTTATTTATAAAGACAATTTGGATTTTTACGAGAATTTTTTTCAAATTTTGAATATAGTTGAATTTTATAAGAAGAATTTTATTTATTTTTTTTTTATAATTGAATTTCTGCAATTATTTGTAATTTCTCCAAAATTGTATTTTTTTAGTTTTCAACAAAAATTTAAATTAAAAAATTTTTAAATTCTATTTTTAGAATTGCTAATTTTATTTTTAAAAAAGGTAGTAAGAACTATGAAGTATTAGTCAGATTATAGTCAGACACATTTTTACTATTACAGAGCATAAAAAAAATTTATTTATTTAAACAATCAATTACTTGACCTAAAATAAAATAAATATTATCTACTTTTAAAAATTATGTTGAAATTCTAATTCACCAAAAATATTAATTTTCTACAATAACTATGTATATTTAAAAAAATTAAATATAATTAAATTTTTTCGATCATATAATTTTATCGATTTGAAAAAAATTATTAATAAATAATATAAAAAATTATACATATGTTGAAATATACAATAAAACGGAGCATAAAATAGAGGATGACAAATAAAAAAAAGAAGTGAAAAAGAGCACTGAAAATTTAATTTTTACCTAAAGGAAAACTAAATTGTGAAGAAAAATAATAATTTATTCACAATAAATGAATAAATTGAAGGAAACTAATTAAAAATGATTCTCATGTGTAATTAACATTCATCTATACATAATATACCTTTTGGACTAGAATTTAAATTGAATTCTGCAAGAGAGAAAATTGTGGCTACATATATGATGATATGTAGTATATTTGATATAATATTGTGACTCTCGTTTTACTATATAAACTTAATTGAGTCTTCCCAAAGGCAGATTCTGAATTATTCTCAGTGCATTTGGATTATCCTCTCATCGTTTTTGCCAATTTTGCTTTAAACACAACTCGCGCTATTCTATGTTCAACCCACTTTACCATCATCCAGATTAGCTCCAATGTCTCCCCAGCCTACTTGGCTCGCATCCCATTTTACTGTCTTATCATTTTGTCCTCAATTCACTCTCTATATATTCGATTTGCCCTCATTCCTATACTTTTTTCTCGTTTTTCTCATTTTTCAAAAAAAAAAAAGGAAAACTTTTTCTCTTTTCTAAAACAATTTATATTCGCTATTCAGTATAAAAATATCTGTATGTGAATATAGTTTATTTGAAATACACACAAGTACAATGAATTTGAAATGTATCAGTTGCAAAAATATACATATAAATATATTGAATAGATTATTTTTGTCTCAATTCTGCTGTGAAAATTGAAATTTTTTTTCTTAACAATAGACGTTTTGTTGTTCTCAATAAATTTGAATTAGTAAAAATTCAATTATGTTCAAAAATTAAAAAAAATTCTCATCAAAATTCCAATTATCTCTATAAATGAAATTCTTTTAAAAAATATATTATTTAAACAATTTTTGACAAAATTCTTTAAAAAATCTCGTTATTACAATTTTTCTATACAATTCAATTCTTTTCAATACAATTCTTCTTAAGAATTCAATTATTTTCACAAATAATACATTTTTTATAGGAATTCGATTATATTTTAAAAAATTTGAATAAAGAATCAACGAAACAATTTAATTATTTTCGTAAAAAAATAAAATTCTTCGAAGCAATTCAATTATTTAAGAAATTTTAATAAAATTCTTCCCAATAAATAAATTATTTTCATAAATAATAATATTTTTCTTCGGAATTCAATTCTTAAAAAAAAATTTTATTAAAAATCGTTGCAAGAATTCAATTATTTTCATAAATAACAAAACAGAATTTCATTATTTTTTACACAATTTGAAATAAAATTATAGAAAGTTTCATTCATTCTTAAATTTGTTTTCAAAATCCATCAAAAGAATTCAATTATTTAAAAAAAATTTAAATAAAATTCTTCATAAAAATTCAATTTTAAGAAATATTCAATTATTTAATAAATTATTTATTTTTGTATTTAAATAATTGAATTCTCGAAAAATTTTCCACTAAAAATTGATTGAAAAATTAATTTCACTTTAAATTTTAAATTTTAATTGATTTAATTTTTGAAAATCTTAATTTCCTATGGAAAAAATAATATTAATTAAATATTTATTTAAAAAAGAACTTATTGATGTTTCCGAATAATTTTACAATTAAGGAAATTCGTAAATAAATGTAATAGAATATTTTTTTTAACATCTAATAATTTTTGAGTGAATCAGAATATTCATCAGGGTCAGGGAAAAAGTCAAAATTTTGTCTGGAAGTCAGGGAAAAGTCAGGGAAAAACAAAATTAAATTTTTGTGTCAACTCTGTAGAAAAACTGTTAATTTGAAATATCGATTGACTTTTTGCTTTGAATTAGAAAATTTTAATAATAAATTAATTGAAATTACAATTTATTAGTAAAAATTTACTAATTCAAAAGCAAAAGACGAGTTGTTAATTAAAATTAGTAAACATTTTTTCTAATTCAAATTTAGAGTGTTAGGCAATAAATTCTTAAACATAATTCGTAATTAAAGAACAAAATAAAGACAGTCAAAGTAAACGGTTCAAATCAAATACTAGTAATTATTATCAAATTAATTAAATTATTTCCTTTTAATTTTTTATTATATTTTTGTTTTTATTTGAGATAGCATGCACAAGAATGATTGTATTTCCAGTTGGAATCATACCAAAGAGAAGTAATTTCTTTTATTTTGTTAAAAGAGAAAGAAAAAAATATATATATATCTAAAATAGTTGGAAGGACAATTAAATTGTCAGTCAGTCGTTGGAGATGAGATTTCGTTTTGAAATTTTCATCCAAAATAAAAAGCATTTACTCTTTTTGTATTTTTTATTTTTTTTAGAAAAAAAAATTCTTATCTTCATGTACATATAATGTGCAATGTCAAAATTCGTATTTTCTCTCTCTCTTTCTCTCTCTTGTAATTCTTATGGTGGAATTAAAGAGAAATTCTATATAGGGGGAAAGAAGGAGTAGTATATAACTTGTCATCTTCCTCTTGAAGAAGGATAGTATATATATGTATACGTATAGAGTATATAAACCACTTGGAGTCTTGTATTGAAATCCTTTTCTTATCCCACTGCCTCTTGTTCGATTCAGTCGGCGAAAAACCAACTTTTCTGTTTTCACTTATACAATCCTTGCTATTCCATGAATCGTCGCTGGTTTTTACGAACCGATTCTTTCTCTCCCACCCCTAATCTACTAGTAATCCTCTTTATTCGTGTCCTCTAAATGAAATACAAAGAGGGAAAAAAAGAAAAAAATTACAATAGTAATAATAACGAGAAAAATATTATTATTATTTTTATTAAAATAACAATAGGAACAATAACTATAGAATATAGTAATAACAATCGTAACAATAACAGAAATACATTATTACTGATAGCATTAAATAAAGTAATAAAAGTAGAAAATAGGGGGTATTTTTTTTATACTGAATCAATATCAGTAGTAAACGTCATTTTTAGTCAGACATGTGCTTTTGAATTTCTGCAATTTGTAATTTCTCCAAAATCAAATGTTTTTATTGTTTTCGACAAAAATTTAAATTGCAAAATTTTAAATTATATTATTTTTAAAATTGCTAATTTTATTTTGAAAAGTAAGCAAGAAGTTTATTTGTTGCTATATGATAATTGCAAGAAAAATAATTATGACAATAAATAATTTCGTAAAGTTGTCATTTAACGTAATATTATTTCTAATTTCAGTCAATAAAGAATAATAAATAGTGTTTTTGAAACTGAAAATGGTTAATATATGATAATTCAGTAAATATGGAGTCTAAAAGCAACAGTGTTGTAATATAAATTCGACCTTTGAGGGTGTTTTGTTAGCTTGATTTGTATACTGTTTAGCTTCAGGAAATTTCTGGTCTAGCAAAGTTTCAATTGCCCCATAGACAACTTCCTTGGCCCTATTCCCAAAGTCATAGATCTCAGTTTAACCGGATCCTGTTGTATCCCTGCCCAAGTGATGAGATCTTATCTAAAGTTTGAATTATACACAATTACAAGCATTGTATCTGGTTGTATGTTCTTGTTTTTTTTCAATTCACATGTCGAGTGTAATTAGATTTAATTAATTTCTTTGGTGGTTGATAAAAGTTAGTAGAAAATCATTTTTATTGATTAAAAAAACAAAAGTATTTTTGTAATAAAAAAAGAGATTTTTTCAGATTTTCAGATTTAAGAAAGATTATGTCTGACTGGGATTTTTTTTACTACTGTTTACAAACAATATGTCTGCCTATGAAAAATTGCCTTACTACTTATGGCTAAAATTACTAACATAATCTTTTCAGATAAAAATAACTTTTACTACTGATATTAAAATTGTAAGCAGTAAGTCTGACTGTAGTTAATTTTTACTACTGACATCGAAATTATAAAGAAAAGTCGGACGAACAATAATTTTTACTACTGATAACAACATTATAACCAGTACGTCTGACTATAATTGACCTTTACTACTGATAACAAAAATAATAAAGAAGAGCCTGCTAAAAAGTAATTTTTAATACTGTTAACAAAACTATAAACAATATGTCTGACTAAAAATTATTTCTACTACTGACAAGAAAATTATAAACAATATTCAACAATATTTAGTGCCGTGAAGCTAGCGTCACGCCATCCGCCAGACGCCTGATAAAACTATAGGCGTCGCAACTCAATAATATGACATGATCCATTCTTTATTCTTTCTTTTTCGTCATAAATTCTTTTACTATAAAGTTGAATATAAAAATTCTACGAACTAATTGGCGGATGGAGTATTTTTAATAGCAGTTTTGCCAAAATTATTTTACTAAAGAAAATTCTTATAAATAAACATCTAATGATCAATAGGCAACATAAAAGATAAATGTTCAATAGATGTTTATTTACAAGAATTTCCTTCAGTGAAATATTTTTGGCAAAATTACTAGTCAAAATACTCAATCCGCCAATTAGCAGACAATCGAATTTTCGAGTTTTGCGAAGCTAAGAGCTTTAACAAATTCAATTGGTTATAAACAATTAATTTTGTTGTTGCCTATTGTTCGTTAGATGTTTATTTACAAGAATTTTATTTAGTAAAATGATTTTGGAAAAATTACTAGTCAAAATACTCCATCCGCCAATTAGCAGACAATCGAATTTTCGAGTTTTGTGAAGCTAAGAGCTTTAAAAAATTCAAATGTTTATAAACAATTGATTTTGTTGTTGCTTATTGTTCCCTAGATGTTTATTTACAAGAATTTCATTTAGTAAAATGATTTTGGAAAAATTACTAGTCAAAATACTCCATCCGCCAATTAGCAGACAATCGAATTTTCGAGTTTTGAGGAGCTAAGAGCTTTAAAAAATTCAAATGTTTATAAACAATTGGTTTTGTTGTTGCTTATTGTTCCCTAGATGTTTATCTACAAGAATTTCATTTAGTAAAATGATTTTGGAAAAATTACTAGTCAAAATACTCCATCCGCCAATTAGCAGACAATCGAATTTTCGAGTTTTGCGAAGCTAAGAGCTTTTAAAATTTTAATTGTTAATAAACAATTGATTTTGTTGTTGCCTATTGTTCCTTAGATGTTTATTTACAAGAATTTTATTTAGTAAAATGATTTTGGAAAAATTACTAGTCAAAATACTCCATCCGCCAATTAGCAGACAATCGAATTTTCGAGTTTTGCGAAGCTAAGAGCTTTTAAAATTTTAATTGTTAATAAACAATTGATTTTGTTGTTGCTTATTGTTTCCTAGATGTTTATCTACAAGAATTTCATTTAGTAAAATGATTTTGGAAAAATTACTAGTCAAAATACTCCATCCGCCAATTAGCAGACAATCGAATTTTCGAGTTTTGAGGAGCTAAGAGCTTTAAAAAATTCAAATGTTTATAAACAATTGGTTTTGTTGTTGCTTATTGTTCCCTAGATGTTTATTTACAAGAATTTCATTTAGTAAAATGATTTTGGACAAATTACTAGTCAAAACACTCCATCCGCCAATTAGCAGACAATCGAATTTTCGAGTTTTGCGAAGCTAAGAGCTTTTAAAATTTTAATTGTTAATAAACAATTGATTTTGTTGTTGCTTATTGTTTCCTAGATGTTTATCTACAAGAATTTCATTTAGTAAAATGATTTTGGAAAAATTACTAGTCAAAATACTCCATCCGCCAATTAGCAGACAATCGAATTTTCGAGTTTTGAGGAGCTAAGAGCTTTAAAAAATTCAAATGTTTATAAATAATTAATTTTGTTGTTGCTTATTGTTTCCTAGATGTTTATCTACAAGAATTTCAATTAGTAAAATGATTTTGGGAAAATTACTAGTCAAAATACTCCATCCGCCAATTAGCAGACAATCGAATTTTCGAGTTTTGAGGAGCTAAGAGCTTTTAAAATTTTAATTGTTATTAAACAATTATATTTGTTGTTTCCTCTTGTTCCTTAGATGTTTATTTACAAGAATTTTATTTAGTAAAATGATTTTGGAAAAATTACTAGTCAAAATACTCCATCCGCCAATTAGCAGACAATCGAATTTTCGAGTTTTGTGAAGCTAAGAGCTTTAACAAATTCAATTGTTTATAAACAATTGATTTTGTTGTTGCCTATTGTTCCTTAGATGTTTATTTACAAGAATTTCATTTAGTAAAATGATTTTGGAAAAATTACTAGTCAAAATACTCCATCCGCCAATTAGCAGACAATCGAATTTTCGAGTTTTGTGAAGCTAAGAGCTTTAAAAAATTCAAATGTTTATAAACAATTGATTTTGTTGTTGCTTATTGTTTCCTAGATGTTTGTTTACAAGAATTTCATTTAGTAAAATGATTTTAGCAAAATTACTAGTCAAAATACTCCATCCGCCAATTAGCAGACAATCAAATTTTCGAGATTTAAGGAGCTAAGAGCTTTTAAAATTGTAATTGTTAATAAACAATTGATTTTGTTGTTGCCTATTGTTCCTTAGATGTTTATTTATAAGAATTTCATTTAGTAAAATGATTCTGGAAAAATTACTAGTCAAAATACTCCATCCGCCAATTAGCAGACAATCGAATTTTCGAGTTTTGCGAAGCTAAGAGCTTTTCAAATTTTAATTGTTAATAAACAATTGATTTTGTTGTTGCTTATTGTTCCTCAGATGTTTATTTACAAGAATTTCATTTAGTAAAATGATTTTGGAAAAATTACTAGTCAAAATACTCCATCCGCCAATTAGCAGACAATCGAATTTTCGAGTTTTGAGGAGCTAAGAGCTTTTAAAATTGTAATTGTTAATAAACAATTGATTTTGTTGTTGCCTATTGTTCCTTAGATGTTTATTTATAAGAATTTCATTTAGTAAAATGATTCTGGAAAAATTACTAGTCAAAATACTCCATCCGCCAATTAGCAGACAATCGAATTTTCGAGTTTTGTGAAGCTAAGAGCTTTAACAAATTCAATTGTTTATAAACAATTGATTTTGTTGTTGCCTATTGTTCCTTAGATGTTTATTTACAAGAATTTCATTTAGTAAAATGATTTTGGAAAAATTACTAGTCAAAATACTCCATCCGCCAATTAGCAGACAATCGAATTTTCGAGTTTTGTGAAGCTAAGAGCTTTAAAAAATTCAAATGTTTATAAACAATTGATTTTGTTGTTGCCTATTGTTCCTTAGATGTTTATTTACAAGAATTTCATTTAGTAAAATGATTTTGGAAAAATTACTACTCAAAATACTCCATCCGCCAATTAGCAGACAATCGAATTTTCGAGTTTTGAGGAGCTAAGAGCTTTAAAAAATTCAAATGTTTATAAATAATTAATTTTGTTGTTGCCTATTGTTCGTTAGATGTTTATTTACAAGAATTTCAATTAGTAAAATGATTTTGGGAAAATTACTAGTCAAAATACTCCATCCGCCAATTAGCAGACAATCGAATTTTCGAGTTTTGAGGAGCTAAGAGCTTTTAAAATTTTAATTGTTAATAAACAATTGATTTTGTTGTTGCTTATTGTTCCTTAGATGTTTATTTACAAGAATTTACTTTTACAAAATGATTTTGGTAAAATTACTAGTCAAAATACTCCATCCGCCAATTAGCAGACAATCGAATTTTCGAGTTTTGAGGAGCTAAGAGCTTTAAAACATTCAAATGTTTATAAACAATTGATTTTGTTGTTGCCTATTGTTCCTTAGATGTTTGTTTACAAGAATTTCATTTAGTAAAATGATTTTGGGAAAATTACTAGTCAAAATACTCCATCCGCCAATTAGCAGACAATCGAATTTTCGAGTTTTGCGAAGCTAAGAGCTTTTAAAATTTTAATTGTTAATAAACAATTGATTTTGTTGTTGCTTATTGTTTCCTAGATGTTTATCTACAAGAATTTCATTTAGTAAAATGATTTTGGAAAAATTACTAGTCAAAATACTCCATCCGCCAATTAGAAGACAATCGAATTTTCGAGTTTTGCGAAGCTAAGAGCTTTTAAAATTTTAATTGTTAATAAACAATTAATTTTGTTGTTGCGTATTGTTCCTTAGATGTTTGTTTACAAGAATTTTATTTAGTAAAATGATTTTGGAAAAATTACTAGTCAAAATACTCCATCCGCCAATTAGCAGACAATTGAATTTTCGAGTTTTGCGAAGCTAAGAGCTTTTAAAATTTTAATTGTTAATAAACAATTAATTTTGTTGTTGCCTATTGTTCGTTAGATGTTTTTTTACAAGAATTTTATTTAGTAAAATGATTTTGGAAAAATTACTAGTCAAAATACTCCATCCGCCAATTAGCAGACAATCGAATTTTCGAGTTTTGCGAAGCTAAGAGCTTTTAAAATTTTAATTGTTAATAAACAATTGATTTTGTTGTTGCTTATTGTTCCTTAGATGTTTATTTACAAGAATTTACTTTTACAAAATGATTTTGGAAAAATTACTAGTCAAAATACTCCATCCGCTAATTAGCAGACAATCGAATTTTCGAGTTTTGAGGAGCTAAGAGCTTTAAAAAATTCAAATGATTATAAACAATTGATTTTGTTGTTGCCTATTGTTCCCTAGATATTTATTTACAAGAATTTTATTTAGTAAAATGATTTTGGAAAAATTACTAGTCAAAATACTCCATCCGCTAATTAGCAGACAATCGAATTTTCGAGTTTTGAGGAGCTAAGAGCTTTAAAAAATTCAAATGTTTATAAACAATTGATTTTGTTGTTGCTTATTGTTCCCTAGATGTTTATTTACAAGAATTTCATTTAGTAAAATGATTTTGGAAAAATTACTACTCAAAATACTCCATCCGCCAATTAGCAGACAATCGAATTTTCGAGTTTTGTGAAGCTAAGAGCTTTAAAAAATTCAAATGTTTATAAACAATTGATTTTGTTGTTGCCTATTGTTCCCTAGATGTTTATTTACAAGAATTTCATTTAGTAAAATGATTTTGGAAAAATTACTAGTCAAAATACTCCATCCGACAATTAGCAGACAATCGAATTTTCGAGTTTTGCGAAGCTAAGAGCTTTTAAAATTTTAATTGTTAATAAACAATTGATTTTGTTGTTGCTTATTGTTTCCTAGATGTTTGTTTACAAGAATTTCATTTAGTAAAATGATTTTAGCAAAATTACTAGTCAAAATACTCCATCCGCCAATTAGCAGACAATCGAATTTTCGAGTTTTGTGAAGCTAAGAGCTTTAAAAAATTCAAATGTTTATAAACAATTGATTTTGTTGTTGCCTATTGTTCCTTAGATGTTTATTTACAAGAATTTCATTTAGTAAAATGATTTTGGAAAAATTACTACTCAAAATACTCCATCCGCCAATTAGCAGACAATCGAATTTTCGAGTTTTGAGGAGCTAAGAGCTTTAAAAAATTCAATTATTTATAAACAGTTGATTTTGTTGTTGCCTATTGTTTCTCAGATGTTTATTCACAAGAATTTACTTTTACAAAATAATTTTGGAAAAATTACTAGTCAAAATACTCCATCCGCCAATTAGCAGACAACCGAATTTTCGAGTTTTGCGAAGCTAAGAGCTTTTAAAATTTTAATTGTTTATAAACAATTAATTTTGTTGTTGCCTATTGTTCGTTAGATGTTTATTTATAAGAATTTCATTTAGTAAAATGATTCTGGAAAAATTACTAGTCAAAATACTCCATCCGCCAATTAGCAGACAATCGAATTTTCGAGTTTTGTGAAGCTAAGAGCTTTAAAAAATTCAATTATTTATAAACAGTTGATTTTGTTGTTGCCTATTGTTCCTCAGATGTTTATTTACAAGAATTTCATTTAGTAAAATGATTTTGGAAAAATTACTAGTCAAAATACTCCATCCGCCAATTAGCAGACAATCGAATTTTCGAGTTTTGCGAAGCTAAGAGCTTTTAAAATTTTAATTGTTAATAAACAATTGATTTTGTTGTTGCTTATTGTTTCCTAGATGTTTGTTTACAAGAATTTCATTTAGTAAAATGATTTTGGCAAAATTACTAGTCAAAATACTCCATCCGCCCCCGTGCAGAAATCGCCACTTTTGTTCCCGATTACCGCCCTGGCCCCGGTCGGGTTTTCATGATCTGGCCCCGACTTCGTGGCCCCGACCAGGACCAGGCCGGGTTTGCCCAAGGATCTACAAACAGCGCACAATGGGATTTTTTTTACAATTTACTGTTCAAAACTGTCTACAGCCTACAATTCTTAACCGGTTTCAGTATTCTTTATTTTAAATTAAAGGCAAATAAATTCTTAAGACATCCCTTAAGGTCAATTTTTTAGTTCTTAATTGTTTATAATTTTTATTTTCAATCAAAGTTAACAAATTAATACAATTTTTCAAAAAAGGAGGCTTATTTTCTTATTCCGTTGCTGCATATGATCTGAATCAGTTCAAATTAATACAATATGACCACCACACAATTAATAAAACAGAAAGTAATTTATATCAATTGTTATAAACAGTATTAATTAACAAATAGTTAACTTTGATTTCTTTCCACTAAAAAATGTTTTTTTCACCTTTTCTTTTTAATTTAAGTTTATTTAAAGAATATTTGTCCTTTTTGATTATAAAATAAATTATTTAAATTGTTATAAACAATATTAATTAACAAATAGTTAACATTGATTCCTATTCCACTAAAAATTTTTTTTCACATTTTCTTTTTAATTTAAGTCTATTTAAAGAATATTTGTCCTTTTTGATTAAAAAATAACTTATTTAAATTGTTATAAACAATATATTAAATAATAAATAGTTATGTAACTTACGTTCCTGTCCACCAAAAAAATTTTTTTCACATCTACTTTTTAATTTAAGTTCATTTTAAAAATATGTGTCCTTTTTGTTTAAAAAATAACTTATTTAAATGGTTACAAATAATATTAATTAACAAATAGTTAATTTTTGTTCCTTTCCACCAAAAATTTTTTTTTCACGTTTACTTTTTTATTTGGATAATGTTAAAAGACCACGGATATATAATATTAAATATTTAAATAAGTTATATTATAAGAAAAAAGACATATTAATATTTTTTATTGGAGAGGAATCAAAGTTAACTATTTGTTAATTAATGTTGTTTATGACAATTGAAATATATTACTTTATAGGTTTTTAATTGTCTGCTGGTAATATTGGATTAATTTGAACTGATTTAGAGCATGTGCAGTAACGGAATAAGAAAATAAACGTCCGTTTTTAAAAAATTGTGTTAATTTGTTAACTTTGATTGAAATTTGAAAATAAAAATTATAAACAATTAAAAACTCAAAAATTGGCCTCGAGGGATGTCTTAGGAATTTATTCTCCTTTAATTTAAAACAATAGGACAAACGCACCAATTATTTTTCACACTTAAATTGAAATTCCATGTTTAAGGCAAAAAAATAAATTATTATTAATTAATAATTTTTAGTATTATTGTGAATTATTACACGGAGAGACCCACATTCGTAAAAATTACTAAAAACGGTTGCAATGACCGGAAATAAGGGGACTTTTAGCATAATGTACTACAGAATTAGATAAATTTACAAAAGAAATAGATAAATTTGCTACATTGAAATAGCAAGTTTTAATATTTTGTGTAAGAGTTGTAAATGTAGCGAAAATTGATTATAGTTTTCTCTAATTTAATTAGACAAAATCTGACAAATGAAAACATTTTCCACTAAAATCTTCTATCCACTGTAGTAATTTTTGGTGAGCAAGTGTGGCTAGCGAGTGCAGTCATATGGCGCCTGTATTTCTATTGGTTGCTAACCTCGTCAATCTCCGTAAATGAGCCGATGCCTTCCGATCATTGACAGTGACTATGTTTCGCGTATGTAAAATAAATTTGGATATTATCTACAATAATTAAATATAAAGTGAAACGTAGGTCGTTCGGTATCTCAGAAATTGACCATTATAAATTAATAAATTTTGCATTTATTCCTGTCCCAAGAAGTATGTCTTATAATAAGTTGTTAAAAGTAAACTGCTTTCTCGTAAGTGCTGTAAATTTTCATCATTCAATATATAAGGAAACAAAGATGTATACTTTCAGTGAAATTCGTTGTCGTGCGTGCAGTTGTGTATTAGTGTATTAATTAACCGCGTCTATACATATAAGTGAAATAAACATGTGTGTGTCTTCAAATATTTATCCAACAACAAATATATAAGTGTGTGAGTGTGTGTGTCTGTGTATGTAAAAATCCTTCCAGTTTACCTCCACTAGTCAAGAATTGACGGGAAACCGGCGACAAAAATCCGTATTTTTTCTTTTCACTCTTTCTTTCTGCATTTACAACGACTATAGTAATTTTACGTACACAATGTTTCTGAGTTTTACTACAGTTGTTTGGAACTATTGGACGAAATAGTAAGAAACTTTGCTAATTTGGTGAACATTTGTCGGGATTAGTGACTTAGTGTAGAAAATAGTAAAAAATACAAAAAGTCCCCTTATTTCCGGTGGTTGCAATGTGAATATAGTAAATTCTAGTGTGATTTTATACAAAAATTAGTAATCTCGGTCTCTCCGTGTAATAATAAAAATTTTTTTATTATTTTAAAAAATAGTTAAATTATAAATAATAGAGAATAAATAATTAAATTAATAATTTTTACCATATTATTATGATAAACATATTAATTTATATATATATATATAACATACATTTTTAATAATTTTTCTATAAATAAATATGATACAGTCAATTTATTATGATAATACTGTATATAACGGTCCCATGATTCAAAAGGAAGTTTAAGCGAGGTCGCTTCCAAGCTTGCGTGGCTTTGCGGTATGTGTATTTGACTTGCGTCCTCGAGGTCTAGGGTTCGATCCCCCGTGCGTGCGATATTTTTCCGTCTTAGTTTTAAGTGTTTTGTGTATAATTCTTAATAATGTTACATAAAGTATAGGTTTAAATAATTATTAACAATAATAATAATAAATTAGGCATTAATTTAAATAAGATAGTCTGTCTAAATTAATGAAAGAAAATAAGAAAAATATTTTTTTTAAAAACTTAGTTCAATAAAAGCAATTCTAATAATTATTTACATTTTTAATGACATTCATAAAAGTTTATTTACTACAAAAATAATAATAATTATTAATATTGAAGTAAATACTCCCCATGCTTTAATAATCAAATAACGAGCTTTAATATAATAAAATGCAGTCAGTATTGGATTTCTACCTGGGTAGCGAAAAGATCGGGGGAAATCCCATGGCCCCGACCGGGTCCCGACAGGGCGGACAGATCGGGCAAAGTGCCATGGCCCCGGTCGGTTTTAGTGTTTCAACCAGACCGGGGCCAGGTCGGGTTGCCAGATCGGGGCCCGGTTTGTCCCGATCTGGCCCCGATCTGGCCCCGGTCAAAATTTCTGCACGGGCCTATTAGCAGACAATCGAATTTTCGAGTTTTGAGGAGCTAACAGCTTTAAAAAATTCAAATGATTATAAACAATTGATTCTGTTGTTGCTTATTGTTCCTTAGATATTTATTTACAAGAATTTACTTTTACAAAATGATTTTGGAAAAATTACTAGTCAAAATACTCCATCCGCCAATTAGCAGACAATCGAATTTTCGAGTTTTGCGAAGCTAAGAGCTTTTAAAATTTTAATTGTTAATAAACAATTGATTTTGTTGTTGCTTATTGTTTCCTAGATGTTTGTTTACAAGAATTTCATTTAGTAAAATGATTTTGGCAAAATTACTAGTCAAAATACTCCATCCGCCTATTAGCAGACAATCGAATTTTCGAGTTTTGAGGAGCTAACAGCTTTAAAAAATTCAAATGATTATAAACAATTGATTCTGTTGTTGCTTATTGTTCCTTAGATGTTTATTTACAAGAATTTACTTTTACAAAATGATTTTGGAAAAATTACTAGTCAAAATATTCCATCCGCCAATTAGCAGACAATCGAATTTTCCAGTTTTGAGGAGCTTAGACATTTAAAAAATCCAATTGTTTATAAACAATTGATTTGTATGTTAAATTATGTTCGTAGAATATTTGTATTTAACTCTATAGTGAAAGAAATTATCGCGAAAAAGAAAGATTGAAGAATTGATCATTTCGTATTATTCAGTTGCGACGCCTATGGATTTATCAGGCATCTGGCGGATGGCGGGTTGCTAGCATCACGGCACCACAATATTAAACAATATTTAACAATTTTTAACAATATTTAACAATATTTAACTATATTTAACAATTTATAACAATTTTTTAGAGTATTTAACAATATTTAATTTGTACCACTGACAAGAGAATAATAAATAAAGGACTGACTGTTTTTTTATAAGAATAGATTCGTCTTACTGAATAATGACTTTTACTACTGATACTTTATAAGAATCGGTATGTCTAACTGAAAATTGGTTTCACTACTGTTACTTACTAAGAATTGTTATGTATGACTTAAAATTGGTTTTAATACTAATATCTAATATTGATCGTTCTATCTAACCAATTTTTTATTTTTACCACTGATACCTAAAGAAACCTTTTTATGGCTCTCTGAAAATTGGCCTTTACTACTGTCGACAAATAAGAAATAAGAATTGTTATGACTGACTCGATATTGACTTTTAAACTACTTATACTTAATAAATATCTCACCATTTCTGCCTATTAGGACTAAGAGTTAAATGAAATTGTTTCGTCCGACTTGAAATTGACTATTAGGTACTACTGATATTGTTTTTCAATGTTTAACCATTTTGTCTGATTAAAACTGTTTTCTACTACTTAAAAAAATTACTAATAATATTTTAATATTTTTTAAAAATAATATTTCAAAATTATCACTGTGAATTAATATTGATAGTGATAATTAAGAAATATTAAAAAATCTTTATTTGTTATTTTTTTAATTAGTAGAAAACATTAATCAATAAAAGTAATTTAATTTATTTTTAATTTCAATCTTACAGTTTTAATTTAACATGATTTTAGATATATTTTCAGTATATGAAAAATTATAAAAATTCACTTCTAAAGACATTAAGTCAGAGTAAATCGAACACATTTTGTCACTTATTATTTCCACTATACGAGAATGTTTCCCTTCCCCTTTTTTCAACTTCATTCAAAAAAAATCGTGTGACGCACTTTTAAGACCGTCCCCCTATTTTATTGTCATAAATAATTTTGTCACAAGGATTTGTTTAAGAGGAATCTGATGAGAGAATATATGAAGCACCCTACGGAAAAGACTGAATCCATTTAGTCCTCCCCAAATACAAAAGCCCTTTTAAAAAAGAAAAAAGCAAAAAAGGAAAATGAACAAGGCAAGTATAACGAGAATAAAAAAAAAGAAGAAGGAAAGAAAAAAAAGTCTCGGAATTTCCCCATGGTAAATAGATAGGGAATATGACTTTATCTCTCCTGTGAGGTTTTTTCTTCTCTCTCTTTCTCTTAGTTACTCATTTTTTTTTCTTTCTTGAGCGCACAAGGCATGACACCCTCACGATCTGTCAATAATGGCGGAAATAGCCCGAGTCCGGTGAACGATAACGGCCTGTGAAAACCGCTTCAAGATAGGGATATAAGAAGAGCGGTGGTATACAAGAGGATGGTAATCGATCTTAAGGCTTCCTTCCCGCAGACGTTCTCCTTCAGTTTGGCATCGCGTGAGAGAGAGAGTCCCCTTCGGGGATTTGCGAAGGAGAAGTTTTCAAAAGAGAGATGTAAGAATATGGATGGGCAGGTATAAGTCGTCGTCGTAGTCGTTGACGTAGTCTTCTTCTTCTTCCTCTCCTTCTTCGTTGCGTCTCTCTTCCTCCCTCTCTCTTTCTTTATAGATATACTCTGCTTTTATACACAAGGGTGCTGTATTTACGATCCGCCTTACGATGAGAATTTTCCTTGATGTGGAGGTTATACTCTCTCTCTTTCTCTCTCTATCTTTCTTTCTCTCTCTCTCCTTCTTTCAGAAAAAACGAAAGAGAGATAGAGAGAAAAAGAAAGGAAAAAAGAGATAGAAAACAAGAGAGGGAAAAATTGAAGAAGAGAAAGTAAGAGGGAGAAAAGTGAAAGATAGAAAGAGAAAAAAATGAAAGAAGGAAAAGGAGAGAGAGAGAGAAAGAGAAGAAAAAGATACAAAAAAGAAAAAATAAGTGAGAGAGATGGAGAGAAGGAGAGAGGCCAAGGAGAGCATATCGAATTACGAGAAATATGGTAAATAACTTTTCTAAAAAGCAGTAAGGGCTGTAAAGGGTCTCGGTATTCTTCACAGCAAAGTAGCAGTCGCACTTGCTTGCAATCTTCACTCTCTCCCTCCCTTTTTTTTCTTTTTCTTTTTCACAAGAGACAAAAAAAGAAAAAAAAACCTTACTAGAAAAAAAAGAAGGAAAAAAAAACTTATAAGAAGGAAAGAGAAAGAAAATTCAAGAGCAAGAAAGAGAAAGTCACGAAAGAGAGAGAGAGAGAGAGGGTTCTTTCTCTCTCTCGTGGAGAATATTCACAAAATCCAACACTACTCTTGCCTGTGAGAGATGCGCATTTAAAATAACATTTCCCCTAAACAAGAGGATTTCAGTTTATTTTGCACAGTCCACAACTTTTTGACCGAAAAAACAAATGACGAGAGAAAACTAAATTATTCTATTCTGTCTGGTTTAGGAATTAATTCAGATTTTACTTTTTTTTAACTATATTTCACTGAGATGAACGATTTTAAAATTAAGCTATTCAGTAGTAAAAATCAGTTTTAGTCAGACGTAAAGATTACGATTTTTTATCAACTTGAGAATTAGAAGTTGAAAATGTGGGATAAAATATTTCACTGATATGAATGAATTTGGAATTAAACTATTCAGTAGTAAAACACGATTTTAGTCAGACTGACTTTTTACTTCTGAATTAGGAATTTTTACTAGTAAACAGTAATTTCTACTAATTAGTAAAATTTACTAATTCAAAAGCAAACAATCAGTCACTTATTCAAAATAGTAATTTAATAGTTTTGGTCACACTTAAAGAAAGGATTTTTATTGGCTTGAGAATAAGCGCAGACGAAAATATGGTACAAAATATTTTTAAATAAATTTTATTTTTCTTCGAATCAGTAGTAAAGATCAGAATTAAATCAGACAAATTGATCAATGAAGGGTCAGTGGTAAAACTCGATTATAGTCAGGCAAGAGATGAAATTTTTATTTCAGTATTAAAAGTATTTTTCTATTTGCAATCAAGCTTCAGTAGTAAAAATCAGTTACAGTCAGACGAAAAGATACCAATTTTTTTAAAAATAGATAATTAGAAGTCAAAAATAAATAACAAAATATTTTTGAATAAATTTTAGGTACTTTTCTTCGAATCAGTAGTAAAGGTCAGTATGAAATCATACACATCGATTTTAATTAAAGATCAGTAGTAAAACTCGATTACAGTCAGACGCAACGAAGACAATTTTTATTAACTTAAAAATTTTCAGTCAAAAATTCGAGACAATATATTTTTCATAAAATTAATTTTTACTTGAAATCAGTAGTAAAGCTCAGAATTCAATCAGACAAATGAATTTTAACTAAGGGTCAGTGGTAAAATTCAATTTTAGTCAGACGCAACGATGGAATTTCATTTATAATAGTGAAAGTCGTTTATTGTTTACAATTAAGCTTTAGTAGTAAAAATCAGTTATAGTCAGACGTAAAGATTACGATTTTTATTAACTTGTGATTTAGCCAAACGAGAAAATTTAAAATAGTTCAATTTTAAAACCAAAAAATGTAGAGAAAATTCTCATTATTTTCAATCAAATTAATAATTAATTAAATAATAAATTTTTCAAGCTACAAATAAATAAAAATGAATTTAATTTATAAATAATTATTTTTTTAATAAAATTAGGTATAAAAAGTAAAACATTTTTTTAAATTGAGAAATTGATTTTTTTTCATTAAATTAATAATTTTAGGAGCCAGTTTCAGCAACTCTGATTAAAAATTAATCAATGATTAAAGCCAATTTAAGTGCTCATGATTGATCGGTTAAGGATTTTATCATTGATTAACTTTTAATTGGTGTCGGTGAAAACTGGCCTTCAAACTAATATTTCAATTTAAAGAAATAGTTATAAGGTGAAAAGAAGAGTTATTAATTTCTCTGTGGGAATTTTGTTTAAAAAAAAAAAGTATAGAAAATAAAACGAGAGAAATTCGTCTGACTAAACTCGTTTTTTCCACTTAAAAGTTGTAGTCTGTCTCTTATGCTACAACTTTTTTTTTCTCCTACTTAAAAACATGAAGTTTGTCTGATCAAACTTTTTTTAATACCTAGATTTTAGTTTACAATTTTTTTTCCCCTCTTGAGTTACTACTCAAGAGGAAAAAGAAAATTGTAAATTATTAAACTATGGAAATTTTTTCCTTTCCTACATACTTGAAAAGGAGAAATTTCTTTGAGAATAAAATATAGCAAAATATCCAACATTTTTTCTAAATTATTCGTATTTATTTTTTTTTAATTTATTATGTTTTTTCTTATTATTTTACTATTTTTTATTACTATTTCTAATTATATTTTTATTTTATTATAAATATTATTATTATTATTGTTATTTTTTTTATTGTTTATGTTTTCTTTTTTAAATTATTATTTTCTTTTTTTTTATTACTGTTTATTTATTAATTTTTTCTACTAAAGTGTCATATTCGATCTATATAAATAAATCAATCAAACTAATAATTATTTGTGAAAAAAACGAACTTGATAGTCTCTTTTTCAGTTTTCAAAAAAAAAAAAAAAAATTGAAAAATAATAAAAAGCGATTCCTGGTAAAAAGGAAACTTAATATTATATCTACTGTATCGATTAACAACTTTCGATATTAAACTGTAATATCTCCATTTCAACGGTACATGAATTTGAAAGGTTACATATATTCACTTCAAATTCTTCAATTTCTTTTGACTGATATTGAATTTCTTCACTGAATATTATTTTTCTATTGGAAAATTGTTCTATATTATCTAGTATTGGCTTTTAGGAACAATTCGAAATTTATCTTTTTTTTTGTGTTAGGACAATTAAAGTTTCAAACAAAAAAAAATTTAGCAGAAGAAAAAATTTGATTTCTTTTGTTCTATATTTTTTCTTTTGTTTACTATCTATAAAGAGTATTTTTATTTGGAAAAGAAAGCAATAAAAGGTTGGCTTCAAAGCGTTTTGTTCTCTCTCTATCCCCTCACTTTCTATCTATTTCTCTCTCTCTCTCTAAATACATACCTGTATATTATAAATATTTAATTATTATAATTAGTCATTATAATTAGTATTTTTACTCACTAATATTTTACCAAATTAATTTTTCTATTTTTCTACAAAGAACCATTTTCGCAGTAGTTAAAGACAATTTTAGTCAGACGTATTGAATTTTATAATACAGCTACAGTAGTAAATATCAATTTAAGTCAGACATATTAACAATTTTAAAAAAATTCTAAAGTAAATTAATTTTTAGCAGTAAAAAATTTTTTTATTCAGGCGAATTTGTAAAATTCGATTTTTATTGTAAATATAGTAAATTTAGACTATTCGATTTCATTTCCCCTGCGACTTACTGTCAGTAGTAATAATTACAGACGATCAGACAATTTTATTCCCTTTTTCAATGTTTCTCAGAATAAATTTTCTCTCACCTTTGAAATGAAATTAAAAAAATAGAAAAAAAAAATATCGACAATCGAAAAAAAATATAATTTCCATCAACAAAAAATGTATTAAAAAAAAAAATTCTCCCCCTAATGGTTGATTTTTACTTACAAAGAAATAACGAGAGAGAATTAAATGGAGAAAAAAGAGAATATTTTTGTTTTGTAATAATTTCTCTCAACTGTCGTATTCAATTATATTGTGTATTAAAAAAAAATTGTATGAAATGTTTTTTTTTATTAGCTCAATATTCTTTTGAAAAACACGGGCAGGTATCAATTTTTTTTTCTATTTCTTCTTTTTTTTTTTGTCTGTTTTGCACTTTTTTTTCTTATATATTTATCAGAGCTGAGAGGGAAGGATTCTATCACAGTCTGGTGGCTCGGAAAGCCGTCGACTCACTATTCTTAGATGCAGCTCTTTCGTCGCCTTTTGTTGCCTGGGGGTGAATAACACTGAATAACATTGAGAGACTTCTTTAGCATTCGAACTGGAAAGACGTGAATGCAATTTATCCTGGCGTGAATGATCGTTCTTAAATGGGTTTCGGAATTTCGAAACAAAAACAAAATAAATGATTTTCATTTACTTTTAACGTCTCACGTAATTCTATTAAGAAAATATATTACCTGATTGGAAATTTTCTCTGTTTAATTTTATCAATTTTTCTTTTCTTCGGTTTTTTTTTATTTTATACATTTAAAATTTTCAACACTTTTTGGATTTTTTATTTATTTATTATAAATTTTAATAAATTTTTTTTTATAAAAATAAAATATGTATTGTGTTTACAATTTTCATAAATAAATGAACTTTAAACGGTTTTAATTTGAAATTTTATAAAATTTTAAAGTTGAATGAATTTGATTCGAAATTTTAACGAACTTAGATTTTCGAAAATTTTAATAATTTAAAATCTTTTAGAATTAATCGAATTTTTCAATAAATGTTTAATTAATTATTAAAAATAATGGGTTTACAAAAGAATTTTAGTTAAAAACAATAAAAAAAAATTTTATTTTGAAGACGTTACAAATAATTATAGAAATTCAATTATTTTCAAAAGTAATAAAATTCTTAATTGTTTGCAAACATTTTATTATTTTCATAAATATTAAAAATTTCACAGGAATTCAAATATTTACAATTTTTTCATATTTCTTTTCAATAATTTAATTATTTTCAGAAATAATAAAACTCATCATTGAATTTCAATTATTTTTAATTCAATTTTATTCGAATTCCTCGAAGAATGTAACTATTTTAAAAAATTTTATTACAATTCGTCAAAAGAATTGAATTTTTTAATAATTTGTTGATAAAATTCTTTATGAGAATTAAATTTTAAGAAATATTTAATTACTCAATAAATAATTTACTTTTGTATTTAAATAATTGAATTTTCGTAAAGTTTTCTAATAAAAAATGATTTTAAAATTAATTTTAGTTTAAATTTTAGATAATAATTGAATAGGAAAATAATTTTTAAAAAGTTACAGTAACAATATTTTTATAATATAAAATAATGACTCGATCCTCTTTAATTATTATAAAACATAAAGAAATCGATTATCGGAGTAATCGTTTTCTTTATGTTTTATAACAATATTTTTAAAGTTGATTAATTTCAGAATATGGTTTGAGTTTAAAATTTTTAAAAATCTTAATTCCAATGGAAAAATAATAATAAAATATTTTAAATATTTAAAAAAGAAATTATTGTTTTCGAATAATTTTACAATTAAAGATATTCGTAAATAAATTTAAGAGAACATTTTTTTTGAATAAAATTTTTTCCTTTATTTTCTGAAAGTTTAAAAATTTTCAGTTTCATTTTCAATTGAATTTTCTAATTGACAAATATAATTTATAAACATTTTTTTCCTGTATATTATTATATTTATAATATAATATAAATGGGTATATTTCCTATACTTCTTAATACAAATTTTTTAACACTTAACAATTTTCTAGTATTTTTTATAAATAAAAAGGAGAATAATTTACATAATAATAATTTATATCAGTCAAACGAAAACTTAATTTTAGTCAGATACAACGATTGCAATTTTTATTTTTGAGAATTAGTAGTCGAAACTAATTTTAGTCAGACACAATGACTAATATAAAAATAAAAATAAAAAATTGACTATTTGGTGGAAAGTCCCAGTTTTTTTTTTAATAAAAATTAATAATACTTTAAGCGAATAGAAAAATATTTATTAAAATCCAAGAAGAGAAAATTTTCCATTCGATAAAATTTATTTTTTTAAGTATCAAAAAAACGAAGAAGTAGAAAAAATAATGAAATCAACTTTAAGATGCTTTTAAGTAGAAAAAGTTGCTGGTTCAGGAAAAATCTAACTTTTAAGTGGAGAAAACGAGTTCAGTCAGACAAATGTTCTGGATTTCGTCTTTTTCTCCTCCCAAGTTCCAATATTTCTTTTTTTAATTCTAAATAAAATTCTAATAATGAGAAATTCAAATATTGAAATTCTAATAATAAAATTCAAATTAATAATAATTCGGACAATTTTCTTTTTTTTGAAATTAGTAGTAAAGGTCAACTTTAAGTCAGACATAATAATAATATTTATTTAAATTCTATTTATAATAATACAAACTTAAATAAAATAAATAAACAATTTTTTAGAATTGAAATAATACAATTTTTCCAAACTGATTTCTGTGTATTTTTTTAAATGTTGTTATCCATATTAAAAAATGGTAATTTAAAAAAAATGGAAATTTTTTTTCAAAAAGTGCAAATTTCTCTCTCTCTTTCTCTCTCTCTCTCTCTCTCTCACGGAGAATTTTCTTTGACAAACATTTTTAAAGTGGACATAAATTTCTTTTTTCTCTATGCAAAACAGGGATCTCGTCCTTAAATGATGATATTTAAGAGAAGTGGGGCAAAGGAGTGGGGTGGAAGGGGGAGATGAGTAGGGGCGCTGGTCAGGAAAACGTGACGTTATTCTATAAGCGCAGACGTTTTATTCAGAATATATTATTTAAAAAATGAAATTAGAAAAAAAATGATGAGCTAAGCGAAAGATTTAGTAAAACAAAGGAGTAAACAAGGGACGCAAACCAAAGAAATAAGCATAGGAGACTTAATCAGAAAGACGTGATAAAAAAAAGTAAATAAAAGAAATAACTAATAAAAGAAAGTAATCCAAAGAAGTAAACAGCAAAATAAGTAGACAAGAGAAGTAAACAAAAGATGTAACTTAAAAAAGAGTAAGCGAAAGAAATTGACGAAAATAAGTAAAAATCATAAATGTAAATTAATAGATAAAAATCATTTCTCCCTAAGCGAGAAAATAAATTGAAATTATTTTCGATGATGTGTTAAATGAGAATGAGGGTGTCTTCCTTCCCCCTCCCCCTTCCACCTCTCTCCAGCTCTCTTTCCTTGCGGTAATTTATTTTCATGATCCCACGCGCGCAGTGAAATGCAGTAAACGAGTTGTCACTTTGAAAGAGGAAACATTTGCAGAATTTAAGTGGTACTTGTGACAAAAGGGGGAAAAGAAAAGATTTATGAAGGGCAGTTTGAATGACTTGAATGTATAAAGGTGCGTGGACACGATTAGATGAAAAGACTTGAGGGAATGAGAGAGAGAGAGAGAGAGAGAGTGTTGCTTCCTGGACACCAAGTATGTTACGTATTGATCTTTACTTGTTGCGCAGAGCAAACTCCCAGTTGAAGCGTTTCTGTGCTTGCGCAGGACTCCATTCTCTATGGACAGATGTAATTAACGTCCGAATTCAAACAAGGAATGAGGAGTCTCCGTACGTTTCACTGAGAGAGAGAGTGAGAGAGAGGAGAGTAAGAGAGATAGAGAAAGAGAGAGAGAAAGAGAAAAACTATGTATGTGTGTGAGAGAGAAAGGAAGAGAGAAAAAAGAGAAAGAGTGAAAAGGGGAACGAGACTCAAATTCGTGGAAAAAAGGGGTTATTTAAAATTGTTTTCCCTTCACGAGGATTTTTCAATTTTTTATATACACACGAAGAGTAAAAATGAATTCCTTGATTTTGTTGAACGTGAATGGTTTTATTTTGAGAACAATCAATTGTATATTTAAACTTAAATAACAAATATCTTTTTGAATATTTTTTTTAGGGGAGGGCTTTTTTTAAAAAGCGTTATTTTTTAACGTTTGTCTAAACAGGGTGTCTTACAACAATTGGAAAATCTGTAAAGCCGCGGAAATGTCAGGGAATTTTTTTCATCATTGACTTGAAATACTCTTGGACAATATTTTTAATCCACAAAATTAATTTTACAAATTTTTAGTAAAAAATAAGCTTTTCTAATTTTCAATAAAGCAAAAAAATAAATTTCCAATTTGCAATTCTATTTTTTTTTTTTTTTTTATAAATAATACGAACCACAGATATAATAATCAAAAATAGAAAAAGATTGACCACTTAAAATTCTGAAAAATCAAAAAGCAAAAATAATGGCATTGAAAATTGGTGAATTTTAGAGAAATTACAAATGATTGGAGAAATTCAATTATTTTCGAAAGTTATAAAATTCTTCACAGAAATTGAATTATATTGAAAAATTTTTAAATATATTTGTCAAAATTTCAATTATCTTTATAAATAATAAAATTCTCCAAAATTCTATTATTTTCAAAAATTTTAATAAAATTCTTGTCAAAATTTCAATTATTTTCAAAAATGTTCCTCATTTCAATATTTTTTTCAATATCTACTATTTTAATAAAATTTTTCAAAACAAACTAATTACCTATTTAAAAAACTTTTAATTATTTTCATAAAATAATAAACATTTCACAGGAATTCAATTATTTACTAATTTTTTATAAATTTCTTCGCAATAATTCAGTTTTTTTTTATTTTCATAAATAATAAAATTTTTACTGGGATTCAATTCATTATTTATAAAAATAATTGGATTCCCGTGAAATTTTTATTATTTATGAAAATAATTAAATGTTTGCATACAATTTTATTAAAATTTTTTTTAAATAATTGAATTCTTTTTGGGGAATTTTATTAAAATAGTAGATATTGAGAATCATTGAAATTAGATAATTTTTAAATTTATTTAAATATTTTTAAAATTTTTAGAATTTTTTAAAATAATTGAAATTAGGACAAGAATTTTTTTGACATTTATAAAAGTAATTGAACTTTAGAGAAGAATTTTGTTATTTATAAAGATAATTGGGATTTTTACGAGAATTTTTTTTAAATTTTGAAAATAGTTTAAATTTATAAGAAAGAATTTTATTTTTTTTTTTTTTGAAAATAATTGAATGAAATTTTTGCTGGGATTCAATTCATTATTTATGAAAATAATTGAATTCCCGTGAAATTTTTATTATTTATGAAAATATTTAAATGTTTGCATACAATTTTATTAAATTTTTTTTAAATAATTGAATTCTTTTTGGGAAATTTTATTAAAATAGTAGATATTGAAAATCATTAAAATTAGAAAAATACATTTTATTTTTGAAAATAATTGAAATTAGGACAAGAATTTTTTTGACATTTATAAAAGTAATTGAACTTTGCAGAAGAATTTTGTTATTTATAAAGATAATTGGGATTTTTACGAGAATTTTTTTTAAATTTTGAAAATAGTTTAAATTTATAAGAAAGAATTTTATTTTTTTTCGAAAATAATTGAATTTCTGCAAATATTTGTAATTTATCGAAAATTGAATTTTTTTAATGTTTTCAACAAATTGTATAATAATTAATAACAAAAACAAATAAAGATAGTAATTGTATTAGAATTTAAATAAGAAATGTTTTTGAATACATAATATTAAATATATAATATTTAATTAGAATATTCTTATAATAATTAATAATTCTTTAATATTATAAATTTATAATTACAAAGAAAAAAAATTCTATTTTACATTTAAAAAGGGTTATTTGAGAAAAAATCCTTTTCATAAGAAACTCAAAGCCCCATAAAAGCTCCGGAATAAAGCTTCAAGAAGAATTATTGATGATAAGTATATTCTAAGTCTTTTTAAGAAAGTTAAGTATTCTTGAAGAAATTAGTTTCCATTGGGGAAAAAAACAATTTTTGTCCTTTTCTTTTAAAGAAAAAGTAATTTTAAAACAAATTCTTCAGAAGCTGTGCATCATGACTGAAACTTACAATAACTACTTGTAATATATTTTTTTTTTAATAATAAAACTTTAATAAAATTTTCGTTTTCATTATTTTTTGTTATTGTTTATTATCTATAATTTTTCGTTTCTTATTATATTCATAAAAATTAAAGAAATAGAATAATTAATTCTCCAGTTGTGTCTGACTAAAATTGACTTGAACTACTGGCACTGTATAAGTATATATAAAATATAATTTTATTTGTCTGACTAAAACTTGTTTTTACTACTGAAAATATAGAACAATACAAAACAGCCCTCACACACTATTACTAATTAATTTCATTTTATTAGATTTTTATAATAAATACATGTAATATACCCACACATAACGAGAATGTAAAATAATTTCAAAAAATTGTATTATACGCTTGTAAATTATGAAGCGATTTCATTCATTAGAAACTTCCGCTTCGTGGGAAATGAACAAATATAAAAAATTTACGACATTAAAAAAACCGGGTCATTATATAGAGTAGTGGAAGGAGTTAAAAAAAAAGAAAATTATATCTGAATTTCACGGTCTATGAAAAATTCAAGAAAATGAGGAACTTAACAAGAAGCCGGAACAGTGATTTTGAAATATACTTTTATCTCGAGTACAACTTTTTTTTATCGTTTATGTACTTTAAATGAAATGTACCATATAATAATAATAAAAATATTCTGCAAAAATTGGATTTTAGTTTGAATATCTATAGGTATTCTCAATATAACTTTGTTAATTTTTCTGTTTCTTTTTTGTTAGAAGTTTAATTCATTTTTATATTTTTATTAAAATTTTACATAATCGAAATAAATACATTTTTTTACACTTTAAAATTTAACTTTTTTATATTTCTGGTGGAAAAAGTTAACAATTTTTCGAACAAAAATTTAACCAGTCCGAATTATTATAATATTTATATTAATATATTATTACTATTATTTATTACATTAGTGTGACGAATAAAAAAGCGAAAACAGAGGGAATAAGAGAAAGAATAATATATGAAAAAATTGCAAAAAAAAGGAGAAGGAAAAAAATTGATAATGTGAAAATAGAGAATTGTCTCAGTAGACGCGATATTTATATAGAAGGGAAATGAATTTTGAATAATCACCATAGTTTTCAAGACAAACGACTGTGAATCGACGGATGTTGAATTTCAAGTAGGTACGTACGGTGTGCGAGCGAGCGAGACAAGAGCGATTATATAGAGTTATAGACTGTTGAAAGTACCTACGTCGATTAACGTAACACACCCTGTATTGCTCATTTTACTTCTCCTGTTCTCACAAGTGTTCTTACGGAGGCAATATATACGAAATACTTGTCGCGCTTTCGGTCTGAGTACCAGTTTCGCAATTATAAAAGCATTACTGTAAATGCATCTTGTTCACATTTCCCCCTATTCACTTCAAGTAGGTATATATATAATAAATATTTCCTACTCCATTTTGTACTTACAACAACTGTTTTTTTTTTTTTACCATATATTTATTATGTTGAAATACTTTACTCTTCAATTTATAAACATTATAGTAATATATTTATTTGTTAATTTAATTTAGTTAGGTAATATTTTTCATTTTTTATTAAATTCAATTTTAAAATACCGTAACTACTGTTACAACTGTTACAAAAAAATCCCACGTCGAAAAATTCCATGGAATTTCCGTGGAGATTCCGTGAAAATTCTGCAAGTTTATTATATTATAGTATTACTTTCACATTTCTATTATGATTAGAGTTTAATAATTAGCTTTGTTGCAATTTATTTGCAAAACTTAAATAAAATACGCATTTTGAAAAAAATTGCAACAAATTCTAATCATAATACAAATGTTAAAAATAAAATATTATTAAAATAAAAAAAACCCTTCAGAATTTCCATGACATTACTCTGATTTCCGGACAAAACTTTTAGTTTTTCCCTGACCCTAAAGAATATTGTAAAAATTATTAATAATTATTAATAATCCCTAATAATTATTAATAATCAATTAATTAATAATTAATGAAATAATTATTAATAGGGAGGGACCTCTGCAAAAAATAAGGTACAAGTCCAGAGACTTAAATTTGAGAAGGGAGGGACCTTTGCAAAAAATAAGGTTCAAGTCCAGAGACTTAAATTTGAGAAGGGAGGGACCTTTGCAAAAAATAAGGTTCAAGTCCAGAGACTTAAATTTGAGAAGGAAGGGACCTCTGCAAAAAATAAGGTTCAAGTCCAGAGACTTAAATTTGAGAAGGGAGGGACCTCTGCAAAAAAATAAGGTTCAAGTCCAGTTAAATTTAAGAAGGGAGGGACCTTTGCAAAAAATAAGGTTCAAGTCCAGAGACTTAAATTTGAGAAGGGAGGGACCTCTGCAAAAAATAAGGTTCAAGTCCAGAGACTTAAATTTGAGAAGGAAGGGACCTCTGCAAAAAATAAGGTTCAAGTCCAGAGACTTAAATTTGAGAAGGGAGGGACCTCTGCAAAAAAATAAGGTTCAAGTCCAGAGACTTAAATTTGAGAAGGAAGGGACCTCTGCAAAAAATAAGGTTCAAGTCCAGAGACTTAAATTTGAGAAGGGAGGGACCTCTGCAAAAAAATAAGGTTCAAGTCCAGTTAAATTTAAGAAGGGAGGGACCTTTGCAAAAAATAAGGTTCAATTCCAGTTAAATTTGAGAAGGGAGGGACCTTTGCAAAAAAATAAGGTTCAAGTCCAGAGACTTAAATTTGAGAAGGGAGGGACCTTTGCAAAAAAATTAGGTTCAAGTCCAGAGACTTAAATTTGAGAAGGGAGGGACCTTTGCAAAAAAATTAGGTTCAAGTCCAGAGACTTAAATTTGAGAAGGGAGGGACCTCTGCAAAAAATAAGGTTCAAGTCCAGAGACTTAAATTTGAGAAGGGAGGGACCTTTGCAAAAAATAAGGTTCAATTCCAGTTAAATTTGAGAAGGGAGGGACCTTTGCAAAAAAATAAGGTTCAATTCCAGTTAAATTTGAGAAGGGAGGGACCTTTGCAAAAAATAAGGTTCAATTCCAGTTAAATTTGAGAAGGGAGGGACCTTTGCAAAAAAATAAGGTTCAAGTCCAGAGACTTAAATTTGAGAAGGGAGGGACCTCTGCAAAAAATAAGGTTCAAGTCCAGAGACTTAAATTTGAGAAGGGAGGGACCTTTGCAAAAAATAAGGTTCAAGTCCAGAGACTTAAATTTGAGACGGAAGGGACCTCTGCAAAAAATAAGGTTCAAGTCCAGAGACTTAAATTTGAGAAGGGAGGGACCTCTGCAAAAAAATAAGGTTCAAGTCCAGTTAAATTTAAGAAGGGAGGGACCTTTGCAAAAAAATAAGGTTCAAGTCCAGAGACTTAAATTTGAGAAGGGAGGGACCTTTGCAAAAAAATAAGGTTCAAGTCCAGAGACTTAAATTTGAGAAGGGAGGGACCTTTGCAAAAAAATAAGGTTCAAGTCCAGAGACTTAAATTTGAGAAGGAAGGGACCTCTGCAAAAAATAAGGTTCAAGTCCAGAGACTTAAATTTGAGAAGGAAGGGACCTCTGCAAAAAATAAGGTTCAAGTCCAGAGACTTAAATTTGAGAAGGGAGGGACCTCTGCAAAAAAATAAGGTTCAAGTCCAGTTAAATTTAAGAAGGGAGGGACCTTTGCAAAAAAATAAGGTTCAAGTCCAGTTAAATTTAAGAAGGGAGGGACCTTTGCAAAAAAATAAGGTTCAAGTCCAGAGACTTAAATTTGAGAAGGAAGGGACCTCTGCAAAAAATAAGGTTCAAGTCCAGAGACTTAAATTTGAGAAGGAAGGGACCTCTGCAAAAAATAAGGTTCAAGTCCAGAGACTTAAATTTGAGAAGGGAGGGACCTCTGCAAAAAATAAGGTTCAAGTCCAGTTAAATTTAAGAAGGGAGGGACCTTTGCAAAAAAATAAGGTTCAAGTCCAGAGACTTAAATTTGAGAAGGGAGGGACCTTTGCAAAAAAATAAGGTTCAAGTCCAGAGACTTAAATTTGAGAAGGGAGGGACCTCTGCAAAAAATAAGGTTCAAGTCCAGAGACTTAAATTTGAGAAGGGAGGGACCTTTGCAAAAAATAAGGTTCAAGTCCAGTTAAATTTGAGAAGGGAGGGACCTCTGCAAAAAATAAGGTACAAGTCCAGTTAAATTTTCTTCTTATTCGAACTTTGCTTCTTCAAATTTAATATTTTGAATAATAACAATAATTAATGTAATAATAAATATAGTGATCGTGATTGGCACTTTAGTAAATATCCAAGTAATGCAGGTCAAATTGAAGTTGTGTGTGCGCATCAATATCGAATGCTATATGATTTGTTTGTGTGAATTTCTGTATATATATATATATATATATATATATATAAGTATACATCTATATAGATATGGAATTGAGAGTGGATATGAGAATCATTGGATCAAGTATGGAATACGAATGATGCGTTATTGGTCCTACAAATTAATAACTAGCAAGCAACTATAGAATCGATTCCATATACTGGTTAACCGAATTGTTTTCTCTAATCGAAAGTAGAACATTTCTATTTTTCATTTTTACAATTTAGAAAAAAAAAGAATTACCAAAAATGTACAGAATTTATTATTTATTATTATTGTTTAATTATTATTGTTATTATTTAAGTACTATTATTATTATTTAATTACTATTATTATTATTATTATTATTATTATTATAGTAACTATATTCTTATAATAATTATTATCTCTCTCAATTTGAAATAGTAAAAATGTTTACTAATTTAAAATTGTAACTGACATTTTTGATTTTGAATTAGTAAATTTTAATTAATAAATTAGTACATATACTATTTATTAGTAAAATTTACTAATTCAAAAGCAAAAAGTCAGACACTAATCAAAATTAGTAAATATTTTCACTAATTAAAAGTTAGAAAGATTATTTTTGAATTTAATTAAATAATTGTGTTTGTAGTGATTTAATAATAATTGATGAATATTAATTGAATTCGAAAATTAAATTTTCACTTGTTAATATTTTTCCGAAAATTTGTTATCAAGAAAAAAATTAAACTATATGAATAGAAAAATTATTCTTATATAGTTTCAAATTCCTCTGTGCAAATGATTACAATTTCCGAACATAATACGAACATAAACAACAATAATTTAATTATGTAAATATAATCCGATTTCTATTTTAGATTGAAATACACTCGACAAATATTAATTAGTAGAGAGTAGTTAATTATTAATTTACATTTTGCCCATTGATGTTTGACACCTTTGTCACATGGTATTTACATTTTTTTAATAATAAAAACCAATATTAATGACAAATTCCTATAAATATGTCGTTAAATAATTATAAAGAAATGAAATATAGTAATAATATAATACTTATAATAAAAATAATAATAATAAAAATAATAATAAAAGTAATAATAAAAATAATAATAATAACAATAATAATAATATAATATTTATAATAATAAGAATAATAAATAAAACGTTAAAGTAAATGATCACTACCGAGTGATAAATTCAAATAATTTCAAAAAATAATAATAATATTTATGAGTATTTTAACAAGTATTATTATTACTATTTTATTATTATTATTATTATTATTATTATACTAATTCGACTAAAATTATTATAATATAATTTATTATTTTTTATTATTATTATCATGTACGTTGAAAATATATAACATTAAACAAAATAATATTTTCCCCTCTTTAAAATCTATTTGTCAGACCATAATTACACTCTAAAATCTTTTTTCCAGAAAATATACATATATATTCGTCTTCATTCATACTAATTGGAAATTTGAAACTTTCGTATTTAATTACATGCATGTTAATTGAATTGAAATACAGACCAAACAATATTATATTTGAAACAATTTCGTTGCATATAGGTATCAATTAAATTTTTTAAATTAAATTCTCTTAATTTTATTTTATAATATTCATGAAGAGATAAATTTAATTTAACATGAGTTAAAAAAATTTTTTTGCTATTTTAATTTTTTTTAGTAGTTAAAATGAATTTACGTGAGATATAATCCAATTTTAAAAATTAGAGAATCAGTTAGTAATAACTGTTCTGTCTTTTGATTCGATTATTGTTTGTGTTAGTATAGTAAATATCGATTAATTATTTACCAGACACAGTGATTAAAGATTCCTGAAATTTTACAATTTAATTCAATTAAAGTATGTTTTAAACTTTAGAAAAAAATTGAGAAGAAAAAATTTTCGTCTTTTCCTCTTCCTTTTTTTTAGTGAAAATTAAAAAGAGAAAATCCATTCATTACATTGTTTTAGAGGATAAATTTAGGTTTTATAGACGACCAAAAACTATATATCACTTGCCAGTAAAGTTTGCGAATTTCAAGACTGGAATTTCATTACCTTCATCCCAAGATTGATATCTATTGAGTTTTATGTCTTTATTGACTTTTCTTTTCTCTCAGGGTCGACGCGATTGTTCTTATATATGTCTCAACATGTCCCCGCATCGTTATTTCGAGACAAAAAGAAAAGAAGAGTGTAATCAAAAAAGTACCTCGAAAATCTAGCTGTATATTATATATATATATATATATATATACATATGAATGAAAGAAGAAAGAATGAAAGCTTTAGTTTTCTTTCGACTTTTAAGAAATGTAAACAAAAAGTTTTTATTTTATTTTTTATTATCAAACAATTTTTTTTATAAACAAATTAATTTTTTTTAACTTTGGGCCGGATTTTTTTTTATTTTTTTTAAATTTATTTATATCTTATAATATAAGAGAAGATTTTCCAAAAAGTCCCGAAATGGGCCTGATGTGTTAAATGAGTTTTAAAACATTTTCAAAAATCATTTACTAGCATCACAATTGGATTTTTTTTAAATTATTTTTTTAAAACTGTCCTACAGCGTATAAATTTTAATCTATTAGAGTGTTCTTTGTTTTAAATTAAAAATTATACGCTATATACAGTTTTGAAAAATAATTGTAAAAAAATCCCACTGTGATGCTAGCATGATTTTTGAAAATGTTTTAAAACTCATCAATTTAACACATCAGGCCCATTTCGAGACTTTTTGGAAAATCTTCTCCATATTGTAAGGTATAAATAAATTTTTTAAAAAAATTTCAAGTATAGAAAAAATTGTTAGCCCTGAAATATATGGAAGTAATTTAAATTAGAATTTAATTTTCTCTAATTTTCATGATCGTTTTTCAAAAAAATATAAAATTTTATGTTCTATTCCGCGTCACCCAGGAGGTTGAACATCAGACGCGTTTTTGTATGGTTTTTCCCCGTAGCACAAAGTTCATCCAATCACAAATTTATAGCAAAACACATTTAAATTTGTGATTGGGCAAATGTGCAATAGGCCTACTCCACTCCTCCCTTCAACGAAAGAAAATTTTTTATTTCAATCAAAAATAATTCTTTTGAATTAAATAAAAATAAATGTTTATCTCAATAATTCATCATTTATTTGTAGAAAATAAATATTGAACTTTGATAAAATACAGTTTTTCTCCGATTGAACACATTAAAAGCAAAGTCTCTAGAACTTCTCAATGAACAATTCGAAAAATAAAACTTTTTCGAGACTTTGTTTTTAATGTGGAGCACAATTTATTTGCGTCAATATTAATAACATTGACGGAAAAATATTGTGTTCCGAAGGAACGCTGAAAAAATATATTAATTAATATACAATAAATTTATAATATATAAACCAGACAAATTTATCTTCGCCTAAAACAAAAAAAAAACAGAAACAGAAAAAATGTGATAAACATGGGGAAAAAATTGCAACATGAAACAAAAATATTTTGTCATGTAAAAAATTTTGTTTATGAACAAAACATGCCATGTAACAAAACTATTGATTTGAAACAGAAGAAAATATTCCTACATAACACAATAATATTTTGCAATAAAACAGTACAAAATCAGAACCAAAGTGAAAAATATTTTAATGACAAAACATAAAAGAAACATTCTGACCTGAAACAAAAACAAATACTTCCACAAACATAAGAAAAAGATTTTAAAATGGAAAAGTATATATTATTATTTTTAAATTATTTGCAATATCATGCAACATGAAATAAAACATGAAATATTGCATAAAACGTAGAAAAACCTAATACGAAAAAATAAACATTTAACAGAATAAAAAAACATATTAATCAAAAATACTTTCTTGACAAAACATAAAAGAAACATGTTGACCTAAAACAAAACAAATAATTATATTGACCTGAAAGCTGAAACAGAAGAAATAATTATGTTACCCTCAAATAGAACAAATATTTCGTCAATCATAAGAAAAAGATTTTAGAAATATAAAAATATATTTTTTCATTTCTAAATTATTTACAATATATTGCAACATGAAATAATACATAAAACGAAGAAAAAACTTAATACGAAAAAATTATTATTAAACACTAAAAAAACATATTAATAAAAAATATTTTCTTGACAAAACATAAAAGAAACATGTTGACCTGAAACAGAAATAAATATTTCGACAAACATAAGAAAATGATTTTGAAATAGTAAAGTATATTTTTTAATTTTTGTAAATTACTTGCAACATCTTGCAACCTGAAATAAAAAATAAAACAGAGAAAAAACAAATTACAAAAAAATAAACATTAAATAGCCTAAAAAAACACATTAATCAAAAATAGAAGAAAAAAATTTATCAAAAAAACATGAAAAGAAAATTTTACACAAAAAAGAAATAAGTATGTTAAACAGCAACTGAAAAGCGTTTACCTAAAACAGAAAGCATACTTTAATTAGAAAACAGTGAAAAAATTGGAAATAAAAAAATTTTATACCTCAGAGAAAAAAATGGAATTTGCGAATATTGATTTGAAACTAACATGAAATTTTCACTAAAAGCAGGCCTCGGATTGACTTTTAAGGGAAAATCAATGTTTTTGTCAAATTTAATTTTAATTCATTTTAATTTTAATTCATTTCAATTTTAAATCATTTTAATTTTAATTCTTTTAAAATATAAAAAAAGTTTAATAATTCTTTGCGTTTAATGAAGCAAAAAAAATTTTTTTTAAGGACATTCCTTCTGTAAACTTAGGTATAAAAAAGCGTGAAATTTAAAATTAGTTAAATTTTAATTCATTTTATATTTTAAATAATTTTAATTTTAATTCATTTAAATTTCTTTTAAAGGATAAAAGAAGTTACATTATTTCTCGCGTTTAATGAAGCAAAAAAAATTTTATTTAAGGACATTACTTCTGTAAACTTAGGTATAAAAAAGCGTGAAATTTGAAAGTAATATGACATTTAATTAAATTAACGGTTGTATGAAATTTTCTAAAGTTTTAAACGGTCAAAAAATAATTAAGATTGAATCTACAAATATTGAATAATTTATATGATAAACTTTTAAAACATCAAATTATTATTTGTTCGAATTTTCAAAAACGTCGAATGTTAATTTAAACGAATTTTAAGAACATCGAATGCTTATTTTAATTGAATTACAAAACATCGAATAACAATTTGATAGAAAATGTTGCAGTTGTTTTAAATTTTCGAAAAATTTACTTTTTTATATAATCATAAACATTGATAATTTCAGCCTCAGTAATAATGTAAAAATTAATGTAAATAGTATATACTTATTTATCAAAATTATTTATACTTTTATAGTATTTTTTCTTGTTTTATTTGAATGTTGAAAAAATGATTTTGTATGCCACTGACAAGCATAGAGGCAACTTTGTATGCATATCTACTATTAAGTAATAAAACATTAATGAAAAAAGTTTACATTGACAAGTAAAAAGAAAAATGTAAGATATAAATATGAAAAGTATTTTTAGTATGAATACAATTTTTAATTTCAAAATAGAAATTCCTCTAACAGAAATAAGTAATTAAGCGTGTGGAAAGATTCACTATTGTTATTGTTTCTTTGTTTATTGTCATGACAAAAATGTAAAATATACAAATATGAATAAATATAAAGTTAAGAAGCAGTAGATGATTATTTTTTTCTCTCTGCTTCTTATTAAAATATTTCTTTCTCAAGAGAAAGAAGATAAGAGAGTGAACCGGAATTAGTTTACAAAAACGACATTAATTCTTGTGAAAAGAACGTAACCTCTTCAAGTACTCTTTAGGTGTATGCTATTCTCTACCGAATGTGAATTGATACCCATCGCTTCATCTTCATTGGTGCATCACCACCGTCGAAGAGACTCAGTATGTCATTTTTTGTTTTAGACATTTTGTTAACAAATGAATTGACGTACAAAAGTTAACAAGAATATCATTAGATGAATCATCACCAAACGTATGGCATAGTTCGTGAACCCCCTGAGATGGCTGGTACCCTCCAAATCCACTCTTTCCTTTTTTCGGAAATCATTCTTTTGACCAGGAAAAATGCCGTTTATTTTTTATCAATCTTTTGTTAAGCGCAATTTTAAAATTAATGTATATTTAAATGTATATTTACATATAATGTATGAATATAATAAAGTTTGTAGATATAAGATAATAAAACCAATGCATTGTTGGTTATAAACATTATACTTCTTTTTTCTTGTCATTGGAAACTATTTTTTATCAATATTCTAATGCTTAATAGTAGGGGAGAGACTGAGGCTAAATATTAAATTTTGCACAAATGTTTCTTAGGCAACAAAAAACAACAAAGAAAGAAAAAAGTCATTTGCTTAAAACCAAGATAGCACAAACTACTTCTGCAAGGGTTACATGCCAATATGACCTGTATATCGCCTTCGATGGTTTACATGCTATAATGTATTTTTGGTCCTTAGCAAAGACAAATATGGTTTCCTATGAACGTTCGCGCTTTGCAACAATATTTCTCATTATTTTCTTAGTGTAAATATAATTTTTAATTTCAAAACAAAACTTCTTCTAAATGGAATATTTTTTTCAATTTTTATAATTTAGCACTAGATACGCGCTTTTTGTGCTTTAATTCTTAATAAAATAAAATTAATCATTAAATAAAACATTACAATGTTCTTAAAACTGTAATTTTGTTTTAAAATCGTGTTAAAAAACTACGAAATTATAAAAATTTTCCAACATTCTTTATAAAGTAAAAATATTTAAATTTTGAGAAATGAAAATAAAATTATTCAACATTTGAACAAATGGAAAAGAAATATTTAAAATTTTAGAAAAAAGTAGTTATTTAAAATTTGAAAAAATGAAAATAAAATTATTTAAAATTTAAGAAAAAAGTATAGTTATTTAAAATTTGATAAAATAAAAATAAAATTAATTAAAAGTTAGATGAAATTTTATTTGTGGATTCTTAATATATTAATTTAAATAATTTGTAGGCCAGTTTTTCAGTTTTTTTTTTTTTACAAACTGGCCTACAAATTATTTAAATTAAAAATTAATTAAAGTTTATACACAATTTTTTTTTAAATTAAAAATAATGAAGGTAATTTAGTTAAAATTTGAAAAAATATAATTAATTAAAATTTGAAAAAAGAAAATGAATTAAAATTTAAACAAATAAAAATAAAATGAATTAAAATTTAAATAAATAAACAAAAAATTATATAAAATTTGGAGAAACAAAAGTATAATTATTTAAAATTTGATAAAATTCAAAAAAAATTATTTGAATTTGAAAAAATAATATTATTTAAAGTTTTTAAAATTTTTTTTAAAATGTAAAGTAACGAAAAATTAAATAATTAAAATTTTTAAAAATAAATTTAATTAACATTTGAAAAAATAAATTAAAATTGTAATATGAAAAAAATAAAAAATTAATTAAACTTTAAAAAAAATAAAATTAATTATAAATTTAAAAAATAAAAAAATTTAAATTTTTGAGAAATGAAAATAAAATTATTCAAAATTTGAAAAAATGAATATCAAATGAATTAAAATTTGAAAAAATTAAAATAAAATTTTTGAAAAGTTTTAAATAATTATTTAGACCTTTCGCAGGTAATAAAAGGGAGAAAAGGTCCCATGAAATGTACAGGACAATAGCAATGACTTTGAGGAAATTATGACGTCATTTTGGAAAAATAATATTTAAAGTTTATGAAATTTTTTCAAAATGTAAAATATTGAAAGTAAAATAATTAAAATTTTTAAAAATAAATTTAATTAATATTTGAAAAAATAAATTAAAATTGTAATTTAAAAAAAAAATTAATTCAACTTTAAAAAAATAAAATTAATAATAAATTTAAAAAATAAAAAAAATTAAATTTTTGAGAAATAAAAATAAAATTATTTAAAATTTGAAAAAATTAAAATAAAATGAATTAAAATTTGAAAAAATTAAAATAAAATTTTTGAAAAGTTATTTTTGAAAAGTTTTAAATAATTATTTAGATTTTTCGCAAGTAATAAAAGGGGAAAATGTCCCAGGAAACATACTTGACAATAGCAATGACGTTGAGAAGATTCATGACGTCATTTTGAAAAAATAATATTATTTAAAGTTTATAAAATTTTTTCAAAATGTAAAATAATGATAGTAGAATAATTAAAAAAATAAAAAAATCTTTTTTACACTTACTGCGGACTATCACACTCTATGCCTGACCTTTATCCTGGGGTGGTACTCGTTGATGTCATCTTTGGGCACTAAAAAACACTATCTCACGTGGTTTTAGCACCAACCACAATTTTCAAACGGCGAGGTGTTACTCGGCCCAAGGTTCATTCACAACTGAAAAAATGTCTCTCACTTCGTTGTCAATTACCGTTAATTGACTATTAATGACTTTTAAATTTCTTGGAAATTTAGTCATTTTTCGCACTTATGAGCAAAAATAAAATTTTCAAAATTTTTGCGTGTAAGAAAAGGGACAAAAGAGATGACGTAGAGAGGGTAATAACGTAAATTTTTTTAATTTACTCCTTCTCTCTCTCTCTCTTTCTTATTGAAAAAATAAAATTTTTCAAAAATATTACAATAATTATTTGAAAAATTATTTCCACTTTTCGCCGGAAATGAAAAGGACAATGAAAATGACGTAGGGGAGTTAGTGACGTCACATTTCTTGTAAATTTTTTCCTTTTCTTTCTCTCTCACACTTATGGAGAAAAAAAAATTTCTCAAATTTTTCTTTAAGTTTTTCAGGAAATAATTAGGACAATGGCTATGACGTAGAGGAGATAGTGACGATTAATTTCTAGGAAATTGAATTATCATTTGTCTCTCTTACTCTTAGGGAAAAATGTAAATAAAATTATTCAAAATTTGGAAAAATGTAAATAAAATTATTTAAATTTTGGAAAAATTAAAATAAAATTATATAAATTTTCGAAAATTGAGATTAAAATTATTTAAGCTTTGCAAAAATTAAAATAAAATTATTTAAATTTTGGAAAAATGTAAATAAAAAATTATTTAAATTTTGGAAAAATGTAAATAAAATTATTTAAATTTTGGAAAAATGTAAATAAAAAATTATTTAAATTTAGGAAAAAATGTAAATAAAATTATTTAAAATTTGCAAAAATTAAAATAAAATTATTTAAAGTTTGAAAAAATAAAGTTAATTAAAATACAAATAATTTAACATTTAAAAAAATTAAATCACTGAGAATTAAAAAAAAACCATTTAAAAATTATAAATTTCAATTTATGAAAATAAAAAAAAAAATTTAACTCACTGCGATGTCTCAGCCCATTTTCGAGATCATCCCTGAAGCTGCTCTCGTTCGATGACGCACTTCCCAAGTTAACACTCACAAAAAAACATACTTTCCAATGTTGTTGTAAAAATGCACTTCTTTTTGGAAGATATCCAAAAACGTCCAATAGATTGAAATTTATCCAAAAATGTCCAGTGTTTCCAAACTTTTTGAACGTATCCAAAAATATCACCAAAGATATCCAGAAATATCCAGATTATCCAAACGTATCCAAACGGCCCCAAAATAATTCGACAGCAGTAGCGGGGTGTTGCACGGCCCGAGGTTCACTAATAACTGAAGAAATGTCTGTCCTGTCGTTAACCATTACCGTTAATTGATATTTAATGAGTTTTTAATTGCTTCAAAATTTACAAATTTTTCTCTCTCATATTTTCAAAAATAAAATTTTCGAAAACTTTTAAATGATTTTTTTCATATTTCACGCGTAATAAATGGCACAAAATAGATGACGTAGGGGGGGGGGGGTAATGATGTAACGTTTTTTTTAAAAGCCTTCGCTTTTTCTCTGACTCTTAAAGAAAAAATAAAAAAATTCAAAAATATTCTAAACATTATTTCTACTTTTCGCAGAAAATAAACAGGACAATGACAATGACGTAGAGGAGTTAATGACGTCATGTTTCTTGTAAATTTTCTCCTTTTCTTTCTCTCTCACACTTATGAAAAATAAAATGTTTCACAAATGTGTGCCAAATTTTTTAAAAAATTTTTCAGGAAATAATCAGAACAATGTCTATGACGTAGAGGAGATAATGACGATTAATTTCTTGAAAATTTAATTATCATTTGTCTCTCTCACTCTTAGAAAAAAAATTAATTTTTCAAACAAATTTTCAAAAGTTTGATTTCTTGTCTTTTATAAACGGGACAAAAAATCTGATTAAAATTATTTAAATTTTGGAAAAATGTAAATAAAATTATTTAAATTTTGGAAAAATGTGAATAAAATTATTTAAGTTTTGGAAAAATGTAAATAAAATTATTTAAATTTTGGAAAAATGTAAATAAAATTATTTAAATTTTGCAAAAATGTAAATAAAAAATTATTTAAATTTTGGAAAAATGTAAATAAAATTATTTTGAATTTGCAAAAATTAAAATAAAATTATTTAAAGTTGGAAAAAATAAAGTTAATTAAAATACAAATAATTTAACATTTGAAAAAATTAAATCACTGAGAATTTAAAAAAAAAACCATTTAAAAATAATAAATTTCAATTTAAAAAATTGAAAATTTTTTTTTTTACTTACTGCGGTCAGTCTCAGCTTATTTTCGAGATCATCCCTGGAGCTGCTCTCGTTCGATGACGCACTTCCCAAGCTTACACTCACAAAAAAACAAAAATTCAAATTTCTTCGAACTTCATAACGTTTTTTCTGCTCCAGCGAAACTTTCCACTTTTTTTGAACAAATGCACTTTTTTTTGGAAAATATCCAAAAACATCCAAATTTATCCAAAAACGTCCAATAGATTGAATTTTATCCAAAAATGTCCAGCGTTTCCAAACTTTTCAAACGAATCCAAAAATATCACCAAAGATATCCAGAAATATCCAGATTATCCAAACTTATCCAAACGGATCCAAACGGACCCAAAATAATCCAAACAGCGAAGTGTTACACGGCCCGAGGTTCATTAATAACTGAAGAAATGTCTGTTCTGTCGTTAGCCATTACCGTTAATTGATTTTTAATGAGTTTTTAATTGCTTCAAAATTTACTCATTTTTCTCTGTCGTATATTGTCAAAAATAAAATTTTCGAAAATTTTTAAATGATTTTTTATATATTTCACGCGTAATAAATGGTAAAAAAATAGATGACGTAGAGGGGGTAATGACGTAACCTTTTTTTTAAAATTTATTTCTTTAGTTTCTTTCTCACTCTTATGGAGAAAATAACAATTTTTGAAAATATTACAAAAATTATTTTGTACTTTTATCGCAGGAAAAAAATGGGACATGGCACTTTCTATAACTGAATCAGTGAAATTTGACTGATTTTCAGTGACTCTCCTCTCGCCATTTAAAGCAGTGACATTTCATTGACGATCAATTAAAAATGATTGAAATTTCAATCATTTTTTACAAAAAAAAATAACAATAAAAAATAAATAATATAAAATAGCCAATTAAATATTTAATAACTGAAAGTTTCAATATTCGTGACAGAAATTTTTTATTTGGTTAATCAGTGAATAATCACTGATAAAAATCTGACTAATAAAAATTAGTAAAAAAAAGTCTGATTACAATTTACTTATACTTCAAAAATTATTATAGACATTTAATTAAACCACTGTCTGACTTTAATCGACAATTTCTACTAAAAATGTCTGACTATAATTAACGCAAATTACTTATAATAAAATTTTATTTTTGTTTTTCCCTGATTTCCAGACAAAATTTTCACTTTTTCCCTAACCCAGATGAATATTAATAACGTCTTTTTTAAATAAATATTTAATCATTATTATTTTTCTATAAGAAAAATAAAAAAAGATAAGATTAAGATATAAGATAAGATAAGATAAGATAAGATAAGATAAGATAAGATAAGATAAGATAAGATAAGATAAGATAAGATAAGATAAGATAAGATAAGAAATTCAAATTTTCAAAGATTTTAATTTTAACCCTTTTCAAAATTTTATTAGAAAATTTCCCGAGAATTCAATTATTTAAATACAAAATAAATAATTTATTCAGTAATTGCATGATTTTTAAAATTAAATTTTTATGAAGAATGTTATCAAAATTTTTAATAACAATAGAATTCTTTTGGCGAATTTAAAAAAAAATTGTAAGAATAAATGCAATTTTCTATCATTTTATTTAAAATTTTATAAAAATAATTTAAATTCTGCGATAAGTTTTGTTATTTATGAAAATAATTAATTTCTTATGAAGAATTTTATTTAAATTTTTTTAAATAATTAAATTTTTCAGAATTTTTAAAAACTTGTTAAAAATAATTAAATTCCATCTAGAAATTTCAATAAAAAATTGAAAATAATTGAAATCTGACAAAGAATTAAAAAAAATTCTTTTTAAATAATTGAATTCCTGTAAAAATGTTTATTTTTGAAAAAAATTGAATTCTTGGGAAGAATTTTATTAAAATTTCTTAAGTAATTGAATTGCTTAGAAGAATTTTATTTTTTATGAAAATAATTGAATTGTTTCGAAGAGTTTTAAAAAACATTTTTGACAACAATTGTATTTCTAGAAAAAATGTTGTATTTTACGAAAATAATTGTATTCAATGACCGATTTTATTATAATTTTTCAAATTTATAAAGCATTTTATCAAAATATTTAAAAATAATTGAATTCTCAAGAAAAAAAATAATTGATTTCTAGCGAAGAATTTTATTCAAATTCTTTTAAGTAATTGAATTCCCATAAAAAAATGTATTATTTGTGAAAATAATTGAATTAAGAAGAAATGTATTGAAAACAATTGAATTGTATAGGAAAATTTTATTAAAATTGCAATTTAATGAACTAAATCTTGCAAAGAACTTTGTCAACATTTTTTTAAATAATAGAATTATTAAAAGAATTTTTATTTAAATTTTTCGAAATAATTGAATTTCTCAGACTATTTTTTCAATTTTCTTTAAATATTTGAATTCTTTCGAGAAACTTCATTAAAAAATTAAAAATAATTGAATTGATGTGAAGAAATTTATAAAAGAAATTGGTAAGTAATTGAATTCTTGTTAAATTTTTATTAAAATTTGGTTTAAATAATAGAATTCTTTTGGGAAATTTTATTGAAATAGTACAGATATTGAAAATCATTGAATTGAGGGAAATTTTTCTAAAATAATTGAATTTCGGAGAAGAAATTTATTATTTATAAGGGTAATTGAAATGTTGACGAGAATTTTTAAAAATTTTTGAACATAATTGAATTTATGCGAAGTTCTTTAAAAAAAAATTATTGTCAAAAATAGAAAAAATTGTAGGTTTTGTATTAGAATTCGTGGCAATTTTATAGTTTAGGGGTCAAACAAAAAAGACAAAAAAATACAGAATTTTCTTGATTTCTGAAAATTTAATTTTTTTCAGTACTTTTAATAAAAATTCCTGACTCTTTCCTGAATTTCCTGTCAGAATATATGATTATTTTAATAATAATATTATTAAAACTTTATATTCTAATTCATATTTTATTTTTATAAAAAAAAATTGCTAAATAAAAACTCTTTTTGTATTGCATCTATTCGGAAGAAATTTTTTTTAAGTTTCACCTCAGAACACTATTTGGACTATATTCACATATTTTCAACGACATATCTCGCTTGCGAATATCTTTTTTATATATACACTATATAAGTATGTATTGAGTATATGACTAGGACTGCAGATAATAGAAAAGTTCTTCGGAATCGAGAGAGCGAGAGAGAGAGAGAGAAAGAGAGGCAAGTGCGGAAAAAGTCGAAAATTGAAAAGAGAGAGGGAATAAAAAGACCAAAGGTGTACAAGAGAGAAAACTTCATGTTCATGTCGCAATGGCAAAGTTTCGATAAAGAATTTATCGACACGCTGGCAATATGAAAGGAAACATCGCGAGAAATGCAATTTCAGCATGGCGTAAATTTTATGAATTTTCATGCCGGATACTCGCTTTCCTCTCCCAACTCTCTCCCTCTGTCTCTTTCTCTTACTCTCACGCGACGAGCGCATTTTCCTTAAGAAACTCCTCATTTTACTCTCGGTTATCTTTATCAAAAATACTTTTTAGTTTCATTTTTCCACCATCACCACAACCAAATCTTTTCACCTCCTCTTGAAAACTCATCGAGTGGTAGTGAAGAAATTTTTATCAAAGACTTGTTTGAGAAAGAAAAAAAAATTCATACAAGTAATTTTAATTATAACTGATGATAAGAATTATATGTAATTATATTCTTGTTGAAGTAGTTTTTTTCGTTAAAGTTTTAACGGGACTCTCTCTCTCTCTCACTCTCTTCATTTATGAAAATTCAATCATCTTTTTTTTTTAATTATTATTCAATTTTATATAATTCAGGTGCTATTTCAGTGGTAGTTTTTTTCTTCATTTTTCAATTATAACTTTAGAGTAAGATTTAATTGGAACGTAGAATTATTATTAAATTTAAATTAATTGTTATTAATTTTGTTAATTAGATGATTTTAATTAGTCTTGACAGTTCACTGAAATTTAAACTTATAAAAAAATAAAAATTAAAAATTCTTTATTTTTTAATTATAACTAGCAACAATTCGCGCGGCTAACTACTTACTACCTTTTTTTAAATAAAATTACCAATTTTAAAAATAATAGAATTTAAAAATTTTCGTTGAAAACACTAAAAAAAATTCAATTTTGGAGAAATTACAAATAATTGCAGAAATTCAATTGTTTTCGAAAAAAAAATAAAATTCTTATAAAATTCAACTATATTCAAAATTTGAAAAAAAAATTTTCTTAAAAATCCCAATTATCTTTATAAATAACAAAATTCTTCTCCAAAGTTCAATTATTTTTATAAATGTCAAAAAAATTCTTGTCCTAATGTCAATTATTTTCAAAAAATGTTCTAATTTCAATAATTTTCAATATCTACTATATTTTAATAAAATTTCCCAAAAAGAATTTAATTATTAAAAAAAAATTCCATAAAAATTGTCATTTAATTATTTTCATAAATAATAAAAATTGCACAGTAATTTAATTATTTTCTTAAATAATAAAATTTTTTTAACGAATTCAAATATTATTTTCATAAAAAATAATTTAAAATTCTATAAAATAATACTTGAATTAAAATAATAAAAATAATCATCGAATTGTTGCAAAGAATTTTATCAAAAAAATTGGATAATAATAGAATTCCTTTAAATAATTTTATTATTTAGGAAAATAATTGAATTTTTGCGAAGAATTTTATTAAAATTTTAAAAAATCCTAATTAAATTCTTTTGAAGAATTTCTTTGAATTTTTTTGAAACTAATGGATTTTCTTTAATAATTTTAATTGAAAATATTGTTCCGAAGAATTTATGAAAATTTTAGAAAATAAATAAATTTTATATTAATATTTGAAAATTTAAATTCTTTCGAGGAATTCTATTAAAATTCTTTTGAAAAGAATTGAATTTCTGCAAAGGATTTTACTATTTATAAAAATAATTGAATTGTTTCGAAGAATTATTTATTAAAATTTTAGGAAATAATTGAAATTTATGGAAATATTTAAATATATTTATTTAAATATTTATATTTAAATAAATTTAATAAATAAATTTAATAAATAAATTTAATAAATAAAATTAATAAATAAATAAATTTAAATAAATTTAATATTTATAATTGTATTGAAAATGATTGAATTCCTGCAAAGAATTTTATTATTTATAAAATTAATTGAATTCTTGCGAAGAATTTTACTATTTATAAAATTAATTGAATTCTTGTGAAGAATTTTACTAATTATAAAAATAATTGAATTTTTTCGAAAGATTTATTAAAATTTTAGAAAAAAATTGAATTTTTTCGAAGGATTTATTAAAATTTTAGAAATAAATTGAATTTTTTCGAAATGTGTTTAAATTTTTTTTTGAAAATTTAATTCTTTCGAGGAATTCAATTAAAATTGTTTTGAAAATCATTGCATTTTTGTAAGGATTTTACTATTTAAAAAAATAATTGAATTGTTTAGAAGGATTTATTTAAATTTTAGAAAATAATTTAATTCTTTCGTGAAATTTAAAAAAAAAATTTGAAATTATAAACAGTAATAATTATTATTGTACTTAATAAGCGAATTTTTTAAATTTTGATTATGAAATTATTTAAAAAATTTATATTTGAAAATAAAAAATTTTGTAATTTGCATAACAATAATAAATTGAATATCACGTTCCGGTCGTAAAATTTGCTAGTAATAAATTAATAATATAATACCTATACAATCTATCTAAAGATAACAAAAAACAAAAATATAAACAAAAGACAACCTCAAAGTGTGAGGGACAGAAAAAGTGAATGAATGAAAGAACATTCAAATTATCATAGTTAATAATTAAAAATTAAAATTAAAGTTATAAAAACATAAATCTTATGTTTAGAAACTTTATAAATAATTTTCTCAATTATGATGCAAAATAATATTTTTAATAATACATAAATTTTAAATAATTATAATAAAAATTTAATTTGAAGAAGAAATAAGTAAATTTCGTTCATTTATAGTTTGCTGCTTATTTGATTTAAAATATATTGTGAGCAAGAGGACTATTGAATGCTACCTAAATACGCGACTATATAATTTTTGGTGTAAATCACAATGAAAATATGTAAATAGACAATTAAAATAAAATACTGATCTCTTCATGAATTTTGGTAACATTAAACGAAGTCTTATTGTCTTTTATGAACAGCGCAGAGTGAATGACAGTAATTTTATTTTATTCCCTCATCACTTGAAATGAAATAATCTTCCTTCATTTTAATGCAAATGTTTCTATGATTTCGAATACGGGTATAGCATTTCAAAACCAGAATCCGCGCATTGTTTGGCATATGAATTGCGTTATATGCACGGAGAGAAGAGTTGCAGTAAATGTGACAGAACGCGTTTAGTAAATCATTTAGTGCACCGGTTAGTGGCGCCAACTGTATGTTTAGTATAATACACTACGACACCTCTCTGTTTAGTAGAATATACTGTTTGCTCAGTGTATCTTACTATCTTACTAAACAGTGCAGTAGATGGCACTGTCTGTACCGTCAGTCCAAACCTAACGATTCTGTTTAGTAGATTTAACTGCCATGTCAGTAGAATCTACTACGCCCTTCTCTCCGTGTGATAATTTCTACAATTGTAAGAACGAAAAAAAGGGAAAAAAATTGCCTGCCACAAACATTAGTTTTTTTTTGTTATTAAAAATCTTTATATTAATTAAATATTAAAAAAAATAATTGAATAGTAAATATTAAATTTCGAAATTAAAATTTTCGTTCCTTAGAAAGTAGTGTTTTCAATTAAAAATTCTCTTTCTCTCATCAGAACCTTTTGAAAAATCGAAGAATTCAATTATTAGTAGTATAAAATAGTTTTCGCCAGACAGAAAACTTTCAACTCGTGTAAACTAGTAATCTTATTATTAGTAGTAAAGATCCAGTTTAGTCAGACATAACTATAATAATAACCATTTGAATTTTAGTGTAAGTAGTAAAAGCAAGTTTAACTCAGGCAAATTGATTTGAATCTGTATTTAATATTAGTTAATCAGTAGTATAAGTCAATATACATTCAGAACAAAATAGTTTGTTACTTATAACACAGAAAAAAGTGAGTGTTATTTTAACACTGAATTCGGTGTTAAAAGTGTCTGCATCAAACTTTAGCTCGGAAGTGTTATTTTAACACTGAAAATAAGGTAAATTTTCTATTCTAGAAAATTTATCCTCACTAAAATTACCCTACCAAAATTTACCCGCATCAAAAACAACACTCGCTTTTCTCTGTGAATTTTATAATTGTAAAAAAAATAAAAAGGTCATAAAATAAAAAAGTCAAACATTGTGATTAAATTCTTTTAAAAATATAGTGATATTTTTTATTAAAAAACTACTAATTTTCTGAATAAAGAAAAATAAGTAGTAAGAACAGTTTTTAGTCAGACAAAATATAAAAACTATAGAAAATAAATTTCTCCTTAATTTCGATATAAGTAGTATAGGTCTGTTTTAGTCAGACATATATAATTTTTCTATAAATTAATCTTCTGTAGTTCTTTTTGCAAATATGTTTCTAATTCTTTTCGTTTTATTTTTAATATTTCGAGTCAGAAATCTGTACTTTTTTTTAAAAGTAAAAATTCTTTTTAAATTTATAAAATATTTTTATTTGAAATTGAAAAACGAATTTTTTTGATTTAAATACCATAAAATTCTATATAAAAAATTATTATTGACGGCAAATCAAGTCGATAATAATTTTTCAAACTCGTTTCTTAATAAGAAAATCAGTGGTAAAAATCAGTTTTGGACAGACATAGAAATTGACGTATACGAATCGATTTGAAAGTACCAGTAGTATAAACAAATTAAAGTCAGACAACTCTACGATTTAAATCTTTATTAATATTAATAAATCAGTAGAATAACTCAATATTCATTTAGACAAAATAATTTTTATTACTGTAAATAAGGAAAAATTTATCATAAGTAAGGAAAACAGTAGTAAAAATTCTATTATTAATATCAGTTAATCAGTAGTATAAGTCAATATTAGTCAGACAAAATAATGTTTTTAACTATTATATAAATAAAAAAAATATTAAATAAACATAATATAATAATATTTCGTCAGAAAATGTAATTATAAGCAATTGAAAGACTATTTTTTTTTTGTAAATAAAAATTTTCTCGAATAGTAGAAAATTTTTTTTTTTCCATTCTCAATAACACGAAACAATTTATTATTACATTACGAGCGTAAATTTCATTTTTCATTCTCCAAAAATATCCTATTGTATGTATGAGGTCAAAAAAAAAAGAAAATAATAATAATACAGACATTGACAAATACTCTTATCTTTTCTTCTTAAACATTGGAATCTCATCTCTCTTGAAATTGAATTGAAATTCCATTCTATTCAAGTGCTTGCTGCGGTTCTCGGCGCGCACTCTCTTTTCAAAAGCAAGGGCAAAACGTCACTCTCATGAAAAATGCTCACCCATCTAGTGTCTTATTAGTATAAAATTTCACTCGCATCAATCTTTATGGGAATACCAAAATTTCTCGCGTTTAAAAGAAAAGATTTTTGTCTTATTTTTTTTATATTTTATTATTATCACACATGTATAATTTCTTTTTTACATTTCTCTCTCTCTCTCTCTCTCTCTCTCTCTCTCTCTCTCTCTCTCTCTCTCTCTCTCTCTCTCTCTCTCTCTCTATTATTTCTCTCGAAGTAAATTACATTGAAATTTTTTTTTATTAAATTTTTATATTATACCATATACTTGCAAGATTCTTTTGTTCGCAAAAATAACTCGCGCATTTTGAAGTATAATAAAATTTCTCGTTTTATTCACACTCACTTAAAATCTTATTTCAATCTTGGAATTATTTCCGCTCGCTTTTTTTATTTTACTTTTTTTCAATATTTGAAATTGAAGGTTTGAAAATTTACATTATTGAAGCTCTTAAAATAATGACAAAGAGAGTATATAGTGTGATTGTAATGAGCTTGCGAAGAATAAAGCGTTTGCAAAGAGAGAGAGAGAGAGAGAGGGTGCGACTCTTTCTCTCTTATAAAATGATTATTATTCAATCACTTGAATTTGACTATATATATATAAAATTGGAGAGAAAGGGGGAGGGGTCTCTTTATGTATAACAGTGTTGAAAATTTATCAAGTGCATATACCCGCGAGTCGAAATTGTCTTTTGAAAGTGTATTTGAGAAAATCGTTTTATTATGTAGCGCTTGTGTTATAGCGACATAAAGAGCTTGCGCAACGAGCATTACAGTTGAATCATAGTATATAGATCACTTATTTATTTACTTCAACTGCAGAGCAAGTACGCGAGGCTCTTTTGCTTTTATCGCGTTGGAAATATTGACACAAGAGTAATTTTCCGTTACTGAGGAACCATTATAAGTTTGTCCTCTCTTCTTCTTTGTTATATACATACACGTGTATATACATATATATATATATATATATATATATATATATATACGTACTTATGTTTATTATATATTATTATTAAATTTGTTATTTTTTTATTAATTTATTTTTGATGGTTTAAATTTATTAATTATACATTATAAAAAACTGGTTTGTAATATTTAATAAAGTAATTATGTAAATTATTATATTACATAATCTAAATTAATAACAGTTTTGAAAAGAAATATTCAGAAATCTGGAATAGTTCAATTTCCACGTAGAATTAATTAAAATTTTTAAAAAATAATGAATAATAACGCTTAATAATATATCAGTAGTTAAAAAGTGAATTTTTTAATATTTAATAATAATAATAATTTAGTAAATTCAATACCGCTTTTTGTGCGTTAGCAGTAACATTAACCAGTGTTAAATAATACATTAAAATCTTCTAAAAAAAGATAGTAAGTAGTAAAATCTAGATTTGATAAGACAGAAATTTCCTTTAACTGTTGAAATCTAAGTTGTATCAGTAGTAAAAACAAATTTTAGTCAGACATAATATAACTATTAAAATACATTTCAAATTTTAATCTTTAAGTTTCAATTTCAGTAGTATAGCCAATTTTAAGTCAGACAAACTAATTCAAAACTGTGTTTATTAAATAAATATCAGTGGTAAAAGTAAATTTTCGTCAGACATAACTAATAAAAAAAACTTTTCAAATAATAGAGTTTTAGATTCATTTTCAGTAGTAAGAATTTCAGTAGTAAAAGCAAATTTTAGTCAGACATAATATAACTATTAAAATATATTTCAAATTTTAAAGTTTAAATTTCAATTTCAGTAGTAAAGCCAAATTTTAGTCAGACAAGATGATTTAAAACTGTGTTTATTAAATAAATATTAGTAGTAAAAGTAAATTTTCGTCAAACATAACTATTAAAAAATGTTTTAAATTATAGAGTTTTAGTTTCAATTTCAGTAGTAAAGCCAAATTTAAGTCAGACAAAATGATTCAAAACTGTGTTTATTTAAAGAAAATAAGTAGTACTATTTACTTTTAGTCAGGCATGACTATTAAAAGACATTGAATTTCACAGTTTCAATTTCAGTAGTAAAGAATATCAGTAGTAAAAATAAATTTTAGTCAGACATGATTATTAAAATTCTATTCAAATTTTAGAGCTTCAGTTTCAATTTTAATAATAAAACCAACTTTAAGTGAGCCAAAGTGATTCAAAACTGTGTTTATTTAACGAAAATCAGTAGTACGATGCAATTTTAGTCAGACATGACTATTAGAATCCGTTTAATTATACAGTTTAAATTTAAGTAGTAAAGCCAAGTCTTAAGTCAGCCATAATAATTTAAAATTATGCTTATTAAAAAAATATCAGTAGTAAAAATCAATTTTAGTCAGACAATTGAAATACATTTGAATTTTGTAGTGTCAGTAGAAAAAGAAATTATTCTGTCTGAATACATATTGACTTATACTACTGACTGACTTATATTAAAAACATATTGAAATAATGTATTTGACTAAATAATTTTAATTCAATTTACTTAAAATTTCAAAATAATTTCTTTTACTAAAATACGAATAAGGAGAACAGTATAGTAAAAATTAATTTTAGTCAGACATAAATATTAAAGAACCTTTCAATTTTAAGGACAGCAGTAGTAAAACAAATTTTAAGTCAGCCACATTTACTTCAATCTGTAATTAAATTTAGTTTATAAGTAGTGTAAGTCAATATACGTTTAGACAACAGAATATTTATTACTGTAACATATATATATAAGGAAAACTGTAATAAAAATTAATTTTCGTCAGACATAAATATTAAAGGACATTAAAATTTTAGAGTATCAGTAGTAAAACCAAGTTTAAGTCATCCAAATGCGTTACACTAAAAAAGTAATTTATTTAATTTAAACAAACAATTCTATGTCTATCAATAAATAAATATTCACCAGAGTAAAATAATTTTGTATTTGAATCGATTAGTTAATCAGTAGTATAAGTCAATATTCTTTAGAAAAAATAATTTTTATTATTATAATATGAATAATGTAGTAAAAATCAATTTTAGTCTAACACAGCAATTAAAATATGATTAAATTCTGGAGTATCAGTAGTTAAACCAAGTTTAAGTCAGCCTTATTATTTAAATCGGTATATTTATTATTAGGTAGTCACTAGCATAAGTCAATATTCATGCAGACAAAATAAACTTTGATGATATTTTAATGCGAATAAGAAAAACAGTAGTAAAAATTAATTTTAGTCAGACAAATTTCAAAAGACGTTTAAATTTTAAAGTAGCAGTAGTAATACAAAGTTTAAGTCAGCCGAATACAGTATTTAAATCAGTAGTATAAGTCAACTGCATTAAGGTCTGCATATATTTAAATACATTTATTATTTCTTTTTATACCTACTATTTTCATACTAATATTTTCATTTATTATTATTTTATTTTATTTCCAAGCTTAAATTATTTTTTTTATTACTTATTTAAAAATTTGTCCCCTTATAGGACCTGGTGAAAATTTCTACATGACTATATATGTATACATGTGTGGGTGTATATACATATATACACTCACGACACTCAGGAACGATAGCAGCTGCCAGTACGAGGGGCAAAACCTTAATGACAGAACCGAATGGAACTGAAAGCACGACTGAGTTGCTTTCCATATAAAATCTCATTAAATCGTCTTTCTCTCTCTCTCTCTCTCTCTCTCCGCGCTTCCCGTTAACCTCGTACTTGACAAAAACAAATGAAAATACCTTTTCGCTTTCTGTAGAAACTACGATTTTTGACCTCAATTTTTTTCCTCTTCTTTAATTATAATTATGTTAAAAGGCCACATGTGACATTTTTTGTTTCTGCAAAATTTTTCACTGAATTAGAATAAGAAAAAAAAATTTATTTTCCACATTTAGTTATATCAGGAGTAAAAATCAATTTAAATTAGTCATAACTATGACTAAGAGGGGTTTAGATTTTGGAGCACCAGTAGTAGAACCAAGTTTAAGTCAGACAAATTGATTGCGAAATGTGTGTTTAATAATAGCGAAAAATTCAGTAGTAGAGGTCAGTCAGACAACGGTATTTTTAAAACTATGATTTTGCGTTCCTTTATGTAATTGTATTTTTTGTAAAAATAATTTTTACCATATAATTTATTGTCAATTTAAATTAGGGAAAATAATTAAACTCTTATAAATATCAAATATCAATTAATAGTAAATTTCATTAATTTTTAGCTTGAAAATAAATTTTTCAACAATGAATCAATAGAAAAGCTAGTTTTAGTTCTGGGCAAAAAGTTATTTAACTCATTGTGTATAATCTTAGTTGTCTAAGTAGTAAAACTGGATTTTAGTCAGACATGGCTATTAAAAGTCGTTTAAATTTTAGAGTTTAAGTTTCAAATTCAGGAGTAAAGCCAAGTTCAAGTCAGCCAAATTGACTAAAATCTGTGTTTAATAATTATTAAGTCAGTAGTACAAGTCAATATTCTAGTCAGACTTGATTTTCAAATAACCAAAATACAATATTTTTGTTAATTCCACTATATATTTTTTTTTCTATCTTCTATTTTTTATTCCATACGACAGGATTTTTTCTCAAATAAACAAAATATAAACGAAGGGAAAAAATTTAATTTTTTTCAAACAAATTCACGAAGAGAAAAAATTTAATTTTTTTTCAAACAAATTCACTAAGAGAAAAAATTTAAATTTTTGAAAAATATTTCTATAAAAATAAAATAATACTTTAAAAAAAACTATGAATAAAAAGAAAAAAATTTTAACTTGAAAAATATTTTTTAATAAAAAATTCTGATCAACTCTTGTAGTGAAAAAATAAAACTCGACGAATTTATTATTTGTCAAACAAAAAAATTTATTTTTTAGACTCAAAAAAAAGAAAAAAATGTAAACTAGTAACAAATAGAAAGAAAAAAAAACAGTGCGATAACAAAAGTAGAACGTGACACAGACACATATACATGCACAGAGTGTTTGTAGTTTATCTGAAATCACAATTTCTCTTCTCGTCAGCTTCAGATCAAGCTTCCCTGGGCTATAAAAGATTCGTAATCATTTGGAAAGCTTCAAATAAAGAGACTTGGAGATTAATTCGTTCTAGAGGAAACTCTTCCCATCAATTGTCATTTTTTTTTTTTTTCTTTTTGAGTGAAAGAAAATGTTACTGGCAAAAAACTTCCTGATATTTCTTGCTTTCCTCTGGAATCAAGAGCTTTATTTTTCCCCGACATAATTCATCTCCCACTCCTTTCTCTGTAGGTTACTTTTTTTTGGGGGGAAGGGGATATTTTTCTTTATTTTAAGTATCTTAAATTTATTGCAAATATTTTGTTACTCTTTTATTAATTATTAATTTATTTAATTATATAATTGCGTATTTATTTTCTTATTTAATTTATTTTTTTTCCTTTCATTATTTTCTTATTTACATTATTATTTATTTCATTGTTTACTTAGTTTTTAGTTAAATTATTTCATTTGTTAATTATTTATTTATTCTTGAATTTTCCCAGAATTTATTTTCTTATTTATTTGTCTTATTATTTATTTATTTATTTGTTTAATAATTGATTTACTCATTTTTTTAATTATTAAATTGCTCACTTATTTATTCGTTTGTTTTCTTAATTACTTATTGATTCTATATTTACTTTTAATTAAATTTGATAAAAGTTGGAATTTTTGTTAAAAAAAAAATATTTTTCCAAAAAATGTACTAAACATTCAGTAAATTAAGAATGAAAACTAAGAAAACTTTTGTTTTTTATCTGTTTTCAGGCTAAAAGAATACGATGAGACAATCCAACTTATCATGAACTTTCCAAAGTTCATGCAGCGACGCTGTAGGATATCGTATCACATATCATGGAAACGGTAGTCTTACTTCTAGAAGTCTTAATTGTGTCGGCCCTATCTTCTGAGGAGCCGATAAAAAATGTTTTCGGTAAGTTCTCAATTTTTAAAAAATCAAACAAAAATGTAAAATTTTTAAATTATTAAATAAATAATATACAGAAAGAAATGAAAAAAAAAATTTTAATTCAAATTTATATAAATGAGAAATAATGAATGATATTTATATAAGAAATAATTGAATTTGATTTTATATTAACAAGAAATTATTAAATTTGAATTCATATAACTTATACGTATTTTTTTTAATAATATAAATTTTACTACATATGCATGAGAATTTTTTTTTTTCTTATTAAAATTTACAACAAGAGGATTAATATTAAAAGCATGAATATTCCATAAAAGTTTTTCAACATAAAAGTTGAAATTTCCAGGAGAACGAATTTTTACAAAAAACCCAGGTTTTTATCTGGCATAGCATAACAGACAAAAACGTTCTTTTTTTTCCTATTCGTTTTATCTCTGATATATCAGTAGTAAAAGTCAATAATAGTCAGACAGTGATGGAAAAACAAAATTTTTTTTTACATCAAAGAAACAGTAGTAAAAGCAAGATAAAGCCAGGGAAAAAAATGAAAAAAAAAACTTACGCAATTTTAGTAAATCAGTAGTAAAAGTCAATTTTAGTTATATGGACAAAATAAATAAAATTTGTAAATAAATTTTACAATTAGGAGCCAGACAAACTATTTATTATTAATTTTTGGTAGTTTTTAAATTTTGATTTTTTTCTTATATTTTAATTTATTTTTATTTTTAATAAATCATCAAATAACTCTGAAAGTAAATTATTCCATGAAAAATCGAAAGAATTCCCTGATTATTAGACAAAACTTTAACTTTTTTCCAAATTCTAAAAATATTTAAGTTTACTCTAAAAATAATTGAAACTCCAAAATATGTTTATAATACGTTTTTTTGAATATCTTTAATTGTAAAATCATTTGGAACTGAAATAGATTTTTTGCAATAAATATTTAATTATTATTTTTCCATTAGAAGGTTTGAAAAAAAATTCAAATTTCAAATCCTTTGAAAGCGAATAATTTTTAAGAATTGCTACTGCAACTTATTCAAAATTATATTCAAAATTTCCATTGAATTATTTTCTAGAAATTTTTGACTAAAATATTTCTAAAATTCACTTGTTTATAAGACAATTTCATAATGGAATTTTGAATAATTTGAAAGTTATTCAATTAAATATTATACATTTTAAAATATAAGTAATTTGAAAAAAATACGAATAAAAATGTTTCATAAAACTAACTTATTCGGAATTTTTAATTAAAATCTTTTACAATTCAACTTTTCTAAAACTTTAATTTGAAACTTTTTAAAATTCAATTTATATTAAATATTAGTAATATTAAATATTAATTTAACATTCTAAAATATAGGAATTGTTACTTATGAATAATTGTAAAAAAACGAATTGATAGTTTTTTAAAAATTAATTTTCTAAGAAAAGAAGTTTTCTTTATTTTATTTTTTATTTACTTTATTTATTATTTAAAAATTGATTCTTATAAATTTAGTATTACTTTTGTTCTAATTAGTTCAAATGTTTACTATTTAAAATTTGTTTTGCTATAATATAATTGCCAATAAAATTTATAAATTGATTTATTTTTCTCTTTTAATGTGAAATTTTGTCTCTTTCAAATTTTTTCGACGAATTTAAATAAAATTATATTTTGTTTAATTATTGTTAAAAATTGAAAGAATTTAAAATTAAATGTAATATTTTCTTTTTTTAAGTTTTTTAAAAATATTTTTATTGTACTTTTGTTAAAATCCCCTGACAAAATAAAACGATTTTATAGAAGATCATTCAATCTTTTTTAATGAAATATAATTAATAAGTCTTAAAATAATTATATCTCTTTTTTTCACAAAATAAATCAGTGTTTTGAAAAAAAATTTCAGTCAGACATGTTTGTATGGAATTTTTCCGGAAGTTGTAAAAAATCAGTAGTAAAAATTATTTTCGGTCAGACAAAATATTTCCAACTCAATTGTGACATTTCAGTGATAGAGATCAATTTTAGTCAGACACGATTGTATGGAATAATTTTCCCTGCAATTCAGAAAATCAGTAGTAAATATTATTTTCTGTCAGACATTTTACCAAAAAGACGAAAAATTCTAAATAAATATTTTTTTGTTGTAAATTATTATTTCTACAACTTAATTTGAATATTATAACTATTATTTTAATTTTTTTAAATTATTCTCTTTTCTTAATATTTTTCACTTAGTGACAAACTAAGAAAATAAATTTTTACCGAAAATCTCTCTAGTTTAATTCTATTTCGTTAAATTCAAATATATAATCCGAAAAGAAGAAGATCTCCACGAAAGAAATATAATAATTAGATAAAAAAAATTTAACATTTTAATTTGATTTCAGGGCAGTGTTTACATCCTCTTGGCATGGAGGAGGGAAAAATTCCGGACGATGCAATAACGGCTTCTTCTAGTTACGAGATGAAGTCCGTCGGCCCGCAAAATGCGAGGTATATATATATGGATATAATTTTTTTTTTTCTCATCCTCTTAATGAAAATTATACCCGGCATCCTCTTTTACTTATAAACAGCCTGCGTTAAAAGCAAAGTCAAAAGTGGGAGAGTAGAGAATTCTCTAAAGCAAAATATGCCTGTCAGTTGAAAATGCTTTTACTTAATGACATTTTATTATTAAGGTAAATTCTCAACGATAATGGATATATACTAGCCTCCTTTATATTATGACACGCGATATAAACAGTTTCCTTCCAAGATATTAAGAACACGTGCGGTACAAAGTGACAAAACTCATTATATATTGTGTATATATGTATACACTGGACCAATATTCAACATTGGTTCAAAGGTCAGGAATTATGTGGAAATTATCCGAAAATGTATGAACCGTTTTCAAAAAGGGACAAGGGGTGAAAATTTAACTAGAAACTTTTTTTTAATTAGTTTTATTTTAATTAAATATTTAAAAAAAACAATCCGTTTCAATTAAGTATTTAAAAAAAAAAGTTTTAAGTAACAAATACTTTTTAGTTTTCAGTTCTTTTATTCTTCACTTATTGTTTTCCTTTCAATTATAATGTTAGAAAATTGATTTTAATTTAATTTAGTAAAGCGAAAAGTTTCACTATTTTCTCGCACAAATAACTACCAAACCGAATTTTAACGAAGCATTTAAATTTTCAAATAATTTTTTTACACTCGGTTTATTTTTATTTTTCTTATAATTTATTCTTTATTTTACACTCATTAAATTTAAATTAGTAAAAATTTTTTTAATTTAAATATTAGTGGTGACTTTTTGCTTTTGAATTTATAAGTAAAATTTACTAATTCAAAAGCAAAAAGTCAGTCACTAATTCAATTTTAGAGAGCAAGTCTGCATAAATTTTTTTTATTATTATTATAAAGAGAATAATAAAAAAATAATGATAATAAAAATAGTAATGAAAAATTAAAACAATAATGCAAAGTACTTGCCCATAATTTTATTATTATTATTATTATTATTATAAAAGAAAATAATTAAAATAATAATTATTAACAAAAATAATGATAATAAAATAATAATAAAAAGTTTATTACTATTATAAAGTAAATTAAAATAAAAATAACGATAATAATAATATTTTAAAGGATTTGACATTTGGACCCATTTATTATTATATAGTTATTAATAAAATACAATAATAATTATATGAAATAATTATTTAATAAAAAATAGTAATAAAAATACTAAAGTAGTAGAAATAATAACAATAATAAATGATAGTAATAAAATAAGTAATAATTAACAAAAAGAAGAGAGTAAAATATTTTTTTCATCCTTTATTAATAATTAATAACTTCATTTCCTTGTCTTGAATAAATAAAATAAAAAATTGATATTAAGTTGAAATTTTAATTAATTCAGAACTTTTATTTACAGTTTATTATTTACTTACAGATATTAAAAATTTTAACTACATTTCGTTTTCCAATTGTTAAATAAAGTTTTCCAAATAGTAATCCTGAAGAAAAAAAAAGAAAGAAAAAAACAAACTAAGTAGACAAAGTAGATTTATATGTGTGCAAAAAAAAAAGAAAAAAATTACAAGAAATGAGATTTTACTTGCAATTACTCTTTGCAATTTTACTTTTGTTTTTAACCTTTGTGAATTTTTTCCTTTTTTACTTTTCTCTCTTTTTTTTATTGTTTTCCTCAAAGGAAATTCGTTCGGTAAAAAAAAATCTAACTCTAATTTAGCCTCTCGCGTTACAAAGTGATTATTTGAGACTGCAACGAACTCACGGGCACACGCTCGTTTTTTCATTATTTCCTTATTTGACGCCAGGCGGAAGTGAATTAAACTAAACAGGGTTGGCAAAAAAAAAAAAAATAAAATAAAGGAAAAGGGGAAAAAAGGGAGAATAAAATTAGAAGAACTTTATTAATTCAGTTCAAAGGCATCTTCTTTTTTATATCATGAAACGAGACTATAAAATTCTTTTGTGTATAAAAATTTCAGTAATTATTCTTACTTTACTTCTTTTTCGATAAATGAATAAATATATAAATAACAAATAATAATAATAATAATAATAATAAATGAATGAAAAATAAAAACTATAAAAAAGTAAAAAAAATTACAAATAAATAAGTTTAGAAATAAAGAATAAATAAATATTAAATAAATATATAAAAAATATAATAAGTATATTTGATAAATAGAAATATTAAATTATAAATAAATATGTAAATAAATAATAATAAATATATAAATAAATAAATGTTTAAATAAAGATATGGGTAAATAAATATACAGCAAATAAAATGAAATAAATCAAATAATAATAATTGAATTAACAAACGGATGTGATTTAAATAAATAAATAATATTAATGAAATAATGTTAATATTAGTGATATAAAATTAATAAGTTACTAATTAAATAAAAAATAAAGTAATAAATTAAAAATTCCCTTTACAAATAAATAAATTTGATAAATTAATTTAACAAAAATTATTTGATAAATAATTTTTTAAATTTCCTTCACTTGGAAAAAAATAATTTAATAACTTCAATTGTAAAATTTTCTTTTATTACCCTGTAGAAAAAAATAAAAAAAATTTTTTTTTTTACATCAGATACAAACTATTCTTTATTTCTATGAAAGAAATTTTGTTTTCTAAAACTGAGAGGGAGGGGAATAATTTTGATTGGTTCACTGATCTGGAAGAACCTTTGCGTGAAACAATCTGAAAGTAATTTTTTATGTCTACAGAGTGATCCCTCTCTAAACTATTATTTACTTTGTGTCTCTCTCTCTCTCTCTTTTATTTTTTTATTTTGCTCTTCTTTTTTTCAAAAGTCTTTTTAAACTAGTCACTTTGATTTTGGAATATTTTTTCCCCCTGCTTTCAACTTTTAACCATCATAAACGTTCTCTGTGTGTATAGATTAATTTCCGGTAGACTTGATTTATAAAACCGAAAAAGGAAATTAAATACAAGACACGAGTTAATTGAAAATATGGTAAATTTTTTGTTTGTTTTTTTGATAATTATTTTCTTTATTCGGGTTCATTAAGGTTAAAAGTGTAATTAAGACGATTATTTTAAAAGTATTTTTCAATTTTTTACTCTTCTTTTTTCTATTCTTATTTCTTTATCCTTCTTTTCTTTTCTTCGTTTTCAATTTTTCTTCTTTTTTCTATTTTTTGTTTTTCATTTTTCTTCTCCATTTTCTTTTCTTCCTTTTCTTTTTTTGTTATTTTTTCTTCTTCTTCTTTCCTCTTTTCTATCTTCCTTTCTAATTTTTTTTCTCTTCTTCGATTTTTACTTTTCTTCATTTTTTTCCTTTCTTCGCCTTTTATTTTTGTTGTTCCTTTTCTCGTTTCTTTACTTTTCCTCTTTTCTGTTTTCTTTTCCTTTTTTATTTTTTTCTGTTTTCATTTTTATCTTCCTTTGCTCTTGTATTCTTTTCTTGGTTTTTAATTTTTCTTTTATCATTTCATCCTTATCCGTTTTTTATTTTTTCGTTTTTCTTTTTTCTTTCTTTCGTTTTCAATTTTTCTACTTTCTTTTTTATATTCTTTTTTTTATTTTTCTCCTTTTCTTCTATCTTTTTTTCAACCTTCTTTATTATTTATTTTTCCTAATTTTTTTCTTTTTCTGTTTTTAGTTCTTTCACTTCTTTTTTTCGTTTTTTATTTTTCTCCTCTTCTTTTATCTTCCATTCTTTTTTTCTTTTCTCCGTTCTTTATTTTTCTTTTACCATTTTTTGTTTTTCTTTTTTCTTCATTTTTCTACATTTTTTTCAGTTTTTTATTTTTTTTTTCATTTTTTTTTTCGTTTGTAATTTTTCCTCTTTTTTGTTTTATTTTCTCCTTTTCTCCTTTACCTTTTGTTTTTATTTTTTTCTTCTTTTATTGTTCTTTTATTCTCTTTTTCTCTTAATTTATTTTATTTAGTTCTCAATTTAATTAACGAGAATCCGATGCTTTAATTGCTAATTATTTTGTGTCATTTTCAAAATACTTATAATTGATAATCCTGTAATTGGTCTATGTGACTGTTGGATTTATTTCAATAAATTAAATTAAATTAAAATTAAATTTATTTCTTTTTTCATTTTTCTTTTTTTTCTCTTTTCTTCTCCTTTTTTTCTTCATTTTTCTATTTTTCTTCTTCCTCTTCTTAGCTTTTTTCCTTTTTTTTACATTTTTTCCCCTTTTCTTTCTTTTTTCTCAATTTTTTCTCTAATGTGCCAAAAATACGTAATTAATGTAACTAATTACTAATTCTCATAATTACTTTATACCAAATACTTAAAATAATAATTTTTTCTCCAAAAAATAACAAAATTAGAAAACAATTTTTTTTTTTTTTGTTATAACAATAATATTAATTTCCTTTTTCTTTGTGTGTTTTAGAATTCGACAGGAGAAGAACGGCGGTGCTTGGTGTCCAAAGGCTCAAATTAGTGGCGATGTTCGTGAATATTTGGAAGTTGATCTCACTCAGGATCATTTAATTACATGGACAGAAACGCAGGGACGTTTTGGTAATGGCCAAGGACAGGAATATGCGGAATCCTTTTCCTTAGAATACTGGCGTGGTGCAAATTGGCGTCATTATAAAAATTTAAAAGGCGACAAAGTGAGTGCCGAATTTATTTTTCGAATCATTTTTCATTTCTTTGTCTTCTCTATATTTTATTTTATTTTCTCATTGTCAGTGTGTCTATTAATCGGGAAAAACTGGGAATAAGCCAGGAATTTTATGCCAAACCGGAAATTTTTTCACCAAATTAAAAAACGTTTTATTATTTTAATTTGTTTTTAAAAAAATCGCTTTTTATTTCAATTTTTATAGATATTTATACTGATCTCTATAAATTTGAATTAGTAAAAAATAATTAATTTTAAGGTAAAAAATCAGTCACTGATTCAAATATAGTTTCTAAATAAATTAAATAAAAATTATCGAATTAATAGAAATTTTGTGAATTTCAACTGAAAATAATTAAATTTGTTAGAGAATTCAATTAAAAACTTTTTAACAAATCGAATTTTCAAAGTATTTTAATTTAATAATTGATAAATAATTGAATTTTATAAAGAGTTTAATTATTATTATTAATTATATTTTTACTTGTTCAATTATTTTTATTATTATTATTATTATTATTATTATTAGAGTATTAGTATTATTTGTTAAAAAAAATTTATAAAATCCTCTATAAAAAAAACGAGAGAAAATACGTTTCGAAATTAATTTGACAACTAATCGTCTGGATTACATAATAAAAAAATTCCTTTCTCCTATCATAATCAATTTTGCTTTTGTAAACAGAAAAATGCCAGTTTTGAAGGCTTATTAATCCATTTTTCTCTCCTTTTTTTGCCCCAAAAAGGGGGATTTTTGATCTTTCGTACGCTTGATTAGCAATTAGTTCAGAGATGTGAAAGAATTTTTTTTTTTCTTCTATTTTTCTACTTCTTTTTTTTTTGTTGTGTACATGTAAGGGATTTTTCTGTATTTCATCAAGGACATTAATCACATAAAGAAAAAAAAAATATGTTTAGATCTTACGAGGGAACAGCAATACATATCTGGTGGAGAAACAGAAGTTGGATCTCCCTTTTGTGGCGAGTAGAGTACGATTCGTCCCTTACAGTCAGCACCCACGCACCGTTTGTATGAGGGTGGAGATTTATGGATGTGTCTGGGAAGGTACGCCTTGCTATTTAATCTGCGGAAACAAAATTCGAAAATATATATCATCGGACACTTTGATTAACGCCATTAATATTTTTTTTTGTTTTCTCTGCTTTAAATTAATAATAATCGAATTCCCATATTTTTCTGTAACCATAAATTAATTTCGATCAAAAGTTTATATTGAAAGCAATTCATCTTCTTTCTTTCTTTCTCTCTTTTTTTTTTTGCTGTTTATATATATATATGTAACTGTGGAAAAATTGTTTCAAATGGGAATAATTAATTATCGTAGTGGAGGAATTTTTTTTTTTTCTTTTTATGGGAATTTATTTTCATATAGAAAAAGAGACTGAAATATTATTTATTCATTGCAGAACGAATAGTGAGATACATAATTCCCAAAGGAGAGACATTTGGCCCTGATGGATGGAATCTCGAAGACACATCCTATGACGGAAGTGAGAGGGATGATTTAATGGTGGATGGACTTGGACAGCTCATAGACGGGATCATTGGTGAGGATCCTGAAATCCTCGTCTCCTCGTCCTCAACCAACTGGGTTGGATGGAATAATCTCGAGAAAGTCGAGATAATCTTTGAATTTAACGACTTCCGGGAATTTGAAAATTGTACGATACACGTTGCTCATGTTCCAAAGAAGGAAGTCGAGGTTGGTTATAAATTTGTAATCTGCTTTTTTTTATTTTTATTACAAGCAACTACATTAAAGCGTCCTTCAAAAAAAAAAAGAGACAAGTTTCTGAAAAATATACTGAAAATTCATTTCCCCACAGTTTTCTAAGCGAATGTTTATAAAAAGAGGAAAATTAAAAAAAAAAAAAATTTGCAGTTTATTAACATAAACAAAACTTTATATCGTCACTTTAAATCTCCCTTTCCATGAACTTTCAATCTTGTATTCATGGAAATTCTCACCAGGAAAAGTTTCATTTCAACGAAAATTTTAATTTAGAACGAAATTCCATAAGAGAAAAACTACATTTAATTTATTTTTTGCAATATTTAGCAAAAAAGTACTTTTAGTTTTGATAATTGAATACACAGTTTGGAAAAGAAATTATTTATCAAATTGACGATTTTTGGACAAACAAAAATTGAGGATAAAAAAAATTATAACTGATTTTTTTAATAGAAACTAAAATAAATATTTTTTTCAAATTTATTTATTTGTTTATTTAATTCATTTATTTTTATAAATTTTCATGTTTGTTAATTTACTCTCGAGTTTTTTTTAAATTGACGGGAAAAAATGAAAACGAATTGTTTTTTACTTTACTTACAAATTGGATTATTGGGTTGAATTTAAATGGCAATAATTTTATAAATTTAAAACTTTGTCTCTTCAACTTTTAAATATTTAAATTCACTTTAACTTCCATTATTCGTTTAATCATGAAATATGCTTTTAAATTTGAGGACAGAAAGCTTTCTCTCATTTTTGTTGTTGTTATTTTTTATCCCAATAAAATGTGTATTTCGATAGAAATAATTAAAGAAACGAAAAATGAATATTTACATTCTTGCAAATTAAAAAGCAGAAATATTTTATTTGACATTATTATTAAGTATTAATAATTTAAAAATTATTACTAATTTTGGAAAAATTCAATTATTTTTATGAAATAGTAAAATTTTTCGCAGGAATTCAATTATTTTCAAAACAATTTTAATAAATTTTCACGAAGGGATTCAATTATTTCCTTAAATTTTGATAAAATTCTTCAAAACAATTCAATTATTTTCAATACAATTTTAATAAAATTTCTGGAACAAGTTCAATTATTTTCAATCCAATTTTAATTAAATTCCTCGGAAGAATTCAATTTTTAAAAAAGTTTTCAGCATATTTCGAAAAAATTTAATTTGTTTCTAAAATTTTAATAAACTCTTCGAAACAATTCAATTATTGTTATAAATAGTAAAATTCTTCGCAAGAATTCTATTAATTTAATAAATAGTAAAATTCTTTGCAGGAATTCAATTATTTTCAAAACAATTTTAATAAAATTTCACGAAGAGATTCAATTATTTACTTAAATTTTGATAAAATTCTTTCAAACAATTCAATTATTTTTATAAATAATTCCTAAAATAAATAATTCTTCTGAAAAATTCAATTATTTTCAATAAAATTTTAATAAAATTTTTGGAACAGGTTCAATTATTTTTAAATTTTTGATAAAATTCTTTTTAAATTTCAGTTATTTACTGAATTTTAAATTAAAAATTTAATTATTTAAAAAAAACTACATTGCTTTCAAGAAATTTAAAGAAATTCATGAAAAAAATTTTAATATTTACTAATTATTATAATAAATTAATAATAATTGAAAATTTTAAATTCTAAAATTTGTTGAAAGGATTTAATTTTCTATCAATAATTTTAATAAAATTTAACAATAAAATTATTAATTACAATAAATCAGTAATAAACACGATTATCTTAGAATCTGAAAAAAATACTTTACAAATTTCAATAACTTTCAAAAGTTTGAATAAAAATTGTCAAAAAAACTCCATAATTTTCAAAAAAATTCACATAAATTCTTCGAAACAATTCAATTATTTCAAAAAAATTTTATTAAAATTCTTCCGAAGAATTAAATTATTTTCACAAATTTTAATAACTTTTTTTGGAAGAATTTGATTATTTTAATAAATAATAAAATTCTTTGCGAGAATTTAATTAATTTCAATGTAAGTTTAATAAAATTTCTGTAAAGAATTCAATTATCTTCAAAAATTTTGATAAAATTGTTATTAAATATTAATTATTCAAAAATTATTACTCAGTATTAATTACTTAAATCGGGTTTAAAAATCGTAACTTAATATTAATGACCCAAGAATTATGATTATAAATATTAAAATACTCAAAAATTCTGAAACAATAAATCAATTTTAAAACTTATTTCCTTATTTTCAAAAAACTAATTTTTAAATTCTAATTTTTCCAGTAGAAAAAGGAATAAATAAAATTAAGTAACAACATTTATCCAAAAATCATAATTTACTATAAAAATACTCAAAAATAGTGAAATAATAAATCAATAATTTTTTAATTTATTTCCTTATTTTCTAAAAATTAAATTTTGAATTAAAAATTTTTCAAAATAGAAAAAGTAACAGGAAAAAAATAAAACAAGTATAATTTTTCCGTATATATAAGAATCGTGATTTTCCGAATTTAATTTCGTCACAAAACGCCGTAGGCAAAATGAAATATTCAAAATTTGATTTGAAAATGAAAATATCTTTGAAATGAAACAATAAATTTTAAACTCCATGTAAATGTTTACTGTTTACAATGTCTTTTTACAAGGCCTCAATCGTGTTATCTCATCTCCTTTTATTCCATAGACTTTTTTATTGCAATACATTTTTGAATTATTGATGTTTAGATTGAGAAAACCAACAGCTATGGGCATAAAATCCAAATGTGACGAGAATAATTTTATCGTAAATAAAAAAAAAAAAATGGGGAGGAAAGTGTGCTTGTTTGTAAACATTCGACTTTGATTTAATTTAAATTAAGTAAAATGAAATAACAAAAATAATAATAACAATAAGAATAATAATATTAATTAAAATAATAATATAACAATAATAATATTAAAATACTAGTAATTATTGTCTCGTCTATAAATAAATAAAAAATAATGATCAATTTTTTTTATCAAAGAAAGAAAGAAGAGAGAGAAAAAATGTTAAAAGCAATTCGGTGCAAATATCAGATTGAAATAAAATTAGGTATAATAGAATTGATGTTTCGCGATGAAATCGAGGAACTTCTTGATGCCCTTCAACGGTTAAATCTTTCCTTTTCGAGCCTATCAAAAAATACGAAGTAAACTCACTTGATTGATGGGTATTGAGAGGAACTTTTTTTCTTCTTTCTTTTTTTTATTGGAAAAGAGCCAAATTTACTTAGGACTAATTTTCTTACTTTTAATCAAGAGTTATACGAAAAATCGCCGTAAATGTGATTGATGAGCTTAAAACTTTATTGACTTTTATGGATAAATTCGTTAAATCAATCTTCCTTACGCGATATCAAGTCTTAGACATACATTTTTCTCTTAGTAAATCTTTAAATTAAAAAAAGAAAAACAATTTTGGAAATAATCCTCTTTTATAATTGAAAAAAAAACTTTCGAAATTATTTTTTTATGGGAAATATTTTTCGGAGAGAAAAGAAAAAATAGATATAAAATTTGAAATAAATTGAATTTGCTTTAAATGTATATTAAAGAAGGATTTTTTTTATTTTTTTGAAAGTTACAGGAAAAAATGGAATTGATATTGAATTTTTTTTTTTTTATCTGTTTCTAGGTATTTTCCTCGGCTCTCGTCTGGTTTTCATTTGATGGCCTTCAATATCAAAGCAATCCAGAAAAAATAGAAGTGACAGAAGAAATCAAAACTAGCTCAATCAGTGTATCGATTCCGTTACTATCGAGAGTTGCCAAATTTATTAAACTTGAATTGAAACAGAAATCCAAGTGGTTAATGATAAGTGAAGTCAATTTCGAAACGAGGAGAATTCAACTCTGTGCAATTCCAGCATGTAAGTTATATTTAATTATTCAATTTTTAATTATTTTCAATAATTGTAATAAAATTCTTTAGTCAATTTATAAATAATAAAAAATCTTTGTAAAAAAATTTAATTATTTTTATATAAATAATAAAATTATTATTATAGGATTTCACTTATTTTCAATATAATTTCAATCGATATTTTCGAAAATTTCAATTATTTTTAAAAATACTGAAATTTTCGCTGGAATTCAATTATTTTAAATACAATTTTAATTGAATTCCAGGAAAAATTAAATTATTTTTAAACATTTTTTTAAAATTCTTCGAAAGAATTCAATAATATCAATAAATAGTAAATTTCTCATAGGAATTCAATTGTTTGAAATACAATGTTAATAAAATTCCTCTCAAAAATTCAATTATTTTTTTAAATTTTGCAAAAATTCAATTATTTGTAGAAATAATACATTTTTTCGCAGGGATTCAATTATTTAAAAAAGTTTTAATAAAATTCTATTCAAGAATTCAATTATTTTCAGAAATAATTAAATTAATTAAATCAATGAATTCTTGGAAAGTATTTATGAAAAAAAATTTGAAAATATTTGAATTAATTTCAAGAATGTTATCAACAATTTTTTCAATAATTGAATTCATTCGAGAAAATGTAATTAAAATTGTATTGTAAGTAATTCAATTTTTGGCAAGATTTTTATTAAAATTCTTTAAATTAATTGAATTGTGTTCAAAAATTGATTTTAATTTTCTTGAAAATAATGGAATTTTTAAAATAATTTTTACTGAAAATTTTGAAAGTAATTGAATTTTATAAAGAATTTGATTCAAGTCTTTCAAATAATCGTGTCTATTATTAATTTTTGTATTTAATAATTTTTCTATCAAATTATATTAATATTATTCATAGAAAATTAAATTCTTTAAAACAATTTTATTAAAGTTTTTGTTAATAATCATATTTTTTTGAAGAATTTCATTAAAATTTTAAGTAAAAATAAAAAAAAAAATGAAAATGTAATTTTTTAAAATAATTTTAATTAGAAATTTTGAAAATAATTGAAATTTACAAAAAAAAATTTTTAAAAACTTTTGAGAACAATTGAATTGTTTAGAACCATATTATTATAATTTTTTTAAACTAATTGAACTTATTAGAGAAATTTTATTAAAATTGTCTTGAATATAATTGAATTTTTTTCTAGAAATTTTATTAAAATTGTATTGAAAATAATTGAATTTCTCAGAAGAATTTTATTATGTACAAAAATAATTGAATTTTTATTATAACTCTTGTAAATAATTGAATTTAAATAATATTTTTTTAAATATTTGTATTCTTTCGGGAAATTTAATTAAAATTGTATTGAAAATAATTGAACTCCTCCGAAAAATTTTATCATTTATGAAAATAATTGAATTCGTTTGAAAAAGTTTATTATTTATAAAAATATTTTAATTCTTGCGAAGAATTTTCTTATTTATGAAAATAATTAAATTCCTGAGGAAGATTTTACAATTAATAAAAATAAATGAATTAATTTGAAAAATTTTATCTGAATTTTTGAAAATAATAGAATTTTTTGGAGGAATTTTATTAATAATTTTAAATACAATTTTAATTCAATTCCAGGGAAAATTAAATTATTTTTAAACATTTTTTTAAAATTCTTCGAAGGAATTTAATAATATCAATAAATAGTACATTTTTCATAGGAATTCAATTACTTTAAATAGAAATTTAAAAAAATTCAACTATTTTTTTAAATTTTGCAAAAATTCAATTATTTGTAGAAATAATAAATTTCTTCCCAGGGATTCAATTATTTACAAAGGTTTTAATAAAATTCTATTCAAGAATTCAATTATTTTCAAAAATAATAATAATTTCATTCGTGTCAAGATTTTTATTAGAATTCTTTAAAATTATTAAATTGTTTTGAAGAATTTATTTCAATATTTTAGAAAAGATATAAAGTTTTTTTAAAATAATTTTTACTGAAAATTTTGAAAATAATTTAATTTTAAGACGAATTTCTTTTAAGTTTTTTTTTTAAATAATTGAACCTAGAGAAAAAAATTTAGAGAAATTTTATTAAAATTATCTTGAAAATAATTGAATTTTTATTAAAACTCTAGAAAATAATTGAATTTAAATAATATTTTTTAAAATAATTGTATTCTTTCGGGAAATTTAATTAAAATTGTATTGAAAATAATTGAATTCCTCCTAAAAAATTTTATTCATGAAAGTAATTTAATTCTTTTGTAGAATTTTATTATTTATGAAAATATTTTAATTCTTGCGAAGAATTTTCTTATTTATAAAAATAATTGAATTGTTTCGAAGAATTTTATCTGGATTTTGAAAATTGTGTTTGTTTGGAAAGAATTTAATCAAAATTGTTTAAAATAATTGAATTTATATTAAAATTCTTGTAAATAATCGAATTTAATTAATATTTTTAAAAAATAATTGTATTCTTTTAAGAATTTTTTATTTTTTGAATAATAATAAACAAAAATATTTAATAAGTGAATACTTCAAATTTTTAAATCGGTAATCATTGAAAAATTGATTTTTATTCTTGAAAGTATAATAATTTTTAATTTACAAAATAATAATAATTTCCAGCTGCACGTAATGGCTCAACGGACACATCGGAGCAATTTTTTCGCGCCTGTGAAAATGAATCGGAATCAAATGAGACGATGGATAAATCAAATGGTTTTCTCAATGAGACAGTGTCTGACGTGAAACCAAATTTGACACCTGATGCCTTTCCAATCAACAATTCACAAACGTACATTGGACTTATAAGCGGTGCATTGACAGTTGGAGCTTTATTATTGACCTGTACAGTATTCTTGATGAAACAGAGGGGACGCAATAAAGTTGCCCTTCTTCAAAAGCACACGGCACTATTGTGTGGTTCACCAAAACCAGGGATCACTATTAATATGAAAGATATTAAAATGGCAAATCCAATTGTTGTCAATGGCTTGTCACAGTCAAGATTGTCAATAAAGAGTAAAGGTTTTTTCAGTGACGACAACACTATTCGTAGTAGTGATCAAAACAGCGAATACGAACATTGCAGTGCCTATGAAAGGACCTATAAACTTTTTTCCGAAGAAAATCTTGCCTATGAACCAGCATCGCACAAAGGCGATCATTATTCCGCATGTAAAAGCGAGTACAGTGGTGAGAATGCATTTATTCTATTGATTTTCAATTATAGAGAGAAAATTGGGGAGTGAAATTTCTCTCTGTTTAAAAAAAAATTTTTTTTTCAAGAGAAAATCAATTCGACTAATGATTAAATTTGTCAATTTCTTTTTTCTTCTTCTTTTCTCGCGAGAAGAAAAAGACAAGTTTCTTATTAATTGGTTTTCTCAATTCTCAATTAATTAGCATTGAATAAAATCTTTAAGTGAAATTGAATAACAATTGTTTTCTGTTTTTTTGAATTTGATTCTATTTTTAGATGTCACAGATTTTACAAATGAAAGAAATTATCAGGACGAATTGACGTCGACTCCATTCTCTAATAAGAGACATTCAAAAACAAATCCCAAAGTTCATGAGGGATATTACGCTGCCACCGATATATTGACAGTAAGTAAACATTATTTAGAAAAAAATTACAAAAAAAAAATTGAAAAAATAGAGAAAAAATATTTAAATTAAACAAACTCTTTAATTTGATGAAAAATATTTCAATCTTCTATGAGAAATTTAAGACTATGAATAAATAAAATTAAATAAATGGAAAATAAAGTCAATAGAAAATAAAATAATAAGAAAATAAACGAGAGAATAAAATAAGAGAATAAAGAGAGAATAAAATAAATAGAGATCAAAGTAAAAAGAGAATAAAATAAATAAGTTATTTGTTATCCTTAACTAGTTATTGAATATAGAATATAAAATTGTTTTCAGATTAAGCGAAGACAACAACGATCGACTTCGAGTTTATTCACTCCTCTTCAAATTCAAGACGGTATTCATTTATCGAATACAAATAATTCTTATAATATTCAACACGTCTCGAGACACAGGCTGAGAATTATGGATAAATTGGGCGAAGGCAGTTTCGGATTGGTAGGAATTTGAATTTAATCAAAAAAGAAACAAATTTTTTGTGAAATAAAATTTACATATATTTGAATTTTAATTGTTTTCTTTAGAAAAAATTTTTGAATTTATAATCTTAAATATTTTCCAAGTAAATGAAATTAAAAACTTAAATCAAATTAAAATTAACGGAATCTTAATTAAAATTAAAGGAATTTTTGTGACTAGGATGTTTTTAAGAATCGGAATATTTTCCGAATTAAATTTAATTAATGTTAATTAATTAATGTTTAATTAATTAATTAATTAATTAATTAATTGTTAATTAATTAATTAATTAATTAATTGTTAATTAATTAATTGTTTAATTAATTAATGTTTAATTAATGTTTAATTAATGTTTTAATAATTAATTAATTAAATTATTTTTAATATAAGTTTAAAAAAATTCTTCAAAGGATTCAATTAATTTGAAAAATTGTGATAACATTCTTTATAAGATTTCAATTATTTTCAAAGCAATTTTAAAAAAATTTCTCGAAAAATTCAATTATTTTTATAATTAATTAAATTCTTCGCAGGAATTCAATTATTTTCAATACAATTTATAAAAATTTTCGTAATAATTTAATTATTTTCTCAAAAATTTTTAATAAACTTCGTGGAAAGAATTCAATTATTTTCCTAAAGAATAAAAATCTTTGCGGGGATTCAATTATTTTTAATATCGATTTAAAAAAATTCTTCAAAGAGTAATTTGAAAAATTGCGATAAAATTCTTTATAAGATTTCAATTATTTTCAAAGCAATTTTAATAAAATTTCTTGAAAAATTCAATTATTTTCACAATTAATTAAATTCTTCGCAGGAATTCAATTATTTTCAATACAATTTATAAAAATTTTCGTAATAATTTAATTATTTTCTCAAAAATTTTTAATAAACTTCTTGACATAGGATTCAATTATTTTCCTAAAGAACCAAAATCTTCGTGGGGATTCAATTATTTTTAATATAAGTTTAAAAAAATTCTTCAAAGGATTCAATTAATTTGAGAAATTGTGATAAAATTCTTTAAAAGATTTCAATTATTTTCAATGCAATTTTCATTAAATTTTTTTGAAAAAATTCAATTATTTTCAATATAATTTTAATAAAATTTCTCGAAAAAATTTAATTATTTTCGTAAGTATAATAAAATTCTTTGCAGGAATTCAATTATTTTAAATACTATTTTATAAAATTTTCGATAGAATTCAATTATTTCCTTAAATTTTAATAAACTTGTTGGAAATAATTCAATTATTATTTTCCTAAAGAATAAAATTCTTCGCGGGGGATTCGATTATTTTCTATATAATTTTAATAAAAACTTCTCTAAGTAATTTCAATATTTTCAAAAATTATGATAAAATTCTTTGTAAGAATTCAATTATTTTCAACAAAATTTGAATTATTAAATTTTTTGAAAGATTCAAATTATTTACAATGTAATTTTGATAAAATTATAATAATTAATAATATTAATATAATAAAAATTTAATAAGAATTAATCTGAATTAATTATACAATGCAAATACAATATTACTTAAATTTTTCGAAAAAAAAATATAAATATGTTTTCTAATTAACAGGTGCATTTATGTGAGGCGAAAGGAGTTCAGTGTCCAGATTTAAATTCAGTTCGTAATCGACAAGTCGTGATAGTGAGATCCTTATGGCGAGGCGTTACAGACTCCTTAAAGTGAGATTTTTTTATTTAAATAGTTTAGTTATACTTTTTTTAAAATTATTCTTATTTAATTAAATAGTTTAATTTTCGCAAAATTTGCATTATTCAAATTTAATTAAATAATATTTCTATATTTTAATTTTAATTATTAAAAATTTAATTATATACAATACAGAAATTTTAATTTTAATTACTAAAATTTAGTTAAATTGTTCACTAACATATAATACAGAAATTTCCATAAAAAAATCCTTCATTCGGAATTTTAGTATTTTAATATAATTTTTTTTTTTAGGAAAGATTTCATGAAGGATATGCACGTTCTGGCAGCCATTCGAGATATTAATGTAGCTAGAATAATAGCTCTAGTGGAAGAGGAACCATTCGGAGCTGTTTTTGAATATGGAGAACTTGGAGATCTTCCATCGTTTATAAAGAGCCGCGAAAGTTCCAGTGACGATGCGCCGTTAAGGTATTTATTCGACTCCTAATTTAATTTCAAATAAAATTCTTAATTTAAAAACTTTTAAAGTCAATTTATTTTAAAATTAAAAACTAATTCAACAACAATTAAAGAAAGAAGCAAATATTCAAAATAAAACTGTTAAACTGATGAAGAAAAGAAAAAGTGACAAATTGATAAATTGATAAAATAAAGAAATAAAAAGAAAATTAAATAAAATATAAAAAATATAATTAAATATAAAAATACTATTTTTTTACAGTTATGCGTGTCAATTGAATTTCGTGACTCAAATAGCTTCAGGAATGAAGTACTTGGAAAATTTAAATATTCCCCACTGCGATTTAGCAGCGAGGTAAGAAAATTGTATTTTTTTTTTTCTTGAGAAGAAAATTAATTTTTCGAGAATAATTATTTTTTCGAGAATAATAAAAAGAAAGTGTTGTTATTCTTTTTCGAAGGGGGATTAGAATAAAGCTCGCAGGTCTTTGAAGTCCATTGTGCTCGCTCTTTCTCTTTCTCCTCTATAGATATATACTATATTATTTAGAATTCCCTCTAAGCCACGAAGTTTGCAAAAGCGGTTTTACTGCAAAAGCAGAATTTCTCCGCCGAAACTCTAGATCTGAGCATCCTTAATCTTGACACTTTATGGTAGGGAAGCTGTATAAAATATGGATGGAAGTTTTGACTTCCATCTTGCACGGTTTGCGAACCAAAGTTCGGTCCAGTCTTATACTTTATGCATATAGTCGGATAGCATAATAAATCCAATGAACTTGCTTTAGATCTACAATTTCATGACATTTTCGACGGAGCACTTTTTTTCAGTAGGCAAAAAAAAAATGTAATTATTTTTTTTATTTTTTTCTCAAATGAAAAAAATATGTATCTTTAACAATTGTTTTTTTCAAACCAGGGGAAAATTAACTACAGAAAGAAATTTTGTAAAATTTGAAAAAAGCTTGTTTTAATTTCAAAAGTAGAGGGGAATTTAATTCAATTTTATAAAAAGCTTGTGAGGAAAAATTCTAGAATTTAATTTAGATACTGTTTTTTCAGTAGATTATTTTTTTTGGTATTGAAATTAAAAATTTGTGCTTTTTCCCTTCTTGACGAATTTAATGAAATTGTTATTGTTTCTTTCAGAAATTGTGTCGTGAGTAAAAACTTAATATTAAAAGTGTCTGACCACGCCATGTACTGTAGCAAGTACGATCAAGAGTATTACGTAAATGGATATTACGCGAAAGTACCTCTTCGCTGGATGGCATGGGAGGCAATTTTGTTGGTGAGTTTTCCAAAAAACTGCTCTTGTCTCACTTTTATTTTTCAAAAACAATTCCAAATAATTGTAATAAAATTCTTTAGTCAATTTATAAATAATAAAAAATCTTCGTAAAAAAAATTTAATTACTTTTATATAAATAATAAAATTATATTAGGATTTCACTTATTTTCAATACAATTTTAATTGAAAAACAAGCAGAAAATTAAATAATTTTAATTGAAAATTTTCAAAATAATTGAAACTGTAAGAGACATTTTATTAAAATTATCTTAAAAAATAATTGAATTTTTATTAAAACTCTTGAAAATAATTGAATTTAAATAATATTTTAAAAAATCATTGTATTCTTTCGGAAAATTTAATTAAAATTGTATTGAGAATAATTGAATTCCTCGGAAACATTTTATTTATGAAAATAATTAAATTCCTATGTAGAATTTTATTATTTATGAAAATATTTTAATTTCTGCGAAGAATTTTCTTATTTATGAAATTAATTGAATTCTTACGGAGAATTTTACAAATCATAAAAATAATTGAATTGTTTCGAAGAATTTTATCTGAATTTTGGAAAATAATTGAATTTTTTGAAGAAATTTTATTAAAATATTTTGAAAATAATATTTTAAAAAGAATTTCATCAAAATTGTTGAAAATAATTGAATTTATATTAAAATTCTTGAAAATAATCGAATTTAATTAATATTTTTTAAAAATAATTGTATTTTTTCGAGAAATTTTATTAAAATTGTATAGTGAAAATAATCGAATTGCTTTAAAGAATTTTATTATTTATGAGAATAATGAAATTATTGCAATAAATTTTATTAAAATTTTTGAATAATTTTAAACAAGAATATTTAATATTATTTACTTAATAAGTGAATTTTAAAAATTTTAAATCTGTAATAATTGAAAAATTGATGTTTAGTTTTGAAAATATAAAATTTTTTAATTTACAAAATAATAAAAAAGGGAATACCGCATTCCGCTCTAATCATTTGCTAGTTCAAATAATAAAAAGTATTTGTTTTCTTCTTTTGTTTTTTTTTTGGAGAAAACAAAATTGAATAAAGAAAAAAGAAGTTTATTTTCTTCTTTTATTTATTTATTTATTTTTTTGAAAAAACAAAATGGAATAAAGAAAGAAGAATCCAAATATTTATTTTCTTCTTTTATTTTTATTAAGAAAAATAAAATTGAAGAAGAAAAAATTGAAATATTAAATTAAATATTTATTTTTCTGCTTTTTATTTTAGGGAAAACAAACTTGCCAAGCTGATGTTTGGTCCTACGCTATCACGGTCTGGGAGATTCTTACTCTCTGCAAGGACATGCCATATTCTGATTTTACATCAGAGCAAGTCTTGGAAAATTGCAGCAAGTGGTATCACAGCGGAACCGTGGAGAAGAGTCAACCTCGTATACTTTCGCAGCCTCAATCATGCTCCAGGGATTTGTATCATATGATGACAAAATGCTGGAGCAAGCACGCCGAGGAGAGGCCGACATTCGAGGAAATTTGTCTCTTCTTAAAAAGATTGGGCTTCGATTAAAATTGATAAAAAAAAAAAGAAATAATTTTTATCGTTCGCTCGAGCAGCGTGGACCAAATTGTTTAACAATCAGCTAAGAGGCATCCTACCTTCCCACGAAAGAGCCAGGCAGGATGCTCTAGCCATCAAATTATGCTCAACTAGGTTAAAACCTCTTTCTTCTAAGACTCAAAAAAAACGAAAAAATACTTTTAAGGTAACGCGTATGAATTTAATAATTAAACTTGAAAGAAAGATCTCTTCAGTATATTTTTAATCTTTATTTCCTACGCGAGCGAAAATTTCCCCTTTATTCAATTTTTATTTTTGCTTTTACAGCGAAACCTATTTTTCAAGTAAAATTAATCCTTCAAATTTAATAGAATTTTGAAAAGAAAATACTAAAATAATTTATTAAAGACAGAATTAAAATATTCCACTTTAAGGAAAAAGAAATGTTTAAAGAAAATTAAAGAAACAATCTTTTTTTTTTGAACGAAAGTTTCTTTCCTTTTTTTGTTGAAAAAATATACAAACTGAAGAGATCTTTTTCTAAAGTAAAGAGTCAATGTTCTTTACGTCTGTCGATAAAATGGAAAGCGAGCAACGACAATAGAATACGAAATTTTGTGAGTTTTTTTAGAAATTGCTTCAGTCGGGAAAATTAGAATGTAAATGAAAGTAATTGAAAAACTTTAATTAAAAGAAAAAAAAGAAGAAAACAAAATAATTTTCTAAGCGCGTTGCTCGTTTTCAAATAAAGGGATCCCTTTGAATCCTCAATTCACATATCTTCGTTTTCATTCCTCAAGATGTATACTATTATTATTACGAGTTCAAAAAAAAAGAATCTAGTAAGGTATATTAAATTTTTACAAATCCCCCCCAATAGTACTAATAATATTATTGGTAAAAATTTAAAATTAAGATAACTTTGTAATGATAATGAAATGTGTAATCTAAAGTATATATTGTATATTTAAGTGGACCTCTGTAAATTGTTACTCGACATCGACACGTAAGAAACTTAAAAAATAAGAAAACTAGTTTTCAACAAAACTTGAAAATTTCCATAAAAGAAAAATGAGGATTCTCGTTCAATTCGTTGTTAAAACGAATTTACAAAACAAAAGTACGTATATTCCAAAAATATGTTGTAAATTTTTAAAAAATTAATAATAATGCCAATAAGAGTCAAGATAGGCAAAAGTCGAAAGATGGTTTATTAATGTAAATTTTCAAAAATAGATTAAAATAATTTTTTCATCTCTGATTATATAATTTACCGCAAAGAGAATATTCTTAGAAATAACATTTATTTAAACAATCAAAAGTCTTTTGCTTATCTTAATTCTAAAATTACGAGACGTCGTAGATATCAGAAAAAAAATCAAATCCGATCAATGATAAATTGATCCAATCATATCGAAATGGAAAAGAAAAAATTTTCTTCTAAGCTATGTACCTTTCTTTTCGCAATCATATATATATATATATAAATTATTACAACCGATATTTATTTAAATAATTGAACGTCAATCAAGACAATCAAATTTTTGTGGATATGATGAAATCGTCGAAAAATGAAGTCTAAAAGAAATTTATTAGAAATTGTAAACAAAGGTACTTTATTAATGCGTTAATATCTATATTTTGTTAATTTGTTTGCTGTACAAAATGCGCATATTTATTATATAGGGGAAAAAAATTACAACAACCATAAAACGTAATTATCAAGTTTTTCTCAAACATTGTTTATAAATTATTGCATTTAGTGAAGTATAAAATGAACAAAAGGAGAAAAAGATGTGGAAATGAGAGAAAAAGCATTGGAAACGCGTGCAATTTTAAATTACTAGTCCTATCAATTTTTATCAAAACGATTCGTAGATCTATAGCTACCATAATCCAAATTTGTAACATGAATTATCATATTTCATCGAAAATTATATTCTTCATATTTCCAGTGTTATAATCAATAAAAAAAAATTGTTATACCGTGTCAATCGTATTTTCTTTCTTTAATAAATAAAAACTAATTGTATATTACGTTTATGTATTATTGTATTTGTTTTTTTATTTTATTTATACAAAAATGTTTATTTCAAATATCAAATTCAATTTATTGAATAAATTGAGAAATAAATACAAACTCAAAGTTAAGAAATTAAATTTTTAACTAATTAAAAATTATTTATATTGAATTCTCCGAAACAATTAAATTATTTTCAAAAATTCTAATCAACTTTTTGGAAATAATTTAATTATTTTCATATAAACAATAAAATTCTTCGCCGAGATTCAATTATTTTCAATTCAATTTTAATTAAATTTTTTTTAAAGAATTTAATTATTTTCAATAAAAATTTAATAAAATTTTCAAAAGAATTTAGTTATTTTCATAAAAAATAAAATTCTTTGTGGGAATTCAATTACTTTCATGGCAAGTTTAATAAAATTTCTGTAAAGAATTCAATTATCTTCAAAAATTATGATAAAACTTTTTCATAAGAATTGTACTATTTTCAATTCAATTTCAATTAAATTTTTTTAAGTATTCTATTATTTTCAATGTAATTTTAATCAAATTAAACAAAAAATTCAATTATTTTCATGAGAAATAAATTTTTTACAGGTATTCAATTATTTTTAGAAACAATAAAATTCCTCGAATGAAATAAATTATTTTCAATTAAATTTAATAAAATTTCTCGAAAAAATACATTTATTTTTAGAATTTTAATAAAATTCTTCCAAAGAAATCAATTATTTTAAAAACTATTTTAAACAAATTTTCTCAAAAGAATTTAATTATTTTCAAATAGAATTTCAATTGAATTCCTCGAAAAAATTCAATTATTTTCAAAAAACTTTCTTAAATTCATGAAAATATTCAATTTTTTTAAATTTAAATAAAATTTTTCACAAGAGTTGAGTTGATATCATAAATAATAAAATTTCTCGAAAGAATTCAATTATTTTAAAAAATTTTAATAAAATGCTTTGAGAGAAATAAATTATTTTCCATAACTTAAATAAAATTCTTCGATATAAAGATTACTAATATAGATTTTTATTTATTATACAGGGCGGATAGTAAAATTACTAATGTTTGAAAATAGATTAACAATTTTTATTTAACTTCGATTAATTTGTACATAAATATTTAAAAAAGTGTAGAAATATATACATGGGAAACATTTATTTTATAATATATACACCGAGTTTAAAAAAGGTTTTCTTTTTTAATATTCAAAAAACCTAATAAATAGGAAAACGTTGATCAATTTCCGTTGTCCATGCATGCAGACCTCCAATAATATCCTTGATTTTTAATTTACAATCCGGAAGTTTATTTTGTAAAATTTTAACCGCCTTTTGTGAATCATTTCCTCGTCTGCATAAAATGAAAACTGTAAAAGAATTTCAAATATAAATTATTGGAGAAAAGAAAAGAATTTTTTGATCTCTTTATATATTTAATTCATACTTTATTTTTTTATTTGTTTTTATTTTATTTTTTTTTTTATTTTTTTTTATTTTAATCTTTTTTTATTTTTGTTCATTTCATTCTTAATTTAAATACAAGTGAGAAAATACGTACCTCCCAAAGTATTAGAATCAGTTTTATCAATTTCATTTTGAATAATATTTAAACTCTTTTCTTTGTCAATAACGTTAATTGGTATATTAATCGATTTTTCTAATCGACAAATTTCAAATTCCTCGGCCGATCGAACGTCAATTAAAATATGAGACTTGGAAGACGATATCTCTCGATATTCTTCAACAGTAATTCTTTCGTTTTTCTTCAAAACTTTTAAATTTGGATTTTTATCCACTGCCTTTGCACCGCAAAATTCCTCGTAATCAATTAATTCACATTTTTCAGCAGTTTCACTGCAATAATTACAATTGGGATTCTTTTGACGTAATCGAACGTTTCGGAATGTTGTCTCCGTTCCATCGTACAACAGAAGACGACCAGAAATAACTCCTGGTAGATTTAAAATTATTTTTATAGCCTCCTGAGCTTGTAACACTCCAATTACGCCAACGACTATAAATGAATAGTTTTAAATATTATATATATTAATTATTAGCTTTTAAATAATTACTAATTATTTGGTTTTTAAATGATAATTTAAATTTAAAACAAAAAGGGAAAAAAAGGTACCAACCTGGACCGATAATTCCTCCATCGCTACAATTTGTCACAGATTCAGGGGGTGGAGGTTTCGGAAAAATGCATCTATAACAAGGTCCATTGTAATTATAGACTGTAAGTTGTCCTTCAAATTTTAACGCAGATCCTGATATTAATGGCTTTTTGCTTATAACACACGCGTCGTTTAATAAATATCTGGTTGCAACGTTATCAGTTGCATCCAATATCACATTGTAGTTTTCAATAATTTCCAAAGCATTCTCGCTTGTAATTTGAATCTTGTAAGGCGTTACTTTTACATTACTGTTATGTCTGAAAGAAGGTGACAAAATTGCTATCTCTCAAAACAATCAAATTTAGATAAATAAATATATTAATAAATAAAATAAAATGAATTAAATAAATTAAATACAATTAAATACAATGAAATAAAATAAAATAAATTCAATTCAATTAAATAAAATTAAAATAGATTATTAATTATATTATACAGATTACTAATTTTTTGTCACATTCTCTACCTGTTGAGGACAGTTTTAACTGACTCGACTTTTGGTAAACCGACATCTGAAAAGGAGAATAAAACTTGTCGATGAAGATTACTGATTTCAATTTCATCATAATCTATTATTCCAATGTGTCCAACTCCTGCACTCGCTAAATACAATGCAGCCGGACAACCAAGACCTCCAGCTCCAACAATTAAAATCGAGGCATTTTTCAAAAGTGCTTGGCCTTAAAATAAAATTCCAATTATTATTATTATTATCAATTAATAAAGAGACAATCATCAATATTATCAACATATTTTGTCTGGTAAATTTCTGAATAGTTATATACATACCTTTTACTCCAATTTCTGGTAGAAGAATTTGTCTACTGTACCTGGAAATTTCTTCATTATTTAGTCCATTATTTTGTAAAATTTCCTTTTTGCGTCTAATATCAGCGAGTTGAGTTTCCTTTTCTCTTAAAATATTCTTTAGAGATTTAATTTCTTTCAACAAATTCTTCTCTTCCATTTTCCAGTTCTTTCTCTTTATCAATAAATAGTTCACTTATAAATATCACTGCTATTTGTTGTTTTATAAATTTTCATCAATTAGTAGAGTATGAAAAATAAATATAATAATTTATGCAATACAATAAACATATAAATTATTATTTTCTAAACACCTGTTTATTTTTACCGATTTTTAACAATCAAAAGCAAAACATTGACATTTAAGGTTATGTTTTGCTCCATGTGCGTGAAGTGTGACGCGTTTTCAACGAAATGCGCCTTAATGAGAAAACGAACCGTATGTACTTGACTTTAATGTTTCTGGTTCGGCAAATAAAAACATAACCTATAAAGCACCAGTTCATCATCAATAATAGAAAATACATAAAGTTAAAATTGTTTTTCCGGCAATATTTTTATATAAAAAAGTTTTTATAATACTTTAATATCTAACTAGAATTTTCGATTTATCATTTTTTTAAGGGGAAAATGTTCAAAAAGTAAGCTCTAGACTATTTTTCTATTTAAATCCTCTATACTTACCTATATACATTAACTTTGTTTTTCTATAACAATTCTTTCTTTTTTAGATTTGATGAAAAAGATAGTGTTTCTGGAGTACAACAGCTAAAATCTTCTGTTCAGAAAGGAATTCGATCCAAATTATTGGAACTCTATCCTCATTTAGAAGGTTTCTCGGATCAAATTATTCCCAAGAAGGACTCATTCAGAATTGTAAAATGGTAATTTTTCTTGTTTAGATATTTAAAATGTTTCTCTTGATTTTTATTTTGATTAATAAAGGTTATTTGATTCTTTAAATTCTAGTCATGATCATATAGAAATAATGGTAAATGGTTCAGGAGAATTGTTATTTTTCCGTCAACGAGAAGGTCCTTGGTTACCAACTTTAAGACTCTTGCACAAATGTAAGTTAAAATTTTAATTCAATTATTAATTACAGGGTTTTTTTTTAAATTTAAATATATTAAAGAGAAGAATTTTAAATTGTTTAGATCCTTTCTTTCTTCCAAAGCAACAAGTGGACAAGGGAGCAATTCGCTTTGTTCTCAGTGGAGCAAACATTATGTGTCCTGGTCTAACTTCAAAAGGTGCACAAATGACACCAGTTCCAAAAGGAACGGTGGTTGTATCCTTTTAATTCAAACTAAATTTTATTGTTCTTCTATTGTTTTGCTTTTACCTAGAAATTTGAGTTTTGTCTTCTCTATTCTTATTTAATTAGAAACTTATTCAATATTACCAGTTTTTAAATTCTAATTTTTAAATATTGGGGAATCTGTTTTCGTAATGAAATTTTAAAATAATATTGCTCCTTAATTTTAAAAAATAGGCAGTAATGGCTGAGGGCAAACAGCATGCTCTTGCTGTTGGAATTACCACATTATCAACTGAAGACATGTAAGATAATTTAATTTCATGAGTTAAATTATTTTTAATTTATATTTTTTTATATTTATTATAATTTGTAAATTATTATTATTTTTAATTATCAATTTCTATATTAATACTCGTTGCATTTCGGTAGTTTGTTCGCAGTTTGAAATTGTTCGCTTTTTTGTTACCTAACTTTATAAATAATTTTTCTTTTCAAATTTTTTGAATTTTGAAATTAATATTTGCAAATAAAAAGATTTTTATAAGGAAGTTTATGTAAATTTTTAAAGAGTAATTGGATTTCGAAAATAATTCGATTATTTTAAAGAATTTCTTTGAATTTTTTTGCAAATAATGTAGTTTTTTAAATAATTCTAATTCAAAATTTTGAAAGTAATTAAATTTTATGAAGAATTGCTTTCAAGTTTTTAAAATAATCCTCCTTATTAATAATTGTAATTAAAAATTTGATTATTGAATTTTATGAAAATTTAGAGGAAATAATTGAATTCTTCTCAGAATTTTATTACAATTTTTTTAAACATTTTAATTCATTCGAGGAATTTTATTAAAACATTTTAAATAATTGAATTTTTTCGAAGCATTTTTTTAATTTTCTGAATATAATCAATTTTGTTAATAATTCTAATTAATAATTTTATTATTAAACATTATTAAAATTATTGATTGAATTTTGTTTTAAAAATCGCGTTTCTTAGTAATTGTATTTAAAAATTTTAATCTTGGATTTTATTACAATTTTCAGGAAATAATTGAATTCTTCTTAGAATTTTATTACAATTTTTTTAAATAATTGAATTCATTCAAAGAAATTTTATTAAAATATTTAAAATAATTGAATTCTTTTGAAGTAATTTTTTAATTTTCTGAATATAATCGATTTTGTTAATAATTCTAATTAATAATTTTATTATTAAATACTATTAAAATTATTGATTGAAATTTTTTTAAAAATCGTTTTTGTTAATAATTGTATTTAAAAATTTCAATATTGGATTATATTACAATTTTCAGGAAATAACTAAATTCTTCTTAGAATTTTATTCCAATTTTTTTTCAAATAATTGAATTCATTCGAGGAATTTTATAAAAATATTGAAAATAATTGAATTTTCTCGAAGTATTTTTTTAATTTTCTGAATATAATCGATTTTGTTAATAATTATAATTAATAATTTTATTATGTATTAAATTTTATTGAAATTTTTTAAAAAAATCTTATTTGTTAATAATTGCATTAGAAAATTTGAATATTGGATTTTATTACAATTTTTAGGAAATAATTAAATACTTAGAATTTTATTACAATATTTTAAATAATTGAATGTTTCCAAAAATTTTATTAAAATTGTACTGAACATATTTGAATTCAAGGAAAGAAATATATTGTTTATGAAAATAATTGCATTCTTGTGAAGAATCCATTAAAATTTTTGAGAAATTTAATTAAAATTGTATTGAATATAATTGAATTTTCATAAACAATTTCTTCAAAACTTGAATAATTGAATTTTATTATTTATAAAAATAATTGAATTGTTGCAAAGAATTTTATTATCTACAATTTTTTAAATTAATAAATAATAATATTAATTAATTATTATGTAGCTAATAAGTGAATTTTTTCCAATTTTAAATCCGAAATTATTCAAAAATTGAAGTTAATATTTAATTAAAAATTTATTAATTTGCATAATAATAATAGTAAATAATAATAAATGAAATATTACGGTTTATAAATAAATATTATATTAATATTTCTAATTATCATAATAAATTGCAGAGCCAAAGTTAATAAAGGAGTAGGCGTCGAAAATTGTCACTATCTAAACGATGGACTTTGGCAAATGAAGGCTGTGAAGTAAATGAATTTGTACTACCGAAAATTTCAGAAGATTAATAAAATTTTTTTATTTTGAAATTGTATCCTCATATTCTTATTTTTTAAACACATCATTTTTTTTATGCGAAAACATGTTTTTATAGATTACACACAGATTGTTAGAATTAGTTTTCTTATATTATAATAATAATAAAAAAAAGAAAACTAAATTTCATTCCACTTTTTATTCCATTCAAAGAGAAACAATAATCATTCAAGAGTTATCGTCAAAATAAATTTCATCATCATTAATTTCATTACAATGTTTCACAAACGTTGCGTTACTTAATCAAATACAAAAAAAAGTGATAAGAATTTTTATCACAAAATTAAAATTATTTATTAAAAATTAATGGAAGTTTGAAAGCAAAAATTGAAAACAAAAACCCAGCAGAAAATCTTTATATACCCAATATACTTTTTTTTTTAAATCTATACATTTAATTTTCTAGATTATTGATAGTTGAATTTTCGTCTCACAATGCAAACAAAAAAATCTCGAAAACTGATTTCAATTCAGACATGAGGATTTTGATTTAAAAGAAATCAAAATGATTTAAAATTTTTCTTCGCTTGTAAATATCTTTATTTTGGAATTACTGAAAATGATTTGTCATTATTATTTAATATTAATTATTATTGAAAAAAAATGAATCGATTATTTAAAAATTTTCAATTTTTGTTTCATGTCCAAAATTGAGATAATTTTTACAATTCGAACTATTAAAAAAATGCAATAGAGAAAGAAAATTGAAGCAATTTAAGAATTAGATTTACCGTCCGATTGTCCATCGCCGGGACCATCGGGTGGAATTGGTCTTTCATTATCATTGTGCATTGGACCTGAATAATTGGGATTTCCACCATCGGCGTTTGGTCCTGAAGCATTGCTCATTGCTGGATTGTTGGCGGCACTGCTGTCGGCGACACCGTGAGACGATTGAGGATGATAGGGACTGTGAGGATGGTGTGGACGTCCCATGGCGTGCGAAGGATATTGGGAGTAGGGTTGATGATAGTAAGGATGAGGATATTGAGGATAGGGTTGATGATAGGGCTGTTGTTGCGAGTAGCCGTAGGAAGGATGCGGTGGTCTGGGTGCAAGAGGAACATTCTGTGCCTGTTGACCACCGGGAGGATATTGTTGTCCGTATGGTTGATTCGGGGGAATCATGGGTCCGGCGTGAGGTGTTGAGGGCGCGCCTGCAGTGGAAATAACTGGAGGCGCTCCTTGAGGACCAGGTGGATGAGGTGGCATGGAGTGATTTGGAATTAGTCCTGGTGGTTGATGTGGAGGATGTTGCATTGATGATGGAGGAGGGGGAGTGGGTGTGGGAGGAGCTGGAGCGGTTGTTGTTGTGACGGGTTGCTGAGGTGGTAGTGGTTGCATTTGTTGTGGTGGTGGTTGCGGTGGGAGAGATTGCTGGGGTGCTGGAGGAACCTGCTGCTGGGATGTTTGTTGAGATGGTATTTGTTGTTGTGGTTGCTGCGGTGGTTGTTGTGGAGGCAGCGATTGTTGAATCTGTTGAGACGATTGTGACTGTTGCATTTGCTGAGGTGGTTGTTGTTGTTGCTGCTGCTGCTGTATTTGTTGGGATTGCATCTGTTGTTGTTGTTGTTGCATCTGCTGCGGTGATGGTTGCTGTTGCATTTGCGATGGTTGTTGGGGCATTTGCTGCGATGGTTGTTGTTGTTGCTGCAATTGCTGTGGTGGTGGTTGTTGTTGCATCTGCTGTGGTGGCGGCGGTTGTTGCTGCATTTGTTGCGGTGTTGGCGGTTGTTGTTGCATTTGTGGTGATTGCTGTTGCATCTGCGGTGTTTGTTGTTGTATCTGCGGTGATTGTTGTTGCATCTGTGACGATGGTTGTTGCATTTGTGACGATGGTTGTTGTATTTGTGATGCTTGTTGCATCTGTGATGATGGTTGTTGTATTTGTGATGGTTGTTGCATCTGTGATGATGCTTGTTGCATCTGTGACGATGGTTGTTGCATCTGCGGTGATGCTTGTTGCATCTGCGGTGACGGTTGTTGCATCTGCGATGACGGTTGCTGCATCTGAGGTGATGGTTGCTGCATTTGCGGTGATGGTTGTTGCTGCATTGCTTGAGGTGGTTGTAATTGATGCGGTTGCTGTTGCTGATGAGGCGGAACCATTTGTGCCTGATTTTGTGGTGGCATATGGCCTTGAGGATGTGAATTGGGATGAGTCATTTGTGATGGTTGCTGAAGTGTTTGAACCATGGGAGCAATTGGAAAACTTGATTGTGAAGTTGGTTGCGTATTCATTTCAGTTTTTACTTCCATGTATGGTGGCGATGGTGTGCCTTTCTTTCGCTCCGATTTTTCAGACTCAACACTCTTCTTGTCCGTTGATTCATTTTCAGTTTGCTGCAATAATTTTCGCTTTGCTCTAAATTTATATTTAGTAAAGTTCTTATTTACGTGTATATATGTATATAATTTTATACACAATGATATTTACATTTTTAATAATTAATAATGAATTAAAAAAATATATTTATTTTTGAATTTTCCCAGAATTAATATTAATTAATTAATTAATATTAATAATATTAAAAGTGTATAAAATTATATACCCATATATGTGAGAAAAGTTGATGGTATTTTTGAATGTAGAAGAATAAGGAATAAGGAACAAGCTTACATCTACTGTAGATTCTTCAGCTACAGTTGCCGGTGTCGGTGTGGGAGTTGAAGTTGGCGTTGATTCACTAGATGCTGGATCACCGGATCGATTCTCTTCTGTACCTTTTAATCGATCACGTCGAAGGAGATCATATTGTCGTTCCACCATTTTGTTGAATGCTTCCTCATCCACCGCAGGTTTGCAATGCTGAAGGAATAAATTTTTAGAAATATTAAAAACTCAAAATTCTAACTAAATATTCGCTTTTAAATAAAATCAAATTTAAATTTCTGAAGAAAATAAATTTAGTAATAACCCTTTTTAGTTCCTCTTGAAACACCTCACTTGCTTCAATGAATTTTCTCTTTTTTGCCTCGTACTTTTCCTCAATTTGTTGAAGTTCTGCTTCCAACTTTTTCTGAAGTAAATAAAATTTCATTAGTATAAAATTACCACTTTTCCTTGACCAATTCTACTTTCTCTGATTTTTCCCTGAATTACTTGATATGTGACAATCCTTTATTAGTATTAATTAGCATTAGAATAAATTTATGTCACCTGATGCATTGTGAGCGATTGAACTTGTCGACGAAGAACTTGCATTCGATGAGTAGTGACAACGGATCGCACATCGGGGACCACAGTGTCACTAAAAATTTCGTTGATAAGTCGATGATTACGGGTGTAGCGAGAGTAAGCCACATGCTTCACCGTGTATCCGTCATCTTGATCTGTAAAATATTTTTTAATTTTTAAAACTACTATTGTATAAATTCAATAACTATTTATTTCAAATAGATTTTCGAAACCACTGACCATCTTCATCTTCAGCTGGTAGAATATCAATTCGTCTATCCTGAGCTGCTTGACTTTTACTGCTTCCAGAAGAGCGATCATGACTTTCGCGATCATCATTGTTCTGCTGCGCTGCACACAATGCTGACATAATAAAAAATGTAACTTAAAAATCCCTTAATCTTCTTTGTATGATTATAATATTCTAATACCGCATAAATGATAATTACCAGATTTTCCACGATTCTTAGCTGCAATATAAGCTAAATAAGCTGAAGAATTGTGATAAGTTTTCAAACTCTTTTCGTATTCAACTTTTTCTATTTCATATTCTTCGATGAATTCTGTCTTTCCAACTTCTGGCAATTCTCTCCACATTTGTCCGATAATTTTTCCTATTTCCCATAATTTTAACTCGGGATGTTGAGCTTTTACTTGATCCCATACTTTTCTGCTGTATCTCATGTAGGGCATAAGTGGTTTCTCTGGAGGTTTCGGCGGTTTAGGAGTCCTTGAGTCGGCCTGTTTGGAAATATTATTTTAAGTATTTTTCTTAACTTTTCTTTTCTTCTTCAAATTATTTGTTTTTTTTGCAATTTTTGTGTTTAATTTTAAAATACTTACAGCCGTATTTTTTCCGACTTTCTGAGGAGTAAAACCTGGATGTCCATGAGGTGTTTGAATAAAAGGACTCTGTGCATCTTTCTATAAAATAAAAATGTTATTCAAAAATGCATTCTCCTAGTTATTTTTTTTGTCAAATACAGTATTTTTAAATATAGAATTTATCATTTTCCAAACAAGAATTAAGAAACTTACACTTGAATTTGAACTGCTGCTTGTTCCACCAGAAGCACGAACTCGTTCTGTAAGTTAATGAAAAAAATATTAGAGGGAAAATTCAATATTAACAATATTCGATATAGAGGAATTTTCATAAGCAGTTTCAGTCAATAATCTTTCTACTTTATGATGAAGTATTTATAAAAAATGTACATACGATTCGTGGAAACAATGGTAGGCGTAGTCATTGACACTTGTTTATAATTCGCTGGTAAAGCCATTATGAAAAGTTAATGGAACTTTTCAGTCTAATGAGATTTACCAATTACATCAATCTCTGAAATAGTAATTTAACAATTAAATTTCTAATTCGTAAAATAAAACGCTAGCGAAAATAAAAACACTTATAAAAGTATAGGAATAATTATCTTATATAGCCTTAATAAGTAAGGTTAGAGTGAATCTTGAAAGTTTTAGCATCAAAAATTGTCAAAAAATAGACTCCTAAACTATGAAATAAAGTGAATTTTCATAAACGTAATTATTTTAAAATCTGACAATTATAAAAGTAATTGAAAATACAAAATTTCAATAATTTTTTTTTAAAGCGTCAGGACATCGTCTATAGACAGAGGGGCGGATTGATTTTCTAACAAATAAAGTACTTCTTAAAATAATAATTCTAGAACGAAAATGTAATACTCACGAAGATTGTAACTTTTCACACTATATTTTTTTTTGTGAACTATATTTAAGCACAATTTTTCTTTTACATTATATTTTAGACGATAGAAATTTAACGCTTAAATATGAAGCGAACACATTGACATTAATATGTGTGAGCGGCATTATGTGAAGTTCACACTGCATTGACGTAACCTTAACAATAGTCCACATGAAACTACAAAGATCAATATTTTCCAAACAGGTAATAAATTCAAATAGAATGTTTTGATTGGATAGAAATTCTCCTGCTGTTTTTTGTCCATTTAAAACATCGGTCATTGACACTTGTCTGCTTCTTTTGTTTACATCGAAACTGTCAAAATGAAAGGCGTCGAAAGGCAATTTTCGTGCAGAGAACAAAGAACCAGTGCATTTAGCCATTGTCTCAACAATACAACATTTTAAACGAAGACAATAATTTACTCTATACAAGTTTTTACGTCAATTTAAAATAATTAGTACTGTTGTCAAGTGGAATTTCGAGTTTTTTTTCATTAATATCACAATGTCAGGGAAGCCTTCTTCCCTGACAATGAACTCAATTAAAGGAGAATCTGAATTACGTTTTCTTCAAAAAGATGCCTCTGTAAGTGAATGCAGTATTTCCAGTATTGCCTCAACATTATCGGTATCACAAGATGAAAATTTTCGTGTATCAAAGCATGCGGAAAATAGTCTCAAAATTATGGAAGAGTATCTTCAGAAACAACAACTTTGTGATGTTACTCTCATAGCTGGTGGGTATTTTTTTTCCTTTTTTAGAATATTAAAAATTAGCAAATGTTACACAAAAGAATTCAATTATTTTATTAATTAGTAAAATCTTTGCTAAAACTCAATTATTTTCAATAAAATTTCACGAAAGAATTCAATTTTTTTTTAACTTTATAATAAAACCTTTGCAACCATTCAATTATTTTTATAAATAGTAGAATTCTTTGCTAAAATTAAATTATTTTCTAAAATTGTAATAAATTCTTCGAAACAATTGAATTATTTTTTTTCAATTCCTTGCAAAAATGCAATCATTTTTAATACAATTTTAATAAAAAATTTCATGAAGGAATTCTATTTAAAAAAAATTTTTAATAATATTTTTCGAAAAAAATTATTAATATTAATATAGAATGTTGAGTTTCAGTATTGAAATTATTTTAATTAATTTTATTATTATATTTTTATTTAAAGGTGGAAAGCGTTTTAATGCACATCGTTTAGTTTTGAGTGCAGGTTCGGAATATTTTGCAGCTATGTTTACGAGTTCAATGAGAGAATCTACTCACAATGAAATTGAATTGAAAGGAGTTGACGGCGATGCTTTATGGGCTTTAGTTCGCTATTGTTATACTGGTAATAATTTTCGTTCTTTTCGAATTTTTCCTTTTTTTTTAAGAATGTAAAAACTTTTTAAAAATAACCAAATTTTTTTGAAATGTTAATGAAATTATCAATTTTAGAAAAATAGAATAATTGATAAAAAATTTAATTTTTCAGGTTGTATAGAATTACGAGAAGAAAGTGTTGAAACTCTTCTAGCTACAGCTTGTCTACTTCAATTAAGTCCAGTAGTTGAGGCTTGTTGTCAATTTTTAATTAAACAACTACATCCGAGTAATTGTTTAGGTATTCGAGTTTTTGCCGAGACTCAAGGATGCACTCATCTTTTGAGTGTTGCTCACGCTTATACTACTGAACATTTTATGGAAGTAATGAGAAATCAAGAATTTCTCATGCTATCGGTGAATGAAGTGGCGAAATTATTCGAATCAGATGATCTCAATGTACCGTCCGAGGAAACGATTTTTCAAGCTCTTATGACTTGGCTGGATCACGATCCAATTGATAGAAGAAAAGATGCAAGTAGATTGCTGGCTTTAGTGAAATTACCACTGTTATCACCAGCTGTGAGTAAATTCCAATTATTTCAAATTTTCTCTATAAAAAATGTAATCCTTATTTTTACTTTTTGAATTTTTACACTATTTCTTTTATTCTTTTTATAGCAACTATTTCTAATTGGCAAATTTTACTATTTTTACAGTTCATTGCAGATCATATAGAGAGTAATGAAATATTCAGAGATCAACGTTCTCAGGATTTGGTAATGGAAGCATTGAAATATCATCTTTTGCCTGAACGAAGACCATTACTTCAATCGGGACGAACTAGACCTAGAAAAGCGACTGTTGGTCTATTATTAGCAGTGGGCGGAATGGATGCAAATAAAGGTTCTAAAAACTCAAACATTTTTTTTTTCTAAATAGAAAAAATATTCTATTATTATTGTTTTTAGGTTCAACCACAATAGATTCATTTTCATTGCGTGAAAATGCGTGGCGATGTTTGGCAAGTATGGGAGGAAGGCGTCTTCAATTTGGCGCTGCGATAATTGACAAAAAACTTATTGTCGCCGGAGGTCGTGATGGATTGAAGACATTAAATACTGTTGAATGCTTTGACTTTGCAACTCAAACATGGAGCGTATTACCTGCCATGACAATTCATAGACATGGTCTTGGTAATGTTTTATTTTAATTTTAGAATCAATCACGAATCATATAGACTTTTGAGAAGTAGTTAATTATTTACAAATTTTATTTTTATTGCAGGTGTTGCCGTTTTGGGAGGGCCTTTATATGCTGTCGGTGGACACGACGGATGGAGTTTTTTGTCAACCGTAGAGAGATGGGATCCAACCACACGTCAATGGAGTTACGTTTCACAAATGTCATCTCCACGATCTACAGTTGGCGTTGCAGTATTAAATGACAAGTAGAAAATAAATTCTTTTCTTTACTATAATTTTTCTATATACTATAATTACTTCTTATCTTTACTATATTTTTTTTCTTTTTATATTTTAATTTTTCTGTTCTTTTCTATCATTAATTATTTTCTTTTACTACATATTTAAATTTACTCTATTTAATTCTTTTTTTTTCACTATTTAGATTGTACGCAGTTGGGGGAAGAGATAATTGCTCCTGTTTAAGCACCGTCGAGTGTTACGATCCCCATACAAATAAATGGACATCTTGCGCTCCAATGTCAAAGAGAAGAGGAGGCGTTGGTGTTGGCGTTGTGAATGGCTATCTTTATGCACTTGGTGGGCACGATGCACCAGTTACTAATCCAAATACCAGCAGATTTGATTGCGTTGAAAGGTATTGTAATTATTTGCAATGAAACTATTCCCTTGATTACAAATATGAAATATTTTCTAATAATTTCAAATATGTACAATCGTTTCGATTTTCGATTTCAATTTTTCAAAATATTCTGAATGTAGATATGATCCTAAGACCGATACGTGGACAATGGTCGCACCAATGAGCGTACCTAGAGATGCTGTTGGAGTCTGTGTTCTCGGTGATCGCCTTTTGGCAGTAGGTGGCTACGATGGTCAACAATATCTTACATTAGTCGAGGCTTATGATCCTCACCTCAATGAATGGCATCAGGTAATAAAATTCAAACTCGAAGAAATAATAAATAAAGTCTATTTATACTTTTATTAAATTATATTTCTATAATTTAGATTTTATTAACTAAGTTAATAAATTTAAAATTATAAGTATTTTATATAATTTAAATTTTACTGAATTTTATTTGTACAATTTATATTTTACTGAAGTATCTAATATTAAAAAATTACTTCTAGGTTGCCTCTTTAAAAACGGGTCGTGCAGGTCCTTGTGTCGTTATAAAGAATGAATTGCAGCAATTTTAATCATTTTTTGCACTTGTAATTTCTCTTTATTTTCCCCAGTGCAAATTGACTGTTGTTTTTATTTATGAAAATTTAATATTTCTTTAGACATTTTTTTTTAATTAACAGGCACTCAATTTTTATTTAGATTGTCTGTTTTGTCAATAAGTAGAAAAGTTAGTACAACTAACATTTTTGTATTAGTATTATGATTTGCATAATTAATTCAAATTTTACAAGACATCGTTTTTTGTTAATTTAAGATTGTCACCTGGTAATGATAATTAATTAGTGATATACACTTTAACGAATGATATTATTGTACATGAAATTACGTCAAAATGACTATTTTAACATGTACTCATAGTTTTTATACCACTGCGAACAACTTTTGTATTTTTAATCAATTTGATTAAAATGATCTTTTTGTAATCGATTATAAAAAAAGTGTTTATTTCTTTTAAAAGTTAACTAGAAATAATAGCATTAATTTAAAAAAGAAATCGAATTAATTGTTTTGTTTACTCGATTCAAAAAAGGAAAGGAAAAAATGCATTTTTTCAGAAATGTGATTATTTATTATATACACATGAAACATCATATCAGTATTGAAGATTACCCAAAATAAATTACAAAATTCGGTTATAAAGAATAATTTAAGAAGGATTTTAAATATCAATCCTCTGTTTATATCTCACATTGCAAATATTTAAAGTTCAGCGATTATATTCTATACGTTCCTAGCAACTAAAATCAATTTGTTCAAGAAAAGAAGAGAAAAAATAACACCACTTGAAAATCAATAAATTTTCGTTATTTTCCAGTTGCACTTTGGAATTGAATGAAGCAAAAGTGTATTGAAAATACTGTATAGAGACTCCAAAGCACAGATATCGACAATGATTGCTACATTTCACACTTAAACTTATTTTTTTTCATTGCTTTAAGCAGCCTTTAGTTTTCTTTACAATATACGAGAATAAGTTTTCTTTCTTTATTTATTATCCACAAGTTATTCGTTAAGTATTTTATTCCGTTAACAGGCGGGGAATGTTCTGAAAAAACATTTTATTTATTAATTAATCATTAGAGCTTATAATATATATTTCATTAATAGAAGAAAGAAAAATTACCGAGGAAAATCCGAGGCAGGTTCTGCAAATTTATGTCTGACCATAAATGTTGCAATTGCTTCGGCAACTTTATCTGGAACGTCTTCATGAACTGCATGTCCACAAGCTGGTAAAACTTGCATTTGGAACTTTCCTGAAATATTAATAATTTTACTGCTAATAAATCAAATCGTATAAAATAAATATAATATAAAAAAATATAAATAAAATAAATAAAATATATATAATTGAAATAAATTCGATAAAAACCTTGCATCTGTCCAACTGTAAGTTCTTTATCTAATCTATCGACTCCTGCGAGAAGTAACATTTTTGGAGCAGGTATATTTAAAAATGCAGCCGACAATCCTTTGAACCATCCAACCCAATGCTCCTCAGTCTTTGCTAAGTCTATTCGCCATTTATATTTCTTTTCTAAAAGTGAAGTGAGAACTTCCGGTGCTGGCATTGTTAGTGTCTCCTCTTCCTGTATAGTGTCTCCTCTTTGAACAGTTAAATTTGAACAACTTTCCGAATGAGTTGAAGTTAAAACAGCGTCGATATCATCAGTCGCCAACATTCCACTCACAGTACTAAAAAAATTAATTTATCAATTAATAATTATAAAATTGAAAAATTAAAATTAAATTAAAATTCTCATGGCTAATGAGAAGGTATTTTTATTGTTTAATCATCTTCATTGTTTAAAATGTTTACTGACTTTGTAATTTGTCCGGGAACTGATACCTTGGCGGACTGGACATTACGAATTTGGCCACTTCGAACACTGCAACAAAAAAATTAAAACAATTAAGTAAAAACATTTATTTTCCTGATGAGGGAAATAATTTAAAATAAATGGGATACTAACCACCACTCAATAGCTTGTGGTATTGAATCAAAGCCTTTTGGTCGTGATCTGAGAAAACTTTGCATTGAAGCTAAAGCATCCATTGCCGTTCCTTCAACAACATCAATTACAGTAATTCCTGCTAAATTTGTAAGTAATGGTGCCGCTCGTACAGCAACAGCACCTCCCATGCTATGACCGATTAATACAATAGGAGCATTATCGTCATATTCATGTATCACAGCTGCTACATCACTAAAAAAAATTTTCTCCATCAAACGAAAAATCCCCTCGAATTATCATTTTTCAAAAAAGAAATTTATTTACTCACTGTGCCAATGTCTCAGCACTCAGATTTTCATCATCAGTTGTTTGTGTATTTCCATGTCCCCTTAAATCTATCGCCAATATTCGACAAACAACCATTCCAATTATGGATTTCTGAAAAAAAAGAAATTTCTTTAGAGTTCATATCTTTTTGTAAAAATTACACATCACTGAATGAATTTACACGAAATTAAAAAAGGAATATACAGATAAATATAATAAATAAATTACAATTGTATACGATTTTGAGAAAACAAATTTTCTGAATATTTCGTGAATAAATTAAAAAAATTACCGTAAATTCAGCCCAAGTTAAGGCGCTATAACCTCCGCCATGCAATAAAACTAAAAGTGGTCCATCATCACCTTGAATGTAAATATGAAACGAATTATCTCCAATTTTAATTTTTTGCGATTCACTATAATATGTGGACCATTGTACTGGCTCGTAATCTCTTTTTCGCTGTAAAGCTCTGGACCTACAACCCCTAAAATGTCAAAGATAATAAACATCTTGATATCAAATTTAATTAACCTCCAAAAACAATGTACGAATAAATATACAAATAACAATCAAAATCACTGTAAAACAAAAAAATAAAACTTACATTTCCAGTCATTATTTAGAAATCAAAGAGAATATTATTATTCTTTCTAAACAATTATTTACAAAAATACTAACCCTGATGTAAATCCTAATTTTAAACCCGCGGGTGGTAGTTTTGATTTTAGCATTGATTTCTGGAGGGAAGACATTTTATTTAAATATCAATTCCTTTATTAATATTTCCTTGAACATTAATTATTAAATAAAATTTACTAATTTTAACACTTGGTAAAATCACTAAATCAAGTTGACAGTTGTAATGTGTTACGTGTGTGTGTATTTGTGTATACACGAGAATGCACCTTTGTAATCTAACCTAACCTAGAAAAAGTTGACCGATTCCATTCATTCATTGCGCATCTCCCTTTATTTACACCGGAACTACAATTTTCATTGGTCACTCAATTTATAGCGGTGATATTCAAAAGCTTTTATAATTTTTCTCCGAAAAAAATAGAAATAATATTTAATTAGCCAATATATTGATGTTCCATTATACAATATGTTTCATAAATTAATTAATTTTTAACAATTAAAAATTATTATTGTTAAAGAGTAAGTAAAATAAGGCAAATATTTAATAATAACGAATTGAAAATTTGAATAAAATGTTTAATTTCACAGATTTGTCATAGCCAATCAGAGAACGAGAAAATTTTCACAAGTCACGTGACCTAACTGAAAAATGTGAGGAAACTCCCTTCCGCTCACTTCCGCTTCCGGCCCGCTTTCAACGTCCACCGTTTTTTGATCACTGTAGATTTCTCTTCAAATTTGGTAAGATCTTGCAATTTTTCTGGTATATTTTTTAATTTCTCGATTATATATTTGTATGAGAGTCATTTGACGAGAAAAAATTATAATATTTCATTAAATTTTGTCAACTATGGACATTTTGTACTGTTGCCAGCCAAAAGTTTTCTTTGTTTCCATCATTATTATAAATGATAATTATATTTGTTTATTTTGTACGAAATATTTAATAGTAGGTACAAAATAAAATATATTTTATTATTTTAATACAATATATTTGATATTATTTTTTCTAATTTTTGTTTTATTCATTTGTGAAAAGAAAATTTTTCATTTGTCTAGGGTTGGTAGAACTGCGGCCGGTCGCCATCTTGTTTGAGAAATGCTACCTTCCGGCGACCACGCCCCATCGTTCACATCGAGCAGCAGATTTTTTCCAAATTTGGTAAGATCTCGTAATACTTTTGATATATTTTTGAATTTCTTGATTATATATTTATATTAGAGTAATTTGATAATGAGAAATACTCATAATTCGTAAAATTTGATCGCAAATATGGACATTACCATGTATGGTCGATTGTTGCCATGGAATAGTCCATTATGGAGTAAAAATTTTTTTCAATCTTTCTAGTATGTAATTATTTTTTTGTTTAGTACGAAATATTTAATTATTCACGTAATAATTAATTTAATTCATTAATTCATTTAAATAAAAGAGTCAAAATATAATAGCATATTAATTGATGAATAATCAGAAATGTAATAGGAATTGCAAACGGAAGTCGTATTCATATATGATTTGTCCAATAATTAGTATTTCCATAAAAAATTATTCATGATTAAGAGTTTATTTTGAGTCTATTAGTATATTTTTCGATTTTTCTTTGATATTGATTTATTTGTAGGAAAAAAGTTTTTCATTTGACTAAAGTATAGCGACTTGCAGCAATGGCCGCCGGTCGACATCTTTATGTCGCATTGTCGATAACATTTACTCCAAAAATCAGTCGAAGAAACGTTTTTTTTACAAAATTAGTAATTATTTAACTTGTTATTTGGTTAATATACAATTTCATGTTTCGATTCTAACAAATTCAGTGGATATTTGTAGATTGCGCGTTCAGGTAAGAATTTTTTTGTCGCAAATGTCAACACCTGGTGCAATAAAATTATGTATCATCGAATATTTTATCTTGAATATTCGCTTTACATATTTACGAAATTGTTTAATAATAATTGTTAATTATCTTTCTTCGAACATATATTTACTCCAAAGTAAAAAAGAAATTTTATTTTTTTCGTCAAATACATTGCGGTTCAACATAACCTCAAATTGAAAATGTTTATTTTGTGTTTTCAACGTTTTTTTTAAAGAAAATAATATAAATTAGTTTTGTTACATTTTGAGAAAGTTTTCAAAAATAATAAAAGAATAATTTTAAATAGGACTATTATTCAAATAATAAAAAACCAAAGAATGAAAATCAAAATAGATATTTACATCATTGAATAACAAATGGTTGTAAATATTTTTTTTCGAACATATTTACTTGAAAGCCTTGAAAGTAAAAAAGAAATTTTATTTTTTTTCATCAAATGCTTGAGGTTCAACATAACCTCAAATTGAAAATGTTTATTTTGTGTTTTAAAGAAAATAATTGGTTTCAATACATTTTGAGAAAGTTTTTAAAATAATAGAGAAACAATTTTAATTAAATTAACCTCAAAATTGATTTAAGAAAATGTGCCGATTACATTTTTTCTCATTTTTTATTTTTACGCTGTAAATAAAAAAATCGAAACAAAAAAAATTTTTGTTTTTTTTATTTGCAGTGCAAAAATATAAAGAAATGTGAAAAAAAGTTTTTGCACTTTTTCTCTATTTAGAATTTTGATTTCAATCATTTATATTGACACACTTTCTTTCTCTTTTTTTTTAGAAAAAAAACTGAAAGCTATTCTGAAAAAGGCAATCTCTTCCATATATGAAATTCTCCGATCGGTAGATATTTTATTAAAAGCGAAATAGAAAAAAAATTTACTATTATATTTTGAATTAAATAAAAAAGTATATTAAATAAAGTCATATAAAAGTATGTTTACAAAAATCAGTATAATTGCGACTTTTCACAAAATGTGAAAAAAAATTTCATGAGTAAATGAAATGGAGAAAAAAGTTTAGTTAGATTATTAGTCAAATATATTTCATTGCAAAATTTGCAAAATTTTATTGCAATTTAATTGAATTATAATTTTTTGTGCAAATTAATTGGTTTATAATTTTATTGTAATTCAATTGAATTATAATTTAGTTGCAATTTAATTGAATTTCATTACAGTTTAATTGAATTATAATTTTTTTGCAAGTTAATTGAATTATAATTAATTTCGAAACAATTTAATTGAATTACATCTTGTAATTTACAATTTAATTTCTTAATTCTAAATAAATATGATTTAAAATTTTCAGATTAAAAACAGAAGAAAATGGAGAGATATAATAATGACTGAGGTATTATTTCCGGTCTTTTTCGGAAAATGACGGATGTTTGGAACTTGACCCGTCAGAGCAATCACTCCAAATTGGGATCCCTCCATCTGTAAGTCTTTTATTTTAAAAATGAAAACATAATTCAATTACAATATAAAATTTAGTTTGAAAATTGAACAAAAATTAATATTCAGATAAATGAAAGTCTGATTTTTAAAAAATGTTTAATTGTTTAAATTTTTATAGTTTGATTATTTAATTTCTTTTATTTTATACATTCATGAATTCTGTAAATTTATAATCAATTCAAATTCATTTAATATTTTCGTGAAACTATTTAATTCATGAATTAATTACAAAATGAATTTAAAAATTATTTTACTAAAATGAAATATAATTTTTAATTTGATATATTTTTTATATATTTTTATTTATAGTTATTTTTTATTTACTATTTTACAATCAATTTTATTTTAATTTGAAGCAAGAAGTTTTCTTTTTTTATCAAAGTTTAGAGAAATGTTTGACTTTTTTTTCTTTCTCTTTTTTTTTTTTTTTTGCAAGACAATAAGTTTAGTCTGTCCTCTTGTGAATGTGGACTGAGATCGATCGTTCGTAATGCAACAGAATTTTTGGCAGAAACAAAAGCTTTCGTTTCTTTTCTACTTGTCCTTTGCTAGATGAAAAATGGGGATTCTCGATTTCCTGGGAGAACATTATTCACTACTTTTTTCCGACCTTTGTGGTACTGCCGTAAAGTACTTTGTTTCAGGTTTTGTCCTTTCGAAGATTTTTCACTCTTGCCATTTTTTTGCATTTGATTTACGCAAAATATTTCGTGTGTTCTGTTCTAACTAATAATTTCGAGTGCCATTTTTATTTATTCATTTGATTGTTCGAATTTTAAATTATTATTGAATTTAAATCATTCCATTTTAATTAGAATTTAAATCATTTAATTTAAATTAGAATTTAAATCACTTAATTTAAAGTAGAATTTAAATAATATTAGTATTATTATTTACAAATGTTATTTGTATTTTAATTTAAAATAATATTATTTTATTGCAATTTACAACTTTTATTTATATTTTAAATTTGAAAATAGATTACATTGTAAATTATAATACAAATAGTATTGTAAATTATAAAATTAATATTACAATTTAGTTTTTAGTTTACAATATTCAATCTACTAATTTGATTATTGGAATATTTTTCTTTTCTGATTTTTTAAATTTCTTTGGATCTTATAATTAAATTATGCAATATACGAAAATTGTAAATTATAAAATAAATAATATTGCAATTTACAATATTACTTACATTGTAAAATAATATTAGTAAATAATATTGCAATTTATAATATTTGTATACATAATTAGTTAAATTTGGAATTTTTAAAGTTCAAATTTCGCAGAATTATGATAGATGTTAATTATTGTCCAGTTCTTTAAATTTTTGAGAATTTAAATGATCATACTTGAAGTTTGAGAAGTTTATGTGAACCATATGCATTCTATACTAGTTGAGGGAATTTTGTGGACATTATGTGGCTACTCGTTATAATATTAATAGTTCAATACGGAATTTACCTAATATCATGAATTTACCATGAGATGAAACAATGTGTCAAATAATTTTTTTTTTATGTCTTTTCCTCTTTTTTTTCTTCTCATCAAAAATTCGAAAATAGGTAACTCACAATAATTACTTTGAATCGTTGGGATAAAATATTATTATTTTTCTTCTCTAATTTTTTAATTTCGTTTGGGAAAAAATTTTAAGTGCACGAGATATGAAATATTTGATCCCTGAATTATTCAAATTAGGTATGTTTGAATTTTTTTTAACTGATTATTATATGGTCACGCTTGAATTGTTCGTATACGACCTTTATATGGCAGCCGCAGACAGAGAGAGAAAGAGAGAGAGAGAGAGGGTTGTTTTTCATATGAGTTTTCGCATGGTGAATTCAACCAGTTTAGTAGCCAGTATTAATCTCCAGCAAAAATATGTGAAATATTTCCCCAGACCTCGTTTGTTTCCTCCTGTTATTTTGCTCTTGGACTGCATGTTTGGAGTTTTCAGAATACATATTACTATACAACAAGAAAGTTGTGCTTTTTGTGTAGTTAGTTTTCTTGGTTTTAAAATGAATTGTTAGGGAAGGAAATGAAAAAAAATTCTGCAAAAGAAATTGGCTTTTTTGTAAAATAATATTTTCTTTTATAATTAAAAAAAAATTATTTTTGAAATAGTGACGCTTTTATGATGAGAGATTTTTTTTCGTTGAGGTATTAAAAAATTGTCGATATATTCGAGTTTTTTTTTTTTAATGATGAAAAATATTTAATATTCGAGCGATTTAAAGGGAGATAAGTGTTTTCACTCTCCTGCTTTTTGATATTAAATTCTTAGAGTCCGTTACATTGGAGTTGTTGATTAATGGAAGACATTAATCAACCCACATTCGGTGTAAAGATGAATCTAAATATTTTGGCAGTCTTCGCTCTTTAAGGTGGATGGCATTGTGCATAAAAGCGATGCATAGTTCGCTGGACCGAATTATCGCTTGGAATATATAGTTTGAACGTTATAAGTTATGGGATCACATTATATGTAAAGTAGGATGTGTCTGATTCATCCATCTATCCATCCGCGTGGTTCAAAGAGAGAGAGAGAAAGAGAGAAATCATTAGTTTTGCGACCACGAGAGCGAGTATATGCTTCATTATGTTAATCCCCAGAATAATAATGATGAATTTTCATTGCGAATCGAATTAAATTTCTTGTATGATATTGTTCTATTATTTCTTTCTCTCTTATTAGACTCTCTGCTTTGATGTCTAATAAGAGAGTCGAAAAATTATTCTTGATGTCAAATTACAGTTCCATTGTGTTCAAAAATGGAACTTTTTCACGTGATGGGAATGTAAAAATAATTTTATTTTGTTTATTGAAGTTGGTATTAAAAAAATTGATTTTAAATTAGTTCTTGTGATTTTACCATCCAATCTGAGAATTCAATAGAGCGAAACTTTGTTGGCGAGAAGGTCGAATGTAGCGTTGAAAGATGTCAGCACTCATTACTTTTCAGAAATGTTTTTCAAAAATTTATAACAATGAAACATTTTTTAAAAATTTTCTTTTCATAACCATTAGATACAAACTATAAATTATTTATAAACTTCTAAAAGTATAATTTGAACAAATTAGTAATTGTTTATTAATTATTATTAATAGTAATCTATTACTAATAATATTGTGATTTAATTACAATTTATTTATTTATTTATTTATAATTAAAATTAATTTCAAAAATTAATTTTTTACTAATAACAATTGATTCATTAATAATAATTATAATTGATTAATCAATAATAGTTATAATTAATATTAGTTATTCTTATTATTAGATATTCTGATTATTATTAGATATTCTTATTATTAGTTATTATTATTGTTATTATTATATATTAATTATTATAATTGATTAATTAATAATAAATATAATTGGCTAATCAACAATGATTTTAACTAATATTAATTTTTGTTCGATTTAAATTTGAAATACATTTTTCTACTCTTAGGTATGAAATATAAATTATTTAAACTTCGAGGAAACTGTTTACAAATTAGTAACAAGTTTTTCTAGTGATATCAAATTGAGACAGAAAACGAATCAAAATGTTTTTGACACTTTTGATTCGTTTTTTGTCTCAATTTGATATCCTTAGAAAAATGTGTAAATGGAAAACAAATGTAAACGAAATTTTATCACTGAATGAAATTAATTATATAAATAAATAGAAATTAAATTTAATATTCTCTTTTTGAGAAAAATTAATGTTAATTAATTAATTAATGTCTAGAACAGATTTACAAAAAAAATATCGTAAGAATTAATAACTTTCAGTGTTCGTTTTGAAAAGTTTGAAATACTTTTATTTTGTATTGTTTTATTTTTACATTTTATACGCGGCTTTTCTTGAAAAGAATATCAATTAAAAACTTCCATTAGTTTGTTCGCAATTATTCGGTTGCAAGAGAAATTTTTTTTTTTCCTCTTTTTTATTATTAATTTTTCTGACAAAGGTAATATTTGTGACCTCAATTGTTTGAAGAATTCTGTGTTATTTACAGTGTATGAAACACGCTAACAAATCATTATTTAAATTTTTCTGATAATCGAAGGAAAAGGCTTGTTCTTAGTAAAAGGGAATTAAATGTGAAATTGTAACATGAACCCTTTTTCTTTTGCTTCCATTACTTTTTCTGATTAATGCTCTTTGTCAGATAGTTTTTTTTTATTTACGTCTTCTTTTCATTAATTAATAATAATAATAATAAAAATAATCAATAAATAATAATTTCTAGATAAAGAATAATATATTCTTTGTTAAAACTGTTTTTACAAAATAGTTCAATAATAATAGTAATATCATATAATATTACAAAATAATTAGTAACAATAAACAAAAAAAAATAAGAACAAACAAATAATAACAAAAATAATAGCGTTTAGATAAATAAATAAGTAAATAGTAAGTAAACTAAATAATACAATAATAAAATAAATAATAGTAAATAATAACAAATTCGGTGAAATTAATTGCTTAATTAGATTAGATAAAATTAAAATATCTTAAAGACAGTGATTAATAATGCAGTTATTAAAATTGTATTAGAGTTGATAAAAAATATGCATTTTGATTAAAATATTTATTAAAAAAAAAAAATGCCCTCAAATAAGATGCATTTTGAATATAGATTTTTTAAGCTCACATGACAAAAGCTTCAGTGAAGCGAATAAAAATTATTTTGTGGCTTTGTAACAGTGAAGCATAACCGTTTTGCAATATTAAGCACGATTCAGATGAGCGAGCAATAATCCACTGACAGATGTAACTATCCTATCGAGAACATGCAATACAATTGGGAAACAAGAATGAAGTAGTTTAATTTGATTAACTTTCATTGTAGACACGGATATAGAAAAAGAATGTATATATATAAAAATTGTACTAAAAGTAATAGAAGCAGAAAAAAATTTTTTTGCAATCAACGCTTGTTACATCGACACAAAAGAAAAACCGATTAAAATAATTCTGTATAGGATTAGGGAAACATTGGCTTACTGTCGATATAGGAGAAAATTGCGTAGTTGCTTTTATTTTATATTCATTATTTTATTATTTATTTCTCTAATCTTTATTTTTTCCTTTATCTCTTTATTATTGATTTTTTCCTTTTTTTTCTCTTCATTATTTTCAAATGAACAACAATATTTTTATTACTTCTTTTAATTTGAATTTTATTTACAAACTATTGTTTTTTATAATTAAAAGAAATATGTAATTAAAAATTAAGTTAGGCCTCGGATATTACGATTTTTTCGACTATTTTCAAATAATGCGACTTTTATTGACTTATATTAAAAAATTGCGACTTTTTCGACTTTGATACAAATTTTGCAACAAAATACCACATTTTTAGCATAAAATGCAACTTATTTCGATTCTTATAGTGTGAAAGGTATAGTTATAGACAAATCTTTGAAAAGTAATTTTTGAATAATTTTTCTAATTAGATTTTTGAAATATATAATTAAAAATAATTTGAAAAATTGAAATTTTGTAAAATTTAATTGAAATTAATTGATTCTTTTGAAGTATTTTATTACTATTTTTGAAAATTAACTTTTAAAGAAATTTAATTGAATATTTTGGAAATAGTTGATTTCTCAAAAATTTTAATGAAAAATCTTCAAGTGTCAATTTAATAAAAATGAAAATTAATGAAAATTAGATTTTAAAAATAATAGTAAAATATTTTTGAATAAACTAATTCTCAGAATTTTTTCATTCTAATTTTTTAAAATTCAATTATTTTCAATATTTTCGAAAATTCAAATACATAAAAAAAATAATAACATTATAGAATTATTTTTAACATTTCGGAGAAAAGAATAATGTTAAAAATTTTTAATTAAAATTCTTCAAAAAATTATAATTAGTTTTTTTAAATTATACAAAAATTCTTTTTAGAAATTCAATTATTTTCGAAGAATTAAATTACAATCTTTATAAAAAACTAATTCTTTAAATAGTTTTATAATATTTTTTTAAGATTCAATTACCTTCGAACAAAGTAAATTAAAATTTTTCAAAATTTACTTTTTTAGATTTATTAAAATTTCGGAGAAATGATTTTTAATTAAAACTCTTTAAAAATTTGTTAGTTTTTTTTATATTTTTTATAAACTCAATTATTTTTCAAAGATTTTATTAAATTTCAATTATTTTTTAAAGATTTTATCAAGTTTCAATTATTTTTTTAAAAGATTTTACTAAATCTCAATTTTCGGACATTTTTTAATGTAATTGTAAAAATATTGTCTCAAAAATGATTTAGAAATATTTTTAAAATTTCTTTAAGAATTTCTTTATTAAAATTTTTGAAAATATTCTACCTTAATATCTTTAAAGAGAAAAATGGACAGTTTCAATTATAAAAAATTGAATTTTTGTATTTAAATAATTGATTCTCGAAGAACTTTCGGAAAATTATTAAAAATAATAATGGTTAATTGATTTAGAGATGAAGTTTAGTTCAAAGTTATAGAAAATAGTTGAATTTTCGAAGGGTTATAGTTGTAATTTCTAGAAATTAATAAATTTCAGAAGTTGAAATTTTATTAATTTTATTTTCAGTGAAAAAAGGGATAAGAAGTATTTATATATTTATTTAGCAAAATTATTCGAGTTTTGATTAATTGAATTTAGAAATCAGGGAAGAATCAGGGAAATACAAAATAATATTTTTTGTGACAACAATGAATTAAATAAACGACTTTTTTTCTATTTTTAATTGACTAAAGCGACTTTTTTGGCTCGTTAAAGTCGATCCGAGGCCTGTAAGTTTTAAATAAATATTTTTTATTTCTGTCTAGTAATTAAAATTTTTGAAATTATTGGAACACGTAATATTTCTTTCATTTGAATATTCGAAAATTTGGGAAAATAATTAAAAGAAAATTTAGAAATTTAGTAAATAGCTAATTAATCGAAAGAATTGAATTCAAATATAAATGAGAACAAAATTTAGAAGGAAATAAATTAAGTGCAAAGAAATATGTGGAGTTTAGTAAAAAAATGTAATAATGTATTTTTTAATATTGTGATTAAAATGTTTATTTTTATTTTGCAGATTTGAAGAGAACTGACTGGAAAGAAAGAGAGACAGAGATAATAATAAAGAAGGACAAGTAATATTGATGGTTGTTGATGGATGTTGATGGTTAAAAAACGTTTTATAAATGATATTATGATGTAGCCAGAATGTCGTTCCGAATATCATCGATCGGTGAGTCCTGTTTATTTTTTATGACGTATTGACAACATCAAACTCGCGATGGTAAAAAAAAAGAAAAAATCTTATACTTTTGAGACAAATGAGTCTTAAATTTAAAAATTGCAACATCATATATAACAGTTATATTGATGTTTGTTAATATCGTCTTTTACTTATGGTATTGAGGAGCCAAAATGCTAATGGTGTCACAGGTGCTGCCATTATGAAAAATCTTTATGGTTTTCCCTTATGGGGTTCTTAATATACAAACGGTTGTTTTCAATTTGCCTGAAAAAGCAAAGATAAATCAAATGTTTGAAAAATTTGACACCACCATATATTTATATATAGTGGTATGCTTGCTTCTTGTTGTTTGCTAACCTTTTGCAATATTCTCTAATAATGCGAAACACTACATGAACTTGACACATCGTTAAGCACGTCCCTATTTACCCTTTAGATTCAAGAAATTCTCTCAAAATTCTGTTATGCGAAATTTGCTATTAATTTCTATGGAAATATATTCAGATTTTAATAATTAAAGAATTTTGTGCGCATTTTTCTTTAAAAATTGTGCCAAAAGCAAAAAAGAAAAAGAAATGTAGAAATTTTTGAATGAAAGAGCCATGGTATTTGGTGCAATAATGTTCCGATTTCTTTTCCTCTTTTCTTTTCGTGGTCTCATATAATGGGTGCATAAATAATGCAGGCGAAGATATGCTAATGCCGAACGTGATTTACATCATTCTGTCGGGGGACGCAGTCTTGCGAATGTCACATTTCTCGCAAAAAGCGAGGCCCCCGTGTTCCCGTTTGCTACTCCTTGAATAAGAAATTCAACTGTTTCACTTCTCTTACAACCTCATAACTCATGAGCTTTCACGCGCACATTAACATTTATTATTTAACCAAGTCCTTCAGTTGGCTTTGATTATTCATCCAAAAGTTGGCTCTCGTTAATAAATTATTCGCTTTTGGCTAGAAGCATAATATTTCTTTTAAATGTATATATATATATATATATAAGCCAAAATTACATCCAACTTGTACTAATTAATTAGTATACGCTCTCTAAGAACACTATAACCTTCTTTAAGAAGTTTATACATTATACATATCATTAGAAATGTATTCAGTAGAAGCATATTATTATAATGGAATTCATTTACTCGAATGTGTGTCAATTAGACACATTATTGTTTGAAACAATTCATTAAAATTTACCAACTATCTGTTTGTATACTATGAAACTTTATCATTTTTAAAAATTACAAAAATTTTAAATATTTAATATTTTTTTTGAAACGAGCAATTTTATAATTAATTGTTTTAAATTTTAAAATCATGTGAGAATTTTTCGCTTGGAGGGAATTTTTTTTAAATGCTTACTAAAAGAAAAATTTACTTGATTCAAATAATCGATTGTCTATTATCAAATAAGTAGGATAGGGTTCCTACAGAATCTGGAAATCATGGAAATCATGGAAATGGTATGGAATTTTTAAAAGGCTTCTGGAAATCAGAGAAATCATGGAAAAGGCCTGGGATTTTTAAACGTTTCTAAATTTTTTATGTTTTCCATTTTTTCTCTTGAATAGAAATTAAAATAATGATAAAGCTAAATCCCATAAAAGAGAGCAAAAAATGTTGAATTTTAAGAAATTCGGTTTTTTGAATTTTTGATAATTTTCGATAATTTTAGATTTTTTACCAAAGAGTCAAGACTATTAAATAAGTAAAGTATTTTCCAAGAGCACAAAAATAATGAAGCTAAATCCCATAAAAGAGAAGAAAAAATGATGAATTTTAAGAAATACGGATTTTTGAATTTTTTATAATTTTCGATAATTTTAGATTTTTTACCAAAGAGTCAAGACTATTAAATAAGTAAAGTATTTTCCAAGAGCACAAAAATAATAAAGCTAAATGGCATAAAAGAGAAGAAAAAATGATGAATTTTAAGAAATACGAATTTTTGAATTTTTTATAATTTTCGATAATTTTAGATTTTTTACCAAAGAGTCGAGACTATTAAATAAGTAAAGTATTTTCCAAGAGCACAAAAATAATGATGCTAAATCCCATAAAAGAGAGCAAAAAATGTTGAATTTTAAGAAATTCGGTTTTTTGAATTTTTTGTAATTTTTGATAATTTTAGATTTTTTACCAAACAGTCGAGACTATTAAATAAGTAAAGTATTTTCCAAGAGCACAAAAATAATGAAGCTACATCCCATGAAAGAGAAGAAAAACTGTTGAATTTTAAAAAAATCGGTTTTTCGAATTTTTGATAAATTTTAATAATTTTAGAATTTTTAGCAAAGGGTGGAGACTATTAAATAAGTAAAGTGTTTTTAAAGAGCTCAAAAATATTGAAATTAGATTTAAAATTCCACTGGGATTTCGTAAAAATTTGACCTGAAAATCATGGAAAAGGTATAGAATTTTAAATTTGGATTTCTGTAGGAATCCTGTTATATTTACTTCTATCTAATAATTTTTATTTAAATAAATTGAATGGTATTTGCTTTAAATACATTTAATTTTATTTAATAATATTTTTATTGATTCAAATACAATTTAATTAACTCCAATAAAAATTATTTGTATTTAATTTAAGTAAATAGTATTTTGATAGAGTAATCGGTTATTTGAATCAAATAATTTTTTTTCAGTGCTGAATTTTAGTTTAGAATTTTGGAAAAAGTATTTAATGGTACATACATTTAACTTTTTTTTGGAGTTAACCGACTTTTGTTCTAAAATAAAAATAAAAAGTATCATTCATTAATAAATTTAATGATCAACAATATTTAAAAACTTCATAATTAATTTTCTTTGTGACGAAAAATTGTAATAATAAAATTTTAATTTTGAGAATAAAAAAATTAGATTCATTTGAATGTTCGAAACTTTAGAAATAACATAAAATTTAATAAATTTAATAATATATTTCAAAATTTATATTGTTAGGAAGTTTTTTAATTTTTATGATATTTTTTCATTTTAATTTTGTTTGAATTTTTTATTATTTATTTTTTCTTATTTTCTATTTACAAGTTTCTTTGTTTTATGAGATTAAATTTTAACTTTTTTCAATTCTAAAATTTTTGTAATAAGTTTTTTGAAAATATTAATCAATTTTCATAAAAAATTGATAAAATGATTTAATATTTAATAAGAAAGGTTTTTTACAATTTAAATGTAATTGATTTTACTTTAAATTGAATTGATTTGAAATTAAATTTAATTGAATTTGATGTAATATTAAATTTTATTGAACTTAATTTAATTAAAAAAAATTTTTAATTTTAAAATTAAGGATTTAGGATGATTTAAATTTTTTTTATGAAAATTGAAATAAATTAAACTTTAAATAGACTAAAATGATTTTTCTTGCGTCTTAAAATCGATTGGAGGATTTTAGACTTAGGAAATTAGGAGCCTAAATTTAAGTTCACATATGACGTTAGATTTTTAATTTAAGAACTGTTTTATATTTAAGGTATCTAGCAAAGATGGAGTGGAACTCCTTAAATTCGAGCTGACTTTAGCGTAAAAAGAATTTTGTAGTATGTACAGGCATAGACACTTTCAAATAATGCTGATCGTTGCTTACTTGATCTTAAGAAACTATTTATGCTAATTTTCTCTCCTTGAATTTATCAAAAGCTTTATGCTAATTTAATATCTAAGGGCTGAGAATAGTTGTTCCCAATATTATTGAATTTTTTTGGTTTCTTGTGAAGGAAACTTTGTAATTTTTGAATTCAAACAATTTTTTGAAAATGAAGTATTAAAAAGCTTTAAAGTTAAATATTTGGAAACGGGTTTTTAGTTTTATTATTTAAAATAAATAAAAATTATAAGATATTGGGAAAATAATTTTAATTCTTTCTTCTTGATGGGGGCAAAGGTAAAGCTTGTCTTTATTTAGTGATAGTAACTTCTTCTCTTCTGGTATCTTTTTCGGTATACTGAATCTGAACATCAATGACTTATGATCAACGTTTACTTACAACAACTACCCCCATAATTGATCTAGATATTTTTCCTGTTTTCAGTATAGTATACCGCGGTTAGAAGCAAGACATGGTCGTTATCCTGTTTTCTTTTCGTCTTTTTTTTCTCTCTTGTAAGTGGCAGAAATGAGGCGTCAAATGACTCAAGGCTGAACGTTGTCCGTAACAGACTTTACCCATTTGTTGTCGAGTTTCTTTTCCGCCATCAAATGGAGCCTGCGGTTTAACTCGTTCAACTGTGAGCATACATCTCTCTTGTACTTTAACTTTTCCCCCCTTTCTTCTTTTTAAATTGACTGGTAAAATGGGTAGAACTTTCTTTATCGGATGTACAATGACGTGAACATTCTGATTCACCTTCAATTCCTTACTGACAACAACAACAACAACAACAAGATTGGGAGTAGTTTTATTTTTTCCAAATTATCAAACTCTTGTTTTATTTCATGAAAAGCTTCCTAAGAGGAAGCATTTGTTATTTGTTTTGGAAACTTGTTAGTTTCTGTTTTTAATGGTTTTGGATTTCGGTTTGTTTAGATTGACCTCGATAAGTAAAAAGTAATTTATTTTTTGTTTTGATTATGTTTTGATTTGCTGTTTTAGAAAATTATTAGTGTTTGCTTGTAATTATTTTTGATTCTGTTTAAATTTTTGATTATTGGTTTTGGGAAAATGATTATTTTTCTGTTTCGATATAATAAAGATGTGATTATAGGGTTTATTTATAGGAGATGGGATTATAATGATTATTCGAAAGTTGAAGGTAGACGGTAGTTAAATTGTAGAGTGGAATCAATAGCATGGTTCGGTAGGTGGGTAAATTCTTCGAAATTATTGTCTCTCTCCGATAAACACTCGAGGAATAATTTGCAGGGCTGTTAGTCCACTCCTTTCCTGAGAACAAATTGTATGGCAGCGTTAATTTTAACACTCCAAGTGCGAAGCGAAGCATGATAAATTTTGCTCTATTTTAAATACGATTACGTTGTCTGCAAAATTCGCGCAGACCTTTCCATCGTTACCTAGCAATTATTTGCAGAAACTCTAGCGTTTCTTTGTCTCTGTCATTTTCAGTGTGTATATATATATGTATATCTGTTCACGATTTTCTTTTTTCGTTGTACTCACTCTCTCTTTCTTTCTTTCTTTCTCCTTCTCTCATCGTCTCTCTGATTATTTTTCGTTTTTACACTTCTCTTGAAACACCTCCAGCAGGTTTATCCAGGAGCGAGAGAGTATTTCCCTTGCGTAAAATCTCCTTTTTTTTAGATGGGAAAGTGACATAATTTCATTTTCAGGCTGGAAAATGCGGGTTTAGCAGTTCCGTCGACCCTAACGATTAAGTAATTAACTTTATCCAATTTTCGCATTTTTTAATTTCACGATATTTCATTCGCGGAGATTTACTATATAAATTGCACGCGGTCAGGATTTCATGCGAGTTTAACAAATATTTTACTTTTTATTTTAATTTGTTTGATATAAACAATTCAATTAGAATTTTCCATTTGGGTTAATTGCGTTGTTTTAATTCACAATAATGACAATAATATTAATGATAATAATAATAGTAATAACAATAGTGATAAAAACAATAGTAATATTAAATGGTAACAAACTCTGTTAGGGAAAGAATAAAAAATAGCTCTTTTTAAAATATTCTTTTATTTTATTTTAAATATTTATTGGTAAATTGTGTCTAATTGCAAAAGTATAGATGATGAATGTGTTTATATTTACAAGACGTAGACGGAACATATTTGAAGTTATTAACACTTACCCTCTTCAACTGTACATCATTAATAACTCCCTAGTATGGTGGTTTTGTCGCTCGGCACAACACTTGAAATAGGTCCTTGAAGAACTTGCGTAACTTTGACTGAGAAAATTAATGAATGAATTGCTACTTGTCCTTTAGTTTCGTCTTTTTATTTTCCTCGTTATTTCCTCTTTTTTATTATTATTTTCGCCATCAGAGAACAAGGTTATTAATGTTTTCTTGACGTCATTTAAAAATTCTATCAATTAATAACAATTTTATCTAGAATAATTTTTCATTCTGCTGATGAAAAGTGCAATTTTTATGTTGGAAGAGATTTTAATTTCCTTTCGGTTTTATATGAAATGACAAAATTTTAAGAGTTCTTAAAATATAGCAAAATTAATTACGGGAATACCTTTATTTAAATAATAATAATAACAAATGTTAATAGACAAATTACTCATGACTTTGTCCCTCTTTGAAAGCAACTGTGGTTTCTTCTCCCCCTCCAAAGGAAGAAATTTATACTTATGAAAACGAAATTAAACATAAATTACTTTTTTTAATCATTTTTATCGAGTGTCAGTCTTACATTTGCAAGATCATGATTATATGTTTGGTTCCTTTTAATGGCCAATTAACCATTGCGGAGTTCTCATTTATGCTGCAGAATGGGTTGGTCACATGTGCACTATGAATTAATAAAACGTCGAATGACCACTCGACAAAATGGGCTTAGAATTTTCGATTAGAACCCTGTTACTCCTATATACTCTCCACTACATTATCGTAAATTCATGCACAAAAAGCTCCCCGACAACCTCAAATTTCATAATATTTCAATGTCCTTTTTTACACCATGTAAAATTTTTTAAATGAAGGGACGGAAATTCGTCAATGGGCCATTAAATTAGCCCTAAGTGAGCTCTTAATTATGCAATTTTCATTTTTCTTTTAAAATAATTCTATATGAGTAAAATTTCAACAATTATAATGCTATTAAAAAAGGATAAATATAAATGTAGATGAGTCGTTACTAACACTTTGAAAATATCCGATTTCTATAAAGTAAGTTTGAATGAATTTTCATCACGTCTCTTAGTTTCGTCTATGGTTACGATCACGCACGTCGGATATAGCACGCGTTAAAGAGTATGCAAATTTTATAGGTTAAATGGGGCGCTCCACCGTCCACGGAAATAATTATCTCAGTTACCCTATATTCATTATCTGACTTATTCCACACCATTACAACTATACGAAGAGAATCTAAGCTTCTCCTAACCAGTAAAATGTAGACATTTCTATAATGGAAATAAAGAAATAATAATTTATCTAATCTCGCATCAAATTTTGAAAATAAAGAAAATTTTCTGTTAAAAGAAAAGAACAAATTTAATTTTAAATTGATTTTTGGAGGAATGGTAAATATTGTTTAGTTAACAGTAAAGGATTGTGCGAACTGGCTTGGAGTGGGAAACTTTAGATTAACTTTGATAAGTGAAAAGGAATTTAAAGGTATTTGGCGCCCATGAAATTTCCAATTTCTTTTAATTTCTACCTTCTTGAATTATGTCTATGAAAAAAAATTTTATGTAAATGTTCTATACAGAATGTAGAAATGCATGAGACAAATAAGACAGGCGCGTTGTAAAATAGCTATACTGTATTATAGGATTAGAAGGTATCAGACATGTAACGTGGAATTGATTGAATAGAATGACAAAGTCGTTTGTCTACAATGTACCAGACACGTATCGTACCTCTACTTACTGCTTAGTAAGTAATTAAGCGATCAATAATTATCTATTTCCCACTCCAAGCCAGTTCGCACAATGCTTACACAAAGCCAGTTGAACCGGAAATTGCTACAAAATCGGAGATACCCAGAGAGCACATATGTACACATTCACATATATACATATAAACAGAAACACAAGCTTACAAGTATTGCGCATCCAAATCCGCGCACATGTCAAACTCACTCTCTCTCTATACGTATTTGTTAGATAATCAGATTGACAATTAGGGTTGACCTGGTGGTCCGGATAATCGGTAAGGCTTCATCATCCAGGAAGATAGTCTAAAAGACCATTGGACAATCAAGATGATATACATCATCCCTCTAACATGTTTCCAATTTTATCATAATTACTTATTTTCAATTGGAAAAATTTAATAACATTTAATAGAAAAATTTTTAATATTAAATAAAACAGTAAACAAAAAAGAGATGGAAAAGAAGAACGGAAAATGTGAATTAAATTATGTATTTCAACTTATGTTTAGTTAACATTTATATACTAAATTCCATTAACATTATATCAAAGTGCAACTACTTTCGTATTCAATTACTTCATGCCTGAAATCCCCAAGCGGAAGTAATACCTGAAACGGAAAACGGACAATCTTTCACCCTAACCGTATAATAAATTATGAAAAAATGTAGTTACGATTTATTTAATTTAAAAATTTAATACAATTATTATCAAGATACAGTCTAAATTTATTAGTGGGTTAAGTTATTGACCCTATTGTTGCACATGCACTATCATTATAATTTTATAATAGAAAAAGGAAATTTCGATATTTGTCTCGGAGCCAACTAGGTTGTTTCTTTGTTTTAAATACAAATTTTATTTAAAACATCAAATTTATTTGAAAAAAAGTCTAATTAACTCTGAGTCGAATATATGTCTATTTTCTGGATAAACATAAATATTTAGATTGATTTCCACCAGTAAAAAGGAATTTAAAAGTATTTGGCGCCCATAAAATTAAAAAAAATTCTACTATTTTCTAATAATGTACCTTGAAAAAAAATTTACTCGATTCAAATGATCGATTACTTGACCATTGTCCAAATAAATATTTTATAATTAAAATTATAATTATAATTATAATTATGATTATAATAATATAATTATAATTATAATTATGATTATAATAATATAATATAAAATTATAATTTTATAATCGCAGAAAGCCAATTATTTTTTAAAGTAACAAAATTCTTCGCAAAAATTCAATAATGTTCAAAATTTTTTTTTTAAATTCTCGTCAAAATTTCAATTATCTTTAGAAATATTAAAATTCTTCTCCAAAATTCAATTATATATTTTCAAAAAATCTAAACTACATTGTCAACATTTCAATTATTTATATAAATCAATAGCAAAATTTTTCCACAAAATTCAATTATTTTCAAAAATTTTATTAAAATTCATTACAAAATTTCAATTATTTTCATAATTAACAATATTTATCACACGAATTCAATTATTTTCTAAAATTTTAATAAAATCCATTGCAAAATTTCAATTATTTTCAAAAATTAATAATATTCTTCGCAAAAATTAAATATTGTTCAATATCTACTATTTTCATAAAATTTACCAAAAGAATTTAATTATTAAAAAAAAAAAAATTAATAAAATTCTTTTTAGGAATTCAATTATTTTCAATAGAATTTTAATCGAATTTCTCGAAAAAATTCTTAAAAATTTTATTAAAATTCCTCCAAAGAATTTAATTATTTAAAAATTTAATGATAAAATTATTAATAAGAATTGAATACCAAGAAACATTCAATTATACAATAAATTATTTTTTTTTGTATTTAAATAATTGAATTCTGGTAGAATTTTCTCATAAACATTGATTTAAAAATATCTTTCAGTTAAAATCTTAGATTATAATAATTGAATTCTTTCGAAGAATTTCATTAAAATTTTAAAAATAATTGAATTTTATCGAGACATTTTTTTAAAATTGTCTTAAAAATTAAATTTCTACCAAAAAAAGTTTTATCAAAACTTTTTAAAATGTTTGAATTTCTGCTAAAATTCTGATATTTTTGAAAATAATTGAATTCTTGCGAAGAATTTTATTAAGACTTTTGATAATAATTGAATCTCTGCAAAGATTTTTATTATTTTACGAAAATATTTAAATTCTTGCGAAAAATTTTATTAAAATTTCTGAAAGTAATTGAAGATTTGCTAACAATTTTGTTATTTTTAATTTATGCCAAGAATTTTATTAAAATTTTTAAAAATAATTGAATTCCTGTTTATTTTTTTACAAGAATTTAATTATTTTTGAAAATTTTAATAAAATTCTTTGCAAGAATTCAATTATTTTCATAAATAATAAAATTCAGTGCAGAATTGCAATTATTTTTAATACAATTTTGATCGAATTTCTCGAAAAATGTAATTATTCTTAAAAATTTTATTAAAATTCGTTGATAGAATTCAATTATTTGATAATTGGTTGATAACGATTTTTTATGGAAATTGAATTCTAAGAAACGTTCAAATATCCAATAAATTATTTATTTATTATTATTTATTTATTATTTATTTTTAGAAATAATGGAATTTTGAAATTAATTTTTTTGAGAAAGTTTAATTACGGATTTTCTTTATGTTATTTCAAGTTTTTATTTTGTCATATATATTTAATTGAAGAATTTACGAATAATTGAAATTTCGTAAAATTGAATATTGTAAAGAAATAAATTTGGAAATTGTCAAAGAACTTTTTCGAAAATTATTAAAAATTATCGATATGAAGAAGAATTTTAGATATTGGCAATGAAAATTACCACCGCGGGCTCGGTGTCGCTAGTGTTTTACACCAAAAATGGACGAAATGGGTGTACAAATTTAAAAAAATATAAACTTAAATTGTGACTTTTCGGTTTTAATTTTAAGTAGTTTTTCAATAAAAAGATAAATAATGAACAACAATCTTAACAAATATTTCTTAAACATTAGAATACTTTAAATATTAACATTTTTTTCAACCTTGTACACCCACAGCAGCCATTTTTTTTAGTTCACTTTATGGTCACTATGTGTCGCATTGCAATTTTAAATCCCCAATAAAAATTCTTAAAAATAATAATTGAATTGATAATGATTTGAATTATTATAAATTATTTTTATTAATTTTTATTAATTTTTATTAATAATTATTATTAATTATTATAAAACATGAAGAAATCGATGACTTCGAGTCGAAGACTCGGAGTTATCGATTTCTTCATGTTTTATAGTTATGAAAAATTGATTTTCTAGTTTTAAGTAAAATTTTCTCTTATTTGATTCGGACTGATTCTATTTTTGTCAGTTGCTCCGTAAATGGTCCGTAATTTTTCATTTTTGGTCCGTAAAGTCCGTATTTTTAAATAGTTTTACTGCTTCGAGCCCTGTATTTGATTTAGATACGAAAATTATTGGTTCAAATACCTTTTAATTGATGTAAATAAAAGTCAAGATAAAAATTATCTGATTCAAGTAAATATTTATTTGAGAATATACAACTAATCAGTTATTTGATTCAAGTAAATTTTATTTTCAGTGTAAAAGTATGAGAAGGAGGCGAATTGTTGAGGGTAAAGTGCAGATGAATAATATTTGATATTCGGATATCAATTAAATTTTTCTTTTTTTTCGAGAGAGAGAGAAGGATTTTGGATAAGGTAGCTTCTTAGGAATAAAGTAAAAGTACGCCTAGGGCATAGAAATTTACAAGTTTCACACATTGGCTTCGCGGAAGAAACTTATCTGAAAATATATGAGGCATTCCATGTCAAGTGATCCAGGTGTCTTACGGTGTAATGCTTATTTCGATAATTTTTTACTCTTAAACTATTAAACATAAAAATTTGGCAAGGTACATTTTGGAAAGGTTTTTTCATGCTCTTTCGATTGAAAATAAGCATTTAAAAAAAAAAAATTTTTTTGACCCAAAAAAATCAAAATTAAAAATAAATTTTAATTTTTTGGAAAAAAGGTCCCATTTTTTTTTTTTTTTTTTTTTTTTAAACGAAAGCTGAGGTTTTTTCCTAAAAGGACATATAAATGAAAAAGTGGGACAAGAATGTTTAAACATTGAAAAACAGAGGTTTCTACTCTCTAAACCCGGTTTTTAGCTCTGTTTACGAGAAAATTCATTTTTTCAATGTTTAAACATTCTTGTCCCACTTTTTCATTTATATGTCCTTTTAGGAAAAAACCTCAGCTTTCGTTTAAAAAAAAAAAAAAAAAAAAAAATGGGACCTTTTTTCCAAAAAATTAAAATTTATTTTTAATTTTGATTTTTTTGGGTCAAAAAAATTTTTTTTTTTTAAATGCTTATTTTCAATCGAAAGAGCATGAAAAAACCTTTCCAAAATGTACCTTGCCAAATTTTTATGTTTAATAGTTTAAGAGTAAAAAATTATCGAAATAAGCATTGTACTGGAAAACCCAAAAATTTAACCTTCTCCCCCTCGGAAAATATTGGACTAGGTAAAAAAATATTTTCACGAAAAATTACTATCTATTAGTACTACAAAAGCCCCAAGTTTTGCTACGATTGGAGAAAAATTTTTCTCCACCCGGATCACTTGACATGGAATGCCTCATATAGACGCCTTTTGTTACTCTCGCACCACATTGGAACGTTGGCTTTGTGATATTGACAGCCTATTAGGGGTTCATCTAGTTTTCCCTTGATTCCCCACGGGGTTCTCTCGTTCTCGTGAATAAAATTTAGCGGCGAAGCTCGATTGATGTTGTAACAGAATTTTCACACTCCCTACATAGATATAGACGAATAAGAGGTGAACATTTTTCTTTTACTTAAAAAATTTGTCTACACCTAAGAGAAAAGGTCAAAATAAAATTTTATTCTGACTCAGAGCCTACTAAATTTTTATTTGTTTCAAATAAATTTTATTTCGTTAAAAATAAAATAATTTTAGACGCTTAACGTCGATGTTAACTTTGGAAACTTATTTTTTAATAAAAAGGCCTAAAAAAAAGTATAATTACAAAATGATTGTAAAATACAAAATGGTTTCAACAAAAATGAAATATTAATTTCATCAGGTACAAAAATGTGTAAAAAGATTGATTTAAGGATTAAGAAAGAAGGGGTAAAAGGGTAAAAAAAGCAATTAGGAATTTAATTTATTCTCGTGTTTTAATCAAGTTTAACGACACTTTTGTTATCAGGTTGTGTGTATTTGCTTTTAAATGAACTTTAATTCTGTTCGTAAATTTCCGGTGGTCTCTAATTGTCTAATCTCAGGTGATCAATACTTTGTAGAAGGGTGGTGTATCCTGAATTCAATCAATGTCATCAGCAAAGACAAGAAACTTTTACGACAATCGTGATTTCTTACTGAATTCAATTATAGCGATGTTCTCTGTGTAAAATGTTGAATCGTTTAACTTAAATTACTCTTCTCAATTATCTCTCTAGTCACTCTTGTTGATTAGTCCAGTATTATTTTCTTGTTTTCTGTTTTTCTTCTTCTTCTTCTTTTTTTTTTTTTTTTGGTTTCCTGTTAAATATTTCCAGACTTGAAATGATAAAAGGAGAGGTCTTACAAACAGTTTTCATTATAAATATAAAATTACATTTGAATTCATGTAACAGACGCTTTTTAAAAGCGTATGTACAAGTTCTGCACCAGGCAAGAATTCGATATTTCTGGAAATTGCCTGTCAAACTTGGAAAAGAATACTTGTAAATGTAGTGAGATCAAAGGGAAAACTAGTATTTGCAAACGGATATTCGTCATTTCAATATGGTTATGTAGATGACATTTAAATGTTCAAACAAGAATAATTGCAAACTGGTAGGAAAAAAAGAGGGAAAAAAATACGTTAAAAGTCGAGACTTCCGAGTACTTTGTGTTTTTTATATCAATTCATTCAGGAATTTAATTAATATTTGTATTTTGAGTTTACTCGCTTAATTTGAATTGCAGTTAAAAATATATTAATTGTTTGTCAGTAAAATCTTGGCTGCATTTTTTTTTTTTTTGCTTATGAGAAAAATAATTGTCAGTTAAAACAAATTGTGATTGGTCTGGATTTTTTAGAGGTCATTGACTTTCGCACTTTTTACTTTTTTCAAATTTTGACTTTAAATTTTTTTAAAAGGCATTTTGATTTTATGCTATTTTCAATTTGTGTGGAAATTTTAAACGTATCTACCATTTAATTTTTTATTCTGTGCTATTTAATTCAAATTGTATTTAATTAAAGCAATGGAAATGTCAAAATCTAATTTTCATCAGAGTCTAGAATTTAATCATTTTAAACTTAAATTCAAGTACTTCCTTATTTGCTTTAATTAACTAACTGCTTTAATAAATTAATTAATTAATTAAATTATCAGTAACAAATTTTAACAGTTAAATTTAAATTTATTTTTTAACATTTTTATAAATACATTAAGTTTCTATTATTATAATAAAAATTTAAAGTAATTGAAATTAAAATAGATAAAAGTTAGTTATTTTACATATTAATTTACATTATCAAATTGAATAAAAATATGTATTAAATTTTATGAAATTATTTTACAATTTAGAGATTGATTAGAGTTTTCAAAACATTAAGAAAGAATTCTAATAAATTCTAATAAAAAACCTTCAATTTTTTCAATTTCTGACAAAAATTTCTTTTTAAATAACTTAATTCTTGAAGAACAATCATAAAATTATTACTTATAAATTATTTAATGAATAATTTTACTTAAAAATTTCAAAATTAATTTGGTTTCAAAAGAGTTGCGTTTACAATCGTTATAAATAGATTAACTTCAAAGGTTTCAATTTGAAATTTTAGAAAATATCAATTTTTAATGATTTTAAATAGAAATTTTAAGAACAACTGAATACAGAAATTCAATTATTTTCAAAAAATTTAATAAAATTCTTGGCAAAATTTCAATTATTTACAAAAATTTTCCTCATTTCAATTATTTTTAAAATATCTACTATTTTAATAAAATTTTCCAAAAGAATTTAATTATTTTAACATAATTTTAATAAAAATTTCACACAAATTCAATTACTTATCAATATTGCTTATAAATTTCTTCGTACAAGTTCAATTATTTTTAAATTTGTAAATGTAATTTCACAATGAATTTAATTATTTTCAAAAAGTTTTAAAAAATTCTGAGAAATACAATTATTTAAAAAAAAGTGAATAAAATTCTTTACAAGAAATTAATTATTTTCATAAATAATAATATTTTTCTTCAGAATTCAATTATTTTTAAAAAGAAAATTCTTCACAGGAATTTAATTCTTTAAAAAATTTTTTAATAAAATTCGTGGTAAAAATTAGAAATAATTGAATTTTGATAAGGGTTCAAATTAAAATTTATAGTTACAATATTCTTATGATATTTTGAATAATTTTACAATTAAAGAAATTTGTAAATAAATGTAATAGAACATTCTTCGCAAGAATTCAATTATTTTCAAAAATAATAAAAATTTCACAGGAGATGTTCTTAAATGATCAAATTTTTACAGGGATTCAATTATTTTCAAAAATTTCAATAAAATTCTCGTAAAAGTTTCAATTATCTTTATAAATAATAGAATTCTCTGAAATTCAATTATTTTCAAAAATAATAAAAATTTCACAGGAAATGTTCTTAAATGATCAAATTTTCACAGGGATTCAATTATTTTCAAAAATAATAATACTCATCGCAGAATTTTCATTATTTTTAATACAATTTTCATCGATTTTCTAGAAAAATGTAATTATTCTTAAAAATTTAATTAATATTCACCAAAAGAATTCAATTATTTAAAAATTTGATGATAAAATTCTTCATAATATTTAAATTTTAAGAAACATTCAATTATTTAATAAATTATTTATTTTTGTATTTAACAATTTTTCTTTTAAGTTTTAGATAGTAATTGAATATAAAAAAACATTAAAGCGTAAATTTTTATAAATAATTGTTTTTTGAAATGATGAGAATAATTTTGAAGAAGCTACAGTAACAATATTCTTATAATACAAAATAATAATTTTATCACTCGTTTATCTTTAATTATTATAAAACATGAAGAAATCGATCACTCCGAGTCTTCGACTCGGAGCAATCAATATCTTCATGTTTTATAATAATTTTTATAATTAAAAAATTTAATTTTAAGTTTAATTTAAAAAATATTTGAATTTAAATGTTTTGCAGAATTTTAATTTCTAAAATGATAATAATTAAATATTTATTTAAAAAAAAGAAGTTATTGATGTTTTCGAATAATTATACCATTAAAGAAATTCGTAAATAAATGTAATAGAACATTTTTTTTGTGCATCTGATAATTTTTGGAGTGAATCCAAATATTCTTTAGGATCAGGAAAAAAGTGAAAATTTTGTTTGGAAATCAGGGAAAAATTAAATTAAATTTTTCTGGCATCACTGTAATACGATTTTCCAAAAATTCTTAAGTAGCAATTATTTTGATTAATTGGAACATATGTCCCTCTGGAAGTTAGCAGACAAAAGTCAGTCATGATTTTACTGGAAATTATTTACTTTTAACTATATAATTTAGATTTAGAGAGTAACTCAATTTTTAAGCGTTGGCGCGTTGGGAAAATTCTCATCTAGTTTTCACCGCAGTTTTCCCATAATCGCAAATAGATTCACCTGTTCTCATATACTTTAACCAAAAACATGGAACCGATCGTGTGCTTGAAAGTAAGTTGAGTTAAAGGATAGATTGATGGGTGAATCCTATTCGAGATACTTGCGCGCATACATATATATACACACAGTATAACCCTACATTCGTGTCGGAAGGTAGCGACGTTAATTATGCGGCCGTTGTAATTAAATAGGAGGTAATTGAGGGACGTGGTGGGTATTATTGAAGTTTCAGGGGTTGTGTGTGCGGGTTGAGTGACGCAAAGGGGATGGTAGATGCTGACGCGGACATGCGCGGTCAGTGGTTCGACTCAGCAACTGGGTTGTGTGTTGTGCAGCCAGCGGGAGAATGGGGGCAAGTTGAGGGGATTAAAGGTAGCCTGAGGGGTAAAGAGGGGGATATATATCAAATGAAGGAAGAGATGGTGAGTGAGAGGAGGGGGGGCATCAATTGTAAAGGGGGATGAGTGAAGGGCATATATAGATACACGGGTATGGTTAAGGGAAAAGGGAGAGAACGCTTCATGCATATGCTAATCATATTCAGAGGTGTTGACTTCCAGGCACAGAGTAAGAGAGAGAGAGAGGTAGAGACAACTACTACGACGACTACGACGACTTTGTTCCTTTGCCGCGACCTTTCGACCACCGCAAATCTCGGTACTGCCAATTACGATTGCATCGCGTGACGCTCCTTATTCTCTACTGTATCGAGGATTCTGCATTGCATTTCTATGCCGTCCGGAATAAGGTAACTTTGCCTTCCGCCCTTCTAATCTCAACTATATGTATATACATATATATACCCATATCCCTTATAACTCTCGTGTCTCACGGACACCTCTAACTTTGTCCATGGTTTATTCAGACTGCATTTCTCAATGACGAGATTACCTTCCTGTTAATTTTCATGTTTCATCGTCATCTTTTCGATTTTCGTGTTTCTGATGTTCTTGTTTTATGTCGATTTGTATACTCTCTAGAATGGAAAAGGGTTATTTGATTTTAAAATATGATTGATTACTTGTCTATTGTCAAGAAAATATATACTTGCATCAAATAAATTATTTATTTAAATTTCTTCTCTCTTTAAGTTAAATAAATTGTATTTGAATCAATCTCTGTAAAATTAGTTAAAATTTTAATCGTTCATTCCGTTTTAACTGATGATTCACTTTCACAGTTATTTCATGCAAAATTAGTCATCTAATTAGTGGATATAAATTCTAAATTTGAACTAGTAAAATTTATCTACTCTATAAATCTGAATTAGTGAAATTTGACTGATTTACAGTTACTTAGCTCTCACGATTCCAATCAGGGAAATTTCACTGAAAATAGTTAACCATTGATGAAGTATCAGACATTTTTCAGTTAGTGATAATTAAGACTAAGAATTTGTTGACTTTTCTTCAACTTGACGAAGAAAAAGCAACATAGCAATTAAACTGAACTGATAAATTAGTAGATTTGACGATGAAGAACATATTTTGAAAAATCTGATTAAATCATTAACCATTATTTTACTAATTAAATTAGGATATTTCAACTATTTCATTAACTCAATTATTTAAAAAAAATTATTCTTCCAAAATTCAATTATTTTCATAAATAATAAAATTTCCACAGGAATTCAATTAATTTAGAATAGTATTTTCAAAAAAATTTCGAAAAAATCAATTATTTAACAAAATTTTTATACAATTCTTCACAATAATTCAATTTTACTTTCACTAATAATATTTTTCATGGAAATTCAATTTTTTAAAAAAATTTTTGATAAAATTCTAAGCAAGAATTCAATTATTTTTAATACTATTTTAAATTAATTAATTGGAAAATTCAATTATTTAAAATTAAATTTTCATAATATTTGTTATATTTTGAAGAAATTAATTATTCACTGAAAAAAAAAATTTATTTGATTGAAATAACCGATTAATTGACTAAATTATCAATTAAATATTTAATTGAATCAAATAATATTTATTCGAGTCAATTGAATGGTATTTGCTTCAAATACTGAAATTGTTGGTTCAAATACCATTTAATTGACTCCAATAAATATTATTTGATTCAAGTAAATATTTAATTGATAATAGTCAATTAATCGGTTATTTGAATCAATTAAATTTATAAAATTCTTATGACGTATTTAATTATTTTCAAAAATAACAAATTTTTTCACAGGAATTCAATTATTTTCAATTATTTTGAAATATTTTAATAAAATTCTTTGCAAAATTCAATTATCTTCATAAATAAAAATATTCATCACAAGAATTCAATTATTTTTAAAAATTCTAATAAAATCGTTTGCAAGATTTCAATTATTTTCTTAAATAATAAAATCCTTTTTAGGAATTCAATTATTTTAAAAAAAAATTTAATAAAATACCATACAGACATTCAATTATTATCAAAAATTTTAATAGAATTCTTTGTAAAATAAAATTATTTTTAAAAACTTTTCGCAATTCAAAGATTTTCAATATCTACTATTTTCATAAAATTTCCAAACAGAATTCAATTCTTTTCATGAAAAATAAAAATTTCTCAGGAATTCAATTATTTAAATTAGAATTTGCATAAAATAAGTCGAAAGAAATCAATTATTTAAAATTTTTTTATAAAATTCTTCTCAGAAATTCAATTATTTTTGAAAATTTTGATAAAATTCTTTGCAACTATTCAATTATTTTCATAAATAATAAAATTCATTGTAGAATTTCAATTATTTTAAAAACAATTTAAATTAAATTATTTTAAAATAATTCAACTATTGTTTTAGATTTTAATAAAATTCTTTCCAAGAATTCAATTATGTTGATGAATAACAAAATTATTCCCAAAAATTCAATTATTTTGAATTATGTTAATAAAATTCTTTGCTAAATTCAATTATCTTCATAAATAACAATATTCATCACAAGAATTTAATTATTTTTAAAAGTAATACATTTTTTTATTTAATTTTTCGATAGCTACTTTTTACTACTTTTTTTAAGTTTGAAAGCTACTTTTTTAAAATTAATTATCGAGTGCGAAGTCTGTATTTTTCTTATCGGCAAATCACCTGATTTGTAGTAAGTACTTGCTGGAATCGAATAATTTTTATTTGAGTTAATTAAAATACTGAAATTATTGGTTCTAATAAAATTTATTTAAATAAAATAAAAATCGAGATAAAAATTATTTGATTCAAGTAAATATTTATTGGATAATAGACAAGTGATCGGTTATTTAAATCAAATAATTTTTTTCTAAGGCAATTAAAAAAATGTACAAAAATGTCAGTTATTTTTAACTAAAAATCAGTCGTGCTTTACTAACAATCAGTTATTTTTAACTGATTCAAATTTAAAGAGAAGATTTAGAGAGTTTGTTCTTAGTTAAGTGGATGCTTCTCTAAGAATATGCAAAACGTGTGAGGGGTTTTATTTTTATTGTAGAAAATTGATAAAAGTTTGTAGAATCGGGTTTTGTGTTTCGTGTTTATATTACATTTAAAGAAATGGGCAAGAAATTTTTTTTTTTCAAAAACATAAAATTTCTGATTTGCAATGAGGGACATAATTTCGCCTCTTTTTATATCGAATTCGACGTTGTCATTTTTTTCCGAGACCAATAGCTCATTTGAATGCATAGTCTCATGCTACGTTAACGATTCTTTTGTTTTACGTACGGCCGCGGACTCAAAGTCAGTCAGGACTTGAGAAGAGGGACTTGATTTAATGCCACGACGATATCTCGGTGGATCGCAATGGACTTAACGAGCACTGCCCCACGTGCATGTATGTCCTGTTTGCCAGCTGGGATTTTCGAAAACTCTTATTCTGCTCGGTATTAGAATTCTTTCAAGTTCAAAGACCTAGAGGGAGAGCGAGAGGGAAATAAAGATAGAGAAAGATTATTGTCGTATATAATTGTGTTATCTTGATTTGAAAAGTGTTCGAAACTTGGAAATATTTGATAATTAGCAGAATTAGCCGATTTCTTTTTTTTCGGTGTTTGGACTTGTTTTCTTATATTCTTTAGGGTTATATTAGGGGAAAAGTTAAAAAGTCTGTAAATCAGGGAAAAGTTAGAGAAAATAGGAAAAATAATGGTAGAAATCCCTGCAGTAGAAAATAAAAAAAAATATTTATAAACAAAAGAAAAATAATGTTTACGAAAAAATTCATATAAGAATCAGTGAGTATAAAATTTTTTTTCGAAAATGTCTCTCATTAAATTAATACTGAATGAAGCTTCGTTTTTCGATAATGAAGAATTTTCCTATCGGGTAATATTTAACGGTTATCAATCACGAATGCGAGAAATCTATTTCGTACTCTCTCTCTCTCTCTTTCTCCTACCCCTAAAATTTTGCAATTTGTTTATTAACCGCATACCGAATCCTCCAATACACTGAATGCTTTCAAACTAATTTTCATGCAACCTAAACAAAAGCACAAATCGAATTCATATTAATATTATATATGTATTATTATCGCGCAGAAATAATCCCCAGTTTGTAGATATTTCGCTTGCATTAAATATTCCTCCGCATTTATGTATTCGCCGCATATACAAAATATTATTTTATTTTGTGGTCAATGCAGTTATTCTAGATTCTAATTGAATGCACGGAAAATAATTATCGCGGCGCATTTTAACATACGTGGCATATAAATAGGATCGAAGAGTTTTGTTTTTAAATAAATTTATTTCAAATAATATTTGGAAGTCTTCATACTCGAATACTTGAATTTTAATAATTCTTTTCAATTTCCTTTTCAATTAATTTTTCAATTCTATTGTTTCAAGATAATTGAATTTTTATAAACAAATAATTGAAATCTTTTTACATTTTGCTAAAAATAATTGAATTTTTATAAACAAATAATTGAAATTTTTTTACATTTTGCTAAAAATAATTAAATTCTTTTAAAGAATTTTATTTAAATGTTTCAAAACTAATCAAGGGAAGTTAGTCACCGGAATTATAATTTTATTTTTAAAAATTTCTTCGCAAAATATTCAATTATTTTCATAAATAGTAAAACTCATTAAAGAATTTCAATTATTTTTAATACAATTTTAATCGAATTCCTCGAAAAATGTAATTATTCTTAAAAATTTGATTAAAATTCGTCGAAAGAATTCAATTATTTCTAGAAAGTGTAAAAAAATTCTTCCCAAGAATTCAATTATTTCCATAAATAGCAAAATTTTTCAAATTTACTAAATTTTTTTGAATATTATTTTTAAAAAAAAATTCTTCACAAGAATTCAATTATTTTTACAAATTTCTATAAAATTCTAAGAAACAATTCAATTATTTTCAAAAGTAATAAATTTCTTCACAGAAATTTAATTATGTTTAAAAATTTTTTTTAAGTTCTCAAAATTTTAATTATCTTTATAAATAATGAAATTGTTTTCCACAATTTAATTATTTTCAAAAATTTCAATAAAATTCTACGCAAACATTTAATTATTTTCATAAATAATAACATTCTTTGGAACGATTCAATTACTTTTTTAAATAACAAAATTATTTGCAGTAATATATTGGTATCAATACATTTTAATAAATTTGAATTAATCAAATTTTCAATTATAATTATGAACAGACAAGATTATTTTAAAAAATTGAAAAAATTCTTTGATTAATTCATTTGTTTTCAAAATTTTCAATTTAAATTATTAAAAAAAACATTGTTTTCAAAAAATTTAAAGAAACTCGCCAAAAAATTTAAATGTTTTTAAAAAATTTAATAAAAAATTTGGAAGCCATTTGTAGATTTATTGATATTCGAAATCAAATAAATTTAAATTTGATGAGAAAAAAAAACCGGGAAAAATTATCACAAAGCCGGGAAAAAATCGGGAATTTTGTTGAACAAAAATAGTAGACACCCTGAAAAAGTAAATTTTGAATCTTAAAAAATTATTACAAAACAATTCTAATAATTAGTTTTTAAAAATATTTTATTAATGTAATTTTTCGAAAATCGGAAATTAGAAATACAATTGTATTTCTTAAAAGAATTTTTGGATAATTTAAAAAACTAATGAATTTTTTGATAAATTTTAATTAAAAAATTTTAAAAATTATTGTTTTCTCTAAAATGTTAAAAATAATTCTAAAATGTTAGTATTTTTGGAAATATGTAATTGAAAATATTTAAAATATTGAATTTTAAAAAATTAGAAGCTTATTTTTATTTTGAAATTTACTTTGAAAGATTTTTCATTAAAATTTTTGATAATTCAATTATTTTCAAAATTTGCAATTAAAATTCGTCAAAAGTTGATTTTCAAAAATTGTAAAAAAAAATACTTAAAATAAATTAATTATTTTCAATTAAATTTTACAAGATTTTAACAAAAAAAAAAAATTCAAAAATTCAAATTCAAAAACAATTTTTGAACGATTTTTATTTTTTGCATTATAAAAATCAAAATAAGTGGCACTTTTTTCAATAAAAATTGTGGTATTTTGTTGTAATATGTTATTAGTAGAAAAGTTGAAAAAGTCTCAATTTTCTTAATTTCCCTGCCAAAAATTTTGTTTTAATGTGTAATGGAAATTTTATCATTTATCACCTGGAAATCATGGAAAAGTCATGATAGGAGAAATAAGGAAAAATAAGGAGAAATTTGTAGAAACTCTGTAAACGTGGAAAATTGGGAAAAATTTAATATCGAGTAAAATACGAATTTTAATGGAAATTAAATTTTTTATTGACAATGACAATTCATCATGGATTACAATGATTCGCTGAAGAATTTTAATTGACTGGATCGACGAAAAATTACAGAGAAACATAGAGAGAGAGTGAGAGAGTGAGAGAGAGAGAGAGGAAACCTGTTGACAGACGAGAAGTTGCGCTTGTGTTTGTGTTGGAAATTTTACGAGCAACCTCGGCATTTAAAGATCATACTCTGCGTGAATTTCGCATACACCCTACGCCGCTAACAATGCCCAGTCATACATTCAAGTTAGAGAACCTTCTGCATACAAAGTGACTGACAAGCACTGCCATCCCAAACCAAGAGGGATGCATGAGCGCACAATCCGCTGGAATGTATTTGGACCCATCTTAGATTTTTAATTCTCATTTTATTTTTCATTCGCATTGATGCGCACAGAAGAATATTCAGATCAGAGATCACAATATTTTTTTTTCTTTAAAATAGACAAAAAGATGGAAGACCTTTGAAAATATAAATCTTCAATTTGGACTCTAACTCCGTCTGACTAAACACGACTCGTTCTACTGCTAGCCATCTATTCACTAGTCCCCCCCTAAAATACATTCAAAATCATAACCTTTCTCTTATTTCTATTTTTTCTTTCTCAGTGTTGCCACAAAATAATAATTTTTCGACAGTTTTTTAAGAATTAAATTATTAACTGTAATAATCTTTGTATTCTTTCATTGGTTCATTTTTTCTGTCTGTCCACACTTTGAAGTTAGTTTTTGTGAATGGTATTATTTTTCCAGTGCTTTTGATAAAATTCCCTGAATTCTCTGATTCTCCTTTCTTGTGCCTTTAAATTTTATTTAAAAAACAAAAATTGTTTTTCTTCCAGAATAGCAAATCCCTCCCTAACGGATACTCAACTTGAAGTAAAGTTACACTGTTACAAAATCAAAAAAAGAAAAAAGAAAAACTATATACATTGCCACAGCATTCTTTCCCGAGATTCGATTCTTTAAAGATAACCCGAAACCATTGATTCGAAAAGAAATAGTGCCAGAATTCAATTTAGATTTATTCTCTCGATATATTATTGATTTACTTTGAATAAATTTTCAATAATCTCCCCGATATCTTTAGCCACGCTCACAGAATGTAAATATTTCACTACACAGTAATTATAAAAAAATAGTAATAAAAAACTAATAAAAAAATAGTGAAAATTACACATTTATAATCAAATAATACTTTATATTTAGAAAGTTCGATAAATATTAAATAAAGTTCAAAAAATAAATTCAGACAAAAAGGAAAATAACAAACGTGCTCTTTCTATATTCGAACATCATCAATTTGTTTCCCTGTGAAACAAATCAATTTAAATTAAATTTCAACGTAGTGATTTTTAATTCTGAATAAGAAAGCATGTGAATTATTCTCAACAATTGTATATATATAGGAAAATTTATTGTGTAGATGAGTATATCAACATAACGGCATTAAGACTTTCTACCCTTGTGTAGACGAAAAACGGTGGCAGAATCATGGCAGTTGGAATAATAAACGAACCGAGAAAATATGTTTATCGTATCCCCTGCGGTTAAAACTTTGCGACAACTTTTTATTGTTTATTCGACTCAAATGAACAAGGCACCCTCGGGTAAAGTCGCTCGTTTTGCCCAAGGGGCGTCTCACGACCTTCCTCCTCTTCATGTCTTTTACTAACTGTAAAATTAGTCGCCATCATTCGTCCCTTCACGGGGTCCAATACTTTCTCGTAATTACCTTATTCAGCAAGATTATACGACACTTTTACTTGTTTTCGAGATACATAAAAACTGTAGGCAAAACTTTTTCAAATTGTTATTGCCTAGCTTGAGCAAATGCATATATAAATAAACTGCGAATTTATTATATATATATATACACATTTCGCAATTTTTTTGTCAGAAACAAATCTAATTACTTGACTATTACAGACTTCGCACTCGATAATTAATTTTTAAAAAAGTAGCAAAAAGTAGCTATCGAAAAATTAAATTAAAAAATTTATTACTTTTAAAAATAATTGAATTCTTGTGTTGGATATTGTTATTTATGAAGACAATTGAATTTTGCAAAGAATTTTATTAAAATAACTCAAAATAATTGAATTTTCGGGAATAATTTTGTTATTCATCGACATATCAAATTAATTTCTTATTAGGAAGAATTTTATTAAAATCGAAAAGAATAAGGGAATTATTTCAAAATAATTTAGTTTAAATTGTATTTAAAATAATTGTAATCCTGCAATGAATTATATTGTTTATGAAAATAATTGAATAGTTGCAAAGAATTTTATCAAAATTTTCAAAAATAATTGAATTTCTGAGAAGAATTTTATAAAAATTATTAAATAATTAATTTCTTTCGACTTATTTTATGCAAATTCTAATTTAAGTAATTGAATTCCTGAGAAATTTTTATTATTCATGAAAACAATTGAATACTTACGAAAATTTTTACAACAATTTTTTTAAATAATTCGATTCTGTTTGGAAATTTTATGAAAATAGTATAGATATTGGAAATCATTGAATTGCGAGAAGAAAAAGAATTCTATTAAAAATTTTGAGTATAATTGAATGTCTGTGTGGCATTTTATTACATTTTTATTAAATAATTAAATTTCCAAGACGAAATTTATTACTTTTAAAAATAATTGAATTCTTGTGATGAATATTGTTATTATTTATGAAGATAATTAAATTTTGCAAAGAATTTGATTAAAATGCTTCAAAGTAATTGAATTTTTGGGAATAATTTTGTTGTTTATTTAGCTTCAATATTTTTGGGCTCTTGAAAAATACTTTACTTATTTAATAGTCTCCACTTTTTGGTAAAAAATCTAAAATTGTCAAAAATTCTCAAAAATTCGAAAAACCGAATTTCCTAAAATTCGACATTTTTTCTTTTCTTTTATGGCATTTAGCTTCAATATTTTTGGACTCTTGAAAAATACTTTACTTATTTAATAGTCTCCACTTTTTGGTAAAAAATCTAAAATTGTCAAAAATTCTCAAAAACCGAATTTTTTAAAATGTAAAATTTTGTTATTTTTGAAAATAATTGAATTCTTCATAAGAATTTTAAAAACATTGTTTTAAATAAATAATTTTTTCGAAATATAATAAATATTATGAAAATTTTATTTTAAATAATTGAATTCTTGTGGAAAACTTTATTTGTGATTAATTAATTAATTAATTTAAAGTAGTATTAAAAATAATTGAAATTCTTCAAAGAGTTTTATTATTTATAAAAATAATTGAAATTCTTCAAAGAGTTTTATTATTTATGAAAATAGTTGAAATTCTTTAAAGAGTTTTATTAGTTATGAAAATAATTGAATTCTTGCTTAGAATTTTATGAAAAAATTTTTTAATAAATTAAAATTTTCGTGAAGAGTGTTATTATTAGTGAAAGTAATTGAATTATTTTGAAGAATTGTTGAAAAATTTTGTTTAATAATTTATTTTTTCGAAATTTTTTTGAAACTACAATTCTAAGTTAATTGAATTCCTGTGGAAATTTTGTTATTTAATAATTGAATTTTGGATGAATTCTATTAATTTTTTTTTATATAATTAAATTTTTTTGCGAAATTTTATGAAAATATTATAGATATTAAAAATATTTGAAATTCAAATATTTTTCGAAAATAATTGAATCGTTTTAAAGAATATGATTATAATTTTTGAGAATAGTTTTTTAATTTCTAGTATCAGCGAATTTAATATCTGAAAGAATAATTGAATTGTTTTAAAATAATTTAATTAAAATTGTATTAAAAATAATTAAAATCCTACAATGAATTTTATAATAATTTATGAAAATAATTGAATGGTTGCAAAGAATTTTATCAAAATTTTCAAAAATAATTAAATTTCTGAGAAGAATTTTATTATTTATGAAAATAATTGAATTATTGCGAAAATTTTTATTAAAATATTTGAAAATAATTTAAATTCTGTGAAAAAATTTGTTATTTTTGAAAATAATTAAATACGTCATAAGAATTTTATAAACATTGTTTTGAATAATTAATTTTTTTTGATATATAATAAATTTTATGAAAATTTAATTTTAAATAATTAAATTCTTGTGAAAAATTTTATTTGTGAAAATAATTGAATTTTTCAATTAATTATTTTAAAATAGTATTAAAAATAATTTAAGTAATTTAAAGTAGTGTAAATTCTCAGAAAAAAATCAGAAATAGTAGCTTTGAGAAGCTGAAATCTAAAAAAAAGTGTCCAAATAGTAGCATTACGTAAAAAAAGTAGTGAATTGTAGGTTTTAGTGGATGAGTGCGATGCCTGCTATTATAAAATATTTACTGAAATTAGATAATTCTTTCAAAATCAAAATTGTTTCCAAGCGAAATATTTTGTAAAAATGTTGTTCAAATTTTTTTTTCGTTGATGGACTTACATTTGGTTGGAGTTTGTGAAAAAATTTCTAAACTGATAGCTATTTTTAAATCCTAGGACTGTATACCTACTAACTCTGAGACACTTTTTAATTTTAACAGCACTAGTCGAAAATTTATTTAAAACTTTCTTTAATATACACAAAATACATTGAAATTCCAGAGCGTGAAAAACATTACGAAGCAATCTTCTTTATTTTCGTGTCACGAACCGCAATTCGAGGACTACAATGAATTTGAAACGCTTGCAACATTTTTCTCAGGATAGAGGAGAATTAGTAACCATTCGGTCAATAAGTTTCCTAGAAAAAAATCTGTTCCACAAATTTAAATTCAAAAACCAATAAGCAAATTCAAAAACAAAACAAATTCAAAATCAAAGGAAATTCAAATTCGTAAACGCAGGCTTTGCACTCGATTATTAATTTCATAATCAAATATATATTAAAAAATTAAACTAATTTTAGAAAAATTTTAGTTTTTAAAATTTTTTTAAAATCTAAGTTCTTTAATATTTTTAATTAAATTAATTTTAAGTTGAAATTTTACTAAATTTCAAATCAAAATATTTTGAAGTTCATCTACTTATGAAAATTGTAAACGCTATTCTTTTAACATTGAATTAATTTTGAAATATTTAAGTGAATTTAAATTTCAAGAACGAACAGAATAACTTTCGAAAACAACCATTTTTTAGGATTTCGATCAAATTTCCCTGACTGTTCCAGGTTTTTTGAAGGTTTATAAAATTTCCTGATATTTCCAGGTTGCTTGGCAACCGTGTGAATTCTAAAAAATACTTTTAATAAAAATTCCTGACCAATTCTTCTTTCCCTGAAATCCCTGACCTATGGCAATCCAGTATAATATGAAAATGGAAGAATTTTTTTGTTCCAACTATAAAAATTGTTGGATTTAAATAATTTGAATTTGACGCAAACTATAGAATTTATTTGATGCGATAAAATGAAATAAAAAAAGAAAAATAAAAAAATAAAAAGCGCAATGAGGTGGATGCATTCGTTGTGTATAATCTAAGGATCGCTTATCTCAGGAGAGGCGAACCGTCGCTGTTCTGTCCCACGCTAATTAGGTTTTATAGGAGAAAGACCGCGTTTCGCATAATCGTATGACCGGCAAGTAAAGCGATGATCGAAACTCTCAAGTCAAATGCGGCTTCTTCGGACAAGGATTATTTTTAATTCAATCAACGTCACGAATCGCTCGCTCGTTTCTCCTCTCATTTTGTATATTGTGAGTTAGGGGAGTTGTCCAATGGATTTGAATACACACATGCCAAATGTCGGTCCATCGGTAGGGTCCGTACGTCCTCGCGGTTCTTCCATGGCCGTCGATCCGTTTGTCCGCTCGTTCGGATCTCGTGGCAATAAATAAGGGACGAGACGCAGTAGGACAGTCGCGATGTCGTGCGGAATGCATCGGCTTCTGTCAAACGGATGGGCCATTGAACGGCGGAACACTCCTGGATCACTGATCCAAGTCTAGATTGTATTAAGGCTTTTCCAAAATGAGCGATTCCGTGCAAGCGCACAATCATTCTCTTCTCTCAAGTCTTGGCAACTAACGATTGCCAAATCTGGACGTGAACGCGTCCTTCTCACATTATTTTCTTCTTCTTTTTTCCCCCCTTTCTCTCTCTCTCTCTTTCTTTCTGTGTTTCCTCTTTCCATACACGCAAAACGCAAAACCAGAAATACAATTCTCAATATTCATAGGCATCGGAATTGCTCCGATTTATGCGACTATTGATACTTTCCGACACTTTTTTCATCTCATGGTTTTTCTGCAGATATCAAATTGAGACAAAAAATAAATCAAAAGTGTTGCGATGCAACACTTTTGATTCGTTTTTTGTCTCAATTTGATATTCCAAGAAAAAATGAGGATGCAACACTTTTGATTCGTATATTGTCTCACTTTGATATCCTTACAACAGTTTAGTTACTATTTTCTTATAAATAAGTTACTAATGGTACTTATTTCGTTAAAAAAAGACACTAATTAATTTAAATAAATATAAATTTATTTAATACAGGGTTGCTACTCAACCTGAAAACCTGGAAATGTCATAGGGAATTTTATAAACCTAGAAAAAAATCTGTAAAAGTCAGGGAATTTTAATTGAAATCCTGGAAAATTGTTATTTTCTGAAGTTATTGTGTTTATTCTTGAATTTTAGTTAAATATTTCCAAATTAATTCAATTTTAAAAGAGTTGCGTTTACAATTTTCCAAGGTTCGCACTCATCTACTAAAACCTACAATTTACTACTTTTTTTACGTTATGCTACTATTTGGATACTTTTGTTTTTAGATTTCAGCTTCTAAAAGCTACTATTTCTGATTTTTTCTGAGAATTTACACTACTTTAAATTACTTAAATTATTTTTAATACTATTTTAAAATAATTAATTGAAAAATTCAATTATTTTCACAAATAAAATTTTTCACAAGATTTCAATTATTTAAAATTAAACTTTCATAATATTTATTATATTTCAAAAAAATTTATTATTTAAAACAATGTTTATAAAATTCTTATGACGCTTTCAATTATTTTCAAAAATAACAAATTTTTCGCAATAATTCAATTATTTTTATAAATAATAAAATTCTTCTCAGAAATTTAATTATTTTTGAAAATTTTGATAAAATTCTTTGCAACCATTCAATTATTTTCATAAATTATTATAAAATTCATTGTAGGATTTTAATTATTTTTAATACAATTTTAATTAAATTATTTTGAAACAATTCAATAATTATTCTTTCAGATATTAAATTCGCTGATACTAGAAATTAAAAAACTATTCTCAAAAATTATAATCATATTCTTTAAAACGATTCAATTATTTTCGAAAAATATTTGAATTTCAAATATTTTTAATATCTATAATATTTTCATAAAATTTCGCAAAAAAATTTAATTATATAAAAAAAAATTAATAGAATTCATCCAAAATTCAATTATTAAATAATAAAATTTATCCACAGGAATTCAATTAACTTAGAATTGTAGTTTCAAAAAAATTTCAAAAAAATAAATTATTAAACAAAATTTTTCAACAATTCTTCAAAATAATTCAATTACTTTCACTAATAATAACACTCTTCACGAAAATTTTAATTTATTAAAAAATTTTTTCATAAAATTCTAAGCAAGAATTCAATTATTTTCATAACTAATAAAACTCTTTAAAGAATTTCAACTATTTTCATAAATAATAAAACTCTTTGAAGAATTTCAATTACTTTTATAAATAATAAAACTCTTTGAAGAATTTCAATTATTTTTAATACTACTTTAAATTAATTAATTAATTAATCACAAATAAAGTTTTCCACAAGAATTCAATTATTTAAAATAAAATTTTCATAATATTTATTATATTTCGAAAAAATTATTTATTTAAAACAATGTTTATAAAATTCTCATGAAGAATTCAATTATTTTCAAAAATAACAAAATTTTACATTTTAAAAAATTCGGTTTTTGAGAATTTTTGACAATTTTAGATTTTTTACCAAAAAGTGGAGACTATTAAATAAGTAAAGTATTTTTCAAGAGCCCAAAAATATTGAAGCTAAATGCCATAAAAGAAAAGAAAAAATGTTGAATTTTAGGAAATTCGGTTTTTCGAATTTTTGAGAATTTTTGACAATTTTAGATTTTTTACCAAAAAGTGGAGACTATTAAATAAGTAAAGTATTTTTCAAGAGCCCAAAAATAATGAAGCTAAATGCCATAAAAAAGAAGAAAAAATGTTGCATTTTAAAAAATTCGGTTTTTCGAATATTTGACAATTTTAGATTTTTTATCAAAATTCTTCGTAGAAATTTAATTAATTTCAAAAATTTGTCAAAATTTAACTATATTTTCAATGTCTACTAATTATTTTTAAAAAGAAAGTTTAATAAAATTCGTCTCAAGAATTCAATTATTTTCAAAGTAATATAATTCTTCGCAAAAATCCAATTATGTTAGAAAATTTACAAAAATTCATTTGGAATTTTAAAACGAAAATAATTTTATAGAATTATTTACTAGAAATTATTATTTATTAGCATTTTTATTTTTTTGATAATAATTCTAACATTTCCTTTTCTTTTTGTTCCAGGTGAGTTGAACAATATTTTTCCTGTCGAGTTTAATTCGTAAGTAAATATATTTCAAAATATATAATTATATGTTGTAAGTCAAATCTAATTATGAAAGGAATAATTCAAAAATTCTGATTTATTTATTTAAAGAAAAATATTAGCTCCGCAGTATTTTAATTGAACTGACAATTAATTAATTTGGAAAAAAATGTCGGAAAAGTTTTTACATAATTTAAAAAGTCCCCTTTTTCAAAAGTAAATTCCCTTTTTCAAAAATAAATCCCTTTTTTTAAAAACTAAAATCCCCTTTTTTCAATGTCAGGTTTGCCATAAAAATTTTATTTTTTTGTCTTATACTTTACCCTGATTTTCAGACAGAATTTTGACGTTTTCCCTAAACCCAAAATGAAAGAACTTCAAAAAGAGTTTAATTATAAAAAAAACCGGTTTTAAAAGCAGAAATTCATTATTTAAAACTTTAAGGGTGCCTACTTAAATAATTTAAAAATAAAATTATTTGAACTCATAAAATTAATCTAATGTTTATTATAGGGTTTTTATTATTTTGTTTGAAAATTGTTAATAATTTGGAGAAAATGATATTCACAGTTGGTAATTATTTATATGCGGCCAATTGAGATTTATGGAAAAGCATTTATAATCTATAAACGCGATAGTGAAATCTTTCTTTAATGATTTATAATCCAATGACAAAATTTAGTTACAAAGCTTCATTAACACTTTCGCTCCGCTAGGAAATTATTTTAAATTATCCATTTCCAATTATATCTACTGTGGAACGATCTAGACATTATTATCTGATTATGAAATTTACACTTGTTACCTCAATTCACTGAAATAATTAAAATCAGATAATTACAAATGTATAATCTTGGAAAATATTTTTTAATTTATTGTTTCAAAAAATTATTTAAAGCAATTTGTTAGAAATTTGAAGGATTCTTAAATACATATGGAAACAATTGTTTAAAATTGAAAATAATTGTTAAACGTTTAAAACTCTGTGCGAATGGTTATACACTAAAAAAAAATTATTTGATTTAAATAATCGATTACTTGTCTATTATCAAATAAATATTTACTTGAATCAAATAATTTTTATTTAAATCAATTTAATCATTAAAATAAAAATGATTTGTTTCCAGTTAATATTTACTTGATAATAAGTCAAGAAATCGGTGATTTGAATAAAATAAATTTTTTTTCAGTGTAGATTATTTTGCCCGTATGAATAATTGTTGAAAATTGAAAAAGAATTGTCAAAAATTGAAAACCCTTTTATATAGTTGTAATAAATTGTTCTTCTCAATATTTCTGATGACTCCTGGGGAAAAATCTATTATCTTTTATTTCTTATAGTTTTATATTTCGCTTTTCCTTTAGAATTTTCATTCCTGGACATATTTGTCAGAAATGCACACACAGTCACTTCAAAAACTTTCTATGCTGGAAAAAAAATAATAAATCGTTCTCTATTTTAAAATAGACCGAATCTCAATAATAACTTTTCTTTTATTTTTTATCGCTCTCTATTCCGTTTTCTATCCATGATATATTCCATTTAATCCAGCAATGAAGATAAAAAAGTCTATTGCGTTTTATCCGAATGACCCGCTCTTCTTTCATTCTTTTGATATAAAACAAAAAAAAAAACACAAAATTTTTTCCTATTTCTACAAAACAATAAAGGATATTTTATTATATCAGTGGCTTTTGCCAAAAAATACATTTTCATTCATCTTCTTTATATGTGCGTACATACACCTAGTGTGGAATTTATTTTATTTCTATCCGAAATTCTTTTTGCACCTTTGTTGACTAAAAGGATGTTTTTAAAATATTTTCATCTTTCTGCTATTATTAATAAAATTTTGTATTATTTTCGATATTTTTATTTATTTGTTGTATTTTTTAGTTTTATTATTTACTTGTATTTACATGACTCCGCAGAAATTCAATTCTGTTCAAAAATTTTTTAAAATTCTCTTCAAAATTTCAATTATTTTTAGAAATAATAAAATTCTTCTCCGAAATTTAATTATTTTCAAAAATTTTCCTCAATTCAATGATTTTCAATATCAACTATTCTAATAAAATTTTCCAAAAGATTTTAATTATTTAAAAAAATTTAAATAAAATTCTACGTAAACATTAAATTATTTTCATAAAATAATAAAAATTTTTACGGGAATTCAATTATTTACCAATTTTTTTTTAAATTTCTTTGCAGTAATTCAATTATTTACATAAATACTAAGATTTTTACAGGGGAATCAATTATTCTCGTAAATAATAAAATTTTTTTTAGAAATTCAATTCTTTTCAAAAATTATAAAACTCATTGCAGAATTTCAATTATTTTTTACTTAATTTTCATCCAATTTCTCCAAAAATGTCATTATTCTTAAAAATTTTATTAAAAGTCGTCGAAAGAATTCAATTATTTAAAAATTTGCTGATGAAATTCTTTTTGAGAATTCAATTTTAGGAAACATTCAATTATTTAATAAATTATTTTTTGTATTTAAATAATTCAATTCTAGCAGAATTTTATAAAAAAAATTGATTTTAAAATCAATCATTTTTAAAAATAATTGAATTTTCAAAAGGTTTTTAAATAAAATTTTTGAAAATTTGAACTTTTCATATTCTTAATAAAGAATTGTGTAGAATTCATTTTTTTAAAAGTTTAATTGCATTTTTCTTAATTATTTGAAGTTTTTATTTTGAAATATATATTTAATTGAAAAATTTCTGAAGAATGGAAATTTTGTAGAATTGAATTGTAAACAAATAGAATGAAAATGATCGAAAATGATTTTCAAAAAATTATTAAAAATAATAGATTTATAGAAGAATTGTAGTTAAAAACAATAAAAAAAAATTGAATTTTGGAGAAGTTACAAATTTTTGCAGAAATTCAATAATTTTGAAGAGCAATAAAATTCTTCGCAGGAATTGAATTATCTTAAAAAATAATAAAATGCTTCTTAGGGATTCAATTATTTTCACAAATAATAAAACTCATAGCAGAATGTCAATTATTTTTAATAGAATTTTAATAGAATTTTCTCGAAAAATTTAATTACACTCTAAATCTGAATCAGTGAAAATATCACTGATTTCAATTCAGTGGCCCAGTTTTCTTTAATTCATCAGTGGAATTTCACTGAAAATCAGTAAAAACCACTGATTGTTACTGTAATTTCACTGATTCATCAAAGAAAACTACTGGGCCACTGAATTGAAATCAGTTAAATTTTCACTGCTTCAGATTTAAAGTGTAATTTTAAAAATTTTATTAAAATTCCTCGAGAGAATTCATTACTTAAAAATTTGTTGATAAAATTCTTTATGAGAATTGAATTTTAAGAAACATTCAATTATTCAATAAATTATTTTTGTATTTAAATAATTGAATAATTGAATTGAATTTGTTGACTAACAACTGTAAGTAAGCAGAAGATAAAGTTCACTCAAAAAATAATTTTTCATCTTCTGCTGATTATCGGCTGTGGTTACTTTTTATGAATTGTGAATTAAATTAATTTTGATGACTTAAATATTAATTGGAAATGTTCTAGCAATAGTTTAGGACAAGTAAAAATTTGTTGACTAACAATTGTTAGTAAAAAAAAGATAAACTTTGCTCAAAAAATAATTTTTCATCTTCTGCTGATTATCGGCTAAGGTTACTTCTTATGAATTGTGAATTAAATTAATTTTGATGACTGAAATATTAATTGGAAATGTTCTAGCAATAGTTTAGGACCAGTAAAAAATTTTTTTTGTTAAATTGAAAATATAGAGGATAAAAAAAATTTTTAACAATAATAAATTTTTGAAGGGAATTTACTCTACTTTTTTTGCGCTCGGAACATTTTTGGTGTATGTGACGTAATCTCGGTGAAGTTATCTAGGTTACCAAATCCTCATGTATCTTTTGTGTAAAGCGGGTGAGGTTGAATTTTTCTCTTTCTTGAAAGAATTCTGTACTTTAGCGTTGCTCCAGGAAAGCACCGTGTAAGCTCTAGGACAAAGTTGAGAAAGGTGAAGTCTACCCGGAGCCGAGTTATATAGAAATAGTGCAGAGGAGAGAAAGAGAGAGAGAGAAAAAAAGAGAGAAAGAGAGTGAGAGAGAGAAACTTGATGTCGACCAATAGTTCATATGCCGGGTGTCGCGTCGCGAACGTGCTCCGGCTGACAATGGTGTCTCACGTACTCGAAAATTCGAAGGCGTGTGCATTTATTTCGCGGGCCTCCTATAAGATTGCATCCTTTTTGCCAGACTCGTCCTACTCGTTGGGCGTCTTGCCGTTTTTCACACGTTACGTGCTTTTTCACCCAAAAGTGCAAAAAAAAAGTACATTTCAAAATGCTTCATTGTTACCTTGCCGGGGGATGGGAGGCGGGGGAGAGGGAAATTGCATTCAAAATTTACTGTCATTTATTTCCTTCACCCCACTATATGATGAATGTATACTCTCTAAATTTTGAATCAGTTAAAAATAAATAACTGATTGTCAGTGAAAAAATGACTGATTTTCAGAAAAAATTAATTGAAAATTACTGGGTTGCCACAGGTCATGAAAACTTCATGAAAAGTAGAATTTGGTCCGGGAAATTAGGGAAGGGTCAGGAATTTTTAATTAAAGTACTGGAAAAAATTAAATTTTTAAATTTCATAAAAAAATTCTGAATTTTTATTCAAAAATTTAAAAAAATTGCAATTATCTTTATGAATAATAAAATTCTTCTCCGAAATTCAATTATTTCCAAAAATTTTCCTCAATTAAATGATTTTTAATATTTATTATTTTAATAAAATTTTCTAAAATAATTCATTTATTAAAAGAAAATTTAATAAAATTCTTCTCAAAAATTCAATTATTTTCAAAAATAATAAAAATTTCACAGAAAATTTTCTTAAATGATCAAAGTTTTACAGGGATTCAATCATTTTCAAAAATTTCACTAAAATTCTCGTACAAATTTCAATTATCTTTATAAATAATAAAATTCTTCTCTGAAATTCAATTATTTACAAAAATTTTCCTCAATTCAATGATTTTCAATATTTTCTATTTTAATAAAATTTTCCAAAAGAATTCAATTATTTAAAAAAAATTTTTAATAAAATTCTTCTCAAAAATTCAATTATTTTCAAAAATAATAAAAATTTCACAGAAAATTTTCTTAAATGATCAAATTTTTACAGGGATTCTATTACTTTCAGAAATAATAAAACTCATTGCAGAATTTTAATTATTCTAATAACAATTTTCATCGAAGATTTTAATTTTTAAATTTAATTCTTAAAGATTTTATTAAAATTTGTCAAAAGAATTGATTTATTTAAAAATATGTCGTTAAAATTCTTCATAAGAATTAAATTTTAAGAAACATTCAATTATTCAATAAATTATTTTTGTATTTAAATAATTGAATTCTTTTAACTAACACTTCTGTAAAAAATTAATTTTTTTGAATTATACTTGAAATTATTTTTTTGAAGTTTTTATTTACTAATATATATTTAATTGAAGAATATCAGAATAATTGAAATTTTGTAAAATTGAATTGTAAAAAAATGAGTTTGAAAATTGTCAAAGAACTTTTTTTTAAAAATTATTATAAATAATGGATATAAAGAAGAATTTCAGTTAAAAAAATTTTTTTTTTAATTTAATATTGAAGATGTTACAAATTATTGCAGAAATTCAATTATTTTCATAAATAATATAATTCTTTTTAGGAACTGAATTATTTTCATTAATAATGAAACTCATTGCAGAATTTTAATTATTTTTAATCCAATTTTAATCAAATTCCTCGAAAAATATAATTTTTCTTAAAATTTTTATTAAAATTCGTCAAAAGAATTGATTTATCTAAAAATTTGTTGATAAAATTCATTTATAACAATTCAATTTCAAGAAACATTTAATTATTCAATAAATCATTTAGTTCTGTATGTAAATAATTGATTTTATTCTCGTCAAAAGTTAATTTATATTTTCAAAAATTTCCCTCAATTTTATGATTTCTAATATCTACTATTTTCAGAAAATTTTTCAAAAGAATTCAATTGTTTTAAAGAAAATTTAATAAAATTCTACGCAAACATATAATTATTTTCATAAATAATAAACATTTCACAAGAATTCAATTATTTACAAATTTTTTATAAATTTCTTTCCAATAATTCAATTATTCTCATAAATAATACAATTTTTTACCGTGATTCAATTATTTTCATAAATAATTAAATTTTTTACAGCGATTTAATTATTTTCATAAATAATACAATTCTTGTGAGGAATTCAATTGTTTTCATAAATAATAAAAATCATCGCAGAATTTAAATTATTTTTAATAAAATTTTAATTGAATGCCTTGAAAAATGTAATTATTTTTAAAAATATTAATTATATTAATTATTTGCAAAATTTGTAAATTACATTCTTTATAAGAATTGAATTTTAAGAAACATGCAATTATTTAACTAATTATTTATTTGTGTACTTAAATAATTCAATTTTCATAGAATTTTCAATTAAAAATTGATTTAAAATTGAATTTTAGTTAAAATTTTAGATAATAATTGAATATTAAAAGAAATATAGCGTGAATTTTTAAAAATAATTGAATTTTGAAAGGGGTTTAAATAAAAACTTTGAAAATTTGAATTTTTCATATTTTTAACTAATAATTCTGTAGAATTAGTTTTTTTCGAAAAGTTCAATGGATTTTTTTTTAATTATTTGAAGTTTTTAATTTCTAATATATTTAATTTATTGAAGAATGTCAGAATAATAGAACATTTTTTTTAGTATCTATATCTAACAATTTTTAGAGTGAATCAGAGATATTCTTTAGGATCAGGAAAAAAGTCAAAATTTTGACATGGAAATCGGGGAAAAGTCAGGGGAAAATTGTTTTTTTTTCTAATCAAGAAATGAAACCAAAAGTAAATAGTAAATCCGGTTCTAAAATTAGTATAATATGGACATTTGAAAATAAATTACGAATGCAAATTATTGTCGCGAGGACCCTTCGTAAATCCACCCTTCGATGACGAATCAGATTAAATCTTAATTTGAAAATGTTACTAGCTATATACGGAAATTGCAGAAGCTCGAACGAAACTCGAGGCAAATGAATATGTGTATATGTGTGTACGTGTGTACATGTGCGTTTGTTAACTTCGTGTCGCCTGATAACTTAATAATGACCCCGGGGATCTATGATTTAGTGTTCTTTTGCGTTTTGACCGCCTATTCCCTTTATGCAGTTGCGGGACTTGCAAACATTTTTCCAGAAACATTTAATTTTTGTCGAGTAAAAAAAATTTTAATATTATTGAAATGTACAGTTGGTTTTCGCGTTATTCGTTTCTTCTTCGATTTTATCCAAAGGGAAATTTGCTGTCTATATTTTATTTTATGTTTTGATGCTATTTTCCGATATCTGAAAATTTTGCCAAAAGTCAGGGAAATCAGGGAAAAGTTGGGGGTTGTTATCGAATGTACTGGAAAAAGTAACAAACTTCTGGAATTACTATTAGAAATTCTGATTTTTGGTGACGAAAAATATGTTTGAAAAACATAAAAGTCTTAATTTCTTCTTTTATGATTTTTTTCACTTTAAAATCTGTAAATAATTAAGTTTATTTCGATTAATTAAATTTTAGAATAGTTTTCTTTTCGTTAAATAATTCTTTTCAACTTTAAAAAAAATTAGTTGGAACAGTTTCAATTTTCAAAACATAAGATTTAAAACTAAAATTCATGAAAACTTCAATTTCGGTGAAGAAATTAATAATAATTATAAATATCTATTTGAAAAGTTATTCAACTTTTGAATAATTTTATTTAAAATTCTAAAAAAATTGGATTTCGAAAAAAATGTAATTTAATTGCTCAAAGATATTTGGTTTTTTAAAATAATTTTAATAAAAAACAATCAAATTAATTAAAATATTATTTAATTATAATGTTGATATAAAAATTAGCGTTCAAGATTCTAAATTTAAATCTAAAATAATTAAATTACAATTTTTTTTTAAATTGAAGTTGCAAAAAGTTCAATATTTAAAATTCTAAAAAATTTGGATTTTGAAAAAATTTTAATTTAATTTCTTATAGATATTTGAATTTTTAAAATAGTTTTAGTAAAAAACAATCAAATTAATTGAAATGTTACTAAATATAATACAATTTGTTAAAAAGTTTCGTTAGAAATTTAAAAAAAATCGAAATCTCAAGGAATTTTAATTAATTAAATAAATTTAATTGACTTTTATAAAGAGTTCTAAATAAAAAATTTGATTCATATGTTCGTTGGTGTATAAAGCAGCGTTAAAAATTCTGAATTAAGATCTAAAATAGTTGAATTACATTTTTTTTTAAATTGAAGTTGCAAAAAGTTCTGTATTTAAAATTCTGAAAAATTTGATTTATAAAATATATCGATTCTATTTTTGATAATTAAATTGAAGATGATTGAAATTTTTTAAACAGTTAATTAAAAATTTGTTAAGAAATTGAAATTTCCTGAAATTTTGCCAAAAATAATATTGAAGTTTTAAAGATATTTATTAAGATTTTAAAAAATAATCGAGAAAAGTTTGATACAGTATAACTAATTTTATTTGTAAATGTTAAAATTAATTGTAAACAGGCTTAATCATAATTTTTATTGTCTTTTGGAAGAATATTGTGTCAACTGTTTTTTGTATGTTAATCTAAAGAAAACAAAATTTAATGAAGAGTTTGTAGTGCAGGGAAAATTTTTTTTACGTGGTGGGTTCAATTACGTGGGAAGAAAATTGTTAGATCATCTCCAGTGTTGTCTCCCCCTTCCCCCCCCCCTCTCTCTCTCTCTCTCTCTCTTTTTCTCGTGTATTCGAGGACAAATATTGGATCAATGGTATAAGGTTCATCATTTTTGTCTGGTTCTTGAAGGTATATTCTTTATTTTTTTGTTCTTTGATTTATTTTTCCAACGGATTATTTTGATCACGAACATTTCAGCATTTTGCTTTTATACCCGGGAATTGATAATTCAGTTAGGAGGTTCACACAGTTGATTTAACTGTGGGTCTTTCTGTACTACAACACAGTAGTGTCGGTGCTGCATTGGGGATTCACAATTCAATTAGAAGTTAAACGCTGTAGGTCTGTACAAGGTATCCCAGTTGCCCCCAACTCTCCTATCTTCTTCTTCTTCTCTCTCTCCTCCTTCTCGCAGAATTCTCCGTACGAAGGGCAAAAGTGGAATTGAAGGGCAAGGGGAAAGATGAAGGTTGGAATGGAGGAGTATAGGAGGGAGAGGAACCAAGTCGATCTCATAATCTCTCGCTCTGTCTGTCTTGGTTTCTCTCTACCCCTAATAAAGTATTCAGTCAGAATAACAATGAGCACCAATGTCACTTGAACTCATGAAATCCTAACTCTTTAATAATCATGCATTATTCTGATCCTTATTCTTATACTTCAATCTTTGGCAACAATTTTTCATTGCTTTTTTTCTGTTTGAAAAAAAGGAATTTTTTTGTTTGAGAAAAAGGAATTTCCTTTTTTTGAGAAAAAAGGATTTTTTCTGTTTGAGAAAATCAGAAAAATGATTTTTTTGGTAAAGTAAAAATGGATTTTTTCTGTTGCAGAAATAGTAACTTTTTTAGTTGAAAAAGAAAAGCTAGTTTTGCTAGAGGAAAAATAACTTTTTTGTTGAAAAAGAAACGCTAGTTACGTTGTAGAAAAAATAACTTTTTTTGGTCAAAAAGAAACTATAGTTTTGTAATAGAAAAAATAACTTTTTTTAGTCATAAAGAAAAAAATATATATATATATATATATATTGTTTTGTTATAAAAAAAATATAAATTTTTTTTTTTAAAAGAAACGCTAGTTTTGCTCAAGGAAAAATAACTTATTTTGTTGACAAAGGAACGCTAATATAAGTTTGCTTCAGAAAGAATAACATTCTTTGTTAAAAAAGAAATGATAGTTTTGCTAAAGAAAAAATAACTTTTTTTGTTGAAAAAGAAACAATAGTTTTGTTAAAAAAAATAACTTTTGTTGAGAAAGAACGCTAGTTTTGTTATAGAAAAAGTAACTTTTTTGTTAAAAAAGAAACGCTAGTTTTGCTTTAGGAAAAATAACTTTTTTTTAGAAAAAGAAACGCTATTTTTTGTTGTAGAAAAATACACGTTTTTTGTTTAAAAAAGATACTATAGTTTTGCTAAAGTAAAAATTTTTTTTTTTGTTGAAAAAAGAACGCTAGTTTTATTATAGAAAAAGTAACTTTTTTTAGTTTAGAAAGAAAAGCTAGTTTTGCTTTAGGAAAAATAACTTTTTTTGTTAAAAAAAACGCTAGTCACGTTGTAGAAAAAATAACTTTTCGTTAAAAAATAAACTCTTGTTTTGCTTTAGAAAGAATAACATTTTTTGTTAAAGAAAAAATAACTTTTTTGTTGAGAAAGAACGCTAGTTTTGTTATAGAAAAAGTAACTTTTTTGTTAAAAAAGAAACGCTAGTTTTGCTTTAGGAAAAATAACTTTTTTTGTAGAAAAGGAAACGCTATTTTTTTTTTTTGAAAAAATAACATTTTTTGTTAAAAAAGAAACGATAGTTTTGCTGAAGAAAAAATAACTTTTTTGTTGAGAAAGAACGCTAGTTTTGTTATAGAAAAAGTACCTTTTTTTGTTAAAAAAGAAACGCCAGTTTTGCTGTAGAAAAAATAAATTTTTTTGTAGAAAAAGAAACGCTATTTTTGTTGTAGAAAAAATAACTTTTTTTGGTGAAATAGAAACTATAGTTTCGTTGTAGAAAAAAAAATACTTTTTTTGTTATAAAACTGACGCTATTTTTGTTGTAGAAAACATAACTTACTTGTTGAAAAAAACGTTAGTTTAGTCGTAGAATGAAGTAATTTTTTTGGTTGAAAAAGAAACACTTGTTTTGCTTTGGAAAAAATAACTTTTTATTGTTGAAAAAGAAACGCTATTTTTGTTGAAGAAAACATAATTTTTTTGTTGAGAATGTACGCTAGTTTTGTTGTAGAAAAAATATAATTTATTTTGTTGAAGAAGAAAAGCTATTTTTGTTGAAGAAAAAAAAGTTTTTTTTTGTCAAAATGTGAAAAAATTCGGATTGAAATTCATTATTCAAATAATAAGCATTTTTAAGTCTCAGATGTTGGTGTGTGAACACTTAGTGTCAAAAACTGTATTTTAGGATTTTTAGTGATGATAATGTCACTAATTTCACTACTTCTACTCACTGGGTATTATAAAAATTTTATTTTCACTGTTTAAACTTAAAATGTTTAAAATAATTGTTTTTCTTCGGTTTGGCCACAAGGAAAAATTATTTTTACGCTTAGAGTCGACGCTAAAATCAGAGATTCCATTTTTTACATGATCATTTGATTTCTATTTACCGTAGCGTCGAAAACTATTTTTTTTTGAGTTTTTAGTGATAAAAGTGTCACTTCTTTTATTTTCCCTAAAAAGAAATTTTTTTTTGTTTTTTAGCGTCGACGCTAAATTTAAAAAACCTATTTTTAAATGTTGATTTAATTTCTAATTACTGTGGAGTCGAAAATAATTTTTTGGAGTTTTCAGTGATAAAAATGTCACTAATTTTTTTGGTTTTCATCACAAAGAATTTTATTGATCTTAACGTTGACGCTAAATTCAGAAACACTATTTTTAAATGATGATTTACTGTCGTGGCATTGACACTAAACGTCGATAAATATTTTTTAGAATTTTACTGATGAAAATGCTACTAATTTTTATGATTTGCTATTAATTTTTTTGATGATAGGTAAAAAAAAAAAATTCTTTGTCCCTTAGAGCAGACGATAAATTTAGACCTCCTTTTTTAAAATGATGATTTATTTTCTAATTACTGTGGATTATAATTGTGATTCTTAGAACTGTTTCTTTTATTTTCGTTTGCTGGTGGAAATGAAATGGAATATTGTGTAGGTACTTTGAAATGACATGTAAGAGATTTTTTTTAAATCTTCGTGACCGCAAAATGAAATTGCATCTATTAAATGCGTAATCTTCTGGTTGACAGTGCGCAGTGATTTATAAACAGTTTGTGGCGTTGCTTCCTTGATGAGCATTAAAGAGAAATAGAAGACATAAAAACAAATGCTGATTATTTATGTCACGTTCTGTTTTCAAGAGAATTTGTTTCTTTTATTTTTAGATTTTTTGGTAAAATCGTTTATTTAATTTTTATTATTCTTACTAGCAGTGAAAAAAAAATTATTTGATTCAGGTAATTATTTATTTGATAATAGACAAATAATCGGTTATTTGAGTAAAATAATCTTTTTTTTGTGTATTATTATTATTAATATTATGTCTCTGAAATGTAGGAAAAAATAAGATCTTTTGTAATTTTAAATCTCTTATTGTAACTCCTTTGATTATGCGTCTTTTTCATTTGGTTTATAATTGAATTTCAAAAAAACTTGAAGAAACAAAGAATTGCAGTGAATCTTTTGTATATCTTGTAAAGTCTTTTGAAGTATTATTTAATATATTAGTGAAAATTTCTCTTTTTCTTTTACATTTGCAATATTTATGTAATATTCCATGTAAACGGTTTATATTCCCTGATGAATGACAAGTTTGTGTACATTGAAGAAAAGACAAATTGAACATTTGATTTTGACGAATAAGAGAAAAAAAAGAAGATGTGTCAAGTTTCATTGGAAAAAAAGACTTTTCTTTTCGACTAAATAAGACATTGTTGTTGCATATCTCATTTTGTTGAAGTCTTTCGCGCCGAAAGACACAATAATGCATTGCATTGTACACACCTAGACATACACATAAATAATGCACTTTGCACGGCGCCACATAATTCATCGTTCTCATAAAAAGATTTTGTGTTGCATGAGTCTCCCGGGATACGGTAGACAGCTATTAAAAATTAACTTGCTGAAATTCTTTAATTTGGAAAATATGATTTTTCACCTCTATTCACCTTTATTTATTTTGAAATTAGAATTTATTTTGTGCACCCGCGAAAATTCTTCTTTTTTTTTCAAAAAAATTGGATTTGGTTATTGGTGTTTTTTTTCTGTACACAATTTTTCAAATGATATCAAATTGGATTTGGTTATTTTTCTGCAATCGAAAAACTAGATTTGTTAATTTGGTAACAGTTTGTTTTGGATTGAATCCGATTCGAAAAATTGTATTTGTTTTTTGGTGTTTGTTATTTTTCTATAAACGTAAAATTGAATTAAGAATTAATTAATTGATTCATTCATTCATGTTTCAATGTTTAGATATTTAGAAATTTGAAATTTCAAGGTGCGGTTTTTTCTCATTATTTTTTTAGTGAATATTCCGATTACGTGCTTGATAGATTGTAATTATTGGTGGAAAACTTTGATGCGCCTGATGATGGCACTTTGAAGCAAGGGATATATTCATTACATTGCTCGTATCCTTATTGATCATGATATTAATATCCTAAGGAAATTATCTCCCAAGAAACATCTGCAATCGAAAGCTATAATATTTCCAGTATTTCGTATTTAATTTATCCATAAAAAGATAACTTTTTCGGATTTAAATACACTTTAGAGGACCACCTACTTCGATTAAGAAGTTGATAGACAGCATTTTTTTTTTCTTTATACAAGTGAGATTTTTTTTAAAGACTTTTTTTTATGAGATTTTTTTTTACTTTCTTGAGATTGATATATTCAGTGAATATAGCAATTTATACGTTTCTCTCTAATGCTCAGAAGTATTAGAGTTTTGTTGTTTTATCTTTTTTACATTCTCATCACATGAGAAAGTATTTTTTTCTTTTTTTTTTTCGCTGACAGTGAGCGTGAGATATAAATTTAAATATCCACACACAAGCACATATCGAAAATACAAATGTGATTGAAATTTTATGACAATAATTTTCTAAATGAGACGCAATTATAGGTGTGCGGGGGAGAGACGCGTGCTGACCATTATTTTCTTTGGTTCCTAATTCAACAGATAAGAATCACTACGATTTTCCATTAACCGCGTCTATCCTTTTATTCTTCGGCACGCGCACTCTCTTTCTCAACAACGTATTTGATCATGAATAAAACATGAACGATTGAACGAGGCGTGAGCGAATTTAGTCAAGTAAAAACTAAAGTAGGAATGAAAATTCACTTCGGAAAGGAGAGAAAAAATTTTGTTTTTTTGATGATTAGTGTTACTTGTGTATTATTTCGGATAATTTGGAAAGAAATCGTGTTTTTATTAAAATTTTAGTAGAAATGGGCAACTATTTATATTTTTAGAAATAGTTCAAAAAAATTGTAATAAAAATCTTTCGAACGATTCAATTATTTTTAAAAATATGTTTCGAAATTCAATTTTAATTATTATTTTAATAAAGAATTTGCCTAAAGAGCCCAATTGTTAAAAAAAATTGTTATGAATTTCTTTGCAAATATTAAATTATTTTCATAAATAATAAAATTTTCATAGGAATTCAATTAATTAAAATGTGAATTTCATAAAATTTTTCGAAAAAAGCAATTATTTAAAAAGATTTTTATAAAATTCTGCGCAAGAATTCAATTATTTGAAAAAAGTTTAATAAATTTCTTCTCCAGAATTCAATTATTTTTATAACTAATAAAACTCATCGCAGGATTTCAAGTACTATTTTTTAATACAATTTTAAATAAATTCTTCGAAAAATGCATTATTCTAAAAAATTTTATTAAAATTCTCCAAAAGAATTCAATTATTTGAAAAAAATTTTGATAGAATTTGTTTATTAGAAATAAATATTTATTTTCAATATATTTTTAATTAAATTTGTTGAAAAAAATTACGAACAATTTTTAATGAAATTCTTTGTAGAAATTTAATTAATTTCAGAAATTTGTCGAAATTCAATTATTTTCAATATCTACTATCTTAGAAAAATTTCCTCAAAGAATTCAGTTATTTAAAAAAAATTTAATAAATTTCTTCTGAAGAAGAAGAAATTTTCAATTTTTAGTTCAATTTTAAATTAATTCTTCGAAAAGTGCAATTATTCTCATAAATTTTATTAAAATTCTCTTAAAGAATTCAATTACATTTAAAAGAATTTATAAAATTTGTTTATTACAAACAAATAATTACTTTCAATACATTTTTAATTAAAGTTTTTGAAAAAATTTAATTATCAAAAATTTTAATGAAATTCTTGGAAAAATGCAATTATTCTTAAAAAATTTATTAAAATTCTCTTAAAAAATTCAATTATTTTTAAAAAAAATTTATAAAATTTGTTTATTAGAAACAAATAATTATTTTTAATACATTTATAATTAAATTTCTTTAAAAAATTTCATTATAAAAAATTTTAATGAAATTCATCGTAGAAATTTAATTTCTGAAAGAATTCAGATATTTAAAAAAATGTAATAATTTCATTTTTTGAATTCAATTACATATTTTGTTAACAGTTTGCTTGGAATATTAGAAATTATTTCATAAAAGTACAAGCTCCATTCAGTGCAGCTTCAAAATATGTCCTATTGACCGTATGATTTTTGGTTCAGTGCTCTAGCAATCTAGTATGTACCTATATCTCTAGTCTGGCGCTTTTGTATTTTCATCCCACTGAATTCAGTATGAATTAAACAGACTTTTGTCTCTCTCTCTCTCTCTCTAAAAAAAATAAAAAAAACATGTTTAGAGCAATATTTCGTTCAGAACTTTGTCACTAGCAGGACAACGGATTCATGAGAAGGACAAACAATAGATTCATCAATACAGGAAGAGAGTGAGAGATATCGATAGCATATTTTTTCGCAACAGTATATATACAAGAGATGTGTCACCCGCACCTTTTCTCCATTTAAATTGATCAACGACAACGAAGAAAATAGATTAGTTTCATTCCAGCTTTTGTGAGTACGTTTCTGATAGCAGAAGCTTTTCTTTTAATAAGAAACAAGTTTTTTTTTTGTTCAATGATTGACAAACTTTATATTGTACCTATAGTTTATTACTTTCGTAGGTATTTTATTTACTTTCGTAAATAATTTATTGCTTTCGTAAATATTTCATAATAAAATGAAACACTCCATTAAAAAAAAATGAACAAGAATTTCCATTCAACATGAGAGTGAGCAAACAATGAACGTTACACGTTTTCCATCTTAGTCTCATCTCCTCACGTTTACTCTCCTCATGTTAGAATTTCATTTTAGCGCAGTAATCGAACACAACACAAATGAGTCATTAAACAAACAATCGAGATAAAAAAAAGGAAAAAAATATTTTCGTAATAATCTTCAATTTATGCGTTTACCCTAAATAAAAAAAAACCCGCAATTTTTGTATATAGTCTATAAAGAATAATGAAAGGTATAAAAATTTTAATAAACCCCCTCTATTGAAACTAAAAATAGGGCCATGAGTTTAATGTGGGAAGTTTTATTATTAAAATTCGATCAAGCAGATTGTGAGTTAGCTTTATGAAGTTTAATTATTTTGCGTTTTAATGGACCTCATCGTGTTTTCTGAGGCAGCGCTCTTTTGGGAAGAACCTGTTAATCGAAAACTCCCTAGTCATCGGAAGACAAAGCTTGCTTTATGATACGAAGTACTTTGAACGATACAACAACCACTACCACCACCACCATCACCACAAGTTTGTGTATGTCTTTTTTATTTCATCTTTTGTTTATTCTTTTCTTTTTTCTTTTCTTTTTATTTCAAGCAAAGACCGAGACGAATTTTTGTACAAAGAAATACTCACGTTAACGTTTCTCATGAGGCCCCTATTATATAAAGGACACACCGGTCAAGTGTATATACTATATATATATGTGTGTGTATAGTATATACATATATATAAATTCTGTAATGGTCTCGTTCCAGTTCAATGCCACTAGCTCCGCGGCTAAATGACCGATAATTATCGACGTCTCTTTAATAATAATTAGATAGGTAAACAGTAATGTCACGCGTGAGTAAACACTAATATTTCACGCATGATTAACATATTGACAAGTGTCAGTCATTTACTTAACTAGAATGCTTTTTACACCTATCTAATTTTTACTGAAGAGTCGATTAAAATTTCCCCTATAGGGGGAATATGGAATTATGAATGTTCCCCTAAATAATCAACAGATGATTTTTCCTGCTCTTTTCAATCGAACAGAGAAAAAAATCAACTAAATACTACGCATAGGGAAAAGTTTTATTTAAACCAAATATTCTATTTGGTTATTAATAGAAATTTTATTCGCCAGAAATAAAATTTTTAGTTTATGCAAATAAAATTTATTAATTTATTAAAAATCCGTAAATCCCATAAAAGTTCGTACACTGAAAAAAAATTTATTTGATTCAACTAACCGATTAATGAACTATTATCAATTAAATATTTTATTGAATCAAATAATATTTATTGGGGTCAATTAAATGGTTCAATTCATGTTTGCTTCAAATACTGAAATTATTGGTTCAAATATGAATTGAACCATTTAATTGACTCCAATAAATATTATTTGATTCAAGTAAATATTTACTTGATAATAGTCAATTAATCGGTTATTTGAATCAAATTAGTTTTTTTTTCAATGTAACTTTGCTTGAAGTTCGTAAAAGTCCGTTTTTTTAAAAAAAGGTCCGTTAAGTCCGTAATTTGATTCAAAAAGAATAAAAAGTTCGTAAATTGTACGTAATTTGGATAATTTTAGAGAAATTACAAATGATTGAAGAAATTCAATTATGTTTAACATTTTTTTTTAATTTTCATCAAAATTTCAATTATCTTTAGAAATAATTGAATTCTTCTCTGAAATTCAATTTTTTTCAAAAATTTTCCTCAATTCAAATAAAATGTTCTAAAACAATTCAATTACTTAAAAAAAAAATTAATAAAATTCTACACAAACTTTTAATTATTTTTCAAAAAATAATAAAAATTTCACAGGAATTTCATTATTTACAAATTTTTTTAATAAACTTATTCGCAATCATTAAATTATTTCCATAAATAATAACATTTTTAAGGGGATTCAATTATTTTCGTAAATAATAAAATTTTTTTTAGGAATTTAATTATTTTCATAAATAATAATAAAACACATCGTAGAATTTCAATTATTTTTAATACAAATTTAATCAAATCCCTCGAAAAAAGGAATTATTCTTAAATTTTTTTTTAAATTTGTCAAAAGAATAGAAAAGAGTAATAATAATCTTCGCAAAAATTAAATATTGTTAAAAGTGCTGAAATTCTTCTTAGGGATTCAATTATTTTTACAAAGAATAAAACTCATTGCAGAATTTAAATTATTTTTAAAACAATTTTAATCGAATTTCTCGAAAAATGTAATTTAATAATTTTATTAAAATTCGTTGATAGAATTCAATTATTTGAAAATTTGTTAACAACGATTCTTTATGGGAATTGAATTTTAAGAAACAATCAATTATTCAATAAATTATTTATTTTTGTATTTAAATAATTGAATTTTAGTAGAATTTTTTGAGAAAAATTGATTTAAAATTGAATTTTAGTTAAAATTTTAGATAATAAATTGAATATTAAAAGCGATATAGCGTGAATTTTTAAAAATAATTGAATTTTGAAATTAATTTTTAAAAAAAGTTTAATTTAATTTTTTTTATATTATTTAAAGTTTATATTTTCTAATATTTATTTAATTGAAACATTTACGAAGAATTGAAATTTTCTAAAATTGAATATTGTAAACAAATAAATTTCTTATTTATACATATAACAAATTAACAATTAAATAATTGAATAATTGAATAATCGAATAATTGAATAATTAAAAATAATTTATTTGGAGAAGAATTTTTACTTTAGTCGAGAAAATAATTAAATATTAGAAGAGTTATGATAGAAATTTATAGAAATAATTCAAAAAGCTTCCAAATTTTAATTGAAATTTTTGAAAATTTGTTATTCGAATAGTTTTAATTAGAAATTGTAAAGATTTTATTAATTGAAAAAATTTTATGTCAATTTATTTTGAAATTAATTGAATTTTTAAATGTATGTTTAATTTAAAAATTTTTTGAATAATTGAGATTTTCGAAAATTGAATCGTAAACAAGTGGATTTTAGGAATATTTTTAATTTTTTTATGTTTGAATAATTGAATTCTCAAAGAACTTTTTCAAAAAATTTTAGAAATAATTGATTTAGTGAAGAATTAATGTTAAAAATTCTAGAAAATAATTAAATTGAAATTAGGGAAACAAAAAATCGTATTTTTTGGCAACTGTGAAAAATTCTTTTCAATTGAACTTCAGAATTTTATTTTATAGGGATCAGGGAAAAAGTCAAAATTTTCCCTGGAAATCAGCGTGACTCACATTTACCTGATTTCAAGGGAAAATATTTTCGTGGTAACTTTGCAAAAAAAAGTACAGTAAATAAATAAATAGAGATTTTTTTTTCTTTTTAGTGAAAAAAATAAAATTGGGTTGAATTACATTTGGTTTAATAGTGTTTTCGGAATGTATCGCAACAGAAAGAATTTACTTCCCTTTAGGTTCGTTTTCTTTTATCTTCTTTTTTAACTCTCGCTCTCTCACTTCATTCTTCTCTTTCTCTCTCTTTCTTCGTTTTTCTTGACCGCAAACATCAACTCAGATATTTGTTGCACGCGGGTCCCTCGTAAACTCGAGCGTAAATTTTTGGCGTTTAAGAGCGCTGGACAATCGAATATTACTTTGGGGCTTATGAATATTCTTGGGCAAACGATAAAGAGAGTGAACGAACGCGCTTGAGTTGGCTGACGCCTTTTAAAAAGTCATATTTCATCTTTGGCTTAATATACAAAAAACTTGTATACAATATATTAGCAGCAATTCTGTTAAAATGTTTTTAAAAGTATTTCAAAGTATTTCAAAGTATTTCAAAGATTTTAAAGTATTTCAAAACATTTTTAAAACGATATTTTACTATAAAAGAAAATAATTTGTGTGTGGTCAAATTATTTTTATTTATTATCATTTGTATTTTTAGAAATTCTCTTTATAGTTGAGAGCCTATTTATTATAAGAAGCTGTTTATGAATAGGTTCTTGATGAGTTGTTATTAATTTGGGTGAAAATCGTTTTATGTAAGAGAAATTATTCTTTGGGAGAATTTTTTTGCTTGTCTCTTTGTATTTCTGTTGGAAGTAAAAGTTACGAAAGTGAGGAAGAAGAGAGAGACCGTTATTTTCTTATTGTGGTCGCAATTAGACGTCATCAGGGAATAGAGTTCGTACGATCTAAGCCGACATCGTAATTCGACTGGGATTTTAGAAACTCGTTCTCTCTCTGCCATTGGTATCCAGAAGCATCGCGAAGGAGTCTTGTTGATGGTCAAGTCTTTATAATGAAGCGATAGAATGTGAGAAATTTGCTAGGACGACAAGCGAATGCGTTTGCTTTTCGACTGAAATTGTAAAAAGAAGATTAGAAAATTGGATGACATCGTTCCTCTTTCTCTGGACTTGTATATATATGTATATACAGAAACGAAAAGAGGAAAGAAAAGAGATTCATAGATTTGCCGACTCGATTCTGAATCTTTCGAGACTTCTTTTTTTCTTGATTCTCTTTTTTTTTGTTGTTTTATTTTCTTCCCTTTCCGTCAGAGGAACAAGAAGAGAGAAAGAGATAGAAGGTCGAGGAAGAAAACGACAGGAAAAGAGAATGTAAGAGAGTGGGGGGTGTTATTAGCGTGAGTTGGGCCTGGCGGCTGGTGTATTGTAGACCACACACATCGACGCTAGTGGACCCAATAGACTTGGCTTCATCGCTCAGTTGGTTTGGCGGACAATTATGCACTCTCTTCACGAACGCCCGTTTCATTTTATGTCTTTATTCGCGCGACCAAGCGCAATGAAATGCATCCGAACTACGTCTCAACTTTTGCCGGAAGTTTGTTGAAAATGTGGATTTTTTTTATTAAAAATAGATGATTGCGATGGTTTTTTTGTTTGTTTGATATCTGATGTAGTGTGAAATATCTTTGAGTACGTCGGAATTTCTTGAAGTTCTTTGAAAGATTTTGTAGTATTTCTGTAAAATACTAGAGTAGTTGGAAAGATCTTAAAGTACTTTTTAAAAGATTGAATTTTTATTGAATTGAATCAGGATTGAATTTTTTATAACACTATTCAAGATCTTGAGGTTTTTTCGAAGAACTTGAACTATTTTGAAAAATAATGAATAATTTCTGTAATATCTTGAAGTTCTTTGCAGAAATTTGAAGTATTTCCGTAATATTGTAGAATACTTTGTAATATCTAAAAGTATTTCGAAATATCTTGGAAGTATTTTTGTAATATCTTGTGGTATTTCAGTAATATATACAGTAGTTTTTAGTACTTTGTAAGACATTGAAGATTTATTGTAATATCTTGAAGTACTAAAGAAAATTTTTAAATTATTAAAACCATCTTGAAGTATTTCTGTAATATCATAAAGTTCTTTGAAGAATCTTAATGTATTTTCGTATTATTTTAGAATACTTTGTAATATCTATAAGTATTTCGAAATATCTTGAAGTATTTTTGTAATATCTTGTGGTACTTTAAAGGATCTTGTAGTATTTCCGTAATATACAGTAGTTTTTTGTTAGACATGAAAAATTTTTTGTAATATCTTGAAGTATTTTTATAATACCTTGGAGTAATTTTGATATATATTTGATTTTTTTTAAAGATCTTTAACAGACTTCGCACTCGATAATTAATTTTAAAAAAGTAGCTTTCAAACTAAAAAGAAGTAGTAAAAAGTTGCTATGAAAAAATTAAATTAAAAAATCTATTACTTATTTTACAAATAATTAAATTCTTGTGATGAATATTGTTATTAATGAAAATCATTAAATTTTGCAAAGAATTTTATTATTCATCGACATAATTAAATTCTTTCGAAGAATTTTATTAAAATCTAAAGGAATAATATTGAATTATTTCAAAATAATTTAATTCAAATTGTATTTAAAATAATTGAAATTCTACAATGAATTTTATTATTTATGAAAATAATTGAATAGTTGCAAAGAATTTTTTTCAAAATTTCCAAAAATAATTGAATTTCTGAAAAAAATTTTATAAAAAATTTTAAATAATTGATTTCTTTCGACTTATTTTATGCAAATTCTAATTTAAATAATTGAATTTCTGAAAAAGTTTTATTATTCATGAAAAGAATTGAATACTTACGAAAATTTTTACAACACATTTTTTAAATAATTGAATTCTGTTTGGAAATTTTATTAAAATGGTAGATATTGAATTGTGAAAAGTTTTTAACCCGTTCCCTGTTTCCGACCCACGGGTGGGTCGTGAAAAAGTATGGCCATAACTGTTTCCGACCCACCCGTGGGTCGTGTTCACTATCACTCAAAATAAATATAATTTGTATATAAATTGATAGATATTTTTCTTTATATCAATATTATAAGAAATTATAAGGGTCATTAATGATATTTTAGAAAATAATTAAATAATTAGTTATAATTTAAATATATTATACTATTTGAAAAATTATCAGATTCCGCTGGGCATTTTGGGACAATCATGTTGTATTTTCCTCAAACAGTTAAAGGGTTAAAAATAAATAAATTTTACAAAAAATTCTATTAAAATTTTTAAGAATATTTAAATGTCTGTGTGGAATTTATTAAATTTTATTGAAAATAATTGAATTTCTAAAAAGCATTTTATTATTTAAGAAAATAATTGACTTCTTGCGAACGAGTTTATTAGATTTTTTTTTAAATAATTGAATTTCCAAAAAGAAATTTATTATTTTTAAAAATAATTGAATTTTTGTGATGAATATTGTTATTTATGAAGATAATTGTATATTGCAAAGAATATTAATAAAATAACTCAAAATAATTGAATTTTCGGGAATTCTATTAAAATTTTTGAGAATAATTGAATGTCTGTGTGGCATTTTATTAAATTTTTTTGAATTAATTGAATTCTTGCGTAAGATTTTATTATAATTTTTTAATGAATTTTTCAATGAATTTTAATATTTATGAAAATAATAGAATAGTTGTAAAGAATTTCATCAAAATTTTCAAAAATAATTGAATTTCTGAGAAGAATTTTATTATTTATGGTGATAATTGAATTATTGTGAAAAATTTTATTAAAATGTTAAAAAAAGAATTGAATTTTCGGAAATAATTTTGTAATATTTTCAAGTTCTATCAAAAAATTGTATCAAAGAATTTTCTTTCATAATTATTTTTGTAATATCTTGAGGTTCTTTACAATATCTTATATTTTTGTGATATGCTTAGGACCAATAACTAATTTTTTTATTAACAATTGTCAATAAACAAAAGCAAGCAGCAATTTCATCCACTTTAGTATAAATTTGATACTTTTAAGAATACTCTGCGCTGAACTTGTGTAAAATTCTCTAAAGTAGAGTAAAATTCACTAAAATAGACCGAAGTACCCTATAGAAAAGGGAAAAGTACCCGCATAAATATAGAAAAAAATATCCTGAAATAGTGTTAACAATTAAAATTACAAAACAAAAATGTTATTTTGAAATACCATCTCAAAGTGTAACGTCAAGGTTATTAACGCATTTTTTAAAAAATTTCTCTCAACTATATTCGCATAAGTATATTTATAAGAGAAGGAAAAAATACTTCTGGTTTGAGTTGACGCTCGAGTAACTTTCGAAAGAATATTTAGATTGACAATCAACGGACGGTAGTTATGTATAACGACACGTCATTGACTCCTCCCGTTTGTCAGATTTTAATCTCGATCGTTACAGAGGAAGTTATATATGCTGGATAAGGCAGCCGTGCGAAGACATGTTTCGTATTTCAATATACATATATATGTATATCTGAATCTTGCTTTTAATTTTACACATGAGATTTTAATTATATCTTTATTTACTTCAATAATATTGATGGGGATAATAAGGAATTATTTAAGTACTGCAGTTAAATTGTATCCCGTAATTCTTTTCGAAAGAATTTTTAATTATAGTAATAATTGTTTATTTGTTTATTCATTTGCTTAATTTATTTGTTAATTTGTTTGTTTATTTGCCTCTTTATTTCTTTATTCATTTCTTTATTCATTTCTTCATTCATTTAATCATTTCTTAATTTGTTTCTTTATGTTTTCTTTCTTTATTTGTTTATTTACTTACTTATTTCTTTATTTGTTTATTTTTTTATCAATTTATTTATTTATCAATTTACTTATAATATGAACGTATATTAAAAATCTTATTATATATGAACACAAATTAAAATAAAATTATTTTTGTTTCAGGAATGTGGTGGATGTCGTGATAAATACGTAAAGCAGTAATCATAGGGAGTAAATCGAATCTTCTTTTAAAATCGCAATCGCTTAGTAGGTAAAGTGTATATATAATTTTTTTTTTAGTCCGCGAATTCGGGAGTGAAGTGCGCGTTATAAAAAAAATCGTACAAACTGAAAATCTCCATTGCAGTCAATCATTAATTGGTAAGTTTTTTTTCTCACTATTTTAGTCTATTTTAAATTACTGGTATATCATATCGTATTCTAAAAGAAGAAAAAATTATGGTAGAAACTGTGTCGAATTTTCTGTAATTCTCATTGTTCTACATAATAAGTCATCTATAATATTAAATGGTATATACATTTTATTCTCACTTTTCGTTTAAAAACTCGTAAAATATTTTGCGGTACTTTTTTTATTTTTAAAAAATCTTATGTACAATATATTTAGAAGAAAATATTACCCTCAGTGCCACTTTAATAAATTTCTCACTATTTGCGGTTTCGCGGTGAACCACGTGAATTTGCATGTCACCGTGTACACATACAGAGACAATTTCTGAATTTACAAATGATGATTTGCTAATGGTTTATAATGGAATTAATTGCTAGATGCTTTCAAATCAACGAATTCAATAAAAATTGTAATAAAAATTCAATAAAAATTTAATTATTTTCACAAATAAAAATTTTCCACAAGAATTCAATTATTTAAAATCAAATTTTCATATTATTTATTATATTTCGAAAAAATTAATTATTTAAAACAATGTTTATAAAATTCTTATGACGAATTCAATTATTTTCAAAAATAACAAATTTTTTCACGAGAATTCAATTATTTTCAAATATTTTAATAAAATTTTTCCCAATAATTCAATTATTTTCTTAAATATAATAAAATTCTTCTCAGAAATTTAATTATTTTTGAAAATTTTGATAAACTTATTTGCAACCATTCAATTATTTTCATAAATAATATTATTTACATAAATTATAAAATTCATTGTAGGATTTCAATTATTTTAAATACAATTTTAATTAAATTATGTTGAAATAATTCAATTATTCTTTTCGATTTTAATAAAATTCTTCCCAAGAATACAATCATGTCGATGAATAACAAAATTATACCCGAAAATTCAATTTGTTTGTGGCATTTAAAAAAAAATTCTTTGCAAAATTCAATTATCTTCATAAATTATATTCAGCACAAGAATTCAATTATTCTTAAAAGTAATAAATTTATTCTTGAAAATTCAATTATTCAAAAAAATTATAATAAAATCGTTCGCAAAAATTCAATTATTTTTTTAAATAATAAAATGCTTTTTAGGAATTCAATTATTTTTGAAAAGACATTTAATAAAATGTTACACAGACATTCAATTATTCTCAAAAATTTTAATAGAATTCTTTGTAAAATTTAATTATTTTAAAAAACTTTTCTCAATTGAATGATTTTCAATATATCTACTATTTTCATAACATTTCCAAACAGAATCCAATTATGTATTTACAAAATTTGTAATAAAAATTTTCAAAAGAATTTAATTCTTTTCAGGAATAATAAAAATTTCTTAGGAATTCAATTATTTAAATTAGGATTTGCATAAAATAAGTCGAAAAAAATCAAATATTTAAAAATTTTTATAAAATTATTTCCAAAAATTCAGTTATTTTGAGTTATTTTAATAAAATTCTTTGTAAAATATTTTTAAGCAAATTTTTATTAGTCTTTGTACTTATAGAAAATTTTTTGGTTAGTTTTTTGAATAATGATATTATATAAACGAAATATTTGTGAACAAATAATTTTATTCTTTTTTGGTAGGAAAATAATTTTTTTTCTTTCAATCGTTAATCATAAACGTTTCAAACTTCACCGACGTACTTTATTTGGTTCAAATAGATTCTATTTGGTTCGAATAAATTTTAATTAACTTAAATAAAATTTATTTTGATTTAAATAAATGTTTTCAAAATTAATTAATTTATTTACTACAGAGAAAAAAATTTATTTGAATCAAAATAAATTTTATTTTATTTTTAAAATTTTATTTTTATTTGATTCAAATAAATGTTTTTTTTGTATAAGTAGCGTATTAATAGTATAGTGTATATTCCCATCTCTTGATCGAATTGAATTTTATATATCGCGTGTGCGCAATATTAACACTGAGAATATAATTTTGACAATTAGGAATTTATTTGACATTTATCGTCGAATTACAGCATTTATTACTTGGTTGAAAATTTACAGTCACACACGAGTGCGTATATATATATATATATATATATATATATATATATATATATATAAATCGATAAATATACTGACAAAATATTAAGCGATATAAAGGGGGAATAAATCAGAAAGAGAGAAAGGGGGAAGGGAGGGGGGGGGGTCAGTTTGGGACCCAGTACTGCTGCAGTTAATCTAAAAATTTAGTATACCGAGTTAAATCAAATTCGTTCCAAGAAATATTCAGTATGGAGGTTGCCTCACGCAAACTGAATTCCGAGGTGACATTCTCAATCGCGATCGGTCTTTTGGGAGCAGCGCGGAATTCCCTATATATCGTGTGTAGTCCTTTTCTCTCTCTCGCTTTTTTCTGCTTTCTCTCTCTTTCTTACTTTTTACCCTCTCTCTCTCTCTCTCTTGCTTTTTTCACCCTTTCTATCTCGTTCTCTCTCTCTCTCGATCTTTTTCGCTCTCTCTCTCCCTCTTTTTCAGTGTAAGCCTTCATCGTTCAATATAATGAAAAGCTCGAAAGGCAATATCGGCACTGGCATGGAAAGAGAGGACCAGCCAAGGTAAAGTGCGCTAAGAATACATCAAAGCATGCACGTGAGTTGAACCCAAGAGAATTTTCTCACACGCTTCCCTTACAGTAATGTTTATTGCTCTACATGTCGAGGAACAACATTAAAGGTCTGCGACATTTTGTTATATATACACTCTTCTCATTTCTCTCTCATCCCAAACTTTCTTTTGAATATATATCATGAAAGTGCTTCTTCTTCTTCTTCTTCTTATTTATTCCTTATAAATAAGAATTTATTTATCTCTAAATTTCTTCTTTTTTTGTACCCTCTTTTACTACTTCTTATCTTCCCCCCTCTACTCCTACTCTAATATTATATTAAACGCACCTTTCCTTTATTTTTTTTTTCGTATTTGGTGAGCTGAAGGGCACAGAGGTCGCTTGACAGAATATACCTTTGCGAGTACCAGTGGTAGGTCCTCTCTCTCTCTGCCAATGGTCGTTGAGCATCAGCAAGCAATATTTTATAATTAGCTTTGAGGCTCGTGTGATGCTGTGTGTTCTGTTATGGAGTGCCGCGATATTGTGCCCACACATCCTCGATTAAATGCAGTATTAACTCCGGGGCCTGTCGTATTTTAGGCGCGGGCTGGAATATATCCACGTAAAAAGGGGTTAAGACGTGAAGAAATAAAACGATTCGAATGGAGGGGGGAGAAAAAGGAGAGAGAGGAAGAAAAAGGGTAAAAAGAGAGAGAGAAACAGCAAAAGGAGAGAGAGAGAGAGAGAGAGAGAGAGAGAGAGAGAAGCAGTAAAAGGAGAAAGAGAGAAAGAAACAGTAAAAGGAGGAACAGAGAGAGAAAAACAGTAAAAGGAGAAAGAGAAAGAGAGAGTGAAGGCAGCGCAAGACGAATGTAACATTGGTACGATAATTAAGCGAGGAATGGGCCAGGTCCGATCATGCCGGGCCTTCTTTTCACTCTCCTCGGCTCTCTTTCTCTCTCCCTATCTCAAGAAGAGAGAAAAAGAGCTCTATCTCAAAAAGAGAGAAAGAGAGCGCCCTCTCTCTCTCTCTCTTTCACCGCGTGGGCGGTCTCGGGACTCCGCGCTCCATCCAAATTTGACACGCGTATCATAACCCTTCCGACGTACGCCACGCAATGAATATATCTGTATATGAATACCTCGAGGGCCTTGATACGAATTATCACGCGCGCATATTACGATTCTCGAGTCTTGAAAGCAACAGAGTGTAACCAGAGTTTAAATTTTTTCTTCTTCTTTTTTGAGATATTGATTTCTTTGAGAAATGTATATTTTCTTGATTCGTAGAGTGAGAGAGAGAGAGATAGGTGTCAATATCGGTTATCTTGTGTCCCCGAAGGATATGATTTGCTCTAGGCAATGCACCGTTCAGAATTCTTCTCGAGAAGATCAAAAAGTTCCTCTTTCGCTCTCTCTCTCTCTCTTTTTAGAATATGCACTGCACAACATGTGTGATGATTCGCATAAAAAAAAGAAAGAGAGAAATTTACACAGTTGGTTTGTTTCTTTGCATAAAAGAGGTTTATTCTGGATTATTTTGTTTTACGGATGTTGGTTATGTAGAATAATAGTTGTGGTACAAAATAGTTGAAAAGTTATTCTGGATTATTATATTGTCTTTTAAAGCTTGTTGGTTGTGGAAAACGGATGATAAAATATAATTTGCCGCGTTTTAGAAAAAAAAAACGTTACGAAATACATTATCCATTACTTGTAATTAGCAGATGAAACAGATTGTCTCGTTAGTGACGGTCGTTAAGGCACTTAGAAACACTAATAATGCGCACGATTAGGATTCAAATCCCTTCAAAGTTAAAATTTTTTTCAAGGTTTTCGGTAATTGCAATATTTAGAAAGAAATAAAATTTGAATCAATGAATGTTTTTGGGGAAAAAATCATCTCGTTTGTGACAGTCGCTAAGATACTGAGAAGCTCGGGTAATTCGAACGAGGTTCGAATCCCTCTAAAGTTGAGAAATTTTTATCCCACAGTTTTGGGTAATTAAATTATTCCTTAAACAAATAATATCAATATTTTTGAAATAAGAAGAAAATAGTCTTGTTAATAAAAGTATTTTAAGGCACTTAGCACAACAAATGCGACCGCAGGGTTCGAAACCGTTCGAATTTGAGAATTTTCATCTTATGATTTTCGATAAAAAATAGTTGAAAAAGTAATTCCACTTTATTATCCTTTGGCAATTTGCTTCTAGAAAACAGTTAATAATTTTAGAAAGTTGCAAAAAATATTTGTTGTCATTAAAGGTATTTCTTCTTCTTCTGCTTTATCTCTTTCTATTGTTGAATGTTGAGAAGTATCATTCCTTTGTCAAAGATTTAGCCCCTTGAATAGAGAATGAATATACTATAATTTTATAATGTAATTTAAGTCCCTTGGTTTCATGATGAAAATTAAGCTCGCAGACTTTTAACAAGCACTACGAAATATCCGATGTCGAAAAGTCATATATTATAAGGGATATAAAAATGCTATTGGAGAAGATTGGGTTGATGTGTGCTTTGTGAACATCCATGTCAAAAGATGTTTACAATTTTGTTTTGGAAAAATGCGTCTCGTAAAACGGAACTGTTAATATATCTTCCGTTCTTTTTTTCTTTTCTTTTTTAATTCAACACAAAGAACATTGTTTGATATAAAATATTTAAAAAAAAACGCATTATAATTTAGTAAGTATTCAAAAAATGTGTGTTCACTTTTCACATAAAGGGAAAGTTGTAAAAGAAATTTTAGTTATATCAAATTGAGACAAAAAACGAATTAAAACGTTGTTTCGCAACACTTTTGATTTGTTTTTTGTCTCAATTTGATATCCTTAGAAAAACTGTGTACTAAATTCTTTATTTCTTTTCAATAAAAATTTTATTCGACATTCACTAAAATATTTATTTATTAGTATTTTATTCGTTAAAAATAAAATTTTTATTTGAACTAAATCAAATTTTATTTATTTTAATTGATTCTGAATCAAGTATATATTTTTTTTCGTGTGGAACCTAATATTTCTGGAATGAAAAAATTTATCTCTTTGGTATTTTAATATTTTAATTAAATTTTCAAATAAGTTTAATTTAAATATTTTAAACTGATTAATTGTTCGTTAAGATATTCGTATATTCTTCTCTGGATAAACTTATCATTGTTTGGCAAATTTTCACCCTCGTTTCTCTTGTTTTATGGTTTTTACCATTGTACGCTTATATATCTCTCTCTACAGTTCTTAAGCGTCCTTTAGCGTAATTCCACTTTTGCCAAATCCTCGTAGAATCTAATCCCTAGTCAACTTTTCGTTATACCTACTCTCCATTAAAGAGCACTCAAGATTTTACCCTCCAAAGATGGGTAAACTAAATCCTAAATAGAGAAGAAATTATTTTTTAATAATTAATTACCTGTTTAAAAAATATTTTCATTTCAAATCTAGATTCTAATGCATCTGCTGCTTTTTTAAACTTAAATTATAAAAAGTTACTTTTTTTTATCATTAAATGTCCGTTTCGATTTGGCAAAATATTCATTGTTTTCAATTTTAAATGTAATAGTATCGTAATATTGTGATTACTGAAAAGGTGAAAATGAAAATTTTTAACTTTAGAGGGATTCGAACCCTTATCATATATTACTATAGTGCTTCGAAGTGCCCTAACGACTGACCACTATTTATAATAATTTTTGAAAACGTTCTTTGAAAATTATCAAATTCATTTTCTTACATTTCAATTTTACAAAATTTCAATTATTCGGATATTCAACAATTAAATATATACATAGTATTATTATTATTATTATTATTATTAGTAAATAAAAAGTTCCAAAAAATAATTTCAAGAAAAATTCAAATAAACTTTTTCAAAAAAATAATTTATTGAATAATTGAATTTTTCTTAAAATTGAATTGTCATAATGAATTTTATCAACAAATTTTTAAATAAATCAATTCTTTTGACAAATTTTAATAAAATTTTTAAAAATAATTACATTTTTCGAGGAATTTGATTAAATTTGTATTAAAAATAATTTAAATTCTACGATGAGTCTTATTACTTATGATAATAATTGAATTTCTAAAAAGAATTTTAGTATTTACGAAAATAATTTAATCTCTGTAAAAATTTTATTATTTATGAAAATAATTAAATTTTTGCCAATCAATTTATAAAAAATTTGTAAAGAATTGAATTTCTGTGAAATTTTAATTATATTTATGAAAAGAATTAAATGTTTGCGTAGAATTTTATAAATTTTTTAAAAAAATAATTGAATTATTTTGGAAAATTTTATTAAAAAATAATAAATATATTGAAAATCATTTAATTGAGGAAAATTTTTGAAAGTAATTGAATTTCAGAGAAGAATTTTAATAATTCTAAAGATTATTAAGAATTTTATTACTTTTGAAAACAATTGAATTTCTGCAATCATTTGTAATTTCTCTAAAATTGTTCAAATTATATTGAACAATTTACGAACTTTCCGTCCTTTTTCTATCAAATTACGGACTTTACGGACCTTTATTCAAAAAAACTGACTTTTACAGACTTGAAGCAAATTTACGGACCTTTCCGGGATTTCCGGACCTAGTTCGAGCCCTGTAAATTTAAATTAGTAGACAACTTGTCACTTTCAATTTAAAAAACCTTCTATTCAAAAATTAACAATTTTTTTCTCTCCTTTTTTTAAAGAAAAAGAAAGAAAACTAAAAGAGAAAAAAAGAAACCAAAGAGACATATTATCTAACACTGAATATTGAGAAACGTAAGTTCACAATTATTATCCAGAAAGAATATATAATGGAGAATTGAAAAAGTTCTCTTAAAAGTTCATTATTCCAGAATGAACACTCTTATTGCCGTTTTTTTCAATAAGGAATTATTTTACTTTCTCAAGAAGGACGATGACGAGAAATCTTGGCACGTTTCGATAATGCAAATGAGAGTCAGATGGATTAAAAAAATCCCCTTTTGTTTGGCATTCTCAAACCAAAAAGGAGATTCCATGGAAGACTATATATGATCATTTAAAACTTTTCCTCCACATCCCCCTTCCCCCCTCGCCCTCTAGCTTATAACCATTCACTCTCAGAGTTTATATTGATTAGGTGATGGGGTAAAAAGAAAAAAAAAAGAGAGGAAAAAAAAAATGATGGAAAGATTTACGAGGATTTAAAAAGAGATATAATATTAACGAACACCAACGTTGTGGCGCATAGTGAAGAGGTGGTCCATGATTGTATATATCCTCCATCTCATCATTCGTTTTTAGATGAAACGAGTATGGGACGATTAACGCGAGTTTGATACACGGGCTAGGAATTCGTGAAACCGAATGCAACTGGCAAATTGCCGCCCGAGAATCCAATGAAAGGAATTTCGTTCAACGAAATGCCGTCACCGAAATGCGTTTTCTTACCTGTATGCCGAAGGAACAGCCAAAGAACCGATTTCAAAGTCTCTCTCTTACTCTCTCTATTTCTCTCTTTCTCTCTCTCCCTTGAATCCACCCGGTTTCTATAAGACGTGACACTCATGGGGATTTCAACAGAGACGATGTTTTCTCATCGATTTGTCGAACTTGTTTGTTACACTTAACTATATGTTCTCGTCCAACTCGTTTTCTTCACCAATTATATCACACGTAATTGCAAAGCAACTAATCCGAATTTGGAATCAATGTGTGAAAAAAAACTTATATATATATATATGTATCCACTCTTCTGAACATAAAACCATCACTAACACGCTTTCTTTTCTCTCTATAAAATAAACTCCACTGGCCAATTAAACTTCCATAATTTTCAACTTGCAATTATTTTTCAAAAGTATTAGCGGTACTCTCCGTCTTTTCTTTAATCATTATTTTTTAATTATTAAAATTTGCAAGCATTCTTTTGTAATTTTTATACGAAAAAATACGTGTAGAAAAAAAATAATTTTTTGTCTATAAAATAAGCAAAAAAAAGTGAAATAAATAAAACTTTACTGTATTTTAGAGAAAAAGGTGAAAAAGGTCATGAAATACTTTATCAGGGTTGCCACCGGTCAGGAAAGTCAGAGAATTCAGGGAAAAGTCAGAAAAAGTAGAATTGGTCAGGGAAATCAGGCAAAAATTCAGGAATTTTTAGTAAAAATACTAGCAAAATTTAAATTTTTAAAATTCATAAAAAAAATTATAAATTTTGATGTTTTTTTTTGTTTGCCTTATAAACTATGAAATTACTGCGAATTCTAATACAAAGCCTTCAATTTTTTATATTCCTCATAATAATTTCTTTTTAAATATAAATTAATTCTTGAAGATCTATCATAAAATTATTAGTTATAAATTATTTAATGAATAATTTTACATAAATATTTCAAAATTAATTTACAAGAAAGTAATAAAATTCTTCGCAAAAATTCAGTTATGTTAAAAAGTTTTTAAAAAAAACTCTCGTCAAAATTTCAAGTATCTTTAAAAATAATAAAATTCTTCTCCAAACTTTAATTATTTTCAAAAATTTTCCCCAATTCAATGATTTTCAATATCTACTATTTTATTAAAATTTTCCAAAAGAATTCAATTATTTAAAAAAAACTCTTAATAAAATTCTACGCAAATATTCAATTATTTTCATAAATAATTGAGATTCAATTATTATTTTCGTAAATACTAAAATTCTTTTTAGGAATTCAATTATTATCATAAGTAATAAGACTCATCGTAGAATTTAAATTATTTTTAATACAAATTTAATCAAATTCCTCGAAAAATGTAATTATTTTTAAAAATTTTATTAAAATTTGTCAAACGAATTGATTTATTTAAAAATTTGTTGATAAAATTCATTATGACAATTCAAATTAAAGAAAAATTCAATTATTCAATAAATTATTTATTGTTGTATTTAAATACTTGAACTCTTTTTACTGACAATTCTGTAAAAGAAATAATTTTTTTGAAAAAGTTTATTTGAATTTTATTTGAAATTATTTTTTTGAAGTTTTTATTTTCTAATATATATTTAATTGAAGAATATCCGAATAATTAAAATTTTGTAAAATTGAAATGTAAAAAAATAAATTTGAAAATTGGCAAAGAACTTTTTCAAAAATTATTATAAATAATGGATATAAAGAAGAATTTTAGTTAAAAAAAACATTTAAAAAAATTTTATTTTGAAGAAGTTACAAATTATGGCAGAAATTCAATTATTTTCATAAATACCAAAAATTTTTTACAGGGATTTAATTATTTTCATAAACAATATAATTCTTTTGAGGAACTCAATTAATTTTATAAATAATAATACTCATCGCAGAATTTCAATTATTTTTATACAATTATATTTCAAAATTTGTCGATAAAATTCTTTCTAAAAATTCAATTTTGAGAAACATTAATTTATTCAATAATTTTTTCATTTCTGTATTATATAATATTGAATTCTCGTAGAATTTTCTAATGGAAATTTGTTTTAAAAATGAATTTCAGTTAAAATTTTAGATAATAATTAAATATTAAAAGCATTATAGCGTGAATTGTTAGAAATAATTGTCTTTTGAAAAAGTTTAATGGCATTTATTTTGAAATTATTTCAAGTCTTTATTTTCTAAATATTTAATTGAAGAATTTTCGTTTAATCAAAGTTTCGTGAAATTGAATTGTAAACAAAATAGATTTGAAAACTATCTAGAAATTATATTGCTAAAATTATTTTTAAAAATTGATAATTGTTGATTTATTTCTTTCGAAGAATTATAATAAAATCTTTCAAATTAATTTCATTTTTTGAAGAATTTACTTAAAATTGTATTAAAAATAATGGAAATTCTGTGAAGAATATAATTGTTTATGAAAATTATTGAATTCTTGTAACGAATTTTATTACGTTTCTTTTAAATAATTGAATTCTTTTGAGAAATTTTATTAAAATAGTAGATTTTGAAAATATTTTCGTTTCAGCGAATAATTTCATTATTTGTGAAATGTAATTGAATTCTTACAAAAAATGGTTGAAAATATTTACATTTTTCGAGGAATTTATTTAAAATTGTATTGAAAATAATTGAAATCTCAGGAAAAATTTAATTATTTACGATAATAATTGAATTCTTTCAACTCGGAGTGATCGATACATTCATGTTTTATACGAAAAAATTTAATTTATAGTTTTAATTAAAATATTCTGTTATTTGACTCGGATTGGTTTTATTTTTGTCAGCAATAATTGGTCCGTAATTTTTCATTTTTTGTCCTTAAAGTCCGTATTTTTAAATAATTTCACTGGTTTGAACCCTATATTTAGACTCAATTGAAAAAATATAGATTATTTAGTGCGAAAGAAATCTTTCTTTTCAAAATTTGTCGATATAGCTTTTTTTCTCATTTAGAAACAAAAGTAGGGAATTTAATTATTGAATGAGATGTGTGTGTTTTTTTTTCAATTTTTAAAAAAATGAAATTATCCATGACAGTCATATTTTTGGTTTGAAATATGCCTTTTTGCGAATTATTTTCTCTCCACGAGTGTTGAATGCTTTTGACGTTTATGAAAATTGAAGTAATTTTCGAAAATATCGGATATGCGAATGCCACGATTCTCTTGTTGTTGAGCCGGAAATTGTTGGAATTTTATTGTATACCAATGATGATAACGCGTTACGTGTTTTCAATGGTTGCGCTTTGTATGTACATACATTTTCATCATCACACATGACATTGTTAGTAGTTTTTTTTTTGCGTTATTTTTCTATTTCCGTTATTTTAGTTGTTCTCACTTTGAAAATATCATCATTTCCTGCATTTGTCTCTAAATATGAAAGTTAATATTCGATTTTTATTTTTTATTTCTTTTTTCTAATATTTATTTATTATTGTTAATTTTTTTTTCCAAATTTATAGTGATTTCGATTTTCAAATTTCTTAGTATTAATTATTTTAATATTAAGTGTCTGTGAATGGAACTTTAATAAAAATAAAATTAATAAAATTAATAAAATTAATAAAATTAATTAATTAATAAAAATTAAATAGAAACAGCGGTAAATAGAAATTTAAATGTTTTTTTTTAAATTGTCTGCGCAGTATATAGAAAAGAGTAAAAATAAAGAATTAATTCTCGTATTAAGTGAAAATAAGTATGGGAAAAAGCGCAGACTGGTGGAAAATGTTTATGTACAAGTTTATTGGTACTATATGGATCGGTACTTTCATTTTACTCCTTTAATTTCTCTACACAAGGGTTTGAAGCGTTGCCATAAAAGTTATCCTCCGTAGCACAATGTTTTGGCACTTTTCCTCTTCTTGAAAATTCGTTGAAAGCTCCTACTGAAAGCTCTCGATATACCTGCAGGCCTTTAGTTCTTCTTCTTCTTCTTCTTCTTCTGCTTCCTCTCATCTCTCTTAGTTCATAAACTTTAATAACTGTTTATCGACTAATAAATTGTAGAAAATTTTGGGGAAAAAATTTCCTTTAAAGTATATTTACAATTTGAATAAAAGAATTTGGTAATTATGCAGAATTGTCAAGTATTGTTATTGACAGGGTGGCCACATGTCAATAAAGTCAGGGTAATGACAGGAAAAAAAATTTTTTTTTCAGGAAAATCAAGAAAATTGAGACTTTTTTCAACTTATTTTAAAAAAATTGCCACTGTTTCGTTTTTTTTAAAATAGCAGGGCTCGAACTCGAAAAGTTCGTGAATTGTACAATATAACTTGAATAATTTTAGAGAAATTACAAATCATTGGAGAAATTCAATTATTTTCCAAAGTAATAAAATTCTTCGCAAAAATTCAATTATGTTCTAAATTTTTTAAAAATTCTTATCAAAATTCCAATTATTTTTAGAAATAATTAAATTCTTCTCCGAAATTCAATTATTTTTATTTATATTTTTCAAAAATTCAATTATTTTTAAAAGATTTTACTAAATTGCAATTGTTTGGAAATTTTTCAATTGTATAAATACTTAAAAAAAACTATTATCTTTCAAAAATTATTTTAAAATATTAAAACAAAAATTAATTGTAAGAGTTTCTTTATTATAATTTTTTAAAAATATTATACATTAATAACTTAAGAAAAAAACATTCAGAGTTACAATTATTATAAAAAATTGAGTTTTTGTATTTAAATAATTGAATTCTAGAAGAAATTTAGGAAAATTAATTTAAAGATGAAGTTTAGTTGAAAATTGTAGAAAATAATTTAATTCAGGAAGGGTTATAAAATTGTAATTTTTAGAAATTATTAAAATTCATAATTTTTACTCAGTTTCCACAAACTTTCATATTTTCCTACAAAATAATTTTAATGTCAGTAAATTGTCAGTGAAGTGTCAGGGAAATTGTTAATAGACTTAATAGAGAATATTTTCATAGTAAAATAAATAAACTGTTTTTTTTAAAATTTTTTTTAATTGTCTTGCTCTTTTTTTCGAAACTGTGCTTCAATGGCTTTTTGAACTGCCTCTGAAACCCCTTTGATCACTTTTAAAGCTGAGAAGGTTCTTAAAAACAATACCTTTTTCAGTCTTAAGTATGTCATCTATTCTTCTTAGTTAGGTCCCTATATCACGTGCGAGGCAAGATAAAAAAAGGAATCTTTTCAGTTCCTCATTCAAACTATTTGGATATTTTTATTTTTCGCAAATATTTTAATATTTAATGTTAAAATATTTAATATTCAATATTGAAAACGTAAAATTTTGATATTTTTATTTTAATATTTGTTTTCATTCCGCATTAATGACGAATAAATTTTAGTTAAATTTTATTTAAATTTCCCTTGAAATTGTAAGTAAAGAATTTAATTTAAAATTTAATTTAATATAAAAATTGTTTACAAGTAAAACTTGAAATTTGAAGTAAATAACTTAATTTAAAATTAGTTCAAGTTAGGAATGTTTGCAAGGAAAATTTACTTCAAATTTTGAATAAAAAATTAAATTATAAAATTAGTTAAAGTTAATGAATGTTTGTAAGAAAAAGAATTGTGTTTTTAGGTAAATTGAGAAAAAAATCTGTTGCACAAAATAGACAGTAAAGATTTTAGCACTTTATTTGCAACAAAGGGAATAATTAAACGTTGTAACGACTGTTCTCTAATTTCACGGGCCGTTCTTCCTCTACTGCATGTAATTTACTGTAAATACAAACTTTAGAGACAATGTGGAGAAAACTGTTTAGAAAATCACGGAAAATTTCCATTTCCAGTGTTTTGAATTTTAGTTTCATGGAACTTTTGATGTGAAAAAGAGTTGAAAACTTTCCGGTAAAAGAAAAATTTTGTTCCACAAATTTTGTATTCAAAATTGAAATATATCAATTTGAGAAAGATTATAAATTCTATTTACAATAATTTTATTTCACAAATAATATAGAAAATATATAGAAATAAAAATAATAAATAAAATAAATATATAGAAATAAAAGTATAAAAAATGTGACTTGATAAAGTTTTGATGAAAAAGTTATACTAAATAAATGGTCACTTTTTGGCCCGTGGTAAAAAAAAAATGCTCCCATAGTCAATCATTTTATATAAAGTTGAAAATTTTTCTCTTCCACGAAGAAAAGCAGAAAGATAAAAATATATAATACACAAGAATGAAAGTATCAAGTTTACGACTGCCCTTGTAGTGGTATGATCGTAACTTTAGTTCGATTGGGGAGTTTCAGGAAACATTTTATGCATTCTTCCCAAGCCATCTGTATATATACTACACAGAGTCTGAGAAAGTTTTCATATCTTTCTTCGATGTATGCATAAAAATTTACTTAAGTCTAAAACGATGGCACGAAGCAACTTCGTTAAAAACTCTCCTCTTGCTTATAAAGTGAGACGAGTATAACATTTTTCAGAGGGAGGAAGAAAAATGACATCTAAATGGAGTCCTTCTTGAATAAATTTATTGACAGAGAAAATAAATTTTTTACACACACACACAGAGAGAGAGGAATAATTTGTATGTATGGGTTTTAAAGAACGGGAAAAAAAAATTTATTTTTTTGCATCAGGGCTTAAATCAGTGAAAGTATTTAAAAATACGGATTTTACGGACCAAAAATTGAAAAATCAAATAAGAGAATATTTTACTCAAAAATAAAAATAAATGAAATTTTTTCACAACTATAAAACATGAAGATATTATCTAGAATTTTTAACTAAAATTCTTCTTTAAATCAATTAATTTTAATAATTTTCGAAAAAGTTCTTTGACAATTTTCAAATCCATAATAATCAATAATTGAATGTTTCTTAAAATTGAATTGTGATACATAATTATATCAACAAATTTTTAAATAATTGAATTCTTTCGACGAATGTTAATAATATTAAAAATAATTTAAATTCTGCACTGAGTTTTATTATTAATGAAAATAATTGAATTATAGCGAAGAATAATAATTTCACATTTAAACAATTAAATTCCTGTGAAATTTTCAATTTTTTGGAAAAAATTGAATGTTTTTGTAGAATATTAACAAAATTTTTGTTTAATAATTGAATTCTTATGGGAAATTTTATTAAAATAGTAGATTTTATTGAAAATCATTAAATTAAGTAAAATTTTTGAAAATGATTGGAATTTTGCCACGATTTTTATTAAAATTCCTGAAAATAAATCAATTTTGGCCAAGAATTTTTCTATTCATTTATAAAGATAATTGAAATGTTGACAATTTTTTTTTTATTTTTTGAAAATAATTGAATTTTTGAGAAGAAATTTATTAATTTTGAAAATAATTGAATTTTGCAATAAATTTGGAAAAATTCTTGAAAATTTTAATTGAAATTCATTTTTAAATCAATTTTTATTAAAAAAATCTACGAGAATTCAATTATTTAAATACATAGATAATTTTTTGAATAATTGAATGTTTCTTAAAATTCAATTGTGATACATAATTATATCTACAAATTTTTAAATAATTGAATTCTTTCGACGAATGTTAATAATATTTTTATTAAATTTTTCGAGAAATTCGATTAAAATTGTACTAAAAATAATTGAAATTCTGCAATGAGTTTTGTTATTAATGAAAATAATTGAAATATAGCGAAGAATTTCATAAAAAAATGTCAAAAAATTGATTTTTTTAAAAAAAATTTATGCAAATTCTATTTTTAATAATTGAATTCCTGTAAATTTTTTTTTTTCGAAAATAATTGAAATTTTGCAATGAATTTTATTATAATTTTTGAAAATAATTGAATTCTTGTGATGAATATTGTTATTTATGAAAATAATTGACTTCCTCCGAATGACTTTATGTTTTGTGAAAATAATTAAATCCTTGAAAAGAATTTTAACATTTATAAAAATAATTGAATTACTGAGAAGAATGTAATGCTAAATTTAAAAAAAATTTACTCTATCGAACAAATATATATGCAAATTTTTTTTTTATTTCACATATAATGATATAATAATTTCACATTTAAACAATTGAATTCTTGTGAAATTTTCAATTTTTTGGAAAATAATTGAATGTTTATGTAAAATATTATCAAAATTTTTGTTTAATACTTGAATTCTTTTGGGAAATTTTATTAAAATTAGATTATTGAAAATCATTAAATTAAGAAAATTAAAAAAAAAAAAATAATTGAAATTTTGCCTTGAATTTTATTCAAATTTTTGAAAATAATTGAATTTTTTTGATAAATTTTATTAAAACAGTAGGTAGAATATTGAAGATCATTGAATTAAGAAAAATTTTTGATAATTATTGAATTTTATGACTTTTTAAAATAATTGAATTCTTGTGATGAATTATTATTATTATATTATGATTTTTATTTTTATAAATAATAGTTTATTTATGAAAATAATTGAATTTTACAATGAATTTTATTAAAATTCCTGAAAATTAGTCTATTTTGTCCAAGAATTATATGCTATTCATTTATAAAGATAATTGAAATGTTGACAATTTTTTTTTATTGTTTGAAAATAATTGAATTTATGCGAAGAATTTTATTAATTTTAAAAATAATTGAATTCTTGTATTGAATATTTTGTTACAGAAAATAATTGAATTTTACAATAAATTTTGTAAAAGTTCCTGAATATAGTTGAATTTCGACGAACAATTTTGCTATTTATAAACATAATTAAAATGTTGAGGAGAATTATTCTTTTTTTTTAATTTTTGAAAATAATTGAATTTCTGGAACGAATTTTTAATATTTTTCAAAATGGTTAAATTCTTTCAAAGAATTGCGTTAAATTTTGGAAAATTTCAGGAGAATTAAAATTAAAATTAAAAAAAAATACTTCATTAAATTATTTATAACTATAAGTAATAAATTTACGGCAGTTCTTCAATAGAATTTTATTTAAAAATAAATTATTGTCAGAAATAGAAAAAATTGAAGGTTTTTTATTAGAATTCTTGCCAATTTCCTAGTTTATGAGGCAAACAAAGAGACACAAAAATTAATAATCTTCTTATAAATTATAAACATTTTATTTTTTTTCTAGTACTTTTAATAAAAATCCTTGATTTTTCCCTGAATTCTCTGATTTCCCTGACTTGTGGCAAACCCTGAAGAAAACACTGCAAATACAAATGTCTTCAAAATAAAAAATAAGAATACGATAAAAATTACCCTCAAGGCAAGAAACTTTTGAAAAATTGTCCTTTATCAAGGACTTGTACTTACTTGTCCTTGACAAATCCAATTTTACAACGGAAAAAAGAAATACTTGATATGAAGAAGCAGGGATAGAAAATACAAACTGCAAAAATATGTGACTAACTAGAATAGAAACCGGGTGGCCACCATTGTGTAGAGCATTGGATTAAGTCACGGCAATGCATATTCTCTGTCTCGTGTGAGTACTGTATCGCGGCCCAAGGCATTTTACTTTGGTGTAAGGAAGAACTCTTTCTCTCTTTCTTTCTCTTTCTCGTGTGTGCCTCTAAAAAAGGTAACAGGTGCTGTGTGAGTCTGCAGTGCGTGCCACGAAAATTGTCTTTCCGTTTGCCGGACAATGCGCTAATTTATACGCCAAGGTACAAGACTGGAAGAGAGAAATAAAAGACAAAGAAAAAAAAATAGTAACCAAGACAATCCTAGACACCAGCACAATGGTTGGTGTTGAAGGAGCTGTCGCGCGGTATAGTTAAATTATGTTCAGTCTGTCGACGCGCGTATTCCTCAAGGTCATCGCTTATTCTCCAGGAGTGTTGAATGCCACTTGCCCATTATAATATTTTTTTTTACTTTAATTCAAAGGATTTTTTACTTTATTTTTACTTAATTCAATGATTCTTTACTTCAATTCAAAGTTTTTACTTTAATTCAAAAAAATAATTTCAAGTAAATATTTCTGCTGTAATAGACAAAACTAATCAATTATTTCAAATAAATTTTTTGTTCAGTGCAATTAATACATCCAAGACAGGGTTCGAACTAGGTTCGTAAATTTGATTAAAGTCCGTAAAAATCAGTTTTTTTTTGAAAAAACGTCCTTAAAGTCCGTAATTTGTTCAAAAAAGTACGAAAATTTCGTAAATTTATTTATTTTTCGTAAATAATTTACGAAATTTTCGTACTTTTTTAAACAAAAATTTGGAGAATTTTTGAGAAGTTACAAATGATTGCAGAAATTCAATTATATTCAAAAATTTATAAAAATCGTCATCAAAATTTCAATTATATTTATAAATAATAAAATACTCGGAAATTAAACTATTTTCAAAAATTTTAATAAAAAATTCTTGGCAAAAATTTCAATCAAATTTTCCAAAAGAATTCAATTAGTTAAAAAAATAACTTTAATCAAATTCTACTCAAACATTTAATATTGTTTTCATAAATAATAAAAATTTTACACAAATTCATTTATTAACAAATGTTTTATAAATTTCTTCGCAATAATTGAATTATTTTCATAAATAGTAAAATTTTTTACATTCTATTATTTAAAAAAATTTTTAATAAAATTATACTGAAACATTTAATTATTTTTATAGATAACAAAATTCGTCGCGGAATTTCAATTATTTTTAATACAATTTTAATCAAATTCCTTAAAAAATGTAAATATAAAATTTTTGTTAAAATTCGTCATAAGAATTCAATTATTTAAAAATTTGTTGATAAAATTATGTATAAGAACTCAATTTTTAGAAACATTTATTTATAAGAAAAATTCAAATTTTCAAAGATTATAATCTTTGAAAATTTGAATTTTTCTTACTTTTAATTAAAAATTCTATGGAACTAATTTTTTTAAAAAGCTTCATTAAAATTTTTTAAAATTATTACAGGTTTTTATTTCTAATGTATATTTAATAGAAGAAAATTAAAATTAAAATTAAATATATCTTTTGATTTAAATTAAATTTTCGAATTTCTCCTTTTGTTTGATTGCTGTTTGTTTTCTATGAAAAATGAGCTTCATTAACTTTAAAGCTGGAAAGCTTTAAACTTGATGAAGCGAAGTGACCATATTATGGGATGAAAGTTTTCTGATATACCAGACATGTTTGATGCAGGTTCATAAATTACGATTCAATATAGAAAAGGGGGAGTTGGGTGTCCCCAGGTGTTCTTGACTGATCATATTCCAGCTTATGTCAAATAAATTTAAGTTTCATGGCCAACGAGATTAAACACTATTGTTCGAAGACCACTGTTTTTTCTTATTATATTACAAACACGAAGAAAATTGTCAATTAACTACTACCATCATTAGAAAAGATATAGTGCATTTTTGCACTCAAAAGAGAGGGAGAAATTTTAATTATTTTTCAAACATCTGTTTGGAAATCGATAAATGATAATTATATAGAAATTTTTATATTTGTAAAATAGTATTTTATTTTGTGTTTTGCAGAAAAAAAAAATTATTTGATTCAAGTAATCAAATTTTTCTCTGGGTTGTAATAAATATTTATTTGTATCAAGTAAATTTTGTCTGAGTCAATTAAATGGTATTTGCTCCAAATACTGAAATTGTTGGTCCAAAAAAAATTTATTTGATTTTTAAAAAATCGAGACATAAATTTTTTGAGTCCAAGTAAATATTTATTTGTTGAGAAGACGAATAAGTTCTTTGAATCAAATAAATTTTATTTCTATTGGTGTTTTTGTCGTTTTAGTAACATTTTTTATTTGTTAATTTCGTGAAAAAGGTGAATTGAGAGAGAAAAAAACAGAGAGAGAGAGAGAGAGAGAGAAAAGGAAAACTCGAAAACGTGGAGTTAACATTTACACGTACGTCCCATACTGAAACTCGTGGAGGCGGTAATAAATTTAATAAGGCAGTATTTTGTAGAATCGTAAATATATCCTCGAGTTTACTCACAAAGTACTATTAGCGCGATTGATCGGCGTGCAATTTGTAATCAATAAATCTAACGAACGATTACTTTATGATACTGGGAATTTTGTTGCGGTGTCAAGAAATTTTCTTCCATTAGAAGCATTTCGGTAAAAAATCGCCTTTTTAAACTGAGAATTTCTGATTTTAAATAGATATTGAAAGTATGTTAAATTCATACCAGAAAGTATCAAATGAATTTAAAAAAAGTCAAATTGATAAGAAAAATTACTAATTACTAATAACTAATTTAAATTTAGAGAGTTTGAAATTTAAAGCGTGAATTGGTATCAATTTGATAGTTTAAAATTAATAGTCACGTAGTAAAAGAAGAATGTAAATTTTGAAATTTTTATTAATTTACTTTTCTCCTATATTGTAAGTTATGTTCAGTGTTTTTTAAAATTATAGCCTTCCCTTCAATTTCATTCAATTTTATCGCGGCTATAGTTCTAAATTCATGAGAGAGAGGTCATTCAGATGTTAAACACGGAATGATGAGAAGATGAAAAATGATTTCCAATTGCTCTCGATTATCCACATTATGGGTTATCCATTTCTTCGGTCACGATGTCTGAGTTTTCTATTTATTATCCCCGTGCTCTTGTGTGTGTATGTGTGTGTGTGTAAGTATGTGAGTTTCTATATCCGATTGCCAATTTGATCGATATCGTTTGCGCTCTTGAGCAATTAGAATTGGTGAAAATTATCAAGATAAAAGTTACACTTATAGAAAATTTGATATTTTTTTACTGCTTGAGATAAAAATATCAAATATTTCCTGAAATTTGTCAATTCTGTTATTATCGATATTTATAAAAATGTAAAATGGTTTTATTTTCTACATTATGAAAATCGAAATAAGTATATTAATTGCAGGCTTCGCACTCATTTACTAAAACCTACTATTTACTACATTTTTTACATTATTCTACTATTTGGGTACATTTTTTACATTTCAGCCAATAAAAGCTATTATTTCTGTTTTTTTAGAATTTCCACCTACTTTAAATTCGCTAATACTAGAAATAAAAAAAATATTCTCAAAAATTATAATCAAATTCTTTAAAATGATTTAATTATTTTTTAAAAATATTCGAAATTCAATTCTTTTTAATATCTACAATTTTCATTAAATTTCGCAAAAGAATTCAATTATTTAAAAAGAAAATTATGAAATTCATCCAAAATTCAATTATTTTCATAAATAATAAAATTTCCACAGGAACTCAATTAATTTAGAATAGAATTTTAAAAAGATCGATTATTTAAGAAAATTTTTATACAATTCTTCACAATAATTCAATTCCCTTCACTAATAATAACATTTTTCATGGAAATTCAATTTTTAAAAAAAATTTTGATATAATTCTAGACAAGAATTCAATTATTTTCAAAAATAATAAAACTCATCGAAGAATTTCAATTATTTTTAATACTATTTTAAATTAATTAGTTAAAAAATTCAATTATTTGAACAAATAAAATTTTCCACAAGAATTCAATTATTTAAAATTAAATTTTCATAATATTTATTATATTTCGAAAAAATTAATTATTTAAAACAATGTTTATAACATTCTTATGAAGAATTCAATTATTTTTAAAAATAACAAAATTTTTCACAGAAATTCAATTCTTTTTAAATATTTAAATAACATTTTTCGTAATACCTAATTCAATTATTTTCATATGAAATAAAATTCTTCTCAGGAATATTTTTGAAAATTTTAGTAACATTTTTTGCAACTATTCAATTATTTTCATAAATAATAAAATTCATCGAAGGATTTCAATTATTTTTAATACAATTTTACAGGAATTGCTCAAAAAATGTTCTTCTTGGAAATAATTCAATTCTGTGGATAAATAACAAAATTATTCCCGAAAATTCCATTATTTTGAGTCATTTTAATAAAACTGTTTGCACAATTAATTATTTTCATAAATAACAATATTCATCACAAGAATTCAATTATTTTTAAAAATAATAAATTTTTCCACAGAAATTCAATTCTTTTTAAACATTTTAATAAAATTTTTCGCAATAATTCAATTATTTTCATATGTAATAAAATTCTACTCAGGAATTCAATTATTTTCATAAATAATAAAATTCATCGCAGGATTTTAATTATTTTTAATACAATTTTACAGGAATTGCTTAAAATATGTCTTTCTTGGAAAGAATTCAATTATGTCGATAAATAACAAAATTATTCCCGAAAATTCAATTATTTTGAGGCATTTTAATAAAATTGTTTGCAAAATTTAATTATTTCCATAAATAACAATATTCATCATAAGAATTCAATTATTTTTAAAAGTAATTAATATATTCTTGGAAATTCAATTATTTAAAAAAATTCTAATAAAATCGTTCGCAAGAATTCAATTTTATTGTCATAAATAATAAAATGCTTTTTATGAATTAAATTATTTTCAAAAAAATTTAATAAAATGCCACAAAGACATTCAATAATTATTATTCTCAAAAAGTTCAATAGATTTCTTTGTAAAATTTAATTATTTTTTAAAAACTTTTTGCTATTCAATGATTTTCAATATCTACTATTTTCATAAAATTTCCAAACAGAGTTCAATATTATTTAACAAATTTTTTGTAAAAATCTTGTCGTTCTCAATTGGAAAAATTAAACACTTGATACTATTTTTTATTTTTTAATTCAGTTCGAGACTCGTTAGCTTACTATTCCCAAAAAAAGATAATATTTTGTTTCAACAATATTTTATTGAAATAATTCGCAAAAATTCGCATTTTTTTAAAAATAGTCGAAAAATTCGTACTATCCTGCGATTATATCGAAACTTAACAATTCTTCCTGGTTGACAATTTTTCCTTCCACTCCCATTATTTACAAACTAAAAATGCAATTCCTAAAAGAAGTCATTTCCTAAAGTAAATATTGAACGATTTAGCAGGTAAAGTACAATAATTTATAGTCGGGAAGCGACTTCAATAAAAATTTGCATTCTTTTTAAAGGGGTTTACTGACACTGAACGTTGTAAAATTCATGAGAAACTCCTTATTTTAAAACTGTAATTTTCCGCGTTCGTATATCTTATAGAAAATCTCTAATGATTCCATCAGCGATACATTTCTTTTTTTTTTTTTTTTTCTCTACTTTTTATTTTCAAGTAGAAGAAAATTAAAAGTACGTTTTTTATGCGACATATTTCCATATTGCGCAACTAAAAAATCAATAATATAATTAAAAAGGAAAAAATAGTTCTTTCAAAATTCTTTGCTAAAAACTTTTTAAAATTATTTTAAAAATTTTCTTTTGAAAATTTTTTCTTTAATAAAATAAAAAAGAAAGAATATGAAAAATTGGATTTCTCGGATATCTCTCAGGTGTAGAGGGAAAAATGAAGGAAAGAGAGAAAGAACCGTAACAATAATAATAAAAAGGAAAGAAGAAAAAAATCGAGTAAAATAAAGTCAGTGTGACCTCAAGCGGTAGCAAAGGTGTACTGACGGCCTTAAAAGTAATTTCCACAATAAATATTACTGGGAGATAGAAAGAGAGAGAATGATATACGTATAATTTGTAAGCGAATCGTGAGTTCGAAAGCTATTACGCACGATTATGATTATTATTTTTCCAAATGTATCGCAGCCAGTGGAACCATGTTGTTAATACAGAGAAAAGCACCGACATCCCGCTGTGGACCCTCACGATATTGTGGCGAGACCCTGACCTCGGAGCCTTGCCATCGCAATTCAAAGAACTCACTGTATGTGCAGCATCACGTGCCGAACAATTATTGGCTAAAGATTTGCATTTTTTATTCTCTCTCTCTCTCTCTTTTTCTTCTTCAATATATATATATAGGCGATGCGCATGAAATTGCCATTAGAAAATGCACTTTCAATTGCTCATTGTTATTGCCAATTTGTGACAATGTCATTTTTTTAAATAATCTTATCAATGCTTGTTTGTTATTATATATTATGTTAAATAAACGTATGAATAGAAAGAGGAAATGAAAGATGATGAACGAAACAAAAGAAGACTAAATGCCGGGTGAAAAAATTAATATATATATATATATATATGTTAAATAATATTTATCTGATTGGAAATTATTTTTGGAAATGAAAGAAAACATTAATTATTAGGGAGGAAAAATTTATCAACTTTTGCTAATGTTTAGCTAAGATTTGGCTTTGGATATTTGTCTTGGGCATTTCGTTATGTATATTGAGCTAATTTGACTAATTTTTAAATACATTGTCTGATCGAGAAAAAAAAATATAGAAAAGGAAAGTAAATTAAATATCGAAAGTCTATATTAATTGTCAACAACTCTAAATTTGATTATAAATAATTGTTGAATTAGGAATATTGACAAACATTTTGAGATTCAATATGGAGATGCTAGTCTCCACCTGCGAACGCCAAGGTCACTGCTAGATGGCAGTTAAGTTCTTTCTTAGAATTTATCTTGCCACCTGGTGGCGACCTTGGCGTTCTCAAGTGGAGAAATTAAACCAACATTTTTTCCCTCATTACTTGCAAAAAAATTTGCAGTTTAGTTTTTGTTTTTGGTTCCAAATAGCATTATAGAAACTAAAATACCAATTCAAAAAAAGGAAAAAAGTTTCTCAAATATTTTCTCATTGTAAACATTTTTATATTGATTAATATTATCCCACCCACCATCATAAAGTTTGATATTTACTCATTTATCTTTAGGTAGCAATCGCTAAAGTCGTAAAATTGAAGTTTTATGCATCATGTGATAACTGATAATAAACTTCATATAGGTGACATTAAATGCTTTGATCGACGTGAATGAAAATGATATAAAAGATACATAGACATGTTAATTTCGGGCATAAATAAAGATACTTATTTGGTACCTTATGCAACGCTAATTGTGACTATATTACAAATCACATAGAAAAGTTTTCTTTTTCACATTTATAGCTCTCTCTCTCTCTCTACTTGACTGATCATTGTCTGTATAAAAAAAAATGTTCAAAAGAAATTTCAAAACCTTGGGAATTTACCGTAATAATAAAAGAATGGAGATTTATCGAACATTACCGATAATGGTTAATTCGTGCTTAAGTGCTCGCAGTCTTGATTCTTCTCTTGTTTCAATTCATTTCTTTGCATTGCGATCTTTAAGTATCTCATCTAGCTTTTATGCAAACATTATTAAAAATCCGTATTTTAATAATGTTTCCGTTTGTTTTTCCCTTTTTAATTTAATTTGATTTTAAAAAATAAAGAAAGAAATAACAAAATTAATTAAAAATTAATACATAGGGTCATTTGGGGTAAATGTAAACAGTTGGTGTTTGAGATTAATTTAAAGATTTAAAATTAAGTATACGACGACAATATTTTAACCTCAGCTCACCTGTAAGAGGTTTTGAGAAACAATACAATTATTTAAAAAAATTACAATAAATTTTTGCTCAAAAATTCAATTATTTTTTATATCCACTATTTTAATAAAATTACACATAAAAAATTAAATTATTAGGAAAATAAATTTTAATAAAATTCTTTAAAAATATTCAATTATTTTAAAAAATGTTAATAACATTCGTTGCAAGAATTCAATTATATTCATAGATAATAAAATTGTTTGCAGGGTTTCAATTATTTTTTAATTTTAATATAATTTAAAATGAAATCGACAAATACAATTATTTCTTAAAAATTTTTATTAAAATTCTTTGAAACGATTCAATTATTTTTAAAAAATGTAGGGAAATTTTCTCAAGAATTCAATTACTTTTTGAGTCTCTACTTTTTAATATCTACTATTTTAAAATAATTTCATAAAGAAATTCAATTTTTTAAAAACAAATTTTTTTAAAATGTTATGAAATAAATTAATTATTAAAAATTTTTTTTATAAAATTCTCTGAAATTCATCAATTATTTTAAACAATTTTGATAAAATCTGTATATAAGAATTTAATAATGTTTTTAATACCTACAATTTTTATTAAATTCCTCGAAAGAATTTAATTATTTTCAAAATTTGTAATAAAAAATTCTCAATAAAATTCAATTATTTGAAAAAATGTTAATAAAAATTCGTAGCAAGAATTCAATTAGTTTGATAAATAATAAAATTCTGTGCAGAATTTTTAATTATTTTAAAATTTAATATGATTTTAAATAAATTCCTCGAAAAATGCAATTATTTTTTAAAAATTTTATCAACATTCTTATAAAAAATTTCAATTATTTTTAAAAATTTTGATAAAATACTTTACAAGAATTAAATTTAAAAAAAATAATAATTGAATTCTTATAGGACTTTCTAAGAAGAATTGATTAAAAAAAAAGATTCTGATAAAATTTTTGAATAATAATTGAACTATTTAATGTTAATAATAATTTAATTAATTGAATTCTCTTAGCACTTTAGAAAAATAATTGAAAAAAAAATTTTCGGATAATATTTGAATATTTTAGAAGTGTTATAGTATGAATTTTCAGAGGAATTTAAATTTTAAAAGATTATATATTGCCTGTCTGTGAAAATTTTAATTGTTGTAAAACTGTAATAATATTGAATTATATTTATTTTAAAAAAAATTTTAATTCATTATTTTCCTAAAAAATTATTAAAGTTATAAATAATTTTAATTAAAAATTATCAAAAAAAAATTATTGAGTTTTGAAAGAATTACGGTTGTTTTTTTTTTTGGTTGAAAAAAACGGTTTTACATTGAAATTATTTAAAATATTAATTCTTGTAGAACAAAAGTATTTATTTATAAACAATAATTCAAGTTTTGATTGTAATTAAATTTGGAAATTGTGCAAAATATTAATCTTGAAATATTGTAATTAAAATTTGCTGGCGATTTGTAAATATTCCTGTAAATATATTAAAAAGATTAATTTAATTTTTCAATTAAATTTTTAAGTCTTCAAATTTAATTTTTCGATAGATACTTTTTACTACTTTTTTCAGTCTTAACAGCATGTGACTGTTAGAAATTCAATGGTAATTTTTTCGATCACTTTTCTCTGTTTAAATATTTAATAAATTGAGCTGAAATTTTGTAAGAATGTATAAAATATATAAAATATTTAAAGAGAAAAGTGGTCGAAAAAATTACCATTGAGAACCACACTGTTAACTGAGAAGTATCAAATTGCAACGAATTGATACCAAAAATACGGATCAAATCTAAAATTGATCCAAACTTTTTGCATCAATTTGATCCACTTTAGTATTGATTTGATACTTTTACACACTAAAAAAAAAGTTTTTCTTTCAGCCTCTTTTTGAGGCTGAATTTATGATGTAAACGGAGTCAGCCCCGTTAAACAAGGACAGACTTATGTGAAATACATGGGCTGAATTTAAGGTGTAAACGGAGTCAGACTTTTTTTTTCCTGTGTAAGAAAACTGTGCAAAGAATTATAAGCTGTTAAAGCTACTATTTAAGGCTTTGTGGACAAGGGCCAAAACTCTTACAGCGAGACACTGATGGTCGTCCGTAGTTTCTAACGTCCCCCATAGGGGCCGTTAGATGACGTGGTGATAGTTACCAAAGCAACTGTTATGGTTACCATATCAACCGTTACTATATGGTAATGGTTAAAGTCGATCCAATGTTTGTAGGGAATTTATTTCATTCGTTTGCACACCGAAATTTATTTACGCAAGGACGAAGCGTATATGAGAATGAATTTTATCTGGGCAAAATATTGTGAATATAATATAAACGTGTGCGATGCGGACCAGGTGACATGTACGTCTCCCGGAAATCTCGACAGTTGGCTAAATGCGACTTGAGATGCGAAGAGCCTTTTGTTATGTATTTATGTGCATATTCGCCTATTTGTCGAGAAATTCCGCTGCCGTGTTAGCTCTGGGTAGCTCACGACGTTCGTTACATGCACGATCGTGAGCGTCGACCCCCATAGAGCGCGCATACATATAGTGACGTGACTCTCTCATGTTATAGCGGAAAGAGCTTTAACTATTTTTAATCGAATCAGGGAATTTCTCTCGAGTGTGCAACGAAGCCGCCTTTTACGATGGGCATGTAACTTAAAGGCGGGTGGAGGCGCCATTTCAAAGGAGAGACAAAAAGACAAATACAGGGACAAAAGCGCTCGCTCTCTCTCTCTCGCTCTCTCTTCCCCTGTGTGTTGCTCTATACGAAGACGACGAGGACGACTTTTCACGGAAAAACGTTCCTTCTTCTTCCACAATTGTTTTAGATCAACTTGAGATGCATTCACTCTCAACGAAATAGAACATAAATTATTCCCGATACTTATAGTTCCTTATTTGGAAAAATGCTTTCTCGATATACGGTAGATGATGCGAGGCATTTGGTTAGGAATAATTTCTCTAGTTGGTATTTTTATTTCATTCGCTGGATAAACAAAAGTCTGTCTGTTACTTTTAAAGGGGGGAGAATATGAACGGAATTTTGGAATCAAGTGGAAAAATATTTTGCTACAGCAGGGCTCGAACTAGGTCCGTAATTTGATTGAAAAAAGCAAGAAAATTTTGTACATTTAACGATATAATTTGGAGAATTTTTGAGAAGTTACAAATGATTGAAAAAATTCAATTATTTTCAAAAGTAACAAAATTCTTTGCAGAAATTTAGGTATTTTTAAAAATATTTTTAAATTTTCATCAAAATTTCAATTATCTTTATAAATAATAAAATTCTTTTCCAAAATTCAATTATTTTTAAAAATTTTAATAAAATTCTTGAAAAAATTCAATTATTTAGAGAAATAACAAAATTCGCTTGAAAGGTATTCAATTATTTTTATAAATAGTAAAACTGTTTGCAGAAATTCAATTATATTCAAAAACTTTTTTAAAATTCTCATCAAAATTTCAATTATTTTCATAAATAATAAAATTCAATTATTTTTAAAAATTTTAATAAAATTCTTGAAAAAATTTAATTCTTTAGAGAAATAACAAAATTTGCTTCAAAGGTATTCAATTATTTTTAAAAATAGTAAAATTCTTTGTATAAATTCAATTATTGTCAAAATTTTTTTTAAATTCTCACAAGAATTTTAATTATCTTCATAAATAATAAAATTCTTCTCTAAAATTTAATTATTTTTAAAAATTTTAACAAAATTCTTGAAAAAATTCAATTATTTAGAGAAATAACAAAATTTGCATCAAAAGTATTCAATTATTTTTATAAATAGTAAAATTGTTTGCAGAAATTCAATTATATTCAAAAACTTTTTTAAAATTCTCACAAAAATTTCAATTATCTTCATAAATAATAAAATTCTTCTCTAAAATTCAATTATTTTGAAAAATTTTAATATAATTCCTGCAAAAATTCAATTAACAAAATTCGCTTCGAAGGTATTCAATTATTTTCATAAATAATAAAATTATTTGAAAAAATTCAATTATTATCAAATTTTTTGATAAAATTCAATTATTATTAAATTTTTTGATAAAATTCTTTGCAAGAATTCAAAGATAATTTACAAATTCAAAAAAAATTTGTTGGCAATAATTCAATTATTTTCATAAATAATATAAAATTTTTACAATGATTCAATTATTTTCGAAAATAATAAAATTCTTTCTAGAAATTTAATTATTATCATAAATTTAAAAAATAATTTTTATGGAAATTTGATTATTTTCAAACACTATTTTAATAAAATTCTCCAAAATAATTCAATTATTTAAAAAATATTTACTAAAATTCTACGCAAACATTGAATTATTTTCATAAAATAATAAAAATTTCACAGGAATTCAATTATTTAAAATTTTTTTAAAAATTTCTCGCAATAATTCAATTATTTTCATAAATAATAAAATTATTACAGGGATTCAATTATTTTCGTACATAATAAAATCTTTTTTAGGTATTCAATTATTTTCATAATTAATAAAACTCATTGAAATAATTTAATTTGGAAATTAATTTTTTCGAAAAAGTTTAATTGAATTTTTTTATATTAGTTAAAGTTTTTATTTTCTAATATATACTTAATTGAATAATTTACGAACAATTGAAATTCGTGAAATTGAATATTGTAAATAAATGGATTTGAAAATTGTCAGAGAACTGTTTTGAAAATTAATTGATTCAAAGAAGAATTTTAGTGAAAAATTCTTAAAAATAATAATTGAATTGAAATGATGAAATTAATTTTGAACTAATTTTGTCAAAATTGATTTGATTTATGATTTAATTGATTTTAATTTACTCTTATTAGTGTAAATTCTAAAAACGTAGAAATGAAAAATTTTATCTTTGTTGAGACTCGAACGCATAACACGCATTACTAAGTGGGGCTTCCAGACGCCTTAACGCTTACGGCTACTGAGAATATGTTACTTTCTTTAATGCATATGCAAATTTTTATTTAAATTTCACTCAATCTAAACAAATAATGTTAATAAAAATTAAGTTGTAAACAATAGGATTATTTTTAAATTATTAAAACTATTAGTAATATTAATAACATTAATAATATTAGTAACAATTAATATGGATTAAAATAAAAAACTCTAAATTATCGGAAAGTGAATGAAAACTACGAAAAAGTAAGAGATTATAAAAAAAATAGAATTAAAAAAAAACTTTTATTTATTAAATAAAATTTATTAACTAAATTAATATTATAAATTATTACAAATTAAAAATATTAAAAATATTAAGAAATATGTTATTTATTATACTATAGTAATAAATAAATAAAATACAAATACTAAAAAATAAATAAAAAACAAATATTTTTTTTTATTTACGCTTTTTTATTGATTGGAAAAAAATATTTGAATATTTAAGAGTCTGCGCGAATATTAGATGTAATGGCTCCCACACCTTCAATATTAATAACGCACACGAGGTTTGATAAAAAAAAATAATAACAATAAAAAAATACTATCAGAAGGGTTATTACTTTATTTAGGTCATTGATTTCTTGTCCAATTTGTTTTGCCAAAAAGGCATTTGCGGAATTAACGAAGCGTTGAGAAGCTATCGTGAGCTGTTTATATAAACCAGGGATAAAGTCATTGTGCGGAAAAACTATAATATGTATATCGATTTTACCGGAATATTTGATCGTATCGGTTTTTAAATATTATAATGAGATATATATATGTGTGTGTGTATGTGTTACTTGTTGGTTATTATTTCTCGCTTGATTCAACTAACGGAAGTTTCAGCTGCTTTATATAATCGAATATTTCGATTAATTAGATCGTAATTTAATACATTTAATTTAATACATTAATGAGTATACCTTCAATTGTTGTACTTGTAGTTCACTCGATCACTATCATAGAATTTTTTTTTGTAAATTTTGATTATGTTTTTGTATTTTTTTTTTTAAATTTGAATTATGTTTTACATTTTATTTATTATTGTAATTAATAGTATTCAATTTTTAACTGAAACGAAACAGCCAATTCACTTTATTTAGTTTGTGAGAGAACTTTCATGACATCTAGGCGGTAGTTTAATGAACTGTATTGGCGCGAAATTCAAAAAACGAAAAATTCAATTAATAATATATTAATATAATATTAATTAATAATAGCGCATTTAATAATTAATTAATAATATTATTAATTAATAAATAATAATATTAATTATATTAAATAATATTAATTACAATTCATTAAAAGTATAATTTTTAATTACATTCTTTTCAAAATTTTCTAGGTTTTCCTGATTCATTTACCGATGGATACTAAAGTGCACACTTTCGTCAACAGTATTTTGGTGAGTTTTATTTATTACCACATAAATTTTTCAATTTTTTTTATTAGTTAGTAATTTTTTTTTAAATTTGCAAAAAACAAAGAATCGTATGGTTTCTATTTTTCTTTTTTGTTGAAAATTTTTGAATTTTTCTTTTTGTGTCGCTCAATAATAATAATAATAATAAAAATAATATTTATATATATATATATAGATATAAGGCTTGACAAAGTTGAATATAAACCTCAATGTAAAATTGGTATAAATGCATAAATATGCAAATTATTTCCTCTTTCAATTTGGCATCATTTGATCAACTGGCGTATTCGATTAAACCCCGTATGGCACATTAAGCATATCGCATTATAGTCCCTTTTCATGCGAATTTTCCGGATGCAATTCACTGGTTTGCATGTCGGTGTTCCAATGCATTGTTCGGAATAAATGCGCGATGCTTCTTGCAGCAAAATTTATGGGGCTCCGGAACTTTTCAGAGCTGATCCTGAGAGGCAGCTATTCAGAAACGTTTGAATTAAATTCCGGGTTCTATATATAATATATAAATATGTATAGCCGAGTATAGTTCTATTATAAACTTTACGTGTCGCTATACGCCCTTCACTTATACTTTATTAATAAGGAAACTACTTATTATTACGTGCTCATACACTTTTCCATGTGGTTCAATTTTATGAAGTTGAATAATTATCAAAACGAGAATTAAAAAATAAATGTGGAGAAAAAGGGTATTTTTAATTTGAATTCTTAATGTCATCTTATCGAAGGAAATAATTCCGAATGGTTACATTGAAACTGAAAAAGTTGAATAATGATTTTACTTGTTGAACAATTTTTTTATTTGTTGAATAGTATTTTTATTTGTTAAATAATTTTTTTCTTATTGAATAGATTTTTTTATTTGCTGAATATATTTTTTTATTCTTAAATATTTTTAAGAATTGTTTACTAAACTTTTTCTTTAAATCAATTAATTTTCGAAAAAATTCTTCAATTAAATATATGTGACGCTCCACGAGAAAAAGGACCTTATTTACTCTTGTCATAAGGTCCCTTTTCTCGTGGAGCGTCACATATATTAGAAAAGAAAAAATTCAAATAATATAAAAAAAATTCAATTACACTTTTTAAAAAAAAATAATTTCAAAATTCAATTATTTCTAAAAATTAACGGTATGTTGCTTTTAATATTCAATTATTATCTAAAATTTTAACTGAAATTCATTTTTAAATTAATTCTTATTAGAAATCTCTACTAGAGTTCAATTCTTTAAATACAAAAAAAATAATTCATTAAATATTTGAATGTTTCTTAAAATTCAATTCTCATAAAGAATTTTATCAATATATTTTTAAATAATTGAATTCAGAACAAGAATTTTACTATTTTTGAAAATAATTAAATTTCTGCAAAAGATTTTATTACTCTTGAAAACAATTGAATTTCTGCAATAATTTGTAACTTCTCTAAAATTTAATTTTTTTTTAGTGTTAATTGAAATTTTTCTATAAATCCATCATTTTGAACAAATTTTAAAATATTTTTTTGTGGATTTTCAAATTCATTTGTTTTTAACTGAAATTCATTTTTAAATCAATTTTTATTAGAAAATTCTACTAGAATTCAATTATTTAAATACAAAAAAAAATAATTCATTGAATATTTGAATGTTTCTTAAAATTGAATTCTCATAAAGAATTTTTTCATCAAATTTTTAAATAAATGAATTCGTTTGACGAGTTTTAATGAAATTTTTAATAATAATTAAATTTATCGAGGAATTCGATTAAAATTTTATTAAAAATAATTAAAATTCTTCGACGAATTTTACCATTTTTGAAAAAATTGAATTTATACAATCATTTTTTGGAAGAAGTTATTTAAGAATTTTTATAAAATTACTAAAAATAATTGAATTATTTCCAAGTATTTTCTTAAAATTTTTCAAAATTTAATTTATGTGAAGAATTAATATTAAAGTGTTAAAAAATAATTAAATACTTTTAAGAAATTGAATTTAAATTTTTGAAAATAACTGAATCCCTGTAAAAATTTTATTATTTATGAAAATAATTGAATCTCTGTAAAAAAAATCTACTATTTGTAAAAATAATAGAATCATTGCGAAGGAATTTATAAAAAATTTGTAAATAATTGAATTCCTGTGAAATTTGTATTATTTATCAAATTTTTTATTATTTTTGAAAATAATTGAATTTAGGAGAAGAGTTTTATTATTTATAAAAATAATTGAAATTTTGAAGAGAATTTTTAAAAATTTGTAAACATAATTGAATTTCTGCGAAGAATTTTATTACTTTTGAAAATAATTGAATTTTACAATCATTTGTAATTTTTCTTATTCTCAAAATTATATTGTACAATTTACGAACATTTTGTCTTTTTTTAATCAAATTACGGACTATATGGACCTAGTTCGAGCCTTGTAGTAACCATACAATAATATAATGTTAAAAAAATTATTTCACGAAATTTATATTCTTTCTTATTAAGAATCACTAAAATTGAACAAATAAATTTTCTTTATTCGTGGAATATTTTTTTTTATTTCTATTTTTTTATTTCTTACCTAATTTTTTGAATTGTTAAATAACTTTTTTATTTGTTGAATAATGATTGTTAAATGTCTGTTTTCATTTTTCATTTTTTCATTTTTTTTCTCATTTTCATTTTTTCGGTTTTTTATTTTTTTTCTTTTCAATTGCTGAATCATTATTTTTATTTTGAATAGCTTTTTTGTTGAATAGCTTTTTTATTTGTTAAATAATTCTTTTAATTTGTTGAATAAAAAATTTGTCAAATAATATTTTTTTCCTGTTGAACAATATTTTCAACTCATATTATCTTTCGAGGGAGGATAGAAATTCAAATTTGTATCATGGTGAATGAAGAAAAAAACTTTTTTCATTCTTCCTTTAAATGTTAAATCGCTTGGACACTGAGAGAGTTTCGAGTCAGAGGAGAAAAAAACTATTGCAATGAGTAAACCACGTGCAATTTATGTACCGCACATTATTCCGTATACTTTTTTTTTTTTTTTTTTTTTTTTTGCTGTTCGCAAATAACTCGACAAACAAAAAATAGTGTAATATTTCTAGGGGCAGCTGTGCAGTCTTGCAGAGATTCTAATAAGGACTGCATAAAGTTAATACTACTTACTCTTTCTTCTTTCACTTTGGTTCTCTTTTCCTCAAATTTATTGCTTTCCTTTCCCTCCCCCCACTCTATCTTTCTCACTCTTCTTTTCTTTTCACATGCACTTTTTTTTTAAACTGCAAGCCACTAACTGAAATCAATCGCGCCATAGCGCAGCTTTCCTTCTTTTCACATCTCCAGGGGGCTTTCAGAAGAACTTGCCAAGATAAATGTTACTTGAACTAAATAAAGATACACGGTTACTAAAGAGTTAGTGAATATTTTTTTTTTTTGTTTTTTAATACATTTTGCCAAAGGAGGTCTTTGACAAGATTAAGACTTGTTTTATGGAAAATTAGGAATGCGGAAAAATGGGACGTTATTTGATCGCGAAAAAGAAAAATTTATTATTGGAATATTTTTATTTATAATTGCGATTTTGTTTTTTCATTAACAGGGTTACCATAGGACAGGGAATTCAGGGAAAATTCAATTTTGTTAAAAAATTTAAAAAAATTCTAGTCAAAATTTCAATTATCTTTAAAAATAATAAAATTCTTCTCTAAAAGTCAATTATTTTAATAAATAATAAAAAAATTTACAGAGGTTCAATTATTTTCATGGGTAACAAAACTCATCATAGAATTTCAATTATTTTTAATACAATTTTAACCGAATTTCTCGAAAAATGTAACTATTCTTCGAGAAATGTAATTATTCTTAAAAATTTTATTAAAATTTATCGAAGAAATTCAATTATTTTAAAAACCTTTGCCTATATTTTCAATACATTTTTAATAAAATTTCTTCAAAGAATTAAATTATTATTTCCAAAAATTTTGATGAAATTCTTTGTAACAATTCAATTTTTTTAAAAATAATTTTAATAAAATTCTAAAAATTTGTCAAAATTCAATATTTTCAATGTCTACTATTTGAATAAAATTTCACAAAAGAATTCAATTATTTAATAAAAAGGAATTTTAATAAAATTCGTCTCAAGAATTCAATTATTTTCAAAAGTAATATAATTCTTCGTAAAAATTTAATTATGTTAAAAAATTTACAAAAATTCTCGTCAAAATTTCAATTATCTTCATAAATAATAAAAATTTTCTCCGAAATTCAATTATTTTAAAAAATTTTAGTAAAATTCTTGTCAGAATTTTAATTATTTTTAATACAATTTTCATTAAATTTCTCGAAAAATGATATAATTCTTCGAGAAATGTAATTATTCTTAAAAATTCTATTAAAATGCATCAAAGAAATTCAATTATTTTAAAAACAGCCTATATTTTCAATACATTTTTAATTAAATTTCTACAAAAAATTAAATTATTTTAAAAAATTTTGATGAAATTCTTTGTAACAATTCAATTTTTTTTAAAATATAAGTTTAATAAAATTCTTTGTAGAAATTTAAATAATTTCAAAAATTTGTCAAAATTCAATTATTTTCAATGTCTACTATTTGAATAAAATTTCACAAAAGAATTCAATTATTTAAAAAGAAAATTTTAATAAAATTCGTCTCAAGAATTCAATTATTTTCAAAAGTAATATAATTTTTCGCAGAAATTCAATTCTATTTAAAAATTTACAAAAATTCTCGTCAAAATTTCAATTATCTTTATAAATAATAAAATTTTTCTCCGAAATTCAATTATTTTCAAAAATTTTAATAAAATTCTTGTCAGAATTTCAATTATTTTTAATACAATTTTCATTAAAATTCTCGAAAAATGAAATTATTTTAAAAAATTTTATTAAAATTTGTCAAGAGAATTCAATTATTTAAAAATTTGTTGATTAAATTCTTTATGAAAATTTAATTTCACAAAACATTCAATTATTTAATAAAATATTTATTTTTGTATTTAAATAATTGAATTCACATAGAATTTTCTAATAAATATTGATTTAAAAATGAATTTCAGTTAAATTTTTAGATTATAATTGAATATTGAAAGAATTATAACGTAGATTTTTAGAAATAATTGAATTTTTTTCAAACTTTTTACTTACAATTCTGCAGAATTAATGTTTTTGAAAAAGTTTAATTAAATTTTTTTAAAAATTATTTTAAGTTTTTATTTTCTAATAAACATTTAATTGAAGAATTTCCAAATAATCAAAATTTCGTAAAATTGAATTGTAAACAAATGGATTTGAAAATTCTCTAGAAACTTTTGCAAAAATTATTAAAAATAATTAAAGATTGTTAATTTATTTCTTTCGAAGAATTTTAGTAAAGTTTTTGAAATTAAATACATTTATGCAAAGAATTTTATTATTTAGGAAAATAATTGAATTCTTGTGATGAATATTGTTATTTATGAAAATAATTAAATTTTGCAAAGTATTATATTAAAATGCCTCAAAATAATTGAATTTTCGGGAATAATTTTGTTATTTATCGACATAATTGAATTCTTTTAAAGAAAGACATTTTTTGAGCAATCCCTGTAAAATTGTACTAAAAATAATAGAGTTGAAATAATCGATTCAATTATTAAAAATAATTGAAATCTTGCGATAAATTTTATTATTTATGATAATAATTGAATTATTGCGAAAAATGTTATTAAAATGTTTAAAAAGAATTGAGTTTTTGTGAAAAATTTTGTTATTTTTGAAAATAATTGAATTTTTTATATGAATTTTATAAATATTGTTTTAAATAATTAATTTCTTTGCAGTATAATAAATAATATCCATATCAGACAATCGAAATTAAGGGAAAAGTCTTTTTTCGAATATTAATTAACAAATTTTCTTAATGAAATAATAGAAATGTGGGTCAAATTAGAATCGATCTTTAATTACATGCGATATTTAATATTTAAACCAATCCAAAAATATCGTAATTAAATTTTAATCAGATCGAGTTAATTGTGAATTTAATAATCAGTATTTTATTTTATTAATTTATTACATGTTTTATTTTCTTCTTTTTTTATATATTTTATTTTTGTTTTGTTATTTTCTATATTTTATTATAACTCAATTTAATTTTTCCCTTCTATATTTTTTTTTTAATTGAAAAAAAACATTTTTGCGAAAGATAATTATATCTATCATTATATATAAAGTGAACGTTATAATATATGAAGTTGTCTATTAAATACCATCCTACAATAATGCAAAATAGAGCATTAAAGTTATTTTTTTTTATTTATTTCTTTATTTTTTTTGTACTGAAGTTTTCTGTGAATATGTAACTAAAGAGTGACCGATGAGAGTAGGTAAAGCGTGTTGAAGTTAAGCATTCGTGTGTTAAGGAGGTTGTTGGGTTGTAAAATACATATTTTTTTTTCTAAAGTAACTCTAAAAAAGTGCATATAAAAAAATGTGGAGGGAAAATTTTTCTATTTTATATAAAAACTTCTTCTATCATTTTTCTATTCTACTTTTTAAAAAATAAGTTTTTAAAGAAGTTAATTTTTGATTATAAATTAATTGAAAGAAGTTAACTGAAAATTAAAAAAAGAATTCTTTTAAACTTTTCTTTAATGCAACGATTTTTCTTTAAAATTTTTCGAATTTTCTGGCATTGAAGAACTTTGTTCCTTTTTCTTCTTCGTCTTTGAACTTTCCTGCCTTAATTCGTATGGATCTTTGTTGTCGAACTTTTTAACTTTTCCAGTTTAAAATTTTGTGTATTTTACGATTTTCTGCAAATTGTACCTAAATTTTGCAAATTCTATTTATTTTTCAAATTATTATTATTTTTTATTTGCAAATTCTATGTTTAGTAAAAATTATTAAAGTAAGAGAAATTAGTATAGTAAAATTTACAAAAATTGAAAAAATTTACAGAAATTCAAAGAAATTGTAGATTGTTCAAATTTTAGTTCGCAAATAGTAAAAGTTAGTTTATAGATTCTTTTCCTTCTGACAATTTGATAAATTAATTTTTTTATTTTTTGAAAGTCGATTCATTTCTCCTGAATGTTAGGTATTTGCGAATACTCGCGAAAATGATAGAGTAGAGGAAGATTTTTAGCAAAAGTTGTAGGTACCTATGTTTTGGCACTTAATATCCTATTTAATTTATGAACAAACGAAAGTCGTTTCAACAATTGATAACAATATTTCGAATGCAATAAAAAGTAAAGGGATTCGTTGCTTGTGAATATCTGCAAAATGCGTGCAAACCCGTTTGTAGAACACGCGATGGAAGCATTAAACAACCCTTAATGCTTGCGTTGGCATCGATCTTACTGCTTGGCAACGCTATACACCCAGGAATATCAGTAGGGTTGAACACGATAAATTTCTAGATTGAAACTTCACTCTTTACACACATTCTTTTGCGAGATAAGAATCATCTCCCTTCCCTCTTGTTGTTGATAAGGTTTTACAATATGTCCTTTTTATTTTTAAAACAACAACAATCTCTGTACTAATATGCTGTAAAAAAATAAAGTTATCAACACGGATTGCTATTAACTCTCCAAAAAAATTTTATAGTAAATTTTTTAAGTATTTGAATATTGTTTTATTATTTTAATTTGTTTTTAAAGGATCGCTTTTTATTTCAATTTTTATAGATATTTATATACTGTTCTCTAAATTTGAATTATTTACAAATATAACTAAATTGATGGTAAAAAATCAGCAACTGATTCAAATATAGTATTTAAATGAATTTTAAAAAAATTATCGAATTAATAGCAGTTTTGTGAAATTGAACTGAAAATAATAAAATTTATTAAAGAATTTCATTAAAAACTTTTTAACAAATCGAATTTTCAAAGTATTTTAATTTAAGGGGTTACGCCACCCTGAACGCATGAAAATCGGATGGTTTTTTAGGAATTTTTTTGATAAAACTGTTTCAGGTAGGACTTCTTTACATTTATTGATGCTTTAGTACATATATTGAGCTTTATAAATATTTAAAAAAAAATTGTTTTTAATTAAAAATGGCGGAGATATAACTATTGGCGTGGATCAATTTTTCCGGAGCACTCCTTGATGGTGTACATGATTGGCAGTTCAATTTTTGTCAGAAACAAGTAAAACAATATTTTTCTTAAAAAGTGATAAATTTTGAACAGAGTGACGAAGCCATTTAAAAAAAAAAAATTTTTTACGCAAATGGAAGCACTTTAAAAATTGACATTTTTTTTTTGGCTAAAATTACCGTATAAAAAATTGGATAAAAAATTTTCAAATTATTCAATCAAAAAAATCCCACGTCACTCTGTGGAAAATCTATTTAGGAAGATGTATATTAATTTTCAAGTCAATCGATTGAATAGTTTTTGAGTTATCGTGTACACCGTCTCGAAAATTGTGGTTTCGAGAAAAACGCAAAAGAAGAAAAAAATGAACTTTAGTGTATTATAACTTGAAAATTTTTCAATTTACTATTTAATCAGCAATTCCTGGGCCATAATTTTTTTTATTTAAGAATGGAAGGGATACAATGAAAAGGACCCTTCCTAAATCATGAAAGGGCCCCCTAGACCATTCGAAAATAGAAAGTCGCTGCTTCCAGCAGCTCTCGGCGCGTCCCCACCGCGCTGACTTCTAATGACCATAACTTTTGTAATTAGTGAGACATTGTCTTCGGCGACATCTCAAAATATTCGTTAGAATATAAACTTTGAAATTAAGCAAAAAAAAAAATAAATTTTTTTGAAAATTTCAGGGTGGCGTAACCCCTTAATAATTGATAAATAATTGAATTTTATAAAGAGTCAGATTCTAATGTACACTGTAAAAAATTTAGGGAGTTAACGGACTCGGGAGTTGGGAGTTAAATTTTTCGAGTTAAAAATCAACTCCAAAAGAGAGTTAATTTCTAACTCCCTTCATTCAACACCCGCGCGAGTTATTTTTTCCTTGGGGAGTTAGCATTCTTCAAAAATTTGATTATTTTTAAAAATTGTTTAAAAACTGAATTATTTTTAAAAGATTTTATCAAATTAAATTTTTTTTTTAAAGATTTTACTAAATTTAAATTATTTTTTAGATTTTAACAAATTTCAATTTTTTAGGCATGTTTGTAAAACTATTGTCTTTCAAGAATTATTTAGATATATTTTTAATAAGTTAATATTACGAATTTCTTTATTAAAATTTTTGAAAATATTCTACCTTAATATCTTTAAAAAGAAAAAAAAACGATTTTAATTATTATAAAAAATTGAATTTTTGTATTTAAAATTTAAATAATTGAATTCTCGAAGAACTTTTGGAAAATTATTAAAAATTAATATAGATAATTGATTTAGAGATGAAGTTTAGTTAAAAATTGTAGAAAATAATTGAATTTTTGGTTGGGTTATAGATTTAATTTTTAGAAATTATTCAATTTCAGAAGTTGAAATTTTTTAAATTTTATTTCTTGTGAAAAAAGAAATAAGAAATATTTAAATATTTATTTAGCAAAATTATACAAAATTTTGATAAGACTTTTTCGATTATTTTTCTTTCTTTGATCGACTTTTTTTTGTTCGTTAAAGTCGATTCAAGTAATAGAATAAAAATATTTTTAATTCCCTTCGTTTTGAGTACAAAAAAAATAAACTTTTGTTAATAGTAGAATATAGTATTCTTTGAAGTTCGTTCTTGAGGAAATGTTTTTAATGTCTCGAGTAAATAAATTTTTTTTTAAATTTAATTTATTAAATTTTTTTTAAAATAGTCATCTTTTTGGACAAAATGTAGAAATTTTAATAAAAATTGTAAGCGTCATTTATTTATAGCAATAACCATAAATTTCTCGCTCGTGTTACATCAAAGTTTCTTCATGCTGAGGATGATATACGATAGATCGAATGATATAACATGATATTCCGTAGAGCCTTAGAGGGCTTTAGATTGATCCTGATTATCTGAGGACCAAACCTCACAGAGAGTGAGAGACAGAAATATTTTAACGAGCTGAAAAGTTTATAACTGTTTGTGGAACAATAATTTCCCTGATTATCGGACGTTTGTTTTGATCATTTTTCCTGTGTAGTTAAACCACCGAAACTATTAAAACTTGAAGAGAGAGAGAGAGAGAGTGAGAGAGAAAAGTGAGCGAATGTGTTGGGTAAAACTATCGTTAGTTACGTTTACGGGCAGTCAAGCAGTGAATGCATTTTTCCGGGCTTATATGGTACCAAGTCTATAAAAAAAAAGAAGAAGAAAAAAAAAGCGACGTGAGGAATGGTATGCATTTTTAAAGCCAGTAACTCCGTCAACGATCTTTGCAGTATGACTTACTCCCATCTTTGCTTTTTATAGGTCCTTCGTGCTATGAATGGTCGATGAGTTTGCATTATTACTACTTAAAAAAGAAATTTTTAATACCCCTCTTCTCATATGGAGAGAATATTTAAGAGACAAATTCGAGAGAGGAAAAAAAATAGGAAAGGTTTATTTCGATTTTTTATGTGTACATATATTTTTTTTTTTTTTAAATTACAACTTTAATCTTTATCGGATAACGTATCAAGAACAAAATGTACATGTCGGCTGACATACGCTGACCAAGCGCGAGCGCTCACTGTGTTTGCACGCGATTTTTCGATTTAAATTTCACTAGAAATAATTTACGTTCACCATTAGCCTTTTTGTAGGCATTAGATATCATTTGAATAAAGAGATTTTCTTCCCTCCCGCCCAATTGGACAAATCCTTTTGCACGGAATTCTTCCGTTTTTTTTGTAATTTGCAAAAAAAAAATGATTATACGTACAACAGGAAGCAGAGTTTTTTTCCCTTTGAAACAGGTGACAAAAGAATTCAAAAACTTTATTCACATTCTTTATTTTTAAATAAAGTCAAGTCGGGTATTAACTTCTAGTCTCTAAATTGTAATTAGTAAAATTCTACTCTTTGATTATAAATAATTATAGAATTACGAATATTGAACAGCATTTTTAGATTTAATATGGAGACGCTACTCTCCACCTGCGAACGCCAAGGTCACCGCTAGATGGCAGTTTAGTTCTTTCTTGGAATTTCTCTTGCCACCTGGTGGCGACCTTGACGTTCTCAGGTGGAGAAATTAAACCAACAGTTTGCATAAAATTTGCATAAAATAAGTCGAAGGAAATCAATTTTTAAAATTTTTTTTATAAAATTCTTCTCAGAAATTCAATTATTTTTGAAAATTTTTACAAAATTCTTTATTTTACTGATCTTTTATTATATAAAAATTTTAAGAATAAGTTAAAAAATTAAATTTGACTTTTCTCTGGAAAGTGATAGAGAATATAAAATAGAGGAAATAGCAATTCTCCTTTGAGAAATATATTTTCAGTCGTATAATAATTTTTCCAATTCTAATATTATATATTCAATTTCTAATAATCCTAAAAGTTGGAGAAATTTTTCTTATTCAAATTTTTTTTTAAATTGAAGACTTCGGTGCTCTATTTTTGGAATTATAAGGGAAGTAGGAAGACTGAAGATTGAAATATCTTTCTCTTGATATTGAGGAAAAGGGAGGAAATGATAATAGAATTCACCTTTACTACCGCACTAAAAGGAAAATGAAAATGAAAATGCGTATCGAAGTTCAGTATTGTTAAAAGACGGAAGTGAAAAGCTTGTCACCATCGTAACTTACCTGTCGGTTATTGGAGTTATTAAGCTTCAGGAGAATATATTGTTGTCGAGTCGGAACATATAATCTAGATTCGTTATCAGAAAAAATTGTTATTAAAAAGGTTTTTCAGTAAAAATCTTATTTAAAAATTATTGCTAGAAAATTGCGTTATTCAGAAATAATTATTCGAAAATGATTAAAATTATTAAAAAATATTTAAAAATCAATATTAAAGAATTATTAATAATTAAAAAAAAAATTTATAATTGTATTCATAAGAAAATGTATTAATAACAATAATAAATTTTTTTTAATAGGAAACATTAATGTTTCAGTATAATTATTATAAAAAAAGCAGTTAAAGTATTTCTAATGGATACGAAATTCTTGAAATAATTTCAAGTTTTTGGTATAATTATTATCTTTTCCCATATAATTGGAGAAATATTTATAGAATTTCATGAAATTGAATTAATTGTGAACGCATTTTGGAGGCAGTAATTCATATTCCAATTGAGTTGTGAAATTCGATTTATGTTAATTTATGCACAAACTCCGTGTAGCACTGAATTTCAATTGACGATGGTTCTTAAGTTATGTTTGCCGACCTAGACAAATGATTTTCTATTTACAAAGTGTACATTAAATTATAATAAACTGCATAATAATTTACACTCATTTAATTAGGATTTTTTCTATTATTTATCTATATTTATATTATTTTTCCGCAATGTTGCATTAATTTTCTTTTATAATATATTAATATCTAATTTTTTATTACTATAAATAAAAGCCTAATTTTTAATCAATTCAAATCAGTTCAAATATTTCCGAAGTTTTTACACCGAATCTAGAAATATAGTGAAAAAAAAAATTACGAAAATATTTCCAAAGTTTTTACTTTGAATCTAGAGATTTAGTAAAATTTACGTCTGACGTTATACACGGAAAAAATTAATTTAGTACATTTTACGAAACTAATTTTGGAATAGCGGAAACGGAGAGGAGTTTAGTATAAGATAAAACAGAATCAATAGTAATATATGATGACTGCGTTTCTCGAAAACTCAAAAAAAAATTCTATGGAATTCACAAATGATCGGTTGGACGTTCTAATTCAAGAGTTTTGTAAAATGTTTAGCCTGAAGGGCATGCGCCACAAAAAAAAAAAATTTTCACGGAGAAAAAAACGAATAAAGCAGAAAAAAGAATTTCTTAATGTACCAATGAGCTCTCAAGACCATTTTTTCTCGTCTTCTATAGGAGATAGATGATTGGTTCGACACATGTGACTGCACTCTACAACGTAATGGTTCATAACTCGAAAAATTTTAGACCAAACGTTTATTTCTTGGTCGCAAATTAAAGAGGGATTAATGCTTCTTTTCAATGGACCAATAGAAATTTTTTAAAAAGAATTTTGATTGCTAGCGTCCCCACCCGCCGTATCAGAAAAACGAAAATTTGGAAAAATAGTTCAAAAAAAATTCATAACTCGAACAATTTTAGACCAAACGTATATTTTTTAGTCGCAAATTAAAAAGGGATAAATGCTCCTTTTCATTGGACCAATAAGAATTTTTTAAGAAAATTTTTGATAGCTAGCGTCCCCACCCGCCCGTATCAGAAAAACGAAAATTGGAAAAAAATCGAAAAAAAATTCATAAGTCGAACAATTTTAGACCAAACGTTTATTTCTTGGTCGCAAATTAAAGAGGGATAAATGCTTCTTTTGATTGGACCAATAGGAGTTTTTTAAAAAAATTTTTGATAGCTAGCGTCCCCACCCGCCCGTATCAGAAAAACGAAAATTGGAAAAAAAAATCGAACAAAAATTCATAAGTCGAACAATTTTAGACCAAACGTTTATTTCTTGGTCGCAAATTAAAGAGGGATAAATGCTTCTTTTGATTGGACCAATAGGAGTTTTTGAAAAAAATTTTTGATAGCTAGCGTCCCCACCCGCCCGTATCAGAAAAACAAAAATTTGGAAAAATAGTTCAAAAAAAATTCATAAGTCGAACAATTTTAGACCAAACGTTTATTTCTTGGTCGCAAATTAAAGAGGTAGAAATGCTTCTTTTCATTGGACCAATAGGAGTTTTTAAAAAAAATTTTTGATAGCTAGCGTCCCCACCCGCCCGTATCAGAAAAACGAAAATTGGAAAAAAATCGAAAAAAAATTCATAAGTCGAACAATTTTAGACCAAACGTTTATTTCTTGGTCGCAAATTAAAGAGGGATAAATGCTTCTTTTGATTAGACCAATAGGAGTTTTTTAAAAAAATTTTTGATAGCTAGCGTCCCCACCCGCCCGTATCAGAAAAACGAAAATTGGAAAAAAATCGAAAAAAAATTCATAAGTCGAACAATTTTAGACCAAACGTTTATTTCTTGGTCGCAAATTAAAGAGGGATAAATGCTTCTTTTGATTGGACCAATAGGAGTTTTTTAAAAAAATTTTTGATAGCTAGCGTCCCCACCCGCCCGTATCAGAAAAACAAAAATTTGGAAAAATAGTTCAAAAAAAATTCATAAGTCGAACAATTTTAGACCAAACGTTTATTTCTTGGTCGCAAATTAAAGAGGGAGAAATGCTTCTTTTCATTGGACCAATAGGAGTTTTTAAAAAAAATTTTAGATAGCTAGCGTCCCTACCCGCCCGTATCAGAAAAACGAAAATTGGAAAAAAATCGAAAAAAAATTCATAAGTCGAACAATTTTAGACCAAACGTTTATTTCTTGGTCGCAAATTAAAGAGGGATAAATGCTTCTTTTGATTGGACCAATAGGAGTTTTTTAAAAAAATTTTTGATAGCTAGCGTCCCCACCCGCCCGTATCAGAAAAACAAAAATTTGGAAAAATAGTTCAAAAAAAATTCATAAGTCGAACAATTTTAGACCAAACGTTTATTTCTTGGTCGCAAATTAAAGAGGGAGAAATGCTTCTTCTCATTGGACCAATAAGAGTTTTTAAAAAAAATTTTTGATAGCTAGCGTCCCCACCCGCCCGTATCAGAAAAACAAAAATTTGGAAAAATAGTTCAAAAAAAATTCATAAGTCGAACAATTTTAGACCAAACGTTTATTTCTTGGTCGCAAATTAAAGAGGGATAAATGCTTCTTTTGATTGGACCAATAGGAGTTTTTTAAAAAAATTTTTGATAGCTAGCGTCCCCACCCGCCCGTATCAGAAAAACAAAAATTTGGAAAAAAATCGAAAAAAAATTCATAAGTCGAACAATTTTAGACCAAACGTTTATTTCTTGGTCGCAAATTAAAGAGGGATAAATGCTTCTTTTGATTGGACCAATAGGAGTTTTTTAAAAAAATTTTTGATAGCTAGCGTCCCCACCCGCCCGTATCAGAAAAACAAAAATTTGGAAAAATAGTTCAAAAAAAATTCATAACTCGAACAATTTTAGACCAAACGTTTATTTCTTGGTCGCAAATTAAAGAGCGAGAAATGCTCCTTTTCATTGGACCAATAGGAGTTTTTAAAAAAAATTTTTGATAGCTAGCGTCCCCACCCGCCCGTATCAGAAAAACGAAAATTGGAAAAAAATCGAAAAAAAATTCATAAGTCGAACAATTTTAGACCAAACGTTTATTTCTTGGTCGCAAATTAAAGAGGGATAAATGCTTCTTTTGATTGGACCAATAGGAGTTTTTTAAAAAAATTTTTGATAGCTAGCGTCCCCACCCGCCCGTATCAGAAAAACAAAAATTTGGAAAAATAGTTCAAAAAAAATTCATAAGTCGAACAATTTTTAACCAAACGTTTATTTCTTGGTCGCAAATTAAAGAGGGAGAAATGCTTCTTCTCATTGGACCAATAAGAGTTTTTAAAAAAAATTTTTGATAGCTAGCGTCCCCACCCGCCCGTATCAGAAAAACAAAAATTTGGAAAAATAGTTCAAAAAAAATTCATAAGTCGAACAATTTTAGACCAAACGTTTATTTCTTGGTCGCAAATTAAAGAGGGATAAATGCTTCTTTTGATTGGACCAATAGGAGTTTTTTAAAAAAATTTTTGATAGCTAGCGTCCCCACCCGCCCGTATCAGAAAAACAAAAATTTGGAAAAATAGTTCAAAAAAAATTCATAAGTCGAACAATTTTAGACCAAACGTTTATATCTTGGTCGCAAATTAAAGAGGGAGAAATGCTTCTTTTCATTGGACCAATAGGAGTTTTTAAAAAAAATTTTTGATAGCTAGCGTCCCCACCCGCCCGTATCAGAAAAACGAAAATTGGAAAAAAATCGAAAAAAAATTCATAAGTCGAACAATTTTAGACCAAACGTTTATTTCTTGGTCGCAAATTAAAGAGGGATAAATGCTTCTTTTGATTGGACCAATAGGAGTTTTTTAAAAAAATTTTTGATAGCTAGCGTCCCCACCCGCCCGTATCAGAAAAACAAAAATTTGGAAAAATAGTTCAAAAAAAATTCATAAGTCGAACAATTTTAGACCAAACGTTTATTTCTTGGTCGCAAATTAAAGAGGGAGAAATGCTTCTTCTCATTGGACCAATAGGAGTTTTTTAAAAAAATTTTTGATAGCTAGCGTCCCCACCCGCCCGTATCAGAAAAACAAAAATTTGGAAAAATAGTTCAAAAAAAATTCATAAGTCGAACAATTTTAGACCAAACGTTTATTTCTTGGTCGCAAATTAAAGAGGGAGAAATGCTTCTTCTCATTGGACCAATAAGAGTTTTTTAAAAAAATTTTTGATAGCTAGCGTCCCCACCCGCCCGTATCAGAAAAACGAAAATTTGGAAAAAAATCGAAAAAAAATTCATAAGTCGAACAATTTTAGACCAAACGTTTATTTCTTGGTCGCAAATTAAAGAGGGATAAATGCTTCTTTTGATTGGACCAATAGGAGTTTTTTAAAAAAATTTTTGATAGCTAGCGTCCCCACCCGCCCGTATCAGAAAAACAAAAATTTGGAAAAATAGTTCAAAAAAAATTCATAACTCGAACAATTTTAGACCAAACGTTTATTTCTTGGTCGCAAATCAAAGGGCGATTAGTGCTACTTTTCATTGGACCAATAGAAATTTTTTAAAAAGAATTTTGATAGCTATAGCGTCCCCACCCGCTTGTATCAGAAAAACGAAAATTGGAAAAAAAAATAGAAGAAAAATTCATTAGTCGAACAATTTTAGACCAAACGTTTATTTCTTTGTCGCAAATTAAAAAGGGATTAATTTTTCTTTTCATTGGATCAATAGGAGTTTTTTAAAAAAAATTGTTGATAGCTAGCGTCCCCACCCGCCCGTATCAGAAAAACAAAAATTTGGAAAAATAGTTCAAAAAAAATTCATAACTCGAACAATTTTAGACCAAACGTTTATTTCTTGGTCGCAAATTAAAGAGGGATAAATGCTTCTTCTCATTGGACCAATAGGAGTTTTTTAAAAAAATTTTTGATAGCCAGCGTCCCCACCCGCCCGTATCAGAAGAACGAAAATTGGAAAAAAAATCGAAAAAAAATTCATAAGTCGAACAATTTTAGACCAAACGTTTATTTCTTGGTCGCAAATTAAAGAGGGACATTCAATTATTCTGAATAGTTTAAATAGAATTCTTTGTAAAATTTAATTATTTTTAAAAATTTTCACAATTCAATGATTTCCAATATCTACTATTTTCATAAAATGAAACAGAATTCAATTACTCAAAAATTTTTTTGTAAAAATCTTCGTAAACATTCAATTCTTTTTATGAATACTAAAAATTTCTCAGGAATTCAATTATTTAAATTAGAATTTTCATAAAATTAGTCGAAAAAAATCAATTTTTTAAATATTTTTATATAATTCTTCGGAAGAATTAAATTGTTTTTATGAGTATTTAAATCCTTTTATGAATAATAAAATTCTTTGCAGGAATTTAATTTATTAGAAGGTTAAGAAAGAAGTAAATATTTTCTATGAAAATTAGTAAAAAGTAAGGATAATAAAATATAGAATGGAAAATTTGTCAGTTTTGTAAAGTATCTAAAACGAATTTTTTTGGTCTTCAATTTTAATTTCCAATAGCTACGTTTTGCTACTTTTTTCAAAATTAATTATCGAGTGCGGAGTCTGAAAATATAAAATTCGAAATAAAGAATATAGGGAATGCATTTATACGCATGTACAAAAAGGGTCAAAAGTCCATATAAAGCAAAAAATGGGGATTAAGAAAGTCGTAAAATATAATCAACGCGATCAAATTACATCATAAAAGGAGAGATGTAAACTTGGCTTTTTTTAAATCTTTGACTCACATATACATATGTGAAACATATGTGTTTTAATTGTGTACATATACATAAAGAATCAAAACGATTAATCCGACAAACAATATATACACCAATCACGTGACAATGTGCTGGATTTATAATTTATGGTCTACTCGAGTAATGGATTTTTCATTTTGAAGAGAATTTGAAATATGTCCCAGTTATACGAATACCAATAGATGATTTATTCATCTCAGAATGTCTCTGTTTTGATTTATTAATTTTTCTATATTATTCTTTTATACTTTTTAACAAATTATTTTATGACGTCGAAAGAAAAAGTCGCACGTTAATAAAATAGCGGTGCGAAAAATTACAGTATTTTTTTTATAAATTCTCTAAATTTTGTAATTTTTTATAATTTACTACTTACAAAGTAAAACCCATATTTAACTGACAATTTATTACTAAATTTTTAAAAGCAAATTTTACTATTTCCTCATTTAATTTTTATATAAAATTTTTTAAAAATTTCTTCGAACGCAGTAAATTTGTTAATTGTTAATTATTTACTAGAAATTAATATTTGCTTACATTTTTTATTTTTTGATAATAAAATATTTTCTTTTTGTTTCAGGTGAGTTAAATTACGTTTCCTATCGAGTTTATTTTGTAAGTAAATACAATTATATATACAATCAAATAAAAGCAAAAAAAACTACAAATTTCACTATATTAGCGAAATTTTTAGTTATTTTAGTTAAAACTTTTGCTATTCTAGAGAAACTTATCGCATTTCCAGTTGAAGCGTTTTCCTCCTGCGTGATTCAAAAATTTTTTAATTGAAAATAAGTGAAGAGAAATTGCAGGTTTTTAAATGAAAATATTTTTACAAAAAGCAGAATTTTTGTAATAATTCTAGAAATTTGGTTTTTATTTTTCCAATAACTTTGAAAAAATTCCCTGATTTTCTTGACTAATTGAATTTTTTCTGACTTCTCCCTGACCTGCGCAATCCTGGAAAAGAATGACTGAGCTTCTTTCGAGTATTTAATTCGAAAAGTAATGTTCCATATGGGGACATGACATTAGAAGTGGAAGTGCTCGTAAAGGCAATGCAGCACATTTACAATCTAGAGTTGAAAAGCTTCTGCATTTCATTTTGGAATGTTGCGGTTTTATGAACAATATTATTATCCTTACGTAATAGTGCCTTATTTTCCGAGAAGTTACTCGAGACTTCTTTTACTACTTGTTGTCTCACCTTTATGTCCCTCAACTCTAAACACTCTTTTTTTAACACCTTAAGATTGCAATTTTCATTAAAAACAAGATTTTTCAAACCATTCTTTCAAGAAAAATATCACAATAAAATCTTTATAAGTAAACTCTCTCTCAAATGGATTGTATTATGAAGATGAAACTGTCGCTATTTATTTATTCTTTCGTCAAAATTTCAATTATTTTCAAAAGTAATAAAATTCTTCTCCGAAATACAATTATTTTCAAAAATGTTAATAGAATTCTGCGAAAACATTTAATTATTTTTATAAATAATAAAAATTTGACAGGAATTCAATTATTTACAAATTTTTTATAAAATTCTTCTCCAAAATTCAATTATTTTCAAAAATTTTAATAATATTCTACAAAAATATTTAATTATTTTCATAAATAATAAAAATTTCACAGGAACTCAATTATTTACAAATTTTTTATAAAATTCTTCTCCAAAATTCAATTATTTTCAAAAATTTTAATAATATTCTACAAAAATATTTAATTATTTTCATAAATAATAAAAATTTCACAGGAATTCAATTATTTACAAATTTTTTATAAAATTCTTCTCCAAAATTCAATTATTTTCAAAAATTTTAATAATATTCTACAAAAATATTTAATTATTTTCATAAATAATAAAAATTTCACAGGAATTCAATTATTTACAAATTTTTTTTTATTAATTTCTTCGCAATGATTCCATTATTTTTATAAATAGTAAACTTTTTTTTTAAAGAGATTCAATTATTTTTATAAATAGTAAAATTCTTCTAAGGACTTCAATTATTTTCATTAAACAATAAAACTCAATGCAGAATTTCAATTATTTTTTATACAATTTCAATCGAATTTCTCGGAAAATTATTCATAAATTTTTTTTTTAAATCGTCAAAAGAATTCAATTATTTAAAAATTTGTTGATAAAATTCTTTATCAGAATTCAATTTTAAGAAACATTTAATTATTTAACAAATTATTCATTTTTGTATTCAAATAATTATATTCTCGTAGAATTTTCTGATAAAAATTGATTTAAACATTAATTTCAGTTAAAATTTTAGATTATGTTCAAAATTTGAAAAAAATTCTCTTCAAAATTTCAATTATCTTTATAAATAATAAAACTCTTCTCTAAAATTTAATTATTTACAAAAATTTTATTAATATTCTTGTCAAAATTTTAATTATCTTCAAGAATTTTCCAAAAGAATTCAATTATTTAAAAAAAAATTCTGATAAAATTCTACACAAGCGTTTAATTACTTTGATAAATAATAAAAATTTTCCAAAAATTCAATTATTTACAAATTTTTTAGAAATTTCTCCGCAATAATTTAATTATTTTCATAAATAATAACATTTTTTGCAGGGATTCAATTATTTTCATAAATAATAAAACTTATCGCAGACGTTCAATTATTTTCAATACAATTTTAATGGAATTCTTCGAGAAATTTAATTATTCCTAAAAATTTTAATACAAATTTATTAAAGAAATTCAATTATTTTAAAAATCTTTGCCTATATTTTCAATACAGACAATACATTTTTAATTTAAGTTCTTCAAAGAATTAAATTATTTTCAAAAATTTTGATGAAATTCTTTGTAACAATTCAATTTTTTTCAAAATAATTTTAATAAAATTCTTCGCAAAAATTTAAATAATTTCAACAATTTGTCAAAATTCAATTATTTTCAATGTCTACTATTTCAATAAAATTCTACAAAAGAATTAAATTATTTAAAAAGAAATTTTAACAAAATTCGTCTCAAAAATTGAATTATTTTCAAAAGTAATATAATTCTTCGCATAAATTCAATTATGTTAAAAAATTTACAAAAATTCTCGTCAAAATTTCAATTATGTTATAAATAATAAAATTTTTCTCCAAAATTTAATTATTTTCATAAATTTTAATAAAATTCTTGTCAGAATTTCAATTATTTTTAATACAATTTTGATTAAATTTCTCGAAAAATAAAATTATTTTTAAAAATTTTATTAAAATTTGTCAAGAGAATTCAATTATTTAAAAATTTGTTGATTAAATTCTTTATGAAAATTTAATTTTACCAAACATTCAATTATTTAACAAAATATTTATTTTTGTATTTAAATAATTGAATTTTCGTAGAATTTTCTAATAAATATTGATTTAAATATGAATTTTAGTGAAAATTTTAGATCATAATTGAATATTGAAAGCATTTTAGCGTAGATTTTTAGAAATAATTGAATTTTGAAATTAATTTTTACTTACAATTCTGTAGAATTAATGTTTTTGAAAAAGTTTAACTGAATTTTTTAAAAAATTATTTCAAGTTTTTATTTTCTAATAAACATTTAAGTGAAGAATTTCTGAATAATTGAAATTTCACGTAAAATTGAATTGTTAACAAATGGATTTAAAAATTCTCGAAGAACTTTTGGGTGTTTTTCAAAAATTATTAAAAATAATTGATTTAGAGAAGAATTTTAGTTAAAAATTTTAGAAAATAAGAATTGAATTGAAATGGTGAAAATAATTTTGAAGAAGTTTTAGCAACAATATTTTTATAATTATAAAATAATGATTTTATCACTCGATCAACAAATTGTTTATAAAACATGAAGAAATGGATCACTCCGAGTCGAAGACTCGGAGTAATTCATTTCTTCATGTTTTATAATATTCTTCTAAGTTGTTGAATTTCAAAAGGGTTTGAATTTAAAATTTTTGAAAATCTTAATTTCTACGGAAAAATAATTTAATGTAATAATGCGGAATACAGTATCATACGAAAGTTCCATTTATTTATAAAAAATTTATTAGAGTTATTTAATTTGTTAAAAAATAAATGTAGTTTTAAAAACCTGGAGAAATTCCCTTTTTTAACCTGGAAAAGTCAAGGAATTTGAAATGAGCAAAAGCGTGTCAACCTTGAGATAACAAAAATTTATTTATTCACAAACGACACTTTGTATAAAGGTTAAGGGTTAAATAAACATTACCTAAAAAATTCCAAAAAATAAAATTTCAAATGCAACGTATAAAATAAAAAATTTGAGTGCAGCAATAAGACAATATGATGGGAATTTGAGAAGAAAGCATACATACAAAAATAAAATATCGAGTCAATGGTCCAGGAAGTAAAGATGCTGATATAAATTGCCTTTTATGTCGTGTGACCTTAGTACCTCTAAACATTAGAGTGGACAGCGTTTCTCTTGCAAGAAAACATGCAAAGTGTCGGTCATGAAGGATGAGAGGGAGACCCTCCGCGCAGCGTTTAAAATATGATTGCGGCGTTGATATAAAGCAACGAGTTTGACTTTACAACGTAATAAAACTACAAGATTGAAGGCGCAGGATAAATGCCAGAGACAGTCTTCGAAATTCGCCAATCGAGCAGCTTCCTTTTTCTCTTTTTCCATTTCTTTTTTTACCCTTTTTTTCTTTTTCTTTTCACGGGAACCTAACTCCTTTCATTCTTTGAAATAGGATCGATCGTAAATGTGCATTCTGCCACAACAAAGAATAGGTTTACGTAAGGTTATAAAGTTTCTGAACCAAACTATTAATCAGATTTATCGTCAGATCATGGCAATAATCTCTTCGTTTACTATAATTTTCAAAGACAAGAACTATACTCAAGTTAAACTCAATCAAGAGCCGATTTCTCTAATTCAATTATTACAACTGGATCAATCACTCATTCTCTTCCTGGATATACATCAAATATCACAATGTTCTATAAATTTATTTTTTATGAGAAACCTTCCACTGGGAACTTCACTTTCTTAAGTCTTTCACTTTTCATTAAACTACTATCATCCTCGTCTCAAAAATTATAATCAAATTCTTTCAAACGATTCAGTTTTTTTCAATATCTAGTATTTTCATCCGGGAAAAAATTCAATTATTTAAAAAAAAAATTATTCATCTAAAATTCAATTATTTTCATAAATAATAAAACTCATCGAAGAATTTTAATTATTTTTCATACTATTTTAAACTAATTAATTGAAAAATTCAATTATTTTCACAAATAAAATTTTCCACAAGAATTCAATTATTTAAAATTAAATTTTCATAATACTTATTATATTTCGAAAAAATTAATTAATTGAAAAATTGAATTATTTTCACAAATAAAATTTCCCACAAGAATTGAATTATTTAAAATTAAATTTTTATAATATTTATTATATTTCGAAAAAATTGATTATTTAAAACAATGTTTATAAAATTTTTATGACGAATTCAATTATTAACAAAAATAACAAATTTTTTCACAGGAATTCAATTATTTTAAATATTTTAATAAAAATTTTCGCAATAATTCAATTATTTTTATAAATAATAAAATTCTTCTCAGAAATTTAATTATTTTTGAAAATTTTGATAAAATTCTTTGTAACTATTCAATTATTTTCATAAATAATATTATTTTCATCATGAATTATAAAATTCATTTTAGGATTTCAATTATTTTAAATACAATTTTAATTAAAATTCTTCCCAAGAATTCAATTATGTCGATGAATAACAAAATTATTCCCGAAAATTCAATTATTTTGTGTTATTTTGATAAAATTCTTTGCAAAATTCAATTATCTTCATAAATAACAATATTCATCACAAGAATTCAATTATTTTTAAAAGTAATAAATTTTGGAATTTAATTTTTCTATAGCTACTTTTTACTACTTTTTTTTAGTTGGAAAGCTACTTTTTGCTTCTTTTTTAAAATTAATTATCCAGTGCGAAGTCTGTATTTGATATAATTATACTGAATTTTACAAAAGTTTTTTTTAAAGTTTAGTATTTTTTATATCAAAATTTCGCTTTGTCGCATTTTTTCCCCAAATTGTGAAAAACATATAGTTTTCTCTCCGTGCAGAAATGATGAAAAATTTTTTTATTATTTATAACTTATTAAGCGAATAATTGAATTTTTATGAATTTATTTAAAAAATAATTAAATTTTTCAAAAGTATGCATTTGCTATTTTTCTAAATAAATGAATTTCAATTAGTTGAAAATTTAAAATGTTTGAAAATTTTAATTCTTGTGGAACAATAGTAAAAATATTTCAATATTTTGCTTTACCATTTTATTTATCATTTTAACTCGGATTAAAAATTAATTCAATTAATTAAAATTCACTGAAAATGAAATTTCTTCAATTTAATGTTAATTTGTGTTTTTTCGAAATAAAAATCTCATCTAGAAATCAGGAAACTATTTATTAATTATAGTTAATATTAATAGCTATTATAGTAATAAATACATCCGTCACTTTATTTTTAGAAAAAATTGTAAAAGAATATTAAAAATATTTTTCCGAAGTTTAATATAATTATTTGACTTTTAATTAAAAATCTATAATTTTTATGTCATTTCGTAAAGCATTTAATTGAATTTATCAATTTTTTTTTTAAAATAACTCTCTCTTGGAAAAAAATAGAAAAAACTTGATTCGATGAAATTGATAAATTTTATCGAATTATTTAATTAATACCACCGGGTAATAACTTAATTATTATAATTTCTTGAACTAATTTTAATAAATGTCACCTTAAAAAAATAGCTTTTTGATAAAAAGCTATTTTTATTGCACGTGAAATTATCTGAAAATTAACTAATTTTTTTGTGTTTTTAGTATTAATATTTTATTTTATCAATAAAAAGAGAAAATTAAAATAAAAAGGGCTTTTTAGTTTTTAAAAAAAAGGATTCATTCATTTAAAAGTTTTTTAAATTTAGTAAAAAATTTTCCAATAGTTTCTTTCAATTTTAATTAATTATCAATTGTATAAAAATATTAAAAATACTGCGGAGCTCATATTTTTCGTTAAATAAACCAATTAGAATTTTTTACTATTCTTTTGAAAATTATAATTTTTTATTTTATATTTTTATTAATTGCTAAATGAAAGAATTATATTGAATAATTTTTGACAATTATTTTCTTGTTATCATTACGCCAATAAAGTATTATCTTGTTTCAAAAAAATTTGAAAAATATTCCCATGACATTTTGGTGTTGGATTTTTATGAAACAAAGTGTTTTGGCTAACTTCCAGGTGCTCTTTCATATTCTTTTATGTGCCTTTAAAAAGAAAGATTATTTTTCATCTTTCTTGATTTACAGTTGACAGGCGACGTACTCCATTTTTTTTTGTCCCTTATCATATTATATATGCATGATTCAGTACAAATAATAATTTTAACTCTCCAACTATTCACACTTGGAAAACCTTTAAGAATATATGCAATCTAGATATATATATTTTACTTTGACCCACTTAAATTCATATCCCAGCAGTTGTATAAGTTTCAGTTTCTTTATTTTAAAAATATTACCCACTTTAACGTCAACGCTTTCAGCTACAAATTTTAATTTCGCGACACAATTTTTATATCTCCTTAAATCTTTAAGTAACTCTAATATTCTTTTTTTCTCTCTCTCGCTCTCTCTCAAATATGAAAAACTGTCTAAATGTAAATCTTTACTCTCTTTACTCTGGTAATCTAAATCTTTACTCTCTAAATCTAAATTTTTAAACTCTACTTTCTAAATTTGAATTAGTAATAAAAATGTTTACTAATTTGAACTGAGTTTTTGCTTTTGAATTCGTAAATTTTACTAATAAATAAAAATTTCTACTAATTTAGTAATAAAATTTACTAATTCAAAAGCAAAAAGTCAGTCACTAATTCAAATTAGTAAAAATTTTTACTGACTTTTCCCTGAATACCCTGTGTCAGAATATATGATTTTTATAATTATAATAATATTAAAACTATATATTCCAATTCGTATTTTATTTTTATGAAAAAAAAAATTTTAATTACAAATTTGTACGGCTTTTACGCTTTTATTTTTAAAATTGCTAATTTTATTTAAAAAAAGTGAGTGAGAAGTCAGTCGAGCGCGTAAGCGCGCGAATTATTGCTAGTTATGATAATAATTACAATTATAATAATAAAAATAAAAACAATAATAAATGAGTAATGTTTGTACATAAATTCATTGGTTGCGGAAAATTGAGAGCCGGAAAAAAGAGACTTAGGAAGACATAATTAATCGGACAGGACAGGATAAGCTTGTCGAATTGACGATCGAGAAAATAATGCGTCAAGAGTCACTCGAAATACCCTTTTTTCGAGGGATTGTCCCTTTCAACTAACGTATTTGAAGTCCTTTCCTTTCGAAGAAAGTGAAGGGCTCTAGGCATCTCCCTTCCAACCCTCGCTTTTCTCCATGTAGTCTTCTCCCTTAAGCAGACTTTTTTTTTTTATTTTCTGCAACTGTCGTTCCCCTGTTAGAGAACACTTTTTTTTAGCACTTTCGCCGACTCTTGTCCGCCCCTCATTAATTGGCTCAATTAAATCTTTACTACGAACAATTTCATCCCAATAATTTCAGGTCACTGATTTATTTTTAACTGCCAACAACATTCATCTGTCCATTAAAATTCATTATCATAATCTCGAATATTATGGGTAGTAATTCTTCTGAAAGTGACATTTTTGATGTCTTGTTTATTTTAGAAATCTACTCTCTAATTATTATTGACCATTTTCATAGTAAAATTGCGCAGTTTTTTTTTAAAGTAAAAAATTTAGTACATTTTTAAAAAAAATTAAGTAATTTTATTTCACTGAATTTGTGTAACAGCTTATTATTATTAAAAATAATTGAATTAGAGAAGAATTTTAGTTGAAAATTCTAGAAAATTTGAATTGAAATTATGAAAATAATTTTGTATGAGATATAATAGCAAAATTCTTATAAAATATTCATTTCTAAAAGATTTGAATTTTGAAATTTAAAAAAAATTTTATTTTTTGCAGAAAATAATTCATTTGTTTCGTTCAAAAACGTTCAATTAATATTATATAAAATTTTCAAGAATTATAATTTTATCCCACTGACAAGGTAATACACACGGTTGACAAGTGTAATTTGATATAAATTTATTTCTATGGTGAAAAATTAAAATACTGTATGGAATATATATGTGAAATTAAATTATATTTTCGGGGTTTTGTTGTGAAATGACGGAATAATGACACAATTGTGAAATATATTCGCAGTTCCTATATCGAATTTAAAATAAAAAAAAAAATGCAAAATTGACGCGGTTGCATTTAAATTAAATTATTAAAAAAGGGATTACATTTTTTTTAAATAGTATATTGAATGAGATAATGAATTTATTTATTAAAATAATATATTAAATATTCATGAAACAGGAGGCTTGTATAAATCACGATGAGCTGTTTCACATACAAACTATGGTATTTGCCAATGTCAATCATAAATTAAACGATTCGACGTGTTGAACGATATTGGTCTTTATACACTCGCGCACTATAACAGAAATGACATTACTGATACTGATGGCTTTAAATGTTTCAATTATTCCTAATGTATATCGTCACTCATTTCTACTGATATATGTTACCTGCAAAATTCAAAGTGTACTTGTGTCAGTTGCATATATATCAATATAATGTTTCTGACAAAAGCTTCAAATTATTTTCCATAATAGAATTATTAAAAATTATTTTCAAATATTTTAATAAAATTTTTCTCAATAATTCAATTATTTTCATAAATAAAAAAATTCTTCATAGAAATTCAATATTATTTTTGAAAATTTTGATAAAATACTTTGCAACTATTCATTTATTTTCATGAATAATAAAATTCATTGTAGGATTTCAATTATTTTAAATACATTTTGAATTAAATTGTTTTGAAATAATTTAATTATTCTTTTAGATTTTAACAAAATTCTTCCCAAGAATTCAATTATGTCGATAAATCACAAAATTATTCCCGAAAATTCAATTATTTTGAGTTATTTTAAAAAAATTTCTTTGCAACATTCAATTATCTTGATAAATAACAGTATTCATCACAAGAATTCAATTATTTTTAAAAGTAAAAAATTTCTTCTTGTGAATTCAATTATTTAAAAAAATTCTAATAAAATCGTTCGCAAGAATTCAATTATTATCTTAAATAATAAAATGCTTTTTAGGAATTCAATTATTTTTAAAAAAATTTAATAACATATCACACAGACATTCAATTATTTTAAAAAATTTATTATTCTTTTAATGAATAATAAAAATTTCTCAGGAATTTAATTATTTTAATTAGATTTTGCACAAAGTAAGTCGAAGGAAATCAATTATTTAAACATTTTTATAAAATTCTTCTTAGAAATTCAATTATTTTTGAAAATTTTGATAAAATTCTTTGCAACTTTTCAATTTTTTCCATGAATAATAAAAATCATTGCAGGATTTCAATTATTTTAAATACAATTTGAATTAAGTTATTTTGAAATAATTTAACTATTCTTTTAGATTTTAATAAAATTCTTCCTAATAATTCAATTATGTCGATGAATAAAAAAATTATTTCCAAAAATTCAATTATTTTTAGGCATTTTAATAAAATTCTTGAAAAAATTTGAAAAAAAAATAAATGGAAACATTTAAAAAAAAAATTTTAAAACATTAGAACAATAGTTTATTTAATAAAAAAATGTTTAATAAACTAAAAACAATTTTCAAGAATTCAATTATTTTTAAAAGTAATAAATTTCTTCGTGGAATTTAAATTATTTTAAAAAATTCTAATAAAATAGTTTGCAAGAATTCAATTATTTTCTTAAATAATAAAATGCTTCTTAGGAATTGAATTATTTTCAAAAAAATTTAATAAAATGTAAAATTAAATTTTTACTACTTTTTTTTTTATTTTTAGCTACTTTTTTAAAATTAATTATCGAGTGCGAAGTCTGCTATTGAAAAAATGATATATTTGGAAATTATTTTACTTTTAAATTGTAAATATATGGGTGATTAAAATTAAAGTAGCCTTTTTAGCTCCTAAATAAATGTTGATTTTTCGATGGAATTCGATATACTTTTTGGCCTTTTATATGTATCTTTTGAAGCTCTTTCTTTGCTGGAGAAAACGAACCAGAATAGAAAATATAAATTCTATTTATTATTGAGCGTAAAGGAGTTAAATTTTTTCTCGGGGTTTCTTTTTTAAAATTTCCGTTTAGAATTAAATTTTCTTGTCTTTATGGTTGTACATTTGACATTTGAAGTTGAAAAGAAATAATTGATTTCTTTTTTTTTGGGGTTTTTTTTAAATTCCTTTCTGTGTCGTTAAAAGAAATATCAAAGTCAATTAAAAAATTTATCCAAGTGATTTCTGTTCAGTGCGATTCGTTTTATCCATCAATCGATTTTTACGTCTTTGCATTTTAATCATTCCGCAGTATATAGGCGTACTAATTTTTCTCCTGAAAGTCAGATTCCGATCACGTATTTTACCGCAGTTAGGTTCTGCTAACGAATAGAAGACTGTTAATTAAACTTAGTATTAAACTTTGATATACTAAGGAAATTAAACTTTTAAAGTTGAAACTTTAATTCAACGATAATATGCATTTCGGATAATTATATAGAAATTGGGGAAGATTTCCTTTCTCGGTCTTTTTCCATTTTGTACTGAATATTTATTTCCTTTTTCTTAGGCTTTGTTCTTTTTGCATTGAGCATTTTTATTTCCTTTTTAGGATTTTTTTTTCTTTTTGTATTGAGTATTTATTTCTTTTTTTGGGAGCTTTTTCCTTTTCTATATATTTATTTATTTAGTATTATTAATACTAAATAAATATAAATCTATAAATAATATATAGATTATTTTTTTTATTTCCAAAAAATCTAAAAAAAAAAATTGTCAGCATTTCAATTTTCTTTATAAAAGAATAGTAAAATTCTCCGACAAAATTCAATTATTTTCAGGAATTTTAATAAAATTCATTGCAAAATTCAATTATTTTCATAAATTTTACGTCATTCAATGATTTTCAATATTCTACTATTTTAATAAAATTTCTCAAAAGAACTCAATTATTAAAAAAAAATTTTGATAAAATTCTACACGAAAATTCAATTATTTTCTAAAATTACAGTAACAAAGAATAATATGAAATAATGATTTTATCATATTATTTATTTAATGATTGCCATATTTTCGCGCTAATGATAGAAAATATTAATGATTGAATTTTAAAATTCTGGTGTTGTATTCTCCCGCCGGGTGCCTATAATAGTTTTATTTAAGGGAAAAATAATCGTTTCTATTTAATCAGAAGATGATGATAATAATAATAATGATGATGATGATGGGGAATTTTAATTGACATGACTAATTATGGACTATAAATAAGCTGCGCTTAAAGGGGAGGTACATGCCTTAAATTAGAAGAACGTCTTAAAAAGTGTTACCCTACATTCAAAGTATTATGAAAGAAATAAGCAACCGTCTTGGACTTCTTAGTTTTTTACGACTTTTCAGCAGTGCACTTGGAAGTCACGTTTTCAACTGAATGTCCACCCACTTAAGTCCGATTTTTACTTTGTTTTAATTATGAAACTGAGTCTCATGAATACGGGATAAGTAGACCGACAAAATGTGACATTTCGTTTTAAGAATTGCGCTTTTGTGCATTAGAACTTGAAGTGAATAAAGAGGGCTCATTTGGCGGCAATTAAATATTTCTTAACAACAATTACTGATTTTTTTCTGGTGTTGAAAAATTGACACTTGTTTTTAATTTTTTTCTTTGTAATTTTTTGTTAATGAATTTTGTGTGAGTAAATTTAGTTCAATTAAATTTATTTTAATTTCGTTTGGTAGTTTCACTTATGAATTTTTAAATTGAAATTCGAATTCTAGAAGCTTAAAAAAATTTATCAATTAATTGTTAATTTATCAATTAATTGTTGTATTCTAAAGTTATAGTGTTTATTTTTTAAATCTAATTTTACTTAAATATTTCAAAATTAATTCAATTCTAAAAGAACTGCGTTTACAATTTTCATGATGAACTTCAAAAGGTTTTAATTTGAAATTTTGTAAAATTTCAATTTTAAATAAATTTATTTAGAAATTTTAAAAAACATTTAATAACTAAAATTTTTCTGAAATTAGTTTAATTTTTTAATATAGATTTAATTGATTATTAAAAATAATGGATTTATAGAAGAATTTTGGTTAAAAACACTAAAACAAATTGAATTTTGAAGCAATAATAAATGATTGCAGAAATTCAGTTATTTGCAAAAGTAGTAAAATTCTTATCAGAAATTCAATTATTTAAAAAAATTTTTATAAAATTCTTGGCAAAATTTTAATTATGTCCAAAAACTATCCTCAATTCAGTGATTTTTAATATCTACAATCTTAATAAAAATTCCTAAAAGAATTCAATTAATAAAAAGACATTTTAATAAAATTCTACGCAAACATTTCATTATTTTTATAAATAATAAAAATTGCTCAGGAATTCAATTATTTATAAATTATTATCATGAATAATAACATTTTTTACAGGGATTCAATTATTTCCATAAATCATAAAACTCATCGCAGACATTCAATTATTTTCAATACAATTTTAATGGAATTCTTCGAGAAATGTAATTATTCTTAAAAATTTTATTAAAATTTATCAAAGAAATTCAATTATTTTAAAAACCTTTGCCTATATTTTGAATACATTTTTAATTAAATTTCTTTAAAGAATTCAATTATTTTAAAAATTTTTTATGAAATTCTTTGTAACAATTCAATTTTTTTCAAGATAATTTGAATAAAATTCTTTGTAGAAATTTAAATAATTTCAAAAATTTGTCAAAATTCAATTATTTTCAATGTCTACTATTTCAATAAAATTTCACAAAAGAAAAATTTCTCACAGACTTTCAATTATTTTCAATACAATTTTAATGGAATTCTTCAAGAAATGTAATTATTCTTAAAAATTTTATTAAAATTTATCAAAGAAATTCAATTATTTTAAAAACCTTTGCTTATATTTTCAATACATTTTTAATTAAATTGCTTCAAAGAATTAAATTATTTTCAAAGATTTTGCTGAAACTCTTTGTAGCAATTTAATTTTTTTTCAAAATAATTTTAATAAAATTCTTCCTAGAAATTTAAATAATTTTAAAAATTTGTCAAAATTCAATTATTTTCAATGTCTACTATTTCAATAAAATTTCACAAAAGAGTTCAATTATTTAAAAAGAAATTTTAATAAAATTCGTCTCAAGAATTCAATTATTTTCAAAAGTAATATCATTCTTCGCAGAAATTCAATTATGTTCAAAAATTTACAAAAAGTCTCGTCAAAATTTCAATTATCTTCATAAATAATAAAATTTTTCTCCGAAATTCAATTATTTTTAAAAATTTTAATAAAATTCTTTTTAAGAATTTCAATTATTTTTAATACAATTTTCATTAAATTTCTCGAAAAATGAAACAATTTTTAAAAATTTTATTAAAATTTGTCAAGAGAATTCAATTAATTGAAAATTTGTTGATATAATTCTTTATAAAAATTTAATTTTACAAAACATTTAATTATTTAATAAAATATTTATTTTTGTATTCAAATAATTGAATTCTTGTAAAATTTTCTAATAAATATTAATTTAAAAATTAATTTCAGTTAAAATTTTAGATTATAAGTGAATATTGAGAGCAATTAAGCGTAGATTTTTAAAAATAATTGAATTTTCAAAAGGTTTAAAATTAAAATCTTTGAAAATTTGAACTTTTTATACTTTTAATTAAGAATTTTGGAGATTTAATTTTTTTCAAAAAGTTTAATGGAATTTTTTTTAATTATTTCAAGTTTTTAATTTCTAATAGTACCTATATTTAATTGAAGAATGTCAGAATAATCAAAATTTCGTAAAATTAATTTGTTAAAAAAAGGATTTGAAAATTCTCAAATAACTTTTTCAAAAATTATTTAAAAAAAAAATTGACTTAAAGAAGAATTTTAGTTGAAAATTCTAGAAATAAATAATCAAAATGAAATTCTATGAAAAAATAATAATAATGATTATTATTATTATTTTTCAATCATTTTTATTTCTGTTAAATTTATTTTATATAATTTAAATTTAAATCTTAAATTTAAATTTAAATTTATCCCTTTATAATTTTCTGACTCTAGACTCTACTTCACCGTTAGGGCATAAAATTTCAATCTTCTATTTTATTTAATTATTATTTTTTGGTCAGATAATTATTTATTAATTTTTATTATTATTTTAATTTTATGTATAATTTTTATTATTATTTTAATTTTGTATATATTTTTTTGGATATACTCCATGAAGAGGAAATCATTTAGATTTCGCAACGTTGAAGTAAATAAATATTTTATTCATTGTCCGAATGTTTTTGTTTTATTTGCCTTAATTTTTAAAAGGATCTCGGACGTTAATAATGATTATTTAACTGATAATGATGAAATATTTGTTTAAAAATAAAGGTCTTTAGAGTAAAGGAAAAAGTCGAACTTTTGTCTAGAAATTATCGAGTTATGGTAAAATAAAAATACAAATGTACTTTTAAAAACCGGGAAAAATTCCTTTTTTTAACATGGAAAAGTCAGGGAATTTGAAAAGAGTAACAGCGTGGCGACCCTGAATTAAAAACTCAAAAATTGTTATTAACACACTGTTAATTTAAAAATAATAATAACAAATTACGACGAATTAATACTAAAAATGTGGATCAAATCAAAAGTTGATCTAAATTTTTAGCATCAGTTTGATCTACTTTAGTATCAATTTAATACTTTGAAAAATACTATGCAATTAATGGTGAAATTAAAAATTTAAAAGAACGGATCTTTATCCGTTCTTCTAAATTTTTAATTTCTAGGAGTATGAGAATTATTATTTTTACATGTAATAGCACTTGAAGCAAATGACTGAATAGAAGAAGATTGATGTAATCAAAATTGAAAAAAATTAACAATTAATAAAGATCACGAATTTTGTGAAAATTAATATTTTACATGTAACACTTGAATAAAATGATTGTATGAAGCATTGTAAAAGTGAACTATACACACTTGGAATTGAATGGAGAATATCGAAGAGAGCGGTGAAGAAGTTAGGGCCGAACGTGCGCGAGGGGTGGATATATATATACATAAAAGTTGCGAACACAGAAGCTATACACTCGAAAGATGTATCAGAATAGTGGGATGAAAGTGCTGGATACTCGCAGGATGTTCGGATGTTACTCTCTCGAGATGGTGTGGAGAACACTCTCTTCGGGAACAGGAGGAAAGTGTAGTTGTTGGGAAGGTATGGGCAAGGACGAATAAAAGGAGGATGGGGAAGCGAGTTGAAGGGCCAAGGGGAACGGTGGAAGAAGGTATTCCACCGTTCCTTGTAATTTACTCACACCGCGAGCCTCAGGCTATCAGGGATGGCCCATCAGCTCCAAAAAGTGTCATACTTTTAAAACTCTCTTTATAACCCAATCTTTTTTTTTCTTTCTTTGCCTTTTTCCCAAGAAATTTCATCTTTCACTGTATAAACGAATTTCAAGGAAATAATTTTCGAAAACAGCCACATTTTCTCCCTCCCCCTCTAAGGTATTTATTTCTTTCATTCCCAAAATTCTTTTCGTAACATTGCTTCGAATTTCTTCAAATTTCATCAAATTTCTTCAAATTTAGTAAAATACGGGAACCATTTTTACTAAAAATTTGAAATTTGAATTTCAATGTTTGATTAATAGAATAAGTTAGATTTTCCTATAAATTCTAATGAGTTGGGAGAAATAGTCTTTTGAGAACCAGGAGTGAGAAATGTTTTTCAATTTCGGAATCAATCAAGAAATGCAAAAATCCACAGAGTTAAGTACGGCCCTGGACTCAATACAACGCTGCATACGTTTAGCTAAATTACACTTTATATATACCATTATTATTTCATGATGTGCCCTCTCACGACTAACGCCTTTTTCTCGCCCTTCTCTCCCTACTATACACTCACCCATCTCAGACTTCCTTCATTCGTAACTGCAAAAAGTATCCCACGACTTTGTGGTATTAAGCTGAAGCCACATTCCTAGCCGTCTTTTTTTTTCCTCTCCTTTTCAATTCGTATATATGTACACAATTTACAAAATTCTTTCACTCATTACTCAATCAATATAGAAATCGAAATTTTATATTCTATTTTTGATTTGATTTTTTCTTTTTTTGAAACAAATAATACATTTGGATTGTTTTTTACCGGACAAAGAAGTTTCGTTCTTTTTCGATTTTAGACGGGAATCTTTCAAGGGTCATTAGTCGGAGCGCAACATGATATACGATTTTTGTTTCGGGTTGTAAAAAGTAATCTCAAAGTGAAAATTACAAAAAGACTTTTTTGAATATTTGGGATCAAAGGGATTTCTTTTGTTTTTTTTGATTCTGGAATACAGTTTTTGTAAGGATATGAAATTGAGATAAAAAAAAATTTATTGAAAAGTTGTATGGCTCCAATTTTGATGTTTGTTTGCAAGTGAATTTTTTTACTAATTGCTAGTTATTTGTTTTTGTCTGTAAGTGAAATTTTTTACTAATTGTTAGTTATTTTTCATAGACGACAAAAGGAGAATAGAGAATATTTTTGCGGTAAAAAAAAGTTGCTCTACATATTATTTTTTTGTTGTATCCCCTTTGTTTGGGTTTTGTTTTTATTCTCGATTTAATTAATCGTTTTTGAGTGACGCGAGTCACTCGCAACACGGTTACACTCTCTGTTTTTCTAGAATTTGATATAGTGGTAATTAGTCTGTCAGGATGTTTTCAATATTGACCATAATACTGTCTGGTTCATTGACAACATATGCAATATGTGTCCTCGAGCTGTCGCAGATCTATGGTGACACATGCGTGAAAAATCAGATCTCCGGGGAAAATAACATCTGTCAACCGTGACCACTTTCAATCCCCTTTCCTCACTCCCCCTCCCACCTCTTGATTTTTCATCCGCATATCGATAATAATGCATGAAACATCTTAATTATAATGTACAAAACTTTTCTTTACATTAGGAAGAGAGAAAGGGGAGAAAAGGGAAAAATACTTCTTTAAAGTAAAAAAAAACAAAAAAGTAACAAAAACATTTATATTACTAATTCAAATTTAGAAACCCAGCTAAAAAAGTTCTATAGAATTTCACTGGAATCATTCTATATGAATTCTAATGAATATTCTACAGAATTTCACTAGAATGATTTTATAGAAGTTCTACATGAATTTTACTAAATTATAGTGATTTTTAATTAGAAAGAATTTAAATTCGTGAAATAATATTTTCCAACTTTATCTTATTGTGTAATTAAATTTTACATTTTATTTCTATGGCAAATTTTAGGCAAAAATTGTTTATATCATTCAAATATATATAATTCATTTAACTTAGTAACAGGGCTCGAACCAGTGAAAGTATTAAAAAAAAGGACTTTACAGACCAAAAATTAAAAATTACGGATTAATTACTGACAAAAATATAACCAGTCCGAGTAAAAAAAGTGAAGATTTTACTTAAAAGTATAAATTAAATTTTTTCATAACTGTAAAACATGAAGATATCAATAATTCCGAGTCTTCGAATCGGAGTGATCGGTATCTTCATGTTTTATATGAATTAAAAATGGCAAATTGATAAAATCATTATTTTATAATTTATATTATAAGAATATTGTACTTCTTCAAAATTATTTTCATCATTTCAATTAAATTATTATTTTTAAGAATTTCTCACTAAAATTTTTCTTTAAATCAATTAATTTTCGAAAAAGTTCTTCGACAATTTTCAAAATCCATTTATTTACAATATTCAATTTTACAAATTTCAATTATTCGTAAATTCTTCAACTAAATATATATTAGAAAATACAAACTTTAACTAATATAAAAAAATTCAATTAAACTTTTTCCAAAAAATTAATTCTACAGAATTGTTAGTTAAAAATATGAAAAATTCAGATTTTCAAACATTTTTATCAAAAAACTTTTCTAAATGCAATTATTATCTAAACTTTTAAATAAAATCTATTTTCGAAAGAAAATTCTACGAGAATTCAATTATTTAAATGCAAAAATAAATATTTTATTAAATAATTAAATATTTTGTAAAATTAAATTTTTATAAAGAATTTTATGAACAAATTTTTAATTAATTGAATTATTTTGACGAATTTTAATACAATTTTTAAGAATAATTAAATTTTTCGAGGAATTCGATGAACATTGTATTAAAAATAATTGAAATTCTGCGAAGAGTTTCGTTATTCATAAAAATAATTGAATCTCTGTTAAAAAATTTATTATTTATTTAAATAATAAAATTATTGCGAAGAAATTAATAAAAAATTTGTCAATAATTGAATTCTTGGGAAACTTTTATTATTTATGAAAATAATTAAATTTCTGCATATAATTTTGCTAAAATTTTAGTTAAATAATTGAATTCATTTGGAAAATTTTATTAAAATAGTAGATATTGAAAATCAATAAATTGAAGAGAATTTTTGAAAATAATTGAAATTTTGGCACGAATTTTATTCAAATTTTTGAAAATATTGAATTTTAAAGAAGAATTTTATTATTTAAAAATATAATTAGATTTTTGAGCAGAATTTTTCTAAATTTGGTTTACTTTTGAAAATAATTGAATTTCTGCAATGATTTTTAACTTTCCCAAAATTTAATTGTTTCAGTGTTTTTAACTAAAATTCTTCTTTAAATCAATTATTTTTAATAATTTTTGAAAAAGTTATTTGAGAATTTTTAAATCCATTTGTTTACAATTCAATGTTACAAAATTTGGATTATTTGGAAATTCTTCGCAATTAAATGTTTATTAGAAAATAAAAACTCTTATAAAGAATTTTATCATCATATTTTTAAATAATTGCATTCTTTCGACGATTTTTAATGAATTTTTTAAGAATAATTCCATTTTCCGAGAAATTATTTTTTATGGAAATAATTGAATTTCTATAAAGAATTTTATTATTTTTGAACATAATTAAATTTCTGCGAAGGATTTTGTTACTCTTTTTTAAACAATTGAATTTCTAAAATAATTTGTAACTTTTCCAAAATTAAATTTTTCTATAAATCCATTATTTTTAATAATTTTTGAAAAAGTTTTTTTTAAATTTTCAAATTCATTTATTTTTGACTGAAATTCATTTTTAATTTTAAAATAAGAATTAATTGATATTCTGCAATAAGTAGGTACTATTTTTGAAAATAATTAAATTCCTAAAAAGAATTTTATTATTTAAAAAAAATAATTGAATCCCTGTAAAAATGTTATTTGTATGAAAATAATTGAATTATTGTTTATTGAATTACATTGCGAAGAAATTTATAGAAAATATGTAAATAATTGAATTTTTGTCAAATTTTTATTATTTATGAAAATAGTTAAATTATTGTAGAAAATTTTTGGGAATAATTGAAATCCTAAAAATAAATTCATTATTCATGAAAATAATTGAAACCCTGTAAAAAAATTTATTATTTATGAAAATAATTGAATTATTGCAAAGAAATTAATAAAAAATTTGTCAATAATTGAATTCTTGGGAAACTTTTATTATTTATGAAAATAATTAAATTTCTGCATATAATTTTGCTAAAATTTTAGTTAAATAATTGAATTCATTTGGAAAATTTTATTAAAATAGTAGATATTGAAAATCATTAAATTGAGGAGAATTTTTGAAAATAATTGAAATGTTTCCAAGAATTTTATTTAAATTTTTGAAAATAATTGAATTTTGGATAAGAATTTTATTATTTATAAAAATAATTGGAATTTCGAAGAAAATTTTAAAAAAAATTTAAACATAATTGAATTTTTGCAAAGAATTTTATTACTTTTCAAAATAATTGATTTCTTCAATCATTTGTAATTTCTCTAAATTTCTCCAAATTATATCGTACAATTTATGAACTTTTCGTCCTTTTTTCATCAAATTACTGACTTTACGGACTAGTGAAATTCTATAAAACTTTTTCAGCTGGGTTTGTGGAACACTTCGGTTCTTATTAGAAAATTAGACTCAAAATTAAAGCAAAAAAATATTATCAGCAATTTTTTTTATTAAATTCAGAACAAATTGTACCCTTTACCGCATTTTGAATTAAAATGAAGAAAAATAAAAAATATCCCCGTGACTTGAATCATAAAGAAAAATTAAGAATGTGTTGAAGAATCTAAAGTTCAGGGTCGCTTCGAGTTGTACCGTAAATTCATCAGTATTATGTCAGATTAATTCTGACTGGAATCATTGTCAACTTTCAAAAAAGAAAAAAAAGGAAAAAAATCAACAAGAATTTATGGAAATACCTAACGAGTGTGTCTCGTCTTTGGTTTTCTTCTTTTTATTGCTTTTGGTGAAATACCTACAAATTTGCTTATTACAAAAATATTAAAATTGAATTTTTTTTTTATTTACCTCTGTATGAATGGAAATTTATTTTTACTGCTTTTGTAATATTTACCTACAATTATTATTTACCAAACTACATTATTTATTCCTCACTTTATTTACTTTTTGCTTTATTTTATTTATTTTCCAAAATATTTTATTTATTCTTCAATTTATTTTCTTTCTTCTTCGATTTTTTTAACTTTTCAATTTATTTTATTAATTCTTCACTTTACTTTTTTTACTTTCCAAACTATTTTATTTATTTTCTTAACTTTTTACTTTATTTTATTTATTGCACAAACTATTTTATTTAATTTTCATTTAATTTTATTTATTTTTTAATTTAGGTACTTCATTTATTGAACGTTATTTATTTTCAAAATAACTGCTAACTGATATTTTTTTTCCGCACTTGTATATTAATTTTGACAGTACGACAGTTGTACGATTTCAATAAAAAGGAAATCCCAAAAAAGCGTGTCCTATTCAGCACCAAAAGTGCAATAATGGGGTTCGATGTAATGTTCAATTTTTATTGGACGATAAAGATGACATCTTCCTATAAATTGAATACGTGAAATAAAACATGATGTGTTTATTTCGTCCCCTTTTGATTGTACACATATTTTACCTCTCGACAAAATTTTTTCCCTATTTTTCCCTTATAACTAAATTTCAGAATTCAAATTTCTCCTGAATTTTTGTATCATAGAAAAAAAATTGCACTTAATACTCCATTTAATTTATTCTGCACTATTATCATATTATTAATTTTTTCGCTGATTTTAAATATTTTTATTCTGGAAAAGAAAAGGAAGGAATAAAATAATTTTGTAGTTTTCTGTATTTATTTATATCTGCGTGTGTATAAGTAAAGAAAGGAAAGAAAATGAAATGCTCGAAGAGGAAAGTAATTAAGAAGTGTGCGCGCATCGTTTTCAAAATTACAAAAGAGTATGACAAGGGGATATTACGATTTCTGTGCTCATCTCGTCAGCCGTTATATGATACGTTTCGTCGAAATGAAAAAGACGTGCAACGTTGCGTGAAGGGAAAATCTAAAGTCGCGCAAATAGTGCTAGACAATTTTACCCCCGACAAATATATATATATGTCTGCCAAAAATTCATGAAACTCAAATTCATCAGAGAATAGGTACACAAAGTGGGTACACATATATATTTTTGTATTTCTTTTTCAGAAAATATTATAGCGCGTCACTAGCGTCAAACTGTTTATAATTCACTTTTGATATATTCAGGCTTCACACTTAACTACTAAAACCTACTATTTACTATTTTTTTTACGTTATGCTACTATTTGGATACTTTTTTAGATTTCAGCTACTAAAAGCTACTACTTTTGATATTTTTGAGAATTTCCACTACTTTAAATTCGCTGATACTGGAAATCAAAAAACTATTCTCAAAAATTATAATTAAATTCTTTAAAACGATTCAATTATTATTCTATACAACTTTCTCAGCTAGGCCCTAAATTAATTAATCTATCTTCAAATAAATATTCTTCGCATTGACGAATGTCGAATTGATTTACTTTTGAAAATTCAACAGAGTAACCGAAAATCAGAACTAATTCCATGTTTAGAGAAGGAAAAAAGAGAGGCAACATTCAATTTCAATTCTGCTACTGAAGAAAACTTTGTTTCTTTGTTCTTCTTAGGGGGTAAAAATTTTGCAGAGTTGTTGTGCCTTACAGCAGCAGCATTGGGGTGAAAGTTTCCAGCGCAATCTTTGGGCGAACTCCCTCTCGGTATCAGGACACATTTATGGTCTCACATTAACTCCGTTGTGCATCTACTGAAAATGTTGTAACACGTACACAGTAGTCTCGGTTACATAGTGGTGTAGAAAACAATCTCGTAATATTTCTCTCTCTCTCTTTATACATATATTCAAGGGTGGCATTTAATGGCACCCACGCAAAGGGCGTCATTGTTCTTCGTCATATAGGGTGTAACGAGAGCAGGACGACGAGTCACATCTCTCTCATGAACGCGAGAATCATCCTACAGACATGAGGTACACATTCATACATGTAATTTGTGAAACTGATGCATGGCGAACTTTCTGAATAACGCAGATGCTCTAGCCATTTGTTCGTTTTAGCTTTGCGAATTTCAGCTTCACGATAGTGAGTGAGAGAGACAGCGAGAAGAATAGCAAGAGAAAGCAAGAGAGCAAAAGAAAGCAACAGTAGAGCAGACAAAGAGGGAGAGACAGAGAGGGCCTCTTTCATAATTACCAGTGCATTTTGGCTCGTTTCATATCGAAAGTAATATCGACCTCTAAGGCCACAGGGAAAGTCTAATAGAAGTCAGAAGATGAGTTACTGCGTTTAATTTTCCGATAATAGGGACTTCGCGACCCTCGTCGTCGTCGTCCTCGTCGTTGGTTCTCTCTCACAAGCCAACATCGCGGACTTCCACATCCCATTTTCCTCTAACTCGACACACACCACCACCACCACCAGCACCCACCTTCACTTCTATACTCAATATATACCCCATTCTGAATTGTTCGCTGATAGTTTCCCTAGAGACAGTCGAGCGAGGTAGTTAACTTCCCTGCCCATTCATTCCTCCGTACAACTATTTTATTAGCAAACCAAGACCCATTCGCGTTTATCAACCAACTTCTGTTTACCGTTCAATGTTTTCCATTAAACACCTCTAGCCGCGCATCATGTGACAAATGACTTCCAATAATCTCCTCTTCCTATTCACTCAGATTTATTTCCAATATTAATACACTCACCAACTTCTTGGAATAGATTATGAAATAATTTTTAATTACTTTACGTATTTTAGGTCCTTGTAATTGAATTTACACACAGAGAAAAATATCATTTAAACCAAATCGATTGTATTCGACAATATTTTCAAAATCCATTTATTTACAATATTCAATTTTACAAATTTCAATTATTCGTAAATTCTTCAATTAAATATATATTTGAAAATAAAAACTTTAAATACCTAATATAAAAAAATTCAATTACACTTTTTCAAAAAAATTAATTTCAAAATTCAATTATTTCTTAAAATTCATGTTATATTGCTTTTAATATTCAATTATAATCTAAAATTTTAACTGAAATTCATTTTTATGAAATGAAAATCAATTTTTATTAGAAAATTCTACTAGAATTCAATTTATTAAATACAAAAATAAATAATTTATTGAAAAATTAAATATTTCTTAATATTCAATTCTTATAAAGAATTTTATAGACATATTTTTAAAAAATTGAATTCTTTCTAAGATTTTTAATTAAATTTTTAAGAATAATTACATTTTCCGAGAAATTCGATTAAAAATTAAATTAATTCAATTAATTTAATTAATTTAATTAATTAATTAAATTAATTAAATTCGATTAAAATTGTATTTAAAATAATTGAAATTCTGCATTAAGTTTTACTATTTATGAAAATAATTAAATTCCGAAAAAAAATTTCATTATATTTAGAAAAATAATTGAATTTCATTAGAAATTTTATTAATTCTAATTAATCTAACATTAATTAAATTCTTTAATATACATTTAATTAATTATTGAAGATAAATGAACAAAAAGTTTTGAACGTTCAAATGAACGAAATATTTTTTGTTAAAAATATTTTCATAGATTATTAATTACAATTTAAATTAAAAACTCAAATTTTACATTTAGAAACATTATAATTAATTTGCCTAATAGTGACGCAAAATTATAGTAATAAAAATTTAATTTGAAGAAAAAATAAATAAATTTCGTTCATTTGAACGTTCAAAACTTTAACCTCCTGAAGATAATGGATTTATCTATAGAAGAATTTTAGTTAAAAAGACTAAAAAATTGAATTTTAAGGAAGTTACAAATGCTTGCAGCAGAAATTCAATTATTTTTAATTTAATTTTAATCAAGATTCTCGAAAAATTTAATTATTCTTAAAAATTCAATTAACATTCGTTGAAAGAATTAAATTATTCTTTAAAAATTTGTTGGTAAAATTCTTAATGAGAATTCAATTTTAAGAATCATTCAATCATTCAATTATTCAATTATTCAACAAATCATTTAGTTCTGTATGTAAATAATTGATTTTATTCTCGGCAAAATTTAAATTATATTTTCAAAAATTTTCCTCAAATTAATGATTTCTAATATCTACTATTTTAATAAAATTTTCCAAAAGAATGTTATTATTTAAAAAAAAAATTTAATATAATTCTACGCAAACATTTAACTATTTTCAAAAATAATAAAAATTTCACAGGAAATAAAAATTGATTAAAAAATAATTTTCAGTTAAAACTTTAGATAATTGAATTTTATAGCCATTGTAGCGTGAATTTTTTAAAAGTAGTTAAACTTTGAAAAGGTTTAAAATTAAAATATTTGAAAATTTAAATTTTTCAAACTTGCAACTAACAATTCTGTAGAATTAATTTTTTTGAAAAAGTTGAATTGAATTTTTTCTAAAATTATTTCAAGTTTTTATTTTCTAATATATTTTTAATTGAAAAATTTCCGAATTATCGAAATTTTTGATAAAATTGAATTGTAATCAAATAAATTTGAAAATTATCAAAGAATTTTTTCAAAAATTATTAAAAATGATTTATTTAAATATGAATTTTATTTTGAAAATTGTAGAAAATAATAATTGAATTAAAATGATTAAAATAATTTTGAAGAAGTTTCAGTAAAAATATTCTGTAGGATCAGGGAAAAAGTCAATTCTGTCTGGAAATCAGGGAAAAGTGAGTGAAAAGCAAAATTAAATTTTTGCAACATCCCTGAACTATATTATATGAAAAGATTTTTAAAAACATGATTTACTCTAAAAATAAATAATCAATATTATTGTTTACTGAATCAGTTAAGAATAACTAATTTTTAGTAAAACGTTTCCTAACTTTTGTCTTTAGCAATTAGTGAAAATAATTAGTTTGAAAATAATAGTAATAAAAATAATAAGAATTGTTATAATAAGAATAAAATTACAGAGTCGGAAATCTGTTGAAAATCGTGAAAGAGATTTGAATTTTATTCGAAAAATTTGCAATGGTGACCGTTAAAGAAATTTAGATTTTTTTTTGCATAAAAGAAAAGTCCATTCAGTTGAGTAATAAGTTTGAAATGAAAATGAGATTCATTAGGATCGCTGGTGGATTTTGAAAATGAGATTTGTGATAGATAAGGCGCGAAATTTAAGGATAATCAGAAGGTCTCCTAATGGACATTCCGAAACGAAAGTCCTGTCACTGAAAATATATTTTCAAACCAGCTCAGACAACCCGATTATGCGCCAACTGAGAGAGCAGTTTCTGGTCCTGCGTTAGCTTTTCGTAATTAACTCACATGCATATATATACTCTATACACAGATACATATATATATGTATACAATCTAGAACCAGCACTAGCTCTTAATCTTGTTTTTCAGCTAAATTTAATTTTGTACGGAACTTTATTTTTATTTTTTAGATTCGTATACATACACAGTTTTTTATAAGCACGCAGTCTGATTTTTCTTTACGAATTATTCTTTTTTTTTGAAACAGTAATTTTTTTCTGTTTAAAATTTATTTTTTTGAAATTTAAATATTTTTTTTGTTACAGATTTTCCTTGTGAAGACCAGTTTGGAGGAAAGGATTGCAGATAGTTGTGGTGTGCACTGGTGAGTTTTTATTTTCGTTTTAATTTGAATTCATATACCTACAGAAATGGATTAATTTGGAAGACGCACTTCTTTTTATGAAGTGGACAAAAATGAAAATTTTAATTATTTAATTTTTGACAACCATGTATAGGATCATGCTATTTTAGTAATTAACTAATTCAAGAAAAGATTTCCTATTAATAATAAAATTGAATTTGAAATTTTTATTTGGATTTTTAAATTTTTATTTATTAAATTTTTAATAAAATTAATTTGAATTTTTATTTGGATTTTTAAATTTTCATTTATTTATTTTTAATAAAATTAATAAATCCAAATAAAAAATTCAAATGCAATTTTACTTTGATTTCTTCATATCATGGAAAAATATCTTTTCGTTAAAAGTAAAAATCGAAAAAAACATATTGTAAACGAATATAATAGCATTAGCAAACGGCATTTAATATTGAAAAGCATTATTCTTTGGGACAAAAGAAGAAGAAGAAAAAAATTTCTTTTTCGAAAAATTCAAGAATAATATTATATATTCAAGTTCATAAACACATTATAGAAGATCATTACTCTCGCATAGACCTTATTTCTTGTCCGAGAGTATTGAAAAAGCATATATTAACTTCATGCTGCGATTATAATAATGTTTTGGAATAAGTCGTGTAGTGCCCGAAGCAATGACATATTGGAAATAGCAAGGGTGTTTATGTTCACACGAGTACATATGTCCGATTCGTCATGATTAAGGAGTAAACGAGGTAGGGCCTTAGCTATTGTTGTATGAAAATGTTCCTTTGATTGAATCTATTTTGGGTAATGGACAATGTATGAACGAACGATTTGAAGGAGGAGGAGGAGAGAAGGAAGAAGGGGAATCTAAAATCACCAAGCGTAACGAAATCGGAGAAATATGAGATTGTATTCCGCGCGCTCTAACGCTGCCGACTCCGCCACCGTCGATTAATATATTTCAACTCTGTTCAGAATTCGATTAAATTCTAATCTAAATTGTATTATCATTTATTCCTTCTTTTTCTTATTCCTTATGGGCTTTCTTTGCATTTATAATTCATAACTTATCGTACGATCTTGGTTCAATGTCGATGATAATAATTTTAAATTCGAATCAATTTGATATGTAAAATGGTTTTTTTTAAAATTACGGTAATTTAATAATTGTGTTATAGGTTCAGTGATTCTTTTTTTTGTATTATTGAAAACATTTTTTATTATTTTGCTCACTTTTTATTATTCCACTCACTTTTTATTATTCCATTCACTTTATTTTTTCACCCATTTTTTATATTATTTCATTCGCTCGCTCGGAATTTTTATTAGTCTATCAGGGATATTTTACTGATTCATATTTAAAATAGGGTGTTAAATTATTCACTCTCTTTTGGATGAATGTAAATTTTAATTATGTTGAATTATTTAGAGTATTAATTATTCTCAGCCACTGATTTATTACCTTTTGGGTAAAATTTAGTAATTTAGTATTAGTTAAAAATATTCTTGATTCAATTTCTTTTTTTTCTAATTCAAAACCAAAATCGGTTATTATAACTTTTGCTAATGCGCTAATTAACAAATACTCAGTAATTAGTTAAAACTAGCAACAATTCGCACGCTAAAGCACGCGGCTACCTTCTTACTACCTTTTTTTAAAAATAAAATTAGCAATTTTAAAAATAATAGAATTTAAAAATTTACTAATTAAAATTTTTATTGAAAACACTAAAAAAAAATTCAATTTTGGAGAAATTACAAATAATTGCAGATATACAATTATTTTCCAAAAAAAAAATAAATAAAATTCTTCTTATAAAATTTAACTATGTTCAACATTTGAAAAAAAATTCTGGTAAAAATCCCAATTATCTTTTTAAATAACAAAATTCTTCTCCAAAATTCAACTATTTTCATAAATAATAAAACTCATAGCAAAATTTCAATTATATTTAATTCAATTTTAATCAAAATTCTCGAAAAATGTAATAATTATTTTTAAAAATTCAATTTACATTCGTTGAAAGAATTCACTTATTTAAAAATTTGTTCGGTAAAATTCTTAATAAGAATTTAATTTTAAGAAACATTCGATTATTCAATAAATTATTTAGTTCTGTATTCAAATAATTGATTTTATTCTTGGGAAAATTTGAATTATATTTTTAAAAAGTTTCCTCAATTTAATGATTTCTAATATCTGCTATTTTAATAAAATTTTTTAAAAGAATTCAATTATTTTCATGAATAATAAGAATTTCACAGGAATTCAATTATATACAAATTTACAAATTATTTACAAATGGTAAAAAAATTGAATTTTGGAAAAGTTACAAATCATTGCAGAAATTCAATTATTTTTATAATATTCACAAAATTCTTCTCCAAAATTCAATTATTTTCAAAAATTTTAATAAAATTCTTGACAAAATTTCAAATAGTTTTAAAAAATTTCCTCAATTTCAATGATTTTCAATATCTACTATTTTAATAAAATTTCCCAAAAAGAATTTAATTATTTAAAAAAAAATTTTCATAAAATTGTATGCAAACATTTAATTATTTTCATAAATAATACAAATTTCACAGGAAATCAATTATTTTCATAAATAATAAAATTTTTTTAAGGAATTCAATTATTATTTTCATAAAAAATAATTTATAATTCTAGAAAATAATAATTGAATTAAAATTAGAAGCAAAATTAGAAAATTGTTAAACAATTGTGATTAAAAAATAGAAAATTTATTTATTTTGCATCATTTTTGTTAAAAGAATAAGAATAAGAATATTGTTACTGTAACTTCATCAAAATTATTTTCTTCATTTCAATTCAATTATTATTTTCTATAATTTTGAATTTTTTTTTTTTTTTTTATGAAAATAATTGAATTATTGCGAAGAAATTTATAAAAAATTTTGTAAATAATTTAATTCCTGTGGAATTTTTATAATTTATGAAAATAATTAAATGTTTGCGTACAATTTTATGGAAAAATTTTTAAAATAATTAAATTCTTTTTGGGAAATTTTTATTAAACTAGTAGATATCGAAAATCATTTAAATTATTAGAAAAATGCATTTTATTTTTGAAAATAATTGAAATTAAGACAAGAATTTTTTTTACATTTATGAAAATAATTGAATTTTGGAGAAGAATTTTGTTTATTTATAAAGATAATGGGGATTTTTATGAGAATTTTTTTCAAATTTTGAACATAGTTGAATTTTATTTTCTTTTGAAAATAATTGAATTTCTACAATTATTTGTATCTTCTCCAAAATTGAATTTAGTGTTTTCAACAAAAATTTAAGTTAGAAAATTTTTAAATTCTGTTATTTTTAAAATTTCTTTGTTTTATAACAATACTTTTATAAGTTTTTTAATTTAAAAAAGGTTTGAATTTGAAATTTTTGAATGTCTTAATTCCTGTGGAAAATCCTGTTTTAAAAATAAGATTAAAAATAGGAATTTTGCAAATAGTTTTCTTCTTTTCCTAAAACAAAATAATAATTGTGTGATTCATAAAGAAAAATATTGCAAAATAAATAATTCAAGTCAAAAGTTCGATTTACAATAATTTATTGTAAATAGGAAAATTAGTTTATTAGTTAAAAATTAGCTGAATTTATAGAAAAATTGTTATTTATTTTCTTTATTATTTGCTATATTTTTGTTTAATTAATTCAGTATGGCAAAATACGCTTTATAATAATTTATGCAAATACGCTAATTAATAAATATTCATTAGGATAAATGTTGAAAAAAATAACTTACAAGAGAATTGTACATTGCTTTGGGAAAAATGCTGATTATATGCTTTTAAGTGAATTGAAAATTAAAGTTTAGATTATGATAACAGGCTATTTGGATCCGATTGAGTTTTGGATATAACAATGCACGCTTGTAATTTTCATAATGAGGGAGCACGATTTCTAACAATGTAATTATCAGATAGAACTATATTAATGAGTAGGAATACCGTATACATGATCAGTCTTGTTATATCTGTTTATGTGCTTGCATACATATACATGTGGCAGACATATAATTTCCCATATAGTATGTATCATTTTCCAAAAACGATTAACTTGAATTTCTCATCGAAAATATATGAGCCAATTAATTATTGGTAATTAAAATGTGAAAAAAATTTATTTTAGATGCAATTTTGACTCTTTAATGCCTGATAATTTATATTACTAACATAATAAATATACATTCGAATTTGATTTTCAAAAATATTTTAAAGAAATTCCTTAAAATAAGTCAATTATTAAATAATTACATAATTAATTAATTAATTATTAAATTTTACAACAATATCAGTCGCGTTTTTAGTTATGGCATTTCTACAATAAAAAATAACACAAGTGGGACAACCTGCAAGCCTTTCCCCTAAAATTTACTAATTCAGATGCAAAAAGTCAATCACTAATAATTCGAATTAGTAAACATTTTTACAAATTCAAATTCAAAGAGTAGAAATCGAAGTTGCAATATTTGGAAATATTTCCTTAAATCCGAAAAAATATGGTAATAAATATTCAATGGAAGAAATAAGGAGGGGAAAAAAATGTCAATGATCTTGAAATATTACATAAAGATAAAAATAAGAAGAAATTTTTTTTTTTTGAAAAATGAATGTCAGCTTTTGAGTGATGCTTCATTTAATGGATCGATAAACAAGGGTTTAGATTGAAGTGGGGTGTATATAAGGTTGGAGTATGGAGCATTAGCTTGAGACCCCCTCCCCTTTCTCAAGGGATTGGCACGTGACTACGTGTCTGACCGTTTCCTTCGTATTTGAACTGGGCATTTCTTCCAATAGAACGAACGTGAGACTCCTTTCAACTTGGTCCTAGGACGAAATCTTGCAGAGATTTCCAAGACGAGTGCGAAACCTTCACACCCTCCAACATTCATCTACGATTCTATTGATATGTGACCCACGACCTCTTCGAGAAGTGTATTAACATGCTCCTCAAACTCAAGAACAATAGGCTTTGCGATACTCACTCACTCACTCACTCAATCTCTATATCGCTCTCTCTCTCCTTCTCACCCTCGGGTAAATTGCATTTCACAATAAATCTATTCTTGTATAATCAAATCTCTTTTATTATCTCATGCAGAAATTTGTAGATAAAAAATTACCGCCCTATACCAACTGCCAACTATAGGGAAAATTAATTCAATGTGGAAAAATATTGTTCTGTACATTTTAAACAGTTGGGGAACATAGTCAGGGTTGGACCACCTTTTCAACTTTGTTTATAACTATTCTTTAAAACTGTTTTTAACTACCTTTTTAAGTATTTTTAACTCTTTAATAATTTAATTTTCCTTTTGTATCCATGATGCTTTACAATTTGTAAACAATAATTAACAATAAAAATGTTAAATGGAAATGGACCACCTTTTCAACTTTGTTTATAACTTTTTTTTAAAACTGTTTTCAACTATCTTTTTAATTATTTTTAACTCTTTAATTTTTCTTTTGTATCCATGATGCTTTACAATTTATAAACAATAATTAACAATAAAAATGTTATTTTAGATTTTCAGACATGGTCCAACCCTGACAACATTTTTGTTAAATGTTTATAACTATTTTTCATTGAAAAATAGTTGCCACAGGTTGCCACAGGTCAGGGAAAAGTCAGGGATTTTTAGAAAAATTACTCTGGAAAAAATTTAATTTTTAAAAATCATAAGAAAATGAATTTTGATGTTTTTTTTGTTTGCCTCATAAACTATGAATAAATTACCATGAATTCTGATACAAAACCTACAATTTTGTCTATTTCTGACAATAATTACTCTTTAAATAACTTAATTCTTGAAGAACTATTATAAAATTATGATTTATAAATTATTGAATAAATAATTTTACCTAAATATATATATATAAAATATATAAATAAATTAAATTTTACAAGAAATGCGTTTACAATTTTCAAAAATAGATCAACTTCAGAAGGTTTAAATTTTAAATTTTATTAAATTTCAATTTTGAATATATTTAATTAGGAATTTTAATAAACTTAGATTTTTCAAAAATTTTAAAAATTAAAATTCATCTGAAATTAGTTACATTTTTTAATATATATATGTTTAATTAATTATTAAAAATAATAGATATTTTATAGAAAAATTTGAGTTTAAAATACTAAAAAAAATTGAATTTTGGAAAAGTTAAAAATAATTGTAGAAATTCAATTATTTTCAAAAGTAATAAAATTCTTCACAAAAATTCAATTATGTTCAAAAATTTAAAAAAATTCTTGGGAAAATTTTAACTATTTTCAAAAATTTTCCTCAATTCAATGATTTTCAATATCTAATATTTTAACAAAAATTTCCCAAAAGAATTCAATTATTTTACTAAAATTTTAGCAAAATTATATGCAGACATTTAATTATTTTCGTAAATAATAAAAATTTCCCAAGAATTTAATTATTGACAAATTTTTTACTAATTTCTTCGCAATAATTAAATTATTTTCAATTTTCATGAATAATAAAATTCTTTTCAGGATTTCAATTATTTCCAAAAAATTTCTACACTTAAAAACATTGAACTATTTTCATAAATAATAAAAATTTGACAAAAATTCAATGATTTAGAAATTTTTTATAAATTTCTTCGTTATAGTTCAATTATTTTCATAAATAATAAAATTCATCGCAGAATTTCAATTATTTTTAATACAATTTTAATTTAAATTCTGTTAAAATTAGTTGAATATTTTAATATGTATTTAATGCTATTTCCAAAATTTTAACGTAATTCTTAGAAAGAAATCAATTATGTCGATGATAAACAAAATTCTTCTTGAAAATTCAATTATTTCGAGACATTTTAATAAAATTCTTTTCAAAATTCAATTTTTTTTCATAAATAACAATATTAATCACGAGGATAAAATTATTTTCAAAAGTAATAAAATTCTTTTCGGAAATTCAATTATTTTCGAAAATTAAAAAATAATTTTTTGTCATGATTTTAATTATCTTTATAAACAGCAAAATTCTTCGCTGAAATTCATATATTTAAAAAAAATTTAATAAAATTCTACACAAACATTTAATTATTTTCATAAATAATAAAAATTTTCCAGGATTTACATTCTTTACAAATTTTTTATAAATTTCTTCACAATAATTAAATTACTTTCATACGTAATAAAAATTTGCCCAGGATTTCAATTATTTCCAAATTTTTTTTCTTCGCAATAATTCCAATTACTTTTATAAATAATAAAACTCTTCTCAGGAATTTAATTATTCTCATAAATATTAAAATTCATCTCAGGATTTTTATTATTTTTGATACAATTTAAATCAAATTCGTCGAAAAATGTAATTATTCTTAAAAATATTATTAAAATTCGTCAAGAGAATTCAATTATTGAAAAATTTGTTGATATTCCTTATGAAAATTCAATTTTAACAAATATTCAATTTTTCAATAAATTATTTATTTTTGAATTTAAATAATTGAATTTTCGTAGATTTTTCAAATAAAAATTGATTTAAAAATGTATTTTCGAATAATCGATTTATTATTTATGAAAATAATTGAATTCATGCAACGAATTTTATTACATTCTTTTTTGAAATAATTGAATTCTTTTGAGAAATTTGACTACTTGTAAAAATAATTGAATTCTTGCAAAGGATTTTTTAAGTTTCTGAAAATAATTAAATTAATCGAATAATTTAATTGGAATTATAATTATATTGAAAAAAATAATTGAATATTTGTAAAGAATTTTGTCAAAAATTGTTGAAAATAATTGTATTTCTTGGAATAATTGTTTTAAAAATTTTATAGAATAATTGAAATTTTTTTTAGAAATTTTTTTATTTACGAAAATAATTCAATTTATATTTTGCATTTTTTGTACTTTGGACTTTTTTTCTTGGTGTTTTCGGTCTGGATTTTTTGGATTGGATTTTTTGTCCTGTAATCATTTATATGATAGTAGACAAGTAAACTTATTTTTTTTTAATCAAATAAACTTTAAGTTGACAAAATGGTAAATATTTTATTTATTGAATTTATTTTATTTTAAATTTTACTTAGAAGAATTCTAAGCAATTGATAAAATTTGTTCAACATTCAAACAAACAAGTGCATGTTCATAAACTGCAAACTAAGCCACGAGTTATTCTTTGGTACCCTGAAGCTACACACGCGTAATTAGCATCCTTGATTTGATTAGATGGAAGTCCTGATTTACGTCGAACATCCAGAGATTCCAGATCGAACATTTCATACCCTTTATATAGAGATTCTACAATCTATTGCGTATAAACACACACACACACACACTCACACATGCTTCTCTTTCTCTCTAAAGTTTCAAATTTCAATGGAAATTAATTTTGCAACGTTAAGTGAGAATTTAATTAAGAACAATCTGTGTTAATGGAAAGTTTTAAACAATACAAACTAGTTATTGGCACTTTAATATTACACTTCCATTTATAGCAATACTATAATAATAATAAGGTTGCCACAAGTCAGGAAATAATTTTATCAATATATACTGGAAATATATTCAATTTCTAGAATTTATAAAAGTTAATTCTCAATTTTTTTGTCCAGCAGACTTCGAAAATAGAAATAATGTATTTATATTTTGTTATTAGAAAATGTGAATGTCGTGTTGTTTTTAAATACAACTTTCTCAGTAGCCGAGTACTTTCAAAAAACGTTTTTCTCTAAAAGTTTGCCTGACAATTTTATATAGTTTACGCTCTAAAATTATCATTATTGTAAAGTGAGTTATCCGTAATTTATAATATCCACTATATGGATATAGGTACACGTATGATTCACGCGAGTTTGCAAATTTTGTTCCTTTACCTAAGAATACGTCTTCAACAGACATGAATAAGTCATTCAACTGTCAGAAGCAATAAATGTAGCGCAGATTTGTTTATTCAGTGAACTAACAACAGTTCGTAAGTGAGTGTTTCCAATGGAAGCACGACAGGTCGCGTGGTTCGAAGCACGTGCTCAACGAACTTGCCGTACGTGCACGAATTAGGTATCTCTAGATATATATATATATATATATATACATACATACATACACCGTGAAATTGAAGCAGCAAAACAGATCGTAAAGAAAAAAACATAATTTTTTTTGTGTTAAATTTTCTCGAGGAAAAAAGAGGAAACAGGAAACCAAACATGTCTTGAAATTAAATTAACTTTTAGTGCACAAACACAAAATTGGACAAACACACACTAAGCATAACTAGCTTTTTATCTAATTTCTTTTTCTATTTTTTACTGTCTTCTTACTGTATTATATTTTAAGTTTTGTTTTGTAACTATTTGCACCATAGTTTTTGGCATTATTTGAAGTGTATTTTGATTTTTTAATTTTTATTAATTTTTATTAATTTAGTGTATTCACTGAGAAAAAAATGTGGGCAAAGTAGCGCCAATGCTATTGAATTCAATTTTTTTTGAAGCAATAATTTCTGTATTGAATTAAAAAAATAAAAATTATAATAAAAAAAAATAATAAATAATAATAAATAAATAATAATAAAAAATATTACAATATAATAATTCATAATTTTGAACTAGAAGAATAATGTTGTCTAATGAAATATGTAAAGTGGTTGATACAATTTTATTAAAAAAATATAAAATTACCACGAATTCTAATAAAAAACATTCAATTTTTCCAATTGCTGACAAAATTTTCTTTTTAAATAACTAAAATCTTAAACAACTATTATAAAATAAATAAATTATTTAATGAATAATGGTACTTAAATATATTTCAAAATTAATTCAATTTTAAAAGAGTTGCGTTTACAATTTTCATAAATACATAAATAAACTTCAAACGGTTTCAATTTGAAATTTTCGAAAATTTCAATGTCGAATGAATTTAATTAGAAATTTTAATAAACTTAGATTTTTGAATAATTTTAATAATTCAAAATCTTCTAAAATTAGTTAAATTTGTCAATATATACATTAATTTAATTATTAAAAATAATGGATTTATAGAAGAATTTTAGTTAAAAACACTAAAAAAAATTAAATTTTGAAGAAGTTATAAATAATTGCAGAAATTCAATTACTTTCAAAAGTAATGAAATTCTTATCACAAAATTCAATTATATGTTCAAAATTTACAAAAAAATTTCGATAAAATCCCAATTATTATTTTTATAAATAAAAAAATTCTTCTTCAACATTCAATTATTTTCAAAAATTTTAATAAAATTCTTGTCAAAATTTCAATTACTTACAAAAGTAATGAAATTCTTATCACAAAATTCAATTATATGTTCAAAATTTACACACAAAAATCTTGATAAAATCCCAATTATTATTTTTATAATTAAAAAAATTCTTCTTCAACATTCAATTATTCTCAATAATTTTAATAAAATTCTTGGAAAAATTTCAATTATTTTCAAAAATTTTCCTCATTTCAATGATTTTCAATATTTACTATTTTAATGAAATTACCCTAAAGAATTCAATTATTTAAAAACAATTTTAATAAAATTGTATGCAAACATTTAATTATTTTTATAAATAATAAAAATTTCACAGAAATTCGAATATTTACAAATTTTTTATGTTTCTTCTCAATAATTCAATTATTTTTGAAAATAATAAAATTCATCCAAGAATTTCAATTATATTTAATATAATTTTACACGAATGACTTAAAAATGTAATTATTCTTAAAAATTTAATTTCAACTTCTCGAAAAAATTAATTATTCAAAAAAATGGTTCTTTTTTAATTCTTTGGAAAAATTCAATTATTTACAAAAAAATATTAGAATTTTTCACAGGAATTCAATTATTTTCAAATATTTTAATAAAGTTGATCGATAGAAATCAATTATTTACATAAATAATTCTTTGAAAGAATTGAATTATATCGATAAATAAGAAAATTATTCCCGAAAATTCAATTATTTTGAGGCATTTTAATAAAATTTTTTGCAAAATTCAATTATTTTTATAAATAACAATATTCAAAACATGAATTCAATAATTTTTAAAAGTAATAAATTTCTTCTGGTAAATTCAATTATTTTAAAAAATTCTAATAAAATTATTCGCAAGAATTCAATTATTTTCATAAATAATAAAATGCTTTTTAGGAATTCAATTATTTTAAAAAAATTTGTTAATAAAATTCTTTATAAGAATTAAATTTTAAGAAACATTTAATTATTCAATAAATAATTTACTGTTGTATTTAAATAATTGAATTCTCGTAGAATTTTCTAAAAAAATTGATTTGAAAATGCTTTTTAGGAATTCAACTATTTTAAAAAAATTTTTTAATAAAATTCTTTGTAAGAATTAAATTTTAAGAAACATTCAATTATTCAATTAATAATTTACTGTTGTATTTAAATAATTGAATTCTCGTAGAATTTTCTAATAAAAATTGATTTGAAAATGAATTTTAGTTTAAATTTTAGATAATAATAGAATATGATAATAATTTTGAAGAAGTTACAGTAACAATATTCTTATATAAAATAATGATTTTAACACTTGATCCTCTTTTATTATTATAAAACATGAAGAAATCATTAAGAATCATTAGGAATCATTAATCATTCATTAATCATAAAGAAAATCATATTTTCTTTATGTTTTATAAAAATATTTTTAAAATTTATTAATTTCAAAAAGGTTTGAATTTGTAATTTTTGAATGTCTTAATTCCTATGGAATAACAATAATAATTAAATAATTCCAAATATTTAAAAATGAAAATATTTGTATTTGAGTAATTTTTCAATTAAAGATATTCGTAAATAAATTCGTTAATAAAGTAAAATAATTTGTTCATGGTTGTTACAAAGCCTGGAAATCCTCGAAAAAGTATGGAATTTAGAAAAGGGTATGAAAAAGCAGGAAATAGTATGGAATTTAAAAAGTTTTATGAAATTTTACTTGTTTTGAATAGATTTTTGAGAAAATTTTTTCTAGCCTTTGTTTAGGAACAGTAAAATATTTTTTGACTAACAATTAAGATAATGTAAGTAAACAGAAGATAAAGTTTACTCAAAAAATAATTTTTCATCTTCTGCTGATTATCGGCTGTGGTTACTTTTTATGAATTGTGAATGAAATTAATTTTGATGACTCAGACAATTATTGGAATTGTTTTAACAATAGTTTGGGACCATAAAAAATTTTTGTACTAACAATTGTTAATAAACAAAAGATAAAGTTCGCTCAAACAATAATTTTTTATCTTCTGCTAATTATCGGCTGTGGTTACTTTTTATGAATTGTGATTTAAATTAATTTTGAATTCAGAATTACTCGAAACGCCGTTTCAATTGAGTTCGCTTAATATGTTTTTCAGTGTAAAAGAAAAACGTATAGTTTCCGGTTGGTTAGCTGGGTTGTATTTATTTCTCCCCTACAACATCACCCTTGAATTTCGAAACCGTATGACATCGGACATTTGAGTTCAACTTCCTAGCATCTGACACTTAATGGGATTCTTAAACATAAGTTTAAGTGTCAAGCCGACTCAGACTACAGAAGTAGACAGGGGAGTCTGATAACCTTCAAGTGTAATGCAATACTCTGATTTTATTTTTATTATTCCTCGTCATAAAATAGCTGGGAGTATATAAACACTCTTCGCAAACAAGTTCTTTTTTTTAAGTCGCATAGATCATTTTGGGGCGATATTAATATTCACTCTTCGATAGATAACAGGAAGTTGATAACTCACTTGAAATTTTACTAACACTAAATTTTTAATTATTAAAATTAACTGATGGTAGAAAGTTAGTCACTGGATTGGATTCTTTTTGGTAAAATTAATATTTTATTTTGATCCTAATTATAATCTTTTTTGCTAACATTTTAAGGAAACTTGAAGATTCTTCTTAAACTAATTCTGATTTAGAGAGCTTGCAATTCGTGTTGAAAATAATTCCAGAAATATTTGAAATATTTGAAATTTTTTGCTGTTTGAATTTGTTAGGAAAGTGAATTTTCCAGCGAGCAAACAACTCTAATTTATATAGTAAGACACAGAGTTGAATTCGATGAAGCAAGAAACCCAATTGAAACCTGCAACTGTAATCGAATATATCCGCTAGCCAAGAAAATCAACATTTGCTTTTTTGTTGATAGAAAAACTAAACTGCAATTTATTAAATTTAAAAAAAATTCACCGCAATAAAGTATTTCATTGAATATCAATTCTGCAGGTAGAGATAAGTTTCTGATTTTAAATAATATGTTTTTTAATTTCAAATTTAAAAATAAATTTTCCCACTTTTTCGATTGATGAAATTTCTCATGGCGAATGAAATAAAAAATTTGTTGAGCCCAAAAAAAAAAGTACTGACCAACCTTACCATTAGTGCGACGCATATATAGGACTTGATATAAGGATAATGTCCCTCTCTTGAACATATTGTACGATATGGGATCGTTTCAGTGAAGGTATAAGAATGGCTCTAATATCTCACCAATGTGCCGGATATGTATCAAAAAGGGTCTTTTGCTACGTCATTGCGAAACGATCTATCTGACCAGTGTAGCGAGGCATGCGTTCATTCTTCCCGCGACCAGTATATATAGTTGGTAATGCACCCAGATCCCTTTTCATTATTTTATGGTAATAATATCGACTCTCGTCCTATCCTTCTCCTACCAACCACATCACCCTCTCCTTCTTTACCTCCCTCGCCATCGCTCTTTCCTCTCTTGATGTCAGGTCCTCTTCTCATATCTCTTCTTCAGTGTATGGTCCTTATTCATATCCTTTCTCAAATCGGAAAAACCGATCCTCTTCACTCTATATATATGTCCAGTTTTATTGAATTACAAACTAATCTAGAAAATATTTTCTAAAAAAAATTGTCTCATAATTTTTTAATATAGTTTCAGTGTTTCTTAGATTAGGTTGCAAAAAATTCGAAATGTTCAAATGAAGGAAATATTTTTTTCAATATAATTATTTTCACAAATTATTTACTGAAGATTAACTCCAAAAGGTTTCAATTTCAAATTTTATGTTTCAAGTTCGAAAGGATTTAATTAAAAATTTTAAAGAAATTAGATTTTTGAAAAATTTTAATAATTCAAATTCATCTGAAATTAGTTAAATTTTTTAATATGTATTTAATTACTTATTTATTTAGCTATTTAGCTAAAAAAAATTGAATTCAAATTTTTTTTTTAAAGTCTTTGTTAAAATTTCAATTATCTTAAAAGTAATAAAATTCTCTTAAATTCAATTATTTTCAATAAAATTTAAATAAAATTCTTGTCAAAATTTCAATTATTTTCCAAAAATTTTTATCAATTCAATGATTTTTAATATCTACTATTTTAATAAAATTCTACGCAAACATCAAAAAAAAATAAAATTGGATTTAGGAGAAGTTAGAAATACTTGCAATTTTTAGAAATAATTGAATTTTTTAAAGATTTCAAATCAAAATCTTTGAAAAACTGAATTTTTAATACTTTTAATTAACAATTCGATTATTTTTAATACAATTTTTTTAATAGAATTTCTCCAAAACAAAAATTATTATTCTTACTAATTTTATTACAATTCGTCAAAAGAATTCAATTATTTAAAAATTTGTAAAATTTGTAAAATTCTATTATTCAACGAATTATTTATTTTTGTATTTAAATAATTGAAATCTCACAGAATTTTCTAATGAAAATTAATTAAAAAATGAATTTCAGTTAAAATTTTAGATAATTGAACATTAAAAGCATTAAAGTGTGGAGTTTTAGAAATAATTGAATTTTGGAAAGGTTTCAAATCAAAATCTTTGAAAATCTGAATGTTTAATACTTTTAATTAACAATTCAATTATTTTTAAATTTTAATACAATTTTAATGAATTCTGTAGAATGAACTTTTTTTGAAAAAGTTTAATTGAATTTTTTTGAAATATATTATTTGATGTTTTTATTTTCTAAAATATATTGAATATTGATGGATTTCCGAACAATCGAAATTTCGTAAAATTGAGTTATAAAAGTCAGGGAAGAGTAAAATTAAATTTTTAGTTAAACCCTGTAAATATTTTTCGATTTATAAATAAAAATTTGTTAAAATAAAAATTAATTCTAGTAAAAAATCGTTTTAATAAAAATTCATTAAAAAAAATTCAATTACATAAATAGTTCTGTTAAGAAAAAATTTAAGATAAATTTTAAGTCGCAGTGTAAAATAAAATTGACTTCTTTTTTACATTTTTGCTCTTTGAAAATTTTACACAATATTTTATTTTTTTTTAGTTGCTTATTATTTTTTCTTTCATGGTTACAATCTTTCGATTATGTCAACTTGTTAATAGGAAAAAATAAAACTTGTTGTAAAAGGGGAGATTTCTTTCTATTAAAATTAGAGGAGGAGTCCATAATACCTTGGAGACAGAAAGCTTTTAGGCTTTCAGCTTCTTTGAACTTTAAACTCAACTCTCGTCATTCTAAACTATACTTGAAGTTTAGTTGGTATATACAGATTTTCCACTATGGTTTTTTTTCAAAAAAAAAAAAAAAAAAAAAGAAGAAGATTACTGTTGTACATAAAATAGAATGCTTTTATACTTCATTAATTATAAATGTAAATAGAAAAACTCAATTTTTTTTTCTTCTTAATTATTTATATTTCTCTTTACTTATCGCAAATATGTCATTTTCTCCGAAAATCAATTTCTCCACTCTCTAAATTTGAATTAGTAAAAATGTTTAATAAATTTGAATTAGTGAATGACTTTTTGCTTTTGATTTAGAATTTTGATTAGAAATTACTATTTTTTAGCAATATTTACTAATTCGAAAACAAATATTACTAATAAATACTATAATTTCTACTAAATTATTAGTAAAATTTACCAATTCAAAAGCAAAGAATTAGTCACTTAACTCAAATTAGGAAGCATTTTTACTAATTCAAATTTAGAGAGTAGAAAATTCAGTAAACATGTTTACTAATTAAATTTTAGATAGTGGGAAATTTTAATAAGAAGAAGAATTATAAATCTAAAAATATTTGTAAAATTATTAAAAACTAAAATAATAAACAATTTCAAAATAAAATTGTAAAATTTTAAATGAGAAGAAGTAGAATTTTATAAAAGAATTCAAAAATGTTTTATAAAATAAAATAGAGAAGAGAACCTTAAAGTTGTATTGAACCTGAAAATGGCATTACAAGTGGAAAAGAAGTGTGCGATTTAGAAAATATACTAGAGGGCCGAACATCTGTTTTCGAGGTCAATGTATAAAAATTGTTTTGCGGTTTTTTTTTTCCTCCTGAATAGGAGAAATTTTAACATGTGCACTTTATTGTCTCTTAAGTCCGCGTATAGTACGCGTTATTTGCCGAAAGACAAATGTTTCAGGATCGAAAAGCGGCCCTTGTGGCCACTTTCCAATCTTACAGATCGAGAGGGTCCTCGAGGGTCATATTTTTCTTTCGAGTTCTCCATCTTACTGTTCGAATACTGACATACTCAATTCGCTATCGTTCCAATAAAATCTTCCTTTTTCCTTGTCTTAAAAATTTTTACATAAAAACTTTCCTCATGTCTATATAACTTCATTTTCAAACATTGTGAGGGCAAGTGAATGTATATATGTATACATTCATTTATGTAAAAGCTCTAAAAAGTTTTTATCGTCTTGATAAGAAATTTTTTATTCAATTGAAAGCATGTCAAACAGTAAATTTTGGTGTCTATTCTTTTTAATAAATTATTTATTTATTTATTTAATAAATAATTTTAATCAATTATAAATACTTTTATTAATTAATAAATAATGTAATTATAATATTTTACAAGGTATTAAATACTTTTTCTAGGAGAGAGCAATTCTTTATAATTTTGAGTGTAAATTTACTTTTACTGTTTCTAGACAGAGTGCGTCTGACTATAATTGACTTATACTACTGATATTTCTTTTTCATTGAAATTATAAAGAATTGCTTTCTCATAGAGGAAGTATTGTTGTCTCACTCGTTTCTTAATATCGATTCTCACAAAGTTTTCTTGAAAGTCTGAAATTAATACTAAAGTGTAGACTTTAGTAAAAAAATAAAAAATAAAATACAGATTACATAAAAAATTGATCTAAATTTTTGTATCAATTTCATGCTTTGAAGAAAACTACGGCAGATATGCAACTTTTCGATTAACGTGTCTGACTAAAATGACTTTTACTACTGCTACGTTTGACTAAACACTAGGTGAATCAATTTCGTCTGACCAAAATTGACTTTCACTACTTAATACACGAAAATTATAAGCTTTCAGACAATTTTCATTGATTAAAATGTCATTTTACTGCAGGATTGTCATAGGTCAGGAAACACAGAACATTTAGGAAAAATTCAGGGGAAGTAGAATTAGGCAGGGAAATCAGGGAAAAGTCAGGAAATTTTATTAAAATAACTGAAAAAAATTAAATTTTTATAGAATTTGTAACAAAATTCTGAAATTTGTTATCTTTTTTGTTTGACTTGAAATTTTGAAATTACCAAGAATTTTATTACAAAACCTTTGTTTTTTCTTTATTTTTGGCAAAAATAAAAAAGTAATATATAAATAATTTTTTAAAATAATTTACTTTTTAAAAAACTATCAGATGATTATTACTTATAAATTATTTAAGGAATAATTTTAATTGAATATTTCAAAAATAATTAATTTTTTTAAGATTTACGTTTACAATTTTTATAATTATTTGAATTTCAAAAGGTTTCTATTTAAAATTTTAGAAAATTTGTATTTTGAATGAATTTCATTCAAAATTTTTAAAAAATTAGTTTTTTAAAAAATTTTAATTCAAATTCTTTTAAAATTAGTTGTATTTTTTAATGTGAATTTAATTATTAAAAATAATTGAATTTTGGAAAGGTTTTAAACTAAAATCTTTAAAAATATTAATTTTTTAATACTTTTAATTAACAATTCTGTAGAAGTAATTTTTTTTTAGAAAATTTTACTTCCAATTATTTCGAAAGTAGTTGATTTTTTTAATATACATTTGATTTACAGGAATATTAGTAAAAATAATTAATTTAAAGAAGAATTTTAGTTAAAAATTAAAAAAAAAATAATTGAATTTTGAAAAGGTTTAAAATTAAAATCTTTAAAAATCTGAATTTTAATACAACAAATATTTCAAAATTCTCAAAGAATTTTGTCAAAAATTAATAAAAGGAAAAATTGATTTAAAGAAGATTTTAAGTTAAAAATTACAGATAATAATAATTACGTTAAAATCATGAAAATAATTTTGAAGAAGTTTCAATAAAAATATTTTGATAAGTTATTGAATTTTAAATCGTTTGAATTTGAAATTTTTGAAAATCTTAATTTTTGTGGGAAAAAATAATGGTTAAATATTTATGTTGCCTAAATAAAACTTTTGATGTTTTTGAATTTTCGCAGTTTTTTTTGAAAATTCTGAAAAATAAGATTTTTGAAATTTTTCAATTCTACTGTTTCAAAGATAATTGAATATTTATAAACAAATAAATAAATAACTGAAATTTTTTGAAATAATTGAAATTTCTTTATATTCTATTAAAATAATTAACTAATTTTTTCAGAATTTTATTTAAATTTTTCGAAAATAATCAAGGAAGAAATTTTTAAAAATAAAATTAATTATTTTCGAATTTTTGATAAATTTAGATTTTTTACCAAAGAGTGGAGACTATTAAATAAGTAAAGTGTTTTTGAAGAGCACAAAAATAATGAAGCTAAATGCCAGAAAAAAAAGAAAAAATGTTGCATTTTAAGAAATTCGGTTTTTCGAATTTTTGATAATTTTAAATTTTTTACCAAATGGTGAAGACTGATAACAGGGTGTCTAACGGTCCAGGAATGTCAGAGAATTTTATTTAAAGGCAGGGAAATTTCTAAAAATTTATACAAAAATTAAAATTTTTGTGAATAAAAAATTATTTTTAATCTAACAAAACTTAGAAGATTTTTATTATCGTTTGTTTCTATCATTACATATTAATTAATTGTTAAATATGTAATTATTATTAAAAATTTTATTAAAATTCGTCAAAAGAATTCAATTATTTCCATTAATAGTAAAATTCTTCAGATTTACTAAATCCTTTCGAATATTATTTTAAAAACAAAATTCTTCACAAGCATTCAATTATTTTTATAAATTTTCATAAAACTCCAAAAAAAAACAATTCAATTATTTTCAAAAGTAATAAAATTATTCGTAGAAATTCAATTATGTTTAAAATTTTTTAAAATTCTCTTTAAAATTTCAATTATCTTTATAAATAATAAAAATTTTAAAGCCATTTGTAGATTTATTTATGTTCGAAATCAAATAAAATTTAAATTTGATGAGAAAAAAACAGGAAAAATTAGAACAAAGCCAGGAATTTTTTTGAAGGAAAATAGTAGACACTTTAAAAAAGTGAAAATTTTGTCTGGAAAGTAGGGAACAAAATTAAATGTGGCAAACCTGTATACTACTATTTTTCAAATTACAAAGTAAAAAAATGATTATCGTTCATTTAAGGTTGACTTATTCTACTGATTTTATATGCTCCAAATAAAAAATTTATTTATTTATTTAAAGAAATCAAGTTCCTAGAATAAGAAAAGAAAAAAAAAGAAAAAATAGAATCATAAAAATTCTATTTCTATGAAACAAAATTTTATTTATTTAAAACTTAATTTTTTTTTATTTAAAACAAATAAAGGCAAGTTAGCTTTTATTTAACTCGAATAAATTTAAATTTGTTTAAAATTAAATTTTCCTTGGTTCTATAAATAACTGCTTTAGAGATATTGGTGTCAACTGCACAGTATCTAGTCTCCCCTATTTTATAGATGTTTCAAAGAGTACCATATGCATAGAATTTCGGATACGAATAATTATCAGAAGTTGTCTGAAAATAATGGGGTGAATAAAAAACATACAGAAAAATTGTGTACAGTAAATAGGAATTTTTTTGTGAAAATAAATTTTCAGTCTATAGCTACAGGTGGGCGTTTAGTATTAACTATGTTGTACATTTACATCCTTTCACTAAAGTTCGATACTTAAAATATTTCCCTACTAACTTTTTTCAGTCAGACTTTAAAAATATTCTGAAACTTAGATGAATTTCAATCCGAAAGAGAAAGAATCCTTTTTCTTTTTTTTTTGGGGTAAAATTTTTACTTTTACTACGTGTGAAATAAGCTTGTGGAAAAAAAAGGAGGAGAACCGAAAAGGACCAACGCCCTGTTACACATACATGAATATATCAAGGGAATGCCTGTCACAATTTCCGGATTTCAATATTGACGCCAGAGCTAGGCGTTATCCAATGTGCAAACTTTCGCCCTGTATTTTAATTTTGCGACGCTCAATATGCCGCCACCGTCGACGCCACCATCACACCACACCAAACACCACCACTACCATCGGCTATTACCGCAGCGAAGCTGCACAGAGTTTGCAATAACAGTTTAATCCCCGGTGATGAGAGAGACACGGTGAGACCTACCTCCCTCCCCCCTTTTCGCAAACCCCCCTCGTGTACCCTCTTTTACCCCTTGCACTAACATCGCTCAACCAAGAGTGAGAGAGAGTGAGTGAGTACTTTAATCAAGCCACGTGTTTGAATTAGTATCGTCCAAGATTCATCGGGAGATGATCGATAACTCACTCACATCTTCTTGCCATTTTCTTTTTTGCAAACTTTCTTCTTTTATATTTTCATTTTACAGGGGAAATATTGGACTTTGAAAAGAACAAGATTTTTCATCTTCTTTTATAGGAGCTTTTCTTTTTTATTTAGAGAGAAAGAGAGAGAGAGAAAGAGAGGGTTTTGGAATATTTAATATCAGGAAAATTAAGAAGGACTTTTTTACATGCTTTCCATTTGCTCTACCATTTTATTATTTTACTATCAAACTATTACTGTATATAGAAAAAAAAATTAGTAAAATTTAGTTTTTAACTTTAGTAAAAATTACTTGTTTCATTATTTAGTTAAAAAAGCCACTAAGAGTACTATTATTTTAATCGGGATTTTAAATATAAATTTATTTTGTAAACAAATTAATTTTAAGACTATAGAGATAATGACAAAAAATTAGACTATAAAAATAGCGAACTAAAGTAAATTAAATGATCGAAAGTCGTTTATATTAATTGTCAAACTCACTAAATTTAATTGTAAATAATTATAGAATATGAAAATAAAACAAAGAATACTATTAAAATTTTTGAGAATAATTGAATGTCTGTGTGGCATTTTATTAAATTTTTTTGAATTAATTGAATTTCTAAAAAGCATTTTATTATTTAAGAAAATAATTAAATTATTGCAAACGAATTTTTTTAGAATGTTTATAAATAATTGAATTTCCAAGAAGAAATTTATTACTTTTAAAAATAATTGAATTCTTGTGATGAATATTGTTACTTAGGAAGATAATTGAATTTCGCAAAGAATTTTATTAAAATGCCTCATAATAATTGAATTTTCGGAAATAATTTTGTTATTCATTTACATAATTGAATTCTTGGGAAGAATTTTATTAAAATCTAAAAGAATAATTAAATTATTTCGAAATAATTAAATTAAAATTGTATTTAAAATAATTAAAATACTGCAATGAATTTTACTATTTATGAAAATAATTGAATAGTTGTAAAGAATTTTATCAAAATCTTCAAAAATAATTGAATTTTTGAGAAGAATTTTATAACAAAATTTTATATAATTGATTTCTTTTGACTTATTTTATACAAATTCTAATTTAAATAATTGAATTCCTGAGAAAATTTTATTATTCATAAAAAGAATTGAATTCTTATTAAAATTTTTACAACAAAGATTTTAAATAATTGAATTCTGTTTGGAAATTTTATGAAAATAGTAGATATTGCAAATCATTGAATTGCAAAAAGTTTTTAAAAATAATTAAATTTTACAAAAAATTCTATTAAAATTTTTGAGAATAATTAAATGTTTGTGTGGCATTTTGTTAAATTTTTTTGAAAATTATTGAATTCCTAAACAGCATTGTATTATTTAATAGAATAATTGAATTATTTCAAATGATTTTTTTACAATGTTTATAAATAATTGAATTTCCAAGAAGAAATTTGTTACTTTTAAAAGTAATTGAATTCTTGTGATAAATTTTGTTATTTATAAAGATAACTGAATTTTGCAAAGAATTTTATTAAAATACCTCAAAATAATTGAATTTTCGGGAATAATTTTGTTATTCAGTGACAAAATTGAATTCTTGGGAAGAATTTTAATAAAATTTACAAGAATAATTGAATTATTTCAAATTTATTTAATTCAAATTGTATTTAAAATAATTGAAATCCTGCAATAAATTATATTGTTTATGAAAATAATTGAATAGTTGCAAAGAATTTTATCAAAATTTTCAAAAATAATTGAATTTCTGAGAAGAATTATATACAAAATTTTAAATAATTGATTTCTTTCGTCATATTTTATGCAAATTCTAATTTAAAGAATTGAATTCCTGAGAAAATTTTATTATTCATGAAAAGAATTGAATTCTTATGAAAATTTTTACAACAAAGATTTTAAATAATTGAATTCTGTTTGGAAATTTTATGAAGATAGTACATATTGAATATCATTATTGAATTGCGAAAAATTTTTAAAAATAATTAAATTTTACAAAAAATTCTATTAAAATTTTTGAGAATAATGGAATGTCTGTGTGGCATTTTATTAAATTTTTTTAAAAATAATTGAATTCCTAAACAGCATTTTATTATTTATGAAAATAATTGAATTCTTGCAAACGAATTTTTTTAGAATGTTTATAAATAATTGAATTTCCAAGAAGAAATTTATTACTTTTAAAAATAATTGAATTCTTGTGATGAATATTGTTACTTAGGAAGATAATTGAATTTCGCAAAGAATTTTATTAAAATGCCTCATAATAATTGAATTTTCGGAAATAATTTTGTTATTCATTTACATAATTGAATTCTTGGGAAGAATTTTATTAAAATCTAAAAGAATAATTAAATTATTTCGAAATAATTAAATTAAAATTGTATTTAAAATAATTAAAATACTGCAATGAATTTTACTATTTATGAAAATAATTGAATAGTTGTAAAGAATTTTATCAAAATCTTCAAAAATAATTGAATTTTTGAGAAGAATTTTATAAAAAAATTCTATATAATTGATTTCTTTTGACTTATTTTATACAAAGATTTTAAATAATTGAATTCTGTTTGGAAATTTTATGAAAATAGTAGATATTGCAAATCATTGAATTGCAAAAAGTTTTTAAAAATAATTAAATTTTACAAAAAATTCTATTAAAATTTTTGAGAATAATTAAATGTTTGTGTGGCATTTTGTTAAATTTTTTTGAAAATTATTGAATTCCTAAACAGCATTTTATTATTTAATAGAATAATTGAATTATTTCAAACGATTTTTTTAGAATGTTTATAAATAATTGAATTTCCAAGAAGAAATTTGTTACTTTTAAGGGCATTTGAACCTTGATGACGTCACACATGCTTTGCACAATCTGTAACGTCATCAAGGTTCAAATGCCCTTAAAAATAATTGAATTCTTGTGATAAATTTTGTTATTTATAAAGATAATTGAATTTTGCAAAGAATTTTATTAAAATGCCTCAAAATAATTGAATTTTCGGGAATAATTTTGTTATTCAATGACAAAATTGAATTCTTGGGAATAATTTTAATAAAATCTAGAAGAATAGTTAAATTATTTCAATTTTATTTAATTCAAATTGGATTTAAAATAATTGAAATCCTGCAATGAATTTTATTATTTATGAAAATAATTGAATAGTTGCAAAGAATTTTATCAAAATTTTCAAAAATAATTGAATTTCTGAGAAGAATTATATAAAAAATTTTAAATAATTAATTTCTTTTGACATATTTTATGCAAATTCTAATTTAAATAATTGAATTCCATAGAAATTTTTATTATTCATGAAAAGAATTGAATTCTTACGAAAATTTTTACAACATATTTTTTAAATAATTGAATTCTGTTTGGAAATTTTATGAAAATAGTACATATTGAAAATCATTGAATTGCGAAAGATTTTTAAAAATAATTAAATTTTACAAAAAATTCTATTAAAATTTTTGAGAATAATGGAATGTCTGTGTGGCATTTTATTAAATTTTTATGAAAATAATTGAATTCCTAAACAGCATTTTATTATTTATGAAAATAATTGAATTCTTGCGAAAGATTTTATTAGAATTTTTATAAATAATTGAATTTACAAGAAGAAATTTATTACTTTTAAAAATAATTGAATTCTTGTGATGAATATTGTTATTTATGAAGATAATTGAATTTTGCAAAGAATTTTATTAAAATGCCTGAAAATAATTGAATTTTTGGGAATAATTTTGTTTTATTCATCGACATAATTGAATTCTTGGAAAGAATTTTATTACAATGTAAAAGAATAATTGAATTATTGTAAAATAATTTAATTAAAATTGTATTTAAAATAATTAAAATTCTACAATGAATTTTATAATTTAATAAAATAATTGAATAGTTTAAAGAATTTAAAAATTGTATTTAAAATAATTTAAATCCTACATTGAGTTTTATAATTTATGAAAATAATATTATGTATGAAAATAATTGAATGATTGCAAAGAATTTTTATCAAAATTTTCAAAAATAATTGAATTTTGGAGAAGAATTTTATTATTTATGAAAATAATTGAATTCTTCCTTAGTGGAGTGGCAAAATGCAAGTGTGTCAACGGAAGGTTAAAAAAATTTATGTTTCGAATGATTTTACAGTTTAAAGATATTCAGAAATAAATTTAATAGAAACATTTTCTTATGAATAATTTTAAATGGATAATTTCTAGTAGTGAATTAGAATAATCTTTAGAGTCAGAAAAACAAGTAAAAAATTCTGTCAGGAAATCAGGGAAAAACAAAGTTGAAATTTTGTACAAGCCCAGGTGTGACTAAAAGTTGAAGTGAACAATTTTTTTTAAAAATAATATTTTTTACTAAATTGTAATTTGGAAAATGAATAGATATATAATAATGTCTAATTTTAATTTGTAAAATGAAAAGATATAGTAATATCTATTCATTTTCCAAATTGAAATTAGCAATTCGTTATTTTCCTCCCTGTTGACAATTCATAATTTAACTCTCGTTGAAATAAAAAAAATAGGTCAGTGACAATCAATCATTTACCATTATTTGATTGAGTTTGATTGATACAAAGTTAGATTGACTGTCTTGTTGTAAGTAAAAGATAGCAAAAAAAAAAAAAAAAGAAAGAAAAAGTGAAAGAGAGAGGAGAGAAACTGCTTTGGAGTTCTCAAGAATTTGAATGCCCCAACTCTACCCCTTTTGTTTACATATGTAAATCAACGAGGATCAATGACGTTAATTAGATTCTATACTCTTTGCGCTTCTCTTCTCTGTTTCCTCTCACGTCCCTCGCTTCACTGATCCTAGTGTCCAGCTCTATACATATACACACTCACACATTTCTGTTGGATTTCATTAACATTCATCGTTTCTGGTACAAAAAAAAGAAAGGTTATACACTCTCTTTCGCAAACTCTCATCATTATTAAAAATTATGCTTATATTTAACAAATAAATATTTCATCAAAGAAATTAGTCATCCGGTAAATTTTTTTTTTTTATTTCTTTCGATTCACATACTCGAACACAAAAGAGATGAAAAAATCCTTGGGGTTAGATGAATGTGCGACTGATGCTCATCCATCAAACTTTATGAATGAGTGGAATACACACATACGCTCCCAACAATAAAAAACTCAAAATCGATATTTATAGGGCAATTTTGTCCACATTTGGAAATTTTTTTAAATAATTTTCTTGTATAATAATTTATGTTTGACAACACAGAGAAATGTTTTATTTAAACAATATTTATAATTTGAGGGATTTTATTTAATTGACTTATTAATTATTATCAAGGATAATTGATTTCTTTCTAAGAATTGCGTTAAAATTTTGGAAATAATATTAAATACATATTATTTACTATATATTTATTATTTGAAACAAATAAATTTCGTAGACTATGGATCAAATGTATGTTTTTTCTGCGAGTAATTTATGTTTATAATTTATGGTAAAGTTAGTTTCATGGTAATTTAATATTAGGTTCTTGTAATTGTCACGGTGGATCAAATGTAATATCGAAGTTTGATAATTTTTTCTTTAATGTCTCAAAAACAAAAGACGTTATAAAATTGGTGTTATTAAATTCAGTGAAGGAGCGTGTCCTCTTCATAATGTCTTGATCGTATAATATTATATATATATATACGACACCTGAGTTTGCACTTTGGGTCTCTCGCAATCACAGTCGAACAAATGCCACGGTGTCTGCTGAATTATTTCGTTGGGCCCGCAAATAAAAGGGTTCACTCGCACACAAAAGCCTTGGGAACCCAATAAGAGACGTGCAGTATACCTCGCCAAAAGAATTTGTGCCTGTTGAAGCGGAACTCGAATAATTCACTATAAATTGGAAAAAGGAAATTTTTTTTTTTTTTCTCAAAGTCATTGACCCTTGGAGAAGTCATCTCTCTGTGATATAAGTAGAAAACACTTTCTGCATATATATGTATATTATTTGTTTATTTAAATCACAGCATTTAATTTACTTGAAAATTGTACTAATTTCCAGCCACAGGTCAGAGAAGAAAGGGAAATCAGGGAACAGTCGGGGAATGTAGAATTAGTCAGGAAAAAGTCAGGAATTTTTATTAAAAGTACTGTAAAAAATTAAATTTTTAGAATTCATCAGAAAATTCTGAATTTTTGTTTTTTTTGTCCTAAACTGTCCAATTGCCACGAATTCTAATACAAAACATTTAATTTTTTCCATTGCTGACAATAATTTCTTTTTAAATAAATTAATTCTTCAAGAACTATCATAAAATTATTACTTATAAATTATTTAATCAATATAATAATTATTAAATTTTACTTAAATATTTCAAAATTAATTGAATTTTAAGAGAGTTGTGTTTACAATTATTTTCATAAATAAGATTAACTACAAAATTTTTTTATTTAAAATTTTATAAAATTTCAATTTTTAATAAATTTAATTAGAAATTTTAAGGAACTTAGATTTTTGAAAAATTCTAATAATTCAAATTCTTCTGAAATTAGTTAAATTTTTTAATATACATTTCATTAATTACTAAAAATAATAGATTTATAGAAGAATTTTAGTTAAAAAGACTTTAAAAAAATTAAATTTTTGAGAAGTTACAAATGATTGGAGAAATTCAATTATTTTCAAAAGTAATAAAATTCTTCACAGAAATTCAATAATGTTTAAAAATTAAAAAAAAAATTCTTGGCAAAATTTAAATTATTTTCAAAAATTTCTCTCTATTTGATGATTTTCAATCAATTTAATAAAATTTTCAAAAAGAAAATTTAATTATTTAAAAAAAAATTTAATAACCTTCTAGGTAAACATTTAGGGGAGAGTCTCCAGTTGTGAGACACCTCCAGTTGTGAGACAGTCAATTTTTTTTAACATGCAATATTAAAAAGCCGATTGGTTTATATAAAAACATTTCTTTTTATATGAGCCAACTATTTCGTGTACGCCGAAGCGGATATATAAGCTGTTTTTGTTAAATACCAACACTGTGTGTGATAATCGACTAAAAAGCGTTTTTTCAATAAATACAAAGTACTTTTTTTCCAAGTTAATTAATTGGAAAAGGTAAATGTAATGCATTTTCTTTTAGTGTTTTCCTTATATTTTGTGATGCAATATTGCATTGTTCCAATCTACGGTTGAAAATAATTTAATTTTCCTTTTTCAAAATAGCGCCAATTTCTGGGTGTGAGACACAGCATATCACCAGTTGTGAGACGGTGTCAACACCCATCTGGGCAGCATAAAAAATACGACTTTGCAGGCATACTATTTAAATGTTGTTTTGATTTTTTTTCTAGTATTTTTGGGCATGTCAAGTGGAAAAAAGTCAATTGATTCAGAAGAAATCAATTTTAATGCTCTTGTTCAAGCTATTAAATTGTGTTTATTTGATAGTCATATTTTGGCGAATAAATATTATTATTTAGTATATAATAATATATATTATTAATATATTTAATTATTTCTACTAAACATAACGTTTTATGTCAAACTTATTAAATTTTAGCAATTTTTAATGAGTGTCTCACAACTGGAGACATTTTTTTTTTTTGAAAAAAGCGATGTGCTCGGAAAATGTATCGTAAAACTTTTTGAGTTCATCGAAACACTATACTTTCTTTTAATAAAAGTTGCGTATTTCTGTTACCTTTCGAACGGTGTATTTTATTAACAATTTCGTTTACCCGTTTACAATTTACGGGTCAAAAATGAAACCCGTCTCACAACTGGAGACTCTCCCCTAAATATTTTCAAAATTAATAAAAATTTCACAGAAATTCAATTATTTATAAATTTCTTATACATTTCTTCGTAATAATTGAATTATTTATTTAAAAACAATTTCCAGGGATTCAATTATTTCCATAAATAATAAATACTCATTGCAGAATTTCAATTAATTTTAATCAAATTCCTCGAAAAATGTAGTTATTCTTAAATATTATATTAAAATTCTTTAAAAAATTCAATTATTTAAAAATTTGTCGAGATTTATGAGAATTCAATTTTAAGAAATATTCAATTATTCAATAAATTATTTTTTTTTAGATAATTTTATATTTTTAACTAATTTTACAGAAATTCAATTATGTATAAATTTTGTTATTAATTTCTTCGCAATAATTCAATTATTATTTTCAATATATTTCAATAATTCAATTTTTTTTTTCATAAATATTCAATTATTTTCATAAATTTTTAAAAAATTTTTTGCAAAATTTCTATTATTTAAAAAGTTTCCCTCTATTCAATAATTTTCAATCGATTTAAAAACATTTTCCAAAAGAATTCAATTATTTAGAAAAAATTTAATAAATTTCTAGGCAAACATTTAAATATTTTTATAATTAATAAACATTTAACAGAAATTCAATTATTTACAAATTTTCTGTACATTTCTTCGCAATAATTCAATTATTTATTTAAAAAATTTTTCCAGGGATTGAATTATTTTCATAAATAATAAAACTCGTAGCAGAATTTCGATTATTTTTAATACAATTTTATTCTTAAAAATTTTATTAAAATTCGTCGAACGAATTCTATTATTTAAAAATTTGTCGATATTTATGAGAATTCAATTTTAAGAAATATTTAATTATTCAATAAATTATTTATTTTTATATTTAGATAATTTTATACTCTTAACTAATTTCACAAGAATTCAATTATTTACAAATTTTTTATTAATTTCTTCGCAATAATTCAATTATTTTCAAAATATTTCAATAATTCAATTTTTTTAAAATTCTTACTGGGATTCAGTTATTTTCATAAATAACCCAATTCTTTTTAGGAATCCAATTATTTTCATAAATAATAAAACTCATCGCAGAATTTTAATTATTTTGTATACAATTTTAATCGAATTTCTCGAAAAATGTAATTATTCTGAAAAATTTTATTAAAATTCGTTAAAAGAATTGAATTATTTAAAAATTTGTTGATAAAATTCTTCATGAGAATTCAACATTTAAGAAACATTCAATTATTAAAAAAATTATTTATTTCCGTATTTAAATAATTGAATTCTAGTGGGATTTTCTAATAAAAATTTATTTAAAAATGAATTTCAATTAAAATTTTAAATAATGATAAAATATTTATTTAAAAATGAAGTTACTGATGTTTTTGAATAATTTTTCAATTGAAGAAATTCTTAAATTGAATGTAACATTACATTTTTTTAGTATCTAATCATTTTTAGACTCTATCAGAATTTTTTTTAATGACAGGGAAAAATTTTCAAATTTTTTCTGAAAATGAATGAAAAGTTAGGGAAAAACAAATTTTAATTTTTGTGGCAACCCTAATTTACAAGACAAGGAAAATTACTTGTCTCTAAATTAGTTGAAAATTGTACTAATTTACAATAAGCGAAAATCGTCTTGAGACTTGGCTAATTGGAATATTTCGGAATTAATTAATTTCGGAGATTAGAATTTGTTTATTTTGTTAATACTCGGGAGCATATAAATTTTGTGATGTTCACGTGACTGAGTTAGTGCAGCAGCGTCTCGACATTTACGAATTGGTTAATTAAATCTAGGAAATTACTATTCCCCTGACAGGCTTTCGCTATATTTGAAAGCAAGAATCTTATTTAATTAGTCTCCTTGAACTGAGCGCATCTTTTCATCGTAATCACCATTTTCGATTGTCTTTATGTTGAACGGTAAATCAGGAGCCGAAAGTAGATCCTAAATTTCACACTGATGGAGCTTTTAGTTAGATTGTTGTAAATTTTAATATTATACACATTTTAGTATTTATCATTATAAAATATATATGTAATGTACGTAACCATCTTTTGATTTATAAACTAAAATCATTTTGGGCACCCAATCAAAAAATTACAAGAATATTTCTAAGGAAATATTTTCGTATTACACTTTTTTGCCTTTTTTGTTTTAATTTTTTTTTTATTTCAACTAATAAATCTTAATGCTAATTTCGATGAATGATTCCTGGAGCAAATGAAGCTGAAACTTTTCCGTTCTCCAAACATCAGAAACTTTAACCTCTCCCCTTATATATCCATACTTTCGCTCATTAAAAATTAAAGACTATTACTCAGTTTGAAATAATAAAAGATAATTTTCTCCCCGGAAGAGAAACGGCAATTTTAATCAAACATATAAATCTTACACTTGTGACTTTAGATTCTAGAATCAGAATTAGCGGAGAAAGTATAATATACATAAGTTGGGGGGGGGGGAACATTATTTTATTCCCAATTATATTTAAATTTGTACTTTTTGAAATGGATTTTTGAAAAATTGATAGAAAAATGATTATATTTTAGGATTCAAGAGTCATATATGAAAGTTACGATACAGGTCTCAAAGTATCTTTAGCAGTATTTGACTCGGGTCCTGATTCAAACTCACGACGACGTGAGAGTGCATGATGATATCGTATGCAGATAACTTTTGCTGCATATTTTCATAATTCCTTTATATACACTGTGACTATAAGAATGTCGTGTGAAACGCACGCATTGATGTTGTAAACTTTATGGTACGCGGGACTAGAATTCTTTTCGATAGATATAAACATACTTTCACAGGTCATTGCAATGACGTAAGTCACCTTTTTTTCTTCAATCAGTAATTTATCGTTTGAGAGAGGACATTTTTTTCTAAGCCAAACAATATGTATGGAAATCTTTAAAATAGTCGAAGATTAAAATATCTCTTCCGGAAGTTTGTTGATAAAAATCACATTTGTTCTCAACTGTTAAAAATTAGTAAACTAATTGCGCTAATTGAAGAATGTAAACTAATATTCAAATCAAAATTTTTGCACTCTTCAGAAAATGAGAAAAATACTTAATCAAAATTTTGTAAATCGATTAAAACTAAATTTATTAGTCGTCAAATTTCTTTAAATGAACCAAAAAATATGTTTCAATTAAACTTAAATATGTTTGACTGCATAGCGCAAAGATATTTTAAGTTTGATTTTAACAAAATTTGCTTGAACCAAATAAATCGTTTTCTCAGTGAAGTAAAAAAAAATCCACTGTAGACATTTTCAATTATCCAATCTTTTTGTGAGTAAAAATAGCAATTTCAGTTTATCGGCTAATAAATGTTTGTTGCAAAATGTTGTATATATATATATATATATATATGAAGATGGAAGGTAAAATGACTTAATAAAAGAGGGAAGAAAATTGATCCATCACACCTCGTTTTACGATGTCTCTATTCGGGTAAAATGAGAACTCATGTCAAAGTTTTAATAGCTCAACAATTTGAGAAGACGTGGGAAGGTGGTGGGGGAGGGAGGCGATGAGAGTATTGAACAAACTATCACTGATGAAGGATTTTAGACAGTGAGAGAATTTTGAGGCGTGACAAAGGCCAACCGCTTGAGCTCACATAAAACGAGTGACATTTGGTCACAATTAAGCTGATTTGAATTTCATTTGCGTCAGGTGTGAATGTAATTATACGTATATATCATCCATTATTATCAAAAATGAATAATTTTCCTTAATTGCAAACTATAAATAAATTGTCCCTTAAATTACTAATCAATTTTAATGTCATTTAGACGATTACGATCGAAATCGTCTCTAAATTTTTAAATCAATGAAAATTAGCGAGTAATTAATATTAATAGTGAAATTACATATACAGGATTACCACAGGTCAAGGAAGTCAGGAAAAATTAAGGAATTTTTATTAATAATGTATAGTGGAAAAAATTAAATTTTTAGAATTCATGAGAAAATTCTGAATTTTTTTGTCTTTTTTGTTCGTCTTATAAACTATGAAATTACCACCAAATTCTAATATAAAAGCTTCAATTTCTGACAATAACTTCTTTTTAAAGAACTTAATTCTTGAAGAAGTATCATATAAAATTATTACAAATTATTCTAGAAATTCAATAATATTCAAAAGTAATAAAATTCTTCGCAGAAATTCAATTATATTCAAAAATTAAAAGAAATTTTCGTCAAAAATACAATTATCTTTAAAAATAATAAAATTCTTCTCCAAAATTTAATTATTTTCAAAAATTTTAATAAAATTCTTGGCAAAATTTCAATTATTTTCAAAAACTTTCCTTCAATTTATTTCCATTCAATTATTATTATTAAGAATTTTTCACTAAAATTTTTCTTTAAACCAATTAATTTTCGAAAAAGTTCTTCAACAATTTTCAAAATCTATTTATTTACAATATTCAATTTTACAAATTTCAATTATTCGTAAATTCTCCAATTAAATATATATTAGAAAATAAAAACTTTAAATTATTTAAAAAAAAAAATTCAATTACATTCAATTAAATAAATTTTGATTAGAAAATTCTACTAGAATTCAATTATTTAAATACAAAAATAAATAATTTATTAAACGATTAAATGTTTCTTAAAATTCAATTATAATGAAGAATTTTATTAACATATTTCTTAATAATTGAATTCTTTCGACGAGTTTTAATAAAATTTTTAAGAATAATTACATTTTCCGAAAAATTCGATTAAAATTGTATTAAAATTAATTGAAATTCTGCGATAAGTTTTATTATTTATGAAAATAATTAAATTATTGCGAAGAAATTTATAAAAAATTTGTAAATATTAAATTTTTGTCAAATTTTTATTATTTATGAAAAAAGTTCAATAATTGAATTTTTTCTCAAAGAATTTTATAAAAATTCTTTTAAATAATTGAATTCTCGTGAGAAATTTTATTGTTTGTGAAAATAATTGCATTCTTGCAACGAATTTGATTTTAATTTTTCAAAATAATTAAATGACGGAAAGGAACTATATTATTTATAAAAAAAAATTAAATTCTTACAAAGAATTTTTTTACAATATTTTTAAATAATTGAATTGTCTGACAACATTTATTATTTGTAAAAGTAATTGAATTTATATAACGAATTTTAATATAATTATCAAAAATAATTTAATTCCTCCAAAGAATTTTATTATTTATAAAAATAATTAAATTTTTCTAAAGAATTTTATTAAAAATTCTTTTCAATAATTAAATTTTAGTGATAAATTTTATTATTTGTGCAAATAATTGAAATACAAATAAGATCTTTACTTTTTATGAAAATAATTACATTTTTATAAAGAATTGAATTTCTGTGATAAATTCCATTATTTGTGAAAATTATTTCAATTTTCGCAACGAATTTTAATATAATTTTCAAAAATATTTTAATTCCTGAAAAGAACTTTATTATTTATGAAAATAATTGAATTTTTCCAAAGAATTTTAACAAAATTCTTTTAAATAATTGAATTCCTTTGAAAAATTGTATTATTTGTGAAAATAATTGAATTATTGCGAAGAAATTTATAAAAAATTTGTAAATTGTTGAATTTTTGTCAAATTTATTTATTATTTATGAAAGTAGTTCAATGTTTTCAATTGTAGAAAATTTTTGGAAATAATTTAAATCCTAAATAGAATTTTATCATTCATGAAAATAATTGAATCTCTGTAAAAAAATGTTATTCCCTTTTTATGAAAATAATTAAATGTCTGTATATATAATTTTGTTAAAATTTTATTTAAATAATTAAATTCTGATAGAGAAAATTTTATTAAAATAGTAGATATTGAAATATAATTATATTATTATTTATGAAAATAATTGAATTATATTGCGAAGAAATTTATAGAAAATTTTTAAATAATTGATTTTCGGTGAAATTTTTATTATCTTATAAAAATAATAAAATGTTTGCGTAGAATTATATTAAAATTTTTTTTTAACAATTGACTTCTTTTCGAAAATTTTATTATTATAATAGATTTAAAAAAATAATTGAATAGAAAAATTTTTTTTTTGAAAGTAATTGAAATTTTACCGGAAGAATTTTATTATAATTTTTGAAAATAATTTAATTTTGGATAAGAATTTGAATAATTTATAAAGATAATTGAAATTTTGACGAGAATTTTTAAAAATTTTTAAGCATATAATTAAATTTTTGCGAAGAATTTTATTATTTTTGGAAAATAATTGAATTTCTGCAATCATTTGTAATTTCTTTGAAATTCTCCAAATTATATCGTACAATTTACGAACATTAGTGATTTTTAACTGACAATCAGTTATTTTTAACTATGTGTCAGTATATAGAAATATTAGGGGAGAGTCTCCAGTTGTGAGACGGGTTTTATTTTTGACCCGTAAATTGTAAACAGGTTAACGAAATTGTAAATAAAATACACCGTTCGAAAGGTAACAGAAATACGCAACTTTTATTAAAAGAAAGTATAGTGTTTCGATGAACTCAAAATATTTTACGATACATTTTCCGAGCACATCGCTTTTTCAAAAAAAAAAAATTGTCTCCAGTTGTGAGACACTTATTAAAAATTGCTAAAATTTAATAAGTTTGACATAAAACGTTATGTTTAGTATAAATAATTAAATATATTAATAATATATATTATTATATACTAAATAATAATATTTATTCGCCAAAATATGACTATCAAATAAACACAATTTAATAGCTTCAACAAGAGCATTAAAATTGATTTCTTCTGAATCAATTGACTTTTTTCCACTTGACATGCCCAAAAATACTAGAAAAAAAATCAAAACAACATTTAAATAGTATGCCTGCAAAGTAGTATTTTTTATGCTGCCCAGATGGGTGTTGACACCGTCTCACAACTGGTGATATGCTGTGTCTCACACCCAGAAATTGGCAGTATTTTGAAAAAGGAAAATTAAATTATTTTCAACCGTAGATTGGAACAATGCAATATTGCATCACAAAATATAAGGTAAACACTAAAAGAAAATGCATTACATTTACATTTTCCAATTAATTAACTTGGAAAAAAAGTACTTTGCATTTATTGAAAAAACGCTTTTTAGTCGATTATCACACACAGTGTTGGTATTTAACAAAAACAGTTTATATATCCGCCTCGGTGTACACGAAATAGTTGGCTCATATAAAAAGAAATGTTTTTATATAAACCAATCGGCTTTTTAATATTGCATGTTAAAAAAAATTGACTGTCTCACAACTGGAGGTGTCTCACAACTGGAGACTCTCCCCTACTATTTGAATTAGTGAGTGACTTTTTGCTTCTAGATCAGTTATTTTTAAATTTTAACTGATTCATATTTAGAGAGTGTATGCATTTCTTACCATAAAGTTTGCTCTACTGGAACGGAAACAAATTCCGGTGCTGATTTTTAATATTTTCTAGTGAATAAAAGAGGAAATCATCAATTAAAAAAATGATTGACATGTATGGTATTACAGACAATAGTTTCGAGAATCGTCTTTATAGGGAGGGAAAGAGAGAGAGAGAGAAAAGGAGAGGGGAAAGGGGATAAAAAGGTACCATTTGAACGATAGTGGTTGGTTTCTTATCCTCGTCCGGATCTCAAGTATACTCGGGAGAAAAGCAAAAACCGTTTGCGGGCTTATTTCTACTTCCTGACCCGAGACATCTAATTGTAGCGGCCCTTTGGAAAACAAGAGCTGCAGGTTTCTCGCTTCGTACAGCCATCTACATTTAAAGACAATAAATTAAATTCATACGCGTTCAGTAAATGGCGTAATTTCGGTTTCCGGCCTATCTCCTCATGTCGAGCAGCAAAAATCGTTGATTTATCGTATCGTAAGTCTCCGGACCTCCGGGCGAATATGGGGAATTCAACATACTACTTCGTTGGTCTAACTTGTTTTTTGCATGCGTATGAACCACCTCACGTTTATATATATATGAATGCCAAATGGATGTTGAGATTCGCGGAGTATTATCGCACGATCTCCGACCTGAGAGATTTGTAAGAGAACGCTAATAGAGCTTAAAAAGTGCCTTGTACCAAAATTATCGCCTTCCGCGGTAGGTGCTTTGGATTCGTGCATGCTGCATAGACTGCTGGGCATGAATTATGAAAAATTCTTTACACTCCCACCATGTCCAATTCGTTTTGAATATGGGAAAAGGCGTTCATACAATGTATGTCTTCAGAGATTTTCTATTGTTATCAAATTGAGACAAAAAAACGTATTAGAATTTATTTCAAAATTTAAATTTTTTTTTAAAAATTCATGCTACAATCCTTTTCATATTCGATTATTATATAAAGTTTAATTGAAATTCATTTTTAAATCAATTTTTATTAGAAAATTCTACGAGAATTTAAATATTTAGTGTAAGGGGCCCCAAGGTGTCCACCCATCTTTTGAACGACTATAATTTCTAAACAGTATCATATAACATAATTAATAATATATCCCCTGAAACTGTATCTCCTTAGCTAACTTTTTAGCAAAAAATTTTTTTATTTTACTAAGGAAAATAAAACTTAGGCGACTTTGGAAAAGAAGAAATGTTGTTTTAAAAAAACTGTCTCCAAGGTGGCCACCATTCAAAAATTCACTGAAAAATTAAAGAAATAGTTCGAAAATCGATTTAAGGTAATTTTATTTAAAATGTATTATTTTTGGTTATTTTGATAAAATCTTTAAGAATGAAATTGTATTAAAAATAATTGAAATTTTGCGATGAATTTTATTATTTATGAAAATAATTAAATGTTTGCGTAGAATTCTATTAAATTTTTTTTTTTAATAATTGAATATTGTTTGAAAAATTTTATTAAAGTAATAGACATTGAAAATCATTGAATTGAGGAAGATTTTTGAAAATAATTGAAATTTTGACAAGAATCTTATAATAAACTAAACATTTTGAAAATAATTGAATTTCAAAGATGAATTTTATTATTTATAAAGATAACTGACATTTTTACGAATAATTATATTTTTTAAGGAATTCCATTAAAATTGTATTAAAAATAATTTAATTGTTAATTAAAAGTATTAAAAATTTAGATTTTCAACGATTTTGATTTGAAACGTTTTCAAAATTCAATTATTTCCAAAAATCCACACTTTAATGCTTTTATTATTCAATTATCTAAAATTTTAATTGAAATTCGTTATTTAATCAATTTTTATTAGAAAATTCTGCGAGATTTCAATTATTTAAATACAAAAGTAAATAATTCATTGAATTATAGAATGTTACTTAAAAAATGAATTCTTAAAAAGAATTTTATCAACAAATTTTTAAATAATTGAATTCTTTTGACGAATTTTAATAAAATTTTTAAGAATAATTATATTTTTTGAAAAATTTCATTAAAAATGTATTAAAAATAATTTAATTGTTAATTAAAAGTATTAAAATTTCAGATTTTCATAGATTTTGATTTGAAACCTTTTCAAAATTCAATTATTTCAAAAAATTGCAAGTATTTCTAATTTCGCCTAAATTAAATCTTATTATTTATTAAAATATTTAAATGTTTGTGTAGAATACGCATATTTTTAAGATAATTGAAAATTTAATGAGGATTTTAAAAAATTTTTGAACATAATTGAATTTCTGTGCAGAATTTTATTATTTAGAAATTAGAAAATATAATTGAATTTGTGCAATCATTTGTAACATCTACAAAATTCAATTATTTCTAAAATTTTAACTAAAGTTCATTTTAAAAATTTAAAATCAATTTTTATTAGAAAATTCTAAGTGAATTAAATTTTTCAAATGTAGAAATAAATATTTTATTGCATAATTGAATGTATTTTAAAGTTGAATTCACTTTCTCATAAAGAATTTTATCAAGCAATTTTTAAATAATTGAATTCTTTTGACGAATTTTAATAAAATGTTTAAGAATAATTACATTTTTCGAGGAATTCCTTTAAAATTATATTAAAAATAATTGAAATGTTGCGATGAATTTTATTATTTAAGAAAATAATTGAATTCCCTAAAAAGAATTTTATTGTTTATGATATTGAAAACCACTGAATTAAGGAAACTTTTTGAAAATAATTGAAATTTTACCAAGAATTTTAATAAAATTTTTAAAAATAATTGAATTTCAAAGAAGAATTTTACACGGAGAGAGATTTTGTATTAATATTTGTTAAAATTGGCAATAGAATTTAATATATTCTTTTTCAATTTAGGGAAATCGTGTTTTATATTAAAAATTAATATTGTGCATATTAGTAGGCAGCCCTTGATATATTTTACAAAAATTAATAAAATTGTAATACAATTTAATAAAAGAATTTAATTTTTAAAAATGACTATATTAAAATCGCAGTCCGTGAAAGTATCGAAAGAATAAGAAAAATTGAAATAGTTCTTTTAAATTTTAGAATAAAATACATATTTCAATCTTTAATATAGTCAATACTAAAAATTATGAGTGAGTCGAAAAGGACAGGAAATAAAAAGACGTAGGAAGGAGGAGGATAGAATTATCGTTTCGAAAGTATTTCGCACACACACCAATGAGCTAACGCAAGCATCATACTATACATCATACTATACAAACACAAACTATATACAATTTCGGAGATCTATGTTAAAACCTATAAACGCATACATATAAACTTAACTTAAATACAAATAAACGCAATAACGCACGCACGCTGTACATTGGGAGATACAGTTCTCAACTTCCTTATATACTAAACTCGAGAAATTTTCTGAACTTGTGAGAAAGTGATATTTTCTCCATATTTTGTTTAAAAAAGTTCTTAATTTATTTTACATTATAAATACATACTTTTGTATGCTGGGTCAAAATTTTATTCAGAAATGTTTATCATAATACTGTTTTTAAAATTGTTTGTTTCTGGAAAATGATTTCTATTGAAATTATATCCAATTTTTCGTTATATAAAAAAACCCATCATTTAATTTATTGGCATAAGAAAATGCAGCATATCTTAAATCATTTTTTTTAAATACCTTCCAATGTCCTAATTCATTTTCGTACACGGAAAAAAATTAATATCTAAACTTGAAATAATATTAATTTGAAATCCAATGGAATGTAAGTATGTCTAAAATAGACATTATAGTCACAATTAAATTCACATCTCTGATTTAGAGATTTGTTAATTTCACAACTTATCTGATGTGAATTACATTGCGTTTTAAGTTCATCATTGTCAAAGAATATTTAAACCATTTTAATTATTTAAGTATTAATTTTATATTTTAAATGCAGTTTCATTCCCAGTTTTCACTTTCCATATTTTACGAATGTTTTTCGCGTTATCACGTGTGGGACATATTTTTATTTATTAGTATTTTCAAGTTAAACTTTCGTTTGACACTTGAAAACCTAACCTATATTGAAAGTTGTACCAAACCATGGTTTTTTATTAAGAAATAGAAAAAGAATGTTTATATTGTGTGATGTTGAGATAATTTGATTCAAATAAAGAAATGAAATAATAAAAAATTCATATTATCTTCAAAAAATGTCCAATTTTTTATGATTGTCAATGGATTTGTTTATAAGTTCATACTAAAAGAAAAATATACATTCTTTGAATAATTCTCACTCTAAATTGTGATAAATCATAAAATTTGAGATTTCTAATATCATTTTCAGGCATAAAAATACGGATTCTTCACACTGATAATATATGCGGATTAGATATAACTCTAAATTTCAGTTTTAGAGATCTGTTCAAATCACACATCCGATTCCAGTGATAGTTTATGCCTAAATCTCATATTAAATCTCTAATTTAGAGATTAATTTTTTTCCATGTAAATTTTGAATGCTCTCAAATGCTCATTTAAAAGACAATGCTCTCTAAATCTGAATATGTGAAATTTCACTTATTGTACGTTATAAGTCGTCCTCTCGATCAATAAGTGCATATACACTTATAAATAAGTGAATTTTTCACTTATTCTGAGTGAAATTTCACTTATTATAAGTGTATATGCACTTATTAATCGAGAAGACGACTTATAACGTACAAATATGTGAATTTTCACATATTCAGATTTAGAGAGTGGACTATGCCTTTTACTACAATTAGGAAATCTTCATTGTCGATTAAAATTATTGAATGAACAAAATAAAATTGTTCACCCAATTCCGACACATTTTGACACATCAAATTAAAATATTTTGGGGTAAACACAACGTGCACATGTTGCCACGAGGTTTGACTCGGATAATTTCGGAACTGCTCGACTGAAATATTCGGCTAATCTCGGACAGCTTCGTAACCGCTCTACGTCAGCCTGACGTCAGCCCATAGCCTGCTATGGCCTGCTACTAGGCTGGTCATAATTTTTATTATAGTCGATAATACTATTCATAACTAAATTAACAACTTATGTAATTCTTCGATAGTATTTAGTATAATCATCTGGTAATACTTTTTACTATTGCATACTTTCTTACTTATAATATTACAACTTCTTATTGACTATTTCAATTTCTATTACTTCAGAATAATACAAAGTAATAATTTGATTATAAACTTTCTTAAAAATGGTAATATTAATTCATAAATGTACATGATTTCCCCAAATTGCAATCGGTTTTACTAAATACTAATATAATAATACGAAATATTAAAACAGAATCTCTCTCCGTGTATTATTTATAAAGATAATTGAAATTTTGACAATGATTTTTAAAAAATGTTCAACATAATTGAATTTTGACAAGAATTTTATTAAATTTTTTAAAAATAATTGAATTTAAAGAAGAATTTTATTATTCATAAAGATAATTAAAATTTTGACGAGAATTTTTTTAAGTTTATGAACATAATTGAATTTTTGCGAAGATGTTTAATAAATTTTTTGAAAATAATTGAATTTCGTAGAATTATATTAATTTTGAAAATAATTGAATTTCTGTAATTATTTCTAACTACTCTGTGATCTGTGTTTATTTTCAAAAATTTTAATAAAATTTCACGAAAGTATTCAATTATTTCCCAGAATTTTGATGAAACTCTTTGAAACAATTCAATTATTTTTATAAATTATAAAATTCTTCTTTAGAATATTAAATTTACATTTATTTAATTAAGAAGTACTATTAGTACAAAATGACTTCCCCCATCATCAAATGAAACAAAAAAAAAAAAATAACCTGCATTCGAATTTCAAATAAAATACTAAATGAAAAACAAAAATATTTTTAAAAAATTTTCAAAGTTGGGCAAATAATTTAATTATAAATGATAAGTAAATACGATGCGTAATTATAAGTGCAATGCAATAAATTATCTCAATCATTAATAAAGAATTCAAAGTTTAATTAAGAGCCGAGTATTATATTTATATAATGCTGGAGGCCAATTTGTCTCAGGTGTAATTAATCATTTGAATGATGATTCACAAGTCATGACTGTATAAACTCTTATCTTGCACAATGAAATCTAACATTGGAATTTTATTCCCGAGAGAGAAAGTCTTCTCTGTGTTTGTGTCCTTCTTTTATACAAAAAAGGAGAAGAAAAATCCCCCTTCTAAAAGGGAAATCAAAGATCCTAAATCTTATTTTCTCATCTAATCTCTGTATATTATATACAATAATTGAAAGAGCAAATAGTAAAAAAAAAATGCCAAGTGCAACTTTATCTTATAATTATACCGCAAGCATATCATAATTCCACAATCGTATTAGAATAACAAAATGAAATCAGTAATTTTTCATTGTAATTAAAAATGTATTATATATTACTACTGTAATAGTTATTTTTATTATTATTATTATTATTATTATTATTATTATTATTGTTATATAACTTTGGGATAGAGAATAGATGATGATGATGATGCTAGAATAATAATAATATTAATAATAATAAAAGTATTATTTTAATATTATCATTATCATTATAATTATAAATTACAAACAAGTTGAATTAATAATAAAATTATTCATTATTCAGTAGTAAATATTTTAATTATTCTGTCCAAGTTAGTATATATAATACGAAATGGAATAATATAGTATAAAGCTCATCGTAAAAGGATGTATTATAATTATTATATACTATAGAGAAACAGCATCCCCTGATGTTTATCATTGGCTCTCAAACAGTTTCATAGCCAATTTCTTGCTAGCCATCTGCGAAAGGGTCTTATATTTTGATATATTTAGGAAACACATAAGTTTACTCTGGAGTATCACATTCTCGAGTTAAATTTATAGCGACTAATTCACTGACATTAGAATAATAAACGTATATATCATCGAATGCCGACAACTATTACTGCTTTATTTTATTAATAATTTGACATTTTCAGTTTATGTATTAATTACTCGCAATAATATTTATAATTGAATGCTTTATTTAAAATCCACTCGTTCTAATTACTGGAAAAGGAATTGCATAGTTAATTATAATTAATAATAAATAAAAAATAAAAAAAATAAAAATAATAATAATAATAATAATAATAATAATAATAATAATAATAAAAATAATAATAATAATAATAATAATAATAATAATAATAATTAATAATAATTAATTAATAATAATAATTATATTAATTATAATTAATTTTTTTAATTAAAAAAAAATAAATAATTTAAAAAAAAAATTAGTAATCAGAAAAATAATGTGAATGGTAATAATTACAATAGTAATTGAATAATTAACTATACTAATTCGAATGCTCTTTCGATAATTCACTTTTTCTGTCCCTCACAGTTTGAAGTTTTCTTTTTTTATACTTTTGTTTTTTATTAACTTTAGATTTTATATTTTATTATTGTTATAATTATTTTTATATTTTATAATTAATTCAAAATTGTAATGACAAATAGAAATCATCAGAATTTTTTTCACTTCTTTTTATTGAATGACTAAAATTTTGTTAAATATTATGTTTTGTCAAATGGAAATTATGCAGATTTTTGTTCTTTACTTCTAAGGAAAATTAGAAAATTGTTAAACAACTGTGATTTTGAAATAGAAAATTTATTTATTTTGCATTATTTTTGTTTATGAATCACAATTTTTTTAAAACAAAATTATTATTTTGCTTTAGAAAAAGAAGAAAAATATTTGCACAATTCCTATTTTTAAACTTATTTTTGCAACAGGATTTTCCACAGAAATTTATTTATTTTTTATTATAAGAATATTGTTATTGTAACTTCATAAAAATTATTTTCATCACTCTAATTCAATTATTATTTTGTAGAATTTTAAATTAATTTTTAAGAAAATTGAATTTCTGTGAAATTTTTATTATTTATGAAAATAATAAAATATTAAAATTTATAAATAATATAATAAAATTAATATGATTAAAAATACGATCTGAAATAAATGGAGAAGAAATTAAATTCATAACTATGATTGGAGAATGAATTAATATTAATATTAATAATAATTAATTATTAATACAATATCGAAAATAAACATTTATTTTTAAATATATATATATATATATATATATATATATATATATATATATTCTTGCACTATTAATATAAAAAAAGTATTAAAAATTAAATTTCAACACAACATCGTTTTTTATTGGAATAACGTTGTTATTTTAATAAAATATAATTATTAACCAATAATTCGATAATCCATACACTATATAGGTACTTATGTGTTCAATATGAGAAATTTCTATATATTTTAAAATATACATTCACCAATATATATAAATTTGTCAACTTGATACATCCTCTATCAATTTTGTAATAAAATACAAAATTTCCAATTCTAAAATATAAAAATGTCAGATATAAAAATTTCAATTTTTTATTTTTCTCTTTTATGAAAAAAAAAGTTAAGCTTATATATTCTAATAAAAAAGGTATCAATAAAAGTTTAATTTGACACACATTTAGGAAATAAATGTATAAAAAATTTTAATTGTTTAAAATATTAATAAATTCACAGTTGGAAAAATATTCATTTTAGTGACCCAAAATGTCCATCAAAAACTTTTAAATTGTTATATTACTTAAAAATAATAAACAATTATTTATTTATTACTTTTTCTAGTGTCATTGATACCTATAGTATGTGAATAATGATATAAAAGAATTTATTTTATAATTTAAATAACATATTTCTATTTTTTGCTAAAATTTTCACGACCCAAAGTTGGGTCGGAGATAGTCTGGGCCATCTTTTTTCACGACCCAATGTTGGGTCGCAAACAGGCAACGGGTTAATAAATTCACAGTTGGAAAAATTTATTAACACTAACGCTTGAGAGGAAATTTTTTTCCTAAATTAAATGTTTAATTAAATTAGTATTTTAATTTCCTTTCTTTATTAAATTCTGAGTTAAATTAATTTTTAATTTATTCAGGCTTGCCACCGGTCAGGGAAGTCAGGAAAAGTAAAATTTTTCAGGAAAATTAGGAAAAAGTCGGGAATTTTTATTAAATCCTCTGGAAAATATATTAACATGGCAATATTATTAATATATTATTATATTAATATAGTGTTAAATAAATTTTTCTTTTTCTTTTAAATTTCGCGTCATTCAAAATTTAGAATAGAATTTTCGAAAAAATCAATTATTTAACAAAATTTTTATTCAATTCTTCACAATAATTCAATTACCTACTTTCACTAATAATAACATTTTTCATGGAATTTCAATTTTTTGATAAAAATCTAAGCAAGAATTCAATTATTTTCATAATAAAACTCATCGAAAAAGTTCTATTATTTTTAATGCTATTTTAAATTAATTAATTGAACAATTTAATTATTTTCACAAATAAAGTTGTTCACAAAAATTCAATTATTTAAAATAAAACTTTTATAATATTTATTATATTTCGAAGAAATTAATTATTTGAAACAAATGTTTATAAAATTCTTATGAAGAATTCAATTATTTTTAAAAATAACAAAATTTTTCACAGAAATTCAATTCTTTTGAAACATTTTAATAAAATCATTCACAATAATTCAATTATTTTCATAAATAATAAAATTCTTATCAGGATTTCCAATTATTATTGAAAATTTTAATAAAATTCTTAGCAACTATTCAATTATTTTCATAAAGAATAAGATTCATAGCAGGATTCAATTATTTTTAATTCAATTTTACAGAAATTACTCGAAAAATGTAATTAATCTTAAAAATTTAATATTAATTCCTCGAAAAAAATCAATTATTAAAAAAAAAATTTTTTTTTAATTCTTTGGAAGAATTCAATTATTTACAAATATTAGATTTTTTCACAGGAATTCAATTATTTTCAAATATTTTAATAAAATTGTTTCTTAAGAAATCAATTATTTTATTTACAATTTTAATTAAATTTTTTTGAAATACATAATTTAATTATTCTTTTAGATTCTAATAAAATTCTTCCCAAGAATTTAATTATTATTTACATAAATAATTCTTCGAAAGAATTCAATTATTTTGAGGAATTTTAATAAAATTCTTTGCAAAATTCAATTGTTTTCATAAATAACAATATTCATGAGAAGAATTCAATTATTTTTAAAAATAATAAATTTCTTCTTGGGAATTCAATTATTTTAAAAAATTTTAATAATATCGTTAATAGAATTCTTTGTAAAAGAAAAGGGATTCACATGTTTATTGTAATATAGTTAATAAAGTATTAAATAAAAATATCTCTCGCTTTAGATATTTAGAGGAAAATGACTTTTTCAAAAATCAAGTCACAATGATATGTATAGTGTTGATGTGTGTCTGGTCAAATCAGTTCGGCTTAGCATATCAAAGCCGTTATCGACTTAGGTCGAAGGTATTGGAATCCGTCCACTGGACAGAAGTTCGTTGCGAACTCAATATCCCTTCACAAATATATATATACAGAGGAAATATGAAATGTAGAAATGTTTGATAATATTTAAATTCACTTTATATTCATTGAATAAAACAGAATATAGACATCATAAAAAAAATATTTTTCAATAATATAAAACTAAATAATAGTAATTAAAAATTTAAAACTAATAAAATCATAAACCCATAAAATATTTTATCAAATAAATGATAAAAACTTAATATTACAGAACAGTTCCACACTTGGAGAAAATTTAAAGCAGGACAAGTTTAATTCAGAGCTTTTTTTTCTAAAGAGACAAGCTCTTGAAAAAAAAAAAAAAAAAAAAAACAGAATAAACAATAAATATATATATCTCGAAAGCAAATATGACGGTAGAATGAGTCTCTTAAATTACTTTTTAGTTGAAATGATTTTTGCTTTGAGAAACTTTGAAAGTGACAATGAGCTGCTTTTGCAGCTTTGATGCCACCGAGAGTAATAATGGAAGAGAGTATAATTTGTACCGAAAAGAAAGCTTTGAAAATTTCTTGATAATACAAGGAATTGAGATAAAGTTTTGTTTTTTTTTTACTTCTCTTTTTTTGTGTCTGAGATTATAATTCCTATCTCGAGAAAAGGGAGACGAGGGGAAGCAAAAAAAAAAAAAAAATAAAAAAAACTCTACAATGAGTTGAACTAATCAGACGTAAGGCATTACATAAAGTGGAATAAAAGCGGAGTTCATTCCGCGGACACAAAAATCGTGTACCCTTGCGAAAAATGAAAACAAACGCATCCATTCCATTGTAAACTCGCCCATTTCAACTTTCATATACTCTCTCTCCTCCCTTCTCACTCATATTCCCTTGAAAGTTTAATCTGAAATATTTCCTCGAAATATTTTACGCTATATTCGACCACCGTGTGGGGCATAATTTTAGAGTTGATTGTAGCCTCGAAAACCACCTTTTATTAACTACAGTAATCATGAAAAAAAAAGTGTATTTCGTTTTGGAGTATTGCGGTACAGTGAAATGATGTCTATTTTCCCTCTCTCATCCCTTGGGTAAAAATAATAAATAATAAATATTAAAAAAAAAATGAAAATATATATTTAAAATAAAAAAAAAAAATTGTTTATTCAAATAGAAGAAAATGTCAAATGACGTCAAGATTACGTCACTATTTGTAATTGACAATGGGATACTAATTAAGTCATAATGATGCTAATTATTCATATAACAATATATGGGAGAATGTGAATTATTAATTAATTACGATTGACGTGATTTCGAATAAAAAGTGGATATCAGTCGAAAACTCGAAATACATCAAAGTCACTGTGAGGAGTCACATTTATTTTTTTACATTTTCATAAATATAAAATGTTTTCTGGGGGAAAAAATTTGAACCGATTAAATCGAAACGATTCAATTATAAGTAATTATTTATCATATAATTTAATTTTATAAAATATGAAAATATTTTAGAATACTTTCGTATCTTTTTATTTAATTATATTATTATATTAATTATTATATTAATTCAAAGTTGCCACAGGTCAGGGAAGTCAGGGAAAAGTCAGGGATTTTTATTAAAAGTACTGGAAAAAAATTAATTGTTCAGAATTTATAAGAAAATTGTGAATTTTTGTGTCTTTTTGTTTACCTTATAAACTATAAAACTACCACAAATTCAAAAAAAAAAACCTTAAATTTTTTCTATTTCTGACAATAATTTATTTTAAATAACTTAATTCTATTGAAGAACTGCCATAAAGTTATTACTTATAAATCATTTAATGAAATATTTTTTTTTTGTTGAAAAATTTGAATTTCAATTCTGTTGAAATTAGTTTTAATTTTTTAAATTTCAACCCAATTCTTCCAAAGAATTCAATTATATAATTAAATATTAAAATTCATTCCAGAAATTCAATTATTTTTAAAAAATCTAATAAAAATTGTCAACATTTTAATTATTTTTATAAATGAATAGCAATATTCATCACGAGAATTCAATTATTTTCAGAAATTTTAATAAAATTCATTGCAAAATTCAATTATTTTTATAAATAATAGTATTCATCACAAGAATTCAATTATTTTCAAAAGTAATAAAATTCAATTATTTTTAAAAATTTTAATAAAATTCATGTCAAAATTTCAATTATTTTCAAAAATTTCTTTTAATTCAATGATTTTCAATATTCTACTATTTTAATAAAATTAAACAAAAGAATTCAATTATTAAATAAAAATTTTGATAATATTCTACACAAAAATTCAATTATTTTCTAAAAAAAATAATAAAAAATTTCACAGGAATTCAATTATTTAAAATAAAATTTCAATACATTTTTTTGAAAGAATTAAATGTTTTAAAATTTGTCATTAAATTCTTTGCAGTAATTCAATTGTTTTCATAAATAATAAAATCATTCGAAGGAAGTTAATTATTTTCATAAATAACAGTCTTCATCACAAGCATTTAATTATTTTCAAAAGTAATAAAATACAATTATTTTCGAAAATTTTAATAAAATTCATTGCAAAATTTCAATTATTTTCAAAAAATTTTTCTTAATTCAATAATTTTAATTAAATTTCACAAAAGAATTCAATTATTTAAAAACAATTTTTATAAAGTTGTACACAAATATTCAATTATTTTCTAAAATAAAGAAAATTTCACAGAAATTCAATTATTAAAAATCTATTTTTAATAATGCATAATTTTGTTGAAAAAAATCAATTGTTTAAAACTTTTTTTATAAAATTCTTCGCAATAATTCAATTACTTTCATTGCAGAATTTCAATTATTTTTAATAAAATTTTAATTAAATTCCTCGAAAAATGTAATTATTCTTAAAAATTTTATTAAAATTCGTCGAAAGAATTTAATTATTATTTAAAAATTTGTTGATAAAATTATGTAGAGGATAATTCAATTATTCAATAAATTATCTATGTTTGTATTTAAATCATTGAATTCTCGTAGAATTTTTTTATAAAAATTGATTGAAAAATTAATTTTAGTTAAATTTTTAGTATAATAATTGAATTTTGGAGAAGTTACTAATAAGTTCAATTTTTAGAAGTAATCAAATTTTGTAAAAGTTTCAAATTAAAGTCTGTGACAACTTGAATTTTTCATACCTTTAATTAAAAATTCACTGGAACTAATTTTTTTCCTAATGCTTAATCGAAATTGTTTATTATTTCAAGTTTTTATTTTTTAATGTTCATTTAATTAAAGAATTTACGAGTAATCGAAATTTTCGTAAAATTGAATTGTAAGCAAATGAATTTAAAAATTCTCAAAAGAACTTTATCAAAAATTATTAAAAATAATTGATTTAAGGAGAATTGTAGTTAAAAATTCTAGAAAATAATAATTGAATGGAAATGATAATTTTACAATTAAGAAAATTCGTAAATAAATGTAATAGAATATTTTTTTTAGTGTCAAATCATTTTTAGGGTGAATTGGAATATTCTTTATAGGGTCAGGAAAAATGTTAAAATTTTGTCTGGAAATCAGGAAAAAACAAAATTAAATTTTTGTGGCAATTCTGTAATTATATTATATTAATTATATTTATAATAAAGAAGGAATTAAAAAACAAAAATTAGCTTGATTTAGAAGAAACTAATTAATTAATTACAGGGTTAAAAAATACTTTAAAAAATTTATTTACAAATTTCTTTAACTGTAAAATTATTCGAAAACAGCAATAACTTTATATAGGGTCAGGGAAAAAGTATCACTTTCAGAAGAATTTATTTATAAAGAATTTATTTTCAAAATAAATTAATATTTTAAAAGTACCAAAAAAAAGTTTAAAAGTATTACTATTGCGATTATTATCTGTAATGTTATTCATAATACCGTAAAAAATACCATATTGTCCTTATAAAAAAAAATATTTGAAAAAAAAATCCTTGAAAAAAAAATCCTTAAAATATTCCCAAAATAAATACACTCTAAGTGTGAGAATACCTGAGTGAAATTTATTAATCAATTTCATTTCAATGTAGAAAAAGCTATCTGCTTTAGCACCTTGAGTGGCTAATGTGATAAATACGAAGGGGCATAATGTGATGGCGATATCATGACATAGAAAGTTTGTTGTTTTTTTTTCCTCTTCTTTTTCTTCTTCTTTTTCTTAAAAGTGTCGTCGGATTTAATGTACGAGAATCGATAGGTGTATTAAGTGAAAAAAGGGGAGGCGAAAACGAGCAAAACCGGATGCGCTTGAGAATGTACGCGGGTACAACTTAATTCGTTGCCGTATATATTATATGTGTTTCGAGGTTTTTTTTTCGCTTTCCTTTTGCTTTTCAAAGAGAGAATGCAGTGGTGAGAGACTAAAGCAAACCAGTGTTCAAGAATATAGTTACTATATATATATATAGTATAAATCCACGTATGTATTCACCGAATACTGGGATTCCAAGAACAGGCGACATGTAAATGGCATTGAAATTTTTTTTAAATATCGAACAGTCGCCCCATACGACTTCAACTGTAATTAGCATTATTATCTCTCAGGGCAACTGTCTCCCGAAAACAAACCATCCAACTGGTGCGAAAAAGTTGTAAACTTAATCGCACATTCTTTATAATGTGTATCTTGACCCTTGATTTATGGATTTTTCTAGTGCAAAAATTATTTTTTTATTTTTTTTTTTAATTTTATTTAGCAAATATTCTGCTTTCACTCTAAAATTCCATGATTTTTCTATGATTTCCAGGTGATAAATTTTTGTCAATTAAGTCAGGTAAATGTCATGAAATATACTATTTTGTCAGGGAAATTAAGAAAATTGAGACTTTTTCGACTTTTCTTCCAAACATTGCAACAAAATACCACAATTTTTAGTAAAAAAAAAGTCCAACTTATTTTGATTTTTATAATGCAAAAAATAACTATAAAACGAATCTTTCAAAAATTATTTGTGAATAGTTAAAATTTGGTAAAATTTATTTGAAAATAATTAATTTATTTCAAGTATTTTGTTACCATTTATGAAAATCAACTTTTTTGAAGAATTATAATTGCAAATTTTGAAAATAATTGAATTATCAAAATTAATGTAATAAAATCTTTAAAGGTAAATTTTAAAAAGGAAAAAGAAAGCTTCTAATTTTTTAAAATTCAATATTTTTTAATATTTTCAATTACATATTTTTAAAAATAATAACATTTTAGAATTATTTTTAACATTTTGGAGAAAACACTAATGTTCAAAATTTTTAATTAAAATTCTTTAAAAAAATTAATTAGTTTTTTTCAATTATACAAAAATTCTATTAAGAAATACAAATATTTTCGAAAAATTCTTCTGAAATTTAAAAACTGATGAGAATATTATTATAAAACATAAAAAAATTTAAGATGGCAGAGTGTAAAGAATTTAATCAAATTTTTTTTAAATAATTTAATTCTTTCGGCAAATTTAAAAAAAAGTTTAAAAATAAATACAATTTTCTATCATTTTATTTAAAATTGTTATAAAAAAAATTGAAATTCTGCGATAAGTTTTCTTATTTATGTAAATAATTGAATTCTTACAACGAATTTTATTAAAAGTTTTTCCAAAAAATTGAATTCCTGTGAAGAATTTTATTTTGTGAAAATAATTGAATTTCGGGGAAAAATATTATTTTTATTTATGAAAATAATTAATTTATTGTGATGAATTTTATTCAAATTGTTTTAAATAATTGAATTTCTCAGAATTTTTTAAAACTTTTTTAAGATAATTAAATTTTTTCGAAAAATTCCATTGAAAAATTGAAAATAATTGAAATCTGAAAAAGAATTTTATTACATTTTTTTTAAATAATTGAATTTATGTAAAAATGATTATTTTTGAAAATAATTGATTTTTTGCAAAAGAATTTTATTTCAATTTTTTTAAATAATTGAATTTACATAAAAAAATGTATTATTTGTGAAAATAATTGAATTCTTAAAAAAATTGTAGTGAAAATAATTGAATTGTATAGGAAATTTTTATGAAAATTGACTATTTTTTTTAGAAACTTTTTGAAAATAATTAAATTTTATCGAGGAATTTAAATAAAAAATTGAAAATAATTGAAATCTGAAGAAGAATTTTATTAAATTATTGAATTCCTGTGAAAATGTTTATTTTTGAAAATAATTGATTTCTTGGGAATAATTTTTTTCAAATTTTTTAAAATAATTGAATTTCCATAAATAAATGTATTATTTGTAAAAGTAATTCAATTCTCAAGAAAAATTATGTTTAAAATAATTGAATTGTATAGGAAAACTTTATGAAAATTGCAATTTTATTAACTAAATTTTATAAAGAATTTTGTCAAAATTTTTTTTAATAATAGAATTTTTAAAAGAATTTTTCGAAATAATTGAATTTCTCAGAACTATTTTTTTTCAATTCTCTGAATATATTTAAATTCAAAGAATTGAATTCCTGTGAAGAATTTTATTTTGTGAAAATAATTGAATTCCGGAGAAAAATATTATTATTTATGAAAATAATTAATTTATTGTGATGAATTTTATTCAAATTATTTTAAATAATTTAATTTCTCAGAATTTTTTAGAAACTTTGTTAAAATAATTAAATTCTATCGAAAAATTCCATTGAAAAATTGAAAATATTAAATAATAAATAAATAAATAGAAATATTTTTTAAATAAACGAAAAGTCGTAGTTTATGATTAATAACAAAAGTAATAAAGAAGTGAAAAATTGAACGCTTTTAATAAACAACATTTAATGAAAACGTTTAAAAATAAAATCCTACAAGCAAGAAAGAGAGTCGCAAATTTAATTTTAATTAAACTTCACAGCAATTAAAAGATAAATGAACATCTGGTTTTTAACAGAGATCGTTATATACTGAAAGTTGGAAAATGTACGCATTACATTCAAAATAATAATTATGAACGAATCAAGAGACTTAATAATTTAGTCCCTAGAATATTTATTACTCACGTGCGCGGAAAAATGAAAAATCCACCTTCACTCGCAACGTTATTAAATATACCGGAAATTTGCAGTAAACAAAAAAGGAATAAAATTTATTAAATAAATTAATAAATTTTGCTAATAATTATTATGAAATAAATAGCTGTAGAAAAATTTTTCAAACATTATTTTTGAATAGTTTTTTTTCATTAAATTTTCGAAATTTACAATTAAAAATATTTTATTTATTTATTTATTTATTAAATTATTATTATTATTATATTTATTAAATTTAAAGAAAAACAATTTTTAAAAAAATGTGGAGAAAAAATTGCTGTCTATGAAATTAATAAAAAACAAAATGCCGCCATCTACGTTTTTTATAAATCGGCAAAATAATTTTCGGATGGCAATGCGGAGAGAGAAAAAATACAGTGCGCGTAACATGATACGATATATTCATCATAAAACCATAACGCAGAACACCTCAGGCATTCATGGCATGTCAAAAACTCTCAATGGAAACTTCATAAGATCTGCGGAAGCTCCTTTAAAGCCTATTATTATTATTTTCGTTTGCTCATAGAAACCACAATACATAATGCACCCACCTTCATTCTTTATTTCAGAGAATATAGGAAGATGAAGGTCAGCAATTATTATAATGATATCCTCAACTTTCCCGAGCTAATAGGCACCATATTTTTTGATATGATTGAAATATGATCTACTTTTGAAATTAAATACCTTCCCCAAAATAATAATTCAATGGGAAAAATAGTAAAAGCCTTCCCTATAACCGATTCACATATTTTTATATTATTAATACACAGAGAACAAATTTATTTCACTCAAATAATAATCGATTACTTGTGTCGTCTATGTTTAATATTTTACTTCAATATAAATTAAATCAAAATCAAAATAAATTACACTGAGAAAAAAAACTGTTGGCCCAATAGCGCCAATGAAAAAAATTTCTGTATTGAATTTAATGAATAATTTTATCTAAAAATTTCAAAATTAATTAGATTTCAAAAAAGTTGCTATTACAATCTTCATAAAAAGATAAACCTCAAAGGTTTCATTTTTAAATTTTAGAAATATCAATTTTTAATGAATTTAAATAGAAATTTTAAGAACGATTGATTACAGAAATTCAATTATTTATTTTTAAAACTGATTCTTGACAAAATTGTAATTATTTTAAAAAATTTTCCTCATTTCAATTATTTTTAATATTCTATTTTAATAAAAATTTTCAAAAGAATTCAATTATTTAAACAAAATTTTAATAAAAATTCCGCAGGAATTCAATTATTACTTACCAATTTTTTTATAAATTTCTTCACACCAATTCAATTATTTGAAATTATTTAATAAAGTGTTCTCGTAAAAATTTAAATATATTCAGAGAATTGAAAAAAATAGTTCTGAAAAATTCAATTATTTCGAAAAATTTAAATAAAATTCTTTTAAAAATTCTATTATTTAAAAAAATTTTGACAAAATTCTTTACAAAATTTAGTTAATAAAATTGCAATTTTCATAAAGTTTTCCTAAACAATTCAATTATTTTAAACACAATTTTTCTTGAGAATTGAATTACTTTCACAAATAATACATTTATTTATGGAAATTCAATTATTTTGAAAAATTTGAAAAAAATTCTTCCCAAGAAATCAATTATTTTCAAAAATAAAAATTTTCACAAGAATTGTGTAATTTAATAAAATTCTTCTTCAGATTTCAATTATTTTCAATTTTTTATTGAAATTTCTCGATAGAATTTAATTATTTTCAAAAAGTTTCTAAAAATTCCCGTCAAAATTTCAATTATCTTTAAAAATAGAATTATTTCTCCGAACTCCAATTACTTAACAATTTTTTATAAATTTCTCCTCACCAATTCAATTATTGTTAATTTTGTAATAAAGTTTCTCCTAAGAATTCAAATATATTCAGAGAATTGAAAAAAATAGTCCTGAGAAATTCAATTATTTCGAAAAATTAAAAAAAAAACTGTTTTAAAAATTCTATTTAAAAAAATTTTGACAAAATTCTTTCAAAATTTAGTTAATAAAATTGCAATTTTCATAAAATTTTCCTATACAATTCAATTATTTTCACTACAATTTTTTTTCGGAATTCAATTATTTTCACAAATATAATACACTTTATTATGGAAATTCAATTATTTAAAAAAATTGAAATAAAATTCTTCGCAAAAGATTAATTATTTTCATAAATAATAATATTTTTCTCCGGAATTCAATTATTATCACAAAATAAAATTCTTCACAGAAATTCAATTCTTTGAAAAAAATTTTAATAAAATTCGAGAATACAATTAAAAATTCAATTTAAAAAAAAACATTGCAAGAATTCAATTATTTACTTAAATAAGAAAACTTATCGCAGAATTTTAATTATTTTTTATACGATTTTAAATAAAATGATAGAAAATTGCATTTATTCTTAAACTTTTTCTTTAAATTTGCCGAAAAAATTTAATTATTTAAAAAAATTTTGATAAAATTCTTTATGAGAATTCAATTTTAAGAAATATTCAATTATTTAATAAATTATTTATTTTTGTATTTAAATAATTTTGATAAAATTCTTTGCAACTATTCAATTATTTTCATAAATAATAAATCATTGTTGGATTTCAATTATTTTAAATACAATTTGAATTAAATTATTTTGAAATAATTTAACAATTCTTTTAGATTCTAATAAAATTCTTCTTAAGAATTCAATTATGTCGATGAATAACAAAATTATTCCCGAAAATTCAATTATTTTGAGTTATTTTAATAAAATTCTTTTCAAAATTCAATCATCTTTATAAATAACAATATTCATCACCAGAATTCAATTATTATTTTTAAAAGTAATAAATTTTTTAATTCTATTTTTCGATAGCTGGTGTATTCCACGTCAGTTCAACACAAAAAATTTTATTAGGTTTTGGGATTCGGTTGAAATTGGGTAGATTATATCCTCTGGTGGTAATAAATAAAATCCCCAAGCGATTTTAAAAAATTTCAAAAATTGGCGGACATATTGGATTTTTAATTTTTTTGTACTTTTTTTTGAAAAATATATATCTCTGCTTGTTCTTAACGGATTTTAGTTTATGACCTCTTAAATTGTTCGTATTGAAATATACTTTTATTTAAAAAATTAAAATTAAAAAAATTATTTAAATTTTTTGTTTAAAAAATTAATTTAATTTTTTGAAAAGCCATAGAAAAAATATGCTACCTTCAATTTTGATCATTTTTTTACCATTTGTAGCCATAAATGTGTTGAACTTGTCCTGAAATTTTCATCGTGGGACAGCCAGTAGTTTTTGAGAAAAAAAATAAAACGTAAATCCTCGCATAGCGCTGTAGCGCTCAGTTTTAATGCCGCACGATTGTAAATGGAATTTTAATGAAAGTACGAGTTTTTATTAACCCTAGAACTAAAATATGATTTTTTTATAGACTAACGAAAAACTGGGGTGGTTTGGTACCCCAGATTTGAAACAATTGTAAAAGTTTTCCTTTTTTGTAATTTTTTTAATTTGTCAACAATGTGGCTAATTTGAAAAAATTAAACGGATTTTAAAAGGTAAATAAAGAAAAACTGTAAGACCTCGGAAACTCCCCCGTAAAAAATAGAAACCTCCTTTGTAATAAATGATTTTGATTCTATTTTAAAATCATTTAACATTTGTATATATTGTAAATAATATTTAAATTTTCAAGTTGCCTTAATCTAAATAAAATTGTCTCTATTTACCTTTTAAAATCCGTTTAATTTTTTTTAAATTAGCCACATTGTTGACAAATTAAAAAAATTACAAAAAAGGTAACCTTTTACAATTGTTTCAAATCTGGGGTACCAAACCACCCCAGTTTTTCGTTAGTCTATAAAAAAATCATATTTTAGTTCTAGGTTTAATAAAAAATCGTACTGTCATTAAAATTCCATTTACAATCGTGCGGCATTAAAACTGAGCATTATAATTAATACAGCGCTATGCGAGGATTTACGTTTTATTTTTTTTCTCAAAAACTACTGGCTGTCCCACGATGAAAATTTTAGGACAAGTTCAACACATTTATGGCTACAAATGGTAAAAAAATGATCAAAATTGAAGGTAGCATATTTTTTCTATGGCTTTTCAAAAAATGAAATTAATTTTTTAAACAAAAAATTTAAATAATTTTTTTAATTTTAATTTTTTAAATAAAAGTATATTTCAATACGAACAATTTAAGAGGTCATAAACTAAAATCCGTTAAGAACAAGCAGAGATATATATTTTTCAAAAAAAAGTACAAAAAAATTAAAAATCCAATATGTCCGCCAATTTTTGAAATTTTTTAAAATCGCTTGGGGATTTAATTTATTACCACTAGAGGATATAATCTACCCAATTTCAACCGAATCCCAAAACCTAATAAAATTTTTTGTGTTGAACTGACGTGGAATACACCAGCTACTTTTTACTACTTTTTTTTTTAAAGCTACTTTTTGCTACTTTTAGAAATTAATTATCGAGTGCGAAATCTGGTTTTATTGCTCTTTTTTTTTTTAAGTGAATAAAAAAATAAAAAAATAATAATAATTATAAATAATAAATAATAATAAATAACAACAATAGTACCTAATAATATCTATAATTATTTTTATTAATATATTTTAATATTATTAATAAAAGTAATTATATTAATAAATAATAATATTGATATAGTTTGACCTAATTAATTTTGGAAAAAAAATGAACGAATTTCACAGTAAATTAAATAAATAAATAAATAGGAATCAAAGAGTGAATGTTAAATATTTTTCAATGAAGAGAGAAAAAAATGAATATTTGACATTTTTTTCGATATTTTTATTTCATACATATAAAAATTGTTTTCTTTGATGTATTATTGATTAAAAAAGGAAAAATTTAATTTATAAAAGCTCGGAGTTGTGAATCTTGAAAAAAAAAGTTATTATTATCTCCCCTGCTAATAAACAATTGAGAGAAGTCTTCTGGAAAATCTGCATTATTGACATAAACTCCCTCATCTCGTGATTTTTTTTTTTAATATAAAGTAAAAATAGAAATTTTTTTAATTACGTTGGGTTCATTAATCCCACAGAAATGTATCACTAAATTTAAAAATAATTTTTTTGGCGCAAAAATTTTACAAAGTAATATTTATTATATTATTGATTTATATATTTATTATTATTTATTAAAATTAATAAAATTTGATTTGTATATTTTTTTAGTCACCAATTTATTTTCTTGTTTATTTATTTTTATTGTTATTCACTAGTGTATTTGTTTATTTGTTTATTCGTTTATTTATTTATCTAAAGTGTTCAAAAAAAAAAAAAAAAAAAAAAAATTCTCTAAAAGTGATTATCATGTACACAGAACGGGTGAAATAATAAACAATGAGGTTTTATTTTATCAAATAAATGGAGAGATTAAAATCAGTATTATATTTTTTTTTTTTTAACTTGCATTTAAAGTGTGACGCAAATGGGAAATTATAATCGCGTGCAAAAATCAGTTCACTTGGTAAACATCATATGAGATATCTTATATATATTATACATATTTCCCCAGTCTAAGAAAAAAAGAGACAATAGGAAAGAATTAATTTTATAAAATGTAAGACTTCCTTAGAAGAGATTGATTGAAGTGCCAAGCTCGTGCACGATTTTATGATATAAATCTTTTTCTCTTATATGCTGTTATAAAATTGCACAACTTTCAATTCATTTTTTTTTTTTTACCAGAATTATTATTCTTTTTGTCATCATACATTATTAACTGAAATTCGCCTATTGAAAGTAAATTTCCTATATATGTGTGTGAGTATAGAAAATTGCAATAAATCTCGATGAGGGGTGTTATTATTATTAATAAGCCTTACTCGAAAAACCCTTGAGGCATTTTATGAAACTTGTTTAATAAATATTCAAATGCCCGATTGTTGAAAACGATTTTTTCCCCCTATTTCAATTCTTCTACGAATACTGTGAGAAATTAATAATTACTGTGTAATAAATGAGTGAAAACAAAAGTGGTCATAAAAATGGTAATAATGTATTTATTTTGAAAAATATATATATTTATTAACATTTTAATTAGAAAATACAAATTTATTATACTGTTTTTACTAAAACAATTCTATATTTATTAATATCATTAGAAAATATATAATTATTTATTTACTTACAATGTAAATGGGATGATAAAAAAAATTAATATGTTTATTAAAAAAAAAAATTTATTACACCCAGAGAAAAAAGTTATTTATTTTAACTAAAAGTGTATATTTAAGAAAAATTTATTTGTTGCAAATAAATATTTTATTTAAAATAAATAAACTAATATTTATTTCAAATAAATGCACTAATTAATCTAAAATAAAGAAATATATTTGCAATTTATGAAATAGTATATTTGTAGCAAATAAAAAATATATTTGATTCAAATAAATGTTTGTTTGACTTATAAGTAGACGCCTGCGCATATTGCATTGCTATAGTAAAACAATAAGATGTTTTGCTTTTAACAGTTTAACGCGTACAATTATAAGAGGTTTATTCATCATGAATAGTTAACAAATTTAATTGATTTAAGTACAGAATTTTTCTTTTTAAGTGAAAATTTTAATTAGTACAAAGTAACAGATTTGTATGTGATTTCATTTACATTTTAGTGTCTTATTTGAGATTTTGTGAGAAAAATGTGACAGTGGACTTTTACATATGAAGTGAAAAAGTAAAGTAAAATGACTAACAATAAAAAAACCTGACTTTATTTAACAAATATTCTTATAAAAATAAACATTTATTTTAATGAATATTAAAAGTTCCATTAGTGATTGTGATTGTTAAATTTATTTGAAGGTTATAAGTGAATTTTAATATTTTAGAATGCTTACAGGATTTATTAAAATGAAAAGTGTTTTTTATTTGTTCTAAATATAAAATATATTTAAAGAAAATATAAAATTTTTTTCATTTAAATAAAAATGGATATTTAAACGAAATATATTAATTCAAATAAAAAATATTATTTGAGCTAAATAAAAGTTTAGTTGGTTCTGTGACAAATATCCTTTTTTATTTGTTTGAAATAAATTTTATTTAATTCAAATAAATCATTTCTCTAGGTGTAGTATTAATTTATTTATTTATTAATATTAATTTATTAACATTAGTTATAATAAGTTAATAATTTATTAATATATTATTAAAAAATATACATTATTTAAAACAATGCATACTTTTTAAAAAAATTTATAAAAAAAACCCAATTGTTAAAATAAAGGTAAAAATAACTGAAACTACAATCGAAATCTATTGTTTGGGTATTTTTTTAAATAAAAAAGTTCTTGATAAAAATGATTTTTCTCACTGGTATAATTTATGCCTCCCATTATTCATTATAAGGGAATGAAAATGTGGAAGTATAGAAATTTACTGATTCAGTGAGTTAATTCATTATTCTAGAACGATAAAATTCTAATTCATAAAAGAGTGATTAATGTTTGAGGACCGTGACTAAAAGGGAATTTCTTGATAACGGGACTAATTCTCACGAAATAATATTATCCTTTTGCGCAAAGTGTTTTGAATCTGTAAATAAAGAGGAAGTCAAGAAATTTTGCTTGATGAATTTTTAAAATCCTTTTGGGGTTCTTCATGGGGATTTATTTAAAAAAAAAACATTTACGTTTATCATTTAGAAATTTATCTAGGTTTTTTTCTTGTAAATAGAATTTAGTGATGGATTTTTTTTTCCTACAATCAAGCGGCGCGGCGGTAATAATTTAATAAATATATTTAATAAACTATTAGCGTCGCTTAATTGTAGCAAAAAATAATCATTTAATAATTTATTTAAATTATTTAATAACCTATTAAAACTATTTAATAATTTATTAAAATTATTTAATAATTTATCAATTAAATTAAATTTGATTGACTTATTTTTTACAATCATGAGAAATTAAATTAACTTCCGCTTAAAACAATATTTTTACTTAAAATAATTGTTTTCGAATAATTAAATAATTTTAATCGTTTGTTTAATATTGAAAAATCGAAATTTTATTTTAAGACCTAAAAATAAATCAAGGAATTTCTTTTTCATCATATTCCCATTTTTAATTAAAACAAATGCGCTTGATTTATTAATAGGGAAATTTTCTACTAATTTATTTACAAGCTTTTTAATTTTTTTCTGTAAATAAAAAAAGTTTGTAAGGATTAAAAAAAATTGAATTTTTTTTTGCCTATAATCTAGTCTCGTTTTTGTAACTCGATCCCCACATTGAGTTCCTTAAAAGCCTAATAAAAAGGTTGTTATGTCTTATTGTGCGTTTTCTGTTAAAGGAGTGCGATTGTAGAGAATTAAAAGAGAGCAATGGGTATAAAGGTCAGAAATCTTTGAGAGATATTGTTAAGCGCGAAGCATTTTGTTTTTTGTCGGTTTTTTTGCTTCTTTGCATTAATAAATATTTTTTTATATTTATAATATTTTTACAATAAATAATATTTTTGGTTATAAATACGAAAAATTAAGATTTTCGAAGAATTTAATTTGAAACTTTTTAAAAATAAAAAAAAATTAAAATTCCTTAAAATTTATGCAATAATGCTTTTAATATAAAAATATTATTTGAATATTCAAATAATTTGAATAATAAATATTCAAATTTAAAATTTTAATTGAAATTCATTTTTAAATCAATTTTTATTAGAAAATTCAACGAGAATTCAATTATTAAAATGCAGAAATAAATAATTTATTGAATAATAGAATGTTACTTAAAAATTAATTCTTAAAAAGAATTTTATCAACAAATTTTTAAATAATTGATTTCTTTTAACGATTTTTTACTTAAATTTGTTAAAAAAAATTACATTTTTCAAGGAATTCGATTAAAATTCTAAATTAGAAATAATTGAAATTCTGCAATGAGTTTTATTTATGAAAATAATTGAATTCCTAAAAAGAATTTTATTATTTATGAAAATAATTCAATCCCTGTAAAAAATTTGATTATTTATTGAAAATAATTAAATTATTGCGAAGAAATTTATAAAAACTTTGTAAATATTAGATTTCATATGAAATTGAGAAAAATTTTTGAAAATAATTGAAGTTTTGGCAAAAATTTTAATAAAAATTTCTAAAAAATTGAATTTTGCCAAAAATTTTATTAAAAATTTTTTTTAAATAATTTAATTTTGGAAAAGAACTTAATTAATTTTGAAAATAATTGAAGTTATGCAATCATTTAAAATTTTTCCAAAATTCAATTTTTTTTCGAGTTTTCAAGTAAAATTCGTCTGTAAATCAATTAACTTAAATAATTTTTTAAAAAGTTGTTTAAGAATTTTCAAATCAATTTGTTTACAATTCAATTTTACGAAATTTCAATTATTTAGAAATTCTTCAATTGAATACGTATTAAAAAATAAACACTTCAAATAATTTTAAAAAAATCCGATTAAACTTTTTCAAAATAATTAAATCTACAGAATTATTGCGGTTATAAGTATAAAGAATTAAGATTTTCGAAGAATTTAATTTGAAACCTTTTCTAAATTCAATTATTTCTTAAAATTCATGCTATAATGCTTTTAATATTCAAATATTATTTGAATATTTGAATAATTTGAATAATAAATATTCAAATCTAAAATTTTAGCTGAAATTAATTTTTAAATCAATTTTTATTAGAAAATTCAACGAGAATTTAATTATTAAAATGCAATAATAAATAATTTATTGAATAATTAAATATTTCTTAAAATTGACTTTTTGTAAAGAATTTTATCAAAACATTTTTAAATAATTAATTTCTTTTGACGATTTTTAATAAAAATTGTTAAGAATAATTACATTTTTCGAGGAATTCTTTTAAAATTCTAAATTAAAAATAATTAAAATTCTGCAATGAGTTTTATTTATGAAAATAATTGAATTCCTAAAAAGAATTTTATTATTTATGAAAATAATTCAATTCCTGTTAAAAAATTTATTATTTATTAAAAATAATTGAATTATTGCGAAGAAATTTACAAAAAGTTTGTAAATAATAGAATTCATATGAAATTGATGAAAATTTTTTGAAAATAATTGATATTTTGACAATAATTTTATTTAAAATTTTAAAAATAATTGAATTTTAGAAAGGAATTTGATTAATCTTAAAAATAATTGAATTTTGGAAAAGAATTTGATTACTTTTGAGTTTTGAAAATAATTGAATTTATGCAATCATTTATAATTTTTCCAAAATTCAATTTTTTTTACTGTTTTTGAGTAAAATTCGTCTATAAATCCAGTATTTTTAATAATTAATTAAATATTCATTAAAAAATTTAACAAATTTCAGAAAAACTTGAATTATTATAAAAATTTTTAAAAACCTAAGTAATCTTTAATTTCTAATGAAATTCGTTGAAAATTGAATTTTTATAAAATTCCAATATTCATCTATTTATGAAAATTGTAAATGCAACTCTTTGAAAATTCAATTAATTTTATTTTTTTATTATTTATTATCATTTATCATCATTTATTAATTATTTGAATTATATTTTTTTTGTATTATTATCTTATTATTACACTGAAAAAAAAAATTTATTTGTTTCAAATAACCGATTAATTGACTAAAATTATTAATTAAATATTTAATTGAATCAAATAATATTTATTGGAGTCAATTAAATGGTTCAATTTATATTTGCTTCAAATACTGAAATTATTGGTTCAAATATGAATTGAACCATTTAATTGACTCCAATAAATATCATTTGATTCAAGTAAATATTTAATTAATAATAGTCAATTAATCGGTTATTTGAATGAATAAATTTTTTTTCAGTGTATTTTTATTTCAAACCATGCGGTCCAGTACAAAAATAGTTTAATTATATTAATAATATCAAAATATTAAAAATAATAGTAAAATAATACAAAGGTAGTAGAATATATTTTTTTATTATCATTACTTTATTACTTATTTACTTTATTACTTTATTAATTATGATTAAAAAAATACGTTTTTTGTGCGTGATGATGCGATGCGAACAAGAAGCAACGGGAAACGTTCTTTGGATTGCAAATTTCGTCCAAGCTATTTGGCTAATGGACAGATAAAAAGTTGCATCGACAATCTTTGGCGTTTTCAATTCTTTAATGCACGTCATAAGACATTGATAATGTCGCTGAGAGTAGACCATACTGTGCCATATACATATACACACATATATGTATATATATTCACCTTCTCTTCCATTCCCTTCGAGCAATCTTTAAGAAGGTACTGTTGGCACTGGACAATAAGTTAGATAAGCGGACCTGGGCTCGCTTTAATACTGCAATTTTTCAAGCTCGTGCATAAGAAATAATCTTTAAAGTACACGCCTATTTCTCATTACTCTTGTGTCGAGCTCTCTGAACCCCAATGTCGTTCGCTGCTCAACTTTTTTGCAAAATGCTCTGATTATCATTTTTTATTAATAATTTTACAATGCTTTTTATGTTCGAGTTTGTTACATATTTATTTTAACGTTCTTACATTCATATCTTTACGTATATACATTTAAAAATGTAAATGTAAAAATATAAATGTAAAAAATGGAATATAAATGCAAAAAGGTATTTTAGCATTTATATTTCAATTTTTACATTTGTATTTTTACATTTACATTTTTACATTTTTATTTTCATTTAAATGTACCTTTTGGTTTTTAATTTTCTTTTCATTTTTTTACTTACATTTTTCTTTTTCTTATTTGTGTTTATTTTTTTGTTTCTAATTTTTATTTTCATTTTTCAATTACCATTTGATTTTTTGATTCTATTTTTATTTTTTCACTTACATTTAATTCGCTCATAAATGAAATGAAGCAACTAAAGAACATGAATCCCAGGTTTTTCGTTGTTATATTTCGTTTTATCAAAAAATCAATTTTATTACGTATAAATTGCAATAATAAATAAATTGCTAGTTATTCTGATTAATGGATTAAATTAGAGAAAGTAAAGCGAAAGAAAATATATAATTTCTTTACCTAATTTATTTTTTATAAATCTATTTTATAAGTATTATTTATTTCTTTATTTTTGAAATCATTGACAATTTTCTGTCTGGCAAATTTATATTTTATTTTTTGGTTTTTTAACAAATTTTTATTTTTTTGATTTTAGATTGACGAGTTAGTGACGATGTTCTTCCTTTAAGGTAAGAATTCAATATTGTTTATAATATAATATTTTACTAAAAATTATTTGTACTAATTTTTCTTAATTTTTTTTTAAATTTTCTCAATTTTTCTTAAATTTAGTCAAAAATAATTATAACTGCAAGAAAATAGTATAATTTTGCTATAAATTAGTCAATAAATTTATTAATTCACAAATATGAGAATTTTCACTTATTTTTAGTCACTTTTAACTAAAATTTTGGTAGAAAAAATTATAACCATAAATTAATATAATAATAATTTACTAAAAATTATTTTTAATCATTTTTCACTAAAAATTTAGTGAAAGAAAAATTTTAATATTAAAAAATACTAATATTTTCCTAAAAGTCATCAAATTTAAATATTTTTTCTTTCAAATATAAATAAATCTAGAAATCGCTTCAAAAATTTTTATTAGAGTTTTTATGAATAATTAAATTATTTTGACTAGTTTCCTTAAATTTTTTGAAAATAATGTTTTTTTTAATAATTTTAATAGAAAATTTGGAAAATAATTGAATTAAAAAAAAATTTATTCAATTTTTTAAAATAATCTTGCCTGTTCATAATTATAATTAGATTAATTCAATTTTATTAAAATGTATTGATACTACTTAAATTTCTGCAAAGGATTTTACTATTTTTAAAAGTAATTGAAGCCTTCCCAAGAATGATAAAAATTTATGATAATAATAAAATGTTTGAGTAGAATTTTATTAAAATTCTTGAAAATAATATTGAATTGTGTGGAACAATTTAATTATTTATAAAAATAATTGAAATTTTGAAGAGAATATAAAAAAATGTTTAAACACAATTGAATTTTATTACTTTTGAAAATAATTGAATTGTTTTTTTTTTAATTTTATGGAAATTTATGAAAATAGTTGAAATCTTGTGAAGAATTTTTTTTTTAAATAATATTGAAAAGAATTTAGTAAATTTGAAAAATTTTGCTATTTATGGAAATACTTGAATTCTTAAGAAGAATTTTTTTACAGTTTCTATAAATAATTAAATTCTTTCGACGAATTTTAATAAAATTTTTAATAATAATTACATTTTTCAATGAATTTGATTAAAATTTTATTTAAAAAAATTGAAATTTTGCAATGAGTTTTATTAGTTATGAAAATAATTGAATATATTGCGAAGAAATTTTTAAAAATAAAATCATAATTACGGTGACAAACGTCCCTTGATTATTTTCGAAAAATTTAAATAAAATTCTTTAAAAGAATTTAATTATTTTTAATAGAATGTAAAGAACTTTCAATTATTTAAAGAATTTTAATTATTTGTTTGTAAAAATTGAATTATCTTGAAACGAAAGAATTGAAACATTTCAAAAATCTAATTTTTCAGAATTTTGAAAAAAACTTTGCGAAAATTCAATTTTATTAAAAAAATTTTAACGTGTATCTTTTTTTAAATTAACGAATAAAAATTTTAATTATTAATCTTAGCACTAAGAAACATGAATACATTATAATGTGACTCTTTATAAATTTCAATAATTTATCAATTATTAAATTAAAATACTTTGAAAATTCGATTTTTGTTAATAATTTTTTAAGAAATTTTATTATTTTCGGTTGAATTTCACAAAATTTCTATTAATTCGATAATTTTTTAAAAATTTATTTACATACTGTATTTTAATCAGTGATTGATTTTTCACTATCAAAGTAATTATTTTGAACTAATTTTAATTTTGGAGAACAGTATAAATATCTATATAAATTGAAATAAAAAGTGATTTTTTAAAAACAAATTAAAATTTAATAAAATTATTTTTAATTTGGTGAAAAAATTCCGGTTTGGCATAAAATTTTAGGCTTAATCTCAGATTTTTCCGGTTAGTAGACACTCTGTTTTTTTTAATAAAAATAATTAAAATTATTCATAAATAGAAAAAATTACTTATTCAATGGTATTTTCTCTACTATCTAAATTTAAATGAGTTAAAAAGAAATAAAATAATTATGAAAATAAAATCACTGATTGAAATAATAATATTTCTCGTAGAGTGAAATATATGGAATTTAATTTGGTTTTTCTCCAACTTCCAAACAAAATTTTTATTGCAAAGAAAGGGGGTTAAACCCTAAAGAATGGGAGGGTTTTTTTTTCTTATAGTCAAATCTCTTACTAATTAGTACAATGAACAAATCGTCACTATTTTATTAGTCAATAGTGACTAATTTATATTTAGAGATTAGAATTTCACTGACTGTCAAAGAATAACCAAAATTCTTGAGGAAATTAATTTTTAGAGAAAAGTGTTAAATTGAATATAAAAGTATAATTAAAAATTGAGTAGAAACTAAAAATTGTCTCTTTTTTTTATTTTTTATTCATCGCACCCTTTTGTAGGTATATAAATTACCTCTTCGCTGAACCACAAAGCTGAGACTAAAAATATGTATATATACGTGTTCCATTAAAGCGGGGTTGATTATATTATGTCAAACACATCAAAGAAGTTGAGCACGCTTCCTAGGAAAATGTGCTTTCTCAATTAATCAATTTGCTAACATCTTGTTTCAAGATGCAAACACGGAAAGCGACGACATCGAGTAAGACTAGCGATGCCACAGCGCAACGTTGTATATAGCAAACTCAACGCAGAAGCAAGAGAGAGTGAGAGAGAGAGAGGATGAGAGGGATTCGCGCGAGAAAACCACGTGCAACGTCGGCAAAATGAGTAGTATATTAATACTGCATTTAAAGTTGCGGTCAGGGCACACCGGTCTCGGTGGTCGAGTGGTTAGTATTAGTACGAGTGTAGGAAGAGAACGCAACAATTCAGAGGGGGTTTTCTGTCTGGGTGTAATGGCTGGTAATTAGAGTGCATGATAGCAGGCTCCGCGAAACCAGTTATCTCGCTACGTGCATCGTGCATGCCCATGCCATGCCTTTCCTCTCCCTTCAAATCCCTCCCCCCCCCCTCTACTCCTCTCTCACTCTCTCGTCCTTCCTCCTCGTAACCCTTCAATCCTCTACCCTTTTCAGCTTCTCTCACTTCCTCCCTCTGAAATGTCTTATACAATGTCAGTCCCTAGACCCTTTGAATTCACCTCCCTTCTTATTTCCCCTCCCCCTCTCCTCTCCTCTCTTCTCTTTTCCTCTTCCTCATCCGTTTTCCTCTCATTTTTTTTTCTTTTCTTCATTTCTTTAATTTTGTCTTTTCCTGATTTCCAGACGGAATTTCTCCTCTTTTTCTGACCCTGAATAAGAATTTTTATCTATTTCACTGTAAAAATTATATATTAAATTTGAATTTGTAGTTTTCTACTATAAAATAATTCAGTAACAGTTTTGACTAATTTTTCAGAGTTGCCATGAAAAATTTAATTTTGTTTTTCCTGATTTCAAGAAAAAATTTTCACTTTTTCCATTGACCCTAAAGAATATTCTGATTCTCACTCTAAAAATTATTAGATACTCAAAAAAATGTTCTATTAAAATTCATTTTAATTGCATAATTTTTAGAAAATAATAATTTCATTTTTAAATAAATATTTAAATTTTTCCAGAGGAATTAAGATTTTCAAAAATTTTAAATTCAAACTTTTTTTTTGAAATTCAACAACTTATAAGAATACTATTATGAAAAATTAAGATATATTGATCATGTCTTCAAGATATTGATGTCTTCATGTTTTATAATATATAATTAAAGATGACTTAAGTGATAAAATCATTATTTTATATTTATAATATAAGAATATTGTTACTGCAAATTTCTTGATGAATTATTTTCATCATTTTAATTCAATTATTATTTTCTCGAATTTTTCACTAAAATTCTTCTTTAAATCAATTATTTTTAATAATTCTTTGAAAAAGTTCTTTGAGAATTTTTAAATCTTTGTTTAGAAATCAATATTACGAAAATTTCGATTATTCGGAAATTCTCCAATTAAATATATATTAGAAAATAAAAACTTGAAATAATATTTAAAAATTTCGATTAAGCTTTTTTGAAAAAATTAGTTCTGCACACAGAATTTTTAATTAAAAGTATGAAAAATTCAAGTTTTCAAAGATTTTAATTTGAAACCTTTAGAAAATTTAATTACTTCAAAAAATTGCAATTATTTTTAACTTCCCCAAAATTCAATTATTATCTAAAACTTTAACAGAAATTATGAGATTTTTAAATCAATTTTTATTGGAAAATTCTACGTGAATTAAATTATTTAAATACAAACATAGATAATTTATTGAATATTTGTATGTTTCTTAAAATTTAATTCTTAATAAAATACATAATTTTATTAACAAATTCTTAAATAATTGAATTCTATTGACAAATTTAATAACACTTTTAAAAATAATTACATTTATTGAGGAATTCGATTAAATTTGTATTAAAAATAATTGAAATTCTGCAATGAGTTTTATTATTTATGAATTGCGAAGAATTTTATAAAAAAATTTCAAACAATTGATTTTTTTCGAAAAAATGTATGCAAATTCTATTTTAATAATTGAATTTCAGTGAAATTTTTATTATTTTAGAAAATAATTGAATATTTGTGTAAACTTTGTCAAAATTGTTTTTAAATAATTGACTTCTTTTGGGGAATTTTATTAAAATATAATAGATATACAAATGATTGAATTATAAGAAAATTGTGTTTAAATAATTGAAATTGTTCAATGAATTTTATTAAAATTTTGTAAAATAATTGGATTTTAATACTTTTAAAAATAATTGAATTCTTGTGATGAATATTGGAATTTATGAAAATAATTGAATTTCGTCATGAATTTTATAAAAATTCCTGAAAATAATTAAATTTTGTGGAACAATTTTGCTAATTTTGATAATTGAAATGTTGACGACAATTCTTTTTAGATTATTTTAAAATAATTGAATTTTTGCTAAGAATTTTATTCAAATTATTTTAAATAATTGAATTTCCATTAAAAATGGTAATTGAAATTCGGAGAATTTTATTATTTTTAAATATAATTAAAATTTTGATGAGAATTTTCAAAAATTTCTGAACATAATTGAATTTATGCGAAGAAGTTTATCACTTTTGATAATAATTGAATTTATGAAATCAGTTGTTCTTAAAATTTCTATTTAAATTCCAATTATTTTCAAAAACTTTCCTCAATTCAATGATTTTTAATAAATTTACTACTTTAATAAAATTTTTCAAAAGAATTTAATTATTTAAAAAAATATTTTTAATTCTACGCAAATTCTCGTCAAAATTTCAATAATCTTTATAAATTTTTTTCCGAAATTCAAATATTTTCAAAAATTTTAATAATATTTTTGGCAAAATTTCAATTATTGTCAAAAACTCTTAAAAAAAAGTTTCAAAAATTCTTTTCTCTTTGGAGAAATTCAATTATTTTTAATTAAATTTTTAATCAAATTTCCGAAAAATAAACTTATTAAAAATTTTATTAAAATTTGTCAAGAGAATTCAATTATTTAAAAATTTGTTGATAAAATTCTTTATGAAAATTCAATTTCAAGAAACATTTAATTATTTAATAAAATATTTATTATTTTTTTTATTTAAATAATTGAATTCCCGTGAATTTTTCTAGTAAATATTGATTTAAAAATGAATTTCAGTTAAAATTTTAGATTATTTTTGAATTTGAAAAATGTTTCAAATTAAAATCTTTTTAAAAATTTGATTTTTTCATAGTTTTAATTAACAATTCTGTAGAATTTATTTTTTAAAAAAGTTTAATTGAATTTTTCTTTAATTCTTGAAGTTTTTATTTTCTAATTTATATATTTAATTAAAGAATGTCAGAATAATCAAAATTACGTAAAAATTAATATTGAAAATAATTGAATATTTAACGAAGAATTTTATCATTTTTGAAAAATAATTGAAATCTTGCAGAGAATTTTATAAATTTTGAAAATAATTGAATTCTTGCAAAGAATTTTGTCAATTTTAACAATAATTGAATTATTTCAAAGAATTTTATTCAAATTTTTTAAGAATAATTGAATTCCTGCGAATAATTTTATTATCTACAAAAATAATTAAATTCTAGACAAAATTTTTAAGGAAATTTAGAATTAATTTTTCTCAAAAAGTTTAATGGATTTTTTTTTAATTATTTAAAATTTTTAATTTCTAATTTATTTAATTGAAGAATGTCAGAATAATCGAGAGTTCAGGTAAAATTGAATTGTAAACAAATGGATTTAAAAATTCTCAAAGAAGAACTTTTTCAAAAATTATTAAAAAAAAATTGTTTTAAAAAAGAATTTTAGTTTAAAATTCTAGAAATGAAAAATTGAATTGAAATGAAAATAATTTTGAAGAAATTGGAGTAACAATATTTTTATAATATAAAACAATGATTTTATCACTCGGTCATTTTTAATTATTATAAAACATGAAGAAATCGATCACTCCGAGTCTTCGACTCGGAGCAATCGCTATCTTCATGTTTTATAATAATATTCTTATATGTAATTGAATTTAAAATTTTTGAAAATTTTAATTTCCTTAAAAAAATAATAATAATAATTAAATACTTATTTAAAAACGAAGTTATTTATGTTTTTGAGTAATTTTACAATTGAAGAAATTCGTAAATAAATGTAATAGAACAGGAAAAAAATCGTTTTTTCTGTAAATCTGTGAGTTTAGTAAAATTAGGAATAAAAATTAAAAATTAAATTTTGTAAAATACAAATCTAGTGTTAAAAAACCTGGAAAAATTACGTTTTTTAACATGGAAAACCTGGAAAAGTCAGGGAATTTGAAATGAGGAAAAGTGTGGCAACCCTGTTCTAATAGAAAACTACTAATTTTTAGTAGTAAACTACTAATTGCTAGCAGAAAACTACTAATTTCATGTAGTATAACGAAGAATAATTTTTTCCAATTCAAGAGAAGGAGAATGAGAGAGAGAGAGAGAGAGAGAGAGAGAGAGAGAGAGAAATAGAAAGAGAGAGGGAAAGATAGAGAAAGATTGACACGTCAAATAGAAAATCTATCGTGACTTGTCATTTCAACAGATGCCAGGAATCAACGAGGCAAAATTATATGCTCGCGGCGAATTAAATACATATATATATATATATACATATATCGGTGCGTGTCAGTACGAATTGGAAAGATTTCCCTTCATGAAAAACCATTGCATTCTATACATGTATATGTCTATATATATACTGCTAATAAACTGTGCACAAAAGGGCGGAGCACTATTATATAGCGTCCTCTATTAACGCCCGTAACCGGATGTTAAACGACGCCTTTCGCGAGAGATTCGATTTAAAAACCCCCTTCCATCGTCTCTCTATACAACGCCATCACTTATCAAGATAATCATAATAATAATAAGTAATTAGCTCGATGTAAAAAAAAAAAAATGAAAAGAAAAGAGAAAAATGACGGGAAGGTGTCCAAGAAATTGTATTTTACCATCCGCTACATCGCGTGAATCAAAACTAGCGTGCATTGTTTTCATCTCCTCCAAAAATAGCAAAAGAAATATGTAACAATTAAAAATCAATTTTTCACCGTAGACAATAGTTTTACGAGTACTTTTTCTATCCACAAGAAGAATAAGAAGTAAACAAACGGAAAAAGAATTTCCTTTCTAAATCTCTAAATCTAAATTACTATTTTAGCAAAATATTACTATTTTTTAGTAGTTCTAATTATTCTTTGTATAAATTTTTAGTTAAAAATGACATATTTAATTTTTAATCAATTATTACTATTTTATTTAATAGTTAGGTATAATTTTTTTGCTCTCTAAATTTGAATTAGTAAAAATGTTTACTAATTTGAATTAGTGACTGACTTTTTGCTTTTGAATTAGTAAATTTTACTAAAAAATTGGTAGAAATTACTATTTATTAGTAAAATAAATTGAATTTATTAATTCAAAAGCAATAAGTCAGTCACTAATTCCAATTTACTTTAATTTAATTTAATTCAAAATTACTTTACTAAAAATTATTTTTTGTCATTTTTCATTAAAAATTTAGTAAAAGAAAAATTATAATTACTAAAAAATAGTAATATTCAGCTAAAAATTATTGAATATTTTTACCTACCAAAAAGAATAGTAAGAATATTACTATTTTTTTAGTAATTATAATTTTTCTTTTGCTAAATTTTTAGTGAAAAATGATTAAAATAATTTTTATTAAAGAAATACTATTTTATTCGGTAGTATTAATATTTTTTAATAAAGTTGTAGTATGAAAGGAAGAAAAACTAGTAAAAATTCATACTATTGTAAAGTAGTAAAATTATTGACTAATTTTTATCAAAATATTACTATATTTTAATAGTTACCATTTTTTTTTTTTTGACTAAATTTGTAATTAAAAATGATTCAAAATTTATTATTACTATTTTATTTCATGGTTTTAATTTTTTTTTTTTACTACTTATTTACAGGGATTCAATTATTTTGAAAAATTATAAAAAAATTCGTTGCAAGAAATCAGTTCTCAAAGAACTTTTTCAAAAATTATTAAAAATAATTGATTTAAAGAAGAATTTTAATTAAAAATTCTAGAAAATAATAATTGAATTGAAATAAAGAAAATAATTTTGAAGAAATTACAGTAACAATATTCTTATAACGTAAAAATAATGATTTTATCACTCGACTATTTTTAATTATTATTATAAGTTGTTAAACTTCAAAAAGTTATGAATTTAAAATTTTTGAAAATCTATGTAAAATAATAATGATTAAGATATTTATTTAAAAATAAAGTTATAGATGTTTCGAATATTTTTACAATGAAAAAAATTCGAAAATAAATGTAATAGAACATTTTTTTAAATATCTAATTATCTTTAAAGTGAATCAGAATATTTTTTAGGGTCAGGAAAAAATAAAAATTTGGACTGAAAATCAGGAAAAAACGAAATTAAATTTAATTATTTATCAAAGAAATATTTTTCCTTCTCGTTGTAAATAATATAATATATTTTACAATATCTAATTTATTTATTAATTTTATTTATTTTATTTATTTTATTTATTTTATTTATTTTATTTATTTTATTTATTTTATTTATTTTATTTATTTATTTATTTTATTTATTTTATTTATTTTATTTATTTTATTTATTTTATTTATTTTATTTATTTTATTTATTTTATTTATTTTATTTATTTTATTTATTTTATTTATTTATTTATTTTATTTATTTTATTTATTTTATTTATTTTATTTATTTTATTTATTTTATTTATTTTATTTATTTATTTATTTATTATTTATTTATTTTATTTATTTTATTTATTTTATTTATTTTATTTATTTTATTTATTTTATTTATTTATTTATTTTATTTATTTTATTTATTTTATTTATTTTATTTATTTTATTTATTTTATTTATTTTATTTATTTTATTTATTTTATTTATTTTATTTATTTTATTTATTTTATTTATTTTATTTATTTATTATTTATTTATTTATTTATTTATTTATTTTATTTATTTTATTTATTTTATTATTTTATTTATTTTATTTATTTTATTTATTTTATTTATTTTATTTATTTATTATTTTATTTATTTTATTTATTTTATTTATTTTATTTATTTATTTTATTTATTTTATTTATTTTATTTTATTTATTTTATTTATTTTATTTTAATTTTAAACTTTAAATTAAAAATACAAGAAATTAAAATTTCCTTTTATGAAATTTAATTCTTCTCTCCCTTTGACAAGAATATTTTCTATTGATATATTCATTTTCAAAGTAATAAACTAGCGTATATTGATATTCTCTATCGTTTTAATTAGTTTGAAATTTGCATGAATGTGAATATTATGTAAAATTATAAATCAGTCAATATATATATATATATTTATAAAATAATCTGACACATGGACGAAAGCGATCACATATGAGCCAAAAGATTAATTCAATTTATATCTGATATTGCTAACATTAATTATATTATTGTAAAGCTAAAATTTACGCAGTTTCAATAATTTTCTATTTATTGCTATAACGATATATACATATATCGCGTTATTATATACGTTTTCCACATATTTCGCATATTCATTACTTCACACAAATTTTATCTCATTTATTTCATCTCTCAATACCTGAATTTATATTGTACACTGTAATTATTCCAAATAATTACGCTAAGAATCTTTATGTGTGCATAATTAATTAAATTAAAAAAAAGAAAATAAAAATTATTTTACTATCGATTGGATAATTAAAGTGGTCTTTTATTTAATACGACTTTTGTAATACTACACTATAATATATACTCTTTCACAAAGTAGCAGATTTTTTAAAATCGGAGAGTAAAATGTTATTTAAAACTAAAATTTTTACTTGAGACTTATTACGCATTTTTTATTATATGAGAAAATTTTTTATTACAAAAGTAATTAAATTTTTCCAGTAAATTAATATTTATTTCGCAAATACATTATCAGTCACTGCATGACTTTCGTAACAAGAGTAAGAAACAGAAAATTTTTCAGGGTGTCTACTAACCGGGAAAATCGGGAAATTGCCGGGAATTTAATTTGACCCAGAAAAACCGGAAATAAGCCAGGAATTTCATGATAAACTGGGAATTTTTTCACCAATTAAAAAATAGTTTTATTACTTAAATTTATTTTTAAAAAATCGCTTTTTATTTCAATTTTTATAGATATTTATACTGTTCTCTAAATTAAAATTAGTTAAAAATAATTACTTTGATAGTAAAAAATCAGTCACTGATTAAAATATAGTATGTTAATAAATTTTTCAAAAATTATCAAATTAATAGAAATTTTGTGAAATTCAACTGAAAATAAGTAAATTTGTTAAAGAATTTCATTAAAAACTTTTTAACAAATCGAATTTTCAAAGTATTTTAATTTAATAATTGATAAATAATTGAATTTTATAAAGAATCACATTCTAATGTATTCATGTTTCTTAGTGCGAAGATTAATAATTAAAATTTTTATTAGTTAATTTAAAAAAAGATACACTTAAAAATTTTTTAAATAAAATTGAATTTTCGCAAAGTTTTTTTCAAAATTCTGAAAAATATGATTTTTGAAATTTTTCAATTCTGTTGTTTCAAGATAATTGAATTTTTATAAACAAATAATTGAAAATTTTTGAATAATAATTGAAATTACATTCTATTAAAAATAATTAAATTCTTTTAAAGAATTTTATTTAAATTTTTCGAAAATAATCAAAGGAAGTTAGTCACTGTAATTATAATTTTATTTTAAAAAATTTCTTTGCAATTATTTAATTATTTTCATAAATAGTAAAACTCATTGCAGAATTTCAATTATTTTCAATACAATTTTAATGAAATTCCTCGAAAAATGTAATTATTCTTAAAAAATGTATTAAAATTCGTCGAAAGAAAGAATTCAATTTTTTCTAGAAACTGTAAAAAAATTCTTCTCAAGAATTCAATTATTTCCATAAATAGCAACATTCTTCAGATTTAATAAATTCTTTTGAATATTATTTTATTTTGAATTTTTATTTTGAATATTATTTCAAACAAAAATTTTGCACAAGAATTCAATTATTTTCATAAATTTCTATAAAATTCTAAAAAAACAATTCAATTATTTTCAAAAGTTTTTTAATTCTTCGCAGAAATTCAATTATGTTTACAAATTTTTTTAAATTCTCCTCAAAATTTAATTATTTTCGAAAATTTTAATAAAATTCTACGCAAACATTCAATTATTTTCATAAATAATAACATTCTTTTAGAGGATTCAATTACTTTTATAAATAGTAAAATTCTTTGAACAAATTCAATTAGCATCAATAAATTTTCATAAAATTGAATTAATCAAATTTTCAATTATAATTATAAACAGACAAGATTATTTTAAAAAATTGAATAAATTCTTTGTTTAATTCAATTATTTTACAAATTTTTAATTAAAATTATTAAAAAAACATTAACAAAAAATTCAAAGAATCGCGTCAAAAGAATTTAATTATTCATAAAAACTCTAATAAAAATTTTGGAAGCCATTTCTAGATTTATTTATTTTTGAAATAAAATAAATTTAAATTTGATGAGAAAAAAAAACCGGGAGTAAACCGGAAATTATGTTGAAATTTTTATTTAAATAAAGAATTTTATTTAGATTTTTCGAAAATAATCAAGGGAAGTTTGTCACCGTAATTACAATTTTATTTTTAAAAATTTCTTCGCAATATATTCAATTATTTTCATAAATAATAAAACTCATTGCAAAATTTCAATTTTTTTAAATACAAATTTTAATCGAATTCCTCGAAAAATGTAATTATTCTTAAAAATTTCATTAAAATTCGTCGAAAGAAAGAATTGAATTATTTCTAGAAACTGTAAAAAAAAATTCTTCTCAAGAATTTCATTATTTCCATAAATAGTAAAATTATTCAGATTTACTAAATTCTTTTGAATAATATTTTTAAAAGAAATTCTTCACAAGAATTCAATTATTTTCATAAAATTCTAAAAAATAATTTAATTATTTTTCAAAAGTATTAAAATTCTTTACAGAAATTTAATTACAGTTTAAAAGTTTTTTTAAATTCTTTCAATTATCTTTATAAATAATTAAATTGTTCTCCAAAATTCAATTATTTTCAAAAATTTTAATAAAATTCTTTGCAGAAATTTAATTAGTAATCAATACATTTTAATAAAATTGAATTAATCAAATTTTCAATTATAATTATGAACAGACAAGATTATGTTACACAATTGAAAAATTCTTTGTTTAATTCAATTATTTTACAAATTTTTAATTAAAATGTTTTAAAATAAGTAAATAAATAAATAAATAAATAAAATTATTAAAAAAACATTAACAAAAAATTGAAAGAAACTCGTCAAAAGAATTTAATTATTCATAAAAACACTAATAAAAATTTTTCAAGCCATTTATAGATTTATTTATGCTTGCAATAAAAAATATTTAAATTTGATGAGAAAAAAAACCGGGAAAAATTAGGACAAAGCCGGAAAAAAATAAATTTGTTGAACGAAAATAGTAGACTGCCCTGTTTTTGTAACATATTTATTTAAATGAATAAAATAGAAAAAGGAGAATATTTTCCAGATATATGAATAAACAAACGAATAAAATGCCTTTGTTTAACTATAGTTTATAGAGGGAATTGTTGAGAAAATAGTCAAGTTGAAAAATGTGTGTAAAGGATCGAACACATTCTTGCAATAGATAGAAACTGAGGCAATATATCTTTAATTGCAAATAACTTGCACAAAGCAGGTACGGAACAGTTACGGTAAAATCAATTTTTACGACATTATCTCGTCTTAGCGAGGAGGTCTATCTGACATCGTTAAATCGCAATACAGAGAGAAAGAGAGACAGGGATTTTAAAAAAAGAGAGAAAAAGAGAGATATCGTTATATAGCAAAAGATCGTATAAGATATACTTGCTTTTTCACTATTCAGTTTTGCTTGTTGCCACGTTAATGTCACGCGTTACGTTCCACAGGTAATTTCAACTTACAAATCGAAAGTCATTAGTCTTCAGATTTGTAAGAAGTTTTCGCCAACTGTCTTTAATGCGCATTAGATCGGTAAAGAATCCTCCAAGCACAAGGTGCAAAAGATACCTATCTGTTTTCAAAAGAATATAGCCACGTGTTTCTGTCTGTTCGTGCAATAATAGCAGCCTAACTATTTTCCGCAATTTACTGAGTTTGTAGTTGAGACGCAAAAAAAAAACGGATTTTTTTTTCTAAAGTGGGCAATTTATTGCTAATCATTGGAAATTAAAATCGATTTAACGAATACCGATATATAGAAATAAAGGATTAATAATTACTTAAGAGATTCAGATCTCTACTGTTTTCTTTTTGCTTTCCTCTCTTAATTTGAATCAGCTAAAAATCATAGTTTAATAATAGTATATTTAATCATTATTATTTTTCCGTAGAAATTAAAATTCTTCAAAACATTCAAATTCAAACCTTTTTGCAAATTCAACAACTTATAAATAAATCTTATAAAAAAATCTTCTTTTACAATATTATGACTTATAAATAATTAAAGATGATCGAGTGTTAAAATACACAAATTACAGTAACAATATTCTTATAAATAATGATAAAATAATAGTAAATAATAAAAATATAAAATAAAATAAATAAATAAAAAAATAAAATAAAAAAAATTAAATAATGATTTAATATTATAAGAATATTGTTACTGTAACTTCTTTAAAATTATTCTCATCATTTCAATTTATTAATTATTTTCTAGAATTTGTTAACTAAAATTCTTCATTGAAATTCTTCTTTGTTCTTTTAATAATTTTTGAAAAAGTTCTTTGAGAATATTCAAATTTTTGTTGAAACCTTTTCAAAATTCAATTATTGCTCAAAATTCACGCTATTGTGCTTTTAATATTCAATTATTATCTAAAATTTTAACTGAAATTCATTTTTGAATCATAATTTATTAGAAAATTCTACGAGAATTCAATTATTTAAATACAAAAATTACATTTATTGAACAATTGATGTTAAATGTTTTTAAAAATTGAATTCTTATAAAGAATTTTATCAACAAAATTTTTAAACAATTGAATTCTCTCGACGAATTTTAATAAATTTTTTAAGAATAATTACATTTTTCGAGAAATTTTGATAATTAATTGAATTGTTTTAGAAAATTTTATTAAAATAGTAGATTTATTAAAAATCATTGAATTGAAGAAATTTTTTGAAAATAATTGAAATACGGAGAAGAATTTTGTTGTTTATAAAGATATTTAAAATTTTGTCGAAAATTTTTTTCTAATTTTTGAACATAATTGAATTTCTACAAGAGTTTAATTATTTAAATACAAAAATAAATAATTTATTGAATAATTAAATGTTTCTCAAAATTAAATTCTCATAAAGAATTTTATCAAAAAATTTTTAAGTAATTGAATTCTTTTAACGAATTTTAAATTAAAATTTTAAAGGATAATTACATTTTTGAGAAATTTGATTAAAATTTGATTAAAAATAATTGAAATTCTGCATTGAGTTTTATTATTTATGAAAATAATTAAATGTTTGTGTAGAATTTTATTAAAATTTTTAAAAAGAATTGAATTGCGGAGAACAATTTAGTTATTTATAAAGATAATTGAAATTTTGAGGAGAATTTAAAAAAAATTTTTAAACATAATTTTATTACTTTTGAAATAATTTAAATTGTTTTTTAAAATTTTATGGAAATTTATGAAAATAATTGAATTCTTGAAAAGAATTGTTTTACAGTTTCTAGAAATAATTGAATTCTTTCTTTTAACGATTTTTAATAAAATTTTTAAGAATAATTACATTTTTCGAGAAATTTGATTAAAATTGTATTAAAAATTATTGAAATTCTGAAATGAGTTATTTATGAAAGTAATTGAATTATTGCAAAGAAATTTATAAAAAAATTTGTAAATAATTGAATTTTTGTGTAATTTTTATTATTTATGAAAATAATTAAATGTTTGCGTAGAATTTTATTACAATTTGTTTTAAATAATTGGATTCATTTGAAATTTTTTTTTAAATAGTAGATTAAATTAAAAATCATTGAATAGACAAACATTTTTGAAAATAATTTAAATTCGGATAAGAATTTTTTTATTTATAAACATAATTGAATTTTTGACAAAAATTTTTAAAAAATTTCAACATATTTGAATTTCTGCAAAGAGTTTTTTTACTTTTTAGAAAATAACTGAATTTCTGCAATCAATTGTAACTTTACGAAAATTCAATTTTTTGTAGTGTTTTTAAATAAAATTCTTAATTAAATCAATTATTTATAAAAATTAATTAAATATATATTACCAAATTTAACTATAATTGTAGAAGAATTTGAATTATTAAAACTTTTCAAAATTTATTATTTATGAAAATAATTGAATCTCTGTAAAAAATGTTATTATTTATAAAAATAATTGAATTATTACAAAGAAATTTATAAAAAAATTTATTAATAATTTAATTCCTATGACATTTTATTAAAATGTTTGAAAATAATTGAATTTTGGATCATAATATAAAATTGCGGCAATAATATTTGTAGAGTTTACTAAAAGTTACTTTTTAGTTGTTCCCTAACGTGAATAAATGTTAAAAAAATATTTTTAATATTTTAAAAATCAAATTTTTTAGTTATTTAAAAAAAATTTTTTCAGTTATTTCTTTTAGTTATTTTTTTTAGTTCTTTTTTTGTAAAGATTATTGTATTTTTATAAACAAATAATAAAAATTTTGTTTGAAATAATTTAAATTTCTAAGAATTCAACTGAAAAATAATTGAATTATTTAATAATTTTACTAAAATTTTTTTTAAATGAAGAGAAGTATAACCTACTTTTATTTTTGAAATTTTTTGGCGGACCGTTTTGAATGTTAAATTTTCGCTTCTAAAAATATTTTTTATTTTTTCCAGAACTGAAATTTCTTTGCATTTTTTTTTTTAATAAGAATCAGGAAAGAAAATGTAGTCAAGGTTGGACCTTATAGTCATGGTTGTACCATGTTTAAATTTGTTGTCGAAAATTAAATAACAATCAACCACTTCGTACATCGAATAAAAATTTCCAAAAATGAAAAATTACCTTTTTTTCAAATGACGAAAAGTAAAAATTGTCACATGTAAATATTGTCCTAGTGCGTCAGTATAGATTTATTTCCAAAAATAATCAACATGTTAATATATAGGACAATGTAAATAATATAATTTACATATTGATACATATATAGTATATGAAAATGTGGTTTTGTTTGAAGTTCCTTTCACATGAACTTTGAGCCATAGCCGAGTTCGTCCTCATTCAGGCTAATTTGGACTTTATGTTAGTTTTGCCATACAGAGGCTGTATGGATCTCCTGGCAAGAGAGGATAATTAGACCGAACATACCGGTCCGATTGAAACGTGCGATCGGTTGAATTGATCTGTTACACGACTCGTCTAGCGAACGCCGCTTTTTAAAGATAGAAAAATTCGATAAGTTTTAATTAATTTCTACATAACTTCTTATCTCTTAAAGTCTTAGGAACAATGTTCCCAAGTTTTTTTTTCTTCTTCTTTTTTTTCAATTTTTTTCTTTTCCTTTTTCTTTGCACAGTAACATTCACTCGGAAATTGTTTTCCCTCCTAATTAAGCTGATTCAAGTTCAAAAGTTAAGTAATTTAAAATCCATTTCGATAAATTGAATTTATTTCAGTTTCTTCCTTTGTCGTTTTTTTCAGGGATAAATTTTCAGAATTATTTTCTAATCTTTGATATTTATTGTTTGTCGATGTAATTAGTTATTTTGGGAATTATGATATTAATTACGAATTAATTAATTTTCAGGAGAATTTTAATCATGTTTTTATCAATTTATTTATTTTAACGATTTTATTTGATTTTCGATCCATTTTATTTTTTTCGATTAGTTTTATTTATTTAACCGATTTTATCCGACTTTTTGATTCAATTTTTTTCCAATTAGTTTCATTTGGTTGTTTCCACCTATTTTACTTTATTCGTTTCGTTTTACTTTAATTTTCTCCGATCAAGTTTCTTTTATTTTTTTTTAGATCAAATTTTCACAATTAAAAAAGAAAAAATTGGAATTTTTTTTTAATTGTGAAAATTTAATTGCGCGGAGTAGATTCTATTTTTTAATAAAAAAATTAAAAATAGAAAAGCGATGGTTTGAAGATGAGTTTTATTTTGATGGGGGAGGGGGGAAATAATAGTGAATATTTTTGAATATAAAATATTTGCACGAATAGAATATAAATATTATTTATTTCTTTTGTTTGAGTGAAATATTATATAGAGAAAAATTAATTTATTATTTACATAATTTTCGATTTTCTTTTTGTCGCGAAATTTGCGTAGGTAAATTTTCATTTGTGCGACTAAATTTTAAAATTCAGAGGAGAAAATTTTATTGTTTCACAAAATGAAACTTTCGCTTGCTAGGCTATTGTTGAAATGAATATTTGAGTCATTTTAAATTCCATTTTGTTTTCTCTCTCACTCTTTCTAAATCTAAATTTATACCTAGTGAAATATTAGTCATTAATTTAAATTAGAAAAAAAAATTTTCAAGAATATTTCTTTTTCTGCCAAAACTTTTTATTATTAAAAATTTATAAAAAAAAACTACAGTAAAAATGAAGAATTAGAAAAATAAATAATAAGAGCAAGACGAAAATGAAAAATAAGAGTAAAAAAAATAGATTTAACTGATAGATATAAATTTCGTTAAAGTGGAGACAATATTTTTTAATTAATTAATTAATTATTAATTGAATTAAAATTATTAATTATTATCGATTAAAGGGAAAAAATGTGATGGAAATAAAAATAAAAATAAAATTGATTTAAAAATTGAATGATAGTAATGAGAATAATAATTGAAACAATAATAATAGTAATAATTATGATAATAAGAACAACTAATTATAATAAAATTTTATCAAAGGTAGAATTGAAATGTTGACTTTTTAGCTTTTATAACTTCATTTTCTGTGACTTGGCACAGGTATGTCTGTATTGTTTGTGATCTAAAACGATCGCTAGACAATGCATGGCTAAGAATGTGCCACTAATTAACCGTTCGTATCGGTCATCTGATTAGCTACTTAATTGGATTAGGTAGCGCATATGTTTTCCACTGAACATTCACAAAGTCAGTTTGTTTATACATATATATGTGAGGCAATTATGTTTTAACTCGTACACATAACTTTTTCTTCTACAAAAAAATTCCTCTTGCACAATTCTTTAATACTTTTCCATGGGAAGAAATTTTTCTGTTTCATTGAACCTACAAAAAGAAATTTTTTTTTCTTAATTAACAATCTGCTTAATATTTGGTATATAATTTCAAAGTTAAATTTTTTTCAGCTTTTCGGTAATTAACAAACTGATTATAATTATTATTATTATTTCATAAATAATAAATTTTGAATAATTTTAATGATTCAAATTCTTTGATAATTAGTTCAATTTTTTATATATTTAATTAATTATTACAACAAATTGATTAAATGAAGAAATTAAGTTAAAAACACTGCAAAAAATTAAATTTTCCTGAAGTTACAATAGATTGCAGAAATTCAATTATTTTCTAATAAGGAAAAAAATTATTTGCAGAAATTAAATTATGTTGAAAATTTTTTAAAAATTCTCGTCAAAAATTCAATTATCTTTATAAATAATAAAATTCTTCTCCGAATTTAAATTATTTTCAAAAATTTTTGTCAATTCAACGATTTTCAATTTAACCTACTATTTAAAAATAATTTTTCAAATGAATCTAGTTATTTAAAACAAATTGTAATAAAATTCTATTATTTTCATACATAATAAAACTAATCGCATAATTTCAATTATTTTTAATACAATTTTAATCAAATTTCTCGAAAAATGTAATTATCCTTTAAAATTTTATTAAAATTCGTTAAAAGAATTCAATTACTTAAAAATTTTTTGATAAAATTCTTTATGAGAATTTAATTTTGAGAAACAATTTTTAATAAATTATTTATTTTTGTATGTAAATAATTGAACTCTTGTAGAAATTCAATTATGATCGAAAATAAAAAAAATTCTTGACAAAACTTTAATTATCTTTATAAACAATAAAATTCTTCTCCAAATTCCAATTATTTTCAAAAATTTTATAAAAATTCTTGCAAACTTTCAACAATTATTTTCAAAAATTTTCCTCAATTCAATGATTTTTAAATATCTTTATTTTAATAAAATTTTCCAAAAGAATTAAATTATTTAAAATACAATATTAATAAAATTATTTGCAAAGATTCAATATTAGTTTCGTAAATAATAAAAATTTTATAGGAATTCAATTATTGGCAAATTTTTTATAAATTTCTTTGCTATAATTAAATTATTTTTATAAATAATAAAACTCATTGCAGAATTTCAATTATTTTTAATATAATTATTTTTATCGAATTCTTTGAAAATTGTAAGAATTCTTAAACATTTTATTAAAATTCGTCAAAAGAATTCAATTATTTAAAAATTTATTGATAAAATTCTTTATAAGAATTCAATTTCGAGAAACATTCAATTATTCAATAAATGTTATTTTTGCATTTCAATAATTGAATCCTCGTAGAATTTTCTAATAAAAATTGATTTAAAAATTAATTTCAGTGAAAATTTTAGATAATAATTGAATATTTAAAGCACTGTAGCGTGAATTTTTAGAAATAATTGAATTTCCAAAAAGTTTTGAAAATAATTTGAAAATTCTCAAAGAACTTTTTCAAAAATTATTAAAAATAATTGAATTAAAAAAGAATTTTAGTTAAAAATTCTAGAAAATAATAATTGAATTAAAACGATGAAAATAATTTTGAATAAGTTACAGAAACAATATTTTATAATATAAATTAAAATAATGATTTTATCACTCGGTCATTTTTAATGATTGTAAAATATGAAGAAATTGAACACTCCGAGTGATCAATATCTTCATGTTTTATAATAATTTTCTTATAAGTTGAATTTCAAAAAGATTTAATTTTGAATTTAATATTTTTGAAAATTTTAATTCCTCTGTAAAAATAATGATTAAATATTTATTTAAAAATAAAGTTATTGATGTTTTCTAATGATTATGTAATTAATTAAATTAAATAAAATTAATAGAACATTTTTTTGAGTGAATCAGAATATTCTTTGGTGTCAGGAAAAAATTAAAATGTTGTCTGGAAATCAGGGAAAAGTCAGAAAAAAAGAAAATTAAATTTTTGTGGCAACCCTGAAATATTTGTCAGTTTTGAATATAAATCTTAAGTTTAATTAATTCGTTAATTTTATTAACAAGTTGGTTTATTTATTTAATTACTTAATAAATACAGATTCGTTAATTATAGATGCGACAAGGAATTAGGTAAATGCTACTAAAAAATTAGTAAAAATACTAACAATTAGTAATATTCTACTAAGTAATATTCGAATTGAAAAGGAGAAAAGTCGTTCAGGAAAACTATTAAACAATTAGTAAAATTTAACTATTTGTTAGTAGAATTCTACTAATTCAGATTTCGAGAGTAGAAACACAAAAATTTTGATAATTTTCATCAAAATTTAAATTGCGAATTTACAGTTCTTTTTTTTCGTGCGTTATTTCCATTTTTACTGTTATTTCAAAACGATGGTGGAGGGAAAAATAAAAGTTCTCAGGAAGTCTTTTGATGATAATTACGGTAATACATTTTCTACGGTTTGTTAAAACGAAATAAATGACTTGTTCCCATTTCACTTCATATTTTTCTATAAAGTATATTATACAATAACAACGAAACAAAAAAAAAAAAAAAAAAAAAACGCACGAGGAAGAAAAAGAAGAATGTTTCTCGTGTGAAAAAGAAGAATGAATGTTGGATTATTGTTTGTTGTTATATTTTCATTATAAGTAAAGTTGGATTTTCACTTCAAGTAGGCAGTTCGAGAAAGAGAGAGAGAGAGAAAAAGAGAGAAAAGCTTTTATATACATACAGCAAAAATATTTAATGACTTCTGGCGAGTAAATGTAATTTCGTCGAAATGCATAGATCTCCTTGTAATTGATTAAATTATAATAAATTTTTCGCGGTCTTCATCACGATAAAACCCGCGCGCAACACGAATATCTTTCTCTCTTCTTGGAAGCCCCGAAGAGATGCATGATGCGTGTGAGTCAAATTTATTTCTCTCCTCTTGTATATATATATATGTATATGTATATATATGTATTTAATATTCGAGTACTATATACGCGAGTGTCTTCTGCTTCTTGTTCAACCCTTTGAAATATTGCTGTAAATTTGCATATATAAAATGCAACACAAAATGTTAATGGGAAATTTTACAAAATTCGTTTCTCTCGCACTTCCGTCATAGATGGATCATTTTAAATAGTCCTTCCTTTTTTACTTTGTTAAAAATCGTATAATATTCATAATACACTGAAAAAAAAAATTATTTGATCCAAATAATTCAATAATAATAATGCCTTTCATTATTTGTCAATCATCTATTTTTTGAAATTGAATTGCTTCGAAGAATTTTAATATTGAAATTGTTACATATAGTAATAATCAATAATAATTAATTAGAAAGTTAGTTTTTAAATATTTTTAATAATTCAAATTCTTCTGAATCAACAACCAAAATTAATACCTTTTTATAAAATTGAAATTATTTTTAAAAACTATAGGAATTTATACCAAAAATGAATTTATATTCTGATTTTGAATAAAAGATTGATAATTTATTATAGTTTTCATAAGAGTTATTTTTGTTAACAATTTTTTTTTCTCATTAATATAATAGTATATATAAATATATGAATATAATATATATTGTATATATTCAATTCCTTTGGGTTATAATTTGAATGATCATCAATAAATATCAAACGGTTAAAGAAAATAATCGATAATAAGGAAATCCGTAGGCAGTAATAAATTTGAAAATACAATAACCAATGCGTCAGTGGAAGGTAGTATCAAAAACTTCTCATACAAAGGATGCTAAATAAAATGCAGCCACAGATTAACGTAAAGGTCGTCCGAGGCAAAAAGAGAGAAGAGTTCGAAAAGCGAATGATTCTACGTGGGCGTCATTGGGGCGTGTGTGCTTGAGGTAAAAAAAAAAGAAGAGAAAAAAAGAAGAATGAAACTCTTACATGATGTAATGACGCCATAAGAGCCACTTGAGTTAAAGGTGCGGTTAAACATGAAACAGAGAAAGAGAGAAAGCGCGAGCATTTAGTGCACAATGTAGAATTTCACACACGCTGAATTTTTTTTCTTCTTCATCAAATTGTCCGATTTTCATTTTGTGAATTAATTTTAAATGAATGAATAAATTAATAATAATTAAAATTTTACTTGATACAAGAAAAAATAACAATTAAAGAAAAAAAAGGAAAAATAAAAAAGAATACGAAAAAAGGTAAAATAAATAAAGAAAGCAAAGAAGAATAGAAAGGAAAGCAAAAAGAGAAAAAAAACAAAGATAGCAAAAAGAAAACAAAAAGGGGAAAAGGAGAAAAAAAGCAATAAGAAAATAAAGAAGAAAACAAAAAAGGGAAAAAAATAAAGAAAGAAAGCAAACAGAGAAAAAAACAAAGATAGCAAAAAGAAAACAAAAAGAGGAAAAGGAGAAAAAAATAAAATAAAGAAGAAAACAAAAAAGGGAAAAAAATAAATAAAGAAAGCAAACAGAGAAAAAAAACAAAACAAAGATAGCAAAAAGAAAAGAAAAAGAGGAAAAGGAGAAAAAAAGAAAATAAAGAAGAAAACAGAAAAGGGAAAAAAATAAATAAAGAAAGCAAACAGAAAAAAAACAAAACAAAGATAGCAAAAAGAAAACAAAAAGAGGAAAAGGAGAAAAAAATAAAATAAAGAAGAAAACAGAAAAGGGAAAAAAATAAATAAAGAAAGCAAACAGAGAAAAAAAACAAAACAAAGATAGCAAAAAGAAAAGAAAAAGAGGAAAAGGAGAAAAAAAGAAAATAAAGAAGAAAACAGAAAAGGGAAAAAAATAAATAAAGAAAGCAAACAGAAAAAAAACAAAACAAAGATAGCAAAAAGAAAACAAAAAGAGGAAAAGGAGAAAAAAATAAAATAAAGAAGAAAACAGAAAAGGGAAAAAAATAAATAAAGAAAGCAAACAGAGAAAAAAAACAAAACAAAGATAGCAAAAAGAAAAGAAAAAGAGGAAAAGGAGAAAAAAAGAAAATAAAGAAGAAAACAAAAAGCGAAAAAAAGAAGCAAAAAGAAAGTAAAGAAGAAAACAAAAAAAGGATAAAACAGCTAAAGATGCAAAAAGGAAACAAAAAAGAAAACAAAAAGCAGTAAAAGGAAACTTGAAAGAAAACAAAAAGAGGAAAAGGCGAAAACAAAGAAGTGGAAAAGATGAAAAATAGCAAAAAAAAAACCAAAAAAAGCAAAAACAAAAAGAGAAAAAACGAAAGCAAAAGAAGCAAAAAATACCCAAACAAACAAAAAATACAAAAGAAGAAAAAAATTCCAAACAAAGGAAACAAAAAAACAGTTTTTGCAAAAATGTGTAAAAATGTCAAGATAACAATGGCTTTTAACTTTCAAGGATGATTGCTTTTATTAAAACGAAATGCCAACGTTTCGTTGAATCTTCACAACTGTACCGTAATTAAATTTTCTAATCTCAGAAACGAATCTTTATTAATGATCACATTTTGTAAAATGAGAATTTTCCATTTCTATTCGTATAAATGAGAATTAATTTTCTAAAATGAATTTATTATTACGCATTAATTAAAATTGTAAAGGATTAAAATAAATTTTAATATTATACAATTTTAATTAAAAATTTTTCATTTACGAATTAATGTAAACGCCGTTTTGTAATTTACATGAATATTTTTCATTTTATGAAAGAAGTGAAAGGAAAATTTAATTTATATAGTGAAATTATGGGCATAGAATTATGTGTATGAATATTTTTATTTAAAAAAAAATAATAATTTAAATAAATATAAACTGTAAAAAAAAACATAAACAAAATTTAAAAAATTAATAAAAACTAAGTAGCGTAACGAATATAAATTTAGTCAAATTAATTAAATGGAATAAACTAGTATTTAAAAAATAAAAATTTAAATTTAAATAAAAAATAAAAAATAAAATTTAAATAAGAAAATAAATAAAATAAAAAAAATAAAAATAAATTATTAGAAATAAAAACTAAATAAATATCCTCGCGTAATGAAGATAAATTTAATAAAATTAACTGAAAAAAATTAATAAACAATTAAAATATACTAAAATTTAATAAAAAGCATTAAAAAATAATAAAACATAAAAATGTAATATTAGAAAAAAATAAATTAATTAATGAAATCTAAAGTAGCGTAACGAAGATAAATTTAATTTCATTATACTCTGAAACTGTTTTCTTATATTGAAAAAATTTAAAAAAATTTTTTTCTATACGTTTCTATAAAAAATTTGTTATTTTTAATTATTTTGTTTCCATACAAATTCGAAAAAATAAAATTAATATTTTAATATTCAATTAAAATTTTTTAATAATAAAAACTTTTATAATTTTGATTAGTAAATTTGTAATTAAATTTACTGGTTTAATTACTAATGTATTATTGATAATTTCAATAATTAATGTTAATTATTACTGTTAATTTTTGCTAAATTTTATTTTAGACAAGGGAAAATTTTTTCTATAATTGAATAAAATGTTTGGAAGTTTTCATTTTTTTAAATTAAACTTTTTCGGAAGCCGAGGACAGAAATGGTGAATTTTAGAAAATCGCAACTTCCACAATTTTTATCAATTAACAAAATAAAAAAATTCGTGTTTTCTCTTATTTTTTGTGTAAAATTTTCGAAAATAATTGTTCTAAACAAAAATTAATTTTTAATAAAAATTCCACCTGTATTGTCCGTTAGACATTTAAATAAATAAATAAATAAAAATTGAAACTATAATTAAAATGATATTTGTTTTTTCCTTTTGCTTTTAGTGTTAATTAATTAATATTATTGGTATTAATTAATTACTTATAAAGTAAATAAAGTTAGTAAATTTTGAAATAAAACTTTTTTCCTAAATTTTTCAATCTTCAAATGAACGAAATTTTTCCTCTATAAATATTTGCAAAAATTACTATATTTTAATAAAAAAAAAGAATGTAAATAAAGATTTGCCTATAGTTAAATAATTTTTTTAATATTACAAAACAATCTTTTAAACAAAGAAAATTAGGAAAAAAAGAAAATAAAGAAAATAAAAAGGTCAAAACATTAGAAGTATAAAAAAAAATCGTTGTATTCGAGATCATAGAAGTTGTACATTATCTACGCCCCAAAAAATAAAAAAAAGATACTTTAGTATTTTTTTTTTTTTATTTTATTATTTATTTTCAATAATATTTATTTTCAAATTTGAAAATGTCAGCCAATTGTGTGAATTATAAAATAGAAATTTTTAATTTAGAAAAAATTTTCAGTATAGATTCTCCCTATTGGTCGCGCACATAAAGTTTATTAAATATTAATACACTGTGGAATTTAATAATAAGACTACCTGCTCAAATAAAATATTGGCGTGAAATCCTTTAAGTCTTATTTACTTAATTCATTTTAGAAAAAAAAAAGTGGTACATGATCCGCATATATATTTCTTATTTAGCCTCAGGTTAAGTAGCATAGGATTCGAGCTTAGAAACATACCCACCCACATATTACATACACAGAGCTAAAAAGAGAGAGAGAGAGAGAGAGAGACTAAAATCATATTACTCACTGTTTATAATTACGTAAAACGTTACGTGTGTATTTTAATCTGTATCCGTGTATTTTAATGCTTTAAAAGCTTTAAATGATTTGTGAAATGTGGTTTTGGTATATACACTCGTATTTGAAAATCAGCGAAACATCGATTGAATTTACACGCGTAAATAGAAAGTGACTTTACACAATTCGATAATAAATTACTAATGAATGTCGCGTGAATGAGAGCCGTTTTGTAATTTAACGTCAAAGCGTCAATAATTAGGGATGAATAAAAAATAATAGTTGATTATACGATTTCTTAACTGTTATCCCTCCCCTCTCTCTCTCTCTTTCTCTCTCTCTTTCGCTTTTGCTTTCTAAAATTTTTTCTCGTCAATTTAACGCGAAAGAGTGAATATAATGTTCCTCTTTCTATAAAGATTTCAAATTTTGTTGCAAATGTAATTTATATAGTCAAATTGAAATTTATATAGTCAAATTGAAATTTAAATAAAAAAAAAATTTTTTAAATGGTAAAAAAGAGGATAAAAATTTTTTTAAATTGTTAAAAAGAGAGTAAACATTCTAGAGAAGATTTAAAAATTTTTTTTTTTTGGAAAAGTGTAAATTACGACAAATACCAATTGAAAATTGTACTGTAAATGATAAATAGTAAAACTTACGTTTTACTATTTATTATTTACAGTACAATTTTTTACAATCAATTACAGATCATCTTACGAATAGTGTGTAGTAGAAATAATAATTATTAAATAGCGAAAAGTAAAAATATCGAAAAGTAAAAATAGTAAACAGTAAAAATAGTAAAAAGTTGAAATATTGATTGATAAATAGTGAAAAGTAAGAATAAAAAAGAGTAAAAATATCAAAAGTAAAAATAGTAAAAAATTGGAATAATAATTGATAAGTAGTAAAAAGTAAGAATAAAAAAGAGTAAAAATAGTAAAAACTTGAAATAATAATTGATAAATAGTAAAATGTAAGAGTAGCAAAAAGTAAAAATAGTAAAAAGTAGAAATAATAAACAGTAAAAGAAGAAAAATTTAAAAATAGCCAAATATAAAAATAATTAACAGTAAGAATATAAAAAAGTAAAAATAGTATTTACCAAATAAAGAGGAGAAATAAAATTTAATAAATAGTAAAAATAATAAAAACTAGAAATAGTAGAAATAGAAATAAAAACAAATGGTAAATAGTAAAGATAGTAAAAGGAATAAATAATGAATAATATTTAGTTAAAAGTAAAAATAGTAAAAAATGGAAATAATAAGTAAAAATAACAAAATGTAGAATTAGTAAAAAGAAAAAACAGTCTTTACTAAGTAAAAAGTGGAAATATTCATTTCTTTTTTTTTAAGTATTCAAACTGACAAATAATAAATATTAAAGTAAAAATAACAAAACATAGAAGAAGCAAGAGGTAAAAGTACTAAAAAGTAAAAATAGTAAAAAGCAAAATAGGTAAAAAATAAAAATTATTACAATAATTTTAATTATTAATATAATAATAAAAAAATAATATTAATTCTTACAATACTTTACTAAATGAAAAAGAAAAATTATAATTTCTCCATTTTTTATAATTTTTTAGTTATTAAATATTTAAAAGGTGAAAATAATAAATGATAATATTAGTAAAAAGTAGAAATGGTAAAAAGTTGAAATAGTATAAAATAAAAACAGCAAAAAGTAAAAGAAGCAAAAATTAAAAATAATAGAAAGTAAAAATAGTGTTTACTAAATATAAAGTAGAATTAATAATTTTTTAGTTGTTAAACTAATAGTTTGTAAACAGTAAAGAGTGAAAATAGCAAAACGTAGAAGTAGTAAAAGGTAAAAGTAGTAAAAAGTAAGAATAGTAAAGAGCAAAATAACTAGAAAGTAAAAATAGTATAATTTACTAAATAAGCAAGAGAAATTATAATTTCTCCTTTTTTTTATAGTTTTTCAATTAATAAATATTAAAAAGTAAAAAAAGCAAAAGGTGAAAATAGTAAATGGTAATAGTAGTAAAAAGTAGAAATATTATAAAGCAAGACGAGTAGAAAATAAAAATAGTATCTACTAAATAAAAATTGGAAATAGTAATTAATAAATAGAAAAAATAAAAAAAAGTGAAAATTTAGTAAAAAGTAAAAAAAATAAAAAAAAGTAAAAATTGTAAGAAGTAAAAAGCAAAAAGTAATAGAAGCAAAAATTTAAAATAGTAAATAGTAAAAATAGTATAATTTACCGAATAAAAAGTAAAATTAATAATTAATAAATAGTCAAAATTAAAAATAGTAAAAGGTAAAAATAATAATTTATAAATAATAAAAAACAGTAAAGAGTAAATAAATAAAAAGTAAATATAGTGAAATGGAAAATAAATAATTAATAAATACTATTATAAAAAATAGCAAACAATAAATGGCAAATAGAAAATGATAAATAGTAAATAGTATTGAATACCGAGAGAAAATTCTTTACTGTCATAGATAAAGAAAAAATTATTGCAATTGTCTGTAACAGAAGTTTCCAATAATATAATGAAAGGACAAATTAAAATATGCGAGATATGTAAAGTACAATGTGTTGTTTAAATGTAGGAATTTTTTTTTTTTATTCTTTTTATTCCCATTTGCAACACATTTGGAACGAATGAGCCTCGCGGGCTTGAATAACGCAATTCTTGACCCCTTGCGATTTCTTATGCGTTTTGTTCATATACTCATATACATATATATACTTAATCTGCTTGGCACACATATCGTTGTTGAGCGCCTACACACATTATCATAGTAAATAATACTTCAATCGTAGAAAACTTTGATTGTAGTTAACCGCTATCAGATTTTATATAGCGTGATCAAGGAGTGCCTGGGAAAACGCAGTTATACATATCTCCGTGGATGTTCGACAAATCGAAACTCGTATAGAATTTCTTTTTCACGAATGTTTCAAATAAAAAAGAAGAGGAAAGAAAAAATTGGAAAAATGATATTTTCTTGTTTTAGTTGCATTACAATAGTGGTTTACTAGAAATTTTTACTACCTGCAATGGGATATTTTTACTGATTACATTTAGTAGAAATTTTTACTGATTTCAATTAGTAACAATTTTTACTGGCTACATTTAGTAGAAATTTTTACTAATTTAAAATTTTTAATTAGTCGAAATTTAAAAATAGTAGTAATTTTTACTAATTTTAATTAGTCAAAATTTAAATTAGTAGAAATTTTTACTATTTACATTTAGTTGAATTTTTATCAATTTCAATTAGAGAAAATTTTTCCTGATTATATAATTAGTAAAAATTATTATACAAATTTGAATCATTAAAAACTTCGACTAATTTAAATTAATAGACATTTCCAACAGTAGAATTTTTACTAAATTTAATTAGTTTAAATTTTAATTAGTAGAAAGTTTTACTATTTTCATTTAGTAAAAATTATTATTAATTTCAATCAGTAAAAATTTTGACTAATTTTAATTAGTGGAAGTTTCAAATTGTAGAAATTTTTACTAATTTCAATTAGTAGAAATTTTTACTAATTACAATTAGTAGAAATTTTTACTAATTTCATTTAGTAAAAATTATTATTAATTTCAATCAGTAAAAATTTTGACTAATTTTAATTAGTGGAAGTTTCAAATTGTAGAAATTTTTACTAATTTCAATTAGTAGAAATTTTTACTAATTACAATTAGTAGAAATTTTTACTAATTTCAGTTAGTAGAAATTTTTACTATTTACATTAAGTAGAAATTTGTTCTTTTTACGTTTAGTAGAAATTTTATACTATTTACACATATTAGAAATTTTTACTAATTTTAAGAAGTAAATTTTTGTTCTAATTACAGTTAGTAGAAATTATTACAAATTCCAATCAATAAAACTTTGACAAATCACATATAGTAAAAGATTTTACTATTTTCAAATTTTAATTAGTGAGAATTTCAATTAGAAAAAATTGTAACTAATTACATTCAGTAGAAATTTTTACTTATATTTCAATTAATTAACATTCCGATTAATAGAAATTTTTACTAAATTAAAATTTTAATTAGTCGAAATTTAAAAATAGTAGAAATTTTTACTAATTTTAATAAGTCGACATTTAAATTAGTATAAATTTTTACTATTTACATTTTTACCAATTTCAATTAGAAAAAATTGTTACTAATTACGTTCAGTAGAAATTTTTACTATGTTTCATTAGTAATAATTGTTTACTTATTATATTTAGTAGAAATTTTTAATAACTTCAATTAGTAACAATTTTTTCTGAATTTTACTATTTATATTAAGGGCATTTGAACCTTGATGACGTCACACATTCTTTGCACAATCTGTAACGTCATCAAGGTTCAAATGCCCTTAAGTAGAAATTTTTATTATTTACATTTAGTATATATTTTTACTAATAATTGTGTTTAGTAGAAATTATTATTAATTTTAATTAGTTGGCATTTTAATTAGTGGAAATTTTTTTTAATTTATATCAGAAAATTTGATCTAATTTTACTCAGTAAAAATTTTGACTAATTTCAAGTAGTGGATTTTTCAAGTAGTAGAAATTTTTACTAATTTCAATTCGTAAAAAATGTTTTTAATTACATTTAGTAGAAGTTTTTACTAATTTTAATTAGTAAAATATTTTTTTAAATATAGCTAGTAGAAATTATTACAAATTCCAATCAGTAAAACTTCCACAAATTACATTTAGTAAATATTTTTTTTTTTTTACTATTTATAATTAGTGAAAATTTTTATTAGTAAAGATTATTTTTAATTACATTCAGTAGAAATTTTTACTATGTTTTATTAATAATAATTGTTTACTTATTATATTTAGTAGAAATTTTTAATAACTCCAATTCGTAACCATTTTTTTCTGATTTTTACTATTTATATTAAGTAGAAATTTTTTTAATTTTAAATCAGTGAAACTTTGAACTAATTTCACTCAGTAAAAATTTTGACTAATTTCAAGTAGTGGATTTTTCAAGTAGTAGAAATTTTTATTAATTTCAATTCGTAAAAAATGTTTTTAATTACATTTAGTAGAAGTTTTTACTAATTTTAATTAGTAGAAAATATTACTAATTTCAATTAATAAAAACTTTGACTAATTTCAATTAATAAACATTTCATGTAGTAAAACTTTACTAATTTAACTATTTGACATTTAATTTGTAGAAATTTTTATTAATTTTAGTCAGTGAAAACTTGTACTAATTTCAATTAGTAAAAATTTTCACTTATTTCAATTACTGGACATTTCAAGTAGCAGAAATTTTTACTAATTACGTTCAGTAGAAGTTTGTTCTATTTAAATTTTGTAGAAACTTTTACTAATTCCAATCAGTAAAAAGTTTGACTAATTACATCTAGTAGAAATTGTGAGTATTTTTAATTAATAGAAATTTTAATTAGTAGAAATTGTGACTATTTTTAATTAATAAAACTTTCAATTAGTAGAAATTGTGACTAATTTTAATTAATAAAACTTTCAATTAGTAGAAATTGTGACTATTTTTAATTAATAAAAATTACAATTAATAGAAATTGTGACTAATTACATTCAGTAGAAACTTACACTTATTTTAATTAGTGAAAATGTTTTTTTATTATATTTAGTAGAAATTTTCACTAATTTTAGTTAGTGAGCATTTCCCTAATTACAATTTAGAGATTACTTTCAAATAAACAGTGAAATTTTTAGCATTTTCTGATCAAACATACAGAAAACTAAATAAAATATATACACATTGCTTCTAAATGATAAAAAGAAAGAAGAAAAACAAATTGAAATTTTCAATCTGTCAAGAACAGTATTCTACAAAGTTCAACTTTTACAAATGTTTTCACCCCAACAATATATATATATATACTAGATGAAAGAAATACGAAAAATCATTTCGCCTACGCTTCTTTTTTCTAAAACACAACTTTTAACTTGAACATAATTTTCCTACAAAGTATAATTCTATTTTAAAAAATCCAACTTTTTTTAGATATTCATATTATATACAAACGACAATTAAGAAGAAATATATTATCAATCATTTCCCCCTTTTTTTTCTTTTAATGAATCAAAATCCTAACGACGATATATAGGGAAATAGGAGTGAGTATATATACATATAAGAGAGAAAGAGAAAAGTCAATGAAATAAATGTTTAATACGCGAGCTATAATTCATGAAATAAGTACGTATTGTCTCACATCTCTAAGAAAGCGAGAGTGCTTAATAAATCACGGCAAAGTAGCTTATTTTTGACAGAACGTATTGCGGAAAACAAATTGCTTTAGGTATAGAGCATAGTCCTTATTGCGATGAGCACTCCTAGATATTTTTCAGCATTGTTACTAAAACAATAGAGATTGCTTTGTAGTGAAAGATTCATAAGAGTCGTGAGTTGCATCATCATGAGCTTTCTCGACAATCTCTTTCTCTCTCTCTCTCTCTCTCTCTCTCTATCTTTGGCTTTTTTTCTTATCTAAGGCCAATAGGTATATTATAAACTCTTTATAAACCATACGTTGGTCAATTGTAATTTATTATAACTCATTAGATTTGCCTAATATGTAACCTGTCTTATGGTGAATAAGCAGTTTGATCATGATTCACAATAAGATAACTTTTAACATGTGTGCACAAAAAATTTACGCACTTTCCCTTTTGATTTTTCATTTTTATTTAGTTCAGAAAAAAATGTATTTGAACTAGGGGAAAATTTTTCATTTCTTTCTATTTTCTTTTAAGTAAATTTTTTTTCTGAAATAAGTAAAAAAATGAAGTTTTTATTTGAATCAAATAAAAACTTGAAATAAATAGAATTTAGTTAAAAATGTAGTCAAAGTTGGACCTTATAGTCAGGGTTGGACCCCCTTATGAACTTTGTTTATAACTTTCATTTTATTTCGCAATTTGCACTAAATAAAATTCTTTGTGTGGAGAAATGAAGTTTTTGTCTGAAATAATTAAAAAAATGAAGTTTTTATTTGATTCAAATAAAATTTACTTGAAATGAATAGAATTTAGTTAAAAATGTAGTCAAAGTTGGACCCTATAGTCAGGGTTGGACCTCCTTATGAACTTTGTTTATAACTTTCATTTTATTTTGCAATTAGCACTAAATAAAATTTTTTGTTGGCAGAAATGAAGTTTTTGTCTGAAATAATTAAAAAAAATAAAGTTTTTATTTGAATCAAATAAAATTAACTCGAAAGAAATAGAATTTAATTAAAATGTAGTCAAGGTTTAATAAATGTGGAGTTAAGTATCAGTAATTAGTAAAAAATTTCCAGAATTCTTTTACTACTTTCCACTTGAAGTTTATTAAAGTAAATATTAAAATTGATGAAAAAATGAAACAAATATTTAAATAAAGAATAAATAATAATAATAAGTAAATAATTGTAATAAAATAATTGGTAAAATGAAATAAAAAAATAAATTTTAAATAAAATAATAAATGTACAAATAAATTATAAATATTTGAAATTAAAATAACTAATTGAAATCAGTAAAAATTAAAAAATTCTACTAATTTTTAGTAACATTTTAGTATTTTATATCTGACTTTTGTTAAAATAAATATTAAAATTAATAGTAAATAATTAAAGTAAATAATTATGTTAATAATAAATGTTAATAAATAAGAAAAATTGTAATAACTGATTGCAATTAGTAGAAATTTTTACTAATTTGAATTAATGACCGACTTTTTGCTTTTCAATTAGTAAATTTTAGTAATAAATAGAAATTTCTACTAATTAATTAGTAAAATTTACTAATAAATAAACTTTACCAATAAATACTAATTTCTACTAATTTATTACAAAACTTTACTCATTCAAAAGCAAAAAGTCAGTCACTATTTCAAATTAATAAACATTTTTACTAATTGAAATTTAGTCAGTAGTTGAATTTTTTAAAAATAAATAACAAATGTTAAAATAAATAATTAACGTTGTTATAAATTCAATAAATGTTGTAACAAGTAATAAATATTAAAATAAATAATAAATATTGTAATGATAAATATTTTAGTATAAATAATAAATATTTTAATGATAAATATTTTAATAAATAATAAATATTTTAATGAATAATAAATATTTTAATAAATAATAAATATTTTAATGAATAATAAATATTTTAATTAACAATAAATATTCCAATAAAAAATAATTATCGAAATAAAGATAAAAGGGAAAATTAGAGATTTAGCAATAAATTCATTCGGATTAAACAATGAACTATGTCAATGATCTGAGATTTTAGTATATATAATACAAAATCGCTTTCGCTTTAGTCACGTAATTTGGATATTTAACCGTTTATATATTTATATAGTAATATAAAGAGGAAAAAATTTGCTATTAATCGAAAAATGGCATTTCAATGCTTGATTGAAGCCTATCGGCACAATAGTTTCGCTGCGTTGCTTTCACTGATGAAAGGGAACAGCCCACTTACTCCCACGAACATGCGGTTCTTTCGATAATCACTTCCATATAAATGGCTCTAAGGAATTATTCTCTAAAATGTCATCCCATAGAAGTCAAAAATTCGACAATGAATAAAATACCACTAGACATGAAACTTTATTCTTTGTCAGAAAATATGATTTATTTTGAAGTAAATTTTTTATTTCTTCTCTAAAATTCTTTTCTCTGAACTTTGTGTTTTTTAATTAGTTTTTGTTATTTTTTTCATATTTTTTATTATTTGTCATTTTTTATTATCTTTTTGCTTTTTTGTTTTTTTGTTGTTGTTTTTTTGTTCTTTTGTTTTTATTGTTTCTTGTTTCTTTATTGGTTATTAATTATTTGTCAGCTTCTACTATTTTTTGCATTTTCAATTTTTTATTGTTTCTTATTTTTTTTTGTTTTCATTTATTTGCTGTTTTATTATTTTTTATTTTTTTATTGTTCTTTTATTATTTGTTGTAATTTTTTATTACTTTCTTGTTATTTATTATTTTCTAAAACTCTAATAAATTTTTAGTCTTTAATAGTTTTTTATTTATTTCTATTTTACTTTATCGCTTATCCATTATTTTTTTCTTTTTTTTTTGGTTTTCTATTACTTTTTATGGTTTTTTACTTTTTGATATATTTTCTATTATTTTCTTGTTATTTTTTTTGGTTTTTTACTTTTGTTGAGTTTTTTTTTTATTCTTTTGTCGTTCTTTATTATTTTCTGACATTTTCTATTAGTTTTGGTTTTTTTATTAGTTTTCTATTTATTTTTTGGTTTTCCTCTTTGCGTTTTTATTTATTTTTTTTTGTTCTTCTGTATTGATTTCTTATCATTTTTTTTTTTATTTTTCTTTATTGACTTTGTATTATTTTATTAAACTATTCTGTTTCTGTGTTGTGTTTTATTAGCTTTTGTTTTTCTTTATTGGTTTTCTATTATTTTCTGTTTATATTATTTTTTTGTTTCTCTATTCTTTTGTTTTTATTAGTTTTTCTTTTTCTGTATTGGTTTTTAAATATTTTTTTGTTTTTCCCTTTTGGTTTTTTTTTATTATTTTTCATTTTTCTTTATTGGTTTATTAATATTTTTTGTTTTTCCTTGTTGGATTCTTAATTCTTTCCGCTATCAATTTTTTTTGTTTCTATTATTTGTTGGCATTTTTGATTACTTTCTTGTTATTTTTATTTGCTTTTAATTTTTTTTGTTTTACTGTATAGATTTTTTGTTAGCTTTTATTACTTTTTGACATATTTTCTATTATTTTCTTGTTATGTTTATTGGTTTTTTACTTTTGTTGAGTTTTTTTTTTATTCTTTTGTCGTTTTTTATTATTTTCTGACATTTTCTATTAGTTTCTGTTTTTTATTGATTTTCTATTTGTTTCTTGGTTTTAATTTTTTTTTCGTTTTTCTCTATTGCTTTTTATTAGTTTTTATTATCGTTTGATATTTTTTATTATTTTTTTAAATTGTTTTTTATTGATTTTTTGTTTTTCTTTATTGATTTTATATTTTTTGGTTTTCATTATTTTTTATCAGTTTTTATTCTTAACTATATTGATTTTATATTGTTTCCTTTGTTTTGTTCTATTACTTCTTCAATATGTTTCGATTTCCTTCAATAGTTTTCTATTATTTTTTTGTCTTTCCTTTTTGGTATGGTATTTTTTTCAAAAATTATTAATTAATAAATATTTTTAAAAATTCTCTCAAAAAACACATTTCGTATAAATAAAGTACAAAAATTTAAAGGAAAAATCTTTCTTTGGAATATATATATATATATGAAGTGTAGCGAGTACAGAAATTCTGTGATCGTTATTAATGAATGATTAGAATTTTATGATGCATGAATCTCGAGGGTTGCATTTTTATCCTTTATGCACATACATATGTATACACATATATAGTTTCACTGTAGTGCGTTGAAAAGTTTTTTATTTATGGATTTCAGTATCGTTACCATAATCTCAAAGATATCAAGAGTACAAGAGGCTGCTTTCTCATGGAGAAAGATGACTAGGCATAAGGGAAACTTTACTGACCTTTCAGGATATCGCGAAATGGCTGTCCTTACACCGGGACTTTATATAGAGAATATCCCCGAGTAACGTATAAGTGCACATTGAACATGGACCAAAGAGATTTTTTATGGCCTCCATAAGCTCAAGATCAAGACTTGATGTGAAGTAGTGAAGTAATCTTTTCTCTTCTCAAAAAATGTGTATTATTACCTTTACGACCATATTTCCTTCTTTCTCCCTTTTTTTTTATTAATTTATTCAAACGATTTTCGGTGAATTAGTTTTCATAAAGGAAAAACCGGATTTTTTTGAATAATTTTTCGGTTATTTTCTTGCGAAAAAAATTAGTTGTGATAAAACAAATAGCAGGCTTCGTATTCATCGTCTAAAACCTACTATTTACTATACTTTTTTTACGATTTGCTACTATTTGAATACTTTTTATAGATTTGTGACACTAAAAGCTACGTTTTCCTGTTTTTTTTCATATTATTAGTTGCGTTACGAAATACATTAATAAATTTGTGCTTAGAAATTTTAATTTAATAAAATAATTACAATATTAGGGGCATTTATAATATGAACTACTGATATTCGTATTTTATGATTTTAACCCACTTTTCAATTTTACGTTCACATTCACTTTTCTATATATTTTACGAGATTTATTAACAATGAAGTGCGCACACATTATCTCATTAAAAGGAAATAAAACTCCACCTGTAATTAACTACACATTAAACTGAGCAGTTAATTACAGTGCAATGAGAATGAAAACTTGTTAGTTTATTGATAGCTGTTTTAACTTCGTTTATATTTTTTCTCCCCTGAGTCGATAAATTTCATCTCGATAAATTTCTCTCCAAATTTTTAGTATTTTTTTTTCTTTTTTCTTGTAAATTTTTTGATATTTATGGAATATTATTTAGATTTTGAAAAAAATATTACTGTTAAAATATTTCTTTCTTAATTTTTTTTCGGCTATGAAAACTTTTTGGATTTTTTTAGCTAAAAAATTATTTTCTTTTTTACTTCTGAAAAAAGTTGTGGAACATTTAAATCATTAAGTTTTGAAGGGTGTTGTATTATTCAGGCCAGAAAGTAGTATAAAGATTTAGGGAGTATAAGGATTTTGCAGGGATCTTTTTGAATGTGGTGAAAAATCTAGAATAGGTGCTTTTTATGCCAGATCGTTCACGCTGAGTTTGAAAGAAAATTCTCAAAAAATCTCTCGAGCAGACTCAAGAGAAAGATAAACTTTAAAAAACTATTTCGCGGTGGGAAAAATTCCGATTTAAGTTAATTTTCATGTCTTTTGACACTTTTCAAAGATAAATAGAGAAATTTTTTTTTTCTTCTTTTTCGAATTCATTATGGCATTGTCACTTTACTTTTCTTTACTTTTTTTCTTTAATTTTCTCACCCATTTCGCCTGTTTCGTTATAATTTCCACCTTTTTTGTAAATTTTTGCGCAAAAAAATCCAAAAATTTTGTTTCTAAAAATGTTAAATTAATTTATACTTTAAATCTTTATTTTAATTTGTTCAAACTTTCGTCGATTAAAATCGAAGAGTTTGAGTTTTATTCGTCGAAACATTTAATTTTTAATACAGAATTTTACTATTCTTATAGAAAATTTTACTAAATCCGAAGTAAATTTTACTGTAATTTATACTGAGATCATTGTGATCATTAAATTATTTATAATTGATAAATTTCTAAATTATTATTATTTTTTTATAAATTATTATTTAATATTGATTAATAGAGACAATCAAAAAAAATTATTCAGTAAATTTATTATTTCTTTCATTTTTTAATAATTTTAATGAGTGTTTTCTTCTTGTTTTAGGTGAGTTAAACAACATCTTTCCTGTCGAGCTTATTTCGTAAGTAAATAAATATTAAAAAATTATATAATTTTATTATTATAAATAAAATATAATTATCAAGAGAATTCACTTATTTCAAAGCAAAAAATAAAAAAAACGGACACTTTGATCCCTGTATAAAATTTTTTTTTTAAATTCTTTGCTTTGAATTGATGATGAGAGTTTTAAACAATAAAATGCTTATGTAAGAATGCATTTTGAAAGTAGTAGCTAATATAACGCGTGTTGTGCTTGGGATCATAAATCGTAATAACCATTTTTGGAAGACTTCCAACAAGGTGTCTTAACTTTCCGTTCGCCAAGAACTTTTTACAAATCAAGTTGTCCATTTGAACTCCATTCATTGAAAGTTAAATGTCAGTTACCGCGCGCTTTGTGTATATAAGATTTATTGACATAAACGCATGTTTAAAGAGTTAAAAACAATGACAGAAGGCGATTTATCAGTTGTAAATAAAATTGACAAATGGATTCCTCTAGCTTTCACTATAAATAAATTTCAGCCATTTTGTGATAAATTCCTCTTATTCACTTTCTTATACATACAATACACGCACGTATGCAAAAAATGTTTCTTTCGTTCCTTTTCATTACGTAACATTTCTTTAGAAAATTATTTTCAATTTTGTAATAAATTTCGAAAATTTACAATATTTATTAATTGACTGGCAATTTAAACATTTTTTTTTTAATTATAATAAATTAATTTTATTTATATAAGTATTTAAAATAGAAAATATGCCTAATATTAATTTTGGAAAAATGAAAAAAACTTAATAATAATTTTGGTAAAATTAAAAAATTTGTCTAATATTAATTATTTGGTGAAATTAAAAAATTTCTAATGTTAATAAATTTTCGTAAAAATGACAAACAAAAATTCTTTTTTTTTATACACTGTATTAATTAAATTTAATTCAACGATTTGTGAGGTATATTTAAATAATACTAGCGAATATTTCCTTTCTCGTCAAGTGAGAACCAACTAATAAATAATTTCTTAATCCTGCTTTATAAGCACTGTAAATATTACGCTCGTGTTTTGTAAGCAGCTTAACTTTTTCGAGTTGAATCTAAGTTTAAATTATAATGCAAACTCTGCGGTATAATTAAATCATGATGATGGGGAGAATAAACAAAGTAAATAGAGGACATATTAAAATGGCTTAAAATTCGTTTACCTGTAAAATACATAATTTCTCTACAATAATTAAATAGACTTTTTTTTCTCTCTCAATTGACAATATTATTATAATAATAATAAATTAGTTCTGAAAATCTGAATATTTTTATAATTTTTTTTTCTGGTTACGAGTATTTTAGTATTAAAAAAAAAGAATATAAAAAAAATTTCAGCAAAATGAAAAACATGCGAAAAGTAAAGAAAAATTTGAAAAAAAGTCTAAAATAAAAGTTAATTAAAATAGAAAAAGAAATAAAATAAAAAATAGAAATTTAAATTACACTTAAATTATAATAAATTTAAATATTTACAATAGAAATTAATTTTTGATAAATTTGTTTATTTTACTAAAATTAATATTAGAAAAATAAAAGAGATAAAATTAATATTAGAAAAATAAAAGAGATAAAATTAATATTAGAAAAATTAAAGAGATAAAATTGAAGAAAGAAAAATTTAAAGAGATAAAATTAAAGAAAGAAAAATTTTATGAGATAAAATTGAAAAAGGAAAAAATTAAAGAGATAAAATTAAAGAAAGAAGAAATTAAAGAAAAAATAAATAAAAAAATAATATAAAAGTATATCAGTTAGAAAAAGAGTTATGAAATAGAAAAAAAAAATGTTATTTTTACCCTCAAATGAAATAGTTTTATACTGCTTGTGTTAAATTAAATTTGTCTATTTGAATTTTGAAATGATTGAAATTGAAGTTGCTTTTGAGTCAAAGAAACGTACGCTTATTCGGTCAGTGCTCATACTGGATAAATTCGTCAGAATGAAACAGAAGTTTCATGAAAGTGAAAATAAAAAATTTTAAAATCGTTTTCATGTGAAAATTTACTCTCTACAGTAGATACACATTGCTGATATTTTTTTCTCCTTTTTTTTCATATTTTGATAAAAATTGTTCACTGACATGAATTTGCAGAAAAAAACAAGATTCTTTGAAGTCAAAAAAAAAAAAAAAAAAATGAATTCTCCACATTGAAATAGGGTTTCAGCAAGGGCCTAGCTGGTTTTTCTAGACTGACAAGGACTTTCTTATTTTTTTGTTTATTTTATGTTTTTGTTTATTTTTTCTCTTTGTTTATTTTATGGTTTTGTCTATTTTTTCTCTTTGTTTATTTTACTTTTTCTTATATTTTATGCTTTTGTTCAGTTTTTCGTTTTTGTTTATTTTACATATTTTTTATTTTTCCTTTCTGTTTACTTTTTGCTTTTGTTTATTTCTCGCTTTTATTTATTCTTTCTTTTTGTTTACTTTACTTTTTTTTCGCTTAGTTTATTTTACATTCTTGACTATTTTCCTTTTTTTTACTTTATGTTTTTTGCTTTTTTTAAGTGTTTGTTTATTAATTTCATTTTGTTTAGTGTAGAATTTTTTTAAAAAATTTTTTTCATACTTTGTTTATTTAACGCTTTTTTTATTTTTATTTTTTTATTTACTTCATGATTTTTTAAATACGTTTTGTTTATTTTATATTCTTGTCTATTTTTTTTTGTTTTGTTTATTTTTTTTACTTACTTTTACGTTTTGGTTTATTTTTTTTTTTGTTTATTTATTTTACGTTTCTGTTTATTTCATATTCTTGTCAATTTTTTTGTTTTGTTTACGTAACGTTTTTGTTTATTTTATGTCTTTGTTTGCTTCTTGTTTTTGGCTATTTTTCTTTTGTTTATTTTTTCGTTTTGTTTTTTCGTTTTGTTTTTTATGTTTTTGCCTAGTTTTTTTTGTTTACTTTACTTATTGTTTAGTTTATTTTAGATTTTTGTCTGTCGGTTTACTTACTTTACGTTTCTTATTTTTTTATGTATTTGTTTATTATTTTCATTTTGTTTAGTGTAGAATTTTTTTTTAATTTTGTCACTTTGTTTATTTGATGCTTTTTTTATTTTTATTTTGTTAATTATTTTTGTTTATTTTATATTCTTGTCTATTTTTTTGTTTTGTTTACTTTCTATTTTTGGTTTCTTTTAAGTTTTTGTTTATTTTCTCTTTTCACTTACTTTAGGTACGTTTTGGTTTATTTTTTTTTGTTTATTTTACGGTTTGGTTTTTTTTTGGTTTACTTTATGTTTCTGTATATTCTATATTCTTGTGTATTTTCTCGTTTTATTTACTTTACGTTGTTGTTTATTTTATCTCTTTATTATTTATTTACTTTTTGTTTTTGTCTATATTTTTTTTTTCGTTTTGTTTATTTTATGTTTTTGACAATTTTTTTGTTTTGTATGTTTTTTGTTTTATTTATTTTAACTGTTTGTTCATTTTTTATTTTGTTTACGTTACGTTTTTATTTATTTTTCGCTTTTATTTTTTCTTTCTTTTTATTTACTTCATTATTTTGTTTGTTTATTTTCGTTTAATTTATTTTACATTCTTGTCTATTTTTCGTTTTATTTACTTTACGTTTTCTTTATTTTTTTGTTCATTATTTTCATTTTCTTTAGTTTACGATTTTTTTTTTCATTTTTTCGCTTTGTTTATTTTACCCTTTTTTTAATTTTTTTTTGTTTACTTTATCGTTTTGTGAATTTTTTTCGTTTATTTTATATTCTTGTACATTTTTTTTGTTTTGTTTATTTTTCATTTTCGTGTTCTTTCAAGTTTTTGTTTATTTTATCTCTTTGTTTATGTTTATTCTTTTTACTTACTTTATCTTCCGGTTTATTTATTTTATTTTTTTACCTTTCTGTTTATTTTACATTCTTGTCCATTTTTTCGTTTTGTTTATCTTTTGTTTTTGTCTAGTTTTTCGTTTTATTTATTTTAAGTTTTTGTTTATTTAACGCTTTTGTTTATTTTAGGTACGTTTTTGTATTATTCACAAGTTTTGAATGTTTAAACCTTTAAACAAACGAAATATTTTCTTAAATTACTGATCGTTAAAAAAATTGAAAACCTAAATTAAACATTCAGAAACTTGATAATTATTTTTTTTTTTGGTATTTGACAAAAAATGATTGTAATAAATTTTTAATCTAAAGAAAAAATAAATAAACTTTATCTTGAACTTTCAGAACGTTAGGAACATTTTTTGTTTAGTAGTGATATTCCCTTTTGAAATTTATATATTTGAAATAAGTGGAAGATTCCATCCTTGGAAGGATTTTAAAATTTTCTTTTTTTTATCTTCTGACAACAATAAAATGATGACATAACATCATTATGTTTATTTTTGTTGATTATTATAATTATTTTTTTTCCTTTACTAAAGAGATCGGTTAAATTATTATTATTGAGTTAAACATGGTGCGTGCAAAAGTCTATCTTGAATCCAGAGATTGCCCTAACGAATTTCCTGCCTGAGAAAGCATTGCCCGTAAATCACTTAAGAGGAGAAACGCCGGTAGTTCTGTACTCGCCTACACCTTTTTAACGACTACCTAGTTCATGATACTCTCCGTCCGGTGAAATAACCCGTGTTACTCTTGATGAACCTATTTCCGCAACTGTGAACCTGTCTTGATTAATCAAGCGAATAGCTCTGTACTGGCCCACCCTCTATTCCTCCTGCTCCTCCTCCTTCTCATTTCTCGCAGTGAAAGCTGACGAGTAACGATAAACGAATGATTGAATTATTTCGTTCGCAAACTTTACATTCTCAACTCTCTGCCGCCACAACATTTTTTTTCTCGCTTCTTTTCTTTATTTTTCTTTCTTTCTCTCTCTCTCTCTCTCTCTCTCTCTCTCTCTCTCTCTCTCTCTCTCTCTCTCTCTTTGCTTTTTTTTCTCTCTTTCCTTATTTTTTTAATTCTTCACCAACACGAAACTTGCGATTGGCCCTTGACGCCTTTGCCGGAAGGAAACATCACTCTTAACTCTAGTGGCATTGTACGTCTGCTTTTTAACACTGGGTTATAAAAAGTGTTTGAGTTAATGTTTGTCGCAGCTGCTCTATAAAAATTCTTTTACAGTTTTCAACGTGTTCGGAACCAATTTCGTTTAGTTGGAAATTACATTTTTCATTTTTGATTTTTGTTTTAAAATTTCTATTCTCTATTTAGAAATATGTTTTTTCTTCTCTTTTTTTTAAATTGAAATTTAAATTAAAATTACATTGGAATTTTTATTCTGTATTTTTAGAGTAAAAATACAGTAAAGAATAAAGTATTTTTAAAACGAAAAAAATTAAACACTCAAAGTGTATTTCACTATTATTCGGAGTAAATTTTACTGTATTCAAAACGAAAAATATTTACTTTAAATTTTTTTAGTAAAATAGTAATGAACTTTTTTTGTTTTCTTTAAATTTTATTTACAATCTATCAACAAAATCCTAACACAACTATTATATAATCTCTATGGCTACTAATAAATTAATCGTATTATGTTATTTTATACGTTCGGTTGCGTTGCATTAAATCTATTTACTCGTTGGCAAAGTATTCGTTCACTAAATATTCACGGTATCCACACCACATTATTTCCCAATAAAATGCCAATCGAAATTTGAGTGTGCAGATAAACGCGAAATGTCAAATAAATTACGATTATTCCCTTTCGACTAATCCGATGATTCACTATGACATCTGCAATGACATTGTGGAATTAGATCGTTTTGCCAATTATAAAACTTGTCCCAATGTCACTTTTTATTTAGTGCAATATTTCCTTTTTTTCAATTCGACACGTCGTATAACAGAAAATTTTTCTCTCTGTTCACTAATTAATTTATTTTTTGTAATTATAACTAAATTATTTAAAGTTTTCAGATTCTGACATGAGGGAAAAAAAATTTCTTTTTTTTCTTTTCGTTGACGAAAAGAAAGACATTTTTTGCTAAAAGAAATTTGTGACATTAGAAGCTGTATTTTTCTTTTTTTTTTTTAATGAGATTAAAAATTAAAAATTCATTAATAGTAGAAATAAAATACAGAATAAAATTTTTCTGATTCTTGTGAATCGTCTATAATAAGTTTTTTATTCGTCAAATATAATTTTTCGATAGCTACTTTTCTATTATTTTTTTTCAGTTTTAAAACTACTTATTGCTACTTTCTTCAAAACATTAATGTACGAAGCCTGCGTATAGATAATTACTCTCTAAATCAGAATTTGTGGGTTCAGATTTTCGAAAGAGGAAATATTTAATATTAATTAAAATTTATGAAAAAATATTGTGTCAAAATAAATTTTCAAACATCGAAAAATTAAAATGGAAAAGAGAGCAGCGAGCGCCTTCGTTATAAAGATGAAAAATGTGTTAAATTCAGTCTGAATACGAGTGCCAAGGAACGAATGAATCAAACCATTGATCTAATGAACGTTGACGGTTTTCTTGTTGACAGTGAATTGTCGCCAAGGAGCTTTCAGGTCTTAAATACCTTGTAAGTACATGCGAAGCAAAGTTACCTGTTCGAAGGCGAACATTTCGAATGTCAGCTATTGAACAGCGCCGAGCAATCTATTCCAATTTAACACTTGCTATGTGGCATTAAATAATCGCTTTCGTCTTCGGAGAAACTGGTCCCCGCATTGAATAATGGAATTTTATCCAACGAGTTTGTACTTAGTTTGGTTGGCAAGAATCTCTCTCTCTCACTCTCTCTCTCCTTCTCTCAGTAAGTCGGTGTTGTGACAGTAAAGAGCTTGAAATAAATCTTAGTTATAATCATTTCTTTTTCAACTGTTCATCCCACGACGAACATAAATCATGAAATGGCGATTCTCATATTATGCCAAAAGACCTTCTGAACCTTTTCCGCTATAGATTTTTGTTATATTATATTTTTGATTTTTTGAACGAGTATAGTCGTCATGAGTATTTTATTCCTTATAAAGATAATCCACACTATCTAAATACAGGCTTCGCACTCATTTACTAAATCCTACTATTCGCAATTTTTTTTACGTTATGCTATCATTTGGGTACTTTTTTTTTAGATTCCAGCCACTAAAAGCTACTATTTCTGTTTTTTTTCTGAGAATTTCCGATAATTTAAATTAGCTAGTAATAAAAATCAAAAAACTATTCTCAAAAATTATAATCAAATTCTTTAAAACGATTCAACTATTTTCAATATCTAGTATTTTAATCAAATTTCGGAAAAGAATTCAATTATTCTTTTATTAATAATTATTAAAAATTATTCATCCAAAATTCAATTCTTTTCATAAATAATAAAATTTCAACAGGAATTCAATTCATTTAGAATAGCATTTTCAATAAAGTTTCGAAAAAATCAATTATTTAACAAAATTTTGTTATCTAAAAATTAATTCTTACCTAAATTTTTATACAATTCTTCACAATAATTCAATTACATTAATTAATTCAATTACATTTTTCATGGAAATTAAATTTTTTAATAAAATTTTTGATAAAATTCTAAGCAAGAATTCAATTATTTTCATAAATAATAAAATTCATCGCAGGATTCAATTATTTTTAATTTAATTTTACAGAAATTACTCAAAAAATGTAATTATTCTGCAAAATTCAATTTTCATTCCTTGAAAAAATCGATTATTATTTTAAAAAATGTGTTTTTAAAATTATTTGGAACATTTCAATTATTTACAAAGGTATTAAAATTTTTCACAGGTATTCAATTATTTTCAAATATTTTAATAAAATTGCTCAAAAGAAATCAATTATTTTAAATTTAAATACAATTTTAATTTAATTTTTTTCCTTAAATATTTCATTTTAATAAAATTTTAATAAAATTCTTTGCAAAATTCAATTATCTACATAAATAACAATATTCATCACAAGAATTCAATTATTTTTATAAATAATAAATTTCTTCTTGGAAATTCAATTATTTTAAAAAATTCTAATAAAATCGTTCGCAAGAATTCAATTATTTTTATAAATATTAAAACTCATCGAAGAATTTCAATTATTTTTAATACTATTTTAAATTAATTAATTAAAAAATTCAATTATTTTCACAAATACAATTTTCCACAAGAATTCAATAATTTAAAATTAAATTTTTATAATATTTATTATATTTCGAAGAAATTAATTATTTAAAATAATGTTTATAAAATTTTAATTACAAATTCAATTATTGTCAAAAATTAAAAATTTTTTAACAGGAATTCAATTATTTTTAAATATTTTAATAAAATTTTTCTCAATAATTCATTTATTTTTATAAATAATAAAATTCTTCTCAGAAATTCAATTATTTTTGAAAATTTTGATAAAATACTTTGCAACTATTCAATTATTTTCATAAATAATAAAATTCATTGTAGGATTTCAATTATTTTAAACACAATTATAATTAAATTATTTTGAAATAATTCAATTATTATTCTTTTAGATTTTAATAAAATTCTTCCCAAGAATTCAATTATGTCGATGAATAACAAAATTATTCCGGAAAATTCAATTATTTTGAGTTATTTTAATAAAATTCTTTGCAAAATTCAATTATCTTCATAATAAACAGTATTCATCACAAGAATTCAATTATTTTTAAAAATTCTTATAAAATCGTTCTCAAGAATTCAATTATTTTCTTAAATAATAAAATGCTTTTTGGGAATTCAATTATTTTCAAACAAATTTAATAAAATGACACACAGACATTGAATTATTCTCAAAAATTTTAATAGAATTCTTTGTAAAATTTAATTATTTTTAAAAACTTTCCGCAATTCAATGATTTTTAATATCTACTATTTTCATAAAATTTCCAAACAGAATTCAATTATTTAAAAAATTTGTTGTAAAAATTTTCCTAAGAATTCAATTCTTTTCATGAATAATAAACATTTCTCAAGAATTCAATTATTTAAATTATAATTTCCATGAAAAAAGTCGAAAGAAATCAATTATTTAAAAATTTTTATAAAATTCTTCTCAGAAATTCAATTATTTTTAAAAATTTTGATAGAATTCTTTGCAACTATTTAATTATTTTCATGAATATTAAAGTTCATTGCAGGATTTCAAGTATTTTAAATACAATTTGAATTACATTATTTTTAAATAATTCAACTATTCTTTTAGATTTTAATAAAATTCTTACCAAAAATTCAATTATGTCGACGAATAACAAAACTATTCCCGAAAATTCAATTATTTTGAGTTATTTTAATAAAATTCTTTGCAAAATTTAATTATCTTTAACAAAAACATTGATTCATCACAAGAATTCAATTATTTTTAAAAGTAATAAATTTTTTAATTTAATTTTTCCATAGCTACTTTTTTTAGAGAAAAAAGGAACAAAATTAACTCTACAATCCTTATATGTCGAAGTTTTTACCTCGGTTTTCATTCTAATTAGAGTTATTATGTTGTAAATTTTTCTAATTCATCAATAAACATTTTAATTAATTCAGAAGCAAAGAGTCGAATCATTGCGAGTACAAATAGTTGAAAATTTTTGAAAGTTATTTGCAAAATAAATTATTCTTGTATTTATAAGTTTATATAAAGAATATTAAAAAATTATAGCATATAAATATTTAATAATATTACAATAAGCATATTACTGGAATATAATAATATAATTACATTTTGTAATGATTTTAATAATAAAATATTCATGTCAATCGATAAATACTCAGTTATAGAAGAGGAAGCAATATTAACTTCATTCAATTTCAATAAAACTGACCTGTCGAGATAGAAATATTTCAATAATTAATAACATTAAACGTTTATGCATATATATATTTAAATATTATAAACCTATGCAGAGAATGGAGTATAAGAATATTTATGTCGACTATTAATCTCAAATTACCCGACTAATTATTCAAAAATAGATCCTATAATTATGAAAATTCATTTCAACTTTTACTTTGACTAATTACATCAAATAAATTTCAATTGCTTTTTACGTAATTTATTAAAGGAGAAATATTATTATCATTATTAAAATTAATATTATTATAATATTATTTTTATGATTATAACGCGAAATTTAAAGAAATAAAATATTTAATGTAAATAGTTGAAGGGAATCAATTGATTTGAAATAATAAATCCCATCAAGAGTAAATAATAGTTTTTTTTTCTAGAAAAAAAATGTATCATAAATTGACTTGTCCTGCGCTATCAAGATACACGTATCTCTGGCAAAGTACACTTATCAGATATGACAAGGGTCGTCAGCAATTTTCAGTAACAAGCCATTATCAGCCATTAGCGACATGAAAGCAAGCAAATACTGTCGTAATACACTTGAGAAAATTAAATTTTGGTCGAGACAAACCTATATTGATCCTGAGTGATAGTCAAGATAAAAGAAATCACTTTTTTTTCCTTTTAGTTTATAATTGTCAGTGCAATTTTCCTGTTAATTGTTGCAAAAGCATCATTTTCGTTTCTAATTTGCAAAATTTTATTTCTACTATTCTCTCTAAATTTAAATTAATTGAATTTTCACTAATTCAATCCGTACATTTAATTGTAACTAATTATCAGTTAATTTTTGCAAAATTACTGCAACTTCTTCTGAAAATATCGACAAAAATTAAATTAATTCGAAAAAAGTCCAACTGAATGACACATTTATGAAAATTTTATTAGAATAATTTTTCTTTTGTATATGATGATAATTTAAAGAATAAAATAAAAAAAACAGCATAAACAATAAATAAATAATAAATGAACAGTAAATAAGCAATAAATGAACAATAAAAATAAACTTAGGAAACGATGTAAATACAAATGAAAGAAGAGCATTTGCAGGAATTTCCGCGAAATAATAAGGAGACTAAGACTAAACTTAATTAATAAAATAAATTTATTCTCAAGACTGTTGGGTATTTTCCCTATTTTGCTTGGGGTCCGGTATATGGCATTCCCCTTAATTGCGTGCTTTCTAAGTGGCACCGATTACAACTAACGAGGACTAATGTTGAAGACTTGGTTTCCCTGGATTCCTAAAACTGACAGGGGTTAAACAAACGTGTAAAATTCCTCTGACGCATTTAATCAGTAGTCACGCGTGTCTAAACGACAATTATTCCATTTAGAAAAAAAAAGAGAAAAAAATACTTGCACCATTAGCGAATATAAATATTTATCTGACCGTAAAAGAAAGTACTTTCATTTTGAAGAAAAAAAAATCTCAATAAACTTAAAACTTCAAATTTAATTAATACTAGCTGACTTCTCACTTACTTTTTTTAAATAAAATTAACAATTTTAAAAATAATAGAACGTAGAAATATTTAATTCGAATTTTTTTTTTTATAAAAATAAAATATGAATTGGAATATATAGTTTTGATATTATTATAATTGTAATAATCGTATATTCTGACATAGAGAATTCAGGGAAAAGTCAGGAATTTTTATTAAAAGTACTGAAAAAAATTAAATTTTTAGAATTCATAAGAAAATTCCGAATTTTTGTGTCTTTTGTTTGACTCATAAACTATAAAATTACCACGAATTCAAATACAAAACCTTCAATTTTTTAATTTATGACAAAAGTTTCTTTTTAAATAACTTAAATCTTGAACAACTATCATAAAATAAATAAATTATTTAATGAATAATTTTACTTAAATATCTCAAAATTAATTAAATTTTAAAAGAGTTGCGTTTACAATTTTCATAAATAAATCAACTTCAAACGGTTTCAATTTGAAATAAAATTTCAATGTTTAATAAATTTAATTAGAAATTTTAATGAACTTAGATTTTTGAAAAAATTCAAAAATTCAAAATCTTCTAAAATTAGTTAAATTTGTCAATAATATATTTAACTAATTATTAAAAATAATGGATTTATAAAAGAATTTTAGTTAAAAACACTAAAAAAATTGAATTTTGAAGAAGTTACGAACGATTGCAGAAATTCAATTATTTTCAAAAGTAATAAAATTCTTTATCACAAAATTCAATTATGTTTAAAATTTACAAAAAAATTTCGACAAAATCCCAATTATTATCTTTATAAATAAAAAAATTCTTCTTCAAAATTCTAATATTTTCAAAAATTTTCCATATTTATTATTTTCAATATTCTAATATCTATTATTTTCAATATCTACTATTTTAATAAATTTCCCAAAAGAATTCAATTATTTAAGAAAAAAAACGTAATAAAACTCTACGCAAACATTTCATTATTTTTATAAATAATAAAAATTTTTACAGGAATTTAAATATTTATAAAATATTGTTCATAAATATTAAAGTTCTTCTCACGGATACAAATATTTTTGAAAATTATATTAAAATTTGTTGCGAGATTGTAATTATTTTTATAAATAATAAAAATTTCTCAGGAATTCAATTATTTACAAATTTTTTCGCAATAATTCAATTATATTAAAAAATAATATCGTTTTTTTACAAAGTTTCAATTATTTTCATAAATAATAAAACACATCGCAGAATTTCAATTTCAATATTCAATTATTTTTGAAAATTTTATTTAAATTCGTTGCGAGAATTCAATTATTTTCATAAATAATAATGTTAATCTCGGATATTTAAATATTTTTGAAAATTAAATTAAAATTCGTTGCGAGAATGCAATTATTTTCATATAAATATTAAAAATTTCACAGGAATTCAACTCTATACAAATTTTTTTAGTAAATTGCTTCACAATAATTCAATTATTTTTCTAAAATTTTAAGACACTGGATCCTCTTTTATTATTATAAAACATGAAGAAATCGATTAACTTGAAGGTTTGAATTTCAAATTTTTAAAAATCTTAATTCCTATAGAAAATAATAATAATAATAATTAAATATATAAAATATTTAAAAAAGAAATTGTTTTCGAATAATTTTACAAATATTCGTTAATAAATTTAACAGATCATTTTTTTTCATTAAAATTTTTTCCTTTATTTTCTAAAAATTCAAAAATTTTCAGTTTCATTTTCAATTAAATTTTCTAATTGACAAATATAATTTATAAACATTTTTTTCCTTTATTTTTAAAAAACTTTGAATTTTATTAAAACTATTGAAATTAAGAAATAGAATTGATGCAAATTATTTTCTTATGAAAATTGAGAATTTTCTACAAAAATATTAAGAAACGGGAATACCAAATGTTTTTCTTCCCAAAAGAAAAAAAATGAGTTTTTAAACAATTTTTTTATTGAGAAATAAAAATTATGCATAAAATGGGTATATTTTCTACTTCTTAATCAAAATTTTTTAGCAATTAGTATTTTTTATAAATAAGAAGGAGAAGAATTTGCATTGTTATTTAGATCAGTCAAACGAAATTTGTTATAGAAAATAGCATATAACAAACAAAATGGTTATATTTTTTTATTTGTTAATCAAAATGTTTTTTTAATTTTCTAATTTCAAATATTATTTTATTATAAATCGTGAAAAAATACCAGTGTATTTTCGATTTGGCAAACAATATTTTTTAAAGAAAAAAAAAAACAAAAGCATACACAGAAACTAACTGCAAACATGCGAACAGAATGAATGAAGGAATACGGAGATTAATATAGTTAATTCAGCAGTTTTTTTAAGGATATCAAATTGAGACAAAAAACGAATCAAAAGTGTTGCGAAGCAACATTTTTGATTCGTTTTTTGTCTCAATTTGATATCCTTAAAAAAAATTGTGAAAACAATAAAAAAAAAGTGTTTTTTAGGTAAAATAAAAAAATACAAATAAAAAATTCTTTTAACAAAAATAGGTTTAGATTTTTTTCAAAAACAATGAAAAAAAAAATTTTTTTTTTAATAATAATAATAAAAGAGAAGAAAAAAAAGGAAGAGAACCGAGAGATATATAAATGGTTTATGAGAAATGTGAACAACTTTTGTGTGTTAGTGACATAACTTGTGAGTTGGAAATTTCCAAGGAAACATTGTACAGAATTAATGTTGGTGCAGCCTCAACATAGAAATTCGAGGACGATGAAACATCTTAACGAGGGTCTCTCTCGTATACAATATCGGTGAGCAGATGTGCGTTACACTTCCGGCAAATGGGTAAAGGGCGAACTTTAATGTTCCAAGTAGTAAAATTACTCTAGCGCATAGAGTATAAAAGTATTCTTAAATTTTCATGAAAACGGTTCAAAAACTTTTTGGACCGTGCACACACACACACCTGTCCATTATTGTGAGGAGAACCCTTTTTAGGGGGGATGAGGGGGTATATTACGATCCTCTTTTTAATAATTGACTTTTAGGTGGACATTCGTCCACTTTTTAAAAGTTAATTATTGTCAAAAAAAAAAACATATGCGGCGATAATTTCTCTTTTCCGGATTATGTGGTTTCTGTATTGTGATAGATCGAAAATGAGAGATAAAAAAGGAGAAGCACACTTTTACTTAAAAAACAAAAATGATGATTGAAGTTTGTCAAAAAAAAAAAAAAAATATTAAAACTGTATGTTAGGAATTTACAGTTTTGGAAATTTATCAAGGAACCATCTGTGTAATTATCGCTTTCAACTCTTCTAATTATATGAACAAAAATTTCTCTCATCTGGTGTTAAATTTTATTATAATAATGCAGCACAGGTTACAAATTTTACTTCCTTCTTCTGTTTTCGATGGCAATCGGTAATTTTTGAAAAACGAAAAATATTTTTTGGTCAGAACGTTCAGAAATTTTTGAACTATTTTCTCTTTAGTAAATTGAACGAAAATGAAAAAATTGAGTATCTTCGGTTTCTTTAGGACAATTATTACTTCGTTTTCTTAATTTTCACCGGATGTTTATTACAGTGATGAATATTAATCCGGAATAAGAAAATTTCGATATAATCAGGTTTAATACGTAAGTAGTAACTAGAAAGTTTCTCTTAACTAAGTAAGTGCTTGCCTTGGCTAACGATTTGGTCCATGGTTTGCATGACTTGGTCCATTGTTCCTTTTCCACGCGGGAGGATGCTGATATAATCAGATTTAATACGTAAGTAGTAACTACTAAGTAGTATGTTAAAGTTTAGTGCTACGTGCAAGTTGACAGCACTGTGTATCATCCCTTGGTACAGCTCGAGACAAAATCTTTTTTTACCTCCATATTTTTTTTTTTTTTACTATAATTCTTAAATTAGTGGTGGTGGCAATTTTTTCTCAAAACGTATCTTTTGAATTTAACGAAAATCGTAAAACATAATTATTCGCGTTTAAAATCAAATTAACTAATTGATTAATAGAAGAATTTTAGATAAAAACGCAAAAAATAATAATTGAATTTTGAAAAAGTTAGAAATGATTGCAGAAATTCAATTTTTTTCAAAAGTAATAAAATTCTTCGAAATAATTTAATAATTATGTACAAAAATTTTTAGAAATTCTTGTCAAAATTTCCATTATTTTCAAAAAATTCTTTTAATTAATTGATTTTCAATTTCTATTTTAATAAAATTTAACGAAAAAAATTTGTAATTTATTTGAAAAAGACATTTTGACAAAATTGTTCGCAAATATTCAATTATTTTCATATAAATATTAAAAATTTTACAGGAATTCAATTATTTACAAGTTTTTTCATAAATTTCTTTGCAATAATTCAATTATTTTTATAAATAATATAATTTTTGACGGGAATTCAATTATTTGAAAAAAAAATTTAATAAAATTGCTTAAAAAAATTCAATTATTTTCATAAATATTAAAGTTCTTCTCACGGATACAAAAATTTTTGAAAATTATATTAAAATTTGTTGCGAGATTGCAATTATTTTTATAAATAACAAAAATTTCCCAGGAATTCAATTATTTATAAATTTTTTCGCAATAATTCAATTTTTTTCACAAATTTTAATAAAATTCTTGGCAAAATTTCAATTACCTTCAAAAATCTCCCTTAATTCAATGATTTTCAATGATTCAATGATTGATAAAATTTTATTTTAATAAAATTTTCCAAAAGAATTCAATTATTTAAAATATACATTTTGACAAAATTATTCGCAAAGATTCAATTACTTTCATAAATATTAAAAATTTTACAGGAATTCAATTATTTACAATTTTTTTTTATAAATTTCTTCACAATAATTCAATTATTTTCACAAATAATATAATTTTTCATGGAAATTCAATTATTTTCGTAGATAAAGTTTTTCTCACGAAATGAAATATTTTTGAAAATTATATTAAAATTTGTTGCGAGAATGCAATTATTTTCATAAATAATAAAAATTTCACAGGAATTCAATTAATAAATTTTTTTTATAAATTTCTTCGTAAGAATTCAATTATTTTCATAAATAATAACATTTTTTTATAGGATTTTAATTATTTTCATAAATAGTAAAATTCTTTTTAGGAATTCAATTATTTTCATAAATAATAAAACACATCGCAGAATTTCAATTACTTTTAATACAATTTTAATAATCAAATTTCTGGAAAAATGAAATTATTCTTAAAAATTTTATTAAAATTCTTAAAAAGAATTCAATTATTTAAAAATTTGTTGATAAAATTCTTTATAAGAATTGAATTTTAAGAATTATCTTCTAATATATATTAAATTGAAGAATTTCCGAGTAATCGAAGTTTAGTAAAGTTAAATTGTAAACAAATGTAATTGAAAATGGTCAAAGAACTTTTTGAAAAAATTATTAAAAATAATTGATTTAAAGAAGAAGTTTTGAGTATCTAATAATTTCTATCGTGAATCAGAATATTTTTTATGGTCCAGGGAAAAAGTCAAAATTTTGTCTGGAAATTAGTCGAATTATTAATGGTAATAAATTATTGTTAATAAATTAATTAACTTATCTATTCAACTGCATTCTTTAGAATTTTACAAGAAAATTGTACATAAAATCTAGTGAAAATTCTATAGAATTTCACTAAAATAGTTCAGTGGAATTTCTACATGAATTCTAGTAAATATTAGGTAAAATTTTTTAAACGTTGTTTACAGATTAATTAATTACATATGCATGATTTTTTGTATAGTATATATATATAGCAACTGCAGCCATATTCATGACATATTGCAGATAATAGTTTAACAGATAGTAAAATATGCTCTATAACAGTGCAAACATAAATGCTAATTAACGGTTAGATTTTATGTGTTGGCAAAGCGAGTAAATTTGCACAATATTGTTTAAGTGAATTTCAACAGGTGCGTAGATATTATAGTTACTCAACTATTATACTATTGGGATTACGCAATAATCAGAAATTTTTATTCGCAAATATTTAGAAGCGAAAATTTATCATTAATACCCGAGATAATGAGAAATAGGAATTTTTTCTTGTATATTTATTGTTATTGGGAAAATATAATCCATTCAGACCTATTTCAACTTGTACAAACTTGCTTCAACCTGGTACAACCTTATAAATTCTTCTAACTTTCCACAAAAAGTATTTTTAAATTCTTTTCGACTTGTTTTTAACGAATTAAAACTTGTTTTGTTCAAATATAACAAGTTGTTATCATTTGTAACTTGTTCTGACTGATTACAACTTGTTTTGAACTTCTGAATAATCACAACTTCTTCTTAATGATTGTAAGTTGTTCTAAATAATTGTAACTTGTTCTAAATTATCGTAACTTATTCTGAACGATCAAAACATTTTCTAACTGATCATAACTTGTTTTAAATGATCACAAATTGTTCTAACTGAAGATAACTTGTTCTAACTGATTATAACTTGTTCTAAATAACAATAACTTGTTCTAATCGATTAAAACTTATTTACAAACTGATTGCAACATTCGCTAAGTGACTGAAACTTGTTCTAAATAGTCACAAATGGTTCTAACTGATTATAACTTGTTTTAAATAGTCACAAACGATTCTAACTGATCATAACTTGTTTTAAATAATCACAAATTGTTCTAACTGAAAATAACTTGTTATATCTGATTCTAATTTATTTTCTAACCGGTTATAACTTGTTCTAACTGATAATAACTTATTTTTTAACTTATTTCAACATTCACTGATTGAAACTTGTTCTAATGGGTCGCAAATTGTTCTAACTGATTACAACTTGTTCTAATTGATTTCAACAAGTTCCAATTGATTAAAACCTGTTTGAAACGGTTCGAATCAGTTATAATTATAGTTCTCAACAAAAAAATCAAGTCCCTCTGTACTTCCTCGAAAAGAATTTGATTAATAAGCACATGCTGAGAAGGGCAAAATTATTTTTTCGGGAAACATTTTTTTTTCTCCAAATATCTTCAAATTCTGCTCGATTATTTTCCCCCTTGGCTTGAAATGATTATTGCCACGTCGCAATCATACTTATTCATAGAAAATTGATTCATTTTATTCAGAGAAAAGAACTTCATTATCTTGTACAATGAAGACAAAGCAATCAACAACAAAAAAATTATATTATAATATATTTGAAAATATTTTCGAAAAAAAATCACATTTGCCTCGTGGAAAAAATATAAATTTATATTTTTCCTTTTTTCTTATTATAATTTTTTTAATAATTCACATTTTCTTTGCACATTCTCTCATTAAATATTAAATTAAAATCGATTTGCGCAAAATGGAAAATATCCTTTTGGAAAATATGTAATATTTCAATATTTAAATTTTAGTCGTATATTGTTGTAGAACTCTCTTGTTCTCCCCGCAAACATGCATTTTTCATGAAATTCACGTTTGGTTGCGGCAAAAAAAAGAAATTTACAAAACTTCAAACTCTTCCCCCCCCTTTTTTTTAACAGTTCTGAGTTATTGATTATATATTGGCTGATTTTCGTTTGCCCTTTTTTAAAATGCTCGTTAAATATAAGGATTCATTTTCAAAATGAAACTCAATTAAATTCGGATATTTATAAAAAAAAAAAGAAAACTGAAATTCCCGAGGTTTATAATTTATTTTTTTTTTTAATTTTGCCTTTGGGTTATTTTATAAATTTTAATTGGAGAGAAAAGTAATACTATTAATTAAAAACAATTTTTAGTTATTTTTTAATTAAAACCCATGTTTTATAAATAAATAACTAAAATTCTTTTTTGGTAAAATTAAATTTACATTTTAAATAAAAATTTTGGATTTTTAATTATTTTAATTTTTATTTTGTTGGAAAAAATCGAAAAATTTATATTGATTATTTAGAATTGTTAAATGAGTAGAAGAAAAATTGTTGAATAATAAAAATTGTTTGCAACAAGAAATTAAGAAAATAAAATAAAAATAAATTTAAAAAAAATTTTTTTTTAAAATTACGATAATTATTTTTACATTGGAAAAACAAAGTTTTGCGCATAAATAATTATATGAAATTACAAAAAAGACCAATACGATGCTCACAGTATTGCAAAATAGATGTACAATATGCTCGCACTCTCATATAATATAAATAAAGGAATGTCTGGCTGTTTTTGTAAGCTGCATTAAAAAATGCATAAATTTAGTAAAACTCGTGAATTTTAATCATCATTGAATATGTTTCTGCCACGATGGGGAAAATGGGATTTTTTAAAAATACAACGAAAGGGAAAAAAATTTAATAAAATATTCGTGAGAATGAAAATGACTTGATCACTAAGTAAGAAATACATAATACACAAACCTAGGAAATTAATCATGACTCGAATTTATATATTTCATTTAATCAAATTTTTAAAACATAAAATTTAAACTCTCCTTTCTAAATTCTATATTTATCCAAATTTTTAAATATTTCTTAGTTTAGTGTTAATTAATTAAAGAACAATTATTATTTTAATTTAAAATTTTTTTTCGGCAATTAATTTGTCAAAAATTAGGTTATTTAATATTAATTAATGAATTTTATTTTTAAAAATTCATTTATCTATTTTTAATTGAGACAATTTTACGAATGTCAATGTTTTCACAAGAAAATTTTTTTTTACTAAATAGATAATTAAAAGTAAAATTCTAAATTATAATGAAATTGGAAATGAATAATTTATTTACGTCAATTTTTAATAATTTATAAATCTCATATAGATGTGATTTTTTTGTGAAGAAGAAAAAAAGGTGACAAGTAAGAAATTAAAATATTATTAATGTCTTGTGGAATTATCGAAAGATCGCAGAGAGTAGTCGAGACGTTGATTCTAATTTATTTATACGCTTTCTGAAAGGATTAAATACCAAAGCGGGTCATTGTGAAAATTATGAAGAATAAAGAAATCCTCGTTGTGTGTTTGTATAACCAAAGTATCGACTTTCTAATTTATAAATTGTTTTCTATATTTATAGTTTATTTTATATTTATTTATATTTTTTTATATTTATTTATATTCATTTTTTACATTATTTACGTTTATAATATTTTTAGCACCAAATACAAAATTCTTTGGAAATTAAAATTAAAAAAAAAAAAGGAAATTCATATGATTTTGCAAGTAGAAAAAATTTCCTGTTGCATTAAAATTGAAAATATAGTGATTCTTGATTGAATGGGAAATTCTAAATGAAAATAAATAGACAAAGAAGTTATTGTTTAATCTCAGTATTTAAGAGTTTAATTATTTGAATACGTGAGAAATATTTTGTAATATGCTTTACTTATTATAGTAATAAATAGTTTGAGAGAAATTTACATCAAACTTGAAAACTTGTATTATCTCAGTCATCGTCATGATTCCTTTTGTGTTGTAGCAGCAAAACTTATAATACGAGTTACTGCTTATACTATAGATATATATACATATATGCAACTATATACACTGTATTCGTGTCTTACGAGAGAGGGTGGAAATTTACAAAGTAAGTTTATCTTCCCAATTACTTTGATTGCTTACATGATATAGTTATATGAAAGTTTTACTCATAAACATAAACAATACATTCCCCTCACATATGCAGAAAACAATTTCGCTAAATTTTAACTCACTCAAAATAATTTCACTTCCAAGTCACAAGTGCATATAACTTTTTAGAATTGTTATTTTCAATCCACGTGTATAATTATTGTTTCCACATAAAAAAAATTTTTTTTCCCTTAAATTCCATACTTTCTTAGAATTTGTATCATTTTTTTACAATCTCTTTTTATTTTTCAATTCATTCTCAACTTTCGAAAAATTTCGAAAGGTTAGTAAAAAATTCTATCCTTTCAAAATTTTTACATATTGGTAAAATGGTGGTTTCATTTCTCCACTTGAGAACGCCAAAGTCGCCACCAGGTGGCAAGAGAAATTCCAAGAACATGGTTGCCATAAGTCAAATATTTAGAATTTGTAGCAAAATTCTGTATAATAAATAAATTATAATAAATTATTTAATGAATAATTTTACTTTAAAATTAATTGGATTTTAAAAGAGTTGCGATTATAATCTTCATAAATAAATGAACTTCAAAGGTTTCAATTTAAAATTTTATAAAATTACAATTTTTAATGAATTTAAGTAGAAATTTTAAGAACTGATTACAGAAATTCAATTATTTTTAGAAGTAATAAACTTCTTTGCATAAATTCAATTATGTTCAAATTTTTTTTAAAAATCTCGTCAAAATTTCAATTATCTTTAAAAATAATAAAATTCTCCGAATTTCAATTACTTACCAATTTTATATAAATTTCTTCCCATCAATTCAATTATTGTTAATTTTTTAATAAAGTTTCTCGTAAGAATTCAAATATATTCAGAGAATTAAAATAAATAATTCTGAGATATTCAATTATTTCGAAAAAATTTTTAAAAATTCTATTAAAAAATCTATTATTTAAAAAAATTTTGCCAAAATTCTTTAGAAAATTTAGTTAATAAAATTTCAATTTTCATCAAATTTTCCTATACAATTCAATTATTTTCAATACAATTATTCTTAACAATTCAATTATTTTCACAAATAATACATTTTTTTTATGGGAATTCAATTATTTAAAAAAAATTTGAATAAAATTCTTCGCAAGAAATCAATTATTTTCGAAAATAAACATATTCAGAGGAATTCAATTATTCCAAACAAATTTAATAAAATTCTTCTTTAGATTTTAAATATTTTCAATTTTTTAAATGAAATTTCTCGATAGAATTTAATTATTTTCAAAAACTTTTAAAAAATTCTGAGATATTCAATTATTTAAAAAAATTTTAATAAAATTCTTCATAAAAATTAATTATTTTCAAAAATAATAATAATTTTTCTCCGGAATTCAATTATTTTCAAAAATAAAATTCTTCACATAAATTCAATTCTTTAAAAAAATTTTTAATCAAATTCGTTGCAAGAATTCAATTATTTACATAAATAAGAAAACTTATCGCAGAATTTAAATTATTTTTTATACAATTTTAAATAAAATGATAAAAAATTGCATTTATTCTTAAAGTTGTTTTTTAAAATTCGCTGAATGAATTCAATTATTTTTAAAAAATTTAATAAAATTCTTCGTAAAAATTCAATTTTAAGAAATATTCGATTATTTAACAAATTATTTATTTTTGTATTTAAATAATTGAATTCTGGAAAAATTTTCTAATAAAAATTTATTAAAAAAGGAATTCAACTATCTTAATAAATATTTAAATTCTTTCCAGAAAGACATTTTAAAAAATTAAAAAATAATTCTCATCAACATTTCAATTATCTTTATAAATAAATAGTAAAATTCTTCGTCGAAATTCAATTATATTCATGAACTTACATAAAATTCATTGTAAAATTCAATTATTTTCATAAATAACAATATTCATCACAAGAATTCAATTATTTTCAGGAATTTTAATAAAATTCGTTGCAAAATTTAATTATTTTCATAAATAATAGTATTCATCAAAAGAATTTAATTATTTTCAAAAATTTTAATAAAATTCATGGCAAAATTTCAATTATTTTCAAAAATTTTTCTTAATTCAATAATTTTTAATATTCTACTATTTTAATAAAATTTCCCATAAGAATTCAATTATAAAACAAAACTTTTGACAAATTTCTACACGAATATTCAATTATTTTAAAAAATAATGGAAATTTCACAGGAATTCAATTCTTTAAAATAGAATTTGCATAAATTTTTTCAAAAAAATCATATGTTTTTAAATTTGGCATTAAATTCTTAGCAGTAATTCAATTATTTTCATAAATTTTAAAATCGTTTTCAGGGATTTAATTATTTTCAATATAAATAATAAAATCATTCGGAGGAAGTCAATTATTTTCATAAATAACAATTAATATTGTTAACATTTCAATTATCTTTATAAATGAATAGCAAAATTTTTCAACAAAATTGAATTATTTTTAGGAATTTTAATAAAATTCACGTTAAAATAATAATTGGAAAATATTTAGTCAGTTATATTTAATCATCCTAAAATTGAACGAAATTATTTCGAAAAGAGATTCTGAATATATCTGAATAATAAATATGCAAATAGGTAAGTTGAATAAGTTTCTAGCAAGTTTTCTTCTTAAAATAGGTCAAAAATAGAAGAATTTTTCATCATTGGGCAAAGATTTTAGGGTCAATTGGAAAAATGTCAATTTTTCTCTTAAAAAGGGAAGAAAAATTAATTCAAGTATTAAAAAGGAAATAAATTGCAAAAAAAAAAAAAAAAATAGTTTTTAACCAGGGCCTAACCAGTTTTGCTAGTTTGGTCCTACTTTCACCTAGAGGACAAAGTTAAGCAATTGCATTAAAAAAAGAAAGAAAAGAGAGAAAAAATAAAAAAAAAGAAATTAAAAAATTAAGAAAAAAAAGAAGAGCAGGAGAAGAAAGAAGGAGTCGTAGAAAAAATTTTCGCACTCGAAGAATAGATATCATATCAAAAAAGCAGAAAATACGGAAATACACCAAGTGAGAGCATTTCCTGTAAAACTAATCCCCCCCCCTCCCTACATCGATTGATATAATCATGTTTAATGATGGCTAATTATCTCATATCCACAATCAACTTACTTTAATGAAATAAATTGCTTAATAGAAAATAACTTTTTTTTTTCAAAACCATACACTTCCATTCGACTCGAAAGATAAATACACTCTGATAATAAGATTCTACCTGCAATTAAATCGAATCCTGACAAAAAGAAGTTGATTTCTTGAACGCTCCCGTTACAGGAAATCGCGAGAATATATATATATATATATATATATATATATATATATATATATATATATATATATATACACACGAATTGACAGACGCGTGCGAATTGCTTTGAAAATCATTGTCGTGTTAAAAGACCGCAAAAACTCCCATATGCGATAATCGTGTTTTGCTTATCTATACGTATTTATCGAAAGAAAAACAAACATCGTTAAAGTGTACTTTATGAGATTAGCGGAGTCTCCTTTTTATAAACGTGAATTATATTCCATGGCTATAAGTTTATTCCATTCAACGTCACTTTGTTGTTGGACTGTACTTTTTCACCCATAATTTTTCCATTTATTTTTCCCTCGATTTTTCCCATATGCATCATTTTCCCCCACTACACCGATTGTTTACTTTAATTGAATAAAGAAAAATTTATTTATTTTTATTTTTTACCAAATGAAATTTAAATTCTACAACATTTTTTTTGCAATTCTGTTATTTTTTTTACAATTTTGCAAAATTAACCAAAAAGTTATTTTTTTTCTATTTGTGTATAATAATTTTTGTTTGTCCTAAAAGTCAAGTCTATATAGCTTTGCGCATGAATGGTGAGGATAAATCTTCAAAAGAAAAATACAATCTGTTCGTAATATGAGTTGGATACTTTCCTATACATATGAATTGTGAAAAATACCTCTGGGACTTTTTCAAAGACGGAAACTCCAAAACTTTTTAAAAACCTCGTCGTTCGACCACAAAGTATTACACACTGAAATTCCTTTTTCAGGAAATCCCCAAAGTTATTACATGGTTCAAAACTTAGTATAGTATAGGCAAAAAAAAACAAACAAAAAAACGACTGGACTCTCCTCAAACTCTTTCGATATTACAACATTTTAATATTATGATTACAACTTAAACTAAATTTCTTATTTCCATTGAAATCGAAATAGTTTCAATCTGTTTTTAACTTTTAATTCGTATTTCGTGTCTGAAACTATGGCGATTATTGATAGTTTTTGACAAATTTTTTTACCTCATACAACTAGTTAGTTACTATTTTTGTAAATAAGTTACTAATCAGTTGATGACAATTTATTTCTTTAAAAAAAGTTACTACTTTTTCTTCCTATTTCTACGATTTCTTAAACAAAGATAATAAAATAAAAAAAAATATCAATTTTCTAGTGAAGAAATTAATTCCAAAACTAAAAAAATTGGAGCGGATGAAAATATAGAAAAGAAAAGTAAATTAAAAATTGAAAGTCATATTAATTATCAAACGCTCTAAATTTAATTATAAATAATTATAGAACTACGAATATTGACGAACCAAAATTCAATTATTATCTACAACATTAAACGGAAATTAATTTTTTAATCAATTTTTACTAGGAAATTCTACGAGAATTTAATTATTTCAATACAAACATAGATAATTTCTTGAATATGTTTCTTAAAAATTAATTCTTTCTTATACATAATTTTATCAACAAATTCATAAATAATTGAATTCTTTCGACGAATTTTAATAACATTTTTTAGAATAATTACATTTCTCGAAGAATTCGATTAAAATTGTATTAAAAATAATTGAAATTCTGCAATGGGTTTTATTATTCATGAAAATAATTAAATTATTGCGAAGAATTTAAAAAAAAAATGTTTCAAACAATTGAATAGTTAAATTTTATTTCATTTCAATTGAATTATTTTGATGAATGTTATTAATTATAAAAATAGTGGAATCGTGCAATGAATTTTATTAAAATTCCTGAAAATAATTGAATTCTTGTGATGAATATTGTTATTAAATTTATAAAAATAATTGAATTTTACATTTAATTTTATATAAGTTGCTGAATGTAATTGAATTTCAGCGAGGAATTTTGCTATTCATTTATATAAAGATAATTGAAATGTTGACGAGATTTTTTAAAAAAATTTTTGAAAATAATTGAAATTTTGTCATGAATTTTATTAAAATTTTTGAAAATAATTGAATTCTTTTGATGAATATTTATTTTTATTTATTATTTATAAAAACAATTGAATTTTACATTTAATTTTATATAAGTTGCTGAATGTAATTGAATTTCAGCGAGGAATTTTGCTATTCATTTATATAAAGATAATTGAAATGTTGACGAGATTTTTTAAAAAAATTTTTGAAAATAATTGAAATTTTGTCATGAATTTTATTAAAATTTTTGAAAATAATTGAATTCTTTTGATGAATATTTATTTTTATTTATTATTTATAAAAACAATTGAATTTTACATTTAATTTTATATAAGTTGCTGAATGTAATTGAATTTCAGCGAGGAATTTTGCTATTCATTTATATAAAGATAATTGAAATGTTGACGAGATTTTTTAGAAAAATTTTTGAAAATAATTGAAATTTTGTCATGAATTTTATTAAAATTTTTGAAAATAATTGAATTCTTTTGATGAATATTTATTTTTATTTATTATTTATAAAAACAATTGAATTTTACAGTTAATTTCATATCAGTTGCTGAATGTAATTGAATTTCAGCGAGGAATTTTGCTATTCATTTATATAAAGATAATTAAAATGTTGTCGAGATTTTTTTTTTAAATTTTTGAAAATAATTGAATTTCTGGAAAGAATTTTAATATTTATATTAAGATAGTTGAATTCTTTCGAAGAACCTATGGTAAACCTGTAGACATAAAACAGAATTTGATTTTGAATATTTCCTTATAATTTTTCGTAAAATAAAAATGTGATTTTCGGTTAGGAACCTGTGTCCTAATGGATGGCCATACATATCGCAAATGAGGAAAGTTATATGGGGGCCATGTGGTGCCATCTGCTAAGTTCCAACTTCATAACCGTCGTCGTTGAAACTGTGAAAACTGGCCATACGTCCAGGAAATTTCTCAAACTGTTACTCTCATTGCAGTTCTTCCTAAAATCTCACTTAAAACTACTGAGTATTATTTCATTTGAAATTATGTAATCGCCTTTCTTTCCTCCCTCTATTTTCCACATCACAATTTTTGTTTTCTTTATTTTTTTACAATATAATTTACAGTACTTTTTACAATTATAATTCATATTTTCAATAATTATGATTTATAACTATACTATTATGATTAAATTTTTTATTTTTTTATTTATTTTCTTTTTCTTTAGATTATCTTTTGTCATTTTTTTGCCTGAGGTTAATTTCTATAAAGAGAATTGGGTAGTAAATTGTACACACATATATAGATTGTAGAATAGTGAGGAAGCTCACAGTGGGATACAATTATATACAATTTTGCTATACATTGAAATGATAACGGAATCGTGACACGCAGTGACATGGTTCTTAACTATGGTAATACTCGAGAAGGTCGATTTAGAATGCTTGTGATTCAGTATCATGTATGTCTAATCCAAAGGTCATGCTGGGGATCAGAACACACTCTCATGTAACGGTAGTGAATCGCAGATTCACCTGCGCCCATATAATACCCTCTTCTGCATTGAAATTTATAATTAAACCTATATCTAAACTCTTTGAGAAAATCTCCTTTAATAACCATAAATTCAAGTTGATTTATTTCTGCCCGATGTGGGCCAGGTTTTGAGGCAAAAAAAAAAACAGTTTTATTTCTTAAAAGTATTGTATAGTATTTTATTTCTTTTTTATATTATTTTACATTCCGCCCCTGATTCAGCCCGACTGGGGCCTGGCCTGGAGAATGATTTTTGAGCCAAAACGAATAGAATTTCGGTTGTTTTGTTTTAAAATAGAAATGTTTAGGCAGAGCCCATTTAGCTCCTGTTTTGAAAATATTTCGATCGAGTTTTCAAATTCAAAATAAGATTGCCCTGCCAAGCCCCTATTTCAGCCCGGTTAGCTTTTTTTCGAAAATCGACTCGAGCTTTTAATTTCATTTAGTAATCGAAAGAAGCAAAACTAGGAAGCCCTGACAGAGGGCTATTTCAGTCATGCTAGCGCCAGGTCTACAAAATAATCTCATCGACTCAGCGAAATTAGAAATTTATTTTCCACAATAGTTTTTTATAGAGCACCATAATAAGGGAGTTAAATAATTTGAAATTATAAAACTCGAGGGAGATAAAGAAAATGTGTACAGTATACGCAATGGGGATAGTTAATAAACGACAAGTACACTTAGCCCCGCTAATGGAACCGTTTATCGATGCCGGCTTCAACTTATTATGTATAGACTCTAAAACACCTTTCATATCCTTTTTTTATCCTCATTCACTCTTCGTACCCGCGTATATCCCTTGTCAATACCTTCGTGTTCCTCTTTTCATCGATCTTTATCGCAATCTCATCTCACACACATTTCCTGTTTTGTTTTTTTTCATCAAGAAAATATATTTTTTATTTCAATTCTTTTATTTTTAATCCCCAGGAGATTTTTTTTTCCTATGAGATAATTTTTCTTATTCTTTCCAATGAAGTTTGAATTTCGTGACAATGGAATTCGTCTGGTCCTAATCGGGTATAACTAGCAAATCATTGATTTGCCACAGGTCAGGGAAAAGTCAGGGATTTTTATTAAAAGTACTGAAAAAAAATAATTGTTTAGAATTTATAAGAAAATTCTGGATTTTTGTGTCCCTTTGTTTGCCTCATAAACTATGAAATTGACAAGAATTTTTAATACAAAACCTTCAATTTTTTCTATTCCTGAAAATAATTTATTATTAAATAACTTAAACCTTAAACAACTATCATAAAATAAATAAATTATTTAATGAAGTATTTTTTTGAAAAATTTAAATTCTGTTGAAATTAGTTTTAATTTTAAAAATTGTAACGCAATGCTTTGAAAGAATTTAACTATTTTAATAAATATTAAAATTCTTTCCAGAAATTCAATTACTTTCAAAAATTTAAAAAAAAAATTCTCGTCAACATTTCAATTATCTTTATAAATAAATAGAAAAATTCTTCGCTGAAATTCAATTACATTCAGCAACTTATATAAAATTAATTGTAAAATTCAATTATTTTCATAAATTTAATGACAATATTCATCAAAAGAATTCAATTATTTTCAAAAATTTTAATAAAATTCATGGCAAAATTTCAATTATTTTCAAAAATCTTTCTTAATTCAATAATTTTCAACAATCTACTATTTTAATAAAATTTCCTGAAATAATGAAAATTTCACAGGAATTCAATTATTTAAAATAAAATTTACTTAAATTTTTTCAAAGAAAATCATTTGTTTGAAACTTTTTTATAAAATTCATCGCAATAATTCAATTATATTCAAGAACTTATATAAAATTCATTGTAAAATTCAATTATTTTCATAAATAACAATATTCATCACGAGAATTCAATTATTTTCAGGAATTTTAATAAAATTCTTTGCAAGATTCCACTATTTTCATAATAAATAGCATTCTTTAAAAGAATTCAATTATTTTTAAAAATTTTAATAAAATTCATGGCAAAATATCAAATATTTTCAAAAATTTTTCTTAATTCAATAATTTTCAATATTCTACTGTTTTAATAAAATTTCCCAAAAGAATTCAATTATTAAAAGAAAAATTTTGATAAAGTTCTACACGAATATTTAACTATTTTCTGAAATAATGAAAATTTCACAGGAATTCAATTATTTAAAATAGAATTTGCATAAATTTTTAAAAAAAAAATCAAATGTTTTAAAATTTGGCATTAACTCTCGTAAAATTTTCTAAAAAGAATTCAATAATTCAATTATATTCAAGAACTTATATAAAATTAATTGTAAAATTCAATTATTTTCATAAATAGCAATATTCATCAAAAGAATACAATTATTTTCAAAAATTTTAATAAAATTCATGGCAAAATTTCAATTATTTTCAAAAATCTTTCTTAATTCAATAATTTTTATTAGTCTACTATTTTAATAAAATTTCCCAAAAGAATTTAATTATTAAAAGAAAAATTTTGACAAACTTCTACACGAATATTCAATTATTTTCTAAAATAATGAAAATTTCTCAAGAATTCAATTATGTCAAATAGAATTTGCATAAATTTTTTCGAAAAAAACCAATTAGTTGAAACTTTTTTTTTATAAAATTCTTTGCAATAATTTAATTATTTTCATAAATAATAAAACACATTACAGAATTTAAATTATTTTTAATACAATTTTAATCGAATTCTTCGAAAAATGTATTTATTCTTAAAAATGTTATTAAAATTCGTGGAAAAAATTCAATTATTTAAAAATTTGTTGATAAAATTATGTATAAGAATTCAATTTCAAGAAACATTCAATTATTCAATAAATTATCTATGTTTGTATTTAAGTAATTGAATTCTTGAATTTCTAATAAAAATTGATTTAAAAATGAATTTCAGTTAAAGTTTTAAATAACAATTAAATTTTGAAGAAGTTACTTATAATTGCAATTTTTAGAAATAATTGAATTTTGTTTCAAATTAAAATCGTTGAAAATTTGAATTTTTTATACTTTTAGTTAAAAGTTCTATGGAACTAATTTTTTTTCGAAAAGTTTAATTCAATTTCGTAATATTAAATTACAAAAAAAAGGAATTTGAAAATTCTCAAAGAACTTTGACAAAAATTATGAAAAATAATTGATTAAAAAAAGAATTGTAGTTAAAAAATCTAGAAAAAATAATTGAATTGAAATGAAGAAAATAATTTTAAGGAAGTTACAGTGAAAATATTTTTATATTATATTATATCACCTTTTATTATTGAAAAACATGAAGAAAGCGATCACTCCGAGAGTAATCACTCGGAGTAATCGGTATCTTCATGTTTCAAAAGGTTTACTTTATAAATTTCGAAAATCTTAGATTTTCGAGAATCTTAGATTAAATATTTATTTGAAAATGAAGTTTTCTCTCCAATGCAGTTTAAATTTCGTGACAATGGAATTCGGTAATTTTAGTGCAAAATATTTCGTTTGGTCCTTATCTGGCCTAACTATTAAATCAAGTCCAAATTATTCGCGACAAAATAAAAACGATAATTTTTTTTATACGCTGATTAATTGTGTTATAAGATGACTTAACGCAATCTCAGTTACTTACAACGGTTCAATTAACAGAACCAGCAATTATCTGTTATTTAAATGAGAGACACTCACTCTCTCAGACAAAATTGTATATATATATATATATATATATATATATATATATATATATTTGTATATAGAAATGTGTGTGTCTATCTTTGTCTCTCACGGTGAGTATTCTCCGGCATAGAGTTGAGAGGTTGACAACAAGGGTAAAATCTTGATATACCTTTGCACCGTATCCGCTTCCTCAGTTCCAGCACTGTTGCATTTTCATCTTCCCGCAAGCTTCGTCTCGCCATTCAACGAAAGAGGGTTGACAGCATAAACCTTTGCCACTCGCTAAAGCACACGACACTGACGGCGCACTTTCTAAACGCTTGAATTTTTAATAAAATCACCTGCGCTGTGAAAATTCTTTCACAAGCGATTCTTTAAACTTTGATTTAACCCTGTTAAATGTTGCAATATATACATGAATTAGTTTAGTGAAATTCGTCTAAATGACATTCTGTTCAATAAAAATTCTAACAAATGACATTTTCGATAAATTAAAATTCGAAACGTAATGCTATAAATTCTGTGAAATAAAAAAAATTTCAAAATTCAATTATTTCTAAAAGTTCACGCTTTACATTTAATATTCAATTCGTAGTTATCTAAAATATTTATTTTTAATTGAAAAATCTATTTTTACTTGACTATAACAATTGAAAATTTCGATTTAAGATTCAGCCAATGAGGATATTCAATTAGAGTGTATATTCAATTAGAGGGAAAATCGTCTCCTTAAAAACAGATTTAGCAAATCCTCTGTGTTGAGAAAATTGTCGCGAGAGGAGCGTGTAAGAGAAATCTAAGAAGCATGGCTTTTTCGTGGAAATTGTCGTTGAAGATAAGGGAAAATGTATATAGAGATGACGTACAACACCCCTTAGCCTTTTCTGAATAATACTCCTAAATCTTTCTGCAATATAGTATTACATTTACGCCTGACAAATTCCATTGATTCAAACCTCGAGGTATTGAATTTACTTTAACAATTTTCTCATTATAAGAGAATTTTCTTGTATTTTAATTATAAAAAAAAATTCTAAATTACATTATTTTTACTATTTATTTTAATATTAAAATAAATTATTATAAATACCGAAAAAGTGATTCCTTTATCAAAATCTCCTTTTCATAAAACTGTTGTAAATTACTTTCTTTTGTGAAAAATGTTTCCGTATTTTTTCCCCTTTTTTTCTTGTTTATTTTTTTTATACCAGAAAAATTGATTATGCCTTCTTTTTTCTTTCAGTAAAATGTTGCCTTTTAAAAGGAAAAATATTGCTTTGATGGAAAAGTTACAATTGTCGTTAGAATTTTTCGAAATAGAATTGCCAAGTGTTCTTGATATTTTTTAAGAAAGAATACTTGCTGAGTTGAGATTCGAGACTTGGTATATATATAGATTTCTGATCGTCAAATAAATTCAGTCTCGAGAATTTCCGTCTGCCTCATTCTCCCATCCTCTCTCTGTCTCTCTCTCTCTCACTCTCTCAGTCTCTCCTTTTGCGATTTTACCCGCTCTAGTCGAGGGATCAGAACGAGACACGAGAATCAATTTTACACGACATATAGCTTTGAGTTTATCGTTTTATCGTCAGGTGGGCGCGTCGAATTTCCATCATGTCATAATGTCGCTCTTTAAAATTACCCTATAATGAGAAATATTATTACGCATTTGGAACGTAAACTACCAATTTATTAGAAATCAATTTTTGTTTCCTTGGTAGCTAATGAAATGGAGATTTATTTTCTTTGATATCTATGGTGAAAATTGAAGCGAAAAATGAGTTTTTCTGTCAATTCAAGGTTGTGGTTCTAGATTTTAAAAAAAATGGTATTTCTAAATAAAAATACTGCTTCAAAATGTAGAAATACTTCTTTGAAATTTGAAATACTAGTTCAAAATGTAAAAAAGAGATTTAAATTAAAGTAACACTGCAAAATTTGGAAACGGTACTTCCAAATGAAGGATGTATTTCAAAATTTTGAAAAATAGTACTTCCATGGAAAGGTTGTACTTAAAAATTAGAAAAGTAATACTTCCTAATTAAAAAGTGCTTCAAAATTTAGAAATTGGACTTTAAAATTTAAAAAAACACCTTTAAATTTTGGAAGGGGTCATCGACATTAAAGTATTTATTATTAAGATATAGTTTAATTTAATATAATTTAGAAATATTTAATATTTAGAAATAGTACTTACAAAAAAGGCTGCACTTAAAAACTTTAAAACAAGACTTACAAGTTAAAGTAGTACTTAAAAATTCAAAAATAATACTTCCAAGCGAAGGTTGTACTTTAAAATTAGAAAATTAATGCTTCCAAATTATAGCAGTACTTAAAAATTCAAAAATAATACTTCCAAATGAAAATTGTACTTGAAAATTTTTAAAAGAAGGCCTTCAAATTAAGGAAGTACTTCAAAATTCAAAAATAATACTTCCAAACAAAGGTTGTACTTAAAAATTTTAAGAGAAGACTTTCAAATTAAAGTAGTACTTAAAAATTCAAAAATAATACTTCCAAATGAAGGTTGTACTTAAAAATTATAAAAGTAGTTCAAAATTAAAAAGGAGAATTCAGAATTAAAAAAGAGGACTTCCAAATTAAAGTAGCATTTCAAAAATTGGAAGTAGTACTTTCAAGGAAAGGTTGTACATCAAAATTAGAAAAGTAATGCTTCCTAATTAAATCAGTACTTAAAAATTTTTAAAAGAAGGCTTTTAAATTAAGGAAGTACTTAAAAATTCAAAAATAATACTTCCAAATGTAGGTTTTACTTAACAATTTTTAAAGAAAACTTACAAATTAAAGTAGTACTTAAAAAAACAAAAATAATACTTTAAAATGAAGATTGTGCTTAAAAATTAGAAAGGTAATGCTTCTAAATTTAAAAAGTGCTTCAAATAAACCATAGTTCATCAAAATTGAAGAGAGTACTTCCGAATTATGGCACTGTTTAAAGATTTAAAAACAGTACTTTTAAATTAAAGTGCCAATTCTATTTTTAAAAAATAACTTTCAAATTAAAGTAGAAATTGGAAATTTGTAAATAGTACTTCTAAATTGAATCAGAATATCAAAATTTCTAAAATAGTGTCTCCGAATAGAAGCAGTGATTCAAACTTTGGAAATAGTACTTCAAAATTAAAAAGGGAATTGAAAATCAAAAAAATAGGACTTCCAAATTGAAGTAGCTTTTCAAAAATTGTTAGTAGTACTACCAAGGAAAGGTTGAAATTTAGAAAAACTACTTCTAAGTTAAACTATAGTACTCCAAAATTAAAAATATTACTTCCAAATTGAAGCACTGCTTCAAAAGTTAGAAACATTACTTTAACATTAATGTGCCAATTCAAAATTCAAAAAAATACCTTTCAAATTAAAGTAAGAATTAAAAATTTGGAAATAATTCTTGAAAATTGAAGCAGCACATCAAAATTTAAAAAATTGTACCTCCAAATAAAGCAGTGCTTCAAAATTTTCAAGCAGTACTTCAAAATTAAAAAGGAATTCAAAATTACAAAGAAAGGTTGTACTTCAAACTTTAAACAGATCTTCAAAATTTAGAAACTGTACCTATACTCAAAAATTAGAAGTTCCACTTCGAAATTCAAAAAAAGGACTTCCTAAAGAATGAAGCACTTTTAAATTTGGAAACAATACTCACTAATTAAAATAGTGCTTCAAAATTTAGTAATAGTGCTTTGTAATTTTCAACACTATTAACTTAAAAGTATCAAATTCCTACGATTTGATACCAAAAATGTAGATCGAATCAAAAATTAATCTAAATTTGTTGTATCAATTTGATACACTTTAGTGTCAATTTGATACATTCAAGAAAACTCTCAAAATTAATACCTAAAAATTTAAAAAGAAAATAAAAGAAAATAAGAATGTTGCGAAGCAACATTTTGATATGTTTTTTGTCTCAATTTGATATCTTCAGACAAACTGCGTAATCTTTTAAGATTCAGAATGAATATTTAAAAACATCTGCATTTTTTCAGAATATTGGCGCATAATAATAATAATAATAATAATAATAATAATAATAATAATAATAATAATAATAATAATAATAATAATAATAATAATAATAATAATAATAATAATAATAATAATAATAATAATAATAATAATAATAATAATAATAATAATAATAATAATAATAATAATAATAATAATAATAATAATAATAATAATATTTTTGAGATGGAAAATTGAATTGAACCGGTAATATGTAGGGGCGGTTAAGTTGTCTGAAAAGTAGGTCAACAACGATGAACCAGATGGCATAGAAAATGACCCACCGGGGACTTGGTGCAATTCAGAGACTAGTTTGCTAAATGTGATGGTACTCGGAGTATTGTCGTTAGGCGTATTTCACTTCCCTGCATACTTTGACGTTTTGTATTGTGGACCAGAGCACGTCTCAGTGAATTGAAGCTCTCGTTGAAACAAGGGCCTTGCATCGTACACAGCTATATATTTATATATACCTATATAGAAGTCACTGAGTGATTGAGAGCAACGTCCATACGACAGATTTTCCTTCTCTAGAAAACGGAATTTCAACAACATCCCTTCAAAGGCTTCCACAGCGTCATTTGATGGAGCATCTCATAAAAGAAATCGACTTTTCGACCCCATCTCGTGCCAATTTTTTTTTCTTCCTTCTTTTCCCATCTCTCGTTTCTATTGTTAATTATATTTGTTTCTGCTCTTCTTATTTCCATTTTTATGATTTTTTTTTATTTTTCTACTTTAATTATATTTTTATTTATTTATTTTAATTAAATTTTTATGAATTCAAACGAATTTATAATATAGTCGAAATATTCTTTCAGAATTAGGAATTTATAATGGTAATTCAATAATATTTTAATGCTCGCAGTGTAGAATTGGTATTATTCTCTCAAGCGCAGGTTGAGAACACTGCGCGCGCATATGAGGAGAAGGGATAGGCGCGAGGTGATTGGAGCTAGCACGTTACCCCCACTCTTGTACCCAGTGTTCTCAACTTTTATGGCAAGAGACGTTACACTCGACTGATTTTTATTCTTAATTCCTTATTATTGTTAATATAATTATTAATATTAATATTCTTATTTCATGTGCGCTGCTATTTTAATGATTTTTCTATAAATTAACTTCTCAGTATCAAATAAAATTTTTTTTTTCGTTTGATTACAGATATCAAGGATGGATATGATTTTCAGGATTAAAAAGTGCTTAGCTTCGGGAGTGTTGAACTTTTTTTAAAATCGCGTTCGTTGAATAGTATAGACAAAGTTTTTTTTCACAATTGTGATCTAGTGTTGTGCTTCGAAAACAGAGGAAACTCCAAGGAGAATTGAGGAAGTACTCGAGACTACTTCGACATCGGTGAGTTGATTTTTATTAATAATTCAATTTTAATTCTTGTACACTCATATTTTTTATTTAAAACAAATATATTATATTTATTTCTCCTTTAGAACAATTTTTTTATTATGAAAAAAATCGAACTTCGATTAAATTAATTATTAAATAGTTAAATTTAATGATAAATCTATTGTGGTAAATAATAAATAATTAAATATAAATACCATTAGTGTTACTTAATGTTAATTTACAACTATTTATAATTAATTACACTCTCCTATCTCTTTATTATTGATTTAAAAAAAAAATCGCTAATAAAAATTAAAAAATGAAGAAATTTAAATAAAAAATTTTAAATTGATGCAGAACGGGAAGATTTTTTAATTTTCAAGAACACCACTTTTTTCAAAAGTGTATATTTTTGTCTGCTCTCTTTGGTACGGTTCACTAATTTTCAAATACTTGGTGATCTCTTCTTTTGCTTTTTTCTTTTTTTGCACTTTGAAAGCAAACACAATCAATAGGAGCGTCACGAACGCTCATAAAAATAAAGCTTGCAAGCGAACTTGACGGCGCATTCTCATCAAAGAGCAATTCCAAAGTTTAACTGAAAAACCAGAGCGCTTTTGGAAAGATACTATAAAAAAAACACAGTTAGTAGTTGAAATTGTGGATAAGGCTCAATGAAAAAAGTCGAATCACTAAAATCGACTTGATGTAATCTCTCATAGATAAAATCGAGCTGAGTTGTTTCCTTCCTCTCCTTTTTTTTTCTTCTCAATTCTCTTACTCGCTGAATTATTATCTGTCACGGTGCTTGTGAAAAAATATAGCTGAATCCAATACAATAATATCAATCAAAATATTATTAATAATATTAATATTATTTTTATAATATTAGATAGAAATTTACACAATTATTTTTTATAGTTATTAATTAATTATATATTATATTAAATAAAATGAAGATTTTTAGAATTAAAATGTTCTTTTTTTGAATTTCGCGCCAATATAGTTGATTAAATTGCCGCCTAGATGGCATGAAAATTCTCTCACAAACGAAATGAAACGAATAGAAATTCTTTATTTTTTTCTGCATTTCTTTTTCTACAAAATCTTTACCAAAAATTTTTGTTAAAATTCAGTAATAATAATTAATAATAATTAATAATTAATAATAAATTAATTAAAATGAAATTAATTAATAATAATAGTAATATTCAAGTTAAATTCTAATTATAATTAAAATTAATAATTAATAATTTTTGATTAAATAATAATTAGAAAAAATAGTATTTTTTTATCACGGTAAAAGAAAGCATGACCTTTTCATAATATAAAGTGTCATTAAATTAAATGTTTGAAAAATCTGAATAAATGTCAAATTTAAAAGTAATTCGAATTCTAAATTAAAAAGTATCGAAGAGAATATAAATTGAAAATTAAAAAGGTCAGAGATTAAAAATTCATGTTTAAACCGTCGAGAAAATAGATTTAGTAGGTATTATTATTTATATTATTATTACATTAATATTAATATAATATTTATAACAATGTTAAAAGAATATTTTTATTAATATTAATAAAATATTTATATTAATATTAATAGAATATTTATAAAGAGAAAGGGAGAAATAATAGAAAGAGAAAATAATAATAATTTAAATTCAGAAATAAAATATTAATTAAAGTAATATTAAGAGAAAATAGATTTATAATAATTATTTTTACTATTTATTTATTTTCTTAGTTATTTATTTATTTAATAACTACTAATTTTCTTTATTCCGTTTATTATACTTTATTGAAAAAAAAAATTATTTTTTTTTCTTCCTCGTTTCATTTTTTTTTTTTTAATGAACAAAATGCATTTTCTGCAGCATCTGGAGTAAAATAATTCGGGAATAATTTCAATTGAGAAGAATCATTCTGATGGAAAAATTTTCGAATTTCTTCAGTTCCAACATTTTCTGGTTGCTTTGTCGTTGAAAAATAGTAGAAGAAAAATAGTTCCAATTACGTGAAACGTCACCCAGAAAAAATTCAAGGGGGGTGGGGGTCATGACATTGTTTCTCTCTTTTTTTCATGTTTTTCTGATTCGTCCTTATTTTCTCCTCCCTTATCTCTTATACTTATACTATATAACCATCCAAGTGGCCAGTTTACTTGTCAAAATCTATATATAAAGACTAAAATAAAGTACACAAAGTTTTTCTAAATGTTCCATATTGACAGACAAAAATTGCTTGCTTGAATTTCCGTCTAACTGCGAGGAAAATGTCTTTTATTTTCGAGAGAGAGAGAGAGAGAGAGAGAGAGAGAGAGAAAGAGAAAAATGATTTTATCTTAATAAGAAAAATTACTGTATTTTACGATAAAAATTAGAGGAATTTTTTTTTAATTTTTATCGTAAAATTTAATTTTTACTACTTGTGAATTTTGTTTTTTCAAAAGTTTTTTGAAAATAATTTTCGTATACTTTTGTTTCGAAAATTGATTTTCTTTTTGATATTTATAATTTAAAAGAAATATTTTATTATTTTAAATATTAAATGAATTAAAATTCATTTAATTATTTTTACCATACAAAAAAATATAGAAGTTTTATCAACAAAGGAAAAGAGTTTTTATCCTATAATTTTACAGTTTCTAAATTTCAATCAAACTTTGAAAATTATAATTCCCAATGTCATATTCAGAAACTTACATAAACTCGGAAATTATAAGTTTCACTATTTTATAATTTATATAAGAAACAATATTTCAAGAAAACAAATTTTAATCGTTTGTTGAATATCATATCTAAAGTTTGATTAAAGTTTTTATTTGTCTCTCTACAATAAAAAAAAAAGTAAACAGAGAAAGAAGATTTATGGAAATTAAATTAACAAACAATGCAAAATTTAACATATTATATTCGACGGTAGCAATATTATTGTTAATTAAATATTAAATTAAATTCATTTTTTAATAAATAAAATGAAAAACAACATTATTCTTATTGTGTATATTTTTAGAATGATAAATAAATACTAATTAAAAATTGAGTTTGATTTATTTCGGTTATTAAAATTGGGAACAATTTTCCAAATTGATTTTAATTTTACATTTTAAAAAATAATGAATCTGTGGGTAAAAACAATTACTGAATTAATTTTCTATTTTTAATTGGATGCCACTTTCAATGAAAGGAAATGCATAATGAATATGAATTCAAAAGATAATTGTCATTTAATGAAAAATAATTGATATGGAACATTGAATATTGATTTAAATGTGTATATATATATAAAAGACAGTATGTACGTAATTAGTCCATTCGGTTAGTTATCAATTTTTTCACTTGGAAATATTTAATTATTTTGATTGTTTATTTTTTTTTTATTTACTGAAAATAAAAAATAATAAAACGTCATTTCTTATTTTTTAGTAAAAAAATAAAACGGCTTTCCTTTTTATTTTTTAATATAAAATTAAATCGGCATTTTTCTTTTTTTGTTTTTTCAGGGAAGTCAGGATAAGTAGATTTGGTCAGGGAATTCAGATATTTTTATTAAAAGTACTGAAAAAAATTAAATATTTAGAATTTCTAAGAAAATTTCGCATTTTTGTGACTTTTTGTTTGCCTTATAAACTATGAACAACTGCCATAAAGTTATTACTTAAATCATTTATTGAAGTATTTTTTTTTAAAATCTTACTTTCAATTATATTAAAATTCGTTTCAATTTTAAAAATTTTTAATGCAATTCTTTGAAAGAATTCAACTATCTTAATAAATATTGACATTCTTTACAGAATTTCAATTATTTTCAAAAGTTTTTTTTAAATTCTCGTCAACATTTCAATTATCTTTATAAATAGCAAAATTTTCCAACGAAATTCAATTATATTCAGGAATTTTAATAAAATTCATTGTAAAATTAAATTATTTTCATAATTAATAATATTCGTCACAAGAATTCAATTATTTTCAAAAATTAAGAAAATTCTTCGCAGAAATTGAATTATTTTCAAAAAATTTTTAAAAAATTGTCGTCAACATTTCAATTATTTTTATAAATAAATAGCAAAATTCTTCGACAAAATTCAATATTATTAAGGAATTTTAATAAAATTCAATTATTTTCATAAATAACAATATTCGTCACAAGAATTCAATTATTTTCGAAAATTAATAAAATTCTTCGCAGAAATTCAATTATTTTCAAAAATTCTAAAAAAAATTGTCACCATTTCAATTATTTTTATAAATTAATAGCAAAATTCTTCGACAAAATTCAATATTATTAAGGAATTTTAATAAAATTCAATTATTTTCATAAATAACAATATTCGTCACAAGAATTCAATTATTTTCGAAAATTAATAAAATTCTTCGCAGAAATTCAATTATTTTCAAAAATTCTAAAAAAAATTGTCACCATTTCAATTATTTTTATAAATGAATGGCAAAATTCTTTGACAAAATTCAATTTTATTAGGGAATTTTAATAAAATTCATTGTAAAATTCAAATATTTTCATAAATAACAATATTCGTCACAAAAATTCAATTATTTTCAAAAAATCGAAAAAAAATTGTCAACATTTCAATTATCTTTATAAGTGAATAAAAAAATTCTTTGACAAAATTCAATTCTTTTTGGGAATTTTAATAAAATTCATTGCAAAATTCAATTATTTTCATAAACAATAGTATTTTTTAAAAAGAATTCAATTATATTTTCAAAAGTAATAAAATTCAATTATTTTCAAAAAGTTTAATAAAATTCTTGGTAAAATTTTAATTATTTTGAAAAAATTTTCTTAATTCAATGATTTTCAAAATCTATTATTTTAATAAAATTTTCCAAAAGAATTCAATTATTTAAAACAATTTTGCCAAAGTTCTACACAAATATTCAATTATTTTCTAAAATAATGAAAATTTCACAGAAATTCAATTATTAAAAATAGAATTTGCATAAATTTTTTTAACAAACATTAATTGTTTGAAACCTTTTTATAAAATTCTTTGCAATAATTCAATTATTTTCATAAATATTAAAACTCATTGCAGAAATTCAATTATTTTTAATACAATTTTAATCGAATACCTCGAAAAATGTAATTATTCTTAAAAATATTATTAAAATTCGTCGAAAGAATTCAATTATTTAAAAATATTGTTGATAAAATTTATTATGTGACCTTAATTTTAAGAAACATTCAATTATATATTCAAGAAATTATCTATGTTTGTAATTAAATAATTAAATTCTCGTAGAATTTTCTAATAAAAATTGATTTAAAAATTTAATTTCAATTAAAGTTTTAGATAATAATTGAATTTTGGAGAAGTTACTAATAATTGAAATTTTTAGAAATAATTGAAATTGGTTTCAAATTAAAATCGTTGAAAACTTGAATTTTTCATACTTTTAATTAAAAATTCTATGGAACTAATTTTTTTCAAAAAATTTAATTCAATTTCGTAAAATTAAATTACAAAAAAAGGAATTTAAAAATTCTCAAAGAACTTTGTCAAAAATTATTAAAAATAATTGATTTAAAAAAAATTGTAATTAAAAAATTTAGAAAAAATAATTGAATTGAAATGAAGAAAATAATTTTAAAGAATTTACAGTGACAATATTTTTATATTATATTACCTTTAATTATTTAAAAAAAACATGAAGAAAGCGATTGTTTAAAAGTAATCGATATCTTCATGTTTTATAATTATATTTTTATAAGTTATTGATTTTCAAAAGGTTTGATTTAGAAATTTCGAAAATTTTAGTTTATGATTAAATGTTTAAATTTGAAAATTAAATTTGAAAATTAAGTTATTGGTATTTTTGAATGATTTTACAATTAAAGAATTTATAAATAAATATAAAAAATTAATAAAAGGGAAAATTAAGTGGATTTGTGATTATATTAATAGGAAAATTAAATTTTTCCCGCAGAAAAGGGGGGAGAAAGGGTCAAGATTATAATATTTCCGTTTTTCTGCTATTGATAAGATGAGTGTTGTGTATAGCGTTGAGATGAAAGGAAAAAAAGTGCTTCTAACCGCAATCCAAAGAATTGTCAATGCCCCTCTCGACGGCTCACTCTCCACGACACAACTTCCGAGACTTGTTCCCTCTTTTTTATATTCCGTCGTCATAGACGCTGTTCTTTCCGATTTTTTTTTCTCTCTTTTCTTACATAAGTGTCTCACTTTTTCATCTTCCCCCTTGTTTCTTAAGTGTTTGCTTCTTTTTATTTATTTTTTTTATCGTTTGTCAATTGCTTCCTGAAGATTAATTATTTTCGGGCTCTTAATTTTTTGACACTTTTTTTTTTTTCATTATCCTCTGGTACAATTAAATGATCGTTTATCAAGAGAAGTTGAGTGGCGAAAATAAAAGGGAGAGTTATATAATGTTGGTTGACTATTTAAGCACTTGATTCACACTCGCAGGGTAAAAATGGCAAAAGGATCCCTTTTTCCCCAGTGAGAGTCTCGTCTCGTTGAATAATACATGCGCAGAGTCGGCAGGTATGTAGTTGGAATACACATCGTTTACTGAGCCGGTTCTTGGCCTATTTTACAATTCCTTTGATACTCGATCTCGTATAAGCCAAATCGAATGCTTTTCACAAGAGCGCAACGTTATCCTTGGGCCGACTTCTTCTTCTTCTTCTTCGCTCTGCTAACCAATCAAGTGCCCAGAAAGATCCATGATCTCTGATCCGTCACAAAGTAAACTGAAAAATTTTTTATTAGAGAGCATTTTTCGTTTGTAAATTTTCTCATTTTTATTTTTTCGAAATAGACAAATTTTTTTTTTCTTTCTTTATAGAAGAAAAAGTTTAATATTATTCAAAAATTGTGTTTATTAGGTCGTTTAAATATGTTGCCTGAAATTTTTTTAAAATAAAGGAAAAAAAATGTTTATAAATTATATTTGTCAATTAGAAAATTTAATTGAAAATGAAACTGAAAATTTTTGAATTTTTAAAAAATAGAGGAAAAAATTCAATTGAAAAAAAAGTTCTCTTAAATTTATTTATGAATATCTTTAGTTGTAAAATTATTCAAAAACAATAATTTCATTTTTAAATATTTTAAATATTTAATTATTATTATTAATTGTGTAAATTTCTAACTAATATTAGCTGGAATGTAGAAATGTAAAAATCTGAAATTCCAAAGAATGTTTAACTATATTTTATATAAAAGCATTTTATAGAATTATTCTAATAAAATTCTTTATGTAGAAATTTGCACAATTATTTTTTATAGACATTAATTAATTATAAATTATTTTATTTTAATACTTTTGAAAATAGTTGAATTTCTGCAATTATTTCTAACCAATTATTTTTAATTATTAATTCAGAATATAATTATAAAATTTAACATAATTCTTTTCAAATTCAATGAATTTGTAAATAAATTATTTTCAAAAATAATTAATTTAAACACTTTTTAAATAATTAAAATGTCTCGCAATTGTATTTAATTGGAATATTGTAAAAAAATTTATTAAAATTTTTTTAATATAATTTTAACGACATATTTCAATTATTTGAAAATTTTTCAATTTATTATTTTCTGAAATTTATTTATCTTAAAAGAAATGGAATTAAGGTTTTCAAAAGATTTTTTTAGAACCTTCACGAAAACAGCTGAACATTCTGAAAAATTTTAATTCAATTTTTCAATTGTAAAAATTATGTTTTTTCTTACAGTTGAACACTTGAGTAAAAAAAAAATTTCATTACGATTAGGGAAAAGGTTTCTGTGTAATTTAAAAAAAATATTTAGTTCTGTAACAGGGAGTTATTTTTAGAATAAACTATTCATGATCCGGGAGATAAGATTTTTGGAGGAGACATTTTGACATAAAACGTCAAGATTTGAACCCCATGTGTTTTGGGTTTTAGAAATAAAGGGAAAAAGCTGTTTCTGATTTTTGTTTTGTAAAAATATTTTAAAAGCGAAACTTGATTCTATTTATAAATTCGATAGGATTTTTTTAACACTACTTTTGTACTTTAAATTCCAAAACCATAGGAGAATTTCTATTTTTATAATATTTAATTTCTATTTTTATTTTGTACAATTTTAATTCTTATAATTTACAATATTCAATTTTTATTTATTATATTTTATTCAGATTTCTATATTAAAAATTATTACTTTTTTAAATTTATATTTTAATTTTAATTCACTTTTCACTAAAATCTCAAATTACTTTTTGCTTTTAGAAACTTGTAAAAAAGAAATTATTAATTATTAGATGAAAAGAAAATGAAAAAAGTTAAAATATAAATATAATTGAATTCTCTCTGAATGTAAATTAAGAAAATGTCCAGTAATTTAATTTAGTAAAAATTTCTACTAATTTTAGTAATTTTTTACTAAAATTTCACTGAAGGATTTTTTTACTTCTAAAGAAAATAGTTCAAATTCTATACTAAAATTAGTGAAAATTTTAATTTTAATTAATGAAAATTTTTACGAATTTCAATTAAAGAATGACTTTTCACTAATTCGGACATAAACAATTATCAAAAATTTAAATAAACTGAGTATAAAACTAATTAACTTCATTGAACAATAAACAAGAATCCTGTAAAATAACTATTTGAGAAAAGGTTCTAATGTGAGTTTTTATTAAAAAAAATTCCTCAAAGTGCACACGTTAAGCAGGTGCAGTATTTTAGCTCACGAATACACAAGTTTGTTGTGTGAGACCAAAGAAAGGAGAAAAAAAAATGTAGTTTCTTGCGAATCGAGAAAGATTTGTCTTGAAAATTGCGGTGAAAGCGCTTTCATTGAACGTTTGACACCTCTACAAAGCGATTAGAAAACATTGGCATTTCTCTACATACCAATTATTCTCGAAAAAAAATACGAAAAATACTCTCTGGGAAAATGTAACCTTTTCCTTTTCAATTATTCAATTAATTAACTTACGTAATTACTTTCATTAACATAATTAATTCCATTAAGTTGATTTCTTATTTTAGAACAACATTCCTGTAATTATTTATAAAATTTAATTAATTTTTTAAATTAATTTACACTGGAAAAGAGTTTATTTTATTTAAATAACTATTTGTCTATTAATAATAAATATTTACTTGAATAAAAAATTTTTATTTAAATCAAATATTTTTTGCAATATTAATTGATTTATTTTATTAATCTTTTATTAATTTTTTATTAATAGTTATTGTTAATTATTATTAATTTTATTTTTTTTAATTTATTTAATTTATTTAATTTATTCATTGATTTATTAATTATTTTAATAACTTTTTTAATAACTTTTTTAATTCACTTACTTTGTTGATTATAAAACTTATTTTAATTCTTTTCAATGATATTTCTATTTAATATGCGATTAAATGAAATTGAAACGGGGAAAAACAATGAAGAAAAAAATGTCGAGAACTATTTTCTCAACAGATGGAATACATGTATTAATATTGGTAATGTGTCAACGATAGATCATGACTAAAACGTGTAGGGGACTTTTTAAGTTTTCCTTCCGCGTGTTAGGTTTATCGGCCAACTGGTCCAGCGGGAAATCTCTAGCTTGCTCAATCCTCAACTGAATATAAAATACAAACTTGTACACTTGAATAAATTTCGATATTCCGATCGAGAGAGATCTGCAGGATTCATTGATTCCCTGTGTATTACATATATATACGCACAGTATTAAAGTCTACACGAATAAATTACATTTTCTTCATAATTAGTTGCCTGGCTGTTTATTTTTTTCTCTTCCATTTTTAACAAATCAATGAAGCGTGTGAAAGTAAACTCAAAATCCGCATTGAAATATTGCAATATAAATAATTTTTATTTTCTTTCTGCTAAACAAGAAAAAATTATTCACTCTCATAATTGTCAAGGGAAATTAAATTATTCACTATTCAATGCTAAATACTTTAGTTGAGAAATAGAAGTTACAAAACATTGAAAAATGATTTAGTATATCTTCCAGACTTTCACTTTTTAATTTTTTTGAAAAAAATAAATTTCAATATAAATGTTAATTAGATTGGATTTAATACTTATTGCGTAAGTTTTTTATTATAAAAATAAAATATAAATTGGAATATAATGTTTTAATATTATAATAATTATAATAATCATATATTCTGACATGTTTATAAATAAAAAAATTCTTCTTTAAAATTCAATTATTTTCAAAAATTTTAATAAAATTCTTGGTAAAATTTTAATTATTTTCAAAAATTTTCTTCAATTCAATGATTTTCAATATTCTATCTAAAAATTGCATTGAAAGTAATTTAATTCTTATATAAAATTTTTTAAAAATATTTTGAGAATAATTGAATTATTTTTAGAGAATTTTAAATATTGTTGAAATTGAATTTTATGGAAATTTTTGAAAATAATTAAATTCTTTCATGTAGTTTTATTTAAATTTGATTAAAAATAATTAAATTCTTGTGAAGAATTTTACTATTTATAAAAATAATTGAATTTTTTCGAAGGATTTATTAAAATTTTAGAAAATATGAACAGTTATAATTAATTTTGTACTTAATAAGTGATTCTTTTAAATTTTGATTATGAAATTATTTTAAAAATTTATATTTGAAAATGAAATAATAATAAATAATTTTATGGAAATAATTGAAATTTGAAGAAGAATTTTGTTATTTATAAAGATAATTGGAAATTTTACGAGAATTTTTTTCAAATTTTGAACATAGTTGAATTTTATAAGAATAATTTTTTTTTTTCAAATAATTGAATTTCTGCAATTATTTAAAAATTCTATTATTTTATTTAAAAATTTTTTCGAAAAAATCAATTTTGTTTTTAAATAAGATTTTTTATTTTATAAATATATTTTAATAAAATTTTTTAAAAATAATTGCCCTTTTCGCGGAATTCATTTAAAATTGTATGAAAAAATAATTGAAATTCTACAATGATTTTTATTATTTATAGAAATAATTGAATTTTTGCATTGATTATAATTGAAAAAAAATTGAATTCTTAAAAAAAAATGTTATTATTTAGAAAATTAATTGAATTCTTGCCCAAAAAATTGATTAAAATCTTTAAAATCATTTAAATTTTGCTAAAAATTTTATTATTTTTGAAAATAATTGAATTTCTCAGAAGAATTTTATTATTTATGAAATTAATTGAATTCTTTCAAAAGAATTCATTAAAATCTTTTAAATAATTGAATTCCTCACAAGAATTTTCTTACTTATGAAAATAATTGAATTTTTATGAAGAATTTTGTTAAAATTTTCAAAAATAATTGATTTTTCCTGAATAATTTAATTATTTATAAAAATAATTTACTTATTTATAAAAATAATTGAATTCTTTACAAGAATTTTGATTTAAATTTTTGAAATAATTTTAATGTTACAAAGAATTTTATTATTGTTCGAAATACTTTAATTAGTCAGAAGAATTTTATTATTTTTTGAAATACTTGAATTCGTCAGAAGAATTTTATTATTTATGAAAATAATTGATTTTTTGTGAAGAATTTTGTTAAAATTTTAAAAAATAATTGAATTTCAATTGAATGAATTTCAAAATTTAATTATTTATTTAAAAAATTGAATTCTTTACAAGATTTTTGATTAAAATCTTTGAAATAATTGAAATTTTGTAAAGAATTTTATTATTTTTGGAAATAATTGAATATTCTTACGAAAAATTTTAATATTTTTTATATTAAATGAATGTTTGAGAGGAATTTTTTTAACATTTTCTTTTGTTTTTTTAATAATAGAATTTTTTTGTGAAATTTTAGTAAAATAGTAATTAAAATTTGAATTCTTTTTGGAAAATTTTTTTAAAATAGTAAATATTAAAAATCATTGAAAATAGATAATTTTTTGAAAATTATTAAAATTAAGAGAATAATGTTTTTGACGTTTATGAAAATAATTGAACTTTGGAGAATAATTTTGTTATTTATAGTTAGTTGGGATTTTTACGAGAATTTTTTTCAAATTTTGAACATAGTTGAATTTTGTAAGAAGAATTTTATTTTTTTTGAAAATAATTGAATTTCTGCAATTATTTGTAATTTCTCCAAAATTTAATTTTTTTTTCAGTGTTTTCAACATAAATTTAAATTAGAGAATTTTTTAAATTCTATTATTTTTAAAATTACTAATTTTATTTAAAAAGATAGTAAGAAGTTAGCTGCGCGCGAATTGTTGCTAGTATAATATACATTCTATCTAAAGATAACAAAAACAAAAGTATAAATAAAAGACAACTTCAGAGTGTGAGGGACAAAAGAATTAAAGAACATTCAAATTAATATAGTTAATTAATAATATAACTTTTATTATTATTTTAATTCTGAATATATTTTTTGTATAGACTCCCTGAAGAGGAAATCATTTAGATTTCGAAACGTTGAAGTAAATAAATATTTTATTAATTATCCGAATGATTTCGTTTCATTTGTCTTAATATATAAAGGATCTCGGACGTTAAAGATTATTTAACTAATATTAATATAAAATATGCTACTATTTAGCAGTAGTATCCTATAGTAAAAATACCAAGAGCATAATTAATCTTTCAAGCTCCTTTCTTTTCACGAGTGATAACATATGAGTAAATTAGCAAATGAAAATAGTTTCCAGAAGAAAAAAAAATGTACTTTCACAAATGGAATACAGTCTTTTATTGATAGCTAATCCAAAGAGGGGTTGGCTCTTATCTCGCTTAACCGGGTGATGGATGCCATCCTTTCGCAAAACTCCTTCTCGAAGAGCGCCCCGGTATTTGGACGAATGGAAAGTCGAAAAAGGAGGAAAATAACGGTCCTTAGAAAAAGGAGTGCAACACTTTTGTATATAGATATATATATAGAGTGCGCGAGAATAAATCTACTGTGAGCTACCTCGAGTGCGTTGCTCCGCTTTTGATTTCGTTTGTATGTATCATCAGGGGACCCTTCAACGGAGTCTCTCTCCTGCAGCAATGCGATAGCTATGGGGCTTTTCACCGTTCGCATCTCAAATCCTATGGGGGTTTTGAACCGGACCGCCATGGTGGTATTATGGGATACAGTAGTTTCTGTGCCCCCGGTATTCCTACAAAGGGTGCTTACGGAAATCTATTGGAAAAGCTGATAACTCACCCCTCTCCTCTTTCTCTTCTCGTGCACTCCTTTTCCAAAAGTACTTGCTCTGAGTTCGTTGTGCCTCAATGCCAGGGAGTTTATTTTCTCTAACTCTATTTATTCAACACTTGAGAGAGAAAGAGAGAGAGAGAGAGAAAGGAGCATTAGTTTTCAGTTTTAACTTGAACCTCTTTTTCATTACTTCCATTTTTTTTCTCCTTTTTCTTTCACCAATGTTTTTTCCTCCTTCTTCTTTACTTTTATTCCTAATGCTAAAAGTGTTGGTACTTCGGTACTTTTGTAACTTTAAACGACTTATGTTTTTTCTTATCGAATATTTATTTCGCACTTGGGTAGAAATTTAAGTACACTATTATTCTTTACGAATATTAATTACTTTACATTAATATTAATATAATTTAGAATTAATTAATATCTGTAAAAAATCATTGTGTAAATTTCTAACTAATATTAAATATTAATAAATAAATATTAATAAAAAAATATTAATAAATTAATATTAATAAAAAAATATTAATAAATTAATACCTATTAATAAATATTGATATTAATATTAAATGTGGAAATTCAGAAATTCTATAAAATGTTAACGAGATTTTAAAAGTATTTTATAGGATCATTCTAGTAAAATTCTACGTGCAAAAATTTGCACAATTATTTTTTATACACAGTATAATTAATTATAAATTAATAATATTAATATTATTCAGGATTGTCACAAAAAAAAATTTTGATTTCCCTGATTTCCAGGCAAGATTTTAATTTTTTCCTCCCACCGTAAAGAATATTATGATTCATTCTAAAAATAATTAGATACTCAAAAAAAAAAAAATTCTATTACATTTATATACGAAGTTTTTTAATTGTAAAATTATTCGAAAACATCAATAATTTCATTTTATAATCAATATTTAATCATTATTATTTTTCGACAGGAATTACTATTTTTTAAAATTTTAAATTAAACCTTTTTGAAATTCAACAACTTTAAAGAAAATTCAATTAAACTTTTTCAAAAAATTAATTCTACAGAATTGTTAGTTAAAATAAAAGTGTGAAAAATTCAAATTTTCGAAAATTTTACTTTGAAATCTTTTCAAAATTCAATTATGTCTAAAAATCCAGGCTATAATGCTTTTTTTATTCGCATTTTTTATCAAAAATTTTAACTGAATTTTTAAATCAATTTTTATTAGAAAATTCTAGGAGAATTCAAATTATTTAAATACAAAAATTAATAATCTATTGAATAATTGAATGTTTCTTAAAATTGAATAGTCATAAAGAATTTTATCAACAAATTTTCAAAAATAAAATATTGATTTCCTTCAACTAATTTTAATAAAATTTTTAAGAATAATTACATTTTTCGAGGAATTCAATTAAAATTGTATTGAAAATAATTGAAATTCTACAATGTGTTTTATTATTTATGAAAAAAATTTAATTATTGCGGAGAATTTAAAAAAAAAATGTTTTAAACAATTGGTTTTTCTCGAAAAAATGTAAACAAATTATATTTTTAATAATTGAATTCTTGGGAAATTTTTATTATTTTAGAAAATAATTGAATATTTGTGTAGAATTTTGGCAAAATTATTTTTAAGTAATTGAATTCTTTTGGAAAATTTTATTAAAATAATAGATATATACAAATTGTTGAATTAAAAAAAAACTTTTGAAAATAATTGAAATTGTGCAATGAATTTTATTAAAATTTTGTAAAATAATTTAAATTCACTACTTCTGAAAATAATTGAATTTTTGTGATGAATATTGGTATCTATGAAAATAATTGACTTCCTCCGAATGATTTTATTATTTATTAGAATAATTATGTTCCTGAAACGAATTCTAAAATTTATCAAAATAATTGAATTACTGCGAAGAATTTAATGCCAAATTTTAAAACATTTAATTTTTTCGTAAAAATTTATGCAAATTCTATTTTAAATAATTGAATTCCTGTCAAATTTTCATTTTTTTGGAAAATAATTGAATGTTTGTGTAGAATTTTATCAAAATTTTTGTTTAATAATTGAATTCTTTTGTAAAATTTTATTAAATCTTTGTAAAATAATTTAATTTTATTACTTTTGAAAATAATTGAATTCTTGTGATGAATACTATTATTTATGAAAATAATTGAATTTTACACTGAATTTTATTAAAATTCCTAAAAATAATTAAATTTTGCTATTCATATATAAAGGTAATTGAAATGTTGACGATAATTTTTTTTTTTTTAGATTTTTTGCAAATAATTGAATTTCTGCAAAGAATTTTATTAATTTTGAAAATAATTGAATTCTAGTGATGAATATTGTTATTCATAAAAATAATTAAATTTTACACTGAATTTTGTAAAAATTTCTGAATATAATTGAATTTCGTCGAAGAATTTTGCTATTTATTTATATAAAGATAATTGAAATTTTAACGAGAATTTCTTTTTCAATTTTTTAACATAATTGAAATTCTACGATGAGTTTCATTATTTATAAAAATAATTTAATTTCTAAAAAGAATTTCATTATTTATGAAAGTAATAATTGAATCCCTGAAAAAAAATTTATTATTTATGAAAAAATTGAATTATTGCAAAGAAATTTAAAAAAAAAATTATAAATAATTGAATTACATTGGAATTTTAATTATTTGTGAAAATTAATAAATGTTTGCGAAGAATTTTATTAAAATTTTTAATACCCGTGGAAAAGAGAAATACGTATTTAAATATTTATTGATCAAAAATTTTTACTACTTCTTCTTTTCGGTTATTTTTTTAAAATTAATTATCGAGCACAGTTTTTCTAACAATATCAAACTGAGACAAAAAACGTTTTGGATTTAAATATAATCGATTACTTGACCACAATTTAATATTTAGGTACTTGAATTAAATAATTTTTTTTAACTCAATTAAATTGTTTTGTTTCAAATACTGAAATTATTGATTTAAATACGATTTTAAGATTTCAATAAAACCTATTTGATTCAAGTAAATATTTATTTGACATTAGACAAGTAATCGGTTATTTGAATTAAATAATTTTTTTTTTCATTCTAGGAAATCGAAACCAAATTTTTTCGTGTCACTTTTAAATACTTGGTAGATTCTAATGTACAAAAATGATAGAAATTCGCATTTTTTCTAAGGATATCAAATTGAGACAAAAAATGTATCAAAATTGTTGCAATGCAACAATTTTGATAAATTTTTTGTTTCAATTTGATATCCTCAGAAAAACTATGATAAGGATTGTGATAAATGTGTAGTCAATCTAAAATAGGCAACACGGTGGTTTCCTTTTTTTTCGTTTACACGGTTGAATCGTTCTAGGAAACAATTTTGCATACAAATAACTGTCGCGTTACTACTAAAGCAATAATATAACGTGTATTACGTGGTGCCTACACAATTTTGGTGCGGGAGTAAATTGAATCTTATCGACCAAGCTCCTCGCTAGCTGTGTGGAAACCCTTAGACGAGGAAGGTTGGTAGTTTCGATAATTTGCATATTTACTTCGTATCCGGATGAAGAGTACAGGCGCGTCTCTTGGATTTAATACGGTGACGCCGGTGCTACGACCTCCTCTCTCTCTCACTCACTCTCTCTCACTCTCTTTCTCTCGTCACTTCGTTTACAGCGACACGTTTTACTGCAGCACTTCAACTTTTCAGTTCAATTGTTAGAGATCGAATTTCATTCGGAAATTTTATTGCCTTTTCGAGAATCAATGACTGATCACTTTTGATACCCTCAAAACTTTACTTTATTCGTATTAAAATGATTAAAAACTTATTCAATTTAAACTTCGATAAATGTCTTTTACCTTTTTTCGAAGCTGTGTGTTCTCGTTTCTTCTTTTCTTTTTTTTACCCTGTAAAGTAGGAATTTATGCATCTTTTTGGATATAGCGCATGAAAAATTTTCTATTGTAATTTATTCTCTATAAATAATTCCTAGTAGATTTGATTATATTTTTTATCTGCTGAGTTCAAATGCTAAAAAATTTAAAAGAGAGACAAAATAATTTAGTAATTTAGTTACAAGATGCAGATAAATATTGTCTACATCAGAGTAGGGAGTAAGAAATTTTTCGTTAACCTTGAAAAAAAAATCTCAAAAGATTGGGGAATATCGAAAGAACAGTGTAAACACTTTGTGTGTAAGAAAGTTATATATGTATATAAATGTGTGTGTATATTATAAACGTGGAACGATATTTCCATCGTACAGGTTCTGTAAATGTTTGTTTAAGAAAGTAGGTTTGTACAAGAGTGTTTTCTGGAAAACTGAAAGCACGTTCTGGAATCGAAACCATTTAAAGAACATAATCTCGCTGAAGCCACTTTTGCTCCTTTCGCTCCTTTTTTTTGAAAGCATCCCTTCCCTTTTCTCCTATCGTGTGAAAAACTTTTGTTATACCAAACATCCCTTTTGGAAGCTTCTGAACTTTTTTCTACAAAATTTACTGATTTTTTCTATTTGTTATCCTTAGTAATAAATAACATAAGCTTCGTACTCAATAATTAGTTTTACTCTTCTGCAAAATTCAATTACTTTTAAAACATTTTTAAAAAAATCTGTTCAAAATTTCAATTATCTTTATAAATAATAAAATTCATCCTAGAAATTCAATTATTTGCAAAGAATTTTAATAAAATTCTTGGCAAAATTTAATAATTTTTGTAAATAACAATATTCATCAAAAGAATTTAATTATGTACAAAAATAATAAAATTCTTTGAAAAAATTCAATTATTTTTAAAAATTTTAATAAAATCCTTTTCCAAATTTCAATTATTTTTATATGTATCAAAATTCATGACAAGAAATCAATTCTTTTGAAAAGTAATAAAATCCTTTGTAGAAATTAAATTATTTTCAAAAATAATAAAATTCTTCTGCAAAATTCAATTATTTTTAAACATTTTTAAAAAAATCTATTCAAAATTTCAATTATCTTTATAAATAATAAAATTTAACCTAGAAATTCAATTTATTATTTTCAAAAGTAATTAAATTCTTCGATGAAATTCAATTATTTGCAAAGAATTTTAATAAAATTTTTGTCAAAATTTCAATTATCTTTATAAATAATAAAATTCTTCTCTGAAATTCAATTATTTTAAAAAGTAATAAAATTCTTCTGCAAAATTCAATTATTTTCGAAAATAATAAAATTCTTTGAAAAAATTTAATTATTTTAAAAATTTTTAATTAAATTCTTGGCAAAATTTAATTATTTTTATAAATAACAATATTCATCAAAATAATTTATTTATGTTCAAAAATAATAAAATTCTTTGAAAAAATTCAATTATTTTTAAAAATTTTAATAAAATTCTTTTCCAAATTTCAATTATTTTTATATGTATCAAAATTCATGACAAGAAATCAATTCTTTTGAAAAGTAATAAAATCCTTTGTGGAAATTAAATTATTTTCAAAAATAATCAAATTCTTCTGCAAAATTCAATTATTTTTAAACATTTTTAAAAAAATCTATTCAAAATTTCAATTATCTTTATAAATAATAAAATTTATCCTAGAAATTCAATTTATTATTTTCAAAAGTAATTAAATTCTTCGATGAAATTCAATTATTTCAAAAAGTAATAAAATTCTTCTGCAAAATTCAATTATTTTCAAAAATAATAAAATTCTTTGAAAAAATTCAATTAGTTTCAAAATTTTTAATAAAATTCTTGGCAAAATTTAATTATTTTTATAAATAACAATATTCATCAAAAGAATTTATTTATGTTCAAAAATAATAAAATTCTTTGAAAAAATTCAATTATTTTTAAAAATTTTAATAAAATTCTTTTCCAAATTTCAATTATTTTGATAAGTATTAAAATTCATGACAAGAATTCAATTCTTTTGAAAAGTAATAAAATCCTTTGCAGAAATTCAATTATTTTCAAAAATAATAAAATTCTTCTGCAAAATTCAATTATTTTTCAATATTTTTAAAAAAATCTATTCAAAATTTCAATTATCTTTATAAATAATAAAATTTATCCTAGAAATTCAATTATTTTTAATTTCTTTTAAATTCTCCTCAAAATTTCAATTATTTTTGTAAATATCAAAATTCTTCTGCAAAATTCAATTACTTACTAATGTTTTATAAATTTCTTCCCAAATAATTCAATTATTTTCATAAAAAATAATTTAAAAAATTTTTTTTTTATAGTCTTTTAATATAGAATATTGATTTTATCACTCGGTCATCTTTAATTATTATAAAACATGAAGACATCGATTGCTCCAAGTGAAAGACTTTTCGAAAAATTTAAAAGAAATTTGTAAATAAATGTAACAGAAAATTTTTTTGATTAAAACTTTTTTTTTAAAGTTTAAAAAATTTTTTAAATTCCAGTCGCATTTTACTAAACGAAAATCTCGAAAAAGTCGATTAGTTTGCATTTTTTTTGACAAAAGAATCGAAAAAAGTCGAAAAAAAAATTAGTTTTAAAAAAGAGGCAAAAAATTGCATTCAGACTGACAAAAAGTGGTAAAAAAAAATTGCTGTCGAAAATAATTAAATTTGAGGACTAAAAAACTAGTTTTGGACGGTTCATAAATTCCTGATTTTTATAAAAAATACAACTTTAAGTTTTTGGTGACTTTTTCCTTGATCGTATGAATCCCATCCTCTGACATAGAAATTTTCCAAGTTCTCGATAAAAATACAAAAAGCATAATGTATTCTTTTTTAACGCGGAAAATGAAATAAATAACTTTTGAAATTTGAATCGATGCGGTTAAGTTTTCGAAATCTTATCAAGTATATTATATAGGAATGCGAGAGATTTAACTAAATCTACCGTAATATAGTATGATTGGCACTGTTAAAGCACTTTCCGGGTTTCTGGCTGAAGACATAGCTCAAAAGTTCTTCCCAGTTTCAACCACTCTCGTTCGAGACTCGGCCAAGAGGAGAGGAGAGATTGCGGAAATTACATATAAACCGAGGAAATCACTTAGACTGTCAGGCTTCACCAACCGAAAGTGGTGCATCACATCAATATATAGTGACCGTTCTCGAATTCGAATCCACAAACGGTGGACTTGAATTGAAAGCACATTCGAATCTGCAACTATAGAACTTTCAATTGAATAGATTTCATTCTATTCTTCAAACTCATATTTATACAGCTTCATTTAATTTAAATCAATCGAGAAGCCAAAAATTTTCATTCTTTTTCTCTCATCAGGTGGGGAAATATTGCACCAAAAAACTTCAGGTATCACATTTCTTCATTTATTATCACAAAAAAGAATTGTAATCAAAGACGAAAGTTATTGCGGATTCGAACAATGAAATAGCTGTTGTTGAAGATTTACTTTTATTTATATAGGAGAAAGGCTTGCAGGTAAAACCATACCTAAGCTTTTTTTCTCATAACTCATTAAAAAAAAAATAATTTCATTAAACACACCATCGGAAAGAGGACCTAAAAAGCTACAAATTTGAACGATAAATAATTTTAATTGTCAAAAAATAAAATTTTTACATAGGTAAAATTTTAAAAATTATGTAAAATCAACGTTTCGAATTTTAGGCTAGCAGGTTGACCCACCTTGAAAAATTGTTAATAATATGGAACAACTCCAATAAATTTATTATTCACTTACATTTAATGTTTTTGAACATAATTTAAATTTTTAAAACAATTTATTAATAAATAACATTTTTTTTTAATTAAAAAATATTTTTGAAAAATGCAAATTTTTTTTCAATTGAAAATCAAACAAAAAGCAAGATATGTGAAAAAAAAAATTAAATTTCAAATTTTTAATTTAATTACTTATTAAAAATAATGGATTTATAGAAGAATTTTAGAAACTCTAAAAGAATTTAATTTTGAAGAAGTTACAATGATTGCAGAAATTCAATTACTTACAAAAATAATAAAATTCTTTGTAAAAATTCAATTATATTTAGAAAATTAAAAATAATTCTCGCTAAAATATCAATTATCTTTATAAACATTAAAATTCTTCTCTGAAATTCAATTATTTTCCAAAAATTTTAATAAAATTCTTGGTAAAATTTTAATAATTTTCAAAAAATTTCCTCAGTTTAATGATTTTTAATATCTACTCTTTTTATTAAATTTTCCAAAAGAATTCAATTATTTAAAACAAATCTTATTAAAATTCTACGCAAACATTTCATTATTTTCATAAATAATAAAACTCATCGCAGAATTTCAATTATTTTTAAACTTTAATACAATTTTAATTTAAATTCTGTTGAAATTTATTGAATTGTTTAATATGTATTCAACATTATTTCTAAAATTTTAACGCAGTTCCTAAAAATAAATCAATTGCCTTGATAAATAATCAAAATTCTTCCTAGAAATTCAATTGTCTTCAAGAATTTTATTAAAATTCTTTGCATAATTCAATTATTTTCATAAATAACAATATAAATCATGACAATAAAATTATTTCCAAGTGTAATAAAATTCTTATAAAAAATTCAATTATTTGCAAAAATAAAAAAAAATTCTCGTTATGATTTCAATTATCTTTATAAAAAGCAAAATTCGTCGTTGAAATTCAATTACTTTAAAAAATTTAAATAAAATTCTTTGCAAGAATTTTCATTTGTTTTTATAAATAATAAAATTCTTCGCAAGAATTTAATTATTTCCACAGAGAATAAAACTCTTCGGAGGAATTGAATTATTCATTAAAAATTTTAATAAAATTCCTCACAAGAATTCAATTATTTTCAATTATAATAAAGTTCTCCGAAATTTAATTATTTTCAAAATTTTTTATAAAACTCTTGGAAAAAATTTCAATTATTTTTAAAAATAATTGAAACTTTTCACGAAAATTTAATTATTTAAAAAAAGTTTAATAAAATTGTTTGGAAAAATCCAATTATTTTCATAAATAATAAAGTTTAATAATTGAATTATTTTCATAAAATAATAAAGTTTTTCTCAGGAATTCAAATATTTTTGAAAATTATACGAATATTCGTTGCGAAAATTCAATTTTTTTTCACAAATTATGTATATTATGTAATTCAATTATTTTCATAAATAATACATTTTTTTAAAACAAATTCAACAATTTTTAGAAATTATATGAAAAATCGTTGCGAGAATTCAATTATTTTCCCAAATAATCAAATTTTCACGAGAATTCAATTATTTTCCCAAATAATCAAATTTTCATGAGAATTCAATTATTTTCATAAATAAAGTTCTTCTCATCAATTTAATTATCTTTGAAAATTATAATAAAATTTTTTGCACGAATTTAATTATTTTCATTAATAATAAAACTTATCCCAGAATTTTAATTATGTTTTATACAATTTTAGATGAATTTCCTCGAAAAATGTAAATATTCTAAAAAATTTCATTATAATTCGTCGAAAGAATTCTGTATGAGAATTCAATTTTAAGAAACATTCAATTATTTAATAAATTATTTATTTTTGTATTCAAATAATTGAATTCTCGTAAAATTTTCTAATAAAAATTGATTTATAAATGAATTTTAGTTAAAGTTTTAGATAATAATTGAATATTAAAAGCATTATGACTTGAATTTTCTAGAAATAATTGAATTTCGAATGGATTTCAAATTTCGTAAAATTGAATTTTAAACAAATGGATTTGAAAATTTTCAAATTTTTTTTTTTAAAAGTTATGATAAAAATAATTGTATTAGAACATTTTTTTGAGTGAATTTTTTTTAAATCTAATAATTTTCAGAATAAATCAGAATATTCTTTAGTGTCAGGGAAAAAGTCAGGGAAGAACAAAATTAAATTTTTCTAGCAACTCTGATTAACGAATCTTTTCGTTTTTGAATTTCGCGCCAAAAGTTCCTTGAATCGCCGCCTAGATGTCATGAAAGTTCTCTCACAAACGAAGTGAAGCAAATAAAGTACATGATTCATGATGCTTTCGTTTCACTCATTTACTTTAGAATTTAAAGGAAAACTTTATTTTTAGCACATAAAGTAAATCTTCAATTTTAAAAGAAGAATGAAAAATTATTTAAAAATTTTCTCTCCGAATATTTTTTAAATTCTCTTATTAATTCTACTGTAATTTAATTAAATTGATAATTACTAAAAAAAAAAAAAAAAAATCCCACCTTTTTATACAAAAGTAACAAACCAGAAAATTTAATGAAAAGTAAAAGAATTTAATAATTGATATTGTACTTTCTACTGGGAAAACTATGCATTAAAAATAAAAAAGTGGAATATAATAAGAAACTCGATGACTTATTTAAAAGAACTGAACGGAAAGAACTTATAAATTTATTACTGAGAGACAAATTGCATTTTCCGGAGAGGGGAAAAAGAAAAAGGGAAAAATAAAAAAAAAAGTGTTCCCCGAGGTTTATATAGATATCCATTGATTGCGCTAGTTTTTGCTTGAGAGAAAAAGCGGTAGAATGAAACTGATATTTGCAGAAATGGATAGTTGACAGTAATGAATTAGTGGAGAAAAAGGTTTGCCGGAACTCTGGACGATATAACAGAGACGGAGAAAGTTTTCGATGAAAATACCTATATACCATTAACGCTGCCCTATCTGTACTTTAACCCCTCTCTTCTTTCTCTCTTTCTCTCTCTCAAGTTCACTTTCTCTCACTCATTCACTCTTTCTCTTTCTCTCTCTCCCTCTCTTTGGTAATCCTTTATCAAAGGACGACTGTGCAAGTGCAATTTGTCAACACCGTCGTCGTCGCCAAGATTTCATCGACAAAATCGCACGATCATTACTGAACGACTCAAAGCGTCAAACGCACAAAGGCGCCATCCCCCTCCCCCCCTCCTTTTCTCCACTACCCTTCATCGTCGTAATTCTCTTCCTTCGAGCCAATTCAACGAAAGGAATATGAAATCGTTCTTTGATGTCCGCTAATAAAAATCACGGTATATCCGCTATTTCTCAAAAATTGCGTACCAGATCTTATTTATGATATAAATCTTTCTGGAATATTTTTTTTTCCCCCATGTTTAATAATCCGAGTTTATGATATTAAAATAAATGCCAATATTAGAAAAGACTTTAATGAAAGTTTAGTTGTAAAATTAATATTAAATTTTTGTGTTGTTTGGAATTTTTGCTCATATGGTCTTCGTTTTCAATTAAATTTTACAAAATTTTAATATAATTTTTTGAGACTTTGCACTCTATAATTAGTTTTTTAATAAAGTAGCAAAAAATAGCTTTCAAACTAAAAAAAAATGTAGCTAGGGAAAAATTAAAAAATTTATTACTTTTAAAAATAATTGAATTCTTGTGATGAATCAATATTTTTGTTGAAGATAATTAAATTTTGCAAAGAATTTTATTAAAATAACTCAAAATAATTGAAATTTCGGGAATAATTTTGTTATTCATCGACATAATTGAATTCTTGGGAAGAATTTTATTAAAATCTAAAAAAATAGTTGAATTATTTTATATTTTAAAATAATTGAATTCAAATTGTATTTAAAATGATTGAAATAATTCAATGAATTTTATTATTTATGAAAATAATTGAATAGTTGCAAAGAATTTTTTCAAAATTTTCAAAAATAATTTAATTTTTGAAAAGAATTTTATAAAAAAATTTTAAAACTTAATTTCTTTCGACGTATTTTATGCAAATTCTAATTTAAATAATTGAATTCCTGGGAAATTTTTATTATTCATGAAAAGAATTGAATTCTTACGAAAATTTTTACAACAAATTTTTTAAATAATTGAATTCTGTTTGGAAATTTTATGAAAATAGTAAATATTTAAAATCATTGAATTGCGAAAAGTTTTTAAAAATAATTAAATTTTACAAAGAATTCTATTAAAATTTTTAAGAATAATTGAATGTCTAAGTGTCATTTTATTAAATTTTTGAAAAATAATTGAATTCCTAAAAAGCAGTTTATTATTTAAGAAAATAATTGAATCCTTGCGAACGATTTTATTAGAATTTTTTAAATAATTGAATTTCCAAGGAGGAATATATTACTTTTAAAAATAATTGAATTTTTGTAATGCATATTGTTGTTTATGAAGATAATAAAATAATAATAATAAAATAAAAAAATATTATTTATGAAAATAATATTATTTATAAAAATTTCTTTTTGGAAATTCAATTATTTAAAAAAAATTCTAATAAAATCGTCTGCAAGAATTCAATTATTTTCTAAAATAATAAAATGCTTTTTAGGAATTTAATTATTTTCAAAAAATGTAATAAAATTCCACACAGAAATTCAATTATTCTCAAAAGTTTTTATAGAATTCTTTGTAAAATTTAATTATTTTTAAAAACTTTTCGCAATTTAATGATTTTCAATGTCTACTATTTTCATAAAATTTCCAAATAGAATTTAAAGAATTTTATTAAAATAACTCAAAATAATTGAATTTTCGGAAATAATGTTGTTATTCATCAACGTAATTTTGGGAAGAATTTTATTAAAATCTTAAAGAATAATTGAATTATTTCAAAATAATTTTATTAAAATTGTATTTAAAATAATTGAAATCCTACAATGAATTTTATTATATTTATGAAAATAATTGAATAGTTGCAAAAAATTTTATCAAAATTTTCAAAAATAATTGAATTTCTGAGAAGAACTTTATTATTTATGAAAATAATTGAATTATTGCGAAAAATATTATTAAAATATTTGAAAATAATTGAATTTCTGTGAAAAAATTTGTTATTTTTGAAAATAATTGAATTCGTCATAAGAATTTTATAAACATTGTTTTAAATAATTAATTTTTTCGAAATATAAGAAATATTATGAAAAGTTAATTTTAAATAATTGAATTCTTGTGGAAAATTTTATTTGTGAAAATAATTGAATTTTTCAATTAATTAATTTAAAATAGTATTAAAAATAATTGAAATTCTTCGATGAGTTTTATTATTTATGAATGTAATTGAATTCTTGTTTAGAATTTTATCAATTTTTTAAAAAATTGAATTTTCATAAAAAATGTTATTATTAGTGAAAGTAATTGATTTATTGTGAAGAATTGTTGAAAAATTTTGTTAAATAATTGATTTTTTCAAAATGCTATTCTAAATTAATTGAATTCCTGAGGAAATTTTATTATTTATGAAAAGAATTGAATTTTGGATGAATACTTTTTTTTAAATAATTGAATTCTTTTCCAAAGTTTAGAAAATTTAATTAATTGGCTATTATTATTGTTATTAAGCTTAAAATAAAAGAAAAATGTAGAATTTTAAGAATTTTCGATTTTTGGTTTAAGTAGTGAGGGTAGTTTTTTCGACCAAAGAATAATGCCCAATTAAATATTAATGGGTAAAGTGTTTTTGAAGAGCCCAAAAAGAATTAAGCCAATTGCCTTAAAATAAAAAAAAACTGTTGAATGTTAATACAATAATTCATAATTTAGAACTAGAAGCATAATGTTGTCTAATTTACTCTGAAAATTAAAAGTATTTAAAAACTTTTAAAATATTAAAGTATCAGAAAATACAGGCAAGTTTTAAAAAATTGAAACTAAATTAAAATAATCAATTTGAAATAAAAAAATTAAGGAATCCGCTAAATTGAATTAATTTACACAACAGGTTAAGAATTCCTGCACTAAATTCCATTTTATAATTGATACAACATAAATGCTTATACTATACATGTATATATATTATATACGTATAAATGTAAACGCTCGAAGCAAAATATTTGATGTACATTTATTTGTACAATACCAGAAATATAAACAAATGAATGGAAAACATTTATTTCACTCACACAAGATACATGTATATATATATACAAAATATATATCTACATGTATATTGAAAATTGGTGTTATTATTTTACCGATCAAATCGATCAACGATCTCGTGCAGGGTTGGAAAATTACAGTGAGGGGTCGAGAACGCCGCCTCACACAATGCGAGAAATGCTTTCCATTAAAATAACATCCTAAAGCATTATCAGACCAATCTCCCCCCTCCCACTCCTTATGTTTCATATATTATGTTTGTTCCATATGCGAGTGGTCTCATTTTCTCTCATAGATATAAATTCATCCTAAACGTCTAATGCAATTTCGTAATAAATTAAAATGTTTCTTTCCTTTGTGTCATTATATTTTCTTTTGTTCTTCAAAAAAAAGGAAAAATCGATTTATCTGAAAATATATATATTTTTCGATGAATATTTATTTCTTTATGGGGGGAGACTTTTATTCGTTATGAATTATTTTTCTTGAATTGATTAATTAATTAATATTTACTTAGTTAAAAATTAGTTAATTTAACTATTGTTATTTAATTAATAAACTTAATAGTTAATTAATGGCTAATTTATTTAACTATTAATTAATTATTTATTTCACTATTTCATAATTATTTATTTAACTATTTCTGAATTATTTATTTATTTAATTATTTATTAATTTATTAGTTTATTTATTCATTAATAATCAGATATTTTATTTATTCAATTGCTCAATCTTTATTAATTAATAAATCCATCTGTTGCTCTCGTATGAATCAAAAGTAGGAATTAATCATTTTTAATGAATAAATTAATTAGTAAGCTAATTAATTAATAAAAAAATTTTATTTTGCAACGAATTTTATTAAAATGCCTCAAAATAATTGAATTTTTGGGAATAATTTTGTTATTCATCGAGATAATTGAATTCTTGGGAAAAATTTTATTAAAATCTAAAAGAATAATTGAATTATTTAAAAATAAATTAATTCAAATAATTGTATTTAAAATGATTGAAATCCTGCAATGAATTTTATTATTTATGAAAATAATTGAATAGTTGCAAAGAATTTTATCAAAATTTTCAAAAATAATTGAATTTCTGAGAAGAATTTCATTAAAAACTTTCAAAGATTGATTTCCTTCGACTTATTTTATGCAAATTCTTATTTAAATAATTGAATTCATGAGAAATTTTTATTATTCATTGAAAGAATTGAATTCTTACGAAAATTTTTAAAACAAATTTTTTTAAAATTGAATTCTGTTTGGAAATTTTATGAAAATAGTAGATATTGAAAATCATTGAATTGCGAAAAGTTTTTAAAAATAATTAAGTTTTACAAAGAATTCTATTAAAATTTTTGAGAATAATTGAATGTCTGTGACATTTTATTAAATTTTTGGAAAATAATTGAATTCCTAAAAAGCGTTTGATTATTTAAGAAAATAATTAAATTCTTGATAACGATTTTATTTGAATTTTTTTAAATAATTGAATTGACAAGAATTAAATTTATTACTTTTAAAAGTAATTGAATTCTTGTGAAGAATATTTTTATTTACGAAAATAATTGAATTTTGCCAAAAATTTGATTAAAATGCATTAAAATAATTGAATTTTCGGGAATAATTTTATTATTCATCGATATAATTGAATTCTTAGGAAGAATTTGATTAAAATCGAAAAGAGTAATTGAATTATTTTAAAATAATTTAATTAAAATTGTATTTAAAATAATTGAAATCCTACAATGAATTTTATTATTTATGAAAATAATTGAATAGTTGCAAAGAATTTTATCAAAATTTTCAAAAATAATTGAATTTCTGAGAAGAATTTTATTATTTATGAAAATAATTGAATTATTGCGAAAAATGTTATTAAAATATTTGAAAATAATTGAATTCCTGTGAAAAATTTGTTATTTTTGAAAATAATTGAATTCTTCATCAGAATTTTTCAACATTGTTTTAAATAATTAATTTTTTTCGAAATTTAAATAAAAATTATGAGAATTTAATTTTTAATAAAATTGAATTCTCGTGGAAAATTTTATTTGTAAAAACAATTGAAATTTTCAATTAATTAATTTAAAATAGTGTTAAAAATAATATATAATTTTTATTTGACTGAAATAATTTATATTTAACCAAAATAAATTTTACTTGATGCAAATAAATTTGTATCTATTTTAAATAAATGTATTCCATTTATTTTATTCAAATAAATGTCCAAATAAAATGTAGTCTGTTCAAAAACATTTTTTAATAAAATGCAAAGTTTTGTATAAATGTTCAAGAAATTTAATTCGGTTTAAATTTTATTGTTAATTGTTAAAAACAATTATTATTGTTCGGTTGAAGGAAAAGAAACAATAAAATGTAGGTTTTTTCCTTTTGTTTATTTCCAAACTTTTATTGCATTCGAAAAGATTTCAATCTGCGATGATGATGGCTTTTGCCTGAATTGTATAGAAATTTTTTACTACTTCCCATGATTGAAAGAATTTTGCCTCTTGATTTTCTTGTAAAGAAGTTTATTAAATTTACCAATAAGTAATATAAATAAATAAATAAATATGTACATAAATTAATTTATTGCCATGAATTAATTTTACGTGGTTTACAATCAAAATTAATTGCTCATTGTTTGGTAGTGGAATTGAAAAAAACAAACAATTTACAGTATTATAAAACAAATGAGTATTTTTGAAAAAAATTGTACAACAATAAAAGTTAGTTAACAAATATTTAAAAATCAGTCACGTCTAAAAAAGTGATTCTCCAATTTTCAAATGTAACTCTCACTCTATCACACTCGCACTATATTACTTTTTTTTTGGAATTTCACCAGTGTATATTTGAGCGATTTTTGTGTCCAATAATTTTTCAATAGACGAAACGGATCCAATAAAAAACTCAAACTACTTTGATTCATCAAGCACTTTATTGTCGAATACTTTTTTTTTTCGAGAACATCTCTACTTCAATGGCAGAGGTCTGCTCGAAGCGATAGAAAACCAACAAAGGCTAACTCGCAATATTGGAATTTAAATGAAAAGTTTTGAAACAGGTGTGAATTGAAATCTGTTTCATCATTCAGCAATTGCAACAAAGAAGAGCGAGAGAGAGAGATAAAAAAAATAGAAACAAACAAGAGAATTTAAAAAGCGAAAATTTGTACACTGACATTGTATATATTGAAAATAACGAATAAAAAAGAAAAAAAATGTCATTGCACACAAAAGGTGTGCATAAGACGTCTTTTGTTTGAAATATATTAATGCTTCGCTGTGCCGGTTTGTCCGGTGTGTTAAAAAAGAGAGGTGCTTTAAAATTTTGTCGATATGGCATTGTCGATGTTGACTCTTTGGAATTTATTGTATACAACTTGAATCACTCAAAAGCAATATATGTTCTGAGACATAAGAGGAATATGAGTGAGCACCATGGGGGGTGTGGGGCCTTCAGTTTCAAATCAGCATTTATCACCCCAACAAGCCGGCTTTTAATGGGCTGTTCGAAAACTGCGCGAAATAATCCGAAGCACGAGAGAGGGTCGAATGACAATACCTTACGGTTCAGTGCACTATATATATGCGTTGAATCGGCATCCACACTTCTCTCTCTTTCTCTCTTTCTCTCTCCTTTTTTCTCTCTTGAAAAATCTGCGTGTGGCCTCTGTTTAAACTAGCCACGTGGCTACGTTTATGTAACGAGGGTATATATCGCCAGTCCCTTGAAAACCGAAATCAAATATATTATTCCTGCTCCGATCACCGATCGCGCTCATCCCTCTATTATTCTTCTCAGTTAACTGGAAGATATTGACTGACTTTATCCACGAAACAGAACCGATTCTCCCATTATTGTCTGTTTATTTTTTTTAATTACCAAATCCTTTTGTACTGTTGATACCATATGGTCTTTGAATTTTTTCACATATATTCTATAAAAGAAAAATTATTTAAAGGCTTTAGCCTTTAAATAAAAATTTTATTTGCCTTAGCAAATAAAATTTTATTTGAATCAAATAAAAATTAGTTGAAAACAAAAAAAGGGGAAAAAATAGTTTAACTGAAGAAGGAAATGAAAATTATTTGAACTGAGTGAAGATTTATTTAAACTGGATAAATTTGATTTGAACTGGATAAAATTTATATGAAGCAAACAAAATTTATGTGAATAAAATAAAACTGATTTGCAGCAAATAAAACTTATTTAATTCGAATAAAATTTTTTTTAACCGAATAAAGATTTATTTGAATCGAATAAATTTTAGATCCGTTTCAAATAAATTTTATTTAAAATAATAAATTTTGCAATTTGTAATTTATGTTAACAAAGTAAAATTGATTTTAAATAAATAATATTTATTTAAAGTAAATTAAATTTTTTTGTGAACTGACAAAAATTTATTTGATTCGAATAAAGATTTATTTGAACCGAATAAAATTTATTAGAACTGGATAAAATTTATCTGAAGGAAAACAAAAATACGTATGAATAAAATGAAACTGATTTGAAACAAATAGAGTTTATTTAAACCGAATTAAATTTTTTTGAACCGAATAAAGATTTATTTGAAATCTTTGAATCGAATTAAATTTATTTGAACCGAAAACAATTTATTTTAAGCGAATAAAATTTATTTGAACTAGAAAGAATTTATCTGGAGCAAACAGAATTTATGTAAAAAAAAAAATAAAACTGATTTAAAACAAATAAAATTTTTTTAAACCGAATTAAATATTTTTTGAACTGAATAAAATTTATTTGCATTAAATGAAAAATTAGTTTGAACTGAATAAAATTTATTTAAATCGTAGAAAATTTATTCGAATCGTAGAAAATGTAATTAAAGTGAAAAAAAATTTATTTGAACAAAAGAAAATTTATTTGAACCGAATAAAATTTATTTGAAACAAAAGAAAGTTTATGTGAACAGAATTTATTTATTTATGTGAACAAAATTAATTTCAATTAATTATAATATTTATTAGAACCAACGAAGAATTTATTTTAAGCAAATAACAAATTTAACAAATAACAAATTTAAATTATTTGGAAAATTTTCAATTATGTATAATTAAAAATTTATTGATCTGTATTTTATAACTAAAAAAAACATTTTCAATTATAATTGAAAAACATTTTATATTTTAAAAATTGTTTTAAAACATTTGTAAAAAAGGTGGTTTATTGGAAATAATTGATTTTTTAAAGTAATTCTCATTAAAATTTTAAAATAATAAATTTTAAAGAATTTTAATTAAAACTTTTAAAAATAATTGAATTATCATAAATTGTAATGAAAAAAATCATCAAACAAAAATTTAAAAATGAAAATTCATTAAAATTGCAATAAAAAAATTACAGTACAATAGTTTTAAAAAATTATTTTTAGAATATTTTAACTCCTTATTTTTTTTAAATTCAATTACTTTGAAGAAAAAATAAATTAAAATGTTTAATCAATATACTTTTTTAGACTTGTCATTAAAATTTTGTCGAAATCTTATATTTCCTATATTTTTAATTTCAATTCCTCAAAAACTTACATTTTTTAATATTTTGCGAAAATTATTTTTAAAAATTCAATTATTTTCAATATTTAATACTAAATTTCAATTATTTGGAAATTTGTCAATTATAAATAATTGAAGATTTATTATTGTTCTGTATTTAAAAAAAAATTTCAATTTTATATACCTATTATATTTTATAAATTATTTTTAAAAATTTTTTAGAAAACTAATTTTACGAATATTTTTTCTTATAATTTTTTTAAAATCAATTATTTTCATAGTTTCTATTTTAAAAACTGAAAATTCACCAAAATTCCCATGAAAATAATTTTCAAATAAAATTTAGAAAATGAAAAATGAAAATTAATGAAAGTTGTAGTCAAAAAATGACATTAGAATATTCTTAAAAGAAGTTTTATTGAATATTTTTATTACTAATTTTTTAAAATTCAATTACCTTAAAAAATTATTCAAATTTTTAAGAAATCCACTTTTTTAAACTTATCATTAATATTTTGTCGAATAAAGTATCTATTTTCATATTTGTAGTTAAAATTCTTTAAAAATTAAATTATTTTAAAATATTTTCCAAAAATTCTTTTAAAAAATGCAATTATTTTCAGAATATAATAATTTTTCAGAAATGCAAATTTCAATTTGTAAATTTTCCAATTTTTTATAATTGAAAAATCTATTGTTATTTATTTTATAATTAAAAAATTTATTATAATTATTAAAAATTAGTTAAATACTTTTATTCTAATAAATTTTTTTACAATTTTTTGAAAATCAATTATTTTCCATATTTTCTATATTTAAGTAGTTGAATTCTCGAAGAACTTTTGGAATATTATTAAAAATAATGGATTTAGAAAAGAAGTTAAGTGTGAAAAATTTTAGAAAATAATTGAATTTTTGAAGAGTTATTGTTGTAATTTTTTGAAATAATTGAATTTTAAGAAGAATTGAAATTTCTTTTTCTGTAAAAAAATAAGTAGCAAATAATATTTTATTTTTCTTTCATTTCTAATTTTTTTTTAAATTTTAATTATATGATATTTTTTGCATTATTTTATATTTATTTAACAAAATTATTTCTGTTTTGAATAATTGAACTTGGAAAATTCAATTAATTGGACACTGAGAAAATGATTTATTTGAATCAAACAAATTTTGTTTAAATTAAACTTAAAATATCTTTGCTATATACAGACAAAGATATATTTACATTTAATTCAATCATATTTTTTGGTTTATTTAAAGAAATAATATATTTAATTCAAAAACATTTTTTGGTTTCTTTATAAAGAAATAATATATTTAATTCAAACATTTTTTGGGTTTTTTTTTGAAGAAATAATATATTTAATTCAAATATATTTTTTGGTTTCTTTAAAGAAATAATATATCTAATTCAAACGTAAGTTATGATTGATTTAATATTATTTATAATTAACTTTTAATTTTGAATCAAACCTAAAATTTTTAAATATATTTTTTGTTTGAACCAAAACAGAATAATACACGTTTGAATTCAGAGAAAAGTCATAGCAGGAAAAATTGAAATCTTTTCGAATGCGACAACTCTGTAAAGAAACAGAAGGAAAAAACAGTGAATTAAATGAAAAAAGTATAATAAAAAAAAATGAATGTATATAACTTATTAAAGAAAGAGAAAATACTGACAAAAGTTGCAATGCAGGGAAAACGCTTTGATGTTGAAATAAACAGCTTAATTACAAAGAGTTCTTGTTTCTTTCGATCTTTAGACTCGACGCTCATTAAAGATAATAGCGAATACTGGAGTTATAAGATTCTTAAGACATTGTTCTATTTAAACGATATCGTAATATAGATATATATATAAATGTACCAGCGTGCAGAGGAAATATAGAGGGAAAATTATCTTGAAATTCAAATATACGATTGGATCACTTTAGTAGTTAATCAAGGCCGACTTATGTTGCAGATTGTGTAGAATTTTATCCTTTTTCAAGTAGTCGAGCCTAATTATGCAAAATTTTCCTCCTCTCTCTCTCTCACTCTCTCTTTTTTCCTTTTTCTCTTTGCTCTCAAAATAATAGTTCATTTACGAGGATGTATTTTAGCTTCGTTCAGCATTCGCTTGCTACATTGCGACAGTATGCATGGTAGTACTTTGACACTCTTGGCACCATTGGATCGATTTCAAAAAGATAAAAAAAAAATCTATAAGAGTTGTAAAACACCTCATAAATCTCATTGTTTTGAGAAAATTTTTTTTTTTGCACAAGTTTTTATTTTACTTTTTGTAAAAATACAATAATTGCAATATTTTCCATTTTTTTTTTTTTTTGGCTTCTCTTCTTGAGAAAAGTTTTCTTTTTTGTATTATAACTATTAGATAAGAAAAGTTTATGGAGATTTTCTTGAAAATTCATTAATTTTTTACTCGGCCAAGTCTTTGAACAAATAAGCAACTTGAAGGAAAATTAATTCTCAGGAGAAATTTAAACGAAATCAGGTTTATACTATCAAGTCAGTTGAAAAAATTTATTCATTTTTCCAGGAGTGTAAATCTGAATTTATGTAGAAAATTTTATTTTTTGATTCTAATTCAGAAGGGGGATTCTTTATCATTGGACTCTAAATCAGAATCAACGAATTTGTGAATTGTGTTTTTGAATTTGGCGTCGAGAACCTATTTATTTATTTTTTATTTGTCATATAAATATATATTAGAAATTTAAATATAAATTTATTTATTTATTATTTTAGTTAGTAATTATTGTATGTTAGTAATTATTATAAATTTTTTTTATGACAATAATTGAATGTTTATGAATAATTTTATCAAAATTAAATTTGAAATTTGAATCGAATATAGGGATTTTTATTACATTTTACATAAGTTTTTCTTTAAATATACTAAATTCAGTTAAATAAAAAAAAGACAATGGTCTGTTTTAAAAAAACGAAAATCGGAAGACTATGCAAATAAGAGACATTTTTTTTTTGTTTTTCGGAGAGAAAATCACATCTAACCTGAGTCAACTGATCACATGGCATAAGCTTTGTCTTCTAATCCTAAAACGCAACGCAGACATCTTTGTATTGGAGATTAAACTCAAGTTCAATTATGGTGGGGAAATCTCGGCAAATATCATTTTGAATATTCTGCGAATATCTCATTGAATTGAATATTATTATATAATCCCTTCACAATGTTTAAATAGTACTGCAAAACTTTCTAGATAATATATACATTTTGAAATAATAAATATTAATAGTTTTACAACAATTAAAATTTTCGAAGATTTTAATTCAAAAAATCTTTTGAAATTTAATTATTTCTAAAAAATTAAAAAAATATAATTTATAAAATTAAAAATATACTATAAAGCTTCTAATTGTAAATTATTATCTAAAATTTAAACTGAAATTAATTTTTAAATCAATTCTTATCAGAAACTTCTATGAGAATTCAATTATTTAAATAAAAAAAAAATAATTTATTTAATAGACGTGAATATTTCTTAAAGTTGAATTCTTTCGAAGAATTTCAAAAAATTTTCTAAGAATAATTCCATTTTGCGAAGAATTCATTTAAAATTGCATGAAAAATAATAGAAAACCTGCGATGAGTTTTATTATTTATGAAAATAATTGAATTATTAAAGACAATTTTTTAAATAATTCTTTAAATTGATTTTTTTTCGAAAATTTTTATGAAAATTGTATTTTTGATGAAATAGTAGATCTTGTAAATAATTTAATTTCGAAACATTTTTGAAAATAATTCAATCATTTTAAAGATTTTTTTTTCAAATTTTTTAAAAATAGAAAACTAAAATTTTCAACTAAAATTTAAATTTAAAAGTTCTACGAGAATTCAGTTATTTAAATGTCTAAATAAATTATTTATTTAATAATTAAATATGTCTTAAAATTGAATTTTGATAAAGAAAAATTTTATGAAAATTCTTGAAAATAATTAAATTCTTTCGAAGAAGTTAAAAAAATTTTCTAAAAATAATATTGCATTTTTCGATGAATTTATTTGAAATTGTATTATAAGTAATTGACATCATGTGATGAGTTTTATTATTTATAAAAATAATTGAATTCTTCCGAAAAATCTTATTGAAACTCTTGTAAATAATTGAATTCCCGTGAAAATTTTATTGTTTGTGAAAATAATTGAATTCTTGCGAAGAACTTAATAAAAAATTTTATAAAAAACTGTATTTTAAATAATTGAATTCCTGTGAAAATTTTATTTATAAAAATAATTGTATTTTTGCGAATAATTGAATTTTTTCACTTAAAAGTGTATTAAAATTGGAAAATAATTGAAAATCCAACGAAAAGTTTTAATTATTTTCTGAAAATAATTGAAATTTTGCCAAGTATTTTATTAAAATTCTATTAAATAATTGAATTTCCTTAAAAAAAAATGGTGTATTATTTTTGAAAATAATTGAATTCTTCCGAAGAACTTTATAAAAACTATTTTTAAAATAATTGATTTTTTTTTTTTTGAAAAATTTTATCAAAATTGTGATTTTAATAATAATTGAATTACTGTGTTTTTTTATGACAATAATTGAATGTTTACGAATAATGTTATCAAAATTTGTTGTAAATAATTGAATTATTTTAGGAAATTTCATTGAAATATTAGATTTTGTAAATAATTGAATTTCGAAAATTTTTTGAAAATAATTGACATCCTGCGATGAATTTTATTATTTATAATAAAATAATTGGATTTCTTTCAATTTCAACGTATTTTATTAAAATTTTCTGGAATTTTTTCTAAGAATTTAATTTAAATTTATGAGAACAATGGAATCTCTTCAGAGAATTTTTTCAATTTGTTTTTTTTAAGAATTTTATTAAAATTTTTGAGAATAATTTTTTTTTTGAATTATTAGCCAATTTGAAAGTTATGCAAATTCTAAAAAAAAAGATGGGAAAAAGACAAGAAGTAATCGATTATTTGAATAAAATAAATTTTCTTTCCGTGTGGATAAAGTGAATGTAATTGATAAACGTGAAAAAGTGGATTTTTCTGATGTTTTGAACGTTTAAATGAATGAAATTATTTTTCTATTTCAAAGTTTTTCAAAATTATTATGTAGAAGAGAAAAATATTGAAATTTTAAATATTTACCTAGTTAGGAATTAATTTTTTTAATATTAAAAATAATTTCTTTTATAAAAAATACAAATTAGAAAAATTAAAAAAAAAATCATTGTTTATTTGAATATTCTAAACATTAGGAACTTGAAAGTGGATAAAATTGATAAAATAGAGAAAGTGGATAAAATTGAAAAGGGGATAAAGTAGATAAAATGGATAAAAGGGACAAAAGTGGATAAAATTTATAAAATGGAGAAAGTGGATGAAATTGATAAAAAGGAATAATTGTGGATAAAGTTGATAATAGGGATAAACTGGATAAAATTAAGAAAAAGAGATAAAGTGGATAAAATTGATAAAAGAAAAAAGTGGATAATATTGAAAAAGGGGATAAAGTAGATAAAATGGATAAAAGTGGATAAAATTTATAAAATGGAGAAAGTGGATGAAATTGATAGAAAGGGATAATTGTGGATAAAGTTGATAATAGGGATAAACTGGATAAAATTTAGAAAAAGAGATAAAGTGGATAAAATTGATAAAAGGAAAAAAGTGGATAAAATTGAAAAAGGGGATAAAATTGATAAAAGGGACAAAAGTGAATAAAAAACAGATTAAAAGGAGAAAGTGGATGAAATTAATAAAAGGGATAATTGTGGATAAAGTTGATAAAAGGAATAAACTGGACAAAATTGAGAAAGTGGATGAAATTGATAAAAAAAGAAAGTGGATAAAATTGAAAAAGGGGATAAAGTGGATAAAATTGATAAAAGGGACAAAAGTGGATAAAATTGATAAAAGAGACAAAAGTGGATAAAATTGATAATATGGAGAAAGTGAATGAAATTAATAAAAGGGATAATTGTGGATAAATGGAATAAACTAAATAAAATTGAGAAACTGGATGAAATTGATAAAAGGGATAATTGTGGATAAAGTCGATAAAAGGGATAAAGTGTAAAAAAAATTGATAAAGTAGATAAAATGAATAAAGTAGATAAAAATTGATAAAACGGATAAAGTGCGAAATAAAATAGCTAAAGTGGAATGTAATAAAATTAATAGTTTAATTTGAGTGGAAAATAAATTACGCATCCGGCAGATGTCCAGGAGTGAGTGGCGAGAGAATTATGGAATAGGAAGATGTCTTGCGAGTTGATATAATCTTGAACTGTGCCCTTGAGGATTCGTCAAAGTTGGATCTGCTCTCTTGCATTTATCCCCCAGGGGAGCAAATGCGTGAGGCTTATACACACAGGCTTCGCAAAAAGTAACTGCAAGTAACAATGTTTTCTCACCCTTTTGCGTTTTAGCGGGAATGAAGCACCTCTCTCTCTCTCTCTCTCTCTCATTCTCTCTTTTTCTAGCTGAGATGCCAGCCATCCTATTCGGTTATATCTTCCGCAATCAATTTCGTCAATACCGCTTCTTGCGGAGGGTTGAGCTGGTGTCTCGCCCGCGGCGGATTCACTCACCTAACAACCACTTCGTCCCCTATACGTCAACCCCTGGAGCACTCTCTCATTCTCTCTCTCTCTCGTTCTCTCTCACTCCGTTTCCTTCCCTTTCTCTCTCTCTCTCCTTCTCTCTTTTTCTTTCTTTTCCTCCTTTTTTCTCTCCTTTTCTTTTTTTCTCTCCTTCTCTCTTTTTCTTTTTTTCTCTCTCCTTCTCTTTCTCTCTTCGTTCGAAAGACTGAAAGAGATAGAGAGAGAGAAAGAAAGAGAGAGAGAGAAAGAGAACTTTCGTTCTCTTTCTCTCTCTCTCTCTCTTCCCAGTGGGGTTGTTCGATAGATTTTTACACTACCCTACAGCTGTCGACTGTAGGAACAAAAATCTATTCTAGCAGCGTTGCTTATGAAAAATATTACAAGCGCTTTTACAGGCCACTCACCAACTAATCAATCGTATCAAAACAAAATTACTTTTCGAGAGACTTGTATATATTTCTCCATCCACCCACAATGTCGGTTCATCAAAGGTCCTTACTCCTTATTCTTTATTCATTAACGAGTCTTGTTCCATCTCTCCTTCCACTCTTCTTACAATAAATTTCAAACAACTTTCTCAAAATAGCAAAATCTATTTCAAAATCCACAAAATATGTATGTACCATCAGTAAAAAAAAAAAATTATCGAGTAGCTTTTACTATATTTTTAAAAGTAAATTTATCAAATTAATACACTGTGAAAATAATGTATTTAAGTACTTACGGCTCAAACCTTTTTTTTTTCTTATATTCGATCCATTTTTGGGCTTAAAATTAAAATAAGACAATTATAGGTCTTAGAATTAATTTTCTCATCAATAGTCAATATAATTAAATTTAAATTTAAATAATTAAAATTTTAATTTAATTTTTTTGAAAATAAAGTTGTCAATAAAGTTGAAAATAAAGTCTTAAAGTATACTTACGGCTCAAACCTTCTTTTTCTTAAATTCGACCCATTTTTGGGCTTAAAATAAAAATAGGACAATTATAAGTCTTACAATCAATTTTCTAATCAGAAATTTAGTCAATATACCTAATTAAATATAAATTTAAATAATTGAAATTTGAATTTAATTTTGTTGAAAATCTTGAAATAAATCCAACAATCATATAGATTTATTTTCTTTATTGGAAATAATTGTTTTTTTAAGTATGTCTATTATTAAAAACCAAAATTTTTATGAATTTAATCCCAAATTATTTAATTTTTATTTATTCAGGGTTGCCACAAAAATTTCATTTTATTTTTCCCTCATTTCAAGACAAAATTTTGTCATTGTAACTTCTTCAAAATTATTTCCAAGACTTCAATTTAATTACTTTCATGAATTTTTAACTAAAATTCTTCTTTAAATCCATTATTTTTAATAATTAATTAAATATTAAAAAAATTCAAATAATTTCAAAAGAATCTGAATTATCAACATTTTTCAAAAAACTAAGTTTTTTAATGTTTCTAATTATTAAATTCATTAAAAATTTAAATTTTTAAAAAATTTTTTTAAATTGAAATTCTGCAAAGAAATTTATTAAAATTTTGAAGAATAATTGAATTATGATATTTTATTAAAATTATATTGAAAATAAATGAATTCTGGCAAAGAATTTAAAAATAATTAATATTTTGACAAGAAAATCAAACATTTCGAAAATAATTGCATTCTTTTGAGAAATTTGAATAAAAATAATTGAATTCATGCGGAAAATTCAAAATAAATGAAATTCTACAAAGAAATTTCTCAACATTTTTAAGAATAATTGAATTCTTTTAATAAATTTTATTGAAAATAATAATTGAATTCATGCGAAAAATCCAAAATAATTGAAATTCTGCAAAGAAATTTATTAAAATTTTGAAGAATAATTGAATTATGATATTTTATTAAAATTATATTGAAAATAATTGAATTCTGGCAAAGAATTTTAAAAGTCATTAATATTTTGACAAGAAATTTATCAAACATTTCAAAAATAATTGAATTCTTTTGATAAATTTGAATAAAAATAATTGAATTCATGCGGAAAATTCGAAATAATTGAAATTCTACAAAGAAATTTATCAACATTTTTAAGAATAATTGAAATCTGATATTTTATTAAAATTCTATTGAAAATAATTGAATTCTTGCAAAGAATTTTAAAATAATTAAAATTTTGTCAAACATTTCAAAAATAATTAGATTTTTTTGTGACAAATTTGAATAGAAATAATTGAATAATTATTGAAAATAATAGAAACAATTGAATTCATGCGAAAAATTCGAAAGAATTGAAATTCTTCTAAAAAATTTATCGAAATTTCTAATAATAATTGAATTCTGATATTTTATTAAAATTGTATTGAAAATAATTGAATTTTTACAAAGAATTTTAAAATATTTGAAATTTTGACAAGAAATTTATAAAAAATTTTAAGAATAATTGAATCCTTCGGAGAAATTTTATTGAAAAATAATTGAAAGTCTGCTGAGATATTTATCAAATATTTTAAAATTATTTAATTCTTTCGAGAAATTTTATTAAAAATAATAAAAATTTATGATTAGTTTCATGAATTTTATTACTTTTAATAAAATTTCTAATCAAATTCACTCAGAATTCAATTTTTCTAAAATTTCAATTAAGATTTTGTATTAGTTCATAGTTTATAAAGCAAACAGAAAAGACACAAAAATTCACTATTTTCTTATGATTTCTAAAAATTTATTTTTTTTTTCTAGTACTTTTAATAAAATTACATGACTTTCCCCTGATTTCCTTTTCATTATAATTAAGTATAATTAACATAATTATTATATTTAAATAATACTAATAATATATTGTTTAAACCGATAATATTATCTTCTTGTTGTCAAAATACGACAGAAGAAAAATAGAATAACTCTTGACATTTGAATACTAAATTTATTAAATAAATAGTAATCAATATTAATAAAATATTTAAAACAGCTTTCCAGGGGATCGAAAATGTCAATTGAGAGTTAAATAAATTACTTGCCATTCTACCGAATCGAGTAAATAATTAATTTGATAGTTTTCATTGTAAATAAAAAATGATATTTCGAAAAGAAAATTTAGAAATTATTCCGTAAAACAAGAGATGAAAAATGTGGAAAAAGAAATTAATGAGTTAATTAAGGAATTAAAAAAAATTAAATAATTAAATTTGTTAATTTTTTTACATTTCTACTCACGTGTTTTGAATTTCTAAATGTTTCGTTCAAAATGTATTTTTTGGAAAAAAAATGAAAGAAGGAAAAATTAAAAGAACTGACAGTGAAAAACAGTGAATTAAAAATAAAAAATGAAAAATAGAGAATGGAATAAAAATACAGTTAGAATGAAAATAATAATTCCAATTACTAATTATTGCTAAAATGCAAATTTTTCCCCCTCTACTGACTGTGACAATTTTTTCTCCTAATTTCATTATTTTCCATATAGAGAAAAATGATGTTTAAACTCACATCGCGCTAATTCGTCGAGTTTACAACAGCTGCTAGTCTCGAAGAAAGAATAAGAGAGAGAGAGACAGAGAGAGAAAAAATTCTTTCCTTTTTCCAAAGTTTACCTATTAAAAGTAGGGTAAATTTAAAGTAAAAGTTTTCCTCAACTTTTCTATCAAAAACTTTTGTTCAAATTATTTGAACGTACTTGAAATGTGATTACGTAAATTTCAACCTTCCGATTTCGCAAAAGCCCATATTGACTCACATAATTTAAAGTAAAGTAGCAAATTTTTAATCTTAAGAAGTTGTATTACCACTTTTTTCTCTCCTATATATAATTACATTTTTTTTCTCTTTTTCTTCTTCTTCTCTTTTTTTTTTTTGGACTCGAAAGAGTTTGTGAGAGTAAAGTTTGATTTATATAACTTGAAAGTGTGATCATTTTTAGGAAATCTTGGTTCGATTCCGACAATTTTTGCTCTCGACAATTTTCTTCCTTCGAAAATTTTTCTCGGATATAAACTATCGAGCAGAAGCTGCAGAGGAATATTCGAGTTCCATTGCAAAAGTGACTTTTTCTTTTCTTATGGTATTTTTTTTCTTCTTTCATTTTCTAAAGAGGTCGAACATTATGGTTTTCTAGAAGTTATATTTAGAGAAAAAAGACAGAGTCGAATGTGAATCGAGTATATATAGAGGCAAATGGAAATGATTTTTAAATATTTTTTTTTTTGTTCTCTAAATATTGTGAATGAGAAATAAGTCCTTTACTCTAGTTAGTCGTTTAGTAATTTTTAAATTGAGAAATTAAATAAATAAATAAAAATAAATTCCGTTTATTCGAACGTTCAAAATTTCTGTTTATTGCATAAAAATTTTTAAATTTGCTAAAAATGTAAAAATAAAATAATATAAATGTAAAATATATTTTTAAATATTCTGGTCTAAGATAGTCTGACTTTTTTTTTTACTTTTTTCCGACTATTTCAAAAAAAGGACAAATTTTTTTGACTTTTCTTCATTTCTTCAAAAAATGCCCCTTTTTTGTCCCTTACAAATATTGCAACAAACTTCAAAATTTTTTTTATATGGAATGCAACTTACTTCGAAAATTTTACTATAAAAAATAACTTGGATCTTTCAAAAATTATTATTGAATAATTTTAAATAAATAAAATATTGTAAAATAAATAAAAAATAAATTATATTTCGTTGAAATAAATCCAACAATCACATAGACTTATTTATTTATTTACTTTATTGAAAATAAAAGATTTTTTAAAGTAATTTCTTTAATGTTTTGAAAAATCAAAATTTTTAGGAATTTTATTTAAGAATTTTGAAAATAATTAAGTTTTAAGAAATTTTAATAAAAAAGTTTTCAAATGAAAATTCATGAAAATTGCAATAAAAAAATTACACTGCAATATTTTTAAAAGGTTATTCTTTGATTATTTTTACAAAGCAATTTTTCAAAATTCAATTATTTTGAAAAAAAGTAAATTAAAATATTCAATAAATCTACTTTTTTAGAACTGTTACAAAATTTTGTCAAAAACTTGCATTTTCAATATTTTTAGTTTTATGAAATTCTTAAAAAAAAAACTTGCCTTTCTTTAAATATTTTTCGAAAATTCTTTAAAAAAAATTCAATTATTTTCAACATTTAGTACTGAATTTCAATTATTTGGAAATTTTTCCAAATATGCATAGAATAAAATATAATTTAAATTTTTAATAATATATAATATTAGTGAAAAACCTATTGTATTTTAAAAATTATATAACATTTTTAAAATACTTACTAATTTTGAGAATTTTTTCTTTTAATTTTTTTAAAATCTATTATTTTCAACGTTTCGACTTTAAAAACTTAAAAAAATATTAAAATTCTCCAAAATTACAATGAAAATGCTCTTCAAATAGAAATTAGAAAATGAAAATTAATGAAAATTGTAATTAAAAAATTACATTACAATATTTTTAAAAAACAATTCTGGGAATATTTTTATCAACAATTTTTTAAAATTCAATTATCATAAAAAAATCATTAAAATTTGTAACATATACACTTTTATAAACTTATTATTAATATTTTGTCGAAATCACGTTCCTATTTTTGTATTTGTAATTAAAATTGTTCAAAAATTAAATTTTTCTAAAATATTTTCCAAAAATTCTTTTAAATAATACAATTATTTTCAGAATATAATAATTTTTCTTTTTCAGAATTACAAATTTTAATTATTTGTAAATTTTCCAACTTTTTGTAATTGAAAATCTATTGTCATTTTTTTTATAATTGAAAAAAGTTTTCAATTATAAAATTGACAAATTTTATAATTCAATATTGAAAATTCAATTGAATTGAAAAATCTATTATTGAAAAAATTGTTTAAAAATATTTTTAAGAAATAAATAAAATTTTTTTAATAAATAATTTTAAGAATTTTTTTAATTATAATTATTAAAAACCATTTATTTTTAATTTTCGGTTACAATTTAAAATTTTTTAAAGAATTAATTTTAATAACTTTAAAAAAACCAATCATGAATAGTTACAGATACTGTTTATGTATGAATGAATTAATATTATTTTTCTAGTATAATTGTTTGTTTCTCTTAATATTTTTTGCCAGTTTATTGTGTCTAAGTATATAAACTATTGTTCAGCTGAAATAAACTTCTTTTGAAGTTTCACTTGCTAATAAATGAAAAAAAAAAATTATAAAAAATTATAAAAAATTGAATTTTGTAATTGAATTCTGTAGGAACTTTCAGAAACTTATTAAAAATAATTCATTTAGAGAAGAAGTTTAGTTAAAATTTTCGGAAAATAATTAAATTTTGGTAAGGTTACAATTGTAGTTTATAGAAATAATTGAATTGCAGAAGAATTGAAATTGAATGTTTTTGAATTTTATTTCTTTTGGAAAAACAAATAAAACAAGTATTTTGATATTTATTTAACAACATTATTTGAATTTTGAATAATTAATTTTCGAATATTTTATTATTGGAAAATAATAATCAGTGAAAGTTCAGGAAAATAAAAAATATGTTTGTGACAACACTGATTAAAATTTAAAGTCGATCCAAGGCCTGTATATTGTTAATAATAATATATTGTTAATTTATATAATATTATACAATAAAAAATTATTGTATTGTAGAAAATAAAAAATTATTATTATATATAAAAATATACTATATAAAAAATATATTTATAAAAAATATATTTATAAATAAATAAATTATAAATATTAAACATTTACTATTATTAATAATGTAATGAATAAATATAATGAAATTTAGAATTAAATTAAATGTAGAGTAAAATTTTTGTTTCTCATTACCACCAAAAAAAAAATTCTGAATATTGTGAAAGAATTCTAAGTATAGATGAAAAATTACGAGCAATTGAAAAAAAACGAGGAGTAAAAGAAAAAGCAATTTTCATTTTTTTTTATTTATTCGTTTTTTTGTTTTTTTTTTAGTCAATCGAATAGAGCGTTGTGGTGGTTAATTTCGAATATTGCTGACAATATTGACGCCTGTACTAACATAATATTAACGACGCGATTTGCGGTGGCTTTGTCGACTGCTTGATCATTACGTAATTGCTTTTTGTAAATACGTAACTGGACAGATAGAGAAGTTTGCGGTTAATTCTCCCAATAAAATCAATATATACATTCATACTGCGACCATATCAACGAATGCACATTCCTATATAAAAGATTACAAACCGCAAAACATGTTTGCTTTCATGTTCATATTACACTATGAAAACAAAACATTTCATGCACGGACCATTTATGAGATTAAATTTATCGGTTTGCATTAACCGCTGTCTCGTCTAGTTTATAAAATTGTCTGAAGCGGCGTCGTTACTTCCTGTGAAATAGTTATTTGCTTCTCTCTCTCTCTCTTTTTTCTCTCTCCTATTTTCTCTCTTTGGTTTTATTTCATTGAGAGGGGGGGGGGGGAATTACATTTACAACTAGAGTACATAATTTTGTATTAGAAACACTTGTTTGACTGAAACAATCCGATGGTAGATTTTGTAATTTCTAGGGTTGCTGAAGGTATCAGGGAAATCAGGCAAATGTCAAATTTAAAAGCAATTAATTTTTAATAGAAAAAATAATCTGAATATTGAATTTGAATCAGATGGCAATTATTTAGTAATTTAATTCAAATTGATAAACATTTTAAATTAAATTAAAATTTAACATTGACAATATTATCACATTGATGATAATAAATGGTAACATTTATTTCCCAATTTTTAAATTGAAAATAAAATCTCTAAAAATCAGCTGAAATCTTTTAGTAAAATGATCCTGTGTGTGTGGGTGGACCTTCATTTCCTTTGCTCATATATTCCATTGGTGGGTTCATTCTCTGATAAGAAAAGCTCATTTGAAAAGAACTGGTGATTTAAAACCAGAGATTCATTCGGTTAAAATCTATGGAGGTAATGGCTTGCAACAAAATTCTCACACCGGTTAAAAATTATTGCATCTTTTGAAAATCGAAAAAGAATTTCAATTGTCGAGAAAAGTATTAAATTTTTGAATTACACACACACACACACAAAATTGTCATTAAAAAAGAAAAATCTTTATTGTCTTTGATGATGTGTGTAATTTACTAATTTTCACTAGTGCAATGACAACTGATCAAATATGCGTTGATTGCAAAGTATTATTCTGAATATTAATTTTATGTTTGCACAACGCAGATGTGCACCACCTACATAATTAAATAAAAGTTCCATCAGGTATATTAAGCGCAGACACTAACTCAAGTACGAAGTGTTGAAATCCCAAAGGATTTTCAACTAAATGCGTTGCTATAATTTATTATCAACACACAAAGAAGGGCGATTCGTTGTTAGAAGGAAATGCTTAAAAACAAAATGCTTTTAATTACGTTGCGAATTAAAATAAGTGGCACAGAGAAAAAAAATAGGGAAATTAAGAAAGTTAGAGAAAATATTCATGTGGAAGCTTTATAATTATTTATCTCTAAATTTTGAATTAGTAAAAATTCTTTTCTAATTTTAATTGCGAAAATTCTTTGATAATTTTAATTAAAAAAAAAAAATTCTTTTCAAAATTAAATTAATTAAAATTCTTCGCTAAATTGAATTAAAAAACCTTTTTTCTAATTTAAATTGAACAGAATTCTTTAATAATTTAAATTAATAACAATTCTCTATTAATTTCAATCACAAAAATTCTTTACAAATTGGAATTAATAAAAATTATTTATGAATTTCAATTAAAAATTCTTTACTAATTTTAATTAATAAAAATTCTTTACAAGTTTAATTAAAAATATTCTTTTTAATTTCAATTCATAAAATTCTCTACTATTTTAATTAAAAACATTATTTTCAAATTCCAATTTATAAAAATTATTTTTTAATTTTGATTAAAAATTCTTTATCAATTTTAATTGAAAAAATTCACCATTGATATCATTTAATAACAATTCTTTAGTAATTTTAATGAATACATTTTTCTTACTATTTTAATTAAAAACATTCTTTTTTAATATTAATTAATAAAAATTCTTTACAAACTTTAATTAAAAAAAAACTCTTTACTAATATAAATTCGCAAAAATTATTCACCTAATTGAAGATAATAATAATTCTTTATTAGTTTGAATCACAAAAATCCTTTACTAATTGTAATTAATAATTTTTCTTTACAAATTTCAGTTAATAATGATTATTTGATAATTTTAATAAAAAAAAAATTCATTCATAATTTGAATTAATTAAAATTCTTTAATAAATTAAAAAAATCGAATAAATCGATTTCTATATGTTTTGTAACAATTAAAGAAGATCAAGTGTTAAAATAATTATTTTAATATTATAAGAATATTGTTACTGTAACTTCTGAAAAATTATTTTCATATTCTATTTTATTATCTAAAATTTAAACTAAAATTCATTTTCAAATCAATTTTTATTACAAAATTCTACGAGAATTCAATTATTTGAATACAAAAGTAAATTATTTATTGAATAATTGAATGTTTCTTAAAATTTAATTCTTACAAAGAATTTTATTAACAAATTTTTAAATAATTGAATTCTTTTGATGAATTTTAATTTTTAATATTATACAATTTTTTAAAATAGTTACATTTTTCAAAGAATTTTATTAAAATTGTATTAAAAATAATTACAATTCTGCGATGAATTTTCTTATTTCTGAAAATAATTGAAGTATTGAAAAGAAACTTATAAAAAATTTCTAAATATTTGAATTTCTGTGAAATTTTTATTATTTATGAAAATAATTAAATGTTTGCGTACAATTTTATTAAAAATTTTGTTAAATAATTGAATTCTTCTGGGTAATTTTATTAAAATAGTAGATATTGAAATGAGGAAAATTTTTGAAAATTATTGAATTTTGAAGAAGAATTCTTTTATTTATAATAATTGGGATTTTGTCGAGATTTTTTTGTAAATTTTCAACATAATTGAATTTTATGATAAGAATTTTATTACTTTCGAAAATAATTGATTTTCTTTAATCATTTGTAACTTCTTCAAAATTCAAATTTTTTACTGTTTTTAACTAAAATTCTTCTATAAATCTATTATTTTTAATAATTAATTAAATATATATTGACAAATTTAACTAATTTTAGAAGAATTTGAATTATTAAAATTTTTCCAAAAATCTAAGTTTATTAAAATTTCCAATTAAATTCATTCAAAATTGGAATTTTCGAAAATTTCAAATTGAATTTGAATTAATTAATTAATTTTGAAATATTTAAGTAAAATTATTGATTAGATAATTTATTTACTTTATGATAGTTGTTGGAGATTGAAGTTATTTAAAAAGAAATTTTTGTCAGAAAATGAAAAAATTGAAGGTTTTGTATTAGAATTCGTGGTAATTTTATATAGTTTATGAGTCAAACAAAAGACACAAAAATTCGGAATTTTCTTATGAATTCTAAAAATTTAATTTTTTGTAGTACTTTTAATAAAAATTTCTGACTTTTCCAAAAATTTCCTATATCAGAATATTTATGATTATTATAATTATAATAATATTAAAACTATATATTCTAATTCATATTTTACTTGTATAAAAAAAAATCCAATTAAAAATTTTTTACCTTCTATTATTTTTAAAATTGCTAATTTTTTTGCAAAAAAAAATTGCTAAGCGAGAAGTCAAAAGAAAAGAAGCTGTTGCTAATTCTTTAGTAATTTTAATTATGTAGTAAAGATAAAAATTTCACCAATTCGAAAATAATTTATTTGAAAAATTAAAATTAGAAAATAATTGTTTAGTTGCGAATTCAAATTAAAAAATAATTGTCTAGTTGAAAAATTTAGATTTAACTTAGTTTAATTATTGTGAATTTAGATTCTAAAGTAACTGTTTCAATAGCAAATTCAAATTGAAAAATCGAGAATCTAGTAAGAAAAAATTTATTCCTTACTATTAAATTACAGTAACAAAATGCATTTTCTTTGTGCGTCATTTTATGATGAATTAGGTGATGGTATAAAGTATAAGAAAATACAAAATATCATTTTCGTATATCAGATTTAATGACCCATAATCTCATGGACCGGTAATATCTAAGTTACCTTTGGCACACGAGCAAAAGGCAGCTCTGGGAGCCACCAGTGTACTTGTGCTAGCTTTTCATCTCAGTAAATGGACCGTTGGTAAAGCAATTTTGGTGCATTATCTATACCTTCACCCTTCTTCACCTCCTGGTTTTCTGCCTTATATCATATAACATTTAGTTCTTCAGTGTCCATGAAAACCGACAGGGAAATTATTTTCACCTTTACAAATACTTGGACTCTTTTAAATACACCGAAACCTTACCTACTTAATTTCTTTATTAATTTTTTAATTGAAAAAACGGGTCTCGCTAATTAACTTTTAACTTCTTAATGATTTTTTTATGTTTCTTTTATGGTCGTGTACAATATTTGGAGTCTTACAAGAGTCAAATTCTTTTTTTTGCTCTGAAAAGTAGTTTTTTGGTATTTTTTTTATCTTCTTGGCAGAAAGAAGCTTTCTGTTTTTAGCTTCTTGTTCGGTAGATCAGAAATAACGTTTATATTTGTGAGGAATAAAATTTCGTTGGTTGGGATTATTTAACGGATGTAATAATTGGAGATTTGATTATTTTCTGATATTATCAGGAAATGACCTTTTATGCTCTAATTATCAATCTTATTGGCTGTAAACACCGAGCGACTGTAAAGCCCATTTGCGTGGCCACTGAAATGTTAGCGCTTCAAGCAATGATGATGTAATCGATGCTGTTGACAGTTACCGAAATCTCCAGTGGTTCATCATCCTTCTCGATGGTAAATTGCCTCCTAAACGTTCAATGTCGATGGTCAAACATGTCAACATCTAATCACATTTGATTGTACCCATTAAAACCTAATTTCACCAATTTCACTTCTTTTCTGTTCTTAAGTTTTTGAGTTTTAAAAATAATGCTCCAAACTGTTAGTATAAAATCCATTGGGATTTAAAAAAGTAAATATTCGTTTTTATTCTTCGAATATGAATCATTGTAATATTAAGATTGAAATATTTTTTTTCATTTGTTCTGATTGCAATAAAGGACCTTATGTGCTGCTGGTTAGAACAATATAGTTGGCACGTTCTAAGAGGTATACGTAAGAGGGTGAAACTTTTTTTTTCTCTCTTTTCTTTTTTGTTTGATGCACTTTGCGCGAAACCGAGGGCTGAGAAAAGGGGTGACACACAGGTCCGGGTAATGCTTTGTCGTAAGGAAGGTTCCATTGTCGTTGACACAGTACTATCCAGCATCATTCATTACCCTATAGTGGTCCAGTACAAAGTAAATTCTGATTAGAGCTTGTGGTCTCATGATATCTTCAACGAAGAGAGAGAGAGAGAGAGAGAGAGAGAGAGAGAGAGAGAGAGAGAGAGAGAGAATTCTCTTACAATCATTTTAGTACACTAGAAATATAAATCAGTTCAATTTGTTCAAATCTACAGTTCTCTTGAAACGAAAAACTTCCATTAATGCCGTAAATAGTGGAAATAACATTTTTCAGTTTGGAAACAATTTTTCGAAACTAGAAAACAAGAGAGTAATTTTTCACTAAACTAGAGAAAATGTTTTTATCATTAATAATTATATAAAATTAATAGTTATAGAAAATAAATATTTTTAATCATTATTATTTTTCCATAGGAATTAAGATTTTCAAAAATTTCGAATTCAAACATTTTTCAAATTCAATAACTCATAAAAATATTGTTACTCTAACTTCTTCAAAATTATTTTCAATACTTGAATTCAAATTATTTTCTAGAATTTCGAACTAAAATAGTTCTTTAAATCCATTATTTTTAATAATTAATTGAATATATTAAAAAAATATTCAAAAGAATTTGAATTATTAAAAATTTTCCAAAAACTAAGTTCTTTAAAGTTTCTAATTAAATTAATTGAAAATTTTAATTTTCTAAAAAATAATAGAAATTCTGCAAAGAAATTTATAAAAATTTTTAAAAAATAATTTGAATTATGGTATTATATTAAAATTATTAAAAAAAAAAATGAATTCTGGCAAAGAATTTTAAAAAAATTAATATTTTGACATGAAAGTTATCAAAAATTTCAAAAATAATTGAATTTTTTTGAGAAATTTGAATAAGAATAATTGAACTCATGCGAAAAATTCGAAATAATTGAAATTCTACAAAGAAATTTATCAACATTTTTAAGAATAATTGAATTCTTTTAACAAACTTTATTGATAATAATTGGATTTATGTGGAAAATTCAAAATACTTGAAATTCTGGAAAGAAGTTTATCAAAATTTTTTAAGAATAATTGAAATCTGATATTTTATTAAAATTCCATTGAAAATAATTGAATTCTGGCAAAGAATTTAAAAATAATTAATATTTTGACAAGAAATTTATCAAAAATTTCAAAAAAAATTGAATGTTTTTGAGAAATTTGAATAAAAATAATTGAACTCATGCGAAAAATTCGAAATAATTGAAATTCTACAAAGAAATTTATCAACATTTTTAAGAATAATTGAATTCTTTTAACAAACTTTATTGATAATAATTGGATTTATGTGGAAAATTCAAAATACTTGAAATTCTGGAAAGAAGTTTATCAAAATTTTTAAGAATAATTGAAATCTGATATTTCATTAAAATTCTATTGAAAATAATTGAATTCTTGCAAAGAATTTTAAAATAATTAAAATTTTGTCAAACATTTTAAGAACAATTGAATTCTTTTGACAAATTTGAATAAAAATAATTGAATTCATGCGAAAAATTCGAAATAATTAAAATTCTGCAAAATTCAATTATTTTCAAAAATTTTAATAAAAGTCTTGACAAAACTTTAATTATTTTCAAAAAATTTTCTCTATTCAATGATATTCAATATTTGTTTTATTAAAATTTTCTAAAAAGAATTCATTTATTTATAAAAAATTTACTAAAAATTCTACGCAAACATTTAATTATTTTCATAAATATTAAAAATTTCACAGAAAATTATTTACAAATTTTTTAAACATTTCTTATCAATAATTCAATTATTTTCATAAATAATAAAAATTAACTCATAATTTCAATTATTTTTAATACAATTTTAAATCAATTGCTCAAAAAATATAATTAGTCGAAAAAAATTCAATTTTAAGAAATATTCAATTATTCTATAAAGTCAAAGGAATTCAATTATTTAAAAATTTGTTAATAAACTGCTTTATAAGAATTCAATTTTAGGAAACATTCAATTATACAATTAATTATTTATTTTTATAATTAAATAGATGAACTACAAATTTTTTATAAATTTCTTTTCAATTATTCAATTATTTTCAGAAATAATAAAACTCAAGGCAGAATTTCAATTATTTTTAATCAAAATTTTAATTGAATTCTTCGAAATTAAATTAAATTCTTAATTAAATTCTGTTAAAAGTAAGTTAAAAACACTAAAAAAAATTGAATTTCGGGGAAGTTACAACTTATTGCAGAAATTAAATTATTTTTAAAATTAATAAAATTCTTTACAGGAATTCAATTACTTTCAAAAATTCAAAAAAAATTCTCATCAAAATTTCCATTATCTTTATAAATAATAAAATTCTTCTCCGAAATTCAATTATTTTAAAAAAATTTTTATAAAATTCTTGGGAAAAGTTTAACTACTTTCATAAATAATAAAACTCATCGCAGGATTTTAATTATTTTTGATACAATATTTTAATCGAATTCCTCGAAAAATGTAATTATTCTTAAAAATTTTATTAAAATTTGTCAAAAGAATTCAATTATTTAAAAATTTGTTGATATTCTTTATGAGAATTCAATTTTAACAAACATTCAATTATTCAATAAATTATTTATTTTTTAATTTAAATAATTGAATTCTTCTAGAATTTTCTAATAAAAATTGATTTAAAAATGAATTACCGAATAATTGATTTATTATTTATGAAAATAATTAAATTATTGCAACGAATTTTATTACATTTTTTTTAAATAATTGAATTTTTTTTGAGAATTAATTTTACTACTTGTAAAAATAATTAAATTCCTGCGAAGGATTTTATTAGGATTTTTGTAAATAATTAATTTTTTTTTCAATTTTATGGTAATGTAAAATATTATAAAACAAGAAGAAATCAATTACTCCGTGTCGAATACTCGGAGTGATCGATATCTTCATGTTTTACAATAAAATTTTTATAACTTGTTAATCTGGAAATGTTTTAAATTGAATGTGTTGAAGAATTTTTATTCCTACCGAAAAATAAGAATAATTAAATATTTATTTAAAAAAGAAGTTATTTATGTTTTCGAATAATTTTAAAATTAAAGAAATTTGCAAATATAATAGAAAATTTTTTTTAATATCTAATGATTTTTAGAGTGAATCGCAGAATATTCTTTAGGGTCAGGGAAAAAGTGAAAATTTTTTCTGGAAATCAGGGAAAAGTCAGAGAAAAATAAAATTAAATATTTGTGGCGACCCTGATGTGAAATTCTTGCTGGAAAAAATATTTACAGTAGGTATCATTTTTCAGAAAACACGTAACTTTTTTAAATCTGAATAATGGTGCAAAAATCAGTGTGATAAATTCCATATGATTCAATGTTGGGTAATCTTTGATTAATCGGATCAAGCATCTCACTAATGGTACAGTCAATTCGTAATATTACGATGATTTATTCCCCATTGATACTGGAGAGATCAAGATCATTACCATTTCAACTAAACGTGAGGGAATTAATTAAGCCATTGTCTGGAAGCTTTTGGTCCACCCCATAAACCCTTTTGGCACAAAGGAGAATTCGTATCCTTGGACCCTTCATCCAAGAAGACCTTCTCTCTCTCTCCTCTCAAAAGTCTTCGAATTGCTCCAGACGTATTGAAGACCTTATTTTTCACTTGATTAAATGTTCCACTTTTAAAAACTCTTTCTCGATCTTTACCCTTCTAAAAATGATTTCTTAATACTTTTAAATACGATTCTTTTCGTAACAATTAATAGAAATTCATTTCTGTAAAAAAATTCATTTCTATCAGTTTATTAACATATTGAAATGAATTTAATAATTAATTTCTAAGTTTATAGAAATAAGTTTATGAAATAAGTTTCTTTTTTCTAAGTTTACTCAGAGAAATGAATTTAATAATGAATTTCTAAGTTTATTAACTTTGAGAAATGAATTTCTTTTGTTCCTTGTATAACAATGTTTCGTTTGTTATATGTTGTGTGTATTAAAATTTACTGTAACCATTGCGCTGTGTATGCAAGAGTCATAAACCGCGAATATAGTTTATACGTTGGGAATGAAGCTCCGCCTAAATTTTCATTGAATGATCATTGCACTAGTGTGACTAGGAGGAAAACAAGCCTTCTCTCTCATCGGTATTAATATATTCCTGACAATAATAAAGCCACACGATTCGAATACAGCTCGTTTCTAGATCGGTATGAGGCAATATATTTTCATGGTTTGGACCTTTATATTTTAATGCGGATTGGTACTTAGGTGCTAAGAACAGTTAATGGACAAGATACACACCATCATGTACCATGTTTCATTCGCATTAATTTTCAACTATACGTATATTATTCCCTGCCTAGAATTGAAATTTCATATCGTATCAAAGTAAAACCAAGTTTATTATTTTCCGTAATAAAAATTACTTTAGAGAAAAGATCTTTATTTTTTCTCAGGGAATAGTCAGGGAATAGTCAGGGATTTTTATTAAAATTGTTTATTAAATTAATTAATTGATTATTAAAAATCATTATTTTTAATAATCAATTTATATTTATAGAAAAATGTAAAGATTTATATAGAAGAATTTTAATAAAAAACACTAAAACAAATTGAATTTTGAAGCAATTACAAATGATTGCAGAAATTCAATTATTTTCAAAAAGTAGTAAAATTCTTCTTAGAAATTCAATTATTTTCAATAATTTTAATAAAATTCATGGCACAATTTCAATTATTTTCAAAAACTTTCCTCAATTCAATGATTTCTAATAAATCTACTACTTTAATAAAATTTTCCAAAAAAATTCAATTATTTAAAAAAAATTTTTTAATTCTACGCAAACATTTCATTATTTTCATAAATAATAATAACTCATCTCAGACTTTCAATTATTTTTAATACAATTTTAATAAAATTCCACGAAAAATGAAATTATTCTTAAAAATTTTATTAAAATTATTAATTTGTCGAAAGAATTCAATTATTTAAAAAGACATTTTAATAAAGTTCGTCACAAGAATTCAATTATTTTCAAAAGTATAATATAATTCTTCGCGGAAATTTAATTGTGTTCAACAATTTACAAAAATTCCCGTCTTGTCAAAGTTTCAATTTTTTTTTCAAAAGCTCTTATAAAACAAAAGTTTTTAAAAACTCTTTTCTCTTTGGAGAAATTCAAATATTTTTAATCAAATTTTAATCAAATTTCCGAAAAACCAAACTTATTCTTAAAAATTCTATTATAATTTGTCAAAAGAATTCAATTATCTAAAAATCTGTTTGATAAAATTCATTTTTGAAAATTCAATTTTAAGAAACATTCAATTATTTAATAAAATATTTATTTTTGTATTTAAATAATTGAATTCTCGCAGAATTTTTTAATAAAAACTAATTTAAAAATAAATTTTAGTTAAAATTTTAGATTATTATTGAATATTGAAAGCAGTATAGCGTAAATTTTTAGTAATAATTGAATTTTGAAAAGTCAAATTAAAATCTTTGAAAATTTTAACTTTTCGTACTTTTTAATTAACAATTCTGTAGCATTCATTTTATAAAAAAGTTGAATTGAATTTTTCTTTAATTCTTCATGATTTTATTTTCTAACATATATTTAATTGAAAAATGTCAGAATCGAAATTATGTAAAAATTAATATTGAAAATGAAAATAATTGAATATTTACAAAGGATTCTATCATTTTTTGAAAATAATTGAATTCTTGCTGAGAATTTTATCAATTTTGGAAATAATTGAATTCATGCGAAGAATTTTGTGAATTTTAAAAATAATTGAAATATTTCGAAGAATTTTATTCATATTTTTGGGAATAATTGAATTCCTGCGAATAATTTTATTATCTATAAAAATAATTAAATTCTTGACAAGATTTTTAAGGAAATTTAGAATTAATTTTTCTGAAAAAGTTTAATGGAATTTTTTTTTTTTTAATTATTTGAAGTTTTTAATTTATTTAATTGAAGAATGTCAAAATAAATCGAAATTTTATGTAAAATTGAATTGTAAACAAATGGATTTAAAAATTCTCAAAGAAGAACTTTTTCAAAAATTACTAAAAAAAATTGAATTAAAGAAGAATTTTAGTTTAAAATTCAAGAAATGAAGAATATCAAATTGAAATGAAAATAATTTTGAAGAACTTACAGTGATAATATTTTTATAATATAAAATAATGATAGTATCAAGTTTTAATGATTGTAAAACATGAAGAAAGCGATTACTCCAAGTCGAAGACTTTCCACAAGTCAATTTTAGAATTTGTTTAACAAGAACATTTTTATTGCTTCTTTTTGCTGAAAAAAATCATAAAAAGTAATAATTAATCATTTGACAACAATATCAGTCGTGTTTTAAATTATGTCATTTCTGCAATAAAAAAAACACAAGTGGGACAACTTGCAAACCTTTCCCCTACTTTTAAAGAAATAATATATTTAATTCAAACCTAATTTATGGTTGATTTTAATTTATTTATAATAAACTTTTAAATTTGAATCAAACATAAAGTTTTTAAACATAATTTTTGTTAAAATCAAAACAGAAAATATTTATTTATTTATTCAGAATGTTAATATGTTTGAATTAAACATAATTATTCAAACAAATAGTATTTTTGAATCAAAGCAGTAGATATTTTCTATATGTTGGGATTAAGTTTACAAACTAATTTCAATTTAACAAAATCACTTAAAATTATTTTTCGATTTGAATTAATGATTTCCTGACCAATTCTACTTTCCCTGACTTTTCCCTGAATTCCCTGACCTGTGGCAACCCTGTGACATTTATAAATAATATCCAGGGCAAAGTGCTCTCCTCGCAGGATCTCAAGATAAATCGAAGCAAGCAGTTTCTTCCTCGCAGAGTCATTTTATCTATATAGAGAAAACTAGCATATCGATCGCGTTTGCATTATTTAACATTGCGTGACAAAATATTCACGAAAAATGCAAATTCCTGGTAAGTATTCAGGCGGAGGAGACTATATTGCTATAATATTCATACATATGCATGAAAACTAAGAACATGCTTTGTAGACGAAGATACTTGATCGATCGGTATGTGTCTGTTTGCAAACAATTGAGAAACGTTCGATCATATATAGATGTGTTTATTATAATCTTCGAATATCAAGAAAAAGAAGAAGAAAAAGAAGAAGAAGAAGAAGAACTAAAAGAAGTAGTAGAAGAAGAAAAAGAAAAAGTAGTAGTAGAACAAGAAGAAAAAAAAGAAGTAGTAGTAGTAGAAGAAGAAAAAGAAGAAGTAGTAGTAGAACAAGAAGAAAAAGAAGATGTAGTATAGTAGAACAACAAGAAAACCCAACGGGAAGATTTATTAGAACTTAGAATACAATGTTGATCGCATCTCTGAACTGAACGTTAATTGAAAAATAATGAAAATATTGACTTAATTCAGTTTCATTATGAAAGCATACATTAAAGTTGCAGGATCATAGAGTGAAGTAGTTGCATTATATATTCAAGTGTTCTATGAAACTCGATAGGACTTGGGACAATGCCTAGAAAGTGGAAATTGACACGTTCGTGCAACAATATATATATAGACAGATGTGTCTATGCAGTGGAACTCAAGATTTACATTAGTAATCCATCAATATTATGGCGAGGTAATTGCATCCAAACGGTGTATTCATATATCTGATTATGGTGAATTAGCAAAAGGTGTTTATTTCGGTGATTAAAATTTAAATAGCATTCTTGGCTCAAACAACTGTTTGAATATTTAAATGTATTGGAATTTAGACTTATTGACACACTGTTTTGGTTAACACATAGAATATCTATTATTTTATTACAAATAATCATGGAAACATACCTGCATATCTTCAATTTGTCAAACAATATTTTTTAAATATTATTTAAACAAGTTGTTCATTTTATGACCATTAAGCTTCCTCAATATATAAAAATTGCGGTCTTGCAAACTTTTGAAAAATTATGTACAAAAGGGTTCGTCCAGAAGATTGGTTAAAAATAAAATTATATAAATCATTTATAAGTTGTTGTATAAATATTTGGTGAAATTTACACTTTCATTTGCCAATTGCTTCTATTTTATGATAGAATAATCATTTCAAAATATTAATATTAATATTAAATTAATTATGAAAAAAATACCAAATTTGAATTTTTTGTGAAAAAGAAAAATATTTATTAATTTTATAAATTTTGATAAAATATATACTTTGTATACATCAATCGATTCGTTTTCTTGCCAGGAATGTAATTTTGAGAATAATTAATAAAAATATTAACAAATAAAAAAATTATTTCAGAAAATACAAAAAAAAAATTTTCTGAATTTTAAAAAAATTGTATAAAAAAAAATTTTGTACATATTTTTGAAAATCCTTGTGTCAGATTTCAGGTATTAATGACTGCAATAAACCTGCAAAATTTCAGGACAATCCATCAAAATTTGTCTGAGATAATTTGTACACAATTTTTGTGACATACACACACACACATACACACATACACACACACATACACACATACATACACACACACATACATCTGGACATTTGCTCATAATTGAATATACATATGTTCTAGATGAAAATGAGTCCATATAACCTTGTTTTGAAAAATTGAAAATCGTCACCAATGCAAAGCTTCCTCATGAGGAAGCAAAAATTATTAATAATATAATAAAATTATATAAAAAAATTTTTTTTTTTAAATAAAAATCACAAATATTTTTTAAAGAAAGAAAAAGCATAGATTTACAAAAACTAACTTAAAACTGAGGACACAATGAATGAAAGAAAGAATTATCGGATTATAATAGCAGGGCACGAACTAGGTCCGTAAATTTGCTTCAAGTCTGTAAACGTTAGATTTATTAAAAAGATCCGTAATTTAATTGAAAATGGACCAAAAGTTCGTTAATTGTACGATATAATTTGGAGAATTTTGAAAAAGTTACAAACATTTAATTGGAGAAATTAATTTATTTTCAAAAGTAATAAAATTCTTCGCAGAAATTCAATGATGTTCAAAAATTCTCGTTAACATTTCAATTGTCTTTAAAAATAATAAAATTCTTCTCTAAAATTCAAAAATTTCAATAAAATTCTTGGCAACATTCTAATTATTTTCAAAAAATTTCTTCAATGCAATGATTTTCAATATTTACTATTTTAATAAAATTTTCCAAAGAATTCAATTATTCAAAAAAAAAATTTAATAAAATTCTTCGCAAACATTTCATTATTTTCATAAAATAATAAAAATTTCACATGAATTCAATTATTTACAAATTTTTTATAACTTTCCTCGCAATAATTCAATTATTTTCATAAATAATAAAATTTTTACAGGGGAATTTTTTTCGTACATAATAAAATTCGTCTTAGAAACTCAATCACTTTCATAAATCATAAAAATCATTGGAGAATTTCAATTATTTTTAATACAATTTCTATCGAATTTCTTGAAAAATGTAATTATTACTTAAAAATTTTATTAAAATTCGTCGAAAGGATTTAAATATTTTAATAAAATTCTTCACAAGAATTAAATTATTTTTATAAATAATAAAAATCTTTGAAGGAGTTTACTTTTTTATATTTAAATAATTTTATTTAAAAATTGTAAAAAATAATTTAATTTTGGAAGAATTTCAGATGTAATTTTTAGAAATAATTAAAATTCTCAAAGGTTTCACATTGATTGAAATTATTAAAAGTTTTAATTCGTATGGAAAAATAAATAATAATAAGTACTTATAAATATTAATTTTAACAAAAATTATTTAAATTTTGTATAATTTATTTTTGACGTTCTGAAAAAATGAGTTTTCTGAAAAATTATAATAAAAATTATTTCAAAAATTTAAATTCTCTTTAAAAATAATAAAATTTTCCTCCGAAATACAATTATTTTTAAAAATGATCCCTCGAATGATCCTCAATTCAATGATTTTCAATATTTCATATTTTAATAAAATTTTCGAAAAGAATCTAATTATTTAAAGAAAAATGTTAATAAAATTTTGTCCAAATATTTAATTATTTTCATAAATAATAAAAATTTCACCGAAATTAAATTATTTACAAATCTTTTATATTTGTAAAAAAATTTTCGTAATAATTCCATTCTTTTCATGAAAAATAAACTTTTTACAGAAATACAATTATTTTTACAAATAATATATATATACCATTTTAATTGAATTTCTCGAAAAATGTAGTTTTTCTAAAAAATTTTATTAAAATTTTGTCGAAAGAATTCAATTATTTCAAAATTTGTTTATAAAATTCTTTATAAAAATTCAATTTTTGAGAAACATTCAATTATTCAATAAATCATGAATTTTTATATTTAAATAATTTAATTCTCGTAGAATTTTCTAATAAAAATTTATACAATTTATTTTCATAAATCATAAAACTCACCGCAGAATTTCAATTATTTTTAAAACAATTTTTATCGAATTTCTTGAAAATTGTAATTATTCTTAACAATTTAATTAAAAATCGTAAAAAAAAGTGTAATTATTTAAAAATTTGTTGATAAAATTCTTTAATGTGAATTCAATTATTGGGAAACATTCAATTATTTAATAAATTATTTAATATATTTAAATAATTTATATTGAATTGAATAATTAAATAATTAATATTCAATTTATATTGAATTCTCGTAGAATTTTCTGATAAAAATTGATTTAAAAATCAATTTCAGTTAAAATTTTAGACAATAATTGAATATTAAAATCAATATAGGATGAAATTTTAGAAATATTTGAAATTTGAAAAATTTTAATTCAATTTTTCTTTATAGTATTTGAAGTTTTTATTTTCTAATAAATATTTAAATGAAGAATTTACGAATATGTAATTGAAATTTGTAAAATTGAATATTGTAAATAAATGGATTTTGAAAATTGTCGAAGAACTTTTTCAAAAATTAATTAATTTAAAGAAAATTTTTAGTGAAAAATTCTTGTAAATAATAATTGGATTGAGATGATGAAAATAATTTTGAAGAAGTACAATATTCTTATAATATAAAATAATAATTTTATCAATTTTGTTATTTTAATTATTTTAATTATTTTAAAACATGAAGAAATCGATCACTCCGAGTCTTTGACTCGGAGTGATAGATTTTGTCATGTTTTATAATTGTTTATTTTTTGTCAGTAATTGGTCCATAATTTTTCATTTTTGGTCCATAAAATGCACTGGTTCGAGCCCTGTTATAGTTAATTTGATATCATCAGAAAAACTGTGATACAATGCAGAAAATTGTCTTCGAGCAAATGAAAGTAAATTCTTCCCCAATGCTCTTTTTATTTACCGTGTAATTTTATTAATTTTTTTTCAATCTTTCTATAATTTTGAAATGAAGCTGAAACTTGCACTCGCAGTTGATTTTATCTAATAAAGTATTCAAATAATAATTGAAATAATCTAATAACAAAAAAATAAAAATAAAAACAACAACAACAAAAACAACAACAGAAAAATGAGAAACGATCGCTAGAGGCATTTTGTGTGTATGAATTTAATCGAGCGTAATACTTAATCAAAGGATAGAGGGAAGAAAAAGAGAATCTCCTTCGGAATTGAGATGCGCGATGATTTCGTTGAGAGTTTTGGAGGCAGAGATGTTGCATTGCGAATAGCCAGCAGTAAATCGTTCAAACCGTATGTGCGTTTAATTGCAGAGAAGGCCATCGTGAAGTACCGCCTTACTCGCAATACTTCATTACACACCGTATCTATTTTCATTGCATTCCAAAAGCAAAAAAAAAAGGAATTATGATAAAAAGAATATGGAATTGTAGCAGAACAAAAGGAATTATAACAAAAAAAAAAAAGAGAACTGCATATAAGAATAAAATGAAATCATAACAAACGAACGAAAATTACAATAAAAAAGAATTGTAAGAACTAAGAACCGAAAAGAGAAATTATAAAAAAGACGCAGAGAATTGAAAAAAAATATTTCGAATAAATAATTCTTATCCCGATATCAGTAATAGACGGAACGTTAAATAAATAAGTTAACAATAGTAAAACTATTAGTGGATTCATCCCAAGATTTGCTCTTAATCGGTTTAAATTAACAATAAATTGTTGATTCGATCTAAAATTACCAGGAGAATTTCCTACATATTCCAAACACCTATTTCGTAAGCTTCATTATGCAATTCCCTCGATAGGTGTGTGGACTATATGTATATATATATATATACAATAAGAGAATGAAGTTTCCTTAGGGAAAAGTCCTAATCTTACGATCATTAGTTACTAATGTCCTGAAATTGTGACAATGCCCTTTACTAAATCCGAAATACTCGCTTCTCATGGACTTTGATTGTCATTACAAATTTTATGGACAAATTCGATAATTTACGATATTAGAATAATTTCCTTTATATTTATTTATTATATTTTAAATACTACCAAATTATAAATTTTTTTTCTTTCATTTATTTTTTATTTAAATACAAAAATAAATAATTTATGAAATATTTTAATGTTTCTTAAAACTGAATTCTCATAAAGAATTTTATCAAATAGAATTTTATCAACAAAAATTTTAAATAATTGAACCCTTTTGACGAATTTTCATAAAATTTTTAAGAATAATTGCAATATTCCGAAAAGGAATGTTATTATTTATGAAAATAATTTAATTATTGCGATGAATTTTATACGAAAAAAATTTTAAATAATTGAATTCTTTCGACAAATTATTAATAATTTTAATAAAATTTTTTAGAAACATTACATTTTTCGAGAACTTGAATTAAAATTGTATTAAAAATAATTTAAATTCTGAGATGAGTTTTATTATTCATGAAAATAATTGAATTCCAAAGATGAATTTTATTATTTGTAAAAATAATTGAATCTCTGTAAAAAATTTATTTTTCATGAAAATAATGGAATTATTACAAAAATTTTTTATAAATATAAAAGTTTTGTAAATAATTGAATTCCGGTGAAATTTTTATTATTTATGAAGAAAATAATTAAATATATGCACAAAATTATATGTTCTTTAAATAATTAGATTATTTTTAAAAATGTTCTTAAAATATTAAATATTGTAAATCATTGAATTGAGGATAATTTTTAAAAATAATTGTATTTCGGAGGAAAATTTTATTATTTTTAAAGATAATTTAAATTTTTGAAAGAATTTTTATTATAATTTTTCAGAAAAATCATTTTTTCAGAACTTCAAAAATAAATTATACAAAATTTGAATAATTTTTGTTAAAATTAATATTTAAATACTCATTGTTATTTACTTTTTCCACAGGAATTAAAATTTTTATTAACTTTAATCAATGTAAAACCTTTTTGAGAAATTTAATTATTTCTAAAAATTACAACTCAAATTCTACAAAAATTAAATTATTTTTTACAATTTTCAAATAAAATTATACAAATATAAAAAAGAAAACTCCTTCGAAGAATTATATTATTTATAAAAATAATTGAATTCTTGTGAAGAACTTTATTAAAATAATTAAATACTTTCGACGAATTTTAATAAAATTTTTAAGTAATAATGAAATTTTTCAAGGAATTCGATTTCAAATGTATTAAAAATAATTGAAATTCTGCATTGAGTTTTATTATTAATAAATAAATAGATAATTTGTAAATAATTGAATTCTTGTGGAATTTTTATTATTTTATGAAAATAATTAAAGGTTTGCGTAGAATCAATTCTAATATAGAATTTTGCTAATATGTTTTTTAATAATTGAATTCTTTCGACGGGGTTTTATAAAATTTTTAAGAATAATTACATTTTCCGAGAAATTCGATTAAAATTTTATTACAAATAATTTAAATTCTGCGAAGAGTTTTATTATTTACGAAAATAATTGAATTCATAAAAAGAATTTTATTATTTATGGCAATAATTGAATCCCTATAAAAAATGTTATTATTTATGAAAATAATTGAATTATTGCGAAGAAATTTAGAAAAAAAATTGTAAATAATTGAATTTTTGTCAAATTTTGTTATTTATGAAAATAGTTCAATGTTTTTAATTGTAGAAAATTTTTGAAAATCATTGAAATCCTCAAAAGAATGTTATTATTCATGAAAATAATTGAATCTCTGTAAAAAATTTTATTATTTAGGAAAATAATTGAATTATTGCGAGGAAATTTATAAAAAATTTGTCAATAATTGAATTCTTGGGAAATTTTTTATTATTTATGAAAATAATTAAATGTCTGCATATAATTTTGTTAAAATTTAAGTTAAATAAATTAATTTTTTTTGAAAATTTTTATTAAAATAGTAGATATTGAAATATCATTATGTTATAAAAATAAAAAATGTTTTAAAAAAATAATTGAATTATATTGCGAAGAAGATTATATAGAAAATTTTTAAATAATTGATTTTCGGTGAAATTTTTATTATTTTATGAAAATAATTAAATGTTTGCGTAGAATTATATTAAATTTTTTTTAAACAATTGAATTCTTTTGGAAAATTTTATTAATATAATAGATATTAAAAATAATTGAATAGAAAATTTGTTTTGAAAGTTATTGAAATTTTACCAAGAATTTTATTATATTTTTTAAAAATAATTGAATTTCGTAAAAGAATGTTATTACTTTTAAATATCATTGAAATTTTAAAGAGAATTTTAAAAAAATTTTTTGAAAGTAATTGAATTCCTGCGAAGAATTTTATTATTTTTGAAAATAATTGAATTTGTTATTTTTATTATTGTTATTATTTTCTTTTTTATTTTGCTTCCTCATAGAGGTAGGATTGTATTTATTTTTATCATAGGCAAGTAATCAGTTATTTGAATCAAATAATTTTTTTTTCAAAATAACTGTAATATGTCTAACAATAGCCAATTTATTTATTTTTTTTTTTAATTCATCTTCTTTTTCATTTTATGAAACGATATGAAGTAACTGTATTTGTTAATGACCCCGTGCGTTAAATTGATTCTAAAAATTTTTTAATGGTACATTCGCGAAAGCAGTAAATATAGTAAAAAGAAAATTGCAAAAAAAAATTTTGTCATCACATATATTTTTATTATTATAATGAAAAAAAGTTATAAAGAGAAGAACACAAAAAAAAAGGAAATGTCGTCAACTTATTTATATAATACAATATGGTGATCGATATGGTTGAGACATTGGTCAAATGTTTCCTGACCTACCCAGTAATCAGGGACCATAAAAAATAACGTTAAACTGACACGTTCAAGTAAAGAATCCTCGTGTGCTATTCAAAGACTTAAATATCATAATAATGACTCACGAGTAGCAAATTACAATCGGTTATGAGTCACTTCTTTTCTTCTTCTTTTTTTTTGTTTTCTTCTTCTTCTTCTTTTTCTTCTTTTTTTTCATCATAAAAATGATCGTAATACTCTCTTCTCATGGGAAGATAAGTCCAAGGATAAATATCCTTTTTGATGGTCATAGTTATATTTTACGAGAGAGAATATACTGTATTTCGAGAGAGAGGGAGAGAAAGAGAGAGAGAGAGAGATAAAAGTATTATTAGAAATAATAATGTATGATGACTTGAATTAACATTTAATGTATATTATTATGTGACGCAAATATTGCTTGTATACAGTAGAATCCTTTACCGATTTCCTGTTAAAATGAAATGCTCCCTCGAGACTTTCAATTACATGTACGTTAATCGGCAGTTTTCAGTGAAGACTAATTTTTGTTTTTTTATCAATTACGTACTGACACCGCGTTAATTAGTGCTATTATCGTTATTGTTATTACTAATTCCATTTTGTTATTACTACTACCATTTTCGATACCACTATTTTTATAACTACTGTCAACTATTTTTTTAATTATTATTATTTCAAATACGATTTTATTATTACGAAAACTTTGTATTTTTTTCTGTTATTTTATTATTACTTTTACTGCTAATACTATAAATGTATTATTTTTACTACTATTATCATTATTATTGTTACTGCTATTGCAATTAAAATTGTTTATTAACTTAAATATATTCAATATAAATATTTTCAAAAATTTTTCGAAATTCAATTACTAATCTACTAATTGAATACAATTGTTAAGAACAAATTTTAATAAAATTATTTGCAAACATTAAATTCTTTTCATTAAAATTTTTACAGAAATTCAATTATTTAAAATACAATTTTCATAAAAATTTTCAAGTAAATTAAATTTATAAAAAATTAAAATTTCTTGTATAAAATTCGATTTGCAAGAATTCAATTATTTTCACGCACAATAAAATTTTCTACGGGAATTCAATTATTTAGAACAATTTCATTAAATTCTTTCCAAAAAAAAATTCAATTAATTTCATAAATAATAAAATTTCATCGCAGGATTTTAATTATTTGAAAAAAATGAGAAAATAAAATTCTTTGGAAGAATTCAACTATCTTAATAAATATTAAAATTCTTTCGAGAAATTCAATTATTTTTTTAAATTAAAAAAAAATTCTCGTCAACACTTCAATTATCTTTAGAAATGAAAAGCAAAATTCTTCGCTGAAATTCAATTATATTCAGTAATTTTTTATAAAATTCATTGTAAAATTTAATTATTTTCATAAATAATAAAATTCCTCACAAGAATTTAATTATTTTCAAAATTAATAAAATTCTTCGCAGAAATTCAATTATTTTCGAAAAATCTTGAAACAAATTTTTGTCAACATTTCAATTATTTTTATAAATGAATAGCAAAATTCTTCGACAAAATTCAATTATTTTCAGTAATTTTAATATAGTTCATTACAAAATTCAATTATTTTCAAAAATTTTAATAAAATTAATGGCAAAATTTCAATTATTTTCAAAATTAATAAAATTCTTCGCAGAAATTCAATTATTATTTTCAAAAAATCTAAAAAAAAAATTATCGTCAATATTTCAATTATCTTTATATATGAATAGCGAAATCCAATTATTTTTAGGTATTTTAATAAAGTTCAGTGCAAAATTCAAATATTTTCAAAATTAATAAAATTCTGCGCAAAAATTCAATTATTATTTTCGAAAAATCTTAAAACAAATTTTTGTCAACATTTCAATTATTTTTATAAATGAATAGCAAAATTCTTCGACAAAATTCAATTATTTTCGGTAATTTTAATATAGTTCATTACAAAATTCAATTATTTTCAAAATTAATAAAATTCTTCGCAGAAATTCAATTATTTTTTTCAAAAAATCTAAAAAAAAAAAATTATCGTCAATATTTCAATTATCTTTATATATGAATAGCGAAATCCAATTATTTTTAGGTATTTTAATAAAATTCAGTGCAAAATTCAAATATTTTCAAAACTAATAAAATACAATTATTTTACAACATTTTTATAAAATTTTTCAAAAGAATTCAATTATTAAACAAAAATTTTGATAAAACTCTACACGAACATTCAATTATTTTCCAAAAAAAATAAAAATTTAACAGGAACTCAATTATTTAAAATTGATTTTGCATAAATTTTTTCGAAAAAAAATCAAATGTTTTATAATTTGGCATTAAATTCAATTATTCCAAAAAAATTCTCGTATAGAATTTTCTAATAAAAATTGTTTTAAAATTTAATTTCAGTTAGTAAAGTTTTAGATAATAATTGAATTTTGTAGAAGTTATTAATAATTGAAATTTTTAGAAATAATCTAATTTTGTGAAAGTTTCAAATTAAAATCTTTGAAAATCTGAATTTTTCATTCTTTCGATTAAAAATTCTATGAAACTAATTTTTTTCAAAAAGTTTAAACAAAATTTTTAAAAATTATTTCAAGTTTTTATATTCTAATGTATATTTAATTGAAGAATTTCCGAATAATAGAAATTTCACGTAAAATTGAATTGTAAACCACAATGGATTTAAAAATTCTCAAAGGAGAACTTTTTCTAAAATTATTAAAAATAATTGATGTAAAGCATAATTTTATTTAAAAATTCTAGAAAATAATAATTGTATTGAAATGATGAAAATAATTTTAAAGAAAGTTACAGTAACAATATTCTTATATTATAATATAAAATAATGATTTTATCACTGGGGTCATCTTTAATTATTAAATAAGTTATTGAATTTCAAAGGTTTGAATTAGAAATTTTGAAAATCTTAATTCCCATTGTAAAATGGAAACAATTAAAATTTTTATTTGAATCATAGGAGTCAATTTAATTTTCTTTTTTCGAAAAAATAGTGGAAAGAAATAGAAAGAGAGAGAGAGGGACAATTTATGTGAAAGACATTAGGAATGATTTAGTTAATAATCAGCTTTGGAGGTTTTTTTTTTCTAATAATCGGAAGAGGGTAATCGTCCGTCTTTCCAAGACATTAAAATGTGCAATTTACGTGCGCCTAAAGCATTAGCGAAGATAAGCTACGATTAGAGTCTAATGCATCAACGTAGATAAAGTGACGTCGTTACCTGATGCTGCAATAATACATACATGTGTCGCGTTTATATCAAAGTGTAACGGCACATATTGCAGAAATACGTATATTACCCAACAAAATTGCGAATCACTGACTAAAAGGACTTAAGGGCATGTGTAACATTCTCTCTCACTCTCCTATTTGCCCCATCAATCAAAATCTCTTTCATGCCTTGAATTATATTCCAACCCAAAAAAAAAAAAATTAACTAAAATGCTTCAATATTTTTTCTTAATAATAAATAATTATCCAGATAAATTCTATTTCTTCATTTTTTGTAATTTAATAATAATTTATCAAAAGCAGTTTTTTCTTACTTTACTAAAAATGTACTTATTTACTAAAAATATACTTTTTCTTAATTGATAAACCAAGTATTACTGTATCGATAAAATGTAAATTTTCATAATCGTCAGAATATTTAAAAATTTAAAAATTAAGATTGAGTTTATTTACACTTTATTTTTATAAACATAGAAAAAAATAGTGTGATCTCACTAAAATTACAAATCCAAACAGAATAACATCGTAATATAGAAAAAAATATTTGATATAGAAAAAAAATACGGATATTGTTTTTTTAGTGAACGCAGTTGGCAGGTGGAACTGATTCGCGCGTTTGTGGTGGATGAGAGGAATTTCAGAGGAACATATGAGACGCTCAGACTAGCAAATGCTTGAGGCTATTAATTCGATTCACTGTAGTAATTAATAACAATCATTTCGCGCTACCCAGATTGCCAAAAGGGCCAGTCCGCGGTGAAATGTGCCTCGTATAAGTCGCCCCCTCCCCCCCCCTCTCTCACTCTCACTCTCTCAAACTCTCAGCAGTCGAAATATGATTCCAACCTATCCCTTAATCTCAAGGATAGATCGTTCTCAAAGATAACTCAGTGCAATTTTTTAAAACCCCCCTTCATCCTTCTAATATGAATGCTCTTTTGGTTTAGCTACCTGTTATGTTTAACGTAAGCCCATCAATATTCCCCTCAAATGACGCACCGTCATCGCAACCTTAATAAATATCCCCTGAATAACTGTCCCTATTTGGAGGGAAATTTGTCCTTTTTGTACACAATGAAATGTTCTACATTTAATAGATTATTTATTTATATTATTTTTCTATATTCAGGTGATTTTTTTTTATTATTTTATTATTTTATATTATTTATTTATAATATATGAAGTGTGAATACTCCATTATTTTAAGCCATTTTTATAATAGCAGAACTCGAATAATAGGTTTGTAAATCACGTAATCTTTAGAAATATCAAAACTCTTCTTCGAAATTCAATTATTTTCAAAAAATTTCCCACAATTAAATGATTTTCAATATTTATTATTTTAATAAAATTTTTCAAAATAATTCAATTATTTAAAAAAAATTTAATAAATTTCTACGCAAACATTTCATTCTTTTCATGAAATAATAAAAATTTTACAGGAATTCAATTATTTACAAATTTTTTTTTATAAATTGCTTAGCAATAATTTAATTATTTTCATAAATAATAAAATTTTTACAGGGATTCAATTATTTGCATAAATAATAATAAAATTCTTCGCAGAAATTCAATTATTTTCATAAATATTAAAATTCTTGGCAGAATATTCAATTTTCAAAAATTTTAATAAAATTCTGGTACAGAATTGAATTATTTTCAAAAAGAATAAAATTATTAACAAGAATTCAATTATTTTCAAAAATTTTAATAAAATTCTGCGCCAGAATTAACTTATTTTCGATAAATATTAAATTTTTTTGCAGAATATTCAATTTTCAAGAATTTTAATAAAATTCTGCGACAGAATTCAATTATTTTCATAAATAATAAAATTCCTCACAAGAATTTAATTATTTTTAATACAATTTTAATCGAATCCCTCAGAAAATGTAATTATTCTTAAAAATTTTATTAAAATTCATCAAAAGAATGTAATTATTTAAAAATTTGTTGACAAAATTTTGTATGAGAATTAAATTTTAAGAAACATTCAATTATTCAAAAAATTATTTATATTTGTATTTAAGTAATTGAATTATAGTAAAATTTTTTAATAAAAATTGATTTAAAAATGAATTTTAGTTAAAATGAGTATGTAATAATTTTTAGAGTGAATCAGAATATTCTTTAGGGTCAGGGAAAAAGTCAAAATTTTTTCTTGAAATCAGGGAAAAGTCAGGGAAAAACAAAATTCTTTTCATAAAGTAATAAAAATTTTCCAGGAATTCAATTATTTACAAATTTTTTTATAAATTTCTTCGCAATCATTCAATTATTTTTATAAATAATAAAATTTTTAATGGGATTCAATTATTTTCGTAAAACTCATTGCAGAATTTCAATTATTAATAACTTCTACAAAATTTAATTATTATCTAAAAGTCTAAAACTTTAACTAAAATTAAATTTAAAATCAATTTTTATTAGAAAAATCTACGATAATTTTTTGAATAATTGAATATTTCTTAAAATTGAATTCTTATACATAATTTTATTAACAAATTTTTAAATAATTGAATTCTTTCGATGAATTTTAAATGAAATTTTTAAGAATAACATTTTCTTAAAAACTCGATTAAAATTGTATTAATTGAAATTATGCAATGAGTTTTATTATTTATGAAAATAATTGAATTATTGCGAAGAATTTTATAAAAGAGTTTCAAAAAAATGATTTTTTTTTAAAAAATGCATGCAAATTCTATTTTCAATAATTGAATTCCTGTGAAACTTTAAACTTTTTGGAAAATAATTTAATGTTCGTGTAGAATGTTATCAACATTTTTGTTTAATAATTGAAATTTTGCCATCAATTTGATTTCAATTTTGTAAAATAATTGAATTTTATTACTTTTGAAAATAATTGAATTTTGCGCTAGATTTTATTAAAATTCCTGAAATAATTGAATTTTGCTATTCATATTTAAAGATAATTTAAATGTTGACGATAATTTTTTTTAGATTTTTTGAAAATAATAATTGAATTTTTGCGCAGAATTTTATTAATTTTGAAAATAATTGATGACATGAATTTTATTAAAATTTTTAAAAATAATTGCATTTTGTAATGAACTTTATTAAAATTCCTGAAAATAATTGAATTTCTGTGCAATATATTATTAATTTTGAAAATAATTGAATTCTTATGTTGAATATTGTTATTTATGAAAATAATTGAAATGTTGACGCAAATTTTTTTTTAATTTCTAAAAATAATTGAATTTCTGGAAAGAATTTTAATATTTATTAAGATAGTTGAATTCTTTCGAAGAATTGAGTTATAATTTTTAAAATTTAAACTAATTTCAACAGAATTGAAATTAAAATTTTTCAAAAAAATACTTTATTAAATGATTTATAAGTAATAATTTTATGTCAGTTCTTCAATAGAATTAAGTTTTCTAAAATAAATTTTGGCCAGAAATAGAAAAAATTGAAGGTTTTTTAGAATTCGTGGTAATTTTATAGTTTATGAGGCAAACAAAAATAGACAAAAATCCAGAATTTTTTTATAATTTCTAACCATTTAATTTTTTCCAGTACTTTTAATAAAAATCCCTGACTTTTGTCTGAATTCTCTGACCTGTGGGAACTCTATGAAAGTATCAAAGAGCAACGAATTTCTATCAAAAATGTAAATTAAATTCATAAATTTTGATTCAAATTTTTGGTATCAATTTGATGCCTTCAAGAAAACTGTGATTTTTTTCTTTCCACTTAAGAAAATTTAAGATTACATTTTGTTTTCGTTGAAAGCAATTTCAGGGTATTTTTGAAGAAAATGATTTAATTTGAAAAAATAAGGGATATTAGAAGATGTTAGGGGGTTTATTTTCGTAAAGGTAAAACAATTAGATTCTATATAGAGGTAGATTTTGATTGCAACAAAGTCCCTCGTTGTTCTTACCAACGGGAGAGCATTGGCAATTATTTTCTCGGTGAATTTCAGTATACTTTGGTGTATGTATATATACATAACACGATCAAGGTGGAGCTCTAGTTCATTGCCTTGACTCACGAGATATATTTGCATCCCGGACGCAAGTTACCTTCATCGACATTTTGTGTAGAGAAAATTTTCGACAGGAACAATATTAAAGGAAAATCAGTAAGCAAGCTTTGCAGGAGAAATAATTTACTCCTTTCTTCAAAATTGCACTCGTGCAAAATTAACCCCGTTTTTTATTTGGTCGACAAAGATAGGAGAAACAGGAAATAGTTGTCTAGTAGATAAATTATTTTCTTCTTGTTATTTATTTTACCCAGGAGAAGAAGTTACTAGTAATTATATAAAAGTAAATATTTTTTATGGAATTCAGGAAAAAGTCAGGAAAATAAAATAGAGAATCAAATTTTTGTGATATTTGTAAATCGTCTAAAACTGTTTTCTGGTGATTAAATTTTCAAAAAATATTCGAAACTCAATTATTTCCATTATCTAGTATTTTTCTAATATTTCGCAAAAGAATTCAATTATTTAAAAGAAAATGATAAAATTCATCCAAAATTCCATTATTTTCATAAATAGTAAAATTTCCACAGGAATTCAATTAATTTAGAACAGCATTTTCAAAAAAATTTCGAAAAAATCAATTATTTAACAAAATTTTTATACAATATTCTTTACAATAATTCAATTACTTTCACTAATAATAACATTTTTCATGTAAATTCAAATTGTTTGAAAAAATTTTTGATAAAATTCTAAGCAAGCATTTAATTATTTTCATAAATAATAAAAATCACCTAAGAATTTTAATTATTTTTAATACTTACTATTTTAAATTAATTAATCGAAAAATCCGATTATTTTCACAAATAAAGTTTTCCAGAAGAATTCAATATTATTTCAAATAAAATTTTCATAATATTTATTATATTTCGAAAACAATAATTATCTAAAACAATTTTCATAAAATTCTTATGAAGAATTCAATGATTTTCAAAAATAACAAAATTTTCCACAGAAATTCAATTCTTTTTAAACATTTTAATAAAATTCTCCGCAAACATTTAATTATTTTCATTAATAATAAAATTCTTTGCAATAATTCAATTATTTCCACAGAGAATAAAATTCTTCAAAAAAATTGAATTATTCACTAAAAATTTTAATAAAATTTCTCACAAGAATTAAATTATTTTCATAAATAATAAAATTCTGCACAGAAATTCAATTATTTTTATAAATTAATAAAAATCTTGGCAAGAATTCAATTATTTTCACAGAGAATAAAATTCTTCGGCGGAATTGAATTATTCTTAAAAATTTAAATAAAATTCTGTATAAGAATTCAATTATTTTTAGTCTAATTTCAAATAAATTCTAAAAAGAAATTCAATTATTTTCATTAAGAATACAATTCTTCGCAGTGGTACAATTATTTTTAAAAATTTTAATAAAATTCTTCGCAGGAATTAAATTATTTTTAAAAATTTTACTAAAATTTTACTTAAAAATTCAATTATTTTCATAAATAATAAAATACTTCGCAGGAATTGAATTAATTTCTGTGAAATTAGAATTTTTCGGAGATATTGAATTATTCATAAATATTTCAGTAAAATTCTGTAAGAGAATTCAATTATTTTCATAAATAACAATATTCATCACAAGAAATCAATTATTTTTAAAAGTAATAATTTTTTCCTTGAAAATTCAATTATTTTAAAAAATTCTAAAAAATCGTTGGCAAAAATTTAATTATTTTCATAAATAATAAAATGCTTTTTAGGAATTCAATTATTTTCATAAAAATTTAATAAAATACCACACAGACATTCAATGATTGTAAAAGAATTTTAATAAAGTTCTTAATTTTTTTAAACAACTTTTTTTTTAAACTTTACGAAATTAAATAATATTAAATATCTACTATTTTCATAAAATTTCTAAACAGAATTCAATTGTTTATACATTTTTTTGTAAAAATCTTTGTAAGAATTTTTTTTTTTATGAATAGTAAAATTACTCAGGAATTTAATTATTTAAATTGGAATTTTCATAAAATTAGTCAAAAGAAATCAATTTTTAAAAATGTTTATAAAATTCTTTACAAGAATTAAATTATTTTTATAAATATTTAAATTCTTTTATGAATAATAATATTCGTTACAGGAATTTAATTTATTTGCAGGATAAGAAAGAAAGAAATATTTTTGATGGCAATTAGGAAAAAGTCAGGAAATTTAAATATAGAATAGAATGAAATTTTTGACAGTTTTGTGTAGTGTTTAAAACTTAATTTTCATTGTTTTCAATAATTTTGAATAAAATGAATCGAAAAATATTTTCATTCTACTTAGTAATGATTCAAATAAATTGTTTCTCTGGATGTAGGACAAAGTAATTTAACAAGAAGGAAAAAGCTAATCTTGGTATTCACATAATGAGGAAATTTAACATTTTTCCCTTTCCTTTTCTTTCTTTCTTTTTTTGTTTTGTCTTTTTGTAAAGAGATATTATTTTCCGTTGTGAGAGCTAATTAAAATGAAAGTCGCATTCAGTAAATTTAAAAACAAGTACTAATTACCCCGAAAAACATGGTTTACATAGGGGAACATTTGCACCACTGTTGCTCGCACATATATAGGCAACGAGGTTAGGTATAACGAACTATATACAGTGTTTTTGATATTTATGTTTTGAGATTATTTATGACAAGCGGAATGAGTACCCCACACGCGTGTACCCATGACTTCTAACACGTACGGGAGAAAATAAAATTTAAAAAAAGAAAAAAAAAAGAAAAAATGTCCGCCCCCGGTACTACGCGTTACATAGACTTCGTGCTCTTTGCATTTAAATACATACTTCCCTCTCCAATGGCAACTTGAATAAATGAGTTTAGTGTTTCATTTGTGTATATACGTGTGTATGAATTTTATAACACAAATGTTGAGTAGATAGTGGTAAGTTGAGGGGAGTGGTCTTTGCACGCATAATAGACATTATTCACATCAACAATGGACGTTCCAAAGAGAAAAACTAAATTGCAATAATAATACTCGATATTTTCTTCATTTATCTTCTTTTCTTAAATTACTGAATTACAAAATATCTTTTTCGAGGAAGACACACTTTTAATTCGAATTTTTGTTTATTATAGACAATTGCAGCAAAAAAATTACTTTCCTCATAGAAATCAGAATTGGATAAACTATAGTAGAAATTTTAATTATTTCAGGGTTGCCACAAATATTTAATTTTATTTTTCCCCGACTTTTTCCTGATATCCAGACAAAATTTACACTTTTTCCCTGACCCTAAAGAATATTCTGATTCACTCTCAAAATTAGATACTCAAAAAAAATTTTCTATTACATTTATTAGCAAACTTCTTTAATTGAGGCCTTGGATCGAATAACTCTTGTAAAATTATTCAAAAACATCAATAACTTCTTTTTTAAATAAATATTTAATGATTATTTTTCCGTAGAAATTAAAATTCTTCAAAACATTCAAATTCAAACATTTTGAAATTAACAACTTATAAAAATTTTATTGTAAAACATGAAAATATCAATCACTCCGAGTCTTCGACTTGGAGTAATTGATTTCTTCATGTTTTATAATAATTTAAATTACCATAAAATTTTTTCAAAAAAATTTAATTATTTACAAAAATCCTAATAAAATCCATCGCAAGAATTCAATTATTTTAACACGTAGTAAAATTTCTCAAAAAAATTCAATTATTTAAAAAAAATGTAATAAAATTCGTTGCAAGAATTCAATTACTTCGATAAATAATAAATCGATTATTCAGAAATACTTCAATTAAATTTATTATAAAAAAAATTAAAACTTTCAATAATTTCAGAAAAAATTAATTCTGCAAAATTTTTAGTTAAAAGTATGATAAATTTAGATTTTCAAAGATTTTCATTTGAAACCTTTTCAAAATTAAATTATTTTTAAAATTCACGTTATAATGCTTTTATTATTTATTTATAATCTAAAATTTTAACCGAAATGCATTTTTAAATCAATTTTTATCAAAATATTTTACTACAATTCAATTAATTAAATACCTACAAAAATATAAATAATTTATTGAATAATTAAATGCTTCTTAAAATTGAATTCTCATACAAAATTTTATCAAAAAAATTTTTAAATAATTAAATTCTTTGAAGAATTTTAATAAAATTTTTAAGAATACTTATACATTTTTCGAGGAATTCGATTAAAATTGTATTAAAAATAATTAAAATTCTGCAATGAGTTTTATTATTCATAAAAATAATTTAATTCTGTCGCAGAATTTTATTAAAATTCTTGAAAATTGAATATTCTGCGAAAAATTGTAATATTTATGAAAATAATTGAATTTTGGCGCAGAATTTTATTATTTATGAAAATAATTGAATTCTCTTACAGAATTTTATTAAAATTCTTAGAAATTAAATATTCTGCGAAAAATTGTAATATTTATGAAAATAATTGAATTCTGGCGCAGAATTTAATAAAAACTTTTGAAAATAATTGAATTCTTGTGAGGAATTTTATTATTTATGAAAATAATTGAATTCTCTTACAGAATTTTATTAAAATTCTTGTAAATTAAATATTCTGCGAAAAATTTTAATGTTTATGAAAATAATTGAATTCTGGCGCAGAATTTAATAAAAAATTTTGAAAATAATTGAATTCTGTTACAGAATTTTATTAAAATTTTTAAAAATAATTGTACCTCTGCGAAGAATTTTATTCTTTATGAAAATAATTGAATTCTTTTTCTGGAATTTATTTGAAATTGGATAAAAAATAATTGAATTCTTATACAGAATTTTATTCAAATTTTTAAGAATAATTCAATTCCTCCGAAGAATTTTATTCTCTGTGAAGATAATTGAATGCTTGCAAAGATTTTTATTAATTTATAAAAATAATTGAATTTCTGTGCAGAATTTTATTATTTATGAAAATAATTTAATTCCTGTAAGAAATTTTATTAAAATTTTTAATGAATAATTCAATTCTTCCGAAGAATTTTATTCTTTGTGGAAATAATTGAATTCTTGCGAAGTATTTTATTATTTATGAAAACAAAAGAATTCTCGCAAAGAATTTTATTTAAATTTTTTAAAGTAATTGAAATTCAGCGACGAATTTTGCTTTTTACAAAGATAATTGAAATCATAACAAGAATTTTTTTTAATTTTTGCAAATAATTGAATTTCTGAAAAGAATTTTATTACACTAGAAAATAATTTTATTTTCATGATTTTTATTGTTATTTATGAAAATAATTCAATTTTGCAAAGAATTTTATTAAGATTTGTTTTAAATAATTGAATTCTTTTGGAAATTTTTATTAAAATAAATAGTAGATATTGAAAATCATTAAATTGAGGAAAATTTTTGAAAATAATTAATATTTTGCCAAGAATTTTGTTATTAATAAATATAATTGAAAATTTGATGAGAATTTTTAAAATTTTTTTAACATAATTGAATTTTTGAGAAGAATTTTATAATTTTTGAAAATAATTCAATGTCTGCAATCATTTGTAACTTTTCCAAAATTCAATTTTTCTTTAGTATTTTTCACTAAAATTTTTCTATTAATCTATTATTTTTAATAACACTGGGTTACAAAAAAATGGTCATATCGTGTTTATTCAAAGTTTCCTGTGTTTATTGAAAGTTTAGGTGTCACTGAATAAGAATATACCAGTAAAACATTTTTTCATTCGGTCATTCCCTTAAAAAAACGAGTTTAAAGTGTCAAAAACCGTATTTTTAGCACTTATTATGGCAGCGTAACAAGAAAACGCAACATGATAAAAATCTCTACAAGAGCTTAAATAAAAGCTTAAACCTTCAACTTTGAGGCTCAGAACTGAAAAGTACTTAAATAATCAATGAAAACCTCCTTAATTAAGCAGTCGCTACCTGAAATTGTCAAAAAAAGCTAGAACAGGAAGCAATTGGTAAAAATCGATTTCCTTAAGCGGATTCGGTTGCAACTTGTTATTTGAAGTTTTTTGAGGTTTCTAATGACGAATTGGAACTTAGATTTAAAAATTTCAAAATGGCGGACTGAAAATAATGAATTCACTCAATTTTTCAAAATTTGCGTTAATAATTTTAAAAAATTGAGTCCGCCACTTTGAAATTTTTCAAATCTAAGTTCCAATTCGTCATTAGAAACCTCAAAAACCTAAAATAACAATTTGCAACCGAATCCGGTTAGGGAAATTGATTTTTACCAAGTGCTACCTAACCCAGCTTTTTTGATAATTTCAGATAGTGACTGCAGGTTTTCAGTGCTTATTTAAGTACTTTTCAGTTCTGAGCCTTAAAGTTGAAGGTTTAAGCTTTTATTTAAGCTTTTGTAGAGATTTTTATCATGTTGCGTTTTCTTGTTACGCTGCCTCAAAAAGTGCTAAAAATACGGTTTTTTGAGACTTTAAACTCGTTTTTTAAGGGAATGACCGAATGAAAAAAAGTTTTTCTGGTATATTCTTATTCTGTGACACCTAAACTTTCAATAAACACAGTAAATTTTAAATAAACACGACATGACCATTTTTTTGTAACCCAGTGTAATTAATTAAATATATATTGAAGAATGTAACTAATTTTAGAAGAATTTGAATTATTCAAATTTTTTAAAAATCTAAATTCATTAAAATTTCTAATTAAATTAATTCAAAATTGAAATTTTGTAAAATTTAAAATTAAAACCTGTTGAAGTTCATTTATTTATGAAAATTGTAAACGCAATTCTTGTAAAATTCAATTAATTTAGATATATTTAAGTAAAATTATTCATTAAATAATTTATAAGTCATAATTTTATGATACTTCTTGAAAAATTAAGTTATTTAAAAAGAAATTATTGTCAGAAATAGAACAAATTGAAAGTTTTATATTAGAATTCGTAGTAATTTTTATAGTTTATGAAACAAACAAAAAAACATCAAAACTCAGAGTTTTCTTGGGAATTTTAAAAATTCAATTTTTTTACAGTAATTTCACTAAAAATCCCTGACTTTTTCCTGATTTTCCTGACCAATTCTATTTCCCCTGACCTGTAGCAATCCTGTATTTGTAATTATTACTGAATTATTTATCTAATATTAGTTTTTGTTTTGTTTGTTGCAGATGACAAGAAGTAAGTGCATTGAAATTAGTAAGTACCGTATTTAAATAGAGAATATACCAAATTAATTACTCTCTAATTACACATATGTGTCGAGAACGTTGGCACATGTTTAATTAAAAAACAAAGAAAAAATCCAAAGCTTTATTCGCGCGACTAAAGTTTGATTTATTTTCACAATCCTATTCCCAAAATATATTATGTTATTTTGCTTCGATGTGGGTACAGAGCGTAATTTATTCCTATAAGTAGTCATGGGATTATTGTCCCCGCGGGAAATAATTGCAGAACTAATTTGAAAACTGTTTCTGTTATTCAAATTTCCGGGTAAAACTAAACATGTATGCCAAATATATATACATATATATATTTATTATTAAACTTAGCACTTATGTTACATAATAAAATTCCCGCACACAAAATAACGATCAATATATAGCTGAAGTCAATTTCAATTTAATATGTTAAATTAGTTATTTTAATGTCGAGTGCCGATGATGATGATGATTTCAAATTTTGTGCAATATTCAAGTGGAATATTGAACTGTTGAAGTGGCGCTTAAAATACGAAGTAGTGTATATTTTTTTTTGTTTTTTTTAATAGTATTTTCACTATGGGAAAATCCATTCGATAACTGTGCAAACTATACAATGCGATAAGTATCGATAATAAAACTGGACACTGAAAATTGCTATCATTGGCAATCACAAGCCACGAAACTGTGATCGTTAACGTGACGATGCAGAGAGAAACAGCTATCGATTAGAATTTATGGCCGTTATATATTTCTGTTTCTGTCAAAATCAAATTCAATGCAAGTGTAAAAAATGTTCCTGTGTCTCGCTTTAGAAATAATTATTTGAAGAAATGCTGTTCATACAGTTGTTTGGAAAAATTGCCTTCTGTTGAAGAATCGAACCTAGTTTCGTCGAGTGGTAAATCATAAACGGAAGTACGAATTTCGGTGATTGGAATAATTTTTTATTTTTGTAAATTCGTTGGAATTTTTAATATTTGGGTTCAGGGAGAAAAATTCGTAGTTACGGTCCTGACGAGACGGTTTGCTGCGCATGCGTCGCCCCTCCAAGAGACTACGGCAAGTCCCATGCCCCCTCCACTTAGCTAGTAGAGTATATAAAGACGGTTCGCGATGCACAGGCAGCGCAGAACGGAGATGATAGTAGAAGAAGGATTTTCGATCCCACCACGCAACCAATTTTACCCCCACTTCTAATAGTAATAAATAAAATTTAATGAAATTATTATTTAATTATCACTATTAAAATTTTTTAAAAATTATATTAGAATATTGAAAAATAAAATTTTTGTCAAGTGTTATTTTAAAAAATGGGAATTCTTTTCTTAATTATTAGCTTAGAATTTTTCTTCTTGTTAGTGGTTGCAATTTTTTTTCTATTTTTAGAAATATCGTATTTACCACTTAATTTTTTTTTAACAGACCCACTTGAGAGTGAAAAGAAGAAACATGAATTAGAAATGAAACCTGAACTTTGCCATTTCATTTCACTGTCTACTTTAATGTACATTTAAGAGGAAACATAATAAGAAACATTTTCTTCTCAAAATTTAAAAAATCCATTAGTTCTCTTATCTCGAGAGGGATTATTATGTATACTTTTTGTCTTTCACAAGACAAAATTTGACTTTGAAAAATTTATAGATTTCCTTGTGGAATTGAAAATGTTAAAGAATTGTTGAGTTCGTTTTAAGGTTCTCTTCTTCTTTTTGTTAAATTTTAATTTTATTGAAAGTTGATAACATACTTTAATGAATTTTTTATTTAAGAATCTATATTTAAAACTTATTTTCTATTTTCTTTCTTTAATAAAATAGAGAGAATACTAGAAATCAAAAAACTATCCTTAAAAATTATAATAAAATTCTTTAAAACAATTCAATTATTTTCGAAACATATTCGAAATTCAATTATTCTTAATATCTAGTATTTTCATAAAATTTCTCAAATTTAATTATTTAAAAAAAAAATTGATGAAATTCATCCAAAATTCAATTATTTTCATAAATAGTAAAATTTCCACAGGAGGTCAATTAATTTAGAACAGCCTTTTTAAAAAAATTTCGAAAAAATCAATCATTTAACAACATTTTTATACAATTCTTCTCAATAATTTAATTGCTTTCACTCATAATAATAATTTTCATGGAAATTGAATTATTTAAAAAATTTTTAATAAAATTCTGAGCAAGAATTCAATTATTTTTATAAATAATAAAACTCATCGAAGAATTTCAATTATTTTTAATACTATTTTAAATTAATTAATCGAAAAATTCAATTATTTTCACAAATAAAATTTTCCATACGAAATTCAATTATTTTAAATAAAATTTTCTGAATATTAATTATATTTCAAAAAAATTAATTATTTAAAACAATGGTTATAAAATTCTTATGAAGAATTCAATTATTTTTAGAAATAACAAAATTTTTCACGGAAATTCAATTCTTCTTAAACATTTTAATAGAATTTTTCGCAAGAATTTAATTATTTTCATAAATAATAAAATTCTTCTCAGGAATTAATTTATTTTTAAATATTTTAATAAAATTTTTCCGAGTAATTCAATTATTTTCATAAATAATATAATTCTTCTCAGGAATTAATTTATTTTTGAAATTTTAGGAAAATTCTTAGCAACTATTCAATTATTTTCATAAATAATAAAATTCATCGCAGAATTTCAATTATTTTTAATAAAATTTTACAGAAATTGCTCAAAAAATTTAATTATTCTTAAAAATTTAATTTCAATTCCTGAAAAAAAATTATTTACAAAAATATTAGAATTTTTCACAGGAATTCAATTATTTTTAAATATTTCAATAAAATTGTTCGAAAGAAATCAATTACTTTAAATAAAAGTTTAAATAGATTTTTTTGAAATAATTCAATTATTCTTTTAGATTTTAATAAAATTCTTCCCAAGAATTCAATTATTTACATAAATATAATTCGTTAAAAGAATTCAATTATGTCGATAAATAACAAAATTATTCCCGAAAATTTAACTATTTTGAGGCATTTTAATAAAATTCTTGTCAAAATTCAATTATTTTCATAAATAACAATATTCAGCACAAGAAATAAATTATTTTTAAAAGTTTTTTTTTTCTTTTTGGAAATTCAATTATTTTAAAAAATTTTCCTTCTTGGAAATTTAATTATTTTATAAAAATCTCTTATTATATTAAGTTGAAGAACGACCGACCGACCGACCGACCGACCGACCCTAGCCGTATATATATGCATATCTTTTAAAAATAATATTAACACAAATGTATACATATTCACAATGTCACGCATGCGCAGTAGTGTTCTGTCAATGTTACGCATGCGCAGTAGTGTTCTGTCAATGTTACGCATGCGCAGTAGTGTTCTATCACTGTTACGCATGCGCAGTAGTGTTCTGTCAATATTACACATGCGCAGTAGTGTTCTATCACTGTTACGCATGCGCAGTAGTGTTCTGTCAATGTTACGCATGCGCAGTAGTGTTCTGTCAATGTTACGCATGCGCAGTAGTGTTCTGTCAATGTTACGCATGCGCAGTAGTGTTCTGTCAATATTAGGCATGCGCAGTAGTGTTCTGTCAATGTTACGCATGCGCAGTAGTGTTCTATCACTGTTACGCATGCGCAGTAGTGTTCTGTCAATATTACACATGCGCAGTAGTGTTCTATCACTGTTACGCATGCGCAGTAGTGTTCTGTCAATATTACACATGCGCAGTAGTGTTCTGACAATATTACACATGCGCAGTAGTGTTCTATTAGTGCCACGCATGCGCAGTAGTGTTCTGTCAATATTACACATGCGCAGTAGTGTTCTGTCAATATTAGGCATGCGCAGTAGTGTTCTGTCAATATTACGCATGCGCAGTAGTGTTCTGTCAATATTACGCATGCGCAGTAGTGTTCTTTAAATATCAGGCATGCGCAGTAGTGTTCTATGAATATCAGGCATGCGCAGTAGTGTTCTATCAATGTCAGGCATGCGCACTATTGTTCTATGAATGTCAGGCATGCGCAGTAGTGTTCTATCAATGTGAGGAATGCGCAGTAGTGTTCTATGAATATCAGGCATGCGCAGTAGTGTTCTATGAATATCAAGCATGCGCGCATAACACCCACACATGTATACTCACACATATACACTAATCACATGTACATGTATACTCACACATGTTCATAAATTACATACACATGTATACTGCTCATATGCAGATATAAACTCCTACATATACACAAATCACATATATGTATAGATTTAATAAACGATTGATAATATAAATTGTTGAATTTTTTAAGGTTTGTTGATGCACGTAGTGTCTGTTGAAATTTTTTTAAATATACGTAAATACCTCACTCGCTAATGCTGCGCTGTCTGTGTTGTAATGGAACTTATTTATTTACTTGTGTATTTACTTATTTATTTCAGGGTTGCCACAAGACATCGATTTTAAAATTCCATGACTTTTCCAGGTTTTCCAGACCATTTCTTAAAAAATTCCAAACCAGAAATAAAATTGTTTTGGTATGTTTTTAGCTAATTACGACAAAAAGTATAAAATCCTTTAAGTAAATTGTTAACAAAATAAGTTATTAATTTTTAATTTCATTATTAACAAAAAATTAAGTTAAAATTTGTAAGGTTATTTGAGATACGCTCCGAAGAAAGATGAGGAGCAAATCTTTTTAAATTTAAAAATTTAGTTAAGTTTAGAATTTTTCACAATTATTAAACCAGTATTTTAAAAAGCATTTTAATAACATTTTATGAAACTGAAGTTACCTACGTTTATTCAATGACAATTTTTTCTTTGCTAATTATTTATTTTAATGTTAGAAGCCTTTTAAAAAATTTTAAAAGATCGAAGTCGGGGAAATTATTAATTTTGATTTTTTACACAGATTTTCGAAAAATCCATATATTATTTAAACAAAATTATTATTTCCTCACCTCATAAGCAATTTTTTCTTTTACAAATTATTTATTTTAATGTGACAAGTCATTTAAAAAAATTGTAAGAGGATCTAAGGAAGGCAAGGAAATTAGTGATTTTTAATTATTTTTTCGTAGATTTTCCAAATATCCCGAAATTTTAACTAAATTATTATTTCCTTGCTTCAGAAGCAATTTTTTTCGATTGCAATTTTTTAAAGGGCTTCTTACATTAAAAAACAATTAGCAAAAGAAAAAATTTTCATTGCATAAAAGTTGGTAGCTTCAGTTTCATAACATTTTGGGGTTTCTAAAGGCGCTAGCACAGCTCCTACTGCCTGCCTGCCTGCCTGCAGGTTGACATGGTAACACATAAGAGTAAGAGAGTCAGAAAATTCAAATTAAATGTTTTTTCTCTCTCACTCTTATGGCGCCTGCCTGCGCAGGCAGGCAGGCAGTGAGGTGAGAGTGTACCTTAAAATGTATTAATTTAAAAATTATTTAAAGGAAGATAGAGACCAAAAGAAACTAAAATTTAGAAATGCCATATTGATTTCAATTGTAAGCACTAAATTTAAAATCAAAAAGTTGTATGTCAACTTGAAAACTTGAAATTTTTACGACTCAAATACAAAAAATTGAGCTTTTAGTATCAGGCTTTATAAAATTCCCTGACAATTCCAGATTTTTCAGGTTTTCCATGACTGAAAAAAAATTCCATGACAATTCCGGGTTTCCCAGGTTTTCCAGGTCCGTGGCAACCCTGTATTTGTTTGGCAGACATCAACAATAATTTTTTAAATGGATAATCAGTGAAAAATGACTTACATTTCTGTAAGTTAGTGTTTCACTTCGATCCGCGAATTTCATTTTTTCGAGCGATTATTTGGTTATCGTCTTTGGTTTTCAAACGATCATCTTGTTTATTCTTTTGTTAATTGTCAAATCGTATCGTCTAATTTTCTAATTGTCATCGACCGAACTTCTCGACTGCTTCTCGACTTTCCCATAACTGACAACTAAAAATAATACAATAATAACCTATTTTTTGAAAAAAATCGATATCCAAAAACATTTAAATTCTTTTTTATTAATTCTATTAAAAACTAAAATTAAATTCATTTTAGTGAATTAAAATTATTATATCAAGTTAAAAATTAATTCAAGGTGTCTAGTGAATTATTATTTTTAAATTCCCGGACCAAAAATAAATATTCCCGGATTGATTTTTTAAAACAGCAATTACTATAAAATTTAAATATTAATACTTTTAATAAAGAAATTTTTAAGAAAATCAATTTTAAAAAGTCAATAGACATCTTTATTTAGAGAAATATATATAATATTACTTGTTATATATTACTTAATAAATCTATAACATTGTAATAGTTGGATCTAAATTTAAAATTAACCTACTTTTTTATTTTTCTATTAGTTGGGCTTTTTTGCGGAGTATTATTATTATTTTTAATTGTGTATTTAAATAATAAAAATTAAAAATAATTATTTTTAATTTTTATTATTAAAAAAAAAAAGTTGTCTGTTCATTGAACAAGACCTACATGTCTTATAGTATTTTGGCCCCCTGAATACGAATATGAAGTCAGAATTGCTCCATCACCCTCTGTTTTCTTTTAAATCGAAAAAACTACCCTTAAGTCTAAAATTCAAGAATTAAAGTAAAAAAAAATAAAAACACGGCTTTCTTCGGAGTAGAAGAATATATTTATGCGTTTTCTTCTTTCAACAACAAATAATGATAAATTAACTCTGATTCTGCTTTTTAGTTATGAGAACAAAAATAAAGGAACGTATGCTTTTGTCTAAAACTAATTGTTTTTATTGTTGTTAGTATACTCTGGGTTCATACTTAAAGGGGTAGTTTTTTCAATATAAATCAATAAGAGGGTGATGAAGCAATGCTGATGCTTTTTTAAAAAGTACATAAATATATTCTTCTACTTTGGAAAAAACCTGTTATATCATTTTTTACTATAATTCTTGAATTTTAGATTTAAGGGCAGGGGGTGATGGAGCAATTTCGTCATTATTTCTAAATTGTTGAAAGAAAAAAACGCATAAATATATTTTTCGACTTCGCAAAAAAACTGGTTATTTCATTCTTTGACTTTAGTTCTTGAATTTTAGATTTAAGGGTAGTTTCTCCCATTTAAAAGAAACAGGGGTGGTGGAGCAATTTTGACATTATTTCTGAGAGGTTAAAGGAAGAAAACGCATAAATATATTCTTCTACTCCTAAGAAAACCGGTTATTTCATATTTTTTTACTTTAGTTCTTGAATTTTAGATTTAAGGGTAGTTTCTCCCATTTAAAAAAAACAGGGGTGGTGGAGCAATTTTGACAATATTTCTGAGTGGTTGAAGGAAGAAAACGCATAAATATATTCTTCTACTTCGCAAAAAAGTGGTTATTTCATTCTTTGACTTTAGTTCTTGAATTTTAGATTTAAGGGTAGTTTCTCCTATTTAAAAAAACAGGGGTGGTGGAGCAATTTTGACATTATTTGAGTTGTTGAAAGAAGAAAACGCACAAATATATTCTTCTACTCCGAAGAAAGCCGTGTTTTCGATTTAAAAAAAACAGAGGGTGCTGGAGCAATTCTGACTTCATATTCGTATTCAGGGGGCCAAAATACTATAAGACATGTAGGTCTTGTTCAATGAACAGACAACTTTTTTTTTGTGTGCCTGTGATTGTAATCATGCCTAAATTAAAAAAATTTAACATTTTTAGGTATAAAATAATTTTTTAATAAACATTAATAAAAATTTAGTTTTCTAAACATTATTCAAAAGTAGACGAAAGAACAAAGTTTTGTCCTCTTGATGTAATTTTTCTAAATTCAATAGATTAAGTTATAGATAATTAAAAATAAGTATACTTAGATTTCTTTGAATAATTTTTTAACACAATTAAATTTTTCAAATATGTCTACAATAGAAACCTTTTTGAATAGTTGAAATTGTGCAAAATTTAATTGAAAATAATTAATTTATTTCAAGTATTTTGTTACAATTTTTTGAAGAATTTTAATTGCAAATTTTGAAAATAATTGAATTACCAAAAATTAAAAAAAAATTTTTAAAGGTAAATTAGGATATAAGAATTATTTTAAGAAATTCAATTATTTTCGAAAAATAACATTATAATATTTTTAAAAACTAATATTATTAGAATTTTTTTATAGTAATTTTTTAAGATTTAATTATCTTCGAATAATGTAAATAAACATTTATGAAAATTTACTTCAATAAGACGAGCGAACATGACAGCTTGGTTATCAAAACAAAAAGAAAATCGTTTTTTGTTCGTTTCTCGGATCGTGTTGCTCGAATGAAACACTACTGTAAGTGTAATTTTCAACTGACTTTTAGTAAAATTATTTGTTTGACAGAAATTTACAATATTAATAAATAAATCACAATAAAATAATAATCAGTGAAGAATGACTGATATTTTAGTACTTTTCAACTGATTTTCAGTAAAATTCCACTGATTATGAATCCAAAGTCACTTTTTAAAAATACAAAATGGCGAATCCAGGATAGCGGACGAAAATGAAAGGTTTAGTAAGAGAATACGTAAAAATAACATTTCGTATAATGTACAATGACATTTTTTGTAAATGTCACTTCATAATTTTTGTCTTATTACACAATGATTTTAAATAAAATAATTTATATTTTTATAAATATTAATAATTTTTTACATTTTCTAACCACTATAAGGTTTTAATTTTGTAAATGTTCAAATTCTGGTTTAGAAAGAAAAATTTATATTATTATACAACTATATTGTCTAGACTTGCAAAAACCCAAAGTCTAGACTTTGTTGTAACAATATTGTTACAATATATATTGTAACAATATTGGTGACGGTGACATGCGTAAGAATAGTGCAGTAAAAATTTCAAAAAAACACCCTGATCATTACCTACAGAAAATCCTATTAGTAAGAAAAGAATGGACGTATCTTCGCCCTTTTCTTACTAATTATTCAGAGAATCAGGCTAACATTCAAAATCTAACCTTCTAAGTTTAGTTATTTCAAAAAAATTATTTTATTGATGCAAATAAATATTTATTTTAATTAAAAACTATGCATTATTTAATCAAGTAATTTTTATAATTGATTTAAAGCAATATTTATTAAATTAAATTATTCTATTTAATTGACTTAAGTAATTTGTATTTGGTTCAAATAACTATTTAATAGATACCATAAATTAAAATATTTATGTCCAGTAAATATTTACTTAGTTCAAATAAAAAAAAAAAAATAAGTAAAAACTAATAAGTTTAAATACAACCGAACGAGCGTTAGCGAGTGAGGTATATGTTGCTAGTTCTAATAAAATCGTTGGCAAAAATTCAATGATTTTCATAAAATAATAAAATGCTTTTTTGGAATTCAATTATTTTCATAAAAATTTAATAAAATACCACACAGACATTCAATGATTGTAAAAAAATTTTTAATAGAATTCCTAATAATTTTTAAAAACTTTTCGCAATTTAATGATTTTCAATATCTACTATTTTCATGAAATTTTCAAACAGAATTCAATTATTTAAAAATTTTTTTTTAAAAATCTTCCTAAGAATTCAATTATTTTCATGAATAATAAAAATCTCTCTGGAATTTAATTATTTAAATTGGAATTTGCATAAGATTAGTCGAAAGAAATCAATTTTTAAAAATGTTTATAAAATTCTTTACAAGAATTAAATTATTTTTATAAATATTTAAATTCTTTCATGAATAATAAAACTTGTTGCAGTGATTCAATTGATTAGCAAGATAAGAAAGAAGTAAATATTTTTGATGAAAATTAGAAAAAAGTCATGAAAATAAAAAATATGGAATGGATTTTCTGGTAGTTTTGTGAAGTGTCTAAAACAAGATTTTTTGGTCGTCAAGTTTAATTTTTTCGATAGCTACTTTTTTTATTACTTTTTTTAGTTTGAAAGATACCTAGTTTTCAATTTTCAATTTTTTCTAGGTAATTAAAAATTGTTGCCGGACTTTCAATTAGATTTCTGAATTATTTTGACTTTCTATTTTCAATTTTCAATTTTTCGTAATTGAAAATTGTTGCATTTGCACATTTATAATATAGTTTCAGTAAAATTATGATTGTTTTGTCATCGTGGACCTGGAGCTTTTACGGAACAACTATAACTATGGGTGTGTATGTATAAAGAGACAGAGAGAGAGTGAGAGAGAGAGAGAGACAAGAACACCTCAAGGCAAGCGTATGGTAAAACGATGGCCTCTAGAATCCATTTAGATAAGTAAACGACTTGTTTAATTAGATTTGTCGAGAATATAATGGAACCTGCGAAGCTAGAGAACGAAACAATTCTGAGTAAACTCGAAAAGTGAAGTACACTGACTATAGGCTTACTTGCAACACACCATCCCCCTTCCCACCTGATACACAATCTAACGCGAAGAAAACTTTTTCCCTGTAATTATTGTAATTGAAAATAGAGCAGCACCACACTTCTCTCTCTCTTTCTCTCTCACTCGCTGCATTTGTCGTAAATTTAATGGTGAAACTGAAACTATTTATTTAACAAAACTTGCAGGAGATAAAGTGATTTAATTAGATTTAGTATAAATCTTTATATTTACACACTTTCTTGGACATTTTGATAATTAACTGACAATTGTACTGAACTTTAATCTTTAATCTCAATTTTAATTCTATTCAATTTTAATTATAAAATGAAAAATAGAAATTAAAGATCACTGCCTTATAATTGTTTTCTATATAAAACTATTTATCAAAATGATTATTACAAAAAGTAACATACATTTTTTGTCAAAAGATGATTGAAAGAGTAGTTAATATTTCCAAATTTTGAAATGTTTCGACAAACATTTTTTCTCAAGTTAATTTCTAACTTTGGTGGAAAATTTAAATTATCAAAATTATTACCTGATGAATCGAGTTCATGTGGAGTGAGCACGATTTGACTTCGTGTGTTATAATAGGTCGTGGAATGATTAACACCCATTTGGCACGCTTTTTCTTAGTACAATCGACTAATTATTCTGAATAACGCCTCTGTATATATGTTTAAAGCTTTTTCTCTACAAGTACAAAATGAAAAACATTTTCATTATTAGCGTCACTTGAATTTTTAATCATTTTTTTCGTTGTTAATTTTTCAAGAAAATCCATACAGACCAGTTTTTTCAAAAAGAAAATATTATATAAACAGCAATAATCATTTAATATGTACATACAAAAATAGAATTTCAAAATATAACATAAAAATTCGAAAAGGGGAAAAAAATACTCGACTTACTAACTAATAATAATAATTATAACAACAACAATAATACCTTGCATTATAATAATTAAATTGAGATTAGAATTAATAATTTAGAAAAAACAGAAAAAAAAAATTTCCAGTCACTTTACTGCTATTCATTTGTTTGGAAAACATCATAAAACTTTAATTAAGATTGAATTTTCGTATTTCGCAGTAAAAAGAGTAAATGTTCGCAATATACGTGAAACTTTATTGACTCGTTAAACTATTTTTAACTTTGAAAATAAATAATTTGTCTCTCCACTATACAGACATCATTTTTTATTTTATTTAAAATTATTTTCAAAAAATACACTGCAGTTGAATATAAATTATACAAATGTTAAACTGCTTTTAACTTTGAAAATAAATAATTTCTATATCACTGTACAGACATCATTTCTTTATTTTAATTAAAACTATTTTCAAAAAATACACTGCAGTTGAACATAAATTTTAAAGAAGCCTTCAAGAAACAAGATGGATTGTTTAAATTTACAAGAACAGTGAATTGGAAAAATTATTATTAAAAATTTAAATTCAAAATAATCGATCAAAATGAAGAAATTCTATTTATTTATTTATATATATCTATTTTATACACATAAATAAATAAAAATATTTTATATCTATTTATTATCTATTTTAAGATATATTTTATATTTATTTGTTTATTTATTTATTTATGTTTATATGTAAGTTTATTTATATAATCAGTTATTATTATAGACGTTAATTAGTTTATTTATTATTATATAAATTTCCAATACAATAAAATATTCAGGAGACTAAAAATACCCGAAGTAAATTAAAACAATCATCAATTGTAAATAGAAATTTAACCAATTAAATAAGCAATAAAATCCTCTCTTAATTAAAACTCGTGATATGATTAAATCAATTTAGATATAGGAAAAATTTAATAAACAAACATTTAAACAATCACTGCATAAAAATAACAAGCAAAATTATCAATTTTCCTATCTCTAAATTTGAATGAGTAAAAATGTCAACTAATTTTAATTAGGGACTCACTTTTTGCTATTGAATTAGTAAATTTTACTAATAAATAATAATTTCTACTAATTTATTGGTAAAATTCACCAATTTAGAAGCAAGAAAAAGGAATTTATACAAATTTGTTAGTCAAATTCACTAATTCAAATGCAAAAAAATATTGTAGTAAGCAGTATAGTAAATAGTAATTTCTACTAATTTATTGGTAAAATTTATTAACTCAGAAGCAAAAAAAAGTAATTTCTAATAATTTATTAGTAAAATTTACCAATTTAATTTAATTTTTTTTATTTAATTTTTTTTTTGTTTTTACAAAACAAAAAGTGAATAGTAATTTTACTAATTTATTGGTAAAATTTACTAATTCAAAAGCAAAAAAAAAATAGTAAGTGGTATAGTAAACAGTAATATCTACTAACTTATTGTTTCACTAATTCAGAAGCAAAATAAAGTAATTTCTTCTAATTTATTAGTAAAATCTACTAATTCAGATAAAAAATAGTAGTAAATAGTGTAAACTCTCCTAAATTTATTGGTAAAATTAACCAATTCAGAGGCAAAAAAAATAATTTTTACTAAATTATTAGTAAAATTTATTAATTCAAAAGCAAAGAATAGTACTAAATAGTAATTTCTACTAATTTATTGGTAAAACTTACTAATTCACAAGCAACAAATTGTAATTTTTACTAATTAATTAGTCAAATTTACTAATTCAAAAGCGAAAAAATTGTAGTAAATAGTTATTTCTACTAATTTATTGGTAATATTTTCTATTTAAATATAAAAACAAATAATAAATAGTAATTTCTACTAATTTATTATTTAATTAATTCAGAAGCAAAAAATAGTAATTTCTACTGATTTATTACTAAAATCTACTAATTCAAATAAAAAAAAGTAGTAAATAGTATAGCAAATTCTGCTGTAATTTATTAATAAAAGTTACTATAATTCAAAAGCAAAAAGTAGTAGTAAATAGTAATTTTCTAATTTATTGGTAAAATTCACTAATTTAGAAGTAAAAGTTAATAATTTTTACTAATTTATTAGTCAAATTTACTAATTCAAAACCAAAAAAATAGTAGTAAATAGTGTAGTAAATAGTAATTTCTAATAATTTATTGGTAAAATTTACTAATCCACAAGCAAAAAATTGTAATTTTTACTAATTAATTAGTCAAGTTTACTAATTCAAAAGCGAAAAAATAGTAGTACTAAATAGTAATTTTACTAATTTTTTGGTGAAATTTACTAATTCAAGAGCAAAAAAATAGTAAATAGTGATTTCTACTAATTGATTATTTCACTAATTCAGAAGCACAAAATAGTCATTCCTACTGATTTATTAGTAAAATTTACTAATTCAAATAAAAAATAGTAGTAAATAGTATAGTAAATTCTGCTTATTTTTTAAATAAAAGTTACTATAATTCAAAAGCAAAAAAATAGTAGTAAATAGTAATTTTACTAATTTATTGGTAAAATTTACTAATTCAGAAGATAAAAAAAATAATTTTTACTAATTTATTAGTGAAATTTAGTAATTCAAAAGCCTAAAATAGTAGTAAATAGTAATTTCTACTAATTTATTGGTAAAATTTACTAATTCAAAAGCAAAAATTATAGTAAATAGTAATTTCTACTAATTTATTATTTCACTAATTCAGTAGCATAAGATATTAATTTCTACTAATTTATTAGTAAAATTTACTAATTCAAAAAAAAAATAGTAGTGAATATTATAGTAAATTCTGATAATTTATTGATAAAATTTAATAATTCAGAGACATAAAAATAGTAGTAAATACTAAATAGTAATTTTACTAATTTATTAGTAAAATTCACTAATTCAAATGCCAAAAATACTAGTAAATAGTAATTTCTGCTAATTGAGTAGTAAAATTTACTAATTCAAATGCAAAAAGTCAAATTAATAAAATGTTTACTAATTTAAATTTAGAGTTTGAATTTAACTACTCTTTGGTAAAAGTTGAATTATTGTAAAAAAATTGTAACAATATTTTAATAATTTAGAAATTTTAATGACATAAAATTTACGAGGTGAATTATGGGTGAGTGGGGGGAGGGGTGTTAGTGAGAAATATGAGATACGTGATAGTAAAGGTTGGTAATCTCAGATCCTACTTTCCGGAAAATGGCAATAGCCTGGGGTTGAAAGACACTGTTAATAGAAAATTTGATGGCAGTACCGCTTAAGTACTTTATCGTTCGAGGTGTACGTTCTTTCTCAGGATGATGATCTATTACTTGCGAAAATAGGTGAATTAGTTTGGTCCAATATTGCAGTCAATTCGATTGATATTTTACTATCATTTAATTTAATTAATTTAAAAGTATTGCAAAAAAAAATTGGAAGCAATATTTTTGGTAATTTTGCAGGTAATTACTTTATTTAATTGACTTGAAAATTATTTGATATAAATAATTTTTGTGGCAAGTAAATATTTATTTGATTCAAGTAAAGATTTACTTGATACAATTATTTATTTGTTACAAAATATTTATTTCGTACAAGTAAATATTTATTTAATGAAAATTTTTTTTTTGTTAAAAAATATTTATTTGGTGCAATTATTTATTTGATACAAAATATTTATTCGATTCAAGTCAAAATTTATTTGATACAAGTAAATGTTTATATGATGTAAATATAAGAATTCATTTGATAATAGACAAGTTTATTTGAATTAAAGAATTTTTTTTTTGAGCGCGCAAAGAAGAAATATTTTTAGTCAAAAGTTAAATTATTTACTTGAAAAAAAAAAAAGAAAATTTATTTCTATTTATTTCAGGAAGTCATAAAGAATTAATTGAGTTTTCAAGCGAGTTTTCCTCTCGGCGCACTGAAATATTACTCTCCACACGTTATGTATATAATGTTTCATGTCTATTTTATATTCAATTCCATTAGCAGAAGATGATTGCGAAAATAGTAATGAAGTTCTCTTGTAATTGCTACAGTTGGCTTTATCCTTCTCTCTCCAGTGTTAAGAAGACGTGTCAATATTCACTAGTCACGTTTCACTACATACAATATTTCTTCAAGTTATATAACCTGAAGGAAAATTTTTTTACCCCTCACGTACAAAAAAAAAAAAAAATTGAAAAATACATTAATGATAAAAATTCCCCCATTAGGCAAAGTGAAAAAATTCTCATTGATAACAGATTTTTAGTTTATTCAAATCAAATTTTAAATTGTCGGGAAATGTAAAAACCAAAAATGTTTCGTTAAAAATAAAAATGCAAAATCAGCAGAATGTCAAAGAATGAAATTGAAAATATTTGGAAAATTATTTTTCTACCCGAGACATTGAGATTGAAAGTTTTTCATTTTTTAGTAGCACACACTGACCCCTTGGAAAATATGAAGAGTTGCGTTCTCTTAATTCATACGTTTTTATTCAAATCGCTCTTGGATTTATGAGCATTAAGCATAGGGCTTTTAACCACGAATCTCTGAGCTTCGTAGGCTTCTGAATATTTATGTCTGTTTAGCCAGTTTCATTTACTTTTCAAACCGCACAAAGAGATGATGAATTCAAGCAGTGTGTATAAAAGCATACGAGGTATTCAAGATAATGGCTGTTTCTTTTTAATAAAACTATTTCAGTAGTCTCTTAAACAATTTTTTTTTTCAAATAGAAAAAGAAACATTTCTACTTATTTTTTTTTCTGTGCTCCACTTTTTATATTCTTACTCTGTAAAATTTGTATTATCAATTCAATTATTATTTTAAAGAATTTTTAACTAAAATTCTTCTTTAAATCGATTAATTTTTAATAATTTTCGTAAAAGTTCTTTGACAATTTTCAAATCCATTTGTTAACAATAATCAATTTTACAAAATTTCAATTATTCGTAAATTCTTCAATTAAATATATATTAGAAAATAAAAACTTAAAATAATATAAACAAATTCAATTAAACTTGTTCAAAAAAATTAATTTCAAAATTCAATTCAATTATTTAAATACAAAAAAAATTATTTATTGAATAATTAAATGTTTCGAAATTCAATTCCCATAAATAATCAACAAATTAATTAATTAAAAAACAAATTTATCAACAAATTTTTAAATAATTGAATTCTTACGACGAATTTTAATTACATTTTTAAGAATAATTACATTTTTTGAGAAATTCGATTAAAATTGTATTCAAAATAATTGAAATTCTGCAATGAATTTTACTTATTTATGAAAATAATTGCATTTTTAAAAAGAATTTTATTATTTATGAACAATATTTAATTTTTGCGTAAAATATTATTACTTTTAAAAATAATTGAATTTCTACAATAATTTTTAACTTTTCCAAAATAAATTTTTTTTTCGTGTTTTTAACAAAAATTATTCTATAAATGCATTATTTTTTGATAATTTTGAAAAAGTTCTTTGAGAATTTTCAAATTCATTTGTTTTCAATTGAATGTTACGACTTTCAATTGTTCGTAAATTCTTCAATTTAATAAATATTAGAAAATAAAAACTTCAAATAATATAAAAATGTATCAATTAAAAATTTTCAAAAAACTTTATTTCAAAATTTATTTAATTTCTAAAAAATCCACGCTATATATAGCTTTTAATATTAAATTATTATCTAAAATTTTAACTGAAATTCATTTTTAAATCAATTTTTATTGGAAAATTCTACGAGAATTCAATTGAGGCCTTGGATCCAATAACTCGCCCGACGCTCGGAGACACGCGCTAATGCCAGTCGGGTAGCAGTGAGTGGCCCAGAGGCGCTCACTGCTCACTGACTGGCAGTTGCGCGTTCCTCCGAGCGTCGGGCGAGTTATTGGATCCAAGGCCTCAATTATTTAAATACAAAAAAAAATAATTTATTGAATATTCTAATGTTTCCTAAAATTGAATTCTCACAAAGAATTATATCAACAAATTTTTAAATAATTGAATTCTTTTAAGAAATTTTAATAAAATATTAAAAAATAATTACATTTTCCAAAAAATTCGAATAAAGTTTTATTAAAAATAATTAACATTCTGCGATGAGTTTTATGATTTACAAAAATAATTGAGTTCCTAAAAAGAATTTTACTATGTATACGAAAATAATTGAATCCTTGTAAAAATTGTAGGTATTATTTATGAAAATAATTGAATTATTGCGAAGAAATTTATAAAAAAAATTTGTAAATTATTGAATTTCTGTGAAATTTTTATTATTTCATGAAAATAATTAAATGCTTGCGCCAAATTGTATTAAATTTTTTTAAAAAAATTTGTTAAAAATTTTTTAAAATAATTGAATTTTATTGTAGAATTTTATGTTTTATAAAAACTATTGAAATTTAGACCAGAATTTTATTAAATTTTTAAACACAATTATATTTCAGCCAAGAATTTTTTACTTTGTAAATAATTGAATTCCTGCGAAGAATATTTTTTTATTTATGAAAATAATTGAATTTTTGGGAAGATTTTTTAAAAAAATTTTGAAAATAATTGAATTCTGTTGAAGAATTTTATTGTTTATTGGCAATATAATTATTGCGAAGAAATTTGTAAAAAATTTGCAAAAAAATGAATTCCTGTGGAACTTTTAATATTTTATGAAAATAATTAAGTGTTTGCGTCGAATTTCATCACATTTTTTTTTAAAATAATTGAATTATTTTGAAAAATTTTATTAAAATAGTAGATATTTTTTGAAAATCATCGAATTCAGGAATATTTTTGAAAATAATTGTAATTTTGACAAGAATTTTGTTAAAAATTTTTGAAAATAATTTAATTTCTGCGAAGAATTTTATATTTTAAAAAATAATTTAATTGTGGAAAAGAATTTTATTATTTATAAAAATAAATGAATTCTTGCGAAGAATTTTAGAAAAATCTTTTTAAATAATTGATTTCTTTGAAAAAATTTTATGAAAATTGTGTTTTAAATAATTGAATTTCTGTTGAATTTTTATTATTTTATGAAAATAATTATATATTTGCAATTAAATAAAGATTTAATTAAATTCTTGCAAATTTTTTTTCAAAATAATTTAATTTTTTTGATGAATTTTATGGAAACTTTCAGAAAATAATTACATTCCCTTGAGAACTTGAATTAAAATTGTATTGAGAATAATTGAATTCTTATAAAGAAATTTATAAAAAAAATTTTTAAATATTTGGATTATTTCGAGAAATTATTGTATTAAAAGGATATTAAAAATAATTGAATTCCTGCGAAGAAAATTTTATTATATGTATGAAAATAATTAAATTCTTGGAAATTTGTTCGACGAATTTAATTTAAAATAATTTAATTCTTGTATAGAATTTTAATAAAATATATTAAAAATAATTGAATTAATAATAATAATAATAATTCTTTACAGAAATTTTATTAAAATTTTATGGAAAATAATTGCATCAATCAAGACTTTTATTAGATTTTTTGAAAGTAAAAAATAATTAAATTATTTTGAAGAATTTTATTAAAGTTGATTTTTTTTTTAATTTTCAATCTGAAATTATTCCAAAAATTGAAATTGATATTTGAAAATAAAAAATTTTGCAATTTACCTAATAATAAAAAATTTAATACTGCGTTTTGCGCGTAACATTTACTAGTTATTTATATTATTTATAAAACTTGAAAGCTCAACTTTTATAAAATTTAATTGTTTTTTGAATTTTTAAAATAAAATTATTCAGATAATAATTTTTAAATAATAATGTTTCGATAGTTTTTCAAGAATTAAAGTATTTAAAAATAAACTCAGTTTGAAATCTGTCAAGTTTAATTTTTGACAGAATTAAAGAAAGAATTTAAAATTAAATGAAATCTTTTTAATATTTTTAAAGGTTTTTTTTTCAAAGACAGCAAATTTCGGAATTTTCCTATGAATTCTAGAAATTGAATATTTTTTCATTACTTTTGATAAAATTCCTTAACTTTTCCTTGATCAATTTGACTTTTTCTGACTTTTCCCTGATTCCTCTGATTTTTTTCAACACTACTTGCTTATTTAGCTGGATTTTTGTTAAAAATACGAATTATTAGCTAATAATTAATGTACAGAATAATTTTTATCAAGTAAAAATTTGGGTTAGCAATTTTTTTTTCTATCCTTTTTTTATTGACTGTAATCGTCAACCCAGAGGCGTTTGGGTTAGTAATCAGACGAGTATGTTTGTTTAGGACAAAGGTCTGTCACATGTGATCTATGCTTTTTTGTTTAACGAACCTTTCTCAACATTACAGCTTGATCAAACACGAAACTGCAAAATCCGAGGTTATTAAAATCAATAAAATATATATTTGACAGTCTGTCAAAAATCAAGTGCAATTTATGTTGACAAAAAATCATAAATTTATATTTATCGCAATAGAAATTCCAAATTAATATACTGAAAATAAAATTTTAAATCAATTTTCGTATTTTATTTCTCAGTTTCAAGAAAACTTTGATTTTTACATATTTATCATTTATTATACATAGTTCATGCCTTTCGGCTTACAACGATCTTCCGGCATTCTCCGTTACTTTATAATTTAGATTAATTATTTAATAATTACAATTAAAGATATATATTTGATTTTTACTATTTCAAATTTCGTTTTCAAATTTTGAAATTATTATTTTTTTTTCATAACCAACTTTTCCGATATTTTTTGTCAGTGAATCTCGTTATATTGATGGATAAGAGAAAGGAGACTTTTTTTACGACTCTTATTATCATTCACGTGGAAATAAAACTTCCACAAATATAAAGAATCAGTCTATGGAATATAAACTTAATACCCTTTGAGAGAAAGAGCAAGAGAATAAAAAAGCAAGAGAATAGGAGAAAGAGAGAGAGAGAGAGAAAGAAATCTAATTTCTGAATCCAAGAAGGTGTCAAACGCGATTATATTATACATCCTCAGGTGACGATGATAAAAATTCAAAGCTCAAACCGTTCGTCTGACTGCCGTAGATATGAACGACAATAGTCGCTCTTTTAATGTCGAAAATGAATAAAATTTATTCAGTTTCATCTATTTCATTTTTTATGATTATCAGCATATTCTTCTTTCATTATATATTTTCTCATTTATTTCAACAAAAACAAAAGCCTTATTGTTTAAATCAGAACAATTGTTGGTGCGAGTTTATATTTTTGCTGTATATGCGCGCCGAAAGAGTGATTATACGATTTTAAAAAAAACCACAACAATCATTATGTGAATTTCAATACTGATTATGAAAGTCGTTCACTTTTTTTTAAATGCTTCAAACATGAATAAGCGTTTAACTATTAATTTATTTATTTTTATTTTACTTTCCATTTTTAAATTATTATTGTATATATATACATTATATTACGATTCAAAAACTGACTTTTAACAAATTATCTTTTTTTCTTTAATAAAGAATTTTTGCTTTTGAATTAGTAAATTTTACTTCAGGTGTGAATAGAATGAATAAAGGAAATGCTAAAATTAAATAGCAAGAAGCAAAAATATTTCCACTAATAAAATTGTCATAATAAAATCAATAATCATGAAAATAATCAATAAAAAAAAATTGCTGAAAAAAATATGGTGAATTTGTCGAAAGTATTCAGAGAGAAGATACAGTATTTATCAGCAAAAATTTATCGACGAGAGATAGTCATTATTTGTGCAGATGTACAATGTAAATGATGAGCGCACAGTATTTGTCGTTATCGTTTTTCAAGAAGACTGTTGTTTCAAAAAGATAATAATATCAAAACGATAAAACATTTTCTATATATAATAAACCTTTATATAATTCGTATGTATATATATAGAAACTTGATGTACAAGTTTATAATCTTATAACTTAGTTTCAAGGCGTAAAGTAATAATAATAATAATAATATTAATAATAATAATATATAAATTGTGTTGAAAATTTTAAACTTGATTACATCTTGTTATCAGGAGTGGAAGACATTTTCAGTAAACTTAAGGAAGAACTTTATTCCCTACTGAGAATCATACGACTACTACTAGTTGGAAGCTTGTCTCTTGAGATCGTACAAACTGCTTACTCTTGTTCTAAAATATATGTGCAAGTGCGAACATGAATAAACTCGTTGCTTTCGATTTGTTTCTGACATCAACAAAATAAGCGCAAAACTAAAAAATCTCACAAGTCTTTTTTTTTGAGAAAATATCGTTAAGTAAGAAAATATCAAATCTCTTCTTTTTTCGTTTTCTTTCAATTCTGTTCAATATAACACTGTTAAAAAAAATAATTTGCATATTACCAAATAAATTTAATTTAATTTCAATTATATAATAAAAAAAACAAGGCTTCGAAGCTGAAATTGAATTTTTACTCGAGCCAATATGAAAAATTTTTGTTTATTTATCAAAACAATATGTTTCCTTCTTTTTCTAAATATTAAAAGTATTTTCACCATTTCCATTCAATTATTATTTTCTAGAATTTTTAACTAAAATTCTGCTGTAAATCAATTATTTTTAACAATTTTCAAAAAAGGTTCTTTCAGAATTTTAAAATCCATTTGTTTACAATATTACAATTCAATTTTACAAAATTTCATAAATTATTCGATAATTCTACAATTAAATATAATTATACATATTAGAACATAAAAACTTGAAATAATTTTTTTAAAAAATTCAATTAAACTTTTTCGAAAGAATTAATTCTACAGAATTGTTAGTTAAAAGTAAGACAAATTTCAAATTTTTAACTACTTTAATTTGAAACCTTTTGAAAATTCAAAAAATATTTAAATAATTAAATTCTTTCGACGAATTTTAATAAAATTATTAAGAATAATTACATTTTTCGGGGAATTAGGTTAAAATTGTATTAAAAAAAAAATGAAATTTTGCGATGAGTTTTATTACTTATGAAGTTGATTTAATAATTGAATTTCTAAAAAGAATTTTATTATTTATGAAAATAATTGAGTCCCTATAAAAATTTTATTATTTATGAAAATAATGGAATTATTGCGAAGAAATGTATTGAAAAAATTGGTAAATAATTGAATTCCTGTGAAATTTTCATTATTTATGAAAATATTTCAGTTCTATCAAGAAATATAATTTAAAATGTATTTAAAATTATAATTTTAATAATAATTCTAATAAACAAATTTTAGCAACAAATTTTTAAATAAATGAACTCTTTTAAGGGCATTTGAACCTTGATGACGTTACAGTTTGTGCAAAGCATATGTGACGTCATTAAGGTTCAAATGCCCTTAAAGAATTGTAATAATATTTTTAAGAATAATTGCATTTTTCCAGGAATTCATTAAAAATTTTATTAAAAATTATTGAAATCCTGTGATAAGTTTTATTAGTTGTAAAAAGAATTGAATTTCTACATCGAATTTTATTACAATTAAATTATTGCGCAGAATTTTATAAAAATCTTTTTAAATAATTGTTTTTTTTGAAAAACTTTATGAAAATTGTGTTTTAAATAATTGAATTCCTGTAAAATTTTTCTTATTTATGAAAATAATTAAATGTTTGCCTCGAATTTTATTAATTTTTTTTTTTAAATAATTGAATTCTTTTGAAAATTTTTATTAAGATAGTAGATATTAATTGAAAATCATTGAATTGAGGAAAATTTTTGAAAATAATTGTAATTTTGTCAAGAATTTTGTTATAAATTTTTGAAAATAATTGAATTTCAAAGAAGAATTTTATTATTTATAAAGACTATTGAAATTTTGATGAGAATTTTATTAAATTTTTAAATATAATTAAATTTCAGCCAAGAATATTTTACTTTAAAAAAATAATTTTTTGCAAATGTTTTTTCAAAATAATTTAATTGTTTTGACTTTTGAAGAATCTTATCGAAACTTTGTGAAAATAATTAAATTCCCTTGAGAACTTGAATTTAAATTCCATTGAGAATAATTGAATTATTATAAAGAAATTTATGAAAAAATTTCTAAATGATGGAATTCTTTCGAGAAATTATATTAAAAGTAGGTTAAAAATAATTGAATTCCTGCGAAGAAAATTTTCATTATATGAATGAAAATAATTAAATTCTTGGAAATAAATATAAAATTGTATTATTTTAAAGAATTTTATTAAAATTCAATTGTTTTTTGAATTTTAAAGTAAAATTATTTCAAAAAAAATTTTTAAATAATAATTTTTCAATATTTTTTCAAGAATTAAATTATTTACAATAAATTCAGTTTGAAGTATGTCAAGTTTAATTATTGGCAAAATTAAAGAAAGAATTTAAAATTAAATTAAATCTTTTCAATATTTTTAAAGGTTGCTGGACAACAAAATTCGTAATTTTCTTCTAAATTCTAGAAATTCAATTTTTTCCAGTACTTTTAATAAAAAATCCCTAACTTTTCCTTTGATGAATTCTACTTTCCCTGAGTTTTCTGATTTTCTCTAAATTCCCTGACCTGTTAGAGAGTAGATTTTATAAAAATTAATCAAGACAGGAAAAATTTCACTTTTTAAAGAATCATCCATATAAATGTTTGTTTAATAATAGACAAGTAATTTTACATATTTGAGTGAAAGAAATAATAATTTTTCATTCCGCGTTTCGTCATGCAGAAAAGCGTCGAGAGTACACCTAACAATTTTGTAATTTGTGTCTGAAGTTTACGTAGCATAAACTACTGATAAGGATTTTTTTTTTCGCATAAAACAAAGAATTGCAAAGACGTTGAGCTTTATTTGAGCAATTTCTTCGCGTTTAATAAGCGTAGTGCCGCTCACTCGAAAATAAGAATTCTCCAGAAGGCGGAATCTATCTTGCATCTAATGTCGATTCGTCTCCGCGAGAGAGAACAAGAGAGACAATAAGAGAGACAGTAGAGAGAATAAAAGAGAGAAAATTAGAGAATAAAGAATAAGAGAGAGGAAAAGAGAGGAAAAACGAAGAAAAGAGAGAAAATGGGAGAATAAGAAAGAGGAAAAGAGAGAAAATGAAAGAAAATGAGAGAATAAGAGAGAGAGAGAGAAAAGATTTCCTATTTCGTGGAAGAGGCAACTATATTCTGCAGTTAAGACCTCAAGGTGTATCAAGTTTCTTCGATTGTATCATCAAACGGTCTGCATGGAATCTTCGTCATTCTCCATGCCCCGGCTATTTCGGGTCCTCCTTATTCCTTCTTCCACACGACGTAAACTGTAAAGCGTCGTTCCAGAGAAACGCGCTTAATCCGTAAGGACATCTTGCAAAAAAGTTCACCACTGCAATGTTTTGCTGGGTGACGACGAATATTCGTTTTATCATCTTCTTGGAAGTATCGAGACGAACGAAGCAGAAAGATTTCAAGATGAGAAGAAAGCGGCACGAAACGGCATTATTATTATTATTATTATTATTATTATTCTTTTTCATTTTTTTTTCTCCCTTTTTTCTTTAACTCTTCTCTCCTTCACGTTTTATGACGATATCAAGACATCTATATGTATCTCATGTAGAAATAATAACGTTTCCTTATGCTTTTTCCACTTCTTCGAACAAGTCACAACATTTATTTCTAATAAAGATAAAAGGGCGGTTGTAATTACAGAAATATGTTGAGAGTATATTCATGTTTTTTGTTGTTGTTATTTTCTTTGTAAAAATTGATATCAAGTGGAAAATTTGTTTTATTATTACAAGCAGAAAATTAACTATAGGGGTTTTTTTTTTGCACCTGGAGATAAATTGAGAATTTTATTTTTGAAACTAATTGAAATTTTGAAAATTTTAGGATCACTTAATATTCGTTCATATCCGTAAATTTGCTTCAAGACCGTAAAAGTAAGTTTTTTTGAAAAAAGAAAAGGTCCGTTAAGTCCGTAATTTAATTGAAAAAGAAAGAAAATTTCTTCGCAGAAATTTAATTATGTTCAAAAATTAAAAAAAAAAAATTCTTGTCAAAATTTCAATTATCTTTTGAAATAATTCAATTCTTCTCCGAAATTAAATTATTTTCAAAAATTTAAATAAAAAATTCTCGTATGAATTCAATTATTTTCTTAAATCGCATAAAAATTCTTCGCAAGAATTCAATTATTTTTATAAATAATAAATTCTTTTCCACAATTCAATTATTTTTTAAAATATAAAATTCCTCGCAAAAATTAAATTATTTTCAAAAATTTAAATAAAATTCTTCGCAATAATCCATTTTTTTTTTTATGAAACATAAAATTCTTCAACAGAATTCAATATTATTTTTCAAAAAATTTAAAAATAAATCTTCCCAAAAAAATTCAATTATTATCATAAATTAAAAAAATATTCTTCTCTAAAATTCAATTATATTCAAAAATTTTTCTCAATTCAATGATTATCAATTAATATCGACTATTTTAATAAAATTTTCCAAAAGAATTTAATTATTTATGCAAATTTTTAATAAAATTCGACGCAAATTAATTTTAATTTCTCGAAGAAAAATAATTAGTTTCAACAATTTTTAAAAAATTATGAGAATTCAATTATTTTTAAATGCATAATTTTAATTGAATTCCTCAAAATAATGAACTTATTTTCACAAAATTTTCATAAAATTCCTCAAAATAATTATTAGTTTCGAAAAAAATTGCTAGAAATCAATTATAATCAATATAATTTTAATTAAATTAAAATTTTTTTTTCGAAAGAAATCAATTATTATTTTTAAAAATTTCTATAAAATTATTTATTCGCAGGAATTTAATTATTTTTAATGTAATTTTAATAAAATTTCGCGAAAAAAATCAATTATTTTTAAGAAATTTTATACATTTATACTTTAAAACAATTAAATTATTTATTTAAATTTTAATAAAATTCTATGCAAAAATTAAATTATTTCAAATTCAAAATTATAAAAAGTTACATTAATTACAAAAATTAATATAAAAATTAATATAAAAATTACTATAAAAAATTAAAAATTAATATAAAAAATACTCTAAAAATTTATCAAAAATTTTATCTTTAAAAATAGAAAAAATTTCACATGTTTATGCAAAATTGAGGAAAATAAATTAATTTTTAAATTTTTTTTACAACATTATTATCGCAAAAATTAGTCTCTATATTTAAATTAGTAAAAATTTGAACTAATTAGAAAAAAATGTAATATAAATTTTCTAAAAATAAATTTTTTTAATTCTCCTTAAAACAAGACAGTAAAATGAATAAAATTCTGTTTTCTATTGGAAAATAAATTTTTAAAAAACCGTATTTTGCCTTAATATTAATTAGTGTTTCTACAATAATTTACGAGTAACTATTTTTATATTTTAGAATGTTAAATTGATATTACTAATATTATTAATATATATAGATTGATTCTCAAAAAGTTTTAAATTGAGTTTTAGAAAAGTTGAAAAAATTTTTATTAATATTTTACTTGAACTTTTTTTTCTTTAAATAAGTAATTGAATTTTTAAAGAGAACTTTTCTCAAAAATTCTTAAAAAAAAAATTGAATTAAAAAAAATTGTGAAAAATTGTATAGTAAAAAATTCTTAAAAATAATTAGTTAAATAATCTTTAACGTCCGAGATCATTTATAAATTGTCCGAATGTTTTTGTTTAATTTGCCTTAATTTTTAAAAATAATTGAATTGAAATCTTGAAAATAATTTTCGAATAAAATATAAATTACTGAATTTCAAAGATTTGACATTCAAAATTTTTTAAAATCTTCATTTCTGTGGAAAAATAATAATAATTATATTTTAAAAACTCTATTAATGTTCCGAATATTTTTATTATTAAATTAAATATAATTAAATATAAATTAAAGTTATTGAAAAATGTTTTGCAAACTTTTTTTGTGTATCTAATTATTTTTAGAGTAAATTAAAATATTCTTTAAGGGAAAATAGAGGGAAAAAATAAAATGAAATATTTAGTGTAACCCTGCCAAGTAAAGGACTATTTAGCAAATAACAAAGAGAATTTTCATTGTTAATTTAGTTCGAAAACATGTTTTGTAAAGAATCAACTCTCTTTATATCTCTCTCTTTCTCTTTCCCCCTTCTCTTTCTCTTTTATAGTGAACTCGATTTGTGCCAAGATAGTTTCGTTTTATTGTCAAAAATTCTTTTGGTCAATACCTATAGAATACTTGGAAACGATCGCAATTTCGCCTCTCGCGAGTGAAAAAAAAACTAAAGCGACCCAGCCACTTGGGTTGGAAAAAGCTACCGCTGCGAAATCCGCAATAATTCGATAGAGGACAGGGTCGTTTAATAACTTGGACAAATGTTTTGTCGCGAGTTTCTCTTCGTCGTTCGAAGTTTTTTTTTTATATAAACCAAAGGGGGGTTTAGATTCAGCAAAAAAAAAAAAAATAAAAAAAAATCCAACCAGGCGGTGGAAAAATAGTTTCAACAAATGTGTTCACCTTCCAATCGATGTTAAATTTTCTTTCCTAAAACTTTTCCATTCATTTGTTTTCTAACTAGTTTTCAAAACGATTTTCTAATGAGTTTTCAAAAAAAAAGAAAAGTTAACGATTCTCTAAAATTCTGTTGTTATTTCGTTTTAAACGAGTTTCTAATTAATTTTTCAAACTCGTTTTATAGAGAAGAGGAAGAAAAATTTTGTTTATCTTGCAGCAAAAAATATTTTGAAACCAATTTTTATTTCTTATTGTCCTGTATTTTTTGGTAAAAAAAATTCTGTTTTCTTTCTTTTTAAAAATTTTCTTGTGAATTTAGAAAAAAAAAAAATTTCTATTTAAGTTTAAGTTTCTATTTAAGTATGAAAAATATTCCTTTGGGAGAATTTTTATCACCGGGATATGGTGGTTTTGTATTGTTATATATTTTGAATTGCAGTGGATATATCCTCGAGTTTTTTCAAAGACGCGTGAAAGGCTTTCAAGTGCACTTGTTCATTGGTTTTAAATGCACACTTCATTCATGTAATACGAATGTGCACTTTTGTTCTATTATGAGGAAAACAATTATTGTACGAAATGTTCTCACCATCAGTCGAATATTGTCTGAAGTTTAATTCTACGAAATTTTGTAAGCAATTACGGGTAATTATTATTATTATTATTCAAAATTTAACAACTTCGTGTCTTTTGTTTATGACAAATTCCAGTCGTTTGTTTCAATTTATATTTGTAATATTTAAACTTCAAAAATTCAAACTGAAAATAATTAATGATTATAATAATTAATTTTTGACAAGCTGTCGAAAAAATTGGTGAACAATTGAAAATTAAGAGAATTTAAATAAAAATTAATTATTTATTAAATATCGGGGAAAATTATTATTATTGTAAACAATTGTTATGGTCCCTATTTTTTTTTTACTGAGGAACATGTTGAGAGTAAAAAAAAAATTTTTGAATGTTTTTACCCCCATTATTATTTTTTGTAAATTTGCCTTTTCTATGAAATTACACATTTTTTTGAAAATAATGTCAACTTATGTACATTATAATAAACAATTATTATCGTCCATATTTTTATTGTTACTGAATATATTCTGAGTAAGAAAAAAAATGTCTGAACAAAATTTTATTAATTGTTATTATTTATTAGAATTTTATTCTTTATTATATTTTTTTATTTATTATTTCGCAATTTTTAATTAAAAATTGCTATCCACAATTGTAAACAATAATTTTTGATGAATTTTAAAATTAAATAAAAAATTTAAAAAAATTAAAAATTAAATTAAATTTATTAATTTTTTTAAATTTTTTAAAATTGATATTTTTTAGATGTTTTTTAATAAATGTTTTGAAAACTGATAATTTTTAGATGTTTTTTCAATAAAAAAATCCTTTTTGCAGTGTTAACTTTAATTGCCATCTATAATAATTCATAGGGGAGAATAAATGTTACTTTTCGCAAAACAAATTGTCCTGGAAATTTGCATTACATACCACTTCGCTCATTATGATCATTCACAAAAATGAAAAAAAAAAAACATTATCCAACTTATGTTCTGTTCGCATGTGTCGATTCAATTATAATTTTCCTGAATTTATTTCTCCTGCTTTCGCGTTTCTTCTTGATTCACTATATAATTTCCACCTAATGACTTCATAAGCATCCTCTTAATCTAAGATCAATTTTTTTTTCTCCTATCAAAATACGAGTGTAATTAATAGACGCAAAAAAATGGATGAAACGACAAGAAAAAATTTGAAAAAAAGAAACTATTTCGTGTCGAGATCAATCAGCGAAATTTCCAGTGTTCAGTGAAAAAGAAATTACAAAATCGTAGGGATTAGTGGAGATCCTTCTTGTTTCTTACTCTCTTTCTTACTATCCCGATTTTTTCTCTCATTTTTCTTTTTGTATTTTCTCTTTTTATTTTTTTGTGTCATTTCTTCTTTCTTTCTCTCTTCGTTTCTCTCAGTTTCTTTATTTTTTTGTTTTTTTGTTTATTTTTGTCTTTACTTTTTCTTTTTTTGTCGGTTTCTCTCTTTTTTTTCTTTTATTCTTCATTTTCTTCTGGTTTCTTTCTTTATTTTCTTCATTCGTTTTTTGTTTCTCTCTCTCTCTCTCTCTCTCTTTCTCTCGATTTTCCTGTTTCTATCTTCCTTCTATATTTTCTCTCGATTTTATTCCCTCTTTCTTACTTTATCTATATTTTATTCTCTCTTTCTTTTATTTTTTCTCTTGCTTTTTTTTCTCCATTTCTTTTCCCCCCTATTTATTTTTTGTTTCTTTATATATATTTTTTTTCATTCGTTCTTTTTTTTGCTGCGATCTGACTCCTTTTTTTTCTCTATTTTCTTCTTGATACTTTTTTAATTCTCTTCTTTTTTCCCTTTCTTTCTTTCTTTATATACTTCTTCTTGTTTCTATCTTTTTTTAGTTTCTTTTTTCTTTGTTGCTTTCACTCTCTCTTGTTTTTTCCTATCTCCCTTTTTTACTATTTTTTCATTTCTTTCTTAATTTTTTTCTTTATTTTCTTCTTGTTTCTTTCTCTATTTTGTTTCTCTCTTGATTTTTCCCTTATTTTTTTCTTTCCCTAGTTTCTTTTTTTTCTTTCTTTTTTGTTTTTCTTGTTTTTTTACCTCGTGTTTTTCTAACTTTCTTTCTTTTTTTTTGTTTTTCTCTCTCGTTTTTTCCATTTTTTTTCATTCTTTAGTTTCTCTTTTTCTTTTTTCTTTCTTTTAATGACTTTCTCTCTTGATTTTTCCCATGCTTCTTCTTTATTTTGTTTCTCTCTCGATTCTTCCCCTCCTGTTTTCTTTCTCTAGTTTCTTTTTGTCTTCTTTTCTTCTTTTTTTTGTTTCTCTCTCTCGATTTTTGTTGCTTTCACTCTCTCCAGTTTTTTCTTATCTCTTTTTTTTACTATTTTTCTCTTTTGATATATTTTCCTTTCTTTCTTAATTTTTTTTCTTTGTTTTCTTCTTGTTTCTTTCTTTATTTTGTTTCTCTCTGGATTTTTTCCTTCTTTTTTTCTTTCTTTTTTGTTTTTCTCGATTTTTTCCCCTCTTGTTTTTTTTCTCTCGTTTCTTTTTTTCCTTTTTTGTTTTTCTCTCTCGTTTTTTCCCACTTTTTCTTCTTTCTTTAGTTTCTCTTTTTCTTCTTTCTTATTTTAATGATTTTCTCTCTTGATTTTTCCCATGCTTCTTCTTTATTTAGTTGCTCATTTTGTTTTTTTCTTGTTTCTTTCTTTATTTTGTTTCTCTCTTGATTTTTCCCTTAATTTTTTCTTTCCCTAGTTACTTTTTTTTCTTTCTTTTTTGTTTTTCTTGTTTTTTCTACTTTCTTTCTTTATTTTGTTTTTTTCTTCTTTCTTTCTTTTAATGATTTTCTCTCTTGATTTTTTCATCTTTTTTCTTTCTTTAGTTGCTTATTTTCTTTTTTTCTTCTTTCATTCTTTATTTTGTTTCTCTCTCGATTCTTCCCCTCCTGTTTTCTTTCTCTAGTTTCTTTTTGTCTTCTTTCCTCCTTTTTTTGTTTTCTCTCTCGTTTTTTCCTCTCTTTTTTCTTTTTCTAGTTTTTTTCTTTTTTTTCTTTCTTCTCCTGTCTTTGATGGTTTCTGTCTCGTTTCTTTCTTTCTTTCTTTCTTTATTTTCTTATTTTTTTCTTTTGGTATTTTTTTCTTTCTTTATTTTTTCTCTTGCTTTTTTCCTATTTTCTTCGTGTTTCTTTTATTATTTTGTTTCTCTCGATTTTTTCCCACTTTCTTTCTTTCTTTCTTTAGTTTCATTTTTTCTTCTTTCTTTTATTTTTTTTTATTCTCTGTCGTTTCTTTATCCTTTTCTGCATATCTTTCTTTTCGTCTTGTTTCCATTTTTCGCTATTTGTTTCTCTCTTTCATTCTTTCTCTATTTCCTCCCTATTTCTTTATTTCTTTATTTTCTTATTTTTTCCTCTGTTCCTCTCTCTCTCTTTTTCTGTATGTATTTTCTACTTTTTTCTTTCTCCACTGAGAGAAAGAGTGGAAAAGAGAAAGAGAAAAAGAGGATAGGAGAGAAAATGTGAAAGAGTGAAAGTATAAAAAAAGAGAGAAAGAGAAAAAAGAAAAAGAGGGAAAGAGAAAAAGAGTGAAAAATAGAAAAAGCGACTACAGTGAAGAAACTGAGTCCTTAATCCCCGTACTTTTCAGGTAGAATCATTATTCCCTTGCTAAGTTCCAAATGGCGTGATAGGAAAATATTTTATTCGATTTTGTACAGTCGCCGAGGTTATAGTTGGGCATTTTCAAACTAAAACGAATAAAGACCAGTAGTAGGTATAATGGAAGCGATGTAAGTTTAATAATGGCTCGGAATGATAATTGAGGCGTAAAAGATCGAGTAATCTCTTGCAGCGCGATTTGCGCCCGGAATGGCGCACAAGGATGGACCTATATAGATGAATGGGAATCTCATAAGAGAGGGGGAAGGGGGGTTTACTATACATATATATATATATATATATATATATATATATATATATATATATATATATATATATATATATATATCCGTATGCGAGTCAATTTGCAGCGGAAAATAGCATCCTGAAATTGTTTCGTCTAAGGTAGTTGTTAATTTAAAAGCGAATTCCTACCCTCTTTCTCTCTCTCTCTCTCTCTATGCTATAGAGCTGAGAATTCTGAGCGACACACAGTGAGCCACTTGATTTAGTAACGGCAAATCAACTCTCTGGGTTTTCCACGGACGAAAACGAGCGTGAACGAAACTTCCTGGGCGTTATACTACTGTTTTCCACAAGAAGAGAATATTTCTCTCTCTCTCTCTCTCTCTCTCTCTCTCTTACTCTCTTTTGTTCTTCGGAGAATAAATTACAAATTTCCTACACTATGCTTTCTTGAATTATTATTTCAACGAATATTTCTGTGCAAACAGGCAAAGGAAACATATATTAGAGGTACAATTTGTTTTTGTTTTGTTTCTTTTTTTTTTGTGTTTTAAAAAATTGTTGAGTATATGTAATTAGAGAGTTTAGGTTTCTAAATAAGGATGAGTTTTAAATAATGGCGGACTAATGATTGCAAAATGCATTTTGTGTTATTTTCATGACGGTAATTCTGGTTCACGCCTGAAGCTGCACAAATGACCAGCTATAAAATCTATAATGAACTTGTTCCTGATCGGTCCGATTGCCTTTACTTTAAAGGCACTACTGATTCTTTTCTTTTGCATTTCTTTTCTTTTGTTTCATCATCATCATCATCATCGTCATCATTATTTTACTGTTATATATTGTTTCGAATTTCGTACTTGTGCATTTAATGAAAATTTTGCAATTTTTTTTTTTAATTTTTTATTTATTTACTATCTTGACGAAATATTATTGAAATTACAGGGATTTTTTCTTCTTTACTGCTTTCAAATTTTCGCATTTATTTTCTAATTATTTCATTTACTCTATTTTCACTTTTTTCAATTTTCCCATTTTTCACCACTTTCAAAATAAATTTGACTACATTTTAAATAAAGTTTACAATTTTTACTGAAACTCTGGCAGTAGTAAAATTTATTTAAAAAATACTATTATTATACTTTTATTTAAAATACAGTAGTAGAAGAAATTATAGTCAGACAGAATTGTTGCAACAATTATGAGTAGTAAAAGAAAATTTTAGTCAGACAAAATTCGGGAATTTATTGTAATTTATTGTCAGTAGTAAAAGTACGTTTTAGTCAGACCACAATGTATTATATATAAGTTATTATTATTATAATAATTAATTGTTAATTAATTAATTGTTATTTCGCTATTAGTAGTGTAGATGAATTATAGTCAGTGAGAATTTATTATTATTCGTATAAAAATTCAACGACAGTAGAAAAAGTTATTTCTAGTCAGACAAAATTCTTCTAATTCGTTTAAATTTAGTAAAGAAAACTAGTAAAAATAATTTTTAGACTTGTTAATTTTTTTTCTACTTTTAAAAATTCGAAAATTGTCCAAATTAAAAATTACTCCTAAAGAAATAAACTTCAACTGGCAATATTTACAATTCAACGAAATTTTAGTCTGACTAAAAAGTATTTTTACTACTGATTATTAAAAGTAAAAAATAAAAAATTATCACATATTATAAAATTCAGTCTGACCAAAATTTCCTGTTACTACTGAAAATAGTTATAACAATTATGTCTGACTAAAAATTGTATTTACTACTTATTCTAAACTAATATCAATGACTCTTGATTAAAATATACTTTTATTTTTCTTTATTAAATTTTGCTTTGAGAATAAGTATGAAAATTCAACGACAGTAGTAAAAGTAATTTCTAATCCGTCAAAAATTCTTATTATATGATTAAATTTATGTACAGTAGTAAAAGTAATTTGTATAGTCAGACAAAATTGTTATTAGTCGTGTAAATTTATAAACAGTAGTAAAAAAAATATTCGAGACTTATTAATTTTTTTTTTGACTTTAAAAATTCGAAAGTTGATCAAATTAAAATTAAATCAGGAAGTAGTAAACTTTTTTTGAAAATAATAAAATTTTCCTCTTCTCTAAGAACTAATTGATATTTTCTGCACATTTGTAACCATAATTTTTACCACTATTAAAATAAATTTTTACAACGTTCGATAGAAATTTTACAAATTTTACTGAAATATCTTGCAAAAATAAGAAAAAGTTGTCACGAAATTTACTTTGGAAATAATAAAATTTGCTTTGGAAAAAGTTCAATTTTTAAAAATTTTTTAACAATTAACAAATTTTCTAGTATTTTTTATAAATAAAAAGGAGAATAATTTGCATGATAATTTAGATCAGTTAAACGAAATTTATTATAGAGAAAAGCATATAACAAACAAAATGTTTATATTTTTTATTTGTTAATCATAATTTTTTTTAAATTTTCTAATTTGTAATATCATTTTATTATGAATCATAAAAAATACTGAAAAAAAAAATTTATTTGATTCAAATAATCGATTAATTGACTATTATCAATTAAATATTAACATGAATCAAATAGGTCATATTTATTGGAGTCAATTAAATGGTTCAATTCATATTTGAACCAATAATTTTAGTATTTGATTCAAATATCATCTAATTGACTCCAATAGTTATTATTTGATTGAATTAAATATTTAATTGATAATAGTCAATTGATTGGTTATTTGAATCAAATAGATTTTTTTCAGTGTACGACGGTTAATGTAGTTGATAATAATTAAAAAAAAATATTATTTATTCAAAAAATGAATTTCAATTTTTATAAAAAAAAAACTTAATTTTTATAGAAAAAGAACGTAAATTCTTTATATTGACATAAAAAGAAACAAACAAAAAAAGATAAAACAGGAAACAAAAGAAAGAAAAAAAAAGTTGGCAAGTGACCAGGAGTTGGCGATTAACAGAACGGTTTTAATTTTTGTTTTGACTTTTTTTCATTCCAACTCGTTTTTTGGTTTCCTCTTTCTCTCCTGATCGCGGCGTTCATCTGGCGTTCACTTTTCTCCTTACGCGAGTTCTTAAGACCTCGAATAGTGAGAGAGAGAGAGAGAGGAAGAGAGAAAACGAGAGAGAGAGAGAGAGGGTCATTCTTTTGTCGCTTTTTAGTTTGGCAAAGAGATATACACATGCGGTCCAAACGTTTGGATTTCAACGAGCGTAAACTTGTGGCTAATGAAGTCTCAATTCAAAGAGGTGCTGTATATAGGTGAACACTTCTCTCGAGATCAGAGATTCCAATGTATATAAAACCTATAGGTGAGCAGAGCATTGGGGTTTTTTTTTTCTTTTTTGATATTCACCGCGCCAATGTTGGTAAGATTTTTTTTTTTTGGTGGTGTGTTGGATATGTTCTTTTTTTTCCAGTGGAATAGATAAATTGTGCTAGTCAAAGATAACGACGAGTTATCGACATTTTTCTTTTAGATAAAATGCTAGTATGGAGGCGGCATAATTATTCGCTTCGAGTCAAAACTTATTATAGTCGTTTGTTATCGACTTTGGAAGAATTTATTTTAATAAGAACGTATCGAGTTACTATTTAAAGTTCCACATTGTGAGAGCATCCATTTTCTGAAATGAATATTCATTAATATTTTTAAGTTTTTTTTTTTTTTTTTGAAGGAGTAATGGATTTTATTAAATTGGGTTAATTTCAGTTTGAAGACGATTTTATTTTTTTGCTGTGTGTTTTTTTTATTATTTCAGTAGTAGAAGTTTGTTTTAGTCAGACGGTAGATCTTTTTTCTTTTGGTTATCAGTAGAGTAAGTAAGTAATAGTGAGACATAATTGACATGATTTTGGTATTAGTAGTAAAGGTATATTTTATTCAGACAAAATTGATATAAGTTTAGAATCAGTAGTAAAAGCGTATTTTGGTCAGACATAATTAACATAAGTTTGAAATTCGTAGTGAAAGTAAATTTTCCTCGACTGTAATTCATAGAAGTTTAGAATCAGTAGTAAAAGCACATTTTGGTCAGACATTGTTTATATAAATTTGGAGTTAGTAGTAAAAGTAAATTAAAGTTGTCAGTTTGAATCAGTAGCAAAAGTAGTAAAAACCTACTCAAGTCAGACAATAATAATATAGTTTTTGATACTAGTGGTAAAAGTATATTTTAATTTTAATGTTAGTAGTTAAAGTATATTTTAGTAAATCAAATTGATGTAAATTTAGAATCAGTAGTAAATGCACTTTTTAGTCAGCCGTAATTAATTAGTTTTAGTCAGACAGAATTGTTATAACTATTCTCAGTAGTAAAAGAAAATTTCGGTCAGACTAGATTTAATCAGTTTTTGTAATTTTTGATTTTTAACTTTTAGTAGTCAGTAGTAAAGAATCTGTCTTCAAAATCAGAAATAATAATTCTTCTACAACTGTCTATATTTTACTAGAATTTATTTTTCCTACTATTCTTAGATTTGAATATATAGTAAAAATTTCGTCTGACTAGAAATTACTTTTACTACTGTTATCAAATTTAAACGAATAATAAGAATTTCTGGCTGACTAGAAATAACTTTCACTACTGTTGCTAGATTAAAACAATTATTAAGATAGTGGTCTGACTATTAATTACTTTTACTACTGTTATTAAATTTAATCGAATAATAAGAATTTCTGGCTGACTAGAAATTACTTTTACTACTGTAACAAAAATTACATAAATAATAAACATTTTGTCTGGCTAGAAATTACTTTTACTACTGTGGCAAAAATTACATAAATAATAAACATTTTATCTGACTAGAAATCACTTTTACTACTGTAGTTAAATTTAATCAAATAATTAGAATTTTTGACTTACTAGAAATTACTTTTACTGCTGTCGTTGAATTTTCATACTTATTCTCAAAGCAAAATTTAATAAAGAAAAATAAAAGTATATTTTAATCAAGAGTAATTGATATAAGTTAAGAATAAGTAGTAAATACAATTTTTAGTCAGACATAATTGTTATAAAAATTTTTAGTAGTAACAGAAAATTTCGGTCAGACAGAATTGTTATAATTATTTTCAGTAGTAACAGAAAATTTTCGTCAGACAGAATTTTATAATTTGTGATAATTTTTTATTTTTTACTTTTAATAATCAGTTGTAAAAGTACGTTTTAGTCAGACTGAAATTTCGTTAAATTGTAACTATTGCCAGTTGAAGTTTATTTTTTCTTTAGGAGTAATTTTTAATTTGGACAATTTTCGAATTTTTAAAAGTACAAAAAAATTAACAAGTCTAAAATTTATTTTTACTACTTTTTTTTCTAAATTTAAACGAATAAGAAGAATTGTGTCTGACTAGAAATAACTTTTTCTACTGTCGTCGAATTTTTATACGAATAATAATAAATTCTCACTGACTATAATTCATCTACAGTACTAATAGCGAAATAACTTATAGAAAGTACATTGTAGTCTGACTAAAACGTACTTTTACTACTGACAATAAATTACAATAAATTCCCGAATTTTGTCTGACCGAAATTGTCTTTTACTACTTGTAATTGTTGCAACAATTCTGTCTGACTATAATTTCTTCTACTACTGTCTATATTTGATTATTTTTTAAATAAAGTTTAGTACTGCCAAAGTAAAGTTCAGTAAAAATTGTAAACTTTAAACACAATAAAATTTAATCGAATAATAAGAATTTCTGGCTGACTAGAAATTACTTTTACTACTGTTGCAAAATTCAAATAATTTATTAAAATTGTGGTCTGGCTAGAAATTACTTTTACTACTGTCGTTAAATTTGTATACCAATTTTCAAAGCAAAATTTAATAAAGAAAAATAAAATTATATTTTAATCAGGACTCAGGAGTAATTGATATAAGTTTGGAATAAGTAGTAATAGCAATTTTTAGTCAGACATAATTAATATAAGTTTGAAAGTAGTAGTAAAAGTTTAATTCGTAATTACTAGTTTCAGTCAATAGGAAATTATTTGAATACTTTCCAATCATAGTGTCAAGAGTAAAATGCATTTTTTTAAATTCAATTTTTAAAAAATATAGTATCAGTAGTAAAAGAGATTTTAGTCAGACAGAAATGTTATAACTATTCTCAGTAGTAACTGTAAATTTCGGTCAGACCGAATTTTATTCTTTGTGATAATTTTTCACTTTTAATAATCAGTAGGGGAATGTAGTCAAGGTTGGCCTACTGTCTAGGTAGGCCACTCGCGTTTTTTTGTCAAGTTCACTAGCGCCACCTACGCGCATTTTTGTCGAAGCTTGTCTTAGTGAAACCTAACTTTTTGTTCAATTACATTTTCGGAAAATCGAAAATTGTGTTTTCTGTGACGTCGGTACAAAAAAAGCTCAAAAAAAGTTTTGTGCATAATGTGAAAAACCATTAATAAAAGATAAAAAACAAATTGAATCGTCAAGGCAAGTATGCAGAAAATTTGTGGGACTCATGGTTGAAAGGAAAACAAAGTAAAAAATCGAATCCCGAAACGTATTTCTTTATTGTTACAACAATTCAAAAATGTTACTTACTGTCAAGGTCGGCCACTATGTGTTTAAAATGCGCAAAGTTGAGGACGAGCTACTTCATTTGCAAAAACTGCAATTCTGTATAACTCATAATATAATTGATCATCTTATTAATATTTTTATTTAATTTTATTAATATTTTAGTGCAAAACTTTTCTTTATTTATATTTATTTTTTTATATTGTTTATTGTTATTATTTTGTTATTTCATTAAGTTACAAACTGTAAACAATAAAGAATCAATTTTCCGTAACTCCAAACATGTTATTTTATTTTTTAACGATTAATGCCCTTTGAATTTTAAACATGGCCGACCTTGACTGTAATGGCCAACCTGGACTACAAATTTTTTTTTTTTTAAATCTTTATAACTTTTTCATTTTTAAACCTGTCAATTTACTTTGTACAGAAAAAATGTTCCTATTAAACAGGACTTTCTAACCATATACTTCAATTGTCCAAATTCATTTTTAAAAAAAAGTTATAAACAAAAGTCAAAAAGGTGGCCGACCTAGACTATGTTCCCCTAGTAAAAATACGTTTTAGTCAGACTAAAATTTTGTAATTTTTGTCAAAAAAAATTCTTAGTATATTCATTTAAATTTGGAAACAGTAGTAAACCTAATTTCTAGTCATCCAAATTTTTTGCGCTTGTTGTAAATTCAGTAACAGTAGTAAAAGTACTTTTTAGTCAGACAAAATTCTTACTAGTCGTGTAAATTTGATAACAGTAGAAAAAGTAAATTTTAGTCAGACAAAAATCTTTCTATTCGTGTATAATTTAGTAACAGTATGTAACAGTAATTTTCAGTCAGGCAAAATTTTTACTATTCGTGTGAATTTCCTTTTCCACCGACAATGGAAACTTTAATTCCATTTCCCCTAGGCGTGATACATTAGCATGCACTATTAATTTTACAAATTATAAAAGAAGAAAAAAAGAATTCAAAAAGCAAAAACATTTTAACATGGGACATTGAAAACTGTTGAACTGAGAAAGAGTTTATGTATAAATATTGTATATAGAATAAAAAGAATACACGTGTAACATATATGACGACTTTATTGTCCTATTGGGCATTGTTGTCAGCTGCACAAGACATGGGTTTATTGCAGTCATGGGAGTTACCGGAGGGGAGATACTACGTCACTTTTAAAGTGATCCACTCTGATTAATTATAGATTGCTTCTGCATAGTGAACGTACTGAAAATCTAGCTTTTTGATTTACGTCCTTATTATTCATCCCTATTTAAAGTATCTTATATATACATATGTATACGTAATGCTAATATATTATTGTATACGTATACTTGGTGAAAGGACACGACTGTTCCTTGTGCAATTTCATCGTATTCAAATGTAACAAACACCCAATCAAAATCACTCATTTTATATTTCTTATATTGTACTGTGTATTGCTTTTTTATTTTCCATACAATTTCTGTCTTATATTCGCATTTCTTTATTTTTTACAATTTCTTGATTTTATTTACTTTATTTATTTTACTTGTTTTATTTATTTTACTTATTTTACTTATTTTACTTATTTTACTTATTTTACTTATTTTACTTATTTTACTTATTTTACTTATTTTACTTATTTTACTTTATTTTATACAAGTTATATATTTTTTTAACATTATTTATTTTATCAGGATTGACACAAAATTTATATTTTGTTTTTCTCTGATTTTCAGATGAAATTTCGACTATTTCCCTGAAGTTCTTAAGAGAAAAGAGACTAATTCAAGGCGAGTTCAATTCCAAAATAAAGGTAATTTCTAAGCAAAAATTTTATTTCACACTCTTTTTTTCGAAAGTCAAAGTCAAATTATAAATTTTCACCAGTTATTTAATTATTTGCTATTTTCTTTAGTTTTTCATTTTCTCTACTCTCCTTTATTTTTGTTACTTATTTCAATTATTCGCAGTTGGAAAAGTTCTATAAAATTTCACTAGAATAATTCTATAAGAATTCTATAGAATTTCACTAGAATAATTCTATAAGAATTCTAGTGAATATTCTATAGAATTTCACTAGAACGATTTAATACAATTTCTACATGATTTCTTCTAAATTTTAGTGATTTTTAATTAGAAAGAATATAAATTTTGTGAAATAATTTTTTTGACATTATATTATTGTATGGTTACTACAGGGTTCGAACTAGGTCCGTAAAGTCCGTAATTTAATTAAAAAAAAGGACAAAAAGTTCGTAAATATATAATTTGGAGAATTTTAGAGAAATTACAAATGATTGCAAAATTCAATTATTTTCAAAAGTCATAAAATTCTTCGCAGAAATTCAATTATCATCAAAAATTTTTAAAAATTCTCTTCAAAATTTCAATTATCTTTATAAACAATTATTTTTCAATTTTTAGGAACTTTATAAATAATAAAATTCTTCGAAATTCAATTATTTTTTTAAAAAATTAATAAAATTCTTGGCAAAATTTCAATGATTTTCAAAAACTTTCCTCAATTCAATGATTTTCAATTAAAATCTACTATTTTAAGAATAATTCAATTTCTCCGAAGAATTGTACTCTCTGTGAAAATAATTGAATTGTTTCGAAGATTTTGATTATTTATAAACATATAAAGATAATTATAAAGATGAAGATTTTTCTTATTGATGAAAATAATTGAATTCTCTTACAGAATTTTATGAAATTTTTTAAAAATAATTGAATTCCTGCGAAGAATTGTATTCTTTGTGAAAATAATTTTGAATTCTTGCGAAGAATTTTATTATTTATAAAAATAATTGAATTCCTGTGAAAAATTTTATTATTTATAAAAATAATTAAATTCTTGATAAGAATTTTATTATTTATAAAAATAATTGCTTAGGCGGCCAACTTAGGACCACTCTCCCCTAATAATTGAAATTTAAAAAAAAAATTTCTTTTAAATATACAATAATACCTAAGAAAATAGTAATTAATTGATAATTATAATAATTATAAAATAGTCGTTAATAATAATTGAAACATTAAATAATAATAAATTATAATAATTACAATAACTCATTAAATAATTATTATTGAAATAGGAAAAATTTCGCAGACAATTATCATGTTTCGGATTTGGACTTCTCCCAATGGACAAAATCAATAAGGGAATTTTTGTGAAACAATATATCAAAGCGCGAAGACAGTTTAACCGATTTAGTTTATTTCAAAGTGAGCTAGAGACAGGATGACTAATTTTCCTCTTGACGTGCTATCTATCACGCTCGAGTGGCTTAAAGTAGGCGTTGCAACTGTTAGATTTGATAAGTGTCGACACTACCATCCAGAAACAACCCTGAAGCTTTCACCCATATACATGCATATATATATGTATATAAATATAAATATATCTCCAAAGTTTTTACCCATCACGAAACAAGATGATACGTCAGTAAATGAGAGGAGCCCGCGGGCTTGATATAGAAAGAAAAAAAAAGGAATAGGGAGCCTGACGTAATGATGTAGGAAATTATGCAATAAAGGCCAGATATTTCTTTTCAAGGATTAACATAATTTAATTACATAGTAGCGAACTTTTGGATTGACGGTTTTTTGTTGTGAATCTCGCACCTTTTTCATTCTTTCTTTTTTTTTTCTTTTTTGTAAATCTCACTCTTCTTGAATCTGAATTAAAAAAGTGATTTAATATAATATATTAGTTGTAACGTCTGTACTAATTTTTACTGTATTTTAGTTTTTTTTCTATTTTTGTAACTATACTCTCTAAATTTAAATTAGTGAAAATGTTTACTGATTTGAATTAAAGCTGACTGTTTATTAGTAAATTTGACTAATAAATTAGTAGAACTTACTATTTATTACTATTCACTATTTATTATTAATAGTAATTTCTACTATTTCATTAGTTAAATTTACAAATTTAAAAGAAAAAAATCGGTCAGCAATTCTTTCACAATTAAACAATTTTTCTTTAATTTTTAAATAAAATTATTCAAAACATTAATCATTTAATTTCCAAATAAAAATTAACATTATTACAGATTTAAAAAAAAATAACAAATTTTCACAGATTTAAATTTGAAAATCTTCTGAAATTTAATAATCTCTAAAAATTTCTTCTGTAACGCTTCTGATATTCAAATATTATCTAGAATCTTAGCTGAATTTTAATTTTAAACTAATTCTTATTTAAAAATTCTACGAGAATCCAATTATTTAAATAAAAAATTAATCTTTCATTGAAGAATTGAATAATTATGAAAATTAAATCCTTATAAAAAGCTTTATCAAAAGTTTTTAAAATTAATTTAATTTCTGAGAAGAATTTGATTATTAATAAAAATAATTGAATTCTCGCGAAGAACTATTATAATTTTTAAAAATAAATTCATTGCAGCGAAGAATTTTAAAATAATTGTTTAAAATTAAAACAATTGTACCACTGCAAAGAATTTTATTCTTTGCGAAAATAATTGAATTTTTGTGAAGATTTTTATTATTTATGAAAATAATTGAATTTCGTTGAAGAATTTTATTATTTATGAAAATAATTGAATTCTTGAGAAGAATTTTATAAAAATTTTTAAATTAATTGAATTGTCTGGAACAGTTTTATATAAATTTTAAGAAAAAAACATTAAATTCTTTGTATGAATTTAATTAGAATTGCATAGAAAATAATTGAATTGTGAAGATTTTTATTCTTTATAAAAATAATTAAATTCCTGTGAAAATTTTTATTCTTTATAAAAATAATTGAATTCTGTTACAGAATTTTATCAAAATTTTTAAAAATAATTTCATTCTTGCGAAGATTTTTATTATTTATAAAAATAATTGAATTCCTGCGAAGAATTGTATTCTTTGTGAAAATAATTGAATTCTTGCGAAGAATTTTATTATTTATAAAAATAATTGAATTCCTGTGAAGATTTTTATTATTTATGAAAATAATTGAATTCTGTTACAGAATTTTAATGAAAATTTGTAAAAATAATTGAATTCTTAAGAAGAAATTTATTATTTATAAAAATAATTGAATTCCTGTGAAGATTTTTATTATTTATGAAAATAATTAAATTCTGTTACAGAATTTTATGAAAATTTCTAAAAATAATTGAATTCTTAAGAAGAAATTTATTATTTATAAAAATAATTAAATTCCTGAGAAGAATTTTATGAATTATGAAAATCATTGAATTCTTTAGAATGATTTCATTAAATTTTTTTAAATAATTGAACTCTTGTGAAGAATTAAAATTTTTAAAAACAATTGAACCCCAGGGAAGAAATTTATTAAAATTTTCAAGAATAATTGAATTCTTGTAAAAAGTTTTATTCAAATTTTTAAAAAGAATTGTACTGCTGCGAAGATTTTCATTCTTTAGGAAAATATTTGAATTCTTTAAAGAATTTAATTGAAATTGCATTGAAAATAATTGAATTCTTCTAAAGAATTTTATTATTTGTGAAAATAATTGAAATTTCTAAAAAAGTTTTATATATATTTTACTAAGTTGAAGTCCACAACGTTGATCAACGAAAAAAGAATTTTTACTTAGTAAATTAATTAAAAATGACGCAGCAATATTGACACAAAAATATTTAGAAAAAAAGATTCATGTTCATATTTTGCTAATAATTATTTTACAATTAAATATTAAATTAAAAATAATACTTGAATGCATTAAATAAATTTTTTTCGTTGATAAACGTTGTGAACTTCAACTTCGTTATATTTTAGAAAAAAAAATTATATTCTTTAGACGAATTTTATTAAAATTTATAGAAAATAAATAAATAATTGAATTGGTGAAAAATTTTATGAAAATTGTGTTTTAAATAACTGAATTCTTTTAAAAATTTTATTATTTATGAAAGTATTTAAATTCTTTTCAGGAATTTTTTTTTAAATAGTAAAAATTAAAAATAATTGACTAAAAAAAGTATCCAAATAGTAACAAATCGTAAAACATTAAAAAATATTAGTTTTTAGTGGATTAGTATGAAGCCTGCTAAAATTAGTTTTAAAAAATTAATAATTTTAATTAATTGACGAAAAAGTATAAAACATTTATAATTTTAAAAGTTGTTAATTAAATATTCAATAATCTATTTTGTGGATTATATTTTTGTGCACGAGACAAAATTTATATGGTTTTCATGTCGCCGTCGCTGACGACCCGAATCTTTAACGAACCAGTTGCAAAATACAATAAAGTACTGTTCGTTAATGTCGGGGTTTCTGTTTGAAAATTCGTATTTTGCTTTTTCATGAGTTATAAATATAATTAAACAGTACTCGTCACTGAGACATTTAAATAGACTTTTACTGCATAATGATTAATTTATTTTCTAGGGGCAACTTCATTTACCATATTTTAAATATATATATATACATAGGCGCTCAAAATACACCGCCTTTTTGAAACCGTCTAATTGGGAGGGTTTTACGGCGTGCAAAGAGTTTAATTTTTTGCAAATGTGCTCGAAAAAAAAGACAGTGACAAATTATGACATTTCCACATGAATTGTAAATGTAAATTTGAACAATTTATTATTTTATACTCGTGAGAGTGTTGCTATAATTATCCACAAACTATTAATTTGCCAAATGTCACTGAAATCATTAATAATCGTGGTAATTTGCCGGAAATAAGTGCGTTGTCAAAGAGAATTATTTTGAGAAATATTTTTGAGAAATTTTTAATTTTTAATTTATCTAAAATTTTAACTGAAATTCATTTTTAAATTAATTTTTATTAGAAATCTCTACTACAATTGAATTATTCAAATACAAAAAATAATTTATTAAATATTTGAATGTTTCTTAAAATTCAACTGTCATAAATAATTTTATCTACATATTTTTAAATAATTGAATTCCTAAGAAAAATTTAACTATTTTTAAACATAATTAAATTTCTGCGAAGGATTTCATTACTCTTGAAAACAATTGAATTTCTGCACTAATTTGTAACTTCTCCAAAATTATAAATTTTTTATTATTATTTTTAACTAAAATTTTTCTATAAATCCATTATTTTTAATAATTTTTAAAATAGTTTTTTGAGAATTTTGAAATTCATTTGTTTTTGACTGAAATTTATTTTTAAATCAATTTTTATTAGAAAATTCTACTAGAATTCAATTATTTTAATACAAGAAAATAATTTATTGAATATTTAAATGTTTCTTAAAATTGAATTCTCATAAAGAATTTTGTCAACAAATGTTCAAATAAATGAATTCGTTTGAAGAATTTACAATTTATCGAGAAATTCGATTAAAATTTTTAAAAATAATTGTACTGCTGCGAAGAATTTTATTCTTTACGAAAATATTTGAATTCTTGCAAAGAATTTAATTGAAATTGCATTGAGAGTAATTGAATTCTTCTAAAGAATTTTATTAAATTTTTTTTAAATATTTCAATTCCTACAAAGAATTTTATTATTTTTGAAAATAATTGAAATCTTAAGAAGAATTTTATTAAAATTGCATTGAACATAATTGAATTTTTGTGAAATTTTTATTATTTAATGAAAATAATTAAATGTTTAGGTAGAATTTCATTAAAATTTTTTTAAATAATTGAATTTTTTGGAAAATTTTATTAAATATTTCAATAAAATTTTATATAAGAATTCAATCTTTTTTAATGCAATTTCAATTAAATTCTAAAAAAAAATTCAATTATTTTTATAAAGAATACAATTTTTCGCAGTAGTACAATTATTTTTAAAATTTTTAATAAAATTCTTTACAGAAATTAAATTATTGTTATAAATAATGGAAAATCTTCACAAGAATTCAATTATTTTCATAAATAATAAAATTCTTCACAGGAATTCAATTATTTTTATAAATAATAATAATCTTCGTAAGAATTCAATTATTTTCAGAGAGAACACAATTCTTCACAAGAATTCAATTATTTTCAGAGAGGAATTGAATTATTCATAAAATTTTAATAAAATTCTGTATAAAAATTCAATTATTTTTAATGCAATTACAAAAAAATTCTAAAAAAGAATTCAATTATTTTCATAAAGAATAAAATTTTTCGCAAATGTTGCGAAGCATTGTCTTTAATTCGTTTCTTTGTCTCAATTCGATATCTATATCAATTCGATAAACTGGAAATTATTATTTTAATAAAAAAAAATAAATTATTGCAAATATTTTCCACTAAAAAGAAATTTAAAATTTTAAAATTGTCAACGAAATTCAGTTCTTTTTTTTTATAAAAGTTGGATTTTATTTCAGTTGCAATTAAACACAGAATTATTTTTACACCTGCTTTATGGAAAAGAGTATTTAATCGAGTGAATCAGCACTTGTGTTTTTATTTTCGAATGTCTAAAATGTACCTGAGTGTCATTAATTTGACCTTTCCAGAAACTCCCGAGACACGTGAGGGAAAGATAAATTACTATAAGAGTTGAAAATCGTGAATGTCAAGAAAAAAGGGAATTGGCGCCTTTTCTTTTTTTCTTTTTTTTTTTTCTTTTTAAACTTATGGTAAATTGGAATTTCTAATATTCTCGTAGAATGTTCATAGTGATTCTTGAATTTTGCTTGCATTCCCAACAGTTAGTCAAGAATTTAATTTCACTTGAGAAAATGGAAAGTTGTCCTTTAGAGTTTAAACATTTTTTTTTCTCTACTAATCTCTTTCGTTTCTAATTAATTACTAATTAATTATTTCTAATTTTAAATTAACAGATGTTGTAGAAAAAAATTTATTTTCTTCATTTTTCATATATATTATTCATTTATTTATTTTTAAAATATTTTTATTTCAACTCTGAAGTATTTTTTTGATTTTTATTTCTAAATTATCGATAAAGTCTGAATTAATAAAATTGTAATTAGTGTTAATTTAACATTTGTTTTGTAGTAATTTTACTTTATGACTATTCAAACTTGTTTTTCTTCTACGAGTTTAGTAATTTTTATCTGCAGCATTTCGAATCGTTAGACAAAAAAAGAATAGTAAATGGATTCCATAAATTACTTTGGAGAGAGAGAAAGAGAGAGAGAGAAAGAAAAAAAACTGCCATCGTTTTCTGAGCACCGATTCAGCAATTCAGAAAGAGCGTTAATAGATCACGATTAACGTCAGTGCTCGGGGGATGAAACAATTTCCTTAAGTTGTATCTATATCATCCGATTCTGGAAAAGCGTCGTTTGCTATCGAGCGTTTCTTGCTGGGTGATTTAATCTAATGCGAGTGTCATACCATGCTCTGTGAGCCATGTGACTGCCAATTCAATACTAGAAATTCAACTCCACTAAACTACTCAATTCTTAATTTAATGAACAATTTATTCACAAAATAATAATAATAACAATATTTTTTGCATTTCGACTTATTTATTTGTTATTATTATTTTTTTTTTATTTTAAATTTCAGGCTTCGCAATCATCTACTATAACTTATTATTTACAATTTTTTTCCAATTTGCTACTATTTGGATACATTATTTTTTTTATTTGTGAAACTAACGGATATTTTTTTTTTTAAATTTGTACTACTTTAAATTCGCAAATAGTTGAAATAAAAAAAATTGTTCCCTCAAATTATTATAATTAATTATAAATATAATTCTAAATAATGAATTATAACAAAATTCTAAAATACTTAGTTAAAACATTTTTAATTTTATTAAAATCACTCAATAAAATTTATGTTTTCAAAAAATTTTAAAAAAAGTCTTCGAAATAATCGAATTTACTTCATAAATAATAAAATTCTCCCCATGAATTCAACTATTTTCATAAATAATAAAATTCTTCGCAGAAAATCAAATATTTTCAGAAATTTTGATAAAATTCTTCACAAGAATTCAATTATTTCCAATGCAATTTCAATTAAATTCATCAAAAAAATTTAATATTTTTTTCTAAAACATAAATAAAACTCTTCAAGACAATTCAATTATTATTAAAAAAATTTAATTAAATGCTTCTCAAGAATTCATTTATTTTTATAAATAATAAATTTCTCTGTATAAATTAAATTATTTTTAAAAATTTTGATAAAATTCTTCACAAGAATTCAATTATTTTCAATGCAATTTAAATTAAATTCATTCAAAGAATTTAATATTTGTTTTCTAAAACTTATATATTATTGAATTCTTGCGAAGAATTTTATTATTTTTAAAAATAATTGAATTCTTGAGAAGAATTTTAGGAAAATTTTTCAAATTAATTGTATTGTCTGGAAGAGTTTTATATAAATTTTAGAAAAAAATATTTAATTCTTTGGATAAATTTAATTAAAAATTGCATAGAAAATAATTAAATTCCTGTGAACATTTTTATTCTTTATAAAAATAATTAAATTCCTGAGAAGATTATTATTATTTATGAAAATAATTGAATTGCGTTAAAGAATTTTATGAAAATTTTTAAAAATAATTGAATTCCTGCGAAGAATTGTATTCTTTGTGAAAATAATTGAATTCCTGCGAAGATTTTTATTATTTATAAAAATAATTGAATTCTGTTACAGAATTTTATAAAAAATTTTTAAAATAATTGAATTTCTGCGAAGAATATTGTATTCATTGTAAAAATTATTGAATTCTTTGCGAAGATTTTTTTACTTATAAAAATAATTGAATTTCTGTGAAGTATTTAATTATTTATGAAAATAATTTAATTCTTGAGAAGAATTTTATGAATTTTTTTAAAAATAATTGAATTGTTTGGAATAGTTTTATATAAATTTTAGAAAAAAAAGGAATATTAAATTCTTTGTATGCATTTAATTAAAATAAAATTGCATAGAAAATAATTGAAATTCTGCGAAGAATTGTATTCTTTCTAAAAATAATTGAATTCTTGCGAAGTATTTTATTATTTATGAAAATAATTGAACTTTTGTGAAGATTTTTATTATTTATGATAATAATTGAATTCTGTTGCAGAATTTTATGAAAATTTTTAAAAATAATTGAATTCCTGCGAAGAATTTCATTCTTTGTGAAAATAATTGAATTCTTGCGGAGAATTTTATTATTTATGAAAATAATTGAATTCCTGTGAGGAATTTTAGGAAAATTTTTAAAAATAATTGAATTCCTGCGAAGAATTGTATTCTTTGAAAATAATTGAATTCTTGCGAAGAATTTTATTATTTATAAAAATAATTGAATTCCTGTGAAGAATTTTATTATTTATGAAAATAATTGAATTCTTGCAAAGATTTTTTCACTTATAATAATTGAATTGTCTGGAAGAGTTTTATATAAATTTTTAGAAAAAGTATTAAATTCTTTGGTGGAATTTAATTAAAATTACATTGATAATAATTGAATTTTTGTTAAGAATTGAATTAAAAATATTTGTAAAGTATTTAAGAAAAATATTTCTTGAATTTCACCTTGTTTGAGACACAATTTTTTTTTTGTGACGAATTTGTTTTTGTAAATTAATAATTAATTAATACTAATGAAATTTTTTATTAATCTTTTTTGAAATTATAATATTAATATTGAATAGTAATTAAATATAATATTAATATTGAAAATAGTGAATAATTATAATAATTGCAAAATAGTGATTAATAATAACAATAATTAAAAAATAGTAATTCACAATCATAATAGAATATAATAGTTATAAAATAATAATTATTTACTACAATAATTAAAAAATGAGAAATATTTACAACTGGTAAAAATTGCCTCAATCGTCTATGATATTAAACCCTTCGAAAAATCCGATCGTATTTTGTAGTGCAATTGTCCTTACGTGTGTGTATTTTTCATAATCCCCGAGGAGTTTGTTCTCTTCAGCTGCTTTACTCGGTATAAAAAAAGAAAAAAAATTTCTACCCTATTGTACACCATGTGTAAGATATCTAAGCCTGTATGACTTTTACGGCTCAACGAGGGGAGGCATGTCATTGCCTCGAAATAGAGACATTTGTTAGCACCGAGTGCCTCTCTTTCTCTCTCTCTCTCTCTACCCCTCGTGATTTATTATCCCGATTGTCATTATTATAAAACTCACCGCGGCGACAAAAATGGCCCTCTACGTGCGGAAAAATTTTTGGTATCTGATCGAGCGCTGATTAGACTACCTAAATGTCGTGCTGATAAACAAACCCCTTTTGATATATAGAACAATTTTTTTTTTTTCATCATCAAATCCTTTTGTACACCATTGAAAAGGACATTAGGGACCATTTTTTTCATTTCCGTTTTTTTAACCCTCGTTTTTAAAGTCAACTTCTCGTACGGGTGTTAATGTTAATTATGATTTATTTATGTCGAGTGGGTACATTTTTTTTTCATTGGCAGCGAAGGAAATATTTTTATACAAATTTTGTTTTTAATTCCAAAAAAAAAATACTGCCACAAAAAATTAATTTTCTTTTTCCCTGATTTCCAGACAAAATTTGCATTTTTTCCCTGACCAGAAAAGAATATTCTGATTAACTCTAAAAATTATATTAGATACTCAAAAAAATTTTCCATTACATTTATTTACAATGTTTTTTAATTGTAAAATTATTCGAAAACATCAATAACTTCTTTTTTAAATAAATATTTGATATTGTTATTTATGAAAATATTCGAATTTTGTAAAGAATGTTTTTAAAATTCCTAAAAGTAATTGAATTTTTTTTAAAGAATTTTGTTATTTATCAAGGGAAATTTTACTAAAATTTTGAATTTTAGAGAATGAACTTTTTCTCTCCGCTGTTTAAATAAATTTACTAAAATTTTGTATTTAATAAATTATAATAATTTACAAAATAAAAAAGGTTGTAACAAAAAATTAAAATTCGTTTATTCTTTAAAAAATTCTATTTAATATAAGAAATTTTACATTTATTCGAGTGAAGAGAAATTGAATAAAATGATGATAAAAAATAGCCCTCTAAAAACTAAATATTAAGCATTAATTTTTTTTTAATATTGTCTTATAAAAGCTTTTAGACTGATGAATCAAAAGTGGTATTTTATCAATGAAATATTTACCCAATTTGAAAATCATAATCTCCATCAATTGATTAAAAGCGATACAATATCCACAGATTTTATTGTCAATATTGATTCTTTTAAGTTAATGAATAATTTATCTGAATTAATAAACAAAAAGAAGAAAAATGAAATGAAAAGCTTTTTTCTATATACAGCTATAAACTGAAAATTGCATTTCAAGGAAAATGCGAGTCCATTATTTCAGTAATGAATAATTTGCAATTATTATTATGTTATTTAGCTATAGCATACTATTGTGAAGTGAATAAAATAACAAATACAATAATACATGGAATGCTGGAAACAGAGAATTTTAGCCAATTATTAAAATTAAATTTTACTAATTTACATATTGAAAGAAATATGTAATTATAATAATTGCTTGACTTTTGATCTTTGATAAATTGTTGATTATTTAAGGTAAAAGGAAACAAACGGAGTTTATTAATTAATAGCATGTGATTGTTACAGAATTCAATGTTAATTTTTTCGACCACTTTTCTCTTAAAATATTAAATAAATTAAGCTAGTTTTTTGTGAATAACTCTAAAATATCATAAAGAAGGGCAGTGATGTGAAAAAGTTTTAATATTTTTAAAAATTATTTATTAAAAAATAACTTTAAAATTATCAGTTCTCAAAATCACTTTTAATCAATTTCTCGTCTTTTCCGATTTCAAAGTATTTTTTTATAATTTATTTTCGAATTATTAAAACTTTTGCACATCACTGCTCTTCTTTATTATAGTTTAGAGTTATTCACAAAAAACAAGCTTAATTTATTAAATATTTTCAGAGAAAAGTGGTCGAAAAAATTAACATTGATTTCTGTAACAGTCACATGCTGTTAATTGCTAATATTCTAATTAATTGCTAATAATACAATTATTTTTAAAAATGTTAATTAAATTCTGTAACAGAATTCAATTATTTTCATGAATAATACAAATTTTCCCAGGAATTTAATTATTTTTATAAAAAATAAAAATCTTTACAAGAATTCAATTATTTTCTATGCAATTTTAATTAAATTCATCCAAAGAATTAAATATTTTTTTTTTTAAATTTATATAAAACTCTTCCAGACAATTCAATTAATTTAAAAAATTTTCCTAAAATTCTTCTCAAGAATTTAATTATTTTCATAAATAATAAAATTCTTCACAGAAATTCAATTATTTTTATAAATATTAAAAATCTTCACAAGAATTCAATTATTTTAATAAATAATAAAAATCTTCTCAAGAATTCAATTATTTTTACAGAGAATACAATTCTTCGGAAGAATTGAATTATTCTTAAATATTTAAATAAAATTGTGTATAAGAATTCAATTATTTTTACTGCAATTTCAAATAAATTTTAAAAAAGAATTCAATTATTTTCATAAAGAATAAAAATTTTATCAGAAATTCAATTATTTTCATAAATAATAAAATTCTTCACAGGAATTCAATTATTTTTATAAATATTAAAAATCTTCACAAGAATTCAATTATTTTCATAGAGAATACAATTTTCGGAGGAATTAAATTATTCTTAAATATTTTAATAAAATTCTATTTAAGAATTCAATTATTTTTAATGAAATTTATTATTTTTAAATTTATTATTTTTCAAATAAATTTTAAAAAACAATTCAATTATTTTCATAAAGTATAAAAATCTTATCAGGAATACAATTATTTTCATAAATAATAAAATTCTTTACAGGAATTCAATTATTTTTATAAATATTAAAAAACCTTCGCAAGAATTCAATTAGTTTCACAGAGAATACAATTCTTCGGAGGAATTGAATTAATCTTAAATATTTAAAGAAAATTGTGTATAAGAATTCAATTATTTTTAACGCAATTTCAAATAAATTTTAAAAAAGAATTGAATTATTTTCATAAAGAATAAAATTTTTTGCAGTAGTACAATTATTTAAAATTTTTTTAATAAAATTCTTCGCAGAAATTCAATTAATTTAAGTTTTTTTTAAAATTCTACTAAGGATTTCAATTATTTTTATAAATAATTTAAATCTTGACGAGAGTTCCATTATTTTCGTAAATAATTAAAATCTTAATAAGAATTAAATGATTTTCCTAATTCAAGAATTATTTTTAATTATTAATTTAAAAAACAATTAATATATGAAAATTGATAATAAAAATTTTATTATTTATTAAATTAAGAATTCAAGAAATATTTTTATTAAATAATCCAACGAGGTATCTGATTAAAAATTATTTTGTTTTACAAAATCTTCACTGGAATTAATGTAGCAATTCTAAATGTTATATACAAAAAATTGTGTTTTCATTTTTTTTTATTCAATTTTTCCTTTCTTTATCGCAGCTCAACAATTTTTTTTTTCACCCAATTCTCGTCATATTTATTGTAATGTTTTTTAATATTTCCCGTGAATTTGTAAATTCAGGAAAACTAAATAAAAAATACATTTCATTCTTTTTTTTTCGCTCTCCTCTCTCTCGACGAGAAAAAAAAAATGATAACAGGTAGTTTAAACGTAAATGGTATTTTTTTTTATTTCATATTCAAACAAAACTCTATCAATATCAGTCTGAAATCTGCATCAATTTTTCGAGCAACATTTCGATGACAAGCACTGTTGTTAAACTGTAGTATTTATTGAATAATAACAATAGCTTCTACAAAGTTATTAGATCCCCCATTTTACGAGTTACGTTTTATAAACAAGCAAAAAACAGTTATTTGCAGTCGCTGAAAAAAATAAAGCGAAAAACAAAAAAAAAAAAAAAAATTATGCAATACACTTGAGGGAAGAAAAAATAAATTTATTTTGCAAACTGTAAACATTAATGGATAATGTACTCTAAATAAATATGAATAACTATGAATATAAATTATTATTATCTTATTTTCAAAATAAAAATTTTAATTTTACAATTTTACAACAATTAAGATTTTTAAGAATAATTCAATTCTTCTGACGATTTTTTTTTATAAAAATAATTGAATTCTTCAGAAGATTTTTATTATTAATTAATTTATTTATTTACAATGTCTCCGCCGTCAAAAGACCATGAATGGATTTCATTGTAAATAAATAATAATTAATAAATAATAAAAAATTAATTAGTTTCCTAATTTGAAATTTAAAAACAAATTGTAGTTAATATTTGTAAATAAAAAATTTGGGTATAATTTGCATAATAATAATAAATTAAGTTTTACGTTGCGCCTGTCTAACATTGTCTAGAATTATTATATATATTTTTTCGAAAACTAAACTTTAAAGAGCAGAAAATATTTCAGAAACTAATAAAATTAAAAAAATGTATATTTTTAATATCTTGCTTCTCATATAATTTTTTCTCTTTATGGATTCATTAATATTCACCGGAGCTAAACGGAAAGTAAAATGTCGATTTTTATGACGTTTTTGAGAAGTGCCGAGCAACATATGTAAACGACTGGGTGTTAAAGAGTTAACATCTCTTTGATGGGAATGATGTTACAATATATATATGTATATATAAAGAGCGAGAGTTGTATGGCAATAAAAATTTCCTCTAGTATCAATATTCTTTTGTCGTTGACAAAAGGTTTACAGGCAACACAAATTTATATGAATTGTTTGAAATGGTTGTAAAGCAAAATGTCGATAATTAATTGTACACCAAAAGAACGATGTGATCATCTCACGCAAACCAGTCTGCACACTTTGGTCTCTCCGATCTTGTACCAATGTCCCTGTCTCGCTGCGTTCATTCTTTTAATTTTTTTTCTGCCATTTTTATCCACTCTCTCCACTGGACAAAAAAAAAAGAAAAAGAATCTTAAAAAAAATCAAAATTATAAAAAAGAAAAAATTAAAAATCTATTTTTAAAACTTGAGTTTTTAAAATAGATTTTTAATTAACTATGATAATTTGAATGTTTTTTTATTCATTCATTCACTTTTTCTGTCCCTCACACTCTGAAGTTGTCTTTTGTTTATACTTTTATTTTTTGATAACTTTAGACAGATTTTATATTTTATTATTATGATATAATTATTTTTATATTTTATAATTAATTCAAAATCGTAATGACAAATAGAAATGATCAGAATTTTTTTCACTTCTTTTCATTATAAAACTAAAATTTTGTTAAATATTATGTTTTGTCAAATTGAAATTATGTAGATTTTTGTTTATTTACTTCTAAACAAAATTAGAAAATTGTTAAACAACTGTGATTAAGAAATAGAAAATTTATTTATTTTGCATTATTTTTGTTTATGAATCACAATTTTTTTAAAGAAATGTATTATTTTGTTTTCGAAAAAGAAAAAAAAATATTTGCACAATTTCTATTTTTAATCTTATTTTTGGAACAGGATTTTCCATAGGATTTTCATCATTTTAATTCAATTATTATTTTCTAGAATTTAAAATTATTTTTTATGAAAATAATAATTTAATTCCTTAAAAAAATTGTATTATTCATGAAAATAATTGAATTGCAGTCAAATTTTTATTATTTATAAAAATAATTAAATGTTTGCATAAAATTTTATTAAACTTTTTTTTAAATAATTGAATTCTTTTGGGGAAATTTTATTAAAATAGTAGATATTGAAAATCATTGAAATTAGAAAATTTTTTGAAAATTATTGAAATTAGGACAAGAATTTTTTTGACATTTATGAAAATAATTGAATTTTGGAGAGGAACTTTGTTATTTATAAAGATTGGGATTTTTTTTTCCTAATTGGGATTTTTACGAGAATTTTTTTCAAATTTTTAACATAGTTGAATTTTATAAGAAGAATTTTTTTTTTTTCTCCAAATAATTGAATTTCTGCAATTATTTGAAAATTCTATTATTTTATTTAAAAATTTTTTCGAAAAAATCAATTTTGTTTTTAAATCACATTTTTTATTTTATAAATATATTTTAATAAATTTTTTTAAAAATAATTGTACTTTTCGCGGAATTCATTTAAAATTGTATGAAAAAATAATTGAAATTCTACAATGAGTTTTATTATTTATAGAAATAATTGAATTTTTCCATCGATTTTAATTGAAAAAAAAAATTATATTCTTAAGAAAAATGTTATTATTTAGAAAATTAATTGAATTCTTGCCCAAAAAATTGATTAAAATCTTTAAAATCATTCAAATTTTGCTAAAAATTTTATTATTTTTGAAAATAATTGAATTTTTTTGGAAAATTTTATTATTTATGAAATTAATTGAATTCTCTCCAAAAAAATTGATTAAAATCTTTGAAATAATTGAATTCCTCACAAGAATTTTCTTACTTATGAAAATAATTGAATTTTTATGACGAATTTTGTTAACATTTTCAAAAATTATTGATTTTTCCTGAATAATTTAATTATTTATAAAAATAATTGAAATTCCCTAAAAAATTTATTTATTTACAAAAATAATTGAATTCTTTACAAGAATTTTGATTTAAATCTTTGAAATAATTCAAATGTTGCAAAGAATTTTATTATTTTTCGAAATACTTAAATTCGTCAGAAGAATTTTATTATTTATGAAAATAATTGAATTTGTGTAAAGAATTTTGTTAAAATTTTAAAAAATAATTGAATTCCTCTGAAAAATTTAATTATTTATAAAAAAAATTAAAAATTCTTTAAAAGAATTTTGATTAAAATCTTTGAAATAATTGATATTTTGTAAAGAATTTTATTATTTTTGGAAATAATTGAATTCTTACGAAAAATTTTAATATTTTGTAAAGAATTTTATTATTTTTGAAAATAATTGAATTCTTACGAAAAATTTTAATATTTTGTATATTTAATTGAATGTTTGAGAGAAATTTTTTAACATTTTTTTTTTTTTAATAATAGAATTGTTTTGTGAAATTTTAGTAAAATAGTAATTAAAATTTGAATTGTTTTCGGGAAATTTTATTAAAATATTAGATATTGAAAATCATTGAAATTAGAAATTTTTTTGAATATTATTAAAATTAGGACAATAATTTTTTTGACGTTTATTAAAAAAATTGAACTTTGGAGAAGAATTTTGTTATTTATAAATATAATTAGGATTTTTACGAGAAATTAAAAAAAATTTTGAACATGGTTGAATTTTATAAGAATTTTATTTTTCTTGAAAATAATTGAATTTCTTGCAATTATTTGTAATTTATCCAAAATTAATTTTTTTTTATTGTTTTCAACAAAAATTTAAATTAGAAAATTTTTAAATTCTATTACTTTTAAAATTGCTAATTTTATTTTAAAAAGGCAGCAGGAAAGTTAGCCGCGCGCTTGAGCGCGAGAATTATTTTTTATCTTAATTTTTAAATTAACTAATTTTTTTTTTTTGAGTTAATTGTAAGTAGTTGATTATTAAGTGATAAATTTCTTTTTTATGGTAAATTCTGTTTTTTTAAGGGCACTCTTCATTATAGTCAAGAAGAAAGGGGGAAAAAATTTATCCCCCCCCCTGTGACGATTAATTAGAAAAATGTCGTCTGCGGATAATTATAAAAATCAGATAATTAGGAACATAATTTTAGCGGTCTGAAAAAAATATTTGCACTTTAAAAAAAAATCCAAGGACAGAATAAATAATGAACTATAAGAAGGGTATAGGAACGATGAGAAAGAGAGGAAAGAGAGTGGGGGGGGAGAAAAAAAATAAGTGGATATTTAAGTAATATAATCATTTATGGGAACTATTAGCTAAACATGACGGCTTGTTCGTTCGCTAACAAATTGTTATCATCCACTGCTTTCGCTTCCAAGTTATGTGCCTCTTCAGAAAAAGCTATAAGCATCCATAAATGTAAAATTAACATACTGTCGTAAAGCGCACGTTTCACAAAAGCTATATAAGCTGCGCAACGAGGTTTTCTTAATTAAATACGATTACGATATCGAGTTTCGGACTCTCTGTGGCAAAACTTGCATGGTTGGAACGTTAAACAAAAGGGTCAAAGAGAAATTCGCATCATATAACAAAAAAAAAAAACAGTTATATTTCCCTTTAAGGAAAAAAGAAAAGAAAAAAAAAATTGCAGCACATGAATGATACGTCTTTTTACAGAGCATTGTACAATTCGATAATTATTTTGCTGTTGAAGTCACGCGTTCATTAGCATATTTAATTATGAATATTTAAGATTTTTGGCCCAGCGGGATGGCATCCTATACCCGAGGTCCTCACTGGCGTATTAAAATAAAGCCTGCACGGTGCATGAGACTCCATCGTAAATTTTGTCAGACACACAAGGACTGGTTGTTGCTCCGTCTTGCCGCAAAATGCCAAAACAAAAACAAAAAAAAGGAAAATAAATAAAATAAATGAAAAAAAAATGCAATTTTTTTGGAGGACAGGCATGCGATATGTATACCGGTAACAAGCGCAGAGGGTTGCATGTTCCATACACGCACGAGAAACCATTTTTTTGATGATTAATCGATGACGTGACATTGTTTTTAAAAAAGAGCATTTTGTATTTTCGTCCCATACAATTTTTGCGGAAATGTATCGCAAGGATTAAAATTTACTTTTGGTAAAAATAATTATTTTTAATTTAATGACATTCATTTGAATTTGAAAGAAACTCTTTCTAATTAACTGTATAGAAATTATTTCACATTTCTTCTAAGGTTATTGAATTGAGAAAAAAAATGTATCAAAATTTTTTGCGATGCAACAAAAATTTTACTCAAAAATTCAATTATTTTCATAAATAATAAAATTCTTCGCAGGAATTTAATTATTTTCAAAGAGATTAGAATTTTTAGGAAAAAATGAATTATTGATGAAAATTTTAATAAAATTCTGCAAAAGAATTCAATTATTTTCATAAATATTAAAATTCTTTGAAGAATAATCAATTATGTATTTAAAAAAAAAATTTCATAAAATTCTGCACCAGAATTCAATTATTTTCATAAAAAGTAAAATTATTTTCAAAATATTCAATTATTTTTAAAAATTGTAATAAAATTCTTCTTAAGAATTCAATTATTTTTATCATTAATAAAATTCTTTGCAAGAATTCATTTGTTTTCATAAATAATAAAATTCTTCGCAAGAATTCAATTATTTTCACGGAGAATAAAATTCTTCGGAGGAATTGAATTATTCATTAAAAATGTAAATAAAATTCCTCACAAGAATTCAATTATTTTTATAAATAATAAAATTATCCAGAGAAATTGAATTATTTTTATAAATAATAAAGATCTTCGCAAGAATTCAATTATTTTCATAAAAAATAAAATTCTTCACAGGAATTCAATTATTTTTATAAATAATAAAATTCTTCGCAAGAATTCAATGATTTTTATTGTTAATAATAAAATTATCTGTAGAAATACAATTACTTTCAGTACAATGTTAATAAAATTCTTAATTTCTAAGAATACAGTTATTTTCATAAATAATAATATTCTTCGTAGGAATTGAAATATTTAAAAAAAAAAGTTAATACAATTTTTTAAAAGAATTCAATTATTTTCAATACAATTTCAATTAAATTCTATGCAAGAATTCAATTATTTTCATAAAGAATAAAATTCTTCGCAGTAGTACAATTATTTTTAAAAATTTTAATAAAATTCTTCGCAGGAATTCAATAATTTTTTTTACAATTTTAATAAAAATCTTCTCTGGATTTTAATTATATTCATAAATAATTGAAATCTTGGAAAGAATTCAATTTTTTTAAAAAGAATTAAAAACTTTGTAGTAGTTCAATTGTTTTTAAAAATTTTAATGAAATTCTTCACAGTAATTCAATTATTTTCATGAATATATTAAAATTTTTCGCCGAATGTTAAATTATTTTAAAGAATTTTAATAAAATTCTGCGCCAGAATTCAATTATTTTTATAAATAATAAAATTATCCAGAGAAATTGAATTATTTTTATAAATAATAAAGATCTTCGCAATAATTCAATTATTTTCATGAAAAATAAAATTCTTCACAGGAATTCAATTATTTTTATAAATAATAAAATTCTTCGCAGGAATTCAATTATTTTTATTGTTAATAATAAAATTATCTGTAGAAATACAATTACTTTCAGTACAATTTTAATAAAATTCTTAATTTCTAAGAATACAGTTATTTTCATAAATAATAATATTCATGGTAGGAATTGAAATATTTAAAAAAAAAGTTAATACAATTTTTTAAAAGAATTCAATTATTTTCAATACAATTTCAATTAAATTCTATGCAAGAATTCAATTATTTTCATAAAGAATAACATTCTTCGCAGTAGTACAATTATTTTTAAAAATTTTAATAAAATTCTTCGCAGGAATTCAATTATTTTTAACAATTTTAATAAAAATCTTCTCTGGATTTTAATTATATTCATAAATAATTGAAATCTTGGAAAGAATTCAATTATTTTTAAAAAGAATAAAAAACTTTGTAGTAGTTCAATTGTTTTTAAAAATTTTAATGAAATTTTTCACAGTAATTCAATTATTTTCATAAAATATATTAAAATTTTTCGCCGAATGTTATATTATTTTAAAGAATTTTAATAAAATTCTGCGCCAGAATTCAATTATTTTTATAAATAATAAAATTCTTCACAAGAATTCAATTATTTTCATAAATATTAAAATTCTTCGCAGAATATTCAATTATTTTTAAAAATAATAAAATTTTTCAAAGGAACACAATTATTTTCTAAAAAAATTAAATTCTTTCTAGAAATACAATTATTTTCAAAAATAATGAAATTTTTATAAGGAATACGATTATTTTCATAAATAATATAAATTCTTTGTAGAAACTACAATTATTTTTAGTACAATTTGAATCAAATTGTTCTTGAGAATAGAATTATTTTTAGATATATTGAAATTTTTCCATGGAATACGAACATTTTCAGAAATAATAAAATTTTTTTCATGGAAATATATAATTATTTCCTAAAATTTTGATAAAATTCTTTATAATAATTCAATTATTTGAAATGAAATTGTAATTAAGTTCTTTACAGGCTGAAATTTATTTGAAGTAAGTAAAAATTATATTTGAAATTAATACAAATTATTTGAATGAATTAAGATTTAATTGAATGAAATAAAATTTAATTGAAATGAATAAATTTTATTTAATTGAAAGTAGTAAATTTTATTTAATTAAAATAAATTTTATTTGATTCAATATATTTTGTTTTTATAATTTCACTTTTAAATTTTAATATGTTTTACTAATTTGTAAATTACTTTTTTTTTCTCTTTTATGCAGTAATTCTATTCAGATTATCGAAGATAATTTTCTTTTATTTTTAAATTTTAATTAGATTTTGATACTGAATTACTTATTTCTTATTTTATATTTTGCGAGAATAAAAAAATGTTTTTGAAAAATTCGCCAATAAAATGAATAAATATAAGATGAAATTTAAGTCAGAATTCTATTTCTATAAATACAAGACAAATAAATTTTTTTGTTTTCAAATAAAAATTTCAATTCAGCCAAAAAATGTATTTATTTTTTCAAAATAACCTTTGTATTTAGAATAAATAGAAATATATTGTAGACATTGTGAGACAAATACACGATTTATTTAAGACAACTATTTTTGTGCATTTGTTACAAATTCAAAATATATATTTGGCTCAAATAAAACATTTCTCTTGGCACATAATAGCAAAATTTTTAAAACAAAAATTTACTAAAAAGAAATTCTCGTTATTTATTGTAAAAAGAAATATTAAAACAAAATTTGACACAAGAAACATATTTTCATATATTTCCAATGAATTTATAACATTTATATAAATATAACTGTTAATGAGCAAAGTAATTTGCAGCTATTACTGTAAATTGGCGCGTAATGACAAGAATTTTTGTCCCATCGCACACAATTTACTCACACACAGTGTCGCATTGACTGTTGCTTTTAAAAAAAAAAGTCCAAGGATACCAAAAAAAAAGAGACGAAAAAAAAAATTCAGATGCGAAAAGGAGGCTTAAATCTGATTTAAGTCACATGCCGTGTCACGGACTCACTGAAAAAAGAAAGTAAACCTCTTGAGCTACCTTAAATTTACATCAAACGCGCTTTAATCCACGATCGTTGCCCAACCTTTCGCATCTTTTAATCTTATTACGTTCAAAATAAGAAAGACTACAACGTATCATTTTGGCATTCGCTAATTTATCACTTTTAATACATTTTTGCACATTCACTTCTTTCTCTCTCTTTCTTTTTAATCCACCATCTCGATATAAATAAGAAGTTGAAAAAAACAAAATAATCTCATTTACAATTTTTTGCGCAAAAAATATTAGAAAATCGCAGTGATGAAAGAAGAAATATTTTTAACCCACTTTTATGTGAGTTATGAAAAAATGTCAAGTCTTGTGAGAGTAGAAAAATTATGGGAATATTTATATTTTCTATTTCGAAACACTAGGCGAACTTCGGCTTGTGATAGGAAAGGATAGAAAAAAAAAATGCGATATAATATTTAATAAGCCTTATATATACTGTGTTTTTGCCAGACTGTTGAGTATCTTCTATCGGAAACTTAAGTTAAGCCCCGAGTCGACAGTAAACGCGTGACCGGTAGCACTTTCTGAAAAAGCAATCTCTACATATATTGATCCCCCAAGCCCACAAAATAGATTCAATAAACTTCCTAATATAAATTCTAAAATCTCGTATATAACGATTATTTTCAATTTTTTCCACTTTCCGTTCCTTCTTTTTCTTAAAAAGAAAAATAAAATAAAAAATAGAAACAAATAAAAAGAAAAGTGGAGAAATTAAATTTAAAATTTTGGCAGATTTTATAAATTCAATATGGCGGATCCAACATGGCCGACAATGTTTTTTTAATTTAGTAACCATTTTGAATTTTTTAAAACTGATATCAAGTTTGTTTACAGTGACCTTAACAATTCCTCGAGTAATGCTTTTTATCAATTTTAAAATTTTCCGCCATATTGGGTCGCCATACTGAATCCGCCATTTTTAATTTTGAATATGAGATCAAATTAGAAATTTCAAAACCCCTGGACATTAAAATATAGGTATTAATTATTTTAATAATTTATTTTAATTATTAAATTATTATTTTTTATTATTATATTTTTATTTTATTTATTTTTTATTTTTTAATAATGTTAATATTGAAAAAAACAAATAAAATGGAAAACTGTTAACTTTGATTCTAAAATGAATACAGTAGTTACCAATAGAAATATTATTTCGTACATTAAAAAAATTCATTTATAATTAATAGAAAATTGTTATTCTTTTTGTAACTTTTATAATTTTAAATCTAAAATATAATAATTCTTGCATAGAATTTAATTAAAATTTTCGAAAAATAATTGAATTTCTACGAAAAATTTTATTGTTTATGAAAATAATTGAACTATGGGGCAGAATTTTATTACAATTTTTTAAAATAATTGAATTACTGTTCAGAATTTTATTAAAATTTTTTAAATCAATTGTACTGCTGCAAAGTTTTTTATTCTTTATGAAAATTATTTATTCTTTGTGAAAATAGTTAAATTCTTGTAAAAATTTTATTATATATATGAAAATAATAGAATTCCTGTCAAGATTTTGATTATTTGTGAAAATAATTGAAATCCTGAGTAGAATTTTATTGTAATTTTTAAAAATAATTGGATTCCTGCTAAGAGTTTTATTAAAATTTTTAAAAATAATTTTGCTGCTGCAAAAAATTTTATTCTTTATGAAAATAATTTAATTCTTTGTTGAATTTATTTGTAATTGCATTAAAAATAATTGAATTCTTATACAGAATTTTATTCTTTGTGAAAATAATTGAATTCTTGCGAATATTTTCATTATTTATAAAAAATAATTGAATTCCTGCGAAAAATTTTATCACTTATAAAAATAAATAAATAAATTCTGGTGCATAAATTTATTGCAATTTTTGATAAGAATTGAATTCTTGTGAAGAATTAGAACATTGAAAATAATTGAATTTCTGAGAAGAATTTTATTAAATTTTTTTTAAATATTTCAATTTCTACGACAAATTGTATTATTTAAAAAAATAATTGAATTCCTGTAAAGAATTTTATTTATTTTTGAAAATAATTGAATTCTAGCGAAGAATTTTATCACTTATAAAAATAATTAAACTCTGGCGCAGAATTTTTATTACAATATTTAATAAGAATTGAATTCTTGTTAAGAATTAAAACATTGAAAATAATTAAATTCCTGAGAAAAATGTTATTAAATTTTTTTAAATATTTCAATTTCTACGATGAATTTTATTATTTATGCAAATTATTGAAAGCAAAAAATTTGACAATTTTCAATTTCATCTGTTTTAACTGATTTAACTGTAATGATTTCTAATTTTGTTTGAAATGTAAGTTGATATAAATTTACGTATAAATTTCCGTATAGAGTAATTTACGTAACCACACGTGCCTAACGTGTACGTACACGTATTTTCATACTTACACACAGTTACAAATTGAAGACTTTGCAAACGACTTCGAATCCTCTCTTTTGGCGCTGATGAGCCCTCCCGGTTTGAAATTATGAATCACATGAAATGAAAATTTATCATCCAATATTTATCACCGAGTCTCCAACTGACGCACATTCACTGCGTGTTGCACTGTACTTGCTTCATCAGCTTTCATGTCCAAGAACTACCGTGCCGATTTATAAATTCCTTTTTGCAATCTCCTGGGAAAAAGACTAAGTGAATTTGTTTCCCCTTTTTTTTATTTCCTCATCCACACTCTTTCGGTTACTTTTTACAAAAAAAAAAAAAAATAGAAAAAAAATATTTAATATCCCTTGAAAAATAACTGTTTTGCCGCACTCTTATTTTTGTGTGATCAAATTTTGACCAGCCCTCCGTAACGAAAAATTGATTCAACTAGAGTTGAATTTTTCCTCCGGAGGAAGATAAAATGATAACTTTTTTCTGTTTCACCGAAGAAAAAATTAAAATAAATAAATAATTTCAGTAAATAAATTTAGAAAAATATAAATTGTTTACAAAAATTTAAATTTTGTTAAAAAAAATTTTTTTTTTAAACTTAATATTTTTAAGGTATCTTTACAAAATTTCATAATTTCAATACAATTTCAATAAAATTCTTCGCAGTACTGAATTCTGGAGCGGAATTTTATTAAAATTTTTGAAAATAATTGAATTCTTGTGATGAATTATATTAAAATTTTTATTCATAATTAAATTTCTCCGAAAAATTCTAATCTCTATGAAAATAATTGAATTCCTACGAAGAATTTTATTATTTATTAAAATAATGGAATTTTTGTCAAGATTTTAATTATTTGTGAAAATAATTTAATTCTTTGGTAGAATTTATTTAAAATTGCATTAAAAATACTTGAATTCTTATACAGAATTTTATTCTTTGTAAAAATAATTGAATTCTTGAGAAGATTTTTATTATTTTTGAAAATAATTGAACTTTTGTGAAGAATTTTATTATTTATGAAAATAATTAAATTCTTAAAAAGAATTTTATTATTTTTGAAAATAATTTAATTTTTAAGAAGAATTTTATTATTTTTTAAAATAATTGAACTTTTGTGAAGAATTTTATTATTTTTAAAAATAATTGAATTCTTAAGAAGAATTTTATTATTTTTGAAAAGAAATGAATTCTTGCAAAGAACTTTATTATTTATAAAAATAATTGAATTCTTGAGAAGAATTTTATTATTTTTGAAAATAATTGAATTCTTAAAAAGAATTTTATTATTTTTGAAAATAATTGAATTTTTAAGAAGAATTTTATTATGTTTTAAAATAATTAAATTCTTAAAAAGAAGAATTTTATTATTTTTGAAAATAATTGAACTTTTGTGAAGAATTTTATTATTTATGAAAATAATTGAATACTTAAGCAGAATTTTATTATTTTTGAAAATAATTGAATTCTTAAGCAGAATTTTATTATTTCTTGAAAATAATTGAATTCTTAAGAATAATTTTATTATTTTTAAAAACAAATGAATTCTTGCAAAGAACTTTATTATTTATAAAAGTAATTGAATTCTTGAGAAGAATTTTATTTTTTTTGAAAATAATTGAATTCTTAAAAAGAATTTTATTATTTTTGAAAATAATTGAATTCTTAAAAAAAAGAATTTTATTATTTTTGAAAATAATTGAATTCTTAAAAAGAAGAATTTTATTATTTATGAAAATAATTGAATTCTTAAGCAGAATTTTATTATTTCTTGAAAATAATTGAATTCTTAAGAAGAATTTTATTATTTATGAAAATAATTGAACTCTTAAGAAGAATTTTATTATTTTTGAAAACAAATGAATTCTTGCAAAGAACTTTATTATTTATAAAAGTAATTGAATTCTTGAGAAGAATTTTATTTTTTTTGAAAATAATTGAATTCTTAAAAAGAATTTTATTATTTTTGAAAATAATTGAATTCTTAAAAAAAAGAATTTTATTATTTTTGAAAATAATTGAATTCTTAAAAAGAAGAATTTTATTATTTATGAAAATAATTGAATTCTTAAGCAGAATTTTATTATTTTTGAAAATAATTGAATTCTTAAGAAGAATTTAATAAACATAAAAAAAAAATTTACAATTAAAACAAAATAAGAAATGATTAGGGGAATGTAGTCAAGGTTGGCCTACTGTCTAGGTAGGCCACTCGCGTTTTTTTGTCAAGTTCACTAGCGCCACCTACGCGCATTTTTGTCGAAGCTTGTCTTAGTGAAACCTAACTTTTTGTTCAATTACATTTTCGGAAAATCGAAAATTGTGTTTTCTGTGACGTCGGTACAAAAAAAGCTCAAAAAAAGTTTTGTGCATAATGTGAAAAACCATTAATAAAAGATAAAAAACAAATTGAATCGTCAAGGCAAGTATGCAGAAAATTTGTGGGACTCATGGTTGAAAGGAAAACAAAGTAAAAAATCGAATCCCGAAACGTATTTCTTTATGGTTACAACAATTCGGTAATGTTACTTACTGTCAAGGTCGGCCACTATGTGTTTAAAATGCGCAAAGTTGAGGACGAGCTACTTCATTTGCAAAAACTGCAATTCTGTATAACTCATAATATAATTGATCATCTTATTAATATTTTTATTTAATTTTATTAATATTTTAGTGCAAAACTTTTTTTTATTTATATTTATTTTTTTATATTGTTTATTGTTATTATTTTGTTATTTCATTAAGTTACAAACTGTAAACAATAAAGAATCAATTTTCCGTAACTCCAAACATGTTATTTTATTTTTTAACGATTAATGCCCTTTGAATTTTAAACATGGCCGACCTTGACTGTAATGGCCAACCTGGACTACAAATTTTTTTTTTTTTAAATCTTTATAACTTTTTCATTTTTAAACCTGTCAATTTACTTTGTACAGAAAAAATGTTCCTATTAAACAGGACTTTCCAACCATATACTTCAATTGTCCAAATTCATTTTTAAAAAAAAGTTATAAACAAAAGTCAAAAAGGTGGCCGACCTAGACTATGTTCCCCTACAGTTAAAACAGTTACAGTTTAAACAAAATCAATTTTTGCAAATTTTCCCTTTTTTGTTTTTAATTTTTTATATTAGGTTTTCTTTTTAATTTTCTTATTTAATTTTTCCTTTTCTCTAATTCTGACTCAGTTTTCAATTTTATTTCCTTTAGTTAAAACATAGACGTGTTTAGTCTACCGTTTAGTCCTCATCTATTCAATTTTCAGATTTAATTGTTGACAATATCAAAAAATAAATGATAGTTCTCATTATATGCAGAATAGAAGAAAGGAAAAAATTTTTCTCCCTTTTCAATTTCCAGTTTTCATTTTGTGTGGGACAATCGAAACATTCCGAGGGGAATGTGGCGGTTGGAGCTTACGCGGGACTATGTTAATGAGAGAGTGTACGCGGCGTTAAGGTTCGGGTTAAAGTGAATTTTTTCGGTAATTACGAGAGAGAGAAGGAGAGTGAGGATGAGAGAGAGAGAAAGCGTGGAAACCCGATTTATACATATATATAGCTATGCGCCACTAAGAGATTTAATCCAATCCGTTACGCAGTGCAACACTCTAAACTTCGAGGGCACCGTGTTACCATATAGCCTTAGTGTGCCTCAGCTCTTATCCCCGGTATTAATCTCGTTTCGCAAAGACCCTACACTGCAACGATACTACCGATAACGCTTATCATCCCACCAAGAACCTCTTACACTAGATTATCCCAAATCTTAGACAAAGAAAAAAATTTCCCCCCTTTTCTCTACTTTCAATGATTTGAAGCTTATTTCGAAAATAGGTTCAAAAATTTTCTAAAATGTCACGTCAAGATTTCAATTATCTTTAAAAATAATGAAATTCCTCTCCAAAATTTCAATTATCTTTAAAAATAATGAAATTCCTCTCCAAAATTTCAATTATCTTTAAAAATAATGAAATTCCTCTCCAAAAATTCAATTATATTTGAAAATAATGAAATTCCTCTCCTAAATTTCAATTATCTCTAAAAATAATAAAATTCTTCTCGAAAATTCAATTATTTTCAAAAAATTTTCTCAATATTCAATTATTTTCAATATCTATTATTTTATAATAAAATTTTTCAAAAGATTTCAATTATTCAAAAAAAAGTGTTGCTAAAATTTGAAGCAAACATTAAATTATTTTCATAAATAATAAAATTTTTTACCCAGATTCAATTCTTATCATAAATAATAAAACTAGCATCATAGAATTTCAATTATTTTTAATAGGTATAATTTTAATCGAATTCCTCGAAAAATGTAATTATTCTGGAAAATTTTATCAAACTTCGTGGAAAAAATTCAATTATTTAAAAATTTGTTGATAAAATTCTCTATGAGGATTCAATTATAAAAAACATTTATTTATTCAATAAATTATTTATTTTCATATTTAAATAATTGAATTCTCGTAAAATTTTCTAATAAAAATTGATTTTCATTTCCTAAAAATGAATTTCAGTTAAAATTTTACATAATAATGGAATATTAAAAGCAATATAGCATGAATTTTCAAAATTTTACTACAATTTTTAAAAGTAATTGAATTTCTGCGAAGAGTTTTATTAAAATATTTGAAAATAATTGTGCTGCTGCAAAAATTTGATTCTTTATGAAAATAATTGAATCCTTTGGTAGAATTTATTTGTAATTGCATTAAAAATAATTGAATTCTTATAAAGAATTTTATTAAAATTTTTATAATTCAATTCTTCTCTGAAAATAATTGAATTCTTGTGAAGAATTGTCTTTTCTGTGAAAATAATTGAATTCTTTAGAAGGCGCAGAATTTTATTACAATTTTTGAAAATAATTGAATTACTGTGAAGAATTTTATTAAAAATTTATAAAAACAATATTGTACTACTGCAAAGTTTTTTTTTCTTTATGAAAATAATTGAATTCTTTTCAAGATTTCAATTATTTATGAATATAATTAAAATCTTGAGAAGAGTTTTTTTAAAATTTTTAAAAATAATTGGACAACTGCGAAGAATTTTATTCATTATGAAAATAATTGAATTCCTGCAAAGAATTTAATTGAAATTGTATTGAAAATAATTGAAATTCTTCTAAAGAATTGTATTAAATTTTTTAAAAATATTTTAATTCCTACGAAGAATTTTATTATTTATGAAAATAATTGAATTCTTTGGTTGAATGTATTTGAAATTGTATTAAAAATAATTGAATTCCTGTGAAAAATATTATTTATGGAAATAATTGAATTCTAGCGCAGAATTTGTGTTCCGAGATTTAATTCTTTTCATTTTGAATAATAAAACTCGCAACATAGAATTTCAATTCTTTTTAATAGGTATAATTTTAATCGAATTCCTCGAAAAATTTAATTATTCTGGGAATATTTTATTAAACTTTGAATATTTTTAAAAATAATTATATTTTTCGAAAAATTTACTTAAATTTGTATTAAAATAAAAATAATTGAAATTCTGTGAAGAATTTTATTTTATTTAGGAAAATAATTGAATTCTTGTAAAGAATTTTTATTACATGTTTTTTAAATAATTGAAGTCCTGTGAAGAATTTTATTATTTATGAGAATAGTTGAATTCTTGCAACGCATTTTATTTCATTTTTTTTTAAATAATTGAATTCATTTAAGAAATTTTTTTAAAATAGTAGATTTTTGTAAATAAATATTTGAATTTCAGCGAAGAATTTCATTATTTGTGAAATGTAATTGAATTCTTGCAAAAATTTGTTTGTAAATAATTACATTTTTACAGGAATTTATTTAAATATGTATTAAAAATAATAAATAGATCTTGGTTTCGAAAAATTTGTCCCAAAATAAAATAATTCGATTTATTTTTGAAAAATCAAAAAATTTTGAATTTTGCAGCAAAAGTTTTTTATAAGACAGTTTTTAATCTCTAAATTGTAGATTTAGCTTCAAAAATGAAAATTGTTAGTGAATATTACTGTAATACGGGAAATATTTAAAAGCAAAATTTTTCAACTTTGGAGGGATTCGAACACAGAACAAATCACCTAAAAGGTGCTTTCGAACATTCAAACGCCTTAGCGACCGCGACTAAGAAAAGTATTTTTTTTCTCATCTCTCTTTTGCCTTTTTATTGCTTTTTACTTTTGGTTTTGTTCTAGTTTATCAAAAATACGTTTATTCAGCAACAATTTACACTCTAATTATTTATTAACAATAAATAATTAGTAAACAAGTAATTTTTCTACCGAAAAAAATTTTTTTGGTTTAAGACAGAAAAATTTAGCCAAAAGAGAAAAAAATATTTGTTTCCGTCCGGAAACAAATATTTTTTTCTCTTTTGGCTAAAATTTTCTTTTTTTCATGTTCCATCGCTTATATCCGACAGTTACATATCCAGGTGTTATAGGGAAAATATCTCGTGACCAATCTTTATTTTTACATTCTCATTTCTTCTTCTTCTTCTTCTTTTTTTTTCCTTTAATCTTTTTGCAAAAAAGAAAGGTGGCGGGGTAATGCACTTATATTTCCATTCAATTACATGACTTTGCCGGTGGTCTAAATTATCCTGAATATAAAACTGTCGTTATTAGTATAAAAGTTGCGTTATTTTCATATTTTTATTTCACGCAAAATCGTGCGTGTGGCTATTGAAGTGAGTTAAAAGGGACGTTGCATGCAGGAATTTCTGCCAAGCTACTGGTATTGAAGCCATAACTTAAGACATCTTGAGGCATCTCTCGTGGCTAGTTTGATCAAGTATATTTTTCTTGAAACCAAAGATTCCCCATCTCTTTCGGCGTAGTGGAAAAATTTTCATACACACGCTTAACAAAGCGTATGATAATTATTAAATTTTTCCTTCTCTTTTGCCTTTGGATTTTTTCATTTTTCCCCAAAGGGACAGTTTTATTTTTTTTAATTATTTTTTAACTTTATTTTCTTAAAATTTTTTTTTTTACTTTTTTTATATTATGTATATTATTTAATTCTATTTTCTTCTCTTTTTCTTTGTTTCTATTTCTTTTTATTCTACTTTTTTGTATTTTATTCTTTTTCTTTATTATTTTTTTATTATATATTTTATTTTTGGTTTTACTTTACGTTTTTTCTCTTTTATTTTCTATTTCTTTTTACTCTACTTTTTCGTATTTTACTCTTTTTCTCTTTTTTTCTATTCTATTTTTTTCTCTTTTTCTCTGGCTATTTCTTTTTATTCTACTTTTTTTGTATTTTATCCTTTTTCTACATTATTTTTATATTTTACTTAATTTTCTGTTTTATTTTGATTCTGCTTTATTTTTGTCTATTTTATTTTTTTTCTTTTTAATTTCTTATAATTTCATTGGTTTTTTTGTTTTATTTACTTTCTGTTTTACTTTTTTTTCTCTTTTATTTTTTTCTCAGTTCCTTTGTTTCTATTTTGTTTTATTTTATTTTTTTTTTTTATTATTTTCTTTCTGTTTCATTGCTTCGCTCTTCTAATTTTTTCTATTTTATTTTATTCTTTTTCTACTTATTATTTTCTTCTGTTTTATTTTATTTTTTTTTTAAATTTTTTCTACTTTAATTTTAATTTTTAATTTTTTTAACTTCTTTTAATTTTATTGTTTTTCTTTTTCTTGTTTCTGTTTTCTTGTTTTTCTCTTTTAATTTGTTTCTATTTTATTATTTCATTTTAATATTTTCATTTTTCTAATTTTATTGTTTCTTTTATTTTTTTCTACTCTATTTTTTCTCTTTTTCTTTTATTTATTTATTTATTTATTTATTTTAATACATCCTTTTCTTTGTTTCTATTTTATTTTTTTTTTTTTTTATTTTTTTTCTATTATATTTTATTTTTCTGATTTTATTTTATTCTTTTTGTTTATCATTTTTTTCAACTTTATTTTACTTACTGTTTCATTTTTTCTATTTTATTTTCTCTTTTCAATTTTTTAATTTCTTTATATTATGTTTCAAATTTATGTTCACGGTTTTATTTTATTCTTTTTCTCTATTTTATTTTGTTTTAATTTTTGTTTTATTTTGTTTCTGTTTTATTTTTTCTATTTTACTTTCTCTTCTTAATTTTTTAAATTTTCTTTCAATTTTATTAATTTTTACTCATTCTTGTTTCTTTTATTTTTTCTACTCTATTTTTTCTCTTTTTCTTTGTTTCTATTTTATTTTTTTTCAACTCTTTTTGTTTTTACTTTATTTTTCTAATTTTATTTTATTATTTTTCTTTAAAAAAAAAATTAAAATTAAAATTAAAATTAAAATTAAGGTCCTGAAAACACTCTACGTTATTATTTTTCTTTAAAATTTTTTTCTACTTTATTTTATTTACTGTTTTATTTTGTTTCTGTTTCATTTTTTCTATTATATTTACTATTTTTAATTTTTTAATTTCTTTCAATTTTATTGTTTTTTTTTATTTCTGTTTTATTTTCTCTCTGTCTTATTTTGCTTCTCTTTTATTTTTTACTATTCTATTTTTTCTCTTTTCCTTTCTTTCTTTTTACTTTGTTTCTATTTTATGTTATTTTTTCGGTTTTATTTTATTCTTTTTCTTAATTTTATTTTTTCTCTCTTTTATTTTGTTTTTAATTTATTTTATTTTTCTGATTTTATTTTATTTTTTTTCTAGTTTATTTTATTTACTGTTCTATTTTGTGTTTCTATTTCATTTTTTCTATTTTATTTTCTCTTTTTAATTTTTTAATTTCTTTCAATTTTTTTTTCATTTCTGTTTTATTTGCTTTCTGTCTTATTTTGCTTCTCTTTTATTTTTTACTATTCGACTTTTTTCTCTTTTTCTTTGTTTCTTTTTATTTTGTTTCTATTTTATGTTATTTTTTCGGTTTTATTTTACTCTTGTTCTCTATTTTATTTTGTTTCTGTTTTATTTTTTTCTATTTTATTTTTTTTATTTATTTTTTTTATTTATTTTTTAAATTTCTTTCATTTTTGTTAGTGCTTTTCTTCTTTTTAATTTTTTAATTTCTTTCTTTTTTCCTTTGTTTCTATTTTATTCTTTTCTATTCTATTTGTTTCTATTTTATTTTTTTCTATTCTTTTCGTTTCTATTTTTTTCATTCTATTTGTTTTTATTTTATTTCTATTTTTTTTCTCTTTTACTTTATTTTTTCTCATTTTGCAGTATTTTATTTATTTACTTATAAAAAAAAATTTACCGTAAAATTTCCAAACTATTTTTTTTATCTTTTTCAAACTTTTTAGGCACTTATTTTTTCAAATTAAATTTTTTTCCACTGTTTGTAATATTCCCCCGCTTTTTTTTTATTAATACATATACAGAAACGGCGACAAAATTCAAACAATCCGTAGTAACGAGATTAATCTTCAGGGTTCTTTTTTGTTTTTTTTCTTTTTGTTTTTTTTTTTTTTTTTTTGCACCGCGTCATTTCCGTCAGTGCGCGGCCGGAGCTTTGGTCATATATTACAAAAGTGGATATCATAAAACCGCGCGTAAATGCGGTAACTTACCTCTCTTATTTTCAGTTCGTTTCCTAGGAGATTTCGGTGAAAGAGCAGAAGAGGAGGAAAGAAGAGAGTCTTTTTCCTTCTTGTCTACCCGAAAAAGAGAAAGAAACATCATTCTTAGGAAAAAGAAAGAAAAAAAAAAAAGAAAGAAAGATATAAAAGTAACTTTATAGCACTGCTGTAAAAGTGAGGCGAGGATAAAACGAGGCGTTGCAAAAGGATCAAAGTATTTAAGAAATTCTTTTCATGTGGGAAATTTCGTGTTTGTTGTTTCAATTTATATTTTTCATTTAAATTCCTCCCCTCTCCCCCACCCCCCCATTTTGGGTCGAATTAAATTTTTCGAAAAAGAAAATATTTGTCACTTTTCTTTTATAGGGGGAAAAATTTAGGGGGTAGAAGAAAAAAAGAAAAAGAGAGAGAGAGAGAAAAGGAATAGTTTTACAAAATACAACTACGCCAATCATGTTTCGGTTTTATTTCCATGTTTATTTTTTTAACTTTCTTTTTTTTTTTAGCCGCGCTTTTGTTAAAGTTCGTAATCTCCGCATTTTCTCCAGAAAAGTTCGCTTCTTGTTTCTTGAACGTTTTTCTGTATTTTTATTTTATTTCAGCTCAGTTTCTTTTTCACAAGTGTATTTAGTTTCTTGGAGAGAATTTTTCTCTTTTTTCGCCTTCTTCTCTTCTCTATCGTAATCTTAGCGGCATTTACCAAGGACTTTAAAAGAATGCGATGCCATAAGTATGTCAACTAACTTTTAACAGACGTTATCCTTTAAGGAAACTACAATTTCATCGATTAGCACTTTTGCCATTGTTTTTAACACATTTTCAATTGCCCCAAGCAGATGACATTTTTCGCGCAGCGAATCGAAGAATAACTGTTATTGATGACTATATTTTCCAGAGAAAGAGAGAGAGAGAAAGTAAAAAAAGGCAAAAAATAAAATTTAGAAAAAAGGTACAAAAAAAGTAAAAAAAAAAAATACTTTAAGTTTAAATAAAATAATATCAAAGGTGGAAGAAGTTATAGGAAAAAAAATAATTCACACTAAACAGAAAACCGCTACGAAAGAAATTCTAAATTATAGTTTAGTGCGATTCGGATAATACTAAATTGCGACACGTTACGTGACAATTTTAACAATTTTAATAATTTTTTTTTTTTTTTTGTTGAAAACAAAATTATTGCAAAATGATTTCTCGGTGTGTATTTCCTGTTGAAAAGATTTCAAGCGCTTCATATTATGCATACTTAAAAATTCGTCGCGGTTCTTATACCGCTTGATGAAACAAATCGTTGGAATTTTGTTTTTTTTTTCTTTCTTTTTTTATTCATATGTGGCAGTATGTGTGTACATATTGTCCAAGTTCACACTGGTAAATCTCATCGGTGGCGTGCCAAAGAGGCATTAGCGTTCCGACACAATCCACCGGCAAAATAAGAGGCCCGGTCCGTCTATATACGTGAGGGTTTAAAGCCACAGTATCGGAGCCCACACGTTATACACGCCTTCGAAATTTCCGATTCCTCGAACTTTTCAACCTCAAGTCGTTCTTTTTTTTTTTTTTTGCCTCCTTTTCCCAAAACACTGTTTGTAGGTACAGAGAAACGAAGCGTGCATCAAAAATTTACTAAATTCGAGTCACTTTTCTTAATTAGGAGACAATTTTTAAATGTTTGGAGAGGTAATAATAATTTTTTCAATTTTGTAAATATTTCTTTTTTTGGAAAAGTTTTTAATTTCAAAAAAATTTTGGAGAGGTAATAATAATTTTTTCGATTTTGTAAATATTATTTTTTTAAATGAAAAATTTTTAATTTAGAAAAATTGCTATAATTTTGAATTTCATTAGAATATTTCTCTAGATTTTCTACACAGAAATTCTAATAATTTTGTAAAAAAAATATAGAATATATAATTTTACTAGAATTATTCTACAAAAATTGTAGTGAACTAGAATTTTCTACTAGAAGTAGAATTTTACTGAAATAATTCCACAGAATTTCTACACGAATTATATAGTAAAATTTTTGTAGAAAAAGATTTTTATTTATAATTTGATACCTCGCTGAAATATTTTAAAAAAATATTTCTTCCATCTCCTCTCGTTATTATACATAATTATTAATTTTTTCTGCAAATTAATAATAAATAAATAAATAAATTTACAGTTATTTTAAAAAAACCATAAATTAATATTTTCCTAAAATTTTCAACATTTAAAATTCAAATGAACGAAATATTTTTTTGTACTTTAGTATTTTTAAAAATTACCCAATTATTTACTACAATTTTGTGTATAAATTCAATAATATTGTTCTCGTAACACTTCTGGTATAAAAAAGTTAAAAGTGTTAGAAATTCTGGTTCGAAAATAATTCAATTTTTTTGTAAGTAATTTATTAAATTTTTGAAAATAATTGAATTTTTACAGTAATTTATTCAATTTTTTGAAAATAAAGAAATTTTTTATAGAAATTTATTACCATTTTTGAAAATATTTGAATTCTTAAACAAAAATCATTAAAAATTCCGTATATAATTGAATTTTTTTAAGACATTTATTATAATTGTTAAAAATAATTGAAATATGAATTAAATTCGTCAAAAAAATTATAAAATATTTTGAAAATAATTGAATTCTTTAAAGAAATTAAAAATTTTTGAAGAAAATTTATTGCAAAATATTTGCATTCTTTTAAATTTGATTTAATTATTTAATTATTAATTTTCTTCTAAATTGAATTCTTTTAATACATTTATTATAATTGTTAAAAATAATTGAAATATGAATTAAATTCCTCAAAAAAATTATAAAATATTTTGAAAATAATTGAATTCTTTAAAGAAATTAAAAATTTTTGAAGAAAATTTATTGCAAAATATTTGCATTCTTTTAAATTTGATTTAATTATTTAATTATTAATTTTCTTTTAAATTGGATGTTTTAAATAAATTTATTAGAATTTTTAAAAATAATTAACTTTTTACAGTAATTTATTAAAATGTCTGAAATTAATTCTTTAAAGAAAGAATAAATAAAGAATAAAGAATTCTTTAAAGAAATTATAAAATTATATGATTGTTTTCTTTTGAATTAGTAAATTTTAATAATAAATTAGAAGAAATTGCTATTTATTAGTAAAGTTTACTAATTTAAAAATATTTTTAATAATTACCCAATTATTTACTATAATTTTCTAAAGAAATTCTATAAAATTGTTCTAGGTAAATTGTAGTTTAAAATATCAATAATTCCGATTAAATTTCTGGTATAAAAGTATTAGCAATGTGATTTAAAATTTTATGTTACATTTCTGGTATGAAAGAGTTAAAATAATTGGAAATTCTTGTAAAAAATTTCTGGTTTAAAAGGGTAAAAAACCCTAGAAATTTTGTTTAAAAAATTCTTGTATAAAAGAATTTAAAATATTATAAATTCTGGTTTAAAATATTTTGGTTTTAAATGGTAAATAGTATTAGAAAGTCTGGTTAAAAATTTGTAGTACAAAAGTCTCAAAAGTATTACAAATTGTGGTTAAAAAATTTAGGTAAATTTCTGGTATAGATTGGTTAAAAATATTAGAAATTTTTAATCTCATAAATTTCTGGTATGAAGCGGTTAAAAAAGGTAGAAATTCTATTTTAATTTCTGGTATAAAAGACTTAAATTATTGAAAATTCTGTTTAAAAATGTTAGGTTAAATTTGTACTATAAAAAAATTGAAATTTTGAGAAATTCTTTTTAAAAAATTTTTGGTTGAAAGTTAAGAAAATTTAATCAGAACTTTTTGTGAAACATACTAAAATTTATCTAGCTAAAAAAATTTTTGGTTATCTTGTAAAATTGTATATTGATCGTAGCAAAAATTCTGGTTCAAAAAGACCAGAATTATTTAACCGAAATCCTCTAATTTTATTAACCAAAAATTTACATTTAGTTTAACTAGAAATTTTTCAACCAGATGCATTTTTTATGCAACCAGTTTTAGTAACTATACAACCAGAACTTTTATTCTAAATATGGAAATTTTTGTCTTCTTCCAATTTTTTTTTTATTTCATATTTAAAAAATTGTATTCAAATATTATTTATTTCTTTCGTTTATTCCAATAGGCACAGGAGTTTTCTCTCTGACAAAATTAGTTCCAGTTTTTTTTTTACAAAGATGAAAACAAGCTTAATCCGTCTTTATGAAAAGTAATCACTTTGCAAGCTCTGAAAATGTAGTAGCGTGCTTAACAATAATTCACATTTCCGTCACGAGACAACACGAAACGTGTAAAAAAAAAGATCTTGAATACTTTAACACCGTTTGACACATTTCATATGTACTTTTTTGTTTGTTTTTTGCGATTAAATACAATTCTTTTTTTTGTTTCATCAAAGAGTCAAAGTTGAAATTTTTTTAATTAGTTTAATGAGGAATATAAATGTTTTCTTCTCATTTTTTTTTTTTTTTTTTTTTTTTTGGGGGCGAAAATATATTCTTTTCTTGCTTTCTTTCGTTCTTTTTTTATTCGCTCTGCACGACAGGTTACTTGCATGAGCACCTTGGGCCAGAATTATAATTTTTTTTAAATTTATTGGCCCGCTAACACCGTGAGACTTGTACCACGTTGCCGTCATATAACGACGGCTAAATCATTTTTTGGTTTTTAACATCACCCCCTCCTCGTAAGTGCACGAAATTCTTGGTTTACATTCAACATATTATTCTGTAGTTGCGAGTATGAAACATTACTCTCAAAACGAAAAGAAGATGTTTAAAATATTATTATGATTTTTTAATTATGTATACATGTTCCTTAAAAGTCGTAGATTATGAGGTAAAATTAATTTTGTCTCCTTTTGAAAATATTTATTAGTGAAAAAAAATGAGAAAAGTAACCTTTTATTGAATTTGTAATGAGTAGACAGTAAAATAACTAATTTTTGTGGTAATTTTTACTATTTCCGAAAATAGTAAATTTTACAATTTGTAAAGTAAATTATACTATTTTTCAAACAAAAATTTTACTACTTTTCGAAGTAGAATTTTGACCTAAAATTATTTCAAGTTCTAATAAAATTTATAACCGTGTGAAATTTACCATTAAAGATAGTAATTAGTCAATTTTACCAATTTCCAAAGTAAATTTTAGATAAAAATTTAGTAAAATTTACAATGGAAATGAAATTTACTATCAAAAATATTAATTAGACAATTTTACTATTTTAGAAATAAATTTTAGTTTAAGTTTTGGTAAAATTTACTATTAAAAATAGTAATTAGTAAATTTTACTTTTTTACTCAGTAAATTTTAGTAGAATTTACCACCTAATAGTAGTAAAATTTATTATTGAAAGGAATAATAAGTAAAGTTTAATATTTTCAATGTAAATTTTAGTTCAAGTTTCGGCAAAATTTACAATAAGAAATGGTGAAATTTACAATTAAATATAGTAATTAGTAAATTTTACTTACATCCAAAGTAAATTTCAGTTAAAAATTTTGTAAAATTTACAGTGAAAATAAAATATACTACAAAAAATACTAATTAGAAAATTTTACTACTTTAGAAGCAAATGTTACTTCAAGCATTTGTAAAATTTACCATTAAAAGTAGTAATTATCAAAGTTTACAATTGCGAAGTAAATTTTACTTAAAGTTTTAGTAAAATTTACACTAGAATAATTAAAATTTATTATTAAAAGTACTAATTAGTAAAGTTTACTATTTTCGATGTGAATTTCAGTTAATGTTTTAGTAAAATTTACTAATAAAAATAGTGATTTTTTACTATTTCCAAAGCAAATTTCAAATAGTTTTAGTAAAATTTACACTAGCATTAATGAAATTTATTATTAAAAATTAGATAAAATTTGATGTTCAAATTTTAGTTCTTAGTAAAATTTGCAACCGGAAATAGTAAAATTTACTATTAAAAATAGTAATTAGTAAATTTTAGTTAAAAATTTTGTAAAATTTACAATGACAGTAAAAGTAGTAATTATCAAAGTTTACATTTGCGAAGTAAATTTTACTTAAAAAGTTTTAGTAAAATTTACATTAGAATTTAGAATTAATAAAATTCATTATTAAAAATTCTAATTAGTAAAGTTTATTATTTTCGACGTAAATTTCAGTAGAATTTACTATAAAAAATAGTAATTTTCAAAATAAAGTAAATTATTAGTAAATTTCAAAAAGTTTTCGTAAAATTCACACCAGATATAATAAAATTTACTATTAAAGATAGTAATTGGTAAATTCTACGATTTTAGAAGTAAATTTTAGTTAAATTTACTGTTAGAAATAATAGTTACTAAAATTTACTATTTTCAAAGTAAATTTTAGTTAAAGTTCGAGTAAAATTTACATCTAAAATAATGAAGTTTACTATTATCGAAAATAGTCAAAACGTAAAAAAGATTGTAGTAAAAGGAATAAATAAAAGAAAAAAAGTAGTTTACGGTAAGAAAAAAATTTGAAGTAAAAAATAATTTTATGAAAAAAAATTTTTTGAAGAAAAAAATTAATTTGAATCAAAAAAAATAAATTTTATTTCATATAGTGTTGCTTATTCATTTGTCATCCGGGTATTTTATAAATGGAACTGTAAAATGCGTTCCAATTTCGAAAATTTATCAAGACACACATAAAGGTTGATTAAATTTCAAGAAGAGATACTTGTGTAATAATTAACGTTTGCACCAATTAAAAGTGCGTTGGAGTTGTTTTGTGTCCTCATTTGCGTGATTGACTATTTCCTTTCTCTTCGACTTGCGGTACGTTCTTTTGCTTTGCCATTTGTCTGATGCCCGCTTCGTGTCTCGCCATGTGAACTCATTTTGTTTAAAGTTCTCGTGTTGTTCTGAAATATTCAATATAAAATGCGGGTTCTTAATATAGACACGCAAAGAATATAAAACCATTCTAAAATTATACAATTTTTTAATTTACTTCGCAAACATTCTTCTTCTATTTCCCTAATTCTGAGTTTAATTCACAAAAATTTAAAATTTGATATTCATTTCTTAACTTTTTGTTTATTAGACTCTACCATTCAGAAAAAAAATAATTTAATTGAATCAAGTAAAATTTATTTCAATCAAATAAAATTTTATTCGAATTTTCGTAAATAATTGAATTTTTAAAGTAACTTTTTTAAAATGTTTTGAAATTAATTGAATTCTTTAAAAAAATTATAAAATTTTTTGAAAAAAATCAAAATTTTTTACAGAAATTATAAATTTTTTGTTTAAATAATTAAATTTCTGAAAAATTTTTTTTGTAAATTATGGAAATAAATAAATGTTTTAAAGAAATTTATTACCATTTTTGAAAATATTTGAATTCTAAAAAAAAAAAAATCATTAAAAATTTCGTACATAATTGAATTTTTTTACGACATTTATTAGAATTTTTTAAAATAATTGAATTTTTAAAGTAATTTAATAAAATAATTGAATTCTTTAAAGAAATTATAAAATTGTATAAAAATAATTCAATTCTTGAAAGAAACTATAAAATTATTTTAAAATAATTCAATTAATTGGATTCCTTAATAAAAATTATAAAATTTCTTGAAAATAATTGAATTCTTTAAAAAAATTATAAAATTGTATGGAAATAATTGAATTCTTGAAAAAAACTATAAAATTATTTTTAAATAATTCATTTTTTTTAAGGAATTTATTAAATTTTTGGAAATAATTGAATTTTTACGGTAATTTATTTAAATAATTGAAATTAATTGGATTCCTTAAAAAAATTATAAAATTTCTTGAAAATAATTGAATTCTTTAAAGAAATTATAAAATTGTATGGAAATAATTGAATTCTTAAAAGAAACTATAAAATTATTTTTAAATAATTCATTTTTTTAAGGAATTTATTAAATTTTTGGAAATAATTGAATTTTTACGGTAATTTATTAAAATAATTGAAATTAATTGGATTTCTTAAAAAAATTATAAAATTTCTTGAAAATAATTGAATTCTTTAAAGAAATTATAAAATTGTATGGAAATAATTGAATTCTTGAAAGAAACTATAAAATTATTTGAAAATAATTCAATTTTTCTTAAGGAATTTAATAAATTTTTGGAAATAATTGAATTTTTACGGTAATTTATTAAATTTTTGGAAAATAAATAAATTTTTTTAAAGAAATTTATTACCATTTTTGAAAATATTTGAATTCTTTTCAAAAAAACCATTACAAATTTCGTACATACCTAATTGAATTTTTTTACATTTTATAAAATTTTTAAAAATAATTGACTTTTTACAGTTATTTATTAAAATAATTGAAATTAATAAAATTTCTTAAAAAAATTATCAAATTTCTTGAAAATAATTGAATTTTTTTTAAGGAATTTATTAAATTTTTGGAAATAATTGAATTTTTACCGTAATTTATTAAAATAATTGAAACTAATTTAATTCCTTAAAAAAAATTATAAAATTTCTTGAAAATAATTGAATTCTTTAAAGAAATTATAAAATTATATGGAAATAATTGAATTATTAAAAAAAAAATTATTAAAAATTCCGCATATCATTGAATTTTTTTTATTATAATTTTTAGAAATAGTTGAAATGAATTAAATTCCTTAAAGAAATTATAAAATTTTTTGAAAATAATTGAATTTTTTAAAGAAATTATAAAATTATTTAAAAGTAATTGAATTCTTTGAAGAAATTATAAAATGTTTTGAAAGTAATTGAATTTTTGAAAGAAATTATAAATTTTTTAAAAAAATTTATCGCAAAATATTTGAATTTTTTAAAAAATCATTAAAAACTCCGTATATAATTGAATTTTTTAAATAAATTTATTAGAAATTTTAAAAATAATTGACTTTTTACAGTAATTTATTAAAATGTTTGAAATTAATTGAATTCCTTAAAAAAAATTATAAAATTTCTTGAAAATAATTGAAATTATTTGTATTCCATAAAAAAAATTATAAAATTTCTTGAAAATAATTGAATTCTTTAAAGAAATGATAAAATTATACGATTATATGAAAATAATTTAATTTGCTTTTATGGAATTTATGAAATTTTTAGAAATAAATGAATTTTTACAGTAATTTATTAAATTTTTTGAAAATAATTGAATGTTCGAAATATCTTAATTTGAAAAAATGATTAATTATTATTGAAGTTTTGCGAAGAAGTAATTAAAGATAATTATTTTTTGGGGTTATTATTATTATTATTATTTTCTTTTTAAATTTGAATTAGTAAAAGTGTTTAATAATTTAAATTAGTAAAATGACTGTTTCTTTTTGATTTAGTAAATTTTACTAATAAATTAGAAGAAATTGCTATTTATTAGTAAAGCAATTATTCAAAAGCAAAAAGTCAGTTTCTAATTCAAATTAATAAACATTTTTACTAATTCAAATTTAGAGTGAAGCAATTCAATTGATCAAGTTTTTAAGTTACTTTGAAATAATTCATTATTTAAAAAACAGAAATAAAAATTTTTTATTTAGTTGAAAAATGATTCAAATTTTTATTTCAAATCAATACTTTTCGCTGGATATATTTTTTTAGTTATTAAAAAAACGTTTTTTCATTTTTCCGTTTATTTATTTATTTTCTTTTTGTTAAATAGCTGTTAAATTAAAAAAAAAAAAAAGACGAAAAACTTTTTTGATAAACGACGAGTGGCTATTGGATGTATGAGCTATTTTATTATACACGTATATACGACTAATATTCCTTGCATTTTTCGAAAATTGAATAAAATATGGAATCAGGAAAATGGAACAACGTATGATTCGATTTGTAGTAGCGATATGCCTGCCATTATCACGATAGTAAAAGCACGCGCTTTCATCGGTTCGTTAAATGTCGGTGTGGCAGAATACTGATAAACTTCCATTAAAGAGGGTCCATGCAGAATCTATTGATCCATATATATATATATACCTATATAGACATTTTCTGCTTATACGTACTTTGTGAATGTAATTTCGAACGTCCTATACGCGCAGCACACACCCCCCGATACCTTCCTCTCTACCTATCTCTACGTCTCCTGATTCTGGCACTAATAAAGGGGTACACTTAATGAAAGGGTTGTATGTTTGATACCCTTAAGAATTGAATTATCAACAGTCTACAACACTGTGTTCGCTATTTTCTTTAGGGATGAATGCACTTTAAACTCCAACATTTTCCCTTCTATTTTTTTTAATTAACTTACGAGAAATTGAAATCTCACTCTCACATATATGATGTATCAAAATTAACCTCCCATTTAATGGAATTTATTTCGATGTTTCATAGGGAAATGTTTCATAGGCGAAAATTTTACGGTATAACAATTTTACATTTAAAATTTGTCTCATAGCCATTTTATATTTTTGAATTTTGACCATGGATTTGAATTAGTGATTTTGAATAGTGACGAAATATTATTTTTGAACACTTTTGATTCATTTTTTGTCTCAATTTGATATCCTTTGAAAAACTGTATATTATATGCTTGAAAAAGAATAAATGTAAATATATATCGATAGACAACTCGTATCAGTGAAGCTTATAGGTAAAATCTGTATCCAAAGTATTACTATTCTGTAAGTCGTGTCAAAGCCCGAAAGCGCATTGTACTTTTTGAACAAGTTTCGGAAGTTCGGTTTCACTCGTAAAGGTGTATAGCGCAATGGAAGGGAAGGGGGAGACACATCCACTCGGGAGTTTACGACAACAATAAAAACTAAATAGTATCTCGCGCTGCTGGCTGAAACTCGATCCTAGGTTACCCTGCAATTTCATCGTCTAATGAAAAACTATATATGTATTTATACTAGATATCTATATACGAATCCATAGAGGCGTGTATCGAAACTATAGTCAACTGTTGTACTCATCTTTATTCATGCATACGTGTGTCTAGAGTTGTTCTTCTTTCCTTCTGTTTTTCAATATAAAAATTTGCAAAAATTTTTTTTTAAAAATTCTTTTTAATTTTCAATAGAATATTTCAACCTTTCAACTACAGTGCTAAGAAGAACGTTTTCAAGCCAAAAGTGCGTGTAAAGAAAAATTTTTTTCCTGATGAAAGCGGTATTACCATATTTCTTTGTCTTTAAGACCGTTGAATTCGAAATTTCAAAATTCAAAATGGCAGTTTCAAAATGGCGTCCAAAACGATTTTAATTCAAGAAGATTACTTGAATTAAAAATTCTTTTCGCTGAAATTTTGAATACTTACATTTTTACAATATTTGTATTCAGCGATTTCGAAAATCCCCGAGTAGGCAATTTCAGCAAGATTTGTTGAATTTACAATCATTCGGTCGCCATTTTGCAGCCGCCATTTTTAATTTTTAATTTCAACTTTAAATTCGGATTCGTTGCATTAAAAGTGTAAACATATTGTATAGTTATACCGGAACTTATGTTTAATAAAATATAAAAATGATGTCTTAAAATACATTCGACATAATTATAGATTTTTGGTAAATTTTCACCAGATCAATTTTATAATTCCGGCGTTTTTTCTTTTTTTTCTAGTTCCTACTCGAGGCTTAAGGAGGTTTAAACTTCTTTTAAAGGACACGACACCCAACGGGACAATACATTCGCCCTTGTGTGAGAAAAAAAAAGACATTCGCTGTTTCAAAATGGAAGTGCAGTTTTACGATATCGTGAACAACTTTGGAGATCCACGTAAATTGAGAAACGTTTCCCATAGTGAGTGAGTGAGTGAGTGAGTGAGCAGTGAGATGAGACCCTATCAAAGAAAAATGATCCGCCTGACTTTGTCAATGTAAGTCAATTTTATTATTCAATTTTCTTATTTTAGAGTTTAGTTCGAGAGGAATAGCTAATCTAGTTATATATTTTCTCACGCTAGTAACATTTTTATTAAGTATTTTACAAAAGTCAGTTGGTTTTGATAAATTTCTGGTAGAATTTTGTCACTCTAGTAACTTTTTATTAAGTATTTTGTCACTCTAGTAATTTTTTATCAGGTATTTTAAAAAAGAAACTTGATTTTGATGATTTTCTAATAGAATTTTGTCACTCTAGTAATTTTTTATTAGGTATTTTAAAAAAGAAAGTTGATTTTGATGATTTTCTGGTAAAATTTTGTCACTTCTTTATTAAGTTTTTTACAAAAGGAAATTGATTTTGATGATTTCTTGGTAGAATTTTGTCATTCTAGTAATTTTTTATTAGGTATTTTAAAAAAGAAAGTTGATTTTGATGATTTTCTGGTAAAATTTTGTCACTTCTTTATTAAGTTTTTTACAAAAGGAAATTGATTTTGATGATTTCTTGGTAGAATTTTGTCACTCTAGTAACTTTTTATTATGTATTTTACAAAGAGATAAAATTCCACCAGAAAATCATCAAAATCAACTGGTTTTGATAATTTTCTGGTAGAATTTTGTCATTCTAGTAATTTTTTATTAGGTATTTTAAAAAAGAAAGTTGATTTTGATGATTTTCTGGTAAAATTTTGTCACTTCTTTATTAAGTTTTTTACAAAAGGAAATTGATTTTGATGATTTCTTGGTAGAATTTTGTCATTCTAGTAATTTTTTATTAGGTATTTTAAAAAAGAAAGTTGATTTTGATGATTTTCTGGTAAAATTTTGTCACTTCTTTATTAAGTTTTTTACAAAAGGAAATTGATTTTGATGATTTCTTGGTAGAATTTTGTCACTCTAGTAACTTTTTATTATGTATTTTACAAAGAGATAAAATTCCACCAGAAAATCATCAAAATCAACTGGTTTTGATAATTTTCTGGTAGAATTTTGTCATTCTAGTAATTTTTTATTAGGTATTTTAAAAAAGAAAGTTGATTTTGATGATTTTCTAGGAGAATTTTGTCACTCTAGTAATTTTTTATTAGGTATTTTAAAAAAGAAAGTTGATTTTGATGATTTTTTGATGAAATTTTGTCACTCCAGTAACTTTTTATCAAGTTTTTCACAAAAGGAAAGTTGATTTTGATGATTTTTTAGGAGAATTTTGTCACTCTAGTAATTTTTTATTAGGTATTTTACAAAGAGTGTCAAAATTCCACCAGAAAATCATCAAAATCAACTTCCTTTTTTAAGTATTTTACAAAAGCCAGTTGATTTTGATGATTTTCTTCTGTTTGATGATCATCTGGTGGTATTTTGTAACTCTAGTGATTTTTTATTAGGTATTTTAAAAAATTAAGTTGATTTTGATGATTTTCTGGTTGAATTTTGCCACTCTAGTAATTTTTTATGAGGTATTTTAAAAAAGAAAGTTGATTTTGATGATTTTCTGGTGAAATTTTGTCACTCCAGTAACTTTTTATCAAGTTTTTCACAAAAGGAAAGTTGATTTTGATGATTTTTTTGGTAGAATTTTCTCACTCTAGTAACTTTTTATTAAGTATTTTACAAAGAGTGTCAAAATTCCACCAGAAAATCGTCAAAATCAACTTCCTTTTTTAAGTATTTTACAAAAGCCAGTTGATTTTGATGATTTGCTTCTGTTTGTTGAATTTCTTGTGGTATTCTGTAACTCTAGTAATTTTTTATTAGGTATTTTTTAAAAAAAGTTGATTTTGATGATTTTCTCGTGAAATTTTGTCACTCCAGTAACTTTTTATTAAGTTTTTTACAAAAGGATTTTGATGATTTTTTGGTAGAATTTTGTCACTCTAGTAACTTTTTATTAGGTATTTTCCAAAGAGTGACAAAATTCCACCAGAAAATCATCAAAATCACTTTCCTTTTTTTAAGTATTTTACAAAAGCCAGTTGATTTTGATGATTTTTTTCTGTTTGTTGATTTTCTGTTGGTATTTTGTAACTCTAGTGATTTTTTATTAGGTATTTTAAAAAATAAAGTTGATTTTGATGATTTTCTGGTAGAATTTTGTCTCTCTAGTAATTTTTTATGAGGTATTTTAAAAAAGATAGTTGATTTTGATGATTTTCTGGTAGAATTTTGTCACTCTAGTAATTTTTTATGAGGTATTTTAAAAAAGATAGTTGATTTTGATGATTTTCTGGTGAAATTTGAGTGACTTTTTATTAAGTTTTTCACAAAAGGAAGTTGATTTTGATGATTTTCTGGTAGAGTTTGTCACTCTAGTAACTTTTTATGAAGTTTTTTACAAAAGGAAGTGGATTTTGATGGTTTTCTGGTAGAATTTTGTCATTCTAGTAACTTTTTATTAATTATTTTACGAAGAGTGAAAAAATTCCACCAGAAAATCATCAAAATCACTTTCCTTTTTTAAGTATTTTACAAAAGCCAGTTGATTTTGATGATTTTCTTCTGTTTGATGATTTTCTGGTGGAATTTTTTCACTCTAGTAATATTTAGCTAACTATATCGCAGAAAATATCCGCTTATTATGTTATCTTCTAGTGTCAAAATGCTTGTAATATTTTGTTACTCTAGTAACATTTAACTATATTGCAAAAAATCTAATTTCTAAGTTACCTTCTAGCCTGAAAATTCTAGTAACATTTTGTCACTCTAGTAACATTTTATTAGCTCCATCACAAAAAAATCCAATCTCAAAATTACATCCTACTCCAAATTCTAGTAACATTTTTGTCACCCCAGTAACTTTTTATTAGCTCTAAAACAAATTCTCGACATTATCATTTATTTCTTTATTTCTCCTTTATTTTTTCTTTATTCAAATCCAAGGTAAATAACCATAGAACCATATTTATAGCGTCCTTAATATCACAGTTGCTTTTAAAAAAAATTTTTTTTTTTTATCGCAAATTAGGGATTTTATATTTCTCGATTTGTATATAATACACGTTTGCCGGGTCTTTTTTTTACACCACTGAGCATTAAGGCAATCGAGAATATATCTCTATTCAAGGACGACACGCAAGTCTACCGATTGACAAGAGAGCGAAAAGGGGTTGGAGTGGGGGGAGGGGGAGAAAAAAAAACACGATAAAACGCACCTTGAGGTAAATGGCGACAATACCTCTCTCTCTCTCTCTCTCTTTCTCTTCTCTCTCTATATATATATTTTCCCATTCACAGCAAGTTTACTTGTAAAATTCAAATGCTATATCAAGTAATTAACGTCTTTTTATGAGCGCGAAAAAGTTACAAAAAAAAAGAAAGAAAGAGAAGAACTACGACTCTATTACTTTCGAGTTTAATACCCGTCTAATGGACCAGCAATATAATCATTCCGCTTTTAAAACTGTTTTGAAATGAAATATAAAAAAAAAAAAAATGTTTTGAAGATAAAAAAAAGGGAAAGTATTTCATGCAACTGTATGTAAACAGTGCTGGCTTGATTATCTAGTTAGATATAATTAAATTCACTTGTTTTACAGACTTCTAGGGATTAACACCACAGGTAGTTTCACTATTGGTCATAATTCATGACATTTTTATAGCTCGCTTATATAAAACATGGCTGGCTATACATGATTCACTGTGTTGTGTGCGAAGAACTTTTTTTTTTTTTTTTTTTATTTTTCTCTCTGCAAATTATGAATTTTGTCGTAATAACATTTTAATAGAATTTATAATATTTTAATGACACTCATTAACATAAATTTAAATCTATCTCATAATTGAGAGACTTGCAGTTTGCATGCTTGATGAAAGACAAAAGTTTATTATTGACATTTTTCTATATTAATGGCTCGTTATAATCGTTTGTTTTCATAAATGTCGAGAAACTTATAAAATGTTTAAATATGTCTAAAGATCTGAGAGTTATGTAATTTTTTGTTGTCAAAAAGAAATTATATCGATTGGAACCGATTTTTTTAAGGATATTTAATTAAAATGTTCAATCAAATTAATTTTAGAATCAATTAAATTAAATGCTTTAATAATGAATTAATAATTAACCAATAATTAAATTAACTTAATTAATTGAAATCGAATTAATTTAGATAATTTATTTTATTCAATTTATTAAATTCTATTTTATTTTTGAATTCTGGTTCATAATATGTTGATGGGGATAAAAAAAATGATGATATTGTCCACGAGGTAAAATTTTTCCATTAGTTACTTTATTTATTTTTTTATTTTCTTTATTCTTTTTTTTTTGCTGAAAAATATTTATCGTCAAAAATTCTTTTTGGAATTTTAATCAACATGTGAAGTGTGTTGTAAAAAATATTTGAACAATAGAAGCGAGGACAATGACTAATATCCGTGAGAAATGGTCTCATATTTTTGCCATTGTGGCGACATAGTGGAAACACCAATCAATAATGACTTAATGTCGACCAATAGAAGACACTATGGGTGGCTTAGATTTTTCATTGAAGCTCTCGTGAAATCTTTTTCTTGTCTCGCCTTCTTCTTCTTCTTTTGTAGCTGTTATATACGTTTCCTCGACAATGATATTACCACATCTATTTCAACAACTTGGACCTAATAGTTGTAACTCTAAAATTTTTATCCTTGGACAATTTCTTTGAAATCTGCGAAATTTCTCTTTTCTTCTACTATTAAAATTGAAGGTGAATTTGAACTAAATGTTGATTTTTGTAAATGTATAGGTTAATTTTTTTTGGAATTCCTTTTGAATTTTTTTTTAAATTCTTTTTGAAATTTTATTTTTGTTAGTCAATTTTTAGAATTATTTTTTTAAACTTATTGCAGTTCTGTTACCAAAGAGTTGGTATTTTTGAAAATATTTTTTTTCATATAAAGAAAATGTTTTCAATAGTCATTAGAATCAAAACAATAAGCAATTTATTTGAGGGGCGGGGGTATTGGGGTGGGAGGTTGAAATAAAAGTCGCATGTCGGACATAGGTGATAACTTCTCATATTGGTTATAGAAATACACTCTCGCATGAGTCCGAATATAATATCGCATTGGGAACAAATCCCTGAAAAATATATTGCACGCCATATGAACAGTAAATTTTGCATATCAGATCTCAAAGCTGGAAACTGTTATTAGAATATCATTTCGGTAAATTTATAGCTGTGAATAATTCATAAAAAGAGGTCTGAATAAATCGTTAAAAAGTACCGTATATACTGGTACTGATTTCTTTTTTTTTTCTTTTTTTTTTTGTTTTATTATTTTTTTCATCCAAGCTCTCTATAGAAGAATAAGAAGAAGAAGAAGAACTTCAATAAAATTCATCAACACAAGAGCTCCTCCCATGAACTGCAGATTTTGAGATCTGAGACAGTGATAAATTTCATCTCCGCAGTGACGAAAAATAAAATAACAATTGCGTTAAGAACTGAGGAGGTTCATAGATAAATATTGTAGTTGATGGGAAATTTTAACGAAACTAGTGAAAAAAATGTCGAATTTCTAAATATGACATAGGGAAATTTTAATTTTTGTTGTTCAATAACAATCGAATTCAATAACAATTGCATTTATTTAGAATTATTTAATTTTATAAAGAACCGAAATTGAATATTTCTCATTGCAAAGACAAGGTATTAGTCACTTTAAAAATTTTAATTAAAAAATAACATTTTTAATGTTTTGATTAATTTTATAATATCTACTTTCTAGAATTTCTTCGAAAGAATTTAACTATCTTAATAAATATTAAAATTTATTTCTAAAATTCAATTATTTTCAAAAATTAAAAAAAAATTTCTCATCAACATTTCAATTATTTTATTAAACAAAAATTTTTTTTTAAATGAATAGCAAAATTGTTAACCAAAATTTAATTTTATTCAGGAATTATTGTAAAATTCAATTATTTTTATAAATAACAATATTCATCACAAGAATTAAATTATTTTCAAAATTAATAAAATTTTTCGCTGAAATTCAATTATTTTCTAAAAATCTAAAAAAATTGTCATCAATTCAAATATCTTTATAAATGAATAGCAAAATTCAATTTTATTTAGAAATTTTAATAAAATTCATTGCAAAATTCAATTATTTTCATAAATAATATTATTCATCACAAGATTTTAATTATTTTCAAAAATTTTAATAAAATTCATGTCAAAATTTCAATTATTTTCAAAAATATTTCTGAATTCAATAATTTTCAATATTCTGCTATTTTAATAAAATTTTTTCAAAAGAATTCAATTATTAAACAAAAAGTTTGATTTTAATTATTTTAAATTATTTCCCAAAAAAAATAAAAAATTTCACAGAAATTCAATTATTTTCAAAATAATAAAACCATTCGAAGGAAATCAATTATTTTCTTAAATAACAATATTCATAACAAGATTTCAATTACTAAGTAATTACTTAGGGGAATGTAGTCAAGGTTGGCCTACTGTCTAGGTAGGCCACTCGCGTTTTTTTGTCAAGTTCACTAGCGCCACCTACGCGCATTTTTGTCGAAGCTTGTCTTAGTGAAACCTAACTTTTTGTTCAATTACATTTTCGGAAAATCGAAAATTGTGTTTTCTGTGACGTCGGTACAAAAAAAGCTCAAAAAAAGTTTTGTGCATAATGTGAAAAACCATTAATAAAAGATAAAAAACAAATTGAATCGTCAAGGCAAGTATGCAGAAAATTTGTGGGACTCATGGTTGAAAGGAAAACAAAGTAAAAAATCGAATCCCGAAACGTATTTCTTTACGGTTACAACAATTCGGTAATGTTACTTACTGTCAAGGTCGGCCACTATGTGTTTAAAATGCGCAAAGATGACGACGAGCTACTTCATTTGCAAAAACTGCAATTCTGAATAACTCATATTATAATTGATCATCTTATTAATATTTTTATTTAATTTTATTAATATTTTAGTGCAAAACTTTTTTTTATTTATATTTATTTTTTTATATTGTTTATTTTTATTATTTTGTTATTTCATTAAGTTACAAACTGTAAACAATAAAGAATGAATTTTCCGTAACTCCAAACATGTTATTTTATTTTTTAACGATTAATGCCCTTTGAATTTTAAACATGGCCGACCTTGACTGTAATGGCCAACCTGGACTACAAATTTTTTTTTTTTTAAATCTTTATAACTTTTTCATTTTTAAACCTGTCAATTTACTTTGTACAGAAAAAATGTTCCTATTAAACAGGACTTTCCAACCATATACTTCAATTGTCCAAATTCATTTTTAAAAAAAAGTTATAAACAAAAGTCAAAAAGGTGGCCGACCTAGACTATGTTCCCCTAGTAATAAAATTCAATAAATTATTTATGTTTGTATTTAAATAATTGAATTCTCGAAGAATTTTCTAACAAAAATTGATTTAAAAATTAATTTGAGTTCAAATTATTGATAATAATTGAATTCAATTATTTTCAATACAATTTTAATAAAATATCGGAATTCAATTATTTTAAAAATATTTGATCAATTTCTTTGTAGAATATTAACTTTTTTGAATTTTTCGCGTGAATTCAATTATTTTCAATAAAATTTCTTAAAAGAATCCAATTATTCTTATAATTTTTTAATTATTCTTAATTTCTTTGCAGAATTTTAATTATTTTTAACTTTTCTCATGAATTTAAATTATTTTTAATACAATTTTTAGTCGAATTCCTCGAAAAATGTAGTACCTACATAATTATTCTTAAAAATTTTATTAAAATTTGTCGAATGAATTTAATTATTTAAAAATTTGTTCATAATATTCTTTATGAGAATTTAATTTTAAGAAACATTAATTTATTCAATGAATTATTTATTTTTGTATTTCAATAATTGATTTCTCGTAGAATTTTTTAATAAAAATTGATTTAAAAATTAATTTCAGTTAACGTTTTAGATAATAATAAATTGAATTTTGGAGAAGTTATTAATAATTGCAATTTTTAGGAATAATTTGCCAAATTTTGTTAAAGTTTCAAATTAATTAATTCTTGAAAAAGTGTAATTGAATTTTTAAAAAAAATTATTTGAAGTTTTTATTTTCTAATATATATTTAATTGAACAATTTCCGAATAATTAAAATTTCGTATAATTGAATTGTAAACAAATGAATTTGAAATAATAATAATTGAATTTTGGAGAAGTTACTAATAATTGCAATTTTTAGAAATAATTGAATTTTGTTAGAGTTTCAAATTAAAATCTTTGAAAATTTGAATTTTTCATATATTTTTAATCTAAAAGTTCCATGAAACAATTTTTTTCAAAAATCTGAATCGAAATTTTTAAAAAAATTTTTCAAGTTTTTATTTCCTAATGTATATTTAATTGAATAATTTCCGAATAATCAAAATTTTCGTAAAATTGAATTTTAAACAAATAAATTTGAAAATTCTCAAATGAACTTTATCAAAAATTTTAAAAAATAATTGATTTTTTAAGGAGAATTTTAGTTAAAAAAAATCTAGAAAATAATAATTAAATTGGAATATAATTTCAAAATTAATTGAATTTTAAAAAAGAGTTGCGTTCATAATTTTTATAAATAGATGAACTTCAAAAAGTTTTAATTTAAAATTTTATAAAATTTCAATTTTAAATGAATTTAATTAGAAATTTTAAAGAAGTTAAATTTTTCGAAAAAATTGTAATATTTCAAAATCTTCTAAAATCAGTTAAATTTGTCAATATATATATTTAATTAATTATTAAAAAATAATGGATTTATAAAAGATTTCTAATTAAAAACACTATTTTGAAGAAGTTGCAAATGAGATTCAATTATTCAATAAATAATTTACTTTTGTATTTAAAATTCTAAATAATTGAATTCTTGTAGAATTTTCTAATAAAAATTGATTTAAAAATTAATTTCAGTTTAAATTGTACATAATAATTGAATATGAAAATAATTTTGAAGAAGTTACAGTAACAATATTCTTATTTATTTATTTATTTAAAGTTTGAACGGACAAAAAAGTCCTTAACAAAAGAAATCTTATTTAATCTAAAGAAAATTACAAAAGAAATGAATCGCAATACTGACCGAAATGATAGAAATTTAATCAAATGAGAAAATCATGTTTCTAAGATCACTGATATTCTTTTAATATAAAATAATTATTTTATCCCTCGATCATCTTTAAAGTATTATAAAAAATCTAGAAATCGATCACTCCGAGTCGAAGACTCGAAATTCAAAATTTTTGAAAATCTTAATTCTTACGCAAAAATAAGAAATTTATTTATTTTATTTAAAAAAGAAGTTATTGATGTTTCTGAATAATTTTATAATTTTGAAATTAGTAAATAAATGTAAGAACATTTTTTTGAGTATCTAATCATTTTTCGTTAGGAATATTCCTTATAGGGTAAGGGAAAAAGTTAAAATTTTGTCTGGAAATCAGGGAAAATAGAAATTAAGTTTTTTTTGGCCCTAAAGAGGTAAAAGAAAGTAAAATGTATCACTAGTCGTGTGAGTCCAAGACTTGAGAGTATAATAATACAAAAAGTAATTCCTCTTATCTGGAGAAGTCAGAACACTATAGTCGAATTGATAGGCTTTAATTAAAATACAGCGGGTATATAGTCACTAGTCAGCCATGACACTGACTTGATAATACGGGGTTTATGAGGGCTTTAGTTGGACCACCGTACTGACGACACACACACACACACACACATACAGAAATGCAAGGATTCTCCTACAGAAATGTATTTGTGAGTGTGGACACAATTATTGTTAGTGTACCCACACGCAACCACCGATAGGTGCAATCTACATGTGATTGCCCACCGTTCCTCGTTGTGGGTCAAATGATGTCAGACACACATTTTCACCAGTTATATTTCATTGTGTATATTAAATGACTCTCGTAAATTTCTGCTTTTGCTAAATAAGAGAGAGCCCCGAAAGAGCAAAAATTTTGTTTTCCTAAAAAAGGAAAGAATATCTTTTGAAAATTTCATTAAAATACTTTCACAGGCTCTCCTAAGAATATCGAAATTGAGATAAAAAAAAAGGAATCAAAAGTGTTGCCTCGCAACACTTTTGATTCCTTTTTTTTATCTAGGTTTTCCCAACTGTCTCAAATAGAAAATAATCTTTTAAAAAAAATTCTTCTACACTGGTTAATTTCTTAAAAAGAGTCCGCAAGTTAAGAATAAGAGAGAACTGTGTAAATTGTTTTATAATGGTTAATTTGTTAAAAAGAGTGTTCTTGCAATCATCTGAGCGACTGTAGCAAAACCTCTTTTGACTTGAGTGGTGTAAGTGCCTCTTTAATAAAGTAAACTTTAAGACTTGTATAGTCGACGGAGATAAAGTTTAGCAGAAGCTCCCACTAGTAAGCAACGGAAAGTTGGAGTAAGTTTATCGCTAGAGAAGAACGCTTGTTTAACGTTGAAAAAGCGAATGGATGGCATGAAAGACAGACACAGAGAGAGAGAGAGAGAGATAGAAAGAAAGAAAGAAAGAGAGAGAGGGAGAGAGTTTCTTTTTGTTAGTGTTGTTGTTGTTGTTGCTTCTCGCTGACCCGTGTCTTTTACAAACTTCAACTAAACTTTAAAGGTAAATCGACAAGTTTTCATCTATTAAAAGCTTTTCGCAACATTTTCTTTTGTTAATTATTTCACCAAGACTTGAGAAAATTGAATTTATCTTTGCTCAAAGAATATTAAAATTGGTATTGATTATTTCTGAATATCGAATTCTAAAATTAAAACGAGGTTGATTTTATCAATACCTAATATCAACGTTAATAATATCAATAATATCGACATTAATTAATTATGTAGCTTGCGCGGAATTATTATATGTTTACGGGGAAATTGAATTTTGGGGTGTATTTTTATGGAAACGTGAATGATACGAGCCAGTAGTCACCCTTCCCTTTGACTCACGTGAGCCTTCCTTCTTTTGTAGGTTTAACCAACGGGAAGGTTGCTGCAACAGGCAGGGACTTGTCTTGTGAAGCGAATTGTTTTACTGCGTGTGCGTATAAAATACTCTGTACACAATATGCGTATGATTTTTCTAGACATGGAGACTTGTTCTTTTTTTAACTTATTTACTACGGTGCTACTTTTCCTCTTGCTGCTTTAGAAAGCACTAGACCGCATCGTCGTAAAGAAGGGGGCGTTCAAATGGGTGGACCATGCTTTGCACTATGGCGATATGGTTTACAATATAATCACAAAAGTATACCTAAACCTACAGTAAATATACCTAAACCTATTTTAAATACTTATAAATATACTAAATTTAAAATTTTTTTTTTTGTTTTTTAAAAATTTTTTTTTTACTAAATTTTCGGAATACCAAAACCTATATATTAGATATTTTTAGACATTGTCCAACCCTGACTATACTGAGAAAAAAAACTACTGGCCCAATAGTGCGAATGCTATTGAATTTTTTTAAAGCAATAATTTCTGTATTGAATTAAGAAAATATATATATTAAACTATAATAATAATTCATAATTTAGAAATTAGAACTAGAAGCATAATGTTGTCTAATGAAATATGTAAAATGGTTGAGATGTACGGTTGATACAATTTTATTAAAAAAATATTAATTAGTTTGAAACAAGAGTTGCTATTATTTAAAAAAAATTTTTGTTACATTTTTTCTCTCACAAGCGGTATTAATTTCATCATTTTTGTATATAAGGGAATTCAAATCTAGAATTTCCAGGAATGACTAGAAAAACAAAGAATTTCTAAAAAATATCCAAAAATAACAAAGAATTACTGAAACTGTACCAAGAATTTTCAGGAATGAAAAAAATATAACCAAGAATGACTAAAAAGTACCAAATATAACCAATAATTAGCAGAAATTACCAAAAATAACTCATAATTACCAAAAATAATTCAGAATTTTCAAAAATTACCAAAAATTACAAAAAATATCCAAGAATTAAAAAAAAAACCACTAATTACCAAAAATAACCTAAAATTGACAAAAATATCCAAAAAATAACCTAGAATTGACAAAAATATCCAAGAATTACCAAAAGTTACTAAAACTAACCAAGAATTTTCAGAAATGGCCAAAAATATCCAAGAATTACAAAAAAATACCCAAAAATATCCAACTCATAACTAATAAAATCTCCACAGGAATTCAATTAAATTTAGAATAGCAATTTCAAAAAAATTTGTATACAATTCTTCAGAATAATTTTAATACTTTCACTAATAAATAATATTTTTCATGAAAATTTAATTTTTTAAAAAAATTTATGATAAAATTCTAAGTAAGAATTCAATTATTTTCGGAAATAATAAAACTCAACAAAGAATTTCAATTATTTTAAATATTTTCAATTAATTAATCAAAAAATTCAATTATTTTCATAAATAAAGTTTTTCACACGAATTCGATTATTTAAAATAAAATTTTCATAATATTTATTATATTTCAAAAAAATTAATTATTTAAAAAAAATGTTTATAAAATTCTTATAAAGAATTCAATTATTATCAAAAATAACAAAATTTTTCACAGAAATTCAATTTTTTTAAAACATTTTATAAACATTTTTCGCAATAATTCAATTATTTTCATAATTAATAAAATTCTTCTTAGGAAATCAATTATTTTTGAAAATTTTAATAAAATTGAAAGATTGAACGAACTTACCTAAGTGAAGTTCAATCAGAATTGTGCTAGCTGCCTCGTCCGAAGAGATCAATTATTTTGTAGTAATGGAATTACTATTCGTTTCGCACAGATATTTTAAATTCAAACTAAAATAAAAAGGATAATTCCTTCGTCACTCTGTAGATGTCGTCTCTTCGCCGCCATGACACTTTCATTAATTTCAAAGATATTGTACTATAAATCGCAACCAGGGATGTGGGTGATTTTGTTTACATGATTTGGGTGGGTGTGATCTCTTCGGACGAGGCAGCTAGCACAATTCTGATTGAACTTCACTTAGGTAAGTTCGTTCAATCTTTCAATTGTACTACGCTGCCTCGTCCTCGAGATCAATTATTTTGTAGTTGTTCAAAGATATAATGGTTGTGATTTTGTACTCTGTGTTACTTTATTTGTTTTATACAGATTTGTACTTTCGCTGTTTAACATTCGAACGGAATTGAGAAAATTGGAAATAACTGAATTTTTAGCTCGATTTACGCTTAACAAAAATAAACTTGATGATTTAAGAAAAAGAGAATAAAGTGAAAATGATAAGAAAAAAGAAAAATTGCACATGTTATTAATCTGAGTCGCTTTCTTCAGAAATCGCTTCTGCAAACGTTTTTTCTTGCCTCAGTGGTAAGTTATAAAAGTTCGCAAAAGTTTTCGATTGAGCAGTCCATCCAGTCGCTTGTTTTATCATTTCAATTTTTGGTCCATTTTTGAGCGCTGCCGAAGTCGATGCATGTCTTGTCGAGTACGCTGTGAATCCCGAGTCTACTCCACTTTCATCCAAGATTTACTTTATCCACCTGCTAATCGACTGCACAGTGGCTCCTTGTGTGGCTTCCGGTAACATAAAAATAATTTTTGGCTGCTCGTATTTCCTGTCCTCAGTTAAATTTTCCAACGTGATATTTTCGTTGGGATATAACGTTATCCAATGATTTAATGCTAACTGCGGATTCCATGTTGTGTCGTATCTCGGTGCCTGAGGTTTCATGTTGGACACTCGTTTGAAGAACCTGATTATTTGTGGATTTTTGCGGTGCTCATTATTCATTATCAATGACAACGCTGCCCTATATACATTCAATGTACTCGTTTAACGTTCTATCGGATAACGACGACAGCATGATGTTGGCGGTCTCTTCCGTGTGTCCTCTCATCTTGAAGCCTTCCTTGATAACAGTGCGGCCACCAGGATAAGTTTGTCCGCGAGTGGGTGTTGCTCTCTGTATGGACATGACAACAATTTTTTATTGGGCTCAAAATGAATAATTTCGGACGCTAAAAGAGATTTGAATAACGGATACCACGGTTGTGATGGCCAGTAGGGTACCACCACAACCCCTTCCGCCTGATCGCTTTGGATTTTTCGTAACATTTTTAGTATGATCGAAAAGGGGGGAAACGCGTAGAAAAAATAATCTGACCAACATATTGTGAATGCATCAACTGCAAAGGCTTCCGGGTCGTTCTGCCAGGAAATAAATTTTTTACATTTTGCGTTCGTCCTGGATGCAAACAAGTCAATGTCGAATTTCCCGAACTTACTTTCAATTTCTCGAAAAGCTGACTTCGACAATTGCCATTCCGTATTCGAAGGCCTCAGTCTGGATTGTTTGTCAGCTTCCGTGTTTTGTTTTGAGGGTATGTATGAAACTTGAATCCAGATATCCCGACTTTCGCACCACTGCCAGATTTGTCTGGTCAGCTGCGTAAGTCTTGGGTATCGGATGCCTCCCATTTTGTTAATATACGAGATGGCGGTCTGGTTGTCGATTCGGAGTAATATTTCGCAGCTACGAAGGTCGCTGGCGAAACATTTTAATCCGAACAGGACGGCTTTAAGTTCTAAATAGTTAATGGCGTTTTTCTTTTCCTCCTCATTCCAATGACCATGAGCTTTCTTCCCGAGGCAAAACGCTCCCCAACCTGATAGGGATGCATCAGTGAAGATTGTGAATTGAAAGGTTTGATTTCTGATAGGATTGCTTGCAAATTCCAATTTCGAAAGCCACCAATTTAGGTCAGTCCGTATTTTTTCGTTTACCGTCATTTTAGCATTGAAGTTTTGATTTGACTCAATCAGTGCTAAATATTTCTGTCGCTCCAGTTCCTTGGTGTACAACCATCCATATTTAACCGCAGGGCATGTTGACACCAAGGTTCCGGTTACCTGAGCCAATTCTTTGATCTTACATTCTTTTTTGATTCGAAAAACCCTTATTAATTTTAACGACCCTTGTCTTTTTTCGTCCGGTAATATTACACTCATTTTCATACTGTCTATAATTAAACCTAGGAATCTGCATTGAGTTGAAGCGACAAGTTTACTTTTTTCCCGATTGATAACTAACCCAAGAGTTTTTAAAAGTTCTAGGGTTTTTCGAGCACTTTCGTTACACTCCGTTTCAGTTTCGGCAATTATTAGTATGTCATCTAAATAAATGACGAGTGTGATACCTAATTCTCTTAGATTCTGAACTACCGGTTTCAGTAATTTAGTGAACGTGTATGGTGCAGTGCAAAGGCCGAAAGGCATGCACTGAAACTCAAATATGTTCCCTTCAAATTCGAATCTGAGGAATTTTTTGTGTTTACTTGCGATTGGAATGTGCAAGTATCCGTCTTTCAAATCGATTAAAATCATATAGTACCCTTTACTTATTAAATTTAAGGCGACTTTCAAGTCTTCTAATTTAAAGTGGGGGGGATTCAAAAATTTATTCAGTGATTTTAAATTCAAAATGAATCTGTCACTGCCATCTTGTTTTTGACGCAAGAAGTACGGGGATAGAAACTGTTTTTCGTCATAAGGTTTTCGCTTTACTGCTCCCTTTTCCTCTAACACACAAATTGCCTTTAACATCCTAGTCTTCTCCTCTCGTGACATTTTTTGTTCACTGGGTTTATTTGACTGAGATGGTTTGTTTACAAAAGGCAACGCGTAACCAGTGACGCAGTTCAAAATATGAGGGTCAGATGACAACAGTTTCCATGAGTCTATATGATGTTTTAGCCGACCAGCAATTTTTCTTACCTCCATTTCCTGGACGCGCGCTGATGGTAGCTCCGATTCTTCGTTGGCCCTCCTTGTCTCAGTCTGTTGTGACTGCGCCTGTGAGGGCCCCGCCAATTTAAATTGACGGGCTTGGAGTCGTTCCTTCCTCTCGAGGTGTTGGTGGCTTTTTTGACAGTCGAAGTATTCGTGGCTTTTGAAGCCTGTTTTGAAAATGTTCGACCACAACTTTGACACGGAATCATTGACAGGCGCACCCGTCGCTTTTTTCTCGAACTCCGTAGAATCCAGTTGGCTCAACAAGGGATCTGCATTATCGACTTCCACTGAAGCCTGTTTGACAATTTTCTCCTCTGTTTCAGGCTGATTTTTGCCGGATTGTGTCGTTTCGTGAGCAGGTTTTTCTGTTTCATACCGAGGCGGACTGCTCGAGCTCCGCTCATCGGGGTGTGATGATACAGAACTCTCACTCACTGAGTCGTATCTGTTCCTGTCGAGGTTAGAATCATTGTACCTGCTTCGTTTGCGTGGCGCACCGCGTGGGTGACGCTCGCCGCTTCGACTTGCAGGTAATGTTCTGCGTGGCGTTTCTCTGCGTAAACGCTCACTATTTTTGGTTCTTCGGCTGAATTCCCTTGATCCTCTTTCTGTAGATGATGAGCTGCTACGTGAGGATGTGGATGGGCGTCGTTTTCTTGAACGACTTCGTTGTTTCACTTTTTCCCTTGATTTCTCTCGTTTTTTTCGGAAAACGATCACCGCTGTGTTGTCTCCTCCGTTTCCCAGCACGATGATACTCATCCCATGATGAATTCATTCTTCAAGAACACTTAAAAATCACTTTAAATATAACTTTTCCGAGACGAGAATTTTTCGCGATGTGCACGAAACACACAGAAACTCCATAATGAAAGTGTCATGGCGGCGAAGAGACGACATCTACAGAGTGACGAAGGAATTATCCTTTTTATTTTAGTTTGAATTTAAAATATCTGTGCGAAACGAATAGTAATTCCATTACTACAAAATAATTGATCTCGAGGACGAGGCAGCGTAGTACAATTATTAGCAACTATTCAATTATTTTCATAAATAATAAAATTCATTGCAGGATTTCAATTATTTTTGATAGGTACAATTTAATAAATTTTTAAAAATGTTTTTTTTAAATTCTTTGGAAAAATTCAATTATTTACAACAATAATAGAATTTTCCACAGGAATGCAATTATTTTTGAATATTTTAATAAAATTGTTCGAAAGAAATCAATTATTTTAAATACAATTTTAATTACATTTTTTTTCAAATAATTCAATTATTCTTTTAGAATTCAATAAAATTCTTCCCAAGAATTCAATTATTCACATAAATAATTCTTCAAAAGAATTCATCAATGCCGATAAATAACATTATTCCTGAAAATTCAATTATATTGATGCATTTTAATAAATTTCTTCGCAAATTTCAATTATTTTCATAAATAACAATATTCATCGCTAGAATTAAATTATTTTCAAAAGTAATAAATTTCTTCTTGAAAATTCAATTGTTGTTAAGAATTTTAATTGTATTATTTCTAAAATTTAATTATTTTTAAAAACTTTTTGATATTCAATGATTTTCAATATCTACTATTTGCATTAAATTTGTAAACAGAATTCAATTATTTTAAAATTTTTTTGTAAAAACCTTGGTAAGAATTCAATTCTTTTCATGAATAATAAAAATTTCTCAGGAATTCAATTATTTAAATTAGAATTTGCATAAAATTATAGTCGAAAGAAATGAATTAGGTATTTAAAATTTTTTTGCAGAAATTAAATTATTTCTATAAATATTTAAAGTCTTTTATAAATAATAAAATTCGTTGCAGGAATTCAATTTATTAGCAGGATAAGAAAGAATTAAATAAATTTTGATAAAAATTAGGAAAAAGTCAGGAAAATAAAATATAGAATGGAATTTTTGTCAGTTTTGAGAAGTGTCTAAAACGAGTTTTTTTTTGGTCGTCAATTTTACTTTTTCGATAGCTACTTTTTTATTACTTTTTTTATTTTGAAAGCTACTTTTTTGCTACTTTTTTAAAATTAATTATCGAGTGTGAAGTCTGCATTTAGTAAAAACTAAAAACATATGTTGATCAAATAACAACAGATAGGAAAAAGTACACTAATAAGAAAACAAAACTTTTAGCACAATATAATAGCGCCAATTCTATTGAATTTAATATTTTTGAAGCAGTAATTTCTGTATTGAATTAAGAAAATATATATTAAAATATAATAATTCAAAATTTAGAACTAGAAGCATAATGTTGTCTAATGAAATATGTAAAATGGTTGAGATGTAGGGTTAATACAATTTTATTAAAAAAATATCAATTATTAGTTTGAAATAAGTGTTGCCATTATTTTAAATATTTTGTTAAATTAATAAATAGTATTTACAGTTTGTATAGATTTTGTATAGACATTTTAAAAAATGTTTATATTTTTAAAAAAAAGTAATGGTCTAACCCTGACTATAGGGTCCAACCTTGACTACACTTTTTTTTAAAATGTTGACAACTTTCTTTAATTTTACCTAAAATAATATACCCAGAACAAATTGTGGTGCATTTTGAATACAATTTTTCCGTTTTTTTTCTCTTGTTTCCTGGTTTCCTCCTTTTTTTGTTATATTTCTTTTCTATTTTCTCATTCAGCGTGTGATTGGACAGTGAATCTATTCGAAAATGTTTTTTACGATGCAATGGTTAGACCAAGAGAGAGAGAGAGAGAGAGAGAATGAGAGAGAGGGGGGGGGGAGGGAGTTGTATCACGAGGAAGGAGAATTTTCATTTCGATAAACGCATGTACCTCGGCGGTGAGATTGAAACTGAAATTGCTCGCGTGGCGGGCACGTATTTTCTGTAGCATAATAATTTCATTCTTCGTACAAGATCAACGGCAGCAGATTGATTGGGATGAAACCCAATGGGAGGATGGGCAACGCGACGCGACGCGCTCTACTCTCTCTCTTTCTCTCTGTCTCTCTCTCTTTTACTCTCTCTATCATTCACTATGTCTCTTTTTCTCTCTCTTTCTCTCTATATATATAGAGAAAGAGAGGGAAGAAAAAAATAAAAAAAATATATATATAGAAAGAGAGTGAGTGAGAGAAACAGAGATAGAAGAGGAGGAGTGAGAGAGGAGCGAAAGAAGAGACAGGAAAAGAAATGGAGAGATTGAAGCTCTCAGCGTGGATTCGTTGAACGTTCAAATCGCGCCGGGATGTGGATGCTTGTCCATATTTCGGGTCGTTGGACCGCACGGAGGGGTTGCTAGGGTTCATTACGGTAATCTTCCCTTCAAAATGTATAATCGTATCTGGAGCTCCGTCCTGTATCGCAACAATATTACTCTCCTATAATTTCCAACCGAAAGCAACCACTTGACAAGTTACACTCCACTATATACGTATATATATATATTTGCCATTCAATATTTCCTTGTTTCACGTATCGCAAGAGTGTTAAAATATTGACGTTTTCTTCATTATTATATGTGTATAACGTTGTCCTCCTCATAAAATTTATATGATTTAATTAATTATCGAATATAAATAAATATATTAATCGTATCATCAAACTACTTCTGTACATATTTACAATTACAAACTATTTTTCCTATTTACAATTGTAAACTGTCTATTTTTCGAGAAAAATTTAGTTATAATTAATTTACTAAATTAATTATTTTTAAGGCTACTTATTCATTCAGTAAACGTTACTAATTAAAATACTCAACTTACTAAAAAAAAACTTACAACCATATGACTAAGATTTAGTAACGTTCACTAAATAAATTAATAGCCTTTTCAAATAAATTAATAGTAGTTCCCCAATACCAATTAATAGTTTTTAATTAAAAATTAGTCAAAATACTCAGTAATTCATTTAATGAACGAATCTTTTTTTCATATTTAATTAGTCAAAACTTAATTTAGATTCAACGAGTAGAATTCGATTTCAAGAAATTGGAAACATTTAAATTATATATAACATATCTCTAATTTTTATTTTCCTCTATTCAGGAATAATTCCTTATAGAAAAACAAGAGATTTTCATTTAAAAAAAAAGCAAAAAGAGAAAGACAAGACAATTCTTTCTTGGTATTAAAGAAAAAAAAAAATTTTTTTTTCCTCCCATAACAAACGGAAATATCAGAGAAAAATCGAGAAATTTTTGTACTAGAATCCCTCTAGATTTTTACACGTTCACGTGGCAACAAGATCACGTACTCGACATGATAAATTGGAGGTAAAAAATAAAAAGACATCGAAAAGAATTGTTAAATTCCACAACCAGAGACGATTCCTGCCTAATTTATCGATATTTTCACAAAGACTTGTCACGGAATACCACAATTTTTTTTTTTTTTTTTTTTTGAGCGCTAAGAAATTTCTTTTTTGCAACGAAAAAAAAGGAGGGAAAACTAAAAAGACTGGGAAAGACAACAACAAAAAATTAAATAAAACTAAAAAAAAACTAAAAAAACTAAGAAATGAAACTAAAATAAAAAATAAAACTAAAAAAAACTAAGAAATAAAATTAAAAAAATAAAACTAAAAATGAGCTAGAAAAATAAAACTGTAATAATCAGAAACAAGGAAAATAAAAGAAACAAAAAAATTAAAACTAAAAAAACCAAAAATATTAAAAGACCCAAAAAAGATCCGAACCAAAAAAGTTAAACTACAGAAAGCAAAAAAAAGACAACTAAAAAACCCATGAAAAATAAAAAAAGAAACCAGAAATAATAAAACTAAAAAATTAAAAAAACCAGAAAACAATAATAAACTAGAAAAACGTAAAACTGAAAAACCAAAATAAGAAAACTAAAAAAGCCCAAGATAAAGAAAACTAAATAAACCAAAAAGAGAAAAGAAAGTAAACAATGAAAATAAAATTAAATAAATAAAAAAATCTTAAAAAGCTCAAGAAAAATAAAACTAAAAAATCAGAAACTAAATAAACCAAAAAATAAAGAAAACTAAAAATCTAAAAAAAGAAAACCCAAAAAAGCGAAAATAAAAAAAACCAAAAAAACTAAGAGACGAAGAAAAATTTAAACCAATGAAACTAAAAAAACGAAAACTAAAAATCCTCCCCCCCCAAAAAAAAACTAAGAAACCAAAAAATGCCCGAGAAAAATAAAACTAAGAAATAAAAAATATTGAAGTAAAAAACCCAAAACAAAAATAAATAAAACTAAGAAAACCAAAAACTAAAATTCAAGAAAAATAAAACTAAAAAACTAAAAATGAGGATATAAAGAAACCCACAAATAAAAATAAATAAAACTATATAAAATAAAATTAAAAAAGCCCTGGAAAAATTAAACCAAAAATACCTAAAATAGAAAACACAGAAAGAAACCAAAGAAAATTAAGAAAAGGAAACTAAAGGAAACAAAAAAAGTAAAACAAAAAACCTTCCCAAAAAACAAGAGAAATAAATAACTAAAAAAATCTTCAAAAGCTCAAGAAAAATAAAACTAAAAAATCAGGAACTAAATAAACCAAAAAATAAAGAAAACTAAAAATCTAAAAAAAGAAAACCCAAAAAAGCGAAAATAAAAAAAAACCAAAAAAACGATAACTTAAAATCCCCCCCCCCAAAAAAAACAAAAAAGACCAAGATAAATAACACTAAACTAACCAAAAAGAGAAAACAAAGAAACAAAAAAAAATAAAACTAAAAAACCAAAAAATGCGCCCAAAAAAATAAAACTAAGATACCAAAAAAATAAAACTAAAAAAACCCCAAAAAAACAGAAAATCCCTAAAAAATGAAATTAAAAAACAAGAAATAAGAACACTAAAAAACTAAAAAATTAAACTAAACAAAAAAAGGAAAACTAAAAATCTAAACAAAGAAAACCAAAAAAAGCAAAAATAAATAAAACCAAAAAAACTATGACTCCAAGAAAAATTTAAACGAATGAAACCAATGAAGAAAGAAAACTAAAAATTCCCAAGAAAAACCTAAAAAATCCCAAGATAAATAAAACTAAACAAACCAAAAAGAGAAAACAAAGGAATAAAAAAAGAATAAATTAAATTAAAATACCAATAAAAGCTTGAGAAAAATAAAACTAAGAGACCAAAAATATTGAAGTAAAAAACCCAAAAAAAAAAAAAATAAAACTAAGAAAACCAAAAACTTTAGTTTTTGGTTTTCTTAGTTTTACTTTTTTTTTAAATTCAACGCAATTGTAAGTGATTAAGATATAGATAATTAAGGGTTTTACGCATATTTTTCTTTCCCCTTCAAAAAAAAAAAAAAAAAAAAAATAGTTTCACACCTGTATAGAGATTAATTGATTTTTTGTACAATCTAATCGATTGCACAGTGTGTCGATAATGAAAAGTCGATGAAACGACAAAACGATCGGCTGATAATGATCAGCGAACATCCCATAAAGGATGTTTCAGTAGAAGGGTTCTGAGGGAGGAAGAGGGGGGGGGGAGAGAGGAAGATCCTTCGGCTTACAGACAAAATTGCCGATCGAGTTATTTTCCGCATAACCGTAGTACAGCCATGATTATTTCGGCGAGTGTCTGCCCGATGTGCAACATTCACGATCGGTTTTGCATATCGATGAGCTCCATAAATATTTATCATTAATTTCAGGCGCGCAACTAATTCTTTATGTGTTGCCATCGTTGAGGATTAATCAGTAATCAGTTCACGTCGTCTCGTTTGCGTCACCTAAGTTTTTCTTCTCTCTCTATCTCTCTTGCTCTCTTTATATATTTCTCTCTCTCTCTATATATATAAAGCCATTCGTCAACTGATAGCATTTGATTTATATCTCAACTTAGACGGGACCATAGTTTTTCCTATACAAATGAATTTGCATCACTGAATATGTAATTTTAACCCCTTCCAGCAATTCGATAGATTTGAAAATAATTCTCGTAAATCTTAATTTATGAATTTAATTTGCAAAAAAAAATTGTTAATTAATTTGGAAAATTTGGAGGATTTTTTTACGAACTTTGCAAAGTTTTATTTACAAAATTCGCAAAATTTAATTTGTAGAATTTAATTTTCAAAATGTAATTACCAAAAAATGTAAATATAAGTAAATTAACAAAATCTAATTTACAAAATTTACAAACTTGGATTAACAGAATATAATTTACAGAATTTAATTTACAGAATTTAATTTACAAAACTAGAATTTAATTAAGATGGAAAATAAAATTAAAGAAATGAAATTTACAAAACTAACAAAAATAAATTTACAAAATGTCATTTTCAAAATTGAATTAAATAGAATTCGGAAATTCGCACTTAATTAAATTAACAAAATTTACAAAATTATATTGATAAAACATAATTTACAAAATTTAATTTTCAAGATTTAATTAACACAATTAAATAATTATAATTTAATGTAAAACATTTACAAAATTTTGAAAATGTAGTTTACAAGATTTACAAAATGTGATTTCAAAAAATTTGTAAAATTAAATTGACAAAATTCAATTCCAATATTTGATTGACAAAATTTAGAAAAATTACCAAAATCTACAAAATTGGATTATCAAAATTGAATTGAATTTAATTAAATTGGAAAATTTACATAATTAAATTAACAAAAATTAATTTGCAAAATTTACAAATTTAGATCAACAAAATTTGATGTTTTTATTACCTATTTTAATTTACACAATTTAATCCACAAAATTTAATTTACAAAATTATATTGAATTGAAAATTTTATATAATGGAAATTTTTCGTCTATTTCACAAAATTTATAAAATGTAATTTACAAGATTTACAAAATGTAATTTTTAAAAAATTTTATGCAAATAAATTTACAAAATTTAATTTACGAAATTAGATTTACAAAACTGAATTGAATTAGAAAATTCAACGAATTAAATTTAAAAACTTTAATGTACAAAATTTACAAAATTTAAATAAACAAAATTTCATTTAATAAATTTAATTTACTATATTTAATTTACACAATAAAATAATAAAATTTTAAAAACAATTTTTTTTTAATACTAAATTTACAAAATGTATTTTAAAAGATTTACAAAATGTGATTTCCAAAAATTTGTAAAATTAAATTCACAAAATTCAATTACAATATTTGATTCACAAAAGTTGGAAAAATTAACAAAATCAACAATATAGGATTCTCAAAATTGTATTAAATTGAATTAAATTGGGAAATTTACACAATTTAATCAACAAAATTTAATTTACAAAATTACATTGAATTGGAAATTTTATATAATGGAAATTTGCTATCTATTTAACAAAATTTATAAAATATAATTTACAAAATTTACAAAATTGAATTGAATTTAATTTGAAAATTCAACCAATTAAATTTACAAAATTCAATGTACAAAATTTACAAAATTAAATGAACAAAATCTGATTTACAAAATTTAATTTACATCAAGATTTAATTTACACAATTAAATAAAAAAAAAATTTAATGCAAAAGATTTAGAAAATTTGTAAAATGTAGTTGACAAGATTAACAAAATGTGATTTCCAAAAATTTGTAGAATTAAATTTACAAAATTTAATTACAATATTTGATTGACAAAATTTAGAAAAATTACCAAAATCTAGAAAATTGGATTATCAAAATTGAATTGAATTTAATTAAATTGGAAAATTTCCATGAATAAATTAACAAAAATTAATTAACAAAATTTGATCTATGAAATTTATTTTCGTTAATTCAATTTACAAAATTTAATCAACAAAATTTAATTTACGAAATTAGATTTACAAAATTTGGTTAAATTGGAAAATTCACCTAATAAAATTTACAAAATTCAATTACAATATAGAATATACAGTGATTGACAAAATCTTGAAAATTTAATTAACAAAATTTACAAGATTGGATTATCAAAATTAGATCAAAAAAATTTGATCTATGAAAATTAATTTCGTCAATTTAATTTACACAATTTAATCAACAAAATTTAATTTATGAAATTGAATTGAATTGGAAAATTCACCTAATTAAATTAACAAAAATTAATTTACAAAATTTACAAATTTAGATCAACAAAATTTGATCTATGAAATTTAATTTTGTTAATTTAATTTACACAATTTAATCAACAAAATTTAATTTACGAAATTAGATTTACAAAATTGAATTAAATTGGAAAATTTACCTAATTAAATTTACAAAATTTACAAAATTAAATAAACAATATTTGATTTACAAACTTTATTTAACTAAATTTAATTTAACAAAATTTAATTTACCAAATTCCTCTAGAACCTAAATTTTTCTAACAACTACTGCCAAACAAAAATCATTCTCCGTCTATTATTAATTTTATCAAAACTTTATAAATTGCCTCCTGAAAAAAAAAAAATTTCTTTCATAAAAAATTTTTTTTTGCAAATCTCGCCCCAAAAAAGTACAAATACGTTTGATTAACAAAATTACTGTACTATTGATATACGATCTTTTTTTTTTTTTTATTGTTCTGTGCGTTATATTGGCCGGGAATGGGACCTTGTATTGCAGTTTTTGGTCTTCGCCCTCGATATTTACATATCTGTTCATTTTGGAGGACGTATTCACATTGGAGTGTACATTTTAGAGGGATATATTCTATTGAGGGCTGGCATGAGTCCAACTGTCCAATATTCCTGCGTTTAATAATCTCGTATGAATCTTTTCACCAAAGCGAAAAGCTCATGTTTGCTAACGAAAATGGAACTACAGAGAGACTCAAACGTATCACACTTGAAAAAATTACTAACCTTTGACATAAAAAACTAAATATATATATATTTATTTATACGGATTATTTAAAAAAAAATTGAAGAAATTTTACATTTTCCTTTTATATTAGCTTTTTGATTTTTTTTTTTATTTATCATTGAATAAATTCACTGAGAAATAATTATTGTTCAAACAAAGAAAATGCTATATAGATGAAATGAATTTTCATCTTTTGATGTTGTACCAACTTTGTAGTTGAAGATTAATTTTATTTTTCTCTTTCTCTCTTTTTAGAAAAAATATTATTTTTAATTTAAATTTTATTCTTTTATGTGCGTATTTACGATAATCGTCTTTTGTTTAATGGATCGTTAAAATAAAATATCAAAGTTGCTTATTTTCCATTTAATTTCTTCAAATTACTAAAAAATTAAAAATATTAATTTTTATCGTATTTTTCATTTTTAGTTAACTTATTTTAATTTTAATTTTTTTAGCTACCTTATTCCTTTAGTTGAATTTGATTTTTCATTAACTTTATTTTATCGTTCAATTTTAGTTAATTTTATTTTCTCTTTGATTTTTGATTTTTAATATTTCTGTGAAAATTTTCGTTTTTTGAAAAAACGGAGGACGAATATTTTTTTGGAATTGCTTTGAGATAAGTGATTTAGAATTTACAAATTAAGGAGGAATTGTCGAATTTATTATGATGGGGTATTTTCCTCAGAAGTTTGAAAGAAAGTAAATCATGACTACTTTTGGGATTAGCTGGAGGATTAAGAAAGTATGGGTTCTAATTTAAGTTTTAGTGTCCAGATAAGTATCGGGATTTAATTTCCCTTCAAACGAAGATTAGGATTTACAATCGTAAAGTAAAACTAATAATGAGATTATACAAATATTTACCGGGCAATATTAAATATCCGGATTATTTCGAGCAACTTGGTAAGATTTTTTGTCGAGTAGTATTAAAATTTAGTATTATTTGATAGTTTTTTAGTATTTTTGTAATTTTTCATATTTTAGTACTTTAGTAATATTTTAGTAATTTAGTATTTTAATATTTTAGCATTCGGTATTTTAACAAATATATCTTAGCAATTTAGTGTTTTGATAATATTTTACTCTCTAAATTTGAATTAGTAAAATGTTTTCCTAATTTGAATTAGTAACTCACTTTTTGCCTTTGAATTAGTAAATTTTACTAATGAATAGTAATTTCTACCAATTTATTAGTGAAATTTACTAATTCAGACACAAATAGTTAATTAAAATTAGTAGCCTTTGAATTAGTAAATTTTACTAATAAATAGTAATTTCTACCAATTTATTAGTAAAATTTACTAATTCAGACACAAATAGTTAATTAAAATTAGTAGCCTTTGAATTAGTAAATTTTACTAATAAATAGTAATTTCTACCAATTTATTAGTAAAATTTACTAATTCAGACACAAATAGTAAATTAAAAATAAATACAAAATAAGTAAAATAGACAAAAATGAGGTAAATTAACGAAATAGGTGAAAATTGAAAGAAAAATGAAAATTCAGTAGTAAAATTGAAAATTCAAAAAAGGAAAAAAAAAATGGTGAAAAGGTGACACTGGTTTTGATATTTCAGCAATACCCTGAAATCCCTAGGTCAAAACTATTTTGACCGGTAACTTTTCACCAAAAGCATCCGCAGGACCATTAGCCAGATTCAAATGTTGCACTTTACGTTTGAGCAAAAGGGAAATATGGAAAATAAAAATTTTTCCGTTTAGTTTTTTTTTTCATTTTTCTTCTTTCAACCCCTCTTTCATCTTTTTTTTTCTCTCGTTGCCACCTCTTGTACGACCACATAAAACTTGTCGATTTTCAACCTTAGAAATACACTCATGGTAATGGCAAGTCCTGCTGCCACCTTCTTTCAACTCACAAACCCCTTTTTCCTCTACCTCCTCCTCCTCCCACTATACAGCGAATGCCAAGCAAGGTCGTCCATATATGTATATTCCCTGGCTCGAAAGCGGTCATTCCTGTTTTCTATTTCTTTCCTCTGATTTTTCTCACCAACATACGTTTCATCTCTGAGTATTCTATATAAACTTGTTATTTTACCGTAGAGCTTTTTCAATTTTTCTTTTATATATATATATATACATGTATTTTTCGAAGTGCACTTCGATTTTTTCTTTCGCTTTCATTTTTTTCCACCCGCACAATAATTCACTTTTGAAACACTCGTCACGATTATGATAGTATTCGCAGGGAATGAAGTCCTTTCTCTTATTGAGTTAAAAAACAAATTAGATGGCAAAATTTAATTTACAAAATTAATTGAATAAGATTTTATTTTCAAAATTTAATTTACAAAATGATGTAAAAATTATGATTAGAATGAAATAAACAATATTTAATTTATAAAATTTTATATAAAAAAAATATTTACAAAATTTATTAAACAAAATTTAAATTTACAAAATTTAAATTAAAAAACTTAATAAACAAAATTTAATTTACAAAATAATTTTAAAATGATGATTAAAATTAAATAAACAATATATAATTTATAAAATTTGATATAAAAATATTTACAAAATTTTATTTTCAAAATTTACAAAATTTACTAAATTTACTAAATAAAATTTAAAATGAATTTTGGATTACGAAATTTAATTTACAGAATGATGTGAAAATGATGATTGGAATGGTATAAACAATATTTAATTCATAAAATTTGATGTACAAATATTTACAAAATTTTATTTTCAAAATTTATTTAACAAAATTTGAATTGCGAAATTTAATTTACAAAATGATGTAAAAATGATGATTAAAATTAAATAAACCATATTTAATTTATAAAACTTGATATTAAAATATTTACAAAATTAGATTAGCAAAATTTAATTTACAAAATTTAATTGAATTGCGAATTCGAAAATTGACACAAATAAAATTAACAAAATTTGATTCATTGTTTAACTTAATAGTATCAAATTGCAACTAATTGATACCAAAAATGTCGATCAAATATAAAATTGTTCAAAATTTTTGTCATCAATTTGATCCACTTTAGTATCAATTTAATGCTTTCCACAGTTTAATTAAGAAAATTTAATTTACCAAATTTGATTGAATTGGAAAATTTACAGAATTAAAAATTCACAAAATTTAAGGGGATTTGAACCTTGATGACGTCACAGTTTGTGCAAAGCATTAGTTTTAAATCTGTGACGTCATCATGGTTCAAATGCCCTTAATTAATAAAAGTTACAAAATGTAATTTACCAGTTTAAATAAAAATTTATATTTGAGAAAATTTTAATTCCAATTTTTATTTCTAAAAATTATCATATATTTTCTAATTGAAATTTTTTTGAAGTTCTAATCGTCGAGATTAGAAAAAGTGTCAAAATTCTGCTTGGAAATAAAAGAAAAATGTGTGGAAAATAAAATCAAATTCTTCGGGCAACTGGTGAAATTCAAATAGTATCAAGAGAGAAAAAATTTTTAATGAATGAAAATTACTTGAATTGAAAATAGTATTGAAAAAATAATTAATTAATAAGAATTAATATTAATATGAATATTAATATTACATTAATTATTAATGTTAATAATTATTAATATTATATTAATTATTATTGTTAATAATTATTAATATTATTAATAAATTTAATAATAAATTAATAATCAATTAATAATAAAAATAATTAATTTTAATTATAACGAAATCATATTCCTACATATAAATCGTATTCGAAAATAATTTATTGATCAAAATTAAGTGTGCATTAAATAATAAAATTCATTAGAGCAAGTTCTAAGCTTAACAAATGCAATAAAGTTTTAATAATTTAAATTATCCTGCATTAACGGGATAGCCTTTTAAAATTATACCGAAAGCGTCCAATTAATAATAATCGTCAAAGAAACAATGCATCGAGAGTTCATACATAATCCAACGAATTTTCCCCTCTCAATATTTATTAATGTTCCGCATGAAAATCTTTTTTTTTTTTTTTAAATATCCCCTTTTATCGTGGCAGACAGATAAATTATCAAAGCAATTTTTTGAAAAATAATTCCCACCCAGAAGAAAATAATTGAATTTTACGCAAAGAGTAGCATATAATTTTGTAGTTATTCAAAAATAAATATATTTTTGCTTGCAATTTTTTTTTTGTCTGATGATTTTTAAAATGGATCTGAATTTTCTTCGGGCGATCAATTTACGAAATTTATTTCTACTTTGACTTTTATTTTGACTTTTATGATTTTTTTCGTTTTTATTTTCACTTTCACTTTCACTTTAGTTTTATTAGATTTTTATTTCCACTCACTTTTTCACTTTCATACTTTCTAAATTTGAATTAATAAAAATGTTCGAATTAGCAAATTTTACTAATGAATTAGTAGAAATGACTATTTATTAGTCAACTTTACTAATTTAAATTAGTAAATATTTTTAGTAATTCAAATTAACAGAGTAGACTTTTAAATACACTTCCACTAAAGGTTTGACAAATTTTTAGTTTCATTTTCTATCAAAGTGAAACTGACAATAAATTTTTTTAAGCTGAAAGTTAAAATAAAAATGAAAGTGAAAATAAAAATCTATTAAAGTGAAAGTGAAAATGAAAGTCAAAGTAAAAATGAAATTACATAATTATTTTTATTTAGTTCCGTAGGTTATTAGTTATTTAGCTATTTAATTATTTGGACGTTACTAATTCAAAATTTATAATATTTATAAAAATGTTTACTAACTTGAATTATTATTAGTAAATTTTGCTAATAAATTAGTAAGAATCACCATTTATTACTGATCACAACTAATAAACTTGAATTAAATTAAAGGAATTATGATTTATTATAGTTAATTTTAATAATAAATTAGTAGAAATCACTATTTAAATTTATTAATTAAAAAGCAAAAAGTCAGTAAAAAACTGCTCATAAATTAGTTGAAATTACTATTTATTTGTGAAATTTACTAATTCAAAAGCAAAAAGTCAGTTACTAATTCAAATTAATAAACATTTTTCCTAATAGAAAATTGTTCTTAGTAAATATTTTTTTTATCAAAATAGCGCATAAAATTTGTTTAGTCAAAGAATTCCACCTCCATTTCTTTCATATATATTTCATATATTTCTGAATTCAAGTATAAGGTTCATTTTCAAATATTTAAAATGATATTCGATGTGAAAAGGGCGCAGGCAGTCGGAATCTCAAAGTACATTTCGCCTGCGGACGTTTAGAAAAGGTTATATTCACGTAGACTCCTATCTTCCTCCCTCTTTTTTCTATAAATCCAGAGTTTTTTGGTGCAAGTTTTATGTACTTTAGTCCAAAATGTTAAGTTGGGTGAGAGACAACAGAGAAACGGACGAGCTTTCATTTCGATGCACGAAACTTTCTTTCTTTTTTTGCCTGAAAATTTTTTTCTTTTTTCCGTTTTTGTCAGTAGAAGGAGGGGGAAAAAAAGTTGGGTTCTCGTCAAGCGACCAAGAAAGAAAAAGTCAGAAAAGCGTTAGCTTCGTTTAGACATTTGCACTGCAGAGAGAGAGAGAGAGAGAGAAAGAAGAAAAATACCTAACGCGAGTGCAGAAAGGTTAAACTAGATTCTGTTTTTTATTTTCCTTTTTTCCCGGTGACAAAAGATCGAAAAAGTAAGAAAGGTGAAAAATATATATATAAGGAGAAAATGTTCCAAGTTTTCTTTTCTCTTTTTTTCTTTTGGTATCGTGTGGGTACTTTAGCCAAGACACACATTGAAAAGAACAGCAAATTGACACCGACGATTTCCGGTAAGTCGCTGCCGACATTCGTAAACACTGTGTGACTTTGAACTCTCAAGTGAACTCGAGGGAAAATTTTTGAAGACGATATTTGAGGGTTGAGAGATATGAAGAAAGGTGAGAAAGAAAAGAAAAATAATGAGAAAGAGAGAAGACTATTTCGCGCATGAAACTGAGATATTCCCAGTGGTATATCTCTCTCTTCAAGTTTTTAAATCAGTAAAAGTCATTTAAACTTTCTTCCCCTGCGTCTTACTTTCAACACTTGATCGACTTCTTTTCATCATCTTCTCTCTTTCACTGTTGTTCACGGTTTTCCTCCATTGCGATTTCATTCGACTTCTTATTCTTCTTCTTTTTCTTCTTCTTCTTTCCAGTCATCCGAATAACTTGCTGGGAAATTTAAGAACCCTTCTCTATATTTAATTTGATATTAAAATTTCTAAACGATAAGAAAACAGAGGAAAGAAATTTGAAACCAGTTTGAAAATTTAAGAAAAAGAATTGAATCTAGAAAAAATAGTACTGCTTTTTCTACTGAAAAAGCAGAATTTTAATTTCATTAGAATCTATAAAATCATTCTATGTGAATTCTAGTGAATATTCAACACAATTTCACTAGAATGATTCTATAGAATTTCTACATGGCTATACTACTAAATTTCACTGATTTTAAATTAGAAAGAATTTAAATTCGTGAAATACCATTTCACAACTTTATATTATTGAGTAACTAAATTTTACATTTTTCTTTAAATCAATTAATTTTCGAAAAAGTTCTTTGACAATTTTCAAAATCTATTTATTTACAATATTCAATTTTACAAATTTCAATATTAATCGTAAATTTTTCAATTAAATATATATTAGAAAATAGAAAATAAAAACTTTAAATAATATAAAAAAATGTTCGATTAAGCTTTTTGAAAAGCTTGAAAATTTGTTCCATAGAATTTGATAATTAAAATTTTATAAAAAAAAATGCAAATTTTCAAAAGATTTCAATTTGAAACTTTTAAATTGAAAAACTTTTAAATTCAATTATTTCTAAAAATTGCAATTATTAGTAACTTCTCAAAAATTCCAAAATTATTATTTCAAATTCATTTGTTTAGAATTCAATTTTACTAAATTTGAATTATTTGAAAATTGTTCAATTAAATATGTATTAGAAAATAAAAAATCAAATAATTTAAAAAAAAATTTAATTAAAGTTTTTCAAAAAAATTAATTCTACAGAATTGTTATTTAAAAATTAAAAGTATGATGAATTCAAATTTTCAAAGATTTTAATTTGAAACATTTTCAAAATTCAACTATTTCTAGAAAACTCAAGCTGTAATACATTTATTATTCAATTAATATCTACAATTTTAAATAAAATCCACACTTAAATTAATTTTTATTAGACAATTCTACGAGAATTCAATTATTAAAATACAAAAATAAATAATTCATTGAATAATTGAATGTTTCTTTGAATTAAATTCTCATAAAGAATTTTATCAACAAATTTTGAAAATATTAAATTCTTTCGACGAATTTTAATAAAATTTTTAAGAATAATAACATTTTTTCGAGAAATACGATTAAAAATGTATTTAAAATAATTTTAATTCTGCGATGAGTTTTATTATTTATGAAAATAATTACGGACGAATTACTGCCAAAAATATAACTAGTCCATAAAATCGATATTTTATATTATACGAATATTGTGCTTCTTCAAAATTATTTTCAATTCAATTATTATTTTTAAGAATTTTTCACTAAAATTTTCCAATCAATTAATTTTCAAAAAAGTTCTTCTACAATTTTTAAAATAAATTTATTTACAATATTCAATTTTATAAATTTCAATTATTCGTAAATTATTCAATTAAATATATTTTAGAAAATAAAAACTTCGAATAATATAAAAAAATTCAATTACACTTTTTCAAAAAAATTAATTTTAAAATTCAATTATTTCTAAAAATCTACGCTATATGGCTTTTAATATTCAATTATTATCTAAAATTTTAACTAAAATTCATTTTTAAATTAATTTTTATTAGAAAATTCTACTAGAATTCAATTATTTAAAGACAAAAATAAATAATTTATTGAACAATATTGAATGTTTCTTAAAATTCAATTCTCATAAAGAATTTTATCATCATATTTTTAAATAATTGAATAGTTTTAATGACTTTTAATAAAATTTTTAAGAATAATCATTAATCACACTTTCCGAGAAATTTGATTAAAATTGTATTAAAAATAAAAATAATTGAAATTCTGCATTGAGTTTTATTATTTATGAAAATAATTGAATTCCTTAGAAGAATTTAACTATTTTTTAACATAATTAAATTTTTGCCAAGGATTTAACTAAAATTTTTCTGTAAATCTATTAGTTTTAATAATTTTTGAAATAATTTTTTGAGAATTTTCAAATTCATTTGCTTTTAACTGAAATTCATTTTCAAATCAATGTTTTGAATTTTTATTAGAATATTCTACTAGAATTCAATTATTTAAATACAAAAATAAATAATTTATTGAATAATTTAATTTTACTTAAAATACAAATTCTCAGAAAGAATGTTATCAATAAATATTTTAATAATTGAATTTCTGCAATAATATGTAACTTCTCCAAAAATTTTTTTTTTTTAGTGTCAACTAAAAATTTTCTATAAATCCATTATTTTCAATAATTTTTGAAAAAGTTTCTTGAAAATTTTCGAATTTATTTGTTTTTAACTGAAATTCATTTTTAATTTTAAAATAAAAAATAATTAAAATTCTGCAATGAGTAGGTACTATTTATGAAATTGAAAATAATTAAATTCCTAAAAAGAATTTTTTTATTTAGAAAAGTAATTGAATCCCTGTAAAAATGTTATTTATATAAAAATAATTGAATGTTATTGCGAACAAATTTATAGAAAATTTTATAAATAATTGAATTTCTGTGAATTTTTTATTATTTTATGAAAAAAATTAAATGTTTGCGTAGAATTTTATTAAAATTTTTTCAAATACTTGAATTCTTTAGGAATATTTTATTAAAATAATAGATACTTTCAAGAAAACTTTGTTAGTTAAAAATTAACTTTCCTCAAAGTCACTATCAAAAGGGATGATTAAAAATTTGGTGATATTCGAATTTATAATTAGAATTTGAGTAAAATTTTGTCTTAAACAAAAATTAAGTATTAAATGAAAATTTGAGCAAACAAATTTTCACACTTTCTCTCTCAAAATTTTATATATAATAGCGAAATGTTACATTTTGCCAAGAGACAATATTTACTAAATGTAAAATGCATATTACATGCATATATGTAAATTGTAAGCCACTCGAACTTGGAATTTTGGACTGAAACAGCATGAGTCACATCATGAACCAACCGCTTTTCGAGAATTGCAATGCTAAACGTGCTGTTTATTAATGCCAACACTCAACATGGCTAATAACTTAACCTCATCTGGTTGTCGCGAATCGAGAACTCCACAGTAATGAAAATGGCAAAGGACGAGAGACAACTCATAAGCCACACTGAATTCTTTTTTCCCCTTTCATTTTGCAAAAAATCATTTTAAAAATTACGAACTAATGTGTAAAAAAGAACATCTTCAACCTGTTTCTCTACTTCAAAATTGTCTTTGCTTACTAAAAAAAAAAAGAAAAGAAACGAATTTTTACTGTTTCTCTAAATAAAATCCTCCTTTCTTGTAAAATTGCCCAATTAAATAATAAACTTTGTGTGATGCCTAATTAACTACCTGAAACAAGTTGTATATTTTGAGCATTATCAACGTTCCAAACACCATAATCAATGATGATTATTGCTAATAATTGCCCATCATTTTGCAAATGAAATGCAACAACAATTAGTAATTCAGAAACTTGAAAATTCTTTCGAGAACATTTAGGTATGTACACTCGAATTAAAAGTTTGTAATCAAAGAATTTATACAAAATTAAGATGACTGTAAAGATGGGACGGAAGGAAATGTTTATATTCTTGAATGAAGATTTTATCGAAACAATTAAAACAAATTTTTTTTTCTCAAGAATATACTACATTCCATTCTTTGCATGAACGTTTTGTGAGAAAATTTTTGTGAAATCATTTTAGGGTTGCGACAAAAATTTAATTTTGTTATCCCCTGACTTTTCATTGATTTCCAAACAAAACTTTAACTTTTTTCTAGACCCTAAAGAATATTCTGATTCATTCTAAAAATTATTCGATAGTCAAAAAAATGTTCTATCACATTTATTATTTACGAATTTTTAAAATTATTTAATATTAAATTTCTATCTCAAATTTTGACTGAAATTCACTTTTAAATCAATTTTTATTAGAAAATTCTGCGAGAATTCAATTATAAAATTCTCATAAAGAATTTTATCAACAAATTTTTAAATAATTTAATTCTTTTGACGAATTGTAATAAAATTGTTAAGAATAATTATATTTTTCGAGGAATTCGATTAAAATTGTAATAAAAATAATTTAAATTTTGCGACGAGTTTTATTATTTATAAAAATAATTGAATTCCTGTAAAAAATTTTATTAATTATGATAATAATGGAATTATTGCGAAGAAATGTATAAAAAATTTGTAAACACTTGAATTACTGTGAAATTTTTATTATTTAAGAAAATAATTAAATTTTTGTGTAGAATTTTATTAAAAAAGTTTTAAATAATCGAATTTAATTATTTTTAATAATTAATTTAATATATATTAAAAAATTTAACTAACTTCAGAAAGAATTTAAATTCTTAAAATTTTTTTCAAAAATCTAAGTTTTTAAAAATTATTCTTAAAATTTAATTCTCATAAAGAATTTTACCAACAAATTTTGTAAATAATTGAATTCTTTTTGACGATTTTAATAAAATTGTTAAAAATAATTATATTTTTCGAGGAATTCGATTAAAATTGTATTAAAAATAATTGAAATTCTGCCATGTGTTTTATTATTTATGAAAATAATTGAATTATTGCGAATGTATAAAAAATTTTTAAACAATTAAATTCCTGTAAAATTTTTATTATTTAACAAAATAATTAAATTTTTGGGTACAATTTTATTAAAATTTTTTTAAATAAATACTTTTGAAAAACTTATTAAAATCGTAGATACTAAAAATTTTTAAATTAAATTTTATTACTTTTAAAAATAATTGAATTCTTGTTATAAATAGTATTATTTTTGATAATAATTGAATTTTGCAATGAATTTTATTAAAATTCCTAAAAAATAATTGAATTTTGTCGAAGAATTATTGAAAATAATTGTATTCTTGTGATGAATAATTAAATTTATAATGAATTTTATAAAAATTCCTGAATAAAATTCATTTACTTAAAGATAATTGAAATGTTGTCGAGTTTTTTTTAGATTTTTTAAAAATAATTAAATTTCTGCGAAGAATTTTATAAATTTTGAAAATAATCGAATTCTTGTGATGTATAATTGAATATACAATGAATTTTATAAAAATTCCTGAATAAAATTCATTTATTTGAAGATAATTGAAATGTTGGCGAGAATTTCTTTTTAGATTTTTTGAATATAATTGAATTTCTGCTAAGAATTTTATAAATTTTGAAAATAATTAAATTGTTGTTATAAATAGTATTATTTATGAAAATAATTGAATTTTGCAATGAAATTTATTAAAATTTTCTAAAAAATAATTGAATTTTGTCGAAGAATTTTGCTATTCATTTATATAAAGATAATTGAAATGATGGCGAGAGTTTTTTTTAGATTTTTTAAAAATAATTGAATTTCTGCGAAAAATTTTATAAATTTTGAAAATAATTGAATTTTTGTGATGAATAATTGAATTTACAAAGAATTTTATAAAAATTCCTGTATAAAATTGAATTTTGTCGAAGAATTTTGCTATTCATTTATATAAAGATAATTGAAATGTTGGCGAGTTTTTTAAAAATTTTTAGACATCGTTGAATTTCTACAAAAAATTTTATTACTTTTGAGAATAATTGAATTTCTGCATCATTTGTAACTTCTCAAATATTTAATTTTTTAAGGGATTTTTTAACTAAAATTCTTCTATAAATCCATTACGTTTTATAAGTAATTAAAAATATATTAAAAAATTTACCTAATTTTAGAAGAATTTGAATTCTTAAATTTTTCAAAAATCTAAGTTCTTTAAAATTTCTAATTAAATTCATTGAAAATTGAAATATCTTATAACATTTTAAATTTTTGAAGTTATTCTATTTATGAAAATTGTAAACGCAACTCTTTTAAAATTCAATAATTTTGAAATATTTAGGTAAAATTATTCATTACATAATTTCTAAGTAATAATTTTACGATTGTTTTTCAAGAATTAAGTTATTTAGAAAGAAATTATTGTCGAAAATTGAAAAAATTGAAGGTTCTTTGTATTACATTTCGTGGTCATTTAATAGTTAATGAGACAAACAAAAAGGATACCAAAATTCAGAATTTTCTTATATGAATTCTAAAATTCTAATTTTTTCCAGTACTTTTAATAGAAATCCTTGACTTTTTCCTAATTTTCCAGATCAACTCTATTTTCTCTGACTTTTCCCTGAATTTTCTTATAAACCCTGTATTTTCAATTTTAATTTTCAAGTTAACAGTAAAAAAAAAAAAACAAAAACAAAATTCACATTTAAAAGGAACTTTTAATACTTTATTTTGAAGAAAATTACCAAAAAATATTAAATAAAAATCAGTTACAATTTCTCGAATTAATTTTTCTTTTTGAACAAAAAAAAATTTCACACTTGTTTTTCTTTCTCATCATCATTGTTATCTCTGATTTTTCATTCTCTCCTCCTAAAGATCACTACTTCCTTGTCTGTATTTATTTATATGTATATCACATACCTCCTTGTATTGAATTGAAAATTTCTCAAAGTCAAGTAGCCGGCTCTCGCGCAGTTTGTAGAATCCTCCCCCCTCGGACCCCCCTCTCTCAGTAAACATGAATCTTTTCATCAATACTTGTTGATATGCATTACCCCTAGATCATGCGATCTCAGTGAATCAGCTTTGCAATAGCGCCGAATGAAAATCAGATAATCAGTCTTCTTATACTTTTCGCTAACAAAAAGGAAAAGAAAAGAAAAATAAATAAATAATACGATACAGTATAGAGTATATTTTCCCCGTACTATATATGAGATTAAATTCCAAACAACCTTTCGCTAAATCTTTTATTTTTTTTTCCTCTCCTCTCGATATAAAATTGAACGAAAGAGATTTCAGAATTTTGTGTTTCTGACGCTTACATATATATTCTTCTTTGTGGTTTAAAGGAAGAAACGCTGACAATGCGTATAGTTATATATATATATATATATATATATATATATTGGATGCGTTATATAGTACCGCAATTACCATACAGGGACCAGTTCAAACAGACGGAGACGTATGTATGTACTTACGGCTCGTCAGCGTATTTGAATTTCGTATTCAAATGACGCGTCTCTCGCTTTAGAGGAGTCTAGATGGCTTTCGGTCGGTGAGTGTATGTATATATATATATATATATTCAATGGTCGCGATTGCACTTAGTATTTCGTCCTGTCAGTGTTAACGGCAGAACGCGTAAACGCAAACACTGACTTGCATCCCTTCTCAATTCTCTACCGAAATTCTGAGCATGGGGGTTAGAGATTCCTATTCCTTGTTTCCACTCAAGTTTGAGCTTCTTGCGGAAGGTTCAAACAGTTTAATTTATTCACTAAGTCTTCACTTGATTCACACTCATGTTCACACTAATTTTCTTTAACACTATATACAAGGAGAAAATTTATTCCTGATATTTCATTGAATTTAGTTCGGTAAAATTGGAATGAAAGGGTAAAAAAGAAATTTTTAAGAACTGGTACTGAAAAAAACATTTTTTTTCAATTGATAGCGGAAAAGAGTTTCTGATGAACCTCATGGGGAAAAATCCGAAATCTTCCATTTTTACTAAATTAAATTCAGGGTTGTCAAAAGGTCAGGAAAAAGTCAGGGAAAAATCAGGGATTTTTGTTAAAAGTACTGGAAAAAATTAAATGGTTAGAATTTATAAACAAATTCTGAACATTTTGTGTCTTTTTATTTGACTCATAAATTATGAAATTACCACAAATTCTAAAATAACCTTAAATTTTTTCTATTTTTGACAAAAAGATATTTTAAACGCATCTTCATTCTATTGTAGAACAGCCATACAGTTATTACTTATAAATTATTTAATGAAGTATTTTTTTTTCTAATGTTAATTTCAATTCTGTTAATTCTTTCCAGAAATTCATTTATTTTCAAAAATTTGAAAAAAAAAATTCTCAACATTTCAATTATCTTTCTATATAAATAGCAAATTCAATTTTATACAGAAATTTTTATAAAATTCATTGTAAATTCAATTTTTCATCACAAGAATACAATTATTTTCAAAATTAATAAAATTCTTCCCAGAAATTCAATTTTTTTTAAAAAATCTAAAAAAAATTCTCGCCAACATTTCAATTATCTTTATATAAATGAATAGCAAAAATCTTCGACAAAATTCAATTCTTTTTTAGGAATTTTAATAAAATTCATTGGAAAATTCAATTATTTTCATAAATAACACTATTTATAACAAGAATTCAATTATTTTCAAAAGTAATGAAATTCAATTATTTTCAAAAATTTTTCTAAAAATTCTTGTCAACATTCCAATTATTTTTATAAATCAATAGCAAAATTCTTCGCCGAAATTCTATTTTATTCAGAATTTTTTATAAAATTCATTGTAAATTCAATTATTCATCACAAGAATTCAATTATTTTCAAAATTAATAAAATTCTTCGCAGAAATTCAATTATTTTCAAAATGAATAAAATTCTTAGCAGAAATTCAATTATTTTCAAAATGAATAAAATTCTTAGCAGAAATTTAATTGTGACGCGATCTGAAGAAAGGGACCTTAGAAGCAAAAAATTATAGGTTATGTTTGCAATTTTTTAAATGAAAATACAAAAAAAGGATCAACTGTCAATATAAATCATTAAAGTTTAAGTCTTCATTAAAACTAAAATATTTAATAAACACTGATTTTAATTCGAAATAAGTAAAAAGAAACTTTCAAACAAGAAAAAAGTAACTCTAACCCAACCTTAAAATGATTTGCTTCTAAGGTCCCTTTCTTCAGATCGCGTCACAATTATTTTCAAAAAATCTAAAAAAAATCGCTAACATTTCAATTATCTTTATATAAATGAATAGCAAAATTCTTCGTCAAAATTCAATTCTTTTTTAGGAATTTTAATAAATTTCATTGCAAAATTCAATTATTTTCATAAATAATACTATTTATAACAAGAATTCAATTATTTTTAAAAGTAATAAAATTCAATTATTTTAAAAAATTTTTCTTAATTCAATGATTTTTAATATTCTACTATTTTAATAAAATTTTCCAAAAGAATTCAATTAAAAAGTTTTAATAATAAATTATTTTTCAAAAAAAAAAAGTTTCACAGGAATTTAAATTATTTAAAATAGAATTTGCATAAATTTTTTCGAAAAAATCAAATCTTTTAAAATTTTCATTAAATTCTTCGCAGTAATTCAATTATTTTCATAAATTTTAAAATTCTTTTCAGCGACTTAATTATTTTCATAAATAACAATATTCATCACAAGATTTCAATTATTTTCAAAGGTAATAAAATACAATTATTTTCAAAATTTTTAATAAAATATTGCAAAATTTAATTATTTTTTAAAATAATGAAAAATTTACAAGAATTCAATTATTAAAAACATAGAATTTGCATAAATTTTTTCGAAAAATAGTCAATTGTTTGAAACTTTTTTATAGTTTTCGCAATAATTCAATTACTTTCGTAAATAATAAAACTCCTTGCAGAATTTCAATTATTTTTAATACAATTTTAATCAAATTCTTTGGAAAATGTAATTGTTCTTAAAAATTTTATTAAAAATCGTTAAAAAAATTCAATTACTTAAAGATTTTGATGAGAAAATTCTTTATGAGAATTTAATTTTAAAAAAATTTAATTATTCAATAAATTATTTTTGTTTGTATTAAAATAAATGAATTCTCGTAGAATTTTCTAATAAAAATTGATTTAAAAATGAATTTCAATTAAAATTTTAAATAATAATTGAATATTAGAAACATTTTAGGATAAATTCAATTTTTTTTTACAAGAATTGATTTATAGTTATTTTTATCAGTTAAAATTTTTTGATAATAATTGAATATTTAAAGCATTGTAGTGTGAATTTTTTGGAAATAATTGAATTTTCAAAAGGTTTTGAAAATAATTTGAAAATTCTCAAAGAACTTTTTTAAAAATTATTAAAAATAGTTGGTTTAAGGAGAATTTTAGTTAAAAATTCTAGAAAATAGTAATTGAATTGAAATGATAAAAATAATTTTAAAGAATTTACAGTAACATTATTCTTATATTATAATATAAAAGTAATGATTTTATCACTCAGTCACCTTTAATAATTATAAAACAATGAAGAAAGCGATCATTTCGAGTTGAAGACTCGGAGTGATCGATATCTTTATGTTTTATAACAAACTTTTATAAGTTATTGAATTTCAAAAAGGTTTGAATTTGAAATTTTTAAAATCTTAATTCCTATGGAAAAATAATACCTAAGGATTAAATATTTATTTAAAACAGAAGTTATTCATTTTTTCGAATAATAACAGGAGAAAGTGATAATTTTGTCTGAAAATCATGGAAAAGACAGGAAATAACAAAATTAAATTTTTAATATTTAATTAAAGGCAATTAAAATATTTATAATAATGAAAGCGAAAATGGTGAATTTGATATATATAATTACCTTTGTCAAATCAGTGTAACTCCATTTATTATTATTTAATTTCTATTCGTATAATAAATTTCAGTAAAATTCATCCTGAGTGCTCACTCTCTAGTCGGAAAATATACAAAATTTGAATCCCTGACCACTTTTGCAAGTTCAAAGTAAACTTGACTCAGAAATTACGTCCCACAAATGTTACCTGTTGGTTCGTAGTCATGGGAAACGTTACAAGTCCGAGTGTCAGGAAGTCGACACACCACTTGTCGGAAGTGGATATCAGAGCTGTAGACAGTGCCAGAGAGTGAGAGTGTACGAGCGAGAGAGAAATTTAGTGCGAAAAAGAGAAGGAGAGAGAGAGAGAGAGAGAGAAATTCAGTGAGAAAGAGAGAGAGAAGCAAAAAGAGAGATTGAGAGAGAAAGAGACAGGTAAACAAGAACGAAAGTAAAACTATGTATCAAAATAATGTAAACTTTAGAATATCAAAAGATAAACTCTGTGACATGGGGAAAAAATTAATTTTCGTTTATGAAAAGTTTGAAAAAGAGAGAGAGAGAGAAATCTTTCTCTCTCTCTCTCTTCTGGAGGTCGAGGGTTGAGTGACTGTATGTGCGTTAAGTGTATATACGTGTGTGCGTAAATTAGCCAGGATATAGAAACTGGCTCTGAATATAAAGCAAAAGGGGGATGGAAATGGTCAAAATGGTTTATAAAGTTCGTGGGTTGGATTCTGGGTAAACGGAGTTTGGGTTCATGAGATGGAGTTTGCATTAATCAGGCAGGAGAGTGGTTTTATGAGTAACGTGAAGGTACCGACAGATAGACGACTGACAACCTGCTTTTGCAAAGGATGGATTGCATGTTTTCAAAAATGCCAACAGAAAATTTAATCTAAAAAGCGAATTTAAAAGAATTTCTTTTTTCCCAGAAAATTTATAATATAAACATAGAATTTAAAGAAAATAAAAATTAAAACTCTCGCTTCAATTCAAATAAATGAGAATACACTGAAAAAAAAAAATTTATTTGATTCAAATAACCGATTTATTGACTATTAACAATTAAGTATTTACTTGAATCAGATAATATTTATTGGAGTCAATTAAATGGTATTTGAACCAATAATTTCTGTATTTGAAGCAAATATCATTTAATTGACTCCAATAAATATTATTTGATTCAATTTAATATTTAATTGATAACTAGCAACAATTCTACATTCTTACTGTCTTTTTTTTAAAATAGAATTAGCAATTTTAAAAATAATAGAATTTAAAAAATTTTTTATCTTAAATTTTTGTTGAAAACACTAAAAAAAATTCAATTTTGGAGAAATTATAAATAATTGCAGAAATTCAATTCTTAAAAAAAAAATAAAATTCAACTATATTCAAAATTTGAAAAAACTCGCGTAGAAATCCCAATTATTTTTATAAGTAACAAAATTTTTCTAAAAATTTCAATTATTTTTATAATTGTCAAAAAAATTCTTATCCTAATTTCAATTATTTCCAAAATTTTTCTAATTTCAATGATTTTCAATATCTACTATTTTAATAAAATTTCCCCAAATTATAGTTAATAGTTAATTAATCGGTATAGAAAAAATTTTATAATAAAATTCCTTTGAAGAATTTTTTTTATTTAGGAAAATAATTGAATTCTCGTGAAGAATTATGTTAAAATTTTTTATGATTCTAATTAAATTCTTTTTGAAGAATTTCTTTGAATTTTTTTTTTTAAATATTAAAAATAATTCAATTTTATGAACAATTTTTTGTCAAGTTTTTAAAATAATCGTGTTTGTTAATAATTAAAATTAAACATTTAATGATTGAATTTTCTTAAAAATTTCGAAAATAATTGAATTTTTAAAAAAAATTTTATAACAAATTAAGAGAAAAATTGAATTCTTTCGTGAAATTTTTTTGAAAATAATTAAAGTTTTTCAAAGAATTTTACTATTTAATTATTTTTAAATATAATTGAATTGTTTTGAAGGATTTATTAAAAATTTAGAAAATAATTGAATTTTTGCAAAGAATTTTACTATTTACAAATATAATTGAATTTTTTTTTTTTTTAAGAATTTATTAAAATTTTAGAAAATAATTAAATTCTTTTGAAATTTTCTATATCGAATTACAAAAAAAATTGAATTCTTTGGTGAAATTGTATTAAATATAATTGAATATTTATAAAGAATTTTACTATTTATAAATATAATTTCGAAGGATTTTAAAAATTTTAGAAAATAATTGAATTTTGGCGAAAAATATTATTAGAAATTAAAAAAAAAATTCTGTCATGAAATGTTATTAAAATTGTTTTGAATAGAATTGAATTTTTGCAAAGAATTTTACTATTTATAAATATAATTGAATTTTTTTGAAGAATTTACAGAAAGTTTATAAAATAATTGAATTTTCGAAGAATTAATGAAAATTTTAGAAAGTAATTGAATTTTTTTGAAATATGTTGTATCGAATTAAGAAAATAATTGAATTGTTCTGAAATACTTTATATCGAATTAAGAAAATAATTGAATTCTTTTGAAAAATTTTATAACGAATTAAGAAAAAAAATGAATTATTTCGTGAAATTTTTTTTTAAAATAATGTAATTTTTGCAAAGAATTTTACCATTTAAAAAAAATAAATTGTTTCGTAGGATTTTATTAAAATTTTAGAAAATAATTAAATTTTTGCAAAAAATTTCACCTTTTATAAAGATTAATTTTAATTCTTACGAAGAATGTTATTATTTATAAAAAAAAATTAATTGAATTCTTGCGAAGGATTTTATTAAAATTTTTGAAATTAATAAAGAAGAATAATTAATTAGTAAATTAGTTAATAATTGAATTTTTTGAAAGTTTGAATTTGAAATTATTCAAAAATTCATATTTAAAAATTAAAAAATTTTTTAATTCGCACAATAATAATAAATTAAATATTACTTTATGCGCGCTGGCGTGCGTAACATTTGCTAGTAATAACTATAATTATTACTATTAATTTTTTTAAATAATTTTATTATGAATTTTATTAATAATTTTGTTATTATTATTATTATTTTTATTATTATTATTATTAATATTATTACTATTATTATAAATATATGATTTTTTTATTGAAAATGGAGAAATTTTGACAATGAAAATCGTGGCAATTATTCGTGACGACGAATAAACGTCATCAATTTTAAATCGAACGAACGTTTTTGTGCAGATTGCCTGTCAGCAAGTAAAATCATTCAGCGAGCGCACGTGTATATATGTACATATATGTGAGAGGGATGCGCGATCGAATGCATTTAAATACGCGGAACGATAGAATGCAAAAACAGTAGCGATAGAATAGTATAGAGAGAGAGAGAGAAAGAGAGAGAATGAGAGGGGTGGCGAAAGTATTCTCGTAAAATTAGCGTATTTCTCGCGTTGTCTATACATATATATTGCCAACGATCGAACCAATCGCTGTTTCCATGAATAAAAAAAAATAAAAAAAAAAAATTTACAATACACTCTTCCAAAAAACTTATAATAAATTTTCCTTTTTTCGTTACTCTCGAATGGACATAAATCGAAAAAGAAATCGAATATTGTAAATTGTGTCAATTTCTTTACGCGGAGAATTTTTAGACCCAATTTTCCAAAGATGAAAATGTAAAGAAAAATCAGATACGAATATGTATGTGAATAAATAAAATAAAGGAAATAATAAAAAATAAATATGAAAATTAAAATAATTGACAAAATAAATAAGAAAAATAAAATAAATGACATTCATCTTGAGTTTTTTTTTTATTTCCACTTTCACAGAATTTTATTTTCACTCTCATTTTCACCTTTTAATATCTGTCAAAATGAAAGTGAAAATAAAATTCTGTATGTGAATATATAAAATAAATGAAAAAATAAATATGAAAATTAAAGTATGAATGACAAAATAAATAAGAAAAATAAAATAAAGGACTTTCATCTTTACAGTTTTTTAGTTTTATTTACACTTTCACAGAATTTTATTTTCACCATTGATATCTGTCAAAATGAAAGTGAAAATAAAATTCTGTCAAAGTGAAAGTGAAAGTGAAGTTTTATTAAACTGAAAGTGAAAGTTTTAAAAAATGAAAATGAAATTACATAATTTATCGCTAGGAAAACATTTTCCAAACTAGTAGGGGTCGATTATGTAATTTAATTTCTTCTTTGAGTTTCGTTTTCACTTTCGCTTTATTTAATTTTCACTTTCACTTTCACTTTGACAGATTTCTATTTTTAATTTTATTTCCACTTCTACTTTGCTAGATTTTTATTTTTCAAAGTGAAAATAAAAGTCGAAATAAAATTCAGTCAAGTGAAAGTGAAAATCAAAATTTATCAAAATGAAAGTGAAAAAGAATGTCAAAGTGCTTATGAAAAAGATGGATCTCTGAGAATACATTTTCTGATTAGAAACTCATTTTTCAACTAAGTATAGGAATAATACCTTTTTATCTAATAATACATTTTCGAACTAGGAAAATATTTTTCCTTGAGAAATACGTTTTCCTACTAAAAATGTTAAGAGAAATAAATTTTCCTACTAAAAACGTTGAGAGAAATACATTTTCCTACTAAAAATGTTAAGAAAAATAAATTTTCCTACTAAAAATGTTAAGAGAAATAAATTTACCTACTAAAAATGTTAAGAGGTTTTCTCTTTTCTCTTAACATTTTAGTAGGAAAATGTATTTCTCTCAACGTTTTTAGTAGGAAAATTTATATCTCTTAACATTTTTAGTAGGAAAATGTATTTCTCTCAACGTTTTTAGTAGGAAATTTTTTTTTTCTTAACATTTTTAGTAGGAAAATGTATTTCTCTCAACGTTTTTAGTAGGAAAATTTATTTTTCTTAACATTTTTAGTAGGAAAATGTATTTCTCTCAACGTTTTTAGTAGGAAAATGTATTTCTCAAGGGAAAATATTTTCCTATTAAAAATGTTAAGAGAAATATATTTACTTACTAAAAATATAAAGAGAAATAAATTTTCCTACTAAAATCCTAAAATGTAACGCAAAAAATGTATTTCTAGTAGAAATCTATTTTTCTACTAGGAATACATTTTTTCAACTAAGAATAAATTTTCCACCTCCAATTAAATTTGATTCCTAATATAAATTTTACTAATCACTCAAGGGATTAAATTTTTGCTGAAATATAAACAAAATTACACTGGATTAAAAATTAACATAAAATTCATTTGCACCGCTTTATCATTAATTTCTTTTCATCTCTCTCTCTCTCTCTCTCTCTTTTCTCATTTTTTTTTCTTTTTGTAAACTTTTTTTAAAGTTTAAAATAAATAAAGCGCCTTCTATAAAACAGTGTTTTGTGTGTTGAAATTACAGATATTTTTCTTGTTGAATTGAAGGAGAAAAAGAGAATTTTTGAGAAGCTTTTTATTGAAAAACGAGGGACATTCGTCCAGTGGAATTTTCACAGCTTGACAACGGGTCCTTGCGGAAGTAAATCAGCGACGATTGTCGAGTGCAAACGAAGATTTCTTAATCTCCGACTACAAGAAAAGAGTTACGTACCAGTGCTGCTATATTGCTGCTACTTTAACTCTGCCCGGGCGCATTTGTCATTTGAAAAGACTTAAGCGGATTACTGAAAGCGTTTTACTTCTCGCTAACGAAATTATCAAAGTTGTTATCAATCTTGGAAAAACTTTACCCCCACGAGAGAATTATGCATATCGTTATAAACCATCTTCATATTTTGCGTTAAGAGATCAATTAATTTTGTCGCTTTTTGTCATTTTTCTTTCTTCACTTTGTATTTCTCTTCTTGTTTCGTTTCTTTTTTTCTTATTTTTAATTCTTTCTTTTAGTGTTTCTTGTTGGGAATTTTCTTCTTGTGTTTTGATTTCATTTTAATTTTTCAAGTTGAGAAAAGGTGGTCCAACCTTGACTATATATTCTTTAATTCAATAAAATTTATCTTTTTTTGAATTTCGCGCAATTAAAGTTCTTTAAATTACCGCCTAGATGGCGTGGACATTCGCTCACAAACGAAAAAAAAGAAAATAAACGCATTTGATGAATAAATTGTTTTTGATATGATAATTAAATTAACTACTATATTAATATTTTATAAATTTAATTTTTTTCACATTATACCTATTTTTTATTTTTTTCATATTATACAAAAAATGCTATTTTTTAAAATATAAGAAGTAAATTTAAACGTAAATATTTTATAAAAGTACTAAAAGTATTTTATTTATTAAAAAAGTCAGTAAAGTGAATGTGAAAATCAAAAAATTTATCAAATTGAAAGTAATTTTAATAAATAATAAATTAATATTAAAAAAATTTTATTAAGTTTTTAATTTACTACCTACTTATATTAGAATAGAATACAAACATTTTTTAAAATTTTTTTATGGAAGAAAAATATGGAAGAAAATAAAAAATGTAATTTTAAAAAAAATATATTTTAATATTTATTAATTAAATCAAATTCTTTAATAATGATATTATGTTATGGATATTGATTAATATTTAAATTAATTACTATATTAATATTTTATAAATTGAATTTTTTTTATATTATACCTATTTTTTATTTTTTTTTTCATATTCTACAAAAAATGCTAGTTTTGAATTAAAATAGAAGAAGTAAATTTAAATGTGAATATTTTATAAAAATACTAATTTATTAAAAAATGTATTAAAAAAGTCAGTAAAGTGAATGTGAAAATCAAAAAATTTATCAAAATGAAAGTAATTTTAATAATTACTAAATATTAAATTAATGTTTAATATAAATATTAAATTACTAAATATTAATTATTAAAAATATTTTATTGAGTTTTTAATTTACTTCTTATATTTTAATAGAAAACTAGCATTTTTAAATATTTTTTTATGGAAGAAAAATATGGAAGAAAATAAAAAATATAATGTAAAAAAATTTATTTTAAATTTTTAATATTTAATTAAATCAAATATTTTAATAATGATATTATGTTATGGATATTAATTAATAATTAAATTAATTCCTATATTTATATTTTATAAATCGAATTTTTTAACATTATATTTTTTATTTTTTTTCATATTATACATAAAATGCAAGTTTTTTTATTAAAATATAAAAAGTAAATTAAAATGTAAAAATTTATTAAAAATGCAAAAAGTATTTATTTTATAAATAAAATATAGAAGCTGTATAAAACTACAAAAAATAATTACTCTTATTATTAGAAAAATGTATATGTAAAAAAATAAATAGTTTTTATCAGTAAGATCTTTTTTGTTTTCAAAACAACATTTTCAAATGTGTACCTACAAAAATAATAAAATTAAAATGTTTTGAAACATGAATGGAAAAATGATTTTCCTCGGAAAGCGTTTTCGAACGACTTTAAGTAGAATTGTCAGATTTAAGTCAGACGTTGCGTCAGTTTATGATCAAGAGATATTCTCAAACGTTGAAAGCATAATGCACTTTGCGTTTACATTCTCCTGAAATATTTTGAAAAGAAGTCCGCTTATTATTATTATTATTATTATTATTATTATTATTATTATTATTATTATTATTATTATTTTTTTTTTATTTTTATTAATATTAGTATTATTATTGTTAATAATAATAATAATATCATTATTGTTATTTTCATTATTTTTGCAATTAATTAAATACAAATTTTTTTTAGAATTACCACAAATCAGAGAAAAGTTTTAAAAAAATTACAATGAAAATTTATTGCCTACTGTTTTCAATTATAATATAATATTAATAAAAATTCCAAAAATGGTTAAAATTTTTAATTTTATATTTAAATTTGTAATAATTTTTTCTCTTACGCAAAAAAAATTGTCTCTAGAATTTTTCGCTTCTTGGCAAACATAATATTTATTTATAGTCGTTATTTTCGATTGCAAAACGATATTTATTGATCTTTTATCTTTATAAAATATTTTTCAAAACATAACACGTGAAATATCTTTTTCAGACGGTGTTGGTGAAATACGCTTCGCAGACGAACTACGAACGGTGAGTTTTTATCTTCAAAATTATATACAATCTCTTATCTTAGAAATAGATATTTGTAAAATTTTAATTTGCTTCATAAATTTTTTTATGAAAATTGAAATCTTTAACGAAAAAAGGAAAATCAAAATTTTCCCTGCTCGAAAATTGTTTCCAAATTATAATTTTCAGACAAGGAGGAATTTTTTAAATAAATTTATAATTGAAATGAAAACATTTTTTTATTTTAGTAGTTTGTAAAAAAATATTTTTTCTAAACTAAAAAAATGTTTTCATTTTAATTATAATTTAGTGGGAAAAAAAATGAAAGGAGAAAGAAAATGTTTCCAAATTACATTTTTTTTTAATGAACCAATTTTTTCTCCCCAAAATTCGAGTTTGGTTTTGAAATAATTAAAGTACATATTTCTTCACTTTGAAATTTGCATGTAATGTCAAGATTTCAAAGTAGATTTCAACGAACGGTTGTTAGTATGAAAATTTAAATTTTTCTTTTTTTTTTCTTTTTTGCAATCGCAATTTTAAACTCTTGTCAATTTATTTCAATGCTTATATAAATCGTGAGGAAAAAATAAAAACATGGAAAACGATTGGTTGTCCTTGTTGTAATCACGGAAGGCAAAAGGTGGCATCACTCCACATGGAGTGTAGAAAGGTGGAATTTCCGGAATGTCTCACGGTCATTAAATCAGATTTCTGAGGACGAAAACACCGATTCTTTTTCTTCTTATTCGACATTCTATACTGTCCGCGTACAAGAGAGGTGAAATTCGTTTCTCGAAAGCGACTTACGTTCTTTTCAATGTCTCCCCGAAAGTTTTGGTGTTTTTTTTGGGGGTCTTTTTCTTTTTTTTTTTTTTTTTCTTTTTTTTTCAATCTCATTTACCACGATGAGCGCGTTCGGAATTAGTCCATGGGCGCCTCGTCAGTCACGTCGCATCTTTCTGCCATCGAGGAACGATGCGTGGTGCAAACTTCCGAGAATCACGAGCGCAATAAAGTGCCCGCCATTGCCCGGATAAATTACTTTTACCAACTGGAAATTTTTATTCACCAAGTTCAATATTAATAAATTTTTTTTTCTTTTTTTTCTTTTTTCTGGAAATTTTTATCCACCAAGTTCACTATCAATAAATATTTTTTCTCTTTTTGTTCTTCTTTTATTTTTTGAAAAATTTTTCTCTTCTTTTTGAAAAAAAAATGTAAAATTTTATTCTCCAAGTTCAATATTAATAAATTTTTTTTTCTTTTTGTGCTCTTCTCTTCGGAAAAAAGCTGGAAATTTTTATTCACTAAGTTCAATATAAAAAAAACTTCTTTTCTTTTGGTTCTTCTTTTTTTTGAAAAACTTTTCTCTTCTCTTTGGAAAATACTAAAAATTTTTATTCTCCAAGTTCAATATCAATAAATTTATTTCTTTTTCTTCTTTTTTCTGGAGAAAAAAATTAGAAATTTTTATTCATAATGTTCAATATCAATGAATTTTTTTTTGTTCTTTTTTTTAAAAAACTTTTCTGTTTTTTTTGGGGGGAAAAAACTGTAAATTTTTATTCACCACGTTCACTATCAATTTCTTTTCTTTTTGTTCTTCTTTTTTTTGAAAAATTTTTCTCTTCTTTTTGAAAAAAACTGGAAATTTCCATTCTCCAAGTTCAATATCAATAAATTTTTTTTTCTTTTTTCTGGAAAAAAACTGGAAATTTCTAATCAACAAGTTCAATATCAATAAAAATACTTCTTTTGTTTTTTTTCTTTTCTTAAAATAAAATTGCGTTTTTTTGGAGAAAAGAAAAAAGAGGAAAGTTTCGTTTTGATTCTGAAAAATTAATTTCGAACGTTTTTCCAAAAATTAGTTTTCCTAAATTTTATTCCAAAAGTTCGATTTTGATGAATTTTTAAAACGAATTTTATTTTACGAATTTTATTCAGAAAATTTTATTTTGTAAATATTCCCCAAATTCTTTTTTTCGAAATTTTATTCCAGTAATTTTATTTCGAAAATTTATTCCGCAAATGCTTTTTGCTAAATAAGTCCAAAAATTCCATTTTGAGAATTTTATTTCGTAAATATTTCCAAAACTTTCTTTCGGAAATTTAATTTCAGAAACTTTATTCCATAAACTCAAATTTCGAATTTTTAGAATAAAGTTTCTGGAGTAAAAAGTGCAAAAATTAAAATTTTGAATTTCCGAAAGAAAGTTTTGGGAATTTCCACGAAATAAAATTTTCGGAATAAAATTCTCAAAATGAAATTTTTGGACTAAATTTTGTTCAAAAAATTTCAATTTGAAAAGTTTTCTTACAAAAATTCTATTTCGTTTGAAATTCCCAAAAATTCGTTTTCTAAAATCTTATTCATGAAACTTTATTTAAAAAATTTATTCCTAAATTTTTCATTCGAAAATGTTGTTAATAAAAATAGGAATTAAAATTACATACATATTTTTTGTTATTTAATTTCTGGTAGCAAATTTCCGTCGGTCAGGTCAAGGGGTCAAGGAATAATTTCACAAACTCTTCTTTTCGTATTACTGAATTTTTTCCAGTCACTAATTAGCAGTGAGACAAAAATTTTAAATTCTTTATTTAAACTCGCATCTCGTTAACGCTTTGGTAAATTTTCAAATTGTTAAATAAACAGTTGTTGTATTAAGTATTAACATTTGTTAACAAGCACAAGAGATTTCTTATCAATTTTTTTTTCTACCACAAACAAAACTCCTCATTATTATTAAAAGTATATATAGTAAAAATTTCTTTGTTTTCCAGAACTTGAATCTATTAATTAAAAAACTATTTTGTTGAAAAACAATGAAACCAAATTTCGGTTAATTTTTATTTACTTTTTAAAATTTAAATTTTATTTGTTCAATAACTTTACAAAAATTTATTTTTAACAAAATTTAACGAAAATTATTTCGAAATAGAATTTAGAAGAGAATTTTTATTTAAATAAACATTTTGTAAAAAAAAGAAATGAAAGAAAAAAAGAGAGAATTTCTCTTTGATTCTCTTTGATTCAAATTGAATAAAAATTGAAAACTAATTAATTTAACTAACAATTTAACAAAATAAATAAAAATTCAAGTTATATTCTTTCTTTTTTTATTTTTTTTTAATTTGAGATTATTCAAAAATTAATAACATATATCCTTGAAAAGAATAAATATTAATTTTTTTTTCGAATGCATTACACATATATATTGGGGGTAATTGATTTTTTTTTAATTTGTATTTAAACGGCTTGAATAACAAAAAAAAAGTCTTACAAAGTTTTTCTTGAGTATATAACTTAATCATAATACATCACTTTGACAACCGCTGTGTGTGTGTGTGTATTTTTTTTAAACGCACAAATGTACACGAGTGATCCATCAATCTGCAGCTGTTAAAGTAATTTCGTATGAAAACAATATGCCGCGAAATTAGGTTTCCAATTCCTTGAAGACCCCGCTTCTTTTTCAATATTACCGTCTCGTGGCTCCCATCTTATACCTTCCATCTTAATTTACCGGCAATTCAATCAGTTTTCTTGATTCCACCCTTTTATTCAATTCAATTTACTATGCTATTATTATTGAATTTAAATTTCAACGTCAATTTTTATTTCAATACATCTACGGGAGGTTTTTTTTTGTTCTTGTTTTTTTTTTTTGGAAAATGTGAGGGAGAAAAGTATTTTTAACGAAAAGTATTCTTCCAGAAAAAAAATATTTTTTACGAAAAAAGATTCTTTTCGAAAAAAGTATTTTTTACAAAAAATATTCTGTTTAAAAAAAGTATTTTTTTTTTTAAATATTCTTTTCGATGCAGTATTTTTTTTACCAAAAGTATTCCTGTAGAAAAAGTATTTTTAATTTTTTTATTCAAAAAGTATTCCTGTAAAAAAATTTTTTTTCTCTTGGGGGGAGGGGGAATGTTTTCGCTATAAACAATCAGTAGAATATCATACAATTTGAACTGAGGGAGGCCAGATGTAAAAATTTTCAACTTAAATTGAAGGGAGATATCTTTTTCTTATGTAATTGGACACCTACAGGAGTCGATCTGCGTGAAGGGTTAAACCCTCCGAACTTGATCTTTGTACATTTTCTTAAGAAGGTTTCCCTATCTTGTTCGGTAATTTTCTCTCCCCTCTGCCCTCACCCTTTTTAACTAGAAATTCTTCCAAGTATTTTTTTTTTCTTCTTCTTGATTTGTGAGTATATTCGTGGAAGTTTTGAAAAATAATATTTTAACAAGCCAGTGATCACTTTATTGAAAAATATACTCTTAACAAGAGATATATATTTCACCAGGAAACAAATATTTCTATTACATTAAGAAACGATTATAGAAAAAATATTTTTTTATGTCTATTTTAATATTTTCTGTCTATTTATTTAACGTTTTACTCTCCTTTTATTTTTGTATTCATTAAAATCTACTGTTTTTCAAAAATGATCAATTATTATTCGATGAAAAAGAATGAAAATAACGAAAAAGGTATTTTTACTTTCTATAAAAAAAATTAATAATTGACTATGAATTAATAATTGAGTACCAATTTTGAATAATGATTCAATAATAATTTAATAATAATTTAATAATAATTTAATAATAATTTAATAATAATTTAATAATAGAAATAAAAATAATGATAATAACAATAATATCAAATAATTTATTTACATTTATGAATAAAAATCGAAATATAAAAGACAAATAAAAAAATTCGTACTAAATTTTTAGAAACAAATATTTAATAATAATTATTTATAATTAAGACTACCGAGTAATAAACTTAGGAAAATTACAATAATACCAATAATTGAATAATAATATTTAGAATTGTTATTAAATATTAACAATTCTAATAAATAACAATTATTGGTATTTGTTAGAATTGTTAAGATTTAACATTTTCAATAAATTTTTATTTTTGAATTATTATCTATTGTTGTATATAATAAAATTATTAATAAAAATTTTAATATTACGAGAAAAGTAAGAAAAAATTTTCGCTAAAAATTTTCTACCTATACAAAAGAAAACACAGAATTAAGAAACAAAATTACATGCCATTTACTAAAAGAAATTACTAAATTATGAACCAAAAAAGAAAAAGTTAAAAAAAAATAAAAAAGAAGGAGGGAAAAAAAAATTACCCAAAAAAATTGCATAGAATTGTGTATGATTACGTTGGTCTGGCATGGAGATTGCATGAGATTACATTAACAGCACACCACAGATTGGACGAGTAATTAACCCCTCGTAATAATCTTAATTCATTTTTCTTGGTAATTCACTTCGACACAAAATCAAAAGGTAAATGCAATTTTTTTCTTTTTTGCAAGCGAAAGTTAAAAAAAATTAATTGTCCATTTACCTCTTTTCATATATAGTTCCTACTTTAAATAAAAAAAAATTTAACTCTTCGAAATTACATTACATCATTAATTTATAATAATTTTCCCCTTAATTTTACATTCAATAATGTATTTTTAATTTAGTATTTTATTATCCAGGTGAATGGTATTATTACTTTATTCTCTCGTATCATTATTATATTACGTCCTCTTCTATTATTATTATTATTTTTTTTTTTATTTAATAACAAAAGAATAATTTTTATTTTTTATTATTTTAGAATTTTTTATTACTTTTTTGTTATTTATTTGTTTCTTTATAAAATTTATAAAATATTATTTTTATTATTACTATTATAATTTTTATTATTATTGCTATTACTTAATAATTGTAATATAATATAAAATTTTCTTCCGCTTATGAACATAAATAAATAAAAGAACTTAACTAAAAACAATAAAATAAATAATATTTAAATAAAACTATTAATAATTCGCGCGCGGCCAACTTCTTACTGCGTTCTTTTAAATAAAATAAGCAATTTTAAAAATAATAGAATTTAAAAATTTTCTAATTTAAATTTTTGTTGAAAACACTAAAAAAAATTCAATTTTGGCGAAATTACAAATAATTGCAGAAATTTAATTATTTAAAAAAAAAATAAAACTCTTCTTATAAAATTCAAATATGTTCAAAATTAGAAAAAAATTCTCGTAAAAATCCCAATTATCTTTATAAATAACAAAATTCTTCTCCAAAGTTCAAATATTTTCATAAATGTCAAAAAAATTCTTGTCCTAATTTCAATTATTTTCAAAAAATTTTCTAATTTCAATTAAAAAAAAATTCAATTATTTAAAAAAATTTTTAATAAAATTATATGCAAACATTTAATTATTTTCATAAATAATAAAAATTTCACAGGAATTCAATTATTTTTATAAAAAATGTTCGCAGATTAAAGTTAGTAGTTGTTTGCATTTTTGTTTCGTAACTTTTTTAATAATTTTTCTTTATAAATATTTTTAATTTTAAAATGAATGTATTGAAAATCATCGATTGTTGTGAAAATTGTTATCAAAAAAATTTGATAATAGAATTTCTTCACAGAATTTTTTTTATTTGGAAAATTAATTGAATTCTCGTGAAGAATTATGTTAAAAAATTTTATACTTCTAATTAAATTCTATTTGAAGAATTTCTTTGGATTTTTTTTTAAATTATGGAGTTTTTTTTTTAATTTTAAAATAATTCAATTTTATGAACAATTTCTTTCAAGTTTTTTAAATAATTCGTTCGTTAATAATTGAAACTAAACCTTTAATTATTGAATTTCATTAAAATTTTAGAAAATAATTGAATTTTTAAAAAACAATTTATAACAAATTAAGAAAAAAATTGAATTTTTTCGTGAAATTGTTTTGAATATAATTGAATTTTTTTGCAAAGAATTTTAATATATATATATATAAATATAATTTTGAAGGATTTTTAAATTTTGGAAAATAATTGAATTTTGGCGAAAAATATTATTAGAAATTTAAAAAAAAAATTCTGTCATGAAATGTTATTAAAATTGTTTGGAAAATAATTGAATTTTTGCAAAGAATTTTGCTATTTATAAATATAATTGAATTTTTTTAAAGAATTTATAAAAATTTTAGAAAATAATTGAATTCTTTCGTTAAATTGTTTTGAATAGAATTAAGAAAATAATTGAATTGTTTTGAAATATTTTAAATCAAATTAAGAAAATAATTCAATTCTTTTTGAAAAATTTTATAACGAATTAAGAAAAAAATTGAATTCTTTCGTGAAATTTTTTTGTCAATAATGTAATTTTTGCAAAGAATTTTATTAAAATTTTAGAAAATAATTAAATTTTTGCAAAAAATTTCACCTTTTTTAAAGATTAATTTTAATTCTTACGAAGAATGTTATTATTTATGAAAATAATTGAATTCTTGCGAAGGATTTTATTAAAATTTTTAAAATTAATAAAGGAGAATAATTAATTATTAAATTAGTTAATAATTTAATTTTTTAAAAGTTTGCATATTTAAAAATTAAAAAAAATTTTAATTCGCACAATAATAATAAATTGAATATTACGTTCCGCGCGCTAGCGCGCGTAACATTTGCTAATAATAATAATTATTATTATTAATTTTAATTTTATTAATAATTTTATTGTTAATTTTAATATTAATTTTATTAAAAATTTTATTATTTTTTTTATTACCTAATATTATTATTATTATTATTATTATTATTATTATTATTATTATTATTATAAATATATTATTTTTTTATTGAAAATGGAGAAATTTTGACAATGAAAATCGTGGCAATTATTCGTGACGACGAATAAACGTCATCAATTTTAAATCGTTTTTCAAAGAATTTTACTATTTAATTATTTTTAAATATAATTGAATTGTTTCGAAGGATTTATTAAAAATTTAGAAAATAATTGAATTTTTGCAAAGAATTTTACTATTTACAAATATAATGAATTTTTCTTTTGAAGAATTTATTAAAATTTTAGAAAATGAAACACAATTATTAGATTATTATTTTGTTATATTTCTTGTATATTTGCGATATAGTAAAGTAGGAAAAAATCAGTTTTTTTATTGAAATTTCAAACACAATTATTCTAATGTATTTAAAATGTTTCGCTATATTATTATTGTTATTATTTAGAGAAATTGTAATTATCCCAGTGAATTTCTGCGTGTGCATACTTTAACGTTTTCTAGCCGTTTGTGTTATCGCTAATGGAAACTGATGTATTTATTGCAAAAGCGACGCAAACGTTTTCTACCAGCTATATTTTACCTACTCCCAGATACTTTTTCTCGTAACGCTCGTGAGTAAACTTTTATCTCGTAGTGATATATGGGGCAACTTTGCTTTTCACCTGGTACTGTTGGCCAAACTGAAAAGAAAACACTTTTTGAACGAATAATCGAGCGTTATGTCTCCATTTGGAGTAAAACCCTCTTCTCTCTACTCTCCTCTCCCCCCACCCCCCTCATTCTCTCATGCCGAGAGGAAAAGAGTCACTGAAAGTTAATCCACTTCCAAAAGTAAACTTCTTTCTTGTAAACATAACACAAAAGCCAATGGAACTTGATTATTAGCTATCATTTCTTTTCAATACAAATTATTTCCAAAAGAAATTAAAAAAAAAGAAAATTATTTCCAATTTTTCTATAGCTAATTTTTTTTTTCTATTAAAAATCAATTTTTTCAAAAAAAATTTTATTTCTTTTTTCCAATTAGAAAAATAAAGAAAAAAATTTCTTTTTTTCCAAAGTTTTTTTAATTACCAAAGTCTTTACTACTTGAACGATAAATTTTCTACATAAAATGAAACATGGGTAAATAATATTTTTCTGGTTTTGTGTGTTATGAAAAAAAAGGAGGAGAAAAAAAAATAGTTAGGGAAGTCTTTTCGGTTATAGCCACTCCCCCTTTTTACATGGGGCAAAAGAGTTTTGAAGCACATAACTCGCGAGGTTCACTCGTATATATCGCATGTGTACTTGTATGTGACCTTTTCAGTTCCTCGATAATAAAAATGCAGACTTACTGACCAGTCTTTGCACGCATTTTACATTATACGAGCAAATATATATTTCCATACATGAAGTGAGTCACTTAAAACAAAAAAAAAGAGAGAAAAGAAAAAAGTAACAAATAACAGTATTTTGTTACATAGTGTATATAAATTATGTAAGATCGATTTTGTAATTCTCGTAATAACAAAATTCTTTAAATTCCCAAATTTTTATTTAAAGAGAAAAAATGCTAATTGATTTCTGTTATCTTTTTTTTTTGTGCTAAAAACTAAATATTTTATTAAAATTTCCTTTTTTATAAATTAAGGTCAATTATTAATTATTTCTCAATAAGACATTAATTATTAATAATTTTTTACTAATTGTTGAATTTTTCGTGCCTAATTTTTTTTTGTCACAATTAGTTCAATTTAATTGCAATAATTAGCCGCCCAAAAAAAAATTATCAGTCAATTTTCTCAATTAGTAATTTTTTTCCTTTTGTTTAATCCTTTCACTTTTCTCTACTTTAAATTAAAATATAATTTGAAATTATTTTTTCCCCATTTTTTTCTCCCTAAGGAAAAGAAAACAAATGTCTTTTTTTTACACAATAGAAAAAAAGCGAAAAAAAAAATCTGAGAAACTAGAATTATGTAAAGAAAGATAAGAATTTGTCTTGCCTTATGGCAGCGTTGACCTGAAGGGAGTGAAATATATATTTATTAAAGCTTCAAGTTCAGCATCAAGTCTAATGTTCTCACACACAGGATAAAAGTCAACAAGGAAAGTATCGTGGGTACGAAATTTACTAAGGCCAAAAACGGGTCTCTGGTGTTTCGGGCTTGGCGCTTAAACATTGCGGTGTTACATAATCCTTGGGGATCAACTATGATCAAGGGCATTAACTTGGAGAGACAGATCGGCACTCCTATAACCAAAAGCGCTGTATACTAAATTCCCTTTTTGGTTTAAGCTTTTTATTATTTTAATGAAGGAAATTATATGCAATTTTAATTGAAAAAATTCTATTTTATTAGCTGGGGGAGAATTAAGAGAAAATTATTCACATAATTTTTTTATATTAATAAAAATAGATTTTTTTTTAATAATAATTAACATTACAAAAAAAGTTGTAATTAATTATAATTATTATTAATTGTTGATAATAATAATTATTATTAATTGTTGTTAATAATAATTATTATTAATTATTAATTCACAGTTTTTCTAAGGATATCAAATTGAGATAAAAAACGAATCAAAATGTTGCTTCGCAAAACTTTTGATAATAACTTTTTGATAACTTTTGATAAACTTTTAATAATGGAGTTTCTTTAAATAATTTTAATTAGAAATCTTGAAAATAATGATCCTAAAGTTCTGAACATTCAAATGAACGAAATTGATTTATTTCTTCTTTAATAATTTAAAAATTTTTTATAATAATTTTTTGTCGGTATAAAAGAATGAATTATAAAGTTTCTAAGTGTAAAATTTAAGTTTTTAATTTTTATTGCGAACAGTAATTTATAAAAATATTTCTAATAAAAAGTGTTTCGTTCATTTGAACGTTCAAAACTTGTGGATCATGAAAATACTTGAATTTCATGACAATTTCTATCAAGTTTTAAAAATAATTGTGTATCTTAATAATTTAAATTAAACACACAATTATTGTGTTAATAATATTTTCCGAAAAATATTACTAAACATTTTTTTTAAATTAAATTCGATCATGAAATTTTATTAAAATTGTATTAAAAATTATTGAATTTCATTGTTTATGAAAAACAAATTCAATTCTTGCGAAGAATTTTCTTAAATTATTTAAAAATAATTAAATTCTTTTGAAAGATTTTATTGAAAATAATTGAATTTTGGACAAAAAATTTACTATTTTTAAAAAGAATTAAATTCTTTCCAGAAATTTTGCTATTTATGGAAATAATTGAATTTTTGCCAAGAATTTTATTCACATTTTTAAAAACCTTAATTAAATTCATTGAAGAGTTTCATTTAATTTCTTTTTTTTAATAATGGAGTTTTATTAATAATTTTAATTGGAAATTTTGAAAGTAATTGAATTTTAGGAATAATTTCTTTCAATTTTCGCGAAGAATTTTATTAAATTATTTAAAAATAGTTCAATTCTTTTAAAAAATTTTATTGAAAATAATTGAATTTTTGCAAAGATTTTACTATTTTAAGGGCATTTGGACCATTATGACGTCACAATTTGTGTAAAGCATGCGTTTTAAAACTGTGACGTCAATAGTGATTCAAATTCCCTTAAACAAATAATTGAATTTTTTTGAAGGATTTATTAAAGTTTTAGGAAATAATTGAATCTTTTCGTCAAAATTTTATTAAAATTTTGAATAAAATAATTAAATTTTAGGCAAAAATTTTACTATTTTTAAAAAGAATTAAATTCTATTGAAGGATTTATTAAAAGTTTAGAAAATAATTGAATCTTTTCGTCAAGTTTTATTAAAATTTTTTAAAAAATAATGGAAATTTGGCCAAGAATTTTATTAACATTTTTTGAAATTCTAATTAAATTCTTTTGAAGAATTTCTTTAATTTTTTTCTTTTTTTTAATAATGGAGTTTCCTTAAATAATTTTAATTGGAAATTTTGAAAGTAATTGAATTTCAAGAACAATTTCTTTCAAGTATTTAAAATAATTGTGTATTTTAATAATTTAAATCAAACATTCAATTATTGAATTTTATTCAAATTTTTACAAAATAATTAAAATCTTCTTAGAATTTTATTACAACTCTCTAAAATAATTGAATTCATTTAATGAATTTTATTAAAATGTATAAAATAATTGAATTATTACGAAAAATGTTATTAAAAATTTTTTTAAATTAAATTATTTTGAAGGATTTATTAAAACTTTAGAAAATAAAAGAATTTTTTCGAAAAATATTATTAAAAATTGAATTCTTTTATAAAATTGAATTGAAATTGTATTAAAAATTATTGAATTCCTATGATAAATTTCATTATTTATGAAAAACAAATTCAATTATTGCAAATAATTTTATTAAATTATTTGAAAATAATTAAATTCTTTTAAAAAATTTTATTAAAAATAATTGAATGTTTTTTTAAAGATTTATTAAACTTTTAGAAAATAATTTAATCTTTTCGTGAAATTTTCTTAAAATTTTATTGAAAATAATGGAATTTTGGCAAAAATTTTACTATTTATAAAAAGAATTGAATTCTTTTCGGAAATATTGATATTTATGAAAATAATTGAATTTTTGCAAAGATTGTACTATTTAAACAAATAATTGAATTTTTTTGAAAGATTTATTAAACTTTTAGAAAATAATTGAATCTTTTCGTGAAATTTTCTTAAAATTTTATTGAAAATAATTGAATTTTTTCAAAGATTGTACTATTTAAACAAATAATTTAATTTTTTTGAAGGATTTATTAAATTATTAGAAAATAATTGAATCTTTTCCTGAAATTTTATAAAAATTTTATTGAAAATAATTGAATTTTGACAAAAAATTTTACAATTTTACAATTTTTTTTCTTATTTATAGGAAGAATTGAATTCTTTACAGAAATTTTGCTATTTAGAAAGATATTGCACATAAAAAAGCCACACAATAAAATAAACAGTAAAGAATAAAAAACGAAATTCGGAATTCTTTCGATTACAAAAAAGAAGAAAACCGAACCTTATAAAGTGACAACGAAAGGGCTAACCACTATACACGTATATTCTTTATTAAGATGTAGAACCATAAACTCCATCAAAAAATTTTTTTAATTTTTTATTTTCTTTTGCTCTCAAAACTATATTAATTTTAAAAGGAAACAAAATTTATGGTTTTTCGTATCTTCGTTTTCTTTAAAATTTGCAACATTTTTCTCTTTTCAGGGGGAAAAGAGGGCGGAAGGGTAAAAAAAAAAGAATAAAGTTGAAAGGACATTTACACGTAAAAGTTTTGAACATGCTCGCGGGAAAAAAAATTCTCTGGTCCTCCTTCCTAAGAAAATGTCACAATAATTCATTAGTTTCGTGTAAGTGTCCGTGTTTTAGTGTCGTGTAGATTCGCACGTCGAGTTCTCCAACCCTTCTCTCTCTGTCTCTCTTTCTCTCTCGTCCGAGAATACACGGCCCCGATTTAACTCGAAAATTAATATCGCGTTACAAGTTGAATTTAACGTCTCGCGAGACCCTTGAAACTCTCTCTCTCTCTCTCTCTCTCTCTCTTGCTCTCTCTAATTTAGTCTCTCTCACTCTCTTCCAGGACTGGTTCCCAGGAATCGTTCTCTAAACAAGCTGAACCCTTCCTTGCAATCGAGGTAATTTTATTGTAATTAATAATCCTAATTTAGAGGGCGTCTTCTCCCTCTTAATTAAATTAGCAATTTTCAAAAGTTTCGTTTTTGATTACAATTTTATTTTATTTTTTTTTCTCATGTACTTGTGATTAGAAACGTTTCGATAATTGCACAAAGCAATTAATTCTAAGTGTAATAATTATAATTAATTTGATGAAAATAATTTTTTCAAAATTCAATTATTTTCAATAAAATTTCACGAAAAGATTCAATAATAATTGATTTCAAAAACTTTAATAAATCCTTCAAAAAAATTCAATTATTTGTTTAAAAAAGTAAAATCTTTGCAAAAATTCAATTATTATCAATAAAATTTTTTAAAAGAATTTAATTATTTAAAAATAATATAATAAAATTCTTCGCAAGAATTGAATTTGTTTTTTGTAAATAATAAAATTAATTATAGGAATTTAATAATTTTTAATACAATTTTAATATAATTTTATGAAAGAAATGAATTAAATTATTTTAGAGAATTATAACAAAATTCTAATAAGAATTTAATTATTTTCTAAAAATTTGAATAAAATTTAATAATTGAATGTTTAATTTAAATTATTAAGATACACAATTATTTTAAAAACTTAAAAGAAATTGTTCCTAAAATTCAATTACTTTCAAAATTTCCAATTAAAATTAATAATGAAACTCTATTATTAACAAAAAAAGAAATTCTTTCTTTCTGGAAAGAATTAAATGCTTTTTAAAAATAGTAAAATTTTTGGCCAAAATTCAATTATTTTCAATAAAATTTTTCAAAAGAATTTAATTATTTTCAAATAATAATTTAAGGGGTTACCCCCACTTGTAGCGCAAAAAAATAAGCCTTTTTTATGAATTTTTTTAAAGAAAACTACAAAACCTTTTTAATCTATAACTATATCATCTTAAAGAACACATATTGAAGAACTTTTAGTAATTTTTTTGTTAAAAAATATTACATAGTTAAGTGTCAAACTGCCGTCAACGAAATAATATTTTTATTTATACGGTTTGCGGTGACCAACATTGCGGCGAAGTGAATCATCGGAATCAAAAAATGTGGATAAATTTAGTCAAATATGAGTATAAACTAGTCTTTAATCGAAGGATTTAAAAAAATATTTATTTTTCACAAAATGGCTGACAGTCTAAGTTAAAAGTTCGATTTTAACGAAAAAAAACGTCCGTTTTTTGGCTATAAAACGGACATTTTTTTTCGAAAAAGAAAATCGAACGATTAAAGACTACATTTTTATGTATTAAATAAGCCTGCAAAATTTCAAGAAGATCGGTTCATTAGTGTTTGAGTAATCTTGGTCACCGACTTCAGAAATGCCATTTCGAGAAAAACGCGTTTAAAGTTTCAATTTCAGTTTCCACGAAGAAAATAATTTTTTTGTAAAGTTACATAGAATCAACTCCGGTAAGTGGGAGTACGTAATAGTTTGGTTTCCAGAAGTAGGCTGAAAAGTCATGGTGGTAATTAAAAAAAAGATATTCATTTTATCGATGCATATATGTATATACAAATCAGTATATATCAGTCTCTTTCGTCTCTTTCAAAGCTCATATCTCAGTCAATTTTGTTGGAATTGACTTGAAATTTTCAGGACATACTTTCAGTTACTTATGCTTCAAAAAAATGCAATAAAAGAAAAATCGATTTTTTCAAAGTTGCAAGTGGGGGTAACCCCTTAAGAAAATTCTTCGCAAGAATTGAATTTGTTTTTCATAATTAATAAAATCCATCATAGGAATTCAATAATTTTTAATACAATTTTAATAAAATTTTATGAAAGAATTCAATTTTTAAAAAAATTTTAATAATATTTTTCCGGAAAATTGAATTATTTTTTAAAACTTTAATGAATCCTTTAAAAAAAATCAATTATTTGTTTAAATACCCGTGCAGAAATTTTGACCGGGGCCATGGCACTTTGCCCGATCTGGCCGCCCTGTCGGGACCCGGTCGGGGCCATGGGATTTCCCCCGATCTTTTCGCTACCCAGGTAGAATTCCAATACTGACTGCATTTTATTATATTAAAGCTTGTTATTTGATTATTAAAGAATGGGGAGTATTTACTTCAATATTAATGATTATTATTAATATTTTTGTAGTAAATAAACTTTTATGAGTGTCATTAAAAATGTAAATAGTTATTAGAATTGCTTTTATTGGACTAAGTTTTTAAAAAAAATATTTTTCTTATTTTCTTTCATTAATTTAGACAGACTATCTTATTTAAATTAATAATTATTTATAATTATTATTATTGTTAATAATTATTTAAACCTATACTTTATGTAACATTATTAAGAATTATACACAAAACACTTAAAACTAAGACGGAAAAATATCGCACGCACGGGGGACCGAACCCTAGACCTCGAGGACGCAAGTCGAATACACATACCGCATAGCCACGCAAGCTTGGAAGCGACCTCGCTTAAACTTCCTTTTGAATCATGGGACCGTTATATACAGTGTTATCATAATAAATTGACTGTATCATATTTATTTATAGAAAAATTATTAAAAATGTATGTTATATATATATATATATATATATATATATATATATAAATTAATATGTTTATCATAATAATATGGTAAAAATTGTTAATTTAATTATTTATTCTATATTATTTATAATTTAACTATTTTTTAAAATAATAAAAATTTTTTCATTATTAATAATTCACAATAATACTAAAAATTATTAATTAATAATAATTTATTTTTTTGCCTTAAACATGGAATTTCAATTTAAGTGTGAAAAACAATTAAGAGTTTTTAAGAGTTATAAATGTCAAAAATAATATGTTAATATTATAACCACAAAAAAATTTAACATTTTAGGCAATATTTTTGGTTATCACCATGATAACATCGACAAATGGTTCACCTTCGACAATTGGTGCGTTTGTCCTATTGTTTTAAATTAAAGGAGAATAAATTCTTAAGACATCCCTCGAGGACAATTTTTGAGTTTTTAATTGTTTATAATTTTTATTTTCAAATTTCAATCAAAGTTAACAAATTAACACAATTTTTTAAAAACGGACGTTTATTTTCTTATTCCGTTACTGCACATGCTCTAAATCAGTTCAAATTAATCCAATATTACCAGCAGACAATTAAAAACCCATAAAGTAATATATTTCAATTGTCATAAACAACATTAATTAACAAATAGTTAACTTATGATCCTGTCCAACAGAAAATTTTTGTTGCAAATTTTCTTTTTTACTTAGGTTCTTTTAAAGAATATATGTCTTTTTTGCTTATAATATAACTTATTTAAATATTTAATATTATATATCCGTGGTCTTTTAACATTATCTAAATAAAAAAGTAAACGTGAAAAAAAAATTTTTGGTGGAAAGGAACAAAAATTAACTATTTGTTAATTAATATTATTTGTAACCATTTAAATAAGTTATTTTTTAAACAAAAAGGACACATATTTTTAAAATGAACTTAAATTAAAAAGTAGACGTGAAAAAAAATTTTTTTGGTGGACAGGAGCATAAGTTACATAACTATTTGTTATTTAATATATTGTTTATAACAATTTAAATAAGTTATTTTTTAATCAAAAAGGACAAATATTCTTTAAATAGACTTAAATTAAAAAGAAAATGTGAAAAAAAAATTTTTAGTGGAATAGGAATCAATGTTAACTATTTGTTAATTAATATTGTTTATAACAATTTAAATAAGTTATTTTATAATCAAAAAGGGCAAATATTCTTTAAATGAACTTAAATTAAAAAGAAAAGGTAAAAAAAACATTTTTTAGTGGAAAGAAATCAAAGTTAACTATTTGTTAATTAATATTGTTTATAACAATTGATATAAATTACTTTCTGTTTTATTAATTATATGGTGGTCATATTGTATTAATTTGAACTGATTCAGATCATATGCAGCAACGGAATAAGAAAATAAGCCTCCTTTTTTGAAAAATTGTATTAATTTGTTAACTTTGATTGAAAATAAAAATTATAAACAATTAAGAACTAAAAAATTGACCTTAAGGGATGTCTTAAGAATTTATTCGCCTTTAATTTAAAATAAAGAATACTGAAACCGGTTAAGAATTGTAGGCTGTAGACAGTTTTGAACAGTAAATTGTAAAAAAAATCCCATTGTGCGCTGTTTGTAGATCCTTGGGCAAACCCGGTCTGGTCCTGGTCGGGGCCACGAAGTCGGGGCCAGATCATGAAATCCCGACCGGGGCCAGGGCGGTAATCGGGAACAAAAGTGGCGATTTCTGCACGGGTAGTAAAATCTTTTCAAAAATTCATTTATTCAATAAAAGTTTTTAAAAGAATTGAACTATTTTTAAATAATTTAACAAAATTCTTTGCAAGAATTAAATTTGTTTTTCACAAATAATGAAATTCAATAATTTTTAATAGAATTTTAATGAAATTTCATGAACGAATTCAATTGAAAAAAAATGTTTAATAATATTTTTCGGAGAAATTCATTTATTTTCTAAGGTTTTAATAAAGCCTTCAAAACAATTCAATTTTTAAAATTTTTTATTCACATTTTTCGAAATAATTCAATTATTTTACATATTTTAATAAAATTCCTTGAATGAATTGAATTATTTTTGGAGTATCGTAATAAAATTCTGAAAAGATTTTAATTATTTTCTAAAACTTGAATAAATACTTCAATAGAATTTAATTCTTTTTAAAAATAGTAAAATTTTTGCCTAAAATTTAATTATTTTATTCAAAATTTTAATAAAATTTGACGAGAAGATTCAATTATTTTCTAAAATTTTAATAAATCCTTTAAAAAAATTCAATTATTTTTTTAAAATAGTAAAATCTTTGCAAAAATTTAATTATTTTCAATAAAATTTTTTAAAAGAATTGAATTATTTTTAAATAATTTAATAAAATTCTTCGAAAAAATTGAATTTGTTTTTCATAAATAATAAAATTCATTATAAGAAGTCAATAATTTTTAATACAATTTTAAGAAAATTTTATGAAAAAATTCAATTTGAAAAAAAATGTTTAATAATATTTTTCGGAAAAATTCATTTATTTTCTAAAAGTTTTAATAAATCTTTCTAAACAATTCAATTTTTAAAATTTTTTATTAACATTTTTCGCAATAATTCAATTATTTTATATATTTTAATAAAATTCCTTGAATGAATTGAATTATTTTTGGAGTATCGTGATAAAATTCTGAGAAGAATTTAATTATTTTCTAAAAATTTGAATAAAATTCAATAATTGAATGTTTGATTTAAATTATTAAAATACACAATTATTTTAAAAACCTGACAGAAATTGTTCATAAAATTCAATTACTTTCAAAATTTCCAATTAAAATTATTTAAAGAAAACTCCATTATTTAAAAAAAAAAATTGTAAGAAATTCTTCAAAAAAATATAATTAAGATTTTCAAAAATGTTATAATAAAATTTTTGTCAAGAATTCAATAATTTTCAATGCATTATTTTTAAAATTCAAAATATTTGAAAAGAAAAATTATTAAAAAAGTTTCTATTCTATTTGTAATTAATTTGATTAAAAATAATTTCAATTCTAGAAAAAATTATTTTTAACAAACTAATTATTACTTTTTCATTCAGAATTAATTGCTTTCTACAATTATCGAAACATTTCTAATCATACAAGTGAATGAGAGAAAAAAAATAAAATTGTTATCAAAAACGAACTTTTGAAAATTGGTAATAGTAAAATCAATTTGCAAATATTTTTTTCTCCTCCCTCGTGAATATGATCGATTTTCAAAAACAGGTAATTTATATATATAATATATTTAAAATATATTTTATACGTACATAAATATATACATATATATATATATATACGTGATGTTATGAGATGTCAATAAGGTCGAACTCGTGCAATCTTAGTAACACGACGGATAATTACTCAGATATTCTTGAGAAGAATGTCCGAGCTATCTAGATAGCATTAATGGGGCAAGCTTTCAACCGTTATCGTGTATGTTTTTTTACCAGGACAGGCGCTCGAACAGATAAAATGTACTCTTACTCTCCAATACAATTAACCTTTATCCGTGTATTTCTCCGGTTAGAAATTCCATTACGAACCATTTACACTCTACACTCCTGACGTTTCATGTGATTACACAGGTTTATCAAAGAATCCCTGCAGGTAAAGATTACAATTTTTGCTTTTTTTCCTCCTTTTTCATTTTTGTTTATTTCTCTCTTTATTCTCATTTTTTATACTTAACAGCGAAAGACGAGAAGAATTTCCTTTTTTTTTGTTTTGTGAATTTTAGTTAAATTTATTATTGTGTTTCTTATCAACCGTTTAGAACGTTTTTTTTTAAATCTTTATATTATTTTTTCTATTTTTATCATTATTATTTAAATATTAATAATCTTTAACGTCCTTTGATATTATTTAAATTATACGAATGTAAAAATTGCTTTTATCATTATTTATTTATTTATTTATTTATCCATGAATTATTATTATATTATATTATAATTTTTTAATTTTTATTTATTTTTTCTCTTTATTTTCTATTCCTTTTTTTATACGAGACAACCAAGAATTATTTTTGAATTAAACATAATAATGTTTGATTCAATAAAAATTACGTTTAATTGAATTATAAAATATGTTTAATTCAAACATATTTTTTTTTGGTTGGACACTCATTTTTGAATGAAAAAAAAATTGTTTCTGAATGCAAAATTAAACGTAAAGTAAATTAAAAAATTAAAATAAAAAAATGTAAATTAAAATTAAAAAAACAACAGTTTAAATTGATAATAAAAAAATTAATTTCATGGTCGTGTAAAATCGTTGAAAAAATTGTAAAATGAAAAAAAATTCTCGCCTTTCTAAAAGTGATGAAAGAGATATTTTTCTGAATAACTAAAAGGCAGATATTATATAGGAATAATATTAATACGATCGCGATTCGTCATAATTTCATATATATAGCAGTTTGACTTGAATTTCTCTCTCCCTCTCTCTCTGTGTGTTTGATCATTTAACAATGAAATGTTTCTATATGTATGTATAAATTTTTAAAAGCATGTGGTGCACACACATCTTTTTCGCCCTCGCATCTCGATTCCGACTTTCACGATGCCGGACCATGAAAGGGACATCAATTTTGAATCCGATCTTGGATACGGTTGGTCACTCCATCTCGATCAGGACAACCGGTTCTTTTTTTTTTTTTTGTTCTTTTTTTCTTTTAAGTATTTGCACTGACATCGACAGACGACTAAGAAGGTTCATTATGATTATTACATTCGCAGCTCTCTTTGGATTAAGGAATGAGAAAATTTTTTGATCTAAAGGATTATATATGCATTGGTACCTATATATATAATTATTTGTGCCAAATATTAAAAAAAAAATTATTACACTGAGAAAAAAAAATTCTATTTATTCAAATAACCGAATACCCAATGGGAAATGCCAGTGTAGTGCCGATGTTCACCACTGGCTTAGTGCTCAGGCGATTGTTCGGCGTAGTCTAGCCGAGCCTCGACAATTAGTGCTGGCGCAGTACAGAATTTTTGTTTCGCCAAAGCTTGGACAAGCCACGGCGGCAAGTGCTGGCTGAGTATAGAAAAATTGTTCACGACGCTCTTTGCCAACATTGCTTTTTTGACATAAACTTGAAAAAAATTATAAAAAAAGTTTATAAATGTTTATAAATATAAATTTATTGAAAAAAACTAATATTTTACTTTTCAGTTGTTCATTTTTTATTCTTATTAAATTTAATAATAACAATTTAACACAATTGTCTAATTTTGTAAATAATAAATTATTTAAACAAATTAAAATTATAAACAAAATTTAAACTTTAATCTCAATAATAATTTGGTTCCTATTAAAATACTATTATACTTCTTACTATGAATAAAAAATTATTAAAAAATTACCACGTAATTTAAGAATTACGTAAAATGTTAAATGCAATAAGTAAAGTAATTTAATTATTAAAAATTTAGTTTAATTTATTTTATTTCAATTTATTATTTCTAACGTATTCCTATTTTTTTCTCATCTTTGACTCAATAATTGTATGTCTGAATGATACTGAGATATTAATACTTTACTGTACACATGTGTCGTTAGCATAGTGGTTAGAGCGTTAGTCTGTTAGTCCGTAGGTCGTAGGTTCGATTCCCCTCGTCAGCAATTTTGTTTATTTTCATAGGTTTGCGATATTTCTAGATTCCAATCGTTAGGTACTAAAATATGAAAATCTAATGCACACTTACTGTAATTGTTTATTATTTAATTTTTAAATGTTATAAACAATTTTTTTCTACTTCATTTACTATATCCATTGTTAGTCTCCATCTTTAATACAATTTCTTTAAGAAGAGAAATATTTTATGAATAATAACTATTTATTAATATTATTTACCATTTTGTTGTTAAATTATTTATAATTATTAATTTACGACTAATTAATAGCAATACGGCATTTATTGCGGCAATATTCTCAGCCAGCACTGGTCCAGTGCTGCGCCAGCGCTGTCTGGCAGCACTGACAGACAGTACTTCGGCAGCGCCAGACGGCGTTATCATCCCAGTGCCATGCCAGTGCTGGCTCTCAGCCTTGCCGCCAGTGCTGCCAGTGCTGGCGCAGTACTACGCCAGTTGTAAATTTCCCATTGGGTACTTGTCAAATAAATATTTACTTGAATCAAATAATTTTTATTTAATTTAAATAAATAATATTCGAAACAATAATAATTTAATTGATCCAAATAAAAATTATTTGATTATTTAAGGGGTTACCCCCACTTGCAACTTTGAAAAAATCGATTTTTCTTTTATTGCATTTTTTTGAAGCATAAGTAACTGAAAGTATGTCCTGAAAATTTCAAGTCAATTCCAACAAAATTGACTGAGATATGAGCTTTGAAAGAGACGAAAGAGACTGATATATACTGATTTGTATATACATATATGCATCGATAAAATGAATATCTTTTTTTTAATTACCACCATGACTTTTCAGCCTACTTCTGGAAACCAAACTATTACGTACTCCCACTTACCGGAGTTGATTCTATGTAACTTTACAAAAAAATTATTTTCTTCGTGGAAACTGAAATTGAAACTTTAAACGCGTTTTTCTCGAAATGGCATTTCTGAAGTCGGTGACCAAGATTACTCAAACACTAATGAACCGATCTTCTTGAAATTTTGCAGGCTTATTTAATACATAAAAATGTAGTCTTTAATCGTTCGATTTTCTTTTTCGAAAAAAAATGTCCGTTTTATAGCCAAAAAACGGACGTTTTTTTTCGTTAAAATCGAACTTTTAACTTAGACTGTCAGCCATTTTGTGAAAAATAAATATTTTTTTAAATCCTTCGATTAAAGACTAGTTTATACTCATATTTGACTAAATTTATCCACATTTTTTGATTCCGATGATTCACTTCGCCGCAATGTTGGTCACCGCAAACCGTATAAATAAAAATATTATTTCGTTGACGGCAGTTTGACACTTAACTATGTAATATTTTTTAACAAAAAAATTACTAAAAGTTCTTCAATATGTGTTCTTTAAGATGATATAGTTATAGATTAAAAAGGTTTTGTAGTTTTCTTTAAAAAAATTCATAAAAAAGGCTTATTTTTTTGCGCTACAAGTGGGGGTAACCCCTTAATAATTTTTATTTAACTCAAATAAATAATATTCGAAACAATAATAATTTAATTGATCCAAATAAAAATTATTTGATTCAAGTAAATATTTAATTGAGATTTTTATCATTTCAATTTTATTATTATTATTTTTTTATTTTTATTATTATTTTATTATTATTTTCAAGAAGTTTTAACTAAAATTCTTCTTTAAATCAATTAATTTTCAAAAAAAGTTCTTTAAAAATTTTCAAATCCATTTTTTGTTTACAATATTCAATTTTACAAATTTCAATTACTCGTAAATTCTTTAATTAATTATATATTAGAAAATAAAAACTTCAAATAAAATAGAAAAAATTCAATTACATTTAAAAAAAAAATCATTTCAAAATTCAGTTATTTCTAAAAGTTCACGCTATATTGCTTTTAATATTCAATTATTATCATCTTAAATTTTAACTGAAATTTATTTTTAAATAAATTTTTGTTTGAAAATTCTACTAGAATTCAATTATTTAAATACAAAAATCAATAATTTATTGAATAATTGAATATTTCTTAAAATTCAAATTCTCAGAAAGAATTTTATAATAAAATTTTTAAGAATAATTACATTTTCCGAGAAATTTGATTAAAATTGTATTAAACATAATTAAAATTCTGCATTGAATTTTATTATTTATGAAAATAATTGAATTCTTGCGAAGAATTTTATTATTTTTGAACATAATTGAATTTCTGCGAAGGATTTTATAACTCTTGAAAACAATTAAATTTCTGCTATAATTTGTAACTTCTCGAAAATTAATTTTTTTTTTAGTGTCTATAAATCCATTATTTTTAATAATTTTTGAAATAATTTTTTTGAGAATTATCAAATTCATTTGTTTTTAACTGAAATTCATTTTCAAATCAATTTTTATTAGCAAATTCCACTAGAATTCAATTATTTAAATAGAAATAAATAAATAATTTATTGAATAATTGAATATTTCTAAAAATTCAAATTCTCAGAAAGAATTTTATCAGTAAATTTTTAAATAATTGAATTTTTTTAATGAAATTTAATAAAACTTTTAAGAATAATTACATTTTCCGAGAAATTCGATTAAAATTGTATTAAAAATAATTGAAATTCTGCATTGAGTTTTATTATTTATGAAAATAATTGAATTCCTTATAGAAGAATTTTACTATTTTTTAACATAATTAAATTTCTGCAAAGTATTTTTTATTACTCTTCAAAATAATTGAATTTCTGCAATAATTTGTAACTTCTCCAAAATTAAATTTTTTCTAGTGTTAACTAAAATTTTTCTATAGATCCATTATTTTTAATAATTTTTTAAATAGTTTTTTGATAATTTCCAAACTTATTTATTTTTAACTGAAATTCATTTTTAAATTAATTTTTAATATAAAATTCTACCTGAATTCAATTATTTAAATAGAAAAAATAATTGAATTATATTGCGAAGAAATTTTGTAAAAAATTTGTAAATAATTTTTTTACATCAATATAATAATTTTACTATTATTATAATATTCAATTTTTAGTTTACTATCAGATCTGTTTGCATAATAATTAGTCTAGATTTCAAAAGGGATTGATTAATTCTAATTATTGTTAATGTGACATCAAAGGAGATAAGAATTTAATTGCTTATAATAGGTGAAACTGAATTTTATCTCGTACTATGATATGTGCGCACATTTATGAATTAATACTCCCTTTGCGTATATATTGCCAATAATTAGTTTATTATATATACCCAAGCATTGATGAATAGCTCAAGAAATAATCTAATTAAGTATTTCAAAGTCTCTCTCTCTCTCAGTGAGAGGCACTCGAAATAATTTCCTCTCAATTTCAAAAAAATTCAATTTTTTTCCAACGCAAACGGTAAAATTAAATTTTCTATTTTCCACTATTTGAAAATTTTTTTTTTTTTGCCGAATCTTTCCTAATACAAAAAAAGAAAAAATATAGTTTCATTTAAAATTCTTAAACTATTCTCATTCGAAACTTTTAATTATTAAATTCAATTTGTTTTTATTTTGCTTTTCATATTTAATTTATTAATTGAATTCAATTATAAAATTCAGTTTGTTTTTGTTTTGCTTTCTTTATATGTAATTCCTTCATTGATTTTATTTTAATTTATTTTTTTAATTCTTTTTTTAACTATTTTTTAAATTCTTTTTTTAGTTCATTTAATTTTATTTATTTATTTTTATTTATTTTTTCATTTTATTTTCTTTAAGCTATTAATTGAATTTAATTATAGAATTTAATTAAGTTATAAAATTTAAAGAATCGGACTACTTTTGAGATTTTCGCTAATGAATGTGTATGTGTGTTTTTTTTTTGTTTTGAAAGACTCGTTGACCTTGAATAAAAACGGAAATGAGCTGGTAGATAATACAGTCCAGTGCGAATATAATGAGCTGTAAATTCGTTAAAAGACATGAATCACTCTCTCAAGTACGACCATTAAAAAAGAAGGCTTGTTTCCAAACTTTGTTATCATTTCGTCTCGAGATTTTTATTATCCCTCCGGCCTCTGATGGTCACAGGGGTTAAGTACAATTCCCGTTATTATGTGCTAATTCGATATTACAATCAGTAAAAGCTGCATTTAAAATTTTTGTATCTTCACCTTCGTTAGTACAATGTATTTAAACTTTTAAACATATACAAATAATATAACTTGCTTAATTCATTAACTTTTAATTATCTCAAATCGTCCCTCGTACCTATAACCGCACCTTTCATTTTGATTACGATTTTTTATTTTTCTAAGTGTATCAATTTTAACTTTATAATTTTTTACTTTATCACTTTTAACTGCTTTAATTTTATCACATTGATCCATAATAAAAAAAATCCTTGTTTTTAATGATTATTTTAGGTTATTTATAATCAATTTGAAAATTTAAATAATAAAATTAAAAAAGATATAAAGAAAAAATACTATTATCATAATTTTTAAATAAAGAAAATTTCATAATCGAAAATTTATTACTTTCTTGGATTTTGAATAACTATTTTCTATAGTTATTCATTTTACACCACAACAACTATATTATTATTATTGAATTTAAAACATTAAATAATTATCAAATGAATTTAAACTACTAATTAATAAAAACTTACTCAAGTTCTGAAGTTCACAAGTACAATAGGTAATTAGATAGGTGATAGGTAATTGGAAAAATTAATAATTTATTTATAAGGTTAAGTAACAATTTCTTGCAACTTATAAGTGATCGAGAAAAATAAAAAAAAATAACTTTTTACTTACTTTTTAAAATAAAATTAGCAATTTTAAGAATTTTTAATTCAAATTTTAGTTAAAAACACTAAAAAAATTAAATTTAGGGAAATTACAAATAATTGAAGAAACTCAATTTATTATTATTTTCAAAAGTAAATTCTTCTCACAATAATTCAATTATGTTAGAAAATTAAAAGAAATTCTTGTCGAAATTTTAATTATCTTTATAAATATAATAAAATTCTTCTCTGAAATTCAATTATTTTCAAAAAATTTAATAAAATTCTTGGCAAAATTTCAATTATTTTCGAAAGATTTTCCTCAATTTAATGATTTTTAATATGTACTATTTTAATAAAATTTTCCAAAAAATTCAATTATTTAAAAAAAATTTAATAAATTTCTACGCAAACCTTTAATTATTTTCATAAAATAATAAAAATTCCACAGGAATTTAATTATTTACAAATATTTTATAAATTTATTTGTGAACATTTAATTTCTTTCATAAATAATAAAATTTTTACAGGGATTCAATTATTTGCGTAAATAATAAAATCCTTTTTAGGAATTCAATTATTTTAGAAAGTAATAAAATTCTTTACAGAAATTCAATTATGTTCAAAGATTTTTAAAAATTCGCCTCAAAATTTCAATTATCCTTATAAATAATAAAATTCTTCTCCGGAATTCAATTATTTTCGAAAATTATTATTGAAAAAAAATTTTAATAAAATTGTACGCAAACATTTAATTATTTTCATTAATAATAAAAATTCCATAGGAATTTAATTCTATACAAATTTTTTATAAATTTCTTTGCAATAATTCAATTATTTTTATAAATAATAAAATTTTTTTTAAAGGAATTCAATTATTTTCATAAAAACTAATTAAAAATTCTAGAAAATAATAATTGAAATAAAAAATTAAAAAAAAAAATTCTCGTCACAAAAATCCCAATTATCTTTATAAATAACAAAATTCTTTCCCAAATTTAAATTATTTTCAAAAATGACAATAAAATTCTTGTCCTAATTTCAATTATTTTTTTTTTTGTTTTTAATTTTTCTGATTTCAATGATTTTCAGTATCTACTATTTTAATAAAGTTTCCCAAAAAGAATTTAATTGTATGCAAATTATTTTTAAAAATAATAAAAATTTGACAGAAATTCAATTATTTACAAATTTTTTATAAATTTCTTTGCAATAATTCACTTATTTTCATAAATAATACAATTTTTTAATTAATTTTTAAGGAATCGGTAATTAATTATTATAAAACATGAAGAAATCGATCACTCCGATTCTTCGACTCGAAGCAATCGATATCTTCATGTTTTATAACAATACTTTTCTAAATTGTTTAATTTCAAAAAGGTTTGAATTTGAAATTTTTGAAAATCTTAATTCCTATGGAAAAATAATAATAATCAAATATTTATTTTAAAGAAAAGTTATTGATGTTTTCGAATAATTTTAAAGAATTTGTAAATACATGTATAACAGAAAATTTTTTCTCTTATTTTCTAAAAATCAAAAAAGTCTCAATTTCATTTTCATTTGAAATTTATAATTGACAAATAGAATTTAAAAAACATTTATTTTCCTTTATTTTTCAAAAACTTTGAATTTTATTGAAGCAATTTTAATTAAGAAATAGAAATGATGCAAATTATTTCCTTATAAAAATTGAGAAATTTCTACAAAAATATTAAGAAACGGGAATATGTTATGTTTTTCTTCCCCAAAAGAAAAGAATCTGTTTGTGGACAATATTTTTTTTTTTTGAGAAATAAATATTTATTTCCTATTTTTTAACCATAATTTTTTTATAAAAGTTAACAATTTTCTATTTTTTTATAATCATCTTTCGTTATTAATTGTAATTATTATTATTAATAATATTGTAAAAATTTTCATTTTTAATTGTAATAATTTTAGTAATATTGTAATTATTAATTATTTCTTAATTGTTCAATTAAATTTGTTATTACAATATTATTTTAATAAATCATCATTGTTTTTAAAAATGTTGTAATCAACATTTATATTTGAAAATTTATTAGTATAATTCATTGCTTTTATAAAAATTTGTTATTCTCTGTCAATTCTTAAAAAAAAAAAATTTTTTTGTCTTGTATAAAACTTTATGAGCAAACAAAATTTCAATAAACAGTGTTTATAAAAATTTTAATGTTTCATAATCTATAAAGCAGGTTATTTTTTAAATTTTTATCTAGAGAAATACATTTTAAAAACTACGCAGATTATTTATAAATAATAATATAATTTACAATAATAAATAAATAATATTATTTAAAAGCAAATAACCTTAAATTATTAAATATAAAAAAATATGTTTTTTTGTGAGGTTCTCGTAAGGTGCTCGCGACATTTCCTTGTAAGACATTTCTTATAAGATCCGAGCGTCACAGAAAATCCAAGTTCCTGACCAGTTCTTTGAATTTTTCCCAACGTACATAATTTTTTACGCAAATAGGTAAAAGGGAAATTTTACCCTATGAGAATTCTACTGCAATTTCTACATGGGTAATTTTTAACTCTTTTTATTTTATCTCAAAAGCCACTTTTTAAGTGGTTAGTAAACCGATCGAACGCCCTTAAGAGAAGACTGCCAAACTTGTCCATTAAGACAAGAAGGTAAAAATTGATTACACCGACATTTTTTTTTTTTTTTGCGAAACCGATCCCGAAGAATTCACACTATTACTAATTGATGATAATAATAATAATAAACTAAATAAAGCGAAAATTTTCCCCCCAAAAAAAAATGTTAAGTGCCTCATCTAGAAATCACATTTCCGATATGAAAATGGACCTTTTTAAAATTCGCAAGTCGCAACAACTTTCTGTATATTAATACTTTTCGCGGTTTAAATTCCATCAGAGGCGAAAAATGGAGAAAAAAAAGTATTAAATTTTTGTTCTCTTTGCTTTCCGAAGAAAGATATACCTGAAATGTTACGGCTCGAGGGTTTTAGTTTTGGATGGTTCATACCACACGATTCTTGATGAAATGGTAGCTCGTGTATATAATTGAAATCCTGTGTTCCTCGGTCAGCTGATATGATGTCGGGCCCTTGGGCCAGAGGAGCAGGAGTAGGAGTAGGAGGTGAAGGTGGAGGCCTCACACACAAAATGTATATATGTATTCAAACTTCATCCATTCGCCCCATCGTTTCGTGTCACTCGCACGAAACAGAAGGGTATCACACTAAAAGGACCAACACTGCTGAAGACTATAAGCCGATTATATACACATATATATACGTATGTATAGAGTACCAAATATTGAGACGTGCTTGAGGTGAATCGCAACCGTGTGCATCGGCTCCCAAAAGTTTCTCTCCACCATATAGTGTCTTCGGTGTTCATACACTTAATCCTTGGGTATACTCGTACATCACCTGCACGAAGCAACGTCAACGATGAAGCGAGATAAGTGAATATCACCAACTACCATCCACCTTCTCATGCGGCTCTTTCAATATCGAATTTCAAATCGCTCTCCTCCGTCAATATATAAACATATACATGCATTTATGCCCAGTGACAGGACAACTTGACCGAAACACTGCATCGCAATTTATGCAGATTGATACATTTTTCTCAGTGTTTAAATCACTCACGAATGACAAACTTTAAAATATTCACTCTCTTTCTCTCTCTTATCGTTAACAATAATCAACCGTATTTTGTCATTTTTATTATAAAAAATAATTTAAAATATCGATTTTATAACAAACAGTAACAGTCTTTAGGAATTTTTATTACGTAGAGGAAAGGCTCGCAGGTTGCCACACAGTAAAAAGTAAATCTTAATTTAAAAATCGGTCTTGAATTCAGCACAGTCTGCTATAATGTTAAAGTTAAAGGATACAAAATATGTGCGTAAATTCAGCATTGACTGCCTTAAAAATGTTGCATCTTAATTTAAGGCTGCTTTACTGCCTTAAAATAAGACTTTCTTTTTACTGTGCATACCTAAGCTTTTTTGCTCATAACTCATTAAAAAAAAAAATAATAATTTCAATGAACATACCATCGAGAGAACCTAAAAAGCTACAAATTTGACCCATAGATAATTGAAATTAACAAAAAGAAAAATTTTTACATCAATTTTTAAAAATGATGTATAGGTAAAATCAACGTTTCGAAATTTAGGCTTGCAGGTTAACCCACCTTGAAAAATTGATAATAATATAGAACTTCAATAAATTTATTAAATTTCACTTACATTTAATGTTTCTGAACCATAATAATTTCAATTTTAAAAAATTTAAAAAATCAATAAATAAAATAATATCAATAATCAATAAATCAATAAATAAAATTTTTTTTAAATAAAAAAAATTTATGAAAAAATAAATATTTTTTCTCTCAATTGAAAATCAAACGAAAAGCAAGAGTTGTGAAAAAAAAATGAAATTTCGAAAATCGTGTAAATTTACTTCAAAAATTATCATTGCGGATTCGCATTTTTCGGACCTGCAAACCGTAAAGTGAGTCAACATGCAATTTTGAACTCTATTTTTAAATCGAAGAAAAAAAATAATAATTCATGATACTTTAAAAATTCCTTTTGAAATTATAAAAATTGATTAATGAAGCAACTCAGAAAAAAATTGTAACTTAAAATTATCGATAAAAATATTTCACTTGTTAGCACGTGAAAAAGTTACATATTCTTAATTTTTCAATTTTTCCACAAGTCAATTTTAAAATTTGTTTGACAAGAACATTTTTATTGTTTCTTTTTGCTCAAAAAAAAAAAAAAAAAAAAAAAAAAATTCATGAAGAGAATTCATTTATTTTAAAAATTAAAAAAATTCTTCGCAGAAATTAAATTATTTAAAAAAAAAGTCTTAAAAAAATTGTCGCCAAAATTTTCATTATTTTTAAAAAATGAATAGCAAAATTATTCGACAAAGTTCAATTATTTTCAGAAATTTTAATAAAATTCATCGCAAAATTCTCAATTATTTTTAGGAATTTTAAGAAAATTTATCGCAAAATTCAATTATTTTCATAAATAATAGTATTTATCACAAAAATTCAATTATTTTCAAATTTTTTTTTAAATTCAATGGAAAAATTTCAATTATTTTCAAAAAGTTTTCTTAATTTAATGTTTTACAATATTCTACAATTTTAATAAAATTTACCAAATGAATTCAATTATTAAACAAAAAATTTGATAATATCCTTCTTTTTAGGAATTTAAATATTTCCATAAATAATAAAATCACTATAGGAGGAAGTCAATTATTATCATGAATAACAATATTAAAAAGTAATAACTAATCATTTGACAATAATATCAGTCGCGTTTTTAATTATGGCATTTCTACAATAAAAAATAACGCAAGTGCGACAACCTGCAAGCTTTTCCCCTACAAAATAAATTTTAAAAAATTTTTAACAAAAAGTTAATAATAACCAATAAAAACTGTATTTAGGCACATTTATTACAAAATAAATATAAAGAATGTTTTCCCATTTGAAGAATTCTACATAATTTTAACTAGAATGATTCTGCATTAAATCTAGCGAACATTTTATAAAATTTTCAAAGACTGACTTTTTGATTTTTATTTATTATTATTTACTATTAAATAAATAGAAATTAGTATTTATTAGTAAAATTTTCTAATTCAAAAGCAAAATTTAACTAATAAATAGTACCTAATTTTTAATAGTAAATTAATAAAATTTACTAATTCAAAAGCAAAAAGTCAGTCACTAATTCAAATTAAAAAATATTAACTATATTAATCTTCGTATTCTTTTATATAATTGAATTCTTTTGACGAATTTTAATAAAATTGTTTAAAATAGTAACATATTTCAATGAATTCGATTAAAATTGTATTAAAAATAATTGAAATTCTGCGATGAGTTTTATTATTTCAAAAAATAATTGAATTATTGCCAAGAAACTTATAAAAAATTTGTAAATATATGAATTCCGGTGAAGAATGTGAAGTTTTTATTATTTATGCAAATAATTAAATGTTTGCGTACAATTTTATTAAAATTGTTTTTAAATAATAGAATTCTTTTTTTTTATTAAAATTTTTAAAAATAATAAATTGAATTTTGAAGAAGAATTTTTTTATTTATTAAGATAATAATTCAGATATATATTGACAAATTGAACTAGTTTTAAAAGATTTTGAATTAATAAAATTTTTCAATAGTTCTTTAAAATTTCTAATTAAATTAGATCAACATTGAAATTTTATTAAATTTCAAATTGAAACCGTTTGAAGTTCATTTATTTATGAAAATTGTAAACGCAACTCTTTTAAAATTAAATTAATTTTGAATTTCTTTAATTTGAAAATTATTCGAAAACATAAATAACTTTTTTTTTAAATAAATATTTAATTATTATTATTTTTCCCCAGGAATTAAAATATTCAAAAATTTCAAATTCAAACTTTTTCGAAATTAAATAACTTATAATAATTAATTACCGATTCCTGAAAAATTCTTTAAAAAAAATTGTATTATTTATGAAAATAATTGAATTATTGCAAAGAAATTTATAAAAAATTTTGTAAATAATTGAATTTCTATGAAACTTTTATTATTTATAAAAATAATTTGCGTAATAATTTTTTGTTGAATTCAAATTCATTATATTGAGTTTAATTGAATTTTAAAATAAAAAATATAAAAAAAATGATTAAAAAAAAAATAAAAATTAGGAGAATAAGTAAAAATAAGTAAATAAATAAAAAGTAAATAAAATTTAGAAAAAGAAAGAAAAGAAATAAAAGAAAATAAAGAAGCTTCGAAACTGACAGTTGGATATCGGAAAATTATTTTCCGATAATTTTTACTTCAATTCACCCTCCCTGACAACAATTTACTCGCTGAGTATCACACAACGGTTAATAAACTTAATGCACTGAACATTTTTCTTTTAAAGTAACAAGCATTTCTTGTATAGTCTAGTCACCCGTGTCAAGCAGATGTTTGCGAGTTCTATATATATATATAAATTTTATATATTTTATATATATATATATATATATGGTTATACCAGGGTTATATTCTAGTCCAAACGCGAATCTAAACCACTATATTAACCTGCGCGCTAAATTAAACCGGACGCGCTTTTCGGCTCATTCATGCGCAAATATTTCAACTCAAAACATCGCCAGGATTCACGATCCAACTGAATTAATCTCGATTCATGACTGTAACAAAACAAGATACCCCTTTATGTTACTCATTGTGTCTCTCAACAAGACATGCGTCCTCGTTTTTTTTCTTCTTCCCTCTTCTCATTTTTTTTTCTCTCTGGAAAAAGTCTTTTATTTTCCTTTTTTAGAGCAGAAAATTAAAAAAGTAAGTTTTGAAATGAAATTTTCTGGAGAATGAAAAATTATGTTTTTTAATAAAAATTTTTTTGATGAAGGAAACAGATTCCCCCTTCTTTTCTTTTTGTTATGTGAAAAAATTGTTTGAAGAGTTGAATTTTTTCTTTTTTAATTTGTTAAAGTTGTTTTATTATTATTGCAAAATAATTTGTTCGCAGATAGAATATATTTAATTTAATTTACTCTGTTAATTTGAATAATTTCTCTTTAGCAAAAATTGAGAAACTAATTTTGCATTAGAAATTATATTCGTTTTTTTTAATTTTCAGTAAAATATTGAATTTAAATCTTATTTTTTAGTTACGATTTTTGACTAAACTAAAATTATAGTTTTAAAAAATAAAAAATACTAAACAACTAGAAATTAGTAAAAAAAGTATTCTTACTGTAATGTAAATTATTGACTTAATTTTCACTAATTTAGATTTAAGGAGAATAATTAATTGTTTCTTTGGTTCAAAAGTTTCAGCAGAAGATTCTTTCTTAATTATTAATTTTTTGTTTTAATTATTATCTGTTCTAAATTTATTTCAATATCATTCGTTAATAGAATTCAATAGAATTAAATAGTATTAAATAAAATTGAATAGAATTCACTAAAATTCAATACAATTCAATAATAATAAATATAATTGAATAAAATGCGAATAGATTGACATAAAATTCAAGAAAAGTGAATAAAATTTAAATTAAATGCAAAATAATTGAATTTAATTGAATGGAATACAATAAAATTCATTAGAATTGAATAAAATTTAATGTAAATCAGATTTAATTAAAAATAATTCAATAGGATTGAATAGAATTTAATGAAATTCAATAAGAACAAACAGATTTGAATAAAATTTAAATTAACTTGAATATAATTAAATATAATTCAAGAAAATTCAATAAAATTGAATGCAATTCGAATTAAATTGAAATAATTCCATAAAATAGAATAGAATTCAGTAAAATGCAATGCAATTCAATAAGAATAAATTGAATTTGAATAAAATTCGAATTTAATTAAACAGGATTTAGGATAATTGAATGAAATTCAAGTTAAATTAAAAATAATTGAATTCAATTAAACAGAATTCCATGAAGTTCATTAGTATTCAATAAAATGTAATGTAATTCAACTCAAATTAAAAATAATTGAATTTAATTGAATGGAATAAAGTAAAATTCATTAGAATTCAATAAAATTTAATGTAATTCGGATTAAATTAAAAGTAATTCAATAAAATTGAATAGAATTCAATGTAATTTTATAAGAATAAATAAAATTAAATAAAATGCGAATTTATTGGAATAAAATTCAAGAAAATTGAATGAAATTAAAATTTAACTAAAAATAATTGAATTTAATTTAATAGAATAAAATAAAATTCTTTAGAATTCAATAAAATTTAATGTAATTCAAATTAAATTAAAAATAATCGAATTTAATCGAATGGAATAAAATAAAATTCATTAGAATTCAATAAAATTTAATGTAATTCAACTCAAATTAAAAGTTTAATAGAATCCAATAAAATTTAATAAGAATAAATAAAATTGAATAAAATGAGAATTTATTGGAATAAAATTCAAGAAGATGGAATGAAATTCAAGTTAAATTCAAAATAATAGAATTTAATTGAATGGAGTACAATGAAATTCATTAGAATTCAATAAAATTTAATGTAATTCCGATTAAAGTAAATATAATTCAATAAAATTGAATAGAATTTAATTAAATTTAATAAGAATACATATAATTGAATAAAATTTAAATTAAATTTAATAGAATTCAATGAAATTCAATAGAATTCAATGAAATTCAATAGAATTCAATGAAATTCAATAGAATTCAATGAAATTCAATAGAATTCAATGAAATTCAATAGAATTCAATGAAATTCAATAGAATTCAATGAAATTCAGTAGAATTCAATGAAATTCAATAGAATTCAAGGAAATTCAATAGAATTCAATGAAATTCAATAGAATTCAAGGAAATTCAATAGAATTCAATCAAATTCAATAGAATTCAATCAAATTCAATAGAATTCAATCAAATTCAAAAGAATTCAATCAATTTCAATAGAATTCAATCAAATTCAAAAGAATTCAATCAAATTCAATCAAATTCAATCAAATTCAATAGAATTCAATGAAACTCAATAGAATTCAATCAAATTCAATAGAATTCAATCAAATTTAATAGAATTCAATCAAATTTAATAGAATTCAATCAAATTCAAAAGAATTCAATCAATTTCAATAGAATTCAATCAAATTCAATAGAATTCAATCAAATTCAATCAAATTTAATGTAATTCGAATTAAATTAAAAATAATTCAATGAAATTAAATAGAAATAAATTAAATTCAGTAAGACTAAATAGAATTGAATAAAATTCGAATTAACTTGAATAGAATTGAATGGAATTAAATAAGTTTGAATGTGATTCGAAATTAAATTAAGAATAATTTAATAGAATTCCGTGTAATGAAATAATATAAAATTGATGATAATTCGAATGAAATTAAACAGAATTTAATAAACTTGAATGTAATTCGAATGAAATTGAATCAAGAATTCACTAAAATTGAATAGAATAAAAATAAACAATAGCAATAAGATTAGTAACAGCAACAATAATAATTAGACAAAGTATTTTCAATCCAATTCGTTTAATTTTACTATTTTTCTCTCGGTGTCTCTTTTTTCTGTGTGTGTGTGGCAGGTGCAAAAAAAGGTTGTGCGACTAAATTAGAAAATAGAAATGAAGTAATTATTCGCGAGTTGAATGAAACCACAAAATGTATTTTGGAAGACGGGGAAAGGTCAGTTGGCGGATATTAATGAAGGGATTGTGGCGTAAACAACTATAGGTCTTCCCTTCCACTTACTAAAGTCGAGAGGGAGCTCTGGAAAAGCTTGAAACTTGGGAGAATATATGACCATCATATATCAGATGAGTGGAGGCGCATAAACTATAGAATCCCTCTATTTAGAAACAATCTCAGCTTGGTTAAGAAATGCTTTTCTCACGACAAATTTGTCAAAAGATTTTGCGAGTGTGTGCGTGTGTGCGTGTGTAAATGTGTATTTTCTGAATTTAAACACCAATGTATAGCTTCATCAGACATGTCAAGACTGTAAAACGATTATTCTAAACACTACTCTAATTTATGCGGGGAAAATTTGCATTAACTGCGCTAAATCTCAAATTCAAGATGCAAGAATTCATATCTGCGTGACGATATTTTATAATCTAATTAATGACATTGTTTATTATGGGAAAATTCATAATGTAAACAATTTCTACTGATGAATTTCAATTTTTAATTTTTGAAAATTTGGTTTACAATTGGAATCATTAATTAAATTACTAATTTATATCAGTAGTCTTCCCTAATTAAAAGTAAAATATTATTACTTTTTTTTTGTAGTCACAATTTTTTTTTACTCTCCGAATTTAAATTAGTAAAAATGTTTACAAATTAAAATTAGTGACTGACTATTTGCTTTTGAATTAGTAACTTTTACTAATAAATAGTGATTTAAACTAATTTATGAGTAAAATTCAATTACATTTCACAAAACAATGAAATTCTTCACTGAAATTCAAATATTTTCAAACTCTGCTATTTTAATAAAATTTCTTCAAAGAATTCAATTATTTGAAAAAAATGTACGAAAATGCGTTCCAAGAATTCAATTATTTTCCTAAATAATACAATTCTCTACAGGATTTCAATTATTTAAAAAAAAATTATATAAAAATTCGTTGCAAGAATTCAACTATTTTCATAAATAATAAAATTCTTTACAGGACTTTAATTATTTAAAAAAAAAAATATAATAAAAATTCTTTACAATGATTCAATATTATTCTCCTAAATAATAAAATTCTTCACAGGATTTCAATTATTTTTAATAGAATTTTAATGAAATAATTCTAAATAATTTAATTGTTCTTTTCAATTTTTATAAAATGCTTTAAAAGTATTCAATTATGTCTAAAAAATGCAATAAAATCCTATGCAAGAATTCAATTATTTAAAAAAATTCAATGAAATTCGTTGGAAGAATTCAAAATTATGTAGTTTCATAAATAATAAAATTCTTTACAGGATTTCAATTATTTTTAATACAATTTAAAATAATTTTTTCGAAAAATGTAATTATTTTTAAAAATTTTGATATAATTTTTTCTTAAGGGCATACTTTTGAAAATAATTGAATTTCTACAATCATTCGTAACTTCTTCTAAATTCAATTTTTTCCAGTACTTTAATAAAAATTCCTGGCATTTCCCTGACCTGTGGCAACTCTGAAAATGTTAAAATATTTTAAAAATAAAAAACTTGTAGAATTTCCATGGAAACTCCACGGAAAAAAATAATAACTTTCTTTACCTAAAATAACATTTTTTTACTGTCATATTTAGTTAGAAACTCATTAATTCATTTAATAGGTAAAGTTACTAATTTATTTAATAGCCTCCATATTACAAATTCAATTATAGTAAACTTTGACTAATTCACAGTAAACGAATCCATCGTATTTGAATTAGTCAATATCTACTAATTCAGATTTAGAGAGTATTTTTCAAGAATTCATTATTATATTAATTTTATTAAAAACCAAAGAACAATTTCAAGTAGTCGTCGACAATACATTAATTTCTCACTTGTATATTTAATTCTATAATTCTAAGTCATAAAATTATGATATGTTTTAAAAATTATTTTTAAGTTTAAAATATTGGGTGTCCATTAGGATTCATGCAACGGAAGTTACATTGCAGAAAAATCTTGCTGGTCTACCTGTTGGCAAACTACGATATATAACTGTCATCTTATTATTAACTGAGCTCATGGTCATTGTTCCAATTCCACAAAAAATCGATGGAATACTTAATATACTATCAGGATTAGTATTAATACTTAAATATTGATTCAAACACAGAAGCTGAAATATGAAATTTTAATAAAATAATTGTTAATATTTTTAAATAGAAAATAAAAGCAGTCAATATTTAAAATATTAATTAAATTTTTTTGTCGAAAGTTCTAAAATTTGTTAAGTCAAAAAGCTACAGCTTTTTTTTTCAAAATTCAGATTATGTTTAAATACTTTAAATACATAAAAATATTTATTTATCTTACCGATGATGGTATATTTATATCTTCACATTCAAGCAAAATTCGATAACCTTCAGGAGCCTCGGCCCTAAATCTGCAATATTTGGTTCCAGTGACATAATCTGGATATTCAAGATTATAAATATAATAAAGAGACCCCAAATTTACAAACTGATACAAGTCACAATCTGCTTCTTGAGTCTTACTTACATCCAGTAAAAATAGAAAAATAAATAGAAAATAAAAAATTTTCGACGAAATTCCTGAAAATATTTTTTAAATACAATAACAATAGTTATAATAAGCAAATTATATATCTTAAAACAATTAAACATCTTCTTTATCTATGATTTTAATTATAAAGTATGAATAAAATTATTTTATACAAAACATTAGAATTACCTGAATTATAACAATTTCTTGATCCTTGTTGATTCAACATTGTATAAATTTTTTTCTTTTTCAGTATACTTAGTATTTTCCAAGGATTTTGTATTTATTTCTTCCTCTATAATGTTTAGTATCAAATTAGTACTTATTTAAATTGCTGCTGGCTTTCTGTATCATTTTTTAATTTTTATTTACAAATTTTTTATATATACCACTTTGTGAGGTTACTTTGCATTTTTATCAGATAAAGCATATCCAGAAATCCATTATTCTTAATTATTAATTAAATATATATATTAAAAAATTTAACTACTTTCAATAGAAATTTAATTATTAACATTCTTGCAAAAATCTAAGTTCTTTAAAATTTCTAATTAAATTCTTTTGAAGTTCATCTATTTACGAAAATTGTAAACGCGACTCTTTTAAAATTCAATTAACTTTGAAATATTTAAGTAAAATTATTCATTAAATAATTTCTAAGTAATAAGTTTATGATAGTTCTTCAAGAATTAAGCGCGTAACTTGTAATAACACAAAATAATAATAATAATATAATAAAAAAATAATACTAGTATAATAATATAATATTATAGTATTATTAATTATATTAATTTATATTAATATTAATATTAGAAAAATATAATATTAATAAATTAATTAAATAAAAATAATTTAATAATAATGCACTGAAAAAAAATTTGATTCAAGTAAATATTTATTTGATAATAATAGAGAAATAATCGGTTACTTGAGATAAATAAATTTTTTTCAGTCTATAAATATAGTGATATAATATAATAAATTAATAATTAATAATTTTTATGAAATTTTTAGTTAAAATAAAGAAATTATTTAAAACTGAACTTTTTTTAAGAAAATAATTTATTTAAAAATATTTATTTTTAAGTAAATAACTAAAATTATAATTACAGGCAGCAAATATTATGAACAATGCTGATTTAGAGAATAATATTTTCTTTCCGTAAACAATTTTCCTATTTAGCAAACTTGTTTCAATCTCTCGTCAAAACTATTGATAATTTTACAAATTTTCGTTGCGGTATTTATACTGTGAATATTATACAATAAATGTTTAGTTTTCTTGTAATGTTTTCAAAATCACGTAAAGGAAAAATACAAGACAAAAAAAATTTAGTTTCTCTATTCAAAGAGAATAGCGTATTCTTTTATTTTCAAATTTTTTCCGTATATTTAAAATACTTCTATTTATTAAATTTACCTTTAAAATACATTTATTTTGAAAAATTAATTTTAAAGTCACGATTTTAAACATTCTAAATATTTTTGACAAATATTATTTTTAAACATACAATTAAGGTGATTGTTACTCAATACCAATAGTGTATAGAATAGATTATATTGTTGTTTTTCGCAATGAATTTTTAATTATTGGAAATTTATCGAATGAAAAATTTAGAAATTTTATTTTTTGCAATTAATTAAAGGACACCTTTTTCAAAATTTCTGAACGTATTTTGAAAATATCTGAAAATGATTTTGTAAGTTAGGAATTTTTATTAAAAGTTCTGAAAAAATTAAATTTTTAGAATTCATGACAAAATTCTGAATTTTCAATTTTTTCAATTTCTGATAAAAATTTCTTTTTAAATAACTTAAATCTTGTCAAAATTTCAATTATTTTCAAAAAAAATTATAATACAATTCTTAGCAACTATTCAATTATTTTCTTAAAGAATAAAATTCATCGCAGGATTTCACTTATTTTTAGTAAAATTATAATAAAATTCTTAGCAATTATTCAATTATTTTCTTAAACAATAAAATTCATCGCAGGATTTCAATTATTTTTAATAAAATTTTACAGGAATTGCTAAAAAATGTAATTATTCTTAAAAATTTAATTTCAATTTCTCGAAAAAATCAATTATTTAAAAAAATGTTTTTTTTTAAATTCTTTGGAAGAATTCAATTATTTACAAAAATATTAGAATTTTTTTACAGGAATTCAATTATTTTCGTATATTTTAATTAAATTTTTCGTAAGAAATCAATTATTTTAAATACAAAATACAATTATTCCTTTAGATTTTAATAAAATTCTTCCCAAGAATTCAATTATTTTTAAAAGTAATAAATTTCGTCTTAGAAATTCAATTATTTTAAAAAATTCTAAAAAAATCGATCGCAAGAATTCAATTATTTTTCTAAATAATAAAATATTTTTCAGTAATTCAATTATTTTCAAAAAAATTTTATAAAATACCACACAGATATTCAATTATTGTCAAAAATTTTAATAAAATCGTTCACAATAATTCAATTATTTTCATAAATAATAAAATTCTTCTCAGGAATTTAATTATTTTTAAAAATGAGAATAAAATTCTTAGCAACTATACAATTATTTTCAGAAATAATAAAACTCATCACAGAATTTTAATTATTTTTAATACAATTTAAAAATTTTTTATTAAAATTCTTGAAAAGAATTTAATTATTTGAAAATTTGTTAATAAAATTCTTCGTAAGAATTAAATTTTAAGAAACATTCAATTATTCAATAAATAATTTACTTTTGTACTTAAATAATTTATTTCTCGTAGAATTTTATAATAAAAATTGATTTGAAAATGATTTTGAAGAAGTTACTGTAACAATATTCTTATAATATAAAATAATTATTTATTTCCCATTTTTCATGGGAATTCAATTTTTTTTAAAAAATTTTTGATAAAATTCTAAGTAAGAATTCAATTATTTTCATAAATAATAAAACTTATCTAGGAATTTCAATTATTTTTAATACTACTTAAAATTATTTAATCGAAAAATTCAATTATTTTCACAAATAAAGTTTTTTGCAATAATTCAATTATTTTTATAAATATAATAAAATTCTTTTCAGGAATTCAATTATTTTTGAAAATTTTAATAAAATTCTTTTCAACTATTCAATTAATTTTAAAAATAATAAATTTCGTCTCGTAAATTCAATTATTATTTTAAAAAATTCTAATAAAATCGTTCACAAGAATTCAATTATTTTCCTAAATAATAAAATGTTTTTTAGAAATTCAATTATTTTTGAAAATCATAATAAAATTATTAGCAACTATTCAATTATTTTCCTGAATAATAACATGTTTTTTAGGAATTCAATTATTTTTGAAAATTATAATAAATTTCTTAGCAACTATTTATAATTATTTTCATAAATAATAAAAATTCATCGCAGGATTTCAATTATTTTTAATAAAATTTTACAGACCGTCTCAATGTGCGTACTTGTCCCCTATAGAAAAAAAAATAAAACTTTTAATTCCTACTACCATTATTTATAAACTTAATATCATCAATATGAATGAAATTTTAAATTCGACTTAAATTTCCCATTCGAATCTGATTTATTTCCAATCTCAAAGGCCTCTCGATTTTGTCATTGCTATTATTGTCAAAAATTTTGCAATACTACCGTGACAGGAACTAAAAGAGACACACATGAGATGAGATTCGAAGAAGTTAGTGGATCATTCTCGTTTTCTTTCTATTTTATATCAGAGAAGAAGGAATACATATATATATACAAATGTGGAATTGAAGAAACGTATCTTGAAGTAGTCGGTCAGGTTTATCTTTGTCTTCTCTTTATCTGCTCTTTTCCCTTTTCGATAGAGAATCCTTCCTTTCGTATCCTTTATTATTATTATTTCTTTTTACCCTGCCATTGTATTTTGGACAAAGCCAATGCAACGAATAACAGCTACCGGTTTTATCTCCAGCGGGCAACATTCGACAATATTAGAATGAAGAAGACATATATCTTTGCTTTCAATTTCTTGAGAATAAGAAGATGCGCCTTATGCAAAATTAATGCTCTCCTTCTTCTTCTTCTTCTACTTCTTCATGGAAAACTCATCGAAGCATTTATTTCAATATTTCTCCTAAACAAGAGGAAACATTTTCACTTATTCTTATAATTAGAAATTTTCTTTTTTTAATTTAATTAATCTTAATTTATTATTATTATTAATTATTATTAATTATTATTAATTATTATTAATTTAATTTCTTTTAATTTAATTTAATTTCAATTGTAATTAAACTTTTTCCATTTTTTAGTTATAACTACAAAATAGAAAAAGTTTCAAAATTGAAACTGTTTGATATATCAAACAATTTAAGAAAATAACTAATTTTAGAGAAAACAAAAATAAAAGAAACAATTTAATAATAATACTCCTAATGCGATTATTGACAATAATCGATTAAATTATCAGAATAATAATAATAACATCAAGAAAAATAATAATTAATTCACATTCAAAAAGAGGAGAGTAAAAAATTATAGATCCAAATATATAAGAGCGTGATAATAAAAAAATAATTATTATTTCATAATGGATTTATTATTAGCAGATTAAATTAAAAGCTGACCACCTAAATTATGCATTTAATAAAATTATCGATAATTCTAAAAAAAAAAACCTTTTTCTACCCAACTATACATTGGCTGTCAATATAAAGCTGTATAAACATTAAAAATATCCACCGTGAGACATCCTGTCACTATAATTTATTTTCATTACATGTAATAAGTTCTATATTTATTAAATGCTTCCATTCGAGTCTAGACTTGTGACCTTTCACATTATTAACATACCTGCTCTCCTGGAATTAAAATCAACGTTTCAATTGATTTCTAATTGTGCGCTACTGTATTCGACATATAATTCATAATGCGCCCCATTTTTTATTTTTATATTTCATATTATTTAGTCGATATAATATTATAATATTCACTTCTAATAATTTCACTATTACCTATATATACATGCTACTAAATAATTTATTATTAAAGTCAACATTAACAATTTTAATCAACCGATTTTCTCATTATCGACAAATTTTGTTACTGCAAACATTAATGTACTGTAGGTTGTTAATAATTAAATATGTTTCTTTTTTTGAAAACTATTTTACAAACTTAATATTGACTTCTGTGAAATATGTTTCGGTTTATTATTTCAATGTATTTAATTAACCAAGCAGCTATGCAAAAGTTGAATTAATAATTTATATTTTAATTAATATTAAGAGAATTGTTTTATTATTTAATCATTCCATATAGTATTTGATTTTTAATATTTTGATATCAAATATTATTATTAAAAAACTGTTATTATTACAATATTAATATTATATTGATTGATTTATTATTTTTAATGATATTAAACCAAATAATGAAAACGAATGAAAAATCAAAAGAAGAAAATGATTTAAAAATCTGAAGAGTTTCAATTTGAAATTATTGTCTCGAGATGCAGCATCCAAAGTGTCTTTCTCGAATACGAATACCACATTTTTTTCTCAACTTTAATAATATAATCCAAAATGTCCTCGCAGATTCATTCACACGAAATGATAAATATTCAAATATTCGCACTATATATAGTATATACTATTCCGAGTTTTAATTATTTTCATCGTTTACATAATTGTATTTAATGATTTTATTATTCTATATCCGACTTTATAGTGTGAGCTATAAAAATATTACAACTTTCATTTGCATACCAAACACACTGAATTTTCATCTTCTCTTTAAGCGTTCATAAAATTTTAAGAGAGTAATTAAACTACATTTTCAAAGTGCACTTTGAGAGATATATATATATATATATATATATTTATATTATATTATTGTAGATTAAGATTTACGTACACATAGACACGTGTATATATTTTCATAGAATATTTTATTTAGAGGTAAAAAAAATTATTTTTATAATTTATCTTAATTATTATTAAATTATTTCTCTTAATTGATTTTAATTTATTGTGAATTTATTTGATTATTTAAAAGTTAGTTAAAAAAAAAATTATTATCAAAAAATTATTTTAAAATATAAAACTAAAATTATAGACACAATTTGCCGTAATACAAGAAACAGTATCGATTGTGACATAAAAATAAGACGAATTTCATTAAGAACTGAATCTTTTTCATAAGATTCAAGAATTATTGATGTTACAATTTACAAATTGACATTTATCAAGTAACTAATGACATTTTTCCTCAATATTAAATTTATCTTTCTTTATAAAAATAATTTTCTTTCCAAAATAATCATATCTGAAATCTTGTTAATTACAAATTCATTAAAATCCATTAGTCGAATGTTCTTTAATTAGTTTAAAATAACGGAAAAGTGATTTAAATTTATAAAAATCACAATTGTATATTGAGAAAAAGAAGAAGAAAAAAAATTATATATATGACGAATTGATTTCGTTGAATTCAAACAACGAACATTGAAGACAAACAATGAATTGTCTGAGGCACGTTAACATTCTTTATAACAAACCATTTAATTCTCATTTGCTGTCTTCTGAAAGAAGAAAACGGAATGATGATGCAAAAATTTTCAAACCATCTGTCTTGTTGAAGAACATGATGAGGGGCCCTTTTATAACAAAAAGGAAACGAAAAAAAAGAAACTTTTCAAATAGGCATTTAACCCCCTCGAGAAAAAAAACAAAAAAAAAAAAAAATGATCATGTCGAATCAAATATTGGACCGATTAGTGCATTCCTATTAAGTTTTTGACAAATTTTCCAGAAAAAGGACAAAATTGAACAATAATATTTTATTCACAGTTTTAATTAATTTTTCAACAATTTTTTTTAATTATAAAAATTGAAAAGGAAAATGATGGTTTAATTTCTCCACCTGAGAACGTCAAGGTCGCCACTAGGTGGCGAGGAATCTGCTTTTATCAGTTGAACTGACATCTGGCGGTGACCTTGACGTTCGCAGGTGGAGATTAGCACCTCCATATTGAATCTCAAGATATTTCAATATTCATAAAATCATAATTCTAATTTATAATCAAATTTAGAAACTTTGACAATTCATATAAACGACTTTCAATTATTAACTTATTTTCCTTTTCTATATTTCTATCATTTCCAGTTTTTTTAGTTTTGGAATTAATTTCTTCACTATAAAAAATGATATTTAAAATCTCGTTTTAAGAAATAATGGTAATAAGGGAAAGGAGAATTTTAAAAAGAATTTTCAATCAAAAATGAATCATTAAATAAAGTGAAGGAATAAAGAAAGTAAAAAAAAGAAAAGACAGTAAAAAGAGACAGTAGAAAAGAAGGGAAGTGAAAAAAAGAAAACAGGAGGAAAAAATACACATTCAGAGCAGGTGACAAGTAACAGTATCATAATCCGATCTCTCCTGGTCTCACAATAAACATTTCAAGTAAAAGATGGGCTAAGAATATAATCTTTTAATGTTAGCTGGACATTAGTATCGTAAAGCATCACGAGAGAAGAGACAAGTCAAACAAGAAAGTGAAGGATGCTGGGGGAGAGAATTTTTCCTCTAGGTCAAGTGTCTGTATAGAGATGCGGTCATTTATACATACATACATATACATATGATCCTCAACGATATCTATCTATTTATGTAAGTGTATATACTACTGCTTTTGCTTTGAATAGTATATAATTTGTTCTTGAGAGTCGACTTGAATCGATATCCCCCTCCAACAACATTTTTTTTTATCTTCTTCTTTTTCGTTATAAATGAATAATGATCACAGTGACTCTTCACGTTTATTTCTTCTCTCGAGTGTTGGGTATATACCATTTTTTTTTGTTGCATTATATAAGCATCGGTACTTGAAAATTATTAGTTTATAATTATTACAATAGAAGACTTAAAAAGTCTACTAATTTATACTAAATATGTTGAAAAATATCCACTAATTATATATACTACTAGCAACAATTTGCGCGCTGCTAACTTCTTACCCACTTTTCTAAATAAAATTAGCAATTTTAAAAATAATAGAATTTAAAAATTTTCTAATTCAAATTTTTGTTAAAAACACTTGAAAAAATTCAATTTTGGAGAAATTACAAATAATTGGAGAAATTCAATTATTTTCAAAACTAATAAAATTCTTCTTATAAAATTCAAATTATGTTCAAAATTTGAAAAAAATTTTTGTCAAAATCCCAATTATCTTTATAAATAACAAAATTCTTCCCCAAAGTTATTTAAAAAAAATTTTATGCAAACATTTAATTATTTTCATAAATAATAAAAATTTCACATGAATTCAATTATTATTTTCATAAAAAATAATTTAAAATTCTAGAAAATAATAATTGAATTAAAAATGATGAAAATAATTTTGATGAAGTTGAGTGATCAATATCTTTATGTTTTATAATAATATTCTCACAGTAAATCGTGAGGTATTAAAAAGTATTGCAGATTAAATTAACACCAAAAAAAAAATTAAAATAATCAATTTTAGTGTTATTTTTTACAATGAATGAAATTTTAGTTCATTAAATTTTTTTATAACTATAAAACATGAAGATATCGATAACTCCGAGTATTCGATTTCTTCATGTTTTATAATAATTAAAGATGACCAAGTAATAAAATCATTATTTTATATTATAAGAATATTATACTTCTTCAAAATTAATTTCATTATTTCAATTTAATTATTATTTTCAAAAAATTTTAACTACAATTTTACTTTATATCTATTATTTTTAATAATTTTCGAAAAAGTTCTTTGGCAATTTTCAAATCCATTTGTTTACAATATTCAATTTCACGAAATTGCAATTATTCCTAAATTCTTTAATTGAATGCATATTGGAAAATAAAAACTTCAAATAATACATAAAAGAAAATTCAATTAAACTTTTTCAAAAGAAATTAATTTCAAAATTCAATTATTTCTAAAAATTCACGCTATATTGCTTTTAATATTCAATTATAATCTAAAATTTTAACTGAAATTCATTTTTATGAAATGAAAATCAATTTTTATTAGAAAATTCTACAAGAATTTAATTATCGAAATGCAAAAGTAAATAATTTATTGAATAATTGAATGTTTCTCAAAATTCAATTCTCATAAAGAATTTTAGTAACAAATTTTTAAATAATTAAATTCTTTTGTCGAATTTTATTAAAACTTGCATGAACATAATTACTTTTTTTCAAAGAATTCAATTATAATTGTATGAAAAATAATTGAAACGCTACGATGAGTTTTATTATTAGTAAAAATAATTAAATCCTTAAGAAGAATTTTATTACTCTTGAAAATAATTGAATTTCTGCAATAATTTGTAACTTCTCTAAAATTAAATTTTTTTCTAGTGTTTTTAACTAAAATTCTTCAATAATCCCATTATTTTTAATAACTTTAACCAAAATTCTTCGAGAATTTTCAAATTCATTCGTTTACAATTCAATTTTACAAAATTTCAATTATTCGGAAATTCTGCAATTAAATATATATTGAAAAATACAAAACTTGAAATAATTTCAATAAAAATCCTATATTAAACTTTTAAAAAGAATTAATTCTACATTCTTCATTAATATGAAAAATTAAAAATTTCAATGATTTTAATTTGAAACTTTTTCAAAATTTAATTATTTCTAAACATCCACGTTATAATGCTTTTTATATTTAATTATAATTTAAAATTTTAACTGAAATTCATTTTTAAAACCCTTTTTTATTAGTAAATTCCTACGAGAATTCAATTATTTAAAATTTTAAATACAAAAATAAGTAATTTATTAATTTCATGTTTCTTAAAATTAAATTCTCATAAAGAATGTTATCAACAATTTTTTTAAATCATTAAATTCTTTGGACGAGTTTTAATAAAATTTTTAAGAATAATTTCATTTTTCGAGGAATTTGATTAAAATTGCATTAAAAATAATTGAAATTCTGCAATGAGTTTTATTATTTATGAAAATAATTGAATTCCTAAAAGAATTATATTATTTATAAAAATAATTGAATCTCTGTAAAAAAGTTATTATTTATGAAAATAATTGAATTATTGCGAAGAAATTTATAAAAAAAATTTGTAAAGAATTGAATTCCTGTAAAAATTTTTATTATTTCTAAAAATAATTGAATGTTTGCGTAGAATTTTATTGAAATTTTTTTTAACAATGGAATTCTTTTTGAAAATTTTATTGAAAAAGTAGATATTGATAATTATTGAATTTTAGAAAACTTTTGAAAATATAATTGAAATTTTGACAAGAATTTGATTAAAATTTTGTAAAATAATTGAATGTCAGAGAAGAATTTTATTAATTACAAAGAGTTAAATTTTTACAAATCGTTGACTTTTGTGTTTTATTTAAAGTAAAATTTCATTCATAGTTAAAAATAACACCAAAATAGATTATTTTAATTCTTTTTGGTGTTAATTTAATCCTAGAGGGATTAAACTGTTGCAGATTATTTTAATTCATTCAGGTGTTATTTTAACAACTCAACGTTTTACTGTCCTTATAAGTTAATAAATTTCAAAAGGTTTGAATTAGAAATTTTGAAAATCTTACTTAATGATTAAATATTTATTTAAAAATTAGCTTCTTGGTGTTTTTGAATAATTTTACAATTAAGGAAATTCGTAAATAAATGTAATAGAATATTTTTTGGGTATCTAATAATTTTTAGAGTGAATCAGAATTTTCTTTAGGGTTGGGGAAAAAGTGAAAATTTTTTCTGTAAATCAGGGAAGGCAGGGAAAAACAAAATTAAATTTTTGTCACAACTATAGTTATTTTTTCCAATTGCTGAAACTGCAATCTTAAAATAGCAGCAAAAGTATACAAAAGAGAAAAATTTACTACAATAAGTGAAAGAAGAATTCAAAAAATTGTAATACTTTTACAATTATTAAGTAACAAGGGCAATAAAGATGCTGAAACTATGTAAATAGTCGAAATATAAACCACAGATGCTGAGAGGATTACAGTTTTAAAAGTTTCTCATTCTCTTTCTCTCTCTGTGTTTCTCTCAATATATATATAGCGTATTTAATGGCAAGAACCACAACCAAAAGTATCTCGAACTTTGATATAAAGTTGAATTAGTCCATTATTTGAAAGTAGGGATGGTAAGAGGGGAAGTTCTTGTCTTAGCGTTACTCTTAGCAAAAGGGGATTTCCGGTTTCTCTCTCTCTTTTCCTCTCTCTCTCCGGTTTTCAAGCAAATTGAAAATCAACGCCCTCAGCGGAAATCCTGACCACGGAACCAAACGCAAAGAGCGTTGAATAAAACGAGCGATCAATCTTAGATAACCTATGCCTGACACTGAATTTACTTCTGCCGTCTTTCTTCTTCTTTTTGCTCTCTTTCGATTCAAGAGAATTTACGCCAGAGCGAACATAGTCCCACGGAAATTTATGCGAATGAACGAACGAACCCTAACTTTTCCTGAAACGAGAGTTCTATCTATGTATATATATATATATATATATAAATGTGTATACATGTTGGAAAGTCAAGTTTCAAACGTGTCGATACATACGATTTCACGCGGAATCGCAAATTATATAACATCTGTTGCATCACTTGTCACAGAAAATAGAACTTTATATCGGTCTGAAATTGAAATCTAAAGCTTGACAAAGAGAGGTTTCACGCTATATATATTATATACATTTTACTCTTCTCTCTGCGCGTATAGAATTTCCCTCTCGGCGGAGTGAAAATACTCTCTATTTTTTCTTAGAGGATCATTAACCCCTTCCGTGTGGAGCTAAAATATTATAAACTGGGCCAAAAATGTGTATAAGACCTTTACATCAATTAAATCACTTGAAACTTGTTACTCGGGGGTTTTTGGGGTCGCTGATTACGAATCTGAAGTCGGATTTTTAAAATTCAAAATGTCGGATCCAATATGGCGGATAACAAATTTAAAAATATTATTAAATATTTGAATTCGCTTAAAACTCGTTACTTGGGGTTTTTTGGGTCACTGATTACGAATAAAGAGTCGGATTTTCAAAATCTAACTACCGAATCTAACATTGCAATGAGTTTGATATTTTATGAATTTAAAGATTTAGTAAATGCAGACTTCGCACTCATTTACCAAAACCTACTAATTACTACTTTTTTTACGTTATGCTACTATTTGGCTACTTTTTTTTTAGATTTCAGCCACTAAAAGCTACTATTTCTGTTTTTTTCGAGAATTTCCACTACTTTAAATTCGCTAATACTAGAAATCAAAAAACAATATTCAAAAATTATAATCAAATTCGTTTAAATGATTCAATTATTTTCAAAAAATATTTGAAATTAAATTATTTTAAATATCTAGTATTTTCATAAAATTTCTCAAAAGAATTCAATTATTTACAAAAAATGTTCGAAATTCAATTATTTCCAATATCTACTACTTTCATAAAATTTCGCAAAAGAATTCAATTATATAAAAAAAAGAAATTAATAAAATTCATTCAAAATTCAATTATTTTCATAAATAGTAAAATTTCCACAGGAATTCAATTAATTTAGAATAGCAATTTCAAAAAAAAAAAAAAAATTTCGAAAAAATCAATTATTTAACAAAGTTTTTATACAATTCTTCACAATAATTTAATTGCTATCACTAATAATATTTTTCTTGGAAATTTAATTATTTAAAAAAATTTTTAATAAAATTCTAAGCAAGAATTCAATTATTTTCATTATTAATAAAACTCGTCGATGAATTTTAATTATTTTTAATACTATTTTAAATTAATTAATCGAAAAATTCAATTATGACAAATAAAATTTTCCACAAAAATTCAATTATTTAAAATAAAATTTTCTTAATATTTATTATGTTTTGAAAAAAAATAATTATTGAAAACAATTTTTATAAAATTTTTATAAAAAATTCAATTATTTTCAAAAATAATAAAATTTTTCCCAAGAACTCAATTATTTTCAATAATAACAAAATTATTCCCGAAAATTCAATTATTTTTAATAAAAATTTACAGAAATTGCTAAAAAATGTAATTATTCTTAAAAATTTAATTTCAATTCCTCGAGAAAATCAATTATTTAAAAAAAATGTTTTTTTAAATTTTTTGGAAGAATTCAATTATTTACAAAAATATTAGAATACGGTTTGAATTAAATTTTTTTGAAAAAATTCAATTATTCTTTTATATTTTAATAAAATTCTTTCCAAGAATTCAGTTATTTATGTAAATAATTCTTCGAAAGTATTCAATTATGTCAATAAATAACAAAATTATTCCCGAAAATTCAATTATTTTGAGGCATTTTAATAAAATTCTTATCAACTATTCAATTATTTTCGTAAATTTTTTTTAATACAATTTTACAGGAATTGCTCGAGAATCAATTATTTAAAAAAATGTTTTTTTGAAATTCTTTGGAAGAATTCAATTATTTTCAAAAATATTAGAATTTTTCATATAAATTCAATTCTTTTCAAATATTTTAATAAAATTGTTCGAAAGAAATCAATTATTTTAAATACAATTTTAATTAAATTTTTTTGAAATAATTCAATTATTCTTTTAGATTTTAATAAAATTCTTCCCAAGAATTCAATTATTTACATAATTAAATTCTACCAAAGAATTCAATTCTCTCGATAAATAACAAAATTATTCTCGAAATTCAATGATTTTTAGGCATTTAAATAAAATTCTTTGCAAAATCCAATTTTATTTTCTTAAATAACAATATTCATCACAAAAAATCAAATATTTTTAAAAGTAATAAATTTCTTCTTGGAAATTCAATTATTTTAAGAAATTCAAATAAAATCGTTCGCAAAAATTCAATTAATTTAAAAAAAATTTCATAAAATGCAACGCAGACACTAAATTCTTATCAAAAATTTTAATAAATAAATTTAAATAAATAAATAGACCTAAATAAATAAATAAATAAATAAAATTCTTTGCAAAATTTCAATTATTTTCAAAAAATTTTCTTAATTCAATAATTTGTATATCTATTATTTTTAATAAAATTTCCTGAAAGAATTCAATTATTTAAAAACAATTTTGACAATGTTCTACACAAATATTCGATTATTTTCTAAATTAATGAAAATTTCACAAGAATTCAATTATTAGAAAACAGAATTTGCGTAAATTTTTTTCGAAAAAAATCAATTGTTTGAAACCTTTTTATAAAATTCTTCGCAATACATACATAATATTGACTGACCCCCACCCTGGGTGGGATTTGGTCTAGTAAATGCTAAAATTTATCGGGTTTTTAAATTTTTTTAAATTCTTGGCTGCCAAATTGGGTAAAAAAATCTTCAAAATTTTGTATATATATATATATATATCTGACTTCAAATTCGTAATCAGAGACAAAAAAAACTCTCGGAATTCAAATTCCGTTAAAATCCATTAGCATAAAATTTTTCAAAATTTTTGACGGCCATATTGGATAAAAAATTCAAAATCTTTAAAATCTGACTTATTCATATTCGTGTTTAGCGATAGCGACGCAAAATATCCCTTAAGTACCAAATTAAAAATTTTTTAAACATAAATTTCTTTAAAATAGAATTTTTTTAATTTGAAAAAAATACGCAAATGTGGTTAAATTCTCGAAAAAAAAATCCTCTCCTGAATTTTGCATATTTTATTCCTGTGTGTATTTGTGTGAGAGTTTGTTTTCGAAATTTGTGTGTGGATTATGCAGCGTCGGATCGTAACTTTCACGAGGTGTGCAATGTCACACTCTACGAGCCCAAAGTGTAATTGCAGTCTCTCTCTCTCTCTCTTAGTCTCCTTTTCTCTCTCAGTGCTCTGTACCAAGCAGAGATTTCTCTCTGGCATAAAGGATCAATGAGATCTTGGCGAGTGTACGCGAAAAGAGCTATTCTCTACCTACATTTTGGTGGTGGTAGAAATCACGTCTCAGACCACTCTTGTGTCTCAAGACTAAATTGGCTTTTATCAAGACGTGTAACTCTCTCACTCTCTCTCTCTCTCTCCCTCACTCATTCACTCTCGGAATAGTGGAAATTCACTGTGTTCTCGCATGCACACAACTTACTCCCGATATAATTTCGCGCAAGAAGAGGAAAATGAAGATGCTCCAAATCGGCTAATAACATTGCAGAACATTGTCGGCGAGACAACTTTACTTGCGGGAAAATGACCTCTGAAATTGCTCTCTCATTGTCGCATAGGAATTAATGAATATCAAATGCGGAGACTGTAAAATAAAGTACTTAGTATAAAAAAAGCAAAGAAAAAAGAATATAAAAATAATGCTAATAAAAATAAGGATTTTAATTGTTAAATAAATTTTTATGATACATATATTAAATGTATTAACAGTTAACAATTAGAAAATGAAGAAGAAGTAAAGTATATAACATAAATTTGAAATTGTTTCCCCGGGAAAATCAGAAACTTGGACGAATTCCAAAAAGTCAAACTAATTTAAGGAAGAGCGCTTTTAGAAACCATTAATCGTAATATTGATCTCGGAAATAAGGACAAGAGCTGAAGAGATGAGAATGTATTTCTCTAAGTCCTAAGTAACTTTGGAGAAAATTAATTTCCCATTAAGGTAATTAGAAAATTTACTTTATAGTATTAAATCACAAGGAATTAACATATATAATAATATGTTAATTCCTTCTAATATACACACGATATGCGCATACATGTTCTCCAAAAAAATACTTTTCTTTCTGAAAAATTATTCACTAACTCCATAATATTTTTTAAAAAGGAATTTTATTTTTTGAATAACAAAATAATTGTTATGCATCATATAATAGAAGTACATAAACTGTTGGATTTCACGAAAGGAAATTTTTTTCCAAAAAAGTAAAGTACATTTTTTTTTAATGAGAGAGTATGATAACATTTATTTTTCTAAAAACAAAATGTTTGTACTTCTTATTATAGAAAAAGAAGTGAATTGAATAAAAGAAATAAATCTATAATTAAAATGATAAATTCTTCACGATCGGCACTTTTTTTAAGAGAAAGAAAAAATGCTTGTTAAGAATACAAAGGAAAAAAAAGTAATCTACACTGAAAGGAAGTACCAATTATAATAACTCGGTAAAGCTTCAGTTATATTAAGTTACCACTGCTGATAAGTCACTAACGAAAGTGCTAAACTTGCTTTTTCCCTCCATTGAAGCGAAGATCACGTGCTACCTATAAAAACAGCCAAGTATACCTACGTATATAAAGATACAGAGGTCAAAATTCTCACTTTGTCTATTATGACGAACGTGTATGGAAAGATAGTGAAGGAACTGATATTTTCTTCCTTTTACTATATATATTCGACAAAGTGTCGCGTCATTCTCCAAAAAAGTAGTATAATATAAAATTGTTCCGGTAGAGTAAAATTTTTTTCTACTTTTCTACTTTTCACTGTTTCATTTCGAATAGAAGCTTCGAATTTTTTTTTTAAATATTAATATTTAATAATATTAATATTTAATAATATTAATATTTCAAACTAAAAAAGAAATTAGTATACTGTTTAACTAAATGCGCAAATGCAGTAGAACCTGATTTTACAAATTTTGGTGCATTCATATTATTGTCTAAAATTACATCCTGCTAACGAATGCAATAATGAATGCACCATTTGTGAAATCAATGGTAAATGTTTGTTAGTTCCTTATAATATTTCTATAGAGGAAAATTTAATTATTGTTTTGCAAAACATGTTCATTGTAATAAATTTGATGAAAAATTGAGTTGCATTTTTGAGAGGTTTCACTGTAAATGTATAATGTAATAATGTAACAGAATGTAAATTGTATAGTAAAATGCTTCTTTGTGCAGTGCACTTTGAATAATGTTGTTTTGAGAGGATAAATTCAGAATAAGAATTTTCCATTCAATGTAACAATAACACTGTATCTTATGGACCATAGGAATATAAATATCCTTGTAGACCTGCATGGTAGTGAACTATATGATACTACTGTAGTCAACTACAAAAATATAGTATTTTTGTAGAAATAGAAAAAGTTGGTGGAGGCTGAAATTTTAATAATCGATCGAAATGTTCATTTGGGTTCAATTCAGGTACAGTAAAGTCTGTTAATGCTAAAGTTGCACTTCTTGTTATTCTTCTAAAAGAATTGTCATACTGTATACTAATAGTTGTATGCTAATGCTGCATCTAAACATATCCTTAAAAAGTTAAAGCAACATCTCCCAAATACTGTACGGATGCTGAATTTTAGCTTCAATATAGATGCTGTATCTTATCATTCACAAAAATTGTAGCAAATGGGGTATAAATTTACGTTTATGCAAATGCAACTTTTCAAAAATCTCTACTGATGCTGCTGTGTCTGAACAGCCATAACAATTGCAGGGAGTCTAAAGTATTATTTTGCTATAACGATATTAAAAAATTCTTACTATAAATCTCAAAAATCCCTACAGTTAAATCTAAATACTACTATTGATGCTCTATTGGGTAGTTTAGAAAATTTACAGCACAAACATAGTAATATTTTGTTTATAGAAATACTAGATCTTAAAAATCTCTACGGAAACAATCCTAGAACCATTACACAGCTGCTGCAGTTGAAGATCCATAAAAATTGCCACACATCTAAAGTAATATTTTGCTTACAAGAATACTGAGATTAGATAGAACATGGAAGATAAAGAAGGAAGGTAAAGATAGAAGATAAAGATAAAACCATTCAAGATAAAACCATAAAGAATAGAATCCTAATCATTACCATAAAGTAACAAATCTTAAAAATCGAAATGAGTATTAAACAATTCATTTGAATCGTTTACTAATTTCGAGTTGATTCGATTTTATATTCTAAATCCATTTTGCATAATTAATTCACAAACATATTCCGTAATTTCTCGCGCTGATATTGAACAATTAAGCGAATGAAAAAAAAATTAACAGGTGTATTCATCGTGCAATAAAGAAATACTCCTCTTTTGCTATAGAAGCTAGAGCAAAAGAGAAGTTCGATCGCTTAGTATAATCCAGTGTAACTGGTTCGCCTTGATAGCTCTCCTTTTCCCCACCTCAAAAATAATATGGGGGGGAGGGAAGTTCTTTCTGAACTTTGCTCCTGCTAGGGCCCCTTATTCCCCGGGCCCCACCTCACATTTGAGTTCCGCGCCGCGCCTCTTTCTCACCCTCACCTGTCTCTCGTGTTGTGTTTCTCCTCCTCAACTCGTCCTTGTCGCTCTTGAGTCCTGTGAAGCCTTGGCAGGGCCGTGCATCTCCTCTTCGTGACCCGAGGGCATCACGGGCTCGGTCCGCCCATTTGTAGCGCCCATGTCGTACTTACACTCAGCCGTATAACTCGTTGCTTCTCTTCATCCAATCCCCCCCTCTCTTTTCTTCTTCTTCTTCTCTTTCTATCCCCTCTTTTTTTCAGAGTCTCTTCCTTTTCTTGAATCAAGTTCAAAAAGAGAGAAAGAGATTTTCTTCTTTCTTGACACATATATAGAAAAATAGTATTCTCGAATGCTCGTAAAACACTAGGATTTTCTCTAAATACAAGTTGACAGTTCGTTTCTTCTGTTTTACGATTATGAAGGTATTTACTCTGGTCCGTCAGATAATAGTTGAAAGTAGTTTCAACTATGTCTGATGGACATTGACTCTCTTCCAAGTTTCTTGAGAAAAAAACTGCTTAATGGAGTATTGTTGCGTCTTTAGGTTCAGGAAGATGTTACATTTTTATTTCCGAAAAGATAGTTACGCTGCTCAAATATCTACAAAAATGCTGCACCTACTAATTCTTCTTCTTCTCCTTCTTCTTTTTCTTCTGCTCCTTCTTCTTCTTCTTCTAAAAAAATTGCCATATCTGTACCAATAGTTGTATGCTAATGCTGCATCTAAACATCCGTAAAAAATTAAAGCAACATCTCCCAAAATCTAACGGATCCTGAATTTTAATTCCAATAGGGATGCTGCATCTTGACATCCACAAAAATTGAAGTGAATGAATTACAAATTAAATGTTTATGTAAATGCAATATCGTAAAGATATCTGCAGAAGTTAGAGGTTGACACTTATATGGATGCTGTGCATGAACAACTATAAAAATTGTAGCAGAGTTTTTTTGCTGTAGCACAACTACAAACAGTATTGTATTGCTCCAAATGTCTCATAAATCTCTATCGGTTGATAAATCTTAATACCACTAGGAATGCTACATTTAATCATCCGTAAAAATTATAGCACAACTATATGGAAATGTTTCGTTTATGGAAATGCAGCAACTGAATAAAAATCGCTACTGTTGCAGTGCTAAATCCTGGCATATTCGGTACAGATGCTGCATCTAAACATCCACGAAAATTGTAGCAAATATAATTTTATATTCATGCAAATACAACTTCTCTCAAAAAACCATGATTGCTGAAGTCAAACACTAATACTGCTGCATCTAAACACCCGCGAAAGTTGTAATTAGTTTTGAAAAAAGTTCCTCTTTCTAAATTTTCATTTTTTTACAAAAAAAAATAAATTTTCCTTCTCTATTTTTTTAAGATTGTATTCCTAGAAAGACGATTGATGCAATCCTATCTCTATATATTCCTCTGTTCAGGTGAACAAATTCTTTCTCTCCTTTTGATTCTCATTGAGTATGAACATACCTTAAGGATCGGGGCAATAAATTCAGATTTTATATGCGTCGATCGGACCATCTTAATCGAATGAGTTATTCCGCAACTTTTCACAAACAAAATTAACATCTTACTGCACACACACGATTGCATAATGGAGGCATCTATTTCGACGAGTTCTGTGAATCGCTTCGTTTCCGTTATAATAAAAAAAAAAAACAGAAAAAAAATGAGGAAGAGAATGAAAAAAAAAGAAGGAACGTTGGGTTCGTTTCGCTATATTCCTCGTGTGCTATCCCTTAAATCTGATGTCTAGCCGTAGATGGAAACCCGATACGGACCGATTATGTAACGGAACAGTCGTATACACAGAAGCTGAGGCCATTTCTTGATAATTAGTTTCAATTTATTGCAATTGTTTATAGATCCTTTCATTGATATTCCTCTCGTTGCATTTTTTCCTCATGATTGAGATTTTTTTTTCTTTTTCATTAGTTTTCTTAATTAAAATTGTTCAACTTGGGAAATATTTAGATGATGCGTTGTGTGTTTACTGATACGATATGTTTGCTGCTGATAAATTTACTGCTAATATAGTCCCAGATTTATTTAGATTTTTAATCCAGATTTTCGGACAGGACACAAAAGTGTCCAATCGCTCATTTGAAATTTATATAAATTTCTCAATTTATGTGCAGATACGAAAAATTCTGTGAAGATGTGTATAGAAGTAGTATATAATATAGCAGTAAACATATACCTTCATGTATACAACTATTCAATCTAACTATATACAATTTAGACACAACAATCATGAATGTCTCAATTGCATATTTAGCATTCCTCCGTGATTTTCACGCCAATCATCGTAGACAATAATCTCCCTACGTGTTGATGATGTTTAATGACAAAAATAAATTCTTTTTCTGCTTTGTTGTACTCTATTATTTAATATTTTGAAATCTAATGTAACTTAAAATAAAAGTTTCTTTAAATTCAGTAATTAAAAATTTAATATTTAATTCTTAAAGTATTTGTCAATTGCGATGAATTTTATTAAAATTCCAAAGAAATATTTGAATTTCTGGAAAGAATTTTGATTCTGTCGAAGAATTGGGGTAAAATTTTTGAAATAATATAAAATATATATTCTTAATTTTCAATAGTTATGGTTTTTTTTATTAACTAAAAAAAGTTGTAGAAGTTGATAAAAAGACCGCATTAAAGAAAAAAATGTTCGTATATTATTTTTACACTGCAAAGATTTTCAGTGCATAAACTCAAAAGAATCTTTAAATATGATTGCAAAATAATCGCGGAATGCAACACCCTCGTCTTTTATATTTAAAAGAATAGAAAATAATACACACACACACACACTGCAATTATAATATTGCATAAGTAAAAGCGTTGGTGCCTGGAAAGAAAAGTAATTTAGAGATGTTCGGCGCGCATTGCATTTATTTTCTCAAGTTATATTCATGGAGTAATACTTCTGAAAGATAAGAATCAAGATCTTGTTTCCACCATGAAAGAATTATGGTACGAGGTTCTGGTATTGAAACATCAGCGTGAAGTATTTATGTATTTTCTTCTTCATGACATTAGCCGCGATGCTTCACAAATGAAAGAAAATTAAAGGATGCTGTATATTTTTTATACCATTTAATATTGTCACAAATGGCAAAAATATTTATCCGCCGTAATTGAAGATTATTTCCGCAGAGCACTGTTAACTTGAAAATATCAAAAAAAGACATCACATTCGATAATTAATTTTAAACAAGTAGCTTGAAAACTAAAAAAAGTAGTAAAACAGTAGCTATCGAAAAATTAAACTTGACGAACAAAAAAACTCGTTTTAGACACTTTAAAAAACTGACAAAAATTTCCTTCTATTTTTTATTTTCCTGAATTTTTTCTAATTTTTATCAAAAATATTTATTTTTTTCTCATCTTGCTAATAAATTGAATTCCTGCAACGAACTTTATTATTCATCAAAGAATTTTAATACTTATAAAAATGATTTAATTCTTGCGAAAAATTTTATAAAAATTTTTTAATAATTGATTTTTTTCGACTAATTTTATGCAAATTCTAATTTAAATAATTGAATTCCTGAGAAATTTGTATTATTCATGAAAAGAATTGTATTCTTAGGAAGATTTAAAAAAAAAAAAAATTTTTAAATAATTGAATTCTGTTTGGAAATTTTCTGAAAAGAGTAAATATTCAAAATCATTGAATTGCGAAAAGTATTTAAAAATAATTAAATTTTATAAAGAATTCTATTAAAATTTTTGACAATAATTGAATGTGGCATTTTATTAAATTTTTTTTTTGAAAATAATTGAATTCCTAAAAAACATTTTACTATTTAGGAAAATAATTGAATTATTGTGAACGATTTTATTAGAATGTTTAAAAAGAATTGAATTTCTGTGAAAAAATTTGTTATTTTTGAAAATAATTGATTTCTTCATAAGAATTTTATAAACATATTGTTTTAAATAATTAATTTTTTTGAATTATAACAAATATTATGAAAATTTTATTTCATATAATTGAATTCTTGCGGAAAACTTTATTTGTGAAAATAAAATTAAATTATTCGATTAATTAATTAAAAATGGTATTAAAAGTAATTGAAATTTTTCGATGAGTTTTATTATTTATGAAGATAATTAAATTCTTGCTTAGAATTTTATCAAATATTTTTTTAAAAACTTGAACTTCCATGAAAAATGTTGTTATTAGTGAAAGTAATTGAATTATTTTGAAGAATTGTATAACAATTTTGGTAAATAATTGATTTTTTTCGAAATTTTTTTGTAAATGCTATTCTAAATTAATTGAATTCTTGTGAAAATTTTATTATTTATGAAAATAATTGAATTTTATCAATTTTTTAAAAAAATAATTGAATTCTTTTGCGAAATTTTATGAAAATACTAGATACTGAATAAAATAATTGAATTTCGAATATTGTTTGAAAATAATTGAATCGTGTTAAAGAATTTGATTATAATTTTTGACAATAGTTTTTTGATTTTTAGTATTAATGAATTTAAAATAGTGGAAATTCTCGAAAAAAAAACAGAGAAAGTAACTTTTAGTGGCTGAAATCTATAAAAAGTAGTAAATAGTAGGTTTTAGTAGATAAGTGCGAAGCCTGCAAATAGAATTGATACCAAAAAATATGTATCAAATCATAAATTAAACCTCATTTTTGTTATCAATTTGATCCACTTTTGTATTTTTGATTCTATCAAGAAAAATTTTTGTTTTCGCTAAAAATATATTAGAACCATTCTTTTTAGTAAATGGTAAAAAAATAATTATAATAATAAAAAAAGGCATATGTGTATTCAGTTTTCCGTTAATACGAGTACAGATATCTCTCGTGACGACGCTCGCGAGATGTTCCTAGAGACGCGCATCTTGTGCTTTTTGTTATCCCAGAACAATTTAAACTTTTATAATGGGTTATCGATCGATCTCGGTCATTGTCGGCACGTTCGAGAGTTCTCCCTACGATTCGACAGACAGGCGCATTAATCCTCACTCGCGGAATTTTTGATATATTGTCGTCGCGACGCCTTTTAATGGTCATGATGAATTTACCCAAGCAGAGCGACGACAATTATTCAGAATTGACACACTTTTGAGAGTTGTCATAATTTCTCCCTTCTTTTCCTCCGTAAAAAAAATTGTTTATGCTCATAAATCCGTGAACAATTTTTTTTTTTTTATCTAAAAAATTAAAACTCATTTTTTTTCGTTCTTCTCTTCGAAACTTAAACTTTTTTTAATTTGGTACCGAAAAGCTTCGGGCTTTTCGGTACAAAATTAAAAAAAGGAAGTTTCGAAATTTGGAGAAATGATTTTTAAGATTTTTAATGAATTGTGATGGAGAAAGAGGCGCATTTTGGAGAGAGAGAGAGAGAGAGAGAGAGAGAGAGAGAGAGAGAGAGAGAGAGAGAGAAAAGGAAAAAAAGAGGAGGGAAAAAAAGGGATAAAAGTGATTCTGAGAAAGGGCAATTACAGGAAACTCATCGTGCTCGTGGATCGTTACCACGTTCCGTATGCCGAGGCATTTGGGAAAGAGATCTGCAGTGGACAGCGGATGGACGTTGGTTTCTTTAGTGTATATAAGCGGAGTGGAGGAAATAACGATTCCTTTCGGCCTTGCCAAACGGGAATACCACCACCACTAACAATAATAAAAAAAAAAAAATAATAAAAATAAAAAAAAAAAATCCTGAGACGGACGATCATCGATTCCGTCCCGTGAGGGGAAGTCAGAATCCCCCTCCACCACTAGGAAAGGATTCACGCCCGTATCCCGAGCCGAACTCAGGACTGGCAGTGCGATCGAGTTGTCGCATAAAACTGCCTACAACTTTCATTCGGATAAAGAAGAAAGCTATATTTTTAAGTACCTCAAACAACAATCCATTCCTCAGATGCATGATACTTGGTCAGTTCATACTTCCGTGGTATATCATTGACATGAAATCAATGACATAGGCACATCGCAGTTAAACTGCAGAAGGCAAATGGATTAGGTACATATTTTTGTCGGGATGGCGTTCAAATACACACACATTCCTGTGCGTGTAAGCAGAAAACTACTACTTCGTTCAAAAACCACTTGTAGTATAATTTGTTTCTGCTGGTTGTGTCCACAGTCCGCAAAGCGAGACTGGGACATCCCGACAACAACCAAAAGCTATAGGAATCTCCGTCCTTATATACTAACTGATGGAATTTTTCACCGCTTGTGAGAAACATTTTTTCTTGAAAAAAAAAAATATTTATGTCAGAAATAATTTTTTTCAACTTTCTAAAAAATAAAACACGAGAAAAAATTAGTCGGTCAATTTTTTTTAATAATTAATTAATTAAATAACAAATAATTGTTGTTAATTATTAACTCTTAACACAGAGCAGTTGGAAACTTGCAGTTTTTTTTCTAACTTTACAACTAATAAATCTTTAAAGTACAAAATGAAGATAATTTATGATTTTAATAATTTATCAATTGTTTAAACAAATAATTGTTGTTAATTACTAACTCTTGACAAAAAAAATTATTTTGAATAATAATTGTGCTATCCCGATGCTATCTTCGCTCCGTAATCGAAATCACGGGACCCAATCGATGACTGCCCCCTGAGACACGTTGTCACGACAGTAGTTCGAGAGTGTATTTTTCGAGCAAAAGATTTAAGCGTTGAGCTACACTCGCACATGAGTTATGCTCAAAAATTGAGGTTACCCCCCTGTGTCCACGTTTCGTCTTCGCTGGCCCCCTCTCGCTTTCTCTCTTTTACACTCATTCTCTCTCTCTTTTTCTTTCTCTCTTTTACTCTCATTCTCTTTCTTTCTCTCTCTCTCTTTTCTTTCTCTCTTTTACTCTCATTCTCTTTCTTTTTCTCTCTCCTTTTCTCTCATTCTCTCTCTCTTTTACTCTCATTCTCTCTCTCTCTCTCTTTTACTCTCATTCTCTTTCTTTTTCTCTCATTCTCTCTCTCTCTCTCTTTTACTCTCATTCTCTTTTTTTCTCCTTTTCTCTTATTCTCTCTATTTCTTTTTCCTTCTCCCTTTTACTCTCATTCTCCCTTTTTCCCTCTCTATACACATCGGTCCTCGATTCTTTAGTTTAAAACTGCTTTTGTTTCAAAACGATATATTTTCTCTCCCCCCCCCCTCGAAAGTTTCAGTGCGTTGCACATTCGACGACCTAACGTTCCTTCTCCCTTTGCTTGGGGAATTCGAGAATTATAATAAATGCGTATGCAGTAGCCAAAGAGGAATATTTTCTCTCTCTCTCTCTCTCTTTCTTCGTTATTCGTTATACAATTTTCCCCTCTCTCTTTCTCTTTCCATTCCTCTTTACTCACTGTCGTCAAACATGTCTTGCGTCGATTCGAAGGACAAGTAAAAATAATTCAATCGGTGCCTGCCGACCGATATCGACAGTTCGATTCTTCTAGATATTGAAATATTCTCTGCTTTTTTTTGCAATTTTTTTTCTCTTTATTGTCACTGAAAATTTTCATCATTATGCCATAATTTTTATATGTTGGTGATTTTTCTGAAAGTGACATTTTTTATGTTTGGATATATTTTTCTAAAAACATCTTCTTTTAATAATTATTAAAAAATCAATTTTATTAACTATGTTACTAATTAATTATTCTTGTTTCCTCAGAAGAATTTTATTGTTTATGAAAATAATCGAATTATTGTGAACGATTTTATTAAAAGTTTTGACAATATTTGAATATATGTGTGGTATTTTATTAAATTTTTTTTGAAAATAATTGAATTCTTGAAAAACATTTTTTTTTTTGTAAAAACATTTATTATTTAGGAAATTAATTGAATTCATGAAAACGATTTTATTAGAATTTTTTTAAATAATTGAATTTTCAAAACGAAATTTATAATTTTTCAAAATAATTGAATTGTTAGGAAGAATTTTATTAAAATGTAAAAAAATAATTCAATTAATTTACAAAATTTAATTCAAATTGTATTTAAAATAATTGATTTCATTCGAAAAATTTTATTAAAATATTTGCAAATAATTGAATTCCTGGAAAAATTATAATATTTTTGTAAATAATTGAATTCTTCCAAAGCATGTAAAAATATTTTTTTTTTATTTTTTCGAGGAATAGAAATTAAATTTTTAAGAACAATTGCATTTTTTGAGCCATTCCTGTAAATATTAAAAATAATTGTAATCCTGCGAAGAATTCTATTATTTACGAAAATAATTGAATAGTTGCTAAGAATTTTATTAAAATTTTCAAAAATAATTGAATTCCTAAAAAAACATTTTATTATTTAGGAAAATAATTGAATTCTTGCAAACGATTTTATTAGAATTTTTTAAAATAATTGAATTTCCACGACAAAATTTGTTATTTTTAAAAATAATTGAATTTTTGGGAAGAATTTTATTAAATTCTAAAAGAATAATTGAATTATTTCAAAAAAATTAAAATAAATTGTATTTAAAATAATTGATTTCTTTCGAACAATTTTATTAAAATATTTGAAAGTAATTGAATTCTTGTGAAAAATACTAATATTTTTGTAAATAATTGATTTCTTCCAAAGAATTTCAAAAAAACATTTTTTTAAATAATTGATTTTTTTCAGCATTTGAAATTAAATTTTTAGGAATAATTACATTTTTTTAGCAATTCCTGTAAATATTAAAAATAATTGAAATCCTGCGATGAATTTTATTATTTATGAAAAAAATTGAATAGTTGCAAAGAATTTTATTAAAATTTTCAGAAATAATTGAATTCCATAGATAAGTACAAAAATATCCGATCAAATATAACATGTAATCGAGATCTTACAAAGCGAATTAAAATAATATCTATATTATTAATTTTACATATAATCTCCAAATGCACTTAAAATGTCAAATAATTTTCTTCTAAATTCGTAATTAATTTGATGCATCTATAATTTATTGAATTCCGTTTATAGAATTATTGATTAATCAATATTACAATGCAAAAAGATAAGTGACAATTTAAAACTGATTTTTGGTATTTAAATCCTAATTTGGTTCCATTTGAATATATCTTGAAAACATTACTAATTATGCATATTTTTTTATTTATAATAAGAAATTTTTGAAATCTGATTTTTTTATTTTTATAATATTTTCTTTTTTGGTTTGTTTTTTTTTTTTGAAATTTGATCTCCTTAGAAAAACTGTGTAAATAAATTATATTATTTTTTTTATAATTTTTTTTTCTAAATGCAGAATAATTTGTTTCTTCATTTTCAATTATAAAAGGTAATTGTGTGGACGAAATAAATATTAAAGTTACAATAGGCAAAAAATAGAACCGCACAAATGTTAATTTTTTTCCATGTAATATAAATCTTATTTTTTGTTGTCCCCTCCCCCACTCCCCTGCTTGCAAAAAAAAGGGGAAACATTTCGTTGGAAAAAAGTTTTATTTTCAGGGTGATTAAAACAAAAAAACAAAAAACAAAAAAAAAAACTGCGCGGGTGGCGGTGAAATTTTTTTTTTTTTTTTAATTTTTCTCGGAAATAAAGTCATTTGCACGCCCGGAACCCGCCCATCTCTTGTCTAAAGCAGTGATAAAGCAAATAAAGCTTTGCCCTGGCACAATAAACCGTCAGCCGAAATCACGTAATCTAAATAAATTTACATCCGTTTGTACGGGAATAAATTTCACTTCGTTCTTGGACTCTCCGTCATTCGCTATTTCACGCTGGGAATCATTTCGGAGCGCCTCTCTCTGTCTCTTTTCCTCTCTCTGTTTCTCATGCTTTCTCTCTCTCTCTCTCTCTCTCTCTCTCTCTCTCTCTCTCTCTTCCTAATCCGGACATCAATGAATAACCAAAAAGCGTCTTTCTTATTCCCTCTTTCTCTCTCTCTGTCTTTTTCTCTCTTTCTTTCTATTTCTGATAATTTCAAGTCTCAATGAAAAATAAAATAATAAAGAAAACTGTAAACATAGGTGATAAAATTATTTCTGACTTATTTTTATTGGATTAAATTTGAATTTTGTTTTTTTATTGTTTTTTGTATTTTGATGAGAAAAATTTAAGAAGAACGAAAAACAACGGAAAACTATTAAAAAGAGGAACAAGAAAAAAGAAAGAGACAAAAGAAAGAATAGAAAAATAAAGCAAGACAAAGAAGACATAAAAGAACAATAAAATAAGGAAAAGAAAAAAAAATCAATGGAGAAAAATAAATAGTGTTACCTTTTTATAAAAAGCTCATTTATATGACAAATCGAAATTAGGAAAATTTATTTTCTTTTTCGAAAAATTAGAATATTGTTAAAAAAAATGGAAAATATACAAATTTTGCATATTTTATGTTTCTGAATAAAATAATAATAAATAATAAGAAAATAATGGAATATCCATAATTTTAATAAATGAAATTTAATAAAATTCAAGTAATTTTTTTTAGAAACAAAGAAAAAAATTACATAATCTCTATTCCATAATCACAATTTTTGTACAAAATCCTCAGTTATTACTTTTGAAAAAAAAAAATTTTATGATTTTTATTTCTATGTCACAATGCTTTAATAAAATTTTCATTTTTTTTAGAAATAAGTAAATCATATTTCCATAATTTCTATTTTTTAATCACTATATTCAATAAAATTCTATTTGCTTTAAATAAATAAAAAGAGTTAACACAATTTCATTTTATAATCACAATTTTTGTAAAAAATTGTTGTTTTTTTTTGAAAAGTATTTAAAATATTCTTTCTGATTATAATGTGCATTCGTTTTTATTAAGTTTTTATAATAATTTGAATGTATTTTAATAAATACTGAGTAACATTTTATTAAAAAAGTAAAAAAAGAAATAATAGTTTCACTTTGGACTTATTTTTTGGATTTTTTCTCCTGTTCAAAAAGTCCAATGAAATTAAAAATCCAATGAAAAAAATTGAGATATAAAAATTTAAATGGCTGCCTTGAATGAAATTGTCCTTTTTTTGAGTTGTTCATTTCGATGACTCTAAATGAAAAGTATATTAAACTTAACATTTGAAATTTTTGAAAATAATTAAATTAATCGAGCAATTAAATTGGAATTATATTTAAAAAAAAAAATAATAATTGAATTTTTGTAAAGAATTTTATCAAAATTGTTGAAAATAATTGTATATTTCGTGGAATAATTGTTATTTAAAAATTGTATAGTATAATTGAAATTTTTCTAGAAATTTTTTTTTATTTACGAAAATAATTGAATTTTTGTGAAGATTTTTTTTTTTATTTATGAAAATAATTGAATTTTTGTGAAGAATTTTATCAAAATTGTTGACAATAATGGTATATTTGTTGGAATAATTGTTTATTTTAAAACTGTATAGAATAATTGAAATTTTTCTAGAAATTTTTTTATTTACGAAAATAATTGAATTTTTGGGAAGATTTTTTTTTATTTATGTTAATAATTGAATTTTTCTGAAGAATTTTATTATTTATGTTAATAATTGAATTTTTCTGAAGAATTTTGTTATTTATGTTAATAATTGAATTTTTCTGAAGAATTTTATTATTTATGTTAATAATTGAATTTTTCTGAAGAATTTTATTATTTATGTTAATAATTGAATTTTTGTGAAGAATATTATTATTTATGTTAATAATTGAATTTTTGTGAAGAATTTTATTATTTATAAAAAAAAATAATAATTAAAAACCTGCGATTTTAACATTAACATTTTAAATTTCGATTTTATAGCGCGTAAAATGTAAAAACGTGGCTTTGGCACATGTTTCATTATTTTTTTTCGACGTTTCGAATTATTTTGGATTTTTTTAACTTTGGATATTTTTATTTTCGATTTTTTGGACTTTGAACTTTTTTTCTTGGATTTTTTGGATTGGATTTTTTGTCCTGTAATCGGTGGAAATTTCGTCTTGTCTCGTCTTGCGGCAACACTAATTTAAAATAAATAACAGAAATACAGAAAGAAAATGCAAGAACAGCAGAAAATTATAAAGAGGAAGAACAAAAAAAATTAAGAATAAACACAACAGAAAAAAAAGGAAACAAAGAAAAGCAAGAAAGAGGAAAAGAACGAATAATAAGGAATAAGAAAAAGACCAGAAAAGAAGAAAGAAGAGAATAACATTAAAATGGGGAAGAAAGTGAAGAAAGAATAGAAAAAGAGGGAAAAGAAGGAAAAGAAGAAGAAAAAGAGGAAAAGGAAGAAAGAGAAGAAGAAAATACTTCCTCTATGAGGAAGTAATAGAAAAGAGAAAGAAGAAGCAAAAGAGGGAGAAGAGGAAGATGAAGATGAAAAAGAAAGACGAAGAAAAAGCAAAGAAAATCAAAAAAGCAAAAAATGAAAAAAAACAATGAATAAGAAAAATTGTGTAGAAGAAGTCCAAGTGAAGTGTGTTGCTACAGATACAGTCTTTTATATATACAGGTATATTGCATGGTTGGAGCGACCAGATGAGACGAGATACGACCTTGCAAAAGAAGAAGAAGAAGAAGAGAAAGAAGAAGAAGAAGTCTTACTCGGAATGGAATCAATGGAGTCTCTCAATGATATACGACGCGTAGACGCGAAATAGCATTGCTCTTTCTGTTAACCCTATCTTATGGTTGCGTGGTGCATATCCGGGGGTATAATAAAGTTGATAATAACACCAAGGCTCGGATATTTAGTGCTTGTTGTAAATCTTATTGCAAATCGACGCCGCGTTTCGTCGAATACATTACTACTTCGGTAGCAAGCTACATATGTACATACATATAACAATGTTTGTGCATATACATATACATATATTTTCATTTATACATGTGCATATGTACATACACAGCCTAACCTCACTAACAACATAAAAATTTTCTCCAAACCACAAAAACCTGACAGAAAATAATGGCAAGAGACCTTACGAATACGAATCCTTTTACCCCCGTCAAAATATCTAAAATTTGTCCATTTATGACATATAAGCAAGTAATAATTTCCTTTTAAACTAATAAGTTTTTAGATTTCTCAAAGAAATTGAAAATGTCTGAGTCAAATTGGTTTTCACTACTTACTGACACTGAGAGAGGAAAAAAAATTTTACTTGTTATTGACCTTTACTACTGAGATGAGGAGAATAAAAATTAGGATTAAAATTTTTCGGTTTCATAAGTGGAAAATATTAGATTTTAACTTTTTGTATTTATGAGAAATTATAAAGAAAAAATAAAGTTTGTCTGACTGAAACGGAATTTTACTACTAAATACAATAAATAAAAAAAAAATAAATAAAACTACTAAATACAGAGGAAAAAAATAGAAAATAAAAAAAATTTATAGTCGTGGATTTCAAATTATCAACTGCGATTATAGGAAATCTAACTATTCAACATTCGGTCTGACTAAAACTGATTTTTACTACTGAAATAGAAAATAACCAGTTTGACTTTTTAATTAACTAACTAGCAACAATTAATTAACTTCTTTCTACCTTTTTTTTTGAAATAAAATTAGTAATTCTAAAAATAATAGAATTTAAAAATTTTCTAACTTGAATTTTTGTTGAAAACACTAAAAAAAATTCAATTTTGGAGAAATTCAATTATTTTCAAATAAGTAATAAAAATTCTTAACACAAAATTCAATTATGTTCAAAATTTACAAAAAAATCTCGACAAAATTTCAACTATTTTCTTTATAAATATATAAATAAAACAATTCTTCTTCAAAATTCAATTATTTTCAAAAATTTTAATAAAATTCTTGTCCTAATTTCAATTATTTTCAAAAATAAAATGCATTTTTCTAATTTCAATGATTTAATTTAATTTCAATGATCTACTATTTTAATAAAATTACCCACAAAGAATTCAATTATTTAAAAATAATTTGTACGCAAACAATTTAATTATTTTCATAAATAATAAAAATTTCACAGGAATTCAAATATTAACAAATTTTTTATAAGTTTGTTCTCAATAATTCTATATATTTTCAGAAATAATAAAACTCATTGGAGAATTTAAATTATTTTTAATACAATTTTAATATAATTCTTTGAAAAAAGGAACTTAAAAATTTTATTAAAATTCGTCAAAAGAATTCAATTATTTAAAAATTTGTTTATGAAATTTTAATTATAAAAATTAAATTACAAGAAACATTTATTTATTCAATAAATAATTTACTTTTGTATTTGAATAATTGAATTCTCATATAATTTTCTAATAAAAATTGATTTGAAAATGAATTTTAGTTTAAATTTTAGATAATAATATTTGAATATGAAAATAATTTTGTAAAAGTTACAGTAACAATATTCTTATAACATAAAATAATTATTTTATCTCTCGATCATCTTTATTTATTAGAATGAAGAAATCGATCACTCCGAGTCTTCGACTAGGAGCAATCGATATCTTCATGTTTTATAATAATTAATAATTCTTTTATAAGTTGTTTAATTTAAAAAAGGTTGGAATTTGAAATTTTTGAATGTCTTAATTCCTGTGGAAAATCCTGTTCGAAAAATAAGATTAAAAATAGAAATTGTGCAAATATTTTTCTTCTTTTTCCAAATAGAAAATAATAATTTTGTTAAAAAAAATTGTGATTCATAAACAAAAATAATGCGAAATAAATAAATTTTCTATTTCTTAATCAGAGTTGTTTAACAATTTTCTAATTTTGTTTAGAGGTAAAGAACAAAAATCTGCATAATTTTAATTTGACAAAACATAATATGTAATAAAATTTTAGTCTTTTAATGAAAAGAAGTAAAGAAAATTCTGATCATTTCTATTTGTCATTACGATTTTGAATTAATTATAAAATAAAAATAATTATATAACATTAATTAATTATTAATTAATAATAATAAATTACATGTTTCGGTAATCTGTTCGAAGTTTAAAGTTAGTTGTTGTTGAATTAAATTCTTTTGAAGAATGTCTTTGAATTTTTTTTAAACTAATGGAGTTTCTTTAATAATTTAAATTGAAAATTTTAAAAGCAATTGAATTTTATGAAGAAGAATTTTATATTAAACGTGAATTGAAAATAATTGAAGTCTTGCGAAGAATTTTACTATTTATAAAAATAGTTGAATTGTTTCGAAGAATTTATTAAAATTTTAGGAAATAATTGAAATTTATGGAAATATTTAAAAATATTTTAATTTATCCGAGGATTTCAACTACAATTGACTGCGACTACTAGTAGGTAATAAAAAAATTAAACTATTATGTCTGATCTGTAACTGACTCTAACTACTTAAATAATAAATTCTATAACTAAAGTCGACTATTACTAGAGATTTTCGGGGATTTATTTTAATTACTTATTATTTGTTTAATAATAAACTCATTGTCTGACTATAAACTGCAAGCACTACTTATATAAAATTTACAAAACTACTGCTTATAAGCTTACTGGAAAAAAAGTTTTATTATTTCCGACTATAAGGTACTTTTTGTACTAATACAGAATTTTCTTTAAAAAAATTTAACTATGTCTGACTAAAATTGACTTTTACTACTTATACACATAATTGAAAATTATGTCAGACTGAAAGTAGTAAATAATAAAATAACTACTATTACTAATTAATAGTTACTAATTACTACTACTACTACTACTGATAATAAAAAACTAAAACCATGTTTATTATGTCTGACCTGAAATTGACTCTTACTACTGATTTGGAAATTATAAATTATTAATGAAGAATATGACAAAAAATCGGAACAAAAGTTTGTCCAATGTCACAATTTCGTATTTTAAAAAGAGAAGATGACATTAAATTTTAAATTTAATGTAGAAGCGTAAGGAATTTAATTTTCTTCATTTTGAACACTTTTAAGGTTATATTTAAATAAAAATTATAATTTTTTGTCAATAATAAATAACTTAAGTAACATAACCTAAAATTTAACAAATGTTTCTTTTTGACAGAAAATTATTATAATTTATGTTCAAATGCAACGGTAGAAAAAAATTACGTCTGACCAGACATTGACTTTTACTACTTGTATGGAAATGATAAATAAAAAAATTATTTTCGACTGTTACTAATTGTGAAACTTTAAATTTACCCTTTTGGTCTGACTATAAACAGCAATTACTACTTAGGTAAAATTTGCCAAAGAGTAAATAATACTGACTATAACACTCATTTACTATTTATAATAATAAATTTACCGAAAAATTTTATTTTTATCCAGATATTGACTTGTACTACTGATACACATTATAAAGTATGTCTGACTAAAATTATTGACACTACTAACAATAAAATATCGAAAAAATTAAATTATTATGCCTGACCTCAAATTTACTCTTACTACTGATTAGGAAATTATAAATTAATAAATTATTCGATTATAATTAACCTTTACTTTCTGGGAGAACTACTTATTTTTATTTCTTGGTCTGACCATAAATTACAATAACTATTTGTGGAAAATTTACAATATAGTAAAAAAAGGCTGACTATAACAGACATTTACTACTGATATTAAATTTTTAAAACATTATGTTTTGTCTGACTAATATGGACTTTTACTACTGATACGGAAAAATTATGTCTGACTCGAACCGATTTTGCTACTTATACAAAATCATCAAGAACGGCTGACTAAAAAATACTTTTACTACTTAAATGTAGAAGTTGTATTAAAATTAAAATTATTATTTTGTTTCGAAAAACTTTTAATAATGAAAAATTTACAAAAGTCTGACTATAACCGACCATTACTACTAGAATGCAATTTTTTAAATTTGACTTTCGATTTGATTTTGAGATTTAATTTACTGAAATTAAATTCAGTAGTCAAGTAATTTAAAATATGTCCAGCCAGAAAACTAACATCAAAATGAATTTAATTGCAAAATTAGGTATATAAAATTGAAAAAAATTACCGTTTCATCAATCAATTATTTATAAACTGAGTGAATATTCCAAAAAGCAAAAAAAAAAAAAAAAAATGAAAAAGAAAATAAAGTCACCATAATTTAATGAAAAATCATTATATCGAAGAGAATGTCGAAATACTTCATCGATTATATAAAGAGGAATGTATAAATGAATGATGGACATTTGAACCACATATTGAAATTTCAGTGGGCAACTTTTGGAAATCAGAGTTTGATGCATTGGTTAGGAAAATTAACGAGTTTAAAGGTATGATATTGGATTCAGAAAATTTATGGTTCTTGTACCACCCGCGGCGCGGCCCACGGACTTTGCGGTCGGGAACATCAATAAGAAACTGCGATGAAATAAATCCACTGTTTTGACGGCATTTAATAATAATTCGCCAATTGTAAGACCCACCCCTTTCCCCCCTCTTCTTCTTCTTCTTCTCTTTCATCTCCTCCTTCGTATGCTTCTTCTTCTTCTTCTTCTCCTCCTCTATTATATACAAAAGATCTTCGGCTTCTGTTACGCGCGAAAGACTCAACCTCAGGGTATTCCATTTATTAGCATTTCCTCACGTCACGCGCGAAGACTGAGAAAATGAAAATAACATCTCAAAAGATAATTTACTGCACACTCCTACAGTGTGTGTAACGGGAAAGGAAAAATAATAATAATAATAATAATAATAATAATAATAATAATAATAATAATAATAATAATAATAATAATAATAATAATAATAATAATAATAATAATTCAAAAAGTGGAAAATAATTTATAATAATGGAATATTAACTATATTAATCTCCGTATTCTTTCATTTTTATTCTGTTCGCAATTTGAAGTTAGTTTCTGTATAATGCTTTTGTTTTCTTTTCATTAAAAAATATTGTTTGACAAATTGAAAATATGCAGGTATTTTTTCATCATTTATAATAAAATAATATTACAAATTAGAAAATTTAAAGAAAATTATGATTAACGAATAAAAAATGTATCTAATATATTTTGTATGTTGTATGCTTTTTTCTATAACGAATTTCGTTTGACTGATCTAAATTATTATGCAAATTATTCTCCTTTTTATTTATAAAAAATACTAGAAAATTGTTAATTGTTAAAAAATTTTGATTAAGAAGTATAAAAAAAATAATTTTCATTTCTCAATAAGAATATTGTTTACAAACTCATTTTTTTTCTTTTGGGACGAAAAACATTAGATATTCCCGTTTCTTAATATTTTTGTAGAAAATTGTCAATTTTCATAAGAAAATAATATTCATCAATTCTATTTCTTAATTTCAATTGTTTTAACAAAATTCAAAGTTTTTTCAAAATAAAGAAAAATAATGTTTATGAATTATATTTGTCAATTAGAAAATTTAATTTTTGAAAATGAAACAGAAAATTTGTCTATTTTTAGAAAATAAAGGAAAAAATTTTCATGAAAAAAGTGTTCTGTTAAATTTATTTACGAATATATTTCATTGGAAAATTATTCAAAAGCAATCATTTCTTTTTTAAATATTTGAAATATTTAATTATTATTTTTTCATAGGAATTAAGATTTTCAAAAATTTAAAATTCAAACCTTTTTGAAATTAAACAACCTTTAAAAGTATTGTTATAATATTATAATAATAATTATAATTATAATATTATAAAATATTTTATAATAATTAAAGAGGATCGAGTGTTAAAATCATTATTTTAGGTTATAAGAATATTGTTACTGTAAATTCTGAAAAATTATTTTCATATTCAATTATTATCTAAAATTTTAACTAAAATTCATTTTTAAATCAATTTTTTTATTAGAAAATTCTATTAAAATTCTATTATTTAAAAACAAGAGTAAATTATATAATTAAATGTTTCTTAAAATTTAATTCTTATAAAGAATTTTATTACTAAATTTTTAATTAATCGAATTCTTTTGACGAATTTTAATAAAAATTTTAAGAATAGTTCCATTTTTCAATGCAATTGATTAAAATTGTATTAAAAAATAATTATTATTAAATTATTTGTGAAAATATAATTGAATTATTAAGAAGGAACTTATAAAAAATTTGTAAGTATTTTAATTCCTGTAAAATTATTATTATTCATGAAAATAATTAAATGTTTGCGTACAATTTTATTAAAATTGTTTTTAAATAATTGAATTCTTTTGTGTAATTTAATTAAAATAATAGATAATTTTTGTAGAAAATTTTCAATTTTCATAAGGAAATAATTTGCATCAATTCTATTTCTTAATTTCAATTGTTTTAACAAAATTCAAAGTTTTTTTATAATAAGGAAAAATAATGTTTATAAATTATATTTGTTAGCTAGAAAATTTAATTGAAAATGAAACTAAAATTTTTGAATTTTTAGAAAATAAAGAAAAAAATTTTGAATTATTTCTTCATTTTTTATAATAATTAAAGATGATCGAGAGATAAAATAATTATTTTATGTTATAAGAATATTGTTACTGTAACTTCTTCAAAATTATTTTCATATTCAATTATTATCTAAAATTTAAACTAAAATTCATTTTTAAATCAATTTTTATTAGAGAAAATTCTACACGAAAATTCAATTATTTAAATACAAAAGTAAATTATTTATTGAATAATTGAATGTTTCTTGAAATTTAATTCTTATAAAGAATTTTATTAACAAATTTTTAAATAATTGAATTCTTTTGACGAATTTTAACAAAATTTTTGAAAATAATTGGGATTTTGTCGAGATTTTTTTGTAAATTTTGAACATAATTGAATTTTGTGCTAAAAATTTTATGACTTTTAAAAATAATCGAATTTCAGCAATCATTTGTAACTTCTTCAAAATTCAATTTTTTTTAGTGTTTTTAACTAAAATTCTTCTATGAATCCATTATTTTGAATAATTTATTAAATATATATTGACAAATTTAACTAATTTTAGAAGAATTAATTTGAATTAATTTGAATTAAATTTCAAATTGAAACCATTTGAAGTTCATTTATTTATGAAAATTGTAAACGCAACTCTTTTAAAATTGAATTAATTTTGAAATATTTGAGTAATATATTTGAGTTGTTCAAGATTTAAGTTATTTAAAAAAAAAGTTTTGTCAGTAATTGAAAAAATTGATGGTTTTGTATTAGAATTCGTGGTAATTTTATAGTTTATGAGTTAAACAAAAAAGACACTAAAATTCATAATTTTCTCATGAATTCTAAAAATTTAATTTTTTTCTTACACAACGATAAATTATTATCAGATTTATATATAGTACGTAAGAATAAAATTGACACTCATTAAAAATGAATTCATGAGAATAAAAAAAAGCCTCTATACACTATCTCTGTTGTGGAAAAAAAAATTGTTTTGAAATATAAAAAAAATAAAGTCCAAGTGCTATTATTATAATTCACGGCGTGCATGCGACAATATTTTTTCTCTCTCTTTTTCTCCTACGAGTCTCTATAAATAAATTAGTATCAAACGTGAGACGTAGCATAGTAAGTCTTTAGAACAAGTGAATGGGTGAATGGCACGATGTTTGAAACTAAAGAGTTTACAAATGTATCTGTTGTTATTGATACGGTCGTATGTCATGAATTTTTCAAGACTATGAAGTTCAGTCTCGGATAGTATTGAACCCTTTTTCATATGCATACAATTGTCATCATATAAGAGAGCAGAAAAAAAAATAAAACCGTCGACGTTTATATCCACAAAACTTTTTTCTTTCCCTCTTCAATGTCTTCAAATAAAAATTGACATTATAGACTACCAGCTATTTGCAATTAGTTTCAAGAGAAAATAACATTTTGCCAACAAAAAACTTTTTTATATTATATCAAGTGGAAAATTTCTCCAAGTGAATAAATTATTCACTTGGATTTACTGTAATTCAATGAAATTACATTTTTTTATTTTTCTCGGATTAAATTTTCTTTAAAGAAATAAATTATTGTTATTAAATATTATTATTATTATTAAATTATTTAATTAAACTAGCAAATGATATGCGCACCAGCGCGCGGTATTTAATTTCTTATTTTTTTGTAAATTAAAAAATTTGACATTTTTAAGAATAAACATCAATTTTTGAATGATTACAGATTTTAAATTTGAAGAATTCACTTATTATTAAATACATAATATTAAATATTCTTGTTTATTATTATTAAAAAATTTTAATAAAATTTGTCGCTAGAATTTTATTATTCTCATGAATAATAAAATTCTTTAGAGCAATTCAATTATTTTTATAAATTGTAAAATTTTTGTCAAGAATTCAATTATTTTGAGAAATACAATTATTTTTAGACACAATTTTAATAAAAATTTCTAGGAAAAATTCAATTATATTCAAGATAATTTTAATAAAATTTCTCTAACATGTTCAATTATTTTTAAAAATTGTAATAACATTTTTCTAAACAATTCAATTGTTCTCAAAAGTTTTTAATATAATCCTTTACAAACTTCAATTATTTTCAAAAGTTTCAATTAAAATTACTTAAAAAAATTACATTATTTTTATGAAATTTAATGAAATTTTTAAAAAAAAATGTAATTATTTACAAAAACTCTAATAAAATTGTTTGATAGAATTTTATTTTCTATGAATAATTTTAACATAATTTAATAGAAAAATCGTTAATTACAAATAATAATAAACACGATTGTTTTAAAAGTTTAAAAGAAATTCTTCTTAAAATTAAATTATTTTAAAAATTTTCATTAAAAATTATATTTTAAAAATCCATTATTTTCAAGAAAATGGAAATAGATTTTTCAAAACAATTCAATTATTTGAAAAAACGTTGATTAAATTCTTGAAATGAATTCAATTATTTTCAAATTTTTTTTTAAATACTTCACAAAAATTCAATGATTTTCAGTAAATCGACAATTTAATTATTTTTGAAAATAATTGAATTCTTGAATAGAATTTTATTGAAACTTTTCTAAATAATTGAATGCCTGACAAAAAAAAATTTATTAATTTTACAAATAATTGAATTTTTGCAAAATTTTGAAAAATAAATGAATTTTTGAGAAGAATTTTATTAAAATTGTATTTTAAATTTTTGAATTCATTGAATTTTTGAGAAGAATTTTATTAAAATTGTATTTAAAAGAATTGAATTCCTGCTAAAAATGTACTATTTATTGATATTATGAAATTCTTTCGAAGAATTTAAAAAAAAATGTTTAAAAATAATTTAATTTTCCCTGGAATTCGATTAAAATTGTATTTAAAATAATTGAATGCCAGCGAAAATTGCATTATTTTTAAAAATAATTGAATTCTTGAATTGGATTTTATTAAAAGTTTTTTAAATAATTGAATTCCTGTGAAAAATTCAATTATTTTTAAAAATAATTGAATTTTCTCGAAGAATTTTTACAAGATTTTTTAAAAAATAATTGAAATTTTCGAAGAAATCAATAATTATTGTTTTGAAAATAAGTGAAGACCTGATAAGAATTTGATTATTTATATAAAAATAATACAATTTTTTTCGAAGATTTCCATTATTTACAAATTGACTAAAGAATTTTATTACAATTATTGAAAATAATTGAATTCATCAAAAAATTCAATTATTTTCAAATTTCTTTATAAACACTTTACAAGAATTCAATGATTTTCTGTAGATTATTTTAAAAATTTGAAACATTTAAAAAGAAAAATTATTTTAAAAGTTATTAGGAAACAAAAAAAATTATAGTTCAATAATTTAATGATTAAAATAATAATTAAGTCAGGTCCTCTGTTTCATCAAATAATAAAAAATTGAATGTAAATTTTATGATTTATAATTTATTACATATTGTTTACTATTTATTATTTATTACCAATTTTTATAGAATATTTCTAAACTAAAAACTTAAATTAAAAAAAAAATAATGCCTTCGTTTTTGTCATATTAAAGAAATAAAATATGGCACATTTTTTATTGCATAATAAAAATCTCACTAAGTGATTTTTTTCTTCGCCTTTTTAAAAACTATAATTTTGTTTAGAATTCGTATGGAGACAATATTCAACAAATATACTATTAACATTTATATTGTATAGTTATACGAAACCGATCAGATGGACAATTTAGATTAAACGACTCAACTCCAAATATAGTTTCAAAAAAAAATGAAGATCGATGATAAATTTTGATTGTATTTATTCAAATTGTTTCGAATTTATTCAAAATGGTTTCCATCAATCGTTTTTATATCCAAGGACGGACAATATTTTAAGCAAAAATTAATTTTTTATTTTGCCATTAAAATTTGCTCTTTCGTTTCGTTAAAGTCAATGAACTTTCTTTCTTTTTTTTGTCAAAGGAATAAGAAGTAGGGGAAGAAAAAAATGATTGACATCTTTGACAAATTCTGTTTGTGTAAAATAAATTCGTGAGGATATATTAATTCTAAAATATGTGACTTGATATTTTTTTCTACTTGGATATTTTTCTATTTATATTTTTTTATTTCTATTTTTTTATTTCTATTTTATTCATTTATATTTTTTTTTTATTTATATTTTTTTCATTTATATTTTTTTTTATTTATATTTTTTTCATTTATATTTTTTTAATTTAGATATATTTTTCTATGCTTTTATAGATTAAACACATTTTTTTGCCTATTTTTTTTTATTTATCATTTTTTTGCGTAAGAGAGCGTGAAAAAAAAAAATGAACGAGAGCTTTTAGGTCGACTGTTTTTAAAACCCTTTTTATTAAAAAAATTTTTGTATGAAATACCAATATTCGATCTGTACGTGAGCTCGAGCTACTTTTAAAGTTTATGATTTCAAACAATAACTTTTTAGTTTTATGTGTCTTCTTATTCTCCAGACAATTCGCCTGTGATGTGAAAGTGGGTTGGAAAAGTCAGTAAACTTTGTTTTGTAGCTTGCAAAATAAGATTCCTAGTAATCATAATAAGTAAAAGTAAATCGAAATGGTAAAAAGAAAATTCTATTTCTAACTGTAAAAAGAAATTTTTATTTAGAAAAAAATATTTCATGAAATTTTTTTTATCTTCCTACGACTATAATTTTTTCTCCATATTTAGAAAAAAAAAAGAAAATTTTCCTACTTTATATAATAATTATATATATTTGTTATATAAAATAGGGAAACAAATGATGCTTTTCCTTTCATTTGAAGTTACACATCAGGGGCAAGCTATTATGCAAATCAGTACATGTCCGCTTTTCCAGTAGCAGTTTGGACAGTTTCGACTGTTACAGAATACTGATGAGATGGGTTTATGAACGATATTTTCAACTCAAGAATATTACTTGTATTTTCACTTATTAACACTTTTATTGTAAATTAAAATTCTCGGACTGAATATAAAATTGTCATTTACCACATTTTATAATACCACTATTCTTTTCTCTTTTCAAAAATATTTTCTTTTCATTTCTTAATTGAAAAAGTTTTATTTTCACATTACCATTTAATGAAAGTGGCGAACCTCTTTTTCTTTATTTTCGAGAGTTGTTCTAATTAACTGAAACTTCGATGGCGAGTGAATTTTATTTTGTATTTTATTTTCATTCTTTATTTATTTGTACTTTTTCATTTATTTCAGATTTTTTTGTTCTTTCTATTGATTTTCATTATTTATTTATTTTTCTTTTCTATTTACTCTTGTTTTTTTATTTGTTTTCGACATTTATTATTTCTTTTTTATTTAATTTCCTCTCTTCATTTTTGTTTTCTATTTATCTTCGTTTTTAATTTATTCTTGTTTTTGATTTGAATTTCGTTTCTATTTATTTTCGTTTTTTATTTAAGTTTATTTTTTATTTATTTCGTTTTTTATTTATTTTTGCTTTTTATTTAAATTTATTTTCTATTTATTTCGTTTTCTATTTATTTTCGCTTTTTATTTAATTTTGGTTTTTTATTTATTTCCTTTTCTATATATTTTTTTTTTTTAGTTAATTTTGTATTTTATTTATTTCGTTTTCTGTTTATTTTCGTTTTTTAATTATTTTCGTTTTTTATTCACTTTTGTTTTCATTTATTATTGTTTTTTATTTAATTTTGGTTTTTTATTTATTTCGTTTTCTATATATTTTTGTTTTTTCGTTAATTTTGTATTTTATTTATTTCGTTTTCTGTTTTTTTTTCATTTTTTATTCACTTTTGTTTTCATTTATTATTGTTTTTTATTTAATTTCGTTTTCTACTTATTTTTATTTTTTATTTGAATTTCGTTTCTATTTATTTTCGTTTTTGATTTGAATTCCGTTTCTATTTATTATCGTTTTTTATTTATTTCGTTTTATACTTATTTCTGTTTTTTATTTATTAATTATTTTCTATTTATTTTAGTTTTTTAATTACTTTTGTTTTTTAATTATATTTTCGATTTTAATTATTTTCGTTTTTTTCATTTTTGGTTTAATTTTTTATTGTTTTTTTATTTTATTTCGCTTTCCATTTATTTTCGTTTTTTATTTAATTTCGTTCTCTATTTATTTTTCTTCTTAAATTGTTTTCGTTTTTCATTTATTCTTCTCTACTTTTTTCATTTACTCTTCCTTTTATTTGCTTCCTTTTTTTATTTGCCTTTCTTTTTTATTTGCTTTTCTTTTTTACTCGCTTTCCTTATTTTATTTTATTTTTTCTATTTTTGACTTTTTTTACTTCATTCCTTTTTTTATTTTCCTAATCTACTTGTACTCTTCTTTACCATTTCCATTTCCGGCTGCATTTTCCATTTTTATTTCCTATAATTTTACCATTCTCAAATTATTAAATTTTTTTTTTAATTTTAAAAAAATTTTTTTTTTAATATTTTTTTTTACTTTGATGTTTTCTCTGACTAACGATTTTTAGAAATAATTTCTCTTTTCTCAAAAAGAGACGAGCTTTCTTGTTATTTGTTTTTTGTGAAACGGAAATTTTTTCTAACATAAACTAGATCATCAAAAATTTCCATCTGATAAACATTTCACACTAGACTTTGCGTTTTTTCTTTCTTTTTGGAATTTTTTCTACTTCTTTTTTTGCAAATTTATTCCGGAACGTTTACTCAACGTATAAGGATATCACTCCCTTAGAATTTAAAAGTTAAATAACATATATAAAGAGACGACCTGAAAGAGGAAAATAAAAAAAAAAGTAGAATTTATGTATAAAAATAGAAAAATATGTTACAGGAAAAAAAATTGATTCTAATTTTAGGGAAAATAAGAAAAATATAATTTTAATCAAAAAACAAATTTTTTTTTCAATTTTTTAAATTAATTACTTACTTTATTAATTATTTAGAAAATAATATGAAACTAGAAATGGAAGAAAAATTAATTTTGATGTTGAGTTGAAAATAATAAAAAAAAAAAATGCGTCGCTGCGAGAGAAATGATTTCCGAGTTTAATCTATGAAACAGTTGAGGTCAATATCCGCAATGACAAGATTAAACTTGGGTGAATTTACACTGAAACGATGGAAAGGAAGTCGCACCATCTAAGCAACGTTGGTATTGACAGGTTTAGGTTGATAGCATCCAGTTGTGACTAATAAATTATTATATCGTGACAGAATCGCGAACCCCAATAACGATCGCTATATTTCCGTATGACTAAAGAAACGGGAGAAGGAAGTAACATCAACAAAGGGGTTACTGACAAAGTCACGATGTTCATATACATTTATGATTACATAATTTTTTCTACAGCTATTTAAAAAAAAAAAAAGATTTATTTTCTCAATTCAACTTTTTTTCTCAATCAACAAATTTTAATTGTTTCGAAAAATTTCAATTTACATATTCTTTAAATTATTTATTCTATTATAGTCAATTAAACGATATTTTCTTCAAATACTGAAATTATTGGTTAAAATTCCATTGAATTGACTCCAATAAATATTATTTTATTCAAACAAATATTTAATTGATAATAATCGGTTATTTGAATCAATTAAATTTTTTTTCAGTGTATTTTTATATAATTTTTATAAATTTAAAATAATATACGAAATATAAATACGGAAATTTGAATTTTATTAATATAATTAATTAGGAAAGTTATTCATAACCAAGTCTGTAAAATTTTCCATCTATGAAATACGATATTTATTTTCTATTTGTATATTTACATCACAAAATTTCAATAAAAATACATATTGATAAATAAATTTGGAAAATATTAATAAAGAAACTTGGAAGTACATTTATATAGAAATTTAAAAGTATAAATAAATTTTTAAACATTTATTTTTTACACATGAATATTAAAATTCGTAATTGAATATTGAAAATTCATTGAATAATGATAATTATAAGTGAAAAATAAATATTCAAGAGGGAAGAATTAAAAAATTTATATTTAAGAAGGAGAATTGAAAATCAAAGTCTTTGAATATAATTTACAGGAAATGTCTCTCAATGTACACGATATGTACTATTACATATAAAAAATATGAATTCATTGTAAAATAGTAGGTTACATGAAACTAAAATATACTCACCCTGTGGACTTTAAACTCGATCCAATAATAAAGCGAGAGCATTTAGTTAATTGTATTAAATAATGAAACACTTTCATTCTTGAAGTGAGATGTTGCAAGTCACGATTCCATTTCGTTATTACTTTATAAATTATGAATGAATCTGAAGGAGCGGCCACAAAGCTCAAGAAAAGACAATGTTCTAATTTAAATTTAAACCCCTATCTGCCCCTCCCTCCCTCCCTCCCCTTCAAGTCTCACGTGCTAAATTTTTTCTTCCATTCATTCAATCAAGTGATAAAAGCGACAAATGAAAGCAAAAAATTAAAATAAAGAAAAAAGACAGTTATAATTAATAAATGCATAAAAATTCAAAATGAAAATAAAATTTTAAAAAATAGATAATTTATTCGAGTAAATAATATTTTTTCATAAAATTTTTTAAACTCAAGTTTTATTTTAGATTGAGCTTTATAATAAAAATAAATTGACTGAAATTCATAATTATAACTGAAATTGGAAAAATTAACATTTATTTTTGTACATATGAAATTAAAAAATGTCTGTGTCACTTTAATTATTGGGAATTTCAATTACAATTTAATTTTATTTTATTTTAACAACTTTTTATTATAGCTCAGTTAATTATTTAATTATATTTTCTTTTTTTTTCATTTTAATCCGCGCTCAGTAGAAAAATGAAGAGAAAATTTGATCAAACAAATTTTTTTCTGTTTGACTCGATTAACAAATAAATATATATATATATAGATATAGATAGATAGAAATTTATAGCTCAATTTTCCCCGAGAACTAATAATTCGTTTCTATTTAGCTTGATTACTTGGTGTATCAGTTTATTGGATTTTATTTGAAACATTAAAAACGAAGTTCCCAATGAAATTCTGTAGCGACGAGTTTCTCTCATCAAAAAAATAAAAAAAAAAAGTAGAGAGGGAGAGGGGGCTCAATATTTAGGTCACTCTATGTAAGTACGAAAGGGAATTAAATAAATAAAAAGTATATTTTGATAGCATTATTATAGAAGCTGCCCACACTAATTATCTCGAGAATTGTCAAATTGTTTTATTTCTTCAAAAAAAAAAAAAAAAAGAAAGGAAAATTACTATTTAATCGAAAAATAATGGAAAAATTTATTAGTATATTGTTTATAGTTTATCTAAGTGCAATCGAATTAAATTGAAATGTCTTTTAATTTGTTTGGATAATTTCAAATTATTTTTCTATTATTCAAACTATTATTTAATTTAAAACAAATTATTATTCTATTAATAAAAATTGTAATTAAAACAGATGAGTAACATACAATTTGAAATTAATATTCTAAGTTTATTCTTTGTGTAAAGAATTTTCTATTATCTTTATTTGTTTCTTATTTATTTTTATTTATTTATCACTTTAATTTCAATTGTTTAGAATAAAATTTTAATAATATTTATTATATTTCGAAAACATTAATTATTAAAAACAATGTTTATAACATTCTTATGAAGAATAAGTTAATTATTTTCAAAAATAACAAAATTTTTCACAAAAATTCAATTCTTTTTAAACATTATAATAAAATTTTTCGCAATAATTCAATTATTTCTATAAATAATAAAATTCTTCTCGAGAATTCAATTATTTTTAAAAATTGTATAAAATTCTTTGCCGCTATTCAATTATTTTCATAAATAATAGACTTCATCGCAGGATTTCAATTATTTTTAATACAATTTTACAGGAATTGCTCAAAAAATATAATTATTCGTACAAAATTTATTTTAATTCCTCAAAAAAATTAATTACAGTCGAACCTGGATAAGCGAGAGTTCAAGAGACCGGCAATTTTCTCTCGTTTATAGAGGTTTCTCGCTTATCCAGTTCATTAACGTTTTTTGAAATAATTCAATTATTCTTTTAGATTTTAATAAAATTCCTCCCGAGAATTCAATTATTTACATAAATAATTCTTCAAAAGAATTCAATTATGTCGATGAATATCGAAATTATTCCCGAAAATTCAATTATTTTGAGGCATTTTAATAAAATTCTTTGCAAAATTCAATTTTTTGAATAAATAACAATATTTCATCACAAGAATTCAATTATTTTTAAAAGCAAAAAATTTTTCTTGAAAATTCAATTATTTTTAAAAATTCTAATAATATCGTTCGCAAAAATTCAATTACTTTAAAAAATTCTAATAAAATGCTTTTTATGAATATAATTATTTTCAAAAAAATTTAATAAAATGCCACAAAAACATTCAATTCTTCTCAAAAATTTTAATAGAATTCTTTGTAAAATTTAATTATTATTAAAAAAAAATTTTCGCAACTCAATGATTTTCAATATCTACTATTTTCCTAAAATTTCCAAACAGAATTCAATTATTTAAAAAATTTGTTGTCAAAGGAAATTAATTATTTAAAATATTTTCTATAATTCTTCGCAAGAATTAAATTATTTTTATAAATATTAAAATTTTTTCATGAATAATAAAATTCGTTGCAGGAATTTAATTTATTAGCAGGATAAGAAAGAAGTAAATATTTTTTTTTATGAAAATTAGAAAAACGTTAGGAAAATAAAATATAGAATGGAATTTTTGTCAGTTTTGTAAAGTGTAGGTATAAAATAATTTTTTTTGGTCATCAATTTTATTTTTTCGATAGCTACTTTTTTTTACTACTTTTCTTAGTTTGAAAGTTACTTTTTGCTACTTTTTTAAAATTAATTATCGAGTGCGAAGTCTGTAATTTTAAAAGTTTTATTTTTTTTTGTCTAAATTTTTTTTATTTTAATATTAATACCATCAAGATTATTTCTGCGTTGAAATTATTAGTTTAGTTTATTTAAATTTGAATTATTCCATCAATATTGTAAAGATTATTTGTGTTAAAATCATTTTGTTTTATTAAAATTTAAATTTTACTTTTTGACGAATTTAAAGCAGAATAAATAATTTTCCTCTTTACTAACATTATTTTTTTATATACTTGAAGTCAGTGACTGTTTATTAATTATGTATTTTTTAAAACACGACCTATAAGCCTTTTACTCAAAATACATTATTTTTTTATTTATGTTTTTTTCAATATAACTACTGTGGAGATTATTTTTGTATTTATTTATTTACAATATAAAAGAGACATAAGCCGTATTAAAATAATTATCTTTTTTATTTATGTTTTTTTTAATAAATACTGTGGAGATTATTTTTGTATTTATTTATTTACAATATAAAAGAGACATAAGTCGTTTTGAAATAATATTATTTTCCTTCTTTTTCTTCTTCTTTTAATTTTAAATCTGATTGTTTGCAAACAACACTAAGCGGCAATCTAAGTTGCAAAAAAGTTTTTCAATATCATTAGAAGATTGTTAAATAATTAATAAAGTTTGAAAAGTACAATAATAATGTATACTGGATAAAAAAGAGTTGACATGACAATTATTATTTAAAATAGCTGCGGGAATAATAAAAGAATCATATATAGGAAAACGTGAGGGCAAGACTCTTTTATGTACGTATGTATTGTAAGTAAGAAAATATATATACTATACAACTTGAACGATAGACTCTCTCTATGCACATGCATGTTAAATTGAAGTAAAGCCCTAACGATCCAAAAGAAAGATAACAACCAGTCAGCTATACGTAACATTACATGCAGCAATGAAACTTGGTAATTTTCTACGATTCCATTTTCTAATCACAGTCAATGAAATTGAACGAAACAGTAGAAATTTTCCTCAAGGTGCATTGTACATTCATACTTCATTGTGTAATTTTAACACATTCATTCTAATTCATCGATAATAATTTGCATAATAATTCTTTCGAGAGAAAAAAAAACAACATAAGTGCAAGCACTCGACGAGAATTTGTACTTAATTTTTCTCTTTCAACATTTTCTTTTCTTATCGTTGGAAAAAGAATTTTTTTTCTCACAGCAATAGAGAATATGAATAGTAAACAGTAATTTTTGAATTAGTTAAAAATAACTTAAATTTTTTTAAAAATAAATTGAATTTGTTAGAAATATTTTCAATTTGCTAAAAATAATTCCAATCAACTGCAAAAAATTAAAATTAAACCTATTAAACAATTTAAATAAATTTTATTTATTTATTTTCGAATTAGCTAATATTTTTCTAATTATTTAGTTAAACATTAGTTAACAATAACAATAATGGAAATATTTTATTTAATATTATTTGTTAGTAATAATAATTATTATTATTATTATTATCGTTCCAAATAATAATAATAAAATAAATAATAATTAAATCCAAATTGTTTTAATTAAATAATAATAATTTGTTATTACTAAAGCAAAATTTCAATTTATTTATTTATTTTTAATTTACAGTCAATTATCACTAACTAATTCCAAATAAATAAGTAATAAATAATTTTTTTCTTTCAAAAAATTGTTATCAAAGAGAAACTGAACTGAGTAAGAAAAAATTTATTTATCAATAATATTCGCTTTTGAATCGATAAAAAGTTAATTAATTAAATTCGTCCCGTCCGACAACAAATTAGTTTCAACTGTTTTCTTTTATCAAGAAATTTAAAAATTGCCAGATTCGATATCATGAAAAAAATGAAAGAAAAAAAAGAAGAAGAAGGAGAAACTAAATAAAAAATGTCACTCGTACCATATTAAAATTAAAAGGAACGATAAAAATGTTGATAAAAAGATGGTCCCGAAAATTCTTGACATTGATTCGACAATAAAAAAGATTATTGACGTTGAAATTAAGACGGGAGTTTTAAAAAGTAATTTCCAAGACTCATTCTTGTAAATTGTATTTATTATCTCGAAATCTCAAAAGAAGGAAAAATAATAGAAGGTATATATATAAAAAGGAGAAGAAGTAATTTTTAAGGGAATTGTAAAAATGATCGGAAGTAATAATAAGAGTTGGAAAAAATAAATGGAAATAAGTAAATAAATAATTATGTAAATAATTAAGTAAATAAGCAAATAAATAATAATAAATAATGATCCACAAGTTTTTAACGTTTAAATGAACGGAATAGTTTCTTTATTATAAATACTTTGATAAATATTGGAAATAATAAATATTATTATAAATATTGGAATAAAAATATAAAAATTCAATTTTACATTTTGTAATTGAGTCAAAACGCGTCAACCGTGAATAGTGAATATTTCCGAGATATTTGCACTATTTTAGAAAAAAATTAATAACTCATTACTGTTTTGCTAGAAATTAATGGCAATTTTTTTGGTAGTCATTGAATATCCACTCTTTTAAATAAACTTAATAGTGAAAAAAATTTTGAAAAATTTTTAATTTTTAATAACAATTTTATAAACAATTAGTGTTTTTTATGCTTTCTAGAGCAAGGATTTTAATGAAATTTATATGTAAGATACATTGAACCTACATCTTTATATTCCCGAAAAAAAAAATTTGTATTTCCAATTACAACCGGAGATTTTAAATTTTTTGTTGCGCCGTGCGCCGTCATCGTGGCATCCATCGCTGTGATAAATGCCGCGGTAAACGAGCAGACGGCGCACGGCGCAACAAAAAATTGAAAATCTCCGGTTGTAATTGTAAATACAAATTTTTTTTTTCGGGAATATAAAGATGTAGGTTCAATGTATCTTACATATAAATTTCATTGAAATCCTTGCTCTAGAAAGCATAAAAAACACTAATTGTTTATAAAATTGTTATTAAAAATTAAAAATTTTTCAAAATTTTTTTCACTATTAAGTTTATTTAAAAGAGTGGATATTCAATGACTACCAAAAAAATTGCCATTAATTTCTAGCAAAACAGTAATGAGTTATTAATTTTTTTCTAAAATAATGCAAAAATTTTTTATTATAAAAAAAGGTATAAATATTTAAAAATTTGAAAAACGGTTAAAAGTGTTTTTTTGGTTTGCTGTGAACTACAGATTTTCATAAATGTTTTGACTTTTCCAAAACTATAAAAAAAATGTATTCACGGTTGACGCGTTTTGACTCAATTTGATTATTATTTTCTTTTCTTTTCTTTTTTTTTTTTTTTGATAATGACCAAACATTATTTTAAGACAAAAAAATATCTAATTATTCAAAATCTTAAATAATTTACGAATTTTCTTTCTCAAATTGTAAAAAAATCCATAAGTAGCGATACAATTTTAAGAAATAATGAATTATTTTATCACTTATTTTTGTAATTAAACAAATGATTTCTCGTAGAATTTGTTCATAAAAATTGATTTGAAAAAAAATTTCAGTTGAAATCTTAGAAAATTTTTGAAGAATTGCAGTTCTAATTCGTAGAAGTTAATTAATTGAAAAAGCTGTTACATTTATTTTGAAATTTTAATTACTGGTGGACAAAGAAATAACAATAGGAATTCAAATATTAATTAAACAAAAATTAATTCAAAGAATTTTATTTTCTCACTTCAAAAATTAAAAAATGAAAAAAAAAATAAAAACTGTTTTACTTACATTGAAAGTATTTTGAAATTTTTATTTCTGGCGGACAAATAAATAACAACGAGTATTCAAATATTTATGACTAAAAAAAATTAATGAAATTTGAAAAATTTTATTTAGTAATTCTGAAAAAATGAGATTTTTTAAGAAAAAATTGATTATTTAGTAATTAAAATTTTTTGAAAATAGTAGAAAACCCGAAAATAATTTTAAAATTGAAACAATTGAAAAAACAGGAATTTAAACAGGTATTTAAATTTAAATAATTCAATTATCGTTGCATTGTAATAAAAATTTAATTTAAAAGAGAATTTCAGTTTAAATTTTGAAAAAAATAAGTGAACTTCAGAAGCGTTATAACAGAAATTTAAAAAAATAATTAAATTTTTAAAGTTTTTATGTCAATTGTTTGAAATTTCAAATGAAAATAAATAAAAAAAAGTTTCAAAATATTTGTTTAACAAAAAATATTGAAATTTTGGATAATTTAATGTAGAAATTCTAAAAAAGGAAATAGGTTTTTGAAAAATTGTAATTGAAATTTTATTGAAGATAATTGAATTCTCAAAAAATCATTTTAAAAATTTTGTTATTTATATCTTTTTTAAAAAATAATAAATTTTTATTACATTTCAAAATAACAAATTTATATTTCTCAATAACAATATTGTTCAGAAACTCATTCTTTTCTTTTGAAAAAGAAACATTACATATATTCTATTATATATGTCAATTACAAATTTTAATTGAAAATGAAATTGAAACTTTTTAAATTTTTAGAAAATAAAGAAAAAAATTTTACTCAAAAAAATGTTCTGTTACATTTATTCACGATTTTCTTTAACTGTAAAATTATTCGAAAACATCAATAACTTTTTTTTTGAATAAATATTTAATCAATATTATTTTTCCATAGAAATTAAGAATTTCAAAAAGTTCAAATTCAAATCTTTTTAAATTTTATCATTTTATCATTTCAAATCAATTATTATTTTCTACAATGTTTAATCATTTTTTTATAAAAAATAATTGAATTCCTTAAAAAAAATTTTATTATTTATAAAAATAATTGAATTATTGCGAAGGAATTTATAAAAAAATTTGTAAATAATTGAATTCCTGAGAAATTTTTATTATTTATGAAAATAATTAAATGTTTGCGTACTATTTTTGGGAATTTGAAATTGATTTGCAAATAATTGAACTTTGGAAAAGAATTTTGTTACCTATATTTATAAAGATAATTGGGATTTTGAAGAGAATTTTTTTTTTAAATTTGAAAGATAATTGAATTCTATGAGAAGAATTTGATCACTCTTGAAAATAATTGAATTTCTGCAATTATTTGTAATTTTTCCAAAATTGAATTTTTTTTAGTGTTTTCAACAAAAATTTGAAATACAAATTTTTAAATTCTATTATTTTTAAAATTGCTAATTTCTCTCTAAAAAGTTAGCAGCGCGCTTTAGCGAGCGAATTGTTGCTGGTTATGAGAATAAAAAGAAGTAATAATAAAGTAATTACAAAATTAAAAAATAAGTAAGAATAAAAAATTTATGAAAACAAAGGAAGTAATAATAAAGAAATTACAAAATTAGGAAAGAAGTAATAACAAAGAAATTACAAAAATTAGGAAAGAAGTAATAATAAAGAAATAACAAATCTAAGAAAGAAGGAATAATAAAGGAATAACATAATTAAGAAAGAATGAATAATAAAGAAATAAAAAAATTAAGAATGAAGTAATAACAAAAGAATTCTAAAATTAAAAAAAGTAGTAAAAAAAGAATGAAAGAACAAAAAGAAAAAAATCGCAGTATGAATAAGAAAATGAATATAGTTCTCAAAAAAAAGAAAGAAAAAAAATTATTTTTCCCCGCGAATGAGGAAACGAGAGAGCGGGATTAGTTAAAACTCGGAGAGTATTATCTTGAAAACGTTTACGCGCGCATCTATTAGAGATGCAAGATAGGAAAGTTTAGAAGGGGACGAGACTATACGACGACGACACACGAAATACACAAATTACAGGCAATATACGCATGCAAACATCGCGGATTCATGCACGGGGCCAATTAGCTAACGACGACGAAACTTTCGAGACGCCGTCTCTCTGAACTAATCAAGATCTCGCGAACCAGATAATCGACGATGATACTGGCTTTCGCGTTACGTTATATATATATACATATATATAAATATATCTGTATACGCGAGCAGCGAGAGAACTCGCTATATGAGTTAAAATCACTGCCACTGATAAATTAGTCCCTTTAATATGAATTCTCCATTCTTGTAAATTGCAATTTCCTTTTTCTTTTTGCAAAATTTTCTCTTTTTTTTAATTCACAATTTTTAAAAAATCGAAAATCAATTTTAATCAAAAACAAATTTTAATCAAAAAACTGATTTTAATCAACAAAAGATTTTAATCAGAAATAGATTTTAATCAGAATTTCTTGTTGTAATTTTCCCAAATCAATAAATCAGTCAATTAATCAATTAGTCAATAAATTAATCAATCAGTCACTTTAGTTAATCGATAAAACAATTAATATAACAATCAAAGTGATAATTATTAACAGAATTGTTAGGAGAGAGAAGAAAATTTTTTTTTCGCCCTTAGCCGAAGTCGTTAAGGCGCTTGGAAGTAGGTACGAGGACTTTGGTTCGATTCTTCCCAAATGTCAATTTTTTTTTCAATTTTTGTATCAAATTTTCTTTAATGCAACGAATCAACTATTCGGACATAATTTTTCTATCAATTTTGATACAATTGCTATTAATTTAATTTTTATTTGTAAATAATTTTTTTGATAATTTTTAAAAAATTACGAATTAAAGTAATTTTTGTACAATTCGACCCCCCCCCGTTCATATAATGCTTATATTGTAATTAGTTTGAAAGTAATTCATTACAATATGATTTCAATATGATCAATTACTATTTAATTATTTGCAATAAGATTAATTATAATTTATAATTATTTGCAATAAGATTAATTATAATTTATAATTATTTGTAAAATAATTACGTACTATTTAATTATTTGTAATATAATTAATTACTATTTAATTATTTGCAAAATAATTAATTACTATTTAATTATTTGCAAAATAATTAATTACTATTTAATTATTTCTGAATTATTTACTATGTAATTAATTATATTTTAATTATTTACTATATAATTAATTACATTTTAATTATTTACAATAAAACTAATTTTTCTATGATTTCATTAATTATAATTGAAATAATTACAATGCATATAATATTATAATTATTGTATAATTACAATTTAATTATTCGTAATAGCATTAATTATATAATTAATTACAATTTAATTATTTGCAATGTAATTAACTTTCATATAATTTGATTATTTATAATTTAAAACAATTTTTGTAATTGTATTCCAATTATAATTACAATAATTGTTTATTCATTTACTAATTTTAAATTTTTTAATTTATTAATTTGGAAAACTACCGAATTTTTTTGGAATAATTTTTAAAGTAATGTTTCTTATAATGAAAAGCGATGAGACAAATGTTTTTTTTCTCTCTATGAAATAAATGCGATGAAACTCGTTCGATATGTCACTTTCGCAACTCGTCAGTTTCAAATTACATGAAAGCATTTTTAGAATTAAATGACTGAACTACTGTTTCTTGTTCTAAGATATTCTTAACTATGTATGAATCTTGTTCGACTTGATATCGTACATTAAAAAAAAAAAATAAAAAAAGAATATAAGAGAAAAAAGAGTGATTCATAAGAAAATTGGAAAAAAATTGTTTCCCTTGTTATTATAATTACATTTCTTGTCGAACAGTCGTTTCTAGAAAGAGTTTATTTTATAAAAATTCAAACTACTTGCATTTATTTATTAAACTTCTGAAAGATGGATAATTTTAGAATTATAATAGTTTATAAATAATTATAATTTATTCTAGATTCGACTTATAGTTTAAAGTTTTGTTTATGAAATCGACTTTATATTCAGAGACGTGGATTCATTAAAAACAGAAATCATTTATTATTTATTCAAAATTAAATTTAAAATTAAAATTTACTTCACTGGATAAATAGACCTAATAATATATTAATTCCATTTATTAATTTACTAATTATAATGAATAATTATTGTTTCTCCAATTTTTTAAAAATTTTTTCAATTTATTTATTAATAACGAAGATTAATAATCTTTTTTTAAATTTATTGTATTTTTAATTTAATTTAATTTTATTTTATAATTAATCCTTTTCTTCAATTTATCGTAAATTTAATTTAATCCATTTAATTAATTATTTATATTTTCTCCCTTTATTGCAATTTTTAATTAATTTATCAATTATAATGAACATTTAAATTTTTCAAAATTGTTTTATTTATTTTAACATTATTTGACCTTAATTTTCATTTATTAATTACAATACAGTGAATAATTAATTTACATTTTCACTTTATTGAAACTTTGGTTCAATTCGTTTATTAATTATAATGAATAATTTATTTTATTTGCACTTTATTGCAATTTAAATTTATTTAATTACTTACTCTGAAAACAAATATTCAATAACAAAAATCTAAAAAAAATATAGAATTGTTTTATATATTTATTTACTTAGGTACTTTAATGAATAAATAATTTATTTTTTCTCACTTTATTGGTGCTTCAATTTATAAAATTTAATTTTAAGGTAATTTCAATGTGATACGTTTAATTACTTACTAATAAAAAAATGTTTTAAGAAAATTCAGAATAATGCAATGGATAATTTTTTTTTTCATGAAAAAGAAATTAAAAATTAAACTGAAAAATTTTAATGATTAAGAATATTGAATGAGAAATATCGATTATAAATTATAAAATTATAACTATTAGCATTCTTATTATTATAATTATAATTATGTCGTGTAGAACATTTTATATCATTTTCGGTGCCAGTAGTAACAGTCAGTTGCAGTCAGACAAATTTTTTTAAATTTAACTAATAGCAATAATATTCTCTAAGATTGTTTATTTTATACAAGTAGTAAATGCTGTTTTAGTCAGACACAACATTTGAATTTTTGAACCATTTTGGACTAAACTCTTGTTTATTTATTTAAAAATTTAGTCAGACAGAGTTTTAGTCAGACAGAGCATTAGAATTTTTTTGTAATTTTTACTATCAGTAGTAAAAGAAATTTTTAATCAGACGGAATATTTTTTATTTTTCTAATTCACCATTCGCTAGTAGTAGAACATGTTTTTAGTCAGACAAAACTTCTCTATTTATTTTCATATTTGTAAATTTGAAATTTTTTCATTTCGTCTAAATTTGAAATAAGTAGTAATAATCACTTTTGGTCAGCCAGACTATTTTCAAAGTTTCAAATGTTCATTCAAGTAGTAATAGAATTTTTTAGCCAGACAAAGAAGTTTTTGATATTTTCAACACAGAGATTTAGAAATGAAAAATTTCTTATCAGTAGAAAAGGAAGTTTTTAGTCGGACAGGAGACTTTTTTCGAATACTTCCAAATTATTCTTTTTACTTTTTAAACTTTTTCTATTTGTAGTCGAAGACAGTTTTACGCAGGCAAAATATTTTTAATTATTGTAAATTTATTTTTGCTAGTAGTAGAAGATGTTTTTAGTCAGGCAAAGTTACTCTATTTATTTTCGTATTTCACACTTTGTAATTATTGCATTTTTTTAAAAATTTTCTATGAGTAGTAAAAGTCTTTTTCAATCAGCCAGACAATTTTGAATTCTCATTTAAGTAGTAATAGAATATTTAAGTCAGACAGAAAGATTTTCAATATTTTTCTACTCCAATAATTTTTAACCAAAGATGTAGAGATTAAAAATTTAATATCAGTAGTAAAGGAGGTTTTTAGTCAGACAGGGGAGTTTTTTTTGAATAGTTTTAAACTTTCTGTCAGTATTAATCGACAGATTGGATTCTAGCTCAATTGATACGAATTATAATTAAACTATATTTAATTTTTATGAAATTTTATAAATTAGTAGTAAAGAATAATTTTAGTCAGACAAAATTCGAAAAATTGGGAAAAATTGTTTTATTATTAACGAGATGAGATTATTTTTTTTTTGAATACTTTAGGTTCTATATAAGTAGTAAATGAGAGATTAAGCCAGAAAAATAGTATAAATATCCTGTTTTTTCCATTAGTAGTCAAAGTCAGTTTATAGTCAGCCGAAAATGGTTATTTCCTAAAAAAAAGTCCTTAACAAGTAGTAAAAGTAAATTTTAGTCAGGCCATTCTGTTTTAGCTACATTTCTGTGTATTTAATGGAAATAGCTCAAACACAGTAAATTTTTTTGCTTCAATTTTAAAAATTAAATTTTAGATGGAAATTTTTTGTTTTCAAAACAAATAGTTCAAGTAGTTGGGGTAAATTTTTAATCAGACAGAAATTTTTTCCAGTGCTTTTCAAAATTTGTCCGAGAATAATAAATTTCTTCATAAAACTGTCTTTTTTTACTGCTTTCAACTATAGTAGAATATTATTTTTGAATTTATTTTATTATTTTAATTATTTAAATAATTTTGTTCTTTAGTTAAATTACTAAATTTGCAAATTAAAAATAAATTTTCTATTCCAAGGCAAAGAATAAAGAGAAAGACATTATCGATGCTGCATTCGATTGTATTTGACTTGCATTCGACTCGTTGTAAATTTGTAATTAACGTCTTGTCGCCTTAAGGTCACTACTCTCAGGATCGTTTATAGACAATAAGCAAACTCTCAACAGTTAATATATAATAATAAAGAAGGGACGTTGCGCTTTTGCAAAGATTTGTGCTCAACTCTTTATTTACTATATGATGCTCTTGGCCGAGATCTTTACTTTCACATTACGCGATTAAGGCCGTGACTAGTTACGCTAGACATTACGCGAGATTGTACTTGAACCAGTTTTTCTAGAGTTCACTGCCTCCCGTATTTATAAATATATATTGTATATATATACAACTATGGTAAAAACTTTCACCTGACAAACATTCTGATTGATGATACTCTTTTATATAACAATATATTTATATTGTCTCGTGTTTATGTTTATGCGCTTGAGTTGCATTTTTCAATCAGTCACGTGTGCAATGTCTTACGTAAGCTATTTTCCTTTCGCTAACAATATACCTACAATCCATTACCGAACTGTCAATTATTTACAAAATTGTTATTAATAATTAATAATTATCGTAAGATATCAATTATGTGTTACATCAACTGCTTTTCTTTTAGTGATCGATAATAAGAATAATGTAGTAATAATAAAAAAAAAAATAAAATTCTGTCTGTTTAAAAATGTCTTTGTCTACTGATGGAATAAAGGTAAAAAACAGTCTTTTGTCTGAACGAAAATGACATTTACTACTTATAGAAAATTCATAAAATATGCAAAAGTTACAAAGCGTGAAATACGAAAATAAATAGAGACGTTTTGTCAGACTATAAATTTTTCCTACTATTAGCAAAAAAGAATTAAAAAAACCAGGACTTTTTCATTTTTTATGAGAATGTAAAAATTCATAATATTCTGTCTGGCTAGAAATGTTTTTGTCTACTGGCAGAAAAATTTATGGGAATTCTAAATTTCGTGTTTGACTAAACAGGAAATTTCTCCTTATGTAAAAAAAAGATGAGTCCTAATTTGTTAAAAATTGTGAATTGTCTGACTAAAGCGGCATTTTCTACTTGTTCATATAAATAATCGTTGAGATAAAAAAAATGTCATCAAATTCTTAGAGTTTCAAAAAAAAGACTTGTCTGACAACGAAAGACTTTTACTACAGTTAATGGAATATGAATAAAGATGAATTATTTGGAAAAAAAGTAATATTACTCGTCAAACTTAAAAAAATCAAAAAATTTGTCTAACTGCTACTGACCCCGGTCTGACTAAAAATTTCCTTTGCTACTGATAATAAATTTTTCATTTCTAAATTTTTGGTTAAAAACAATAAGTGTTTTTAGTAAAAACTACATTATTTGACTAGAATATATTCTATTACTACTTGAATGAGAATTGGAAAATTTGAAAATATTCTGGCTGACCTGCAGTGACTGCTACCACTAATATAAAATTTATACGAAATCCAAAATTTACAAAGTGTAAAATATAAAAATAAACCGAAGAGTTTTGTCTGACTAAAAACATTTTCTACTACTTGCGCAAGAGAATTAGAAAAAAAATATTCCGTCTGGTTAAAAATGTTCTTGACTACTGACAGAAAAAAAACAATTTTCTAATGCTCGGTCTGACTAAAACGGTAAATTCTACTTTTGTATAAATAAACAAGAGTTCAGTCCAAATTGGTTTAAAATAATAAAATAATAAAAAAATATCATTTTTCTGAGAAAATAATAATACTACAAGTTAAATTTAAAAAAAATCAAAAATTTGTCTGACTGCAACTGACTTTTACTACTGACACAAAAAATTCAATGGAATTAATAATTAATCAAATTGAAACTAATATTTTTTAATTTCTTTTCAAATTTTAACAAAGCAAAGAATTGAAAAAATCTACTGCAGACTTTTTATTAAAATTAAAAATAAATATTTAGTAGTAGTAAAAAATTACTAGAAACTAACAGTAGAAAATCAATAGCATTAATATTAACATTTTTAATTTTAAGTATTTTCGATTTAATTTTCATTAAACTATACTGTATAGTAATGATTGCCATACTGTATAGTAACGATCGCTATATTGCATAGTAATGATTGCTATACTGTATAGTAACGATTGCTATACTGTATAGTAATGATTACCATACTGTATAGTAACGATTACTATACTGTATAGTAATTATTGCCATACTGTATAGTAACGATTGATATACTGTATAGTAATGATTACCATACTGTATAGTAACTATTACTATACTGTATAGTAATGATTGCCATACTGTATATTGATGATTGCCATACTGTATAGTGATGATTGCCATACTGTATAGTAACGATTGCTATACTGTATAGTTATACAATTTTTTTACCATTTGTTTCTTACTAAACGAAAAAGTAGGCATAATTTGATAATTTCTATTTTATAATCAAAATTTTTGGACAAAATTTTGTTTTTTTTTAAATATTTGAATTCATTTTTGTGATTACTCATGTGTAATCCCGTTTTTATTGTTTATATCTATTATTATTAATTATCTATTGATACTAAGAGAAACTACACGCGCCCTTTTGCGGGCGTTTGTTTAGCTGTTACCTATACAATAATTTAAAAAGATAACATTTTTGTAATTTTTCATAAATTTTTCGAAGAATTTTTTATTGAAATTTTGTGAAGATAATTGAATTTCTTTTGAGTAATAATAATAATAAATTAAATACTTCATTTGTCGGGCGTGACAGTTGCTACTTATTTATATTACTTAATAAAAAAATTTTAAATACAAATTTCATAAAATTCAATTATTTTTTAAATTTTTAAATAAAAAATTATTCCAAAATAATTCATAAAAAATAATTTTTTCTCAACAGTTTTTCAATAATTAAATTATTTAAAAAAATTAATTTTAAATTAAGTCTAATAAAGTTTAAGTTAAGTCTAATTATTGTTAAAAACAGGAAAAGTTTGAAATAAATAAAATCTTGTCAACGCTGAAGAATAACATTCAGAATTTTCTCATGAATTCTTGAATAAATTGAATATTATTTTAGCACTTTTGACAAAATTCTCTGACTTTTTTCTGATTTTCCTGAATTAATTTAGAAAAATAGTGATTTTGTGTAGAATTCTTCAGAATAATTGAATTTTTTAATGTTAATGACATAAAAATAATATTAATTAATTTTGACTAGAAAACTATTAGAAACAAAATAACAAATAAGTAATTAATTGTAATTAAATGTAATTTTTTTTGATAATTAATAAGTCAAAAATACTGTAATAAACATATCTTCCATTACCGTCTCATTGGCAATCACGCTTTTCTATGAACAATAGTCAACCTTAAAATATAACATGCTTAACGGAATAAAAATTTAAGTCTTATTCTCTTGTGACATGTAATGTAAAAATTACATTATTGTTATATATGTTAAAAGGGAAATAAGAAACTTCACGCGCGCTTTAGCGCGCGTTATTTGTGCTAGTTTATTAATAGTAAATAATAATAATTGCAAAAACTTAAAGAGTAGTAAAATAAATAATAAAATAAATAGTAAAATAAATAGTTAAATAAATAGTAAAAAAATAGTAGAAATATATTTTTAAAAAAATAGTAAAATTATAATAAAAAATGGTAAAAATATAGTAAAAACAAAATCGAACAGATCGCTTATATTAATCGCGCCAGTAACTTGCCAGCAAAAAATGAAAGTCTCTATCAATCTCACATTATGGCTTATTCAAGAATTCAAACAAGCTTTTTCCACCAAGGCAAATGACTCCTGTGTTGTCAATGTTGAAATATTTTTCTTCCTCACCCAAACACAAAAAAAAAGAAGAAAAGAAATAAAAAAAAACAACAAAAATAAAAAAAAAAAAAGATACTCGAACGGCGCATAAATCAATCGTTCTGCTTTTTATGTGTGTGCAACCTAATGGCGGCTCGGTTCGCGTGTTAAACAGCAGTTATCTTGCCGATCAGTGAGTTTTACGTTTGCCCTTACCTCAAGCCAACTGGTCGCGTGCTTCTTGGGTTGGGTTCAGATCTTCATTGGCGGACCCGGGCGGAGCTTCGTTCCTGTAAGTAGTGTATACACCCTTATAGTCGCGCACTCCTTTTGCTTTGCCTGGCATCGCGCGACAAGACAAGGTGCAACGCTTCGCGCCATACCTAATTGAACTGCGGCGAAAAAAACTCTTCTCTCTCCTTCTCTCCTTTTTCTTTCTCTCTCTCTCCTTTCTCTTGGTTCGTAAACTCCCTTGTGTGTATCTCCAAGTGCTATCCAATTACACTACCTCAAGGTTTTCTAAAATTAAACACCTTACGGGGAGTTTCATTTTAAAATATAACCGCTCACTTTTAACTTCGTCTTTGATATGTATGCAAAATTTTTCGAAACACTGTTTTCTTCCAAAGGTATCGAATTAGTGCCACATGTCGAATTGCGGGGGAAATTAAATTTACTTTGTTACATTTTGTTTAGTTTATTACTTAACATCCTTATTTTACTATTTTTTATTTGATTTATTTATTTAATAATGCTATTCTTTGTTACATTTTTTTATTTGATTTATTTACTTAATTATTCTATTCAATTTGTTCATTTAGTGATTTTTAGTTTATTTTATTATTTTATCTATTTTCTTCTTTCGCATTTACTTTATTTATTCAGTTTATTTACTTTCAATTTATTTAATTTCATTAATAAAAAAATAAAAGAAGCTCCAAAATTTATTTATTTTCGTTAATAAAAATTGAAAGAAGATCCAGAAATTATTTTTTTTTTCTAGCAACACAAACGACTAACTTCTTACTTACGTTTTTAAATGAAATTATCAATTTTAAAAATAAAAGAATATGAAAAATTTTAATTCAAATTTTTTTTCATAATATAAGTAGTATAATAAAATATATAGGTATAAATTGGAATGTAGTTTTAATACTATTATAACTATAATAATTATACATTCTAAGACAGATAATTCATGGAAGAATCGAGGATTTTTATTAAAAGTACAAATTACAAATAATTGAAGAAATTCAATTATTTTCAAAAGTAATAAAATTCTTTGCAAAAATTCAATTCTGTTCAAAATTTTTTTTTAAAAATTCTCGTCAAAATTTCAATTATCTTTATAAATAATAAAATTCTTATCCGAAATTCAATTATTTTCAAAAATTATAATAAAATTCTTGAGAAAATTTCAATTATTTTCCAAAATTTTTCTCAATTCTATGATTTTCAATATCTATTATTTCAATTCTATTTCTTAATCATAATTTTGTAACAATTGAAAATTTTTAATAAAATAAAAGTCGTTTCCTAAAAAAAAAAAAATTCTGTTATTTTCTAATTCTAAAAAGAAAAAATAAATATTTACCAAAAAAGAAAAAAAAAGCAAAATTTGTGATTGTAACTTGAAAATATTTTCCATACGTCTTTTTATGAAAGTAACTGGTATTAGTTGTAAATTCGCACATATTAAGGCAGTAGACCCTTCATTTTGCTATCCATCGTGAGTCACGGGAGTTAAAATTCAGTCGCGCCCCGTCATAAAGGAAACGTCTAGTTCATAAATTGCCCTTGCCACCCCCCCCCCTCTTCTTTCTCTCTACTCCTCGGTTACATCCCAATTTTGAGAGGGTTCAGGCAGGAACTAACCACCCTCGACAAAACTTACTGAATTCATTATATGCGAAACGAACAAAAGATCGCTAGAGAGAGCCTAAGGCAGTGGTGGCAATACTTTTTGCTCACTCTGGCAGTTGCGGAAGATATTTTTCTTCTATAACCTTTTGTGCGCGACTAATTTCAATTTTTTTTTTAATTTTTTTTTTCACCACACATTTCCTTGACATATTCAATGTCACTGGCGTTAAATTACTATTTATTTTTGTGTCGAGAGTTTTTTATCTTCTGCTTTTGTTCTATAGTTGAAATTGAACTTTATTATAAGGGTTCTAATTTCTCTTAATTTGAATTAATTAAAATTAACTATATTAATCTACGGAGATTCATTTTTTTTTTTTTTTTCATTTTTTGAAATTAGTTTCTGTGTATGCTTTCGTTTTTTTTTTTTGCTTTAAAAAATATTGTTTTACAAATCAAAATATGCGCAGGTATTTTTTTATGATTTATAATAAAAATAATATTACAAATTAGAAAATTTAAGAAAAATTATTATTAACAAATGAAAAATATAAACATTTTGTTGGTTATATGCTTCTTTCTATAGCAAATTTCGTTTGACTGATAATTATGCAAATTATTCTCCTTAATAAAAAATACTAGAAAATTGTTAATTGTTAAAAAATTTTATTGAAAAAAATGTTCTGTTAAATTTATTTACAAATATCTTGTAATTGTAAAATTATTCGAAAGCAGTAATTTTTTTATATCCTAAAAGAATTAGAAAAAATAAATAAAGAATATTTCTCTAGAACAGGAAATAAAAAGAATAGTAATAAATACTTTTTTTTTGAATAAAATGAAGGATTTATTTATAAAATAAAAAGAAATGAAAAAAAAAATGATAAAAAAAATGCTAAAAAGTAAAAAACCTTTTTTGTAAAAATTTTTATCAAAGAATATCTCTTATAGAAGGCAATTTATATTTTCTAAAAGAAAATATTTTATAAAGAAGCAAAAAACAATGTCTCTCGAGTGTAGTACGCATTTCATAAATGTTGTCAAGAGATCGTGTACCTACTGTTATTATTATTATTACCCTGGTAACGAGATTGGCATAAAAAGGATGTTACAGTAAAAGCAAACTTTTGCAATGTTTTCAACATTGTAAATGCGTACGGTATCAAGCGTACGGTACTCGTAATATCACATATTGTGAATAGATGTACACACCAAGTAGTACACCAAACATGTTAAGAGTTTGTTATTGATGAACACAACTTTGGTCTCTCTTCCTACTAGAGAGAACTTGGATTACGATTGCAATATACAACGGCATCTTTCTCTCTCCTTCTCCTTATTATTTATCTGAGAAAATCTTCTCCCTCCCTCCCTCCCCTCATCGATTAACTCGATCAAAATTAATATACCCTGAAATTAGGGAAATATATTTCTCATATATTCGAATGTGTGTGAATTATTACTTAGTGGAAAATTATTTATGGTGGGTAATTAAATTTTCTGTTTCTGAATAACAGGAGACTTGATATAATTTATTTTTAAGAAAATTTATAATATTCAGAATATTGACAATAAATTTTATTATTTATTATTCATTAATTGTTAAAATAAATTAAATAAGCAAATTAAACATATCAATGAGAAAAACACTGTTTTTTTGTTTTTATAAATGAAAGAGAATATTTTCTTTGACAAAAAGTAATTTTTGATTGTGACAAAAGACAAAATATATTTTTTCAAACAGAAAACATTTTTTTCAAACAAACTATATTTCTTCAAATAATTTAATTGACCAAATAAATTAAAAAAGTAAAAAAAAAACTGTTATTTTAATAAAAAAAAAAATATTTTCCATGACAAAAATTAATTTTTTATTGACATTATTAAAATACTCCGTTTTATTTGAGAAAACAAAAAAGAATATTTTTTATTTGTTTAATTTTTTATTTTTTGAATTAAAAAAATTATATAAAAAATATTTTCCCTTATAAAAAGTAATTTATTATTGACAAAATATATTCTTTTTGAACAGAAAAGTACTTTTTTTAGACAAAATATATTTTTTTCGAACAAAAAAATTATTAAAAAATATTTATATAATAAAAAAAAATATTTTTCTTTATAAAAAGTAATTTTTTATTGACAAAATATATTCTTTTTAAACAGAAAAGTAGTTTTTTTTTGGACAAAATATATTTTTTTCGAACAAAAAAATATTTTCTTAAAAAAAACGATATTTTTTTGAATAATTTAATTTAAAAAATAAATTAAACAAACAAAATATTCTTTTTTGTTTTTTCAAATAAAACAGAGTAGGTATTTTGTTTTGACAAAAATATATTCTTTTCTATCAGAAAACATTTTTTTCAAAGAAACTATATTTCTTCAAATAATTTAATTTAACAAATAAATTAAATGAGTAAAAAAAATGGTTTTCTGCATTTTTCAAACAGAAATTAATATGTTACCTGACTAAGAGTAATTTTTGATTGACACAATTTTTTTTTTCGAATCGAAAAGTAATTTTCTTGGTCAAAATATATATATTTTTAGAAAAGAAAACATTTTGTTTCAAAGAAACTTTTATATCTTCAAATAATTTAATTAAACAAATAAATTAAACAAAGAAAAAAATTGATTTCCTGTTTTTTCAAACAAAAATTAATATTTTCCTAGATAAAAAGTAATTTTTGATTTCACAAAATATATTCTTTTCAAACAGAAAAGTAATCTTTTGAACAATAGTATATTGTGCAACAAGTACAGAAAGAAGCTGTTTTCCGACGAGTGCAAAGTTTGCTGTCCCGAGCGAAGCGAGGGCAGCAATTTGCACGAAGTTGGAAAATCTTCTTTCGTACGTGTTGCACACAGTACTTTGTGCAACACCTTTTGGTTTTGATAAAAAAAGCTGTTTGGAAACGCTAGTTGACGCCAACATACGTACTGTTTAGCAGGGTTTGGAACGTATGTTACCGCACTTAATATTCGTGGTTTTTTACGCGTATATTACTGTAAAAAACAGGTATTCTACAAATAGAAAACAAATACCTATGTATATCACCAAAAAAACCCAAAAGTTTAAGAACTTTGCCGCACTAGTGCAGCAAAGTAAGCACTTTGCCGCACTAGTGCAGCAAAATAACCACTTTGCCGCACTAGTGCAGCAAAGTAAGCTCTTTGCCGCACTAGTGCAGCAAAGTACTGTTTTGCGCCTACTTTACAGGCATGCAAAGTATTACTTTCCTTACAGGTGTTGCACAAAATATATTTCTTTTTAACAGAAAAATGTTTTTTTTTTTAATAATTAAATTCAAAAAATAAATTAAACAAAATATTCTTTTTTGTTTTCTCAAATAAAAAACAGAATTTTTTGTTTGACAAAAATATGTATTTAATCTTTTAGATCAGAAAACATTTTTTTAGAAAAAAATGAATTTCTTTAAATAAATTAAATGAGTGAAAAAATGGTTTTCATGTTTTTTCAAACAAAAATTAATATGTTGCCTGACAAAAAGTTATTTTTGATTGACAAAAATTTTTTTTTTCGAATCGAAAAGTAATTTTCTTGGTCAAAACATATTTTTTTCGAATTGAAATGTAATTTTCTTGGACAAAATATGTCGTTTTCGAATAGAAAACATTTTTTTCAAAGAAACTATCTTCAAATAATTTAATTTAACAAATAAATTAAACAAATAAGAAAAATTGTTTTCTTGTTTTTTCAAACTAAAATTAATATTTTGATAAACAAAAAGTAATTTTTTATTTCACAAAATATATTCTTTTTCAACAGAAAAGTAATTTTTTGGACAAATTATATTTTTTTGATGAAAAAATATTTTCTTCATAAAATTAAAAAAATATATATATTATTTTCGAACAGAAAAATATTTTTTTAAACAAAAACTATATTTTTTTCGAAGAAGAAAATATTTTTTGTTCAACAAAGAATGAAGATAAAAAACTTTCCTAATTTCTTTAAAAATAAATATTTCCTAAAAATTCTTTCCCAGTTTCTTTAAAAATAAATTTATTTATAAATTCTTTATAAATTAATACTCTTTAAAAAATACTCTTTTGATTTCTTTATACATACAAAATATTACTTGTAAATTTTCTCTCAATTTTTTTATTCCAAAAAAATTATATTACAAATTTAGAAAAATATATTTATATTTTGTTATTGAATATAGAGGTTTAATTCACATTCAAAACTTAAAGACTGAAAACTACTTTAAAACTACTTACAATAATAAATAATAATAATAATAATATTTCATTTAATTTATTTCTAAAAAAAATTCTTTGCAAATTCTACAAATGTTCTTTCATTGAATTGTCACAGAAGAAAAACAGACTTTGTTTTCTTCTTGAAAAAAAAAAATGTTATTTATCAATATTTCGAGTAACTTTCTATTTTTCTCTTACAAGAAGAAATTGAAAGTTCACTTGAATGTATACTTGAAAGAACGCTTGAAGTGTATAAAGATAAACGAAAAGAAGAGAGTGAAGAAAGAACGAGAGATATGAATGTGGTAAAATTTGGTATTGTATTTTTATAATAAATAAATTTTCTATATATAAATATTTTTACGCACGTAAGAAAAGGAAATGAGTTAAAGAGAAAGGAACAAGAGAGATGGAGAGTGTCCATTTTGTTGGTTGCGTCGCGTCGATGCCTCCAGGCATTATATACGACATTCAACGACAATACATTTCTCAGATGACTATCGAACCACTATTGTCGACCATTAAAAATATCTCCTCAACATTTATTCGGCAAATAAATCTCGTACCTGTGGAATTCGTCCCTCCTCTGTATATATATATATATATATAAAAGGTTCCGCGATTCGCAAGTGGATCGTTCGCGTTCTACGATCAAAGATCAATGTCCTCAGCTTTCTTATTGTATATATATATAAAACAAGGAGAGAAAGAGAGAGAAGAAAAAAATTGTTGTCCCATCATCGCATTTGACTACATACAAAAATAATATGTAATTCATTCATTTAAATTGATTTTTTCTCAATTTTTTTCTTTTATTTATCCTCTTGCAACAATTATTTGCAAAAGAAAACTTATATTTTTTTTTATAAACTGATATCGTTTTCTTGTTTTCTATAAAGTTAGATTCTTTTCTAGTTTTTTCTGTATAAACTAAAATTATTTTCTAATTTAAATTGTTATGAACTTAAATTGTTTTCTAATTTTTTTACTATTAAACTTACATTCCTTTCTATTTGTTTCTAAATTAAATTGTTATAAACTTAAATGTTTTTTGTATGATCTTAGATTTTTTTTATTTTTTTTTTTCTATAAACTTAACTTCTTTTCTATTTTTTTTGTATAGATTAAAATTATTTTCTTATTTAAATTGTTATAAACTTAAATTTTTTTTGTATGATCTTCGATTTTTTTCTAATTTTTTTTCTATAAACTTAACTTCTTTTCTATTTTGTTCTGTTTAAACTAAAATTATTTTTTAATTTAAATTTTCTACCAGTTTTGATTTCTCTCAAAATTTCATTTCCTTCTATTTTTTATTCTTAAAAGTTTTGGAATTTTTTCAATTTTTTAATTTCTTACAATTTTTTTTTGTCAATTATCTATTATTTGACAATTTTTAATTTTTTACTATTTTTGATTCTTACCAGTTTTGGGAGTTTTTCAATTTTTTATTCTTTACAGTTTTATTTTGTTAATTTTCTATTCTTTACAATTTTCAATTTTTCACAATTTTTTATTCTTGAATTTAAAATTTTTTAAAAATTTTTTACAATATTTTTGTCAATTTTTTTATACCTGACAATAAAATTTTTCATTTTCTATCATTTTTGAGTTTTATAATTTTTAATTCTTACCAAATTTCAAGTTTTTTTAATTATTGACCCATTAACTTAAAAATAAAACCGTAAATTCTTTTTCTTTATAAACTAAAATTATTTTCTAATTTAAATTGTTATGAACGTAAATTTTTTTTTTATGAACTTAAATTGTTTTCTAATTTTTTTTTTCTTTAAACTTACATTCCTTTCTATTTTTTCTGTATAAACTAAAATTTTTTCTAATTTTAATTGTTATAAACTTAAATTTTTTTTGTATGATATTAGATTTTTTTATTTTTTTTTCTATAAACTTAAATTCTTTTTGTATGATATTAGATTTTTTTATTTTTTTTCTGTAAACATAACTTCTTTTCTATTTTGTTCTGTTTAAACTAAAATTATTTTTTTATTTTAAATCGTTATGAACTTAAATTGTTTTTTTATGTTTTTATGTTTTTTATGTTTTTATGTTTTTTATGTTTTTATGTTTTCTAATTTTTTTTCTATAAAGTAATTTTTTTTGACAAAATATATTTTTTTCAAACAGAAAAATTATAAAAAAATATTTATATATTTAAATAAATAATATTTTCCTTGACAAAAAGTAATTTTTTATTGACAAAATATATTCTTTTTTAACAGAAAAGTAATTTTTTTTTTGATAAAATGTATTTTTTCGAAAAAAAAAATATTTCTTTCGAAAAAACTATATTTTTTTAAATAATTTAATTCGAAAAATAAATTAAACAAACAAAATATTCTTTTTCTGTATAAACTAAAATTATTTTATAATTCAAATTGTCATAAACTTAAATTATTTTTTGTTTTGTATGAACTTAGATTGTTGTCTTTTTTTTTCGTGTAAACTAAAATTTGTTTTCCAATTTTTTCTTTTCTCAAGAGATTAATGAATTTATTTAATTTTTGTTACAGGAGAATTTCACTTCTTTGAACGCAGAGAGAAATACTTCATTGCGTATGGATTCAAAAATTAATGCAGGCACTTTAAAAAAAAAATGTAAGTCACTTTTATAATTATGACACTTTTTTTGGGATTTATTTTCTTCTTTTATTTTGTCACGTGTTATAATGTGAACTTTCTAGTCAATTTATCATTTTATGCGTCCACTTCACGTCACTCGTGGAGAAAAATTATTTTATTCGAATCAATGCAAACAAGTTTCACTCCAAACTTGCAACAATCATGTATTACTTTACATAATCAGTAATAATGATAAATTATTATTATTATTATTGTAAATTATTATTATTACTATTAATAATATAAATAATATTTGTAATCCAACAGGCGCGCATTTCATTATACAATCAGTAAAAATAATGATAATTTATTTATTTCTTCTTTAAATTAAAATTTTATTATAATTTTGAGTCAGGTTTCGAAAAAAATTAAAAATAATTATTTTTTATTAATAATTAGATTAATAATTAATTAATTATTATTTTTAACAAGTATCATTCAATAATAGTGCTAATAAGTAATTAATAAAAATTGAACCAAAAGGTTGAAATTTTGAAATAACTTAACGTCCCTTACGGAGGAACGTAATGTAACGGCCCCTTGGGAGGGGTGGGGGGTTTAGAAACTCCTGACTCTGCAGCGGCGCAGAAATGTTTTTATATAGTAGAGAGTTATATATAAAATATAGAGAAAATTTTTTTATATACTAAATAATAATAAAATAAAATGAAAAATAAATAAATAGAAAATAAATACTAAATAACAAATAATTAAAAATACGTTACACAATTTTGAAATAGAAGAAATATTTTTTGCCTTCTTTTTGTTGTCCTTTTTTCGTTTTTTTTTATTATTCGTTTAGAGAACAAAATCAACAAAAGTTATCAGGCAGGCAATTTGAAAATATTTACACTCTTACACTAAATTAAATGCTACCAACAAAAAAAAAAGAAAAATTCTAAAAATAATTGTTACTATACACATCAATTTGCATTTAACAATAAATATAATGTCAAACACATTTGAAAACAAGTAAAGAAATAATTATACTAACTGGCACACGCAAAATGCATTTATCGTATCGCTTAATAATGATAAAACAAGAAACTATTGGCTCTTTAAAACTACATCATTAATCGTGTTTAATGATAATATTATGACCGGTTTGCATGAGTCGTTTTCTTGAATTGTTTTTTCTTTCCTTCTTCTTTTCTCTCTTTGCTTTTTAGTTTTTTTCTCTATGTTTATCAATCATAATAAATTTTATCCGCAATGTGATAAAGAGAATTTAACAGTATAGGATAATGTGAGAAAAAAAAACGGAGAGGATAATTTTTGTAATTCAAATTGCAAAATCCCGAGTGTTGTGTTGGTGTTTAAAAGTCTTTTGGCGCCATATTTATAATGGTGTAGGTAGAATTTAGTTGACAATGATGACTGTTCAACGAGGTGTAAACTCGAGGAACTTAACTACTGGATATTCATGATAGTCGATCACTAGACGTGTGTAGATAATAATTAGATCAATAAATTTTGTACTAAAAATAGCAGTAATACATTTTTACAAACATTTTTTACATTTTTTTTTTACAAAAAATCTTAAAAAAAGATTTTAAAAATATAGTGTACTTTTCACTTTTTTTAATTTTCGAATTTAATTCATCGTTAAATTTACTTTTTTGGAATTTTTAATTTTTGGCCTTTTTTCATTTTAGTCAATTTTTGATTCTTTGCCGTTTTCGATTTTTTAAAATTTTTTATCTCTTTTGATTTTTTATTCTTGACAATTTTTTATTTCTTGCAATTCTTCCTTCAATTTTTGAATCTTAACAGTTTTGGAGTTTTTTTTACAATTTCTTTGGCAATTTTTTATTCTTGACAGAGTTTTTAATTTTTTACCATTTTTAATTTCTTACAAATTTTATTTCATTCTACTTTTTATTTTTAACAGTTTTTGCAATTTTTTTAATTCCTTATTTTGTCAATTTTTTAATCTTTACAATTTTTCATTGTTTACCATTTATGAATTTAAAACTTTTTTATTTTAAATTTTTTTGTCAATTTTTTATTTTTTCCAATTTTTTATTCTTGACAATTTTTAATTTTCTACCAGTTTTAATTTATTTGAAAATTTCATTTACTTCTATTTTTTTATTCTTAAAAGTTTTGAAATTTTTTCAATTTTTAATTTCTTACATTTTTTGTTTGTCAATTTTTTATTCTTTGACAATTTTTAATTGTTTACCATTTTTTAATTTAAAAATATTTGATTTTTAATTTTTTTGTCAATTTTTTTATTTTTTACAATTTTTTTGGTCAATCTTTTATTCTTGTCAATTTTTAATTATCTACTACTTTTGATTTCTTTCAAAATTCCATTTCCTTCTTTTTTTTAATCTTGACAGTTTTGTAATTTTTTTAATCTTTAATTTGTTACAATTTTTTTTGTCAATTTTTTATACTTTGAAATTTTTTTACTATTTTTGATTCTTAACAGTTTTTGGAATTTTTACAATTTTTAACATCTTACAATTTTTTTTGTTAATATTTTATTCTTTAACAATTTTTAATTTTCTACCAGTTTTGATTTCTTTCAAAATTTCATTTCCTTGAATTTTTTATTCTTAAAAGTTTTCGAAATTTTTTGAATTTTTAATTTCTTACAATTATTTTTGTCAATTTTTTATTCTTGACAATTTTTAATTTTCTACCAGTTTTGATTTCTTTCAAAATTTCATTTCCTTCTGTTTTTTATTCTTAAAAGTTTTAGATTTTTTTTATTTTTTAATTTCTTACAATTTTTTTTTGTCAATTTTTTATTCTTTGCTAATTTTTAATTGTTTATCATTTTTGAATTTAAGAATTTTATATTTTTAATTTTCTTGTCAAATTTTTATTTTTTACAAATTTTTTAGTCAATTTTTTATTCTTGGCAATTTTTAATTAACTACTTCTTTTGATTTCTTTCAAAATTCCATTTCCTTCTATTTTTCATTCTTGACAGTTTTGGAATTTTTTCAATCTTTTATTTCTTCCAATTTTTTTTGTGAATTTTTTTATAAAATTTTTTACTAATTTTGATTCTTAACAGTTTTGGAATTTTTACAATTTTTAATAACTTATAATTTTTTTTGTCAATTTTTTACTCTTTAACAAATTTCAATTGTTTACATTTTTTGATTTTTACAATTTTTGATTCTTAACAATTTTCAATTTTTCACAATTTTCTATTTTTGATAATTTTAAATTTTTAAAAAATTTTTTACAATATTTTTGTCAAATTTTTTATACCTGACAATAAAATTTTTAATTTTCTACCATTTTTGAGTTTGATAATTTTTAATTCTTACCAATTTTAAAGTTTTTTTAATTCTTGACCCATTTACTTAAAAATAAAACCGTAAATTTTCCCTTTATTTCACATTCTTCTTATTATTTATTTATTCGAATCACATTTTTCTATTTCATTGATTGTTAATTTCCTTACAAAATGTAAAATTTTCTTGCAGACAGTTTTAATTTTATATTTTATCAAATGTCCTTTTTTTAGAAAATCGTTTTATAAATTCTATCATTTTTTTAAATTGATTTTTATTTCAAATATCAGAAACTGATAGATAATTAAATTTTGTCTCGTAGTAAATAATGGATATTCGTAGACAGTGACTTTACTTAATTTATTATTTAACGAATTTAATTCTAGACTAGATCTTTCAATTTCAATATCCAATCTTTATAAATTTTTGCGACAATTTAGATTTTTAAAATACAACAGATGAGAAATTTATTTTAAAAATTTCCATTAGACTAAATTTAATTTCACTTCACTCTACAAGTACTATTTCGATCCTAGACTTCTTTTTTTATTCATTGGCAATTTTCGAAATAGAAAATTTAATTCAAAATTTTTGAAAACTAAAAAAAAGTATAAAAATATATTTGTTCTGTTTTGTCAAAAAAGTTTTGAACGTTCATATATGAAAGACGATATTTTTTGTCACTTTTTTTTAATTTGTATGTTATTGTAAAAATTATTTTGTGTTAAAAAATTAATTTTTATAACTAAATAAATATTTAATTTACTTTTTTTTCATTTTAGTTGAGTATCTTTCGAAAATATTTGAATAAAAAATAAATTTCGTTTATTTAAACGTTCAAAACTTCAGGGACATAATTAAAGAAATTTTAATTTAAAAACGTTTGAAATAAAAAAATTGAATGAGTTTAAAAATTCGAATAATTTAAAAGACAAACAAAATTTAAATGAAATTAATTTAAAAATATAAGAAATAAAAAATGATAAAATTCATCTACTTAAAGAATAAATTAACAATAAAATAATAAATAAAAATTCGTTAAAATTTTGTTTCCATTATTTTCCATTATTAAATTAATTAAAATTAAATTATTATCTATTTTTATTCAAGAAATTCTACAAAAATAATTAATTTAAAAAAAAAATTTATTTCTCCCCTCTGAGTGTATAATAATGGAGAATGTTGAAACTAGAGATAGAGAGGAATTAGTGAATTCTAAATCTTCACTTGCATGGATTTACTGACGAACAGGGAAATTAATTAATTTTCTCTCTTCGGGTCTAATCGGTGAAAGGCGTGTAAAGGTTTACGTCCACAAGGCAATCTTACCCGAAGAAATATCATCCCGTGAATCTTCCCTTCTTTGGTGTACGTTCATCTTCAAATAAAAAGAAATAAAAAAATTTTGAAAAAAAAACTCTACATTTTAACCTCGAGGTAAGAGATATCTTCTCACTTTTTGAGACAGGTGAATAAATTAAAAATTCGCGCTTCCTCGAAAAAGTAGAAAAAAAAAAAAATTATATGCTCGCATCTTTTTATGGACACGAAAAGCCAAACGCGCACGAAGATCACGAATGAGGGTGACGTGTTTATTATCTAAAAAGCACTCTCCTTTGCATCGTCTTGGTGGAAAAAAATGCACTATTAACACCAACCTCGAGATACATTTATTTCAAAAAGATACATTTTTAAGTACACACAAATGACTTGTTTCTTGAAATTAATTTATATTCCACCTGGCAAGCTGTTTCTTCTTTTTCATTTTAATTTAATGAAAAAAAGAACTTTTGAAATAGTGGTGTATTTAATTATTTTTTTTGGAAAAGAATTTTTATGGTATGGATAATTTTTTTACGTTAATTAGTAAAAAGTCCACTCTCACTCTCACTTTCACTTTTAACAAAAAAAAATTTATTTTTTTTCGCTTACACTCTCACTTTTACTTGCATCAAAACTCAAATTAATTTTTGTTTCACTTGCACTCTCACTTTTATCTTGCACTAAAATTAAATTTTTTTTCACTTACATTCTCACTCTCACTAAAAATAAAATTAATGTCGTATCACTTTCACCTTCACTCACAAATTTATTTTCGCCTTTACCAAAAATAAAATTAATTTTATTCCACTTCTACTCTAACTAACAATAAAATTAATTAATAATAAAATCAGTTTAGGTATTAATTAATTAATAATAAAATTAGTTTAGGTATTAATTAATTAATAATAAAATTAGTTTAGATGTCAATTAATTAATAATTAAAATAGTTTTTAATTAATTTAATTAATTTCCAAAAAGTGAAATTAATATCGCATCACTTCCACTCTCACTAACAATAAAATTAATTTTTTTGAGAGGACTTTAGTGATCAGGAAATATTTTGACCTTTTTTGAATTTTTATTTTTTTTAAAAATTCGTAGATTTTGAAATGCAATCGTAATTTTATAGAAAATATGTTTTTGTATCCATATAAAAAATTGTCGAATTTAATATTGATTTTTACTATTTATGAAGCATTTTTGTTTTAGAAAAAGAACTCTCTTCTTAGCTGAAAATTAATTTTGTTTAATTTTTCTAATTTAAAATCAGGATTCAAATATAATTTTATATATTTTTTATTTTTTATAAAAAAAATTATAATATGAAATTAGTTTAAAAAATATGTAAAAGAATTTTTAAATAAAAATCTAAATAAAAATTATATTTTCTAGAATTTTCAATCGAAAAACAATGTTTTTTTTAAAAAAATGCTTCGAAAATAGTAAAAATCAATTTTTTTATTCAACAATTTATTTGTGAATACAAAAACATATTTTCTACTAAATGACACATGTGGATTTCAATAATTTACTAATATTTTAAACAAATAAAAATTCAAAAAGGAGTGAAAAAAAATTTTCTAACTGATTTTATTTTATCACCATTGAAATCCTCTCAAAATATTAATATAAAAACAATTTTATGGATTCTTTAAATTATTTTCTTGATATTTTTAAAAATATTGTCGAATCCTTCCCTTAAAGTAAAAAAATAAAAATAATTAATATTAGTTTTGGCGAAAGAGAAAAAAAATTAATTTTGATTTTCGTGAAAGTGAAAGTGATAAAAAAATTAATTTTAGTTATAGTAAAAGTTAAAGTAAAAGTGTAAGTGAAAAAAATGAATTTTACTTTTGGTGAAAGTGAGAAATTTTAGTTTTTTTTAATTAATTTGTAGTTTTATTTCTTCAACTGTTTTTTGCAAAATTACAATTTTTAAAAAAATCCTACTTGTCTTACAATAAAAAATCCCCCTCAAAAAATATTGAATTAATTAATTCTCAATATATAGAAATTGTCTGGAAAATTTCAGTTTTTTCCATGGAATTTCCATAGAGATTATTTCAATTAATTCAAAAGCTAGTGATTAAAAATTTAAACTTTAATTTTCAATTATCTATAAAATAATTTTGTTAATTTGCAAAATTTACTGTTTTCAAAATTTCTGTTTCGTTCTTAAGTTACTTTAATCTTTATTAAGATTTAAAAAAATTTGTTTCGATGAAAAATTAAGTGAGAGTGTTAGTGAAAGTAAATAATATTTTTTCTTATCGTGAAAGTGAAAGTGTAAGTGATAAAAGGAATAATTTTAGTTCTCGTTAAAGTGAAAAAAAATCAATTGAACTTTTCATGAGAGTGAAAGTGTATAAAGCGTTGAAAAAAAAAATTTTTAGTTTCCGTAAAAATGTGAGTGTAAGTGAAAAAAAAAATTGATTTTACTTTTTGTAAAAGTGAAACTGAAAGTAAATAATAATTTTAGTTTAAAAAAAAAATAAAAACATAATAGTAAGTGAGAAAAAAATGGATTTTATTTTTCGTGAAGATAAAAGTGTAAGTGATAAGAAGAATAATTTTAGTTTTGGTGAAAGTGAAAGTGAATTTTTAGGTTCTTTTTAATTTTATTAAATTTTTCTCCCTTTAAAGTCACAAGTTTTGAAAAATTGTTAAAATTTTTATGGCTTTCAAAAAATATTCCCAAAAAAAAATAGTGAATTTTGAGTAGAATAAATTAATTTCCAATACAAAAATTATCGTGAAAATTAAAGTATTTTCCACGAAAATCCCGACAAATTTTCCCATAGAATTATAATTTTTAATTCAGTAAATATACAAAATACAAGAATTTAGAACGAAAAATTTCTATAACATCGAAAGAATTAAAATTAAATTAAATTCCATTGTATAATTTAAAATTAGGATCAAAATTTCAATGGGTACAATTTACTAATTTTGTACACATTAATTTTTTCTTCCCCGCACTAATTAATAAAGTCATCATCTTGATTGATAAGTATAATTTGGTGATGACTATACTTCCTTTTTATTTTCTTTCCCAACACAATTTTTTTTTTTTTTTTTGTCATAATAGTGAAGTAAATATTTCAAGTATACGTATATATACGTGTGTGCTTTTGTGTATTTGTATTCATGTAATTGGATTCGGGTTGAATTAATTTGAAATTAATGACAGCACAGTAACAATGATTTCGTACTCCCTTCTCTCTCTCTCTTGTCGAAAATTTTGACTTGTCTCCTCCCTATTTTGCACGACGCGGCTTTCAGGCGACTGTTAATAACGGTGGTTATTAGGATGAGCGAAAGCAATGTGCACGCAACAAACGGTCATTATCAACGATGACTGGCAACAGGTCATCCGTTGAGGCCCGCCAATGTGGAGTTGTTGCCCGGTCCTGAATATATGAGTCTGTTATTTTCAACGTATGTATAGTCGTTCTCGAAATTATTATAATGTTGCAGCAGCGATATTAAGCTACGGAGATTTTTATTCACTTGAAAGACTTTATGTGTGTGTATAATTTGTATGATATAAATGAGAGAGGGAGGGGGGGGAGGGTCAAAAAAATTATTTACTGTTAATGCGAAAGGACCGCGAATGCGAAAACGGTAGCTGTCAACCTTGATGATCCACCTTTCTTGTCAAATTTGTACCTTCCTCGATTATCCACCAGGTTCTCTTTTGTTTTTTTTTTATTTTTGTCTTTTTGTTGCGAGTGAGAAAAAATTTTCAGCCTTGTGATTTGTGATGATGAGGGGATAAAAAAAATTGATACATTTAGGTGCAGTGATTTTACTTCAGGGGGGAAATTATTTTTGCAGACAGAAAAAATTGAGAAAGAAAAAAATATTTTTGATTCCGAGACTGGTAAATTATTCGTATTTGGTTCAAGTAAATTTTATTCGGTTCAAATATGTGAATTTTGTTTACTTCGAATAAATTTTATTTGGTTCAAGTAAATTTTATTTGCTTCAAATAAATTTTATTTGCTTCAATTAAATTTTATTTGCATCAATTAAATTTTATTTGCTTTAATTAAATTTTATTTGCTTCAAATAAATTTTATTTGCTTCAAATAAATTTTATTCGGTTCGAGTAAATTTAATTTCGTTCAAATAAATTTTATTCGGTTCGAATATGTCAATTTTCTTTGCTTAAAATAAATTTTATTTGGTTCAGCTTAAAAAAATTTGGTTCAATTAAAATTAAATAGAAATTCCATGGAAATATCCTGGGCAATATTATGGAATTTCAAATTTCAATCTCTATAAAAATTCCGTGTGTAATAATTAAAGAATTATTGGAAAATAAAAGGAAAAAATAAATCTTCTTTTCAAAAATAGTAAATATGTCTTTAAAAGTAAAAATTAAAAAAAAGAAAAATATTAAAAAGAAATTTCTTTACAGAAGAAAAATATTAAATATAAAGAAAAAATAAATCTTCTTTTTGAGAAAATTAAACCTTTTTGTAAAATTAAAAAACTAAAAAAAAGAAAAATATTTTTGAAAAATATATAAATTTGTTTCAAGTTCGTAAAAGTCAGTTTTTTTAAGAAAGGTCCATAAAATCCGTAATTTGATTAAAAAAGAACAAAAAGTTCGTAAATTGTACGATATAGTTTGGAAAATTTTTAGAGAAATTACAAATGATTGCATAATTCAATTAATTTCAAAAGTAATAAAATTCTTTTCAGAAATCAAATTATGTTCAAAAATTTTCGTCAAAATTTCAATTATCTTCATAAATAATGAAATTCTTCTCCGAAATTCAATTATTTTCAAAAAATTTTAATAAAATTCTTGACAAAATTACAATTATTTTCAAAAATGTTAATAAAATTCTTGGCAAAATTTCAATTATCTTTATAAATAATAAAATTCTTCTCCGAAATTCAATTATTTTCAAAAATTTTAATAAAATTCTTGGCAAAATTTCAATTATCTTTATTAATAATAAAAATTCTTCTCCAAAATTCAATTATTCTCAAATATTTTAATAAAATTCTTTGCAAAATTTCAATTATTTTCAAAAATTTCAAAAATTCTTCTCCAAAATTCAATTATTTTCAAAAATTTTAATAAAATCCTTTGCAAAATTTCAATTATTTTCAAAAATTTCAAAAATTTTTCTCCAAAATTCAATTATTTTCAAAAATTTTAATAAAATCCTTTGCAAAATTTCAATTATTTTCAAAAATTTCAAAAATTCTTCTCCAAAATTCAATTATTTTCATAAATTTTAATAAAATCCTTTGCAAAATTTCAATTATTTTCAAAAATTTCAAAAATTTTTCTCCAAAATTCAATTATTTTCAAAAATTTTAATAAAATCCTTTGCAAAATTTCAATTATTTTCAAAAATTTCAAAAATTCTTCTCCAAAATTCAATTATTTTCATAAATTTTAATAAAATCCTTTGCAAAATTTCAATTATTTTCAAAAATTTCAAAAATTCTTCTCCAAAATTCAATTATTTTCAAAAATTTTAATAAAATTCTTGGCAAAATTTGAATTATTTTCAAAAATTTCAAAAATTCTTCTCCGAAATTCAATTATTTTCAAAAATTTTCCTGAAGTTACTGATTTTCTATATCTTTTATTTTCATAAAATAATAAAAATTTCACAGAAATTCAATTATTAACAAATTTTCCATATGTTTCTTCGCAATATAAAATTCAATTATTTTTATAAATAATAACATTTTTACAGGGATTCAATTACTTTCGTAGATAATGAAATTCTTTTTAGGAATTCAATTATTTTCATAAATAATAAAACTTACTGCAGAATTTTAATTATGAAATTTTAATCAAATTCCTCGATAAATGTAATTATTATTAAAAATTTTTTTTAAATTCGTCAAACAAATTCAATTATTTAAAAAATTGTTAATAAAGTTCTTTATGAGAATTCAATTTCAAGAAACATTCAATTGTTCAATAAATTATTTATTTTTGTATTTAAATAATTGAATTCTAGTAGAATTTCCTAATAAAAATTGAATTAAAAATGAATTTCAGTTAAAATTTTAGATAATAATTGAATATGAAAAGTAATATAGGGTGAGTTTTTAGAAATAATTGAATTTTGAAGTTAATTTTTTTGAAACAGTAATTGAATTTTTTTTTTAATATTATTTGAAGTTTTTATTTTTTAATATATTTTTAATTGAAGAATTTACGAATAATTTAAAATTGTAAAATTGAATATTGTAAATAAATGGATTTTGAAAATTGTAGAAAAACTTTTTTGAAAATTTTTAGTGAAAAATTCTTAAAAATAATAATTGAATTGAAATGATGAAAATAATTTTGAAAAAGTACCTACAATATTCTTATAATATAAAATAATGATTTTATAAATTTGCCATTTTTAATTATTATAAAACATAAAGAAATCGATAGCTCCCAGTCGAAGTGATTGATTTCTTTATGTTATAGAAAAATATTAAAAGAAGAAAAATATCAAACAAAAAAATATTGAAAGAAGAGAAAAATATTAAAAGAAGAAAAATATTGAAAGAAAAAAAATATCAAAAAGAAAAAAATTGAAAGAAGAAAAAAATATTTTTTTTAAAATACACATCGAAAAGCAAAATATTAAGAGAAAAGAAATATTAATTTCAAAAATATTTAAAGAAAAAAACATAAAAAAGAAAAAAAAATTTGCAAAAGGAAGAACCCTTTTAACAATAGAAAAAAACTTTCGCAAAATAATATTCAACCTTTTCAAAAACAAAATGAAAAAGAAGAGCGAAGAAAGGCGAGGCGCAAACTGTGATCACGGTTATTTAATTAAATTTAGTGGAGAAAATGAGTTGAAACTTTATTGTAGAATACAGTTGAATAAACAAGTATCGATTTGCAGAACTTCTTGAAGGGCTTTTAATTATAAAACAAATACTGTTGCTAAGTACTTAAGTGTTTCCGTATCGACTAAATTATAGAGTCGTAAAATGTAGATTTTCCAAGCAGCATTTAATTGAATATCTCGATTGTCTTTTTGAGTGCTGAGTTAATAAAACGAAAACTCTCAAATATAAACGTTTTTCTTTTTTATAACAAATCACTAATCGTTTAACACAAATTTTCAGAAAAGAAAAAGAATTTCCTTTCTTCAATTTCAAAGATTTTATTATTTTATTCTTCGCATTGATTATTATATTCGTATAGTTTTAGTATTTTTTAAAAGTATTTTTAAGTATTTCTTTTCCTTTTAATTAAATAAATAATAAATATTAAATATATTATATTATATTATATATTTATTATATTATTATATTATAATATAATATTAAATAAATAATTAATATTAAATTAATTAGAGAATAATAAATTAAATTATTAAACTTATTAATTTTAATAAATAACCAAAGAATTTTTTTAAAAATCTGCAATTTTTGCAAAAAGAAGAAAAAAATTTTTAATTTTATTTCTAGAAAATAATTTTTTTAATTTTTGATAAAGCTAAATTAAATTAACTACTAATTAATTTTTTTTAAATAAAATAAAAGCCAAGAGAGAGAGAGAGAGAGAGAGAGAGAGAGAGAGAGAATTTCTTCTCGTGCTTGAGTAGAGGGCATAGGGTATATTTCCGTTTTAGTTGGATAACGAGGGGATTAAGAGAGGAGGAATCACACGGCACCACGTGTTAGCGCATGAGAATTATTGTCACAATTACAGCCACTTTCCTTCTACTCTGCAAACCGTTAATGTCTCGCAATGATCTTCACAAATGTCGCTTTCTTCTGCGCGACATCTTGATGAACAATATATCACCCCTATATCTTCTTTTCCCCCCTTTAGCGAAATATAAATTATTCTTTCAGATGTTAATCTCACTAATGAATAGCATTTCTCAAAAAAAAAAAAAAAAAATATCTTGCGTTGCATTTTTTCTTTAATTTCTTTTTGTTTTAATTTTCATTTTGTTTCTATTGTTTTTTTTATTTTTTTTTTTACTTTCTTCTTTCTTTTCTCTATTACTTTTAATTTTTTTTTTCTATTGTTAGTAATTTTTTCTACACTTTTTTTCATTTTTTTTCTTCTTTAAAATTGTTTTTATTGTACTTCATTCCTCTTCTATTGTTTTGGTACTATTTTATGTTTTTGTTCTATTCTTCATTTTTTTTCTGTTGTCTTTAATTTATAATCGATTTATTTATTTATTTATTTTATAGCAACAATTCGCGAGCTAAAGCGCGCGGCTGACTTTTTAGGGTGAAATTAGCAATTTTAAAAATAATAGAATTTCAAAATTTGTAATTCACATTATTGTTGAAAACACTAGCAAAATCCAATTTTGGAAAAATTACAAATAATTGCAGAAATTCAATTATTTTCAAGAGTGATAAAATTCTTCTCATAAAATTCAATTATCTTTCAAATTTAAAAAATATTCTCGTCAAAATCTAAATTATCTTTATAAATAACAAAATTCTTCTCCAAAGTTCAATTATTTTCAAATCAATTTCAAATTCCCAAAAATAGTACCCAAGCATTTAAATATTTTCATAAATAATAAAAATTTCTCAGGAATTCAATTATTTACAAATTGTATAAATTCCTTCGCAATAATTCAATTATTTTTATAAATAATAAATTTTTTTTTAATGAATTCAATTATTTTCATAAAAAATAATTAAAAAATTGTAAAAAATAATAATTAATTCAAAATGATAAAAAAAATTTTGAAAAATTTACTGTAATAATATTCAATGATTTTATCACTCGGTCATCTTTAATTATTATAAAACATGAAGAAATCGATCACTCCGAGTCTTCGACTCGGAGCAATCGCTATCTTCATGTTTTATAAAAATATTCTAATAAGTTATTGAATTTAAAAAGATTTGAATTTGAATTTTTTGAAATTCCTAATTCTTACGGAAAAATAATATTTAAATATTTATTTAAAAAATAGTTATTGATGTTTTCGAATAATTTCGCAATTAAAGAAATTCGTAAATAAATGTAAACAGAATATTTTTTTGAGTACAATTTTTCCCTTTATTTTTTGAAAATTCAAAAAGTTTCAATTTCATTTTCAATTAAAATTTGTAATTGACAAATAGAATATTGTTTTAATTTTTTTCTACTCCATTTAATTCGTTTTCTATTGTTTTTAATTTTTTCTGTACAGTTCTTTATTTCTTTCAAATGGTTGTTAACTAGTTTTTCTATTGGTTTTAATTATTTTTCTATTGTTTTTAATTTTTCATCTACTATATTTTATTCTTTTTCTATTGCTTCTAATTTTTCATCTATTGTTTTTTATTTCTTTCAAATGGTTTTTGTTATTTTTTTCATTTGTTTTTAATTGTCTGTCCTTTTTTACATTTTTCTCCTATTTTTAATACTTTTTATTCTATTATTATTTATTATTTTTCAACTATATTAATTTTTTTTTGTTTTAAATTTTTGTAAATTTTTATACTTTTTTTATTGTTCTGCAATTTTTTTTTATTGATCGCAATTTTTTTAAAATGTTTTTTATTCCTTTTCTATTGTTTCAATTTTTTCTATTTGTATCTAATTTACTTTCTACTAATTTCTAATTTTCTCTACTGGTTTTTATTTTTTTTCTATTGTTCTATAATTTTTTTATTGTTTGTTATTTTTTCTCTCGCGTGTTTTAATTTTTTTCTTATTGTTTCAATTTTTTCTATTGATTCTTATTCATTTTTTACTGTTTTTTCATTTTTTCTACTTGGTTTTTTTTCTATTGTTTTAAGTAGTTTTGCTCTGTTTTGTACTTTTCTTTCTTTTTTAATTTTCTTCTATTCTTTTTAATTCTTTTTCTATTGTTCTTAGTAATTTTTCTATTACTTTTAATTCTTTTGTCAATTGTTTTGATTTTTTTTATTATTTTTAATTTTTCCCTTATTAATTAAAATTTTTATCTATTATTCTTAATTTACTTTGAATTTTTATAATTTTTTATCTATTGCTGTAAAATTTTTTGTTTTTTAATTTCTTCTGCGTTTTTCATTTTATTTTTTTGCTTTAATTTTTTTTTCTCTTGTTTTTAATTCTTTTTAATAATTCTTCTATTGCTTTTAATTGTCTCTCTACATACAGTTTTCCATTTTTCTATTGTTTGAAATTATTTCTTCACTGCTTTTAAGTTTTTTCTCTCCCTTAATTTTTTTTTGCATCGATTTCAATTTTCTTTATCGGTTTTTAATTTAATTTTTTCTACCATTATTTTTTGTTTTATCGTCTTTAACTTTTTCTGATAAAATTTATCAAATTTTTATTAAAATTAATTAAATTTACTTAATTTTTAAATTTTTATTTAAATTTACTAAATTTATTATACTTCCATTTAAATTTATTTCTTAATTTTTTTCCTATTGTCTTTAATTCCACTTAATTATTATTCCCTACTTTATGAATCGATTTTCATTTTCTACAATCACTTTATTAAAAGTGAATTACTATTCACATAAAACAAATTACGAAATTCTGAAATATTTTGTAATTCCATTGTAGACTAAATTCCACATATATATATAAATAATAATTGAATTCCTGACCTGAGTCATATATATATTTATAATAATAAATAATGATTTCGAAATAATCGTGCGAGTGAAACACTTTATGTGTGTTAATGTCTAGGTTATTATTAGTCACGATATTGAAAGATTATCAATTATCTCTCGTATATATATACACTTATATTCGATAAAACAAATCAATATTTCTTTTTATAAAAATGAACTCACGAGTGGAACTAATGACTAAATTGAGGTAAATTTCTGCGTTTCTTCATAATATTAAAAATGATTTCACTTGTTTCTTTATGTGTATAAAAAATTAAACACACACCGTTTGATCAGAAATACAAAATTATATTCTTTTTTCCTCTTATTACATATAATTATCCTAAAAATTTCGCTATGGGAATTTGTTTTCAAGGACAAAAAAAATTATTTTTTTTCATCGTAATGTGATAATAGATTTTTTTTCGAATAAAATATAAAAAATAAGTAATTAAAAACACTTGGAAAAAAAAATATTTCGTTATAAAACAAATGGGGGATTGGAAAAAGAAAATAATTTAAAGTTTTTCTTCCCCGAAGTTAAATTTTTTCAATTAAAATTTATTTTTATAGAAAAAAAAATGTGGATTGAAACAAAAATTTTTTTCATGATCGTGATATCAAGATGAAATTCTGTTAGTTATATAGAAATGTAATTACAATCTATTTCGTTTGAAAAAAATGAAATAAAAATAAAAATACAGAAGAAGAAAAATAGAAATAGAAAATAAACAATAAAAAAAAACGGTAAATAAATAATAGAAAATAAAAAATTGGAAATAAAAAATAAAAAAAAATAATAAAAAATAGAAAGTAAATAATAAAAAATTGGAAATAAATATAAAAAATATATAAATATATAACGTAAAATACAATATTTTCGATAAACCGAAGTCTCGATTAATTGGTAAACCAATATGAACCGGATACAATACACATTGTTACTTTTGCATTGTGTTGTGCGCGAAGAGCAGAGTGATTGCTTTGTGATTTTGTGAAGAGCCCGTTATCTCTATAGAGACTAGAGGCTATTCCACGCAAAACCATTCACAAAATACGTAACATCGTGTCTCGTCACTGCAAACAACACAGTTTCATTATTTCGTAAACTTGTGTTAAATAATATTTGTTTTTACCGTTTTTTTTTTTCTAAAACCGCAGAGAAAGCGAAAGAGAATCAAAAAGCATTCACAACAATTTTTACATAGCACTATGTATCGTGATGGTATTTCTTGACTCCATTTAGAAAATTACACATCTTTCAAATCTTACTTAAACCAAAACAAATTGAAAGAAAAAAAATTGTTGCAGCAATAAATTTGTTTCTTTATACAAAAATAACGTTTTATTGAATTAAAACATTTTGTGCTAAATTACAATATTTAGAATATAATTAAAATGATATCGTAAACTTTAAATACGTTTTTTTTGTATTTTTGGGCTTTTTTAAATAATTTTTCTTTCTTTTGTATATTATTTTCGTATTGTATTTTTTTTAAAAATTTTTCTTATTAATTGCGAAATTTTATTTAATTGCAAAAATTTTAATCCTCTAGATATTAAATATCATAAAGAAACATTTAATTACTTTTGCCTTCAATATAGGATGAAATTAAAAAAAGAATTTGACTTATAGTGTAAAAAATTTTTTCGAATTAATTGCTTCGAATTTTTTCTCTGCTTTTTTTTATTTTTCTTTACTATTTTTATTTATTGTTTTAAGTTTTTTGAACTGTTTTCTATTTTTCTTCTATCTAAATTTTTTTTCTACTTTTTTTATTTTTCTTTACTACTTCTTTTTATTATTTTAAATTTTTTTTTATTGTTTTCTATTTTTCTTCAATTTGAAAGTTTTTTTTTATTGTATTGTATTCTTCTCAAATGGTTTTTATTACTTTTTCTATTGGTTTTACTTATTTTTCTATTGTTTTAATTTTTTCTATTTTTTTCTATTTTTTAAATTTTTTTCTTCAGTATTCAATAGTTTTTCTATTGTTTATAATTTTTTCTCTATTGTTTTTTATTCCTTTCTTATTGTTTAAATATTTTTCTATTGTATTTAATTATTTTACTATTGTTTGCAATTATTTCTCTATACTATTATTAACTTTTTTCTATTGATTTTTTATATAGGTTTTCTATTATTTTAAAATTGTTTTCACTTTTAATTTTTTTACATGTTTTAAAATATTTTTCTATTATTTTTAATTATTTTTAATTATTTTTAATCAGTTGTAATTAAATTCTTTACGAATTTTTTCTCTCATTCTTTTTTTATTTTTCTTTACTAGTTTCTTTTTATTGTTTTAAGTTTCTCGAACTGTTTTCTATTTTTCTTCTATTCAAATTTTTTTTCTACTTTTTTTTATTTGTCTTTACTACTTCTTTTTATTGTTTTAAATTTTCTTTATTATTTTCTATTTTTCTTCAATTTAAAAGTATTTTTCCACTGTTTTGTAATGTTCTTAAATGGTTTTTATTAGTTTTTCTATTGTTTTTACTTATTTTTTTATTGTTTTACTTTTTTTATACAGAATTCAATTCTTTTTCTATTGTTTCTAATTTTTTTCTGCTGTTTTTTATTTCTTTCTTATTGTTAAAATATTTTTCTATTGTTAAAATATTTTTCTATTGTTTAAATATTTTTCTATTGTATTTAATAATTTTACTATTATTTCTCATTATTTCTCTACCATTATTAATTTTTTTTCTATTAATTTTTATTAGTTTTTCTATTATTTTAAAATTGTTTTCACTTTTAATTTTTTTTAATTGTTTTTAAATTTTTCCTACTATTTTTTATTTTTCTTTTATCAATTGTAATTAAATTCCTTACAAGAGAGAGAATTAAAAAAACTTAACTTTTAATTACAAATCATTTTGTATTAATTGTTTCGAATTTTTTCTCTGCTTTTTTTTTTATTTTTCTCTATTGGATTCTTAAATTATTTTATGGTTTCTTGTACTTTTTTGTAGATTTTTCTGTTTTGAATTTTTTCTTTACTGTCTTTTATTATTCTTTATTATTCTACAAATTCTTTATTGTTTATAATTTTTACTCTAGTATTTTCATCCTTTTCTTATTTTTTTAATTCTATTTCATTCTTTTTATATTGTTTTTAATTATTTCTCTACTATTTTTTATTTTTTCTATTGGTTTTTAATAGTTTTTATACTTTTTAAGTCTATTATTATTATTTTTTTCAGTTTATATTTCTTACTTTATATTTCTCTTCTATTATTTTATTTCTTTTATTTCTTTTAATTTTTTTTCTATTGCCTTTAATTCTTTTTCTACTATTTTCAATTTTTTTCTACTACTTATAATTCGTTTTTAATTGTTTTTAATTCTTTTTCTATTATTTTTAATTTGTCCTTCATTAATTGCAATTAAATCTATAAAAACGGGAAAATTTTAAGAAAAAATGTATCTTTTAGTATAAAATTTTTTTTCTATTTGCAAAAATTCTAATCCTCTAGGAATTTAACATAAAAAGTAAAATGGGAATTTTTCTTTAAAATGAATAAAATTGAAGAGAAAATGAACTTTTAGTATAAAAAAAAATCTTCTTGTATTAATTGCAATTTAATTTGCATTTAATTGAATTGCAACAATTCTTTATTTTAATTATCACTAATAAAAATCGAATTAATTTAGCACTTAAAAAAAAGGATAAAAGAAATAAAAAAAAATTGAACTTTTAGTGTAAGAATTAGAGTGAAGGTAGATTCTTTTGAGGCAAGTGATTTTTTTTCGCCTGCGAGATTTTCTGCAGAAACTATTTTCATTTTATGTTTCTTTTATGGCCTAGACCAGGTGCACCTGCGATATATCCCAGCATCGATGTGTTAGGCAGGTGCGTGAATAAACGAAGAATGAAGATTCTCCTTGTCTTTATAGAATGTTTTTTTTCGCTATAAAATTTCTCCATTATATAACACACTGGAATCTACAATTTAGCCTCATATACATTTAATTTAATAATTGTGAATTAGAGGGTCTTTGAAAACTATAGCAATTTCATCTTCTACTTCTTTTTTTTTTTTTTTTGATTAATGAATCGACGATTAGTATTTGATTTCTAAGACAATGACCAAGTGTTTTTTTTACAAACTAACCCCGTTCAATTCTCAAGACCACACAGAAACAATACTCAAGATTTTTTTTTTATATCAAAATAATCCTTTTTTTTAAAAGCTTTATGAAAATTTTTCTATAATTAAATTAGGAAAATTTAATTTCCTAGTAAATAGAGAAATAAAAATTATATTATTATAAAAAAATAAAAAATGGAATGTTTCTACTTTATTGCCATGGAATATTTTTACATTATTTCAAAATAAAATTCAAAGTTTCGAACATTTTAATTTTTCCGAAATATTGATGGAATATTTCCCAGGTTCTAATAATTTTTTTAAGGAATGTTAATGGAATATTCCACGCTTTTAGCGAGTATTAAAAAAGAGAAAATAAAATAACCAATAAAAAAATCGTTTTTCTCGACATAATTAGAATCAATTGTTGTTAAAAAAAAAATTGCACATATCGTTGAAATGAAATTTACGAAAAAAAAAAATTTTATATTTTTTCATTTTCATCTTTTATGGACACAATATATGCAGCTTGTCAATTTTGACTTTTAACACTCACGTCTCTCTCTCTCTATATATATACATATATTGAAGGTTTTAGCTTATATTTACGATCGATCGTATGATGCTCAACAACAAACCCATAAATATAAGCCCTTCGATATCACAAATTGAACGCCACCGGTGACATTTTAAAACTCAAAATAGTCTGAAAAAAATGTATAAATATATATCTTTAACGATTAAAATTGACAAATTTTGCATTAAATAAAAAAATTCCAACATTTCTTCTCTTAAAGTTTTGTACTAGGATAAAAAGAGAAAAATTAATTTTTACTAATATTATTATTTTCACGCTTCGGTTTATTGTAATTTTTGGGATTAATTTATCGTCAACAATAGGAATAGAAAAAAAAATATTTTTATAAAATTCCAACGAAATATTTTCAAATATGTTTCAATTTCTTAAATTGAAAACTTTCTTCAGTCAAAATAAATTTATTATATTATTAATGCGGTATAAAAAATTATTAGCTGCAACAATAACCCGCGTTGGAAAATTCCATGCAAGTACCTCCTGGAAATTCCATGAAATTTTCGTGGAGTTTCCATGAAAATTCTGCAAGTTTTTTATTTTAAAAGTATTTCAACATTTTTAAGGTTTCCACAGGTCAGAGAAAAGTCAGGAATTTTTATTTAAGTACTGGAAAAAATTGAATTTAGAAGCAGTTTTACGAATGATTGCAGAAATTCAATTATTTTCAAAATTAATAAAATTTTGAAAAACATTAATTCTTTCAATAAACTATTTTTTTTCATTTAAATAATTGAATTCTCGTAGAAGTTTCGAATAAAAATTGATTTAAAAATTAATTTCAGTTAAAATTTTACATAATAATTGAATATTAAAAGTATTACAGCATGAATTTTCAAAAATAATTGAATTTTGAATATTTTTAAAAAGAATTATATTTTTCGAAAAATTTACTTAAAATTATATTAAAAATAATTGAAATCCTGTGAAAAATTTTATTATTTATGAAAATAATTGAATTCTTACAATGAATTTTTATTAATTTTTTTTTACACAATTAAAATCCTTTAAAGAATTGTATTATTTATGAAAATAATTGAATTCTTAAAACGTATTTTATTAAATTTTTTAAAAATAATTGAATTCTTTTAGGAAATTTTATTAAAATAGCAGATTTTTAAAATATTTGAATTTCAGCGATGAATTCATTTAAAATTGTATTAAAAATAATTGAAATCCTATGAAAAATTTTATTAATTATGATAATATTTGAATTCTTTCAACGAATTTTATTAAAATATTTTTTAAATAATTGAAATCCTGTAAGGAATTGTATTGTTTATGAAAATAATTGACTTCTTGGAACGCATTTAATTACATTTTTTTAAAATAATTGAATTCTTTTAAAAAGTTTTATTAAAATAGCAGATTTTGAAAATGTTTCAATTTCAGGGAAGAATTTTTTTTATTTTTGAAATGTAATTAAATTCATGCAAAAAGTTTTTAAAAATAATTTTATTTTTCGAGGAATTTATTTAAAATTATATTAAAAATAATTGAAATCCTATGAAAAATTTTATTATTTATGAAAATAATTGAATTCTTAGGTCGAATATTATTACAATTTTTTTAAATAATTGAATTCATGTGAAAAATTTTATTACTTGTAAAAATAATTGAATTCTTGGGAAGGATTTTATTAAAATTTTTGTAAATAAATAATTTTTTTTTTTTGCAAAATTTTATGAAAATTTAAATTATTATAAAACATGAAGAAATATATCACTCGAAGACTCGGAGTAATCGATATCTTCATGTTTTATAATATTATTCTAACAAGTTGTTAAATTTCATAAAGATTTGAGTTGAAAATTCTTGGAAAATCTTATTTCCTATGGAATAATAATAATAATGATTAAATATTTATTTAAAAAAGAATTTATTGATGTTTTCGAATAATTTTACAATTAAAAAAATTCGTAATTAAATGTAATAGAACAGTTTTTTTGAGTATCTAATCATTTTTAGAGTGAATCAGAATATTCTTTAGGGTCAGGGAAACTCCACGGAAATTCCATGGAATTTCCATAGGGTACTTCCATGGAATTTTTCGACATGGGAATAATAATAAGAATAATATTCCAACAATGGAATATTGGAATATTTCCACAATATTTTTATGGAGTATTTCTACATTATTTCATAGGAACATTCCAAAGTTCGAATCTTTGAATATTCGCAAAATGCGGAAGAAATATTCTAAAGAAATATTCACAATATTCCACTGGAATATTTCATAATTGTGAATGGAATATTTTTATATTATTCCAATGGAACATTCCAGAAATTAAAATGAAATATTTTTATATTATTCCGAAAAAATATTCCCATTGTTTCAATGAAGTATTCCAGCAATGAGAATGGAATATTCTTAAATTATTTCAAAGGAACATTCCAAAGAAATATTCCAGAGGTTGGAGATTTTAATATTCCTGAAAGGGAGATGGAATATTTTAAAGAAATATTCCCACTGTACCAATAAAATATTCCAGCAATGTGAATGGAATATTCTTAAATTATTCCAAAGGAACATTTCAAGGAAATATTCCAGAGGTTGAATATTTTAATATTCCTGAAATAAGAATGGAATATTCCAAAAAAATATTTCTAATATTCCAATGGAATATTCTCTATTATTAGAGTAACTATTGAGGTTTTAAGTTACTTTACTTCTGAAGTAAATATAAATTCGTTTGACCTTCCGGTCAAAAGTCAAGAGTTTGGGGGGTTAAAGTCATCTGTAGAGATGTGAATCCCTTTTAATGGAACCATTTACAATGGAATAACAGAGCAATTTCTTTCGCAGTGCAACATTAGAGAAGAATAAAGAAGAATTTAATCAATTTCCCAAACTCTCGAAGCGTTTCCTTAGTAAATAGTGTGTGACAAAACATGGTAGAAGCTAAAGGACAATCAATAACACTGGAAATTGAAATTTCGTTGTAAACACCTTTCTCTCTCTCTCTCTCTGTTTATTCCTTCGTATGCTATCGACATTTGATTCGTGGAAATCGTACCAACACAACTATTTATATATATGTATAAAGAGAGAGAGATGGTATATATATATATATAAATGCATGTTTGTGTGGGTGTATGTGAATAACACCTACGTTAAGGCAATGTCAAAGTGGACAGCGTCCATTTGCTGTTATGCAATCAAAGGATCGTAGACTCCTCTTGCTGTCACACCGATTTCGACGTTTTAGTCGTGGTAATTCCGACACGTATGGTGGAGAAGCGGATTTACCGAAATCAATGATCTACTATACCAAACCACGGTCCTTTGTGATGTCAATATACTCTTGCGTAGACGTGGATCAAATTATTTAGTATACTATTTAGCATATTATATCTATATGTATAGACACTCCGTTACTACGCACACACACACACACACACACACACACACTCTACATTGTTTAAGACATTAGCATATTGATTTTCAAAATGCTCGACAATCTTCTCATGTGCTTTTGTGTTTGTGTGTATTTCGAAAAATAAACGCATTATAATTATTTCGAGAAAAAAAATTATACCGAGAAATATATAAATAAATATATAATAAACATTTGTTTATAAAGTTTATCGTTATAAACTTCATAAACTTTATAAACTTTATATAAAATAAGTATAACATTAAAAATGGATTATAATAAAAAGCAGTAGAAAAAAATCAGTAAGCAGTAAAATAAATCAACAAAAAATTGATTAATTTACTTTATTTATACGCAATTTTATTCTCTTTCTGAATTGTAATCTTGACCAAGTGAGATGGCCTCGTGGTTTTCTTACAGGACACGTAAGAATAGAAAGAGACGGGGTGGGGTTCGATTCTTGACGCCAGTGAATTTTTTCTGTCATTTCTATATAATTTTAATTCTAGTTCAGGGTTGCCACATTCAAAAAATTGAATTTTTAAAATTCATAAGAAAACTGTGAATTTTGATGTTTTTTTTGTCTGCCTCATAAACTATGAAATTACTACGAATTCTAATACAAAACCTTCAATTTTTTATATTTCTGACAATAATTTCTTTTTAAATAACTTAATTTTTCAAGAACTATCATAAAATTATTGACTTATAAATTATTTAATGAATAATTTTACTTAAATATATCTAAATTAATTGAGTTTTACAAGAATTGGGTTTACAATTTTCATAAATAGATGAACTTCAAAAGGTTTTAATTTTAAATTTTACAAAATTTCAATTTTGCAATGAATTTAATTAGAAATTTTAATGAATTTAGATTTTTCAAAAATTTTAATAATTCAAATTCTTCTGAAATTAGTTACATTTTTTAATATCTATTTCATTAATTATTAAAAATAATAGATTTATAGAAGAATTTTGGTTAGAAACACTAAAAAAAAATTGAATTTTAGAAAAGTTACAAATGATTGCAGAAATTCAATTATTTTCGAAAGTAATAAAATTCTTCTCAGAAATTCAATTATGTTCAAAGAATTCTTTAAATTCTCGTCAAATTTTCAATTATTTTTATAAATAATAAAATTCGTCTCCGAAAGTCAATTATTTTTAAAAACTTTAATAAAATTCTTGGGAAAATTTTAATAATTTTCAAAAATTTTCCTGAATTTACTGAATTTCTATATCTTTTATTTTCAAAAACTTTTCAAAAGAATTCAATTATTTAAAACAAATCTTAATAAAATCTTGATAAATATCAAAATTCCTCTCAGAAATTCAATTATTTTCAAAAATTTTAATAAAATTCTTTGCAAAATTCAATTGTTTTCTGAAATAAACAATATAAATCACGAGAATAAAATTATTTTCAAGAGTAATAAAGTTCTTTTCAGAAATTCAATTATTCTCAAAAATTAAAAAAAAAGATTCTTGTTTTGATTTCAATTATCTTTTTAAAACAGCAAAATTCTTCGCTGAAATTCAATTATTTAAAAAAAAATTAAGAAAATTCCACGCAAACATTTAATTATTTTCATAAATAATGAAACTCATCGCAGAATTTAAATTATTTTTAATACAATTTTAATTTCAATTCTGTTGAAATTAATTTAATTTTTAAATATTTTTTTAATATTATTTCCAAAATTTTAAAGCAATTCCTAGAAAGAAATTAATTATCTTGATAAATATAAAAATTCTTCCCAGAAATTCAATTGTTTTCAAAAATTTTAATAAAATTCTTTGCAAAATTCAATTATTTTCATAAATAAACACAAAATAAATCACGAGAATAAAATTATTTTCCAGAGTAATAAAATTCTTTTCTGAAATTCAATTGTTTTCAAAAATTAAAAAAAACTCTCTTCATGATTTCAATTATCTTTATAAACAGCAAAATTCTTGGCTGAAATTCAATTATTGAAAAAAATTTCAATTAAATTCCACGCAAACATTTAATTATTTTTATAAATAATAAAAATTTCCCAGAATTTCAATTATTTCAATTTTTTTTATAAATTTCTTCGCAATAACTAAATTATTTTTATAAATAATAAAACTGCTCTCAGGAATTCAATTATTTTCATAAATAATAAAACTCATCGCCGGATTTTAATTATTTTTCATATAATTTTAATCGATTTCCTCGAAAAATGTAATTATTCTTAAAAATTATATTAAAATTCGTTAAAAGAATTGAATTATTTAAAAATTTGTTGATAAAATTTAATATCAGACTTCAATTTTAAGAAACATTTAATTTTTTAACAAATTATTCATTTTTGTATTTTAATAATTGAATTCTAGTGAAATTTTTTAATAAAAATTGATTTAAAAATTAATTTGAGTTAAAATTTTAGATTATAATTTAATATTAAAAGCATTAGAACGTGAATTTTTAGAAATAATTTAATTTTGAAAAGGTCTCAAATTAGAATCTTTGAAAATCTAAATTTCTCATACTTTTAACTAACAATTTTGTAGAATTAATTTTTTTGAAATTATTGAAAGTTTTCATTTTCTTATAATATATTTAATTGAAGTATTTCCGAATAGTTGATTGAATATTTATCAAAATAATTGAATTCTTACAATGAATTTTATTATGATTTTTGTAAATAATTAAATTCTTTTGGGAAATTCTACTATACTTGTAAAAACAATTGAATTCTTGCGAAGAATTTTATTAGGATTTTTGTAAAGAATTAAATTTTTTTTGAAAAAATTTTATGGTAATTGAAATTATTAAAAAACATATAAAGAAAATCAATCACTTTGAGTCGAAGACTCGGAGTGATCGATATCTTCATGTTTTACAATAAAAATTTTTATAAGTTGTTAATTTCAAAATATTTTTCTTTAAATGTTTTGAAGAATTTTAATTCCTACGGAAAAATAAGAATAATTAAATATTTATTTAAAAAAGAAGTTATTGATGTTTTCGAATAATTTTACAATTAAAGAAATTTGCAAATATAATAGAAATTTTTTTTGAGTATATAATTATGAGTTTGAGTATATTTGAGTGTATTTGAGTATATAATTTTCAGAGTGAATCAGAATATTCTTTAGGGTCAGGGAAAAAGTCAAAGTTTTGTCTGGAAATCAGGGAAAAGTCGGGGAAAAACAAAATTAAATATTCGTTGTCACAAATATTTAATTAGCATAATTTTTATTAGAATATTTTTTAGTGTGATATTATTTTTAAATAATAATTTTCACGATTATTTTTATTGTTATTTGAAAATGGAAATATCACACTGAAGAATATTCTAATAAAAATAATGCCAAATGCAATTAAAAATAGATTAAAATAAAGAACAGTGAAACATATTAAATTAAATTTATGAGAAAGAATTTTTGAGGAAACAATTTTACGCAGAAAGTAGAGAGGAAGAGGGAAAAAGAAGGGAATCTCCTTCTCTAAAAAGAAAATGGTGCTAAAAGGCGCTAAAGAAAAAATGCAATTGTAATATTAAGAGAACCACAAGACGAAGAAAAGGGTATATAGTTGGAATTTGCTCGCCTTGCGCTACACTGTAACAAATAACGGTCATTTACTATAAAGACTGAGCTTTCTCTCGCGGGTCGTAAAATATTTGAGACACGGTCATTCCACATGAGTAAAGTGCGAAAAGGTGAAACGACGTTGGAGCTATGCAACATTTAATGCCTTTCGCGTTCACTTTTTAACAATTTTTTTCTTACCCCTCTTTTCTATTCTTATTTTTTCTCTCTTGTCCATTGTCCACCTTATTTCATCTATATGGGATTTTAAGGTGTTTTGCAGTCTTATATATCCCCTCTAAAAAAAAAGAAAAATAAAAGAAAAAGCAAACATGTTGAGTCGCGCTGATTCCTGGTAGGCAATGTGACACTTATTCTCGTAAAGAATTAAATTGTGTGATAAAAGAGTTGAACGAAAGGAAAAGAAAATAAAAATAGTGACATTCAATATTGCTTTCTTACTCGGAAGAGGTTGATTTTTAAAGTCACGCTGACAATATGCTTCTTTGGAAATAGTTTCAAGTCGCACCAAAATATATTTCTTCATAAGTGCAGTAAGCGAAGGAACTGATTTTTTTTTCGTTCTAATTTACTTTTGACACTAATGTCAATTTTTCACTTTTCAAAATTATTTTTTATAATATTTATTATAATATTAATCCTCGTAATATTTTTTATTATAATTCTTTTACTATACAACAATTTATATTCTAATTAATTTTCACTGTAAAATATTTTTCCTATTTTTTATTGTAGGTAATCTTCTCAAATTAGTATTTTTGTATTAAAATCTCACCAAGTGAGATGGCTCCGTGGTATCGTTACAGGAATCTTAAGGGTCACAACACACAACGACCGAGGTTCGATTCTTCATGCCTGTGCATTTTTTTCTTTCATATCCAAATATTTGTAACTATAGTAATAAAATAATTAGTAAATAAATAACTATAATAATAAAATAATTAGTAAATAAATAACTATAATAATAAAATAATTATTAAATAAATAACTATAATAATAAAAATTGAATTTTAATTAAAGAAATAAATATTAATAATTAATAAACAATAAATAAATAATTTTCTCTATGCAACAGAAATTTAAAAGAAAAAAAAACAACTTGTCAAAAATTAATCATCTCTTTTACGTTAAAGAGTCAATATAATACGTACGTCTTCTATGTACAACATGTAAATATATAAAATTGTCTACATATATATATATACACGTGACAGACATTTCTTCTTTCACTTTAACGATGATGCTTGTTAGTCAGTCTACATAACATACATTTTAGTTATATTGGAAATCAATAGCGATGTCGTCTTCTCTTTTGTAGAATTATACCGGCGCCGCTCTAGTGTTTAGTGTGCATTGTTTTCAATTCGTTATAATATATATATCTAGAAATCAATATTTGTTGTCCCATGTCACACATGTCACCATTCAAATATATCTGCATCACCTATACAATATTTGAAAAGGCTTATTCTTGTTTCCTTTCTACTTATTAATTTTAACGACTTTCAATTCCATCGATAATAATATATATATTCTCAACGTCAAACAATTCAAAATTTGTTATCATATATACTTTATATATTGCATACTATTAATTTTATTACGTGGCTAATTATAAATTAATTGACGTCGATTTATCGAATTTTTAATCTCGATTTTAGTGTAATCGAGGAATTTTCTATTTACCATCATTTTTAATTTTTAATTTTATATTTTTTATCATTTTTTCATTTGAATCTATTTTTTAATGTATTTTCCATTATTTTTTAAAATATATTTTATATATTTTTAATTATAATATTTTAATAATTTAATACTTAATGTTTAATTTAGTTTTTAATACTTAATTTTATTTTTTATTTTATTTAATTTAATTATTTGAAATTGAAAATATTTTTTTAATGAGAAAAAATTTTGTAGTGGATGGAAAATTATTTATCTATTTATTATTGGTTATTAATATTTATTTCCTTAAGTAAAAATTTTTCAATATCATATTTTTTCTAATAGTCATTTGAAACTGAAAAATATTTTTTTTAGAGAAACAATTCCGTAGAGAGCGGAAAAATATTTATTTATTTTTATTCATTTTTTATTTGCCTAAACATAATTTATTATTGTTTATTAATATTTACTTATTTACTTGATTAAAATTTAATTACTGTTGTTATTTATTTACTTATTATTTATTGTGATAGTTAAAACTATTTGGAAATAATAGAAAAAATTTACAGTCGTGAGGAATCGAACCCCGACTTTTACTACTTAAATGACTACTGTAATAAAACCACGGAGCCATCTCCCTTGGTCATGATTTTAATCAAATAATTTTTTTTCAGGTATAATTAATAATTTTTTTATTATTGTTGTTGTTAATTATTAATACTAATTATTTTTATTCACTTATTTATGGAAATTACATAAATATTTTTACTGAATAAATATTAAATAAATACTTTTATTTAATTGAAATTAAATAGATATTTTTATTAAATTAAAATTAAATAAATATTTTTATTAAATAAATATTAAATGAATATTTTTTGAATAAATATTATTATCGATAAAAATTAATTCTTTTATAAATTTATTATTTTTTAAATTAAGTAAAATATTAATATCTATAAATTTTTGGTAGTACAGGTAAAAAATGGATTTTTGTGAAGAAGAAAATTGGTTTTTTTTTAATAATTTGCAAAATTGTCGCAACATTCGTAAGTTTTACAATTGAAATTGAATTATGCCACGGTTTCTGTCGATTTAGAAACTAATGTTTACATTAGCTGTTGGCAACAGATCATAACTGCCTCCGGGAATGCATTGCGAGCAAATCGTTTCCCTTTTAACACTTTTCTCGAGATTTATGTGTACCGAAATTCATTCCTATGGGCAAATTTCCCATCTCGATTGAAAATTTATTTTTCAATTTATTTTCAAATAAGTTTCTTTACATAAAAATTCTGAAATTCAATTATTATTTTTATTATTATTATTATTATTATTATTATTATTATCAAAATTAGTTTTATTTTTTTAGTATTATTATTTTTGTTCTATCACAAATTTAGATTGAACATTTTTCAATTTTATTTAAATTTAAATTCATAATTTTGTTTTTTTTTCATTAAAAACAAAATTTTGGAAATTAATAAAGTGGATTGCAGATAAAAAAATGTAATGAATTTTAATAAATTCTATTATATTTGAAATCTATTTTATAATATATAATAAAATTTTTTAAATATGAGTGTAATCGTCTCTTTAAAAAAAAACTATTTTCTATATGCAAAAAAGAAAAATAAATGACTTTTTAAAAATTTAACAAACGTTTGCAGTTAATTTTTTTTTTTTGTTCATATGAATGAAAAGACTCAAAAATTCGCAATTTGGATACTAGCCGCTGGCCAGATTTAGCTATCGGTTCACTCAAAGCCGTTTAAAAAGGCTTCAATCGATATTGGCCAGTTGCATCAAAAAAAGTTCATCGAAGAAGAGCGATAAAAAAAAATCAAAAAAAAATCGCGTCATTTGCAAAATAAATGTTTCAAGAACAACGTTGAATTCTGTTAGACAGAGTATAAAAATAAAAATGCACAATGAAATAATTCTTTAGATGTCCTAGAACACTGATTTTTTTCGAATGCAATTGGCATTGAATATAATTTTTAACTCAAAAGAGAGGGAAAAAAATTGTTTATCCAGAAAAAAATTATATTTTAAACCCGCCTATTTTTTTTTCTCTACTTTCTCTCAGTTCTTTTTTGACAATTAGATTATTTTGTTTCAAATAAATATTCTCATTTCAATTTTTTTTTCTTCAAATAATAAATATTCTCGTTTCAAATATCTATTTGACAATTAAGCATAGACTATTATTATTGTCGTTTTTGACATTATTAAATGTGAAAGACGTGAAAATCATCCTGACAATATAGTAGTAAATTATTTTCGTGCAACCGCAAAAACCTATAAACATTGACCACAAAATTGGAAAGTTCAATTTGTCAACCGTTTCATTTCCTTTTTTTTTTTGCAATTGTAAAAATTTTAGTATTAATTGAAAATTATTCTTTGTAATGAAACTAATTTTTATATTTAGTGATTTGTTTGTCTGAAATTTCTCTTTTCGGTAATTAAAATAAAGTAAATAGACTAAAATAATAAATATTTAAAATTGAAACAATTATTTGTATAGGAAAATAATTAAAAAATAATTTTTGGTTTAAGAAAATAATAGAAATAAAAAATAAAAGTTGACAAAAATTTATTTATAAGTTTAAAAGGGCTTACGAATTTTAATTACTTAATAATTTAGAAAAAGAAAAAATTACCAGTTAGTTACTCTGGAAAAATACAAGAGAAAAAAATTAAAAATTATTTAATTAAAGAAATTACAAGAGGAGAAAAATTAGCAATTAGTTAATTTAATAAAGGAACTGCAATAAATTAGAAAATAATTAAAAACTGTAAAAAATAGTTAATGAAACAATTAGTCAACTTAAGAAAACAAAAGGAAACCAAAAATAACAATTTGGAAAAAAGGAAAAAATTAACTAAAGAAAATACAAGAAGAAAAAAATTAGTAATCATTTAAAATTTTTGTGATTTAAATGTTTTCAAAAAAATACGATTTAAAGGCCGATTAATAAAAATTGAATCAATGCAATTATCTTAATGGAAAGCTAGTAAATAAAATAGAACTTTGTATATCATTTATTGGACTCTTTGTTATGTCGGATTTGACTTAATTTTTAATTATCATGTCACGTGACTTGTATATATATATGAACTTCATTTTTAATTAAAAGGGTTCATGAGTTGCGTTTGTCGGTTCGTTTGTTCTATTTCTCTCTCCCTGTTCTGTGTAATAAACATTCATTAACATTTTCTTCCATGCAAACCACCTAATTTAAATGCCATTAAGTGACAGCGAGCAGTAACAACGAAGTTGCATTTTCATCAAGATGAAAACTTCACTCGAATATTTATCGTCTCATATCATCATCATATCATTGATCATATAAAATTTTCCTATAATATCCGTGACTGTAAATTGAAAGAAAATTAATTAAATTGCAATTTTTCATTTATTTTCACACAATTCGATTGTGAAAAATTACTGAATGCAAAATAATAAGTAAATATTAAATAAAAAGTAAATAAAATAAAATAAATTATCTATTCTGTCTGCTAGGTTACGTTGCAGATGGTTCGTGCAAGTTCGGATCTCCTCGGGTCGCCACGAAGTGGTCACGACTCTTCACGAACAGACCCGATCGAATCATTCACTCGTCCCGCCATCTTTATTTTTTTACACCTTAAAGAAATACTAAAAATGTGGTTTTTCTTGTAGAATGTAATTTATCACAATGGCAATAAAAAAAATTCTTTGCCTTTGTTTAAAATTATTTTGCGAGGCAATATAATTAATAACAATTATTATTATATAATATTATATTGATAATAGTAATAATTATTATTATTAATTTATAATTATAATAAGATTTTTTATTTATAATTATAATTTTACTTCCAGGGTGGTTGTAGTTTAGACGAAAAATAAAAATGCCGATGATAATGAATTTAGACAAAATTTTGTAAATTCTTATAGGGTTTTGTATATTGAGTCGATTATGAATAACAAGTCAACAACGTGACTGACGATACAATAGCTGAATAGGAGCTAATCGGTGACATCCGCCAGTTTAAAGTATCTTTTCAGAAGAAGTTTGCGTCACGACTCGCATGACAAATAGTCCGAGTAGTGTGCATGACTTTTACAAAAAGCTATTGCGAAATGCCACTTGCAATATTACACTTTTAATGCCATTTTGTCATTCTGCAAATTTTACACATCGCTTTTTATTTTTCAATTTATCCCCTTCACAAAAAAACACTTACGTGAATTTTTTTTTTACAATTCAATAAGTTTTTTTTTAAAAATATTTATTTGATTTTTTAATTAAATAAAAGTTGATCTATTTTATTAACCTTTTATTTATATAATAAAAAGTAACCTTTTTTTATTTATAACAAATAAATTTTATACTAATAACATTTAAATAAATTCTAAAAATATTAAAAAAAAAATAAATGTTTGAAGTAAATAAAAAAAGATCATAAGTATTGTATATAAATATAAAAAAAATATAAATAAATATAAATATAAGTTTGGCGAAAAAAATATATTTAATTATCAAAAATAATGTTACCAAGAGTCTTGCTAACAAACAATACAAGATCAAAATTTATATTGACAGTCGTGGTAAATTCTTGTACTTGACGTTTTCTCGCTTTGGTCTCGCTTGAATTCATCACTACTGGTGACTTATTTATTGCAAAATATACAACGTACGTGACACTCCTGTTCCTCGAAAAAACATTTACAATCAGCCAAAGTTGATTTTGCAAAAATTTGCATTCCTATTGCTCGGAGTGAAAAAAATCAAGAACCAAGTATATTTCTTACTGTTTATGTCCCTTTTCTTGAAAATAGTTTTAAAAATCCAAAACCGAGTATATTTCTAACTCTTTATGTTCCATTTCTTGAAATTTGTTTTTAAAAATCAAAAACCAAGTATATTTCCTCACTGTTTACGTCCCATTTCTAGTAAATTTTTTCAAAAAAAAAATTTTCCTTCCGTAAAACATCATCAAAAAGAAATTTTTAATTGAGAGTAACAATTTTGATTATCTCAACTTTTTTCTCCTAATTTATTGCCATACTCAAAAAAAAGGTGAAAAAAATACTTTATCTTCGAAAGGAAAAACTTTATACATAACTCTATTGTTCAAGGTGTGAAAGAATTTACCGATATACTGCCTCAATATAAGATAGCACTCAAGCGCAAAACCGTCTTCGAATCCAAAAAGTCCTGATATTGACAGAGAGCTCGGTTGCACTATTTGTTCAAGAAAGTTGATGGAAAGTCGAAAGATCGTGTTTCAAATAAGTTTTCTGTGGACAATCCCAAGGTGCAAAGAATGCCCGGAATGCTTTTTGATCATTCAGCCAAAATGCCTCTCTGAGTAGTCAATATTTTTTTTTTTTTTTTTTTTTGAAGGAAACGGAAAAATTGGATCGTTCGCCATATAACCTTGTATGTGCTGCAAGATCAATCCAAATAAACTGAGAATTTTCCTGTATCAAATAAATATGAAAATTTTACCCCATGGTATAAATCGAATTTTTTCGGTTTATTCAAAAAAATTGATAATGGAAACAAATAACGTTTCTTTTGTATTTTATTACATTCTCATTTTTTTATTTTGCCTTTTTCGTATTTTTTGTTTGTACTTTATTTTAATTTTATTATTCTTATTATTTCTTTAACTTTTAATTGAAAAAAGAAAGCAGAGTAAAATTTTAATTCAAAACATTTTCGTTGTAGGAAAAAAATTAGAATGAAAATGGCGAAAGTGGTAAATGATTCATTCGGGTTCGTTCGTTTGGCGGAGTTCTCACGACAGTAGCCGAAGATGTACGAACTAACGTTCGTTCGTAGCCGAGAATGAAGAACGAACGGTAGTTCGTACATCTTCGGCTACTGTCGTGTCGTTTGACGAACCGCGCCGCCATTTTACACTTACAGTTCATTAATTATTTTCAATTCTAACCGAAATTCGACTAATTCGTTTCTACTTTTGAAAACTGATTTTTAAAAATATTTCGTAATGCATTTTCTTGAATATAATTTTTGTGAAATATTCCTCAGTATTTCGTTTAAGGAATTATTTCAACAAATGCAACAATTTGTTCTCATCTCATGAGAAATTCTTGCAAATAAAAATTTATTTATATTTACAAGAACTCCGCGTTATTCTCTTTTACAATATATGCGAAAGAAAAAAAAGAAGAAGAAATTTTCTGCTATTTTTTTTTTCTTTAACTCAACGAAGAAGAACCTACTCGAAGATAACATGATTTGGTAAACTTCGTTCGAGACTGTTTTTACGATCCATTGCTTTTTCAATATGCCATTGCAATTAACTTCCAAGAGGTCTCTCCGTCCTCTTGACTCTTGGAGTCTCCAAGGAGAACCGGAAGCGTAGACTGCCGGGGTAAAGGGGTCGGACACTGTAACCGAGTTATAAACACAAGTATAAAAATGAAATTTGTGGAGACCCTCTTCTACGTTCGGATAAGACATTATTTAATTTTGTATCGCAACTACTTTTCGCTTAAAGCAATGTGCTGTCTCTCGCAGATTTTAGCGTCCCTTATCCGCTCTCCAAGAAAATATTTCATGTCTGGATTTTAATCAGGTTACAAAATTAATTCTCATACCATTTTTTTTATAAAAAGAGAATTTTTTTTTCTCTTTTCTTTTTTTTTCGTCATCTTAAAAGAGTAAAAATTCTTCATTGCGCCGCATACTTGGAATTTTTTTTTCCAAACTCTTTTTTGTTTTGATGTTGGTATTTGAAAATTTGTTATTCTCTTTTTTTTTTAAGGTTATGTCAATGTCGTGACAAGAGAGTTTTCCATTGAAGCCTCTTTGTGGAAAATGGAACATCTTCGGCTGGTGAGTTTTAATTTTTAATTAAATTTTATTTTCGTAATAAAAGCGGAGTGTTGAGTTTTATATGAACGAGTAAAAATTTAGAATTTTTTCTTTTAATATGCGTGGAGAACTATTTTTCGTCATTTGCGCATGGCCTTTACTCGGATGCGCGCGCAGCAATGCTCAGTTGTCAGGGTTATGGTTTTCGTAATTAATCCAACTAATTGTTACAAAAATTAAAAGAAGAATTATAATTATAATAACTGTGATGAAATTAATTTATTTGATTTAATTAACTAGTTAATTAATAAATAAGTAAAAATAATCAAATTTAATATTGTTGCGCGCGCATCTTGTTTGTCAAAATAAGTACTTGCAGAAACACCGTAAACATGGTGCGCCTGCGCAATGGCAGTAATTTCTTATTTTGTATCTGGCAACACTGCCCGTATAATATTTCTCAAGTAAAAGAAAAAATAATTTTCAAGTGAAATGTTTTCAATACAAAGTCAAGAGTATAAAAGGTTTGTTTACATTCAGTTATCAGAAGGTTGTAATTCTCTATCCTTGTTGCTATTCAGTTGCAATTCGTGCTCGAACTTGTTTCGACTTGTTCATTCATTCTCACGCACTGCTCTGCAATGATTAATATCAGAAAAGCAAATAAATTAAAATTATAGTTTAGAATTAAAGAAAATTACTTCGGGAGTGTATTATTTTTAAATGGCTTTTAACAAATTTTTCCGTTTTAATAGTTTTTTAGTAGCTTTCGGGAGTGTTCGTATTTCTTGAAATCGCGATCGAATAATTAGGAAGTATTATTTTTTTCTATTTTAGTGTTGGATGTGTTCGAAATTTTAATCAAATCGTGGTGTGGTTTTTTGTGAGTGCATTTTTGGATTACCAACATTAGGAAAACTTCGATAAAAGAAATATAAGGTATATTTTTATCTGTATACTATTTTTATTTTTTCCACACTTTACAGAGAAGTAAATTTTTCTTCAATGATTTTTTTTTACTTTTCTGTACACTATGGAGAAAAGTACGATTTTTCTGCACTGTGGTATAATTTCTTTGCATACAGTACAAAAAAGTATACTTTTCTACACTGTTTTGTATATAATTTTTTTTATAGTTTACAAAAGAGAATGATTTCCTGTATTCTTTTTTATAAGTTTTCTTTTATTGTTTTAAAATTTCTGCATAGTGTACAGAAAAGTAGGTATATTTTATTGCACAATTTTTAAAAATTTTCCGCACACTTTTTTATACAGTAAAACTTTGCAATTAGGCAATATTAATTTTAACAAAATTAATAAGGATAGTAAATCAAAATTAAAAGTAATGAAAATTAATAGAAATGATTATAATTAATAGCATTAACAATTACTAAGAATAAAAAATAGTTTAGACATGAAAAGTTTTTATAAAATATTTGTGAAAAATCAATTTTGATAATTTCTATAGTCTGCAAATTCTGTATGGTATTTTATATACAATATCTAAAACGTCGGTTTCGTGTGTTATGTAGATAAACTTCTATAGCTCGATGAGACTAGCATGCCAACTGATAGGATTGAATTTATTCATGTACAATTTAAACTAGCTGACGAGGGTGCACTTCTATATATACGTATTCACATACAGGTATATGTATATACGTTTGCAATACGCTCGCGAGTGTAGTTAGTCACAAGAGCATGTTTCTCTTGTACATTTTGATTGGACTTCTTGGACGATCGACTATATAACAGTTTTCTATCAAGTGATCGAATTAATCGTTACCACCCCACTCTCCCTCCTCCCTCTATTAAATTGCCCTTTAGTTCTATATATTTCAATTTCTCTTTTACAATACTACTAATGCTTAGAAATTATATTATCATCTCTCTTCGAGGAATATACATATACATTGACAATAACAATAGTCGATTGGGTAATTATTGAGATAATACTCTGTCCTATATAGAACATGGTTCAATACAGGACAATATTGTTATTATTATTATTATTATTATTATTTCTTTATTGAAGGAAGCTTTTAGATTTCTATCTTTGAAACAACTTTTTGAATTTAATTAATAATAAATAAGTGGGTATTTTCGACTTTATTGACTCTTTTATTATTTCTCAACTCTATTCCTTTTTTTAAAATATTTATTTTATTGGTATATTGGGAATATTCCAATGAAATTTTTCGGCGTGGGAATGAATCGATTATTTCCGGAATATCCCTGAAACTTTTTTGGAATATGATAATAAGAATTCGTTGGAATATTGTATATTAATGTCGTTAGAATGTTCTTTGGAATATTATTGAAATACTCCAGTAGAATCTAATGTTAATAATTAATTGTGATATTAGAGAAATATTCCGGGAATAAAAATGGAATATTCTGTCGTATTATTAAATTATTTCATCTGCATAAAAATCCCGTTTTTTTTTAAATATTTACTTCCGAGTCTAATTATTTATATTTCAATTGAGAATATAAATTCCTCAGATTTGATATTAAAATTTACATACACAAATTTTCATTATTCAGGAATTAAACGTAACTTTAGAGATAATGATATAAAATCCCAGAGTCCTTATAACGAGTATTTTGGAATAATTTTCCACGCAATATTACGAATATATATATAAATATATTCACAGGATGAATTATATGTATATAAGGGGAGAAAATTAGAAATATAATTTCACGATTCAAATCTTCATTATCGTGGGGGAATTTTGAAACAGGAAGAATTTTGAAGCGCGAGGAAAAGGGTAAGTTAATTCCTCGTCTCTCTATATGTGAAATGAAAAATAGTGCTTGTTGTAAGCTTGTTGGAATTCGTCGAGGGTGGTAAAATACAAGAATACTGTTAACCCCTCTTTTGAGATTGTCAAGTATCCCATGTGTGCTCGACCGCCACGATTATATCCGGCTATTTAGAGATAATTGAACCCAGGTTAGGTGCACTCACAAGTGCGAATTAACGAAGAGAAATAAAAAAATTCTTTAAACTATTTCTCTTTCTTCCCCTAATAAAAAAAAATTATCCTAATTAATAATATGGTAAAAAATAATGCCTCGCTGGAAAAATATCAATTTGTTTTTAAAATTACAATATATTATCTTAATATTCCTGAATATAATTAATTAAATATATCCGAAAGGATATTCCATCTCTGACAATTACATTTTGACATTAGAGATTTAACAATTTTGCCTTTACAATTTATTTCTTCCAAATGTAAAAATTTTAATCATCTAAAAATCACCTAATATCTAGTAGGGACTGACCCCTACCCAATCCTGAAGAATAGAGAATTTTAAATTAATTTTTAAGTAGTAGCACCCTCACCCGAACGCTATCAGACAATCAAAATTTGTTGAAAAAGAAATGAAAAATTTATTTCTTCAAAATTTAATAATTCTAATCATCAGAAAATCACCTGATATCTAGTAGGGACTGACCCCTACCCAATCCTGTAGAATAGAGAATTTTATATCGATTTTAAAGGAGTAGCAGGTCCACCCGTACGCCATCAGACAATCAAAATTTGGTAAAAACGAGAATAAAAATTTATTTCTTCTAAATTTAATAATTCTAATCATCTAAAAATCACCTGAAATCTAGTAGAGACTGACCCCTACCCAATCCTGAAGAACAGAGAATTTTAATTCAATTTTTAAGTAGTAGCACCCTCACCCGAACGCTATCAGACAATCAAAATTTGGTGAAAACGTAAATAAAAATTTATTTCTTCTAAATTTAATAATTCTAATCATCTAAAAATCACCTGATATCTAGTAGGGACTGAGCTTTACCTAATCCTGAAGAGTAGAGAATTTTAATTCAATTTTTAAGTAGTAGCACCCTCACCCGAACGCTATCAGACAATCAAAATTTGGTGAAAACGTAAATAAAAATTTATTTCTTCCAAATTTAATAATTCTAATCATCAGAAAATCACCTGATATCTAGTAGGGACTGACCCCTACCCAATCCTGTAGAATAGAGAATTTTATATCAATTTTAAAGGAGTAGCAGGTCCACCCGAACGCTATCAGAGAATCAACATTTAGTAAAAACGAGAATAAAAATTTATTTCTTCTAAATTTAATAATTTTAATCATCTAAAAATCACCTGAAATCTAGTAGGGACTGACCCCTACCCAATCCTGAAGAATAGAGAATTTTAATTTAATTTTTAAGTAGTAGCACCCTCACCCGAACGCTATCAGACAATCAAAATTTGGTGAAAAAGAAATGAAAAATTTATTTCTTCAAAATTTAATAATTCTAATCATCAGAAAATCAACTGATATCTAGTAGGGACTGACCCCTACCCAATCCTAAAGAATAGAGAATTTTAATTCAATTTTTAAGTAGTAGCACCCTCACCCGAACGCTATCAGACAATCAAAATTTGGTGAAAACGTAAATAAAAATTTATTTCTTCAAAATTTAATAATTCTAATCATCAGAAAATCACCTGATATCTAGTAGGGACTGACCCCTACCCAATCCTGTAGAATAGAGAATTTTATACCAATTTTAAAGGAGTAGCAGGTCCACCCGAACGCTATCAGAGAATCAAAATTTGGTGAAAACGTAAATAAAAATTTATTTCTTCAAAATTTAATAATTCTAATCATCTAAAAATCACCTGAAATCTAGTAGGGACTGACCCCTACCCAATCCTGTAGAATAGAGAATTTTAATTCAATTTTTAAGTAGTAGCACCCTCACCCGAACGCTATCAGACAATCAAAATTTGGTGAAAACGTAAATAAAAATTTATTTCTTCCAAATTTAATAATTCTAATCATCTAAAAATCACCTGAAATCTAGTAGGGACTGACCCCTACCCAATCCTGTAGAATAGAGAATTTTAATTCAATTTTTAAGTAGTAGCACCCTCACCCGAACGCTATCAGACAATCAAAATTTGGTGAAAACGTAAATAAAAATTTATTTCTTCAAAATTTAATAATTCTAATCATCAGAAAATCACCTGATATCTAGTAGGGACTGACCCCTACCCAATCCTGTAGAATAGAGAATTTTATACCAATTTTAAAGGAGTAGCAGGTCCACCCGAACGCTATCAGAGAATCAACATTTAGTAAAAACGAGAATAAAAATTTATTTCTTCTAAATTTAATAATTCTAATCATCAGAAAATCACCTGAAATCTAGTAGGGACTGACCCCTACCCAATCCTGAAGAGTAAAGAATTTTAATTCAATTTTTAAGTAGTAGCACCCTCACCCGAACGCTATCAGACAATCAAAATTTGGTGAAAACGTAAATAAAAATTTATTTCTTCCAAATTTAATAATTCTAATCATCAGAAAATCACCTGATATCTAGTAGGGACTGAGCTTTACCTAATCCTGAAGAGTAGAGAATTTTAATTCAATTTTTAAGTAGTAGCACCCTCACCCGAACGCTATCAGACAATCAAAATTTGGTGAAAAAGAAATGAAAAATTTATTTCTTCAAAATTTAATAATTCTAATCATCAGAAAATCACCTGATATCTAGTAGGGACTGACCCCTACCCAATCCTGTAGAATAGAGAATTTTATATCGATTTTAAAGGAGTAGCAGGTCCACCCGTACGCCATCAGACAATCAAAATTTGGTAAAAACGAGAATAAAAATTTATTTCTTCTAAATTTAATAATTCTAATCATCTAAACATCACCTGAAATCTAGTAGAGACTGACCCCTACCCAATCCTGAAGAACAGAGAATTTTAATTCAATTTTTAAGTAGTAGCACCCTCACCCGAACGCTATCAGACAATCAAAATTTGGTGAAAACGTAAATAAAAATTTATTTCTTCTAAATTTAATAATTCTAATCATCTAAAAATCACCTGATATCTAGTAGGGACTGAGCTTTACCTAATCCTGAAGAGTAGAGAATTTTAATTCAATTTTTAAGTAGTAGCACCCTCACCCGAACGCTATCAGACAATCAAAATTTGGTGAAAACGTAAATAAAAATTTATTTCTTCAAAATTTAATAATTCTAATCATCAGAAAATCACCTGATATCTAGTAGGGACTGACCCCTACCCAATCCTGTAGAATAGAGAATTTTATACCAATTTTAAAGGAGTAGCAGGTCCACCCGAACGCTATCAGAGAATCAACATTTAGTAAAAACGAGAATAAAAATTTATTTCTTCTAAATTTAATAATTTTAATCATCTAAAAATCACCTGAAATCTAGTAGGGACTGACCCCTACCCAATCCTGAAGAATAGAGAATTTTAATTTAATTTTTAAGTAGTAGCACCCTCACCCGAACGCTATCAGACAATCAAAATTTGGTGAAAAAGAAATGAAAAATTTATTTCTTCAAAATTTAATAATTCTAATCATCAGAAAATCAACTGATATCTAGTAGGGACTGACCCCTACCCAATCCTAAAGAATAGAGAATTTTAATTCAATTTTTAAGTAGTAGCACCCTCACCCGAACGCTATCAGACAATCAAAATTTGGTGAAAACGTAAATAAAAATTTATTTCTTCAAAATTTAATAATTCTAATCATCAGAAAATCACCTGATATCTAGTAGGGACTGACCCCTACCCAATCCTGTAGAATAGAGAATTTTATACCAATTTTAAAGGAGTAGCAGGTCCACCCGAACGCTATCAGAGAATCAACATTTAGTAAAAACGAGAATAAAAATTTATTTCTTCTAAATTTAATAATTCTAATCATCAGAAAATCACCTGAAATCTAGTAGGGACTGACCCCTACCCAATCCTGAAGAGTAAAGAATTTTAATTCAATTTTTAAGTAGTAGCACCCTCACCCGAACGCTATCAGACAATCAAAATTTGGTGAAAACGTAAATAAAAATTTATTTCTTCCAAATTTAATAATTCTAATCATCAGAAAATCACCTGATATCTAGTAGGGACTGAGCTTTACCTAATCCTAAAGAGTAGAGAATTTTAATTCAATTTTTAAGTAGTAGCACCCTCACCCGAACGCTATCAGACAATCAAAATTTGGTGAAAACGTAAATAAAAATTTATTTCTTCCAAATTTAATAATTCTAATCATCAGAAAATCACCTGAAATCTAGTAGGGACTGACCCCTACCCAATCCTGAAGAGTAAAGAATTTTAATTCAATTTTTAAGTAGTAGCACCCTCACCCGAACGCTATCAGACAATCAAAATTTGGTGAAAACGTAAATAAAAATTTATTTCTTCCAAATTTAATAATTCTAATCATCAGAAAATCACCTGATATCTAGTAGGGACTGAGCTTTACCTAATCCTAAAGAGTAGAGAATTTTAATTCAATTTTTAAGTAGTAGCACCCTCACCCGAACGCTATCAGACAATCAAAATTTGGTGAAAACGTAAATAAAAATTTATTTCTTCAAAATTTAATAATTCTAATCATCAGAAAATCACCTGATATCTAGTAGGGACTGACCCCTACCCAATCCTGTAGAATAGAGAATTTTTTACCAATTTTAAAGGAGTAGCAGGTCCACCCGAACGCTATCAGAGAATCAACATTTAGTAAAAACGAGAATAAAAATTTATTTCTTCTAAATTTAATAATTCTAATCATCAGAAAATCACCTGAAATCTAGTAGGGACTGACCCCTACCCAATCCTGAAGAGTAAAGAATTTTAATTCAATTTTTAAGTAGTAGCACCCTCACCCGAACGCTATCAGACAATCAAAATTTGGTGAAAACGTAAATAAAAATTTATTTCTTCCAAATTTAATAATTCTAATCATCAGAAAATCACCTGATATCTAGTAGGGACTGAGCTTTACCTAATCCTAAAGAGTAGAGAATTTTAATTCAATTTTTAAGTAGTAGCACCCTCACCCGAACGCTATCAGACAATCAAAATTTGGTGAAAACGTAAATAAAAATTTATTTCTTCCAAATTTAATAATTCTAATCATCAGAAAATCACCTGAAATCTAGTAGGGACTGACCCCTACCCAATCCTGAAGAGTAAAGAATTTTAATTCAATTTTTAAGTAGTAGCACCCTCACCCGAACGCTATCAGACAATCAAAATTTGGTGAAAACGTAAATAAAAATTTATTTCTTCCAAATTTAATAATTCTAATCATCAGAAAATCACCTGATATCTAGTAGGGACTGAGCTTTACCTAATCCTAAAGAGTAGAGAATTTTAATTCAATTTTTAAGTAGTAGCACCCTCACCCGAACGCTATCAGACAATCAAAATTTGGTGAAAACGTAAATAAAAATTTATTTCTTCAAAATTTAATAATTCTAATCATCAGAAAATCACCTGATATCTAGTAGGGACTGACCCCTACCCAATCCTGTAGAATAGAGAATTTTATACCAATTTTAAAGGAGTAGCAGGTCCACCCGAACGCTATCAGAGAATCAAAATTTGGTGAAAACGTAAATAAAAATTTATTTCTTCAAAATTTAATAATTCTAATCATCTAAAAATCACCTGAAATCTAGTAGGGACTGACCCCTACCCAATCCTGTAGAATAGAGAATTTTAATTCAATTTTTAAGTAGTAGCACCCTCACCCGAACGCTATCAGACAATCAAAATTTGGTGAAAACGTAAATAAAAATTTATTTCTTCCAAATTTAATAATTCTAATCATCAGAAAATCACCTGATATCTAGTAGGGACTGAGCTTTACCTAATCCTGAAGAGTAGAGAATTTTAATTCAATTTTTAAGTAGTAGCACCCTCACCCGAACGCTATCAGACAATCAAAATTTGGTGAAAACGTAAATAAAAATTTATTTCTTCCAAATTTAATAATTCTAATCATCAGAAAATCACCTGATATCTAGTAGGGACTGACCCCTACCCAATCCTGTAGAATAGAGAATTTTATATCAATTTTAAAGGAGTAGCAGGTCCACCCGAACGCTATCAGAGAATCAACATTTAGTAAAAACGAGAATAAAAATTTATTTCTTCTAAATTTAATAATTTTAATCATCTAAAAATCACCTGAAATCTAGTAGGGACTGACCCCTACCCAATCCTGAAGAATAGAGAATTTTAATTCAATTTTTAAGTAGTAGCACCCTCACCCGAACGCTATCAGACAATCAAAATTTGGTGAAAACGTAAATAAAAATTTATTTCTTCAAAATTTAATAATTCAAATCATCAGAAAATCACCTGATATCTAGTAGGGACTGACCCCTACCCAATCCTGTAGAATAGAGAATTTTATACCAATTTTAAAGGAGTAGCATCCTCACCCGAACGCTATCAGACAATCAAAATTTGGTGAAAACGTAAATAAAAATTTATTTCTTCCAAATTTAATAATTCTAATCATCAGAAAATCACCTGATATCTAGTAGGGACTGAGCTTTACCTAATCCTGAAGAGTAGAGAATTTTAATTCAATTTTTAAGTAGTAGCACCCTCACCCGAACGCTATCAGACAATCAAAATTTGGTGAAAAAGAAATGAAAAATTTATTTCTTCAAAATTTAATAATTCTAATCATCTAAAAATCACCTGAAATCTAGTAGGGACTGACCCCTACCCAATCCTGAAGAATAGAGAAATTTAATTCAATTTTTAAGTTGTAGCACCCTCACCTGAACGCTATCAGACAATCAAAATTTGGTGAAAACGTAAATAAAAATTTATTTCTTCCAAATTTAATAATTCTAATCATCTAAAAATCACCTGAAATCTAGTAGGGACTGACCCCTACCCAATCCTGAAGAATAGAGAATTTTAATTCAATTTTTAAGTAGTAGCACCCTCACCCGAACGCTATTAGACAATCAAAATTTGGTGAAAAAGAAATGAAAAATTTATTTCTTCAAAATTTAATAATTCTAATCATCAGAAAATCACCTGATATCTAGTAGGGACTGACTCCTACCCAATCCTAAAGAATAGAGAATTTTATATCAATTTTAAAGGAGTAGCAGGTCCACCCGAACGCTATAAGACAATCAAAATTTGGTGAAAACGTAAATAAAAATTTATTTCTTCCAAATTTAATAATTCTAATCATCAGAAAATCACCTGAAATCTAGTAGGGACTGACCCCTACCCAATCCTGAAGAATAGAGAATTTTAATTCAATTTTTAAGTAGTAGCACCCCCACCCGAACGCTATCAGACAATCAAAATTTGGTGAAAACGTAAATAAAAATTTATTTCTTCCAAATTTAATAATTCTAATCATCAGAAAATCACCTGATATCTAGTAGGGACTGAGCTTTACCTAATCCTGAAGAGTAGAGAATTTTAATTCAATTTTTAAGTAGTAGCACCCTCACCCGAACGCTATCAGACAATCAAAATTTGGTGAAAACGTAAATAAAAATTTATTTCTTCCAAATTTAATAATTCTAATTATCTAAAAATCACCTGAAATCTAGTAGGGACTGACCCCTACCCAATCCTGAAGAATAGAGAATTTTAATTCAATTTTTAAGTAGTAGCACCCTCACCCGAACGCTATCAGACAATCAAAATTTGGTGAAAAAGAAATGAAAAATTTATTTCTTCAAAATTTAATAATTCTAATCATCAGAAAATCACCTGATATCTAGTAGGGACTGAGCTTTACCTAATCCTGAAGAGTAGAGAATTTTAATTCAATTTTTAAGTAGTAGCACCCTCACCCGAACGCTATCAGACAATCAAAATTTGGTGAAAACGTAAATAAAAATTTATTTCTTCCAAATTTAATAATTCTAATTATCTAAAAATCACCTGAAATCTAGTAGGGACTGACCCCTACCCAATCCTGAAGAATAGAGAATTTTAATTCAATTTTTAAGTAGTAGCACCCTCACCCGAACGCTATCAGACAATCAAAATTTGGTGAAAAAGAAATGAAAAATTTATTTCTTCAAAATTTAATAATTCTAATCATCAGAAAATCACCTGATATCTAGTAGGGACTGACCCCTACCCAATCCTAAAGAATAGAGAATTTTATATCAATTTTAAAGGAGTAGCAGGTCCACCCGAACGCTATCAGAGAATCAACATTTAGTAAAAACGAGAATAAAAATTTATTTCTTCTAAATTTAATAATTCTAATCATCTAAAAATCACCTGAAATCTAGTAGGGACTGACCCCTACCCAATCCTGAAGAATAGAGAATTTTAATTCAATTTTTAAGTAGTAGCACCCTCACCCGAACGCTATCAGACAATCAAAATTTGGTGAAAACGTAAATAAAAATTTATTTCTTCCAAATTTAATAATTCTAATCATCAGAAAATCACCTGATATCTAGTAGGGACTGAGCTTTACCTAATCCTGAAGAGTAGAGAATTTTAATTCAATTTTTAAGTAGTAGCACCCTCACCCGAACGCTATGAGACAATCAAAATTTGGTGAAAACGTAAATAAAAATTTATTTCTTCCAAATTTAATAATTCTAATCATCAGAAAATCACCTGATATCTAGTAGGGACTGACCCCTACCCAATCCTAAAGAATGGAGAATTTTAATTCAATTTTTAAGTAGTAGCACCCGCACCCGCACGCTATCAGACAATCAAAATTTGGTGAAAACGTAAATAAAAATTTATTTCTTCCAAATTTAATAATTCTAATCATCAGAAAATCACCTGATATCTAGTAGGGACTGAGCTTTACCTAATCCTGAAGAGTAAAGAATTTTAATTCAATTTTTAAGTAGTAGCACCCTCACCCGAACGCTATCAGACAATCAAAATTTGGTGAAAAAGAAATGAAAAATTTATTTCTTCAAAATTTAATAATTCTAATCATCAGAAAATCACCTGATATCTAGTAGGGACTAACCCCTACCCAATCCTGAAGAGTAAAGAATTTTAATTCAATTTTTAAGTAGTAGCACCCTCACCCGAACGCTATCAGACAATCAAAATTTGGTGAAAACGTAAATAAAAATTTATTTCTTCCAAATTTAATAATTCTAATCATCTGAAAATCACCTGATATCTAGTAGTGACTGCGCCCTACCTAATCCTGAAGAATAGAGAAATTTAATTTAATTTTTAAATAGTAGCACCCTCACCTGAATGCTATCAGACAATCAAAATTTAGTAAAAAAGTAAAAAAAAAAATTATTTGATACAAATTAAATGATTCCTACCATCTAAAAATCACTTGAGTTGTAGTAGGAATAATATTAGGCCCTACACTATCCTGAAGGATAGAATATTCATATAATATTCCAAATAATATTTCTAGAATAAATATTTTTGTAATATTCTAAATTGTTTTTGTAGTATATTCCATTGAAATATTCTTCTACATTTCAATAAAATATTCTTTCTTTATTCCATTGTAATATTCCTACACATTTTTTCAAGGATCTTTTAATGTGTCTGACATTTTGATAGTCCTAAGGTATGAATGAAATATTTTAATGAAATATTCTCAATCCTTTCAGTGAATATTCCATGAATTTAAATGAAATATTCCACACTATTCGGGTATAATATTGAAAATTTAATTTAATTCAATTTCCTAGACGAATTAACAAGTTCATTGACGAATTCAATGAAGCAAAAATTTTTGTTTCTGTCACAAAATGCCTGGAAAATTTCATCTCCTCTACATTTGGTGAAATTGTTTTTAACCAGCACTTTGTTTGATCATACAAATCAAGTTGTCGAGTCAAACGACAGTCAATTAACTTCCGTTCACCCCCTAACCAACATGATTTCAAAGCTCTCCTATATATAGTAGAGAGGGAGAGTCTCTCTCTTTCTCTCTCTCTCGCTCTTGTCCCCTTGTCGAAGTGACATAAAGCCTAGCCCGTTCGTTACCTAATCACATTTGGCACCGCGAGGTCTGAAAGGGTTAACCTCCGTTTCGAAGCAAAGGTCGAAACGCGCCTAGAGAGCGGATGTATATTTCCGTGTTTCTCTCGGAGAAAATGAGACGACCGAGAGAGAGAGAGTGAGAGAGAGAGAAGAATTGTGACTCGAGATTTGGACTCTCTGATGAGAGACGAAAAGGATAAAGGGGGGTGGAGATGGAAAATGGGGAAAAAAAGTGAAATTGAAAATGAAAACCCAACGGAAAGAGGGTTAACAGTATAAAACGAGAATGAAAGGAATGAGAGAGAAGAGGAAAAGAGAATTCCGCAGGTGAAAGAAAAAAAATTGTGTGAAGGGGGTAAAAAATTGAATGCGAGAAAAAAGGTTTGAAACTCTTGTTGCAAGAGAGAAGAAAGAATTAAATGTGAGATGGAAGGAGAGAGTTCAAGCAGGGTCAAAAAGGGGTTAAAGCAAAAAAAAAAAGAAAAGAAGCAGAAAAAAAATATATATACCAGACACACAACTTTTGTATCTGAATACTGATACACATACGCGAAAGGGAAAAAAAAAATTTCCGCGCTCTGCGAGTTTCACGTTTTTATTGTTCTGTATAAAATATTAAAAGTAAGAGATTTTTCAGATGTTTATTTTTTCGCGGCAAAAAAAGGAGAAAAAAGATTCTAAACTGCGTAAAAAAAAGGTATTATTTTAGGCTTTGTACAGTGAAGGAAAATAAAAATACCTATAAAGGTGTAATTTGGAAAAAAACCACTTTGGGAATTAAATTAAAGTGTCAAGAGAAAAAGAGTCTCTCTCTTTCTCAATTGAAAGATGTATGTCGAAAATTCGGTTTTCAAAAGAAAACATGAGATAAAAAAAGCAGTTTAAAAAAAAACTTTTTGAATAAATATAAATGTACAATAAATAATAAATGGAAAAAATAGGATAAAATAATAAATTAAAAAAAAGGATCGAAACTTTTTGAAAAGTGTCAACATTTGAAAATTAATGCAAAATAAAAGATGCAGTATTTTCTTCCAGCGCTGAATGTATAATATATTTTGGTTACTATACTTTCTCTCTCTGTGTGGATTTTTGAATTTTTGGTCGTAATGTTTTTTTTCTTCCCGTGAGCTTTGAAAAAATGTTTGAAATTGTATTTTTAGAGGAATTACTTTTTGAGCTTTAATAAAAGCTACATTTTTTTTTATTCTGTGGGATTTTATAAAAACATCAAAATAGAATTTTCAGGAAATTTTACTTTTGAGCTTCAATAAAAATTATTATTTTTCTTTATTTGCTTGTTGGATTTTACAAATAGCTTTAAAGTCGACTTTTGGAGCTTTTACGAAAGGTAAAATTTCTTCTATTTGCCTGATGTGTTTTACAAGCAGCTTTAAAATGAAAATTTGAGAGAATTCATCTTTTTGAGTTTTTAAAAAAGCTTTACATTTTTTTCTATTTAATTTGTGGGTTTCACGAAAAGCTTTAAAATAAAATTTTAAGAGATTTACTTTTTGAGCTTTTAGAAAAGCTACAATTTTTATTCTATTTCCTTGGTGAGTTTTACGAAAAGCTTTAAAATGAAATTTGTAAGAAATTTAGCTTTAGGAGCTTTTATAAAAGCTACAAATTTTTTTTTTCAATTTGTTTGGTGAGTTTTACAAAAAGCTTCAAAATAGAATTTTGAGGAAATTTAACTTTAAAAGTTTTACGAAAGCTCCCCTTTTTTCTATTTTGTTGGTAGGTTTTAGTAAAACGAGCTTTTACGGAAGCTTGAATTTTTTTTATTTACTTGGTGGATTTTGTAAAAATCTTAAAATTAAATTTTTAGTAATTTTTTTCTACTTGGCGGAATTTACAAGAAGCTTTAAACTAAAAAATTTGAGAGAATTTTGCTTTTTGGAGCTTTTACAAAAGCTGTAAATTTTTTTCTATTTGGTTGGTTTCTCTAAAAGCTGTAAAATAAATTCTTGAGAGATTTACTTTTTGAGCTTAAAAGCTACAATTATTTTTTAATTACTTAGCAGACTTTACAAAAACCTTTAAAATCTAATTTTAAGAAAATTTTACTTTTGGAGCTCATATAAAAGCAAGAAAGTTCAAATTATCTCAAATTATCAAAAAAAAGTTTTTTGGAATCAAAAATTTTCCCTCAATAAAAGCAAAAATTTTTCTTTCTTTGATTTTAGGTTTTTATATAAAAAAAATATTCTAATTTTAATTTTTTCAGAAAAATTTCCTTGTTTTTATATATTATTTTTTCTAAAGAACGAATTTTTAAATAACTCAAAAAAGTGAATGCAATTAATTTTTTGTAAGAGATAAATTCCTTTTTGTGGAAAAAAATTGTCGTGCGTATTAATTTTTTTTAAGTCGTAATTTATAATATGTATAATAATTATAATTTCCCATCTCTATATTCTACAACTTTATAATTAGAGTAAAATTTATTTCTTCATTCCCAGACTTATTATTATTATTATAAAAATAAATTCCTCAAATTCATAATAGATGAAAACTTTGAATGAGTTTAGAAACAATTTAGACACAAATTGAATTATTCGTTAATTTAGATGAAGAGAGTTTCAAATTGAAATTTTTGTATACGACATATAATTAATTAAAAATTAATTAAAACATTTTTCAATTTCAGGAATTCTTTCTGGATTGGATAGTAGGTCCATAATCAACTAATGGTGAGTTTTTCTCTCTTTAATTTTCCAATATAGCACTATTATTTTTTGAGTATACAAGAGAATGTTATATAATTATATATTTTTGAGAATATTTCATTTTAAAGTCCTCGGGACGACGTACGTATATTGCCACTTTATATGAGTTGACAGTTTGTATTTTTTGTTTTCTCAAAGCCATGCTTTTCAAAGGAATAATAAATGAAAGAAAAAATTTGTTAAACAACTAAGTTAAAGTGTATTCGGATTTTTTTTCTCTACTTTATTATTTTTTACTCGATTTGTATAGAACAAATTTTTTTTCTCTGCAAAATTATAATTTATATAGATAAATATTTATTTTATTTTTAACAACAAATTTCCAATAGTAACTACAATTATTAGCAAAAAAAAACTATCAGTAAAAAACAATCGTCAGTAAAAAAAAAATTATTATACTAAAAATAAAAAATTTTTAATGGAAAAATAACATTATTTATTATCAACTAATTCAAAGTTTAAGAAAGAAACTTTTATTATTCTATATGGAAAAAATAATTTCCATTTTGTTTTTCAATTTTAAATTCGCTTAATATTTTTTAACGTTACACAAAGTCTATTAAATTTTCCATGAATTTTAAGTTAGATGTCAATTTTTTTCACATATATATTTTCTAGAATCGTAAAAAAATTTATTTTTCTCATGGGAGAAAACGATGGTTGTTTCTTTACAAATATTCAATATGACTTGAGCTGTGTGTCATAATTATTTACTAGCACATTTTTTCTTTAACACTTTGAAAAGTAATCTCGTGAATGTAAAAAAAGTTTACTTTCCGGTCTCATAAAAAGAAAATTGTGAAGGTCAAAATTTTTTTTGATTAAAGAATACAGCAAAACTTTTTAATTTCGAATGTTGGAAAAATTCCTCGTGAGAAGAAAGTGTCCAGGAAAATTTTTAATGAAAAATTTTAAAAAAAGGGGGGGGGTGGGAATTTTGAAGAAATTTGTTTGAAAATTCCAGAATATTTTTAGGAAAAATAAATTATATTTTCTTAATAAAATCTGTATAAAATTATTTTCAGGGAATTTCTAATTTTGTAATTTTACTTAAAAATCTTAAATTTTACAATTTTGAGATTTCTGGGGAATTTTTTTCGTTTTTGAAGAAGAGGGTAAAAAATGTTTTTTCTTAAAGTTGCGAATTTGTATATTTTATAAAAATCCCAGGGAAATTTTATGGAATTTTTAGGGAATTTTCTAATGCAGATTCTATAAAAATTCCAAATGGAAACGTCCTGGAAATTTTTTTACTAGGAAATGTTGCTGATTCAATTTTTTTTTCCTCCTGTAAATTCAAGAAAATGCTACAATTAGGAAAATTCTGTAGAAATTCCATGGAAATTCCATGCAAAATTCTAAGCAATTTCCGTGTAATTTATAATTTTGTAACAGTAGGAACAAAATTTACTGACCAAACGTAAAAGAAACAAATTTTTGTGAAATCGGTAAAATGTTGAAGTAAATTTAATTAAAATTCTTTTCAGAAAAATTACAAAAATTGTAAATTCTATGTATTCATCCTAATTTAATGAATTTTTATAGAAAAATCTACAGAATTTTTTATTTTTGTTGAAATTTTTGTGTTCCACTTAGATTCTCTATAAGATTTTTTTTTTAAAATTACGAAATGGAAAATTTTATAAAAATTCCATGAATACACAGAATATCCATGGAATTTTTGATAAAAGCTTTTATGAAAATTCCACGAAGGCAATTTTCCAGGTAATTTTCCAAAATGAAATACAATCAAAAAAATTTTTTTGTAATAAAATTCCTTGGGAAAATTACATAGATTTTCCTTAGAAAATCAAATCGTTGAAATCCATAAAAATATGTAATTTCTTTCAATAGAATTTTTACATTTATCAAAACATTCACATTCCACAAATTTGAATTTTTCTTTCTTTCATATAATTACAAATTTGAAATTTCATGTAAACATTTGCGGATTTCGCATACAAATTCCATGTAAATATTATGGAATTTCCATAGAATTCTTACAAAATTCCATTCATCGAAATTTTCCCATTGCACTTACTTCGAATTTTTTTTCCTTTCGTAAACTTCAAAAGTTGAAAATTCTATAGAAATTATCTGTAAATATTTATGTAATTTACATGTAAATTAAATATTAAGAAATTTCCATAGGATTCTTGCAAAATTACATTTATCAAAATTTTCCCATTGCACTTACTTCTAATTTTTTTTCCTTTCGTAAACTTTTAAAAGTTTAGTTTTAAAAAAAAAGTTTTTTAAAAAAAGTTTTTTTTTTGAAAATTCTATAGAAATTACATGTAAATATTTATGAAATTTACATGTAAATTCCATGGAAATATTAGGGAATTTCCATAGAATTTTTACAGAATTTCGGTATTTATAGAAATTTTCACATTCCACGTACTTTGAATTTTTTTTCTTTCACAAAATTATAAAACTAAATATTCTATAGAAATTCCATGTAAATATTGATTTAATTTACATGTAAATTCCATTGAAATATTATGAAATCTGCATAGAGTTTTTTCAGCATTTCTTTGATTCATCGTAATTTTTACATAATCTACATTCTTCTAATTTTTTTTTCGCAAAAAATTGTCAAAATGAAAATTTTATAGAAATTCCATGTAAATATTACAAAATTTACATAAAAATTATTTTGTACTTTACTTACTGTTAATTTTTACACGTAATTCTTTTTAAGGGTAGACGTTGAAAAAAATGATAAAAGGTAATTTTTTTATGAAAAAAATAGAATCACAAATTATAATAATTTAATTATCTGTATTAAAAATTAAAAATTAATTATCAATTATCAATTATAAATAACAATAAATTCAATAACAAAATATAAATTCCAAATCATTCTCTAGTAATGAAAAAAAAAAAATGTAACAATATTGTCCTTGAATTTCCTTGTGAACTATTCACGATCTTTCAATATGATCCTCACGAGGAAAGTCAAGTCCACGATCATTTTTTTTAACAGATCGATAGCGATCGTTTTTGAGAGTGGGGTGGGGAAATAAAAGAGGGGAATTCGCGCATGGCGAACGTAACCCTCTCCTCTCCCCCTTTCCTCACCCTTTACCTCCCCTTTCCCACCTTCACGTCGCGTGCTCTCTACCGACTTCAGTTCGTTCTCCGAGAACCGCGCTCGGGGTGATTCGCTCTGATTCTTGATTCGCAATTTCGCGAGTCTCGTTTCATTATAAATACATAAACAAATCGTGAATTGGATTTTTTTTCTCACTCTGACACGAGAAATTTTAGTTTATAAAAAAACGTCTCTTTTATTTTGCAATTGAAGGATTTTTGCAATTTAGAAGAAAAAGGGGAATTTTTGCAATTAACAAATTTGCAATTAAAAAATTTGCAATTAAAAAATTTGCAATTAACAAATTTGCAATTAAAAAAATTTGCAATTGCAAAAAAATTGCAAAAAAAAATAGGAAAAAGTTTCTTTTTATCTGTCGAAATATAGTCGAAAAAGGGGAGAAATAATTTTTTATTGTATGTGCGATTTTTCCTAAAGTACAAGTGTCGGGAAGTTTTTCTTTTCTCACTCTTTTGACATTGATGGATATTCCTTGGATAATTCTGAGTGAGAGGCGTGTATTGAAAGTCTAATCAGCATTCTTCGAATGTCACATACTACGGCGATGTACTTTTCTGAATGGGATGTCAATTGAAGATTTACAGTAAATATTTTCAGACAAGATTTACTGTAAATATTTCCAAGAGACGAGATTTTTGCAGTGAAGGGGAAAAAACGAGTTTTCAAGAAAAGATTTACAGTGTAAAAATTGCAAAGGAGAAGATTTACCGTGTAAAAATTGCAATAGAGAAGATTTACATTTTGGGAAAATTTTTTCGAAAAGAAGATTTCCAGTGGCAATAATAGCGGAGAGAAAAATTTACAGTAAAATTTTTAAGGAAAAGTTTACAGTAAAGAATTTTCAGAGAAAGTTTGCAGGAAATTTTGCAGAGAAGATTCCCAGTGAAAATTTCCAGAGAAAATTTCCAGAGAAAATTTACAGTATAAATTTCAGGAGAAAGTTTACAGTAAAAATTTGCAGAGAAGATTTACAAGTGTAAAAATTTCAAGAGAAGTTTAACAGGGAAAAATATCTAGAGAAGATTTAGACGAACAAATTTCAAGGAAGGATATTTACTGTAAAAATTACAAAAGAGAAGATTTACTGTAAAAATTGCAAACCGAAAGAAATTTACTGTAAAAATTTAAATTCAAGATTAAAAATTCCCAAAGAAGATTTACTGTAAAAGTTTGGAGACAAGATTTACAGTAAAAATTTCAAGAGAAGACTTGAAGTAAACATTTCAAGAGGAGAAGATTTACAGTAAAAATTCCCAGCGGGGATTTCCATCTACAGCAAATATTCTCAGAGAAAATTTACAGTGTAAAAATTTTAAGAGAAGATTAACAGTAAAGGGACGATTAATTGTAAAAATTTGCAGAACAGATTTACAGTAAAAATTTGCAGAGCAGATTTACAGTAAAAATTTGCAGAGCAGATTTTCGGTAAAAATTTGCAGAGAAAATTTACAGTAAAAATATTCAGAGAAGATTTAGAGGAAAAATAAAAAGAAAAAATTTGCAGAGAAGAAGATTTGCAGAGAATATTAACATTAAGTAAATGGTGAAAAATAGGAAAGAAAAAATCATTTCGCCCCAGATGAGAAATGGAGAGAATTGAATTGAAAATAGTCGTGGACAAATTGAGAAAATGATGTGTCGCGTGCAGGAATGCGTTGATTGTCTAAGTAAGCAATGAGTGGGCAAGTGTAGTGCTTCGGAAACATGATCGGTCACCAGCACCAGCACAAGTACAAGCAAGTACTTTGGTGTGTTGAGAGTGTTTCGAGGATCGGTGTTATTGTCGATTGGCACTAAAACATCACTGAGGTTGCACTACATCCTGCACAATTCTACATCGATTAAACTGCATTGCATCCTAACACCTCCGGCATCTGGTGGAAGTCCATCTCTCGTCATTTGTGAATTTACTCGGTCATCTGTTAATTTACTTCCAGTGCTGATGAAGTTACTCTTCATCTATATAACAGTGAATTGTGGTGTTTATTGTGTAGAAATTAACATACAACGTTTATAGTAACGTAAAAAGTAATTTTTCTCGAATCAAGTGTTTCATGACCTCCACCCAAAAAAAAAAGTGTCCAAGTGTTTTTTTTATTTTGCACTCAGCTGCAAATAAATAAAGTGAAAATTTGTGCCTACAATTGTCAAGCATAATTAGAAATTAGAATAGTTGTGCTAGTTCCTTGTGGAAATTTTCCAAATCCCTCAAAAGTGTTGTTTTGTGTCTCCCAGTTTTGTTTTTCTGCTTTTTTCTTTGAAACCTTGGAATCATTTGGAGAACGCAGGGCAAAACTGACAAGGTGAACGCGTCGTAAAGTTGCGCGCGGCAAAACGCTCATCACAATCCAAGAGGAATCTCTTCTTTACCCACTCAAGATTGCCTCACAGGTAAAGTTGAATTCTGAGTACGCACGTAATGAGTTCTTACACTTACAATTTCAAAGCGAGAACAACGCGTCAAACTAAAGATGATTTGTCGTTATTGCGAAACCAGTAGTGAGCTCAAAACTCATTCAGTTCTTGGTTGTTTTTTTTTCTGCTGTTTTTTTTTTTTAAGGCGAGGGATTAGCTTCGATTTTACACTTTAAAATTCTTCACGGTTTATATCTCGTCACTTTGGAATGTTTTGCTGTGTGAAAATGTGGATGAACTTTATTTTTCTTTGAGGAAGAGGTTTTAAATTATTTCAGTGTGGGAAAAAATTTTAATTCTGTAATATTTTTTTTTTTAATTTGATATTCATTGATGCAATATAATAAATCATTGTATTTTAAATGAATTGGTAAACTAGCTGATAGTTGGTAAAAGTTCTGATGAATTTTTGCTACGATTTGAGTAGATTCTACTGATGAATTAGTAAAGTTTTTCTAAACATTTTTTGCCATTTTTTTTACTATTTTTTACTATTTTTTACTATTTTGACTACTTTTGACTATTTTTGACAATTATTATATCATTTCTACTATTTTACTATTTTCTTACCATTTTATTTCCCACTTTTTTTTACTTTTACATTTTTTGTATTAATTTATGTTATTTACCAACAACAATTCAGGCGCTAAAGCGCGCGGATAACTTTTTACTGCCTTTTTTAAATAAAGTTAGCAATTTTAAAAATAATAGAATTTAAAAATTTTCTAATTTAAATTTTTGTTGAAAACACTAAAAAAAAATTCTATTTTAGAGAAATTACAAATAATTGCAGAAATTCAATTATTTTCAAAACAATTAAAAATAGAAATTGTGCAAATATTTTTCTTTTTTTTTCTCAAACAAGATAATAATTTTGTTAAAAAAAACTGTGATTCATAAACAAAAATAATGCAAAATAAATAAATTTTCTATTTCTCACAGTTGTTTAACAATTTTCTAATTTTGTTTAGAAGTAAAGAACAAAAATCTGCGTAATTTAAATTTGACAAAACATAATATTTAACAAAATTTTAGTATTTGAATGAAAAAAAATTATATTTGTCATTACAATTTTGAATTAATTATAAAATAAAAATAATTATAAAAAAAATTTGAATAAAATAAAATTAATAAATATATTTAAATAATAAATAAATCAAATTCATGAACCAGTCGCTAATTTTAATTCGTTAAAAATTTTGCCATTTATTGGCTCTTTGAAACAATCAAAATTTTAGTCAAACTTAACTAAGTTAAATTAGTAAAAACTTTTAGAATATTAGTAATTATTCACTGAAAATTTAGTACTTTTTGAATTTGAATTAGTTAAATCTAATTGGATTGCACGAAGTCTGTCAAATTAAATTGTAAAATTTCTACTAATCATCATTAGTTACTACCAATTTAAGTAACTAATAATTAGTTTAATTAACTCACGTCAGTAAAAATGAAATTTATTTCTTAAAAATAGTTTTTTTTTTAACTAATATTATTAATTATTAGTTAAATTCATTTTTAATTAATTTCAAAATGTCTAAAATTTCTGATAAAATTTATTTATTTATTAAAATTTGTATATTTTTCTCTTTTATTTTTTCACTAAAAATATGTTGTTTTTTCTAATTACAAAAGCGAGAGAAGAATTTAAGATAATCTACTAAAAATTAGTTATTCTTTTACTAATAATAAGTAATTATTTTTTACTAATTTCCGAAGCGAACAGAGAGTTTTGATTTAAATTAACTAAAAAGTAATGCAGTCAAATTAATATTTTAGTTTAAATAAACAATACAGTGAAAATAAATACAAAATTAATCTAAATATATTTTTGTTTTTCCAATTTTATTTTTCATACGGTCCATAAGTTTTGAAAATGAACAAAATTTCTTTTTTTTTATTATTATTATTATCATTATTTGAAAAAATCTCACTGAGTCAATATCCGCAGGAAAAATGTATATGATATATACATATAGGTACTTGAAAATTGTATACAAAAGATCTGATAAAAATGTATCTGACAAATCAACAATCTATTTGCACTTGTTTCTGAATGTCATATAACCTTTTGAACATTTTCAAAGCGACACTATTTTTTCCCCGTTTTTTTTTTGTCATTTTATTTTGTTCCAAATCGATGAAAAAAAAACTGCGTGTGATGGGAAAATGTTGTTTGCGTTAAATTCATTTCGAGAAAACGATGAATTATTGGCTCGACTGTGAGAAAAATATTGAATATCAAATAATATATATATATTTTATGTATTGATGATTTTAAATCACATTGAATTTTATTTGAATTCGAGAGGGAAAGAGAGGAATAGTTATTCATTTGACGAAATGTGCGAAGAGAAAATATTGAAAAGAGAGGTAAATTACAAATTTTTATTCTGTTTTTCATTTTTTTCTGTATTTCTTCTTTTTGGGATTTTTTCACTTTTGTTCGTTCTTTTCTAGTTGTTTTGTTTTTTTTTCGTTCTTTTTGTTATTTTCGTTTTGAATACAAATTTTTCTATATTTTCTACTGTAAACTATTTACCCAAATTTTTTCATCCGTGATATTTGTTTTTATATATTTTTTTTATTATTTATTAATTTTTATTTACTATTTTTTTTATTATTTATTAATTTTTATTTATTTATTTTATTTATTATTTATTAATTTTTATTTATTTATTTTATTTATTAATATTTTGTATTAATTATAAATCAAAAATAGTATTTACAAATTATTTTCAAAAATTAATTAGTGTCAATGGAAGATTACATAAAAAATGAATTACAAAAATTGAAAATAAAACATGTTTTTCTTTTTTCAAAAATGAGGGGTGAAAAAAAAATCGAATGTGATAAGCGGGAAATTCAATAGAAACTGACGATTCGCAAGTATACACATTCGGTGAAATAAATCGTCTGCGGAACTATACATACATATATGAGACGTGTTTCCAAGATATTCCTTGCACGATATTGCACTTATTCGCACTATACGAAATAGAACAGAATTGCCCCCGTTTTTTTTCCTAAAATAAATGGTCTCTGCAATACACACACACACACACACACTCACATAGACACACAAACGAAAAGAAATTGTCACGGTTATTAGATACAACTTTCGCTTCGCAAAAATATTCGCAGGCATTTTAACCTTCGCGGAGTTTTACCATATGAAATATGTAGAAAACATTTGTTTCAAAAAAAGGCATTTTTTCTCCTTTAAAAACTTTTTTTTTCCTCCAACTTCTCCCACGGACGATTTTCTGAAAATTTCTTCAGTTTTTCCATTTTTTCTTTTTTAGAAAAAATTTTTTCCATGTTTCATTTATTTGAATTTACAATTAATGTTTATTACTAGCAACAATTCGCGAGCGGCTAACTTTTTACTCACTTTTTTAAATAAAATTAGCAATTTTAAAAATAATAGAACGTAAAAAATTTTAATTCCAATTTATTTTCATAAAAATGAAATATGAATTGGAATATAGTTTTAATATTATTATAATTATAGTAGAATATATTCTGACGTAGGGAATTTAGAGAAAAGTCAGGAATTTTGATTAAAAGTACTGAAAGACATTAAATTTTTTAAATTCATAAGAAAATTCTGAATTTTTGTATCTTTTGTATGCCACATTAACTATGAAATGACCACAAATTATAATTCAAAACCTTTAATTTTTTCAATTTTTGAAAGTAATTTCTTTTTAAATAACTTAAATCTTGAACAACTATCATAAAATAATTACTTATAAATTATTAAATGTATAATTTTACTCAAATATTTCAAAATTAATTCAATTTTAAAAGAGCTGCGTTTATAATTTTCATAAATAAGTGAAGTTCAAACGGTTTCAATTTGAAATTTTATAAAATTTTATAAAATTTCAATTTTTAAAATTAATTTAATTACAAAGTTTAAAGTAGGAAAATTTTTGAGAAATTTTAATAATTCAAAATCTTCTAAAATTGATTTAATTTGTCAATAAATATTAAATTAATTATTAAAAATAATGGATTTATAGAAGAATTTTAGTTAAAAATACTAAAAAAATTAAATTTTGGAGAAATTACAAATAATTGCAGAAATTCAATTATTTTCAATAGTAATAAAATTCTTATCACAAAATTTAATTATGTTCAAAATTAAAAAAATCTCATCAAAATCTCAATTATCTTTATAAATAAGAAAATTCTACTTCAAAATACAATTATTTTCAAAAATTTTAATAAAATTCTTGTCAAAATTTAAATTATTTTCAAAAATTTTCCTCATTTCAATAATTTTTAATATCTCTATTTTAATAAAACTATTCAAAAGAAATCAATTATTTAAAAAAAATTTTAATAAAATTCTTGTCAAAATTTAAATTATTTTCAAAAATTTTCCTCATTTCAATAATTTTCAATATCTCTATTTTAATAAAACTATTCAAAAGAAATCAATTATTTAAAAAAAATTTTAATAATAAAATTGTACATACCCAAACATTTAATTATTTTCATAAATAATAAAAATTTCACAGGAATTCAAATATTTACAAATTTTTTATAAGTTTCTTTGCAAATATTCAATTATTTTCAGAAATAGTAAAAGTCATCGCAGAATTTCAATTATTTTTAATATTTTTAATTATTTTAATCAAATTCCTTGAAAAATGTAACTATTCTAAAAAAATTTTATTAAAATTCGTCAAAAGAATTCAATTATTTAAAAGTTTGTTAATAAAATTCTTTAATAAGAATTAAATTTTAAGAAACATTCAATTATTCAATAAATAATTTTCTTTTGTATTTAAATAATTGAATTCTCGTAGAATTTTCTAATAAAAATTAATTTGAAAATGAATTTTAGTTTAAATTTTAGATAATAGAATATGAAAATAATTTTTAAGAAGTTACAATAACAATATTCTTATAATTTAAAATAATGATTTTAACACTTTTTGAAAATCTCAATTCCTATGGAAAAATAATAATAATTAAATATTTATTTAAAAAAGAAGCTACGCATGTTTTTGAATAATTTTGCAATTAAAGAATTTCGTAAACAAATGGAATAGAACATTTTTTTGAGTAAAATTTTTTCCTTTATTTTCTAAAAATTCAAAAATTTTCAATTAAAATTTGTAATTGACAAATGGAATTTATAAACATTTTTTTCCTTTATTTTTGAAAAACTTTGAATTTTTTTAAAACAATTGTAATTGAAATAGAAATTTTGTTAAAGAAAAAAGCATATAATAAATAAAATTGGTATTTTCCCCAAAAATTAATATTTTTTTCCCTCCAAAAAGAAAATTATATAGAAAAATAAAATTAATTTATTCCACTATTTAATTATTTTCCCCAAAAAAAATTAATACTTTTTTCCCCACCAAGAAGAAAATTATATAGCAAAATAAAATTTCACTTCACGTAAAATAAAATATTCCTCTAAATTCTATTAGTCGAATTTTGTTTTTTTTTTTGCGCTGACAAAAATTGAAACGAGAGGGAAAAAAAATTTTTTTCTTCGAGATTTATATATTCATGTGAATGAAATGAAAAAGTTTTTATTCACAATGAACGTATATGAATATTTAATCTGTTTCTTTAGCCGTAATAAACCAAAGCTTTTTTTCTCTACCCTGGAATTAAATAGAAAACTTGCAAATGATGAAAATCTGGAACGACATAATTCAAAGATAAATGATACGTTTTTTTCTCTATCATTTTTTTTTTTTCATTTTTTTTCGAAAAAGAGATCTTTTGAAATGAAATATTTGTAAAACCTGCTTTTACTTTCGTATTTTGATATTTACAATAGCTGAAGGGAAATAGACTTGATTCAGACCTAAATCCCCAGCTTACCTGCAACTGTCACAGTCTGCATACAAATTATTTACTTGCGCTGAAATCACGTAAATCTATGAGTTCGAAAAAGTGGAAAAATAAACAAGGAATTTTGTTTTGTTTTGTTTTGATGTTGCAAAAGATCTACATGTAGGACTTGTTTTTTTTGTTTTGTTTTTTTTTTTTTTGCTTTTTTCAAGTTGTACGATTTTATAGAGAGACAATAGTGTGCACGCATTGCAATCGATAGAACAACTTCACTCTCTATCAATTTTTATGAATGCGCACTTGAAACTGGTTTCAGCATTTATATATATATTTGTATGTACATATATATATATATATATATACCAACTACCAACTCTGCAATTAGTATCTTGCCCGCACAGTATTAAGGATCTGCTCGTTATTTTATTGGTCTACAATTATCGCACTTTTACCACTCTTCGTGATTATTATATTTTTATAAAACAAATCTCTCCGATGTATAATTATTTTAAACGCCTTGAAACGGCGGCGAAAAATGTAATTTTCTGCTCTTTTTTTTTAATTTAGTTTTTGCGGAAGTAAATATCTCAATTAGTAAACATTATGTTTATTTTTTGAAATACACTTTAATGGACTTTGTTGCATTCGAATTCTTTTTTCCACTTGTTTCGGTATTTTATTTTTACTTTGTTGCATTTGAACGATTTTTTTGTACTTTTGCTGCGATATTTTGTTTCTATTCTTGCATTTGGTTTTTTTTTTATTTTTCTTTATATTTATTTTATTTGTTGTATAAATTTTTTCCCAAAAAAATATTTTCCTAATAAATTAGTAGAAATTACTGTTTACTAGTCAAATTTACAAATTCAAAAGCAAATTTCAGTTACTAATTCAAATTAGTAAATATTTTGACTAATTCAAAGTTAGAGAGTATATAATATTTATTTATTTATAAGTTTGATTTATTTATTTTTTTCAAGTTTTGTTTATTTTCTAATTTAAATTTAGAAAATAAACTTAAAAATAAATAAATTTTTGTAATTAATTACATATAAAATTAAGTCTTTTTTTAAATTTAGTTTTATATATATTTTTTTAAATTCAAAAATATTCTCATATTTACAATGTTAATTTCTTTTTTTAAAAAGTATTTCGAATAAAAATTTTCCTATTCCTAAGGAATTGTTTACCGTGAAATATTTTTAAAAATTAGAAAAACAAGTTTTTGTCAATTTCATATAAAATATTAGAATTATTTCACGAAAAAGTGTTAAATCAAATAATTAATGCGAGAGCAGGTTTTATCTCTTGAGTAATCGACTCTTAAGTAAATGTTTCTCTTGTTTTGTACTTAACACTTAAAATAAAAAAATAAAAAATTCTAACATTAATGTAGAAAAATAGAGAAAAAAATTAAAGCGAAAATAATTTTTTCCTCTTAAATATTTAACTTTTGTAAAGTTTACAAACTTTATAATAAAGAACTGAAAATTGCTTTTTAATTTTACATAGAAAAACTTTCTTTACATTTTCTTTTTTAATAATAATTTGAATACATGAATTAACAAGTAAAGTTGAAATTAAAATTAAAATTAAAATTCTTTTTAAATAACTGAATTCTTCAAGAACTATCTTAAAATTATTACTAATAAATTATTTAATATGTAATTTCACTTAAATATTTCAAAATTAATTGAATTTTAAAAGAGTTGAACTTACAATTTTCACAATTAGATGAACTTCAGAATGTTTCAATTTAAAATTTTATAAAATTTAATTTTCAATGAATTTAATTATAAATTTTAAAGAACTTAGATTTTTGCAAAATTTTAATAATTCAAATTCTTCTAAAATTTGTTTTTGTTAATATATATATATATATATTTAAATAATTATTAAAAATAATGAATTTATGGAAGAATTTTAACAAAAAACACAAAAAAGAATTGAATTTTGAAAAAGTTACAAAATGTTTGCAGAAATCCAATTATTTTCAAAAGTAATAAATAATCAAATTTTTCTCCAAAATTCAATTATTTTCAAAAATTTGCAACAATTGAATGATTTTCAATATTTACTAATTTAATAAACAATTCGATTTTTTAGAAATTTTTTCCTTAATATTAAATTATTTTTATAAATAATAAAAATTTCACAGGAATTCAATTATTTACAAATTTATTAGAAATTTCTTTGTGAACATTCAATTATTTTCTTAAATAATAAAAATTTCAGAGGAATTCAATTATTTACAAATTTATTAAAAATTTCTACGCAAACATTCAATTATTTTCGTAAATAATAAAATTTTACAGGGATTCAATTATTTTTGTAAATAGTAAAATTCTTTTTAGAAGTTCAATTATTTTTATAAATAATAAAACTCATCGCCGAATTTCAATTATATTATTTTTAATACAATTTTAATCAAATTTCTCGAGAAAGAAGGGAATTAGTCTTAAGTTTTAATTTTTTTTTTTTTTTATGAAAATAATAATTGAATTCCTGTGAAATTTTTATTATTTATGAAAATAATTCAATATTTGCATACAATTTTATTAAATTTTTTTTTAAATAATTGAATTCTTTTTGGGAAATTTCATTAAAATAGTAGATATTGAAAATAATCGAAATAAGAAATTTTTGTGAAAATAATTGAAATTAGGACAAGAATTTTTTTTTATATTTATGAAAATAATTTAACTTTGGAGAAGAATTTTGTTATTTCTAAAGATAATTGGGATTTTTACGAGAATTTTTGTCAAATTTTGAACATAGTTAAATTTTTTTTGCAAATAATTGAATTTCTGCAATTATTTATAATTTCTCCAAAATTGAATTTTTTTTTAGTGTTTTCAAGAAAAATTTAAATTAAAAAATGTTTAAATTCTATTATTTTTAAAATTGCTAATTTTACTTGAAAAAGGCAGTAAACAATTGGACTTGAAAATTCTTAAAGAACTTTTTGAAAAATTATTAAAAATAATGGATTTAATAGAAGAATTTTAGTTAGAAATTATAGAAAATAATAATTGAATTAAAATGATGAAACTAATTTTGAAGAAGTTACAGTAATAAATTGCTAATATTATAAAATAATGATTTTATCACTCCGTAATTTTTAATTATTATAAAACATGAATCCGAGAGTCTTCGACTCGGAGTGATCGATTTTTTCATGTTTTTTTAAATAATATTCATTAGTTTTTGAATTTAAAAAATTTGAAATTAATATTTTTTCGAGTATCTAATAATTTTTAGAGTGAATTAAAATATTCTTTAGGGTCAGGGAAAAAATCAAATTTTTGCCTGGAAATCAGGGAAAAACAAAATTAAATTTTTTTGTGGTAACCCTTTATAAATAAAATACAAAACATACATATATCTTCATAATTTGTTTTCTGAATACAAATATCCTTAAACGATCGCACACAAAGCGATACATAAATATTTTCCAAAATAGATAATTACAGTTGACAATTATCATAATTGTGATCAGAATAATAAATGTGATTAATCTCCAGTTCTATAGTAATAAAAAGAAGAATTATCATAGAGAAATGATAATTTTCTATCCTTCTATGACCCTATAAAAGAGCATACTGAAAAGATACTTATAACTGTGAATAGAATATCAGATTATTCATTTATCAAAGTTGAAGTGTGAAAAAAAGTCAGTAAATTAGGGAAAAATTATTAATAATCCTATATATATAATGTCTCGCCGTCTTTCTTTATATCAAAAGGAAAAAAATTATGAAAATATAAATAAAGAGGCGCAAGAATCGCGTAGGTAGAGAGAAGAGTATCATCAAACAAAACTGGATTCTTTCCTCGCCCTCGAGGAACTCGTCTTAGTTTCAGGTCGAACCTATCTCGACGAAAAATCTATGTCAACTGACATGTTGACACGTGTTCGGACGTAGCACGAGACTCCATAGAAGTCAGGTAACTGGAATGCCGCAGTGTCAGATTTCAGTTTATATGTGTTTGAATCACGCATATATATAGTTATTTTGTATATACATACATATCACAGCTTTGCAAAAAAATAGATGCAATTTTGTGTATATTTATTTTTTTTTTGGTTGCAACTGTGAGAAATACAAACACTATTTTCATATTTCTGTTATAAATTCCAAAACAAAAAAAAAACAAAAAGTTCCCGAGAAAAAATATACATTTAAAGGGTCATGTCATTCTGGACTATATCATGTTGCCTGATTTTAGATTTCATTTTGTTATGAGGCCGCTATCTTAGCTACCTTTTTCCTGTCATGATGCGCTCTATAAAAGACATCAAGTCAAATGGCTCATTTTATTTCGTGAATCTCCTCTGGATTATACTCGAAAGAAAATAAGGGGAAAAAAATATACTTTTCCTCTCACAAATGCATTTTTCATGTTCCGTGTGGTGGAAATTGAAAATTGGTCCTAAACTTGATTCTGTTCTATTTTGAGTATTTTGACCCTTTTATTAATCCAAGTCCATTTTGTTGAAAGTATAACTGAATCCTGCGATAATTTGTTTATTATTCTATTTCATTGTTCATTTGTTTTTCTATTTATTTTTTATTTTCTCTTATTTATTTCCTATTATTTGGTTTTTATTAATAATTTTGATTATATAATTTTTTAAAAATATTTTAATATTTAATAATATTTAACATTTAATATTTAATTATTATTATCTTTCCAAAGGAATTCAGATTTTCAAAAAATTCAAATGCAAACCTTTTTTAAATTCAACATCTTTAAAAATATTGTTATGAAACATGAAGATATAGATTACTACGAGTCTTCGACTCGGAGTGATCGATTTCTTCATTTTTTTATAACAATTAAAGATAATCGAGAGATAAAATAATTATTATTTTATGTTATACAAATATTGTTACTGTAACTTCTTAAAAATTATTTTCATATTCTATTATCTAAAATTTAAACTAAAATTCATTTTCAAATAAATTTTTATTAGAAAATTCTACGAGAATTTAATTATTTAAATACAAAAGGGAATGATTTATTAAATAATTGAATGTTTCTTGAAATTTAATTCTTATAAAGAATTTTATTAACAAATTTCAAATAATTAAATTCTTTTGACGAATTTTAATACAATTTTTTAGATTAGTTACATTTTTCAAGAAATTTGATTTTATTGTATTAAAAATATTAAGGATAATTAAAATTCTGCGATGAGTTTTATTATTTCTAAAAATAAATTAATTATTGAGAAGAAACTTATAAAAAATTTGTAAATATTTTAATGCCTGTAAAATTTTTATTATTTATGAAAATAATTAAATGTTTGCGTACAATTTCATTAAAATTGTTTTTAAATAATTGAATTCTTTTAGGTAATTTGATTAAAATAGTAAAAATTGAAAATGATTTAAATGAGGAACATTTTTGAAAATAATTGAAATCTTAACAAGAATTTTATTAAAATTTTTGAAAATAATTGAATTTTGAAGAAGAATTTTTTTGTTTATTAAGATAAGAATTTTAATTTTGTCGAGATTTTTTTTTTAAATTTTGAACATACAAATTGAATTTTCTGATAAGAATTTTAATACTTTTGAAAATAATTGAACACTCTAAATCTGAATCAGTGAAAATTTCACTGATTCAGATTTAGAGTGAATGCAATCATTTGTAACCTTTCCAAAATTCAATTTTTTTAGTGTTTTTTAAATTCTTCCATAATTCTATTAGTCTTTAAAAATTAATTAAATATATATTGACAAATTAAACTAATTTTAGAAGATTTAAAATTATTAAAATTTTTCAAAAATCTAAGTTCATTAAAATTTCTAATTAAATTAATTAAAAATTGAAATTTTATAAAATTTCAAATTGAAACCGTTTGAAGTTGATTTATTTATGAAAATTGTAAACGCAACTCTTTTAAAATTGAATTAATTTTGAAATATTAAGGTAAAATTATTGATTAAATAATTTATTTATTTTATTATATTTGTTGAAGATTTAAGTTACCTATTTAAAAAGGAATTTTTGTCAGAAATTGAAAAAATTGAAGATTTTCTGTTAGAATTCGTGGTAATTTCATAGTCTATAAGTCAATCAAAAAAGACACAAAAATTCAGAATTTTCTTATGAATTCTAAAAATTTAATTTTTTTCAGTACTTTTAATCAAAATTCTTGACTTTTCCCTGAAATCCCTATGTCAGAATATATGATTATTATAATTATAATAATTTAAAAACTATATATATATACCAATTATATTTTATTTTTATAAAAAAATACTTTAATTAAAAATTTTTTCGTTCTATTATTTTTAAAATTGCTATTTTATTTTAAAAAAGTGAGTGAAAGTCAGCTGCGCGAGTAAGCGCGCGAATTGTTGCTAGTTTAAATTTAATTTACATTAAAATTAAATAAATAGAAGTTGAATGAAAATATTAAATGCATATTTTTCATTTTTTTTAAATTTGAATTTAATTTCAAATTTAATTTCAATTTACATAATATTAATATTTCTATATTGAAATAAAAAAATATAAATTTTAAATATAAATTTGAATTTAAAAATTATCAAATTAATTTTTCGTATAAATTCATTGCTTTTTAGCTAAGTGCATTATTATTAATTTACAAAATATTATTTACAAATAATATTCGAAATAATAATTATATTAATGAATATTAATTTCATTGTAAAATATTGACTACTTTCTTTTATCAAAACATTATATACCGGTGAATATTTAAATTTAGTCAATAATTAATTATTCAATCAATCATTTAAATTTTATTAATAAATCCGTTCAGTTGATTTAATTAATAATTCATCAATTAATTAGTATACAATCTCTATTCCGTAAATCTCTACTCAGTAAACTAATAATACCAATGGCTACTCAGGTTTAAAGCAGCAAATTTATATTAGTTATCCCGTCTTTCAAAAAAAAAAAAAAAAAATATTAATAACTGACCTCATTTTTGTCAAAAATATTTGGAAAAGAAAAATAATAAATTTTTTTTTTGAGGCTGACAATTAAATTTGCAATAAAAAAAAATGTTGATATTATTTCATCTCTCGTTAGAAAGTGTCGGAACAGTATATACCAAATTGGCACAACTCACAAGATCCAATCTTTCAATTAACAGTATCAAATCCTTTGGGTGGAATTTTATTTAATAAAATTGAATCGAATCTGGTTAGTGGGTGAAATGACTAGGCTGTTAGTTAAATTTGTGTCCGTTGAAATTGAAGAAGATTTTTTCTCTGAAGGGAAAATTTTATTCTGTTTTTAATTTAGTGGACAAAGTTTTCTTTTGTGAATTTTCATAATTTTTTTTCCCATGATTTTTGCTGGTGAATCATTGAATTATCACTGAAAAATCACAATATTAATAATCGCTGACTCATCAAGAGTAATCATTGATAATTTTTTATTCATAAAAAAACTCGTATTTTAAGTGAAAATTTTGGTTGACACTTGAATTTATTTTCGATTAATTTGAATTCGTTGAAAATAAACAATTTTCTGTCAAATTTTTACTGATTTTTAACTTTCACAATGGTAGAGAAAAATAACTAATTGTCATTGAAAAAAACAACTGAATTAACCAAAATTTTTAATTGTAAAAATATATTAAAAATACTTAAATTTAATTATAAAAATATATAGAATTAATAATATATATTATATAAATAATATACAAATAATATAATAATAAGTGAATTCAATTTTTTTGTCTCGAAAAACTTAATTGTAATTAATTGATATTTAAAAAAATTCTCCTCTTTTCCACAAAGATTAATCAATAAGACAGTGAATAAAAGGAAATATAATAAATTTTCAAGAAAACATGAAATAAAGCTTTAACAGAGGGAAAAAAAAGAAAATTTTCTTTTTTCTCTCTCTCTCTCTCGTTGAATGTTTACAATGTTTGTGTCGCGATATTAGTTCCGTTTAATTAACTATAGGAAAAGGACATTGAGAGAGAAGCTGGTGGTACACGTAATCCAAGGGAGAATCCGATCGACCAACGTTTATTCCACGAGTTAGCCCATAGTGTGCGGTATCGTGATAATAGAATCTGCACGTTTACCCATGTGGCCTATGGGTATTGCTGATTCGATCGAGAATTAAAAGAAAATTTCACAGTCAAATTTATTCCAAATGATTCGTACGATTAAACACATACCAATGGCTTTTTGAATATAAAAATAATTACATTTTTTTTTTATATTTTCATTCTATATACCGCATGCGAATTCCCATACGATCTTCCTATTTGATATTTACCTTAAATGGTTGTTGCTTTGGTTTAATAGACCTCACGCTCTCTTTCTTTCTCTCTTTCTCTCCTTCTTTCCCTTCTCACTCTTTCCTTTATTTCTGTCTTTTTATCTCTTTTCTTCCTTTCTGTCTTTTACTCTTTCTGTTTTTTTTTTTGTTTTTTCTCCCGTTCTGTCTTTTTTTTCTCTTTTCTTCCTTTCTGTCTTTTACTCTTTCTGTTTCTTTTTTAATTTTTGTTTTTTTCTCCCATTCTGTCTTTTTTTCCCTTTTCTGCCTTTTTTCTCTTTCTTTCTTTTTTCCCTTTCTTATGCTTTTTCTATCTTTTTCAATTTTGTTTTTTCCTCTTTTCTTTCTGTCTTTTTCTCCTTCTGTGTTTTTCCTCCTTCTCTCTTTATTTCCTTTCTGTCTTTCTTACTTTTTCTGTTTTTTCACTTAAGAGTCATAATGAGTCACTAAGACTCCCTAACAGTCCAAGGAAAGGCTCGGGAGTCACTAATAGTCTTTAGGAATCATAATAAGTCACTAATACTCACTTAGGAGTTATAATGACTCACTGATAGTCACTTTGGAGTCACAATGAGTCACTGATTGTCACTTAGGAGTAAAATTGAGTCACTAATAGTCACGAAGGAGTCATAATGAGTCACTAATAGTCACTTAAGGTGAAGAGTCATATTCATTCACTGATAGTCACTTTGGAGTCATAATGAGTCACTGACAGTTACTTAAGAGCCACAATGAATCACTGATTGTCACTTAGAAGTAAAATTGAGTCACTAATAGTCACTTAAATATCATATGAGTCATTTAGGAGTTGAAACGAGTCACTGATAGTCACTTAGGAGTCATAATGAGTCACTGATTGTCACTTAGGAGTCATAATGAGTCACTGATTGTCACTTAGGAGTAAAAATGAGTCACTAATAGTCACTTAAAGTCATATGAGTCACTGATTGTCACTTAAGAGTAAAAATGAATCACTAATAGTCACGCACGAGTTATAATGAGTCACTAATAGTCACTTAAGGTTAAGAGTCATATTGATTCACTGATAGTCACTTAGGAGTCATAATGAGTCACTGATCGTCACTTAGGAGTAAAAGTGAGTCACCAATAGTCACTAAAGAGTCATATGAGTCACTTAGGAGTCATAACGAGTCACTGATCTCACTTAGGACGAAAAATGAGTCACTAATAGTCACGTAGGAGTTATAATGAGTCACTAATAGTCACTTAGGAATCGTTATGAGTCACAAGAGTAAAAACTAAACTATTTTCTGAGTCAATACAAACAAAAATTACCCAAATGCAGAAATTGCAATATTTTTTTAATTTGAATTAACCAGATTTTTTTTGACAATTTATCAACAAAATAAAATGAAGAGAGAATGAAAAAAAAGAGAAAGAAAAGAAGATAGGAAAAAAGGGAAAAAAGAGAGAATGAGAGAAAAAGAGAAAAAGAGAGAGAAAGGAATAAAAAAGAAGAAAAAAAAACATGATCGTAAATAATAGGGGCGCCTTAAATAAAAAACTGACTCCCCCAGTACAATATCGTCAGAAAAAAAGAAGAAGAAGAAGAAGAAGAATGATTCAGTTGAAAAAGGTAAATTTGAAATTGAACTGGTCGACGTTACGCCAACGAGCGTTTTGCATCGACATATAGTTTGCATGCCGACATAACTCTATGGTTAACGTTATATCCGCTCCTGTGATTGGTTCCCGCAGTATCGATAGGAACATGATCGCTCTTCTAGGATATCGGTGACATAGATATAGAGAACATTTACAATGCTCTCGCTCGATATTCGTATTCTCCTATATAAATATATGTATACATATATATAAATGCTATTTCAATGGTTTGTGATCTTTATTTATTTATTTTTTTTTTTATTATTCTTTTTTTTTTCTTGCGCTCTCGCGACAGTATAACAAGGAATCACAAGCATGCGAATGATACGCATTTCACTTTGTTACAAAGCGCCTATCACTCTTCTTTTGTCAATGACATATGTATTTTCAACTTATCTTGATGATCTTTTGTCAGTGCTTTCAAATGCATATATTCTCTCTTTCTCTTTTTCTCTCTTTCTCACGTTTTTTTTTACTCTTTTTCACTTTTTTTAATCTCTCTTTCTCTCTCTTTTTCGATTTTTCTTTTTTTCTTTCTCTTTTCTCCTTTCGCCTTTTTCTTTTCCTCTTTCTGCTTTCCTCTTCCTTATTTTATTTTTTTCTGTTTTCCTCTTCCTCTTTTTATTTTTTACTCTATGTTTTCTTCTCCCTTTTTTGTATTTTTTCGTTTTCTCTATTTTCTTCTCCCTCTTATTATTTTTTTCTCTTTCTGTTTTCCTCTTCCTCTTTTTATTTTTTACTCTATGTTTTCTTCTCCCTTTTTTGTATTTTTTTCGTTTTCTCTATTTTTTCTCTATTTTCTTCTCCTTCTTATTATTTTTTTCTCTTTCTACTTTCCTCTTTTTATTTTTCCCTCTTTCTGCTTTCCTCCTTCTCTTTCTCTCTTTCCCTCTTTCTGTTTTCCTCTTTTTTTTCTCTCTCCCTCTTTGTTTTTTCCTTCTTTTTCTATTTTTCTCTTTCTCTCTTTCTCTCTTTCGATGTTTGAGGGAATGACATGAAAAATCGAACAATGTACACTATAGGAAATTGCCCATTGACACTGAAACTTTATTTTTCCTATCCACGCACATTCTCTAAATAAACAAAAAAAAAAAAAATTCAGCGAAATATTTTAATTGGAGAATTTTCACTTGGAAATTTTACAACTACGCTAAAGGTTGATAATGATTTAAAATTTTAATATTTTACTAGAAGTAATTTAAATAAAAATAAGAGTTTTTTTTATGTAAAAATAAAGTCGTAAAGCATTTACAGTTTAAGAGAAAATTCGTCAAACAATCGAATAACAAAAGTTAGTCCAGTTTGATTACTTAAAGTGTTTTAAATTAAATAGAAAATATTGAATTTTAAATTTAATTCAAAAAGGAAAAAGAATTTTCTTTTTTCAATATTTTAAACAATTAAATTTAAATTAACAATTAAATTCAATTAATTTGAATGAATATTAATTGAAATTGATTAGTATAAAAATTAATTTCAATTATTTGGAATAAAAATTTAATGTCAATAAAAAATAAAAATTTAATGTCAATAAAAAATAAAATTTTCCATTAATAAGAAACGAAGATAACAAAATAAAATTTAACTAACGTGCCTTTAATGAAAAAATTATACTTTTTATTCAAAAACAAAGTTTAATTGTATAAAATATTAAAAATAATTAACAAAAGTTACATAGTATAGTTATTATAAAAAAAAATATTAATTTCATAATTAAAAATTAATATAATAAATTAAAAAATTCCAATATAATATGAATTGATTTTAGCTAGAGGGTAAATAAATTTTAAAGCTAAAGTAAATGTATAGTAGTTAAATGTTATAGCAAAAATAGCTAAACATTTTTTTTCCATGCATCTTTATTTATTTTTTTCTGGGTTTTTTTTTTGTAGAAAAATAGTATAGGTAGCATAAATTTATACTTTCTCTAAATTCGCGCGTTATTTAATGGCATTCTAACGGTTCTTTACTTATGCTTTCTTTCAACGAGAGATATTACTTTAGTTCTACCGCTATTTATTTCATATGATAGTCTTTGAAAATTGCCTTCATTATATTTAACGCTTTCTCTAATTCTATTCCGTACAAGAAAGACTAAAATTCCCTTCCGCGAAAATACCAACTATTTCAAATATTTTCCCATGAACTCTTGTGTGTAAAAAAAAAAAATTATTTTTTGCCTTTTTTTGGTGTCAAAACGAAAAAGAAAGCAATTAATTTACACTTTTTGGAAGAATTAAAAACTGTAAAAATAGTCGCAAATGTGGTGCTAGTGTTGTTATTTAAAAAAATAGCGTTGGTCCAACCTTGACTAGGTTTTCCTACTTTCAATTTACGTTTATTTACTTCTACTTTATTTTTTATTGATTTTTAATTTACTCCTATCAGGTATTTTTTTAAATTTATTTCTATTATTGTCTAATATGCAAAAATGAAGTAAAGAAGAAATAAACGAAATCATATGGAAAATTTATTTTCAAAATTTGAAAAATAAAAATTGTGTTGTGCTATATATATACACACATAGGATAGAAAAAGGAGATATATATATGATAATAATAGGTATTGAAATGATTTTTATTGATCGTAAGGGAAAACGGGTATTGCCTGTGAGTTAAATCAACGCTTTTCTGCTGCTTCTTTTTCTTCATCGTTTTTTTTTAATACTTCTCTCTCCACCCTTTTATTGCGAGCATGTTTCAAGCGAGTTAAACGCGTTGTCTAAGAATTCTCTCACAAAAGCCTCTCTTTTTCTCTCTTTCTCTCTCTCTCTCTGTCTCTCTGTTCGTTTTCCTTCCCTCTTCTCTCTGGGTTCGTTGTCTTTTTCCGAGAAAAGTGATTTTCAAGTAGTACGCGGCAGAATGAGTTTGCATACCGTTCTGGAACGAGCTTCAGGAGACTCTCGGTGACTCAAGGCCGACAAACTCGGCTTACTAAAGTGGCATTTTATAACACGTAACAAGGTCACACGCGGCTTTTCATTCTCTCCTTTACTCAAACTTGTTTCGTTCGTTGCATCTTCTCCTCTCTCTATATCTATCTCTGCAGCAACAGCAGCAGCAGCAGGAGAGAAGAGGTTGTATTCTCATAATTTTGCGACACCGTGTTTCTTGCTGTAATCTCCCTCCCCTCTTTCTCTAAAATAGGTGCATCTCCCCCCCTCTCTTTTTTTTCATTCTGTCTTTTTTATTCTCCCTTTTTTATTTTCTCTAATTTTTTTCTTTTTTTTCATTGCGTTTTTCATTTTCTCTTTTATTCTCTCTTCCTTCATTTTGTATCTTTTTCTATTTTTTCATAATGACTTTTTTCGTTCTTTGTTTTAATCCGTCTCTCTTTCTATTTATTCAATCTGTCTCACTTTCCATTTATTCATTTTGCCTGTTTTCTTTGGTTTTTCCTTTTTCTCTTTTTATTTTTTCATTTTCTGTTTCATTCTTTCTTTTATTCTGTCTCTTTCTATTTATTCATTCTGTCTTTCATTCTCTTTTCTTTTATTCTGTCTCTCTGTATATTCATTCATTCTGTCTTTTTTGATTCTATCTTTCATTGTCGCTTTTCTTTCATTCTGTCTCTCTTTCTATTTATTCATTCTGTCTTTCATTCTCTCTTTTTTGATCCTGTCTCTTTTTTTATTTATTCATTTTATTTTTCATTATCTCTTCTTTTATTCTGTCTCTTTCTATTGATTCATTATGCCTTTCATTCTCTTTACTTTTATTCTGTCTCTCTTTTTATTTATTCAATCTGTCTCACTTTCCATTCATTCATTTTGCCAGTTTTCTTTGATTTTTTTATTTTCTCTTCCTTCTATTTTTTAATTTTCTGTTCCATTCTATTTTTAATGCTGTTTCTGTCTCTGTCTCTCTTTCTATTCATTCATTCTGTCTTTTATGATTTTCCATTCTATATTTAATGCTGTCTCTGTCTCTCTTTCTATTCATTCATTCTGTCTCTTATGATTCTCTGTTTCATTATCGCTTCTTTTATTCTGTCTCTCTTTCTATTTATTCATTCTGTCTTTCATTCTCTCTTCTTCGATCCAGTTTCTTTTTTTATTTATTCATTTTGTCTTTCATTATCTCTTCTTCCATTTTGTCTCCCTTTCTATTTGTTCATTATGTTTTTCATTCTCTCTTTTACTCTCCCTTCTTAAATTTTGTCTCTCTTTCTATTTAATCATTTTGTCTTTCATTCTCTCTTCCTTTATTCTATTTCTTTTGCTATTTATTCATTTTGTCTTTCACTCTCTCTCTCTCTTTCTATTTATTCATTCTGTCTTTTTTCATTCTTTCTTCTCTCATTCTGCCTCTCTTTACATTTATTCATTCTAGGGATCAATTATGTAATTTCATTTCTACTTTGACTTTCATTTTCACTTTCATTTTGATAGATTTTTATTTTCACTTTCATTTCCATTTTCGCTTTGAAATTTTTTTTATTTTTACTTTAAATTAAAGTGAAAGTAAACGTAAATGTGAAAGTGAACGAAAATGTGAATGTAAACAGGAAAATACCAAAGTGACAGTGAAAATAAAAATCTATCAAAGTGAAAGTAAAAATGAAGATGAAAATAAAAATCTGTCAAAGTGAAAATGAAAGTGAAAGTAAAAATGAAATTACATAATCGACTCCCTGTTCTTTTTCATTTTCTCTTCTTTCCTTCTTGCTTTTTTTTAATAAATTTTTTTCTATTCCCTTTCTCCATTTTTCTTTTTATTTCCTTTCTTTATTCTTTTCTTTTGTGATTCACACTTTTTTTTTTGATATCAAAGGGGAAAAAGGGAAATTCTGATATGGTGATAATGATGCGTTTTTCTATAAGGTATCTTTTTGCTTTATGTATGTGAATACAAACAGGTAACCGATACTTCCTGACGCTTCAACGGATAATTGAAACCCTTCGGAAATCATGGTTTTCTACAAGCTTGTCGTTCTCGCGCGCGTTAAAAAAAATTGTGCTTTATTACCAGACACGTTCATTCTCTCAGACAATTTCCTTTTTTCTTGTTCCTTTTTTTCGTTTTGTTTTTTTTTTCGTTACGTTAATCAAGTTTATTTATTAGTTTCGTTTTTTAATTGATTACTTTATTGCGCATGGAGAATTGCACCATTGGAATGTGAGAGAAAATTTATATTATCTAATTAGTTGCTTTAATTGACAGTTTTCTGGTAATTAAAATTATTTTTAGCCTTCAATGTTTTTGGTGAAATTGATCATTGATTGTTAAAATTATTAAATTAGTGAATTATAAAATAATTAAATTATTAAATTACAAAATAATTAAATTATTAAATTGCTAAATTATAAAATTAAAATTAAAAAATTGCTAAATTACTAATTATGAACGTTTTGAATTATGAAACGTTTTGAATTTGAAAACTATAAATATTATCATTTTTTTTTTCTGTCAAATTTACGACCTGCGATAGATTAAAAGATATAAAAATCAGAGCATTGTTAGAAAAATTAAGATCAATTGAAAGCCTTTTGTATTGTTAATTAAATCGGGCATTATTTAAAACTACCGTTTCACTATATTATAAAGGGAATAAAAAAATTAATTTTCATTCATAGTGAGCATTAGCGGAACACGAAACGTGAGTCATAGTTAGTTCAGATGTCAAGATTTTGCGATAAGGCTTAAATAATATGCGCTCTATGGTAACGTTTGATTAAACATGAAATTCAAACTACACTTTTCAATCTCGCATGAGGGATTTTAAAGTCCCCATGATTCTGTTTATAACAACGCTTTTATATTCTTTTATATGCTCGCGTGGTTACAATAACACACCGAGTGTATATCTATGTTTATCAAACTTTGTTAAAATTAAGTTCTGCAATTCATCAGAAGTAATAAAAAGAAAATTTTTGCTGTTTTATTAAAAATCCATGTTTTACAAGATTGATATAAATTCACTCAAGTGAAATGAATCTGGCAGTCGATTATGTTATTTCATTTCTATTTTTTACTTTTATGAATTTTTATTTTTACTTTCATTTTCACTTTCACTTTCACTTTGAGTGATTTTTTTATTTTGACTTTCATTACCACTTTCATGAATGTTTATTTTTACTTCCACTTTTATGAATTTTTATTTTTTCTTTCATTTTCGCTTTATTTTCAGTTTTATTTTAACTTCTATTTTTACTTTTCTGAGTGTTTATTTTTACTTTCACTTTCATTTCCACTTTCAAGAATGTTTATATTCAGATTCACTTTCATTTTTACTTTTGTGAATTTACATTTTTATTTTCATTTTCACTTTCGCTTTGAATGATTTTTGTTTTTATTTTCATTTTAACTTTCATTTTCACTTTGACAATTTTTCTTCACTTTCATTTCCACTTTCACTTTGACAGTGTTTTGTTTCACTTTCTAATTTTTTTTATTTTCATCAAAAATGAAAATAAATGTTCAGTGTAAAATATAAAAATTGATAAGTTACTAATTTCAAAATTACAGTATTTCAAAATGAAAATAATATTTCTGTTATCTGATTGATGTGAGAAAATCGTTAAAATAAAAGTTGGAAAAAAAAATTAAAATTAAAAAGGAAAAAGATGGAGAAAAAATAGTTAAGTTATAAAATGAAATGAAAAATAATTTTTTCGTAAATTTTCGAAAATTAGGAAAAAGAAGGGGGATGAGGGAGGAAAAAAAGATTGCTTAGCACAAGTAATGCACTAATTGGAAAGCGCCTACGTACATTTCATTTATGATTGTGTGTGGTGATATGAAGCATATCGCGGTATGCCGTTAATATTATAGTCACGCCACTTTGTTACGAGATACCGTGCGTCCATAAAGAATCCTGACTATGGCTTCTCGCAGGTTTAATGTTTCACCGCTATGTTTTGTCGCAAACTCCTTTATAGCGTATCGTTCAGAAAGGCGGCGACGAACAACTTGGCAACGTGATATCATTTACATAGCGATGAATAATCGACCTTAAAACCGTTTCTTAATTGATAAATTTTATATATTTTCATCAATTATTCGTCCTCTAAGTTATAACTTCCTTTCAATTTTGCCATTAAGTTGTAACATCCTTTTAATTTTTTTTTCTTTAAGTTGTAATCTCCTTTCAATTCTTCCTTTTAGTTAATTATCAACAATTCTTCCCTTATGTTAACTTCTATCAATTTTTCGTAATTGTTTTAAAATTTTTTGCAATTTATAAAAGTTTCAATTAAAAATTTTGACATTAGTTAAATTTTAGTGAATTGAAAATTGAAATTTTGAAAATTAATTCAAGTGGCAAGAATTTAATTCAAAAGTTTAAAAAATTAGTTTTCTTGAAAAGTTCAAGAGGAAAGGAGAAAGATAGAGAAAGAGAAAAAAATAGAAAAAAGGCGATAGAGAGGGAGAGAACAAAGGAGGAAGATGAAGATAGAGAAAAAAATAGAAAAAGGTGATAGAGAGAGGGGGAAAAATAGAAAAAGGAGAAAAAATAGAAGAATGGAGAAAGATAAAGAAAGAGAATAAAATAGAAAAAGGTGATAGAGACGGAGGGAAAAAATAGAAAAAGGAGGAAGATAAAGACAGAAAAAATAGAAAAAATGCGAAAAATAAAAAAAGGAGAAAGACAGAAAGAGAAAAAATAGAAGAATGGAGAAAGATAAAGAGAGAGAAAAAAATAGAAAAAGAAGAAGAATAAAAAGAGAAAAAAAAGAAAAACAGAAAAAAATAGGAGGAAAGAGAAAGACAGAGAAACAAGGAAAAGAAGGAGAAGAAGAGAATAACAAGGAAAACGAAAGAGAAAGAGAGAGAGAGTGATAGTCCATAAGAATTGAAACGGTATAGGGCATATCGAATAAAAAGCTTTTTTCTCCCCCACTCCTTTGATATATTCTCTCCTCTCTCTCTCCCTCTCCTTCAGAAATGACTGCGATGTCGATTAAACTCGCAGGACAAGCGAGACCGAACCCGTTTTGTATATCGGTATCCAGAGAACGAGAGAGATTTCTCTCGAGGGATTTCATCGCGTTGGAAAGTGGATGGGACAACTTTTAATTACAACCGCCATTATTTGCGCGAGATTATGTATTTAATGCGGCTAGGGGACGTTCATTTCGAGGGGGATCGACCACTATACTTTTGCGTTAGTGCGTATCTCACACTCCACTCGCGCTTATACACGTCCTTAGATTGCACGCGGGAGGATTTTAACACCGTATACTCAATCATATAATAGAAAAATTAAATTTCCATTTCTGTCCCTTTTTTTTTCTCTAAAAGTGAGCATTCAGTGTGAAAAATGTCTTCTGGTCGTTAGTATATGTGTGGAATGGCTCTGTGGATTCAGTGCTGGACTCGTAAGGAGAGCAGGGACTTGGGTTCGATTCTCCCCGATGTGGAGTTTAATTATTAATTCATTTTTGGTTTTTTTAAATGTAAATTAATTTTTTTCTTTTCTTTCTATTTTCTCTTTCTCTCTCTCTTTCTTTCTCTCCTTCTGTCTACTTTTTTCTCCTTTTTTCTGTTTCTACTTCTTTCTCTTTTTCTTCTTTTTTCTTTCTTTTTACTTTTCCTTTCTTTCTACTTCTTTTTCTGATTTCCTCTTTTCTTTCTACTTTTTCCTCTCTTTCTTTTTCTTTTCACTCTCTCTTTATCCTTTCCTTTCTCTTTTTTCAAAAAATAAGAAAAAATTCTCTTTTTTTTAAGAAGAAGAAGAAGAAGAAAGGGAGATTCCTTTTGTCCACACAAATCTTTCCGAGGACTTTTTGACCATTAATAGCCTATATATAAAAAAAAATAAGAATCACCTGCTTCATACCATCATTACAATGGCATTAATCACGATTTCTTTCTCGTTTATTGCCTTTATTACCCCATCACAATCAGTCGATATCAGCGCTCCAGGCTTCCTCTTAATGCATCTCTGTTAATTAACACACTCTCTCTCATATTCACCTGTGGCAAGGTATCGAATATTCTTTCATCAATTTTTCATTATATCGTTTTTTGTAAAATTTCCCCTTGAATTTTATTTTTCAAATAAGTACATCAACTCTTTATTTCTCTTGAATACGACTTTTTGATTTTCAAATACAAAAACACACCTTCGACACGCACTTAAATTTTGTATGCGCAATTTTTTATTGTTGAATTGAGAAATTCGAAATTGGCTCAACTCTGACAATTTTGTAAGAGTCATTTTCACTGTCAATTGTTATTTGAAAATGACTCTTTTGATTTGAAAAGTTGAGCTCATTTCGAAATACACAGATAAATTATTTTTTAATTATTTTGAACAATTTTGAGTTATTATTGGAATTGTTTTGCACAATTATTGAATTCTATTGGAATTTTTTTTAGATGCTTCGAATTATTTTTGAATTTGATATTATTTAGAGTTATTTTTAATTATTTTGAACTATTTAGAATTATTTTGAGTTGTTTAGGTTTATTTTAAATTATTTTTTTTCTTTTTTAAAAAATTTGTAGACTATCAGTGAAAAATTTTCTATTTTTCAGAACAAACAAATTAACGTATTTCATTTTTATTTCTGTTTTCCTTTCTTCTTTTGTTAAATTAAGAAAAATTTTTCAATGAAGGTTAATTTTCGAAAGTAAAGCGAAACATATAGATATATAAATTCAAAACTGATACCACGTAATCGTCATTTCACTACCCTCTCAACTTGTTGTAAAGTCCTAAACCGTTTCTGAAAGCAGGGTAGTAGCGATAATTTAAAACCCTTGGACGATGTCCAGTTTACTACCAAGCATACTCTTTGAATAGTAACTAAGCGCTTTGTTGTACATTTTACATAATTTTGCAGACATTAAACACGCTAATTAGTTGCTTTATTATTTTATTTCTACTTCGTGGCACATTCTTTAAATAAATTATTATTTTTAAGAATTTTTCACTAAAATTTTTCTTTAAATCAATTAATTTTCGAAAAAGCTCTTCGACAATTTTCAAAATTCATTTATTTACAATATTCAATTTTACAAATTTCAATAATTCATAAATTCTTTAATTAAATATATATATATATATATATATATATATATATATATATATATATATATATATATATATATATATTAGAAAATAAAAACTTGAAATAATATAAAAAAATTCAATTATACACTTTTTCAAAAAAAATTAATTTTAAAATTCAATTATTTCTAAAAGTTCACGCTATATTGCATTTAATATTCAATTATAATGTAAAATTTTAACTGAAATTCATTTTTATGAAATGAAAATCAATTTTTATTAGAAAATTCTACGAGAATTCAATTATATTTAAAAACAAAAATAAATAATCTATTGAATAATTGAATGTTTCTTAAAATCGAACTCTCATAAAGAATTTTACCAACAAATTTTTAAATAATTAAAACTTTCACTATTAATTAATCGATTAAAAGAATATTAACAAAATCAAAATTTTTTTGACAAATTTTAAGAAAATTTTTAAGAATAATTTTATTTTTCTAGAAATTAGATTAAAATTGTGTTAAAAATAATTAAATCTCTGTAAAAAATTTGATTGCATTGAGAAAAGTTTTTGAAAATAATTAAAATTTTGCAAAGAATTTAAAAACATTTTTGAAAATTTTTGAAAATAATTGAATTTTGAAGAAGAATTTTATTATTTATAAAGATAATTGAAATTTTGACTAAAATTTTTTTAAACTTTCCACCATAATTGAATTTCTGCGAAGAATTTTGTTACTTTTGAAACTAATTAAATTCTTGTGTTGCGTGTCAACTCACGCATTTAAATCGAAATTGTTGTTTTATTATATTTTTGAATATTCTACAGAAAATAATTTGGAGTCTAAAAATATATTATAAAGCTAAAAGTGGTTTTCCCCATTCTTTTGAAATCAAAGACAGATGCTCGCCAAACTCTCTAAATTTTTCCCAAATATTTTATCTTTATACTGTTTTCTGTTGTTCATACCATAAAATTTATGTATGTTATTTGTGAGCACTCTATCTAATCTTTTCCTTAACGGCCACATTTACAACTTAATCCAAAATTTTTAGATTTTAAAATGCTGCAAAAAATAACATTTTTGTAGCAGCTGCGAAAATACTTAACCTCCATAAAAGTGAAAGTTTGGTTCTCTGTACCTGAAAAATAAGTTCCTGAAACAATTTTCATCCTAAAAAGAGTACGCCCTTCTTTCCCTTACTTTTCCTTATTTTAACCAATTACGTATCGCCAATTTTCTCCCTTCCAAAAAACTTCTACTCTCATTAAAAATCAGTCTTAGTATTAAGTAGTATCATTCGAACAACGCAATAAGAAACACCTTTGTACCAAACTACTTTTTTTCTGACAATAATGAACTAATGTATCCTAAAAGTGTTAAATTAAATAAATTTGTTAATTGAGTGCAAGTCAAATTATTTAAAGTGTTAATCCTTTACTTTTTCTTCCTAATTCTAACTATTGACATAAAGAACTATTTCCGCGTGTCAAGTTTCTCATGGCTTAAATTTTGTATAGTCAAACTGACAGAATTTACAACTCTGTTAGAATCAAAAATTAAGATTGTTAATCCGTGACGAAACATTTTTTGGTCCTTCGAGCCGGATTCTTAGTTAATTTTCGTAAAAACAATTTTATTGTGCAGTGACTTTCGTGTAACAATTGTCAAGTGTGTGGTCACTTCAGTGTTATTTCGTTGTTATCAAAGTGTGACTAGTGTACTCGAATATTCTTAAGTCTATTGTGACTTTTTTCTACTTTCTAAAGTGCTGTTGAGCACAGTTATAACGTGATACGGGATTTCAATGAGTGTACATCATTCTCCCAGAAACAAATCAACCAACAACACAGAATCTTCAGAATCAACTACAGCTGAGGATTCATTTTACATTCCACCACCTCCACCCTTTCCGCCAACGTCTGCTGTTAGAAACACACAACCTAGGAAAACTCTACCACAAAGGTCTAGCTCCAGAGGAATAACAATTACAGCAACCATGCCGGTAAACATCGACAACTTAAAATCAAAGCGAAAAACGTTCAAGTCAAGGTTGACAAGAACAAGCAATTGGCTAAAAAGTGATGAAGCAAAGGACGCTTTGACAGAAACCATTGAATTAAAGCTTACTGATCTTGTGGTAAAATTTTCTGAGTGGGAAGCAGACCAAGCACAGCTGCTTTTTCTTGATCTTGAACATGAAGAGGATCACGAGAAGGAAGCCGACGCAATCACCAACACCTACTTCAATATCGCTGGAGAATTAAAACGTTTTTTAAATCAGAGGACAGGACCGTCTTCTAGTCAAATCACATCTACGATTCGACAAAATAATTCTCCAGATGTCAACAGTCAAGACGGAGGAGCCTCTGCCAAACTTCCAGAAGTTGCACTACCAACCTTTGATGGAAGTTTTGAAAATTTCCGCCGCTTTCACGACGAATATCAGGCAGTCATTCATGGTAATAAAAAATTGCACAACGTAACTAAATTTCAATATTTAAAATCATGTCTACAAGGAGAATCAGCAGATCTGATCAGTGAATTAGAAATTACTGGGGAAAATTATGAGATTGCCTGGAAGTTGTTACAGGATACTTATAATAATCCACGGTTGATCCTACGACGCCATTGTTCGCTGTTGATGTGCCTGTATAAAAAAAAGGATTCGCCGCGTACTCTAATCGACATTGTGAATTCCGTTCGTGCACAATTACGTCCATTGGATACTCTTGGAACAAAAGAAGAACAATACAATGCCTTCCTTGTAACTATAGTTCTCAGTCTCATCAACGACGACATCGCTTTTCAATGGGAAAATAGCCTGGAGGACAATAAGATGCCAAATGTGGAAAAATTACTTGATTTTCTGCAAAAAATTGGATTGAGCAAAAAATCTACTGAAGCCAGTAAAATCTTACAAAAGAAGGAAGACAACAGAAGGCCTGACACAAGGAACAAGGACAAGAATAAGCAACATCAAGCAACCAATAGCCCCAGAAATGCAACACATAGTTTTCATCTCAGTGTACAAAAGAAATGTCCTGTATGTCAAGCCGATCATTCAATCTACAGATGTCCTAAGTTTCAAGAAATGAATCAAGAAAAACGACTTAAGCTGGTGTACAATCAGAGCCGCTGCATCAACTGTTTGGGTCTCGGACATGGTTTACAAACATGTCAATCCAGAAATTGCTCTATCTGTGGAGGTAAGCATCACACATTCCTACATCGCTATCCAGAGAATATCAGCACAAAACCTGCAGTATCATCTTCTTCTACTATCCCATCTGATTGACTATTAACAAGGGCATCTTCTAAATCGATTCAACAAATCTCGCTCAACGTAGATTTCCCAGGTGATGATATTCTTCCCACAGCAGTAATACATATTCTCAATAATTCTCAGCAACTTGTTCCATGCCGGACGCTGCTTGACACTGGATCATCTACAAATTTCATCACCACGGAACTAGCTGATCAACTTCAGCTGGAGAAAATTAAGTGCTCAGTATCGGTGGGTGCCCTTAATGACCTCTCTACAGTCTCGAACTATTATGTGACTGCAACTATTCGTTCTCGATACAATAATTTTGAAAGGACACTCAATTTTCTAGCCATACCGGCAATTTCGTCATCGATTCCAGGTCAACAACTGGATAGGAAGTCCTTTCAGATGCCTCACTCAATTCGTCTACAACTTGCGGATCCAGAATTTCACAAATCTGCACCTGTTCAATTGCTTTTAGGATCTGGATCTTCAATCTCTACACTTGCTGTCGGACAACTCAAAATTTCTGACACTGCTAATCTCATCGCACAGAACACTATGTTAGGATGGACGATTTGTGGAAATATTCATGATACTCATTGTGAAAAATCTCAATGCCATACCACTACCAACATTATCAACGAATTAAAAAGATTTTGGGAAATTGAAGATGGAATTTCCTGTCAAAAACACCTGTCTCCTACCGAAGAAGCATGTGAAAGGCACTTTGTTGATCATGTTTCTCGGACCTCGGAAGGACGGTATATGGTCGCATTACCGTTCAACGAACTGAAAAATCAACTCGGTTCTTCACGCAGTCAAGCTCTACGTCGATTTCTAGCTCTAGAAAGGCGACTCAAATCCAATGTTAATCTGTGGAAAGAATATTGCAAGGTCATCGAGGAATACAAACAACTAGGACATATGAAAAAACTAGAGAATGAAGTTGAAGAAGGCTTCTATCTTCCACATCACGCTGTGATCAAGATGTCCAGCATGACCACCGTAGTACGACCTGTCTTCGATGGATCTACCAAAACCAGCAACGGATGTAGTCTTAACGACATCCTTTTGATTGGACCAACAATTCAAGACGACATCATCGCTCTCCTTCTACGCTTCAGACTTCCCAAGTACGTGTTGACTGGTGACATCGAGAAAATGTATCGGCAAATTCTGGTACGACCTGAAGATAGAAAATTCCAGCGAATCTTCTGGAGAGACCATTCAACAGAAAAGGAACCAACCGTGTATGAACTTCAGACTGTTACTTTCGGTCTATCTCCAGCTCCTTATCTAGCAATTCGTTGTCTTCATCAACTAGCAGATGACGAGAAGATAAATTATCCGCTTGCTTCCAAGATTTTGAAGCAAGATCTTTATGTGGATGATTTATTAACTGGTGCTGATTCTCTTCAAGAAATCATGGACATCCGAGATCAAATGATTGATCTATTACGACAAGGTGGTTTCAATCTTCGCCAGTGTGCATCAAACTCTCCATCTGTGCTTCAAGGACTACCAGATTGTGCGATCAACATCAAACTACTCGGGGGAGACGATTCCCTATTGAAAGCTCTAGGAATACATTGGGATTCTAAAAATGATGTCATCGTCTACACAGTCAACCCTATAGCTACTAAGGACGTGATCACGATGCGAACAATAGCTTCTGATATCGCTCGCATTTTTGATCCTCTGGGATTGTTGAATCCCGTGATTGCTCATGCTAAAATCATTCAGCAGGAACTATGGAGATTAAAATTAGATTGGGATGATTCAGTGCCACAGGAAATTTGCACAAAATGGCAAGATTTCGCTTCTCAACTGACTCTTCTGAATGATTTAAGTTTTCAACGACATGTAAGTGTTTTAAATGCTAAACACATCGAACTTCATGGATTTTCTGATGCGAGTGAACGAGCTTATGGAGCGTGTATCTATCTACTTACTGTGGACATGGATGGAAACAAGAACGTTCAACTCTGGTTTGCCAAGTCAAGAATAACTCCCTTAAAAAGCTCACAGACAATACCACGTCTGGAGTTATGTGCTGCCGAATTATTGTCTGACATCTATACATCTTTGAAAAAAGCAACTGACATCAACCCTGACAAAGTATTTTTCTGGACTGACTCCATGATTGCACTCCAATGGATCCAAAAATCACCACACATGCTTCAAACCTTCGTTGCTAATCGTGTGTCAAAAATCCAACAACGAACAGAAACTCAACAGTGGAGACACATTCGCACCCATGACAATCCAGCAGATGCTATTTCCAGAGGACAATTGCCAATAGATTTCACGAAAAATTTGTTATGGAGAAATGGACCTGAGTGGCTCACCGGGGGAGAAAACACTTGGCCTTACACACCTATCGAGGTAGCTGCTGAAGTTCCTGACGTCAAGAAAACTGTATGCTTGACCTCGTCTACAAAACCAAGGTCATCTCAATCATCTACAAAGGTACCAACATCTGAGAATTTTCTATTGTCTAGATTTTCCTGTTATCGCAAGCTGCGCAGATTTGTGGCCTTGGTATTACGCTGGTTAACTATCTACAAAAAAAGACGGACTGCTGATCATCAACAACTTGGCCAAATTAAAGTGTCCAACCGATGTCTAACTGTTAATGAGCTGGATGCTGCAACAACACGTATTCTATTACTCTCTCAACGTGCAACGTTCTTGGAAGAATTCAAACTGTTAGAAGCCGGAGAGTTTGTATCAAAAACAAGCAAACTTCATCATCTCAATCCATTCATTGACGACAACGGCTTAATTCGAGTTGGTGGACGAGTCGAGAAGGCAAAAACAATCAGCTTCGATGAGAGGCATCCAATCGTTTTGCCACCATTTCATCATGTGACTCGCCTGATCATCACAGCGACTCATCACGACAATTTTCACACTGGTTGTCAGTCAACACTCCATCTCTTGCGAAGAAGATTTTGGCCCATAGACGGACGTCGACAAATACGTCTTATAATCAACAAGTGTATCACTTGTGTCCGATTTAAACCGCCGCCAGTAAATTATCTCATGGGAGATCTTCCAGCCGAACGAGTGATTCAATCCAAACCTTTTGAACATACTGGAGTCGACTACTGTGGTCCACTTTTCATCAAGGAGAAGAAGCACAGAAATCGTGGCAAGGTCAAGGTCTGGGTCTCGATTTTTATCTGTTTCACAACCAAGGCAGTGCATATTGAGGTTGTTGATGACCTCAGTACAGAAGAATTTCTTGCAGCATTCAGCCGTTTCATCTCACGGCATCCTGCTTGCAATTCCATGCACTCGGATAATGGTACCAATTTTGTCGGAGCCAACAACGAACTACAGGAGTTGTTCAATCTTTTGGAAACAGAAGATCATCAAGAGAAAATTCAGCATCATCTGGCTCAGCAACGGATTCAGTGGAATTTTATTCCCCCTCATGCTCCTCATTGTGGTGGACTTTGGGAAGCGGCAGTGAAATCATTCAAGCATCATCTAAGGAGAGTCATAGGCGATCAACTCTTGACTCATCAACAACTGAATACTCTGTGTATCAAAATTGAAGGTATTCTAAATTCCAGACCTCTGACTCCTTTGTCATCGGATCCAAACGATTTAGGTGTGCTCACTCCAGCTCACTTTCTCTATGGAAGTTCAACTCGAGATATTCCAGCTCCAGACTTTTTACACACACCAAGCAATAAACTGGCATACTGGGAACATCTCGAAAAACTCAAGCAAGAATTTTGGTCCAGATGGCACAAAGAATACCTGAGTGAACTCCAGATCCGAAGCAAATGGACTGATGGCAGCCACATGATCAAGGAAGGATCCTTGGTGTTACTTCGAGAAGATAACCTTCCTCCAATGCAGTGGCGAATGGGCCGCATTGTAGAAGTCTTCCCAGCTGACGACAAAATTATCAGAAAGGTCAAGGTAAAGACTTCTACCGGACGTGGAGATTTTCAACGAAATACAATCTTAGAACGTAATGTTAAAAAACTGTGCCTTCTGCCTACTGAATGAATTTCTCAAACTCTAAAATTTGTATTTGTTTAATAATTTCTTTATCCATAACAGTTATTAACATTTTGCTTATATTATCATTATTTTTAATTTCAATTAATTAATACTCTAATAATAATTCTTGAGCACTATTGAAATCTAGCAAACATTTGAATATTAGTTATTTGATCGTATAAACTCTCAAAGGGGGAGCATGTTGCGTGTCAACTCACGCATTTAAATCGAAATTGTTGTTTTATTATATTTTTGAATATTCTACAGAAAATAATTTGGAGTCTAAAAATATATTATAAAGCTAAAAGTGGTTTTCCCCATTCTTTTGAAATCAAAGACAGATGCTCGCCAAACTCTCTAAATTTTTCCCAAATATTTTATCTTTATACTGTTTTCTGTTGTTCATACCATAAAATTTATGTATGTTATTTGTGAGCACTCTATCTAATCTTTTCCTTAACGGCCACATTTACAACTTAATCCAAAATTTTTAGATTTTAAAATGCTGCAAAAAATAACATTTTTGTAGCAGCTGCGAAAATACTTAACCTCCATAAAAGTGAAAGTTTGGTTCTCTGTACCTGAAAAATAAGTTCCTGAAACAATTTTCATCCTAAAAAGAGTACGCCCTTCTTTCCCTTACTTTTCCTTATTTTAACCAATTACGTATCGCCAATTTTCTCCCTTCCAAAAAACTTCTACTCTCATTAAAAATCAGTCTTAGTATTAAGTAGTATCATTCGAACAACGCAATAAGAAACACCTTTGTACCAAACTACTTTTTTTCTGACAATAATGAACTAATGTATCCTAAAAGTGTTAAATTAAATAAATTTGTTAATTGAGTGCAAGTCAAATTATTTAAAGTGTTAATCCTTTACTTTTTCTTCCTAATTCTAACTATTGACATAAAGAACTATTTCCGCGTGTCAAGTTTCTCATGGCTTAAATTTTGTATAGTCAAACTGACAGAATTTACAACTCTGTTAGAATCAAAAATTAAGATTGTTAATCCGTGACGAAACACTTGAGACGAATTTTAATAACATATTTCTTTTTTAAAATAATTGAATTCTTTTGTGAAATTTTATTGAAATAGTAGATATTAAAAATAATTGAATTTTGATAAATTATTGAAATTAATTAAATTTCTACGAAGCATTTTATTAAAATTATTCTTAAAAAAAAGTGAATTGTTAAAAAGAATTTCAGTAAAATTTTTTAAAACAATTTAATTATTTTAAGAAATTCTGCGATGGGTTTTATTATTTATGAAAATAATTAAATTTCTAAAAATAATTTTACTTTTTTTAAACATAATTGAATTTCTGCAAAGGATTTTATTACTCTTAAAAACAATTGAATTTCTGTAATAAATCTGTAACTTCTCAAAAATTAAGTTATTTTTAGCATTAACCAAAATTTTTCTATAAATCCATTATTTTTAATAATTTTTGAAAAAGATTTTTGGGAATTTCCAAATTCATTTTTTTATAACTGAAATTCATTTTTAAATCAATTCTTATTAGTAAATTATACTAGAATTCAATTATTTAAATACAAAAAAATAATTTATTGAATATTTGAATGTTTCTTAAAAATTAAAATTGAATTCTCATAAAGAATTTCATAGACAAATTTTTAAATAATTGAATTCGTTTGGCGAATTTCAATATAATTTTTAATAATAATTACATTTATCGAAGAATTCAATTAAAATTTCATTAAAAAATAATTGCAACTCTGCGATGAGTTTTACTATTTGTGAAAATTATTGAATTCCTAAAAAGAATTTTATTATTTAGAATAATAATTAAATCCCTGTAATAATTTTATTATTTATAAAAATAATTGAATTATATTTACTATTTTATGAAAATAATTAAATGTTTGCGTAGAATTTTATTAAAAAAATTTTGAAATACTTGAATTGTTTTGGAAAATTTTATTCAAATAGTAGATATATATTGAAAATCATTGAATTGAGTAAAATTTTTGAAAATAATTAAATGTTTGCTTACTATTTTTTGAGAATTTGAAATTGATTTGAAAATAATTGAACTTTGGAGAAGAATTTTATTATTTATAAAGATAATTGAAATTTTGATGAGAATTTAAAAAAAATTTTGAACATAATTGAATTTTTGCGAAGAATATTATTATTTTTGAAAATAATTGAATTTGTACAATTATTTGTAATTTCTCCAAAATTCTCCAAATTATATCGTACAATTTACAATTTTTTCGAGCCGTATAAGTAATCATATAATATAATGTTAAAAGAATTATTTCACGAAATTTATTTTCTTTCTAATTAAAAATCACTAAAATTTAGTAGAATCCATGTAGAAATTCTATGGAATTGTTCTAGTGAAATTCTATAGAATATTCATTAGAATTCATATAGAATGATTCTAGTGAAATTCTATAGAACTTTTTCGAATGGGAATATGTACTCTCTAAACTTGAATTAGTAAAAATGTTTACTAATTTAAATTAGTGGCTGACTTTTTGCTTTTGAATTAGTAAATTCAATTTATTTTACTAATAAATAGTAATTTCTACTAAATTTTTGGTAAAACTTACTAAATCAAAAGCAAAAAGTCAGTCACTAATTGAAATTAGTAAAGATTTTTAATTTTTTACTAATTAAAATTTAGAGAGTAGAGAGAACATTAATAATCAACAGAAATGAAAGAATTAAAATTTATTTTTTTCTTTCTTTAATTTCGTAAGAAATTTTTTTTTTATTCACACTTCTTTATTTATGTTTATTTATATATTTCTTTTTTTCCACTATTTAGAAATGAAATACAGTTTTATCATTAAACTAGAGTTCGAAATGAGGCTGATGAAAGATGAAAGTTGAACAAAAGTGTACGCGCGTTAATTAAACTACCCCTAAGAGAAAAAGACAGTGATATATTCACGTTTGCGGTATTATATACATATATATGTTATATACGCTAAAAGTGCACGGTAACATAAAGTTCTTTCATTCATCGTGACATGAAAATACTAACAACTGGTATTCAACACACTAAGAGGTATCACAATTCTCGATGAGATTCTGTACAGGTGCAGCAAAGTTCGCCACAATTGTTGTAGCTTCCATTGTTGCATCACAAGTTGCTTCCGTTATTTTCTCTCTCACTCTCTCCCACCGTCTCTCTCTCTCTCTCTCTCTTTTTCTCTCTCAAGGTGCACTATAATAAGAAAGCTCTCGTCGTTGTAATCGAGAGGTACGTTCGCGCAATGCTCTTCATTTCTCACCTGAAAACTTTCCACCTCAATCCATCTCTCATAAGAAAAGAAACTTGGCGAGAAAAAAGTAATCAAAAAAAAAAAGAATATCTTTTCCTCCTTTCTTACAAAGTGCAATGATAATAATAATAATAATGATAATGATAACAATAACCAGGTGTAAATTAGTTGCTATTTCGTTACGGATAATTGTCTTTTTGAAAATGAAATGAAGAGAGAGATAAAAAAAAGAAGTTATACCCCTTTTAGAGAACGACAGAAGCACACTGGAAATATAAATCAGTTTGGGATTCGAGACGCTTCGGGTGCAATAATGCAAGAAGAATCCAATGAGTTTTCGTCGACATTCGAACCGTGAAGTACAACCTTTACCGCCTTGGATCACTCGCCATCCATGACATCGAATCGAATCGCAGACCTTAATTTACGATCCGCATAGAAACCTACTTTGGTATGCAAAGGAGACTCTCTTCGTCTTTGAATTACATTCGAACTCGTGCCAACCACCCATATCACTCCTTCAAACTGTTGAGAGAGAGAGAGAGAGAGAAAAAAAGAAAAAATGCATTTCTTTCTTAATAAACTGCTGGAAAAATTGTTCCCCAACTTTCTTTGTTTTTTTCTTCTTCATCTTCTTCTTTGAATTTCCCACTTGAATCGATCAAAAGTTGATGAGTTAACCTTCGTGGTAACAGGAATTATTTTTCACCAAGACTATTAGGTTCTAGGATAGTCAAAACATCTTTTTTTCTTTGTATATTGCAGAAAGGAGTAAAATTCATCGAAAAAGTGATTATCAAAAAAAAGACCTTTAATGCCATCGCAGGGTCTCCTGATAGTACACTGGAAAAAAAATTTCTTTGATTCAAATAAACGATTACTTGACTATTATTTATTAAATAATTACTTGAATCAAATAATATTTATTCGAGTCAATTTATTGGTTTTCAATTAATTGGTTCAATTTATATTTGAACCAATAATTTCAGTATTTGAAGTAAATATGAACTGAACCATTTAATTGATTTTAATAAATATTATTAGATTCAATTAAATATTTAATTGACAATAGTGAAGTAATCAGTTTATTTAAACCAAATAAATTTTTTCTTCAGTGTACGAACAGGGTTGCGACAGTTGAAGGAAATTCAGGGAAAAATCGGGAAAAGTAAAATTGAACAGGGAATTTTATCAAAAGTACTGGGAAAAATATTCAATTTCAAGAATTGATGAGAAAATTTTAAATATTGTTGTCCAGCAAACTTTAAAAATATTGAAAAGTAATTAATTTTAAATTCTTTCTAACAATAAATTCAACTTTACAGATTTGAAATAGAATTTATTTTAAATAATTTAATTCTTGAAAAACTATTGAAAAACTATTTAAAAAATATTCAAAAAATATTATTTACAAATAATTAATAATTAAAATATAAATAACTGTTTTGCGAATATTTTTTTTTCAAAATTCAAAAAATAATTGAATTTTATAAAAGTTGCGCTTTCAATTTTTATAAATAATATAAACAACTATAGCAAAAGTTATGCGCGAAACGCAGTATTTAATTTTTATATATTATTATGTAAATTACAAAATTTTTTATTTGCAAACATCAATTTTAATTTTCAAATTATTTCAGATTGGAAATTTTAAAATATTCACAACTTTAGTAAAATTCTTGAAAACAATTTAATTTTGCCATTTGGAAGAAAGAATTATTATTTATTATGGAAATATTTTTATTTCTTTTATTTAATTATCGTTTCAGTAGTAGAAGTAAATGACTAGTCAGGTGAATTTTTCTTCTTAGTAGTAAAAGTGAATTATTGGTAAGACATTTTATTGTTATCAATAGCGTAGTTTTCCCTTTCAGTAGTAGAAGTAAATTATCAGTCAGACGTATTTTCTTATTATTAATTTTTGCAGTAGTAGAAATAAATCATTAGTCAGACATTTTTCTATTATATTTTTTTTCAATTAATTCAATTACTTTTATATACATATAATAAAATTCTTCGCAATTATTTAATTATTTTCATAAATAATTTTCATTAAATTCCTCCAAAAAATTTAATTATTTTCAAAATTCTTAATAAAAATTCTTGAATTTTATGATTTTCAACAATTTTAATAAAATTCTTTTCAACAATTCAATTATTTTTACAAATAATCAAATTTTTCCCAGGAATGAAATTTTTAAAAATTTTTTTTATAAAATTCGTTACAAGAATTCAAAAAAATAAAAATTTGGCAAAGAATTTCAATTATTTAGAATACTTTAAATGAATTTTAAATAAATTCCTTGAAAAATACTTGTACGCTTAAAAATTTTATTTAAACTCTTCGGAAAAATCAAATTATTTTCAAAATTTTTGATAAAATTTTATATAATACTTAAATTTTAAGAAATTATCAATTATTCAATCAATTATTTATTTTTGTATTTAAATAATTGAATTCTGCAATAACTGTAATAAAAATTGATTTATTTAATAAAAAATATTCAATTACTGAATAATTTAATTATTTAGTAATTTAATTATTAATTATCCACAAATGTCGAATATCTTTGCAGGAATTAAATTATTTTCAAAATAATTTTAATTAAATTTCTGAATTTCTCGAAAAAAATCAATTATTTTAAAAAATTTTTATCAAACTATATGTAAAATTTAAATTGTTTCAGATTAAAAATTATAAAAAGTTATAAAAAATGCTAACTTTTGAAATAGAAAAAATTTCACAAATTAGTGCAAAATTGTGGAAAATAATTTAATTTTTAATTTTTTTTTTTGCAATAATATTATCACAAAACTTATTCTCTAAATTAGAATTAGTAAAAATTTGAACTAATTAGAACAGAAGTAATAGAAATTTTCTAAAAATTAAATTTTTTATTCTACATACAGTACCGTCCGCAATTGTCAGTCCACCCATTTTTAAAGGAATGACAAAAATTTTTTAACATAAAATTCATGAAAACTAAAATTTTTTTGGTTTATATTTTGAAAGACGATAATATTTTAAAAAGAATAAGACCTTACAGAAGTCATTTGGCCAAAATTTGTAGAAGATATTCCTAAAAATCGTCATTTTCAATGTTTTACAAAAATTTAAATAACTTCTAAAATAATGAACGCTTTTTAATAATCTTAGGCTTATTTTAAAGGTCTTTTTCTACGGAATAAGAATTACTTATAGGCATTAACCTGTCATTTTTAACTTGGAATAAGCATGACGTCAAAATTAGACAAAAAAATTGGAAAAATTTGAAATCAATTTTTTGTACTAAAAACTATTCTAGAACATATATAAAACATGATATGGTGTAGATTTTTCAAGAAAATTTAATAAAAATATATGTTTGAGTTTCAAAAATTATTTTTCTTTTAATAATATTATTTCAAATTTTTTGAATTTTTTTGTCCAACTTTGACGTCATGCTTACTCCAAGTTAAAAATTACAGGTTAATGCCTATAAGTAATTCTTATTCTGTAGAAAATGGTCTTTAAAATAAGCCTAAGATTATTAAAAAGCGTTCATTATTTTAGAAGTTATTCAAATTTTTGTAAAACATTGAAAATGACGATTTTTAAGAATATCTTCTACAAATTTTGGCCAAATGACTTCTGTAAGGTCTTATTCTTTTTAAAATTTTATCGTCTTTCAAAATAAAAACCAAAAAAAATTTTACTTTTTATGAATTTTATGTTAAAAAATTTTTGTCATTCCTTTGAAAATGGGTGGACTGACAATTTCGGACGGTACTGTAGGACAAGACATGAAAGTAAACCAAAATGATGTTTTTCTTGGAAAATAAATTTAAGAGAAACCATATTTTGCATTAATATGAATTATTATTTCTACACTAATTTATAAACAACTATTTATATATTTTAAAATATTATAATTAATATTATTAAAATAGATTGAATTTTAAAAAATTTCGAATTGAGTTTTATAGAAAAGTTGTTTTTTAAAAACTTTCAATTAAAAATTCTGAAGAAATTATTTTTCTTGTTTTAAAATAATTCTATTCACATTTTTTTTGAAATTAGTTTTATTTTTGGATATTTTATTATTTTATTTATTTTTATTTTATTATATTTAACTGAAAAATTTCCATGTTATTGAAATTTCATGAAATAGAATATTGAAAAAAAGTGGATAACAGAAATATTTTAAGTGAAATTTTTTTTATATTTTATAACTAATTTATTCTTAAGGAATTTTCTCAAATATTATTAAAAATTATAATTAGAGAAGAACTATAAATAAAAATTTTGGAAAAATAATTGAATTAAAATCATAAAAATAATTTTGTGTCAGTTACAGTGTCAATTCTTGTAAATTATTTAATTTCAAGGGATTTAAAATTAAAAATTTTTTTAAATCCTAATTCCTGTGGAAAAATAATAATAATGAGTAAATATTCATTATAAAAAAAAACTGTTTGATGTTCCGAATAATTTAACACTTAAAGATATTTAAACAAAAATGTATTACAAACATTTTTGTATATTTAATTATTTTTAGAGTGAATTGAGTGAATTTTTTGAGTAAAAATAAAATTTTTCTGGCAACCTTGTACGATGGTAGAAAAGAAGAAGAAAAGTTAGCGAAGAAAAGTATTAAAAGAAAAAAACGATTAATTAGAAATACTACTCTAGAAAGTTATTTCTATATTTGATGTTCTCATTGTCCAACCAAGCAAGAATTTCACACAAAATTAATAATATTCCACATTTCCCTCTTTTTCCCCCCGCAGCAAGTAAATTAAATTTCTATTTCTCCAATTATAAATCAGTAAAAAATATTTCTCATGCATATTTATAATTTTAATTAAATTTTCCTTAATCGAGAATATAAATACAGAGAATAACTGTATTTTATTATTTTCAATTTGAAAATTGAATTCCCTAATTGCACACGAGTTCGTGAGGTCTATAGTTGAACGTGAACAAATATAATTTTACACGCTCCGTTTTTGTGTCTGCTCACCAAATAAACACACTATTTTACTCTTCTCTTTTTTTCCACTTTTAAAGAACGGTCTTTTTTATTCTTTATGAGTTTATTACTCGCTAGTTTTTAACGACAAATATAAGCAAAAAAAAAAAAATAATTTCCATTTTTTCAACTAGTGTGTATATTGTTTGAAGAGTTAGATTTACAAGTGTCGAATGAAAGAGAGAGAGAGAGAGAGAGAGAGAGAGAGAGAGAGAGAGAGAGAGAGAGAGAGAGAGAGAGAGAGAGAATAATGTGAAACTTCAAGAGCAACACAGAACACTGGATTTAGGATTAAAATCACGTCGTCTCCATGACGCATAAATTGAGTAACACGACCTTTCAGGACATCAAACTCACTTGTCCGTTACAAACAAACAAGAAATACTCTTTATTTGAGTATCAGCTCGCAGCAATTTTTTTTTTTTTTACTCCATTCTGCTTCGTTGACTACATCCGGGTCACGTATATTGCTATATAAAAATCCACACTTTGAAGATTGCCTGCGAAAAAAAAGGGGGGGGGGGATGTTAAATAGAAAACTGAGCTTTGAGCTTTTTTCACCTACACGTAAAGTGATATTAATTGAAAAGTGACGAAAATAACGGGAGAAAAAAGAGGAAAAACAAATTCGTGTAACTTAAAACTCGGATAGAGGTAAATTTTAACATTTTTTTTTTCGATTTATTTTTCTTTATTTTTATTATGAAAATTATAATGGTATAGAAGGTAGTTCCATTGCTTGATACAAATATCGATTGATACTACGTTTTATTGAATTTTTTTTTTAATTTTATTTTGAAATTAATAATTTATAAAAATTTTATTGTAAAACATGAAGATATCGATCACTTTGAGTCTTCGACTCGAAGTGATTGATTTCTTCATGTTTTGTAATATTTTCAATTACCATAAAATGTTTTCAAAAAAATTTAATTATTTACATAAGTTCTAATAAAATCCTTCGCAAGAATTCAATTATTTTTACAATTTCTCAAAAGAATTAAATTATTTTTAAAAAATTAAATAAAATTCGTTGCAAAAATTCAATTATTTTCATAAATAATAAATCGATTATTCGCAAATTCTTCAATTAAATATATTGTAAGAAAATGAAAACTTCCAATAATTTCAAAAAAAAAAAAATTAATTCTACAAAATTTTCGGTTAAAAGTATGATAAATTTAGATTTTCAAAGATTTTAAATTGAAACCTTTTCAAAATTAAATTATTTCTAATGATTCACGTTATGCTTTTAATATTCATTTATAGTCTGAAATTTTCACGGAAATTCATTTTTAAATCAATTTTTATTCAAATAGAATTCAATCACTTAAATGCAAAAATAAATAATTTATTGAATAATTGAATGTTTCTTAAAATTGAATTCTTATAAAAAATTTTATTAACAAATTTTTAAATAATCGAATTCTTTTACGAATTTTAATAACATTTTTAAGAATATAATTACAATTTTCGAGGAAATCGATTAAAGTTGTATCCAAAAATAATTAAAATCCTGCGATGAGTTTTATAATTTATGAAAATAACTGAATTACTAAAAAAAATTATTATTTATGAAAATAATTAATTTATTGCGAAGAAATTTATAAAAAATTTGTAAATAATTCGAATGCTGGGAAATTTTTATTATTTATGAAAATAATTAAATGTTTGCGAAGAATTTAATTAAATTTTTTTTAAATAATTGGATTTTAGCGATGGATTTTGTTATTTATAAAGATAATTGAAATTATAACGAGAATTTTTTTTTTATTTTTTGAAAATAATTGAATTTCTGAAAAGAATTTTTTATTACTCTTGAAAATAATTTTATTCTTGTGATTTATATTGTTGTTTACAAAAATAATTTAATTTTGCAAAGGATTTTTATTAAAATTCTTAAAAACAATTGAATTTCTGAGAAAAATTTTGATATTTATAAAGATAATTAATTTTATTTCTTTGTAAGAATTGCGTTAATAATTAAATTCTTTTGAGAATTGCGTTTTTATTTAAATTTTGGAAATAGTATTAAATAGATATTACAAAATTCAACTAATTTCAACGGAATTGAAATTAAAATTGTATTAGAAATAATTGAAATTCTGCGATGAGTTTTATTATTTGTAAAAATAATTGAATTCCTAAAAAGAATTTTAGTATTTACGAAAATAATTGAATTTTTTTGGAAAATTTTATTAAAATAGTAGATATTAAAAAACATTGAATTGAGAAAAATTTTTGAATATATAATTAAAATTTTCCCAAGAATTTTATTAAAATTTTTGAAAATAATTGAATTTCGGAGAAGAATTTTTAAAAAATTTTCTACATAATTGATTTTCTAAGAAGAATTTTATTACTTTTGAAAATAATTGAATTTCGGAGAAGAATTTTATTATTTATAAAAAATAATTGAAATTTTGATGAAAATTAAAAAAAAATTTTTAACATAATTGAATTTCTGAGAGGAATTTTATTACTTTTGAAAATAATTGAATTTCTGCAATCATTTGTAACTTTTCCAAAATTCAATTTTTTTTTTAGTATTTTTCACTAAAATTCTTCTATTAATCTATTATTTTTAATAATTAATTAAATATATATTGAAGAATGTAACTAATTTCAGAAGAATTTGAATTATTCAAATTTTTCAAAAATCTAAAATCATTAAAATTTCTAATTAAATTAATTCAAAATTGAAATTTTGTAAAATTTAAAATTAAAACCTGTTGAAGTTCATCTATTTATGAAAATTGTAAACGCAATTCTTGTAAAATTCAATTAATTTAGATTTAATAAAATTATTCATTAAATAATTTATAAGTCATAATTTTATGATAGTTCTTGAAAAATTAAGTTATTTAAAAAGAAATTATTGTCAGAAATAGAAAAAATTGAAGGTTTTACATTAGTAGAATTCGTAGTAATTTCATAGTTTATGAAGCAAACAAAAAAAAGCATCAAACTTCATGGCCCTAAAGTTTCGAACGTTCAAATAAACGACGATATTTTTATTACACCTTTCAATTTAAATTTTTTAAATTTTGTTTCCAAAATATTTTTTTTATAATTAAATTATTAATTTTTAACTAAGCGAATGTTCAATTATAAAATTTTTCCTTTCAGTCTAGTAATTTTTAAAAATATTAACGCACTGAAAAATATTTCGTTCACTTGAACGTTCAAAAATTTAGGAAAAAATCAAAATTCAGAGTTTTCTTATGAATTTTAAAATTTTAATTTTTTTCAGTACTTTTACTAAAAATTCCTGACTTTTCCCTGACAAATTCTACTTTCCCTGACTTTTCCCTGAATTCCCTGACCAGTAGCAACTTAAACAACTATTAACTAATGCAATTGTATAATGTAACGATCTCTCGATATTAATATAATAATCAGTTTGAGAAATTAATGCTATAGAGGAATTAAAAAAAATTTAAGACATTACAAAATAAAAATCGCTTTCTACGCAGTTAAAGATATGAATTGAGAAGAAGAATAAGAAGTTCTAAACGTTCTTGAGTTGATTGAGAAGTATATACTTCTCTCAATCGGGAAGTTAACTCCAAGTATTTCGCCAAAGCCACCACGTAATTTCCTGATCGCCTTTAATCGAACACATAGGTTTCGTCGACCTCGTTGCTCTGATTGACCGCAACAAACAGACCTGCGAACCAGTCTCTGACCACTTCAATTCGTCTTGTGTGCCCTATACTATTTACTACGTTTCCAGTTACACTCTGCTTTTGAATCACTAAATCGGTCTGTCGAACCTCAAATTAAACCCGATTGAAAATTTTTCGGCAAAAAAAAAAAAGGAAAAAAAAAAACAAAATCGAAGGAAAAAGTTAATCCATCTCAAGACGAAAATAATTCTCCTCTATCACTGAACAAAATTTATTCTTTAAATCAGGAATTAAGATTCTTAATTTGGGAATATAATTTGTTTTAATAGGTGCTACACCAATTATTATGAACCCACACCAATTATGTAACTGAACAAAATTTTCCCCACTTTCTCGGGAAAAATTAAATATTTTCTATTTTGTACATCACAAAAAAATTAGAAACGATTATATGTAGAAAAAGACCTATGAAGGATTTTTTGTCCTCTTTTTATGTTGAATATTATTTCCTTGTACCGCATTTATTAATTATACCATTTATTATCTTCTTAGAGTTTCTTATAATTACTTCAATTTTATTCAATTTTATTTTGAATAATTAACCACTTGATAAGTACATATTTCCTAGTTTTATAATTTCAATTAGTGATTTTTTAAATCATGTTTTTTTTCTCAATCATTTTTTTTCTTCTTGCTTCCTTTTTCTGTCTTTTCCTCATACCATTTTTCTCGAGACGTTAAAACCTTTTAGAATGTAGTCAGGAGAGAAAAAATATTCGATCGATAAAATAAAGTTGATCCGTTAACAAAGTATATCTTATTCATTAAAAATAATGTTCTTAATTCATACTGAAAAATGTTTGGCATTTAGTTCCGTAAGAAGGTATAAACATTCTTGGCAAATCAGAAACGGATGGTATATTGCGATAGCCGAGGCACTTGGAAGCAAAACTCTCTCTCTCTATATATATATATATAAAGAAGAAACTACGACTAAAAACTTGTTAATGCACGTTTATCGGATTAACTACAAACGAGTCTAATTTATACCTTTATAGTAAAAGGCCAGAAACTTGAATCTTTCGGCGCAAAGTGGACATTTCGTCTTTTTTTCCTCTCTCTTTCTTTTTCTCACTTTCCTCTTTTTTTTATATATCATATCTTTTAAAGCCTTCCATCTTTTCGTACAAATTCCGGTCCTGTTCCTATTGTGATAATATACCTTTTCTCTCTTCAACATTTTTATATCCCGACGCTCATTTTTCTCTTGCGATAAAAAAAAAAAAAAAAAATGGGAAAAAAAGGAAAAAAAGGAAAATTCTCCTCACTATGTTTCATTTCTCCTGCCCATCTTCACTCCTCGAGCAACTTTTCTCTTTATCACGCCTATTCATCCTAACCTTCACCTTCGTTCTTCTCGGTCGTGGCCTTATACACATTTTCCAAGAGTCTCACACAGACAGAAAAAAAAAAATGAGTGAAGGAAAAAATTGTAACTTTCTGACAATGAGCTTTGTAGAAGAAAAAATTATCTGTTATACAATGCTTTTTAGACTCGAATCGGAGAAGTTCTAATAAACTTTTATCATACTGAGTCGTAAGAATTTTCTCCATCTTCTTTTTTTATGTATGAAATTTTTAATTAGGTATTCAAAATTACCCGGTGGGAAAATTTCTCATTGCGCTGAAAATACTACAAATTATTGGAAATCATTATTATTTTTTATATATTATTATTATTATTATTATTATTATTATTATTATTATTATTATTATTATTATTATTATTATTATTATTATTATTATTATTATTATTATTATTATTAGTATTATTATTATTATTATTATTATTATTATTATTATTATTATTTTTATCATTATTACAATAATTATTATTAATATTATTATTTATTAGAATTTCAATTATTTCAGTTATGATTCAAATTCAATTTCAAAATTGTTTCGTAAAATTTAGCTTTGAAAAACGAAAAAATCCCCAGGCGCGAAGAATCGAACCCCAACTTTTGCTATTACGAGTCAAGTATTCAAAACCACTGAGCCGTTTCACTATTTTAATAAATTTTTTCATAAGAATTGGATTATATGAAAAAAATTTAATAAAATTCCATGCAAACATTTAATTATTTTCATAAATAATAAAAATTTCACTAGAATTGAATTATTTACAAATTTTTTTCATAAATTTCTTAGCAATAATTCATTTATTTTCATAAAAAATAAAACTTATCGCAGAATTCAAAAGAATTGACTCCTTGGGAAGAATTTTATAAAAATCTTTTTAAGTAATTGATTCAATTATTTAGAAAAATGTTTCGAAATTCAATTATTTTCAATATCTACTATTTTAATAAAAAATTTCCCAACAGAATTGATATATTTCAAAAAAAAATTTTTTTAATTCTGAGCAAACATTCAATTATTTTCATAAATAATAAAATTATTCTCAGGAATTCAATTATTTATAAATTTTTTATAAAATTTCTTCGCAATAATTCAATTATTTTCATAAATAATAAAATTCATCGTAGAATTCAAAAGAATTGAATTCTTAGTAAATAAATTTTATAAAAATCTTTTTAAGTAATTGATTCAATTATTTACAAAAATGTTTCGAAATTCAATTATTTTAATTATCTACTATTTTAATAAACAATTTCCCAAAAGAATTGAATTATTTGAAAATAAATTTCACAAAATTCTTTGCAAACATTCAATTATTTTCATAAATAATAAAATTATTCTCAGGAATTCAATTATTTATCAATTTTTTATAAATTTCGATTCGTAACAATTCAATTATTTTCATAAATAATGAAACTAATCGCAGAATTCAAAAGAATTGAATTCTTAAAATGAATTTTATAAAAATCTTTTTAAGTAATTGATTCAATTATTTACAAAAATTTTTTTAAATTCAATTTTTTTCAGTATCTACTATCTTAATAAAAAATTACCCAAAAGAATTGAATTATTTAAAAAAAATTTTATAAAATTCTGTGCAAACATTCAATTATTTTCATAAATAATAAAATTATTCTCAGGATTTCAATTATTTACAAACTTTTAATAAATTTCTTCGCAATAATTCAATTATTTTCATAAAAAAAAAAATTCTTTGCAATATTTCAATTATTTTCATTAAAAATGAAATTCTTCGCAATAATTTAATTATTTTTATAAAAAATAAAATTCTTCTTAGGAATTTAATTATTTTCATAAATAATAAAAATTATTGCAAAATTTCAATTATTTTTAATACAATTTTAATCTAATTCTTCGACAAATGTAATTATTCATAAAAATTTTATTAAAATTCGTCAAAAGAATTCAATTATTTAAAAATTTGTTGATATTTTTATTAGAAGCCTTGTACACTGTGAATTTTTAGAAATAATTAAATTTCAAAAGATTTTAACATTTTAACATCTTTGAAAATTTTAAGTGTTGTTTTACTATAATAATATGTTAATTTTTATTTTGTAATAAAATGATTAAAGTTTTAAATAAATTTATTTAATTTCAACTGTGAATTATTTCAATTTTGATTTTTCGGAGGCGAATAATTAAAAGGAATAAAATAATCAATTGAAAAATAATAATTAATGAATCAATAATAAAGATAGTCAAAAACAGTAAATAAAAAAAAAATAATAATCTTCTAAACAAATTAAATAAAAAAAAAAAAAAAAAATACAACGAAAATTGTAAAAATTCTATAGAGAAGTGTAAATCTACGATATTGATAAGAATAAAAAGTTGATAACGGAGAATTATGTCTGAAAAATACTGTTAAATCGCCGAGACTATGATTTAACTTTATTAATTTGAGAAGGAGGTATAGAAATATAATAATAATAATATATAAAGTTCAAGTATTAATGGAGTTTCATTACTTTCTGGAGTCAGCGATGTTTAAATGACTTATGATTCTCAAAAGACTTATTTCATTGGGTTCAGAAATGTTTCGAGAAAGTTAGAATAGAAGTCAATCTTGAAAGACGTATAAAGTTGCTCGTATACTTTGAAATTCTCCCCCCCCCTTCCGCCTCTCACCTTCAAAAAAAAAATAAATAAATAAATAATAAAAAAAGTTTCTTTTCAACTTGTTTTGTATCTGTCTCTAATTTATTAAAGAAGGTGACACTGTCAACTCAACTCAACGATATTTTTATTTTTCATATACACCGCATCCGTTGGGAAAAGAATAAATATATATTTTGAAAAATTTTATTCAATTGCTCTAAATTTATTATTCAGTTTCACTTGTTATATTCTATAAATATTTCAATTCTGTATAATTTTTCTATTCTATAATTTTTATTCTATTTTGTTTACTCTTTTTTTAAACTTTTTTTCTATAACTTTCTAATCAATTTTATATTTATTAATATAGTATTATTAGAATTTTTCTTTTTTTTTTTTTTTGAATTTCGCGCCAAATAGTTGATTAAATTGCCGCCTAGATGGCATGAAAGTTCTCTCATAAACGAAGTGAAGTAAATAGTCTGCATTGTAAATTATTGTGGTGAGACATAAAATTGTTATAGTTATAAAATAAATAATGTTTGAAATTCTAATAATTAATGATAATAATAAATAATTCTTATTAATGATCAAAATTGGAGAAAAATAAATTACGTAATTTATCATTTTGTTTTTTAAATTTAAATCTATTTGATATAATTTCATCAATTTAGAGGGGATATTCAATAAACAGGTTAAAAAGGTAAATAATAAACATTGAAAATAAAGTATTAATTAACGAAAAAGTGAATGAATGATTAATCAAGAACTGAATAAATTAGCAATTTTCCCATTAGAATACATTATAATTAAAATACAAGATATTAATCAATATAATATATATTAAAATCAATATCTCCTGTATAATGATATCAGATAATTTGATGAAAATTGAAGTGTAAATCTATATGGATATGAATAATTAACGAATCCCAGTTAATTAAATTGCGTATTCAATGTAAATAGCAGTATATACAATGCAAACTCTGTAAGTTTTCAACTGATTACTGTTAATATAATATCGAGAGAACATTAATTAAAAGTACATTTATACCATTTCGATATCTTCACGGTAAATTCGTCTCTCATTATTATTATTATTTGCCTTCCTGTCTGGCATTGGGATATATATTTTTAAACGATAATATCTTACAAATCCTGAGAACGATTAGTCGTGATCAATTGATTATGGATTAAATTCTCTTAAGCCTCCAGCTTATGACTTTTTAACGTTTTTTTTTCCTTCTTTTTTTTTATTTCCCTTTTTTTCCTCTCTTTCATTCGATGGTTAAAAACGACGATAAAATCTGTTGACCAGACAGTATTTGGTGGCAATTCTAGGCGCATTATATGTATATAGAGGGGATAAATTCAAGTTTTCCCCTTTAAAATTTGAATCAGTTAAGATCGAGGGAAATAAAATTGTATAATATATAAAGAGAAAAAAAAGAGGAGCGAAGGAAAAATGCAAATTTTGCTGGAAATTGGAAATCAATTTTTTTTATTGGAGTGATATTAATGATGGTAGGAATTTATTAGAAAGGTTATTAATTTGAAATTAACTACAATAATCTTCGTATTTTATTATTTCATTCTGTCTGTCCACACTTTGAAGTTAGTTTTTGTGTATGCTTTTGTTTTTTTTTTTTTTGTTTTTTTTTCTTTAAAAAATATTGTTTGACAGATCGAAAAAATGCAGGTATTTTTTCATGATTTATAATAAAAGAATATTTGAAATTAGAAAATCATAAAAAAATTATGATTAACAAATAAATTTTGTTTATTATATGCTTTTTTCAATAACAAATTTCGTTTGACTGATCTAAATTATGCAAATTTGATTCCTTTCTATTTTTAAAAAATAGAAAATTGTTAATTGTTAAAAAAATTATAATTAAGAAATAGGAAATATTTTATGCATAATTTATATTTCTCAATAACAGTATTGTTTAGAAACTCATTCTTTTCTTTTGGAAAAGAAACATTACATATTCTATTCTAGTTTTCAATTACAAATTTTAATTGAAAATGAAATTGAAACTTTTTAAATTTTTAGAAAATAAAGACAAAAATTTTTCTAAAAAAAAATGTTCTGTTACATTTATTTACGAATTTTTTTAATTGTAAAATTATTCGAAAACATCAATAAGTTTTTTTTGAACAAATATTTAAATATTATTTTTCCGTACGAATTAAAAATTTCAAAAAATTTCAAATTCAAATCTTTTTAAATTCATTAACTTATAAGAATATTTTTATAAAACATGAAGATAGCGATTGCTCCGAGTCGAAGACTCGGAGTGATCGATTTCTTCATGTTTTATAATAATTAAAGATGACCTAGTGATAAAATCATTGTTTTATATTTTATAAGAATAATATTTACAGTAACTTTTTCAAAATTATTTTCATCATTTCAAATCAATTATTATTTTCTACAATTTTTAATTATTTTTTATGAAAATAATTGAAAAAATTTTATTATTTATAAAAATAATTGAATTATTGCGCAAGGAATTTATAAAAAATTTATATAAAATTGAATTCCTGAGAATAATTATTTTATTATTTATGAAAATAATTGAATGTTTGCTCAGAATTAAAAAAACATTTTTTTTAAATATATCAATTCTTTTGGAAACTTTTTTATTAAAATAGTAGATATTGAAAATAATTTAATTTCGAAGAATTTTTGTAAATAATTGAATCAATTACTTGAAAAGATTTTTATAAAATTCTTCCCAAGAATTCAATTCTTTTGATTTTTTCGAGAAGTTTTATTATTTATGAAAATAATTGAATTCCTGAGAAATTTTTATTATTTATGAAAATAATTGAATTCCTGAGAAATTTTTATTATTTATGAAAATAATTAAATGTTTGCGTATTATTTTTGGGAATTTGAAATTGATTTGAAAATAATTGAACTTTGAGGAAGAATTTTGTTATTTATAAAGATAATTGGGATTTTGACGAGAATTTTTTTTAAATTTGAAAGATATTTGAATTTTATGAGAAGAATTTTATTTTTGTGTTGAAAATAATTGATTTTCTGCAATTATTTGTAATTTTTCCAAAATAATTGAACTCCAGTGGAATTTTTATTATTTATGAAAATAATGAAATTTTTACGTACAATTTTATTAAATTTTTTTTAAATAATTGAATTATTTTTGGGAAATTTTATTAAAATAGTAAATATTGAAAATCATTGAAATTAGAAAAATGCATTTTATTTTTGAAAATAATTGAAATTGGGACAAGAATTTTATTGACATTTTTGAAAATAATTGAACTTTGATGAAGAATACTTTTATTTATAAAGATAATTGGGATTTTGACGAGAATTTTTTTAAAATTTTGAACATAATTGGAATTTTATAAAAAGAATTTTATTAGTTTTGAAAATAATTGAATTTCTGCAATTATTTGTAATTTTTCCAAAATAATTGAATTCCTTTATGTATTCTTATGTATCTTTATGTATCTTTGTGAATTTTAATTTATTTTAATTTATTTTTATGTATTTTTATTTATTTTTATGAATTTTTATGAATTTTTATTTATTTAATTATAATTTTATGATTTTTTTATTTATTTAATTGTATTTATGAGTTTTTGTATTTATTTAATTGTATTTAAGAGTTCTTGTATTTATTTATTTGCTAAAAAATTTCTTACTCAATTCTTATTAACGATAACTTTTTTTGTGTTACAGGTACGTAGGTCAACTTCCTTATTAGACTAATTGGATCACTCGGTTGGAATGTAATTTCACTATTTAATAATGATAATCGGGTAAGTGGAATATTTTTACTTTCACTTTTCGATTTTCACTTAATTTTTGCAGTATTTTTTTTTTGTTTTTAATTTTGGTCGTCAATTGGCAAAAATTTGCAAGTTTTCTCTAAACCTAAAAGATCGAAAAATCTACTAATTTCCCTTCCCTCAAAAAAAAAACTAATTAGTACTGTAGAAAACTTATTTTTAATTAATTAAATTCAGAGTTAAAAATCGTAAAATTAATAAAACAAAATAAAATAAAAATCGGAAAATAATCGTTAAAAGAACGAAGAATTTTCCTTTCTGATTGTAAGAAATAACTCTTTCTTATTTTCAAACCAAAAATACAACAAAAAATCCGGACATAAAACGAAAAATCGTTATACATAAAATAAATAGTTTTGCGCATAAAAGAAAAAAGTTCCATAAAAGAAAAAAATCTCCTATACGAATGTTTTAAAAAATTCATTAAAATGATATGAAAAATTGTAATTCCCGTATTATATGCAATGTTTTGAGATTTTATCGAAAGATATTCCCGGCTTGTTCCGAGATCAATTTTCGGGGAAAGTTTGTTGGGATTGTTATTGGTTTCAAAGATAGGGGGGACCCACCAACCAAATAAGTGTCCTTTGCTTGCGTCTGGACGTTATTTTACACCTCAGCGATGCTTTGGCCTCATCCCAAGTGCCATTATACTTTAGAAATAGGAGTATTATCATTGGCATGAATACACAAGCAGGTTTTCCCGGTATGGCACGTAGCGAGAGTTTACACTCGTACTTTTGGTGTACTTACAGAATACACCGCTTCAATTTGTAAAAACAGACACACGTGGCAGGCACACACAGCACACATGGAATATAAATTAGTTTTTTTTTTCGAACGAAAGAACTCTTCAACTCTTTTCAATATCTGTATTAATAAAATCAAATTTGTTTTCTACTTTGATGGGAAATTAATTTTTCTTTTTATGTTTCGAACGAGAAAATTCGAATTTTTCGATATTGTCAATACAGTGAGAAGACGAGTCATCTAACGTCCCCCTCTGTTGTCCTTGTTTATTGACGCTTGCGCTTGAACGCACATCAATTATTTTCAAAAATTTTAATAAAATTCTTGTCAAAATTTCAATTATTTTCAAACATTTTCCTCAACTCAATGATTTTTAATATCTACTATTTTAATAAAAAATTTGCCAAAAGAATTGAATTATTTAAAAATTTTTTTTATAAAATTCTGTGCAAACATTTAATTATTATCATAAATAATAAAATTATTCTCAGAAATTCAATTATTTTATTATTTACAAATTTTTTATAAAATTCTTGTCAATAATTCAATTATTTTTATAAATAATAAAACTTCTCGTAGAATTCAAAAGAATTGAATTCTTGGGAAGAATTTTATAAAAATATTTTTAAGTAATTGATTCAATTATTTACAAACTTTTTTCGAAATTCAATTATTTTTAATAGTTACTATTTTAATAAAAAAGTTCCTAAAAGAATTGATATATTTAAAAAAAAATTTTTTTAATTGCGAGCAAACATTCAATTATTGTCATAAATAATAAAATTATTCTCAGGAATTCAATTATTGGTTCAAATATGAATTGAACCATTTAATTGACACCAATAAATATTATTTAATTCAAGTAAATATTTAATTGATAATAGTCAATTAATCGGTTACTTGAATCAAATAAATTTTTTTTCAGTGTACAATGGCGTCGAAAAATGTTGGCCGGTAGCTGTGAGTAAAAGTCTGTTATTTTGAAAAGTTACATCAGTTTAGAATGGCGACTGGGAAGGCGTTTATATATAAATTTTTTTTTCTTCGCTTCTGCAGTTGTAGAATTTGCATAGTAAAGACGGGAAAATCTGGCACACACAACTGAGAATCGTTTGAATATACATATATATATGTTAGAAAACCATATACGCCCCGCGCACAAAACACAAAACTAGAGAGTAGTGTGTATTTATACTCACGAGTATAGTAGCAACCACTAGTTTCCTTCTCCCACTCCTATTCCGTCAATTAACCCAACGTTCAGGGACGCCTTGGTTCCATTATTTATAGCGTCGGTTCAACCCCTTCGCGTGTTAATTGCCCTAACACTCGTTAACGACTGAATATAAGGGATACTAATGCGTCCTGTCCGATTCGCGATTCAAAGTCTTCTCATCGCGAGAGATGCACCACTAGCGTAAATGTGTATACCTACACACAGTCGGTGTCGTACCTGTCTTCGATTGGTCTTTCCTATCTACATTGATTAAAAACTATCTAATTCAATTTTAATAATTAAAATTTTTGCTATTTTTTTCACAAAACAACTGCTTACAAAAAATTTTATTATAAAACATGAAGATATCGATCACTCCAAGTCTTCTTTTTTAAAAAAATGTAATAAAATTCGTTGTAAGAATTCTATTATTATTATAAATAATACAATTTTTCCTAGGATTTCAATTATTTAAAAAAATTTAATAAAAATTCTTTGCAAAAATTTAATTATTTTGATAAATAATAACATTCTTCAGAAGATTTCAATTATTTGAAAAAAAGTGTAATAAAATTTTGTACTGTAAGAATTCAATTATATTTTCCTAGGTAATAAAATTATTCACAGGATTTCAATTATTTAAAAAAAATGTAATAAAAATTCAATTATTTTTAGAAATAATAATATTCTTCCCAAGATTTCAATTATTTAAAAAATGTAATAAAAATTTGATGCAAAAATTCAATTATTTTCATAAATAATAATATTCTTCACAGGATTTTAATTCTTTAAAAAAATGTAATGAAAATTCGTTGAAAAAATTCAATTATTTTTAGAAATAATAATATTCTTCACAAGATTTCAATGATTTAAAAACAATTTAATAAAAATTCTTTCCAAAAATTCAATTATTTTTGAAAATTTTAATAAAATTCTTATCAACTATTCAATTATTTTTATAAATAATAAAATTCATCGCAGGATTTCAATTAATTTTAATAAAATTTAACAGGAATCTCTCGGAAAATGTAATTATTCTTAAAAAATTAATTTCAATTCCTCGCAGAAATTAATTAGTTAAAAAAAAATTTTTTTTTTAATTCTTTGTAAGCATTCAATTATTTAGAAAAATATTAGAATTTTTCACAGGAATTTTGAAATAATAAAATCATTCTTTTAGATTTTAATAAAATTCTTCCCAAAAATTCAATTATTTACATAAATAATTTTTCGAAAGAATTCAATTATTTTAAGACATTATATTAAAATTCTTTGCAAAATTCAATTATTGTCATTAATAACAATATTCATCACAAGAATTCAATTATTTTTAAAAGTAATAAATTTTATCATAGAAATTCAATTATTTTAAGAAATTCTAATGAAATCGTTCGCGAGGATTCAATGATTTACATAAATAATTCTTTGAAAAAATTCAATTATGTCGATAAATAACAAAATTATTCCTGAAAATTCAATTATTTTAAGGACTTATATTAAAATGCTTTGCAAAATTCAATTTATTTTGAGGCATTTTAATAAAATTCTTTGCAAAATTCAATTATTTTCATAAATAACAATATTCATAACAAGAATTTAATTATTTTCAAAATTCTTAATATTTTAATTATCGTTATAAAAGAATAGCAAAATTCAATTATTTTCAGAAATTTTAATAAAAATCATTGCACGATTCAATTATTTTTTTAAATAATAGTATTCATTAGAAAAATTCAATTATTTTTCTTAATTCAATGATTTTCAATATATTACGATTTTAATAAAATTCCCTAAAAGAATTCAATTATTAAAAAACAATTTTGACAAAGTTCTCCGCATAAATATTCAATTATTTTCATAAAAAATAAAACTCTTTGCAGAATTTCAATTATTTTTAATAGAATTTTAATCGAATTCCTCGAAAAGTGTAATTATTTTTAAATTCAATTATTTAAAAATTTCTTGGCATAATTTATTTATTTATTTCGTTACATGCATGGGAATTCAGTTTTAAGAAACATTCAATTATTCAAAAATTATTTTCTTTGTATTTAAATAATTGAATTCTCATAGAATTTTCGAATAAAATTTGATTTAAAAATTAATTTAATGTAAAGTTTTAGATAATAATTGAATTTTTGAGAAGTTACTAATAATTGCAATTTTTTGAAATAATTGAATTTTGTAAAAGTTTTAAATTAAAGTCTTTGAAAATTGTAATTTTTCATACTTTTAATATTCAAAATTCTATGATGAAACTAATTTTTTTTTTCAAAAAGCTCAATAGAAATTTTTTAAAATTATTTAAAGTTTTCATTTTCCAATGTATATATTTAATTGACAAATTTCCGAATAATCTAAATTTCATAAAATTGAATTGTAAACAAATGAATTTAAAAATTCTCAAAAGAACTTTATGAAAAATTATTAATTTGAGATTTAAAGAAGAATTTTATTTAAAAATTGTAGAAATTAATAATATAATTGAATTGAAATGATGAAAATAATTTTAAAGAAGTTACAGTAACAGTATTCTTATTATATTATTATTATATAAAATAAAGATTTTATCACTCTGTCAACTTTAATTATTATAATTATTAGAATTAGAAATTTTGAAAATCTTAATTCCTATGAAAAAATAATAATTATTGATTATTTATTTAAAAATTAATTTATTGGTGTTTTTAAATAATTAAGCGCTCCAATGCAACAACTCTTTTGACGTTCGAAAATTTTTCTAGCGTCGAACAAGTTGTTCGAGCGCTCAGTTTTACAATTAAAGAAATTCGTTAATAAATGTAATAGAACATTTCTTTTTTTGACTATCTAATTTAAGAGTGAATCAGAATATTCTTTAGGGTCAGGGAAAACGTGTCAAAATGTCTGGGAATCAGGGAAAAACAAAATTAAATTTTTGTGGCAACCCTGGTATACTTGCGGTGCCTTTGAGGTTTTATTGTCCTGTGAAACTACACTGAAAAAAATTTGGTCCAAATCTTCAACTACTATTACCTATCACAGAAAAAAATATGTGTTAAATTTGTTGCGTGTACTTTTTAGATGGTGTTGTTTTAACACAATTTTTGTGTTATTTTAACCCCATTAAATATGTATATTAATTTAACAACCTCTAGTGTTAATTTAACACACTCTAGTGTTATTTTAACATCAATGAAGTGCTAAAATCACACAGTGTTGGTTAAAAATGTTGCGTGTTGTTTTAACACTACTTTTAGTGTTAAAAAATAACACTTCTTTTTTCCTGTATATATTCGTGCTCTTGAGCATTAAACTTGTTGTTCAATTTTGATCTTTTTTCCATTTGTTCTTGTTCAACTTCTTGTTCAACCATGTAAGTCAATACACTATTATTAGTATTATTACACTTTATTCTACGCATTGTTTCTTTTTTTTCTTGTGATACATTCGACTCCCACGCATTAAACTTAATTTATTTTTAACATATAGTTGAGTGGAAAGCTGTTAAATTAATTACTTTTTTAGTTTTGCTAACAATTTTCGTGTAGATGATTTTACTACTTTTGATGTAGTTAAAGAATAATAGTTCAGATATGAACTAAAAAAAAGTAGTTAAATTATAAGAACAACTATGAAATCTGATTACACCAACTACATTCTTAGTTATTTTTACTACTTTTCGGTAGTTAATATAACTTTTTGAATTCAGTTGAGGACCGCGTAGTTCAAAAGTAGTCAAACATACTAGAAATTTTTTTCGGAGTATGAAAATTTTGGTTCGAAATTTACGAAAAAAAAAAGTAGCAGTTTGAGTATACGTCTGAGTGGAAGGAGGCTTTTATCACTAATATCGGGAAGATTGCCGAGAGACTGAAAGGGTGGTTCTCCCTCTCTCTCTCTCTCTCTATTTTTTGTGCATGAAGGGGCAATATTTCTTGTGAAATGGTTCATTGCGTGCAAGATATTGCATTTGCACATGGTCATGGGATTTTCTGCTTGATACGCGATTTCGCCTATCCCAATAAATATGGCGATGAGCCAATTCACTGTCCGGCAGATTTGAACGGCGTAAAGGTGAACGATCCTATGGCCGCCGCACCAGCAGTGTAGATTCAGGGTGGGCCATGAATTTGGCCACCCAGAGGTAAAGCAACGTAATAAATGAGCGGCGAGAGTGTGCTGCCAGCGAAACTCCAGGTCCAATTTCCCAGGAGAGGGACACCTCCTCCCTCTCTCACTCTCCTTCCCTACATCGGAACCCTCGAATCCGCCGAACGCAAAACCGCAACCTAAAAACAATATCCTCCTATTTCTAGTGACGGTATAGTCGATAGGTAGTTACAGCACTGATAACTTACCACCCTCACTCTGACTACAATCTCTTTAGGTTGTTATATACATATATATATACATGTGTTAACTATGTATTTTCTGGTGTTGTATATATATATATCGAAAAAGTTCTTTTCTTTCTATAGAGGCCGCCCTCCTTGTTTTGCCAAAGGTAATCAATAGTCCTATATACTAACCAGTATTGTGAATTCCCTCTAAAATGTCTGTCCTTTTCTTGTCAATATTTCATCGAAGAGATAAAACACAGAGAGAATTAAAAACGTCTCTCTCTCTCTCTCTCCCTCTCTCTAGCTACCGAGTGGAAACTTTTTTTCAATTCTCCTACCAGTGCTTTGTCTCTCCTGCGACTATTTTCTTTCCCTTCACTATTTAATTATTTATACAGTAATAATTGCAATATTGGACAATATTCCGAATTTTACTGAACACTTTAATTATTATGTTTATTCTTATTAATAATTATATTCCTTTACTGATATTAGATTATTTCCTAATTGATATTAGACCTTTATTTTCAGAACCTAATGGTAAATATTAGAACCTTTGGTCTATTAGATAAAAAAATTTAATTGAGTTGACTATGGTTACCATTTTTGTAACCACGGTTCTTATGGTTACTACTACCATAGCAATGGTTGCTATACAAAAATTTGATATGGTAACCATAATTATAGCAACCGTTGCTATGTCAGTGGTTGCTATGGTTACCACAGCATCGGTTGCTGTGGAAACAGTTTCTATTGTAACCATCAAGGTTGCCACAGGTCAGGCCAGTCAGGAAAAAGTCAGGAACAATAGAATTGTTCAAGAAAATCAGGGAAAAGTCAGGGATTTTTATTAAAGTACTGGAAAAAATTAAATTTGCAGTATTAATAATTAGCGTTATTTAATTTTTTAATATATAAAATATGAAATTTCAATTATCTTTAAAAATAATAAAATTCTTCTTTAAAATTCAATTATTATCATAAATATTCAAGATTTCACAAAACTTCAACTATTTACAAATTTTTTTAAAAAAATTTCTTCGCAATAATTCAATTATTTTCATAAATAATAAAATTTTTTAACGAGATTCAATTATTTTCATTGAATAATAAAACTCATCGTAGAATTTCAAATATTCTTAATACAATTTTAACCAAATTCCATGAAAAATGTAATTATTCTTGAAATTTTTATTAAAATTCGTCGAAAAAATTCAATTATTTAAAAAATTTGTTAATAAAATGCTTTATGAGAATTCAATTTTGAGAAACAAATTTTTATTTTTATATTTTTCAAATATTTAATTAAAGAATTTCTGAATAATCAACATTTTGTGAAATAACAGTTGTATACAAATGGATTTGAAAATTGTCTAGAAACTATGGAAAAATTATTAAAAAGAATAGTTGATAATTTTTCATTTATTTTTTTTGAAGGATTTTAATAAAAATTTTTGAAATTAATTACATTTTTTGAAGAACTTACTTTAAGTTGTATTAAAAATAATTGAAATCTTGTGATGAATATTATTATTTATAAAAATAATTGAATTTTTGCAACGAATTTTTATTACATTTTTTTTAATAATTGAAATCCTGTGTAAAATATTATTATTTATGAAAATAATTGAATTTTTTTATCGAATTTTTATTACATTTTTTTAAATAATTGAAATCTTGTGAAGAATATTATTATTTCTAGAAATAATTGAATTTTTACAACGAATTTGTATTACATTTTTTTAAATAATTGAAATCCTCTGAAAAATGTTATTATTTAGAAAAAGAATTGAATTCTTACAACGAATTTTATTACATTTTTTTAAATAATTTAATTTTTGCAACGAATTTCTATTACATTTTTTTAAATAATTGAAATCTTGTGAAGAATATTATTATTTCTAAAAATAATTGAGTTTTTGCAACGAACTTTCATCACATTTTTTTAAATAACTGAAATCTTATGAAGAATTTTATTAGTTAGGAAAATAATTAAAGTCTTACAATACGAATTTTCATTCCATTTTTTTAAATAATTGAATTTTTGCAAAGAATATGTATTACTTACATTTTTTTAAATAATTGAAATCCTGTGAAAAATTTTATTATTTAGGGAAATAATTAAATGTTTGAAAGGAATGTTTATTACATTTTTTTTAAATAATTGAAATCCTGTAAAGAATTTTATTATTTAGGAAAAGAATTGAATTCTTACAACGAATTTTTATTATATTTTTTTTTTAATAATTTAATTCTGTTGAGAATTTTTATGAAAATATTAGATTTTGAAAATATTTGAATTGATGTCAAAAATTATATAACTTATAAAAATAATTAAATTACAGAAATTCTTAAATAATACTAATTAATATTAATTAAAATTAATAAAAACAATTACCAGATAAATTTTCTTCTTCTGATAAATTAAACAAAAATTAATACCGTCAAATGGGACAATTAATTGGTATTAATTTTTTCAGCACATATAAAAAAAAATTAAGCGAATTACATCAAAAAGGAAAAAGTTAAATGCTACCAGTGAAAAATGTTGATAGAATAAAATTGTAAATAATTTTGACGCTGACCACTCGTAAAAAGAGAGAGAGAGAGAGAGAAAGAGAGAGTGAGAGAGAAAAATAAAGAATCAGTCTGGACATATAACAAGTGGAGTGTAAATAAAAGTTCTATCGAGCAATCGTGTCAAAATTAAATTTCAATTTAGCCTTATTTCGATCGACACGAAAGCACAATACAAAACTAATTAGTTTCGAATCAAGTTCCCTGTCGATTGGAATAACAATAAAATATAATTTACAGTTGATTTTGACACGATTGTCAGATATAACTATTCGAACATACATGTATATACAGTTTGTTAATTAAATTATTCAAAAAGTTGATATTTTTTTTTGCTGTTTTTTTTTTTATTATGACGATGAAATGTGAACGGTATTAATTAATTAGTGGGGGTAATGGTATTATTCAAGTATGGTAGTATTTTTACTAATTTTATTTTTAGTGGTAGTATTTTTAAAAATTTTATTTCTACTATTATTGTTTCTAAAAATATTTTTCTACTAGTATTTCTACTGCTCTTATTTTTACAATTAGTATTTTTACTTTTATTTTACTAGTATATTTTTACTACCAGTATTTTTACTATTATTCTCGTACTATTTCCCTCGTACTATTACTCTAGTATTTCTACTAGTATTCTCACTACTATATTTTTATTACCAGTTTACTGTTTTTTATTGTTTTTATTTACTGTTTTTACTACTATTATTTCTACTACTACTATTTTTAATGTTAGTATTTCTACAAATATTTTACTACTAGTATTTCCACTGCTATTATTAGTAGTAGTTTTATTATTAGTATTTTTACATTTATTTTACTACTATTTTTTGCTACCAGTATTTCCACTACTTTTTTTTACTATTAGTATTTTTAATTTTATTTTACTACTATTTTTTTGCTACCAGTATTTCTACTACTATTCTTTTGCTATCAATATTTTTTATTATTATTATATTATTATTATTATTTTATTTTTTTATTATTTTATATTTTTTTTTTTTTTTATTTTATATTTTTTTTTATTTTTTTTATTTTTTTTTATTTATTTTTTTTTTATTTTACTACCAAATTTTTATTATCATTATTATCAGTTGCTGTACAGTTATTGTTTTTACTACTAGTGACTCTACTACTATTATTTTTACTATTATTTTTACTATTAGTATTTCTACAAATATTTTATTACTGCTGTTATTTTTGGTATTAGTATTTTTACTTTTATTTTACTACTATTTTTTACTAACAGCGTTTGTACAGCTATTGTTTTTACTACAAATATTTCTACAACTTTTATTTTTACTATTAGTATTTTTACTTTTATTTTATTAGTATATTTTTACTACCAGGATTTCTAATACCAGTATTTCTACTACTATTCTTTTACTATCAGTATTTCCACTAGTATTTTTACTACTATTTTTTTATTATCAGTTGCTTTATAGTTATTGATTTTAATCAGGCTGATTTTAATACTAGTATTTCTACTGCTGTTACTTTTACGATTAGAATCTTTTTACTTTTATTTTACTACTATTTTTTTACTACCAGTATTTCAACTAGTAGTTCTACTACTATTTTTTACTATTACTGTTTCTACCAGTATTTTTACTATCATATTTTTATTATGAGTTGCTGTACAGTTATTATTTTCACTACTTGTATTTCTAATGCTAATATTAAATTATACAGAATTTGATATTTTTTGCGTTAGAAATTTAGAATTGAAATCACTATGACCAGTATTTTTACTGCTAGTATTAAATTATTAAAAATATAATTTTTTTCTTATTTTTTATTTAAATTTTTAGTGCAATTGAAATTTACCCCAAATTAGATAAAAATTAATTAAAATTGCTTCTCGAGAAAAACTTTTAATTTGATTAAAATGATTTGTAATTATCAAAATTTGTAATTCAGTGTCACATAAATTACTAAATATAGAGAGAGATGCACAGGTCGATATATATAGTATAGTGTACGTCCTGTGGATTAGGAAACGTGGCAAAGCCATTTCGTACAGGCACACGTGCCATAATCGAACTGGCCGACGTTTCGATAATGCGATTTCCGAAATGAGAACTGTGTATGATAAACGTGACGTCCAAATGCACGTCACTTTATGGGTAGACATGATCGTATTCAAGTTTTGCGACAATTACAGCCATTATATTAATTCGGTTTTCACGTATGTCGATAGTCCTTTGAGTGATGAGGAGATGATTTTTACGAGAGAAGGGCGCTCAACAGTATTCAATCTCCATTTCTCCAGGAGATATATCAAATGACAGTAAATTACTGGCCATAGATATTTCCATCGCATTTCCGATATGAGATAAACTCCTTTTGTTGAGATTCAGAAATTTATTACTATTATTAGCACTATTGTTATAGTCATCATTATTAATGATTTGATACTATAAATTTTTGTTTAGAAGAAATTCCAACTAAAGATGTAATTTTTTTTCTGTATTAGATTTTTGACAGAGGCGAATTTTTCTTTTGATGGAATTTCCATTTTGAGGGAAATTTATTTCGTGGCAGTTTTCTTTTTACTAAATATTCACTATTTCTGTTTTTTTTCGAGAATTTACACTACTTTAAATACGCTAATTATCTAGAGATAAAAAAACCATTCTCAAAAATTATAATCAAATTCATTAAAAACGATTCAATTATTTTCAAAAAATATTCGAAATTCAATTATATTCAATATCTAGTATTTTCTGAATTTTCATATTTCGCAAAGAAATTCAATTATTTAAAAAAATTGATAACATTCATCAAAAATTTAATTATTTTCATAAATAATAAAATTACCACAGGAATTCAATAAATTTAGAATAGCATTTTCAAAAAAAATTTCGAAAAAATATATTATTTAACAAAATTTCTATACAATTCTTCACAATAATTCAAATACTTTCACTAATAATAATATTTTTCATGGAAATTCAATTTTTAAGAACATTTTTTTATAAAACTCTAAGCAAGAATTCAATTATTTTCATAAATAATAATACTCATCGAAGAATTTCAATTATCTTTAATTATTATTTTAAATTAATTAATTGAAAAATTCAATTATTTTCACAAATAAAGTTGTTCACAAGAATTCAATTATTTAAAATAAAATTTTCATAATATTTACATATATTTCGAAAAATTTAATTATTTAAAACAATGTTTATAAAATTCTTATGCAATTATTTTCAATAATAACAAAATTTTTCACAGAAATTCAATTCTTTTTAATCATTTTAATAACTTTTTTTGCCATAATTCAATTATTTTCATAAATAATACGATTCCTTTCAGGAATTCAATTATATTCATAAATAATAAAATTCTTCTCAGGAATTCAATTATTTTCATAAATTATAAAATTCTTCTCAAGAATTCAATTATTTTCATAAATAATAAAATTCTTCTCAGAAATTCAATTATTTTTGAAAATTTAAAAAAAATTCTTAGCAACTATTCAATTATTCTCATAAATAATAAAATTCATCGCAGAATTTCAATTATTTTTAATAAAATTTTACAGAAATCGCTCAAAAAAAGTAATTATTCTTAAAAATTTAATTTCAAATCCTTGAAAAAATCAATTATTAAAAAAAATGTTTTTTTTAAATTCTTTGCAAGAATTTGATTATTTACAAAAATATTAGAATTTTTCACAGGAATTCAATTATTTACAAATATTTTAATAACATTTTTCGAAAGAAATCAATTATTTTAAATAGAATTTTAATTAAATTTTCTCGAAATAATTCAATTATTCTTTCAGATTTTAAGAAAATTCTTTCCAAGAATTCAATTATTTACATAAATAATTTTTTGAAACAATTCAATTATGTCGATAAATAAGAAAATTATTCCCGAAAATTCAATTATTTTGATGCATTTTAATAAAATTCTTTTCTAAATTCAATTATTTTCATAAATAACAATATTCATCACAAGAATTCTATTATTTTTAGAAGTAATAAATTTCTTCCTGATAATTCAATTATTTTAAAAAATTATAATGAAATCGTTGTCAAGAATTTAATTATTGACAAAAATTTTAATTGAATTCTTTATGAAATTCAATTATTTTAAAAATCTTTTAGCAATTCAATGATTTTCAATATCTACTATTTTCATAAATTTTTCCAAAGAAAATTCAATTATTTAAAAATTTTTTGTAAAAATCTTCGTAAGAATTAATTTATTTTTTTGAATAAGAAAAATTTTTCAGGAATTCAATTATATTTAAATTAGAAGTTTAATTAAATTTTTTAAAAATAATTCAAATATTCTTTTATATTTTAATAGAATTCTTTCCAAGAATTCAATTATTTACATAAATAATTTTTTGAAAGCATTCAATTATATCGATAAATAAAAAAATTATTCCTGAAAATTCAATTATTTTGAGGCATTTTAATAAAATTCTTTACAAAATTCAATTATTTTCATAAATATCAATATTCGTCACAAGAATTTAATTATTTTTAAAAGTAATCAATTTTTTCTTGGTAATTTAATTATTTTAAAAAATTCTAATAAAATTGTTCACAAGAATTCAATTATTGTCAAAAATTTTAATTAAATTCTTTGTGAAATTTAATTAATTAATTAATTAATTAATTAATTAATTAATTAATTAATTAATTAATTATTTAATTATTATTATTATTTAATTCAATTATTTAAATTAGAATTTGCATAAAATTAGTCCAAAGAAATCAATTATTTAAAAATTTTTATAAAATTCTTCGCACGAATTGAATTATTTTTATAAATATTTAAATTCTTTCATGATTAATATTAAATTCTTTGCAGGAATTCAATTTATTATCAGGATACGGAAGAAGTAAATATATTTTTTAAGAAAATTAGGAAAAAGTCAGGAAAATAAAATATAGAATGGAATTGTTGTCAGTTTTGTAAAGTGTCTAAAATGAGTTTTTTTTTTGGTCGTCAAGTTTAATTTTTCGATAACTACTTTTTTATAACATTTTTTTTTTTTGAAAGCTACTTTTTTAAAATTAATTATCAAGTGCAAAGTCGATATATAAAATATTTTTTCAGGATAAAAAGTAAAAATCCAACTGGGTTTTTACATTTTATTCAGAAAAAATATTTTTTTCAAAGAATTTTTATTACACAGAATTTTTATTTAACACAATTTTCCGATTTAGCATATAATTTTCCATTCCCAGCATTTTTATTCAACTGAATTTTCATTTGAGAGAACTGAGATAATTGCTGAAATATTAAATTTATTTGAAACAGTGCATTTTCTTTGGGCGAAATTCCTAACATGACTGGCGTAATAAAAACAGAACGAAATTAAAGTCTGGTGGACAAAGTAACATTTTTTTTTTTTTAATCTTTTTTCCGGGTTAGTACAAGAAGATAGTTTCGGACTATGATTGCTCGAGCTAATTCAACCGAGTGTGGTGTATGCTTGGCCCCCCCCCACCCCCGTCTTATTAAATTCCGCATCCACTGGAGTGCAATGAGTTCAAGTTCCTCTTCGTGAGAAACTTTTGTCTACGAGTACGTGAGAGCTAAACGCGTCAATGGCGGTACTCGGGAAGGAACTCAAAGAATTTGTCATAGAAGAGTGTCTCGACGATTGTTAGCCGAGATGAGGGAAAATGAGAGTGAGATCTGAATGTGCGTGTGTGTGTGTATATGTGTGTGTTTGAGGGAAAAAATGTGAATTCGAAAAAAAATCCGTGCAAGAAATAGAGTGAAAGAGTATTATTGGGAAATATTCTCGTTTTTTTCCTGGGAGAAGATTGAAAATATAGGAAAAATTATCTGCAATTGGAATTATTTGAAAAATAATTCTTGTTTTTGTAATATCTAGAAGTTATTAACTTTAGTAACTTATTAACATTAATAACTTATTAACATTAATAACTTACTAACTTTAGTAATTTATTAACATTAGTAACTTAATAACTTTGAATAACAATTTGTTTTCCTAATAAATAAACAGCGATGAGCCAATTCACTGTCGGGAAGATTTGAACTGTGTAAAGGTGAAGATCCTATATATGGCAGACGTTTACCGCATTCAAGTCGTACTTCCAGATGGCTATAACTCATACCTTTTCATTAAAACATCCTCTCCATATTGGATTATAAAATAGTTCTGCTTAATAGGCTTAGAGATAAATTTCCTCTAAGCCAAGTGTTCACTTGTAATTTAACTCCAAAAAAAGAGTAATTTTTTTTCGACAGAAATCAATTTCGCATTTATTTTCAATAAAAAAACAAAACCGAAAAGAAACATTTTTTTGGGCAAAATTTTTATTTCGCAAAATTATAATTTCAGAAAAATAACATTTAGCAGAATTATCATTAAGCAAAATTATTATTTAGCCGAACTATCATTAGGCAAATTTTCCCTTTCGAATGAATTAACATTTAGCAAAATTAACATTTAGCCGAATTATCATTAGGCGAAATTTTCATTTCGCAATAATTAACATTCAGCAGAATTATCATTAAGTAAAATTATTATTTGACAGAATTATCATTAGGCAAAATTTTCATTTCACAAGAATCAATATTTAGCAAAATTAACATTTAGCGGAATTATCATTAAGCAAAATTATTATTTAACCGAATTATCATTAGGCAAAATTTACATTTCGCAAGAATTATCATTGAGCAAAATTATTATTTAGCTAGAATTCTCATTTAGAAATATTATCATTAGCGAGAATAATTACTTAGCATTTCTTTCATTTTGCAAAATGATCATTTAGAAATTTTATTGTTCAGAAAAAATATCATTTAGTTTAATTATCATTAGGTTGAATTATTTTTCAACAGAATTATCATTAAAAAAATTATTATGCAGATTTTTGATCTTTACTTCTAGACAAAATTAGAAAATTGTTAAACAAATGTGATTAAGAAATAGAAATTTTTTTTATTTTGCATTATTTTTGTTTATAAATCACAATTTTTTTAACAAAATTATAATTTTTGTTTTAGAAACTTTTACTTTTAGAAGACTTTTAAAAGACTCGGAGTAATCGATTTCTTCATGTTTTAAAATAATTAAAGATGACCGAGTGATAAAATCATTGAATATTATTACATTAACTTTTTCAAAATTATTTTTATCATTTCAAATCAATTATTATTTTCTACAATTTTTAATTATTTTTTATAAAAATAATTGAATTCCTTAAAAAACATTTTATTAATTATAAAAATAATTGAATTATTGTGAAGGAATTTATAAAAAATTTAAAAATAATTGAATTTCTGTGAGAAATGTTTATTATTTATGAAAATAAATAAATGTTTACATAAAATTTTATTAAAATTTTTTTAAAATAATTAAATTCGTTTTGGGAAATTTTGTTAAAATCTTAGATATTGAAAATAATTGAAATTAGGACAAGAATTTTTTTGACATTTATGAAAATAATTGAACTTTGGAGAAAAATTTTGTTATTTATAAAGATAATTGGTATTTTTACGAGAATTTTTTTCCAATTTTGATTTTTGAACATAGTTGAATTTTATAAGAAGAATTTTATTTTTTATTGAAATTATTAAATTTCTGCAACTATTTGTAATTTCTCCAAAATTGAAATTTTTTTAGTGTTTTCAACAATAATTTAAATTAGAAAATTTTTAAATTCTATTATTTTTAAAATTTTCAATTTTATTTTTAAAAAAGGCAGTATTGTTTAGCAAAATTTTCATTTCACATAATTATCATTTCACATAATTATCATTTAGCATAATTGAAATTAATCAGAATTATCATTATGCAAAATTATTTTTTAGTAAAATTAATGACAATTTTTCTGAATGATAATTCGGCATTAAAATGAATCACAATAGTGATAATTTTGCCGAATAATAATTCTGGTTAATGATAATTCTGTTAAACAAAACTACTATGAAAAAAAATTTTTTCTTTAATGAAAATTGTATTAAAAAATAATTCCTCTTCTTGAAAATTTAATACAAAAAAATTAAGTGAAAACTTTGCTCAATAAAAAATTATCTAAATAAAAGTTCTCCTGAATTTAAATTCAATTAAATTAAAATTGCAATGAAAGAAAAATTCTTCTGCAAATAAAAATTGAACGAAATAATTCAATATATTTATTAGGAAAAAAGATGCGATCTAAAAATTGAAAATTATTTGCACCATTGAACACTGTAGATATAAGTATCGGGAGTTGTATTCCCAATAATATGATAGTCAACTGTATTTTAAATTGATTTCGACATGCATTTTCTTTTCTGAAATATAAGAAACTTGAAAGGAAGCCTCAATGGCACACTTTACTGGACGTCAGAATCTCTTTATTTTTTCCTTTTTCTCAAAAGCAAAAAAAAAGCCGTTAACGTCAGCAAATAATGTCATATTCTCATATTCCTGCAACAGTTGCATAAACAAATTTTTTTAAAGGCCAAAAGTCCATTCTTGTTATAACGACAGCAAGAGAGGAAAATTGTTTTTATTCTTAGTTTCACGACCTATACATACTTATTTGAGAAAACAAATTCACTTTATAAAACACGGAGAATAAAAAAAAAGGATTAGAAAAGGTTTAGAAAAGGATTAAAAAAAGAATTAAAGAAAGGATTATAAAAAAGATTAAGAAAAGAATTAAAAAAAATGATTAGAAAAGGATTTCCTCAATTTACAGGATTGAATGTTGTACATAGTTGAAAGTAAAAAAAAAATTGGAATAAACTAATTTTCTTCGATGTTACAATTTTTTTTCTGTATATTTCTTTTTTAACAATTCTGACGGCAATTAAAACGACAAGAAAAGCCAGAGATATACGAGCGCGTAAATCACTTCTAAACAACGTTAATTACAACTATAACCCTCGGCATACTTTGCGAGTTTCTATTTGTAGTTGAGATAAATCACATTGTCGAATCATGCTTTTTTTATTTCTTATTGATAAATTTTGCACTGACGCGAGTAAGACGCTGAAAATTGGGATTCAGATAAAATTCTAGTATTTATTGCTTTACGCTAATACATTGTGCAGTGTATAAGTTATGAATATTTACTAGATGAGAATTTTCTTTTTTGAAATACTGTTAACAGAGAAGAGTACTGTTATTTGAAGCATTTAGAATAAAGTCACTAATATAGTTGTGTCACTATTTTTTGGTAAAATCGCTATCAGTATAAATGGAATGACAATCATTACTTTTTTTGCTAATAGTTGAGTTAAGAAAATTATTCTCAAAAATTTTAATTAAATTCTTAGAAACAATAACTAACTAATAATTATTATAAATTCTTTAAAAATTTGTAGATAAAATTCTTAGATATATTCAAATATTTTTTTTTTATTACTTTTTGCTCCTTTTTTAAAATTAATTATCGAGTACGAAATTCATGTCATGGACATTTTTTGCTTTGTTGAGAAGAAATTTGTTTATTATAATGAGAATGCTAAATGGTCATGAAATGAACAACTTTTTTTTTTTTTGCAAAAAATGCAAGTTTCGTACAATGAAACCTGTCGGAATGCAATTTAATTTTGTAATATTTTTACAATATTCTGAAACTAAGTGAATATAATTCTTGTTGGATATTTTTGAATACAAAAACTTTCAAATAGAGTTGCATTCCAACAGGTTCGACTGTATGTAAAAAATCGTAGTGGCAAAAAATGGTACACGAATGACAAAAAATTAAAATTTATTAATAAAAAGCAGAAGGAGAGAGGGAGTGGTCGATAAGAGAAAGTTAGTGAAAAATTTTATTTATTAATTGAGACCAAAAAAAAAAAAATTTTTTTAAATTGAGACAGGAAAAAAAGAGAGAGGGAGAGAGAAAATAAAATGCGACACATATAGGGCCAACTGTGTGTTAATTTGCATAGCCTCAACATTCAATGCCATTGTATATGATCGCAAATGATTGTGCATGACATTTAACACAATGCGAACAACGCGTTAATTGATTCATCGACTGGTTTTCTGTCGTTCTAGACACATGTTACGAAAAATTTTTAAACGCCCATTTGCCACCCGGTTATTAAATTATTGCCCAAGATACCATTAAATAAATATTAAATATATACATATGTATTCGATTATACAACATTAATTCGATAATACTTTATACTTCTCGTCGCAGTCAATTAACTATATGACTCTATAGTTGATATTGTATATATAATCTCATTAGAAAAGTCGTTTAACAAACTGGTAACTTGTAATTTTAATTCATAGAACATAATTTTAATTTCTACATTTTAATTGTGTCAATGGGGAAAAAATAGTTTCTTTTTATTCATTCGTTTTACATCAATAAAACAAATGAATAAAAAGAAATTATTTTTTCACTAATTAACTATAATAATCTTCGTATTTCATTCTTTCATTCTGTCTGTCCACAGTTTGAAGTTATTTTTTGTGTATGCTTTTGTTTTTTTGATTTTTTTGTTTCCTTCAAAAAATATTGTTTGACAGATCGAAAAATGCAGGTATTTTTTTCATGATTTATATAATAATAAAACAATATTTGAAATTAGAAAATAATAAAAAAATTATGATTAACAAATAAATTTTGTTTATTATATGCTTTTTTCTATAACAAATTTCGTTTGACTGATCTAAATTATACAAATTTTTCTTCTTTCTATTTATAAAAAATAGAAAATTGTTAATTGTTAAAAAAATTATAATTAAATAATTGTTTAATCAACATTATTTTTCCATAGGAATTAAGAATTTCAAAAATTTCAAATTCAAATCTTTTTAAATTCAATAACTTATAAGAATATTTTTATAATTAACATAAAGATAGCGATTGCTCCGAGTCGAAGACTCGGAGTGATCGATTTCTTTATGTTTTATAATAATTAAAGATGACCGAGTGTTAAAATCATTGTTTTATATTATAAGAATATTATTACAGTAACTTTTTCAAATTTATTTTCATCATTTCAAATCAATTATTATTTTCTACAATTTTTAATTATTTTTTATGAAAATAATTGAAAAAATTGTATTATTTATAAAAATAATTGAATTATTGCGCAAGGAATTTATAAAAAATTTGTATATAATTGAATTCCTGAGAATAATTATTTTATTATTTATGAAAATAATTGAATGTTTGCTCAGAATTAAAAAAAAATTTTTTTTAAATATATCAATTCTTTTGGAAACTTTTTTATTAAAATAGTAGATATTGAAAATAATTTAATTTCGAAGAATTTTTGTAAATAATTGAATCAATTACTTGAAAAGATTTTTATAAAATTCTTCCCAAGAATTCAATTCTTTTGAATTTTTCGAGAAATTTTATTATTTATGAAAATAATTGAATTGTTGACAAGAATTTTATAAAAAAATTTGTAAATAATTGAATTTCTGAGAATAATTTTATTATTTATGAAAATAATTGAATTCCTGAGAAATTTTTATTATTTATGAAAATAATTGAATTCCTGAGAAATTTTTATTATTTATGAAAATAATTAAATGTTTGCGTATTATTTTTGGGAATTTGAAATTGATTTGAAAATAATTGAACTTTGGGGAAGAATTTTGTTATTTATAAAGATAATTGGGATTTTGACGAGAATTTTTTTTAAATTTGAAAGATAATTGAATTTTATGAGAAGAATTTTATCACTCTTGAAAATAATTGAATTTCTGCAATTATTTGTAATTTTTCCAAAATAATTGAACTCCAGTGGAATTTTTATTATTTATGAAAATAATGAAATGTTTACGTACAATTTTATTAAATTTTTTTTGAATAATTGAATTATTTTTGGGAAATTTTATTAAAATAGTAAATATTGAAAATCATTGAAATTAGACATTTTTTCGAAAATAATTTTTATTATTTATAAAAATAATTGAATTATTGCGAAGCAATTTATAAAAAATTTGTAAATAATTGAATTCCTGAGAAATATTTATTATTTATGAAAATAATTAAATGCTTGCGTACTACTTTCGGTAATTTGAAATTGATTTGAAAATAATTGAACTTTGGAGAAGAATTTTGTTATTTATAAAGATAATTATGGGATTTTGACGAGAATTTTTTTAAAATTTGAAAGATGATTGAATTTTATGAGAAGAATTTTATTTTTTATTAAAAATAATCGAATTTCTGCAATTATTTGTAGTTTTTCCAAAATAATTGAATTCCTGTGGAATTTTTTATTATTTATGAAAATAATTAAATGTTTGCCTACAATTTTATTTAATTTTCTTTTAAGTAATAGAATTATTTTTGGAAGAGTTTATTAAAATAGTAAATATTGAAAATCATTGAAATTAGAAAAATGCATTTTATTTTTGAAAATAATTGAAATTAGGACAAGAATTTTATTGACGATTTTTGAAAATAATTTAACTTTGAAGAAGAATATTTTTATTTATAAAGATAATTGAGATTTTGACGAGAATTTTTTTTAATTTTGAAAGATAATTGAATTTTATGAGAAGAATTTTATCACTCTTGAAAATAATTGAATTTCTGCAATTATTTGTAATTTTTCCAAAATTAGATTTTTTTAGTGTTTTTAAAAAAAATTTGAATTACAAATTTTTAAATTTTATTATTCTTAAAATTGCTAATTTTACCCGAAAAAGTTAGAATTGTTGCTAGTAATTTTAATAATTCTAGTGATAGTGATTTTACCAGTATTCAATTTTTATAAACAATAAGTTAAATAATAAACAATTTACTAATTCAAAAGCAAAAGTTTAGTCATTAATCCAAATTAGTAAAAATTAGTACTAATTCAAATTATTAAAAGTATTTTAAAATTAATTTTGAACGAGATAAAAGCAATGAATTAAGATTAAAAATTACAAATTTCCTGAATTTTATCTGTAAATTTTTCAAAATCTAATCAAAACTGATTGTTCACTAAACATTTTTTTTAACAACTCTAAAAAAGTTTTAAGACAGAAAGTGTAACAAAATTTCTCTGGAACAAAGAATTCTTGTGTGAAAATTAACCTTTTCTTTTGTCGCAGTGAAGTCTCGTGTTACTTTATATATACATATATGTGAGAAGGACATAAATTTTAAGTCATAACTTGTACTTGGGGAAAAATGTCGCGAAGGAAGAAAAAAAAATTTTTTAGAGTTCGGAAAGTTTTTTTTCCTTCTTTTTTTTTAAAAAGAAACTTTTTCACTAGGATAATACGAGTTTAAAGAGAGGACTTTCTGAATTAGCCAAGGAGTTTTCTATCCTAATTCAAGTGAAAATGAATTATTTTCAAAATTCCAGAATTCTGTTTCCATTGAAAAAGTTAATGTCAACGTGTCTTGAAAGTTAATATTAAAGAAAAAATTTTTTTTTCTGCTTTTTAACTCTAGCCGTTTATCAGAAACGTTCGTTTATATTCGATAAAGTGAATTTTAATTAAGATGTGTGCGCACCGCTTCTCGGCTTTTGTAATATGTTAATTTTTTTTATAAAGTTTTTTCTTTAAATATTCATTTAGTTTTTGATTTAGATAAAATTCATTAAGGTGTGTTTTAGAGCTCTATTTTTTATTTCCCCTTATTTAAGAATAAGTAGAAAAAAAATTTTTGTTTTTTTTTTTATTTTAATTACATGGTGAAAAGTTTACAATGACCTACTTTTCACCATGAAAAAAATTTTTCTTTTTTTCTATGAAATGAAAAAGACCATTTTTTCCTGCGCTTAAAAAAAGAAAAAGAAGAGAAGAATTCACCCCGAGCGAAGTATAATTTCGAAATAGAAAGCGAAAAATGACAATTTCACTTCATTTTATTTCCACTATTTTCCAGTAACCATTTTTCCTCAGAATTCATATGGCAAAAGTATATAATTTCGAAATGGAAAGCGAAAAAATGACAGTTTCACTCAATTTTTCATCCACTAGTTTCTGTAATATGTGTGTGTGTGGAAAAATGTAGCAATTTTTGTTACAAAAATTTTATGGGAATTAATTTGCATAAATAGAGTAAATTTTATTATGAATGTAATTTTTTTTTTTTTTTTGATGAATGACTCTTTTAATTGTTTAAATTAAACTTTACTGGGCGACATAATTAAAATGCTAAAATTTAAATTTTTTGGAGGAATTTCATTATTCACTTGCTGCTGAAAAAAATTTTACTACACAGAAGAAAAAATTATTTGATTCCAAAAATAATAATAATAATAATAATAATAATTAAAAAATATGAAATATTAAATTACATTTAATTTAAAATATTTATTTGTAATAATAATTATTATTTGTAATAATAAAAAGTATAAATTAAATTTTTTTTTCATTTTCAAAGAAATATTCTTTATTACTTAAAAATTAATATTTATTATTTACAAAATTAATAAATTTATTTATTTTCTAATTTTAAAAGTTATTTATTCATAAATAAAGTTTTTTTTTATATTGTTTATTAATTTGTTTGAAATAATTTTTTTTTTCGATTTTGTCGAGAATAGAGAACAAGTTTGAAGAATTTTTTTCTCTTGTCATTTGGGAGGAGGGATTTTAGTTTTTGTAATTTAATAATTAACGATATATGAGATTATTGTTGAAAGCGTCTATCGTGATTAGTTTTAATGTCCGCGCTCTCGTAACTACTGTTTCGAGAACATTGTACAAGGTGAAGAAAGTTAGTCAATTTAATAATGTGAAATTCATAACGAGAAGACAATCTTGTCAGTGAGGGTTGTTGTCGGGGTGCTTTACAACCACTTCAATTGTTACAAAAGTCGATCGTTAAAAGGGTCGTCTTCTCATTATATCTCGGTAAGTTGACGGTTAAATCTTGTGTTCGAACATTGGCAAAGTATTCTTTAACTAACATCGTTTACTTTCTTTTATATTTTCCCTTCTTCTCTCTCTCTCTCTCTCTCTCTCTCTCTCTCTCTCTCTCTCTCTCTCTCTCTCTCTCTTTCTTCTTTTTTCTGTTTTCATCCCTCTCCCCCCTCTCTCTTTCTCTCTCAATCTATATATTTTTGTCTATATTTATTTTTTTATCTTCATTTATCCATTTTTTATCGGTTACAAAATCGATTTTCTCGTTTTCTCAATTTATATTTAATATTCAAATAATAATCTCTTTTAAAAAATACGATTGTTATAAAGATATTTAAAAACAGTTAACGAAATTTATTTTTATTGAGAAAGGACAATAATTTACTATTATTAGTAATATTATTATTTTTATTGTAAGAATAATAAAAATAATAAGAATTATTGTAAGAATAATAAAAATTGTAATAATTATTATTACTATGAAAAAAATAATAATAACAGATGGAAACTTTTCGTATCGTTGGGGGAAAAATTTTCTCTACGAAAATTATCTAAGAGAGGAGAGAGAGAGAGAGAGAGAGAGAGAGAGACTTAATCTTAAAACTAGAAGATTCGCGCTTCACGGAAGTAAAATGAAGTTATAACGCTACATTGTGCTTATACATAAAGGAGAAGAATAATAAACTTTCCTTGCGACCCGCAAGAACAAGTATGAACGTAAAAATGTTACCCTCAGGCTTCTCATATACTGAGTAAGAAAAATATTCATCTTTTTTCCTCTTTTTTTGGGTTTAAAAAAGGGCTATTTTTTTGTGTAATTTTTTTTAAACTCTTATTCTTTTTTTTAACCCTTTTTTTAACAGTTTGTTTTCCTAAGTGGTATTTTTGACACTTAAGTTTTATATTATTTTGAATAATTATTTATTATTATTTTTATTATTAATATAATGATAATTATTTTTTTTCTATTACTATTGTTATTAGTTATTATTTTTATTTTCATATTTTTCTGAAGAATTTTATTATTTATGTAAATAAAATTGAAATCCTGCGATTTAAAAACATTAACATTTTAAATTTCCGAAAATAATTAAATTAATCGAGTAATTTATTTGGAATTATATTAAAAATAATAATTGAATTTTTGTAAAGAATTTTATTAAAATTGTTGAAAATAATTGTATTTCTTGGAATAAGTGTTTGAAAAATTTTATAAAATAATTGAGATTTTTCTAGCAATTTTTATTATTTATGAAAATAATTGAATTTTTTGTGAAGAAATTAAATTAATAAATTAAAAAATTTAATTTATAGAAATAATAGAATTTTTCTAAAGAATTATATTATTTATGAAAATAATTAGATTTTTGTGAAGAATTTTTTTAATTTATGAAAATAATTGAATTTTTCTGAAGAATTTTATTATTTGTGTAAATATAATTGAAATCCTGCGATTTAAAAAAATTAACATTTTAAATTTCCGAAAATAATTAAATTAATCGAGTAATTATATTGAAATTATAGTAAAAATAATAATTGAATTTTTGTAAAGAATTTTATCAAACATGTTGAAATTTGAAAATAATTGTATTTCTTGAAATAAGTGTTTGAAAAATTTTATAGAATAATTGAGATTTTTCTAGTGAAGAATTTTTTTAATTTATGTAAATAATTGAATTTTTCTGAAGAATTTTATTATTTAAAAAATATAATTGAATTTTTCTGAAGAATTTTTTTAAGTTATGAAAATAATTGGATTTTATAGCGTAAAAAGTGTCTTTTTCAGATGTTTCATTATTTATTTTGGACGTTTTTGACTTTGGACATTTTTATTTTGGATTTTTTGTACTGTGGACTTTTTTTTGGATTTTTCAGTCTGCATTTTTTGGATTGGATTTTTTGTCCTGTAATCACTTAATAATAATAACAATAATAATAGTAATAAAAATAACACTAATAATAATATAATAAACAGGCAAACATTATAATAATTGTTATTATTATAACTATCATAATATTATTTTTATTTTTTATTACTATCTACTGTTATAAATAGTAACAGTAACAATTTTTTTTTGCTGAAATGATATCAGTTTATCTCAAATAGAATCAGAAAATCTTAAATCATATTAGATTAAGATACGGAGTGGATTAATTAGTGTCTGACTCGACTCTTTTTTTCCTCCTTTAAGTGAATTTTATCTGATTTCCGTCTACTTTTCAAAATGTTTATTTTTATTAATAATTACTTTTTATTATGTTTTTTGATTAGAAAAAATTTTCTCTCTCTTTCTTCTTCTTCTTTTTCGAGACAAATGACTTTAATATTAAAATCCGGTTTTTTTTCCTTTTTTCTTTCTTTTTCCTTTTCTCATTGCCTTGAAAATGAATTTCTTGAAAATGAAAATTTTCTTTTGTAAAATTCAATCAAATATTCCATTCTTGAAAACTGATTATAATTGTGTATATAAATATACTCGTAATTAGTGAAACTACGGGCGCTCGTGCAGTAAGAATAAACATTTCACCTACTGCGAGGACTCGTTGTCTTCCTCATTAGTGCTACGACGATTGTCCCGACCCTCGATAGAGCGCAGAAACTCGTCGAGAATTCTCTCTTTCTCTCTCTCTCTCTTTCTCTCTCACTCTCTCTAGACTCGGAAAAGCGATTATTTGTCGCCGTTGACTCTCTGACAATAATGCTGTCGTCAGCGTTGCTTCTTCTTCTTCTTCTTCTTCTTCTGCCTCTTCTTAAGACTCCTTTTGTCTTTTGTTGGAAGGCCAGCTAAAACTGCTAAAAGCTGATTTGCAAAACTCTCTCTTTCTCCTCCTTTCACCAATCGATTGTTTAGTCCGTCTTTAATCTCACTGGTCTCAAGCAACAAAACTGCTCCCAAAAAAAAGAAGAAGAAGAAAAGAGAAAAGGAAAGGGAAAAAAGCGAAATAAAAAAAAGAAAATAAAAAAAAGCACTTTTCTTTTCAAGATTTTAATTGTCTCTCGGTGTTGAACAGCTTTTCTCATAATCTCCTTGTCAACAATTAAATCGCTTCTCGAAACTTAATTGATAATTTAAATTTCAGTTGTCCTTCCTCTCTGACATTTCTGATTTATTCCTTTTTTTATGAAATTTGTTTATTTCCATTTTTTTCATACATATTTATTTTTATTTTATTTCTTTTCTTCTATTTATTTGGAATTTTTTATTCTTATTTATTTTTTAAAGATTTTAACAAGATATTTTTATCTCTTCGCATTTTGTTTGATTTTTTGTTTCCTCATTTTTTCAATAATTTTTCTTTTCATATGTTTTGAATCTTAAATTCAATGTATTGAAAATCATGAAATTCTTGTGAAGAAATATATTGAAAAATTTGAGAATAATTGAATTCTTTCGAAAAATGTTGTCAAAAGTTTTGAAAACAATTGAATTGTTTCGAGAAATTTCATTAAAATTTTATTGTAAATAATTGAATTCATCAAAGAATTTTATTAGGAAAATAATTGAATTTTATTATTAAAATAATTGAACGTGATTATGAAAATAATTTAATTTTATAATGAAAATAATTTAATTCTTGCGAAGAAGTTTCTTAAATTTTTTGAAAATAATTTCTTTCTTTTGAAGAATTTTTTTTAATTGTTTAATAATGTATTTTTTTATAATTTTAATTGAAAATTTTAAAATTAATTGAATTTCATGAACGATTTATTTCAAATTTTTAAAATATCGTTTTTTTTTTAATTATCGTAATTAACATTTTATTGTTGACTTCTATTAAAATTTTTAACAAATAATTAAATTTTTCTTTGAATTTTACAATTATTTTGAAATAATTGAATTAATTCCAGAAATTTTAGTAAAATATTGAAAATAATGCAATTCATTCGACAATTTTTTTATTTTTTAAATATAATCGATTCTGTAAATAATGGTAATTAATAATTTTATTATCAAATTTTATTAAAATTTTCGATAGAAAATAAAATTCTTTTGAACAATTTTATTAAAGTTTTTGTAAATATTTAATTTTTTTTAAGAATTTCGTTATTTTATTCAGAAATCCTGTTATTATTTTAAGTACATTTAATTGAAAATTTGCAAAACAATTTAATTTCACAAAGAATTTCTTTCTAGTTTTTAAAATAATCGTGTTTATTAGCAATTTTAGTTAAAAATTTAATTATTGGATTTTATTAAATTTTTGGAGAAATTAGAGAAATAATCGAATTCTTCTCAGAATTGTTATTATAGTTTTAGAAAATAACTGAAATTTTTGGAGAAAATTTTATAATAATTCTTAAAATAATTGAATTCTTTGGAGAAATTTTATAAACATTCTACCGAAAGTATTTGAATTCATACTAAAAAATGTATAATTTATGAAAATAATTCAATTCTTATAAAAAGTGTTATCAAAACTTTTGAGAATAATTGAATTATTTTTAAAGAAATTTTATTCCAATTTTTAATTATAATTGAATTTTTGCGACGAAAGGTAAATTAATTGAATTTTATTGAAATAGTAGATATTGACAGTAATTGAATTTTGAAAATTGAATTGTTACCAATAGTTTTTTTTTGGCCTGTTAATTTCTAAATAAATAGTGAATTTCAATAAAATTTTTAAAAATTTAATTAAATTCTTTCAAGAAATTTAATTAAAAATGTATTTAAAAAATAATTGAAATCCTGCTATAAGTTTTATTGTTAATAGATATAATTGAATTCTTGCAACGAATTTTATTAAAATTTTCAAAAATAATTGTATTTTCGAAAAGAATTTCATTATTTATAAAAATATTCGAATTCTTGAAAAGAAGTTTATTACATTTTTTTTAAATAATTGAATTCTTGACAAGAATTTGATAAAAAAATCTTTTAAATAATTAATTTTTTTCGAAAAATTTTATGAGAATTGTATTCTAAATAATTGAATTTCTTTGAAAATTTTGTTATTTATGAAAATAATTGAATGTTTGCCAAGAATAATGTTATAAATATTTTTTTAACAAATTGGATTTTTTTGGGAAATTTATTATTAATATAACAGATATTGAAAAAACTGTATTAAAAAAAAATTTTTTGAAAATAATTGATAGAAAAATCAATATTTGTGTAAAATAAATATTAAATATTATAGTATTCATTTAATAGAAAAACATAAATATTAAATATTATTAAAATTACAAATCTAAACAAAATAATATCTTAATATTAAATATTATTGTTTAGTTAATAGAAAAAATAAGTATTAAATATTATTTATTTAAAGGAAAAAATAAATATTTATTTGTATTAATTTTTATCAAATAAATATTTACTTGATAGTAGTTGAGCTAATCAATTACTATTTGGAACAATCATTTTCAATTGTCTTTTATTTTTTGTCTTCTTTCTTTTCGCAAAAATAAAATAAAAGCAATTCTTAAAGAGGGCCAAAAGAAAAAAATTAATAGCTTTTCCAGTGTCATGTCCGAAAGCTGAACAAAGCAAGAAAAATTGATTCGCAAGGACAAAAATAATAGCGGATTTTCGGATACACTATTAAACGAGAAAAGAGAAACGTGATCATCTATTGAGAATACTTCTTGGGAAAATAAACCCCGTGCACTCTTAAGAGAAACAAAAAAAAAAAAAAAAAAAAAAAAAATAGAAACTTCTCTCTACCGGTAAAAGCGCAAAAGTAAACAATCCACAAAACATGAACAGGAATCTTAAGGGCTATATATGTGACTATATTCTTCTCTCTCTCTCTGATGTTTAATGTTTTCGAGAAAATATATAGAATGTATATATTACTCTCCCAACTCTGTATAAGCATTGGTTTACACACACACACACAAATATGTATATATATATAAGGTCGAGGATGCCGAGGGCAAGGCCCACACCGACCGATGAGGGAAAGGAGGAAAGAAAGCTAGAGATATACGACCTCATAATTCGCTTCTAAACATCGCTAATTGCAGAGCTGACCCTCTAAATCTTTCACGATGCTATCTGGCGAGCTCGAAAATACTCGCTTCTAACTTGCTGCTCAGAGATGCTGCTGCTGTTGTAAAACGAATGCCTTCTTTTTCCCTTAGCTTACAGCTTACACGTACTCTATTAACCCCGCTGCAGCTCATCCATTTCTCAGATCGACGAGCGATACCGCGTGGGCATTTCGCACGCGGATAGAAAGTAAAATGTTACTTTTGAAAAAGGTGAAAAGAAATATTTTCCGACACACACACACACACACACACACACACAGAAAACGGTGGGCAGGGGAGAAAAAAAAGTACAGCACTTTAAAATTTAAACGAAATGAATACGAAATATCTGCTCTGGCAATGCTCTATTTCTATATAGTAGTTGCTATTAATAACAGTCATTAGTAGAAGTTTCTGTTAATTGTTGCTATTGAGAATTTCTATTGATAGTAGTTTCTGTTAAAAGTAATTGCTGCTATAAACAATTGCTACTGATAGTAATCTCTATTGAAAGTAGTTTCCATTGCCAGTAGTTTTGATTAATAGTAGTTTCTAATAACAATAGTTTCTTTTGATAGTACCCATTTACTAATGGTAGTAGTTTTTACTGATCGTAGTTTTTTTTTGACAGTAGATTCTATTTACAGTAGTTTCTATTGCTAGTAGTTTTATTGATAGTAGTTTCTATAAATAGTATTTACTATTTGCTAGTAGTTTTTCTTAATAGTAGTTTCTATTAATAGTACCCATTTACTGATGGTAGTAATTTTTACTGATCGTAGTTTTTATTGACTGTAGTTTCTATTAATAGTTACTATTGATATATATGCTACTGATACTATAGTATATATGTAAAATAGCTATTGATAGTAGTTCCTATTAATAGTCCCTGTTGATTGTTGTTATTGATAGTTGCTACTGATAGAAGTTTATATAAATAACAGCTATTGATAGTAGAACTAATAATAGTTTCTATTGACAATTGTTACTAACAGTAGTTTGTTTAAATATTTTCTATAAACAGTATAGTTTCTATTAAAAGTACCTATTTATAATAATTCCAATTAGCAGTAGCTTTTTATAGTAATTCCTATTAGTAGTTTCTATTGACAATTGTTACTAAATAATTGTTTACTAGTAGTTTGTTTAAATATTTTCTATTAACAGTAGTTTCTATTAACAGTACCTATTTATAGTAATTCCTATTAACAGTAGCTTTTGATAGTAATTCTGAGAGTAATTCCTATTAATAGTTTCTATTGATAATTGTTACTAACGGTAGATTGTATAAATATTTTCTATTGATAGTAGTTTCTATTAGCAGTAGCTATTTATAGTAATTCCTATTAACAGTATCTTTTGATAGTAATTTCTTGTAATAGTTTCTATTGACAATTGTTACTAACAGTAGTTTGTAAAAATATTTTCTATTGATAGTAGTTTCTATTAGCAGTAGCTATTTATAGTAATTCCTATTAACCGTATCTTTTGATAGTAATTCATATTAACAGTTTTCATAAGAAAAATCATTATTTTCAAAACAAACAATTGAAAATAATAAAATCGTTTTAAGAAATTTTATCAAAATTCTTGAAAGTAATTAAATTCTTTCAAAGAATTTTATTGACATTCTTTTTTAAATAATTGAATTTCTAAAAGGAATTTTATTATTAAATTAATAATTAAATTATTAATTAATTAATTAATTAATTTTATTATTAATTTTATTTTTTTATGAAATTAATTGCATTGTTCCGAAAATATGTTTATTGACATTTTTTGAGAATAATTGAATTCTTGATAAGAATTTCACTTTTTACGAAAATAATTTAATACTATCGATAAATTTGATTATAATTTTTTTTTAATTATTTGAATTTTTAGGAAGGATTTTATTAATATTTTTTTAAATAATTAAATTTTTCCAAGGTACTTAATTAAAATTATTGCATTTTTAATAATAATTTAATTCTTATAAATAGAATTTCTTCTTTCGAGGAATATTATTAATATAATTGTTTAAATAATTTAAATTTCCCAAAGAATTTTATTAAAACATTTGAAAATAATAATTAGATAATTATTTAATAAGTGAATCTTTTAAATTTTTGAATCTGTAATTATTGAGAAATTTAATTCCTTTCAAGTTTTATTGTTCATCATAAAAGTAATTGAATTCTAGCAAAAAAAATTTTTTTTTTTATTTATAAAAATAATTGAATTTCTGCAAACAAATTTTGTTATTTCTGAAAATAATTGATTTGTTTAGAGGATTTGTACTAAAAATTTTTGCCAATTAAAAATTTTATTTTATTTATAAAAATAATTGAGTTTCTGCTAATGAATTTTGTTATTTCTGCAAATAATTGATTTGTTACGAAGATTTCTACTGAAAATTTTTGACAATAATTGAATTATTTTGAAGAATTTTACTAAAAAATTTTAAATATTATAAAATTTTGTCGAAGAATTATATTAAAATAGCATTGAAAATAATTGAATTTTTTTCTTTATTTAAATTGTATTGAAATAATTGACTTTCTAGTTGCTGTGAAGTATTTTGTTATTGAATATTTTTTTTTTTTTTCTGTTTCAGGTATGTACTTCATTGGCCAATATTGACGCTTATTTACAATCTTGTAAGGTAAAATATTTATTTTACTACAGTGTATTTTCTTTTAATAATTTGTACTGTAATTATTTTCATTGTTAACTTTCTATTTAATATAGTAATTCCATAAAAGAAAAATAAGAAACTAGTAAATATTAGGTATTCTTTTGAAAATTTAAGAAACTTTAGGAAAATTTTACTGTATAGGAAATTTTACTATACATTGAATTTTATACTAAATATTACTGTTACTTTTAGGAAAACTTTACTGTATAGCAAATTTTACTATACATTGAATTTTATACTAAATATTACTGACACTTTTAGGAAAAATTTACTGTATAGCAAATTTTACTATACATTGAATTTTATAGTATTTATTATTGTCACTTTTAGAAAAATATTACTATATAGCAAATTTTACTATACATTGAATTTTATAATAAATATTACTAATACTTTTAGAAAAATTTTACTGTATAGCAAATATTGAATTTTATAGTAAATATTACTGTTAGGAAAATTAAGTAAATATTACTTTTAGAAAAATTGTACTGTGTAGCAAATTTTACTATACATTAAATTTTATAGTAAATATTACTGTAATTATAAAGTAAATTTTACTAGAACTGTATAGTACATTTTTTTGTAACTATAAGGTAAATTTTACTATAACTGTATGGTAAATTTTACTATATAGTAAACTGCAGGGAAACATAGTCAGGGTTGGACCAATTTTTGAACTTTGTTTACAACATTTAAAATAAAATAAATATATAGTTATATATTGCTGGAAAGATCTATAAAAGAAGAATAGTCAACTAAACGATTGATTTTTCATTTCTTTTTTTTTGATTACTTAATTTTTTTTCTGCTTAAATTCCTTAAATATGAAGAAATTTTTTTTTCAAATTATAATACAATATCTAATATGAAAGAAAAAAATTCGAATCAAAAATTACCAGTAGCACACAACTTGCTGGCAAATTTCAGAAATTAAAGATCTCACCACATCCGCAGGTTTACTATCTTCGATGCTGCTACATGCATTTTGGACTATTACTAATGCTTACAGCATTTTGGACCTGAGCCAAAATAAAATACTGTGTGCTTACTTAGAGAGTGAGAGAGAGAGAGAAAGAGAAAGAGGAAATGCTTTCCTCGATTTCTCACACTATATATGTGTAAACGTTACATAATTACAAAAGCAGTTTCTACGCTGGATAATTGTTCTTGTTCTAGGCTAATATTCAACATAATTGTTTGTCTAACAGCGCGAAAAACGATTTGTTTAATTAAAATTGCAATTTACATTTACATTTACTTTTTATTTAATAAGAGAATTGTCGCTTGGACAAAAAAAGAAAAGAAATATCTTTTACTGCAAAATTGTCAGCAAAAATGGACGAAAATTAAAAAGAATATTCACACATTGTTTTCTTTTTTGAGAATTCATTAAAAATTTCTCTGTCTTTTTTGTTTCTGTTAATTAACAAATTTCAATAATTTTAAACAAATAAATTAATTGACGAACTAATTACTTTTTAAATCGAAAATATTGTATGAAAATTTATTTTTTTTTTACTTTTAATTATACAATATTTATTTTCTATTAATAAAAATATAATTAATGAATTATAATTAATTAGTAATAATTAATTTGAAAAGTAAAAGGAATTGTGAATATTCTTTTTAATTTTCGTCCATTTTTTGCTGACAATTAATTATATTAATTAATTATATTTTTATTTAATAGAAAATAAATAATAAAATTAAATTTGTTAATAGCAGAGCGAATAAGAATAATAATTATTATAATATAATATTCATAGTAGTACGAATTTTTCCAGTATTTGTTTTTAAGATTAACAGCTTTAATTTTCATAAATATTTAAATTGAATAAATTCTTAATTCTCAATTAAAGTCCAATTTTCCTTCAAGGGAATTGTATAGAAATAAAATTCATAATTACTAGATATTTTGCAAGTAAGGAAAAAAAAGGATCGACTCTCGACATACAGATTTTATATTATTTTATATCTGGTATAAATAAATTATTGATTGAAGAAAAATGGAAAAATTTATATACAATTAAAGAAAGTATATATTTTGCAGCAGTGAATTATAAAACCAGTTCGTCTTTTTCTTTCCCTCCTAAAAGAAAAACGATATTTTAAAGAAACAATTTTCATTTTCCCAATATTATTCATAGTTTTTTATATGTAATGTTGTTCTTGTTATGATTTTTATAATCATAACAAGCGCACTAATTGATTCACAATTTTTCTTTTCCCGCATCAAACATATTTTCATTATTACAATTACAATTTTCTATATATATACACGAGACAGTGAAAAATGTCGCGCAATAAAATCAGAGATGAGACAATCAAGTTTTGATTAATCAATTGCAATAAAGACGAGAAAAAAGGGGGAAAAAAAGGTATCGAAGCAAAAGAGCATTTTTTTTTATTCTTTTTTATCGTGTGAAAAGAAATTAGCATTATTCGAATGGCTGTATTCATTATTCATTTATTCTTGATTGCCGTATACTTTTGAACGTGAATAACGAATAAAAAAAAAAAAATAGAAAACAGTTTTTCTTTTTTTTTTGCGCTCAAGATTTTCTATGGTTTTTTTTTTGTAAAGAGAGAGAGAGGTGAAATAAATAAAAAATATCAGGAAATTGAAGAAATGATTGCAATATAAATGCAGTACTTCATCAGTGAAGAATGGTATCGGAAAGGAGAGCCATTTCGTTTATATTCTTTATAAGCAAAACTTCTGAAAGAGTAGCTGAGAGATAGGGTCGGAAGAAGGTTATTGAAACGGGGGTGAGAGGTATCTCGTTTAGCAATCTTGTCTTTTCTCGTCATGGACCGAGCGCGCGGGATCTTAAACAGCTTCTTTCTCTTCGTGGTTCAAGTTTAAATTTCAAAGCTCTGCTTCCGTACACGCACAACTCTTTCTCCCCTTCCCCTTTCCCCTCTCTTTCTCTCTCTTTATTTCTTTTTTATTATTTTTTTTTCACAAATTCCCCTCTCGTGTTCTTTTCTCTTATGTAACTTTATACAAAAGTGGAAAATTTTTCATTATTTTTTTATTACTATTTAATATTTATTGTAATTATTTATTCTCATTCTTAGTTTTATTATTATTATTATTATTATTAATATTATTATTAATATTATTAATATTATTATTAATATTATTATTACTAGCAACAATTCCTTTTTCAATTACCTTTTTTTTCAAATAAAATTAGCAATTTTAAAAATAATAGAATTTAAAAATTTTCTAATTTAAATTTTTGTCGAAGACACTAAAAAAATTCATGTTTGGAGAAATTACAAATAATTGCAAAAATTTAATTATTTTCAAAGAAAAAAATTAAATTCTTCTTATAAAATTCAACTGTGTTCAAAATTTGAAAAAATTCTTGTTAAAAATCCCAATTCTTTATAAATAACAAAATTCTTCTCCAAATTTCAATTATTTTCATAAATGTCAAAAAAATTCTTGTCCTAATTTTTAATTATTTTCAAAAATAAAATGCATTTTTCTAATTTCAATGATTTTCAATATCTACTATTTTGATAAAATTTCCCAAAAAGAATTCAATTATTTAAAAGAATTTTTCATAAAATTGTATGCAAACGTTTAATTCTTTTTTATAAATAATAAAAATTTCACAGGAATTCAATTATTTTTATATAAAATAAATTTTGTGTAAGGAATTCAATTACTATTTTTATAAAAAATAATTTTTAATTCTAGAAAATAATAATTGAATTAAAATGATGAAAATAATTTTTATGACGTTACAGTAAAAATGTTTATTAATTTAAATAAGTAATTAATTTTCTGCTTTTGAATGAGTTAATTTTATCATTAAATTAGTGGAAATTACTATTTATTAGTAAAATTTACTAATTCGAAAGGAAAAAATCAGTCGATAATTCGTAAACATTTTTACTAATTCAAAATTTTAAGAGTAAAATTTAAAAAGTAAAATAAAATTTAAAGAGTAGAAAAATTGCTTTTGATTGAATGAAAAAAACAAAATTCAGAGAAAAGAAGATTAGAAAAATTCATTGCATGCAATATTTTTTCAAAAATTTCACTTTTTTTCTATCTAATATTTCAAAGTTATCTAAGAGAGTCCGTAAAGTGATTGTCCATATCCGAGAGATAAAAAGGGCAGAATTCCATTCAATCAAAGTGTCAGCTGTATCTCTGTGACTATTTAGAATATTCAACTCCCACTAATGGCCCAAGAATTTTGATCTTTTGGAATTTTGACTCACTGAGAGGAATTAAATAGAAAGAAATTTTAGTGAAATTTTCTATTTTATAGAAGAATTTTAATTATTCTAGTTATTTCTAATATTATTATAATATCAATACTGCGATTATTCTAATTATTTCTCATTATTATAATCATTACTAAATATTCTAATAATTATATTATAATATATTATTTCTAATTATTGTCAATAATTACTAATTACTCTAATTACTCTTATTATTTTCAATTAATTCTAATTATTCTTAATTATTATTCTGTTTAAAAATTTGAAAAGGTTAAAAGTTCAAATATTAAATATTATTTTCTGTACAATATGAAAAATTGATTCTCGGTTGAAAATAAAGTTCCTGGAAAAAATAAAGAGAGAACAGTAAAATTATTGTTCTTTATAAAATATAATTTATTATAAAATATAATAATTTTTATTCATTTATTTTACAATAATTTTACAATTAAAGAAATTCGTAAATAAATGTAACAGAACATTTTTTTTGAGTAAAATTTTTTCCTTTATTTTCTAAAAATTTGAAAAGTTTCAATTTCATTTTCAATTAAAATTTATAATTGACAAATAGAATCATAATTTTTTTAAATTTTCTAATTTTAAATATTGTTTTATTATAAAGCATGAAAAAAATACCTAATTTCTAAAAGTAATAACTAAATAAGTTCGTCGAATTCTACTAAAAGAATTCGTTTTTAATTAAGTTGAAAAACATTATTTTACTACCTTTAGTTTTTTTTTCACTAAAACTTAAGTAAAAAAATTTTTGACTTTTAAAAAACAGTCAAATTCTACTAAAAAAAAAATTAGTTTTTAATTAAAATAAAAAAACATTTCTACTAATTTTAGTTATTTTTCACTAAAACTGTAGTTAAAGAATTTTTAACTTCTCCAATTAATAACTGAATAAATTACTTAGTCAAATAAGTGAAATAATCGAATTCTACTAAATAAATATTTTATTACATTCAAAAACTACAAAATATTTCTATCTTTCTACTAATTTTAGTTATTTTTTATTGAAACTTTAGTTAAAGAATTTTGAACTTTGCTGCAAAATAGTCAATTTTTACTAGAAAAAAAAATAATTTTCAATGAATTTAATGAACTTAAAGAACATTTCTACTAATTTTAATTATTTTTTATTCTCAAACTTTAGCTAAAGAATTTTTATTTCGTAACACCAGGTACGTAATAACTAAATTAATTAATCAAAGTAGTCAAATAGTCGAAAAACAATAAAAAAAATTATTTTATTAAAGAATAAATTACAAAATCTTAACTAAATTTTACAATTTTTTTTATGATTCAAATTCCGAAACTAAAGGTGTTTAGTGAAAAATAACTAAAATTAGTAGAAACATTTTTTAATTTAATTAAAAAAATTAATTAATTTAATAATTAAAAACATGATTTTAATTGTTTTTACAATAAATATTTTTTAATTCTAAAAATTGAGGGTGGTTTTAATTTCTCCACTTGAGAACGCCAAGGTCGCCACCAGGTGGCAAGAGAAATTCCAAGAAAGAACTCAACTGCCATCTAGCGGTGACCTTGGCGTTCGCAGGTGGAGATTAGCGTCTCCATATTGAATCTCAAGTCTTTTGTCTATTATTCATTCTACAATTATTTTTAATCAAATTTCGAGAGTTTGACAATAATTGATATAAGTTTTTCAAATTTTTAATTTACTTTTCTTTTTTACATTTTTATCTTTGCCAATTTTTTTAGTTTTTAAAATTAATTTCTTCACTTTAAATTTGATAATTAAAATCTCGTCTTAAGAAATTAATTTCTTAAGATTTTTTGACGAAATAAATGTAATTAGTAACTTATTTATAAAAAATAGTAATATGTGGGGAAAAAAAATAGTATTATTATTATCATCATTATTATTATCACGAAAGGCATTATCCATTGTTGGAAGTTCATAGAGTCATAATAATAAAGTTTTTGAATGTATTTTAGATTTTTTTTGTTTTTTTTTGTTTTTCTTCTCTCTTTCTTTTTATGTGTAGTATTATAAAATATACTGCGGTACTTGAGACCGGCTCGAGTTGAGCTTTAAAAGAAACATAACCGGAGGGATTTTGTTGACCAAAATCATTTCGTAAAAGTCACGTCCTTAAAACAAAGTTCTAGAGCACATATATATAGGATCTTTTACAATAACTGTGGACCATAAGGGGGACGATGAAGGGAAGAGAGGAGAGAGAGAGAAAGAGAGAGGAGAGGGGGGGGGGGAAATAAGGGGGACTATGAGGAAGGCCGTATTTCTCAGGTGGCCACCATGAAACCCTAAGAAGCTTGATACTTGTTTCCTGATCGTCTTGTTTGTTCCACTTTGACGCCGCGACCGGCTCCTTGGAATGCGAGAGAATGAGACACGGGTCAATGGAAAACCATGTCGAATATACAATATTCTCCCATTTAAAACAATAGATTGCTTTTTGTCTCGCCTTTTTTTTCTAACTGATAAATTTCCCTCAGATTTTTTTTCTATTTTTCTTGATTTTTTTTTTTTTTTTTGTAAAATGTTCCTTAATCAGTGAGATAAAAGGAATATAAATTTTATTTCTCTTCGAGTGGTGAAAAAAAACGACAAATTCTTTTTCTTCCTCTAAGACCGGAAGAAAATATTTCTTATTCTCCTTTAGATTATAAGATTGTTTTTTTCTTAAAAAAGATTTTTTTCTTATGTCGAAATTCTTGTATTACTATAGCAAGAATTCGCGCGCTTGCTCGGCTAACTTCTTATACGTACTTTTTTTAAATAAAAATAGCAATTTTAAAAATAATAGAATTTAAATATTTTTAATTCAAATTTTTCTCATAAAAATAAAATATGAATTGGAATATTATTTTAATACTATCACAACTATATAATAATCATATATTCTAAGACAGAGGATTCAGGGAAAAGTCAGGTATTTTTATTAAATTAATTAATAGTAATTAATAGTAATTAATAGTAATTAATAGTAATTAATAGTAATTAATAGTAATTAATAGTTAATAGGCATTTAAAGCATTATTATTTTAATACTAATTATTATTAATTACTTATTATTATAATTATTGCAATATAATTTTTATTTTCTTTCCCGAATTTCAAAATATTACAATAATAATACCCTGTGTATAATATTCAAATTTAAAATTAAATTTATATACGTAAATTAATACATTGGCGTTTAAAATTTTTAATCTTTTTTTTTTTAATTACGAAGACAGAATAATTTAATTATCTGCAATAAATATTGGATAGGGGGAGGGGGGAAATATGATCCGACAGTAGAATATGAGTTTAGCATGCAAAATATTTTCCATGTTATTTTTTGTTTGTTATTTTTTTCTTTTTTTTTATTGTGCGATGAGGAAACAAAATCCCAAAGTACAATATCGAACATTACATACAAATACCATATATATAGGAAAATGATTAATCAACATTCAATTGGTTACATTCCTCACATTGTATATTTACTGAAACCTTCAATAAAGCGATACAATCGTTGAATTGAAATTAAATTTTACCTTCCCGTAATATAATCTCAAAAAAAAAGAGAGATAGAGTAAAAGTGAGAGGAGAGAGAGAAAAAAAATTGGGATTTCAATCAAAGTTATTCGTTCAATTAAAATTATATTAAATTTCATTATAATCTTCGGTTAATATTTGAGTAACTATAGTGCAATTAAATGTAAAATTATATATTTGGATTTATGGTGAAGATTTTAATGGAAAATATTGTTGAAATTGTAATACGTTCCGGAATTTTATTAATTTTTCTTTATTTGAATATCAATTTAGAGTTGTCGTTGTTTTTTCGGTTATTTATTTAATTTAGTTATTTTAATGATTGGGAAACAAATTCTGGCCTTTTTTGTAGGGTTTAGAAAAATTTCTGGAAATTAGAAAACATGAAGAAATCGATCACTTCGAGTCTTCGACTCGGAGCAATCGATGTCTTCATGTTTTTACAACAAATACTTTTATAAGTTGTTTAATTTAAAAAAGGTTTGAATTTAAAATTTTTGAAAATGTCTTAATTCCTGTGGGAAATCCTGTTCGACAAAATAAGATTAAAAATAGGAAATTTTGCAAATATTTTTCTTCTTTTTTTAAAACAAAATAATAATAATTTTGTTAAAAAAGAAAAAATTTTGTGAGGGACAGAAAAAGTGATTGAATGAAAGAACATTCAAATTTTATTATAGTTAATTTTCGTTTTTAAATAGCGATTTTTAAATGGAATTTTAAACACATGAATCAATTTGCTGAACATAAATAAAAAAAAAGAAAATACTCAAAACAAATAGTACAAAACACTAAAAATAAATAATTAGGATATATAAATAAAAAAAAATAAAAAAAAAAATAAAATAAAATAGTTCATACTAATTGTATAGTAAATTTTATTACATTAAAATGCAAAACATCAATCAATGCAAATTAAGTTGAAAATTTTTACTAAATCAGATTTAGAGAAAAGTTGCCGAAATATTAGTTGAGAAAATTTACTTAATTTACTTATTGTTAATAATAATAATTACTCATTTGCAATAATTAGTTATTTTGAATGAAAGTAATTAGTTATTCGATTTAAAGTATAATAAGTTAATTGGAATTCCATTACCAACTGCTAAACAATAGTTGAGAACATTTCTTGATAGGATTCTCTCGCTCTCGCTGAAGAAAAGAAGAATTAGTGCGAGGCAACAAAAGCTGAGAAGGAAAGTTAAAATTTGCACAAAGCATAGTGATTAGTTGAAACTGTTGGACTATTAGGAAATGAGCAGGTAGATCGAGATTAGTTGCTACTTCGGAATGGCGGGGTTGATTGAAATTCCGCTTATGGAACATGTGCGTGCAGCTTATATAGTACTTAAATATATATATATACTCACTCGTGTAAGCCAGAATACAATGTAGATATTGAACTCTCAGTGTGGGTGTCCGAGTGCCTACTACTATTGTTGTTTTCGCACGAGGGTGATTCAAGTTGTGGTGAAGCGCGTGTATTTCAACAATTAGGTTCAGTCAGTTAAGTATTACAAGTCGCAGTGTGATAATTCCATGCATCTAATAAAGTCTACTTTTTTAGTCTGCAGTTAAAAATTCTTGTTTTTTTCTTTATTTTTTTCTTTTTTCTTTCTTTTTTCCTTCTTCTTTTCCTTCTTCTTTTCCTTCTTCATTCCTTTTTTTCTTCTTTCCTGTTTTCTTCTTCTCCTTTCTTTTTCGTTTATTTCTGTTTTCTTCTTCATTTATTTCGAATTTCATTTCTTTTTAATTTTTCATTCAAATTTAAGTTCATAAATCTTGTAATTCTTCTAATTTTGTTACTTGAAATAGATTTTATAGAATTTTGCTTCTTAAAGTTCATTCTATTTAAGGAATTTTTTTTTAAAATTCATTTTAAAGAATTTATATTCTAAATTTATAATTTTGCATTCAGTTTTCAATATTCATTTTCAAAATTCATTTTCAAAATTCATTTAAAAAAAATAGTTTTTCAAAATTTCTTAAAATTCGTTTTAAAACCTAGTTTTTAAAATTCATTTCAGAAAATCTATAGTTTAAAATTTACTTTTTAAATTTATTTTCAAATGTTTTTTTTTAGATAAATCAAAATTCATTTTAGAAGATCCATATTTTGAAACTTGTTGCAATAGTAAAAACTTCCACTAATTTCTAGTCATTTTCCACTAGAGCTTTAGTAGAAAAAATTAGAACTACTTAAAAAATTTTAAAAAATTTAAAAAAAATTAAAACTGCTTTAATTTTCTCAATTATTATTATTTAGGTATTTTTTTGTATTACCTTTTATTTTATTTTTTTAGTAGAGTAATTAATGTAAGTCTACCTTGTATTTAAAAGTGAAATGACTAATAAATTTACAAGAAATGCATAGAGGGAGAGAGTGAGAGAGAGAGAAGTAGTATTACAGAGAAGAAAGTCCTTATCTGCATTTCGAGATTAGTCATCAAAACTTTACAGATAAGTTCTGCTTCCGATGACTCATTCAAAATGCAAATATAACAAACTTTCACTTTTGCTTGATAATGCTGTTAAATTGAATAATAGATTTTTGAATTTTTCGATTAACTTTAAATTAACGAAAAAACAATAAAAAATGATATTCTTTAAACCAAAATTAGTAAAAAAGTCTTTCACTAATTTGTACCAGTAAAAATTTACCACCAATTTTTAGCAGAACTATTTCATCTTGTATTTAAAATTTTTTTTCCTAAATTTTTGGTGGAAATTGACTAAAACTAGTTGAAGCTTTCAATAATTTTTAGTAAAATTTTACCATGTATTTATTATTTTTAGCAGTTAAAAAATTTTTTTTTCTAAGTTTATGTAAAAAATAACTAAAGTTACTAGAATTGTTGTTTATATTAATTAAAAATTAATTTTTTTTAGTAAATTTTAAATTTTAGCTAAATTGTACTATTTTTTTATTATTTAAATTCCTAAACCAAAGTTTTAGTGAAAAATAACTAAAATTAGTAGACATATATTTTTTATTTCTTAATTCAATTAAAAATTAATTTTTTGTAGTAGAATTCCACTATTTATTTTAAAACTTAATAATTCCTCAACTATAAGGTTTTAATCAAAAAAACATTCGTTTTTTTAAATGAAGCTTTAGTTGAAGAATTTTTAACTTTTAAAATATTTTTAATGCAGGTATTTTTTCATAATTTATAATAAAACAATGTTTGAATTTAAAAAATATAAAAAAAATTATGATTAACAAATAAATTTTGTTTATTATATGCTTTTTTCTATAACAAATTTCGTTTGACTGATGTAAATTATGCAAATTTTTCTCCTTTCTATTTACAAAAAAATAGAAAATTGTTAGGGTAGGGTGGGGCATTACTATTCGCGGGGCGTAACTATTCTTTGTCCTGGAGAGAAAACTATTCATCCGATTAAAGTTTTTTTTACACTGTATACTTGTCATGTGAAATGAACATTGTACGCCACATTTGAGCTTCTGGCGCCATCTATCATTGGAGTTAGGTACCCAAATGTGATTTTGATATACTCGCTTACTTGTTTTCACTCATTTAGTCTGCCATTGTAAATAGTGATAAACGGTCGGAAAAATTATCGGAAAAATTATTTCTAAAGTCAAATTTAGTGCTGAACACGAATATCATAATGGATTTTTGATATTCTATTGTTCAAAAATTTTACAAGTGTTTTTTCAAAAAATGGGCGGATGGGGCGTAACTATTCTTCCACTGATGACAGCAAAAACTACAAAACAGTGTATTTTTTTGTGTGTGCTTGTTTCTAGGTTAGAATTGTAAGAAATTGGAAGAAAAAAACCAGAAAAAATCCTCCAATTAACAAATTAATTTATATATTTTTTTAGTATTATATCATTAATAGCTGCAAGAATAGTTACGCCCCTCGTTTTTTTCGACATCAAAAAAATTTTTTTTTCGTAAAATCGCTGTAGTTCGGAACAGAATCGAGTTACAGCAAAATGATACATGGCAAAATTGTAGCTAAGAAGTCAAGCTTTCAAACGGTTCTACTCATTTTTTTATTTTTTTTTATATACATTTTATAGACTCAAAAATCCAAACAAGAATAGTAATGCCCCACCCTACCCTAATTGTTAAAAAATTATAATTAACAAACAGGAATTATTTTATGCATAATTTATATTTCTCAATAACAACATTGTTCAGAAACTCATTCTTTTCTTTTGGAAAAGAAACATTACATATATTCTATTCTATTTGTCAATTACAAATTTTAATTAAAAATGAAATTGATACTTTTTAAATTTTTAGAAAATAAAGGAAAAAATTTTACTCAAAAAAATGTTCTGTTACTTTTGTTTACGAATTTCTTTAATTGTAAAATTATTCGAAAACATTAATAATTTTTTTTAAAATAAATATTTAAATATTATTTTTCCGTAGGTATTAAGAATTTCAAAAATTCCAAATTCAAATCTTTTTAAATTCATTAACTTATAAGAATATTTTTATAAAACATTTTTTTCTTCATGTTTCATAATAATTAAAGCTGACCGAGTGATAAAATCATTGAATATTATTACAGTAACTTTTTTAAAATTATTTTCATCACTTCAAATCAATTATTATTTTCTACAATTTTTAATTATTTTTTATGAAAATAATTGAATTCCTTACAAAAACAATTTATTATTTATAAAAATAATTGAATTATTGCGAAGGAATTTATACAAAAATTTGTAAATAATTGAATTCCTGAAAAATTTTTATTATTTATGAAAATAATTAAATGTTTGCGTACTATTTTTGGGAATTTGAAATTGATTCGAAAATAATTGAATTTTGGGAAAGAATTTTGTTATTTATACAGATAATTGGGATTTTGACGAGAATTTTTTTTTAAATTTGAAAGATAATTGAATTTTATGAGAAGAATTTCATCATTCTTGAAAATAATTGAAATTCTTCAATTATTTGTAATTTTTTCCAAAATAATTGAACTCCAGTGGAATTTTTATTATTTATGAAAATAATGAAATGTTTGCCTACAATTTTATTAAATTTTTTTTTAAATAATTGTATTAGTTTTGGGAAATTCTATTAAAATAGTAAATATTGAGAATTATTGAAATTACAAAAATGTATTTTATTTTTGAAAATAATTGAAATTAGGACAAGAATTTTATTGACGGATTTTTGAAAATAATTGAACTTTGGAGAAGAATATTTTTATTTATATAGATAATTGGAATTTTGACGTGAATTTTTTTTTTAATTTGAAAGATAATTGAATTTTATGAGAAGAATTTTATCACTCTTGAAAATAATTGAATTTCTGCAATTATTTGTAATTTTTCTAAAATTGGATTTTGCTAGTGTTTTCAACAATAATTTGAATTACAAATTTTGAAATTCTATTATTTTTAAAATTGCTAATTTTACCCTTAAAAGGTAGTTTGCTAGTTTATTAACTAAAGTTTGAGTAAAAAATAATTAATATAGTAGTAGAAAATTTTTATTACTTTGAATTAGTCGACGAGTTTTTTAGTTAATTTTTTATTTTCAAAATTTTTTTTCGATTCTTAATTTCCGGTAATTATTATTATTATTATTAGGTATTTTTATTTTTATTTTTATTTATTTTTTTTTATTATAATTTTTGTTTTTTTTTATTATTATTTTTATTATCTTTTTTTTATTAATATTAATATTATTATTACCATCATTTTTTTTTATATAATTTCAACGTCACTACCGAAGAATGTCAAGAGTTGAACTCGACTGCACTAATGTAACGTGACCGTAAATCTGCATTCTATATGTGTATGACGCCGCTGCTGCAGACGACGACGACGACGACGTGCACACGTTGGATTTTGGTCCTTTTCAACACCGTTGAAACGCGATATTAATGTACGAGAATCGTGAAAATCTCATTTTCCCAAGCTTCTCTTGGGAAAGTACCACGTTACGAAGCGACAAGCAACGGGGCGACCAAGAAAAGTCGTATTTTCATTCTACATACTCGTCTGGGACATTCAAGCCTTTTCCAGGTTATTACGTTATAAACATGAGTCTTAAGAATCAACCTCGTTCATGACACAACCCCTGGACGTGTATATACAGCGTAACGCCAACTACAAAATTAATCGAATGTTAAATTTTAATCAAGACACACCCCCTTCACACGTACACTTTACTCCCTCCCCCCCCTCGCTCTCACTCTCTCTCCTTCTGCATCCCAATGTGTTTTGAACGTTTATAACTTTTACTCACAGGTGTATATTTATTACACAAGTTGTATTTTTTTTCTACAAATTTTTTTTTTCAAAAAAATGAACAAAACAAAAAAGATATTAACAAAAACAATAGAATATTTTTTTAATCTGCAAAAATTTATTTATTAATAAATATTTTTTATTCTGTTTCAGGTACGTACTTTATTGATCAATATTGATGTTTATTCACAATTTTTTAAGGTAAAATTTTTATTTTACTACAATACAATATTTTTAATAAATTGTACTGTTATTATTTTCATTGTTAACTTTCTATTTAACGTTTGTATCTATGTTCAAATTTTTTTACGTATCTAATATCAATATATATATATATATTTGTACGTATAGATGTGATAAAATTTGCATTTTCAATTTTACGAGTAACATATTTATTATTACGAAAGTTTTTCATGCTCGAGGCGCCAATTTTCGACATATAACAGTGTCGATCATTTTTTTTTCCTTCCTCTTTTTTTTTCCTACAAAAGTGTGAGTCGTAAAAGTGACTTTAGTTGAGGTTTCTGTCATATTACATTTCTTGTCGGTAGAATCTATCGCAAATACGTCCATTCAAAAGGTTTCATTCATGTTTGCCGGGGGTTAAAAAGGAAGTCTTATATGAAAAAATAAATAAATCAAAATATATATACGTCAATGAAAAAAAAAAAAAAAGAATTATTATTGTGGAGAAAAATATTTTTTAGACCATTTCTGAATTGTTGAAAATTGTATTAAATTTAATTAAAATTTATTATTGATATTAATATGTTGTTGAGAATTATTTATTGAATGAAAATCACAGTGAAATTTGTTTGTCTGACCAATATGTGTTTTTACTACTTACACTGCGATTGGAAAAATTGCGGAAAATGTTTGTCTGACTGAACTTATTTTTAACTTATTTTTTTTTATTTTCTTTAACTTATTTTTTATTTTTATTTTTTTTGTTTTACTGAGAGAAAAATTTAAGAAAAAGGGAAATATTGTCTTACTAGACGTAGAGTTTTACTACTGAGAGTGAAATAGCAGAAAAGGGGAAAATTTGTCTGACTATTAATTTTTATACTACTGATAGTGAAATTGATAAAAATTTAAAAAAAAACTATGTCTGACTATAAATATATTTACTACTTCGAGTAAATTTACAAAAAAAGAACAAATTTTCTTATTAAAAATACTTTCACTACTGCCAGTAATTTTATAGAAAAAATTAAAAATTGTCTGACTAAAAATATTTTCACTACTGCCAGCAATTTTATAGAAAAAAGGAAAAATTGTCCGACTGTAAATGTTTATATTATACTGACATCGACAATAGAAACACTTGAAAAATACTAATGTCTGACTATAAATATTTTTACTACTGACGCTCTATTGGGAAAATTCAAGAAAATCTTTGTCTGACAATAAATGTTTTAACTACTGACAGTAAAATTAAAAATAGAAAAATTTTTCTGACTGGCAATGTTTGTACTACTGATAAGGACATTTCAAAAATTTAAATGGCATTTGTCACACCAGAAATGTTTTTTCTACTGATACTTCAATTACAAAAATTCTAAAAAATTAGCTGATTAAAAATATTTTTACTACTAACAGTGACTTTAGAGAAGACAGTAAAATTAGTCTGATTTTAAATGTTTTTTCTATAGGAACTACGTTTTTAAAATGGAGAACTAAATTTAAAGAAATTTGGAAAAATTGTCCGACTAAATAAAATTTTTACTACGATTATAAAAAAGTAAATGCAAAAAATGTTTGTCTGACTATTAATGTTTATACTACTGGCACTGAAATTTAAAAATACAGAAACGAATCTTTGTCCGACTATAAATGTTTTTACTACTGAAAGTAAAATTGCATATTATTCTAGAAAAATCTGTCTGACTTGTAAATGCTATTACTACTGAAATAAGAATAAAAAATATAAGAAAAACACATTGTCTGCCTATAAATTGTTTTTACTACTGAAAGTAAAATTACATATTATTCTAGAAAGTGTGTCTGACTTGTAATTGCTTTTACTACTGAAACTAGAATCAAAAATACACGGAAATCATATTGTCTGACTAGAAAAGCTCCTACCACTGATTCCTTTGGAAAACGCTAGAAAATACTTAAAAAGGTTTTTTTTTACTACTTACAGTGAAATTTCAAAATAAAATTAAAAATTGTCTGACTAAATAGTATTGTTACTATAATAAAAAAAAATACGTGAAAATACGTCTAATTTTTAAATTTTGTCTGACCATTATTAAAATTTACTACTGACAATTTTACCCGTTTAAAAATTATATCAAATTCAGAAAAACTGTCTGTGTGACAAAAAACTGATTTCTACCACTTTTGACCTAATTTTTTAAAGAATAGAAAAAATTCGTGTCTGTCCAGAACTTTTGAAACAAATACCAAAAAAAAAAAAAAAAATATTCACGTGCAGGTGTTAATTAATACTAACGACAAAGAGAATTATTTCCTTTTGTTAGTTTATCATTAAAATTGATTAACAACGAACAAATGTCTTCGATGTCTGAAATAAATTGGCAATAATGCGAGCACACGTGAATGCAACGACTTTTTTTGCACAGTCCACTTTTTCTCTCTCTCTCTGTCTCTCTCTCTCAGTTTATTTATGAATCTCGTCTGATTACGATTTAGCGCGATAATTTTCGAATCCTCATTACGACTTTAATCTTTTCGCTTTATCAAGTTGATGATTTACCGGCAGCTGTAGTGCATTACTTCATAATCCTGCAACTCGATTTCGGTGGCTAGGGTTGTATTGCCCGTGTTGTGTATATATAGCGCATATTGTACAGACAACAACACATATTTATATAAATTTATAAATGTGTATATATATATATATATATATATATATATTTTGCAGTATAAAATGTGTGTGTTTGCGTGTGCGATACAACAACGTCAGAATAAAGCTCGTACGAGATGAGATGAGCTCGTGTGTTTTCATGTATGCATGGCTTCTCTCTTTCTCTCTCTCGCTCTCTCTCTCTCTCCTCTCTCTTGTGGTGGTGGTTGTACCGTATGGCTCTGGTGCGGTGTGATGTGGTAGGTCTCGTGTGTAACAAGCGAATGTGGGTAGAACAATGTTTTCATTAACTGAATACATGGCCAGCAAGTCGACATTTCGTCCAACTCTCGCTTCTCTCTCTCTTTCTCTCTTCCTCCCTCTCCCTCTCTGTCTATGAATACTTTCGAATATACACTTTTCACAATTCATTTTCACATTTGTCTACAACTTTTTAATTAATATTTTCCATTCTCCTGTATTATACACACATACGTATAAATAAATGTATGTATATTAGTATATAGTATACAGTATATAGCATATACTACACACTATATATAACGTTTTTATAGTGCAAATGTAAAAATAAACTGCAAATAGAAATTTAGGGGTAAATAGCAACTGTTCGCTATATATTCGAATTAGTAAAAAATTAAAATGTTTACTAATTTGAATAAATAACCGACTTCTTGCTTTTAAATTAGTAAATTTTCCTAATAAATATTAATTTCTACTAATGCTTAATAATTTTTACTAATTTATTAGTAAATCATACTTATAAATAGTAATTTTAACTGATTTATTGATTTATTAATAAATTTTACTAATGAATAATAATTTTTACTAATTTATCAGTAAATCTTACTAACAAATAGTAATTTCTACTAATTTATTGGTAAATTTTACTAATTCAAAATCGAAAAGTTAGTTAATATTTTAAAGTAGTTAAAGTCAAAAGCAAAGTCGAACTCGAAGTCAAAATCTAAACAAACCCCCTAAATTTGAATTAGTACAAATGTTTACTAATTTCAAATTAGTGACTGACTTTTTGCTTTTTAATAAGTAAATTTCACAAATAAACTGGTAAAAATTACTACTTATTAGTAAAATTTACTTATTTAATTAAATTAAATTAGTAAATTTTACAAATAAATCAGTAAAAATTACTATTTATTAGTAAAATTTACTTATTTATTTAAATTAAACTAGTAAGTTCGTAAAGTTAACTAATAAATAGTAATTTTTACTAATTTATTAGTTAAATTTTCTTATTTATTTAAAATAAATTAGTAAATTTCACAAATAAATTATTAAAAATTACTATTTATTAGTTAAATTTACGTATTTATTTAAATTATATTAGTAAATTAGTAAATTTCACAATAAATTAGTAAAAATTACCTACTATTTATTATTAAAATTTACTAATTCAAAAGCGAATTCACCTTCATTAGAAAAAAAGGTTTTTAAAAATTCACCTTTATTAGAAAAAAAGTTTTTAGAAAATAAAAAATTAGGAAATACGTTTTAGGAAAACTGTACCTCAACCAGTAAATTTGACTAATAAATAGTAATTTCTACTAATTTATTAGTAAAATTTACTAATTCAACAGAAAAATGTCAGTCATTAATTCAAATTAGTAAACATTTTTACTAATTCAAATTTAGAGTGTAAAGTCAAATTAAAATTACAAAATCGCACCTCAGTTTAGTAAAAATACTTATAGTCAACTGTTTTAATTTTCCTAATATTTTTATCAGTAGTATAAACATTTTACAGGTCAGACAATCTTTCCTTTTTTCTTTAAAATTGCTGGCAGTTGTAAAAATATTTTTAGTCCGAAAATATTATTCTATAAAATTTCTGGAAGTAGTATAAATTTTCCTACAATTTTCCTATAAATTTTCAGTTTAGTAAAAATACTTATAGTCAACTGTTTTAATTTTCCTAATATTGTTATCAGTAGTATAAACATTTTACAGGTCAGACAACTTTTCCTATTTCTTTAAAATTGCTAGCGGTACAAAAATATTTTTAGTCCGAAAATATTATACTATAAAATTTTTGGAAGTAGTATAAATATTCCTAGTCAGGAAGTGTTTCTTTATTTTTATAAAATTTCTGTCAGTAGAAAAAATATTTACTATCACCAAAATTTGTAAATTTTTCGTAACTTCAGTGTGAGTAGTACAAATATTTACAGTCAGACAAACAATTTTTCAATAGTATTCTTAACTTTGCTGTCAGTAGTAAAAATATTAATAGTTAGACAAAGATTTTTCTTCATTTTTAAAAAAAAAATTAATAGTCAGATAAAGTTTTTTTAAAGTTTCTCATTACAGTCTCAGTAGTAAAAATAATTTATAACCAGACAAAAGTCAATTTTATTTATTTATTTTTCTTTATATCGCAATCAGTAGTGTAAACATTTATGATAGGACAAAATTTCCCTTTTTCTGAAATATCACTGTCAGTGGAAAAAAATTTTTAGTCAGACAACTTTTTCGTTGTTTTGTTTCAATTTTTTTTTTTGTTTTTTAGTATCAGGATTAAAAAGATTTTTAGTCAGACGCATCTTTCTCAATTTTTGTAATATATTTATCAGTAGTACAAACTTTTATTAGTCAGGCAACTTTTCCTGTTTTTTAATTTTTCTGTCAGTATAGTATAAATATTTTTAGTCAGACAATTTTTCGGTCTTCTGTAATTTCACTTTCAGTAGTAAAAATATTTTTCGTCAGACAACTTTTTCACTGTTTTGAATCGTATTTTTGTTTTTTAAAATCATGAGTCTAATTTTACAGTCAGTAGTAAAAACATTTTTAGTCAGACAAACGTCTTTTTTAATTTTCTTAAAGTTCTTATCAGAAGTATAAAAATTTACTGTCAGACAATTTTTCTTGTTTTTTAATTTTACTCTCAGTAGTAAAAAAATTTATGTAGTCAGACGAATTTTTTTTCAATGTTCTCGTTTCAGTGTCGGTAGTAAAAATATTTTTTGTCAGGAAAACGTTCGTTTTAATTATTCTAATGTCGTTAAATTAGTACTGCAATTTTAAAATACAGTACCAGTAGCAAAAAAGGTTTATTGTCAGTCAGTAGTATAAACATTTATAGTAAACATATTTTCCCTTTTTCTCCAATTTCTCTTCCAGTAGTAAAAACATTTTTAGTCAGACACGTCTTTTCTAATTTTTCTAATGTCATTATCAGTAGTATAAACTTTTGTAGTCAGACAATTTTTCTTGTTTTTAATTTTACTATTAGTAAGTAAAAATATTTGTAGTCTGTCAAATTTCTCAGTAGTAAAAACATTGACGTAGTCAAACAAATATTTTTTTACTGTTCTGTAATTTCACTTTCAGTAGCAAAAATATTTTTAGTCAGACAATATTTTCGTTGTTTTGAATCGTATTTTTGTTTTTTAGTAGTAGTAGTAAAAAGATTATTTAGTCAGACAAACGTCTATTTTAATTTTTTTTTTTAAGTTATTATCAGTAGTATAAACATTTACAGTAAGACAATTTTTCCTATTTTTTAATGTTATTGTCAGTAGTAAAATAATTATGTAGTCAGACAAATATTTTCATTTTTTCTGATCTTACTGTTTAGTAGTATAAATATTTTTAGTCAGACAACTTTTTATTACCTTTTTAATTTAAGAATGAGTAGTAAAAAATTCACTGCCAGACAAGTGTCCTTTTTAAATTTTCTTAATTTCACTATCAGTAGTGTAAATATTTACAGTCGGACAAATTTTCCAGAAATTTCTTTTATCAGTAGTAAAAATATTTTTAGTCAGACAACCTGTTCGTATTTTCGTTTCCTTGTAGTATTGATTTTCAAGTAATTTACTACTAATTTTACCATAAATTTTGAACAATAAATTACCAATTATTTGAAACATTTCAAAAAATGAAAATTTAACGACAAATTCCAATTGAGAAAAAAGAAGGAAATTAATTAATAACAAACATTCATTTAACGTTTCTAGTTGGCAAACTACATATGTATATATATAGAACATATATTTGCCGTTTGTCAGGGTTCGTTACATTTACAGATAGAGGAGTAGCGTGAGCGGTGAACTTGCAACTGGACATTGGTCCTTCGGGAAATTTTCGATAGTACTATGTATATCAATGACGTAAATTTGGTTCAGGCACCTGTAGTTGCATTGCAATCGAAACTAAAGTGGAACATACTCGTGACTTGAAGCTACATCGAGATATGATGCAAGAGCGAGTTTCTTGCAATTGGAATAAATTTCTCCAGATCAAGACCTCCGTGTATACTTGGAGAACAAATACCTTGGAAATATCGTTTTATGCAACGGAGAGAGAGAGAAAAAGAGAGAGAGAGAGAAAATGAGAGAGAAATAGAGGGGAAGAGACAGAAAGTGTCTGCTTTAGCATTGAGGACAAGGGAGGAAGCATGAATATGTATGTCTTGCTCCTAGAACACTATAAAATACCATACCACGTGCTTATTCATGCAGCTTTTAATATTTAACCTGTAGATTTACCTTCCGCTTTTGACTACACATTATTTTTCTCGTTTAGATGCACATGCCTGCCTTTTTTTGCCTGCAAATAAAAAATTAAAAAAATAAAAACACAACACGAAGTTTACTTTTGATTCAAACCTTTGCATTTTAACTGCTGTTTTATACGTAACTAGACTAGTATTGTCTACATACATTTTAATACACACATCATATATTTATATACTAAGTTATTATTCATTTTGAACGTCGAATTATTTTAACTCGCTCTTTGTTTTATTAAAAAAAAAATCATATATACCTGTAACTGAACTCCAAATATTGTAAAAAATGGAAAAGTTGTCCTACTGCAAATATTTTGACTACTAAAAAAAATGTCTGACCATAAATATTTTGACTACTGATAAATAAATGAAAAAGTTGTCTGACCATAAATACTTTGACTACTGATAAATAAATGAAAAAGTTGTCCTACTATAAATATTTTGACTACTAAAAAAATGTCTGACCATAAATATTTTGACTATTGAGAAAAAAATAAAAAAGTTGTCTGACCATAAATATTTTTACTACTGAGAAAAAAATGAAAAAGTTGTCTTACTATAAATATTTTTACTACTGTAAGAAAAAAAAAGTTGTCAGACAATAAATATTTTGACTACTGTGAAAAAAATAAAAAAGTTGTCTTACTATTAATATTTTCACTACTATGAAAAAAAAAGAAAAAGTTGTCTGACCATAAATATTTTGACTACTGAGAAAATTAAGAAAAAATTGTCTTACTATTAATATTTTCACTACTATGAAAAAAAAAAAGAAAAAATTGTCTGACCATAAATATTTTGACTACTGGGAAAATTAAGAAAAAATTGTCTTACTACAAATATTTTTACTACTGACGATTTAATGGGAAAATTCAAAAAAAATTTTTTGCCTGACTATTAATCATTTTTTTTACTACTGACACTGAATTAATAAAATTCATAAAACTTGTCTGACTATTGATGTTTATACTACTGACAGTGAAATTAAAAATTTTATTTACAAAATCGTTTGTCTGTCTACTAATGTTTTTACCAACCACACAAAAATGTAAAGAAAAAACTTGAAGTATTTGTCTGACTATAAATACTTTTACAAAAAAATGCAGAAAACTTTTTGTCTGACTATTGATGTTCATACTACTGATAGTGAAATTAAAAATTTTATTTACAAAGTCGTTTGTCTGACTATACAAATGTTTTTACCACTCACACAAAAAATTTAAAGAAAAAACTTGAAGTATTTGTCTGACTATAAATACTTTTACCACTGACACTATAATTACAAAGTTACAATTATTGTCATTTATAATTAAATGAATAAAGTTTAAAACTTATTTGATTGTCATGATGGACAAACAAATAAGTTTAAGATCTTTATTCATTAAATAATAACAAAATAATAATTTTAATAAGAATAATAATGATAATAATAACAAATAATAATAATATTAATAATAATTTTAACGTTAAAATATGAAAACAAAATTTGAAAAAAAGAATATTAGAAGCATTTTTTCCGATAATTGTCGCTTTGTACACTAAATTCAAGTGACGAAGGAGATAAAAAAGAGTTTAGCGATAGACCATGCGGAACTGTGAAATTAGCGGATTAATTCATTTCTATACGGCAAATATACACAGCCGTGAAGTTCGATTAAGATCAGTTTTCTAGTTTCTCGTTGTTGCGCGTGTCTAATTCCTAGGTCAACGATGTCAGTATTAAACAATAATGGACAAATTAACGCAACTTGAGTAAAAAGAAAAAAAATTTTTTCTGCTAAGAGCTTTAAAAAATTCAATTGTTAATAAACAATTGATTTTGTTGTTTCCTATTGTTTATAATATGTTTATTTACAAGAATTTTCTTTAGTAAAATAATTATGGCAAAAATACTAGTCAAAATACTCCATCCGCCAATTAGCAGACAATCGAATTTTCGAGTTTTGCGAAGCTAAGAGCTTTAAAAAATTCAATTGTTAATAAACAATTGATTTTGTTGTTGCCTATTGTTCCTTAGATGTTTATTTACAAGAATTTTATTTAGTAAAATAGTTTTGGCAAAATTGCTAGTCAAAATACTCCATCCGCCAATTAGCAGACAATCGAATTTTCGAGTTTTGCGAAGCTAAGAGCTTTTAAAAATTTATTTGTTAATAAACAATTGATTTATATGTTAAATTATGTTCGTAGAATATTTGTATTCAACTCTATAGTGAAATAAATAAATTATTAAGCAGAAAGTTTTACTAATAAATCAGTAGAAATTACTCTTCATTAGTAAGATTTACTAATTAAAAAACAATGAATTCTTAAGCAGATAATTTACTAATAAATTAGTAAAAATTAATATTTATTAGTAAAATTTACCGATTAAAAAGCAAAAAATCAGTCAATAATTTAAATTAGTAATCATTTTTGACCAATTGAAATTTAGAGACTATTCCATAAGACAAATGTTTTTATAATGTTTTATAAATTTACAATAATACCTAAAGTTTATAATTTAATTTAAAAAAAACAAAAATTGAAACGAGTGAAAAAAGCATTATCGTTTTATTTGAATGTTCGAAAATTTAGAAACAAAAAAATAATTTTTAGCATTCTTGCAAAAAAGTTGCGATATATATTGACCCGACGGACCATAATAAAAATATAAAAAGGGATAAAAAAATTCGACTCTTTCACGATTAAGAATTAATAATACATGCGTCGCGTGCTGAAATTATCGTGAGATAGTGATCGCCTGTGTAGTTGGTGTGACACATTGAACAAAAGAACGAGTAACAAACTCTTTCAATTGATTCACTTTATTGTTGTGGGTCTGACACTACTGATCCAGTATTGTTTATCAAACATCTTTCCTTCAAAGATGAAAAAAAAATTTATTTTGTTCAAATAACCGATTACTTGTCTATTATCAAATAAATATTTACTTGAATCAAATACTTTTTATTTATATCCTTTTTTATTTATATTAAATGGCATTTGAACCAATAATTTTAGTATTTCACTGTAAAAACAAAGTCTTAAAGTAAATTAAACTCATTTTTAGGCTAAAAATAAAGATAAGACAATTTTAAGTTTTAAAATCAGTTTTTTAATTGGAAAATTAGTCAATAATTTTGACTAAATATTTAATTTATAATCAAATAAATTTTTTTCCATTGTAGTGATAGTTATTTATTTATTTTCTATATTTTTTTATTTATAATTTTTTTCTATAATAGTAAAACAGTGATAAATAGAGAAGAGAAAAGAAAATTTGGAACACTGTCATTCTGTCTATAGGAGAATGTTAGAGAACTAGGAGTAGATCTAAGAGGTTTTGGAATATCATGTTTTCCACATTTTAGTCCTGGGATGATAAGCATATCAAAGAAGCTAAGCGTATATCCTCTAAGCTATTAGATAGGCGAACATACTGAACCCTAAGAAGATAATGCTTCTGTACGCGAAAGCCAAATATGTGATAGCATAAATATACATATACATATATACGTGTTGCCACGATAGTCTATATATATATATGTGTGTGTGTGTGTGTACATTGAAGGCTCAAATATGGCATTTCAAAGCAACAATGCGTAATCTGAGTTAGTTTGTTGTGCCAACGTTATCAATACTTTTCACTTCATTGCAGATACATTTACCTGATAATTTTCATTTTTAAATTGCTCAAAATTTATTCAAAAAAACTTGATAAATTTTTAAACTCCGATAATTCTCAAAATTTGATAAATATTTAAAAGCTATTCATATTCGAAAGTTGATAAATTTTCAAATACTGATAAATTTCAAGAATCGGGCAATTTTTACAATGATAAATTTTGAAAGTACTTTTTTTATTTTTCCTCTTTAGTTATGTAATTTTTATTTTTCAAAAATGTTATATATTCGGATTTTAGTTTGTAATTTAGTTATTAAATTAACTGTAATAATCTCCGTATTTCATTCTTTCATTAATTCTGTCTATCCACACTTTGAAGTTAGTTTTTTTGTATGCTTTTGTTTTGTTTTTTTTCATTTAAAAATATTGTTTGACAAATCAAAAATATGCAGGTATTTTTTCATGATTTATAATAAAATATTGTCTTAAATTAATCAAATAATAGATAAAATTAAAAAATTTAAAAAAAAATTATTAACAAATAAATTTTTTTTATTATAGGTATGCTTTTTTTATAACAAATTTTGTTTGACTGATCTAAATTACCTGTGCAAATTTTTCTCTTTTTTAATTAAAAAAAACATTAGAAAATTGTTCATTGTTAAAAAATTATGATTAGGAAATAGGAAATATTTTATGGATAATTTTTATTTCTCAATAACAATATTGTTCACAAATTGATTTTTTTCTTTGATGAAGAAAAACATTGCATATTCCCGTTTCTTATTATTTTTGAAGAAAATTCTCAATTTTCATAAGGAAATAATTTGCAATTGTAATTAAAAAAGAAGTTTAAACTTTTTAAATTTTTAGAAAATAAGGGAAAAAATTTTACTCAAAAAAAAAATGTTCTGTTACATTTATTTACAAATTTATTTAATTGTAAAATTATTCGAAAACATCAATAACTTTTTTTTAAATAAATATTTAATCAATATCATTTTTTCATAGGAATTAAGAATTTCAAATTCAAATATTTTTAAATTCAATAACTTATAATAATTGAAGATGACCATGTGATAAAATCATTATTTTATATTATAAGAATATTTTGTTATTGTAACTTCTTCAAAATTATTTTCATCATTTCAATTAAATTATTATTTTCTAGAATTTTCAATTATTTTTTATGAAAATAATTGAATTCCTTAAAAAAGAATTTTATTATTTATTGGAATAATTGAATTTTTGCCAAGAAAGTTATAAAAAATTTGTAACGAATTGAATTTCTGTGGAATTTTTATTATTTATGAATTTTGTTATTTCTAAGGATAATTGGGATTCTGATGAGAATTTTTTTTTAAATTTTGAACATAATTGAATTTTATGAGAATTTTATTAATTTTGAAAATAATTGAATTCCTTAAAAAGAATTTTATTATATTTACTAAAATAATTGAATTATTGCGAAAAAGTTATAAATATATTTGTAAATAATTGAATTTCTGTGGAATTTTTATTATTTATGAAAATAATTAAATGTTTGCGTAAAATTTTATTAAAAATTTTTTTTAAACAGTTAAATTCTTTTCGGAAAATTTTATTAAAATAGTAGATATTAAAAAATTATTGAATTGAGGAAAATTTTTGAAAATAATTGAAATTTTGCCAAGAATTTTATTGACATTTTTGAATATAATGGAAATTTAGAAAAGAATTTTGTTATTTATAAAGATGATTGGGATTTTGACGATAATCTTATTTTAATCTTGAACATAATTGAATTTTATGAGAAGAATTTTATTACTTTTGAAAATAATTGAATTCTTGCGGAAAAAGTTATAAAAAAATTTGTAAATAATTGAATTCCTGTGGAATTTTTATTATTTATGAAAATAATTAAATGTTTGCGTACAATTGAATAAAAAAATTTTTTTAAATAGTTGAATTCTTTTCGGAAAATTTTATTAAGTAGTGATATTGAAAATCATTGGAATGAGAAAAATTTTTGAAAATAATTGAAATTAAGACAAGAATGTTATTGAAATTTTTGAAATAATATTGTGGAATTTATTACTATTATTACTAATATTACCTACTAATATTAAAAAAAATATTTGCAGTAGGATATTTATATAATACAGACTCTATTGGTAACAATAACAAATTTCAGGGCAACGACAGAATTTCCAAAAATTCGTTAAATATTTTTAAGTAATTGACCACTGCCTCAACTTTTTGAGTGCCCAGTGAATAATCACGTAGTTTCTTATAGTGGATTGTAGAGATATATATATATATATAAATAATATATATATATATATATGCAAAGGCATATAATACGAGTTGGTATCATCTTTCCGCACCGACGAAAATTTAACTACACTCAGCTGTAATTGCACCGCAGAATAATTGCGGGAAATCGTATGAGAATAAATACGAAATACCGCCCGACGGAAATTACATATTTGCAGTTACGGGAATCTCGATAAAACGTATCCTACTTTCTATGCGCGCGCTTGTAAACAAATTAAGCTCAGAGCGATTTGCGTGATTCGACAGTTGGCAAATAACATTATATACCTGAGCATTTTCTAATTTACCCAAAAGCCTTTGCTCTTCGTATATATCTATATCTATATATGTATATAAATCCACGTGTTTGAAAGTTTATACGTGTATAAAAAGTGTAAATTTAATGTCAAAAAGTTTTTCAATTTCATTCGTATATAAAATGAAAATATCTCTGTGAATTAATTTCGAAAAATGAAATGTAATATTTTATTCATAATTTTAATCATCAAAGCCATAGTTAATACAGAGAGAGAGAGAGAGAGAGAGAGAGAAAAAAAAAGAGAAAGAGGGAAAAAGAGAGAGAAAGTAGGTGGAAAAATGTTCCTCTATACTGAAAAATTACGAGTTTTCTCCTTTTTTTTAATATTTGTTACAGGAAAAAATCCTTTGATCCATTATAAATAATTGTTATTTTAATGAAATATTTTTTAAATGAAAACAACTAAAAAGGTTTACTTTCTAAATTTTAATTTATAATTCACAATTATAGATTCTGTTTTCTTTAAAGAATCGTTATTCAGGATCATAGATACAAAAAAATCTAGACTCTTGCGCCAAGAATTCTTTTTTTATACAGGAAATTAGATTTGAAATTTTCGAATATAACTAAACTCATAAATTTCTTGCGCCAAGAAATTTTTTGATCCAAGTAATTGCATATCTTGAGACTCTTGCGCCAAAAAATTTTTTTGATCCAAGTAATTGCATATAATTCATGAGACTCTTGCGACAATAAATATTCGGAACAAATTGCATATAATTCGTGAAACTCTTGCACCAAGAAAATTTTTTTAATCCAAATAATTGCATATAATTCGTGAGACTCTTGCGCCAAAAATTGTTGACTTACATAAAAAATAAGCTTTAAAATATTCGTAAACAAGTAATTGTATAAAATTTATGAAACTCTTGCGCCAAGAAATTTTTTGATCCAAATAATTGCATAGAGTTCATGAGCATCTTGCGCCATGAAATTTTTTCATCTAAATAATTGCGTATAATATATGAAATAAATAAATAATTCATGAGACTCTTGCTCCAACAATTATTCGGAACTAAGTTATTGCATAAATAATTCATGAGACTCTTGCGCCAACAATTATTCGGAACTAAGTTATTGCATAAATATTTCATGAGACTCTTGCGCCAATAATTATTCGGAACTAAGTAATTGCATATTTAGTTCGTGAGACTCTTACGCCAAAAAAATTTTTTGATATAAGTAACTGCATATCATGAGACTCTTGCGCTAAAAAATTTTTTGATCCAAGTAATTGCATCTAATTAATGAGACTCTTGCGCCAAGAAATATTCAGAACTAAGTAATTGTATATAATTCGTGAGACTCTTGTGCCAAAAAATTTGTTGATCCAAGTAATTGTATATAATTCGTGAGACTCTTGCGCCAATAAATATTCGGAACCAATTGTATATAATTCGTGAAACTCTTGCGCCAAAATTTTTTGACTTGCATAGAAAATAAGCTATAAAATATTTGTAAACAAATAAGTGTGTAAAATTTATGAAACTCTTGCACCAACAAATTTTTTGATCCAAATAATTGGATATTATTCATGATGTTCTTGCGACAAGAAATATTTGGAACTAAGTCTTTCATTAATTTCTTACTTTATTTTTTTATTTGTTAATATTTTAAATTTTATTTAATTTCCTTTTTTTTAAATTACTTTTAATTGTTATTTATTTTCGCAATTTTTTGTCGCATTTTGCTAAAAATTTTGACAGTGTAAATTTAATTGTCAACGTAAATAAAGGCGATTGAATTGAAAATGGCAGCAAAATGTGAGTGAGAGTAGAGAATGTGTCGTTGGTGTATGAGGCGTTAAATCAAATTGAACGGGTTTTGCGAGTTTACAAAAGCGCGTCGGTGTAAATAAAACGTTTGGATGGCGAAGTGACTATACGACTACGACGACGACGACTGCGACGTCGACTTGGACTACCTCTGATTCAGTCATCGTAATTCAGCCGTACTCGCTGGAAGATTTGTTGTTGGAAGAATTCGTCCGCGTGAGGATTTACGACAACGATTGAAACAAAGATAACGATCGGCTGCCCATTGGGCGAGCGTAATAGTCTGCATGAAACGCCTCTTAACCTTTCGACGAGCGAGCGACTGGCGAATATTGGCACTTTGCTCTCTCTTTCTCTCTCTCTTTTTCTCTATTCTCTCTTTTACTCTCCTTCTCTCTATTCTCTCTTTTAGTCTCTTTCTCTATCCTTCACTCTTTTACTCTCTTTTCCTCTCTTTCTCTCTTTTACTCTTTTCCTCTCATTCTCTCTTTTTCTCTTCTTCTCTCTTTTTCTCTCCTTCTCTCTTTTTCTCTCCTTCTCTCTTTCTTTTCTATATAGCGATTCTCAATTCTCGGAAATTACGTTTACGACATTAAACCGAAGAAAATCGACGAAAGAAGGGTAATTCGCTTCGCACTATTTTAGTGCGTTTCGGTACAATTGATTCTACGGAAGAATATCGCGCACTTCTCTCTCTCTCTCTCCCTCTTTTATTCTATAATTTTCTGTCATTAATTTTTCCGAAATTATATTCCACTCGCACCTCTTTTCAACAGTCATTTTTTATGCACCCAGGGATAATTTATTTGAATTAAATATTTAATTGAATTTTGTTCTAAATAAAAAATTTATTCAAAACAAATTAAATTCATTTGAACTAAATAAAATCCATGTGTACTAAATAAAAATTTATTCGAATCAAATTAAATTTATTTGAACTAAATAAAAATTTATTTGAATCAAATTAAATTAATGAAAACTAAATAAAATTTATATTAACTGAATAAAAATTTAATTATTATTTTCATAAAAAAATAAAAATTTCACAGAAATTCAATTATTTACAAATTCCTCGAAAAATGTAATTATTCCTAAAAATTTTGTTAAAATTCGTCAAGAGAATTCAATTATTTAAAAATTTACTGATAAAATTCTTTATGAGAGTTCAATTTAAAAAACATTCAATAAATGGTTTTTTTTGTACTTAAATAATTGAATTATTCTATAGTAGAATTTTCTAATAAAAATTGATTTAAAAATGGATTTCAATTAAAATTTTAGATTATAATTGAATTTTAAAAGCATTAGAGCGTGAATTTTAAATTAATTTTTTTGAAAAAGTTTAATCGCTGATTTTGTTTTGAAATCATTTAAAGTTAATATTTTTTAATATATATTTAATTGAAGAATTTACGAATAATTGAAATTTGATAAAATTGAATTGTAAACAAATGATTTTGGATATTCTTAAAGAACTTTTTCAAAAATTTTTAAAAATAATGCATTAATAGAAGAATTTTAGTTAAAAACACGAAAAAAAAATGCAATTTTGAAAAAAGTTACACAAATTATTGCCGAAATTCAATTATTTTCGAAAGTAAAAAAATTCTTATCACAAAATTCAATAATGTTCCAAATTTACAAATAAATCTCGACAAAATTCCAATTATTATCTTTATAAATAAAAAAATTCTTCTTCAAAATTCAATTATTTTCAAAACATTTAATATAATTCTTGACAAAATTTCAATTATTTTCAAAAATTTTGCTCAATTTAATAATTGAATTATTGCAATGAATTTTATAAAAAGGTTGCAAACAATTGATTTTTGTCGAAAAAATTTATGCAAATTTTATTTTAAATAATTGAATTCTTGTGAAATTTTTATTTCTTTGAAAAATAATTAAATGTTTGTGTAGAATATTATCAACATTGACAAAATTTCAATTATTTTCAAAAATTTTGCTCAATTTAATGACTTTTAATTTCTATTACTTTAATAAAATTCTCCAAAAGAATTCAATTATTATAAAAAAATTTTGATAAAACTGTACGAATACATTTAATTATTTTCATAAATAATAAATATTTCACAGGAATTCAATCAAGTATTTACAACTTTTTTTAAAAAATTTTTCGTAATAATTCTATTATTTTGATAAATAATCAAATTTTTCACAGTGATTTAATTATTTTTAATATAATTTTAATCAAATTTCTCTAAAAATGAAATTATTTTTAAAAATTTTCCTCAATTCAATAATTTTTAATATCTACTATTTTAATAAAATCTTCCAAAAGAATTCAATTATGTAAAAAAAATTTAATGAAATTCTACGCAAACCTTTAATTTATTTTTATTTTTACCTTATTTTATTTTCATAAAATAATTATTTTTAAAAATAGTAAAATTATTTTTAGGAATTCAATTATTTTCATAAATAATAAAACTCAATGCAGAATTTCAATTATTTTTAATAAAATTTTAATCGAATTTCTCTAAATATGTTATTATTTTTAAAAGTTTTATTAAAATTCATCGAAAAAATTCAATTATTTACAAAATATTTTGATAAAATTCTTTATAGGAATTTAATTTTAAGAAACATTCAATTATTTATTTTTGTATTTGAATAATTGAATTTTCATAGACTTTTGTAATAAAAATTGATATAAAATTGAATTTCAGTTAAAATTTAAGATAATAATTGAATATTAAAAGCAATGCAGCGTGAATTTTTAAAGAAATAATTGAATTTTTGAAATTAATTTTTTCAAAACAGTTTATTTGATTTTTTTTTAATAAGTTTTTATTTTCTAATATATATTTAATTGAAGAGTTTACGAATCGAGCAAGAAAGAAAGAAGGAGAGAGAGAGAGAGAGAGAGAGAAGCGATACATATAATTTTTTTAAAAAGGAAACAGCGTCATGTTAAAAGAAGAAAGAATTTGATACAAAGTAAAATGGTTTAAAAAAAAAAGAAAAGAGAGGGGGAAAAAGGACAAAAAATGCGAAAAGTACGTGAAAAAACAACAACATTGGAGCCTCTGCAGTAGCGTTGCATGTTATATACGTCTTTCTTTTGTACGCTAGCTACTCTCTCCACCGGTGACCGTCGAGGCTGATAATTACGGTGCACACCAAGATCAGGTTTCAGGGTAAAATATTTGTTAACAAACGTGAATGCAGTGACGGGTGGGGCCGAAGGTGTCGGATCCACGGCATTTGAGACACCTGGCAACATTGTAGGGTAAAACCTCCGCTACCCTTCACACTGCATCATAAATAATATAAATTCGCGTCGAATTTATGATTATTATTATTATTATTCATTCACTCAGTCGGAATCTAGTTTGCTTCCTTTTCTCTTTCTCTATTTTCCTCCCTTTCTCTCTTTCTTTCTCTCTCTCTCTTTTTTTCTCTTCCGAACTCTCTCTGCTTATTATTATTCTCTGTTTGCTGCCTCTCATATGTGAAATATATTTGCAATAGGTAATAAGCTAGTTCCGTGTCACGTCAATGGATCCCTGTTCGCTCACATTAATAAATACTCTTCAATTGTGTGTATGTGTGTGTGTGTATTTGTGCCTTTATTATACATACGAGTTCACGCCTATCGTTTCTTCTTCCGCTTTTGTTGTTGCACGCACTCTATGCCATCATATTTATAAGTATGCAGTAAATATATATATTTAATATACTATTATTCATTATTATATTGACTATTTATTATAATAATAACAATAAATACTATTAAATAATAATTTGAATTCTCGTAGAATTTTTTAATAAAAATTTATTTATAAAAATTAATTTTAGTTTAAGTTTTAGATAATAATTGAATTCTTGAGAAGTTACTAATAAGTAATAATTGAATTTTTCAGAAATAATTGAATTTTGTAAAAGTTTCAAATAAAAATCTTTGGAAATTTAAATTTTTCATACTTTTAATGAAAAAAACTATGGAACTAATTTTTTTTAAAAAGCTTTTATCGAAAGTTTTTAAAATTATTTCAAGTTTTTATTTTCTATAATTAATGTATGGAAGAAATAAGATATTGAAGAATTTCCGAATAATCGAAATTTTGTAAAATTGAATTGTAAATAAATGAATTCAAAAATAATTCCTCATGAGGAAACAATTCTGAACAGAACTTTATCAATTTTTTTTTTTAGAGTGAATCAGAATATTCTTTAGGGTCAGGAAAAAAATTAAAATTTTGTCTAGAAATCAGGGAAAAGTCGTACATATATTTATGAGCGTGTGTGCGGACAAACACCGCAACGAATGTTTGTATTACATATATATTGTATTCATATAATAAGCACTCATGTGTCATTGGAGTCGTTTCAGAAAACCGGAAGTACGACAAATCAAGCACTAGCGTTGGTTTTGCAAAGCTATAAAAACCCTTTTTAAAAAGATACCACTTATTTTGTAGTCGTCGTCGTCTTAGTTCTCCTCTTACAAGACAACCCTCTCTGACGATTCTCTTTATGCGTAACAATGCCTCTGCGGTCGCGTTTAGTTCCAGCTTATTATAGTGGCAAAAAAAGAGCCAGATTGTAGATCTTGTTTCCCCTTTCATTTCTTTATAATGTTAATGTTATTAGTACTATAACATGTGTTATTGATTCATCTTTCGAAATGCTATTTTTACGATTTTTGATTCCATCGGAAACTGTGTTATTTCTTTTCTCATTATTTAATAATTCTTATGCCCAATTGAAAAATGTTGTAATTGGACAATTTAAGAAAATTTATTTATTTATTTTATTTATTTATTTATTATTTATTTATTTATTTATTTATTTATTTATTTATTTATTTATTTATTTATTTATTTATTTATTTATTTATTATTTATTTATTTATTTATTTATTTATTTATTTATTTATTTATTTATTTATTTATTTATTTATTTATTTATTTATTTATTTATTTATTTATTTATTATTTATTTATTTATTTATTTATTTATTTATTTATTTATTTATTTATTTATTTATTTATTTATTTATTTATTTATTTATTTATTTATTTATTTAAAGTCTACTAAACACGTAGCAATTATTTTCAAAATCATTTATTTATACAATTCAATTTTACAAAATTTCGATAATTCGGAAATTCTTCAATATCTTATTTCTTCAATACATTAATTATAGAAAATAAAAACTTGAAATAATTTTAAAAACTTTCGATAAAAGCTTTTTAAAAAAAAATTAGTTCCATAGTATTTTTCATTAAAAGTATGAAAAATTTAAATTTTCAAAGATTTTAATTTGAAACTTTTACAAAATTCAATTATTTCTGAAAAATTCAATTATTAGTAACTTCTCAAGAATTCAATTATTATCTAAAACTTTAACTAAAATTAATTTTTAAATAAATTTTTATTAAAAAATTCTACGAGAATTCAAATCTTTAAATACAAACGTAAATAATTTTTGAATAATTAAATGTTTTTTAAAATAATTGAATTCTTATACATAATTTAATGAACAAATTTCTAAATAATTGTATTCTTTCGACGAATTCTAAAAACATTTTTAAGAACAATTACATTTTTCGAGAAATTCGATTAAAATTGTATTAAAAATAATTGAAATTCTGCAATGAGTTTTATTATTTATGAAAATAATTGAAGTTCGCAACAAATTTAAAGATTTTTCGAAAATAATTGAATTTCTGCGTAGAATTTTATTTATTTTGAAAATAATTGAATTCTTAAGATTAATATTCGTATGTATAAAAATAATTGAATTAATGCAATGAATTTTATAAAAAGGTTGCAAACAATTGATTTTTGTCGCAAAAATTTATGCAAATTTTATTTTAAATAATTGAATTCTTGTGAAATTTTTATTTCTTTGAAAAATAATTAAATGTTTGTGTAGAATATTATCAACATTTTTGTTCAATAATTAAATTTATTTGAGAAATTTTATTAAAATAATAAAATATTTAAAATCATTGAATTAAGAAAATTTTTTGAAAATAATTGAAATTTTGCAATGAATTTTATTAAAATTTCTGAAAACAATTGAATTCTTTTGGGCAATTTTATTAAACTAGTATAGAATATTGAAAATCATTGATATAAAAAAATTTCGAAAATTGAAATTTTCACCTGAATTTTTAAAAAATTTTCGAAAGTAATTGAATTTTATTATTTATTAGTTATTACTTTTGAAAATAATTGAATTCTTGTGACGAATACTATTATTTATAATTGAATTTTGCAATGAATTTTATAAAAATAAAATATTGTTATATTTATGAAAATAATTGAATTATTGTACGAGAATTCAAATATTTAAATACAACCATAGATAATTTATTGAATAATTGAATGTTGTTTAAAATAATTTAATTCTTATACATAATTTTATCAATAAATTTTTAAATAATTTAATTCTTTCGATAAATTCTATTAAAATTTTTAAGAATAATTACTTTTTCTGGAAATTCAATTAAAATTGTATTAAAAATAATTAAAATTCTGCAATGACTTTTATTATTTATGAAAATAATTGAATTTTATTACTTTTGGAAATAATTGAATTCATATGATGAATACTATTATTATTCCTGAAAATAATTGAATTATTGTGAAGAATTTTATAAAACAAGTTTTAAACATTTAGTTTTTTTCGAAAAAATTAATGAAAATTCTATATTAAATAATTAAATTCTTGTGAAATTTGTATTATTTTGGAAAATAATTGAATGTTTGTGTTGAATAAAGAAAAATTTTTGAAAATAATTGAAATTTTCACATGAATTTTATTAAAATGTTTGAAAATAATTGAATTTTATTACTTTTGAAAATAATTAAATTCTTGTGATGAATACTATTATTATTCCTAAAAATAATTGAATTTTGCAATGAATTTTATTAAAATTCCTGAAAATAGTTGAATTTTGTCGAAGAATTTTGCTAAATTCACTTATAAAGATAATTGAAATGTTGACAATTTTGTTTAGATTTTTCGAAAATAATTTAATTTCTGCAAAGAATTTTATTAATTTTGAAAATAATTGAATTCTTGTGAAATTTTACTTCTTTTTTTTATTTCTTTATAAAGATAAATATTTTTTCACAAGTTTTCTAAGGACATTAAATTGAGACGAAAAACGAATCAAAAGTGTTGCGAAGCAACGTTTTGATTCGTTTTTCGTCTCAATTTAATAGTCCTTAGAAAACCTGTGAAATCTTATTGCAAAATTAGTAGAAATTAAGAGAAATGCGCAAAAAAATCCAGACAGTCGTTGCTCCTTTGAAATTTTTTCTTCAAAAACAAAAAAAGAAAATTGTTCCTGACTCAATAATAAAAAAAATTCCTCTTCTGCATATTTGTAGTTATTATATGAATGGATTTAAAAAAAATTTTCCCCTTTGCTTGTAAAATATGCAAAATACAAGTTTTGAAATATTGGCACAATTTTCTTCTTCTTTTTTTTGGAATAAAAAGTGCAAGGTAAAAAAATACATATTATACAGAGTTCTCAGGTGCCCTTGGTAGAATTCACACTTGCTTGAACAAATGTACTTGCTCTTGTCTTGTGCAAATAAAAATGGAGAAGCAGGTCGCACATCTCGAGTGCTTCTCATAGGTGTTGTTTTCACACACGCGAATGCTACTGGAACTCGTTTTCTGCCTGCTTTGGTTGCATATATATATATATATATATATATAAATACACTACCAAAAAAAATGAGTTTATTCTCGAGAAATTATTTCTTTAGAATATTTTTTAACATCTATCGAGATTATATAGATTATTTTTTTAAAAATATTTTCCAAAAAGAAATTTATAGCATGAATTCATTCTTTAAAGAAATCAAATCGAAAATTATTTTTTCAAAATTATTTCCATCATTTTAAATCAATTATTATTTTCTATAATTTTTAATTATTTTTTATGAAAATAATTGAATTCCTTAAAAAAATTTTTTATTATTTATAAAAATAATTGAATTATTGCGAAGGAATTTATAAAAAATTTGTATATAATTGAATTCCTGTGACATTTTTATTATTTATGAAAATAATTAAATGTTTGCTTACTATTTTTGGGAATTGGAAATTAATTTGAAAGTTAATTGAACTTTGGGGAAGAATTTTGCTATTTATATAAAGATAATTGGGATTTTGACGAGAATTATTATCTAAAATTTTAACTGAAATATATTTTTTAATCAATTTTTATTAGAAAATTTTTTAATCAATTTTTATTAGAAAATTCTACGAGAATTCAATTATTTAAATACAAAAGTAAATTATTTACCAAATTTTCATATAATTAAATTCTTTTGATGAATTTTAATCAAATTTTTTTAAATAATTAAAATTTTCGAGGAATTTGATTAAAATTGTATTATAAAAATAATTAAAATTCTGCGATGAGTTTTATTATTTACGAAAATAATTGAATTATTGAGAAGAAAGTTATAAAAAATTGGTAAATAATTGAATTCCTGGGAAATTTTTACTATTCATGAAAATAATTAAATGTTTGCGTGCAATTTTATTAAAAAATTTTTAGATAATTAATTTCTTTTGGGTAGTTTTATTAAAATAGTAGAGATACTGAAAATTTTTGAAAATAATTAAATTTTCAAGAAGAAATTTATTATTTATAAAAATAATTGGGATTTTGACGAGATTTTTTTTTTCAATTTTGAACATAATTGAATTTTGTGATAAGAATTTTATTACTTTTGAAAGTTACAGGATTTCTGCAATTATTCGTAACTTCTTCAAAATTCAATTTTTTTTTAGTATTTTTAACTAAAATTCTTCTATAAATCCATTAATTTTAATAACTAATTAAATATATATTGACAAATTTAACTGATTTTAGAAAATTTTGAATTATTAAAATTTTTCAAAAATTTTATTTCTTTAAAATTACTAATTGTAAATTCATTTAAAATTAAAATTTTATAAAATTTTAAATTTCAACCTTTTTGAAGTTCAAGTATTTATGAAAATTGTAAACGCAACTCTTTTAAAATTGAATTAATTTTTGAAATATTTGAGTATAAAATCATTAATTTTATAATTTATAAGTCATTATTTTATGATAGTTGTTAAAAATTTAAGTTGATAATTGCACTGAAAGAAAAATTATTTGATGCAAATAAACGATATTTCTTTAGTGAAATAAATATTTACTTGAATCAAATAATTTTTATTTCAATAAATTAAATGATTTCCATTTATATTTGCCTGAAATGCAGAAATTTTTGGTTCAAATATAATTTAATTGACTTAAATAAAAATTATTTGATTTGATTGGATTTATTTTATATTTTTTCATTACTTTCTTCTAATTATTTTTTTGATTTTTCAGTTTAATAAATTTTTTCATCATTTTAAAAAAATTCATATAATAATGGAACTTTTTATTTTCAAATTAAAAAAAAAATCGAATATAGAAAATATTTAATGAAGTTTTTCTCAATTTTATGAAGGAGGAAAGGATTTCTTGATTTTTTTCATAAAAACTTCTCTTTTGTGAAGAGAATATTATTGGTGTCTCTTTGAGAGGGACAATTTTAAGAGAGAGAGAGAGAGAGAGAGAGAAAACGTAGGATGGCGTCAGTCTGGTGATAATAGGCTGACTGTCGAAGCGTCAATATTGAACTAAAAGACTGATCGCTATATATATATATATATATATATATATATATATATATATATATATATATATATATATATATATATATATATATATATATATGAATATACTCCCAAGGCAAATGTTTCAAGAAAGACAGCGGTCAGCGATAAAACCTGATTTTATCAGTTTATTTATTCTCAATTGATGACACTCAGAAAAAATATACTAAAATAGTGATTAAAAAGTGGTGTATTGTGTTACTAAACTAAGTAATCTTTCTCCATCAACATTACTGGTGTCAACTTTCAATATTGTTGAGAGGAATTTTATCTTTTTTTACTTCTGCGAAATTGATTTTTTTATTATTGCACATTGATAAGTAAATTTCGATATTTTCAATTTTTTATGAATTTAGGAACAATTTCTATTTCCTGGGGGGTCGAGAACGTAATTTCAAATTTTTTCTTTCACTTTCATTTTCTCTCTCACTTTCACTTTGATCGATATTTTCATTTTCACTTTCATTTTCACTATCACTTTTAAAGATTTTTATTCTTATTTTCATTATCACTTTGGCAGATTTTTATTTTCACTCTGTAGCAGAATTTTTTTTTTCATTTTCACTTTTATTTTTACTTTCATGGAATTTTTTTTCCTTTTTTTTGCAGCCATTTTGACTTAATTTTTCGCTTTACTTTCACTTTAATAGAAAGAGAAAATAAAAATCTTTCAAAGTGAAAATGAAAGTAAAAATAACAATATATTTATGTGAAAATGAGAGCGAATTTAAAAATATCAAAGTGAAAATGAAAGTGAAGATGAAAGTGAAAATGAAAATGAAAATGAAAGTGAAAATAGAAGTGAAAGTAGAATAAAATTACGCAAACGACCCCTTGCTTGGAGCTCGAACTACCAACGCAAATATTTCACTTGTCCCTTATAACGAAGCATAATAATTAATTTAATTAAAAATTATAATTTTTTCCTTTATTTTTAAACTATGCAATAAAATATCATTTTAAAAATAAAAAGCCAATCATAAAGAACACTATTGAATTAGTATTATATGATAATGAATTATATTATGCAAATCATTGAAATTCAATTATCGAATAATTTCACTGAATTTCGCGAATTTTTGAAATTATCCTCAATTAAATTGTACAATCAATAAAAATAGAAATTGAACGTGGAACATATTAATTTTGTGATGTATAATAAAAATAATACACATATATTCAGTATATGTACAGGATTGACAGAATTATAGTTTATAATTGACATTCCACTGATGGATTCTCTATATAGTGATCCAATTAAAATCAGTGCTTTTGTCGTTTATCAATGACAAAATGTATATATATATATATATAGAAACAAGAAAGAGAGAGAAAAGAAGGATAGCGGTCGATTTCGTTGGCCCTCGCTCTCTTTCTCTCTCTTCTCATGAATAAATCCACAAGGTGGACACCAGAAAGATGTAAGTCGATGATTGGGGAAACGTTTTCCTTCTTTTAAGATCGTCTTGTTAGTGCGAAAGTCCACCTCCGAAATCTCTTACTCCTTCATCTCGTCCTCTATACTTGTAATATAATGTCTCCACGATCAGGCTACTGCCGTAAATGGAGATTCCAAACGTTGTTACTTAAGCTGTTACCGGCACGAGGAAACAGGTATAATATTAATCGATACACCTTAATAAACATTTTATCCAAATTCATCGAATTCTTCTCGTTCTCTCTCTCTCTCTCTCTCGCTCTCTTATATTCACCCCTTTTAGATATAATTAATTTTTCGAAAAAACATTATTTTATAGTAGAGAGATTTTTTGAATTTTTTTTATTCAAAATATGTCGTGTCCCTGTATTCGGATTATTTAACAATGAATAAAAATTGAAAAGGAATTTATTTGGATATTTTGATATTGTCTATATTGTGTACAATTTTAATTATTTGGATATTTTGATATTGTGACGAAAAGAAAATACGTCAAGAAATAAAATTTTGATAAAAAAGTCTTTTATTTTGATTTTTTGCTTTGAAAGATTTTCATTTTACTTTCATTTTGTATCAAAGTGAAAGTGGAAATAAAAAACTCTTCAAGATGAAAGTAAAAGAAAGAGAAAAACCTATCAATGTGACAGTGAAAATAAAAGTCAATATAAAAATCAATCAAAGTAAACGGAAAGATAAAAGAAAAACGTCTCAAAAATGAAAGTAAAAATGAAAGTAAAAATAAAAATCTATGAAAGTAAAAGTAAAAATGAGTCTTTTTTTTCAAGATTTTTGTTCTTCAAAAATACAAGAAATCTTTCAAAGTGGAAATGAAAGTGAAAATCGTAATTTAACAAAATGAAAGAGAAAGTAAAAATAAAAATCTGTCAAAACGAAAGTGAAAGCCAAAGTTAAAGTAGAAAATAAATCAGATAATCGAATTCGAGGCTCGCAATATTTCTCAATAAAATTACTAATTACAATAGAAGTTGGAAGAAAACAATTTACAACTATTTTTTAATTATAAATTTCTGTTCTCAATGTTCAAATTAAAGAAAAATTATTAAAATAAAATTAAAAATAATTAAAAATGTAAATAAAAGAAATATTACAGGGGGCGATTTTATAATTTTTACTCTGACTTTCATTTTCACTTTCAGCTTGATTTTTTGTTTTCACTTTTACTTTGATACAAAGTGAGAGTAAAATTAAAATTAAATTAGATTAAAAAAAAATTAAAACAGATTAAAATTATAAAAATGTTTCTAAATAAAAATGAAAAACTAACAAAAAAATGAGAAAGTTAAAAGAAAAATCAAAATGAAAAATAAAAAGTGAAAAAAAGTCAAAATGAAAGAGAAAATGAATGTGAAAAAGTCTTTCAAAGTAAAAATTGAAAATTAAAGTAAAAATGGAAATATTTTTAAGTGAAAATAAAAGTAAATAAAAATCTAATAAAATAAAAAAAACAGTGAAAATAAAAATCTAACAAAATGAAAACAAAAAGTGAAAATATAAAAATCTTTGAATATATTTCAAAGATTAAGAAAATAAATATAATCGAAGCTGAGGTTCACAATATCCGTCAGTGAAGTTATTAATTACATGAAAAGTTGGAAAAAAACAATTTACAAGTTTCTTTTTATTTCATTATAAATTTTCCTTCTCGATGTAATAATGAAAAAAAAAATTAAAATGAAATTAAAAATAATTAAAACTGTAAATAAAAGAAAGATTACAGGGGGCGATTTTATAATTTAATTTTTACTTTGACTTTCATTTTCACTTTCAGTTTGGTAATTTTTTATTTTCACTTTCACTTTGATACAAAGTGAGAGTAAAATTAAATGAAATTAAAAAAATTAAAATAGATTAAAATTAAAATTATAAAAGTCTCTCGAAGTAAAAATGAAAAACTAATAAAAAATATGAAATTTGAAAGAAAAATAAAAATGAAAAGTAAAAAAAAAAGTTAAAATGAATGTGAAAAATTCTTTTAAAGTAAAAATTGAATAAAGTAAAAATAGAAATCTTTTATAGTGAAAATTAAAGTACAAAAAAACTAACAAAATGAAAAAGAGAGGCAAAATAAAAATCTAACAAAATGAAAATAAATGAAAATAAATAAATAAATAATAAATAATAAATAATAATAAATAAATGAAAATAAATGTCTTTGAAAATGAAAGTGAAAATGAAAGTGAAAATGAAAGTCAAAGTAGAAATGATATTGCATAATGAATCCTCTTTTCGATATTGAAATGAAATAAAATAAAAATAATTGAATTGAAATTAAGAGTAATTGAAAAAAATTAAAATATAATTAAAATAAAAGAGAAAATTGTCGATGACAGAATAACAACTTATTTTCATTTTTTCACATTGTAAATTTCTCTTTTCGATATTAAAATAGAAAAAGGCATTTTTTTTTCTGCGATCGAGGTATTACTTTAAATATTTTCATATAGAACACAAAGCGTGCGGTAATTCCGAAATTAGCTTTATAATCTAGCGTACTTAACAAGTTTGGTTTACACAAAAAAAAAAAATTAAAAGTTTCGACTTAATCCAAACTGCGAGCTGAAAGTTTCACTACTGAAAAGTTAGCTCGGGGCCAGTTTACATTTTAGATCTTTCTTCTCTCTTTCTATACATATACATGTATATAAAAGTATATATATAGCGAGAGAGAGAAGAATTTCTTAAAATACAAAAGAGAGGGGGGAATAAAAAAACTTTTTTTGTAATTTGAACCTTTTTTATATTCCCATTCGCAAAAGTCGATAATTCACTAACCTGCAAAGAATTAGAATTGGAAATTAATTTTCATTAACGAACTCTTTATTTATTATACTCTCTAAATCTGAATTAGCGAAATTCCACTAATTTCCCAGCGATAAGTATATCACTGATTCAATTAGCGTATATACGCTAATTAATCAGTGAAATTTCACTAATTAACAGCGTATATACGCTAATTGAATCAGTGATATACTTATCGCTGGGAAATTAGTGAAATTTCGCTAATTCAGATTTAGAGAGTACTGACCGTTTTTGTTTCTAAACTAATTTTAATAAAAATTTATTATTATTCACCCTGTGGTTAAAATCAATTATTAATTTTTACTCTCTTTTTTATATTTAGCTGGAGGAAAAATTCATTTACAATATGAAATTAATTTTTTTTTCAAGTTTGAAAATCATTGATTCGATGAATTAATTAAAAATACAATTTTTAAATTAAATAATTTCGTTCACAATTTTAATTATATCGACTTTGCTAATTCTCTAATTAATAATTATTATTTAGGAAAAGAAAATAATTATTTATTTCTTGATAAATACAATTTATTTAAATACAAAAAAAAATTTATTTAAATAAATATTCTAATTTCTTATTTAGAACATTTTTTTTAATTTTACCTAAATAAATAATTTAATGTTTTAAATGGAATTGAAATATTAATTGTTATATTAAATGTAGTATTATTAGCATGTTAAATACAGTATTGTATGTGATAATATATTACATAAAATTAATTACATAAAATTCATTTGTTATTAATTAATTAAATTAATGTACAGTAGTTGACATTATTATTTGAATAATGTGAATTTTTTCGAAGAAGTAAAAAAATAAGAAAATAAAAATATTTGATGAAGAAATTAAAGAATTAAAAAAATTAAAGAACTAATAATACTGACATCTTAATTTTATAAACAGATTTTTTTTTCATAATATCTTTTATTTCTTCGCTTTTTTTCGAGAAAATTAATTTTACATTGGTTCTTTCTTTTTGTTCTCGACATGATGATACGAAAATACCGAGAAATCGAATTCGCACAGTGGCAATTTAGAGAAGGGCAAGTGAGTGAGTGTTCTTTGTCACTTTTGTGAGTAGAGTGTTTCTTTGCCGAAATGAAAAAAAAGAAGAAGAAAAAAAGGGGAAAAGCAAAAAAAAAGAAAAAGAAAGGTCGTTGGTCAAAAAAAAAAAAAAAATCGAACCAAGTTAAAGAAAGCACTGTAGTTATAGACATTTCCCATCACCCAACGACCTTTGTTAGTTTTGAGTCTATATCTTATCCTGCGCTACCATGTTGTACTTTCAACAATCGAGTTAGTTTTCGCGTGTGGCAGTTTCTTATTAAGACAAGTTTCCTGTTTACGTCGTTCAAAGCTAACTCTCTCTCTCTCCTTCAAGTATTTCTTGGTATTAGCAAGAACCAAGGAAGGTGACAAAAACGTCTCCGTAAACAAATATTAAGAATCGAAAAAAAGTACCGAAGAAATTTATAATTTTATTTTTACAAGTAATTCAATTCCAAAGGGAGAAAAATCTTTCCAACACTCTTATTGCTATTTTAATACTATTATTTTTTTGTCTGTAAATATTTTTTTACTCCAATTAAATTAACTATTTTTATTTTTTGGTTTTATTTTTTCAATCATAATTTGTGACCGACCATTATTGGCACAATTATTATTCTTATTTTTTTTATTAATAATTTTCTTTCAAAAGTCGTTGAAAACAATGATAATGGTAATAATAATAATATTAATATGCTTGTAAAATAATTACAACTCTTTTGGACCAAAGGCCACAAAAAAGTCAAAATTATTATTTATCCAATTAAGGTCCTTTTAACTAAATTAAAAATAATAATAATAGTACTGATGATGATGATAAAAATAATAAAAATAATAAAAATTATAAAAAGAATAAAAAGAATAAAAAGAATAAAAAGAATAAAAAGAATAAAAAGAATAAAAAGAATAAAAAGAATAAAAAAAATAAAAAGAATAAAAATAATAAAAAAAATAATAATAATAACAGGTAATAATAATAAAACCTCTATTTATTAAAACTAAATAAATTTACAAACAAAAAATATTATTTTCTACGTAAAATTTTTTTTTACAGTGATTTTTTTCCTTCACTTGTTAGTCTTCTGAATTTTTTTTTTTTTTGCGTTGGTGCTGGTGATTTTTATTTCTTTCACATTGTTAGTCTTAACGACTAACAAGTGAAAGAAAAAAAATTACCAGCACTAACGCAAAAAAAATTAATTTTGAAAAAAACAAAAAAAAATCTCAACTTTTTGCAACTAAAACAAAGTGGAAAATGAAAAAATTTTCCTGGAAATTTACCTCGAATCATTTGTCTTTCGAAACACGTACAACTGTATAAACGTAACGTCATTGTCATTCATTCAGATCGAGTATAGAAAGCACGAATCGCAAACGAGTTTTAAATCGATAAACCTAATGACAAATAGAGAAATAAGATAATTTTTCCAAAATTCTCAAGTTTCAAATGAAGGCAATTTTTTTCTTTTGGAAATATTTTTCCAAAAAAAATTTACTTGAGTAACATCGAAAATAATTTGAATTAAGAATTTTTAGTTACTCTCTAAATTTCAATTTGTAAAAATCTTTACTAATTTGAATTAGTGACTTAATTTTTGCATTTGAATTAGTAAAGTTTACTAATACATTGGTTGAAATTACTATTTATTAATAAAATTTACTAATAAATTAATAGAAATTACTATTTTTATTGGTAAAATTTACTAAAAAAATTAGTAGAAATTACTATCTTTATTAGTAAAATTTACTAATAAATTAGTAAAAATTATTATTCTTATTTGTTAAATTTACTAATTAGAAAGCAAATGGTAATTTCAATTTTACTACCAAGTAATAATTTCTACTAATTTATTAGTAAAAATTACTATTCTTATTTGTAAAATTTACTAATTAAAAAGCAAATAGCAATTTCAATTTTTACTACCAAGTAGTAATTTCTACTAATTATGAGCAAAATTTACTAATTCGAAAGCAAAAAGTCAGTAGAAATTAATATTTATTAATAAAATTTACTAATAAATTCGTAAAATTACTATTCTTATTAGTAAAATTAAAATTACTATTTGCTTTTTAATTAGTAAATTTTGCAAATAAGAATAGTAATTTCAACTAATAAATTAGTAGGAATTACTATTTATTAGTAAAATTGAAATTACTATTCTTATTAGTAAAATTTACTAATAAATTAGTATAATTACTATTCTTATTAGTAAAATTTACTAATAAATTAATTAAATTTCTATTCTTATTAGTAAAATTTACTAATATATTAGTAGAAATATCTACTCTTATAAGTAAAATTTACTGATTCAAAAGCTAATAGTAATTTTTAATTTTACTAATAAATTGTCACTTCAACTAATTTTAGTACATTTTTCTAATTTAAAAGTAAAAAATCAGTCACTTATTAAAATTAGCAAACATTTTTACTAATTCAAATTTAGAGAGTATTTAAGAATAAATTTCATATTTAATATTTGTAAATCATAATAATTTTTTTTAATAGAATACTAATTAAATAAAGTAAAAAAAATATTGTCGTTTAATTGAATGTTAAAAACTTGAGAATCTTAAAAGATAAAAAGAGAAGGGGGGGGGGGATTTACAATATTTAAAAATTTTACTGTAAATGTTTAACTTCCGAAATATCTCAACAAATTTAATTTTTATTCTTCTCTTGGTGGTCGAAAGTCTATTCTGCATGACGTGCATTTTTTTCTCTCTATACAAAATTGTCGATTTGTATATGTGGAGAAAAATAATCGTGGGGTCCGGAAAAAAGAGATTTAGAGAGAAAAAGAAAGAGAATGAGAAGAAAGAACCCGGAGCATATAGTTTCTCCTATCAGAAACGATCGATACCACCCGCCGTTATAGACAGTAATAAGTTCCTTCTTCTACATTTCAAAAAAAAAAAAAAAAAAAAGAAAAGAACTAAATTGAAAATTAATGACGACAGTGAATTGTCATCTTGTCAAAATATTGAGAGAGAGAGAAAAATAGAAATTTTTCATCTTCTGTTTATTATACACCCCCGAACGAAAAGAAATTATATTTTCAATTTAAATTGAATTTCTCTTTTTCTTTTAATTTTTATTCTTCTTTTCATTTAATTTAATTTTTATTCTTCTGTCAATTTAATTTAATTTTTAATTTTAATTTCTGGAAAAAATTGTTCAGAATTATTTTCTCTTCAAAATTCCTCTCAATTAATTAATTTACTTAATTACATTGAATTAATTTATTAATTATCAATTTAATAAGTAATTCAATTTTTTAGATACAAAATTAGCATTTCTCAAAGTTCCTTTTTCAAAAAGAAAATGTAGAGGAAGTAAAAAAAAATATTTTTCTATAAAAAATTTTATTCTAAAATAATTCTAATACTCTAGGTATTTTATATTAATTAAAAAATACTATAATCTAATATATCATATAATGTCGTATAATAATAATAAATATTAAAAAAAAATTTGTTAGAAAATTAATTTTATTAGAAAAAAACAATTTGGAATTTGAATTTTGTTAGAAACAAATAATTTAGAAATTAAAATTTCGCTATTTTTATAATAATTGTAATTATATTTTTATTATTATTATTGTTATTATTAATAAAATAAAAATTTGGTAATTATTATTTATTATTATTAAAAAAATAATAATTGTAATAATTAAAAATTTGGGAAAATTATAAAATGAAAAGTTAGTAACATAATAAAAATATTAAATCTGCAAAAATAAATCATATTGAAGTTTATTAAATTTAATTACGATTTAATTAGTTATTTATATTAATTATCTTGACCAAGTACAGTAAAAAGTAATGATTCTTCCATTGAGAATAAAATGGAACAAACAAGGATATTCCATTTGGAACTCTGGGGATTTCCAATGGATTTTGTTTATGACTTGACAATATTTGAGGGAGAGAGAGAGAGAGAGGAAGTGTTAAATTGTCTTGTGACTAATCTCAAAACAAAAGTTAATAATAATGAAATTAAAAACAACCTTAAAATCGAAAAAACGAAAAAGAATATTTATTCGAATCAAATAATTACAATAATTCCAATAAAAAATAATGTTTTCATATTAAATCATATTAAATTATATTAAATTATATTGAATTATATTCAATCATATTCAATAATTACATTAAATTATTAATACCGAAAAATTTGATTAAACATTGTTTGAAATTCAAAAATTTGTTCAATACTCTCTAAATCTGAATATGTGAAAATTCACATATTTGTAAGTTATAAGTCGCTCTCTCGTTCAATAAGTGCATATACACTTATAATAAGTGAAATTTCACTCAGAATAAGTGAAAAATTCACTTATTTATAAGTGTATATGCACTTATTGATCGAGAAGACGACTTATAACGTACAATAAGTGAAATTTCACATATTCAGATTTAGAGAGTACTTATTAAATCTCTATTTACATGAAATAAAATGGAAATTTAATTAATATACATCTATTTAAATTTTTCCAATATATTATTAAATTAAAAATTTATCTTGTAAATATCGAGTATTTTATAAATTCAAAAAAAAAAAAAAATTTACCGAACAATAGACAATTCTTTTTTTTTATAGAGCATTTTTTTCAAATAATTGGAACTCCATAGAGTTAAAGGAGTACGGCACGTAAAGTACCATTGTCTGCATAACTTTCCAGACCCAATTGTTTATTGAGGTTACTATTTTTTTTCCCCTTGTTTTTTTCCTCATAATTGTAAAATCGAGATTATTGGGAATTTTGCACAAAAAAAAAAATGCTCGTTTATTAATTTCAAGCAACTTTTTTTTTCTATTTACTTTGGATATAATGTAAATTCTTCTTCTTTTTTTCTAAAATTGAAAGGAAGAGGAAAAACTGTGGTACTAGTTTAATGGAAAAATCCATTACAAAACCCGCGGTAATAAAACGTTCATTATGAAGTATAATCTTGGACTATTAATGAAGAGCCAAAAGAGGCCATATCATAAAAACAACAATCTTTAGATGATGATAAAAATATATATATATATATATATATATATATAAATTACGAAATTATAACCGTGGATTATAGAGTAAAATATGCGCAAAGTGTATATGTGAAATAAAAAAAATTGTATAATCTATGATTATTAAAATATGTGCATTCGCATACGATTCAGACATTATACACGTTAATTAGCTCGCAAGCTTAAGGGAAATTGAAATTTTATTAATTAAAGGGTAGGGAAAAAAATTTGTATTTTTATCCCCGTGATTTCTTCTGCTTCTTTATTATTTTTTTCTCCATTCGCAATTAAGTTTTTTATAATAATTATACAAAAATTTATTAAATTATCATTAGAATACAAAAATTAGGATAAAACCAAAAATTTACATTTTTTACTTTTATCACTCTTATTTTGTTCCCTTTTTCTTCATTATCTATTCATTTCTCTCTTTCCTTTATTTTTGAATTTTTATTTTTTGTTTTTTCGATAATGTGGGTCACATTTTCTTTCGAGATAAAAAATCTTTCGCTACTGTAAAATAAATGTTGGAAAACGATTTTAATAATTATTTTTTTAAATAAACAAATCAATAATAAGATTTTATTTTTTTATTTAATTAGAATTTAATTAAAAATTGAGTTAGAATTTCATGAGAAAAATAGTTTAATTCAAAATTAAATTATAATTTAATTGCAAAAAAAAACTATTTAATTAAAACTAAAAATAATAATTTAATGAAAATTTGAATTTGAATTTAATTAGAAAAACAGTTTAAATTTAAAATCAAATTATAATTGAATTGCAAAATAAAAAACAATTTAATTATAAAAGATAAATATTAGACGTATATAAATAAAAAACAATTTAATTAAAAATGAAATTTATAATTTAACTGAATAAATAAAATTAAGAATTAAATTATATTTTTATTTCTAAAATTTCAAATTTAATTGTTTATTAATATAATTAAAACAGTCGAGGAATATTATTTCGCGAATGAAATTTGACCTATATTGAAGAAAAATGTAATATTAAAATTTCTCGATCAATTTGAATTATTTAAACGTAGCTGCTTGTCGCAGTAGTCTTGTCTGACTTTTTGCTTCTGCAGACAGAGAAGGAAATTGATTATTCGCTTGAAAACATATTAATCACTTAAAAGAACGGAATAATCTGTTAATAATAATAATAATAATTACATGAATAATAATTATTATTAATATTATTTAATTTATATATCTATAATATATAAATTAAAAACATTAATAATTATAATTCCATTAATATTAGTAATAATAATAATAATAATTTTCTACGTATCTTAAAATAATAATAATTATTATTATTTGTATACAGAGTGATTCTTTTAAAAGTGAAATTTTTTATGCCTTGATTAATTTTATAAATACTCTCTAATAATTATTAACTATTTTTATAGTACAAATTTAGCACTCTCTTATTATTTTTAACAAAATTTAACAATTTTGTTCCAGTTAACAATTTTGTTCCAGTTAGTTTAATAAAATTTTTAAAAAAATACTAGTTACGAAGTACTAAAAAATTCCAATGTCTGACTAAAGCTAACAATTACTACTGATAACAAAAATAAAAAAAATTATTCTTTTTAAAATTCATTGTCTGAGTCAAATCGTCTTTTACTACTAATATTAAAAATTGAATTGTTAAATTGAAACTGACTTGCAATAAAATAAAAAGAAATTAATAGCACGAAGTTCTAAAACAATTTCTATGTCTAACTGAAACTGACAATTGCTACGGACATTAAAACTAGAAAAATTTTATTTCGTCTGACTGAAATCGACTTTAACTACTGATATTAAAATAAGAATGAAAGTTAATTAAATTTCTAGTAACTATTTTTAATAAAATTACAAGAATTAAAAAAGTCTGACCTGAAAATGCTATTTCCACTCATATAAAAAATTAACTGTTTCGAAGTTTATTGTCTGAGTTAAATCGCTTTTTAATACTAAAATTAAAATTTGAATCGTTCGACTAAAACTGACATTTAATAAAATTTAAAAACTTCTTACCAGAAATGAAATACTAAAAGAAATCCAATGTCTGACTGCAACTGACAACTACTACTGATACCAAAAAAAAAAAAAAAATTTATTATGGCTGACTAAAATCAACTTTTACTACTGATATTAAATTAAAATTTAAATTTAACAAAATTTCCAGTGACTATTTTTGATAAAATTACAAAAATTCGAAAAGTCTGACCTGAAAATGCAATTTCTACTCATTAGAATAATTACTCGTTTAAAAATTTAATGTCTGACTTAAATTGTCTTTTACTACTAATATTAAAATTTAAATCATATTTTCTGAATAAATTCTTTCGGTACTTGAAGAATTTAGATGAAACTTCTTCGACTAAAACTGACTATTAATAAAATAAAAAAAATTACTAGTTACGAAGTTAAATAAAAAATTCCCATGTCTGACCGAAATCGAGTATTACTACTTAGATAAAAACTACAACAATTATAATCCGTCTGATTAGAATCGACTTTTTCTACTGATGATAAAATTAAAATACTAACTGAAACCATAAGTACTATGAGGAAAATTACAAGAATGCGAAAAGTCTGATCAAAAAATTCTATTTCTACTGATAAGAAATTTTTTGAAAATAATTTGTCTGATATTAATTGGTTTTTACTACTAATAGTAGGATTTGGATTTTTTTATTTTCTAAATTACCAGTAATTTGATGAACTTGGTTAACTGTCTATAAGTAAAACTGAAATTTACTATTGACTAGAATTTAAAAAAATGCTCATGTCTGTCTGAAACTGACAATTACTACTGACATTAAAACTACAAAAATTTTATTTCGTCTGACTTAAATTGATTTTTACTACTGATATTAAACTAAAAAAGAAAAGTTAATAAAAGTTTCAGTGACTATTTTCGATAAAATTACAATCATTTGAAAAGTTTGACATGAAAACGTAGTTTCCACTCATATAAAAAATTAACTGTTTTGAAATTTAATGTCTGAGTTAAATTGTCTTTTACTACTAATGTTAAAATTTGAATCAGTTTTCGACTAAAACTGACTTGCAATAAAATAAAAAAAATTAATAGTACAAAGTTCTAAAACAATTTTTATTTCTGACTGAAACTGCCAATTACTACTGACATTAAAATTACGAAAATTGTATTTCGTCTGACTAAAATCGACTTTTACTACTGATTTTTAAAATAAAAATGAAACTTAACAAAATTCCCAGTGACTATTTTCAATAAAATTACAAGAATTCGGAAAGGATGACCTGAAAATGTAGTTTCCACTCATATAAAAAATTATTTGTTTCAAAATTTATTGTCTGAGTTAAATTGTCTTTTACTACTAATATTAAAATTTGAATCAGTTTTCGACTAAAACTGACTTGCAATGAAATAAAAAAAAGTTAATAGTACGAAATTCTAAAACAATTTTTATTTCTGACTGAAACTGACAATTACTACTGATATTAAAATTACAAAAAATTGTATTTTGTCTGACTAAAATCGAATTTTACTACTAATATTAAAATAAGAAGGAGGATTAACAAAATTTTCAGTGTCTGTTATTAATAAAATTGTAATAATTAAAAAAGTCTGACCTGAAAATGCTATTTCCACTCATATAAAAAATTAACTGTTTCGAAATTTATTGTCTGAGTTAAATCTTCTTTTACTACTAATATTAAAATTTGAATCAGTTTTCGACTAAAACTGACGTTTAATAAAATTTAAAAATGTATTACCAGAAATGAAATACTAAAAAAAATCCAATGTCTGACTGCAACTGACAATTACTACTGATACCAAAAATACAAAAATTTATTCCGTCTAACTAAAATCAACTTTTACTACTGATATTAAACTAAAATTAAAATTTAACAAAATTTCCAGCGACTTTTGTCATTAAAAATTATAAGAATTTCAAAAGTCTGACCTGAAAATGCTATTTCCACTCATATAAAAAATTAACTGTTTCGAAATTTATTGTCTGAGTTAAATCGCCATTCACTACTAATATTAAAATTTGAATTGTTCGACTAAAACTGACGTTAGTAAAATTAAAAAAAATTTCTGATTACGAAATACTAAAAATTCCAATGTCTGACTAAAACTGACAATTACTACTGATATTAAAAATACAAAACATGTATTTCGTCTGACTAAAATCTACTTTTACTACTGTTATTAAACTAAAATGAAAAGTTAACAAAATTTCCATTTGACTATTTTAAAAAATAAAAAAGAAAGAAAGAAAGAAAAATTAACAAAATTTCCAATCACTATTATCATTAGAATTACAAGAATTTAGTCTGACCTGAATTGTTTTTACTTTTTACTGAACAAATTTATTCGTAACTTTAAGAATTTGAATCAAAATCTCAATTTTATATACACGGAGAGAAGGGCGTAGTAGATTCTACTGACATGGCAGTTAAATCTACTAAACAGAATCGTTAGGTTTGGACTGACGGTACAGACAGTGCCATCTACTGCACTGTTTAGTAAGATAGTAAGATACACTGAGCAAACAGTATATTCTACTAAACAGAGAGGTGTCGTAGTGTATTATACTAAACATACAGTTGGCGCCACTAACCGGTGCACTAAATGATTTACTAAACGCGTTCTGTCACATTTACTGCAACTCTTCTCTCCGTGTACACTGTAAAAAAAGGGAGTTAAATTTTAACTCCCCAGGGGATTCTATAAAAGTCGCACCCATTAGGGAGTTAATGCCAGGGGAGTTAAATAAAGAGAGTTAAAATTTTACACCCAATTGCTAACTCCCCATGGAAAAAATAACTCGCTCGGATGTTGATGAAGGGAGTTAGAAAATTAACTCTCTTTTGGAGTTGATTTTTAACTCGAAAAATTTCACTCCCAACTCCCGAGTCCGTTAACTCCCTAAATTTCTTACAGTGTATCCTTAGAAAAACTGTGATATAAAAATTAAACTAAGTAATGATAATGATGATAATAATATAAGAAAAAATATTGAATAATATTTTTAAAAAAATCAATCCATTAATGACTGTATTTCCGAAACAATGAAGAATGAAAGTGTTGAAATTGAGTTTAAAATATAAGAATCAAAACGGTGTGAACTAAAAGTGTTACTTTCACGTTGATAATTATCGAAATATTATCGAGATGTTTCTAAACGAGAGAATAATCCCAATGGAGAATGCTTATCTTCAATATTGGATCCAAGTATCGAAGGGATTTTAATGGAACACACACGCAGACCACTACTGATGCACGAGAGAATGTATCGATGCACATGTATTTATGCTATATAAATATATATTCTAAACGATCTAGTAGCCCACAATTCAACAAGCGTTTCACAGGACGTTACAATAAAGCTGCGCCTCACACACACACACACACACACACACACACATACATGTTAGAGAGAAAAGGGTGAGAGTGGAGAAGGAAAGGTTTAGTTTGCGTGCGCGGGTGGCTATTTGACTCGATTTCTATTACTAAATCAGCCGCACTCTGCGTGGCACAGATAACGCAGACGTCTATAATGCTTTTCGACGATGAGGCTTAATTAAGTATATTATTAATTAAAATTCGCATCTCCATCCTTTCGAGGGTCCATCCTCTCGTTGCCTTGTTTTTCACTCCCCTCGTTCTCTCTCTCTCTCTCTCTTCTCTATCGTGTACCAAACTCCAATGGCGCTACGTCATTTCCGAGCAACGAGAAGCCCATTTCTCGCTACATATTTGCGAAGATTAAATTTCGTCGACGCTCGGAACCTCATTACTGGTGAATCGATGTGCCTTAACTGATTTCAAGTTGGAAACTTCCAGAGAGTTTTCCTTCTTTGTTCCCGATAGTGAGACTAGATATCCACAGCAACACGTCAGAAAACTTAAGTGTGTCCTAGTTCATTCACCTTGTTCGCCAAGCTTTATTTACTGTTGCTATACTTGACTCTTTATTCCTAATTCTTTATTAGCGATTTGATTATTTCCAGCTGAAAAAGTTGTAGAGAAATTCCCTAGAATCATTCTAAATGAATTCTATATTAAGGGGGGAAACCACATTAGGTGGCTCATTTTTATGGAATTTTTAAAATTTTTTTTGGGGAGGAAATATAAATTAAAATTCAATTACATTTAGGCATCTTTTTATTAGTATTTTGAGCAATGTTTATAAATTCTTTTGATTTATTTTAACCAGAAATAAGGCAGATATGCTGTCGTAACCACTGATGGTCCTGATATTTTTTCTCGACTTGCGTGACGTGTAGCAATGTTTATTTTTAACTAAAATTAAAAAAAAAATTTCTTACATTCTTAACTTCTTTTCTAAGAATATGAACCTCAATTAAGGTAAAAATTTTAAATTTTAAAGGTGTTTAAAATTTTTTTTTGAATTTTCACAATTTTTTTTTACACTAATTACACAAAAAAACACCCTTAAAATCGTGATATCACCTTAAATGGTGGTTCATATTCTTCGTAATTTTATAAAGAATAAAACTTCCAAATCTCATTATAATCGGTAAATATTTGTTTAAGTTAGACTGCACGCAATCATAAAAAATGTGATTTTGAGAAAAACGCATTTAAAGTTTCAATTTATTTTTTTTTTGTTTAGCAGAAATTTTTTTCAAAGTCACAAAGAGTCATGTAATAATAGAAAAAATAATAAAAAAATTTCTAAATATATATATACTTTAAGAAAATGAAAAAAATAAAAAATAAATTTTTTGAAAGTTACAATTAGGTTTCCCCCCTTAATTGTAGTGAATATTATATAGAATTTCACTAGAATGATTCTATAGAATTTCTATATGAATTCTACCAAACTCTCTAAATCTGAATCAGTGAAATACCACTGACAATCATTGAAATTTGACTGAGAATCAGTGACTCTATTCTTGCGATTTGAATCAGTAAAAATTCACTGAAGATCAGTTACAAATGATTGAAATTTCAGTAATTTTTCCCTGATTGCCCAAATTAAAAAACTATACTGAAAATTTCTGACACACATATTGAAAATTTCAGTTATTTTTTAATTGGCCAATCAGTGAAAAATTACTGAAATAATTATTGTTCTGAATACAATTTAATATATCTATTATTTTAATAAAATTTCCCAAAAGAATTCAATAATTTAAAAACAATTTTGACAAATTTCTACGCGAATATTTAATTATTTTCTAAAATAATGAAAATTTCACAGGAATTTAATTATTTTCAGGAATTTTTATAAAATTCATTGTAAAATTCATCTATTTTCTAATAAAAACAATATTCATTACAAGAATTCAATTATTTTCAAAACTAATAAAATTCTTCGCAGAAATTCAATTATTTTCAAAAAATATATAAAAAAAAAAAATTGTCAACATTTCAATTATCTTTATAAATGAATAACAAGATTCTTCATTAAAATTCAATTATTTTCAGGAATTTTAATAAAATTTTCCCAAAAGAATTCAATTATTAAGCAAAAATTTTGATAATATTTTACACGAACATTCTTCGCAGTAATTTAAGTATTTTCATAAATTTTAAAATTCTTTTCAGGGATTTAAATATTTTTATAAATAATAAAATCATTCGGGGAAAGTCAATTATATTCATAAAAAACAATATTCATCACAAGAATTCAATTATTTTTAAAAGTAATAAAATTCTTCACAAAAATTCAATTATGTTTAAAAAATTATAAAAATTCTCATCAAAATTTCAATTATCTTTATAAATAATAAAATTCATCTTCAAAATTCAATTATTTTCAAAAATTTTAATAAAATTCTTGTCATCAATTATTTTCCAAAATTTTACTGAATTCAATGATTTTCAATATCTAATATTTGAATAAAATTTTCCAAAAGAATTCAAGTATTTAAAAAAATTTTAATAAAATTCCACGCAAACATTTAATTATTTTTATAAAATAATAAAAATTTCACACAAATTCAATTATTTACAAATTTCTTATAAATTTCTTCGCAATATAATTCAATTATTTTTCTAAATAATCAAATTATTACAGGAATTCAATTGTTTTCGTAAATAATAAAATTCTTTTTAGGAATTCAATTTTTTTTTCATAAGTAATAAAATTCATCGCAGATATTTAATTATTTTTACAAAAATTTTAATTGAATTCCTCGATAAATGTAATTATTACGAATTAAAAATTTTAATAAAATTCGTCAAACGAATTCAATTATTTAAAAAATTGTTGAGATAAAATTTTTTATGAGAATTCAACTTTAAGAAACATTCAAATCTTCAATAAATTATTTTTTTGTATTTAAATAATTGAATTCTAGTAGAATTTACTAATGAAAATTGATTTAAAAATTAATTTCAGTTAAAGACAAATAAATTTGAAAATTTACAAGAAACATTTTTAAAAATTATTTAAAATAATGGATTTATGGAAAAGTTTTAGTTGACACAAAGAAAAAATTCATTTTTGGAGAAGTAATTTTTAATTATTTTTAATACAATTTTAATCGAATTTCTCAGAAAATGTAATTGTTCTTAAAAATTTTATTAAAAATCGTCGAAAGAATTCCATTATTTAAAAATATGTTGATAAAATTCTTTTTTAGAATTGAATTTTAAGAAACATTCAATTTTCCAATAAATTATTTATTTTTGTATTAAATTTATTAAAATTTTATGAACTTGAATTTTGAAATTAATTTTTTTTTAAAAGTGTATAATTGAATTTTTTTATATTATTTGAAGTTTTTATTTTCTAATATATATATCTAATTGCAGAATTTACGAATAATTGAAATTTATAAAATTAAATATTGTAAATAAATGGATTTTGAAAATTGTCGAAGAACTTTTTCGAAAATTAATTGATTTAAAGAAAAATTTTAATGGAAAATTTTTGAAAATAATAATTGAATTGAAATGATGAATTATTATGATGAATTTTTCTTTAATTTTGTTTGCTTGTTTGAAAGTTATTATTTAAATATTTTTGGCTAATACAAATGTTTTTATTTTGGATTAAGTAGTAAAAGTCAATTTTAATCAGCCAGGAAAAATTTTTTTTTTTATTTTATATTGGAATTTTGCATTTTTTGAATTTTTATTACCAAAAATTTATAGTCAATTTGAGTTTGGAAAAAAATTAAAAAAACGATTTTCTAAATTTAGAGTCGACTCTAGTTGAAATTATATCATATTTACATTTTTTTTATCACGTAGAAAAAAAGATAAAAATATCATTTTTCGTCTCCACTTTGTTGAACTAGATGAATATGAAATTTTTTTTCTTCTATCCAAATGAATATTTATATGCAATGACTATTTTTTTTATTAACACAAAGGGGGGAAAAATTATGTGTTTAGATATTGCGTAAGCATATTTTGAAAGTATTATTTTTTTCGACAAACTTTTCTCGTATATAAACAGTATGGTGTAATGTTTTTGTTGAACTATACCCTTATATTTAACGGTAGATTATATTTTAACACCCCCTTTTATTTGGATTCAGTAGTAAAAGAAAGTTTTAAGTTGGACGAAACTTCCGTAATCTAGAAATTTTATCACCATTGGGGAAAATGTGTTTTTCAATCATAAATTTGTTGAAATGTTTTCTATAATAATTTCCGTGTGGAAGGGCGAATAAAGAAATATTCGTTCCAGTTTTTTTTCGAATTTTTACGAAATTATTCTTAATTCTAATTTTCTATTGGAATTTGTTTAATTGTTTTAATAGTAGGAAGTAGTAAAGAAAATTTTTAGGTCAGACATAAGAAAATTTACATATTTTTCCGACATTGGAAATTTAAACCGGAAGGAAAATAAAATTCTAGCTCTTTTAGTAAATAACAATTAATAGCAGAAAATATATAGTGAATTACAGTAATTTTTCTTTTAGTAGAAATAGATTTTTTTGGTCAGACTTTCCGATTTGTTGTATTTTTCCCAATAGTACAAAAAATTTCAGTCAATTTTCTCATTTTTTTTTCATCAGTAGTAAAAGTCGATTCTAGTCAAACGAACTGTAATTCTGTTAATTTTATTTTCAGTAGTAACAGTCGATTTCAGTCAGACATGAGCATTTTTTAAAAATTCTAGTCAATAGTAAATTTCAGTTTTACTTACAGAGTGTTAATCAAGTTCATCAAATTACTGGTAATTTAGAAAAGAAAAAAAATCCAAAATCCTACTATTAGTAGTAAAAAACAATTATTATCAGACAAATTATTTTCAAAAATTTTCTTATCAGTAGAAATAGAATTTTTTGGTGAGACTTTTCGCATTCTTGTAATTTTCCTCATAGTACTTATGGTTTCAGTTAGTATTTTAATTTTATCATCAGTAGAAAAAGTCGATTCTAATCAGACGGATTATAATTGTTGTAGTTTTTATCTAAGTAGTAATACTCGATTTCGGTCAGACATGGGAATTTCTTATTTAACTTCGTAACTAGTATTTTTTTTTATTTTATTAATAGTCAGTTTTAGTCAAAGAAGTTTCATCCATATTCTTCAAGCACCGAAAGAATTTATTCAGAAAATACTATTTAAATTTTAATATTAGTAGTAAACGACAATTTAAATCAGACAATAAATTTTAAAACAGGTAATTTTTTGTATCAGTGGAAATTGGTTTTACAGGTCAGACTTTTCGAATGTTTGTCCTTTTTTCGAAAATAGTCACTGGAAATTTTGTTAAATTTTAATTTTAGTTTATTATCAGTAGTAAAAGTCGATTTTAGTCAGACGGAATAAATTTTTTTTTTGTTATCAGTAGTAATTGTTAGCTTTAGTCAGACATTAGATTCTTTTTTAGTATTTCATATCTGGTAATAAATTTTTAAATTTTATTAAACGTCAGTTTTAGTCGAACAATTAAAATTTTAATATTAGTAGTAAAAGACGATTTAAGTCAGACAATATTTTTCGAAATTGTTAATTTTTCATGTGAGTGGAAATAGAATTTTTAGGTCAGACTTTTCGAATTATTATAATTTTATCGAAAATAGTCAATACAAATTTTTTTAAACTTCCTTTTTATTTTAATTTCAGTAGTAAAAGTCGATTTTAGTCAGACGAAATACAATTTCTGTAATTTTCTTATCATTAGGGCCGCAAAGTAATTATTATCATTAACTAATTAATTTTATTCTTATGTTTATTATAATTTTTATTATAAATACTAAATTTTGGTAAATAATTTTCATTTTTTAATTAATAAGAAATTAAAGCTCTGATACATTTACACAGTATTTCCAAGAATTTCAAATTGAGACAAAAAACGAATCAAAATGTTGCTTCGCAACACTTTTGATTCGTTTTTTTTTGTCTCAATTTGAAATCCTTAGAAAACTTGTGAAAAAATAGTAATCTTTATAAAGAAATAAGAAAATAATTTTCAAGTAAATTATTATTAGCAGTAGTGAATTGTTTAAATATAAATGAAAGTACAGTAAAACTTCAACCAAAAATTGATAAATCTTGATGTTTTGATAATTTATTATCGCGGCAGAAAAAAAACTATTTGAATATAAACACTCAGTGAATGTGTTTGTCAATTTTTTTTTTCATATAAATATATATATATGTTTATGGAAAAAAAACTTTCATTGTCCTTTTGGAAAGTTTACATATAGTGAATACTTTATACATGAACATGAAAGACTGTTGGGTAAGTGACATTTCATGTCTGGTGCTATTCAACGACTGAAGCTAGTGATATGTAGATTGTAAATAAAGTCCTTCTCAGAAGCCTTTTTGTATACTTCAGATAAGAGCACATAAAGAAGTCGACGGTATGTGAAATGTATGATCTAACATTTATTATTTCTGCCAGAGCTTACACTCATTAGTATCTGAATCACAATATCTATTTCTGCGCAAAATTATCAAGAATTAGAAATAAGTAAATAAATTAATATTCTTGTGTGTGGAGCATTTTTGTAGAAATTTCAAATTTCACTCTCATTTCATTATTCATAGCAATTAATTATCACTCTTCGTTTACTTTTTTATTTTATTATTTTTTTATTTTTTTATTTTTTTTATTTATTATTCAAATAATATATTTGATTCATAAAACAGGACAAAAATGTTGCAAAAATAATTTTTGTTTCTTCTTTTCAGTTTTGTGAATTATTTTTTATATAGAGACAAAATTGAACAATATGTGTGCTTCCTGACGGTGAAAATAAATATGTATGATAGTCTCGCACAAATGATCTAAAAATAGATTTGCCGAATATGGAGATGACAGAGAAGACTGGTGACGTTCCATTAATTGTTGGTTGTAGCGATTTGTCGTTATCGGACGAATCATCTCGGACAAGCAAAGTCAATGGCATCCTTCTTTGAAGGTGATCATCATATACCTGTGTGGATGATATATACACACACATATCTATATATGTATAGAAATATAACGTTTGAGTTTACTAAGAGCTATCGATCGAATATTATATGCCTCTGACTCTTCATTGGGGGATAATGACTTGTCGTTGATAAAAATAGAAAGTGAAATTCTGTCATAATAGGGTTCATAGCTTAGCTTAAATAAATATGTAAATACTTGGTAACTGCGTTCCCGTCATTGCAATTTAGAGGTACTTCCATTTTTTTCTCTTCTTTTTAACTCGAAACCACTTATTTTTCACTAAATTGTAAAATAAATTTTTTAAAATAAGTTTTATATATATTGTATTATAATATAATTTTATGACTTGCGAGTCAATCTTTCTTTTTCTCCCTCAAAAAAAAAAAGAAAAGAAAAACTTGTTTTTAACATTAATTGGTTATTCGTCTGACTAAAATCGCCTTTTACTACTGATATTATTATTAAAATATAAAAAACAGAATTAACAAAATTTCCAGTGACTGTTTTCGATAAAATTACGATAATTCGAAAAGTCTGACCTTAAAATGCATTGTCCACTGATACGAAAAATTACGTTTTAAAATTCATTGTCTGAGTCAAATCGTCTTTTACTACTAATATTAAAAATTGAATTGTTCAATTGAAACTGACTTGCAATAAAATAAAAAGAAATTAATAGCACGAAGTTCTAAAACAATTTCTATGTCTAACTGAAACTGACAATTGCTACTGACATTAAAACTAGAAAAATTTTATTTCGTCTGACTGAAATCGACTTTTACTACTGATATTAAAATAAGAATGAAAGTTAATTAAATTTCTAGTGACTATTTTTAATAAAATTACAAGAATTAAAAAATTCTGACCTGAAAATGCTATTTCCACTCATATAAAAAGTTAACTGTTTCGAAATTTATTGTCTGAGTTAAATCGCTTTTTAATACTAAAATTAAAATTTGAATCGTTCGACTAAAACTGACGTTTAATAAAATTTAAAAACTTATTTTTAGATATGAAATACTAAAAAAGAATCTAATGTCTGACTAAAGCTAACAATTACTACTGATAACAAAAATAAAAAAATTTATTCCGTCCGACTAAAATCGACTTTTACTACTGATATTGAACTAAAATTAAAATTTAACGAAATTTCCAGTGACTATTTTCGAAAAAAGGACAAAAATTCGAAAAGTCTGACCTGAAAATGCAATTTCTACTCATACGAATAATTACCCGTTTAAAAATTTAATGTCTGACTTAAATTGTCGTTTACTACTTATATTAAAATTTAAATTGTATTTTCTGAATAAATTCTTTCGGTACTTGAAGAATTTAGATGATACTTCTTTGACTAAAACTGACTATTAATAAAATAAAAAAAAATACTATTTACGAAGTTAAATAAACAATTCCCATGTCTGACCGAAATCGAGTATTACTACTTAGATAGAAACTACAATAATTAATTTCCGTCTGATTGGAATTGACTTTTTCTACTTATGATAAAACTAAAATACTAACTAAAACCATAAGTACTATGAGAAAAATTACAAGAATGCGAAAAGTCTGACCAAAAAATTCTATTTCTACTGATAAGAAAATTTTTGAAAATAATTTGTCTGATATTAATTGGTTTTTACTACTAATAGTAGGATTTGGATTTTTTTTTTTTCTAAATTACCAGTAATTTGATGAACTTGATTAACAGTATGTAAGTAAAACTGAAATTTACTATTGACTAGAATTTAAAAAAAATTATCATGTCTGACTAAAATCGACTGTTACGACTGAAAATAAAATTACAAAAATTTTATTTCGTCTGATTAAAATCGACTTTTACTACTGATATTAAAACAAGAGTGAAATTTAACATAGTTTTCAGTGATTATTTTTAATAAAATTACAAGAATTCGAAAAATCTGATCTGAAAATGCAATTTTCACTAAAATAAAAAAATTATCTGTTTTAAAATTTACTGTCTGACTTAAATTGTCTTTTACTACTAATATTAAAATTTAAATCGTATTTTCTGAATAAATTCTTTCGGTACTTGAAGAATTTAGATGGTACTTCCTCGACTTAAACTAACTATTAATAAAATAAAAAAAATTACTAGTTTTGAAATTTAAACAAAATTCTCCTGTCTGTCCAAAAAATTCTATTTCTACTGATAAAATTTTTTTTTAAATAATGTGTCTGATATGAATTGTTTTTTACTACTAATACTAGAATTTGAATTTTTTCCTTACGTCTAAATTATCAGTAATTTGAAAAACTTGGGTAACAGTCTACAAGTAAAATTAAAATTTACCATTGTCAAAGATTTTTTTAGGGATTTTTTAATTTGTTAATGTTGGAAAAGAATTTTAATTGAAAGTCCATAAAATTCATATTTTCATAAATTCGCATTAATTTTAATTAAATTAAAATAAAAGTAAAAATTGGTCTAAAAGTGTGAAATACTAACAAAAGAAATGAAAACTTTCTAGCGTTATACGTATGTTTTCGTTTTTCTCTTTCTCTTTTTTTAAAAAAATGAAGATTTGTTAGGTGATATATTTAATATTTCAACTCAGCTGCAGTGCTGCATCTTAAATCCTATTTTGTGTAAAAATTTCAATTCGTAAATCATGTATCGTCTTTCCTCCCTTATATGCATCGTTGCCAGCGAAAAGCCCAGAGAGCTTTTCCATGCTTCACTATGAATCACTATTTTAGCTTTAGCAGAAAGCATATCTTCGTCAGTAAATATTTTTTATACAAGTTTTCTTTAAATGTTTCAACACAACCGAAAGAAAAAGGCAGAAAGAGAAAAGACAAATCCATTAATTTCCATTTGCATTCGAAAGCTCCTAAAAATCATTGACCGAGTAAAAAAGCATCTTCAAAATAATGTTTTTTAATTCGAACGAAGTATATGAACTAAATTTTTATTTTATTTTTTTTACAAATTTTTCAATTTGTATTCTATGTAAATACAAATTGCAAATACAAAAAAAAAATTTGGTAATAAAAAGATATGTTTGGTAAGAAGTAAATAAAATTATTTGGGAATGAATAGACAAAAAATGTTCAATAAAAAGTAAATGAAAATATTTAGTAATATATAAATAATTTAAATAATAAAAACAACAAATTAAAACAATTAAACAAAAAAACAATTAAAAATTTTAATTATAAAAAAAATATGTTTAGTAAGAAGTAAATAAATAAAAAAAATATTGAATAGTGAGCAAATAAAGAATGTTGAGCAATAAATAAATAAAAAACATTCACAGTAGTAAATAAATAAAAAATTTTCAGTAATTTCTAATTAAACGGGTAATAAAAAATCCCAATCGTAAAGTATCTAATTATCAAAAACTCGGCCTATGAATATTCGATATTAAACCAGTTCATAATCGGACTTTACACAGTACATTAAGGTACGTTTCTCACCAAAAAAAAAAATTATTATTCACTAAAGAAGAAAAATTCTACTCACTTTTACATACAAATATTTTCTTCTTTTGTTAATTGCAAGCTCGTTTTATAAGTTTAAACTCACTTCATTTAGTTTCGAAATGGCGTCGTGAATGTTACTTCTTAATGATGTTATACACTAAATAAATCTGATAATTTATGGTTTAAAGCAAAATAGACCTTTTAATATGACTTGTTACATTCCACTGATAAGAGAATATTATGCGGGTCAATGTGTTTCCAAGGCGAGAGAGGCAAGTTTAAATAAACAAAAAAAAATTGAAACAAAATAAAAAACTGCGAAAGAATAATTTCTACCTTTCACGCATCTGAATAAGTTGTAATTACCATTCTCATAAATAATCTCGTATACTAATTCTTTAATAAAGATTAAGGTCACTGATGAACAATGTGTCTCATTATTGCTTTTAGAATAGTGACCATTAAAAGTGAGAAAGTAAATTGTATCTTTCCTCTCACTTCAATAATATTTTTTTCTTTTTAAATTAAAATTATTACATTATTGGGAAAAGGATTTTAATCGATATTTCTAATACGTTTGGAATTTAAGAGGTGAATTAATTATACATTTATTACTGCTTATTAGGAACCAAAAATTAACTATGCGTTTATGGAGAATAAATTATTATATTTTATACGAAAGTGTTTCAACATTTTTCTAAATAATTATTAAATTATTAAATAGCAATCAATAGCAAACTAATATTGCAGGGCTCGCACTCATCTACTAAAACCTACTATTTACTATTTTTTATGATTTGCTACTGTTTGGATACTTTTTTTATTTGTTACAGTAGAAGCTACTTTTTTCCATGTTTGAGAATTTACACTACTTTAAATTTCTTAACAACTGTTAACAAATGAATAATTTAAAAAAAAATGTTTATAAAAATCTTCTCAAACATTCAATTATTTTCTTAAATAAAAATATTTTCACAGGAATTCAATTTTTTAGAACAGAATTTTCATAATGTTTTTCGAAAAAAATTAATTATTTAAATAGATTTTTATAAAATTCTTCGCTAGAATTCAATTATTTTTAGAAATAATAAAATTCTTCTCAGGAATTCAATTATTTTAAAAAATTTTAATGAAATTCTTTATAATAATTGAATTGTTTTCAATCTAATTTTATGACAGAATTCAATTATTTTCATAAATAATATACAATTTTCAAAGAAATTCAATTATTTAAAACTAAATTTTCATAATATTTTTCAAAAAAAAATAAATTATTTAAATAGATTTTTTCAAAATTCTTTGCAAGAATTCAATTATTTTTATAAATAATAAAAATCATCGCAAGAATTAAATTATTTTTATAAATAATAAAATTCTTCTCAGGAATTCAATTATTTTTTTAAATTTTAATAATAATCATTGCAAGAATTCAATTATTTTTATAAATAATAAAACTCATCGCAGGATTTCAATTATTTTTAATACAATTTTAAATGAATTGTGCAAAAAATGCAACTATTCTTAAAAATTTTAATAAAATTCTTTAAAAGAATTCAATTATTTAAAACAATTTTAATGAAATTCTTTATAATAATTGAATGGTTTTCAATCTAATTTTATGACAGAATTCAATTATTTTCATAAATAATATACAATTTTCGAAGAAATTCAATTATTTAAAACTAAATTTTCATAATATTTTTCAAAAAAAAATAAATTATTTAAATAGATTTTTTCAAAATTCTTTGCAAGAATTCAATTATTTTTATAAATAATAAAAATCATCGCAAGAATTAAATTATTTTTATAAATAATAAAATTCTTCTCAGGAATTCAATTATTTTTTTAAATTTTAATAATAATCATTGCAAGAATTCAATTATTTTTATAAATAATAAAACTCATCGCAGGATTTCAATTATTTTTAATACAATTTTAAATGAATTGTGCAAAAAATGCAACTATTCTTAAAAATTTTAATAAAATTCTTTAAAAGAATTCAATTATTTAAAAAAATTTTAATGAAATTCTTTATAATAATTGAATTTTTTTCAATATAATTTTAATAGAAATTTTTGAAAGAATTCAATTATTTTCATAAATTATATCCAATTTTCAAAGAAATTTAATTATTTAAAACACAGTTTTTATAAATTTTTGAAAAAAATCATTTCTATATTAAAAAGATTGTTTTTAATTCTTCACAAGAATGCAATTATTTTATAACTTCATTGAAGTTTGGTGACAAAAATTAAGTTATTTTCATAAATAATAAAACTTATCGCAGAATTTCAATTATTTTTAATATAATTTTACATTAATTTCCGCTAAAAAACGTAATTATTTTTAAAAATTTGAATAAAGTTCTTCCAAACAATTTTATTTTATTTTAAAAAATTTGATATAATTTTTTTTTAAAGTGTAATAATTATATTTAATTAATTTTTAATTACATTTATTGAATGAATTTAATTATTATCAAAAATTTTAATGCAATTCTTCGAAAAAAATTCAAATAATTAAAAAAATTTTGATAAAGTTCTTTATAAGAATTTTAATTAAAAAATATTTAATTATATTCAATAAATTATTTTTTTTTCTTAAATAATTGAATTCTAGTAGAACTTTCTAATAAGAATTGATGTAGAATTGAATAAAATAAAATGATTAAAGATTTTGAATAATTTTATTTTTTTTTCATCAAAAAAATGATTGAATTTTGAAGGAATTACTTTTGTAATTTTTTGAAATAGTTCAATTATAAAAATACGTTACATTGAAATTATTTAAAATATTTTAATTTCTGTAGACAAAAGAAATAGGTATTTATATATATATTTTTTTAAAATTATTTTATTTTTAAATGTAATTCAGAAATTATAAAAAAAAACTTGAGTCGTCAAGTTTAATTTTTCGCTAGCTACTTTTTTACTACTTTTTTCTGTCTTTAGGATACTTTTTGCTACTTTTTTAAAATTAATTATCATGTACGAAGCCTCTCTGTTATTATTAAAACTTCATTAGACCTAATTCTCGTCGATTATTTTTTTAAAAATATTATAATCGATTTTAGATCAAATATTTGGCCTAAAATCGATTATTTTCTAATTCACATTTGACCTGAACTTAATTTAATTTAATTCCATTCCACTTCTTTTTAAAAAATTGGTTTATTAATTGAAATGAAAATTGAATTGAAAATTGAATTGGAAATTGAATTGAAAATTGAATTGAAAATTAAATTGAAAATTGAATTGAAAGTTGAATTGGAAATTGAATTAAAAATTGAATTGAAAATTAAATTGAAAATTGAATTGAAAGTTGAATTGAAAATTGAATTGAAAGTTGAATTGGAAATTGAATTAAAAATTGAATTGAAAATTAAATTGAAAATTGAATTGAAAGTTGAATTGAAAATTGAATTGAAAATTGAATTAAAAGTTGAATTGAATATTAAATTGAAAATTGAAATGAAAATTGAATTGAAAATTGAAATAAAAATTGAATTGAAAATTGAATTGAAAATTGAATTGAAAATTGAATTAAAAATTTAAAAAATTCCACTAAATGTGTAATTTTCGTAATACTTGCACACTATATCCGAGGTTTAAAAATTTATTCACCGCAAAGAAAGTTGTTAACCAAAAAGTTTTGGTGACGATACGAAGCGACAAAGGTTGTAAGAGTCCAGCTGGCTGAAAAAGGGAGTAAAAGGTATTTTCTGAGTGAACAAGAAACAAACAGTTAAATGTACGTGGGCCCTCATTAACTTGGCACTACGATTCGGGTCGTTCCCCTCTTAATTCTTTTTGGAATCCCAAACATAAGGGAGACTTTTCAATGTCCCTTTTTTGGGCCATTATCCCCACTCCCCGCGATTCTCCCGACAATTCGCTCTAAACAGACCTCGAGTGAGATGTTTCTCTATTATTAAATGATAATATATTTTCAATTCATCTGCCTCGATCCCCAAATTTGAAAAATACATTAATTTCACTTCACTGTGCACTTTTTTATTTCTTTATTTTCACTAAAGGAAAAAAAAATGCTTTTTGACATCCACCTTCACTACTTTTTTTTATTTTTATTTTCGTTTATTAAGAGAAAAAAATTTTTTTATATAAAAAAATTATTTTCCTTATTCACTGTTGAATTCAATATTTCAATTATAAAAATTTCAATTAGATTATAATATTCGACTTACATTTAAAAAATAGTTTAATAACGTATCAGTTATAGAACATCTTTCTTTCTCCTCCTTTTTTTTTTAATAAAAGTATACCTTTATGTAAAATGATATTCTTCAGAAAAAATTCCATTTTATAGGGGAACATAGTCTAGGTCGGCCACCTTTTTGACTTTTGTTTATAACTTTTTTTTTAAAATGAATTTGGACAATTGAAGTATATGGTTGGAAAGTCCTGTTTAATAGGAACATTTTTTCTGTACAAAGTAAATTGACAGGTTTAAAAATGAAAAAGTTATAAAGATTTAAAAAAAAAAAAATTTGTAGTCCAGGTTGGCCATTACAGTCAAGGTCGGCCATGTTTAAAATTCAAAGGGAATTTAAAAAATAAAATAACATGTTTGGAGTTACGGAAAATTGATTCTTTATTGTTTACAGTTTGTAACTTAATGAAATAACAAAATAATAACAATAAACAATATAAAAAAATAAATATAAATAAAAAAAAGTTTTGCACTAAAATATTAATAAAATTAAATAAAAATATTAATAAGATGATCAATTATATTATGAGTTATACAGAATTGCAGTTTTTGCAAATGAAGTAGCTCGTCCTCAACTTTGCGCATTTTAAACACATAGTGGCCGACCTTGACAGTAAGTAACATTACCGAATTGTTGTAACCATAAAGAAATACGTTTCGGGATTCGATTTTTTACTTTGTTTTCCTTTCAACCATGAGTCCCACAAATTTTCTGCATACTTGCCTTGATGATTCAATTTGTTTTTTATCTTTTATTAATGGTTTTTCACATTATGCACAAAACTTTTTTTGAGCTTTTTTTGTACCGACGTCACAGAAAACACAATTTTCGATTTTCCGAAAATGTAATTGAACAAAAAGTTAGGTTTCACTAAGACAAGCTTCGACAAAAATGCGCGTAGGTGGCGCTAGTGAACTTGACAAAAAAACGCGAGTGGCCTACCTAGACAGTAGGCCAACCTTGACTACATTCCCCTATTTTTAGTAACGATTTAATAAAAGCAAAAAAAGAAAAGAAAAAAATGGAAAATTCTACACATGAATGAGTTGCATCAGGAGCAAAAGATTCGGAAAATAATGATGCATCTGTATGATAAGGCAGTATGTATGCATCTGAGTTGAATAGGAACAGTGGATATGTATAGATCGTCTAAGGAAAACGGCCGATAATGAGATTATCGATATACAGAGCAGGGATTGCGGAAATCCCTCGGATGCAAAATCTTGTATTAAGAGCTTGTTCTATATATGTACACTGTTAAAAAAGATTGTAAATTTACAATACTTTCATACAAAAAGTGATTGAAAATTTACAAATATTGTATATGAAATAATTTCAAAAACGCGTGTTTGAAAGATTTGTAAATTTACAATATTTTCAAACAAAAGTGTTTGAAATTTTCAAAAATTTTTGTATGGATCAACTTCAAATACATATGTTTGAAAGATTTGTAAATTTACAATATTTTCAAACAAAAGTGTTTGAAATTTTCAAAAATTTTTGTATGGATTAACTTCAAATACATATGTTTGAAAGATTTGTAAATTTACAATATTTTCAAACAAAAGTGTTTGAAATTTTCAAAAATTTTTGTATGGATTAACTTCAAATACATAAGTTTGAAAAATATGTAAATTTACTACCTTTTCATAAAAAAGTGTTTGAAAAATTTATGTGTAAAATAATTCAATGCACATATGTTTTAAAATATTGTAGGTAAATTTACAACTTTTTCATTGAAAAGTACTTAATTTAAATTTTTTTGAGTTTTTATACAAAATTGCTTCAAACATATGTGTTTAATAATTCTGTAAATTAGTTTAAAACATTATTTATAAGTAAATACATTTTCAAATGTTGAAATAACTAAAATTTTTTTTAATCAGTTTAATTAGTTAAATTTGACAAAACTTGTTAAGAGAAAAAAACATTTTGGATGATATAATATAATTAATATAGTTAGTTATTTTGTACATATTAAAATTTAAAAACTGCTGAATTAAATAGAAAAATATTTTTCCATAAAAAATCTTCTGTGTATAAAGTATTGTTTAAATATTTCTTAAACATCTTAATACATATCATAAATTTAACAGAAACGTGAAGAGAAAAAAAGTAAAGAATACAAGAATCGGTTGGTGAAGAATTTTAAAGATATTAAATCTTTAGAAATTTAGAAGAAGTCAAAAAAAGGGAATGGTCCACATGTTTCTCACTACTGATACTTTGCAAGAGATTTTCATAGCCTCCCTTGGTCGAGCGCGTCTAGGCGCAGCTCCCAAGGTTGATGGCTCCATACAAGACACACTATACACAGACAACATTATATACGACTAAGGGTTCAAATCGTAGTGTCGCATTTCCGTAAAAATGCTAATGAAACTTTTTTTTTAATTAATTTACATTTATTGTAATATATCAAAACACAATATAAACAGTTTAGATTTTTTATTTAAATATTTAAATCGTTTTGGTATTTCAAACAGATTTGTTTGAAATTTCAAACAGTTTTGTTTTAAATTTCAAACAAAACTATTTGAAATTTCATTCAAACACTTTGTATTAATTTTACAAAGAAAAGTTTGAAAATTTTAAAGAAATGTGTTTTAAAATTTAATAAGAAAATTTGTATTAAATTTAAAAATGTGTGTTGTAGTTTTCCAAAATTGTATATGATAATTGCTTCAAACATTTTTGTATTAAATTTGTAACAAAAATTTTTAACAGTGTATATATATAGATATATATCCCTAATACCTGTAACGACATTTCTACTCAAAACCACTGAATCGCTAATCCACGATTATGTGTAAATGTGGTTCAACCTTCCTAAACGAAATGTTTGAATCATTATTATACAGTTAACAAGAATTGAGATCGCAAAATTAATAGTTCACTTGAGAAATAAGAGGGGGAAAAAAAAGAGTAGAAAAAATTATTTTTTTCTTTATCATGGTTGCCACGCTTTTACTCTTTTCAAATTCCCTGACTTTTACAAGTTTTCCAAGTTAAAAAACGTGATTTTTCCAGGTTTTTAAAACTACATTTATATTTTACCGAATTAAATAACTCACTACTAATTTCCGGACAAAACTTTGACTTTTTCCTTGACTCTAAAGAATATTCTGATTCACTCGCAATATAATTAGATACACAAAAAAAATATGTTCTATTACATTTATTTACGAATTTCTTTAATTGGAAAATTATTCAAAAAAAAATCAACAACTTCTTTTTAAATAAATATTTAATTATTATTATTATTTCCATAGGAATTAAGATTTTCAAAAATTTCAAATTCAAACAATTTTATAACCAAAAAAAATTTGTTATAAAAAATGAAGATATTGATTGCTCCGAGTCTTCGACTCGGAGTGATCAATTTCTTCATTTTTTATAATAATTAGAGATTTTCGAAAGATAGAATAATTATTTTATATTATAAGAATATTGTTATTGTAAGTTATCAAAATTATTTTCATATTCAATTATAATCTAAAATTTGAACTGAAATTCATTTTTATAAAATGAAAATCAATTTTTATTAGAAAATTCGACGAGAATTCAATTATTTAATTATACACAAAGTAAATTATTTGACAATTATTTCATTGGGAATTTTCAAATCCTTTTGTTTTACAATTTAATTTTACGAAATTTCAATTATTCTGCGACATTCTTCAATTAAATTTATTAGAAATTAAAAACTTTAAATAATTAAAAAAAAAAAATTTCATTAAACTTTTTGAAAAAAATTATATCTACAGAATTCTTAATTAAAAATATGGAAAGTTCAAATTTTCAAAAATTTTATTTAAAAACCTTTTGAAAATTCAATTATTTTTAAAAATCCACGCTATAATGATTTCAAAATTCAATTATAATCTAAAATTTTAACTAAAATTCATTTTAAAATTAATTTTTATTAGAAAATTCTACGAGAATTCAATTATTTAAATGCAAAAATAAATAATTTATTGAATACTTAGTTGAATTTTTCTTACAATTGAAATATTAAGGGCATTTGAACCTTGATGACGTCACACATGCTTTGCACAATCTGTAACGTCATCAAGGTTCAAATGCCCTTAAGAAGAATTTTATTTACAACTTTTGAAAATAAATAATTTCTTATTTTCTTTTGAGAAATTTTATTAAACTTTTATTAAAATATATTATATTAAAGAATTTTATAACAATTTTTTAAAATAATTAAATTCCTGCGAAGAATCTTATTAAATTTTGTTTAAATAATTGAAATTTTGTCAAAAGTTTTATTAAAATATTTGTCAATAATTTAATTCTTGAGAAGAATTTCGCTATCTATTTATAAAAATAATTTAATTCTTGACGTGAATTTAAAAAAAAAAATTTTGAAAATATTTTAATTTCTGCAAAGCATTTTATTACTTTTCAAAAGAATTGAATTTTGGAAAAGAATTTTATTAAAATTCCTTAAAATAATTGATTTTATGGGAATAATTTTGTTATTTCTCAATAAGATAATTGAATTCTTTTGCAGAATTACTCAAAAAATTTTGAAAATAGTTGATTTCCTGCGACGAATGAAAACTTATTTATGAAAATAATTGAATTACTGCAACGAATTTTATAATTTTATTGAATAATTAAATGTTTTTTAAAATTCAATTCTTTCGTCGAGTTTAGATAACATTTTTAATAATAATTGCATTTTTCGAGGAATTTATTTAAAATTGTATTAAAAATATTTGAAATTCTGCGATGAAAATAATTGAATTCCTAATTATGAAATTTTATTATTTATAAAAATAATTGTATAATTTCGTAGAATTGTATCAAAAATTTTTTTTTTCAATAATTAAATTTTTTGATAAATATTATGAAAACAGTAAATATTAAAAATCATTGAATTACGAAAAACTTGAAATTAATTGAAATTTTGCAGTGAATTTTATTTAAATTCTTGAAAATAATTGAATTTTTGGAGAAAAATTTGTCTATTTATAAAGATAATTGAATATCTGACGAAATATTCGTTAAAATTATTGAAAATAATTTGATTTCTACGAAAAATTTTATTACTTTCGAAAAGAATTGAATTCTTGTGATGAATATTGTTATTTATGAAAATATTTAAATTCTTTTGGAAAATTTTATAACGAATTAAGAAAGAAATTGAATTCTTTCGTGAAAATTTATTTGAAAATAATTAAATTTTTGCAAAGATTTTTACTATTTATAAAAATAATTGAATTGTTTCCAAGGATTTATTAGAATTTAATAATATAATTGAATTCTTTTGAAAAATTTTATAACAAATTAAGAAAAAAATTGAATTCTTTCGTGAAAATTTATTGAAAATAATTGAATTTTTGCAAAGATTTTACTATTTAAAAAAATAATTGAATTAATTTTATAATTCGACGAAATTCCAAATTAAATGGAATTAAATGACAATATTTTTTAAAGACAATTTCTCCCAATGGTAGAATGTGATTCATATGTAAATAATATTATTAAACATAATTCTTTTAAATAATTCAATTAATAAATTTAGATAATTTAATAGAATTATATTTTAATAAAAATTTACTATTTCATTAATAATTTTTATCATTTAATTATTAATCACATGTATCATACAATTAATAATTATTATTATTTATGTAATAATATTTATGTAATAATAATATATTTTTTATTTACTGATTTTTTCAAATTAATTCAATTTTTTATTATTACGTTCGGCACTTGTGTCCTACAATAAATACTGAGAAAAAAATTGCCTACAATGGAGAAAATTGTTTTCGATGATTAATGTTTAGATGGAAAATTTTCAGTTTAATTAATAAAATGTAATAATTTAAAATTTCGCGAAATGTTTTCACATATATATATATTGCAAAAAGTAATCAATGTTTTGTTTTTTATGTTCAGCAGATTACCCGTGGGAAGTGTAGCAAGTGTGCGCCGGCATCTGAAAACATACACGTGAGTAAAATTAATTATCATTTTAATTATTTTTCAATTATCTTTTTTTTTTGATAGAGGGAAGGGAGATTTCTAATATACAACTTGCGAGAGAGAAAAATACGAGTCTTTGATTTTATATGTCGCAAAATTGATGAAAATCAAATTCAAATCAATTTGATTATAATAATAAGAATAAATATGCAAATTAAAAAAAGTTAGAAGAAAAAATTCTTATATAATTTCACTTGCAGTGAAATTTTCATGAAATTTTCATAAAATTTACTTTTTACCATTCGCAGTTGTGAATTTGATAGGAATTTTCTTATTTCTCTTATTAAGACTAATTACCTGCAGCCATGAAGGGTGTAAATTTACGGAAACTTACGAGCTACGGGAGAAAATTGAGGAACGTGTGGTTAAATATCAAAATATACGGAGAACAATAATTCATCTCCGTATTTTATTATATATACTGTATATAAACAGGAAATTACACGATACACCTCGTGTCAAAATGTCTCAATCCGTTATTTGCGAAAGAACAATCTTCTCCCGTTTTTTTTTTTAGCAAAAAAATATTCTCCAACAGTAAAGAAATTTTTCCCTCGTCTCTAAAGAGTAGAAAGTTTTTTTTGTCTTTAATTAAAATAACCATAGACTTGGAAACCTATAAACATTACAAAACATTACAACAAGAATTTAAAGAAAAATAAATAAAAAGTAAGAATTCATTAGAACAGTTTGTCACTACAGTTTGTAGAAACTGTGACAATGATTCTAATCGAAATTAATCATGATCGAATATCAAACACGATCAGAAAGGTGTATAAACTAATAAAAGTAGTCATGAATACAAAAGAGATAGTAAAAAAAAAAAAGCAGTAATTATCTATATACTGTTCCTAAACCGGATCGATGACAGAAGCGTGACCATTGTAATAATATTCTGTTCTAACATGTAGTTTCAATATGTAGAGGAAACATGAAACAGTTTGTGGTTGATGGGGTCAAATGGAATGTTATCCTCGACCAAGTCTAGGTCATCGACACCCACCCATCATCCATAGAGCATCCTTGGAATGTCCGTTAGTGTATTAATTCCACCACCACAGGATGCAAATTTACGTCAAATTAATCAATAGAGAAATTACATACTACTCCACTTGTCTAATACAATAAATTCAATTTATTTCCTCCTCGATTCACAGAGGAATATAATTGGAAATTTGATATATTTTTGTGGTCAACGTTCTCTATTTGCGAACAGGAAAACAAGAGCGAAATAAAAAAATTCTAGGGAAATATATAGTAATAGTGATTGCATCACTCGAAAACCTGTATACAGAATAAATTTTTGCCTTTGGAATTATTTTTCGATTTTTGGAATTATTGTTCTGACAAAGATTTTGGATAATATGCATTGTCTATTTCGAGATGTCAGTACAAGATGTACTGACATCTCGAAACAGATAATGCATATTATCCAAAAACTTTGTCAGAACAATAATCTTCTTTTTAGTACCAGTTCGCAATTAACATTAGTCATTAACATTAGTCTTTGGTAAATAGAGACTTTACATTTAAACTGTATTAAAATATATTTGTCGCAAGGTGAAAAGGACAGAGAGAAAGAACAATTTAAAAAATATAGTATGATATAAATAACTAAAAATTAATTGTTTTGCACTTAAGGTCCCATTCACTGTGAAGTGTCATCACTTATATAGTTGTCTGGAATTGTACGATTCATAATCTTGTCAGTAATGAAAAAGATATTTTTAATATTAGACAGGTTTTTTAATTACAATATTTAGTGCATTATGAAGCTACTTTGACTAAAAATTTACAGAAAGCCAATAATTGAAATCCTTTTAGAAATAACTAAGAGAATAAGCATTCTTATGAATCATCAGGGTTGTCACAGGTCAGGGAAATCAGGGAATTCAAAGAAAAGTCAGTAAAATTAGAATTAGTCAGGGAAAAGTCAGGGATTTTTATTAAAAATTGTGGAAAAAATTAAATCTTTAGAATTTATAAGAAAATTCTGAATTTTTGTGTCATTTTGTATGCCTCATAAACTACAAAATTACCACGAATTCAAAAAAAAAAACCTTAAATTTTTTCTATTTTTGACAATAATTTATTTTAAATAACTTAATTCTATTGAAGAACTGCCATAAAGTTATTACTGATAAATCATTTAATGAAGTATTTTCTTGAAAAACTTTAAATTCAATTCTGTTAGAATTATAGTTTCGAATTTCGATTATAAAAATTTTAATGCAATTCTTTGAAAGAATTCAACTATCTTTTAATAAATATTAAAATTCTTCGCCAGAATTCAATTATTATTCAGGAATTTTTATAAAATTCATGGCAAAATTTCAATTATTTTCAAAAAATGTGAAAAAAATTGTCGTCAACATTTCAATTATTTTTATAAATGAATAGCAAAATTCTTCGACAAAAATCAATTATTTTCAGGAATTTTAATAAAATTCATTGCAAAATTTCAATTATTTTTGAAAAAATTTTATTAATTCAATGATTTTCAATATTCTACTATTTTAATAAAATTTCCGAAAAGAATTCAATTATTAAACAAAAATTTTGATAATATTTTACACGAACATTCTTCGCAGTAATTCAATTATTTTCATAAATTTTAAAATTCTTTTCAGGGATTTAAATATTTTTATAAATAATAAAATCATTCGGGGGAAGTCAATTATTTTTATAAATAACAATATTGATCTCAAGAATTCAATTATTTTCAAAATTAATAAAATTCTTCGCAGAAATTCAATTATTTTCAAAAAAAGTGAAAAAAAAATTGTCGTCAACATTTCAATTATCTTTATAAATGAATAGCTAAATTCTTCGACGAAATTAAATTATTTTCAGTAATTTTAATAAAATTCATTGCAAAATTTCAATTATTTTCAAAAATTTTTTATTAATTCAATAAATTTTCAACATTCTATCTACTATTTTAATAAAATTTCCCAAAAAAATTCAATTAATTAAAACAACAATTTTTATAATATTTTACACAAACATTCTTCGCAGTAATTCAATTATTTTCATAAATTTTTTAATTCTTTTCAGGGATTTAAATACTTTTTTAAATAATAAAATCATTCGGGAGAAGTCAATTATTTTCATAAATAACAATATTCATCACAAGAATTAAATTATTTTCAAAATTAATAAAATTCTTCAAAAAAATTCAATTATTTTCGAAAAATTTTTAAAAAATTCCCGTCAACATTATTTCAATTATCTTTATAAATGAATAGCAAAATTCTCCGACAAAATTTAATTATTTTCAGGAATGTTAATAAAATTCATTGCAAAATTTCAATTATTTTCATAAATAATAGTATTCATCACAAGAAATGAATTATTTTCAAAAGTAGGTAGTAAAATTCAATTATTTTCAAAAATTCAATTAAAAAATAATAAAACTTTCACAGGAATTCAATTACTTAGACTAGAAATTCCATAAATTTTTTCGAAAAAATCAAATGTTTCAAAATTTGGCATTAAATTCTTCCCATTAATTCAACTATTTTCATAAATAATAAAACTCAATGCAGAATTTCAATTGTTTTTTAAAAAAATTTTAATTGAATTCCTCGAAAAATGTAATTATTCTTAAAAATGTTATTAAAATTCGTCGAAAGAATTCAATTATTTAAAAATTTGTTTATAAAATTATGCATAAGAATTGAATTTAAAGAAACATTCAATTATTCAATAAATTATCTACGTTTGTATTTAGATAATTGAATTCTCTTAGAATTTTCTAATAAAAACTGATTTATAAATTAAATTCAGTTAAAGTTTTAGATAATAATTGAATATTTGAGAAGTTACTAATAATTGGAATTTTTAGAAATAATTGAATTTCGTAAAAGTTTCGAATTAAAATCTTTGAAAAGTTTGAATTTTTCAATACTTTTAATTGAAAATTTTAATTTTTTAATACTTTTAATTGAAAATTCTATGGAACTAATTTTTTTCAAAATGCTTAATCGAAATTTTTGTTGAAATTTTTTTTTCTTTTCTAATGTATATTTAATTAATGAATTTTTAACAAATTTTTAACAAATGGATTTGAAAATTCTCAAAAGAACTTTATCATAAATTATAAATAATAATTAATTTAAAGAAGAATTTTAATTACAAATTTTAGAAAATAATTAAATTGAAATGATGAAAATAATTTTAAAAATTAGAGTAACAATATTCTTATAATATGATATAAAAATAGTGATTTTATCACTAGGTTATCTTTATCTTCTATAATAATATTTTTAAGTTATTGGATTTTAAACTGGTTTAAATTTGAAATTTTAAAAAAAATTTTAGTTCCTATGGAATAATAACTTGTTTTAAGTAAATATTTATTTGTATCAATTAATTGTTAATTGAATAATTAAATTAATAATTTAATTTCAAGAATTTGATGAAAAAAAGTATTGAATCAATTAGTTTATATTTATTAGAATAAAAATTATTTGACACAAGTAAATATTTATTTAAATTATTCAAAAATTTTAATATTTATTTAATTTATTTATAAGTACAAATATTTGTAGACAAAAAATTTATTATTATTTATTTTATAAATATTTAATATATAAATTTAATATAATTCGATGCACATATTTATTTATTATTAATGAATTAAAATTAGTAGATAAATAAGTAATTGTATTTATTTTGTTTGTATGAGGGAATCACATAATGAATAATCGTTTTTGGAAATGAAAAAAACAAACCGAAAAAAATAAAAATAAGTAAATATTTATTCGTTGCAAATCATTTCTAATTAAAGAAATTTATCACCTTTATTTATTATTAGTTAATTAAAATTGGTATTAAAATAATTGCTTATATTTATATATAGGAAAGATACACATGAATAAATTTTTTTTTTTTAATTGAAAAGTGAACGAAAATCTTTAATTTCTTCTCTTTTTATTTTTAATCGATCCGGAACAATGTTTATAGGAACATTTGCCATATCGGTGAATGTTTTCTTTTCGTATGTCGAGAATATTGTTTGTTGTAGTACAGAATACATAATCGTACACTACTAATACATTCGTAAAAATTCTTTGGATGATATTTGTGTTTATGTGTGTATACTTTTATATATGTTTGTGTTGAATTATCGTGACTCGATCGAGAACAAGAATGGTACCGTTGATTGTTGAGGTTAGAAAAACTATTCAAGGTCGTCTGGTTGACCGCGTTCCGTAGCATGGTGGTCCAAACCGAAGGAGCATGTTTCACTGGTCCAGTGTGCGGTTCTTTTGCGCGAGTGAAGAACTTTTTTAAAATTTATGACCCCAAGAGGGCAGGAATCGTCGGTAAGAATTTATAATGATCTTATCTGTACCAAAAACAAGTTTCTAATGTTCAATGCACTTATTGTTATATAAAAAAATTATACACAATACGTTTAATAACATTCGGAGAAAGATGTGGTAATATTTGCTGATTTTGTTACTATAGCCAAACAGTTCCTAGTTGTTACTTCCTAGTTGTTACTTCCTAGTGTTACTTCCTAGTTTTACTTCCTAGAGTTACTTCCTAGTTGTTACTCAATATCAAAAGGAATTTTCTCAAAAATAATTCATAAAAAAAATCACTTGAATGATATTTTCTTTATAGTAAATTGAACAATATATTGTCTGTTGGAATATATATATATCTCTACGATTTTGTGCCCGGAAGGCAGTTTTCATAGATAATATGTCAGTTCTTTGAAGCTCACTGGGCTTTTTAAATTCCTTTTCCACCCCAACAACGATAACAAACTTTCTACACGATTTTGAGGATATTAATTTCAACCAGGGAAACTGTATAATATTTTGAGATTTCACTCTCTTGTTATCGTGATCATTATAATGAAGTGAATTCGAGCCACATTACAATTCTAACAAAGACTTTCACGGTCTTTCTCTCTCTCTCTCTCTCTTTCTCTTTCAAACACTCTCTCTCTGTCTATACATTATATTAGGTTTAAAGCCATATTTCCAGAAAAGTTTCATAATTCGTACAGTACGAATGACTATCAGAGAGTTTTTGTCATAAAAAAATGTGAATTACAAAAATATAATCATATAAATTAAAAAAAAAATTATATTTAAATATTAAATATGTTAAATATTAAATATAATTAACTACTAGCAACTGACTTCTCACTCACTTTTTTAAATATAAAATTAGCAATTTTAAAAATAATAGAACGTACAAATTTTTAATTCAAATTTTTTTTTTTTTTATAAAAATAAAATATGAATTGGAATATATCATTTTAATAATATTATAATTAAAATAATCATATATTCTGACATAGGAAATTCAGGGAAATGTCAGGATTTTTTTAATAAAAGTACTAAAAAAATTAAATTTTTAGAGTTCGTAAAAAAATTCTGAATTTTTGGGTATTTTTTGTTTGACTCTTAAACTATAAAATTACCACGAATTCTAATACAAAACCTTCAATTTCTCCAATTTTTGACAAAAATTTCTTTTTAAATAACTTAAATCTTGAACAACTATCATAAAATAAATAAAATATTTAATGAATAATTTTACTTAAGTATCTCAAAATTAATTCAATTTTAAAAGAGTTGCGTTTACAATTTTCATAAATAAATTAACTTCAAACGGTTTCAATTTTAAATTTGATAAAATTTTAAAGTTGAATGAATTTAATTCGAAATTTTAATGAACTTAGATTTTTGAAAAATTTTAATAATTCAAAATCTTCTAAGATTAGTTAAATTTGTCAATAAATATTTAATTAATTATTAAAAATAATGGAAGAATTTTATAGTTAAAAACATAAAAAAAATGAACTTTGAAGAAGTTACAAATGATTACAGAAATTCAATTACTTTCAAAAGTAATGAAATTCTTATCACAAAAATTTCAATTATGTTTAAAATTTACAAAAAAATCTCGGCAAAATCCCAATTATTATCTTTATAAATAAAAAAATTCTTCATAATTCAATTATTTTCAAAAATTATCCTCATTTCAATGATTTCCATTATCTATTATATTTTAATAAAATTACTCAAAAGAATTCAATTATTTAAAAACAATTTTAATAAAATTGTACTCAAACATTTAATTATTTAAATAAATAATAAAAATTTTACAGAAATTCAAATATTTACAAATTTTTTATAAATTTCTTCTCAATAATTCAATTATTTTCAGAAATAATAAAACTCATCGCAGAATTACAATTTTTTTTTATACAATTTTAATCCAATTCCTTAAAAAATTCGTGAAAAGTATTCAATTATTTAAAAATTTGTTAATAAAATTCTGTATAAGAATTAAATTTTAAGAAACATTCAATTATTCAATAAATAATTTACTTTTGTATTTAAATATTTGAATTCTCGTAGAATTTTCTAATAAAAATTGATTTGAAAATGAATTTTAATTTGAATTTTAGATAATAATAGAATAAGAAAATAATTTTTGAGATAAGTTACAGTAACTAATTAAATATTTAATTATTATTATTTTTTCCATAGGAATTAAGATTTTTAAAAATGTCAAATTCAAACCTTTTTGAAATTAAATAACTTTAAAAATATTTTTTATAATAATTAAAGATGTTCGGAAGATGAAATAATTTTTTTTATATTATAAGAATATTATTATTGTAACTTCTTCAAAATTATTATTGTGATTCTTCAAAATTATTTTCATATTCAATTATTATCTAAAATTTTAACTAAAATTCATTTTTAAATCAATTTTTTATTAGAAGATTCTACGAGAATTCAATTATTTAAATACCAAACGTAAATTATTTATTGAATAATTAAATGTTTCTTAAAATTTAATTCTTATAAAAATTTTTATTACCAAATTTTTAAATAATTGAATTCTTTTTACGAATTTTAATCCAAGAATAATTACAATTTTCGAGGAATTCAATTAAAATTGTATTAAAATTTAAAAATAATTGAAATTCTGCGATGAGTTTTATTATTCATGAAAATAATCGAATTATTGAGAAGAAACTTATAAAAAATTGGTAAATAATTGAATTCGTGTAAAATTTTTATTATTTATGAAAATAATAAAATGTTTGCGTACAATTTTATTAAAAAATTTTTTAAATAATTGATTTCTTTTGGGTAGATTAATTGATTAAAATAGTAAAGATATTGTAAATTATTGAAATTGAGGAAAATTTTTGAGAATAATTGAATTTGGAAGAGGAATTTTGTTATTTATAAAGATAATTGGAATTTTGACGAGATTTTTTTTTCAATTTTGAACATACCTTAATTGAATTTTGTGATAAGAATTTTATTACTTTTGAAAGTAGTAGAATTTCTGCAATTATTTGTAACTTCTTTAAAATTCAATTTTTTTATGTGTTTTTAACTAAAATTCTTCTATAAATCCATTATTTTTAATAATTAATTAATTAATTAAATATATATTGAAATTTTAACTAATTTGAACAAATTAGTTAAAGAATAAGTTCTTCTTAAAGAAAAATTTGAATTAATTAAATTTTTCAAAAATCTAAGTTTTTTAAAATTGCTAATTTCATTAAAAATTTTATTCGAAAAAGTGAGTAAAAAATTAGCCGCACGCAAATTGTTGCTTGTATTAAATAAATAATATATTATTAAATAAATAATATAATATTAAATAAATAATATAATATTAAATATTAAATAAATATTATATATGACATTAAATATTAAATATAATGTTAAATAATAAATAAAATAGTAACAACAGAGAACAATTTATCGAATTTATATATAGTTTTTGAAAATATACAACAGTTTATTGGACTTTTTAAAAAGGCGTCTTGGATTTTGTCCGAGTTTCCGCGGCTCTTGATGTTTTTTTTTCTCCTCTCTCTCTCTCTCTTTTTTTTTTTTTTTTCTTTTATCGGTGAGAAATATTCGCGCGAAAGATTCACGATCGTTGAGCGTGCACGATGTCGAAGAAGTCGTTAAATGACCTACTCGTTGGCTGCCTTGCTGTCAACCGAGTTATGCCCTTGCCATCTGCGGACGACTACCGGTTCTATATCGTGCGGAAATGGCATATAGACTACTCTTCTTATATGGATCCTCCTCCATTGACGATCTTTGTCGTTTAAGGAGCCATTTTTTATCGACAATGAATTTTCCTTCCGTGCAACGACAACGACGAAGTCCAACACTCACACACACACATATTTAAACATAGACAAGCAAAATCGTCGGCTTCTCGATTTTCAAACGAGAATTCTAAACGTCGCGCCTTGCACTTATATACTCAATATGCCAATAAATGGCACATTTCTTATTCCTATTCTCTGTGATAAATTGACGCCTCTCTTTTTTTTTATAGTCGCTTAGTTTTCTGATGCTTCAAATCTTTTCCTCTTTTGTTAATTGTGTTTTCTTGTACTTATTCAATTTTTTCTTCAATTCCCAAAAAAAAATTATTCATGTGTTTCTTTCCTAAACGTAAAATAAATATAAGTAATTATTTTACCATTTTTTGTTTTTTTTCGGTTTATTTTTTTTATTTCAAAAAATGATTATTAATGAGATTCTTTCCTAACACACAAAATACATGTAACTATAATTATTTAATCACCAATTTTAATTAACTAATAATAAACAAATATTTATTTGTGTGTCGAACAATTTTTGTTTAAATCGAAAAATGTATATTTGAACCAATGTATTTTAATTTTAATCATTCAATTTTTTATTTGAATCAAATTCTAATTAAATAATTCAAAAGGGAATTATTATATTTAATTAGCAATTATTTGTTACGAATAATTATTTAGCTACTTATTTAAAAAAAACAATTGTTATTTGAATAAAGTAAAGAGTAATAATTAAACGGATAATTTTTCCGTTTTAATCAAATACCACTTTAATGTTAAATAAATATTTATCTGTATCAAATAATTGCTAATTAAATAAAATAATTCCATTTTTAATTAATTAACTTGGTTCAAATAAAAAATTTTGAATTACTTAAATAAAAAGTTGAATGATTCCAATTTTTAAAAAATTGATGAAAATATATACTCTATTTGATTTATACAGAAATTATTCAATTAACAATTACTTGATACAAATAAACATTTATTTAAAACAATTTCTTTTTTATCTGTATAAATCAAATTATTAACTGAAATAAAGTAATAAGTGTTTTTATTTCAAGTACAATTTAATTTATTCAAATAAAAATAAAATAAATACAAATAAATAGATACGAATAAAATAAAAATCAATAGATAGAAATAAATATTTGTTTAATTAAAACAAATAAATATTCGGTAATAAATAATTTTTTTCAATTGTCGAGTAGTCGATTATTATTTTTATCAAGTAAATTTTTGCTTTTCTCTGAGCTAAAAAAACAATTTTAACCAAGCTCAACACATCAATATTGTTCTTTATTTTATAAAAAAAAACATTTTCTTTTTTCACTTTTCAACTTAAGTGACAAAAAATAATTTCTCCTTACTTAAAAAAAAAAATTTCACTTAAAAATGGTTGAAATAGCTGCTGTAAAAAGGGCAAAATCCAAGTTTTTAAGCAACGTCACGTTCTGAAAACAGATTTTAAAAGAATATGAAGCACTTCAAACAGTGTACATATATGTATAGAACACAAACTTTAGAATCGTTTCTAAAAATCTTTTATAACACATACAAGCAAAAAAAAAAAAACTTCTTGCTTGTAAAATTTTTGCTTCTAGATAACATTATTTTTTAAGCACCCAAAAGATATTATTTTAAACATCAAACTTTTTTTTCTGTTTTAAAAATTTAAAACTAAATTTTTCACAAATCAAAATTTATTCCCAATTTTTGCTATTAATTATTCTTATTTGTCGAAAGGAAAAGAAAAAAATTTCCTTCTTTAAACTTCTTCAGTATATTCTTATAGAAACAAGTTCTCCCGCAACTGACGTAAGACCATTGCAAAATGTAGTTTGCCAGAAATGGCTAACGACGTCAAAATATTATTGAAGGAGACAGCAAATTGCATCGTTTTTATAATGGAAGAAGACATTTCAAAATGAGAATGTCGCTAAGACAGGAAAAAGTGGAACATTTTAATATTTCATCAAAATGCATTTTTTTTTTTTTTTATTTTTTAATATGCAAATGAGAAAAATGTCATTTCGTGGACAATTTTTTTTTTTTGAAACTTATTACACCTGTTGAATATTCTTTTCTTTGTTTCACTTGTTTTTGTAAGGAGAGAAAAGATAAGGGAACTTATTTGTTAATGGTATAAAACGATTTACAAATTTTATGAGAGGGATAAATTTAATTAAATAACATTCCTGTTCATTACACGCTGCTATAAGGTCATTAGAGAGATCTCTTTCAGCTATTTTAATCAAGGATGTCTATCAGACTGGTTTCAATTTTTTTTTTATCTTCTTTCATTTTTTTTTTTTTTTTTTTTTTTTTTTGTTTCCCAAATGAGTCAACACAATGCTGTTTCACTTGGAATATATATTATAAATTAGCCTTCCTTGGAATTTTGTTTCACCGCCCACCGGAAAGATGCAAAGCCTCAAGAATTTAAGCAATGATGCTGGGCTGTCAGTTGTGGTCAAAACATTAAATTTATATAATATTAACATTGGTTTTCTTTATAACTTTCTCTCTCACCTTTTGCTATTATATTCCAATTCGAGGAATTGCTCCCACCTTTTTTGTATAGTGTTTTCTTTTTTGAAATTTAAATACTAATTTAGTTTCGCGATTTTTTTCTTATTTCTTAACATTTAATTTAATTTTAATATTTTGAACTTCGATATTCAACTTAATAGGGAACTATTATTAATTCGCGCGCTGCTAACTTCTTACTACCTTTTTAAAATAAAATTAGCAATTTTGAAAATAATAGAATTTAAAAATTTTCTAATTTAAATGTTTGTTGAAAACACTAAAAAAATTCAATTTTGGAGAAATTACAAATAATTGCAGAAATTCAATTATTTTCAAAAAAAATAAAATTCTTATAAAATTCAACCATGTTGAAAATTTTTAAAAACTTCTCGTAAAAATCCCAATTATATTTATAAATAACAAAATTCTTCTCGAAGGTTCAATTATTTTCATAAACGTCAAAAAAATTATTGTCCTAATTTTAATAATTTTCAAAAAATTTTCTAATTTCAATGATTTTCAATATTTACTATTTCAATAAAATTTCCCAAAAAGAATTCTAATTTTAATTAATATTTTACTAAAATTTCACAAAACAATTCTATTCTTAAAAAAAAATGTTAAAAAATTCCTCTCAAACATTCAATTATTATAAAAAATATTAAAATTTTTCTAAGAATTCAATTATTTTCAAAAATAATAAAATTCTTTACAAAATTTCAATTATTTCAAAAATTTTAATCACAATTCTTGTAAAGAATTCAAATTTTTAATAAGTAATTAAATTTTTTAGGGGAATTCAATTATTTTTGAAAATGTCAACAAAATTCTGAATAAAAATTCAATTATTTTCATAAATAAGAAAATTCTTCGATGGAATTCAATTATTTTCAAAGATTTAAATCAGAATTCTTTACAAGAATTCAATTATTTTTATAAATAAGTAAATTTTTTTAGGGGATTTCAATTATTTTTATAAATAATTAAATTTTTCAGGAAAATTCAATTATTTTTGAAAATGTTAACAAAATTCTTCATAAAAATTCAATTATTTTAATAAGTAAGAAAATTCTTGTGAGAAATTCAATTATTTCAAAGATTTTAATTAATTTTTTAAAAAGAATTCAATTAATTTCATAAATAATAAAATTCTTCTGAGAAATTTAATTATTTTCAAAAATAATAAAATTATTTGCAAAATTTAAATGATTTAAAAGATTTTAATCAAATTTTTTTGGCAAGAATTCAATTAATTTTCTAAATAATAACATTTTTCTGAAGATTTTAATTTTTTTTTTTTTGAATTAAAATCGATGCAAAAATTCAATTATTTCTATAAATAATGAAATTCATTGTTGGGTTTCAATTATTTTTTCATACAATTTTAAATGAATTCTGCGAAAAGTGGAATTATTTTAAAAAAATTTTATTAAAATATATTTATAAAATAAAAAATCTGATTTAAAAACAAAATTGATTTTTTCGAAAAAAATTTTAAATAAAGTAATATAATTTTCAAATAATTGCAGAAATTCAATTATTTGAAGAAAAAATAAAATTCTTCTTATAAAATTCAACTATGTTCAAAATTTAAAAAAGATTTCTCGTAAAAAACCCAATTATCTTTATAAATAACAAAATTCTTCTACAAATTTCAATTATTTTCATAAATGTAAAAAAAATTCTTGTCCTAATTTCAAATATTTTCAAAAATAAAATGCATTTTTCTAATTTTAATAATTTTCAATATCTACTATTTTAATAAAATTTCCCAAAAAGAATTCAATTATTTAAAAAAAAGTTTAATAAAATTTTATGCAAACATTTAATTATATTCATAAATAATAAAAATTTGACTGCAATTCAATTATTTTCATAAATAATAAATTTTTTTTAAGGAATTCAATTATTATTTTCATAAAAAATAATTTAAAATTCTAGAAAATAATAATTGAATTAAAATGATGGAAATAATTTTGATGAAGTTACAGTAACAAATATTTTTAAATGAATTATTCTTTTTTATTCATTTATTTTTTTTTTTTTGATAAAGATTCAATATTCGTTGTATAAAAATACAATTAAATTAAATAGTCAAATTTCCCAAGAGCAATTTTTTTTAACCATATTCACATAGAGAATAAGATAAAATTACCAAATAATTTATTTTTATAATTTTCAAAAAAATATTTTGCAGAAAAAAATAAATGACAGTTTCTGATGATTACATTAAACTCGGAATTATATATTTAACTGCGTAATGAGTGAAAATAATCGCACTCTTAAAAAAAAATACCTCACACATACAAGTGATGTTATATTCGATATGACGTGCCACCTCAAAAACACATGCACCTGTCAAAAAAACCATAATTAAATGCAATTGAGGCGAGAATAAATGTTTAAAATTTTATATATTCCAAAGCCGATTTCTATACGTTTAAAATAAAAGTTTGAAAGTAATATGCACTTATTATTTCAATTTTGTATGGTTATTTTTTTTTCTTACTTCAAAAAAAAAAGAACGAAACTTTCAAAGTACGGCAATTTTCTGTTATATACGCATATAGATATATAGATATAATACATATATATACACACGAGGCAAATTAAAGGGTGGCATGCCATAAAGGCATAAGCCACATTCTCGCGAGAAAGGAATTATTATATATATAGTGTAGAGCGAAAAAAAAAGAAATGGCTAAAAATTAAAATTTAACTACCGATCAATTCCTTTTAAACGATCCATTAATGATATTTTATTCAATGTTTTTTTTTTATATAATTAGTGAGCGGTTTTTTCTTTCTTATTATATATTCGGGGATAATTTACATATATATGTTTATTTATTGTCCTGTTAATTGAGACTGTCAATGATTTTAAACCAAGAATTTGTTCGGTAATTAAAATTATATTGAACAATTACAAAACGATGTACATGAATTGCAAATAGATATTAATTAAATACTAATTATTGGTAACTACTATTGTTTAGAACATCTATTGATTGAAACCACTTTTGTTTTGTGTCATTAATTAGAATTTCCATTATTCGCAAGTGTCGATATTTTAAATTCTGTTTTTAATGGAAAATAGTAATTGTAACTTTTATTATGCACTTTTGTTGTAAAATCTAAATTTGTTCTTAATTTCTGTTCATTTCCGTGAGAAAATTTCTTCTCGCTTCCTTATTTACTTTCTGTTCTTTTTATTTTAATGTTTTATTATTTGCTTCCTTTACTATTTGTCTGGTTATTTTATTATTTAAATATATAAAAAATGTTTATTATTTAAATATTCAAAAAAATGTTTATTATTTAAATATTCAAAAAATGTTTATTATTTAAATATTTTAAAAAATGTTTCTTTTTTAATTTGTTATTTTATTATTTATTTACTATTCCCAGGAGTAAATTTTGCAACATCCGAAGTAAAGTTTAAGAAATTTTACTAAAATTTACCTCGAAATTATATTAAGATTTACTATTTATCGAAAATAGTAAAATTCACTATACTTCTGGAAACGAGAAAAATTGACAGAAATGTCCGAAGTAGAGTCTAAGAAATTTTAATAAAATTTAGCTCGAAATTACATTAAAATTTACCATTCTCGTCGAGAATAGAAAAATTTACTTTTTCTGCGGAAATAAGAAAAATTGAAAGAAATTGTCATAAATTATAAATTTGTTTTTCCTATAAAAATAATCGGAATCCTTTTCAATGAATCGTGGTGTTTATATTTTTAAAAATATTAAAATTGGATTTATTAAAAGTATAAGTGAGACAAATTTAGTTTCTCGTAATCAGTCAATACTTGAACAGTAAACGCAATGATCTCTTGAGTGAAGATCTATTTTTAGTTTTTTTTACTGTCATTCTAAAATGATATCAACTATAGAGTAAAATTATATTTAACTAAAATCAATTATTCTCTTAAAATGAAGAGAAAATGAAAAAAATTTCACTGGAAATTCTCCGAGATTGTATTATAGTTGTATTAGGGAAAATAACTTTATCTTGTCGAGCTTTTCGTTCTCGTTTCAGTTTGTCAAAGGAATATAAATAAATAAAGAAATTTGTCACTATACTCTTTCTTTGTAACATGAATATTTTAAATTATTTTCCTTCTTAACAACGATTTGATGTTGCTATCAATATTTTTGAATTCTATTTTGAAAATTTGCCTTCTTTGAATGTTGTTTCTTTTTGTCTTTTCAATTAATCAACTTGGCTTATTAATAGTACAAGATTTGAAAGACAGAAATATCTAGTTGTCAATTTAATACATCAATATTTGGATAATAAATAATTACCTATTGAATGAAAAATTATTTTTGTCTTTTACTTGTTATTATTTTATTCATCTCTTGTTTTAAATTTAAATTCTCCTCCTCCGTTGACGAATTTATTTACATTTTTATTTTATTATTTACTTATAGAATGTAAGATTTCATTCAAAGGCGAAGTGTCACTTTCTGACATCTGAAGGAAAGTTACACGAGTTAAAAATGGCGGGAAATTTAAATTTTTTTGGTCTGTTGATAAATTTTTCTTTTTGAGAATCAAAAAATCTTTATTGTCATTGTTTTTATTTTAGTCATTTTTTAAATGGTTAAACTTGAAGATACTTGAATTTGACGTTGACTTTTAGTAAAAATCTATATTTTTTTCAGGGTTTTTAAGAATCGAAAAAACTTTATTGTCATTGTTTTCATTCCTCTACAAAGAATTACAGGGTAAAAATTTAATTTAAAAAAATTATTGAAAATTAAATTTTGAATTTCGCGCCACTACAAATTCCATAACGGTCCAACAGATGTCAGGAAGGTGCGGCTTATTGTAACAAAAATTGATGAAGAAAGAGGAGCAAGTATCATCAAGTTTCTTCACTCCCAAATTCATTAATTCTTCTTTATTTTTGCCAAAGGAAATAAATTCCTTCAAATTTGCCATCAGTTTAACCTATAGAGACCTATTAAGATCTTTTTAAAAAAATTTACTCCTTTTTTAAAAGCGGATATTGTTTGCATAGTGAATACAGGTTCATTCTTCTTTTTCCGCGTGAAAAAGAAGTTAATTTATTTTCTTATTTCCTAGAATAAGAAGTTTAGTATTTAAATTTCGCGCCACTACAAATTTCCCACTGGTCCAACAGATGTCAGGAAGGATGCTTGTATAACGAAAATTGAAGAAATAACAACTACCTTTCTTCACTCCCAAATTCATTAAATTTTCTCTTTTTTTGACAAAGGAAGTAAATTTCTTCATATTTACAACATATTACCCTAGAGTCCTGTAAGATATTTACCGATTTTCCCGATTAAATTGAATTTCGCGCCACTACAAATTTCGCAACGGTCCAAAAGATGTCAGAAAGGTTGCTTGTAACAAAAATTGATGAAGAATAAGAGGAGCAAGTATCTCATCAAGTTTCTTCACTCCCAAATTCATTAATTCTTTCTTTTTGCCAAAGGAACTAAATTCCTTCAAATTAACCATTAGTTTAACCTACAGAGTCCTGTTAAGATCTTTTTAAAAATTTTACTAGTTTCGTAAAAGTAGATTTTGTTTGTAGTAAATACTTCTTCATTTTTCTTTTTCCATGTGACAAAGAAGGGAATTTTCTATTCTTATTCCCCAGAAGAAGAAGTTTAGTATTTAAATTTCGCGCCACTACAAATTTTGCACCGGACCAACAGATGTCAGGAAGGATGCTTGTACAACGAAAATTGAAGAAAATAGAACAACTACCTTTCTTCACTTCCAAATTCATTCATTTTTCTCTCTTTTTGCCAAGGGAAGTAAATTCCTTCATATTTACAACCTATTAGCTTAGAGTCCCGTAAGATATTTTCCAATTTTCCCGATTAAATCGAATTTCGCGCCACTACAAATTTCGCAACGGTCCAACAGATGTCAGGAAGGTTGCTTGTGACAAACATTGATGAAGAAAGAGAAGTTTTAATGAATTTGGGAGTGAAGAAAGGTGGTCACCTTTCTTCACTCCCAAATTCATTAAATCTTCTCTTTCTTCATCAAAAAAAAATAAATTCCTTCAAATTTACAATCAGTTTAGCCTATTTAGAGTCTCCAGCAAGATCTTCCAGAGATTTTGAAACAATTGAAAGCAAGTTGTCGTCGTCGTAGTCTCGGAAGTTACCGCCTAGCGGTTATCATAGGAAGAGAGCAAGAGTACCAGAGAGAGATCCCCGCGAACTCCTTCAGAGTGTGTAGTAGAGTTCGCCTTCGAAACATTCGAGTAGTGATAGTGTTGGTGGGGAAGTGAGTGAGGGAGGGGGGGGGGAGAGGCTAAGGGTGCAATCCACCATGGAAGGGATAGGTAGCATGGTGCACTGTCGAGTCGATGCAAGGGCAAGAGAGACAAATGTACAGCCGGTGTGAGAGTAAGTGAGAGAGTCGAGAGAGAAAAGGGCAGAGAATAGTGGGGGGGAGAGAGAAAGAGAGAGAGAGTGGAGCCACTGGGTTCTACGCTCATCCGAATAGGTGGGGGGAATCAGGTTATGCATGGTGGGGGGAGCGACGCTCTCCCGTTCCTTTCGTCAGTTAGTTTTGCCGTTGCCTCCGTGGGGAGAGGATTGGTATTCGTGTGTGATTTTTTCTCGTGCTCCGAAATCTTCTCTTTTTTAAAATCCCCCACACACACATAATAATTCGTGAGAGATCATTCGCGCCCGCTATTCAGCGTTCGATCAAATTTTTATTTTCCCATTTAATTTTGAATTGAAAAATTTTTTTCTTCACATTCTTTGTAATTTCCAAATGTCCCAAATGTAGTCGCGCGTGTTTGACTCCCAAAATTTTGCCCACCCAAAAATTAAAAAAAAAAAGTGTTTTTAAAAAAGAAAACCTTGTGATTGTGTCGCGTGGTTTAAAGAAGTTTTAAAACTCGTGCTAGTGCTTCCTTACTGTGTTGAGTAATTACCAAAAAAAAAAAAAATCAAACAAGGACCAGGATTTAATATTTATGGATTATTCCTTGTTCTAAATCTCCCTCCTAAAACATCTACACAGTTCTTACGAAGGATTAAAGTGCAATTTTTGAAGGATTGTGAAAAAAAAATTCTAGTGGTTCTTTTTTGGATAAAAGAAAGTGATTTTTTTTTTTAAATTGTGACAAGTGTGTTTTAAGCTGTACGATGGACTTGGTGTATTTATCTGGAGTTTTTCAAATTGTAAGTAGAAGATGAATTTTTTTTTCTAAATCGGGCGTTTTAAAAAGATCCGTCGGATGATGGAGATTCAGGCTATGTGGTTGGTTGGTTGCCAGTTGTACCGCACACCTTGTATCGAAAAACAAAACTTTTATTACCCTTCTAAGTATTTTAGTTTTACAATGTGAAAGTTTTACAATGTCCGAAAATGAATTTGGATTTGCTAGTTACAATTCTTACCTGTCGGGTCCTCCTTTTTTACCTGGTGCAATCAATAGTTAATACTGGGTTTTTTTTGATAATAAATGGCGTATTCTAATTTCGAAATATCGAAATACTTTTTTCAATACAGTGCTCTTCCGTTTCGAATAACTTTATTATTAGTGCAAAGGGACTATTTTTTTATCCTCTTTGTTTGGTTCTAATCGCATTAAAAAGCAGGACAGCGGGATAATTTGTGTCGGTTCGTGGAAAATTATATACGCAGGTATATCATTATAGTCAAATAAATCATATGTCCGTTTACTAAAATGTATCATGCGTGCTTGAATATTCATGATTGGCCGTACATCCAATTCGGACGACGAACTGAAAATAGTTTTTCAATTAGTATATTAATTTAATTTATATATTTCGTAAATTTTCCTCCCGGTGGTTAAGAACCAAGAATTTTTTTATTTCTTCTTGAAAGAATTAAGTTTTCTTCGACCGTCAATTAAAATTTTGACAAAATTTGTCATAGTTTCTTGTGAATATTTTCAAAATGTTTCGTAACTATTTTAACGAAACTATTTCGGTGCATTTGCGTTGTAAATTTTGCTCTACAACAATTTTCGAAGATTAAGCTTTATATTTTTGTTGGTGTGAAAAACCTCGCTATAACTAGCGGTAAAAATTTCCAGATAAACAAACAGTACAACTTCATCGGATTTAACTTAAAATGTTTCAATTTGTATAGATGAAGAATTTTCGGTCAGTCTGTATAGAGGACAGGGGAGTCGGCGCTGCACATTTTCTATTGTAAAGTGACCTTTTTTCAATGGTAGGGCCTTGTCAGGTAGTCGGTCCACACTATCCAAGGCTATCCAAGAAACCGAATTCAATGACGTTAGTTATAGGCCTTTTAAACTTTTACCCAAAAAAGAAAAAGATTTTTTTTCCTTTTCTAAAAAATAAAACTGTTAACGATGTGTTGATTTTGAAAAACGATTTTCTTTTTCCTTATGGAAAGTATTTTTTTCGAGGGGGTGAAAAATTGTTAGTTCCAACTCTGGAAATCAAATGATTCGTGTGTGCTAAGATTTCTACTTCTGTGTCTCTCTTCTTTTCTCCGAGACGAATACGAAAAATAAATGAAAAAGCCATTTCGTCGTTTGCTCGGCAGCATCTCGAAACGAGTTTGTCTTCCAGAGCGTTTGTGTTGACTTTGTTTTTTTTTCGAGGATTTTTTTCTTTTTGATCCTTTATGTTGCGCGAAGGATACGAAGTTGTCCTGTCACAGTAAAGAAACCGTTAGGTTCGTTAACTGCGATTAGAGGAGGCGGGCGAGGAACATTGAATTTCAAATTCATCTTTATGCGTTTACTCCGATTATCCTGCCCCCTCTCTTTTCAATATATACTGAAATTAACGAGCATTTATCAAAAAAACATTTTCCAACTCGTTAGACGGGAAAATAATTCGTGTACATATAATAAAGTTGCAGAGTCAATTTTATCGGCGAGACAGTTTATATTATATTTTATCGTAACAACTCTATAAGCAAACAAAGTAATTAATGTGAATCGCTTAATCCAAAACGATATCAAGTACTTAGGAGTGTGTATAAATTGTCATAAATTAGTTATCCTTAATAGTTGAGTCGAGTAATTTCGAAAGAATTTTCCATTTATGCTCAAGTTTGAAAAGTTGTTTTTGCTTTTTTCACCTCGTAACATTTTTTCTGTCAATTTTTACTTTTCCTTTTTTCTGACTTTTTTACTTTTTCTTTTTTCTCTCTTTTTCACTTATCTTTTTTTCTGTCTCTTTTTACTTTTCCCTTTTTCTATATCTTTAAATTTTTGTCGCCTAATTTCTGTTTCGAAAAGAAATATAAAATTCCGAATATTTCTTCGCTCGTCAATTTCGATTTGGGATAAGAAAGTGTCTCCTTTCAATAAGCAGAAAATTGGATAAACGAAATTCCAACTCGAGATATGAATTATCTGTAGAATTATCAAATAGCATATATATATATATATATGAACTGAATGTTGTTCATGATTCACCATTATATTTCGATTCTCGCTTTCCAACTGTCTCTCCTCTGTCACTTTTTCTACAGGTAATAATAAATTTTTAAAATCCTTTGATTTCACACAATTCCATTTTGTCTCTCATATAGCCAAGTGTCGATTCTGTCTGCAAATTGTCACTCTTTTTTTTTATTATTAACTTGTGTCGATCATTTGACATCCAAGATTCAAATGAATTTACTTCTTATAAATTAAAATAATAGTAAACCTACTATTAAATTACTTTTTAATTAAAAATTTCAGAACAATGAACGAAATTTTTGAAAATGTTTCTATTTGACAAAAAATTGCGTTAATTTGAACCTTTAGAATTTTTGGAGTAATTTAAATTTAATAAATTGGTTTATAGAATTTTAGTTAAAAACACTAAAAAAAATTGAATTTTGGAGAAGTTACAAATAATTGCATAAATTCAATTATTTTCAAAAGTAATACAATTCTCCGAAGAAATTCAATTATGTTAAAATTTTTTTTCAAATTCTCGTAAAAATTTCAATTATCTTTAAAAATAATACAATTCTTCTCCGGAATTTAATTATTTTTAAAAGTTTTTATAAAATTCTTGTCAAAATTTTAATTATTTTCAAAAAATTTCTTCAATTCAATGACTTTCAATTTCTATTATTTTCATAAAATTCTCCAAAAGAATTCAATTATCTTTAAAAAATTATGATAAAATTCTACGAAAACATTTCATTATTTTCATAAATAATAAAAATTTCACAGAAATTCAATTATTTACAACTTTTTTACAAATAAATTTCGTCGTAATAATTCTATTATTATAAATAATCAAATTTTTCACAGGGATTCAATTATTTTTAATATAATTTTAATCGAAAATCTCGAAAAATGAAATTATTTTCAAAATTTTAAAATTTTTTGCAAAATTTCAAATATTTTCAAAAATTTTCACCAATGTAATGATTTTTGATATCTGCTATTTTAATAACATTTTACCAAAGAAATTAATTATTTTCTTAAATAATAAAAATTACACAGGAATTCAATTATTTACAAATTTTTTTTTTATAAATTTCTTTGCAATAATTCAATTATTATTTTCATAAATAAGAAAATTCTTTTTAGGAATTCAATTATTTTTAAATATAATAAATAAATATAATAAAGAATCTTCAATAAAAATTTATTTCAAAATAAATTTTAGTTAAAATTAAATTTTTAATAAAAATTTATTTCAAAATGAATTTTAGTTAAAATTTTCAATAAAAATTTATTTTAAAATGAATTTTAGTTAAAATTTTCAGTAAAACATGATTTCCAAATGAATTTTAGTTAAAATTTTTAATAAAAATTTATTTTAAAATGAATTTTAGTTAAATTTTAAATAAAAATTTATTTCAAAATGAATTTTAGTTAAAATTTTCAATAAAAATTTATTTCGAAATGAATTTTAGTTAAAATCTTCAATAAAAATTTATTTCAAAATAAATTTTAGTTAAAATTAAATTTTTAATAAAAATTTATTTCAAAATGAATTTTAGTTAAAATTCTCAATAAAAATTTATTTCAAAATAAATTTTAGTTAAAATTTTCAGTTAAAATTTATTTCAAAATGAATTTTAGTTAAAATTTTTAATAAAAATTTATTTCGAAATGAATTTTAGTTAAAATTTTCAATAAAAATTTATTTCAAAATAAATTTTTAGAAAAAATTGAATTTTGAAAAGGGTTCAAATTAAAATCATTAAGAATCTGAATTTTTCATACTTTTAACTAACAATTTTGTAGAATTAAATTGTAAACAAATATATTTCAAAGTAATTAAATCGATTATTAAAAATAATTGATTTAAGGAAGAATATTAGTTAAAAATTCAAGAAAATAATAATTGAATTAAAATGATGAAAATATTTTTAAAGAACTTACAGTAATAATATTTTATAATATAAATTATAAAATAATAATTTTATCACTCAGTCATTTTTAATTATTATAAAACACGAAGAAATCGATTACTCCGAGTTTTCAACTCGGAGTGATCGATATCTTTGTGTTTTATAATAAATATAAAGTGAGAAAAAAGGAAAATTAAATTTTTGTGTCATGTAATAAGTAACAATATAATAATTGCAGTAATAAAATAATTTCCGTGGAAAAATTAGAATTTGCAGAAACCGTTCCTACATACATACATATATATATATATATATATATATATATATATATATACGATTAAGAATATTTTTCTATTCGGCATAAAATGAAATTAAAAGGGACAATTTAATTACAGTGAAATTTTTAATTACTGGTAATGCAGCTGTTTTCTTATAATATGAGTATATTATTCTTTTAAAGAGAGTTTTGTTGGGAATAGTGTGTGTATGTGTGTGCGTAATATTTCAAGAAATGTGCGTGCATATGAAAAAGAACTATTCTCTCTTTCTGTGTTCCCCTTTTTTTTTTTTTTTTTGAAAAAGGCGACCGTAATAATAAAATTGTGTTTAAGCCGCAACGCGTCGAACGTACGGTGCCGATAAACTTAGTAATAGCAGAAAAATTACTGCGATTAAGGCAGAAAACATCCAGTAACCGGCGTTTTCTCACAACACCTGCGAATTACCGCGTAATTGCAGCGCCTTCCATCCACTGGCTATTCGTTCATGGGAACTTAAGGTGGGTTCATTGTCTAACGTTTCAAAGTAACCCTTGCGCGCCTATGCCTGCCTCTCTCGCGGGGAGAGTCTGTCGCGCAAAAGGCGCACGTAAATCTTCATATCGAATCGGAAATTAGTGCTAAACCGCGAGAGTTGTATCCGCGAGTATTCCCCCCCCCCTCTCTCTATCTCTCTTCCTTTTTCTCTTTGCTCCCTTTCTTCTTTTTTCTTTATTTCCTTCTTTTACTCTTTCTCTCCTTCTTTTTTCCTTTTCATCTCTTTTTTTTTTCTCTCTTAATTTTTATTTTTCTTCTTGCCATCACGCGAGAAACCTCTTCCCGATATACCAATACACGATATTTTGTGTTACAATTTCTCTCTCAAAGAAATTAACTGAGTATTTTATAATTCGGTCCTTTCTACTTATGCGGTATAACTTGCCGCTCGAGTGTAAAAAAAAGAAACATTTCCGTTATTTCGTAATAGGTTTTTTTTTTCGGGTGGAAATTTCAAAGGGGAAGAATTCCTTTTAAAAAGTGCTTTAAATTGGTGTTAAATAATGACTGACGTAAGAAAAGATGATTTTTTTCTGTATCAAGAGGTTTATTATGGAGAATTTAATAAATTTTTGACTCATTTTAATTTTTTTTTTTTTTGTAAAAAAATACATATCCAATTACTTGTGGGAAATTTTTTTTAGTAACAAATAATTGAATATTAGTTAAACACAATATATTGTTAGTTTAATAAAACTGATTTGTAAGTTAAAAATTATTTTTTATTGTTGTTAATATTATTATTAGTATTATTAATTTTTATTAATATTATTAATTTCTATTATCAATACTATTGTTATTACTATTCACATTATTGTTAGAACTGAGTAATAATAATTTTAAACAATTTATGTCTAACTAAATAAGACTAAGCGAGAATTTGATTTAATTCTCCAGTGTTAATATAGGCAGAAAACGTTTATTTCTTTAGAAAAATAAAATGAATTTCAAATATAATAATGAAAGTGGAAATGCAATTTTTATTTTGAGTTGGAAATGATATTTTCAATCGCGAAAAATGTACACTTTTGCTGTATATATATACGTATATATATAAATGATGAACGCTGAAATTGAATTAAATCCTTTTCAACAGAGAAATTATTTGCTTGATTGGGCTAATATTTGAATCCCAAAGTGGAGATTAACAGTGAATCAAATAAAAATTATGATCATTCGAATGTTGATGAGAATTTTAATATAATGCTTTTAATCGATTATTGAATATGATGAATTATTGAAAAAAAAAGAAGAGAAAAAAGGATATTTGCTAAAAAGCAAATAATTATCAAAAAAAGGAAAATAATTACTATCAAAAAGCAAATTATTACTAACAAAAAGCAAATGATTATTAACATAAAAAGAATTGCATTATTATTTAAAAAAAAAAAAAAATTTGCATTACTTAAAAAACTATCTACTATTTTTAATTATCTTTTACTTTTTTAAACGTTGCACATTTTTTTTTCTTCGTTTTTAATTACACGTCAGGACGTTCAAAGCATTTTCTTTTTTCTACCGAGTTATTAAAAAATATTTTTAAAACTATTTTAGCGTGAAAGAAGAATGCCATAGAAAGTTTATGGTAATATAAGTCTGTATATAGTGGTCGTAGGTAATTATACGTATTAGAGGTAATTTGTTTCAATATGAATATATAGAAAAAAAGAAGGTGGGGTTTTTAAAAAAGAACTGAAAAAGTTGTGTATATAGTCTTTTTCGTAATGAGAAATATTTTATTAGAAAATTTTTTAAAGAACCTTTGTTAATTAAAAGTTACTTTTTTAATATAAGAAAAAGCAATTGAATATAGTACCTGATTAATAGTTATAATTATAATAATAACAACAATAAAAGTAGTAATAATAATGATGAAAATAATAATAATAATAATAATAATAATAATAATAATAATAATAATAATAATAATAATAATAATAATAATAATAATAATAATAATAATCAGAATAGTAATAATAATAGTTATATTAATAGGAATATAATAATAGTTAATTAATATAATATTAAAAATAGTGGAAAAATTATTTTAATAAATAAATTTTTATTAAATAGATTTTTTATAAATTTTTATAAATAGTATTTATAATAACGATAATAGTAATAAAACTTTGATGGTTTGTTTTTTGTAACACGTCACATATATAGAAGTTGGACAAAACAAAATTACACAGTAATAATGAAAGTAAATAGAAACCGATGAATATGTAGACTATGCCTATGCGTATTTTACACATGTTGAGTCTACAGCCCAACGTCCATAGAGCAAATATATCTACACGTGTCCAATTAGAAACCTGAAGCTATTCTCAGTACTTCAACAACAAATAATTGCTACTTCGATAAATTCACAATGTCACTAGAGAGAAATTGCTTTTTGAAAGTAGCGACGTGAAAATATCAAATTTTGATGAGCTAATCAATGATTAGAATTACGTAATATTTTTTTCTTTTAAATCCGGAGAAAAAAGGCGAAAAAAATTTAATTAATTGGTTTCATTAAAAATTAAATTAATAGTTTAATTAAAAAATTATCTCAATAAGTTTTATTAGAAATTTAAATTAATTAGTTTAATTAAATAATAAATTAATTAAATATTAAATTAATTAAATTAAATAATTAAATAAATTAAATTAGATAATTAAATAAATAAATTAAATTAATTATTAATTAAGTTAATTAAATTCTAATAATTAACTGGGAATTTAAATTGTGAAATTTAAAGTATCATTCCAATCGATAATTGAATAATGTTGATTTCTCATATTCTCGTTTATTAATTTTATGCTGAGGACATTGAAATAATTTTTTTTCATTCTCATTATTCTTAAGGTCGAATTCTTTCTTCTTGCGCGGATATATTATAATCAGATGTTGATCAAGGTGCTTTAGAGGAGGTTTAAAATAATTTTCATTACTTTGTGGCAGTATTAAATATGGAACTACCATTAGTTATAATAGGATTACTTTGAATTACCATAATAACTGCAAATATTACTATTTTATACTACTATTGTTTCAAAGTGCTATCACTGTAAGCTCACATAGTTTGCAATTATCACTGTTTAAAACAAGTAACATTGAAAGTTGCGATTGTTAATTAAAACAACAAATGTAATTGAATACTTCTCGCTTAGATTTAGTTGTAAATCGAGAATTTATACGTTTTATTGGCCAGTGAAATTTCAATTAATACATTAATTTATTAATAGTCATTTAATTATATTATTTTATTAATATTAATTTAATGAGATTATTTTATTTATTAATTCGATTTTTATTGGAATTAAAGTGTAATTTCATGCAATTCCGGTCGGAACTATATGATTCGATTCAATTCCGAGAAAAAATGAGTTTTTAGGTTTAATTCGTATAAAAATTACCTGATTTTATTCGGTTTCTATCGAAACTACTTTATTTAATTTAATTCTAATTGAAACTACCTGACTGGATTCAATTCCTATTTCAATATTCGTATTAGATTCAATTTCGACAAAAACTACCTGATTCAATTCAATTCCCATTGAAAACATCTGACTGAATTCAATTTCCTATTTCAACATTCGTATTAGATTAAATTTAGACGAAAACTACCTGATTCAATTCAATTCCCATTGAAACTACCTGATTTACTTCAATTCCTCTTCTAACTACCTGATTGAATTCAATTCCTATGTTAACTAACTGATTTAATTAAATTCTTATTGTAACTACCTGATTTAATTCAATTTCTCTTTTAACTACCTGATTGAATTCAATTCCATTGTTAACTAACTGATTTAATTCAATTCTTATTGTAACTACCTGATAGAATTCAATTTTTAGTTAATTATCTGATTAAATCCATTTTCTATTGTAGCTACCTGATCGAATTCAATTCCTTTTTTAACTACATGATTAAATTCAATTCCAATGTTAACTGATTTAATTAAATTCTTATTGCAACTGCCTGATTGAATTCAATTCCAATATTAACTGATTTAATTCAATTCTTATTGTAACTACCTGATTGAATTCAATTCCTATGTTAACTTCCTGATTTAATTCAATTCCTATTGTAACTGCCTGATTGAGTTCAATTCCAATGTTAACTACTTGACTGGATTCAATTCCCACCGAAATCGTCGGATTCAATTTAATTCGTACCGAAACTTCCTAAACTTGAAAATTTACTAAAACTCCTCAATTAAACTAATTAACTAAATTTACTAATTTATGAATAATGAAATTTTTAATTTTTATCTTTATTGCGATAATGAATTTAAAAATGAAAGATTTTATTAATATTTTAAATTATCATTTAATAGTCCAAGTACATCTATATCGATTAAAGTCCTCAATTGAATGGCATTTTAGAGTGAAATTTGAATTTTAAAGGAAACCAAAGTGAAAAAAAATCCATATTCATTAATTCTAACGATCAACATTCCTTGTTGCTCTTCTGTCATTCAACTTCCCTCTAATGACCTTCAGTCGGCCTCACCCCCTCTCTCTCTCTCTCTGCTTCTCTCCCCCCTCCCTCTATCCGTAATCTCACATCGCTTCTAACGCTAATGAAGAAAAAAAAAAATACACGGAAATTTCTATAGTTTGTAATTACACTGGAGATCAATTTTATGAGTGCGCGTTTAAATTTGAAAAAGAGACGTTGCAAAGAATCTTACGAGTTTGAAAGATGTAATTAAGATTCTTTAAACGTATGTATACTTGTACATATATACACTTTCATGTATGTACAATTTTTACTTTTTACTTTTTTGTGTTCTTTTTTACTTTTTTTTATAACACGTTCTGACTTTTTGCTTTTTAATTAGTAAATTTTACCAATAAATAGTAATTTCTACTAATTTGTTACTAAAATTTATTAATTTAAAAGAATAAATTGAAAAAAGTCAAATTAGTAAACATTTTTACTAGTTTTTACTAATTTTTACTAACTTTTTTTTACTAATTCATTTTTACAACTCTCTAAACTTGAATTAGTAAAAATATTTACTAATTTGAAATAGTGGCTGACTTTTTGCTTTTGAATTAGTAAATTTTCCTAATAAATAGTTATTTCTACTAAATTTTTAGTAAAATTTACTAATTCAAAAGCAAAAAGTCAGTCACTAATTCAAATTAGTAAACGTTTTTACTAATTCAAATTTAGAGAGTAATTCAAATTGAAAGAGTACTATTTTGTTTAATAATTCTATTTTATTGTTTACTAAAATCGAAGATTAATTTTACTAAAATGATAGTAATTAAGAAAAGTAATTAATTGATTTCAGATAAAAATTACTGAATAAAAGTAAAAATTCTTATATTAATATTGTGAAAAGGTAAAATTATTTACTAATTCGTATTATAAAAGAATGCGTACAATATGCAGTTATTTGAAATTATTTTTTTTTGTAAAGTTTTGTATATTTTTTTTTGGTCTAGAATTTAATTTCGGTTTCTCTTTTTTAGCGACAGGCGGGCGCATGCGACACTAAAAGTAGAGTATTGTAGTTTAGACTCTTGGGAGTGTAATTTTGCGAGTAATTATCGCGAGTAATAATATTCTTGCGCGTAATGAACCATTTATATGATTAATAGAGGCCAGTAGTGCTCTTGCTTACCTTGGGCTTGAACCAAAGCCGATACGACGGCTCACGCTCCAGGTATGCTATTATCATAATTGCCGCCAATAACGGCCCATGATTGGCGCACTTGACGCTTTTCGACTGTTTCTTTTCGGAAGTTTAGCTCAACACCCAAGGATCGATTTGTGCCTCAATCTCCTCTCTATATACTTTTATTCTCTCTCTTTTCTTCAATCTTCTTTTATTTCTCTTCTCTCTCTGTTTCTCTCTCTCTCTCTCTCTCTTCTTTCCTTCAATCGCAGCCGCATCGATTTTTATTTTTTTTTTGCTTTTTTCCTCCTCTCTTTCCTTCTTTTCTTTTTCTTCTTTTCTGTTCTTTTTTCCTTTTCTTTTTCTACTTTTCTTTTCTTTTCCTTCTTTTCTTTTACTTTTCCTTCTTTTTTCTTTTTCTCTTTTTTCCTTCTTTCCTTTTTCATTCTTCTTATCCTCTTTTTTATTTTCCTTCTTTTTCCTTTTTTTGTTTTTCCTTTCCTCCTTTTCTTTCTTAAATTCTTTTTTTTTGTTTTGTCTTTTCCTTCATTTCTTTTTTCGTTTTCCTTCTTAATTTCTCTTGCTGGTTCGAGTTTCTCTCTCTCTTCTTTTTTTACTCAAAAAATTCTCTTGCACGCTGTAGAAAAAAGCCTGTTTATTGTAAATTTGCCTTTAAAGTTTAAAGAAAAGTTATTTTTTCGGAAAAGTATTTTTTTTTGCAGAATTTAACTTTAAAAAAGTTGATATTTTAGAAAGTATTTTTCGAATTTCGAAAAATTGAACAAAAGTTACGTTTCTAAATAAGAGATTAGAAGCAATTTGCCAAATACAGATTATAAAATAGAACCTCAAAGAAATTTTTTATATACAACTCTTCATTTCAACAAAAAAATGAAGCAAGAGTTGAAAATTTTTACTAAAACTTTAATTTTGAAAACTCTCGAGAAAGCAGGTCGAGACATTTTTGCAAATAGAGGGGGAAAAAAAGGAAATCGTGACCTTTAAGAGAAAGAGGAAAAAAAAGGTGCTCTCTCGAGTTTGCTTCAAGTCCCGTGGGTCGAGTGGAGGAATTACGTTCAAATTTTCCCAATTTTCCCCAAACGAAAAGTGGAGGGCGAAGTACCGAAAATATCTTCATTTTTTTGTCGCGCTTTAAAGGGAAAACTCGAGATTTCTACTGGAAAAAAAAAATATGTGACTTTTGTTAGTGAAGGAGTTTTTTTTTTTTTTTTTTTTTTGAAAAACATGAATCATTTCCGTTTCCACCCATTACTCCCTTCGAAACGACTCATTGATTTGACTAGTATGTCGCACAGACGAGTGCCTCGATCATGTCTCCGTCTTGTTCACATAGTCACTAGACTGGAAGTGTAATGTGATCAGCGTAAATCAATATCGCGAAATTTATTTTCAAAAACCTTATATATTAAAATAGACAAATTGAGAGAAATTTCGTTTATTTTTCTCTTCGGGAAGAAAAATTCGTCTGTTTGATTTTTTTATGTTTAAAAATTAAAAATTATGAAAGAAAATGTAAATTTTTTATTAGAATGATTTTAAATTGTCGTAAACTGCTTTGATTCAAATAATTCCTCGGAGATTCTGATAAATATTTATTTGATTAAGGTAAATATGATAAGTATAATTCTTAATTTAATATTTGATTTTTTTGCAAATAAATATTTATTTGCAAAAAAATCAAATATTAAATTAAAAATTATTTTTCCCCAATAGAAAATCTCCAATAGAAAAACGGAAAATTGCCAAAAAAAATTAATTTCTTCTCAAAGAAAAGAAACAACACCATTTTGATTCGCGTTCTATTTTTTTCCTGTCTGCGATATTTATAAAACTTATTATTCTATATCCAATAACTAGGAGAGTTTTATTTTTTCCAGTGGCAAGAAAAAAGATGAAAAAAAAAAAAAAAATTAATTATACAAGCTCCTGTGAAATTATACATTATCAGAATCTCTTTTGTACGATCGCTTCTGCCAGAAAACCTCTACAATTATTTTAATTGTATCCAAGCAATCACGAAAGATAATCAACTCTCATTCTTTCTCTCTCTGTCTACTAGGGGTGAGTCCTCGTTGCATTTCTTACTTTTTTCTTTTTTCATTTTTCTTTTTTTTCCCTTCTTTTAGTCTCTCTCTCTCTCTCTCTTTTCTTCCATTTCATTTTCTCTAAAAATTTATAGAACATTTGCGATGTCTGTGTGTTAGTGAGAGCGCAATAAATTTCTTTCCTCCTATATATCTTTCACACATTCATTTTGTGATGATTGTAAAATGGAAAATTACACTGTACGACTGGTCTATATAAATGAGGTTAAAAATAGCTCGTTTCCTAAGCTTTGATATCGTCGAAATCGATAATTCTATTCGTAATTGCTTTGCACTTGTTCGTCGGTGCTTGAACTCTCTAATCATTGAGTTAGAAACCTTCTAATCACGACACTAATATACTTGCCAATATATATATATATATATATATTGTCTGTATAGTCGCTATTTACGTTTTTATTTATCAAAAATAGAGTTGGTGTGTATAGTATATAATTTAGTCACTTGTAACAGTTCATTAATTTTCTATTTTTAGAATTGTCTACATAATTAATGAGTGTCGACAATTTTTTACATTTCTTTTTCGCGTTCTCTATGTTTATTTATTTTTTTCCATTTTGTATTTTTATTTATTTCCATTTTAGTTTTTTTTTATTTATATACTGTTTTTCTATTCTTATGTCTGTTTTTATTTTTATTCTTTTTTGCATTTTTATTTAGTTTCTACTTTAATTCCTTTTTCTAATTTTATTTATTTTCTATTTTTATTCTTTTTGTATTTTAATTTTTTTTCTAACTTTATTTCTATTTATTCTTTTTTTTTGCATATTTTTATTTAGTTTCTATTTTAATTCCTTTTTTTAATTTTATTTATTTTCTATATTTGTTCCTTTTTTTATGTGGATACCTTTTTATTTTTATTCCCTTTCTATTTTTATTTCTTTCTTTCCTTTTTCTGGTTTTCTATTTTTATTCCTTGAGTTTATATCTTAATTAATTAGGACTTAAATATTTTTGTACCTTTTACATTTGTAATAAATTTTTTTTTCGAGGAAAAAAATAAAATAAATACATAACGTCGAAAGTAGTAAAAAATATTAAATAATTTAATTAATAGTAGAGTTAAATTTTATTAATTATTGTTTTCAAACAATTTTCCAAAACTGGAACAAGAGATTAATTTCCGAAAAAAATTGAAATTCCCAAGACCATTTCTTTTCTCTATCGTATAATATAGCAGTAAAGATAAAAAAAATTTTATTGACACTGCATTGACTTTGCGAAATGTTATTTCCGATAATTACAATATCAGACAATTATAAACTTTGACCTCGTTTTCTCTCTCTTTCTTCCTCGAGTTAAAAAGAAATTAAGAAAGCCGATTAATAAACATCACTTATATATTTACGTAATAGAATCATTAGAGAATTTTTTTCTCCTCTTTCTCTTTTTTTTGATAAATGAAAATTTTATCGTGAAGGTTAAAATCAATATAAATGTAATTCATTTACACTTTTATGGTTATTGTATATTTATACGATATTTTTTTACGATTTCTCAAGGCGCATAATTATGCTAATCATGACCATAGCAATTAGCCCACTAAACCCATAAATCAGAGAGAAAATACAGTGGAATTAAATTTACGATTTTCAAAATCTGAAAAATTGATTTTTCTCTTTTAATCGGATAATAAATTTTATTTTTCTTCCAATTAGGAAATTTTTTTTTTTTGTAAATTATTTTATTCTTTTTTGAATGAAATTTTTATTGTTGGGGGAGAAAAAATCTCTTATTATTTTTGGGGGGGGGGGGGGAAATAAATTTTTATTTTTCACCTTTAAGGGAGTGGCTTTGAAAGCGTTGCAGCAACGCCCTATGACATGGAAACATGCGGTTAAAATGGAAACAGGTAAATGCTTTGTTAGAGAGGCGAGAAGGTTAAACGTAATAGCTATAAATACCTTGAGCAATATGCAGTGGCAGTAATGGTCCAGTGACTCGGATGTTTTTCTTGTTTTCTTTTTTTATTAAATTACCGAATGGGAGTAAGGTTTCTATTTTGGAATTTTATAGTGTCCTTTTGTGGAGGATAACTTGAAATTACTTGGTTTTCTGATTAGAAAAAAAAAGTCATCTCACTTAGGAAAAGTTTTCTACTACTGTTCTTCACTTGGTTTCTCTCAAAATCCTATTTCTTCCATTTCCTGTCTCTTTAGTCTCTCTTGTGTCTTTTTTATTTTTTCTTTCCTTCTCTTTCTATTTTTTCGCTGTTCTTTTCTTTCTGTCTTTTTTCGCTCTTTCCCTTTCTATTTTTACTCTTTTTTTCTTTATTTCTCTATTTCTATTTTTTCGGTTTCTTTTTTTCTCTTTTTCTATTTTTTCGCTTTCTTTATTTTCCCTTTTTCTAGTTTTTCGCTCTCTTTTTTGTTCTCTCTCTCTCTCTCTCTCTATTTTTCGCTTTATTCTTTTTTCTCCTTCTCTTTATTTTTTCCTCTCTTTTTTTCTTTCTCTCTCTATTTTTCACTCTCTTTCTTTATTTTTCGCTCTCTGTTTTTTCTCCCTCTCTTTATTTTTTTGCTCCTTTTTCACTCTTTCTTTATTTTTTAGCTCTTTTTTTCTTTCTCTCTTTCTTCTCCCTCTCTCTTTCTCTTTATTACTTTTCTCTGTCTTACTCTCTTTTTTACCCTTTTTCTTTCCTCTTTCTCTCTCATTCTCTTCTTCTTTCTTTTTCCCTATCTCTCTTCTTTATCTCTCTTTCTTTTTTCTTTTTCTCTCTCTTTTTCTCTATCTCTCTCTCTCTTTTTTTTTCTTTTTCTCTCTCTTTTGCTATTTTCCCCTTCTTCTTTACTCTCGTGACACGTAAGTAATCTTCACCAGCGGTAAACTTGGACGTTTCGCACGTGAGTCTGAGTAAACGCTTTTCACCTTTCCTTTCTCTCGGGAGTTTGCCTCTCTTTCAAATCGAAACTTTCATCTCCTGATCTACCAATGAAATGGTTGCTATATTTATATATCGACGTGAGGCGAAACTTTAATTTTCCTCTCACCAAAAATCCCCCAGCAATTAAAAAATAAAAAGAATTTTGAAAAAGAATTATTTTCTTGTCAACTTCTATTTTTGTCTTGGTAAATTTTTTTCTATTTTCAGAAAGTAATAAAAGTTGCTGCAAAACTTTAAAAAAAATGCCATCAATATCTTGGGCGAAAAAATTGAGAAATTAAAAAAAAATTGTGGGAAAATAAATTTTACCTATAAGGCAAGGAAATGAATGTTAAAAATGAAAGATGAATTTAGAGAGTGATAATTATATTGTATGACCTGTTAGAGCACTTAAAGATGTTCTCGTTAAACGAAACATGATGACTGGTCCCTTGAAAGCTTGTTCTTACTTTTTTTCAGGTAATTACCGCGATAGGAAGGTCTGACCTTAATTAATTTACGAAAGCCAGTTAGCACAGTAGCCTAGAGACCTAGAAGAGAGAAATTCGATAAAAGTTCTTCTTTTTTTTTTTTGAACGTAATTACATTTTCAGAAGGCCATTACGAAAAAAAATGACCACTCTTAGGAAATTGTCTTCTTTCTCTACTAGCGGAATTTTTTTTTTTGAAAATAATTTCTCTAACACATGTGTTATGTAACAATTTTTAAAAATGAAAAAGAAATTTTGTTCCTTTTTCTCTCACGATTTTTTGTTGTATTATAGTTTCAAAACTTATCTCACGAAAAAATTAAGTTCGTTTTTAAAAAACCTTTGCGGACTTCAACCACACACTGAAATATTACATTTGGCGCATAAATAATAATTTACGAATAATTTACTCGAAATGACAACATATCAAGTAAATAGAATATAAAATAATGGGATCTAAAAGTCAAATAGAAATAGCATTTTCCCAGTGTAAATATATTCAAAGAGAGGAAAATATATATAGCGAGAAACGATATAAGCATTATGTGTCCCTACGTATGTATGCATTCGCGTTTATGAGATATTATAAAAGTATTACGACTGAGGGGAATTGGCAAGAGTGGATTCAGGGAACCGTGCGAATTGTAGGTCTAATGTGAAATTCGGCAGCTTATCCTCAAGCTGAGGGGTGGCCACGATCCCTGAGCACATAACACTCTGCGTAACAACAGGGCCGGTGTTACGATAGTAACGTTAGGACAATAGCGATTAAAACCAGAAGCCACTAAACTTGCGTTGGCTGGCTTTGCCTCTCTGCTTGTCTCTCTCTTTCTCAGAGGAGGAAAACTTTCCTCTGTGTATATAGGGGAAGAGAGAAGGTACGAAATTTGTTACCTACTAGGATGCGACTACTGTACACCGCAGTTGTATTTTATCGTTTCCGCCTCTTTTTTTTTTTTTAAGTACAAAAAATAAACGCGACAAGGCTTATTTGTCGTAAAAAATATTCTCCCTTTTCGGCATTATATTACTGTGATTATTAATGTTTATCGCAATAATTTTTATTTTGCAGACACTCGATAATTAATTTTAAAAAAGTGGCAAAAAGTAGTTTTCAAACTAAAAAAAAAAAAATAGTAAAAAAGTTGCTATCGAAAAATTAAACTTGACCAAAAAAAAAACTCGTATTAGACACTTTACAAAACTGACAAAAATTCCATTCTATATTTTATTTTCCTGACTTTTTCCTAATTTTCATCAAAAATATTTACTGCTTTCTTTACATGTTAATAAATTGAATTCTTGCAACAAATTTTATTATTCATGAAAGAATTTAAATATTTATAACAATAATTTAATTCTTGCGAAGAATTTTATCAAAATTTTATAAATAATTGATTTTTTTCGATGACTAATTTTATGCAAATTTTAATTTAAATAATTGAATTCCTGAGAAATTGCTATTATTCATGAAAATATCTAAATTCTTTCGAAGATTTTTACAAAAAATTTTTAAATAATTGAATTCTGTTTAAAAATTTCATGATAATAGTAGATATTGAAAATCATTCGAATTAATCATTAAAATCATTAGATTTTATTAGAATTTTTTAAAATAATTGAATTTCCAAGAAGAAATTTATTATTTTGAAAAATAATTTATTTCTTGTGATAAATATTGTTATTTATGAAAATAATTGAATTTTGCAAAGAATTTTATTAAAAAGCCTCAAAATAATTAAATTTTCGGGAATAATTTTGTTACTTATCGACATAACTGAATACTTTCGAAGAATTATTTATGTAAATAATTGAATTCTTGGGAAGAATTTTATTGAAATCTTAAAGAATAATTGAAATATTACAAAAAAAAAAAAAAAATTGAACTTGTATTTAAAATAATTAATTTTTTTCGAACAATTATATTAAAATATTTGAAATTAATTGAATTCTTCCAAAGAAATTTAAAAAAACATTTTTTCGAGGAATTGAAATTAAATTTTTAAGAATAATTATATTTTTTGAGCAAATCCTGTAAAATTAAAAAAAAAATATTTGAAATCCTGCCATGAATTTTATTATTTATGAAAATAATTGAATAGTTGCTAAAACTGTTATTAAAATGCCTCAAAATAATTGAATTTTCGAAAATAATTTTGTTAGTTATCGACATAATTAAATTCTTTCAAAGAATAATTTATGTAAAAAATTGAATTCCTCCAAAGAATTTTTTAAATTAACATTTTTTTAAATAATTGATTTTTTCGAAAAATTGAAATTAAATTTTTAAGAATAATTATTACATTTCTTGAGCAATTCCTGTAAAATTGTATTAAAAATAATTAAAATCCTGCGATAAATTCTAATATTTTTTGAAAATAATTGAATAGTGGCTAAGAATTGTATAAAAATTTTCAAAAATAATTGAATCCCTCTGAGAAGAATTTTATTATTTATGAAAATAATTGAATTATTACGAAAAATTTCATTGCAATGTTAAAAAAAAAAGAATTGAATTTCTGTGTAAAATTTTATTATAGTTATGAAAATAATTGAATTTTTGCTAATGATTTTATTAGAATTTTTTTTAAATAATTGAATTTCCAAGAAGAATGAAATTCACTTCTTTTAAAAATAATTGAATTCTTGTGATGAATATTGTTATTTATCAAAATAATTAAATTTCACAAAGAATTCTATTAAAATGCCTCAAAATAATTGAATTTTCGGGAATAATTGTTCGGAAAATTTTTATTAAAATCTAAATGAATAATTGAATTATTTGAAAAAAATTTAATTGAAATTGTATTTAAATAATTCTTGTGAAAAATTCTAAAATGTTTGTAAATAATTGAATTCTTCCAAAGAATATTAAAAAAATTTATTTTTTAAATAATTAATTTTTTGGAGGAATTGAAATTAAATTTTTAAGAATAATTACATTTCTCGAGCAATTCCTATAAAATTGTATTAAAAATAATTGAAATCCTGCGATAAATTCAAATATTTTTGAAAATAATTGAATAGTGGCTAAGAATTTTCTAAAAATTTTCAAAAATAATTGAATCCCTGAGAAGAATTTTATTATTTATGAAAATAATTGAATTACTTCGAAACATTTTATTAAAATGTTTAAAAAGAATTGAATTTCTGTAAAAATTTTTTGTTATTTTTGAAAATAATTGAATTCTTCCAAAAAATTAGATAAAAATTGTTTCAAATAATTAATTTTTTCGAAATATAATAAATATTATGAAAATTTTTTTTTAAATAATTGAATTCTTCTGGAAAATTGTATTTGTGTAAATAATTGAATTTTTCAATTAATTAATTTAAAGTAGTATTAAAAATAATTGAAATTTTTCGGCGAGTTATATTATTATTAATGAAAACAATTGAATTCTTGCTTAGAATGTTATCGAAATTTTTTTTTAAATAATTAAATTTCCATTAAAAATGTTATTATTAGTGAAAGCAATTGAATTATTGTGAAGAATTGTATAAAAATTTTGTTAAATAATTGATTTTTTGAAATTTTTTTGAAACTGCTGTTCTAAATTAATTGAATTTCTGTGAAAATTTTATTATTTATGAAAATAATTGAATTCTTGTGAAAACTTTATTATTTATGAAAATAATTGAATTCCTGTGGAAATTTTATTATTTATAAAAATAATTAAATTTTGGATTTTATCAAATTTTTTTAAAAATTGAATTCTTTTGCGAAATTTGGATGAAAATACTGGACATTGAAAATAATTAAAATATTTTTATTCTTCTCAATAAAAGTAGTTGTCGAAATTGTAAATTGGCTCCGGCAAATTTACAATTTCGACAACTACTTTCATCGAGAGGGGAAATATCGAAAAATCAGGAAAAAGAAAAGGAAGTAGAATAAGAAGCACGTTTTGCAAAACGAATGGTTGGTTAACGGCTTTTGAGCCAAGTTAGTGTTATGAATCAAGAATGTGTCTTGCGCATTTGTCGAATCTTTAAGAGTTTCGAGAAATTCTTCCTCTCTCGCAAGATCCATTTGAAACGACGAGACTACGAAAGTCGACGAAGACGACGACGACGTATTCACTTTTTCTGGATCAAAGTATCCCAACTCCCTTTTCGGAGACCTTTTATATCTCTCACCGTCTCTTCAACGCGTCCTTTCAACTTCTCGTTCACACAATATGACAAAGTTTACGGTTTCACGGAACTCCCTGAGACTTATTCTCTCTCTTTCTCTTTCTTTTCCGTCTGTCTCTCCACGTTTCTCTCATCGAGACTCTTCTCCTAATTGCTTATGATGAAAACAGTATATTTCCACGTTTTAAATTACCTGGAAGGATATTATTTTCTTCTTGATAAAAAATTTTTCCCCTTTTAAAAAAAAAAAAAAAAAAAAAAAATTCATTTACCGGAAAATGTGAAAATAGGATTTTGCAATGGAAAATGAAAAAAAAGTACGAGGAAATCAAAAGAAAAATGTATACAGACGTAGAAAAGTATAACGTAAATATATACAGCGGTAGATGAAGATAAAATAAAATTAAATATAAGATAAAAGATAAGTGGAGATGAAATATGTTATATGGGGGTTTTGCAAAGGGATGGGGGAGAAAAACGAATTGTGGAGATAGTTGAAGAGAAAAAAACTGAGGGCAGAATAAAAAAAAAACAGTTTTCAGTTTAGAAAATAAGGGATGAAGAAAAAATCTTCATTTTTTCTTCATCCCTTATTTTCTAAACTGAAAAGTGTTTTTTTTTATGCTCTCGGTTTTTTTTTGTCGAGCAAGAAGGACGAGATTTGAAAGCGGTAATTTCTGGAATTGAGGTTTAAGGAATAAAAAAAATATTGAATGGAAAAAAATATGAATTTGATGTTCTAATTTTAGAAAAATCTTTTTTTTCAAGGATCCTACTCTTTTTTTCAATCATTCTGTTCCTGTTTTATTTTTTTTTTCATTCTTTCCTTCCTTTCATTCCTTTGCTGTTTCATTTTTTTTATTCCTTTTTTCCTTCACCTCTAATTTTTTCTTTTTAGCTTTTTTATTTTCTTTCTGTCTTATTCCTTCTTCATTCGTTCTTTCCTTCTTTTCGTACTTTCTTTCTGTTTCTTGGCTCTTTTTTTCTTTAATTCTTTCTTTTTGTTTTATTTCTCCCTCAGGGTGATCACATGTCATTAAAGTCAGTGAAATGTTAGAAAAATAAAATTTTTGTCAGTAAAGTCAGGGAAATTAAGAAAATTGAGACTTTTTCAAAAATTGTAACTTTTTTTTACTTTTCTTCCAAACATTGCAACAAAATACAACAATTTTCAGTAAAAAAAAAGTGCAACTTATTTTGATTTTTATAATGCAAAAAATAATTCTATAAACAAATCTTTCAAAAATTGTTTTTGAATCATTTTTTTAACAATAATTAAATTTTTCATAAATATATTTATAATAAAAATCTTTATGAATAGTTGAAAATTTGTAAAATTAAATTGAAAATAATTAATTTATTTGAAGTTTTTTTCTCGCAATTTTTTTGAAAATCAGCATTTGAAGAGTTTTAATTGCAAATTTTTGAAAATAATTGAATTATCAAAAAATTTTAATGGAAAATCTTTAAAGGTAAATTTAAAAATAAAAATGAATGAAAATTAGCTTCTAATTTTTTTTTAAATTCAATATTTTCAATATTTTTAATTACATATTTCCAAAGATTCAAATAAATACAAAAAAACATAATGTTTTATAATTATTTTTTACATTTTAGAGAAAACAATCATTTTCAAAATATTTAATTAAAATTCATCAAAAAGTTAATTAGTTTTTTTTTAAATTATACAAAAATTTCAATTATTTTTAAACAATTACATTAAAATATTCTTAAAAACTAATTATTTAGAATTATTTTATAATAATTTTTTAAGATTCAATTACTTTCGATCAATGTAAATAAAAATATATGAAAATTTACTTTTTGGACATTATTAAATTTTTGAGAAATTTTAATTGTCCTTTATTTAAGTAAAATTCTTCAAAAATTTGATGATTTTTAATTTTATATTTTTCAAAAATTCAATTATTTTTAAAAGATTTTACCAAATTTTAATTGTTTGAAAATTTTTCAAAATTGCAAAACTGTTATCTTTAAAAAATTATTTTAAAATATTTTTAAAAAATTAATAATTGTAAGAATTTCTTTATAATTTTTTGAAAACATTATAGCTTAATAACTTAAGAAAAAACTGAGAGTTACAATAATTATAAAAAATTGTGTTTATGTATTTAAATAATTGAATTCTAGAAGAACTTTTGAGAAAATTATTTAAATTAATTGATTCAGAGATGAAGTTTAGTTGAAAATTGTAGAAAATAATTGAAATCAGGAAGGATTATAATTGTAATTTTTAGAAATTACTAAAATTCGTAAATTTTACACATTTTTCGTAAACATTCATATTTTCCTGTAAAAAGAATTTTGTCAGGGAAAATAATTTTAATTGTCAGGGAATATCAGGGAAATTGATAAACTGAAACTTGTGACCATCCTGTCCCTTTTTCACTCTTTTTATTTTCTTTTTACCTTTTTTATTTACTATGTGATTGTTATTAACTATTTTTCTTTTTCATTCCTTCTTTATTTTTTCCTTCTTTCTTTTTTTCAAGTTTTAGTCATTTTTTTCATTCTTCTTCAATTTTCATTAATTTTTCTCTCTTCCATTCTTTTTTTATTGTCGTTTTCCCATTTTTCAGTCACTTCAATCTCGACCCGCGTGCCATATGTCAAGTAAAAAAAGATCGTAGGCGGAAAAAGCGGAAGTTGCGTGAAAATTTCTTGAAAAAAAGGAAACATATGGAGAAATAGCTAAAAATAGAAAGAGATAGAGAGAGAGAGAGAGACGTCGTATTTGTATATTGAAAATTTCATTCTCTTCTTTTCCATTGAATCGCGCATACAAACACACTCACACCTTTTAAAATGGCTCTCGAAAATGATGTTGATTTTTGTATCGAATTTATCCAATACAGTACTTTTGAGTATTTATTTTATTGACACGCTATTAATCAGATTACCAGTGACGGTCGCATATTGTCGGTTCGTTTGATTATTGACACAAGGAGGCGAAAAAAAGGGAGAGAAAGAGAAAAAAGATGGGAAAGATAGGGAAAGGAAAAAGAGAAAACAATAAAAAGAGAAAAAAAGGTGGAAGGAGAGAAAAAAAAATAGAAAGAGAGAAAAAGACAGAAATAGAAAATGATAGAAAGAGAAAAATGATAGAAAGAGAAAATTGATAGAAAGAGAAAAATGATAGAAAGAGAAAATGATAGAAAGAGAAAAAAAAGAGAAAAATAATAGAAAGAGAGAAAGAGAAAAAAATGGAATGAGACAGAAAGGGAAGGAAGGGAGGGGGGGAGAGAGATTTTGGAGTCGATATTACAGGGGAACCTGAAAAATAGGGTATACATAAATCCCTATAGCCACACCCCAGCAATGAGGAAATGCAGATAAAAAATCCTCTATAAAAGCTACACACGCCACACCCCGCTTGATCGACCAAGTGTGTTAAATACGCTGGCAAAACTTGAATTTTCCACGCAGTCCCCAAAATATATGCTGTAGATTTATGTAAGAATTACCACCTTTTTTTGGGACCTTTATTAAAAAATATTCTCCCCCCCCCTCTCTCTCTCTCTCTATTTTTTTCTCTTCCGAAAAGAGGCTGAAAAAAAATTCCCCGCTTGTTTCCAGGTATTTAGAGCCAAAAAAAAAGTATACGCACATGTTGTCTCGTTTGTGTAGAGCTAATAATTGTTGTCATCGTCACGAGCAAATCTTCTCAGTAGGAATATGACAAAAAGAAAAAAAAGGGGGCGAAAGAGGAAGGAAAAAAGTTGTATATATATTATTAGGGGGGAAAAAAGATGTCAAAGCTCAGGGTTTATTACACTTTTTATCATTGAGAGGGAAAAAAAAGCGGAAACTACATGACGACAATGACTTACTAGAACCGGAACGAAATTTGCTTTTTGTGACTCAATTTATTTTTCATTATATTTCTTGTTTGGTGTTTTGGAGGAAAATTTTGAACTGTGTCAAATTTTTAACGAAGTGTTGAAAATTATCATGTTTTCATTTTTGATTTACTGATTTTTCATTTTTATTTGCCGCTTTACTAATTCTTTACATTCAATTTATTTATTTATTTATTTATTTATTTATTTATTTACTGATTTGCTTTACTTGCTGTTTTACTGATTTTTTTATTTTATTTGTTGATATTTACGGATTTTTTATTTTATATCTTATTTTACTGATTTATTTAATTTGTCGCTTTACAAATTTGTTTTATTTACTAATTTTTTACTTTATTAATTTTATTGATTTATTGATTTTCATTTATAATTATTTTACTTTTAAAATTTTAGGAAATTTGTTAATTATCCCTTTTTCTATTTCGACACGTAGTGATCGAAATTCACAATAGTTATTATTTTTACAATTCAGGTTCGTTTATTGTTAATGATTTTTGAGAAAAGAAATAAAATTGCAGGAATTATTTTTTCCCTAGAGAAACAAGAATTTTCGACGTAATTTTTTTCTCTCGGGAGAAAAATACAAATTTTGTCCTTAGAGATAAAAATTCCCTAAGATTTTCTCTCTATGATGAAAAATATATAATTTTTGTCCCTAGAGGAAAAATTGCCTAGAGAAAAAAAGAATTTTCGTCGCAATTTATTTATTCCCTCGAGGAAAAAAGAGAAAAGAGTTACAATTTTTTTCCCCTAAAAAACAAATAATTTTCGAAGTAATTTTTTTCTTCTCTAGGGAAAAACAAATTTTTTTTTTCCTAGAGACTAAAAAAGTGTATTTTTCCCCTAGAGAGATAAAAAATTGCTCCGAAAATTATTTCTTTTTGTACTTTATTAAATTCAACAAAATAATTAGTCCAAAAGAAGAATGTAAGGAATATTCTTTTTTTGCTTCGAGAATAGTAAAAAAAAAATTTGTTGCGCAATTAGTAAGGAGAATTTACATCCGGATAGATTTGATTTATTGAAGGCTGAAGAGGGGAGACGGGATATGCCCCCAAGGCACACCTCTCTCGATTCCTCGTACGATCTTCACTTCCTTGCTTCCCTATAAAAAGCCCTAAACGTTCTGTATTTCTTCTTTTCATGACACACCTCGCCACTTTCTATTGTTGCATTGTCCCCCATTGTTGATGGATTCATATTTCTATTTGAAAATCCATACACGATAATATCCACATGGGAAAAATATTTCTCGCAATTTTTCCTCATTAGATAAATTTTATTATTTCATTTCGCTATTTATTGTCCTGTCGATAATAAAAAATTTATGTTTAACAAGAATTATTACTTTTTTTTCTCTAAGTGCATGAAATTTAGGGCCTTTTTTCTCTAGGGACAAAACAATGTATTTTTCTCCCTAGAGAGAAAAAGATTGCGTTGAAAATTCTTTTTCTTCTCTAGGGAAAAAATTATTTTCTACTCACTTTTCCCTAGGGACAAAAAGACTGTATTTTCCTCCTTGGGGAGAAAAAAATTATTTTTCTTTTTTTCGCAAGGGAAAAAAATTATTTCCTACGCACTTTTTTCCCTAGGGACAAAAAAACTGTATTTTTTTCCCTAGGGAGAAAAAAATTCTTTTTTTTTCGTCAGGGAAAAAATTATTTCCTACGCGCTTTTTTTCCTAGGGACAAAAAAACTGTATTTTGCTCCCTAGGGAGTAAAAAATTCTTTCTCCTCTTTTTTCGCTAGGGAAAAAATTATTTCCTACGCGCTTTTTTTCCTAGGGACAAAAAACTGTATTTTCCTCCCTAGAGGGAAAAAAAATTCATTTTCCTTTTTTTCGCTAGGGAAAAAATTATTTCCTACGCACTTGTTTCCCTAGGGACAAAAAAACTGTATTTTCCTCCTAAGGGAGAAAAAAAATTGCGTTTAAAAATAAAAAAAATTCGTTTTTCACACACATAGACAAAAAAAAAGAATATTTAATCTACATAGTCGAAAACGCACTATGCAAATCGATATTGGTCAGCCTCTCCAAAATAGAAGGATTATCATCATCATGTGTGTATATATAAAGTTTGTCCTCGACAATCGCAACGATATATGTAGAGAGAGAGAGAGAGAGAGTGGGTTTTGCACGAATTTCAAACTCGGAAATTTCCGTGTCGCATGCACGTTATTGCACGGAACAATGGACAAGCCGATCAGCTTTACCGCTTTGACGTGCACTCGATCTTAACGTGAATATTATCATCCACCCGCCAGTCGTGCCTATGCAGAATGCGCGCACCCCCTTTTTGCCCCCCCCCCATTTCACTCTGTCCTGCTTCTACATAACTCTCCCCATTTGCTCTGTTCTTTAAGTTAAACCGAGTAGAAGATATGTATCGTTCGAGTGTGAATTCTTTTTCTTTTATAAACATATAATAATTCATATAAACGAAAATATTCAATTCAGTGAATAAATTTTCTCTCCTGGTGTTTTTTTTTTTGGGGCTCTTTCTCTTTTTTTTGGAAAATCAATTTTTGTACCGTGAAATAATGACAGAGAGAAAAAGAATGTTCAGAAAAAAAAAAATGAAAAAGTTTTTTGATGAAAAATTGCGATTCCTTTGTGATGAAAAGAAATTGTGGGAGAGAGAAAGGAAATTTCTTTTTATTTTAATTTTTAATGAAGGAGAATTTATATTTAAATATTGGTAATAATTTTGTTTTAGTTATTTATTTATTACTTGTATATTTTGTTGAGTCATTTTTATTTCGGTATTTTAACTTCTTTAGTATATATTTGTAGGAGAGTTTTCTAATAAAAATATTTATTTTTACCTTTGCATAACTAAATAATTGTTTATTTATACCTGTGTATAAATAAATAATTATTTATTTATACCTGTGTATAACTAAATAATTATTTATTTATAGGGGAGAGTCTCCAGTTGTGAGACACCTCCAGTTGTGAGACAGTCAATTATTTTTAACATGCAATATTAAAAAGCCGATTGGTTTATATAAAAACATTTCTTTTTATATGAGCCAACTTTTTCGTGTACGCCGAAGCGGATATATAAACTGTTTTTGTTAAATACCAACACTGTGTGTGATAATCGACTAAAAAGCGTTTTTTCAATAAATGCAAAGTACTTTTTTTCCAAGTTAATTAATTGGAAAAGGTAAATGTAATGTATTTTCTTTTAGTGTTTTCCTTATATTTTGTGATGCAATATTGCATTGTTCCAATCTACGGTTGAAAATAATTTAATTTTCCTTTTTCAAAATAGCGCCAATTTCTAGGTGTGAGACACAGCATATCACCAGTTGTGAGACGGTGTCAACACCCATCTGGGCAGCATACAAAATACGACTTTGCAGGCATACTATTTAAATGTTGTTTTGATTTTTTTTCTAGTATTTTTGGGCATGTCAAGTAGATAAAAGTCAATTGATTCAGAAGAAATCAATTTTAATGCTCTTTTTGAAGCTATTTAATTGTGTTTATTTGATAGTCATATTTTGGCGAATAAATATTATTATTTAGTATATAATAATATATATTATTAATATATTTAATTATTGTTACTGAACATAACGTTTTATGTCAAACTTATTAAATTTTAGCAATTTTTAATGAGTGTCTCACAACTGGAGACATTTTTTTTTGTTGAAAAAAGCGATGTGCTCGGAAAATGTATCGTAACATGTTTTGAGTTCATCGAAACACTATACTTTCTTTTAATAAAAGTTGCGTATTTCTGTTACCTTTTGAACGGTGTATTTTATTTACAATTTCGTTTACCCGTTTACAATTTACGGGTCAAAAATGAAACCCGTCTCATAACTGGAGACTCTCCCCTACCTGTGTATAACTAAATAATTATTTATTTATACCTGTGTATAACTAAATAATTATTTATTTATACCCGTGTAAACAGTAAATAATTATTTATTTATACCTGTGTAAATAGTAAATAAATAATTATTTATACGTTTTTGAAAATTTTAACTAAATAATTATTTATTTATACCCGTGTAAATAGTAAATAATTATTTATTTATATCTGTGTAAATAGTAAATAAATATTTATTTATACATACAGTTTTCGAAAATTTTACTTATCAAGAGAAAGCAATTTTTTTTTTTGCTGAAAAAAAGAGAATTTAACTTTTTTTATTTACCGGTATTTTTTCATTATCTCTATTTGAAATTTTTTTTCAATACTTTTTTGATTATTTGATCCTCTTTTTTTTCTGAAAAATTCATTTCTTTTTCCCACTTTTGTTTAATTGATACTTTTTGAAAATATTTTTCTCTTTTGCGTTTGTAAATCGATAGTATTTTGTTTTTTCTTTGTTAATTAAAAGTATATGACATTTTTTGTTAAATGATACTCACTACTGTTTTTTTTTTTTTTTTTTGACAAATTGATGTAAATTTTTTGTGTGTGTCCTTAATTTACGATTTTTAAATTGTTTTTTCGATATTTGATTCTTCGACTTTTTGAAAATAATTGTCCTTTGTACAATGTAGTTTTTTTGATGATAATTATCTATTTGGCAGTAATTATTTTTGGCCTCGTCTTTTTTTCATGTTAATCTTTTTATAATAATTGTCTTTTCGATGATAGTAATTGTTTTTTTTATTTATTTTTTGGTAAAGTAATTAATAGAATTTAATTCATTTTTTTAGTCTATAATTAATTTTTAGTAGGTATTTTTTTTAAATAAATGGAAAATTTTCCTTTTTGGAATAAATTAATTCCATACATTAATTTCTATTAATCTAATTCTTTTTGATAATAATTATCTTTTTGGGATAATTATTTTTTAAAATTATCATTATTTTATAATTCTCTTTCTTGTACTTTTACAATTTTAAAAAATTGGGATAATAATTGCCTTTTCGATAATAGTAATTGTTTTTTAAGTAATAAATTTGAATAATATTTTTCTTTTCCACAAGAACTATAATTGATAATAATTATCTTTTTGATAATAACGTTTATTTTGCTAACGTTTATTTGTCCAATAAAAGCTTTTGTTCTCTTATTTTTTTATTATACTCCGATGATACTGTCTTGTATTTGATTATAAAAAAAATGGATAATTTTGGCTATTTTCGAAAAATAATTTTTTTTATTTATTAATTCTTTATTTATTAAAGAATATTTGACATATGAATATTGATGTTTTGTGCTTATTATGAGAGTACTTTTATTCTCATTAAGGATATAACTGTGCGATATTTTTTTTTCTCCTTCGTATAAAATTAATGGTCTTTTTATGTTTATTGGAGAATCTTTATGTCTTTTTACGATTAAGGAAGTAGTTTTTTTGAAAATTAAGCTTTGGTTATAAATAAATAATAATATAATAATTAATAATAATTAATTAATAATAATAATAATATAATTGGTATTTAATAACTACCCGTTTGATGTTATAAAATTATTATGTCATCCAAAATAAAATGCTAGAATGCTAAAAAATACTGAAATTTATTTATTATTTTCAAATATTCTTTTTGAATTTCTTATTTTTTAATTAATTAGTGTATCAAAATTAATAGAAAATTAAAAATACTAAAAGTTCTAAAATTTATATCAGTTATATTAAAAAGTTTCAAGTTTATTATCATTAAAAAAATTATTTTTTTAGTATTATTTATTTTTGTATTTCGGTACTTTTTTAGTCTTTTTCGTTTTTTTCCATTGTTATATTTATTTTTTATTTAATCATTACCTTTAATTAATTTTTCCGTTTATTAACAAATTCTTCTTCTTTCTGTTTCAGGTACGTATTTTTATCCTTGTCCGACGAATTATTTCCTACCAGTAAGGTAAATTTAAAATTTTAAGTGTAATATTTTTTTCATTTTTTAATTCTATTTTTTATTTCTAATTTTCCATTTATTAATTAATTTATTTATTTAATTGTTTAATGGTTTTTAATAGTTTCTTTGCCATTTTCTGTTCTAAAATGATAGGAATAATTTATAGAAAGTATTTCTTTTTAACATTTTTTGTTTAGAGAAAAAATCATTTATTAAAGAATCGAAAAGAAAAATTGTTTTTTAAGAAAGTGATTTTTTTTTTTTGTTTTTTTCTTGAGAATTCCCTTTGAAAAGAAAAGAGGCAAGCAATACATATTTCTCCCTTTTTGAATATCCAAAACAAATTTAGTGTCAGATGTTTAAGGCATTTATTTTCCATCTTTAAACGAATTGGATTTTTTTTTCATGGTTAGAGAGAAAAATCTGATTAAAAGATTTTCGAATGGAAGAAAAATCAAAGTGACATTTATCTTTATTGAAATCTTTATAGTTTGGGTAGATAAAGAGAAATGATGAAAAGGGCGAATGAAAAAGGAGGAATATATATACATATATACATAGAGATAGATTATAGAAAGAAGATGCGACTACTACTTCGTCTCTGAAGGAGGCGATGTAGAAGAAATGAGATGAGAGAGAAAGAGAGAGAGAGAGATAAAGGGGGGGGGTCGATTCTCTAGGGAACTATTATCGATATAATCGCTCTAGCCATGCGTGTCACCCCATCGTATACACACAGCAAAGCAAACTTTCATTCTCGGTGGTAACAGGGCTTACAATTTTTTTTTTCTTCCTCCTTCCGCACTGGGGATGATCTTGCGCCACGTTTACACCGATTTAAAAGTCGGCACGCGCCCCTAGCGTGACCACATAGATGACAACATACGGATTTTATAAAGATAACTCTACACATTTTTTTTTTTTTTATTTTATTATTTTATCTTCGATATTTGCATCTGCCATAGTAGAGCACCCCTAAAAAAGGGGTTCTAAAATAAATAAAAATCTCATATCTATTTTTATAGACTCCATCAACAAAAGGATTCATTAAAGAACAATTTTTCAACCCCCCTTCAATCCCCTTTTCCCCCCGTTCCTTTTTTACACAATCAAATTTACAAGAGTCCGTTGATAATTCCCTCTCTGTCAGGTGCGTGAAAAATTCAAGTGTTACAATTTCTTTTTTCATCTCTTCATTAATAATACGAGTTCATCAATAAAAATAAGAATTCAATAAAAAAAAAAACTTTTTTTTGCTTTTGGTTTTTCTTTTTCATAATTTCTATAAATTAGATACAAATTTATCAAATTGAAGTTTGAAATTAATTTTATACGAACGAGAATTTATAATGTTGGAAAAATAAATTCCTTTCGGTGTATACATATATTCAAAAACCGGTTTCATATATATATATATATATATATATATATATATATATACGATGCTAACAAAACTTGTTCACATTTTAAGTCGAGAGAAATAACCGGGAAATTTTCAAGTTGAGATGCTAGAGAAAATTTTTTAGTATGTCATTAAAACTCAATTTAAAAATAAATAAAAAAAAGGGATAATAATAATAATAATAAAATTTACTTTCCGAGTGGCAACTTTTCAAAGTGCCTTTTCCTGTCACTGACAGTTCACATTTAACATAAAATGAAACTGTATTTTATATTTCGTCGAAATATTATTCTTTAACACGTTTTTGTGTATAATAGAAAAAAATAATAAAAATAATAAAAATAATAAAAAAATAATATTTATAATAATAATAAAATAATAATAATAAAATAAAAATCATAACAGTCCACTGTTATTTTTTGGCTTTTTTTAACTTAGTTTCAAAAATTACGACCTTTTTTTTACTTTTTATACAAATATTGGAACAAAATACCATATTTTTAGAATAAAATGCAACTTATTTCGATATTTATAAGTATGAAAAATAACTGTAAACAAATATATCAGAAATTATTTTTGTATAATTTTTCTAATTAAATTTTCGAAATATTATACGATTGCAAGGATTTGGAATAAATGAAATTTTGTAAAATCTATTTGTAAATAATTGATTTTTTTAACTTTATTAAATTATCTAAGAAATCATGTTCATTATTACAATTAAAAACTTTTGAAAAAATACACTATCTTTTTATAGTATGTATTTCACCAAATTTCATTTATTTTTAAAAGATTTTACCAAATTTCAATTATTTTAAAAAAATAAAACCTAATTTCAATTATTTTTTAAAGATTTTATCAAATTTCAATTATTTAAAAAAAAATCAATTATTTTTTAAAAATTTTACCAAATTTCAATTATTTTTAAAAAATTAAACAAATTTTCAAATATTTTTGAAAGATATTACCAAAATTTTAATTTTTAAAGAAAAATTAGAGAATTTCCAATTATTTTGAAAAGATTTTGTTACCAAATTTTAATTATTTTTAAAAAATTAAAACTAATTACAATTATTTTTGAAAAATTTTACCAAATTTCAAATATTTAAAAACAAATTAAACAAATTTTTAATTATTTTTGAAAGATTTTACCAACTTTCAATTATTTAAAAAAATTAAACAAATTTTCAATTATTTTTAAAAGATTAAAACTAATTTCAATTATTTTTGAAAAGTTTTGACTAATTTCAATTATTTGAAAAAAATTAAAGAATTCTCAATTATTTTTAAAAGATTTTACTAAAATTTCAATTATTTTGAAAAATTATCCCTAATTTCAATTATGTTTGAAAGATTTTACCGAATTTCAATTATTAAAAAAAATTCAACGAATTTTCCATTATTTTTCAAAGATTTTACCAAATTTCAATTATTAAAAAAAAATTTAACGAATTTTTCATTATTTTTTTAAAAATTTTACCAAATTTCATTTATTTTTAACAGATTTGACCAATTTTCAATTAATTTCAATAGATTTTTCAAAAAATTCAATTATTCGGAAACTTTTCAAATGTATATAATTAAAAAATTATTCTATCTTTTAAAAATTATTTGAAAATATAAATATTTCAAAAAAATAATTTTAAGAACTTTTTTATTATAATTTTTTAAGAATATTTTGCCTTAATGATTTTACAGTTGTTATAAAAAATTGAATTTTTGTATTTTAATAATTGAATTCCTGAAAAACTGTCCTAGGATTATAAGAAATAATCGATTTAGAGATGAAGTTTAGTTAAAAATTGTAGAAAATAAATGAATTTTGGAAAGGTTATGGTTGTTAATTTTTAGAAAATATTAATTTCAGAAGGTTTTAAATTGAATTTTTTTAAAATTTTATTTCTCATGAAGAAACAAATAAGAAGTATTTGAATATTTACCCATAAAAATTATTCAAGTTTCAAATAATTAAATTTTGAAATCAGCGATAGGGAAAAAACAGGGAAATAAAAAATAGAATTTTTGTGACAACACTGACTTTTTTAAGAATTAAATATTTAAAGGATAATAATACTAAGAATTTATTAATAATTTTAATTCTTAATATTTTAAGGAATAAATATTCCTTAAAATAAATAAAGAAAGAAAGATTGAAATAAGAAAAGAAGGTAAAAAAAGAAAGAAGAAAGAAAAGAAAGATGGAAATAAAGGAAAAAAAGTAGAAAAAGAAAGAAAAAGACAGATTTCTCGAGTGATAATTTGGTGAATAAATCATTTGCAGATTTTGAATTATCGTGGAGATAGAGAGAAAGAGAGAGAGAGAGAGTGAAAAAAAGTTGAAGTAATCGTGAGACAAAAAAAACAGAAGAAAAGAAAAGAAGAGAACAAAAAAAAAGTGTAACCGCGCTCGCGCTCTGGTTCATTTTTAGGCGGGACGCGCGTCATTTTAACGGGGGGGCCCACCCTCGTTGTTATAACGCATCACGCCATTCCCGCGTTATCCTGACGCTGCAAGAAATGCAGAATGAAGGGTAGAGACGCGCTCGTTCCACTGAATGACGTCGCGTCCTCCTCTTAACATGGACCTCCTTGTCTCGCGAAGTCTTTGTAATTTATGTTTGCTTTATGACCCGGGGAATAAGGAAGCGTCTTATTAAAGCCGGTTGTGCTCTCTTCCCCCCCACCCTTCCAACTCCCCCGAAGACTGACCTCTACAGAAGCGTCACCAACTTGACGTCACAGAATTGCAAAGTTCATTTCAATTTTCTTTTTTTTTTTTGTTTCCATTTTATGCTCTTTCGTGTTCTTTAAAATTATAAACGCGAGACGACCACAAAACTGTAACACGAAACATTTACTATTTTAGTAATCTACATATTTTTATTTTTTTATTATAAATTGAAAAGTAAATGGAATTATTTATTTATTTTTGAATTTATTATTTTTTATTTGTTTATTTTTGAATTTATTTTTTTATTATCTTTTATTTTTTTATTATATTTTATTTATTTATTTACGGTCGTCGGTGTCAATAATAGTATCAATAATTTATTATTTTATTTTTTTTCAATAAAAATTATTTAATTATTTTATTGTTTTAAATAAAAATTATTATTTTATTGTTTTAAATAAAAATTATTATTTATTTTTTTAAATAAGATTTGTTTTATTTTTTAAAAGTGAAATTTACATTCTCCAGTTTATTATCATTTTTTTTTTGACAGTAAATTGTAAATTAGTGAAGAATTACACGAATCGTGAAAAAAATGTAAATCTTTATAGTAGTTGTTAAATCTATCGGAAACCGTGACACGTATAGCGCGTTCCAGCGCGTTTGATTAACAGTCGTGATTTATTCCGCATTATTGCGTGCAAAGGAATATTACACCGCAGACTAATTAGGCAAATTGGTTCTCGTGTACTACGCCACTTTTTACCCCCGCCAAGACTTTACCTCAAGCGTGACACTAAAGGACTTTTTTTTCGTTTTTTTTCGCCCTTTTTTCCCCTAGAACGCAAAACTAGAATGCTAAAAAACAAACTAAAAAACAAACTTTCATAAATAATTTATTTCTATTTCTATTTAATATTTAAAATACAAAGTATTTTATTTCTATTTCTAAATAATATTTAAAATACAAAGTATTTTATTTCTATTTATTTAATATAAAGCTTAAAATATTGAAAAATTTAAAATACAGTAAATATTCATTTAGAGTTAAGCAAATCTCTTCCCTCGTTTTAGATGCAAAAATAAACAAATATAATTGTTGGAATTAAAAAGTATTTCATTGAAACGTGACAAGGTACTTATCACACATAACACATCATGAAAAAAATGAAATCGATTATTTATATACTCTCGAGAAATAAAGTATATTTCCATATACAGTTTAAAAAAAAAGTGCGGAATGATTTATGACCAAAAAGTAGTAACTGTGAATTACAAGTTATATGGGTCATATTTACATAGTTTGTACGATATAACACACGAAAGGGTTGGAAAATTTTTCCTTGGACAAAATTTATACTTGAAGATAAATTTATCCTCGGGATAATAATTTTCCGAAAAGAATATTTCCCGAGGATAAATTTTCACTGAAAATTTATTTTCACGTTTTCAAAATTGTTTTAAGGAACATAATCGTTTTTTTTTATCAATTTTTCCCACCCACCGGTGAGAATATATTGAGAGCTGGAGAAAATAGAAAATTCATTCTTTGAAAATTTTTCTACAGATGGAAAAATTTTGAAAAAAGGGAAATTTATTAGCAAAAGGTATAAAAATGATTTGATGTATAGAGAAGAAATATCTCTGAAGTTAGCGAATTGTCTCTTTTTTCGAAAATTGAGGTTTTTTTAAAATTTTCTTTCCAATATTTGCAACAAAATACCAAATTTTTAGTATAAAAAATAAAATGACAAATCTTTCAGAAATTAATTTTGAATAATTTTTCTAATTAAATTTTCGAAATATACAATTAAAAAGATTTTGAGTACTTAAAATTTTATAATAATCAACTTTTGAAGAATTTTAATTGCAAATTTTGCGAAAATAATTGAATTCTCAAAAATTTTAATGAAAAATCTTCAAGTGCAAATTTAAAAATGAAAATTGAGCAAAAATTATATTCAAATATTTTTTTAAAAAAAATTAATTTTTAGAATTTTATACATTCTAATTTTTTAAAATTCAATTTTTTTCAATATTTTTCAATTACATATTTTCGAAAATTCTAATACGTACAAAAAATAATAACATTAAAATTTTTTGTTTTGAAGTATTTTTAAAATTTTTGAGAAAACAATTATATTCAAATATTTTTAAAATTTTTGAGAAAACAATTATATTCAAAGTTTTTAATTAAAATTCTTTAAAAAAATTAATTAGTTTTTTTTAAATTACACAAAAATTCTTTTAAGAAATTCAGTTATTTTAGAAAAATTACAATATTTTTGAAAAACTAGTTCTTAGAATTGTTTTATTATCATTTTAAGATTCTTTTTAAAAAATTTTACCAAATTTCAATTGATTTTGAAAGATTTTTAGTTATTAAAATTATAAAATTTCGGAGAAAACATATTTATAATTCTAAATAAAATTCTTTAAAAATTTTGCTATTTTTCCGTATTTTTCCAAAATATAATTAATTTTAAAGAATTTCAATTTAGAAATTTTTTACTTTTATGTATATTGAAAAACTTTTACCTTCCAAAAATGATTTGAAAATATTTTAGAAAAATTAATTTTAAGAATTTCTTTATTGCACATTTTGTAAGTTTAATTTTTTGAAAATATTATACCTTAATAAGTTTTTTTTTTACAGAAAAACATGTTCAGTTACAGTTACTATAAAACATTGAATTTTTGTATTTAAATAATTGAATTCTCGCAGAACTTTTGGAAAATTATTGAAAATAATTGATTTAGAGATGAATTTTAGTTAAAAAATTTTGTATTTAAATAATTGAATTCTCGCAGAATTTTTTGGAAAATTATTGAAAATAATTGATTTAGAGATGAATTTTAGTTAAAAATTGTAGAAAATAATTGAATTTTGGAAAATAAAATTTTTGTGACAACACTGAATTAAATAAAAGATATGTTAGTTTGTTTTTGTATTTTGTGTCGATTTTTTTTGTTTTAAAAACTTTGAAACTTTTCAATTTCGCAGAAAAAAAAATTATTATTTATTATTTTCTACTCACAGCGTCGACGTTAATTTCAGAATTCTGAAAAAAGTGAAATTTCAACAATTTTTAACACTAAAAACGTCAAATAATAATTTTTTATCCCAACTTCAGGAGACATTTTTTTGTTTATCTAATAATTTTCAGAATGAATCATAGAATATTCTTTAATGTCAGAGAGAAAATTAAAATTCTTTCTAGAAATCAGAAAATGCTGTCTAAATTTGAATTAATGAAAATGTTTTGACTAATTTGAAGTAGTGATTGACTTTTTGCTTTTTAATTAGTAAATTTTACTAATATAGTAATTTATTAGTAAAATTAGACTTTTTTCTATTGAATTAATAAACTTTACTAAGATCTAGTAATTTCTAATAATTTATTAGTGAAATTAGACTAATTTTACTAATTTCAAGTAGTGACTGACTTTTTGCTTTTTAATTAGTAAATTTTACTAATGTAGTAATTTCAGGTAATTTATTAGTAACATTAGACTTTTTGCTATCGAATTAGTAAACTTTACTGAAATATAGTAATTTCTACTAATTTATTAGTAAAATTAGACTTTTTGCTATCGAATCAGTAAATTTTACTGGAGTATAGTAATTTCTACTAATTTATTAGTAAAATTAGACTTTTTGCTATTGAATCAGTAAATTTTACCAATGAATAGTAATTTCTACTAATATATTGATAAAATTAGTAATTTATTAGTAAAATTAGACTTTTTGCTATTGAACCAGTAAATTTTACCAATAAATAGTAATTTCTACTAATCTATTGGTAAAATTAGTAATTTATTAGTAAAAATTTACTAATTCAAAAGCAAAATGTCAGTCACTATTTCAAATTTCGAAAGAGAAGAATTAAATTTTTGCAATGGCAACTCTGTAAATCTTTCATAAATCTTTTTCTCAATACCATGATGTTTCTTTTTTCATTTTTCAATCGTAGCGACTTAAGGGTAATGATTAAAAGTGACTTAGAGTCGTTAAAAAAATTCCCTTCTCCCTCCTCTCTCTCTCTCTCTTTTTTTACCCTCTCTCAACATAACGAAAGGCGTTTTAAAAGAGATCTTAAAGTGTTAAGAAGTTTCACGACTCTGTCCCGACTCTTTAATCATCAATACTGAAAGCGAGAATTTTGCAATCTAGCGAGACTATATCTCAAGGAGAATGAGAAGGGGGGAGGGGGAGCTGAAGGGGGAAACCCACTATTTTCTGTAATCGATCCTGAGAAAGCATATCTATTGTCTAAGAGTGAGAGAGAGAGAGAGAGAGTCAGACTGATGCGCTTCTGGAACTCTCATTTCCTTCTTTAACATCACATTGTTTACACAGAATCGCTTTAGTTTGAGGTGTATTTAAACGGAGTTAAAGATTCACTCAAGGATATCGAATCGACTCTAAGTAACGTCCGTTCTCCTCTGTTTTTTTCTCCCCCCCCCCTCTCCTCCCCACCACTTTTTTTTTTTAATTCTTTTTTCAAACCTCGAATTTCCTTCGAGTGGCAAAATAAACGTTAAAAAGTAATTCTCAATTTCTGCATTCTAATGGCTTAAGGAAAAAGAACGAGAGAGGAAAAAAAAATAAAAAAACTTCCCTCTTTAAACCTAAAAGAAATAACTGCTTTTATTGCTCTTGTTTCTTCATTTACTATTTTGTAAAACAACTCGAGTAAAATGTCTATAATCTATTTCTTAATTTACCAAGTTTCTCACCGTTGACGGCATAAAAATCATTCGAGCTGAAAACACTTTATGCACCGGTAAAATTCATCAAAAAATATTGAACCAAGAAAAATTGAAAAACACTTTTAAAAATATTTCTCTATTTATTAGATTTTTGACATTGTTTTGAATTGGAAAATTTCCATCTATTATGCAGCAAATTAATTGTATATTAGGTGCGGTAAATTAAATGTATTAATAAAGAAAATATAATAATAGAATAGAAAATAAAATTTTTTTTCTGTTCTGAATATGTCTTGAAGTGTGATTGTAAATCATTGGTGATTTAGTTGTCGATAAATCAATAAAAAGCGTGAATAGTGTATATGAATTTAGAATAAAAAGAATTAGGAGGGGGAAAGGGGAAAAAATGTGCATAGTTTGTTGGAAAATTAGATAAATCTTGTGTACCGGACATATTTCCAAGTGGGTATAATTACCTCTGTACCCGCCACATATTTCACGAGAAAATAATTTTTCCTATCGATAAATTATCTACTATCAGTTGTTAATCTCTTAAAACGTGCAATATATATCCTGAATGTTTATAATCACTTTACATACTGTTTTTACAGTAAATGAATTCAAATTCTTTTAATTTATATTCTCTCTTAGTGGGAACATTGTTTTTAAATTGTTTTCAAATTGTTTTCAAATTATTTTGCAATTTTTTTATTTTGCAAGATTATTCGCAATTTCTGACTAATTGTTTTCAATCTTGAGATTATTTGCCATTTCTGGTAAATTTTAAAAAATTTTTTTAGATTATTTACAATTCTTGGCAAAGTATTTTCAATTTTTTGGGGGTAATTTTCAATTACTTTCAAAGTAATATCAATTTTTACTAAAATTTTTTTCAATTATTTTGAAATTCTTGGAATTTTTTCTAACGTTTTCAATTTTTTTCCATTTATTTTCTATTTTTCCAAATAGTTTTCAATTTTTCTTTAAATTAATCTCAATTTTTTCTAATTTTTTTCAATTTATTTCAAATTGTTTTCAATTATTTTAAAAATCGTTTCCAATTTTTCTTCGAAATTTCTAAATTTTATCTAATTTTTTTCAATTTATTTCAAATTGTTTTCAATTATTTCCAATTGCGTCTAGAATTTTTTTCAAAATAGTTTTCAAATTGTTGCTAATTGTTTTCAATTATTTTTAAAATCGTTTTCAATTTTTTTTTCAATCGTTCTCGAAAATTTAAATTTTTTTTCTAAATTTTCCAATTTTTTTTCGAATTGTTTTCAATTATTTCAAAAATCGTTTAAAATTTGTTTCAAAATCGTTTTCAACATTTTTTCATTGTCTTCAATTATTTCTTAATCATCGTTTTAAAATATTTTCAATTATTCTCGACATTTTTCAATTATTCTCAATTTTTTACAGATTGTTTTCTTTTCTAATACAAATTGTTTTCTTTTCTATATAAATTGTTTTCAATTAATTCGAATTCATTTTTAATATTCTTTTTTTTAAATCTTTGTCAACTCTTTTCAAATTAATTAAAGTTTTTCTTAGTTTATAATTTTATATACAAATTCTTTTCAATTATATAAAAATCAATTATTTTCAATTAATATTTTCAAATTGTTTGCAACTTTTTTTAAAGTTTCAATTTTTTCTAAATAATTGTCAAATTATTTTTGAAATTGTTTTTAATTTTATTCAAATATATTTTTAATTTTTACTAAGTTATTTTGCAACTATTTCCAAATCGTTTTTTTTTTTTTTTTAAATAATTTTCAACTTTTTTTTTTGAAATCGTTTTAAATTTTTTCCATAAATTTTTATTTTTTTGAAAATTAATGCCAATTTTTACAAAATTTGTTTTTTTATTTTATACTGTTTTCAATTATTTTCCAATCGTTCTCAATCCTCTTCGAATCGAATTCAATTTGTTTTCAATATTTATTTTCATAATTTTATTCAATTTGCCCTTTTTTGAAATCTATTTTTTTTTAATTCGTATTCAATTTTTTTCAGTTGCTTTCAATTATTTTACAAATTTATTACTAAATCACACAATTTTGTACTAATTTAATACACAATTTTGACTTTGATTTCGATTTTGACTTTCATTTTCACTCTGACTTTGAAAGGCAAAATGAAAATCAAACTGAAACTTTAAGTTAAAATAAAAGTCAAAGTCAATGCCAAACTCTTTAAATTCAATTAGTCAAGATTTTTACTTTTTCGGAGTTATTTCGAAATATTTTCTTTGGAAATTAAGAGAAAACTATTTTAATTACAATTTGACGAGTACATTCTAGAAGTGCATTGCTTCAACTCACTTTGTTTTTACTTTTTACAAATGTAATAAATTTGTTATTAAAATACTTTTTCTTTAGTTTTCAAAGAAAATATTTACAGCAAATATTCGAAAATATTAAAAGTGCATTAAAAAAAATGCAATGTTAATTAAAAACATAACTACAAAGTTTTTTTATTTTTTTTATTTCTTAATTTTTTTTCCTTTTTTTTATTTGATAATAATTTGTGTAGCCCATGATTATAAAATTTAGAAGAATACACTTTAAAGTGCATAAGATTAATTAATTTCAAGTGAATACAGAACTTTATTTTCTTTTATTAAAAGTATTAAAACATTTTATTAACTTATTAGCTTTTTATTAACTTGTTATTATATTTATTTTATTCACTTTACTCTACAGTGTCGCATGAGCAGAAGAATTTTTTTACTCGTGACACAAGAGATATGATCCATTTTGTCGGAAGGAAAATTAAAAAAGAATCCTCTTGTATATATACAGAACTTTTGAAAAATCTGATGTATGCTTTCATAATAAAATTAAAAACATCCCAGATTCAACACCGATAAAAATATTTTTTTATATATTTTTTTTTTTTGGTACAATCGGTTCGTCAAGCATTATCGTCACGGGATCTTAGAGTGCAACGCTCTCTCATAATATAATTCCAAAGACCTCTCCCGAAAAGTTGTCTCGTACCGGGGTTAAGAGCATCATCTTCAAAGACCATCTGCGAACCGTTTATGTCTGTGTGTGTGTGTGTGTGTGTGTGTGTGAATATACACACTTTGTACATGTATTTGTGTTAATATTAAATATTTGTGTATACTCACACACATATATTAAATGTATTATATAGTAAAAATATACATATATATTAAATATATATATATACATATAAACTAAATGTCTGTGTGTATATAAGAAGATGGTTTGCTGGAGCCGAAACTAGAGGATTGTGCACTAGCCCTGAATAGATACATTCGAAGTTCATTGGTGCGGTGAAAGAAACACGAACCTACGCCCATATTCCCTATGTCTATTGAAAGTAAACTTTTCTTCAAAGGCACGCAACGAGTGCACAGGGGGGCTTACCTGAATTTTACCTGTGTGAGAAATTCGTCGGACCGTCAGAATGTTAAGTCTCACGGGAAATCCTTATAGTAACTCCTGTTTTGTTGGACATTGAGGGTAAGCGGATTTGTACATACTTTCTTGACCATGCCGCCCTCTCTTCGTTTTTTTTCTACTTCTTTGCTTCCTTTTTTCATCATCAAAATTTAAAAAAAAAACGCGGATTAATAAAGAAAAAAAAATTTCTTCCCTAATCTTCTTTTCTTTTTTTCGACCTTAATATTTTTAATTCTATTTTTGTGTACTTTGATCCCAATTTAATTTTATACACAACTTTCTTTATTCTGCATATTATTTTCTCTTAATTCTCAAAATCTTTTGTTGTACTATCCAAATATTTGGCGAATTTTCGTTTTGTTTAAGGTGCTAAACTTTGAGATTCGTTCTTTTTTCATATCCTTGGAAAAATAGTGTTTTAATTACACTGTTTTTCTGCAGATATCAAATTGAGACAAAAAACGTATCAAAACGTTGCTTAGCAACAATGCAACATTTGTGTTTAAAGGTATTTATTTCTAATTTTTAATTGACATTATTAACATATTTGTTGTTTGAAGGTATTTCATTTCTAATTTCTGATTGACAGTGTCAGTATGAAAATGAATTTTAACTGTTTTATTTCGTTGAATTATAAAAACGAAACTGTATTAGAGATGGACATGTAATTTGAAAGGATAATAAATCTAAACGATTCCTGGAATCAAATGAATACGATTTTTCTGTTTATTGTTTCGTCGACTAGCAGCATTAATAGGTCATTATGGAAATGGCGTTTTTGTGTTAATATTTTATGAGGTAATAAAAAGAAACTTTAACTAGGTTTATCGATCAGATTACTCTTGTCTATTTCAGTGGAGAATTATTTTCTAGGTAATGAGAGAAAAGAAGTTAAAGAAAGTCTTTAGTGTGTATATATCATATATAAATGTTAAATTGAAAAAAAAAATGAATAAAAATTAATTAATTAAAAATTCATATAAAAAAATGATTTTTAATTTTAATTGTGGAATTAATTTATTCAATGTAATAATTACATTGAATAAAAAAATTCGTTTTTAGTGACTTTTTTTTAGAATTTGATAGAAGAAATAGGAGTTTTCTATTTTATTCTATTTATTCTATTCATTCTATTCATTCTATTGGAGAAAAGTAGATGTTTGTATTTTTATTTATAAAATTTGTATTTTCAACACGGGCGATTTTAGACAGTTTAATAATATCGATATTGAATAGTACCGATGTGTATATTAGCCAGTAAGGTCATAAAATTGCATTTTAAAATCCACCATTGGCTATCGCTTTTCAAAGAATGTCTTACTCGCGCCGATGACATGACTATAAAACGCCCACCACCTGTGATTCTCTGTATTCAATTTACGTTCTTATTGACGATCGGAAAAATTTTACCTGGACTCTGCGGATTGTATTTCAGATTTGACTAGATTTTCTGGTCCAAAAATGCGAAATTGATAATGCAAAATTGTCAAAAGTGTCAAAATCGATTTTAAAAAAAAGTGCTTTCTCGAAAACAAAAGTGTTCTAATTCTGTATTCACTTTAAGTTAATTTAGTTTTAATTTAATTATTTTATTTATTAACAAAAGATATTTGGTTATAAATAAATCATATTGTTTACAACAAAAGATACTTTGGTCCAAAAAAATTATATTATTTATAACAAAACTTTCGTTCTAAATAAATTATATTATTTATAACAAATATTTAGTTATAAATAAATTATATTATTTTTAATAAAAGTTATTTGGTTATAAATAAATTGTTATATTCAAAACAAAATATATTTTCATCTTAACAAATTATATTATTTATAACAAAAGGTATTTTGTTACAAATAAATTATATTGTTCATATCGAAAGCCATTTTGTTATGAATCAATTATATTATTTATAATAAAAATTATTTGGTTATAAAAAAATTGTTTCATTCACTACAAAAGATATTTTCGTTCTGAATAAATTGTATTATTTATATAACAAAAGTTATTTGGTTATAAATAAATTGATTTATTTACAATAAACAATATTTTTTCTGAATAAATTATAATTTATTTATAACAAAAGTTCTTAACAAACTATTGATTACAAAAGTTATTCGGTTATAACTAAATTATATTATTTATAACAAAAAATATTCGGTTATAAATAAATTATATTATTCATATCGAAAGTTCTTAACAAATTATTTATAACAAAAGTTCTTTAGTTATAACTAAATTACAATATTTACAGCCACAGTTAATTTCGTTCTGAATAAATTATATTATTTATAACAAAAAATATTCGATTATAAATAAATTATATTATTCATATCGAAAGTTCTTAACAAATTATTTATAACAAAAGGTATTTTGTTATAAATAAATTATATTATTCATATCGAAATTATTTGGTTATAAAAATTGTTTTATTCACAACAAAAGATATTTTTGTTCGAAATAAATTATATTATTTATAACAAAAGTTATTTGGTTTTAAATAAATTGATTTATTTACAATGAAAGATAGTTTTTCTGAATAAATTATAATTTATTTATAACGAAAGTTCTTAACAAATTATTTACAACAAAAGATGTTTTCGTTCTAACTAATTTATATTATTTATAACAAATATTTAGTTATAAATAAATTATATTGTTCATATCAAAAACCAGTTTGTTCTGAATAAATTATATTATTTATAATAAAAGTTATTTGTTTATAAATAAATTGTTTTATTGAAAAGAAAATAAATTTTGGTCTGAACAAATTATATTATTTATAACAAATATTTAGTTATAAATAAATTATATTGTTTATATTGAAACTCATTTTCTTCTGAATAAATTATATTATTTATAATAAATAAAGTCTTTAAAAAGAAACAAAAATTGTTTTATTCATAACAAAATATATTTTGTTACTTAAAATATAATTTCTTTATAACAAAAGAGAATTTGTTGCAAATAATTTTATTACTACTTTTATTATTTTTGTAGCTAAAAATATTTTTTTGATACAAATAAATTTCATTATTACATTAGCAAAAAATATTTCTTTGCTGCAAATAAATTTTATTATTACTGTAGCAAAAAGAATATTTTTTTGCTGTGGCAAAAAAATATTCTTTTTGCTACAGTAATAATTTTTATTATTTATGAATAAATGAATCAAAAATGCAACGATAGGACAATAATTGATCGTCATGAATTTTTGTTTTATCGGGATTATATTAAATTTATGTGTGAGGTGAGGAAATGGATTAAAAAAAAAAAATAGAGAGCGAGAGAGAGAAGAAAAAAAAAAGAAGAAGAAGCGAAACGACGTTTTGCCGGAGGATACTTTAAACTTTAAGATGTTACCGGATGACTGGTATACCAGTCGTTTAGCGAGAAATCGTCATTTAGATACTTGCTAAAAGCGATTCGCCATAAAACTGAAACCCCAGATCGTACCCTTCTTTCTCTCTCACTCTCCCACCTGATAGGAAGTCTAATGGCTGCAACTTTTTATCCCAGAAAGTGCCTCTCCACGTTTTACAACACGCCATACCATCGCGCGAAACCATTCCGTCATGGGACGTTGGTAAAGTCACGCACTAACTTAGTTATTTTAATGTGGGCTTGATTTTTTTCTTTATTGAAAAAAATCCCCCTCCCCACTCCCTCTTTGTCCTACTCTTTCGGTTTTACTGTGGCAATCTCTTGGTTTGATAAGAAAAAAAAAAAAAAAAAAAAAAAAAAAAAGAGAGAGAGAGAGAGACAAACTATTTTTCCTTTGTATATGTCTGAGCAAATATCCACTCATCCTGGACTTTTTTATGAATCGGTATCAAATCTTTATTACCCGCCATACCAAAGTCTTTTATTCCTTCAGCTTATGATTTCCTGTTTTCTTCATTCGATTCAGCAATAATTCAAATTGTTCTTTTTTTCTCGAGTTTAATTATTTGTTCGCCTGGTGGAAAATTCCAACTTGTGGATTGCAAAATTATTATCTTGAAGAAAAGACAGTTTTTGCAAAAAGTGTTCCACTTCTAGCGGCACTTTAAAGTTTCAATTTAAAGTGAATTTAATTCACACTTTACTATTTAATTCACTTTAATAATTTTCTCACTTCAAGTGAATTAAAAAAAAAAAAGAAATAGAAATTTTTTTGCACATTTACATTTGCTGTCAGAAAACAAAGGCAAGGACATTATCACACAGTTAAAATATACAGAAAAATGATTTTCGATAAAAAAAAAGTGATACAAATATTTAAAGATATGAAAAAAAGATAACGATAAATAGAACAAATAAAACTGTGTAAAAAATAGGAAATGTTTAGTTTGGGATTTAGCTGTATCACGTGAGTCAACTGATAATATTCGTCTATATACATAAACTCAAAAAAAAAAAAAAAAAAAAATGTATCGAAAAGTAAATGTATTGAGAAATTAATGTTCTTGGGTTATTTTTTTTTCTCTACTCTGGTATTAAAAAAAAGGAAAACACATGCACACTATCGGAACATTTCATCAGAAATGGGTTGTTCATATATGTCACATCAATTTTTTTTTCTCCCCCTTTTATTTTTTTCCAAACGACTTGATCGATCGATTTGTACATTTTTCTTGTCAACAGAGCGAACCTCGTTAAAAGAGTAATAGTGTAAGTTCATGGAAGGAGAAAAAAAAATATTAATATATATATGTACAAGAAGAGTGCAAGTGCATTGTGAGAACCGACACTCGGTTCAGAGGAAACGTAAATAACAAAAGTCAGAGTAGTCAAACATTTTTCAACCATTAATATAAAAATTGTTCGACTGTAGCGATAAATATGTTTCAGGGAGTTTAGAAAACGGTTGATTATAAATAGGGACAAAATTGTTTTGTTTTTTACAATTTTTAATTTTTTATAGAACTTTGCAAGCTTCGTACTCATTTACTAAAAAACCTACTATTTACTATTTTTTTACGTTTTGACACTAATTTGGGTACTTTTTTTAGATTTCAGCCACTAAAAGCTAGGGTAACTGCACCAATTGCCGAGGGTGCTCCAATTGTCGAGGATAATAATTTTCTTTTTTAGATAAATAGTATAATATATAATATTTAAGAACAAAAAAAATTTCTAAATAATCTTTGTATTTTCAACTGTATATTTATATATACAAATTTCGTAGCGATTCTACTAAAATAATTATTTAATTAATATTATAATTCACTGCTGTGAAATTTACACGAATCTCCATTTTCTTAATACTTCAGGTTGATTAAAACAGATTTTTAGAAATGCAAATTAAACGTATTTATAATGACTTTTTGTGTACAAAATTATTATTATAATTTTGTACACGAACTAAATTAATTTTGTATGCATGTTTTTTTGTTAAAAAAAATATTTAATATTTTTTAAAAGCAAATCATCGGTATTTGGTTCCTTTTTTTTTGACAGTTCCATTTTTCGAGGTAATGACTCGAGAATTGGTGTAGTCACTTTTTTCGCTGATGCACCATTTATCGATGGTTAAGTGTTTATTTACTAAACGTCAAACATAAATGCCAAACATTTATAGGTACAGAGAAAAAGAAAAAAAATGCTCCAAAAATTTACAACCAACAGAAAATAATCAACAAAAAAAACGAGGAAGACCGAAAAAAAATTAATAAAAAAATGCATTATTTAAAACTAAAAAATTTTGTACTATAGTTTAATTATAATTAACCATTATATTTACAGTTCGTAATAAAAGTTTATTTTATTCGTTTACAAATTTAATGTGACTTAAATTAATTTATTTTTTCAATTAATGTCTGATTAACAAAATTGATTAAATTTAATTAACTTATTTATAAAAGTTTAAGAAACAGTTAAATAATTTTCTGTCCTGTATCATCTACTATAAAAATGTTTTATATCGATATTATAAATTATTCAATTATAGTTAAATAAATATATTTGTTTTCTGGTAATGTTCTATAATATTTTTATCGAAAAAATAAATATCTACTCGATTTTCTAATATCTGTACAGGTTAATTGTTAGGTTATATTGGGTTATATGTTTAAAAATGTCATACCCTCGACAATTGGAACAGACCCTCGAGAAATTAGCACAAGACCATCGACAAATGGTGCTTTTGCTCGATTGACTTTTAAATATATTTTTTGCTTAACAATTTAGTTTATATTAAAAAAATAAATATGAATATTAAACATTATTAGATCCTTCGTCCAAATATACAAAAATCAAATTTTAAAGTGCATTTACTTCCGAGAAAAAAAATGTCAAAGTCACATGTTGCCTAAAACCCTCGACAATTGGTACAGTTACCCTATACTATTTCTATTTTTTTTTTTTGAGAATTTCCACTACTTTCAATTCGCTGATACTAGAAATCAAAAAACTATTTTCAAAAATTATAATCAAATTCTTTAAAATGATTCAATTATTTTCGAAAAATATTCGAAATTCAATTATTTTCAGTATCCAGTATTTTCATAATATTTCGCAAAAGAATTCAATTATTTAAATAAAAATTGACAAAATTCATCCAAAATTCAATTCTTTTAATAAATAATAATATTTTAACAGGAATTTAATTATTTAATATAAAATTCTCATAATGTTTATTGTATTTCGAAAAAATTAATTATTTAAAACAATGATTTGTAAAATTCTTATGAAGAATTCAATTATTTTCAAAAAAAAAAAAATTTATTCACAGAAATTCAATTCTTTTTAAACATTTTAATAAACTTTTTCGCATAACTTCAATTATTTTTAAAAAATTTTAGTAAAATTTTTAGCAACTATTCAATTATTTTCATAAATAATAAAATTCATCGCCGGATTTCAATTATTTTTAATAAAATTTTACAGAAATTACTCGAGAAATAAAATTATTATTAAAAATTTAATTTCAATTCCTCGTAAAAATCAATTATTTAAAAAAATGTTTTTTTAAATTCTTTGGGAGAATTCAATTATTTACAAAAATATTAGAATTTTTCACAGGAATTCAATTATTTTCAAATATTTTAATAAAATTGTTCAAAAAAATTACTTATTAAAAACAATATTTTGTACAATTCTTATGAAGAATTCAATTATTTTCAAAAATAAAAGAACTTTTCACAGAAATTTAATTCTTTTTAAACATTTTAATAAAATTTTTCGCAATATAAATAAATTATTTTCAAAAATAATTAAATTCTTCAGAGGAATTCAATTATTTTTGAATATTTTAATATAATTCGTTGCAAAAATTCAATTATTTTTATAACTTATAAAACTCATCGTAGGATTCCAATTATTTTGAATACAATTTTAAATGAATTCCTCAAAAAATACAGTTATTCTGAAAAATGTTATTAAAAATTATTTTTATATAAAATTCTTTGCAAGCCTTCAATTATTTTCATAAATATTAAAATTTTAAATCGAATTCAATTATTTAAAACACAATTTTCATAAAATTTTTTGTAAAAAATTAATTATTTAAAAAGATTATAATAAAATTCTTTGCAAGAATTCAATGATTTTTAAAAGCTTTAATAAAATTCGTTGCAAAAATTCAATTATTTTTATAAATAATAAAATTCATCGCAAGGATTTCAATTATTTATTTATTTTTAATACAATTTTACAGGAATTACTCGAGATATCAAACTATTATAAAAAATTTAATTTCAATTCCTCGAAAAAATCAATTATTCAAAAAAATGTTTTTTTAAAACTCTTTGTGAGAATTCAATTATTTGCAAAAATATTAGAATTTTTCACAGGAATTCAATTATTTTCAATTATTTTAATAAAATTGTTCGAAGGAAATCAATTATTTTAAATTCAATTTTTATTAAATTTATTTGAAATAATTTAATTATTCTATTAAATTTTTAATCCAAATTCTTGCAAAGAATTCAACTTTGTCGATAAATAACAGAATTTTTTCTGAAAATTCAATTATTTTAAGGAATTTTAATGAAATTCTTTGCAAAATTCAATTATTTTCATAAACAACAAAATACATCAAAAGAATTCAATTATTTTTAAAAGTAATAAATATCTCTTGAAAATTCAATTACATATTTTCAAAAATTCTAATAAAATCGTTCACGAGAATTCAATTATTTTCCTAAATAATAAAATACTTTTTATTAATTCAATTATTTTAAAAAAAAATTTAATAAAATACCACACAGACATTCAATTATTGTCAGAAAATTGTAATAGAATTCTTTGAAAAATTTAATTATTTTTAAAAACTCTTCGAAATTCAGTGATTTTCAATATCTACTATTTTTAAAAAATTTCCAAACAGAATTCAATTATTTAAAAATTTTTTTTTAAAAGCTTCGTGAAAATTTAATTATTTTCATGAATAACAAAAATTTCTCAGGAATTCAATTATTTAAATTAAAGTTTACATAAAATTAGTGGAAAGAAATCAGTTATTTAAAAATTTTTATAAAATTCTTGGCAAGAATTAAATTATTTTTATAAGTATTTAAATTCTTTCATGAATAATAAAATTCGTTGGAGGAATTCAATTTATTAGCAGGATAAGAAAGAAGAAAATATTTTTTTTATAAAAATTAGAAAGAAGTCAGGAAAATAAAATATAGAATGGAATTGTTGTCAGTTTTTGTGAAGTGTCTAAAACGAGTTTTTTTTTTTTGGTCGTCAATTTTAGTTTTTCGATAGCAACTTTTTTTTTACTACTTTGTTTAGTTTGAAAGCTACTTTTTGCTACTTTTTTAAAATTAATTATCGAGTGTGAACTTTGGAAACATTTTTTCCTAAAGCGAAAAGAAAGTGAAAGCATAAAGTGTATTTTTATAAATAATTTTTGCAGTTGAAAATCGGAAAAGTATTTCAAGTGAATTAAGAATTGAGAGACTTATTTTAGACTACATTTTTTTAATTCACTTGTTTTTTAATATTTTTTCTGTAGTATGTAAAAAAAAATTCAAGTGAATAAAAATGATTCAAGTGTCTAAAAACTGTTTTCTAGAAGACAATTTCTCCGCGAGCGAATTGAAGGATATCGAGACAAAAAGCAATTTCATAAAAAAAAAATATATTGACCGGCTATCTATGTCAGCGACGCGATGCACATCCAAAAAGATTTATGCACGAAAGGCACGTACGTGTCTATTATTGAAACCTTCGTAATAACGGCTCTCGTTGAGCGAAACATTCCATAAATCATGAGAGAAAGAGACACACGACGACGATACGCTAATCTCGTTTCAATGCAAACGCAAATCGTGAATCTGTCAAAATTGCGCGCGCCAAAGGAAAGAAGAAAAAAAAAAAGCTTCGCCATGCAATTAGTAGAGGGTAAAAGATGGAAAAAAAAGTCAACAAAAAAAAAAAAAAGAGAGAGAGAGAGAGAAACGACACGAGAAAAGATTTTTATTGACGCTAAAGGAAAGCGGATGTAGGGCAACAATTTATGCGATTGCACCGTGACGTGGGCACATCGCACACATCTGTGCAGCAGTTAGATAGGAGGAGATCGATCGTGTTGTCGCTGCACGAACGATGATAAACGTTTACTTTTTCCACGCCCGCACTGCAGATAGTTGGCCCGGATATCTGCGAATACAGATATCGTTAAACTTACGCTCCCGCATCGGCCGAATTTCCTCTCTTTCGCTCTCTCTCTCTCTCGCTTTCCTCTTTTCTCTCTTTCGTCGCCACTTGAAGTACTTTTCTCCACCTAAAGTACCTGATTTCAATTTCCAAGTGGTTCTACTTAACCCAGGGAGGAGGGTATTTCCATTTATAGGAAAATCACCGCAACATTACTGGCCTCATCTCTCTTCCACATTATGAACCAGCGATGAAAATTTTTCTTGCGAGATAAAAAAAAAGGAGAAAAGAATTTTTTTTAGGGGGAAATTACTGTTTTAGAAGGTCTGAGTTGCCAAAGGTCAGGGAATTCAGGGAAAAGTCATTTTAATTATTTTTAATACAATTTTACAGAAATTACTCGAGAAATAAAATTATTATGAAAAATTTACTTTCAATTCCTCGAAAAAATTAAATTTTTAAAAAGTGGTTTTTTTAAATTCTTTGAAAGAATTCAACTGTTTACAAAAATATTAGAATTTTCCACATGCATTCAATTATTTTCAAATAATTTAATAAAATTGTTCGAAAAAATTAATTATATTCAAAACAATATTTTGTAAAATTCTTGTGAAGAATTCAATTATTTTCAAAAATAAAAGAACTTTTCCCAGAAATTTAATTCTTTTTAAACATTTTAATAAAATTTTTCGCAATATAAATCAATAATTTTTAAAAATAATTAAATTCTTCACAGGAATTCAATTATTTATTCAGGCCCAATTAGAATTGGTCAGGGAAATAAAAGGGAAAAATCAGGGATTTTTATTAAAAACTACTGGAGAAAAATTAAATTATTAGAATTTATAAAAAAATTCTGAATTTTTGGGTCTTTTTTGCTCACCTCATAAACTATGAAATTGCCAAGAATTCTAATACAAACCCATCAATTTATTCAATTCAATTTTTATAATTATAAATAAAATCTTTATAAATAAATAAAATTGTTCTCTGAAATTCAATTATTTTCAAAAAATTTAATAAAATTCTTGTCGAAATTTCAATTATTTTCAATACAATTCTTCTTAAGCATTCAAATATTTCATAAAAATTGGATTAAAATTCTTCGCAAGAAATCAATTATTTTCATAGATAATAAAATTCATCGCAGTATTACAATTATTTATTTATTTTTAATGCAATTTTACAGGAATTGATAAAAAAATGTAATTATTCTTAAACATACAACTTCAACTTCTCGAAAAAATTAATTATTTAAAAAATTTTTTTTTTATAATTCTTTGAAAGAATTCAATTATTTACAAAAATATTAGAATTTTTTACAGGATTTGAATTATTTTCAAATATTTTTAAAAAATTGTACGAAAGAAATCAATTATTTTACATACAATTTTTATTAAAGTTATTTGAAATAATTTAACTATTCTTTGAGATTTTAATCAAATTCTTCGAAAGAATTCAACAATGTCGATAAAAAACAAAATTATTCCCGAAAATTCAATTATTTTGAAGCATTTCAATGAAATTCTTTGCAAAATTCGATTATTTTCATAAACAATAATATTCATCACAAGAATTCAATTATTTTGAAAAATAAAAAAAATTGTACAGAAATTCAATTCTTGTTTAACCATTTTAATACAATTTTCGCAATAATTCAATTATTTTCATAAATAAATAATTTCTTCTCCAGGATAGAATTATTTTTTTGAAAATTTTAATAAAATTCTTAGCAATTATTCAATTATTTTCGTAAATAATAAAATTCTTCGCAGGATTTCAATTATTTTTAATATAATTATACAGGAATTGCTAGAGAAATGTAATTATTTTAAAAAATTTAATTTCAATTCCTCGAAAAAATCAATTATTTACAAAAATTGTAGAATTTTTCACATGAATTAATTTATTTTCAAATATTTTAATAAATTTTAATTCAATTCAATTTTAATTCATTTTTTTTAAATAATTCAATTTTTCTGGTAGATTTTAATCAAATTCTTCTCGAGAATTCAATTATTTGCATAAATAATTTTTAGAAAGAATTCAATTATTAAAGATAAATAACAAAAATATTCCCGAAAATTCAATTATTTTGAGGCATTTTAATAAAATTCTTTGCAAAATATAATTATTTTCATAATTAACAATATTCATCAAAAGAATTCAATTATTTTTAAAAGTAATAAATTTCTTCTTGGAAATTCAATTATTTTAGAAAATTCTAATAAAATTGTTCGCAAGAATTCCATTATTTTCATAAATAATAAAATGCTTTTTAAGAATTCAATTATTTGTCAAAAATTTTAATAGAATTCTTTGTAAAATTTAATTATATTTAAAAACTTTTCACAATTCAATGAGTTTCAATTTCGAATATTTTCATAAAATTTCCAAATAGAATTCAATTAGGTATATAAAAAATTTTTTTGTAAAAATCTTCCTAAGAATTCAATTATTTTCATGAATAATAAAAATTTCTCAAGAATTCTATTTTTTTAAAACATTTTAATAAAATTTTCCATAATAATTCAATTATTTTCATAAATAATAAAATTCTTAATTCAGGAGTTCAATTATTTTTGAAAATTTTAATAAAATTCTTCCCAAGAATTCAATTCTTTTAAATTATTATTTAAAAAAATTTTTTTTTTTAAATTCTTCCTCAGATTTAAATTATTTTCAATTTTTTAATGAAATTCCTTGATCGAATTTCATTATTTTTAAAAGACTTTTAAAAATTTTGAGAAATTCAATTATTTAAAAAAAAATTCAATAAAATTCTTCACCAGAAATTAATTATTTTCATAAATGATAATAATTTTCTTCGGAATTCAATTATTTTCAGAAATAAAATTCTTCACAGAAAATTGATTCTTTTAAAAATTTGTTAATAACATTTTTTTTTTTTTGCTAGAATTCAATTATTTTCGTAAATAACAAAACTTATCGCAAAATTTCAATTATTATTTATACAATAAATTTGAAATAAAATGATAGAAAATTGCATTTATTCTTAAAATTTTTGTTCCAATTCGCGGAAAGAATTAAATTATTTTTTTAAATTTTGATAAAATTCTTCAAAAAAATTCAATTTTCAGAAATATTTAATTATTTAATAAATTTTTTATTTTTGTATTTAAATAATTGAATTGTCGAAAAATATTCTAATAAAAATTGATTAAAAAAATGAATTTCACTTGAAATTTTAAATAAATTATAATTAAATATTTTTAAGTGAATCAGAATATTCTTGAGGGTCAGGGAAAAAGTGAAAATTTTGTCTGGAAATCAGGGAAAAGTGAGGGAAAAAGAAAATTAAATTCTTGTGGCCCGCAATCGTGTGCGACTTGTTTAGAACATGATGAAATTGCACAACAGCAGGGGGAACGAAATAGATCACATTGATATGTATATCGAGGCGCGATTTTATCGTGTTCCATTTAGAGTGATCGTCATGAAATAGAAAAGTAATTACGCGCCGCGTGCGTGTATATGTGAAATACGTTTCTATTTCGACGATGACTATATATATAAAAGGGGAAAGGGAAAACGACGAGACTAGCGTGCAAATTGCGAATTAGGCCTTTTTAGCAAAAATCGATACCATGTACCAAGCAGTGCGTCAATAGAGGGCCTAATTTCCGGTAGTGGAACTCAATTTCTCGTCTCCCAATCGAAAATCTAGCTGTTTTTTCTTTTTTTTTTTTTTTTTTTTTTTTGCAGTTTTCTTTCACTCTCGTGCGCGACTAGACCGGAAAAGGGGTGCTGCAACTAGAAAAATATGGTCCAGACACAGCAGGAAGTGGAGTAAATGTATAAATTCGCAGACATACAAACACACACAAACAAAGTTCGATCTGATTGCATGCCATGAGGATATTAATCATACTAGACGTGTACTCTTCGTTCCTACCCTTCCACCTACAACCCTTCGGTAGTTTCGTTTCACATTATTTACTGCTCCTTTTCGAACCCTTCTATATCTTCCAAGTTGTTGGTTGTTACCTATTGATATTACGATTTTTTCCACTCTTAATATGATTGAAAATGGTATAAAGGGCAGACACACACTTGATGAGAAAATTAGCGAACAACTTCCGGTGTTTATTTTTATTTCGATTAGTTACTTCAAATAGTAACTAATCATAGAAAAAAGGAATAAATAGTAGGTTTTAGTAGATGAGTGTGAAGCCTGGAAAAGTGAATTTAAAAATCAAGTGATACCACTTGAAGTGATTTTTTAAATTCACTTTTCTTCCCCGCATAGTGCTCAGCCTCAAAATTTCGCATACTATCAATTTGATACATTTCGAAACATTTTTTTTGTATTTCCTTTTTTTGCTCCTATATTCTCTCTCTCTCTCTCCTCGTTCTAAACGAGTTTTCCAAATATTCGCAGTGGCAAAACAGAAAACTTGGTATGTCTCGAATTACTCTACACAGTGGCTCACAAGTTCGTTATGCGGTACAAGCTCGTAACAGGCAAGAGAAACTGCACTCTCACAAACACAGACACAAACACAGACACCATTCATTCGGTACCAAACTCCGAATACCGATTCGACTCGTGTTTCCATAGACGTTTGCTTAGCCCCGAAATTCTCATTTCGATGCAATTCACACAGAGAGCATAGCGCACGCGGTGCGTTACAATCACGATTTAATTACGTATCATGCAAAAATATCAACGACTACTGTCTAACGAAATTGTATACAGTATAGTGAGCTTCCAAGTATTCAATACACGCACGTCTAACTCCCACACTCGGTTGTTACATACACGTTTTAGTTTAGTTACCGTCGAACGTGCCCTTTGCTCTAAAGAGACTTTTTACAAATTCAATTGCCGGCTGTATCAATTTTTCCTGTGGGGAAAAATTTTCAATTTATGGCTTTTTTCTTTTTGCGAAGAAAAAAGGTTCCAGTTCTGCATTACTATTCACTCTTATCACTATTTTTATACCATCACTGTTAGTAATTGAAAATTATTTTATAAAATTCTTTAAACACTTCAATTATTGTCAAGAATTTTCGGAAAATCTTTTGCAAGAATTAAATAATTTTCACAAATAATTAAATAATTAAATTCTTCTCTGAAAAGATATTTTTAATATTTACTATTTTAATAAAATTTCTAAAAAGAATTGAATTATTATATTATTTTAGAAAAAAATAAATAAAATTCAATGGAAAAATTTAAATAATATCATCAATAATATAAAATTTTCACAGGACTTCAATTTTATTTGAATTATACAATTCAAGAAAAATGTTTCGAAAGAAATCAATTATTTAAAATATTTTATTAAAATTCTTTAAAAGAAATTAAAATTATTTTCTAGAGTTCTGATAACATTTAATTATTTCCATAAATAATAAAATCCATCGCAAGAATACAATCATATTTAATACAATTTGAATTAAATTATTCTAAATAATGGAATACTTTTAAATTTTCATAAAAAGGTTTGAAAAAAAATTCAATTCCAAAAATTTTAATTAAATCCTTCTGAAGAATTCAATTATTATTTTTACAAATAATAACATTTTTCACGCAGGAATTCAATTATTTAAAAATTTCAATGAAATTAATTTTAGGAGTTTAATTATTTTCATAAATAATAAGATTCATCGCTAGAATTCAATTATTTTTAATACAATTTTAAATAGATTATTCTCAAAACTTGAATAATTCTTTACAATTTTCATAAAATGATAAAAAAATTCAATTATTCACAAAAATTTTTTAATGAAATCCTTCTCTAGAATTCAATTATTTTTACAAATAGTAACATTTTTCACAGGAATTGAATTATTTAAATAGTTTAATGAAATTCGTTCGAAGAATTCAATTATTTTTCATAAATAATAAAATTCATCGCAGAAATTTAATTATTTTTTACACAATTCTAAATACATTATTCTAAATAATTTATTTATTCTTTTAAACTTTTATGAAATGATTCAAAAAAATCCAATTAATCCTGAAAATTTTAATAAAATATTTCTCTAGAATTCAATTAGTTTTACAATTAATATAACTTTTCATAGGAATTCAATTACTTTACAAATAATTCCGATTTTCGCAGTACTTTAATTATTAAAAAAATTCATTGAAATTCGTTGTAAGAATTCAATTATTATTTTCATAAATAAAATAAAATTCTTTGAAATTTTAATAAAATGATTAAAAAAATTCAATTATTCACAAAAATTTCAATAAAATCCTTCTCTAGAATTCAATTATTTTTACAAATAGTAACATTTTTCACAGGAATTGAATTATTTAAAAATTTCAATGAAATTCGTTCGAAGAATTCAATTATTTTTACAAATAATAAAATTCATCGCAGGAATTCAATTATTTTTAATACAATTTTAAATACATTATTCTAAATAATTTATTTATTCTTTTAAATTTTTATAAAGTGTTTCAAAAAAATCGAATTAATCCCAAAAATTTTAATATAATCTTTCTCTAGAATTCAATTAGTTTTACAATTAATATAAGTTTTCACAGGAATTCAATTATTTAAAAAAAAATCCAATAAAATTTGTTGTAAGAATTCAATTATTTTTACAAATAATGACAATTTTCACAGTAATACAATTATTAATAAAATTCATTGAATAATGACAATTTTCACAGTAATACAATTATTAATAAAATTCATTGAAATTCGTTGTAAGAATTAAATTATTTTCATAAATAAAAAAATTCATCGCAGGATTTCAATAATTTTTAATACAATTTTTAATGAATTTCTCGAGAAATGTAATTATTTCCAAAAGTTTTATTAAAATTCTTCAAAGAGAGTCAATTAGTTTCAAAAATTTTGCTAAACTTCTTTATAAGCATTGAATTTTAAAAGATAATAAATTTTATATTTAAAAAAAAATGTATTTTTTCAAAATTATTTTTGAATATAATTGAATTTTTGAAGAATTCTAACGAAAAACTTAGAAAATTATTGAATTTCATATAAAAATGTAGAATTGGAGTTGTTACCAGAATAAAAAGAAAGTGAATATCTTTTATAGAAATCAGAAAAATACAGAATCAGAGTTTTGGGATTTTTCTGAATCGACTAAAACGAGTTTTTTAGTTGTCAAATTTAATTATTGAATTACTACATTTTTTTGCTAATTTTTTCAGTATTAAAAGATACTTTTTGCTACTTTTTTAAAATTGATTTTTAAGTGCGAACCTTGATTTTCAAATACAGTAAATTAGTAATATTCGCATCGACTTAAATACTTAATAGACTCTTAAATAACGAACCTAGTCAATCAAAAAAAAAAAAAAAAAAAAAAACAAGTCCACAAAATTTAACATATTTTCACTTCCTTCAATGCTGTACAATACACCCAGAAATGGGTGCAGATCTAATTGAGAAACTGGACTTGGAAATGAAGTAAGAAAGCAGAGTAAAAGTCGTTGCTCTGGGAACAAGTGCGAGTTTAAGAAATTAACAAGGACCGGCTGATTCTAAAAAGAGGTACAAAATATATCTATAGCGAGAAAAAGGGATCCGAAGGAAGCGAACAAGAGAGAGAAAGAGAGAGAGAGAGAGAGTAGAGAGAGGAGAGGAGAGGAAGGGGGGATCGATTAAAGCCTCAACGAAGAACTTAAATATAATCTTCCTGAGCTCTCTTTCTCTTTGCATATAATCCCTGTATAACCCCCTTCCCCCCACTCTCTTTCACCTCGCCACGGTTGGTTATCTTCCATCCTCTTTTTTTTTGTCTCGCCTCCCCGACGTGGCATTTTTTAATTAATCCGAGAGTATTTTTTATGAGAATTCCACATCGCGCTCGTGACAGGGATCCGTCTAACGAATACACACAGGCAGAAGAACGTTATTATATATATATATATACCTATTTTTATAACATTCTTGTGTCCAATATTGGTGTGATGAAATATTTTTTAATCTCGATATTTTATTGACATCTTTTAATATATTTTGTATGTATAATTTTTTTTTTGTTTCTCATTTTCCGAGTGAATTCAAATAAATGGTAACATAATAATGGGGGGAATTTGTTCTCTTCAATCTCTTTTTTTTTATCATGAGATAAAAAAAAATTATCTTTATCTTTATTTTAATTATCAATTTTTTATTATTTAATTATAATTAAAAAATTATAATTTTAATTATTATTATTATTTTTAAAAATTAAAAAATTAAAATTTTTTTTTAATTTGTTTTTATTTCATTTTTGAATTCAGAGTTCATATTTTTTCAAACTTGAAAAATTAAATTTTTGGCTGATTTACAATTTTTTACTAATTAGTTACTATTTTCTACTAATTAGTTACAATTTCTACTAAATAACTACAATTTTCTACTAAGTAGTTACTATTTTCTACTAATTAGTTACAATTTCTACTAAATAACTACAATTTTCTACTAAGTAGTTACTATTTTCTACTAATTAGTTACAATTTTCTACTAATTAGTTACTATTTTCTACTAATTAGTTACAATTTCTACTAAATAACTACAATTTTCTACTAAGTAGTTACTATTTTCTACTAATTAGTTACAATTTCTACTAAATAACTACAATTTTCTACTAAGTAGTTACTATTTTCTACTAATTAGTTACAATTTTCTACTAATTAGTTACTATTTTCTACTAATTAGTTACAATTTCTACTAAATAACTACAATTTTCTACTAAGTAGTTACTATTTTCTACTAATTAGTTACAATTTCTACTAAATAACTACAATTTTCTACTAAGTAGTTACTATTTTCTACTAATTAGTTACAATTTTCTACTAATTAGTTACAATTTCTACTAAATAACTACAATTTTCTACTAAGTAGTTACTATTTTCTACTAATTAGTTACAATTTTCTACTAATTAGTTACAATTTTTACTAAATAACTACAATTTTCTACTAAATAGTTGCGATTTTCTACTAATTAGTTACTATTTTCAACCAATTAGTTACAATTTTCTACTACATAACTACAATTTTTTTACTAAATAGTTACTATTTTTTACTGATTAATTACAGTTTTCTAATAATTAATATAAAATATTTCACTACCTAATAAGTTTATTAATATAATTTCCTGCTGTAATTTTTATTACTAAAATGTTTTTTTACTAAACAAAGGTGCAAAATAGTACAAAATTTTCTACTAATTTTTTAGTAAAGAAAATTTTCTACTGGACAATTTGTTGTTAAAAAAATAAAATAATAATAAACGATTTCTACTAATAAATAAAAAAAGTCACTAGTAATAGTGCAAAAATTTTCTAAAAAAACTTTATATATTACTAAAAATGTTCTGCTTAAAAATATGGTCCAAAATAGTAGAAACTTTTCTGCTAATTTTTCTAATTAGCAGAATTATTAGCAGAATTATTATTAATTATAATTTTCTACTGGAAAATTTATTGGTGAATAAATAATTAATAAATAATAATAATAAACCTCGTAATAAACTATTTCTACTAGTAATGAATGCAGAATTAGTTTTCATTTTTTTTCAAGTTGCATAACTATTACAAAGTTTAGAAAGTTTGGAAAAAGTGAATTTTTCCCCACTTAAGAAGGTGGATATTTTTTTTCTTCTATTTCTTTTCAAAATCGTGTAATTGATTGCTCAGTGTGATTAATGATGATGAAGATTGAAACTTGTTGACACAATATGATTAACTATTTGGTATTGACTTAAGTCAGAATTATTATCGTTAAACAATTGCACAATTTTGGACAATAGCTGAAATAGAATGGAAAATTAGTTTATGATTTTGGTTAAAATTCCTATTATTTTATTATTATTATTTTTATTATTATTTTTATTATTATTTGTTTATTTTTATTATTATTTGTTTATTTAAATTATAAATTTATACATTTAATAATGTATTAATAAAAATTTTTTCTTTTTGTTTCAGGTACGTATTTTTATTCTTGTCTGAAGATTAATCTCCTAACTTGTAAGGCAAATTTTAATTATATTTTATTGTATTTAATAGCTAAATAATATTCAATACCTGTGAATATTATTCTTTAATTTAAAACAATGTTATTTTTCCTAAGGATATCAAATTGAGACAAAAAGCGAATCAAATCGTTGCTTCGCAACATTTTTTATTCGTTTGTTGTCTCAATTTGATATCCTTAGGAAAACTTTGATAGTTAATATGTAATAGTTGAATAATATTCTTTAAATGGTAGATTATTTAAAGTGATGAATAATTATAAATTGAATAATATATATTAGTTGAATAATATTCAGTAATTTAACAATATTTACTTGCTGAATAATATTCATTGCTTGAATAATTTTTCATTGAATAATATTTACAAGTTAAATAATATTTACTGCTTGAATAATTTTTCACTGAATAATATTCACTACTTGAATATTTTTTCATTGAATAATATTCACTACTTGAATAATTTTCCATTGAATAATATTTACAAGTTAAATAATATTTACTGCTTGAATAATTTTTCACTGAATAATATTCACTACTTGAATATTTTTTCATTGAATAATATTCACTACTTGAATAATTTTCCATTGAATAATATTTACTAGTTAAATAATATTTACTGCTTGAATAATTTTTCACTGAATAATATTCACTACTTGAATAATTTCCCATTGAATAATATTTACTAGTTAAATAATATTTAATGCTTGAATAATATTCAAGAGCTGAATAATATTTAATATTTAAACAATATAATTGTTAAATAAATTAAATAACATTTTAGTTGAATAATATTTACTATTTGAATAATATTCAATATTTAAAGAAAATTTAGTAGTTAATAGTTGAATAATATTCAACAAGTAAGTAATCTATTTAATAATTAATACTTGAATAATATTCAACATTTAAATAACTTGTTTAAATAATATACACCAAATTTAACCAAACTATTCAAATTCATTCAGCAAATTTCGATATCCCCAAAAAAATAATTTCTCAAATTTTTCGACTTAACATCAAAAATTCCCTATAAGCAAAAAAAAAATCTAATTATTTCGACTCCATTCCGAAAATAATGCGTTTCGCTCGAATTAAATGGATCCTGAGTGCTTTCAAGCGTCAATTATCGGTCTTGAAATCTAATGTTTTCGAGAGAGGAGAGAGAGAGAGAGAGAGAGAGAGAGTGTTTGAAACTAATCCTGTTGATCCTTTCTAATACATAGCGGCTCATTAACGATCATTACAAGAAGTAGTTAATTTACTTCTCTCTTTCGACTCTCATTCTCTCTTTCGAATGAGGCGAGGGTAAAAATTATCCCCGGGTTCACGCAACTTGGGGTTGAAGATCGCGATCTCTCGTGCACACACTCAGAAAGAATAGTGGTCATTATGCTCATTGGGGGGTGCGGTTTTTATTATATCCCTCCATCGTGTGTTGAATGTTCTGTGACGAAAAGCGAACACACTCACACACACACATATTTACGAATTACGAATCTCTGTGTGCCTTTTATTTTCTGACAAAAAAAGAAAAATGCGTCTATCAACGTAACATTCCATTGCTCCTCGTTTTCTTGATTCTTTTCACTTTTTTATTCTTTGAAAAATCCTCATCTCTTGATTTTTCTCTTGTTACTCATTTTTTTCTCATTCCAAGAAAAAATCACTTTATTGTGTTGATAATTAGAATTTTCTGCGTTGTCCAATTTTACTTATTAGGGTAATTTATTTTATTGCTGGTATCATCGGCCTTATTTATTATTATTATTATTATTGTTATTTTTATTACTATTTTTTACTTTAACCACTTTTTGGTAATATTATTATTCCTATTAACATTTTTATTATTATTTTTATTTATGTTAACATTTTTATTATTATTATTATTATTATTATTATTATTATTATTATTATTATTATTATTGGTCAAGGACTTTACTTATTTGTCATCCATCACTGATTAGAAATTGAGAATAAAAAGAATTTCTTTTTCTTGCCAAAAAAAGAAAGGAAAAATTTTTTTGTTCAAAAAAGAATTATTATTATTACTATTCTTGGGCAAGGACTTACCCATTTGTCATCATTGATTAGAAATTGGAAATAGAAAGAATTTCTTTTTTTCCCCCCCTAAAAAAAAAGAGAAAAAAATTTTTTGTTCAAAAAAGAATCGAGTTAAAAGGGAAAAAGAAAATGGCGCGAGTTTTAGTGCTTGGGGATGAGCCAATCAGGAAATTGGCTCGATGGAAACGAGAGCTTTGAATCTCACGTTCTAAAAGCTAAAAGGAACTTGGACTTTTAGTTGAGAATTGGCCCAAAAGAATCGTCTCCGAAAAACGAGTAAGGGATTATCGACAATGGCAAGATAAACGACTACTCCTTTCGTTGCCAAGTTCGTTCTCGCTTTTTCTTCTTGTTTAATTAGTTATTTACTCCCTCCCTCGTCTCTTTCCATCGTGCCCCCCCCCTCAAATAAGGACTCACGAACGAAAACACATCAATTTGAAAAAGAAGAGAGAGAGAGAGAAAGTCACTTTTCTTTAGAAAACGTTCTTTTTCATAGTGTTATTTTTTTATTTAAAAAAAAAAAAAATTAAAAAGTGAATAAAAATGCAAAAGGGTAAAATTCCTTTTCTTTCTTTTTTTTGAGATATTAACGATTTTTTTTTTAATTGGGTGAAATGAGTTTCGGTTAATTAGTCGAGGTGAAAGAACTCGTGTGCGGAATAGAGAATGAAAAATATGTATAAATATAGCAATTGTAATATGAATAAGGTGTTATGACCAGAAATGGTTGGGATGAGGAATAAGCTTGTGCCAGTTTCTCGTCGCATAATCACGCTCCGGTCAACGCTGACGACGCACCCGCACAAAGTGTAACTTATTTGTCTTGTTTATTGCGTCATTAGCACAATCCACCTCTCCCCTAACGACCAACAATGTTGGGCATCTCTAAACATTATGCTCGCTTCCTTCGTCTTTCCTTTTCTCATCAATTTTTCATTTTTTTGCGTTTTTTCTATTTTTCTGTCTCTTTCTTTCACTTTTCTTCTTTTCTTTTTTCATTTTTCTTACTTTATTTATTTTCTCCTTTTTTCTTTTGTTTTTGTTATTTTCTACTTCTTTATTTTCATCTTCCTCTTTCCATTTTCTACTTCTTTATTTTTCTACCCTTTTCCCCTTTTTCTACTTCTTTATTTTTTCTCCTTTTCTACTTTGTCATTTTTTTCTCCTCTTTCCCCTTTTCTACTTTTCTTTATTTTTTTTTGTCTTTTCTTTAATTTTTTCTTCCTCTTCCCGTTTTCTACTTCTTTATTTTTCTACCCTTTTCCCCTTTCTCTACTTCTTTATTTTTTCTCCCTTTCCCGCTTTTCTACTTTGTCATTTTTTCTCCTTTTTCCCCTTATCTACATTTCTCTATTCTTTTCTCTTTTCCTCCCTTTTCTGCTTCTTTATTTTTTCTCTCTTTCCTCCTTTTTTACTATTTTAATATTTTCTCCTTTTCCCCCTTTTCTACTTCTTTTATTTTTTCCCTTTTTTTTCTTTGAATTTTCTTCTTTTCTACTTTTTTATTTTTCTTATTTTCCTCCTTTTCTTCTTTTTCTACCTTTTCTCTTATTCCTTTCTTTCCTTTTCCCTTTCCTTTTACCTTCTCTCCCTCTTTTTCTTCTATTCTACTTCTTTATTTTTTTTCACCCTCTGCTTTTTTTCTTTTCTACTTTTTTATTTTTCCTCCTTTTCCTCCTTTTGTCTTTCTTCTCCTTTTTATCCGTAAAAATAGAAAAATGTTTTCCCTATATTTTCTACTTTTTCTTTTTTGAAGAAAGTAGAAAACAAAGAGAATAGATTAAAAAAAGGGAGAAAGAGAAGAAAATAAAGAAGTAGAAAAAAATGTTAAAAAGAAAAGAAATAAAAATTAAAGAAGAAAAAGAAGGGGGGGGGGGGTAGTAAAAATAAAGAAGTAGAAATGAAGAAAACGAAAAGAAAAAGAAAAGGAGAATAAAGTAAAAAAAATTAAAGGAGAAAAAGAAGGGGGGGGGGAATAGTAAAAATAAAGAAGTAGAAATGAAGAAAACGAAAAGAAAAAGAAAAAAGTGGGAGAAAAAAATTCCTATTTTTTTTCCTTAGTTTTCCAGATTTAGCCTCGAAAATTTATCTTTTTTGCAAAAATTTCTAATCGTCGCTGAAAAATATTTATTTATTCCACAAAAAATCCTCTCGACTTATATTTACAAAACATTTCCATTTGTTCCCATTTCCGTTGATCTTTTGACAAAATCCCCCTATTTTTTACAAATGGGAAATAAATTTCCAGTCGACACAAAAAAAGAAGATATTATAATTTTTTGTTATCATAAAAGTTATTTGTTATGTTAAATCTGAAGTGTCATATTTGGCAAAGAAAAGTTGTTTTGGTCTTGATTTTATCTCTTTATTTATTTTTTTTTTACAAAATAGAAATCAAATCTAAAGCAACAATGCTTTGAATATTGCTAGGAACGAGTTGAGATAGATAAATATATAACTAAAGAAAAGAATAGTGTGACAAAGAAGTGACTTTTGAGAAAGAAAAAAATTACATTTCAAACAAGCTTCTTAGCATCGAAGAAACATATAATGCTAGATTATGGATATGAGTTTCTATTCGAATGATCCGCCTCCTAAAATTCTTTTTGGGAATTCCGTTTCTTTTCTTATCTCTTTTATATTCTTAAGCTTTTTGAATATAACTCTCCGATCAATTTCCGTGAAATTATCTCCTCACTTTTTAAGAAAAAAAAAAAAAATCAAAATATTTCTCATTTGAATATTTGACGCGAATAGATTTTTTTGTTGTTCTTTTATTTGTGGTTGCTTTTTGTAATTTTTTCTTGTAATTCTTTTTCATAATTCTTCTTTTTCTTCTTCTTCTTCTTCTTCTTCTTCTTCTTCTTCTTATTTTTTTCTTATTTTCTGCAAATTTTTTTTCTTTATAATTCAATTTATTAGCAATTATTTCTTTGAAATTTTTTTCTCACATTTTTTTTTAATTTCTCTTTTTGCAACTTTTTTGTATTCCCTTTTCTAGTCTTTCTCTTCTTTTATTTCCTTTTTTGTCTTCCATTTCTTGTGTTTCTGTATTAATTTTCTCATTTAATTTCTTTTTGCCTTTTGTTTTAAAAAATTTTTTTTCTACCTTTCTTTATAATTCCTTTTCTATATTCCTTTTCTGCTTTTCTTTTCTTTTGTAATTGTTTTTCTTCTCTTTGTTGTTGATTCTCTTGTTCCTTCTTTGCTAATTATTTTTTTTATTTATTTTTTTTGCTAATTCTTTTTCTCTCTTTTTTGCTACTTTTTTTTTCTTTTTTGCTCATTCTTTTTTTTCTCTCTTTTTGGCAATTCTTTTTTTTCAAATTTCTTTATAAATTCTATTTATTTGCAACTCTTTTTTTGAAATCTTTTTCTTGTAGTTTTTTTTTAATTTCTCTTTTTGCAACTATTTTTGTATTCCCATTTCTAGTCTTTCTCTTGTTTTATTTCTTTTTTTGCGTTTCATTTCTTGTGTTAGTTTTAATTTTGTCTTTTAATTTCGTTTTGCCTTTCGTTTTTTAAAAATTTATTCTGTCTTTCTTTATAACTTCTTTTTCTTCTTTCTTTTCTATATTTCTTTTCTGCTTTTCTTTTCTAATTCTTTTTCTTCTCTTTGTTATTAATTCTTTTGTTCTTTCTTTGCTAATTATTTTTTATTTTTGCTAATTCTTTTTTTCTCCTTTTTGCTAATTTTTTCTCTCTCTTTTTTGCTAATTCTTTTTTCCCTCTTTTTTTGGCAATTCTTTTTTTCAAAAAAAAAAAAAAAAAACAAGTAAAAAAATATTGTTTATTAAACACATACATGTTTCCCAGAATACACGACGTTCGTGCGGTTTAAGCAATCAGCACGCTCTCAACTGTAAATTGAAGATAGTGTATCGAGAACAATTTCTGAAGTTTCCTTTGAAATTAGGGGGAGAATCTAGCTTGTCTATTCCACAATTTAATTGAACCATGTCTGGTGGCTGTGGCTTGAATCGAGCTTTCAAAAGGGAGAACAAGAATCCTTTTACCTTAGCTAAACAATTAGCGTTGAATTTGAGCCGCATGCTTAACGATATATCACTGACAATGATTTTGATCAAAGGTAAATACATATAACACTCTATATATAACTATATAGAGGTTGTAATGAATATTTAAAAATCCAATTAGCTTTCATAGTAGCAAAATAGAGTTTGCGAATTTCCAATGGGGCTTCTTGGTTGACCTTTCATTTCCATTATAAGACTATATAATATGGTCAGCGGTAATATTCAAGATAATTAGATTCTTTTATAATCCCTCGACTGTCGATACTGAGTTCCTTTTTTTTTATTTAATTATACAGTTGGTGCTCTTTGATTGTGAAATTTACCCCTGCGACAGTTTTTTTTGAAACTTTTTTTCTGGTTTCTTTTTTTTTTCTCCATTTTTGAATCGGGGAAAATTTTCGAATTTCTTTCTACTTCAAAAATAAAGAAAGAAAACAAAAGAAAAGACAGAAAGAAGAAAACTGCAGTTTTCTTCTTTCTGTTTTTTCTTTTTTTTTCTTTCTTTATTTTTTCTCCTTTCTTTATTTTTGTAGTGAAAATTTACGAATTTCTTTTCTTTTTTTTTATTTTTGAATTAGGGGAAAAGAATGTTTTCCTCCAATTTTCATTTTTGAGTCAGGAAACATTTCGCTGATTAAAATTACCAGAAATTGAAAATTAATTGCTGGAAAATTAATTAGTGGAAAATAATAATAGTACAAAATTTACTGAGTTACTAGCAGTTAGTATTTGTTGAAAAATAGAATTCCTTTTTAGAGAGTTTGCCATCTCTTTTTACTGCTGAATTTTCCTCAACATTTTCAAAACTTATAAATAACTACTCTTCTGCGCAGAGAAAGTTTTTCCTATTTTAAGTATGCAAAAAAAAGTTTTTATTCTCCTTGTACCGCTTAATTTATTTTCAAGTTTTCTATTTTTTGCATACACAATTCTGTGTCGAGTACTTTTTTCACTTTCTTTTTATTTCTACTTATTTTTTTATTACTATTTATTATTTACTATCACTTATTATTAACAAATTTATTTACGGGACTTGCAGTTAAAAATAATATAATATAAAAAATAATATAATAATATAATAATTATAATAATAATAATAATATTAAAAATAATATAATAATAATTATATTTAATTTTCTGACTTTGTCACTCGGTAAATTTTTAATTATAAACAAAACTTTGAGTTTAATAATCAGAATAATTATTTATTAGTAAAAATTTTTTTTTTATTAATTTTTTTTTTTATTAAAAGTAAAAGCGGATTAAAATATTAATTGAGTTATATATGTCGTATCTCTTGAGATTATGTTGGGAATATTTCAATTGCCGCTAAACAAGATCGATATGAGTAATAAAATTTAATAAACCCGATTAGCAACGAGCGGATAAATTTGATCTATATAATGTCAAACGGCGTAACATGAACTCGACTTCAAAGTTAAGTGGCTTTATTAGCTTATTTACAATTATTATCAGCGGGAACTTTTTCTTTTTCTCTCTTAAATGGAAGTTCACTTGTAATCGATCACTTTATCTCTCGCACAGCCAACTTGGAGAGATAAGTATTTTTTTTTTCCTCGAAACTCAGAAATGAAATATATGAATCGTTTTCGTAATTTTCGCACTAATTTACTTTTCGAATTGAAATTCTTTTTCTGCGACAAATTGAAATATTTAATTTTGTCAGAAACAACAAGAAAATTATTAAAATGATAAAGACTGATTCGACTGTTTTTAAATTCGAAAAGTGGAAACAAATATTTTGTATGGTTTTAAAATTTATTTTCTAATTTCAAGTGTTCTACTTTTAGAATTTTTAGAATTTTTAGAACTTTTAGAATTCTACTTTTAGAATTTAGGATATTTTTCTTTTTCGAATTTTCTTTGTTTTGAATTTCGCGCCATTATAATTCTGCCGCTCGCCGTTAGGCCGCCAGAAAACTCTCTCGCAAGCGGCATAATTTTCTGGTTTAAACCAACTTTTTCTGATTTTAAAAAATAATTTACGGATTCAAAGAAAAAAAAAATTGATAAAATAATAAAATTTAAAAGAAAAAATAAGAAAGTTGTAATTTATATCAAGGTTGCAGAAAAGAGACCTTTTTATCTGTCTCATCCAGAGGGTACCTGTTAAAATGTTGATTATTGACTTTAAGTAGTTTTTTATCCAATAAAGTACAAGGTGACTTCGAGGAAAATAAGAATAAGGCACGTCACATTCGCATACCAACACCATTAATTACCACTCATTAGGAACGCAACCACCATCTGTCCCGGGCGGGCTCTGAATCACTTTTAATCATTTCATCTCTAGAGTCCTTCGACTCTACGGGTAAAATCGTGCATCTTACGCAACTTATTCCTTAATTGTATTAGTCATAAATAAATAAATAAAATAAATAAATATTTATTTGTCCAAAAAATTATTTTTATTTAAGACAATTAAATGGTATTTGTTTCAAATGCTAAAACTTGAAATTAAAATTTATTTGACTCAAGTAAATATTTCTTTAAATAGTATTAGAAAAAAGTAGAAAAAATTTTCTAGTCCTTTTTGCTGTTGCTACATTTCTTAATTCAAAATAAAAGCAAAAATAATAATTATTAATATGCAAATAAAAAATAAGAAAATAATATATTATATATTATATTATATATTATACATTATTTACTATATATTATACACTATATAAGATACTATACACTATATATAGTATAATTTACACACATAGAGTGCATGTCCCGTGATGCGTATGACTGTATCGCTATATCAAATGTGGTACTTGTACCTGTTCTTGTATGCAAAAATCGAAAGACTCACGCAATGCATCAAGTTTAAAAGACGAACATTTATACACAGTGCCGATTACGTGTTCTCAAACCTCCAGAGGCTGTAATCAACAAAAATTGGAAATAAATAGTCTATAAATGAAAAATAAAAAGTTAATTATCAGAGACCACATTCTTTGACGATAGTTTCTTTCCTCTTTTTCTCCGAGGAGTTGTTGATTTTAAAATAAACGAGGAAAAAAATTATTTTTTTTCTTCATCTTCTTCTTCTTCTTCTTCTTATTTCTCTGGGATCGTGATAAAAAGTAACTAGATTAGAGAGAAGTGTAAACCAGAAGACGAATAAAAGCTTAGCTTGAAAATTAATTTTAACAAAGCGGAAATAATTAAATTTTCATATAACCGAGCTTTGTCGCTCCTTCAAAGAGTGCGAATTTTTGTCATCTTTTTTTTTTGTTAAGCAAGATTTTTTCATCTTTTTGCTAAAAATAGGTTTTTTTATTAAATTTTTTTACTAAATTTTTTTACTAAATATTTTTACTAAATTTTTTTTACTAAATTTTCTTTCTAAAAACAAATATGAAAAAAGAAGAAATATTTTTGAATCAAATATAATTTATTTATTGAGTGTATATATCTATTATTTAATAATAAGAATAATAGGAAGAATTATTTTTGAATCAAATATTCTTTATTATGTTGTATAAACCTAACGGTTTATACAACAAAATAAAGAATATTTGATTCAAAAATAATTCTACTTTTGTCGATTTGTCTAAATATATTTAACGTAAAAAAATATTTAGTTGATTTAAAGAAATGTTTTTATAAATATAAATAAATAGTTAAATCAAATAATTATTTTTCTTAAATAAAAATAAACAAACATTCTATAAAATAGTTACAAATAGCGAATTGTCAGTACCTGACGTCATTTCACAGATTATTTCAGCAATAAAATTATTTGTAAATCATTGTTTAGGTAAAAAAGTTGATTATTGCAACAAATACCGTAATCGGTATTATTGTCAATTGCGTGAATAATGAATCGGGTAAATAATAGATAAATACACTCACTTTTCTTGTATTGCGTATTTATATTCGTTTTAATTCGTGTCGAGAAAGAGAGAGAGAGAGAATGAAGGTCGACAGCTCGCATAACTATCATCGAAATTAATCACTGTTCATGCCTATGAAAGGTGCATGCTTTTTCCTATTTGGGGCTTTAACGACAAAAATTCCCACGAACTGATAATCACGCAATCCATTCCCATTAGAACTATCTCCTCTAATCGAGCCAAGCGCAACAACAACTATTAAAACCAACCAACTCAATGTATTATTATTATTATTATTATTATTATTATTATAACATTGGAAAATGTAAGGAGTGACTAATGACAATTAAAAGCGTGATGTGAATTTTTTATCTTTAGAGAATGACGAATAATTTTTTTTTTTGGTCACTAATAAACTTTAATTACATCATTGATTTTTTCATACAGTATTTAATTTTCCCCATTTGTTATTTTTTAAATTCGTATATAAAAATTTATATTTTTATAATAATAATAATAATAATAATAATAATAATAATAATAATAATAATAATAATAATAATAATAATAATTAATAATTATTAATTAATATTAATTAACAATATTAATAATAATAATTTAAAAATAGAAAAGGAAATTAAATATAGAAAGAGAAAAAAAATTGGAGAATTAAATATATTAGGTAGAAAGTAGATAGAAAGGAAAGGAAGTGGAAAGTAGAAGAGCGCGAAAAATAATAATTGAAATAGAAAATGAAATTGAATATAAAAAAATAAAAAAATTGGAGAATAAAGTACATTAGGTGGAAAGTAGATAAAAAGTAGAGGGGCGGGAAAAATAAATATATTAATATAGACACTAAAGTGTGTTAAAAAAAAGGAGTTGAAATCAGAGAAGGACTATGGTTAAATTATTTTAATTTTATGGATAACGTTTGTGGTTGCGTTGAATAGTCTCTTCTTAGCGAGTCATTCTTCTTGTAATTGCAGTTTTAATCTGTCCAGCAGAGCGGGAAACTCACTTTCCCCAAGCAGTGATATTTAGTCCGCTAATCCGGAAACGAGGAAATTACGACTGCCCTCGGCCTCATCCTCTTTCACGTTCAACTTTGATCACTACATCATTGGCTTAATCGAACTCTATATATAAATAGAATCTTAAAGAGATAGTTATATAGCAATATATAGCTTGGAAAATTCAATCGATGGGAACAATATTTCCACTCAACTTGTAGTAGACTATTTTATCTTGTTGATAAATAATTCATGACAGTTGGGATAAAAAAGGAAATGAGTAAACAAATGTAAATAAACGACTGAATGAATTGGCAGGTTGATAAATAGATGGAGGAAGTAAATTTGTAGATTAATAAATAGGTGCATTGATTGGCAAGTGGATAAATAAATTGGAAACTGAAAATGTAGATGGATAAATAAATTATTGGCTAAATAAATTATTGGCTAAATAAATTATTGGCTAAATAAATTATTGACTACATAAATAGCGACTACAAAAATAAATTAACAAATAAATAAATAAATTATGGACTAAATAAATAAATTAGCAACTAAATAAATAAATTAACAACTAAATAAATAATTTAGTAATAACTAAATAAACAAATTAGAAACTAAATAAATAGCAACTGAATAAATAAATTAACAACTAAATAAATAAACAAATAGATAAATATACAATTTAATAAATAAATTAGCGACTAAATAAATAAATTAACAACTAAATAAATAATTTAGCAACTAATAACTAAACAAACAAATTAGAAACTAAATAAATATCAACTGAATAAATAAACAAATAGATAAATATACAATTTAATAAATAAATTAGCGACTAAATAAATAAATAGCAACTAAATAAATAAATTAGCAATTAAATAAATAAACAATTAGATAAATAAACACAGACTAAATAAATAAATATCCACTAAATAAACAAATTAGAAACAAAATAAATAAATAGCAACTAAAGATATAAATTTGAAACTAAATAAATAACAACTAAAGATATAAATTCGAAACTAAATAAATAGCAACAATATAAATAAATTGGAAACTAAATAAATAGCAACAAAATAAATAAATTAGCAAATAACTAAATAAACAAATAAATGGACAGACAACTTAATAAATTAATTAACGACTAAATAAATAGCAACTATATAAACAAATTAAAAACTGAATAAATAAATGACAGCGAAATAGATAAATTAGCAACTAACTATATAAACAAATTAGAAACAAAATAAATAAATATCAACAAAAAGAAATAAATTTAAAACTAAATAAATAGAAACAATATAAACAAATTGGAAACTAAATAAATAAATAGCAACAAAGTAAATAAATTGGCAACTAACTAAATAAACAAATAAATGAACAGACATCTCAATAAGAGATTATTCCAGCAAAATAAATAAATTAGCAACTAAGTAAATAATTAAATAAACAACTTAATAATTTAATTAGCGACTAAATAAAAAATAGCAACTAAATTAATAAATATCAAATAAATAAAAAAATATCCATTAAATAAATAATAGCAACTGAGTAAATAAATTGCAACTAAATAAACAAATTAGAAACAAAATAAATAGCAACTAAAGAAATAAATTTGAAACTAAATAAATAGAAACAATATAAACAAATTGTAAACAAAATTAATAAATAGCAATAAAATAAATAAATTATCAACTAACTAAATAAACAAATAAATGAACAGACAATTTAATAAATTAATTATTGACTGAATAAATAAATAACAACTATGTAAAAAAATTAGAAACTAAATAAGCAAATGACAGCGAAATAAATAAATTAACAACTAACTAAATAAAAAAATAGATAAATAGACAACTTAATAAATTAATTAGCGACTAAATAAATAAATATCGACTAAATAAATAAAAAGTAACTAAAAAATAGATATTTAAATAAATGGAAAAGTAAATTTGTCGATAAGTTAACAAATAGAGAAATAAATATTTAAATAAATAGATGAATAAATAAATAAGAAACTTAATTTTCAAATAAATAGATAAATAATAATAAAATAATAAAAAACAACTAAGTAAATGAACAATAACAGATAGAATTAAATTAATAAATTAAAATATAAACAAATAATTTAATAAACAAAGAAATAAAGTAAATAAACGGGTAAATAAAATATTAAATAAATAAGTAAATAAATTGATAAATTAATGGATAAATAAACATTACTTTAAAAAAATTGGAAACTACCGTCAGTAGTCTGAGGGGAAAGAATAGAAAAAATATGCAAATATATTTAAATTGATCAAATTTGAATAAATGAAAAAAAATTGCTTTGAGATAATTTTTTTCTTTCCGATTTTTTTTTGTTTCTTTTTTTTTTTGTAGAACTTCAATAACTGACATGAGTCGTTGGGTTGTCGACGTCGTTGGGAACGGAGAAATTTTTTTGAAGAAATACTTTTAAGGGGTTGTACGTTTTGCTATGTGTAAATATTTGGCTCTTGGTCTTGTATATTTTTTTCCCTTTTTTTGCGTTCATCGCTGCTTTTGCTGGTTTTTTTTCTTTCGCTCTCTCTCTCTCTCTCTGAAAATCTCGCGGCAAATGTACACCCGTGAGGTGCATCAATGCGAACCTCTTGCATTTTACCTCGATTAAATGCGCCTACTCCCCTCCGTCATGCTGAGAAACCAAGTTGGTACGTTGTTGGTAATTACGAAAAGTGGTTAGGGTTCCTCTCCCTCTCTGCTTTTTCACGAGAAAAATTTCCGTCTTTTTAGATTTCAATTTAAACTCATTGTGTCAACATCTAAATGGCCATTTTTTGCGTTCAAACACAATTTTCTTTTTCTCTTTGCTCAATATTTTTGTTCGTTTTTGTAATATTTTTTTATTTTCTAATTTATCTGAAAATAATAATTTTGTAAATTAATTAATTTATAAAATTAATCATATACCAAAGGAAAAATTGTAATCCAATTTTTGGGGGAAATAAATAAAAGTTGCACGTACAATTAAATAGATTATTTTAAATTATTCGTAAATATTATTACTATATAATTTATTTATTATTATTAATTAAAAATAATTTTTTTTACTATTTGGAAATAATAATTGTGTAAAAAGTGGAAAAATTAAGCGAAGGGAATAAAGAAAAGGAAGAAAAAAATAATAGAAAATAAAAAGATAATGAAAAAAAGAAAAGATAAAAAAAAGGAAAAATAGAAAAGCAAAGTTTATAAAAAAAATTACTTTGTATTTTTATTTGCTAATAATATTATTATTAATATTAGAAAAAATATTATTAGCGAAGGCCAAAGGAAAGCAGTACAAAGAAAATCGTATACAAAATCAGTATATATATAATCAGTTTTTTTTATTTATAAAATAATAATAATTATAATAAAAATGGTAGAAATTAAAAATAATAGTAGGTAATATAATAGAAATAAAAAAATAAAATATGATAAAAAAATAATTTAAAATAGAACCGAATTTATAATAATCTCTGTCTCAACTGTCGAAAATAATCACATATCACTTGCCATCTGGCAAGCGGAGAATTTGAATGTTAGAATTACATTTTAGGAAAAAAATGCCTAAAGGCTCTATTTTTAGTCCCAAGATTTATTTTCATTTTTAGAGGGGGAATAAAAGTTTGATAAAAAAAATAAGAAGAATCTAACAAAGAATTGGAAAAGTTTCTGTCCACTGAATAATAAGAACAAATCTTATTTCCGCACACAACGCATAGTGATGACTTGATTCAGTATTGAATTGCTCTTTGATTAGATTATAAGGGTCCGAAATTTTTTTTTTTTTTCTTTCAAGGGAAAATATATTTTATTCTATATATAAAGAAAAGCTTGACGGATATTCTACTATAATCCTCGTCGAACAAATTGTGGTTGAACGATTCGCAAAATCATTTGTAAGAACATGATTCAACGTCTAGTGTATTATAATATATTCTCGATTTGAATCTTATCAAAGATCTGACGCTTTTTTTTCTCTCTTTTTTTTACTTTCTCTCCCCCAAAGCACGAGAGAGAAAAGTGTGTTCCCTTTTCATTAAGGGAAAGTACTACAAAGTGTTTTACTAGTATTAGGGTGCAGAAAGGTTATAAACCTTAGTTCGCGGCGAAGGGTTCGTATTTTCTCCTCTTCTCATGCATGAAGAACGAGGAAAAGTTTGTCTGATTTTTAGATTACGAGAGGAGACGTTTTTTTATGGATAGGATTTTTTTTTAGGAATAAAAATAAAATTTTTAAAAGAAAACAAAAAAAAAGTTGTTCGTCAAATTCTAGAATTATAATTCACTTTTTGAAAAAATAAAAATTGTTCCTGGAATATTTTGTCACAGTTTGGTATTTCATTTCCATATAAATAGAACTCGTGGCAATCTCTTTTTATTGCGATGAGGGTTGCATAAAACGTTTTCAAAGTAATATTCACGAAAAAGGGAGGAATATTAACTGCTTGAAAATTGACCGATAATTTTGGCATTTATTCAATTATGTTTTTTAATCGCTTCTTCTTTTGGAATTTATTTATTTTTTCGTATTTAATTGCATTTTTTTTTTTTTTTCTATTTAATTCAAATTTTATTCCTTCTTCAATATTATTATTTTTTAAAATTATATTTACTTTCTTTGTTTACTTTATTTGTTTTCCTACTTTATTTCTCGATTTGAGATTTTCAATTTTTATTTATTTTCCTATTTGACAGTATTTATTTCATTAATTTCTAATATTTATTCTAATTCTCTATTTTTTCTATTATTTATTTTAATTATTGTCCATTTGGTTTCGATTTTAATTTATTTACATATTTTATTTTCATTTCTTGTTCACAATTTTCCATTTTGGAATTTTGAAAAAAGTCACAACAGTAAATAGAAAATAATAAAATAGTAAATAGTTGGGGGGAAAAAAAGGAAAAAAGAAACCTAACACAGTTTAAATGGGCAGATAATGCGAGAATCCTATTAGTGAAAAGTAATTAAACAAAAGGCACAATTTTAATTGAACGTTTCGTACATCTTTTTTGCGTAGGCGATTGCGTAATTTTGTATCCCTCGAGGCGAGAACTCTTTTCAACTCGAAACTCGGAAAACGAATTCGAGTGTACGTCAATTTGCATGAAATTTACTCTCGTCAATTCAATTCGGAAAGATAGAAATTCTGGTTGATTTCCAAGAGGATATTAGCTCAATGTTACCCCCAGCATTGTTAATATTGATATATTGGAAATGATTACTTTCTCTATTATATTATTTCCGCGAGATGCGCTTATTAATTATTCTCAATTCATTTTCAAACTGAACGAATATTTAATAGAAAAAAAAATATTATTAAAGTTGCAAGACCAAAAAAAATTAGACAAAATAAATATTGTGAAGCAAAAAAATGGGACAAAAAAATATTGTGAAGCCAAAAAACATGGGACAAAAATATTTTGAGGCAAAAAAAGGGACAAAAAATATTGTGAGGTAAAAAAATGGGACAAAAAAATATTGTGAAGCAAAACAGCACGTGACAAAAAAAATAGTGCGAGGCAAAAAAAATGGGACAAAAAAATATTGTGAGGCAAAAAAAAATGGGACAAAAAAATAAGCAAAAAAAAAAAACAAAAAATACAGTGAGACGAAAAATAATCCGAGACACAAAAATCTTCCATTTGATAGATTAAAGTTTTCCTTAAGATTTTTGGGTTACGTAAAAGAAGGACCCAAGAGAGAGAGAGAGTGTGAGGCGGGATTAAATGAAGCTGCTTATTTTGATCCGATAAGAGTACACTTTATGCAAACAAGAATGAAAGCTTACGACCTTCGTGGCCTTGTTATATCATCCTTTACTCGTAAGTTGCACTTTTGCCAAGTGCGAGAAGCATTAACTTATACTTTTTTTCCTTGGCGCCATAGCAAAATACCACGGACTTTTCTTTTTTACAAAAAAAAAAATGGGAAAGAGGAAAAAAAAATTCTCTACTCTTTTTTTTCTACTTTTGATGATACTTCCTGCTTCAGTAGAGAGAAGGTACTTTACTCTGTCATAACGTGAATTTTACTGCCCTCGAAGAAAGTTTGTCTTGTTTCCTTCTAAGAAGAAGAAGAAGAAGAAGAAGAAGAAGCTTGAGACAAACTTGACTGTCTCTAAATGAAATTCCTTGTATTAAAAAACATTTTACAAAATTGCATTTTCAAACACGAACCGCACAAAGTTTTTTTATATGAAAAGAAAATAAATTAAATTTAGAGAGAGAAAAAAAAATTTGTTTTTATTTTTCGAGATGAGATGCTGTTAAAAGCAGTGTTTGTATTTTAGGTTCACTTTTGTCGTGAAATTTTATTTGTTTTGAAAAAGTAGTGTGTTTGTCAAAAAAAAAAAAAAAAAAAAAAAAAAATGTAGAAGTCAATATTCTAAAATTTGTACTCTTTTTTTTTTAAAGAGAAAAATTCGTCACTTTTATGTTTCATACTTTTTCGGTTACATTGATATGGATTTTTTTAATGGGTGTATGTCTCTTTGTAAACAACCCTTTTTTCGGGGTCATAAATGTTATTTCTAAAAGCTTTCTTCTTTTTTTAATTTCTCCAAAAAGGTGTCTAGTGTCATTTTTTTTTAAAAAAGCTTTTCCTTTTCCTTTTCCCTTTACTTTTTTTTTTTTTATAAAAAAATAGTTTTAATTTCTTTATTCATTTCAACTAATTAAAATTCCTTCTTTTTAAACCATTTCAATTCTTATTTCCTTTATTTTAATTCTTAATCCATTTTAATTTTTATTTCCTTTATTTTAATTCTTAATCCATTTTAATTTTTATTTCCTTCTCTATTTTAATTTTTAATCCATTTTAGTTTTTCTCTTCTTTTAATTTAATTTTCAGTTCTTTTTTAATTTTAAATTAATTTTTTGTAGAATGAAAAATTTTTGAATCTTGCCGTAAATTTGTAATCCAGTTAATTTTTTTATTTCTTTCTCTATTTTAATTATTAATTCTAAGTTAATTTTAATCTTTCATTCTTATCTGATTTTAATCTTAAATTCTTATTTAATTTTAATTATTAATTTCTCTTTTATTTTAAAATTCTTTTATTTCATTCAATTCTTTAGATTTTAATTTAATTTTTTGTAAAAAAAAATGCTTCTTTCGAGAGTTGCGGTAAATTATTTTAATTTTTAAATATTTATAATCAAATTTTCAGTTATGTCTGTATATAATTATTTGAAGCACAGTTACGTAACTGAAAAGTGTTGTTGTCTATTTTAGTCGAAATTATCTTTTGTTATTTTATATTGATCGTAAATTTAGTGATTTAAAACTCTCGTCTCTAAATTAATGCATTTTATTGCTTATTTTAAAGCTCATTTTGTGTAATTAATTTCGAAAAGCTTCTTGTTATTTACATTGTTCTCATTGTTACTAATTGAAAGCATTTTATTTATACTTATTTACCGATTCATCATTAACTGCGATACATTGACCACTCAATTGCAGGGAAATTCGAATTTTTTTTTAGTTAATTCCAAATCAACTGTAATTTCATATTAAAATTAATATTTTCTTCGTGAATTTTCTTTTTTAGTCGAAAAAAGATAAAGAAAAATTTTTAAAATTATTTAAATAATTCGAATTTAAATAAATTCGAATATTGTTTTATATAAATCTCTAGTGAAAAAAAGCAAATATAAGAGATCCCTACGAAATTATTCATGCTAGGCTGAATACTTATTTTTACAATCGATCCCTTATAGTACACTTAACGTCACGTGTCCATTGTTATGTAGGTGTTTGTAATTCTATATTTAAACTTATCCCAATATTGATGAGAGAAAACGGGACCGATTTGTTTGTACAACAATGAACAAATATTTACCTTTATTTTTGTATTTTCTTTAAAGGTACATCTCAATTTTATCTCGCAAATTATTTCGCTCAATAAATCAATTTTTTCTTCTCTTTTTTTTTAGTCTTTAAATAGTAATTTGTCAAAATAGAACACCAATCATTTTTACCAATTTTTTTTATTAATCGTAAAAAGTTAATAATTAAAATAATAATAATAATTAGTAAACAGAATTGAATTTTTGCCCAAACTTTGCAAATTTTGAGGAAGAGAGACTAAGAGGGGGGGGGGGGGCGATCGGAATTTACTGGTTAGGGATCGATACCTGTAGGGTGTGATGAAGAATTTTTTTTTTCTTTTTGCGCTTCAAGCTTGAGGGGAAACAATTTAATGAAAGTTTGTCATTATCGATGTTGTGAGAAGAGGTGATGAAGAGGGGGGTGGGGGAAGGGTAGAAGTTGGATGGGGGGAAGGGGGGTTGCCCTTCGGTTGGGAAAATTCAAAAAAGTAGTTGAGAACGTTCCTGTCGCAAGGAGCACGTCTTCTAACTTGCCGCATGCCTCTCTTGCGCTGCATGCCGATCTTCGATATTCGAGTAATTTGTCCGTACGGATAGACCTATAGAGTATAGATGCTTGGGGTAGTACCTACACTTCCCTCTCGAAAATGTCTAACGGCATTTCTCAAATTCCATTGCTTCATGCCACCCTTTCCCCCCCCCCTTATTTTCTCCCTTTTTGCCCTCCCCCCTCCACCCTCTCATCCCTAACCAAAGACGCTTTTAACCATTCTCCCAGTTACGCTCTCTTTAGAGCGAGGGTTGCTTCTTGTGGTAGTTCCTTGCACCGCAAGATAACACCGATACTATGTGATGTATTTTTGAAAATTCACACCCTCAGTATTTGTGAGGTGGGAAAATTTTCTTTGTTTGGTGAAAAAAATTGATTTTTTTCTGCTTTTATTCGACGATTTTGAATGTTATTCACTTTTTGGTGTGACCGAGTGAGGTGGCTTAGGGCGTTTAGCGCCGGACTCATGACAGCAAGGGCCGGGGTTCGATTCTTCGGGACTGGATTTTTCCCCCGAGCGCTCTAATGAATTTTTCCTCTTGTTCTTAAATTAGGAAAATTATTTTAGCTATTGAAAATTATTATCTATTATTATTAACAAAATTATTACTATTATTATTGATATTATAAATATTATAAAATATTATAATTATTAAGTATTAGTATTTTCTGAATGGTTCTTTAATTAAGAATACTAAAATCGTTTCCTATTAAAAATAATAAAATAATTAATTAATAATTATTATTATTATTTGACAAATGAAAATTGGTGAAACAAGTGAATCACAAAAAAAATTAATAAATTTTCATATGAAATATTATTAAAAATGAAGAAAATGTGGTTTTTGCTCAATTTTTCATATTTCGTGAGCTCGATTTAATTTTTCATATGTATATATACAAAGGAGAATAATCAACTTGGCACTTAGTCTTCATTCAGTGTAACCGGAAACAAGTGACACAGATATTTCTTTAAGTTGCTATATAAAACGAAAACGCGTGTCATATTTCCGAAGGTAGAAGAACGCAAGGATGCCATTTCTGTCACGCGAAACTTAATTACAAGGCGGTCTTGTAAAAGAAATTTCTTCCTTTTTTTATTTCCCTTACATATTATTATATAGTACACGGACAAGATATTTTTAATTGAGGACCACGTTTTTCTGTGAAATAAGCGCAATTTATTTCTTTCAAAAGAGAGAAAATGTTTAATTAACATTTTTTTTTGCATTAAAAAAAAAAAAATTAGACACAATGGAACTATGATTTTATTATTGCGTAGATTATTTCATAACTTTTTTTCCATAATTTTTAAATAATTGAAAACAGTTAAAAAATTTACTACTTTTTTCGAAACTGAATAAATTATTGTTTTCTATAATTACAATAATAAAAGAATAATTTTATTCAACAATTTGTTGAATAAAATTGAAATTTTTAGGAGAGAATTTTAAATTAATTATGAATAATAAATGTAAACTTTGAAAGAATAGAGATTAAATGAAAAATCAGAGGCAATGATTTATTGTATATTCAGGGAATTCACTCTTCATTGTCAATTTATTTCGTCCCCCTCTTTTTTTTTCCTCACCGCGAAAAGCCAATACTGAAAAAGTAATTGCTTCCTTCACTAGTCAAATACGGATACTTGGCCAATTTCGAAAACCAAATCATCCTTCTACAACCTGCTTTTATATTCGACAATTCAGGAATTTTTAAAAATGTTGTAAAAAATTGCCTAAAAAAAAAATAAATAAATCATTAAAAATAAAAAAAAATATTCAAAATAAAAAATAAATTTTTTACTGCAACTAAAACTTTGTTTTTTAATGAAAAAGAAAATGAAAGAATTAATATAAATTTTTGACTTAAGTTTTAATAAATTTTTTACTTTAAAAAAAAATACGAAAATATTTTTCCTCTGAATTTACAAAATATTGTGTATTCTCGCTTTATTTATTTAATAGTTTATAATTTGTGTTTATTAATATTTTATTCAACAAACCAGAAAATTGGGAAACATCGTTTATATCAAACAATAAACAATTGAAATTCGTTTGCTTATAGATATTTTTCCATCGAATTAATTACGCTCTGTGAGTATCAATTTTACAATCCAAACAAAATAACTTTATTTACAATTTATGTATTCTCGAAAAAATTGTAATTTTATCAACAATAGTTTATTTCGTTTCGTTAAATATGAAAAAAACTAATTGAATAAAGAAATTAATAAAATTAATAAAATTAATAAAATTAATAAAATTAATAAAATTAATAAAATTAATAAAATTAGTAAAATTATTAAAAACTAATTAATTAATTAATTAATTAAAAAATAAATAAATCGAATTTGTTTCTAAACATATAAATTATAGAAATATAGGTAAAAATTTAAAACAAGAAGAAATGGTTTAGAAATTAATTAATTTTTTTTTTGAAGATTTTATTCTTGTTCGATATGGTTAATTATAATTCGCCTCTACAAATCTGGATTATTATTTTAAATGAAAATTCCCGCACAGAGTTATTTGTAACTAATTATGATTGAATTGCGCTGAAATGCATAATATTATGTGCGTCTATAATTCCATATGTAATATGGAATGTAATATTGCAAATGCCGAACATCGTATTTTCATCTGCTGAACAACTGAAATTCCTAATATATATGTTATTGAAACTTGATAAATTACCGGCAGTTTTAAGCTAATAAGTTATTTTTGCTAGAGTAATGAATATTAATTATAAAACAGAGAGAGACTAGAATCGAGAGTTTCGACAATTATCTATTGTTAATTTTACGAGGATTTCTATGCAAATTATAAAAACTATAAAAAATATTTAAAAATATAGAAATAAAAAAAATTCTGGCGAGGAGGATCGAACCCTAAACGAAAAACTCGAATATCCGACGCGATGCGACGCCTAACGACTGCGACCAAGAAGAACTTTAATTTTATTTAGTAATTTTTTTACAAAAATATATTATTAACAATATTATTATTAAAACTAATGGGTTTATAAAAGAATTTTAGTTGAAAACACTAAACAAAATCAAAAATTTGCAGAACTAAAAGAAAAATAGAGAAGAATATAGAAAAAAAGCAAAAGAAAAGAAAAAAAAACAAATTGCAATTGCTCCACGCTTCATTACGCGTAATTTCTCGTTTCCTCGTTTGGAAAAAGTGTCGATTCCCAAGTTCGGACTCTATAACTTTCCTTAAAGAAACCTACTGTTTAAAGATGGCAATCACAGGTTATTATCGTGAACTGATCATCAAGGGCAAGGACCGCGCGAGATCGTATTAAAAAAAACAAACAAAAAAAAAACTGTTCAATGAAGGAATAATGGTAACGGAGATAGAATTCACGCGATTTCTTACACAGAGAACTAAAATCCCCCCTCCCCCCCAAAAAAAAATACTCACTGCGACGATAACATCATTGAATTAATTATGCGTAATGCGCGTTATAAGCGCGCATTTCGCGGCAAAATCCTAACAACACAAATACACTCACAGAAACGCAAAATCGTGTAACATTCAATTATCGTTGTACTCCAAGAGTTTACAGATGTTTCCGCGATAATCACGTTAGTCCAGATTATGCGTTTATACCTTTTGCCGCCACCATTGAATTCCAAACCCGTTAACGAGAGAATGAACGAGAGACCGCAACTGGATGACTAATTAGATTTCGCTGACTCGAGAGTAAAACAGCCTCGATTACTCTACGAATGTTTGGCTTTATACCGTTTTGCCGAATTCCCCATTTGGCCTCTGACCCACCCCCCCTCCACCCCAACCCCCTCAAAACCCCCATCAGACCGAAAATTCAGCGTTGGAAATTTTCATCAAAATCCAGGTGAAAATGTTAATTGTACACTCACAGACATGCTGCGAGAGAAATAGTTTATTTGAATTTAATTAAACTTTTTTTTAATTATAATCAAATTTAAATATGAAAATAGCAGTAAAAAAACATCTATACTAAAACCTACTATTTAATACTATTTTTTACGTTATGCTACTGTTTGGGTTTTTTTAGATTTCAGCCACTAAAAGCTACTATTTCTGTTTTTTTTTAGAATTTCCATAACTTTAAATTCGCTAATACTAGAAATCAAAAAACTATTCTGAAAAATTATAATTAAGTTCTTTAAAATGATGCAATTATTTTGAAAAAATATTCGAAATTCAATTATTTTCAATGTTTACTATTTTAATTAAATTCCGCAAAAGAATTCAATTATTTAAAAAAATATTCGAAATTCAATTATTATCAATATCTACAATTTTCATAAAATTTCGCAAAAGAATTCGATTATTTTCAAAAATAACAAAATTTTCCATAGAAATTCAATACTTTTTAAACCCTTTACTAAAAATTTTCACAATAATTCAATAATTATTATTATTATTTTCATAAATAGTAAAATTCTTTTGAGGAATTCAATTATTTTTTAAAATTTTAATAAAATTGTTAAATTATTTTCATAAATAATAAAATTCATTACAGGATTTCAATTATTTTCAAAAATAACAAAATTTTTCATAGAAATTCAATACTTTTTAAACATTTAAATAAAACTTTTCGCAAAAATTCCCTTATTTTCATAAATAGTACAATTCTTCTCAGAAATTCAATTATTTTTTAAATTTTTTTAAAAATTGTTCGAAAGAAATCAATTATTTTCATAAATAATAAAATTCATTGCGGGATTTCAATTATTTTAAATAAAATTTTAATTATGTTTTTGAAATAATTCCTTTAGATTTCAATAAAATTCTTCCCAAAAATTCAATTATTTTGATGCATTTTAATAAAATTCTTTACAAAATTCAATTATTTATAAAAATAACAATATTTTTTTCAGAAATTCAATTCTTTTTAAACATTTTAATAAAATTTTTCGCAAAAATTCAATTATTTTCATAAATAATAAAATTCTTCTTAGGAATCTAATTATTATTGAAAATTTTAATAAAATTCTTAGAAATTATTCAATTATTTTCATAAATAATAAAATTCATCGCAGGATTTCAATTATTTTAAATAAAATTTTACAGGAATTGCTCAAAAATGTAATTATTCTTAAAAATTTAATTTCAATTCCTAGAAAAAACGAATTATTCATAAAAATATTAGAATTTTTCCCAGGAATTTAATTATTTTCAAAATATTTTTAAAATATTAGAATTATTCACAGGAATTCAATTATTTTCAAAATATTTTTAAAATATTAGAATTATTCACAGAAATTCAATTATTTTCAAAATATTTTTAAAAAATTGTTCGAACGAGATCAATTATTTAAAAAAAAATTCTAATTAAATTTTTTTGAAATAATTCAATTACTATTTTAGATTTTAATAAAATTCTTCCCAAGAATTCAATTATTTACATAAATAATTCTTCCAAAGAATTCAATTATGTCGATAAATAACAAAATTATTCCTGAAAATTCAATGATTTTGAGGTATTTTAATAAAAATTCTTTGCAAAATTCAATTATTTTGATAAATATCAATATATTTATCACAAGAATTCAATTATTTTTAAAAGTAATAAATTTCTTCATGGAAATTCAATTATTTTTAAAAATTCTAATAAAATCGTTCGCAAGAATTAAATTATTTTCAGAAATAATAAAATGTCTTTTAGGAATTCAATTATTTTCAAAGAAAATCTAATAAAATAACACACAGACATTCAATTATTATAAAAAATTTTAATAGAGTTCTTTGTAAAATTTAATTATTTTCAAACACTTTTCGCAATTCAATGATTTTCAATATCTACTATTTTTATAAAATTTCCAAATAGAATTCAATTATTTATAAAATCTTTTGTAAAAATCTTCGTAAGAATTCAATTTTTTCATAAATAATAGAAATTTCTCCGGAATTCAATTATTTAAATTAGAATTTGCATAAAATTACTCTAAAAAAATCAATTATTTAAAAATTTTTATAAAATTCTTCGCAAGAATTAAATTATTTTTATAAATATTTCAATTCCACTATTTTTACTTTATAAGTGTCAAAAATACTACGTTGATAAATCAGGATAATTTTCATAAAAAATTGTTCTATTGTTTTCTGTTTTTCTTTTTTTTTTGTTTATTGTTGATGTCATTTTATTTCGATGAAATAAGGTTAAGTGTTATGGTTGGCTTTTTTTCCCTGGTTTGAGATCGACAATTCAATGGTATGAAATCACAGTGGAATTAAGTATCGTAACAGTGAATTCAATGTGATAGTGGGTGGAATGTTTTCATTCCGGGTTCTATTGTGTAAACGCGTAAACGTTGAAATGCTGATGTGAAATTGTTTTTCTTTTTTGGGGTTCGTTAACCCACATTCATGTTCAGTTCCCGATCATTCAGGTATACTGTGCAAAATATATCCACTATATACTTTTTGACCTTTTCTCTCTCTTTTTTCTCTTTTTTTTCTCTCTCTCTCTCTCTCTCTCTCTCTCTCTCTCTCTCTCTCTCTCCCTTTCTCTTCTTTTTCTCTCTCTTTTCCGCTTTCTCTCTCCCTCTCTCTTTCTCCAAACTCTCGAATCATCTCTTCTATAGTTTATTTTGTTCGACTCGCGGATTTTGCCGATTTATCCTGTTTACTAACAATAGAATGCATTTTCCTTCCATGTCTGTGAATCCGAATTTTCTCGAAAATTCTGTGATTTCTCATGGAACAGTAAACTCGTTTTCCCCTTATACACATTTACTGTATATATATATATATATATATATATATATATATATATGTATATAACATGTCCGTGTTGTTTCCGTTCGTTCATCATAAAAAAAAAGAAATAAAACAAAAAAAAAAGTTACTCTACTATAATTAACTTTATTTCACGTTTAAAATGGAAAACGGACAAAAATGCCTTCAAAAATGAGAATATATAGCTTTAGGCTGTTGTTTTTCATCAAACTGGGAAAAACTGAATTTTTAGTTATATTTCGACAAGCAAAAGTTGCCAGGTAGATATTTCAGAAAACAACCCTTATATATATGAGAGATATATAGCAGTTGGAATATATTTAATGTTTACCTAGTCTAAGGGAAAAACAGTTTTCACGTTCTCTTTGCTCATTGTAATTAACTTTATATGAAGACTCTGTCGAATTCGTTATTTATATACCACCCCTTTCTCTCTATCATCCTCCGTTTTAATCCTTGGAAAATGAGACCGGAAATTTTCATAATTATTTTCTTTTGTTAATTAAATGTACTTTGAATAATTTATGAATTAAATAGTACGGAGAATATTGATAATTATAATATCATGGTTGCCACAGAGCAGACTTTCAATTTTTAAAAATTTTTAATACAATATTTTAATGGAATTCCTCAAAAAATATAATTATTTAAAAAATTTTTTATTAAAATCCAGCAAAGAAATTCAATTATTTTAAAAACTTTTGCTACAATTTATTTATTACAATTTAAGTATTATTTTCAATACATTTTTAATTAAATTTCTTCAAAAAAATTGAATTATTTTCAAAAATAATTCAATTCTTTGTAACAATAAAATTTTTTTCAAAATAATTTTCATAAAATTCTTTGTAGAAATTTAATTAATTTCAAAAGATTGTCAAAATTGAATTATCTTCAATGTCTACTATTTCAATAAAATTTCACAAAAGAATTGAATTATTTAAAAAAGATATTTTAATAAAATTCGTCTCAGGAATTCAATTATTTTCAAAAGTATTCTAATTCTTCGCAGAAATCCAATTATGTTGAAAAATTTACAAAATTACAATTATCTATATAAAAAATAAAATTCCTCTCCGAAATTGAATTATTTTCAAAAAATTTTTTCAATTCCATGATTTTTAATTAGTCTACTATTCTAATAAAATGTTTCAAAAGAATTCAATTGTTAAAAAAAAATTGTTTTAATTCTTTGGCAGATTTCAATTATTTTGAATTTTTTAATAAAATTTCTAGATAGAATTTAATTATTTTTAAAAAGTTTTAAAAAAAATTCTGAAAAATTCAATTATTTAAAAAAATTTGAATAAAATTCTTCGCAAGAAATTAATTAATTTCATTCTTTCTCCGGAATTCAATTATTTTCACAAATTTTCGTCAATTCCATGATTTTTAATTAGTCTCTACTATTCTAATAAAATGTTCTAAAAGAATTCAATTATTTAAAAAAATTTTTTTTTATAAAATTCTACACAAACCTTTAATTATTTTCAAAAAATAATAAAAATTTCATAGGAATTTCATTACATACAAATTTTTTTTTTAAATTTCTTTGCAATCATTCAATTATTTTTATAAATAATAAAATTTTTACAGGGATTGAATTATTTTCGTAAATAATAAAATTCTTTTTAGGAATTCAATTATTTTCATAAATAATGAAATTCTTTTTCAGGAATTCAATTATTTTCATAAATAATAAAATTCTTTTTTAGGAATTCAATTATTTTCACAAATAATAAAATTCTTTTTTAGGAATTCAATTATTTTCATAAAAAATAAAACTCATTTTAGTTAGATAATTGAATTCTCGTAGAATTTTCTAATAAATATTGATTTAAAAATCAATTAAAATTTTAAATTATAATTGAATGTTGAAAGCAATAATTATAGCGTGGATTTTCAGAAAGAATTGAATTTTCAAAAGGTGTCAAATTAAAATCTTTGAAAATTTGAACTTTTCATATTTTTAATTATAAGAATTCTGTAGAATTAATTTTTTTCAAAAAGTTTAATGAAATTTTTTTTAATTATTTAAAGTTTTTAATTTTCCTAATACATTTAATTGAGGACTGTCAGAATAAATGAAATTTTATAAAATTAAATTGTAAAATATTAGTAATAGGAATTGCAAAAAATTATATTTAAAAATTTATTTTTTAATAATAATGATATTAATTTTATTTATTTATATTTTGTATTATATTATGTGTATATGTATAATATATGTGGAACGTTAATGAATCTATTGAACCAATTTGCATGTAAATTGGATGGGTTAAGTAGGACTTTACAAAGTTTCTGAATTCGATGGTAATTAGTGATTAATTTCGAAAGTTTTGAGAATTTCGAAAAGTATTGGTCGTAATTATTACTATATCCGATTACTGCTATTCGAAGCAAGAAATTTGAATTCAAGTGTTATTGCATTGTTTTACTGTAAATAAAATATTTAATTCAATTAATTAATTAGAAACTAAAAATTAGAAACAAAAAAAAAATCGACACGATTGAATTAAAAAAAAGACAATTTTCCTAAAGTTTAAAAAATCCAAGTTTGCGTTGGTCGTGGTTGTTAAGTGTCTGATTTTCAAGTCCGGCGTTCAGAGTTCGAACCCCCGTAGATTTGATTTGACAAGTAATCGTTTATTCGTGTTAAATAATTTTTTTTCAGTTTAATTTCAATATTTACTTCTTTTTTTCTCTTCTGTTTACTAACCAATGATTAATTTGTAATTTCAGGCGTAGTTGGAGTTCGGAGCATTGTCATGGAGTGCCGAAAGGGTCGACGGAAAGGCATTCTTAGTAGTTTGCTTTTCGCATGGCTGTTAACCAGCGGTTGCACTGTCGCCGCGCGAAGCATGGGTAAGTCAACATTTTTTTCTTATTTTCACAGTTAAAATTTCTTTCATTCAATCATTTAATTAGTTCACTATAATTTCCCTCTAATTATAATTCGAAATTTATTAATTTACCTAAACTTTTAATTACAATTTTCCTCTGCAATTGCAATTAGAAAATTACTTTAACTTTCAATTATTATTTTCTTAAAATTACAATTAGAAATTTATTTTAATTTTTAATTTCTATCTAATGATGAAGTTTATTAAATTAATTTTAATTACTTCGAATAATGATTAGAATTAGAAAATTAAATTTTCTATTATAATTACAGAATTAGTTCAATTTACATAATTAGTAAAACTTTTTTTTTTAGAGTGTAATTAAAGTTAGAAATTACTTAAAATTTTAATAACAATTTCCTCCAAATAATTTTTTTTTTATTCTAATACAATAAAAAAATGATTTTAATTTCCAATTATAATTTTCCCCTTCAAAAGGGGAAATAGAAGATGAGAAATGATCAGAAATTGATCGTGAAAATTGCCTCGCGGTTAAAAAGGAAAAAAATTGGGAATCGCGCTCTTCTTTTGATAAAAAGAAAAGTAATAAATCTTTGAGTGTGTTTATTCGTTGTCATTTCGCACACTCTCGTATGCACACGCGATGGGGGAAAAAAAAGAAAAGGGAGAGTTTACCGGATGAGTCCCATGGGAATAGGGCCATTTGTATACCTTACTCACTTTTTTACGAGAAATTCTATTCGCATTCGACTTTTGTCGTCGAAACATTTATTGAAAAGCAAACACAGTGGTGTATGGGTTGTTTAATAACGAGGATGAAAGTAGCCTAGAGAGAGAGAGAGAGAAAGTGGAGGAGGGTGGTTGAGATCAAAAAGAGGGGTTGAGAAAAGGTAAAATCTCCCTAGCGTGAGTACAAGATGAGAAAGTGAGAGAGAGAGAGAGAGTCCCTTGTTCGATGATTGCGGAATTATCAACGCAACATGGTGGAGAGTGCGGTTACGCAAAACGCGGAGCAGTGATCCAAAAAGCTGGCAACTTAAGAGAGAGAGAGACCCCTTTTGGAGCGCTGATGCAGAGAGCGATGATACACGGGGGCAGGAGCATTAACGAGCGGTGTGCGAGGGTCTTGAGCTCACAAGGGTTCGCGAGAGGAAGGTAGAGAGAAAGGATGAAGGTAGTGAGCGGAAAGTTGAAGCGAGAGAGGGTCTCTATTCCTTGGCGATTATCGTACACTTGGCTGGGTCCAATCCAGTCGCGCCACATCCACCTTTTCTACTTCCACCGTCTCACTTCTTCATCTTCTGCTTCTTACTTCTCTCTCTCCTTTCTTCTTTCTCTCTCTTTCTTTTATTTTTTTTATTTTCTTTCTTCTTTCTCTCTTTTTTTTTATTTTTTCTCTTCCTTTTCTTCTTTCTCTTTGCTTTTTTCTTTATTTTCTTCTTTCTCTGTCTACTTTCTTCTTTCTCTATTTTTTCTCTTTTCATTCTTCTTCCTATGTTTTTTCTCTTTTCTTTCTTCTTTCTCTGTCTACTTTCTTCTTCCTATGTTTTTTCTCTTTTCATTCTTCTTTCTTTTTCCTATTTTCTTTCTTCTTTCTCTGTCTACTTTCTTTTTCCTATTTTCTTTCTTCTTTCTTTCTTCTTTCTTTCTTTTTATATTTCTTTCTCTCTCTCATTATTTCTTCTTTCTCTGTCTACTTTCATCTACCTCTCTGTTTTTTCTCTTTTCATTCTTCTTTCTTTCTGTTTCTTTTCTCTTTTCTTTCCTCTTTCTCTCTTTTTATATTTCTTTCTCTCTCTCCTTTCTTCTTTCTCTGTCTTTCTTTTTCCTCTGTTTTTTCTCTTTTTATTCTTCTTTCTTTCTGTTTTTTTCTCTTTTCTTTCTTCTTTCTCTCTTTTTATATTTCTTTCTCTCTCTCCTTTCTTCTTTCTCTTTGTTTTTTCTTTCTTATTTCTCTGTCTACTTTCTTCTATCTCTCTGTTTTTTCTCTTTTCTTTCTTCTTTTTCTCTTTTTTTTTTATTTTTATCGCTATTCTTTCAAATTTTTCTCTTTTCTATTCCTCTTGCCCTTTCTTCTTTTTTTCTCCCTTTTCCACTATACTCTTTCTCTTTTTCTCCTGTTGCAACTTGTTTTCTTCTTTTTCTCCCATCTTTTATTTTCATCTGTTTTTCCTTCTCTCTTTTCTTTAATTATCATCTTCTTTTTCTTTTTTTTCTGTTTTACCTATCATTCTCCCTTTTTTTTGTTTTTCATTTCTTCTTCTCTTCTTTCTTCCTATTTATTCTTCTTTTCCACCTATTATTTCCTTTTTTACTCTTCTTTTCTCTTTCTTCGCTTTACTTTCCTATATTTTCTTTTCTCTTTTTTATTTACTGAAAAAATAATTAGATATTGCACTGAAAAAAAAATTCTGCTTAAAATAATCAGAATTTTGGTACTTCCAACTGAAATTCTGGTTGAAAAGCATTTAATATTGTAATTTTTCTTTGAATGTCTAGAATTCTTCAGTAATTTTAACGAAAACATTGATTATTCCACCTGGAATTTTTTTTAAGTGTAATAATTAGGATTTTTCATTTTATTTTCATTTTTTCAGTGAATGAAAGAAAAAGAAAAAAGTAAACAATGAAAAGAAGGAAAAAAACAAGTAAAAGAAAAGAGATAAAAGAAAGAAAGAAAAAAAAAGTAATTTATTGTTTTTTTTTCTCAATCTTTAAAATTTAAATAATTTGCTTTTTCTACTAATTAAAGTGTGCAGATTTCTTTACGAATTCAATAGTAAAGATTTAACTAATTTTTTTTTAGTTAAAAAAGGTGCGAATTTTATAGGAGAAAAAAATTATTCTAATTTTTAATTAATAAATCAATTTTCTATTAAAAAATTTTAATTTATACTTATAGTAGAAAAATGTACTAATTTAAAATTAAAAAAATTACTGAGCTTATAGTAGAAAATTATACTAATTCAATGGTAAAATATTTATTATTTGAAATAGTGAAAATTTAGTTTCCTCAATAAATATTTTACTGTCAAATTAGAATTTTCTACTAAAATTAGTAGTTTTTGTACTAAAAATCTGAAGTTTTCTGAAAAAATTATTAGTCTTCTCACTAAAAATCTGTAGTTTTCTACTAAAATTAACAGTTTTTTTTACTAAAAATTTGTAGTTTTCTACTAAAATTAGCAATTTTTTTTATTATAAATTTGTAGAAACTACTAAAATTATTAGTCTTCTCACTAAAAATCTGTAGTTTTCTACTAAAATTAGCCGTTTTTTTTTACTAAAAATTTGTAGTTTTCTACTAAAATAAGCAGTTTCTTTTATTATAAATTTGTGATAACTACTAAAATTAGTAGTTTTTTTTTACTAAAAATCAGCAGTTTTCGACTAAAATAGGTAGTTTCTTAACTAAAAATTTGTAGTTTTCTACTAAAATTAGCAGTTTTTTTTACTATAAATTTGTAGTGATCTACTAAAATTAGTATTTTTTTTTTACTAAAAATCTGTAACTTTCTACTAAAATTAGCATTTTTTTAAACCAAAAATCTGTAGTTCTCTACAAAAATAGCAGTTTTTTTTACTATAAATTTGTAGATACCTACTAAAATTAGTTTTTTTTTTAACCAAAAATCTGGAGTTTTCGACTAAAATAGGTAGTTTCTTAACTAAAAAATAAAAATCTGTAGTTTTCTACTAAAATTAGCAGTTCTTTTTACTATAAATTTGTAGATACCTACTAAAATTAGCATTTTTTTTTACCAGAAATTTGTAGTTCTCTACTAAAATTAGTAGTTTTGTACAAAAAAGTCAGTAGTTTTTTTTTACTAAAAACTAGTAGTTTTCCTTGATCAAAAACAAGAATTTTTGTCATTAATAAATCGGTAATTAAAATTTTCTACTAAAAGTTATTAGTAAAATTTTTGTCATTACCTGAACCAAGTGATTTTCGATTTTCAGCTTCAACGCTAATATTTTAGGGACCACATTTATCCCCTACTTAGATTTTTCTTCTTCAAACTTTCTTTTCTTTGATTCTCCCCCCGGAATATGAATCCAAGCATTGCGGAAAGATAAATCAAAATCGCTCGTTTTGCTCGCTTCAATTCACAGCGGCTTAGTCGGCGGCTTTTTCTGCGTTCTACATCATCGTCAAGTTAAATTCTGCCTTACCGACATTTGTTTGCACACCAAAACGATTTTTATCCTTAAAACTCATTTCTTTCTCTCTCTCCCTCTCTCTTATTAGTAAAATTATTTATTAATTTACTTACGTAAATTTATTAGTCAAATTATTTATTAGTTTACTTACGTAAATTAATTAGTAAATTTATTTATTAGTTTACTTACGTAAATTAATTAGTAAAATTATTTATTAGTTTATTCAGTAAATTTATTAGTAAAATTATTTATTATTTTATTTAGTAAATTTACTAGTAAAATACTAATAAAGTATTTTACTATACTAATTAAGTGAAATTACACTTTTATAGTAAATCTCACTTTCGAAAATAGTAAAAAAAATTTCTAAAAATAATCATCAATTCTAAACAATTCGAGTCTTCAGAGTTTTTTTTAAGGATATCAAATTGAGACAAAAAGCGAATCAAAACTGTTGCTTCGCAACACTTTTCATTCGCTTTTTGTCTCAATTTGATATACTTAAAAAAAAACTGTGTTACCAAAAAAGTATAGTAAAAGTTACTCTACTCGTTTTCTCCGCATATATAAATTATTATAATTCGAAAATTTTTCAACCTGGTGAATTAGAATTGGAAATGTCTTTTCGCTAATTACGTCTCGTCATCGTGACCCAAGAGAGAGAGAGAGAGAGAGAGAGAGAGAGAGAGAGAGAGAGAGAGAGAGAGAGGATCCACCAAGAGAAAAGCTAATGGAGCAGATAAGGCATCGTGTCACCAACACACAACCCAAGTCAGTTTAGCAGTAACTAGCGAGTGATCTGAGTGACCCAACGACGTGACCTAACCACGACCTTACGACCAAGATTTGTGGCACATCCGCGACACACGGTTGCCTCAATTTACTGCGCATTACCTCGCCTTCCTCGTGTCCATCTGACCATCACGTCATAGTGCTTATAACATACCCTCCTCGAAATCCACCCCCTACGGGTACATGACCCTCACCCCCCCCCCTTCAACCCCCCTCACACCATGTTAACTGACATTTCCTTGATCAACGAGTAATAAACATTTTATGATCATTTTCACTTGCCATAAATTTCGTCTTTTGTATATTGTGTGTGGTTAAATTCGTCTCGCAAACATTCGTGAATAGAAATTTATTTTTCTTCAACAATTTTTTTTAAAATGGAATTCACATTTTTATTCGTTTGAGTGTGAATAAATTGTAAATAAATAGTAAATTTTGTTTCAAATTAAATTTCTCACTATGGGAAAAATCGGAGATATTTTCCAAAATTTATGATCGGGAAAAATTTTCGAACTTTTATGCATGCGAAGTATTTATTTATTTTGATATTTTTTATTTACTGTTTAATTTAATTAAGGATTTTATTCATTTCAATTAATTCAATTTTATATTTAATTTAATTAAATATATTTCAAATTATTTAATTTAATTTTTCATTTTATATAACTTCATATTTCATTTTATTTAATTAAATATTTCATTTTATTTTGTTTCATATTTAATTTAATATTTAATTTAATATTTAATTTAATATTTAATTTATTATTCTGCTTAATATTTAATTAAATATTTTATTTAACATTTAATTAAATATTTTATTGAACCAGTCTTTCTACTTGTTTGAAATTAATTTTATTTGGTTTAAATAAAAATTTATTTAGTTCAAATAAAAGTTTATTTAGTTCAAATAAAAGTTTTATTTATGTCTAATAAAATTGTTATTTAAAACAAATAAATTTTCTTCTTAAAACATAAATAAATAAAAATAAATTTTTTTTTGCTTCTCCGAGACAAATATACTTTTATTTAACTCAAGTAAATTAAATTTATTTCGCTTTTATTATATTAAAATTGAGTAAAAAAATTTTCACTAATAGAAATAAAATGAGAATTTGAGTAAAAAAAATTTTTAATTACTGTAAATTAAATAGAAATAAAATTACTACTAATGTTTGTTAATTTTTAGTACTTGAAAAATTTTATAGAATAATTGAGATTTTTCTAGAAATTTTTTTATTTATGAAAATAATTGAATATTTGTTAAGAATTTCGTTATTTATGAAAGTAATTGAATTATTGTGTAGAATTTCATTATTTATTTTGGACGTTTTTATTTAATTTGGAGTTTTTGCCCTTGGTCATTTTTATTTTGAATTTTTTGTACTGTGGACTTTTTTTCTTGGATTTTTCGGTCTGGATTTTTTGATGGATTGTATTTTCTGTAATCAAAGTACCTATTTTAATTTAATATTCAAATTCAAATGCAAATGAATTAAAATTCAATATTTATGTTTCGAATACAAAGTAAAAAAGAAGAATATTTTTCTATAAATCACTAAATTTTGATTGAAAATAAAATTCTTTTTTCCCCACTACTTTTGAATTGAAGAGATTGAAAAAGCTTTTTTTTTGAAGAAAAGATATAGGGTTAATCTTTTATTTTCCAAGTGACCAATCTATTCAAACATGAATTGGAAAATGTAGGAGGAGGGGGAAAAAGCCGACAAGAGAAGAAGACGATGGGAATGCGGAATGCCAAGTAGAATTTTGCTGCTTAGAGACACGTAGAAAAGCGGATGTACCTTTAAAGATCAGGGAAAATGAAGGTTTCGGTGCATTTGCTTCTTCTTCTTCTTATTCTTTTTTTCTTCCTTTTTTCCCTTTTTTTCTTTCTTTTTTCGTTAGTGGTTCAATTCAGTTGGTGTGTCTGATTCAGGAACATGGTAAAAGAGGTGCGAAGTACGATTCCAACCTCACTAAATTTTTGGTAAGGAATTTCAGTTAACTCGTGCTAAATTCAGTGAATTGGGTGCATCAAGAGAGAGGAAAGGAAAAAGAGAGAGAAAAGTTACCTACTCACACGTGGGAATTAGATTAGCTTCGTTGTACGGGTTACAAAGAAGAAAAGTGAAAAGGATGAACCGCGAACAAGCGAACTACTCGTGAGGGTTTTAAACCCCAAAGAATAAAAAATTGGATTGGGAGGGGAAAAAAAAGGCGAGACGTAAAAACAGTTGTGCCTCAGAATACTAAAGACCGTTTTTTTTTCCCTCTGTTAGGCACTTTTTGTTTTCTATTTTTATCAAGAGATGGTTTTTCCCCCCCAAAAAAAAAATATACGAACAGCAACAAATTAATTATTTATTGTTGCTATTTCGGAAAAATAGAAAAATTTTTGTCTAGAAAATAGAAAAACATTTAGAAAAGTAAAAAAAGAAAAAAAAATTTCTGTTTATTTTTTCATAGAAAAGCGAAAATATATCCAAAAACAATATTTTTTCTCATAAACAAAGTAATTACAGAAAAAAGAAATCGAAGAGAAGTAAATTTAGAAAAAAGCATTTTTTCTCATAAGCAGATATGACAATCGTAAAATTGCCAAGACTTTTCGAGATTGGAAAAAAGGGTATAATAACATTTCTTTTTTTGAGCACCGCAGTCGTTATCTACGCTTTTTGATATTTTTGAGTTGACAATTTGAGAGTCCACTGGGACAAAGAGAGGAGAGGCAATCGAAAAAATGCACTTTGCAATTTCCGACAATATTTTCCCCCAAAGTTATTATAATAATTCGCAAAAAGTATTTTTTTTTCTTTTCCTATATAAGGAAAAATAAACGTCGAATCATAAATCAAGACATTGCTCTGTAGAGATTTATAAATATTAAATCAACTCCTCTGCTGTATTCGCGAAATTTATTTTGACTCATTCGATCAATATATTGCCGTATTTCAATTATAAATTGAGGAGTTTTTCTTGATAATTTAAAAAAAGGACACGCGCTCTAATTTCCTACTTTTTTTTCTGCAAGATTAATAAAAACAGTAAATTCAATTAAAAATTAAAAATTACTATTTAAAGTTGAATTTCAAATTTTTAATTTACGAAGTGGGAAATTAGGGCACATGTCCTATTGGGATCGGGAGGGTCTTAATTAATTACTTCTTTAATTACTTTTTTTTAATTACTTCTTTTTAAAATTAATTACTATTTTTACGTATATATATAATTAAAAAATGCTGAAGTTGATTTTTCTTCGATTTAAATTTTCTAAAGTATTTTTTCAATTTTGTAAAAAAAAAGAAAGGAGAAAATTGATTGGTTTTTTTTTGCAACAAAACTTTTTGCTTCTGAAAAAAAATTATTTCTAAATTGTTTTCAGAGAAAATTTAAATTAAATTTTCTCTGAGCGTGGAAATTAGAAAACAATTTAGAAACAATTTTTTATCAGAAGCAGAAAGTTATTATTTGTATTTGTAAATGTAAAAAGAGAATTAAATTAATTCTACAAAATGTAAAAAAACAAAAAAAGGTACAAAAAACAAAAAGAGTTTCATAGTTTTTCTATATCAAATTGAGACAAAAAACGAATCAAAATGTTTTTTATTGAGTAAAATAAAAGTTATGAAATTTTACTAAAAATTGATAAAATTAGGAAGTAGAAAAAATTTTTACTATTTTTTATTTTTTAAACGAAAGCTTCAAATAAAATATTAGTATAATTTTACAATAAAAATTTCAGTGGAATATTTTTACATAAGAATTAGTAAATTTATTTTTTTTTTAAACTCACTTTTTGGAATCAATTTCAATTTTTTAGATACTTTCCAGAGTTTTTACAAATTTCTCCTTATAAAATTCCATGATTTCCAGGTGATAAGTCATAAAATTTCCATGGCTCATTAAAACCAAAGTTTTGTCAGTTAAGTCAGGTAAATGTCATGAAAAAAATTTTTTGTCAGGAAAATTAAGAAAATTCAGACTTTTTTGCCTTATTTTCAAAAATTGCGATTTTTTCAACTTTTTTTTTCAAACACTGCAAAAAAATACCATAATTTTTAATAAAAAAAGTGCAACATATTTTGATTTTTATATTCCAAAAAATAACTAAAAACAAATCTTTCAAAAATTATTTTTGAATAGTTAAAATTTTGTAAAATTTAATTGAAAATAATTAATTTATTTCAAGTATTTTGTTACAATTTTCGAAAATCAACTTTTGAAGAATTTTAAATTGCAAATTTTGAAAATAATTGAATTATCAAAAATTTTAATGAAAAATCTTTAAAGGTAAATTTAAAAATGAAAATGAGCTTCTAATTTTTTAAAATTCAATATTTTTAATATTTTCAATTACTAATTTCCAAAAATTATAACATTTTAGAATTATTTTTTACATTTTGAAGAAAACAATAATGTTGAAAATTTTTAATTTATATTCATCGAAAAATTCATTAGTTTTTTTAAATTATACAAAAATTCTTTTAAGAAATACAATAATTATTTTCGAAAAATTACATTAATAAAATATTTTTAAAAACTAATTATTAGATTTGTTTTGTAATAATTTTTTAAGATTCAAAATTTACTTTTTAGACTTATTAAATTTTTGAGAAATCATCGTTCCGGTTTATAATTAAAATTCTTCAAAACTTTGATCATTTTTATTTATACTTTTCAAAAATTCAATTATTTTTAAAAGATTTTACCAAATTTTAATTGTTTGGTTTTCTAAATTGAAAAACTATTATCGTTCAAAAATTATTTAAAAATAGTTGTAAAAAATTAATTGTAAGAATTTCTTTGTTATAATTTTTTGAAAATATTATACCTTAATAACTATGGAGAGTCACAATTATTATAAAATATTGAGTTTATGTATTTAAATAATTGAATTCTAGAAGAACTTTAGGAAAATTATTTAAAAAAATTGATTCAGAGATGAAGTTTAGTTGAAAATTGTACAAAATAATTTAACTCAGGAATGGTTATAATTGTATTTTTTAGAAATTATTGAAATTCATAAATTTTACTCATTTTTTGTAAATATTAATATTTTCTTAATGCAAAAAGAATTTTGTTGGGGAAAGTAATTTTAATATCGAAAATTTTTTTAGAAAAATGTAATAAATTTCATGTGGAACATTGAAAGATGGAAAAAATTCGTTTATTTTCTATTTTTCAGAGAGAATTCGAAAAAAATTGTTTCAAACAAAATAAAATTTTTTAGTGATATTATTACTTGTCTTATTATATGAAAATACACGTATGGGAAAAAAATAAAAATACACATTAGTGAAAAAAATGAAAATTCACATACATGAAAAATAGCCACACAGAGACGTGAAAATACACAGACATAAAATACAAACACATAAAGTACATACAGACATAAAATACACACATTGAATTTAAGTAAAGTCTATATATTGAATAAGTCAAATTTATACATTGAATAAAGTCAATGATTCACGCGTGAAATAGATTTGTCTAGACGTATTTTTGTTGAAAAATATTTGACTTTTCCCCTCTTAGGAAGTGCTTTTCGAAGAGTAAGAGAGAGAGAGAGAGAGAGAGAGAGAGAGAGAGAGAGAGAGAGAGAGAGAGAGAGAAAGAGAGAGAGGAAAGGAGAGGAAGTTGCGACTGAATACAAGTTTTTCTTTTCGTGTAGAATTCGATTTGTGCGAAGGTTGGGAGTCGCGCAGAAATATCACATAGGACATTGCATACTCGCTAGTCTTGAAGTATTTCATTCTCTGATACCCTCGCAACTTTTGCTCTATTCCTCTTTCTTTTCCCCCCTTTTTCCCTTTTTTTCCTTTTTCTTCTTTCCTTCTTCTTCTTCTTCTTTTTCTTTTTTTTCCTTCTTTTTTTGCTTTTACTCCTTCTTTCCTTCCAAGTGCACTTGGATTTTCAACGTAATCGATTTCCGATTTTTGGAGTGGCTTCAATTTTTCACCGCCGAGTGAAAAATAACGGCAGAATAAGCCGTGCTTTTCTCCCCCTTTAAAACCATCAAATATATCTATAGAGAGAGAGAAAGACGCGAAACTATAGTTCCTCCAAGTTTTCCCGGACCACCAATTCTTGGCGCACAGCTCGTTTCCGCGTTTATCCCACCGTTTCTCTCGTAACATTCGCATTCTATTTCTACGAGAAATGTTTTCTACAAAGTCGAATAGCGCAACTAGGGGCACACAAAATCCTTATCTATTTAATAGATTACGTGAGGCTCTTTACCGTTTGAACATTCTCTCCTCGATTTGCCAAATTTCACGAATCGTGAAACACTTTGTCTAACAACAAATTTTCTTTCTTATTTTTTCCTTTTTCTCTCTTTTTGTTGGAAATTAAGAGAACGAAATTGATATCAATATTTTAGTTGAGAGGATATTTAATGGCCAATATTAAAAATTGAATAATTCAGAAAAAAAAAATATTGCGGGGAAAAATTGATAAAAATCAATACACAAAATTTGGGAAAAAATTGATGACAATTCTGATTATTAAAAAATAAGAAAATCTAATAAAAATTCTAAATGTAAAGAATTGAATAAAATTCGGTAAATTAAATTAACGAAAAAAAATGGGAGTGTTAGGTAAATAACATTGCATAAATTTAAAAGACAAAATAGCAAAATTTACAAAATTGGGAAAAAATTGAAAAGAAATCGGTAAATTTGTATTCAATTTTTTCCATTTTCCTTACAGGGAAAATTTTATTAATAAAACCCTGGAAAGAAAATGAAAAAAATCCAATAAAAATTTACCGATGTCTTTGAAATTTTTTCCCAATTTTGTAAATTTTGCTATTTTGTCTTTAAAATTTTTTCATGGTTGTACTTTTTTTTTAATTTGCATAACAATTTTTATGAAATTTTTGTTAATCTTTCTTTTCTTTTTTGAATTTGATTTAGGAAATTTGATTCATTTTTTTTTATTTTACTTATCGGGTATTATTCAATGTTTTTTAATTTACGAAAAATGAAAAATAATTGAAAAAACTCAATAAACAAAATTCTAAATGAATTGAATAGAAATCGGTAAAGAAATTTGTAAATTTTTCGTCAATTTTCTACAACTTTCTTCAATATTTTTCAATTTTCCAACATTTTTTTTCAATTCTTAATTATCTTTTAATTTTATTTCCTGATTTCAATTTAACTTTTTAAAAAAAATTTTATCATTATTTATTCTATTTTTTTGTATTTTCTTTCCCGGGTTTTATTCAATTATTTTATTTTTTATTGTTTTTCGATTTTGCTTAGCGATTTTTATTCAATTTTTCATAATTTTTTTTACTTCTCTTTACCGAATTTTATTCGTTTTTATTAATTTTGTTTACCGGATATTATTCAATTGTTTTTTTAATTGGCACAAGTTCTAAAAACAATTGAAAAAATTCATTAAATAAAATTAGAAAGAATTGAATGAAAATCGGTAAATATTTTTAATTCCATTTTTTTCAATTCTTAATTATCGTTTAATTTTATTTATCAATTTTTATTCAATTGTTTTCTTTGTCAATTTTTTTTTATTCTTTTTTTATATAATTATTTTTAAACTTATTTTCAATTTTTGTTGCCGAATTTTATTCATTTTTTAATTTTTTCACAGGATGTTATGCAAATATTTTTTAATAATTGACAAAAATTGATAAAATAATTGGAAAAGTTACTTGGTTAACAAAATTGCAAGAAAAAAAAACATAAAAAACAATTAAGTAAAACTTGTTAAATAAAATTAGAAAAAATTTGAATATAAATTACTCAAATTAATTTGTAATAAAATTGAATAGAAATCGATAAACAATATTGACAAGAAACTAAAGAACAATTGAATAAAACTTGATTAGTAAAATAAAAAAATTGTATAAAATCCGTTAAAATTAAATTGAAAAGAATTAAATAAAAGTCGCTAAAGAAAGTAAAAAAATCATTATAAATGGAAAAAAAATTAAAGAATTGAAAAAATTGAGTAAAAAAAAATTGAATAAAAATTGGATAATAATTGAATAGCATCGAATAACCTTGAATAAACAAAGTTGAATGAAAATTGAATAAAAACTGAATAGTATTGTATAAAAATTGAAATGAATTGAAGAGGATTGAATAGAATTGAATTAAAATTTAAAAAACTGAATAAAATTCAAAAAATTAAAGAAAATCCACTTGTTAAAATAAAACAGTACTCTCCTGTGACAGTTTTCGAATTCGAATAATTGTGTACATACAATTCAGAAGTAAAACGGTAGCAGACGCAATGAGAATAAGAAAGAAAGAAAGAAACGAGAGAAAGAACAAAAAAATAGTCTTTGTACAGAAAAAAGAGAGAGGAAGAAAAAAAATAGCTTTATTAAAAGGAACCTGAACACAACTCACGATAATAAAACGATCTTCTGCAATTCGGGATTGCTCCATTGTTCTTGTTAATGCACGCTCGAAAATTTCGCCTGATCCCTTCTTGCTATCGGTACTTGGAATTCCAATAGGGTACAGGCTGATTTAAAACGCTTTTGTGCCGTCGTTGAAGGTGTAAATTCTCCCAGAATAAATAGCCAAAAGTTAAATAAATAGCAGAGAAAACATGTACTTTTTTTTTCTTTTAATTCCTATATATGTATACAAAAAAAAACAATTCAAACGTCATTATAGTCTAATTGATAGGGAAATTATTTGGCACTGGGAAAAAAAATTTATTTCATCCAAAATAAACGATTATTTTCATCAAATAAATATTTACTTGAATCAAATAATTTTTCTTCTAATTAAATCAAATTTTAATCAAGTAATTTTTATTTTAATTAAATCAAATTTTAATCAAATAATTTTCATTTTAATTAAATCAAATTTTAATCAAATAATTTTCATTTTAATTAAATAAAATTCTAATCAAATAATTTTAATTAAAAATTTGGTTTCTTTAATTAATTAACTAATTTTTATTTCAGTCAATTAAATCGTATTTACTTCAAATACTGGAATTATTGATTCAAATACAATTTATTTGATTTAAATAAAAATCGAGATAAAATTATTTGATTCAAGTAAATATTTTTTTGATAATAGACAAGTAATCGGTTACTTGAATCAAATAAATTTTTTCAGTGAAGGAAGAGCGTGAAATAGAAAACAAAAATTGAAAATACTTCAAGGTAATAGAAAAAAGCTGAAAGAAATTCGAGTAAATAATAAAATAAATAAATAAATAATTATAGTAATAAATTAATAATAAATTAATTCATTAAATACTCTGAATATTTAATATTTTTAATATTCCGAGTATTCAAAATATTCATTCAATAGTATAAAAAAAAAAATGGTAATGACTCAAATAATGCAAACAAAACAATTTTTCTTTCTTTTAATGACAAAAAAAAAACGAAATATTCCTGTTTCAGTCGACATTCGCAAATAAAGAAATTTACATAATATAAATATTAAATATACATATATATGGATTAAAAAATATATTTTAATCCTTCCAGTCAATTAATCTCAACCGAATATGGCTCGCTGCACAAAATAGCCTTTGTACTCGGCTTTCCTTTTCTATTTTCCATGAATTTCAAGGGTAATAAAAAAAAAATCCTTATTCATAGCGACGCAAATATCGGATTTTAATCCGACCAGGATGAATCAGACCAGCCCCCTAGAGCTTTTCCCTTTGGGAAAAAAGCTCACTTCCCCCACTCCCCCTCTATACCAACTCCAGATATACGAAACCTGATATAGCAGAGCGTGCGAATATCTATACGAAAAAAATTCTCTACTTATTTTTGCGTAAGCTTACACACCAAAAAAAAAAAAAAAAAAATATTCTTCCGCAATATTTGGAGTGTCTAATGAAACGAGGGTTTCTATTTAAAAAAAAAACGAGATGATACGCAATCTACCCAGCTATCAAACGATTAATCGAAAGGAAATACGAGTTTGCAGTTTATCCGCGATAAAATTGCATTTAAATCTTTTTTCTTTTTTTTTTATTAGAATATCGGATAAAATCGGATATTTATTACCGAAGGGTTTTTCGCAGAAATGGTGGGGGACATAAAAAGGTGAAAGGTCATTTGGTCATAAAATATCACGCCCTATTTTTGGTTCTTCTTTTTATCAAAGGTTGGGGTGGGGGAAAGAAATACGTCTTTTTTGGGTAATAATTTAGTTTTTTTTCTTCTTCTTCTTTTGCGGTGTATAGTGCGGAGGAGGAAGAGAAAAAGAGGTAAAAAATAAATGGGGAAAAAAGTGGCTTTTAGTGAGGCGAATACACTGGGGGCTCGTCTTTTCGAAAAACGTTTTAGTTTTTGAAAAAGATAGTGGTCGAGTTTCCGTGTGTCAGCTTGGAAAATCATTTTTTATTTCCGGCTGTATATAATATAGGGGCCAGTATATCATTCGCGACATTCGCGGGTCGATCGTGTGCCGGGTTCGGTGGGTTAACATTCATAACCAACGGCGATTGTAAAAGAGAGAAGGAGAAAAGAAAAAAATACGAGAAAGAGAGAAGGAGAAAAAAAATACGAGAAAGAGAGAGGGAGAGGAAAAAAAACGAAAGAGGATTGGAGAGAAAAGGGAGAAAAAATTAGAGAGAAAAAGGACAAAGAAATAGAGAGAGAAAAATTAAGAAAGAGAGAGAAAAAAGAAGCAAAAGAGAGAGAGAAAGGAAATGAAGAAGGAGAAAGAGAGAGAAGGAAAGCTAAAGGAAGGAGAAATAGAGAGAAAAACGAAAAAAGAGAGAAAGAAAGAAAAATAAGAAAATAAAGGAGAGAGAAAAAGAGAGCAAAAGGAAAGAGAATAGGAGAGAGGGAGAGAAGAAAATGAAGAGAGAGAGAGAGAGAGTAAATAGAGAGATAAGAAAGAGAGAAATGAGAGAAGAAAAAAGAGACAGAAAGAAGAAAGGAAAAGAGAAAGAATAACAGAGAAGAAGAGAGAGAGGAAAAGAGAGACCAAAAGCAGTCGAGGTGGGCAGTCTATTTTGCCGAGGGATCCTCAGGGCGACCGACCCCCACAGTCTCCGGGGTCGACTCTTCCATATCGTGCAAGCAAGTTCCTCGTCGTATTTCTATCTCAATTCGTTCGCGATCGCAATAACTTTATCGCGCTCGCTTCTCAACCGTTGAAATCGATTTGAATGCCTCGAGACTGTTTTTTATTTCATTTTTTTATTTATTTATTTTTTATTCGATACAAAAAAATGTGTCCACAAGAAAAAACATAAAAATTATAAAGAATCTAAATTCATGAACAGTTCTTTACTTTTTTAGACAAGTGTCAAATATTTAATGAACAGTTCCATGCAATTTCTGAAATCGACTTCAATGCCTCGAGACTATTTTTTATTGCATTTTTTTATTTATTTTTTTTCGATACAAAAAAATGTGTCGACAAGAAAAAACATAAAAAGTAAAGAAACTAAATTCATGAACAGTTCCTTACTTTAAGACAGTAAGGAAAACAATTACTTTTACTTTAATGAACAATTCCATGTAATTTTTGAAATCGATTTCAAGGCCTCGAGACTATTTTTTTTTCCATTTATTTTATACGAAAAAATATGTCTAGAAGAAAAAAAGGAAATTAAAGAAAAAAAATTCATGAACAGTTCTGGAAAATTTAAATAATTATAAATTGTAATTATGATCATAAATAGTAGAATAATTATTATAGATCATAAAATAATTATTATAAATAGTGATAATTATTATTATTGAAATTTTCCACACACAAATAATAATAATAATAACAACTATTGTTCGAATTTTCCGGAACAGTTTCAAATATTTTTGAAGCTTTCAATAAATTTACATTTTGTGTATTAAAAAAATTTTTTCGACCAACTTTTTTCAAAGTTAGGAATTTTTTTTTCTCGAGAGGCATTTAAAAAGATTTTTCCAAAACTTGTCCGGGCAAAAAGCCCGGACAAGTTTTGGGAAAATCTTTTTAAATTCCTCTCTTGAGGACGAAGTGAGCTGGTACCAAAAAAAGAAGGGGGAAAGAAGTCAAAAAGTGTATATTGAGAGATTCTCTCTCTCTCTCGAATCCCCGAAGTCGAAAGCAGCCTAGACTTTCGACTATATATAGAAACTTTTCGGACCGCGTAATTCACAACCGTGAATTAAGCTCGAGATTACTCTCAGCTCGTGAACCAAAGTCGTATAGACTTGGAGTGTCGTGAAATTGTCACGGATCCGCTCCACGAAACTTTCATTAAAACGAATGACCTCTCAAATTCAGGTTTTACCCTATTTCACCGGAATTTATACTTCCGACAATTTCAAAAAAAAAAAAAAGAAAGAAAAACAAGAAAGAAAGAGAGAGATGATTCGCATAAAGATAGAATTTTCAATTTTCATTCTATTCTGTTGTCTGCGATCATTCTCGACGTTCTCTAAATGAACGGATTTTTTTTAAGTTTTTGTCAATCACTTTCTGATATCGATTTTTTTTTATTTCATTTTATTTTATAATACCAAAGAATAAAAATCCTACAGGAAAAAATACTAAACAATTTTAATTAATATTTTCAATTTACCTCCCCTCTCTCTCTCTCTCTCTCTATTTACACTTAATTTATTTTACTATTTTCAATGTATTCCTCTCGAAAAAAGAGAGGGGAAAAAAAAATTGTAAAAAAAAGGGGGAAAAAGAAGCAAAAATAGTATTTTTTTAAATTTAGAAAAGGCGAAATTGATTATTAAACATTATTAAAAATTAAAAAACCAATATTAGTTTATAGAATTATTGTTTTAATTTAATTTTTGCTAAGAGTGAATGACGGTTATTCGTTTTTTTTTTGCAATTTAAAATAAATCCCGAGTATTGTCGAGCTTCTATTGGCAAAATTCTATTATAAAAATCTTTGGATTTAAAATTCAGGAGACAATATCTAGAAAGCAATAAAACGATATTTATTCTGTTTTTAGTAATTTGTAAATTCAATTTTATCCACGTCAAAATGGAATATATTTTGCTCGAGTTTCTTGTCAATTTCCGGCTTAAAAACAGCTTTCATTTAATTATTACTATATAACATCTGAAATATGTTTCTTAACTTGTCTTTATATATTTTTAATCAAAACACAAATTTTTTATTTAAAGTTTTATTTACAAAATAAAAATACTACAGAACAAAAATACTAAATTATAAAAAGAATGCAAAATAAAATAATATACCACAAAACAAAAATACTAAAGAACAAAAATACTAAATTATAAAAAGAATGCAAAATAAAATAATATACCACAAAACAAAAATACTAAAGAACAAAAATACTAAATAATAAAAATAGTATATAATGAAAATACTAAAGAACAAAAGTACTAAAGAATAAAAATACTAAAAAACAACAATAATTCTTAATAATAAAAATAAAACAGAACAATAAAGTACTACAAAACAAAAATACTTAATAATAAAAATACTTAATAATAAAATTACTACAGGACAAAAATACTAAAGAACAAAAATACTAAAGAACAAAAATACTGAATAATAAAAATACTACAATACAAATACCAAAGAATAAAAATACTGCAGGACAAAAATACTAAAAAGAATACAGAACAAAAATACTTCAAAACAAAAATACTAATTAACAAAAATATTACAGAACAAAAATACTAAATAATAAAAATACTACAGAAACAAATACCAAAGAATAAAAATACTGCAGGACAAAAATACTACAAAACAAAAATACTACAGAACAAAAATACTAAATAATAAAAATACTAAAAAATAAAAATACGAAATAATAAAAATACTAAAAAATAAAAATTCGAAATAATAAAAATACTACAGGACAAAAATTTCTAAAAAAATATAAGAGGAAAATAGGAAAAATACGGAACAATAAATTATGACAAAAGTTCAGAAAATTATTATCTCAAAACTATTGTTACGAGTGTTTTTCTTTTTAAATTCATAATTCCCCCCCTCTATTTTTTTTCCTTCTTGATATTAAAAGACAACAATGTTGGGGTTATACTTGTTTTGTCAAAGTTGAACAAGTCATTTAAGGGTATTAAAATGTTTCCTTACATGTACTGAATAATTATCTTTGTATAGTTTGAAAAGGGCGAACCACACGTTCACGTATACATTTTCGTTTTCCAACATCCCCCGTAAACCATAGTGTCGTGTGACTCGTGAGCAAATTAGTTACGTTGTTTCTTTCCTAAGAATGTAACGGTTTATACGGGGCTGTTCTCCTCCTTCCTTGAAACTTTGGCTAAGTTCTATATCAAGAATGTGCTTTGTACACAGTTTCCAGGTTTCTCTCCTAAACTTCGATATTATAGAGGCAAGAGAGAAAGAGAGAGAGAGAGAGAGGAGAGGAGACACAACAAATTTTCCCTCCTTATGGAAATGTTTCCTTATACTTTCCATGTATCTTAATAAAGCACGAGACATTTTTTTTTCTTTTCACTTTAATATTTTATTTATTTATTTTATTTATTTATTTAATTTATTTATTTATTTATTTTATTTATTTATTTTATTTGTTTATTTATTTATTTATTTATTTTATTTTTTTTTTTGCTTTATTTTTATTTTTGTTGCTTTTTCTATTTGGTTTTTTGTTATTCTTTTGTTATTTTTTTTGGTTCTGTATTTTTAAGTTTTTTCTTTTTTGTTTTCTCCTTTCGTCATTTTTTCTATTTCTGTTTCTTATTTTATTTTTTAGTTTCCTCCTTTCTTTCTTTCCCTTTCTTCCATATTTTTTATTTTCTTCTTTTTCTCTAACATTTTTCTGTCTCTGTTCCTTCTTTTCCCTTCTTTGAAATTTTTTCTTTTCTTCTTTCTTTCTCATTTTTAAGGTTTTTTCTTTTTCCTTTTATTTCTCTGATATTTTTCTTCTTCTGTTTGTTCTTTTCTCCTTTTTAAAGTTGTTTCTTCTTTTTTCTTTTATTGTCTGTTTCTTCCTTTTTTCTTCTTAAGGTTTTCTCCATTTTTCCTTCTCTCTTCTGCTTCGTTTTCCATGTTTTTCTATTTTTATCTTTTCCTATATCTTCTTTGATTTTTATTACTGTTTTCTCTTCTCTCTCTCTTCTGCTTCTTTTTTCATGTTTTTCTATTTTTATCTTTGCTTGTTTCTTCTTTGATTTTTTTTAATTTTCTCTATTTTTTGTTTTCGTTTATTTTTTTTTGTTTTTTTTCTTTTTTACTGTTTTCTCAGTTTCCTTTTTTCGTCTGTTTTTTATTTTGTTTTATGTTTCGAATTTTGATCTTTTTCGACTTTTCTTCTTTTTCTTCATTTTTCTTATTTATTTATCTTTTCACGAACCTTTTTCTTCTATTTTCTATTGTTTCGTCCTTATTTCCCTTTCTTCTTAATTCCTTCTACTTTCGGTTTAAAAAAAATTTTTTTTTTTAATTTTCTGTTTTTTCTTTTATTATCTTTAATATTTTCCCCCCTTTTCTTGTTTCCATTTTTCTCTCTTTCTTCTCTGATTACATTTCTTCTTTTTTTTTGTTTTCTGTTTCTTATTTGCGTCTACTTTTTTAAGTTCCCAATTTTTTCCCTTATTTTTCTTCTTTTTCCTTGTTTTCTTCTTTAATTTATTTATTTTTCCCCTATTAACGAAAATTGATTTCCTTTATTAATAAAAAAGGAATTAATAAAAAACTTAAAAAAATATAATAAACAAATATAAAATGATCAACAAAATGTATTTATATCTATCTATTTATTTAATATTTTCTATATATATATATTTTCACGAGGAGAAAGAAACGACACACAATGTTCGTAATCCGAGTCATAAAATAGAGAGTCATAAGCAGTTTTCGCTTGGATCGTGACGTGTGATGATAAAGCTCGTTATAATGGGCGCAAGTCGCGCAAGATTATAAGAGATAAACAAGCGATATTCTCGTTGCGATGCGTTTGGTACCGGAAGACAAACTCATAAAGATTGCGATTCGATCGATGGATACCTAATAACTTGGAAAATCTTCCCATAGATTCTCTCTCAACGTTGGACAACTCTGCATTATATAGACCATTTTCTTAGATCCTTGCAGTTCGATATATTCCGCTTGTGTGTATATATATATAAGGCGTCTGCTTCGAGAAATATAAATTTAAAATACAACTCTCCTTCTCTTCTTTCTTTCTTTCTCTCTCTCTCTCGCTTTCTTTTGTTTCATCTCGAACAGAAAACTAGGCTATCGATTTTTTTCTCGTTTATTTTTATTTTAAGCTCGTTTCTTTAATATCAGAAGGAAAAGGCTTTATTAACTCGTTACCAATTTCAAAAAAATATTACGAATTTTTACTTCAATATATTTTTTAGATTTTGGTTTTTTCTTGATTTTTTAGTTTTTTCTTACTTTCTTCTGTCTTATTTTTTTTTTTTTGATTTTCACAACGGTTTTCTTATTTTGAATTTTTCTTGATTTCTCTACTCTTTCTTTGATTTTTTGTCTTTTTTTGGTTTCTTTTGTTCTTTTTTGGATTTTTCTTGATTTCTTTTGTTTTTCTTTGGTTTTTTTTATTTTTCTTACTATCTTTCGTTTAATGTTTTTTGGTTTTCTCTCCGTTTTTTATTTTGGGTTTTTCTTGATTTCACTTATGTTTCTTTGGCTTCTTTTGTTTTTTTGAATTTCTCTTGATTTCTTTTGTTTTTATTTTGTTTTTGTTTTTATTTTTCTTAATTTCTTTTGCCTTTCTTTGGTCTTTTTTATTTTTCTTGATTTCTTTTGTATTTTGTTTGGTTTCTTTTGTTTTTAGTATTTTACTGGATTTTCTTTTGGTTTCCCTTCGTTTCATCCGTTTTGGGATTTTACTTGATTTCTTTTGTCTTTCTTTGGTTTCTTCTATTTTTTGGATTGTTCCAGATTTCTTTTACCTTTCTTTGGTTCTTTTGTCTTTTCCTTTGTTTCTACAATTTTTTTGCAATTTTCTTAATTTTTTTTTGTCTTTTTTCAGTTTTTTCGTCTTTCTTTGTTGTCTTTTGTATTTTTTGGTTCGTTTTGTCTTTTTTGGTTCTTTTTTGTCCTTCATGATTTTTTTCCTCTTTTTTCTTTTTTTTGGGGGGAGGGGGGTTAATTTAGCGTTTTGTTCGATCGGTTCGTTTTGACGCAGAATTTTTTTTTTTTTTTTTTCATTTTTCGAAGGTGAAGACTTCATTATGTACGATTTCCTCGCAATTAAGTTTCGCGGCCTCCGGCTCGTTAGTTGGTGGTTAAATGTTAGCGATAAATGTCCACGGGAAAAGTTATCACATCGCTTCATTTACATCTGTAATCTTTTTTGGGTAACGATATTCGGTTATTTCGTTGGTTGGACGGGCAGTGATAATAAACGGGTCAAAAACTATGTATCCTGTTTTAACGACTCTGGTTTCACAACACAAAGATTTGGGCAATAAAAATTACATCTATATATAAACCCCGTGATTTCTATCCGCAAATTTTTGTTTTTTTATTTATATTAAAAAGAAGAAACTTTTATAATTTTTTTTTTTCGTTGTAATTTATTTCCCCCAAGGGAATTTGTTTTTTTTTTGTTTTTAATATGAAAATGTCCTCTATATGTAATCGGAATGAATTTTTTCAATATTTGCAAATATTCTTTCCAAATAGAAATATATTGAATGGAATGGAAATGAAAATAGAATCGAAAATTTTACTCGAGGAAATTTGTTTTGCTGATTTTTTGCATTATTGAAAATTAGAATTTTTTTTTTTTAATTTCCGGTATTGTAATTTTTTGTATACCTTTTTTCTGTTTGGTATATTTATTAATTTTTGTTGCTTGTTTTCTTCGTTGTATTTTTATTTGGGGTTTTTTTTGCTTTTTTCCTTTTTCCTATTTTTACAATTTTTAGTTTCATAATTTTAGGTAGGTCTTACAATTTTTTTGACTTTTTTTTGCAATTTTTTTAATTTTTCTAATTTTTGACTTTTATTACCTAATTTTTGTCTTTTTTTCAAGTAAAGACAAATGTTTTAAATTCTTTCTAATCTAGCGTTCAACATTTTCTTTTATTGTAAACTTGACATAAGTTTATAGTGATCTCCTTTTTATAGCTTCAGCTCGACGATATTTTACTTGAAAAAAATAAAACTTTTCGTGATTTCTTGCTTTGGAGTTAACACTTCTTCGAGTTGAATCTCCGAGGAGTGATATTTTATGTGCTCTTTGTAATAATTGAAGAGAGAATTGGAATGAATTTATATTTGAAATTCACTGTTTTTTTTTCGATAGAGAAAATAAGTTTTCTATTTTTTCTTCTTTTTTCCTTTCTCTTCATCTTCTTTTTATTTTTACTCTCATTTTCCTCTCATATAAATTACTCCTTTCGAATAATCTTCAATTAAAAACTGTTTTTTTTTGTTCTTTAATGAATTTTCCGTTTTTTAAAGAGAAAATAATCTTTTTCTTCTTTTTTTTCTAATTTCAACTTTTTCTTTGATGCTTTTTTCTAATTAGTTTTAATTAATTTTCAATTGGTAATGTTTTCTCGGCTTTTAGAGAACTTCCCTTTTTTTTTGAAAAGGAGAAAATATTTTTCATTTTTTTCCTTTATTTCTAATTTTTTAAATTCATCTCTTTATTCGTGTCTTTAATTATTGTTTTTAATCGTTTTCCATTGTTTCTTATTTTTTATTCGTTTCTCTAATAATTTATAAGCGTTTTCTATAATTAAAAAAATTTTTTTATTTGCTTCTTTAATTGTTTTTAATCGTTTTTCTGTTGTTTTTTTATTTCTTAATTCTTTCCTTAATTGTTTTTATCATTTTTTATTGTTTTCTATTTTTTATTTGTACCTTTAATTGTTTTAAATCGTTTTTTATTGCATTCTATTTTTTATTTACATCTCTAATTGTTTTTAATCGTTTTTTCTTGTTTTTTTATTACTTTCTTTAATTGTTTTTAATCGTTTTCTATTATATTTTATTTGTTTCTTTAATTGTTTTTAATTGTTTTCTATTGTCTTTATCTTTTTTTTGTTCTATTTTTCTTTGTACTATTTTCTTATCAAGATTAATAATTTTTCCATTTTCTTTCTTCTATTTTTAATTAAATAATTCTTCCTAATTTTCATTTGAAAAATGTAATTTTATTGTCGGTTTAGTTCACAAAAAAAATTTATAGAATATTGTAGGGAATATTTTTAGGGAATAATTTTAGGAAAGTATTTCAAGAAATAGTTTTAGGAAAGTACTCCAAGGAATATTTTTAGGGAAATATTTCGACATTTTCCGAAATAATTCACCAAACGGTAAAATGAAAATTTCCTTAGAAACTAAATATATTCCTTTAACAAAGTGTTGAATAAGGAAAGAGGACGCATGAGAATAGCTGTAGTGCGCAGCAATGATAATAAAGTAAAATAGAAAATTAATAAAATTGCAAAAGAGGAAAAGGGGACGAAACTTTATATAGTTTTCCATCCACTTAAAAGTTTATACAAAGTTTGTGGATTCATAGAAGGAGAGTATGCAAAATAGGAAAGATTTTAACGTCGAGGAGGTCGAATTCAAGAGACAGGTCCAGTGTCCGCGAGACATGACATGCAAATCGACATTATCCCTTCTTCGCTTGTTCTCTTCACTTTCTGAATTCAACGTCGCCTTCGTCGACGACGACGACTAGCGTCAAAAGCTTGTTTCGTCGTCGTCTCTCTCTCTCTCACTCCCTCTCTCATTTTCACGGGCTTTTGAAATGCAAGCTTCGACGAATTTCTCTCGCCTCTCGGAACTTTAGCTTGCTTTAGCGTGCTTTAGTGTGCTTTAAGCGTGCTTTAGCGTGCTCCAGCGACTGTCGCAGTCCCACGCATTTCTACCTGCCTTAATCCTGTCCCATTCTCACCACATGGCGCTCAACATTATTCGGTGTGTCCCCTCTGCAACCCATACGCTTAACACGAGTCGCTTGCATCTCGTCCAAGACCCGTTGTCCTAATTTGCATACAAGTATAACAGTAGACGTATGTATATATACCTACTCAACTTTTCTTCCGCCTTAGCTTTGTCTCGAATTTCGGTCTCTTAAACTCCCGACACAGAGAGAAAAAGAGAGAGAGAGAGAGATTCTCTCAGATAAGAATCTGATATGCATTTAAAATTCCACCACCGTAAAAAAAAAAATAAAATCAACTTGCAGGTTGAAGAGCAAAGCCATTAGGAATTCAACAAATCAAACGAAATTGATGGTAAATTCTTTGCTTTATATTTATTGCTTTATTACAATTTTAGATTTTTGGATTTATTACATTTTTTTGTTGTTCATAAAAAGACATTTTTTTTTAATCAAGATTAATTGGGGGTATTTTTTTTAATTTGGGAAAGAAACAAAATTTTTTTTTTCTGTTTTGAAAGAATTTTGAATTTTAGAGGAAAATTAATTAGAGTCAGTTTTTTAAAATGAAGATAAAGAAAATAAATTGTCATAAAGATTTATGAAATTTATAAAAAATACTATATTTTTTGAAAATTGACAAACTAAATACTATTTTATTATTCGAAAATTGATAGAGAGAGAAAATTTGCAAAATTTATTATTCTCGTTATTCTTTTGGATTAACACACTCACACACACACACACTTTTTCAAAAATTGTTCAAACAATAAAAAGTTCAACTATTGTAAATACATAATTTTTACAGTTGAAGTATAAATAAATATATCTTTGTCGATAACAATAAATCTTGGGAGATTTTTGGTGTGTGTGTGTATATATGTGTGCGATGCTCCATTGAAACGCATATAAGGTTTCGAAATCGGTAAGATACGTAGCGGAGCTTTTCTTGTTTCCGCACGAACAATTTTTGCTTCAACAATCTCTTGTCCAATGGATATAAGGAATTGGAGGCAAGGCGAGGGAGAGGGGGTAAAAAAAAACTCATTTGACGAAAAGAGGACATACACAAAAGCGCATAAAGCTTTTGTCAAAAAGTTTGGAGAAAGAGCATCAGATATTCGTCCTCGTCAAGTAAAATGTGGGACAAGAGAATTTCCTACTGGTTTTTTTTTTAGTTTTTTTTATTATTATTATTTTTTTTTTAAATAAAATTTTCATGGTTTATTCTTTTTTTAGCTCACTTCACTCGGTCTCTCAAATCTTTCTCTTACTCTTCTTTTTGTTTCATTCTCTTCTTTTTTTCTCTTCTGTAATTTATAAGTAATTATAATTTTATTTCATTTTAATTCCTTTGTTAATAAATTTTATTTCTTTTCTGTTACAGGTGAGTCAAACGATAAAAGATATTTTTGGTGAAGATTATTTACGTAAGTTATAAAAAGCTTTTTCAAATTATTTTAATTTTGATTATGAATATTTCTGTAATAATAAATTATCAGTTGAAATAAATTGTTGTGAACATTGGGAGTATTCGCGAGCTCTCTAAATTTGAATTCGTAAAATTGCTTACTAATTTAAATTATTTTAATAATTTTTGCTTTTCAATTAGTAAGTTTTACTAAAAAATAGTAATTTCTGCTAATTTATTAGTTAAATTTACTAAATAACTACTAATTTTACTAAAAAATAGTATTTTCTACTAGTTTATTAGTAAAATTTACTAAAAAACTAAATACCAATTTACTATTAAATTTTTTTTTTTTAAATAGTAATTCTCAATAATTTATTAGTAACATTTACTAAAAAAAACTACTAAATTGACTGGAAAATAGTAGTTTCTACTAATTTATTAGTAAAATTTAAAAAAAAAATACATTTTTATTACAAATTTTACTAAGAAATAGTAGTTTCTATTAAGTTATTAGTAAAATTAACTAAAAAAGTACTTTTTTAATACAAATTTTACTAAAAAATAGTAGTTTCTACTAATTTATTAGTAAAATTTACAAAACAAACTTCTTCATTACAAATTTTATTAAAAAATATCAGTTCCTACTAATTTTTTAGCAAAATTTACTAAACAAAACTACTAAATTTACTAAAAAATAGTAGTTTTGACTAATTTATTAGTAAAATATACTAAAAAAATATTTGTTACAAATTTTACTAAAAAATATCAGTCTCTACTAATTTATATGCAAAAAATTTACTAAAGTAACTACAAAGTTAGTATTTATTTTTAAAAATAGTAATATACATTAATTTATTAGTAAAATTTAGTAAAAAAAAATACTTATTTACTACAAATATTACTAATAAATAGCAGTTTCTACTAAATTATTGATAAAATTTACTTTAAAAAATACAAATTTACTAAATATACTACTAATTAACTATTAATTTTTTTAAAATAGTAGCTTTTACTAACGTGTTAGTAAAATTTACTAAAAAATATTTATTACAAATTTTACTAAGAAATAGCAGTCTCTACTAATTTATATGTAAAATTTACTAAAGTAACTACAAAGTTACTATTCATTTTTTTAAAAAGATAGTAATTTCCACTAGTTTATTAGGAAAATTTAGTAAAAAATTACTTATTAACAACAAATTTTACTAACAAATAGTTGTTTATACTAATTTATTTGGTAAAATTTAATAAAAAAAACTACTAATTTACTAAAATTTACTTAAAAAAAGTAAAATACTATTTTTATTAAAAAATAGTAGTTCCTATTAACTTATTAGTAAGATTTACTTAAAAACAACTAATTTACTACAAATCTTACTAAAAAATAGCAGATTCTACTAATTTATATGTAAAATTACTATAGTAACTACGAACTTACTATTGATTTTTTAAAAAAATAGTCATTTCTACTAATTTATTAGTAAAATTTAGTAAAAAAATACTTTTACTAAAAAATAGTAGTTTCTACTAATTTGTTGGTAAAATTTATTAAAGAAAAATACTAAACTAAAATTTACTTTAAAAAAATATTAATTTTATTAAAAAATAGTAGTTCCTATTAACTCATTAGTAAGATTTACTTAAAAACAACTAATTTACCACAAATTGTACTAAAAATAGTAATTTTCACGAATTTCTTAGTAAAATTTACTAATTTAAATTTGGAGAGAGGAATTTAGAGAGAAGGACGTACACAATTTTCAAGAAACATATGACACACTCGGGAGAGATTGAGAGAGAATAAGTACATAACTTTAAAGGAACATATGAGCAATTTATTCCTGCTGAGTGTGTGTGAGAGAGAGGCCAACCTAAGCATTGACGTTGAGATTTACTCTCCGTTGGTGGTAATTGTTACGTGCCAAGTTTCCCAGTCATATATCATATTCGAGTTTAGTAAAACGAAATGAAACTGCGAGAGGCAACGGGATTTTCGTTAGATGCAATTAGTGGCGTAAACGCCTTGTTTTCTGAAATCATATAATGTTGGCTGGAGTGAGTGAGTGAGAGAGAGAGAGAGAGCCAGTCAAGCGGTTAACGAGCCTTCGAAGCAAGTTACTGTTAAATGGCGTTTACTTTTAAACTGGTTTTCTCAATTGCACATTTTTTTAAATTTTTTTTTCCCTCCCTCTCTCTTTAACCTGTGTCTAGTGCCCCTCGTGTGTTAGTTAATTCTTTCAACTTTGTCGATTCAAGAGGACAGGATTAATGAATTACTAAAGAATCCCCAGTGAATGCTTTGCAATTTGTTGCTCAACTTCTATAATGAATATAATGATGAATCTGAATTTTTCAATACCCCTGGAAACGTTGAGGGCAAAAAGGGAGGAGAATGAGAGAAAAAAAGGAGGAAATAAAATTTAAAAAAAAGAAATGCGAAAAATAGAAAAATACAGGAAAACAATATCACAAATTGTAATTAAAAATTTTAACATCATCATCATCAGGGGTTGAATTAATGATGGGAATATTTCAATTGCAATTAAAAGTTTTTCTTTTTTGAAGATGTTGGGTTTTTTTGTAATAATTTAGTGGCTCGGTTTGATTTTAAATTCCAATCTCTTTTAATTTCAAAATTTTCCATTTAATTTTTTTTTTTTAAATTAAAATTTTAATCTTTTTTAATTTAAAGTTAAAAATAAAAAAAATTCATTTTTACACAAAAAATATTTGGTTTTACAAAATATGATTTTTAGAGAGAAATTATTGAGACGAAAATTATTTTTAAAGTGTTAAGTAAATAATAAATTTGAAAAACATTATAACAAATAAATAATTATTAACGAAACGATGGTTAAATTAATTAGTAATAATAAAAGGAAATAAATAAATAAAAAAAATGATGAATAAAAATAGAAAGCAAAATATACAAACAGAGATGAATCATATCAAAGCGGACAAACTTTCGAGACCACAGTTTGAAGTGAAGATTAATATTCTCTTGTCTGCGTGTCGAACACTCGACAATACGAATCGTTCCTTCATTTTGTATAACCAAATTGGATCCTTAATCAAGCGCAACCTAAAGTTATATCACTAGTTTCGTAACTCACGTCTCGGAGAGATTCTAGTGAAAAGTTATTCGTTTTCAACCGCACACACAGGGATCAAGGCTGATTGTTTCATTTTGTCCGTTGCCAAATACAGCTAATTGACTCCTCGTTCTCTTGAAAAATCTACTTTTTGACAACTAGCCACTAAAAAAAAAATTATTAATAGGTAATACTTTCTCAAAAAAAAAAAAAAAATACTTTCTCAAATAAATAATACTTTCTCCTCTCTAAATTTTTAATTTGTAAAAATGTTTACTGATTTGAAATAGTGACTGACTTTTTGTCCAAGAATTAGTTAATTTTACTTACAAGTAAATATTTTCACTAATTTATTAGTAAAATTTACTAATTCAGAAAAAAAGCAAAAATTGTTAAATTTTACTAATTAATATTAATATTTACTAATTTATTAGTAAAAATAACTAATTTAAAAGAAAAAAGCAAATATTAGTAAATTTTACTAGTAAATAGTAATTTCTACTAAATTATTAGTAAAGTTTACTAATTAAAAAGCAAAAAGCAAATGTTAGTAAATTTGACTAATAAATAGTAATTTCTACTAAATTATTAGTAAGTTTTACTAATAAACAGTAATTTCTTCTAATTTATTAGTACAATTTACTAATTTAAAAACAAAAAGTCAGCCACTAATTTAAATTAGTACCTAAATATTTTTACTATCTGAAATTTAGAGTATAAAAAAAATACTAGTAACTCATTCTCAAAAAAGTAAACTACTAAATTTACTAAAAAATAGTAGGTTCTACAAAATTATTTATAAAATTTACTTTAAAAAATAAAAATTTACTAAAAAAACATTTATTACAAATTTTATTAAAAAAAAGAAGTTTCTACTAATTTATATGTAAAATTTAATAAAGTAACTACAAAGTTATTATTAATTTTTTAAAAAAATAGTAATTTCCAACAATTTATTAGTAAAATCTAGTAAAAAAATATTTATTTACTACAAATTTTACTAAAAATAGTAGTTTCCACTAATTTGTTGGTAAAATTTATTAAAGAAAAATACTAATTTACTAAAAATTACTTTTCAAAAATATTAATTTTATTAAAAAATGTACTACAAATTTTACTGAAAATAATAATTTCTACTAATTTCTTAGTAAAATTTACTAATTCAAATTTGGAAAGAGGAATTGAGAAAAGGGCTACTACTAATTTTTTAGTAAAGTTTACTAAACAAAACTAGTAAATTTACCTCGAAATTTACTAAAAAATAGTAGCTTCTACTAAATTATTGATAAAATTCACTTTAAAAATTCAAATTTACTGAAGATACTACTAATTTACTATTAATTTTTTTTTAAATAGTGTAGTTTTCACTAATTTATTGGTAAAATATACTAAAAAAATATTTGTTACAAATTTTACTAAAAAATAGCAGTTTCTACTAATTTATATGCAAAATTTACTAAACTAACTACAAAGTTACTATTAATTTTAAAAAAATAGTAGTTTCCACTAATTTATTAGGTAGTAAAATCTATTAAAAAATTACTTTTACTAAAAAATAGTGGCTTCTACTAATTTGTTGGTAAAATTTAATAAAAAAACTACTAATTTACTAAAATTTACTTGAAAAAATAAAATACTAATTTTATTTAAAAATAGTAGTTCTTATTAACTTATTAGTAAGATTTACGTATTTGAAATCAACTAATTTACTATAAGTTTTACTAAAAAATAGCAGCTTCTACTAATTTATTAGTAGAATTTACTAATTTAAAAGCAAAAAGTCAGTCACTAATTGAAATTAATACCTAAAGATTTTTACTAACTGAAATTTAGAGAATCGAAAGAAATACTAATAACACTTTCTCAAAAAAAAAAAAAATATTAAAAATACTTTCTCAAAATGAAAATTAATTATACTTTCTTGGAAAAATATTAATAATATTATACTTTTTCGTACGATCAGAATATTATATATGGAAAAAGAGAAATTTTTTTCGAGCAAAAAAAAGCGTGAATATATTAAAAATAATAAACCACACATAATGTCTCTATAATATTCCTAGTAAGATATTTCCATCGCTACAGTAATTATGTCTTACGCAAATGCCAATTAGCGTTCATATGTGATTAATTAATGCAGTTATAATTATGCAGACAAGGTTTCCAGCTACTACATTTTCATTGATTCGAATCACTCCTTATCTAATTAGTAATTACCATGCCTCCATCGTGTGGAGAATTTCAAGACCGAATTCTAATTGTTCCTTATGCTTTTTTTTAGTTTGAAAAAATTTTATTTCTATCATAAAAGTATATGAGTGTTTAATGTATTTTATTATAATTTATTATAATTATAATATATTCTCTTTCAATTTTACTAAGTTCATTTTATTTGTGACAAATTTTATGAGACGAAAAAGTAATTATTTTCAGTTCGTCGAATTAAATTTTCTCACTAAAACAATTGCATTTCTTTTATTCAAAAGCGATTTTTTAATTTCGATTCGATTTTGATTACTTTTATTTTCACTTTAACTTTGAGTCTTTCACACTCTGACTTTTATTTTGACTTTGTAATTGACTTTCATTTTCACTTTGACTTTCAAAAGTCAAACTCAACATTAAAATCAGAGGGAAAATCAAAGTCAATTGCAAAATTATAAAGTGAAAGGCAAAGTTAAAGTAAAAGTTGAAAATAATAGTAAAAGTCTTGAAATTTAAAATAAAATTCAAAGAAATTTTACTGGGAGTAAAAAACAAAATTCCTTGTCTCGAATTTTTATAATAACGATTTGTAAACAAAAATAGCGAAAATTCACACATTTTTTTTCTTTCCCACACATAAGAAAGCGTTTGCAAGGGTCAGTAACTTTGTCAGTGACAAACTGGTTCATATAATTCATTGAACATATCACAAAACGACAAGAGAGCTCGATATCGTCTCCCATAAATTGCGTATATATATGTACGTTATCTACAGACTCGTATGAAAAAGCTAGTGAACGAATAATGTATTTGCAAAGGTCCCCTATGAATGCAATGTCCGAACCCTTATTTTCTCTCTCTCTCTCTCCCTCCCACCAACATTTTTACGAATCAACTTCCGGACCATTGAGTAATTACACGAGAAAAGCGCGCAGCTTTTTTAATTGGGCGGAAACGACGATAGGAGAGCAAAAAAAAGAGAGTATAGTCAATGGTGTCATATTTGAAGCGTTTGGACCCACAGCTTCCCTTTTCCTCACTCACTCACTCCCTCTCGAATCAGAGTCGTAAAAATCGACGAGAGTTTTCCGGAGCAACTTTATACTTTGCTGGGATTTATATGAAACGCGATTGCAAAAGATGAGTCGAATATTTCGAGCAAGGATAGAGGGACTTTTTCCTTTCTTTCTCATCAACTCTTTCTTTTTCTCTTTTCTTGTCTCCTTTTTCTCTTCTCTTCTTTTTCTCTTTTCCTTCTGTTTTCTCCTTTCCTCTCTCTTTCTCTATTTTTTCTCTATTTCTCTTTTTCTCTATTTCTTTGTTTTTCTCTCCCTTTCTGTCTTTTCTTTTCTCTCTCTTTTCAAAGGGAAAGAAAAAAAGAGTGAAGAAAGAGAAAGAAAAACAAGGAATTAGAAGAAAAGAGGGAAGAAAGAGAGAAAGGGAGAGAAAAACAAGGAAATTGAAAAAAGAGAGAAGAAAGAGAGAAAGGGAGAGAAAAACAAGGAAATAGAAAAAAAGAGAGAAGAAAGAGAGAAAGTGAGAGAAAAACAAGGAAATAGAGAAAAAATAGAGAAAGAGAGAGGAAAGGAGAAAACAGAAGGGAGAGAGAAAAATAAAGAGAAAGGGACAAAAAAAAGAGAGAGGAAGTAAAAAATAGAGTGAAAGACAGAGAGAGAGAGAGAGAGACAGAAAGAAAAAAGAGAAAATGGCACAGATGGCGAAGTTCTTCGTCACAGCCGGCCATTACTGCGAACACACACAAACACACACGAGCCCACATATATATATATATATATAGACACTGGAAATTTTTCTCTCTCTCTGTGGTCAAGTTTTAATTAAATGTCGATGAGAGTAAAAAAAAAATATTCCTACTTGATCCCTCTCGACTGGTGTGTGAACGACAAAATGCTTGACGCGTCACAAACGATTCCCCCCTTATATTCTCGATCCATAAAATCATTCCCCAACTCTATCTGTATAAAAGAGTGCGGGGGGGAGGGGGTGAATTTTTTTTTTATACAGGGGGTAGAGGGGGACACATGGCCAACAGTGCTCACAATTATATTAAAGTCGATTTTGCGTCAGATTCCATACTCATCGTCGTCGTCGACGAGTGAATCGTAAATTACACATGGCGCGCACATCCCTATCAAACGTAATGGTACGTTTCGAATCTTAATCTCCCCCTCCCCTTCACTCTCACTCTCTCTCTCTCTGCTTTTAATCTATCGCTGACTGATGAGGCGCATTTCAATGAGTTCAAAAGACAATTTCAAAAATGTATGTATTCGTGGCGCCAAATGCACTTTGCGGATTAAAAATCTCGTTTAATCGAGCAGTTTTGTCACTGCGGGGGTAAAAGAGTGAGAAAGGGGAATACCCTTTATATTAGAGAAAGAGAGGGAACTATCGATACAAATGAAAAAGAGCAAATTTATCTCGTGACCGAGTTTTTTTGTCACCTTCCACAATTTTCAAAGAGAGAGAGAGAGAGAAAGAGGGGAATACCCTAGTTTAAAGTCCTCTATACAATCAATTTAATTCAATTTTTATTCCATTTTGAAAACTGCCGTTTGTAACCAATTAAAATAACTTTCTATCTTTGCAAAAAAAAAAAACCCGTTCACGTTTTTTCCAATTCACCGCAAGAAAATAAAAAGTTCACATGTTAAAAGAATTTTCAATTAAAAAACAAGTTACTTTTTTTTTGTTAGAAAAAGTGGGATTTTTCAACCCCCCCCCCCCCTCCCCCTCTACCTGTATAACAAATTGATCTTTTTCAATAAAATAAAATTGCTGCAGTCATTAAATTCAATGGGGGAAAGAAAAAACGCATTTTTTTTTTTTTTAGAGAGACAATTTAATTGGAGGAATTTAAAATTTATAACAATGAAATCAAAATTATTTCTTAGAACAATAGGGGATAGAATGATTATTTATTTTATTTATTTATCTACTCAAATATCTAGACGAGCTAAGATTATAATAAAATAATAAAAATTAAATTTATATGAAAGTGTTATATTCACAGTAAAACGTGAGCGTGTTAAAATAACACCAGAATGCGGATTAAAATAATCTACAACAGTTTAATCCCTCTAGGATTAAATTAACACCAGAAAGGATTAAAATATAATCTATTTTGGTGTTATTTTTAACTATGAATGAAATTTTATTTTAAATAAAACGCAATAAAGTCAACGATATGTAAAAATTCAACGAATTTTGGCTTCTCCAGGGAGAATAGTAAGTTAGTAAGTTAGTTACTAACTTAGTTACTAAATTACTAACTAACTTAGTAACATAGTAACTAAATTCATTTGTGCTCAAAAATTTCAAAATATTCTCGTCAAAATTTTAATTCTCTTTTTAAATAATAAAATTCTTCTCTGATATTCAATTATTTTACAAAATTTTAATCAAATTCTTGTCAAAATTTCAATTATTTTCAAAAGTTTTCTAAAATTCAATAATTTTCAATATCTACTATTTCAATAAAATTTTCCAAAAGAATTCCATTATTAAAAAAAAAAAATTTCAATAAAATTCTACGCAAACATTCAATTATTTTCATAAATAATAAAAATTTGTACAGGAATTCAATTATTTACAAATTTTTTTTTATAAATTTCTTCGCAATAATTCAATTATTTTCATAAATAATAACATTTTTACAGGGATTCAATTATTTTAATAAATAATAAAATTCCTTTAGGAATTCAATTATTTTTATAAATAATAAAACTCATTGCAGAATTTCAATTATTTTTAATGCAATTTTAATCAAATTCCTCGAAAAATGTAATTATTCCTAAAAATTTTATTTAAAATTTGTCCAAAGAAATTTAATGATTTAAAAAATTTGTTAATAACATTTTTTATGAGAATTTAATTTCAAGAAACATGAAATTAATAAATTATTTATTTGCATTTTATTTGTATTTAAATAATTGAATTCTCGTAGAATTTAATAATAAAAATGATTTTAAAAATGAATTTCAGTTAAAATTTCAGATTATAATTAAATATTAAAAGCATTATAACGTGGATTTTTAGACATAATTTAATTTTGAAAAAGTTTCAAACTATAATCATTGAAATTTTTAATTTTTCATATTTTTGACAAACAATTCTGTAGAATTAATTATTTTTAAAAGTTTAATTAGGATTTTTATTGAAATTATTTCAAGTTTTTATTTTTCCATATATATATTTATTTGCAGAATATCCGAATAATTGGAATTTTCGTAAAATTGAATTGAATACGAATGAATTTGAAAATTCTCAAAGAACTTTTTTCAAAAATTATTAAAAATAATGGATTTATTGAAGAATTTTAGTTAAAAACACTAGAAAAAAATTTAATTTTAGAGAAGTTACAAAAATTATTGCAGAAATTCAATTATTTTCAAGAGTAATAAAATTCTTCTTAAGGATTCAATTATTTTTACTAATAATAAAACTCATCGTAGCGTTTCAATTATTTTTCATACAATTATATTTGAATTCCTTGAAAAAAGTAATTATGTTCATGCAAGTTTTAATAAAATTCGACAAAAGAATTTAATTATTTAAAAATTTGTTACTAAAATTCTTTATGAGAATTGAATTTTCAAAAACATTCAATTATTCAATAAATTATTTACTTTTGCGCATTTAAATAATTAAATTCTTGTAGAATTTTCTAATAAGAATTGATTTTCCATTTCATAAAAATGAATTTCAGTTTTAAGTTTTAGATAATAATTGAATATTAAAAGCAATATAGTGTGAATTTTTAGAAATAATTGAATTCTGAAATTAAATTTTTTGAAATAGTTTAATGAATTTTCTTTTATATTATTTAAAATTTATATTTTCTAATATGCATTTAATTAAAGAATTTAGGAATAATTGAAATTTCGTGAAATTGAATATTGTAAATAAATGTAGGTATTTGAAAATTGCCAAAGAACTTTTTTGAAAATTATTAAAAATAATAGATATTGAGTAAAATTGTATTTAAAAATTTTTGAAAATAATAATTGAATTGAAATAATGAAAATAATTTTGAAGAAGTATAATATTTTTATAATCTTTTTTAAATAAAATTAGCAATTTTTAAAATATTAGAATTTAAAAATTTTCTAATTAAAATTTTTGAGAAATTGCAAATAATTGCATAAATTCAATTATTTTCAAAAAAAAAAATTAAATTCTTCCTATAAAATTCAACTATGTTCAAAATAATGAAATAATGAAAATAATTTTTAAGAAGTATAATATTCTTATAATGTAAAATAATGATTTTATTACTTGGTCATCTTTAATTATTATAAAAAAATTTATTGAACTGAAATTTCATTCATTGTAAAAAATAACACCAAAATTGATTATTTTAATCATTTTTGATGTTAATTTAATCTGCAACTCTTTTTACTACCTCACGATTTACTGTGTTCGATTTACTGATCGTATACGATCTTGTAGTTTGACTTTGACTTTCGATTTGATTTTGACGTGAAAATCAAATCGAAAATGAAATTAAAAATAATAATTGTTTATAAATAAGTAAATTAAATAAAAAAAAAATAACAAAAATAACGAAAATGGTAAAAAAATAAAATAAGTAAAATAGAAAATAAATAATATTTTTTTAGTTTAATAAAGAAATCATCGAGTTTAATTTCCCGAGAGATGATTCGGATACATTCCACTCTCCTAAACAATAGGGAGGATAAATACAAAAATCGGAGGGTTAATAAGAAAGATTAGAAGGAGTGGACTTGAAGTAGTTGATTGCAAGACGATTTTGCTGACTAGTAGCGAAAAAAGAAAGGAAAAGGGAAAGGAAAAGGGAAAAGGAAAGGGAAGGGAAGAGAAGAAGAGGAAATTTCCCTCCGCTAGATTCGGATGGACTCTTCTGTAGCCACTTAGCGGGTCTACCATCTCTTTAAGGCTTTGTTCTCAGTAGCACACGCAGACTTTTTTTTCTTTTTTCCTCCTATATTCTCTCTCTCTTTCTCTCTCTCTCTCTTTCACCCCTTATCCATATAACTCGGATTGAGCAAGTCTCTCTCTCCCCATTTGAGGTTCTAAAGCCCATTCCTCTTCCCTCTCTTGCACTCTTCTTATATAGAAAAAGAATGGTGTGCGATCCCTTTCCATCCACTTTTCCGTCCCTCGGGGTTAGCGAAAACGCTTTTCCGCCTCAGTGAACCGCGCGCGGCGTCGATGCCTCCCAGCCCAGGTATGAATAAATATTAGAATTTTGCGGGGATAAGCCAGGTTTTACGAGGCGATACTTGTTTTCTCTCAAGGAGATCGATCGAAAGTAGCGGTGGGCGTCTAGTTCGTTTATTGTGGCGCTCCTTTCCTTCTTTCATTCTTCTTTTTTTTTCTCTTTATTCTTTCCACCGCGTAAGATTCGATTGGAATTTTCAATTTTTTACTTCTTTCCATATATAGGCAAATTGTGATGGGGTGCGAAAAAAGACGTGAGTTTTCTTGTGTGGCACCAAAAAAAAGGAAAGGAAAGGAAAAGATGCGTGAGATGTTTTACAAGTGGTTTTTTTAATCGACACGGGAGAAAGAAATTTGAAAAGTTTTTCTCTTTGGAAAAGTTCTCTATTTGTACGGTTTTACAATTACATTAAAATACAATGTATTTTAATAAAAGTATTTAGCTTTTTTTACTATTTTTCTTTTAGTTTTTTACAAAAATTTAGAATTTCATCTTTAAAAAAAGTTTAAAATTAAAACTAAAAATTTAAAAAAAATTTAACAAAAAATTCTCCATGATTTTTGTTCAATTTAATCAATTTATTTTGATTATTTATTTCATAATTAAAAGAAATGAAAATTTAGAGAGAGAAAATAAATATCATTTTTTCGACAAGTAAAAAATTAAATTTCTTTTTACTACCCCGACAAATTAAATTATAAATCAAAATTTCTCTAGTAGTTTTCATTTTTTTTTCTTCTTGCGAGAAACTGAGCTTAAATTTAGAAAAATTAGACTCCCTTTTTCTAAATTGCAACTTGAACTTTTTATCTTCAATTCAGAACTTGATTAAAAATTTCAAATGAGCCCTAAATTTCCTCCGCAAGAAACTTTTAGAGAATTTTCGTTATAATTCGATTAATTTTCGAGTTGAGAATAATGTTTTCTAATTTAAGAAAAAAGAAACTAGTATACTTAAATTTTTTTTGCTCCTTGAAAGCATTAAAAACACCTTGAATTTTATGAAAAAACCTTGAAAAATTAAAATTCTTAAAAATGAGATTTATTTCCTTGATGTTCTAAGTTGAATTCTCGTCAAATATTTCAATTATCTATGTAAATATAAAAATTCTTCGCTGAAGTTCAAATATATTCAGGCACTTTAATAAAATTCATTGCAAAATACAATTATTTTCATAAATAACAATATTCATCGAAAGAATTCAATTATTTGAAAAATTAATTAAATTCTTTGAAGAAATTCAATTATTTTCAAAAAAATCTAAACAAAAAAAAATTGTGGTCAACATTTTAATTATCTTTATAAATAAATAACAATAATCTTCGACAAAGTTCAATTGCTTTGAGGAATTTTAATAAAATTCATTATTGCAAAATTCAATTATTTTCATAAATAATTGTACTCATCACAAGAATTCAAATATTTTCAAAAATTTGAATAAAAATCATGGCAAAATTTCAATTATTTTTAAAAATTTTTCTTACTTCGATGGTTTTCAATATTCTACTATTTTAATAAAAATTTTCCAAAAGAATTTCATTATTAAACAAATGTTTTTAAAAAATTCTACATAAACTTTCAATTATTTCAACAACAACAAATTTTTACATTAATTTCAATTATTTAAAACAGAATTTGTATAAATTTTTTCGCAAAAATCAATTGATTTAAAATTTGGAATTAAATTCTTCGCAGTTATTAAATTATTTTCAAAAATAATAAAATTCAATTATATTTTCAAAAATTTTAATAAAATTCATTGCAAAATTTCAATTATTTTCAAAAAATTTCAATTTAATAATTTTTATATAAATTATTTTCAAAAAATTTTAATTTAATCATTTTTATATCAATTATTTTGATAGAAATTCCCAAAAGAATTCAATTATTTAAAAACAATTTTGATTGATGCTTCTTAAATTGTTTCTTTATATTTTTAATATTTTATCAATAAATTGTATTTAAAGTTATTTATGAATAACTGTTGTATGTAGAAATTAAAAAATTGTTTATAAGTACTTTCTAAATTTAAATTAGTAAAAAATTAAAAATGTTTACTAATTTCAATTAGTGACTGATTTTTTGCTTTTTAATTGGTAAATTTCACTAAAAAATTAGTAGAAATGATTATTTATTAGTAAAATAAATTGAATTTACTCATTCAAAAGCAAAAAGTCAGTCACCAAATTAAATTAGTAATCATTTTTATTTTTTACTAATTCAAATTTAGAGAATATGTAAAAGTTTACTTAAAATACACTTATTGGGGAAAACTAATAAACCAAACTTTATCATACTCGATTATAAATAACAAATATTTTCAAAATTAGCAACCTAAAAATGGACCTTGAAAAAAATTATTTTTGATCTTAAAAAGTCCTGGAATTTTTTTGTAAATAATCGCTGGACACCCTGAGTTAGAATCATCGGATTAAAAATTAAGAGTGATAAATCTTGGATTGAAAATTAAGAGTAACAGTCATCGGATTGAAAATTAAGAGTAACAATCATCGGATTAAAAATTAACAAGAACAATCATCGGATAATTTAAATACTTTATTAAATTACTAAAAAAAATTGTCTAGATCAGCGATAGCGAAGTTTTCACTTTAGTTTTCGTCTCTGCAAGTGAAATTTATGTCTTTATTAGCTTGTATTTTTTTTTTTTTTTAGTCAAGACCTTGAGGATCCATTAAAACGATATTCTTTTGTCAATTTCCCGCACCCTTTAAAGGCACCGTGTGTGGACAGGTGTGTGGCGGACCAGTTCTGCATTCATTGAGCCCAACGAAAGTGCCATTATCGTACTATTAACGCGTTACACGAAGCCGGTAATGGCTTGAAAAAAGGGGGGGGGAGAGAGAGAGGAATGAGGGGAGGAGAGGAGCAGGGAAAAGATTAAATTTCATGCGGCGTCCTTTTGAACGTTTTTCATCGATCCTCATGGCAGCAGAAAGCGATCAGTTTTTTTTTTTTTTTTTTTCACTTCTTCCCCTCTCTTGCCTCGGTCCAGGAAGCGTTGTACCCTGTGACATAATAGATAACCGAGGATTCGTTATACATGAAGCGGAATTGTGTGTTATAAATGAAAGAGTCCGGAAAACAGGACATTGATTCGCCAGTTAGGAAATAACCAGTTATCCATTTTCCGACTGGGTCATCCAACGATAGTTGATCATTGAAACAAAGTTTAAATATTGAGATTTATTTATTACTATAGTATTATTTTTTTAGTGATATTATTTTTTTTTTTAGTAGTATTGTTTTTTTGTTGAATAGATTTTTTTCCGATTAGATTGTGAGTCTGGAATACTTTTTTGAATACACGGACAAAAATTTTCACCTGTAACAGCCATATAAGTTTCTCTAAAATAGCGAAAGTATTTACTGAAACAACTAAAAATTTCGAGAAATATTGTAACTGCTTCAGATAAAAAATTTTTTCTGAATAGATTTTGAGTTGAAATTACCTTTTTGAATAGATATGTGAAAATCAGGAATAGTTTCAAAGAGTGATGAATTTTTTTCGGTGTATAATGAGGAGTTAAGAATAGAGGATGGGGGGGGGACGGTAGAGTGGGTTTCTTTTTAAGGGGGTGATGCGCGAGTAAGAATACATAATTACAATGTCCCGACACAAGGTTTTCTGCCTCTATATCTAGATAATACAGAACAGGGTCGGTTTGTGCTTGACTGACTGCGTGCTTGGGTCTCTCTCTCTGCTTGGTAATCTAGACAATGTTCCTCTTGGGAGTTGATCCCCGCGAAAACGGACTCGGAGAAAACCAAAGTGAGATGCTGCGATATACAATCGAGGGGGGGTATAGTCTCTCGTCCTCTTTGCGATGTACTTTATGACTATGTACACCGCACACTTCAACGTGATAACAGCTACCTAGTAGGCTTTTATACCCAAGGGCACACGCCATTTACAACCCTCGGATTTTGCCGTCGTACGCACAAACACACACTCACAGACACTTCTCAAACACTTTTCAAAACACTTTCTTAGCTGAATGGCATGAAATTTTGCTGCAAACCTATTTTGCAAGTTTTGTAAGCTTCCTGCAAGGTTCAAATGGCCAAATTCTTGGAGAAGAGTTTTTTTTTTATAAACAGAATTACCACAAAAATTTAATTTCGTTTTTCCCTGATTTTACAGACAAAATGAGGGAAATTCAATAACTCATGAGAATAGTATTATAAAACATGAAGAAATTTAAGATGATAGAGTGATAAAATCATTATTTTATATGTTGAGAAGATTGTAACTATAAATTCAAATTTTTCAATTTTTTCAAATAAATTATTTAAATACAAAAATAAATAATTTATTAAATAATCGAATATTTCTTAAAATTGAATTTTTATGAAGAATTTTATCAAAATTTAAAAAAATTATTGAATTCTTTCAGCGAATTTAAAAAAAGAAATTAAAAATAAATGGAATTTTCTATCATTTTATTTTTGAAATTGTATAAAAAATAATTTAAATTCTGCGATAAGTTTTGTTGTTTATGAAAATAATTGAATTTTTGCAACGAATTTTATTAAACATTTTTTTAAAGAATTGAATTCCTGCGTGAAGAATTTTACTTGTGAACATAATTGAATTCCGAAGAAAAATATTATTATTTATGAAGATAATTAATTTTTTGTAAAGAATTTTATTACAATTTTTTTAAATAATTGAATATTTGAGAATTTTTTAAAACTTTTTGAAAAGAATTAAATTCTATTGAGAAATTTTATTAAAAAAATCGAAAAGAATTGAAATCTGACGAAGAATTTTATTAAATTTTTTTTAATAATTGAATTCCAAGAAAAAAATTTCCAGAGTGATAAAATTATTGTTTTATATCATAATAATATTGCAACTATAAATTCAAATTTTCCAAGATTTTAATTTGAACCCTTTTCAAAATTCAATTATTTCTAAAAATTCACGCTATATTTTCACGCTATTCACGCTATTTTTTTTTTTAAATAAATAAATAATGCTTTTAATATTCAATTATAATTTAAAATTTTAAGGGAAATTTATTTTTTAATCAATTTTTATTAGAGAATTTTTCGAGAATTCAGTTATTTAAATACAAAAATAAATAATTTTTTAAATAATTGAATATTTCTTAAAATTGAATTTTTATGATGAATTTTATCAAAATTGAAAAAAATAATTGAATTCTTTCGCGGCGAATTTAAAAAAAAAAGTTAAGAATTAATGCAATTTTCTATCATTTTATTCGAAATTTTATAAAAAATAATTGAAATTCTACGACAAATTTTATTATTTATGAAAATAATTGAATTCTTGCAAATGAATTTTATTAAACATTTTTTTAAAGAATTGAATTCGTGTGAATAATTTTATTTGTGGAAATAATTGAATTCCAGAGAAAAAAATTATTATTCATGAAAATATAATTGAATTCCGGAGAGAAAAATTAATATTCATGAAAATAATTGATTGCTTGCGAAGAATTTGATTAAAATTTTTTTAAATAATTAAATTCCTAGAAAAAATGGATTATTTATGAAAATAATTGAATTCCTAGAAAAAATAAATTATTTATGAAAATAATTGAATTCCTAAAAATAAATGTATTGGAAATAATTGAATTGCATAGGAAAATGTTATTAAAATTTCAATTTTATTAACTAAATCTTGTAAGGAATTTTGTCAAAATTTTTTTAAAATCATTTTATTTAAATGTTTCGAAATAATTGAATTTCTCAGAACCATTTTTTTTTCAATTCTCGTGTATATATTTGAATTCTTTCGAGAAACTTCGTTAAAAAATTAAAAATAATAGAATTTGTGCGAAGAAATTTATAAAAAAAAATTGTCAAGTAATTGAATTCCTAGGAAATTTTTATTAAAAATTTGTTTAAATAATTGAATTCTTTGGGAAAATTTTATTAAAATAGTAGCTATTAAAAATAATTGAAATGAGGAAAATTTTTGAAAATTGTTCCAACATTGAGAGAAGCAGAGAAAAAAGGAGAGAGTACGAGAAAGAGAGAGAGAGAGTGAGAACCGTTTGGAAATTTAGCGAATGATTTCTTCGCAATTGGATAAAATAAAAAAATTTTTTTTCCGAAAATTCTTGATACAGGAAATAAAGATGTCTTGAGATGGGATTTTTTTCGAGAGAGAAATCCTGCGGCGAGTTAAAGAATTGGAAAGTGGTCCTTTCGAAAGTGGTTTCAACGCCGGGAAATCGATGGGTTTTCATTCTAGCTTCGTTTTCTCTCTCCTCTTTTTTCCGGCGCTCTTCCTCCGTAATACCCTCTTTCCTTCTCTCTCTCTCTCTTCCTTCCGTTTTCGGAACGGAACTCTTTTCCCCCGACTCACACTCTCTTTCTCTCTTTTCCTCTCTTTCTTTTCTCTCTCTCTCTCTCTCTCTCTCTCTCTCTCTCTCTCTCTCTCTCTCTCTCTCTCTCTCTCTCTTCCTTCGTCCCGATCTTACGCTCGTTTTTCCCCATCTCTCTTTAGCCCAATCTTACTCTCGTTTTTCTCCCGGGTTCTTACACCTACTGCCACCACATTTCTTTCCTTGCACCCCTCCATTTCCTTCCGTGGGAATTCGCGATGCGACCATTAACTTCGTATTGCAACGAGTTGGGAAAACTCTCGAAGAACCCCTAGCGAGTTTTATACCGCATATATATAAAGAAAGAGAGTGAGTGAGAGAGAGGGAGAGATAGCATTGCAAAAAAGAAGAAAAGTGAAGGAAACGCTTCTGTACTCTCATGCATGCAGTCCAAACCAAAATCGTTTCTATTCTTATACACCCGAAGACGGTAATAGCTCCCAGTCATGAATAGAAGACCTCCTCCATTTATCTCATTTTACGCGCCAACTCTTCTTCTTGCATGTCGTAAAGTGCCATTTTCGTCCTTTTTATCATCATTTCTACAAATTGTTCATTTAGTTTTCTAAAGAATTATACATCTTCTTTCTTTCTTTTTTTCTCCTTTTCTTCTTTTTGACAAAAAAAAGGTGTTAAATATCGAATGGGAAATTATTCAGGAGCTTCATTTATTTCATTCTTTAGAAATTTAAGTGTTTGAATGAAAATCCATTTAATTGATGTGCTTGGGATTTTAGAACGTTTAGTAAGGGGTATTAATTTCGACTCATCTTTTTGGTGAATGGTAAAATTTTTTTTTAATTGTAAAATTTTGATTTTGTATAAAAAATGAATTAAAAAACTCTTACTCTACTTAAATATTTAGTACTGTTTACTAATTAACCATTTAATAATGTTTGCTACTCAAAAGTAAACTTTACATTTAATAAACCAGACGCTTTACTCTTTGAATCTGAGATAGTAATTTTTGGCTAATGAACTCTTTAAATCTTAATTAGTAAAAATCTGCTGCCAAATATTTAAATTTCACTAATAGTTACTTTAGTAATTAGTAATTTTCATGATCGACTTTCCCCTTTTTTGATTGGTAAATCGAATTTCATCAATAGTCATCTAATTCACCAAATGAATTAGTGAAACTGTTTTATCGATTTTTATAAAAATAGTTCTACCAACTGTTTGTAAAATTCTAGTAATTGTTAGTAAAATTGTAGTAATTTCTAGCAAATTTCCACTAACTTTTAGTAAAATTCTACAAACTGTTTGTAAAATTCTAGTAATTGTTAGCAAATTTCTACTAACTAATACTAACTACTAACTAATGATTGCAGAAAATCAATTATTTTCAAAAGTAATAAAATTCTTCGCAAAAATTCAATTATGTTCAATAATTAAAAAAAATTCTCGTCAAAATTCAATTATCTTTAAAAATAATAAAATTCTTCTCCAAATTTCAATTATTTTAAAAAGTTTTAATAAAATTCTTTGTAAAATGTCAATTATTTTCAAAAAAAATTTTCAATTCAATGATTTTTAATATCTACTGTTTTAATAAAATTTTTCAAAAGAATTCAATTATTTAAAAAGAAAAAATTTGATAAAATTCTAAGCAAATTTCGCAATAATTCAATTATTTTCATAAATAATAACATTTTTTTTACAAAAATTCAATTATTTTCATGAATAATAAAATTTATCATAGAATTTCAATTATTTTTAATAAAATTTTAATTGAATTCCTCGAAAAATTTAATTATTTTTGAAAATTTTATTAAAATACCTCGAAAAAATTCAAAGTTGATAAAATTCTTTATGATAATTTTAGTTTCGAGAAACATTCATTTATTCAATAAATTGTTTTTTTTTGTATTTAAATAATTGAATTCTCGTAGAATTTGCCAATAAAAATTGATTTAAAAATGAATATTAGTTAAAATTTTAGATAATAATTGAATATTAAAATCATTATAGCATGAATTTTTAAAAGTACATAATTGATAATTGAATTCCTTCGAAGAATTTTAACAAAATTTTTGAAAATAGTTACATTTTTCGAAGAATTCACTTAAAATTGTATTAAAAATAATTGAAATCCTCAGAAAAATTTTATAATTTATGAAAATAATGGAATTCTTACAACGAATTTTATCAATTTTTTTTTAAATAATTGAATTTATGTGAAAAATTTTATTACATTTTATTTAAGTTTTAAATAATTAAATTCTTTTGAATTTTTCGAAAAATTTATTTAAAATTGTATTAAAAATAATTAAAATTTATTATTTATGAAAATAATTGAATTTTTGCAACAAATTTTATTATAATTTAATTTTTTTTTTTTTTGCAAAATTTTATGGAAATTAAAATTTTTATAAAACATGAAGATAACAATCACTCCAAGTCTTCGACTTAGAGTAATTGATATCTTCATGTTTTATAATAATATTCTTATAAGTTATTTAATTTTAAAAATTGTTTGAATTTGAATGTTTTGAAGAATTTTAATTCCTATGGAAAAAATAATATTTAAATACTTATTTAAAAATTTAGTTATTGATATTTGCGAATAATTTTACAATTTAATTCGTAAGTAAATGTAATAGAATGTTTATTTGAGTATTTAATAATTTTTAGAGTGAATCAAAATATTCTTTAGGGTCAGGGAAAAAGTGAAAATCAGTCAGGAAAAAGTCTGAAAATCAGGGAAATGTCAGGGGAAAATAAAATTAAATGTTCGTGGCAACCCTGTATAATAATGATAAACCTATACAGTAAAGAAAGAATACAAAATAATAGAATAGAATTTTTTTTCAATAGGGGAGAAGGGGGAAAATCCCCCCCTCCCCTGTTCTCATTTCGCAAGAAACAATTTACTTTTACTGTATTATTATATCGTCTTCGCGGGTAAGTGTTAAATAAAGTACTCCTAAAAGTATAGCTGCAAGGAGTAGGATATATAAACCATCCTTCCTGAATTACGAGCAGGATGACGAGATCCTCATAATTTCCTTTGTAAAATAGTCGCATAAAGGTTGATGAGGAAATGCCATTTGCCCCATGAGGCAATTAACAAGCGCCATATAGTATACGCTCTCAAGTAATCGTACATATCATGCCAGTAAACTAGACGTTGGTGAATGTGGATCAATGTATGGGTGAATTTGAGTCTCTCTCTCTCTCTCTCTCACTCATTCACTATATGTAAGTTTCAATATTCACGTGTCTAGTTTGAGTGTGGTACTGTGTTAGGGAGGTTTATTTGGCTACCCAGGTGCTGAAGTGATTGAAGTTGTAGTTGTTGGTTTAACATTTATACATATGGCTGATCAGCCTAGAGTAGGGACAGAGGCTGCTTCGTACCACAACTAATGCCAGACAGAACTGAGCTCTCGCCTCTGTCACACTGTCACGTATTTCACCGAAACGTGTCTCTCATCTGTCTGCGAGAGTGTGACTGTATTTTTTTTCAGTTTTCTCTGATGAATTTTTGTATCTGACTGTATTTTAGTATTTTTTATCGTATATTTGATTTTTTCTGACCATTTTCGTCTGGAACTGTATATTTTATTTATTTTTCGCTGTATATTTCCGTTTGTTGCCCCTAAGTCCCTTACGGCCCCCCTAGGGACCGTTACGCTACAGCATAGCAACCGTTGCTATACCGAAGCGAAAATAGTCCCTAACGGCCCCCGAAGGGACCGTTACCTTACAGCTACCGTTGTTATAGTAATTGTTACTATAAAAAAAAATTTACACTTCTTGGCATTTGACTCGAAATGAATATTTTCTTAACTTACATTTAGTAAATTTTTTTCTTTAAATTCTTTTTCCTCGACATTTTCTCTCCATATTTGTATCAGGTTGTATTTGTGTGTGTGTGTCGTGTAGTGTGTCACTCGTGACCCTCGAAAGTGACCACTGGCACCACTTCCTGTCTCGACTTGCTATATAGCTCCTCAAAAATACCGAGCGGACTATATCCGCGCGTCCCGTTGACCAGCCGGCTGTCTCCACTTGTGTGTGCCCTCATTCCTTCATCTTCCAGTTGTGCGCAGCCGGCTCGATTAACTCACCGACTTGGCAGGGACATAAAAAACTTTTTCATAATCGTGTCATCGAAAACTTCTTTTTCATCCGGAAATTCATTATATATATATATACTTATCTCTAAACCATATCCCCCCCTTCAAAGTAAATCATTCCTTACTCTTTAAAGTGATTTTTCTTTTATACTTTATCGGGAGGCAAATCTTGACAAGATTCACTTCCCATTTCACTTCGTTTGTATAATTATGTTATGCTGACATTAGGCCCAAATTGTGACAACTCGGGCCTTGCTTTTCATAAGTTTATTATTATTACTATTACTAGGAAATAATACGCACGTAACGTGGCATTCAATTTTATTATTATTTTGTAAATTAAAAAACTTTTTATTTTCAAGAATAAACATCAATTTTTGAATGATTTTACATTCAAAGTTTAAAGAATTCACTTATTAAGTAGGTATAATATTAAATATTCTTGTTTATTATTACTCAAAAATTTTAATAAATTTTTTTAAAAGAATTTCATTATTCTCAAAAATAATAATATTTTTTTTAGAGCAAATTAAGTATTTTCAATACAATTTTAATAACATTTTTGCAAAGAATACAATTATTTTTAAAAAATATTTATTAAATTTTGATGAAATTATTTTTAAAAACTCATTATTTTCAAAATTTTTAATAAAATTCCTTCAAAGAATTCAATTATTTTCAAATATTCAGATAAAATTTTTAAAAGTAATTGAATTATTTTTATGAATAATTGTAAAATCCTCCGCAAGAATTTAATTATTTTCATAAATAAGAAAATTCTTGGCAAGAATTAAAATATTAACATAAATAGTAAAACTTTTCCAAAACATTCAATTATTTTCAATACAATTTTAATAAAATTTCTTGAAAGAATACAATTATTTTTATAAATAATAATTAAATTCGATAATTTTCAAGAATTTTAATATAAATTTAATTATTTTTGACAATTTTGATGAAATTCTTTTTTAAAAAATCATTATTTTCAAAATTTGTAATAAAATTACTTCAAAGAATTCAATTATTTTCAAAAATTCGAATAAAATTCTTCGAAAAAATTCAAATTTGTAAAAATTGGAAAATTGGTTGCTAAAATTCAATTATTTATAGAAATAAGAAAATTCTTTACAAAAATAAAAATATTTTTATAAATAATACAATTCTTTCTGAAAAGAATACAAATATTTTTAAAAATATGAATTAAATTCTATTATTTTTGAGAATTTTTATAAATTCAATTATTTTCAACAATTTTGATAAAATTAAAAAAAAATAATTATTTTCAAAATTTTTTACTAAAATTGCTGCATAGAATTCAATTATTTTCAAAAATTCTGATAAAATTCTTCGAAACAATTCAATTATTTTTATAAATTGTAAAATGTCTTTTAAGAATTCAATTATTTAAAGAAAATAAAATAAAAAATCACACAGACATTCAATTATTATTGTTTCGATTTGCATTTAGTTTGATTGTTAATAAAAACGCAACCATTAACAAAAATTCTTCGAAACAATTAAATTATTTTTATAAATTGTAAAATTCTTGGTAAGAATTCAATTATTTTTGTAATTAATAAAATTCTTCTGAGAAATTCAATTATTTTGAATACAATTTTAATAAAATTTTTCGAAAGAATGCAATTATTATTGTAAAAAAATGTTTATATAGTTATTTATGATACAAGTGCGTAAAATCGTTGATTATACGAGTGTGACGTTTGCAGCTCGAGCCGAAGGCGAGTGCTGCAAGTCACACAAGTATAATCAACGATTTTACGCACGAGTGTCATACAAAATTTTTTGCAACACTAAAACAACTAAACTTGCAGCAATATTGCCAATATTACTGAAAGTTTAGGTGTAGTGGGGGAACTGTTAAATGAAGTTTTCTAGAAGCTAAAATAAAAATGTGATTGTAAATTGTTGTTTAAAAGCTTTAATTCATGGTTTCTCATCAAACAGTCACAAGAATGCGTAAAGTAATCATTTTACGCACTGAAAATCACTTTACACACTGGAATTCATTTTACACACCGCTATAAAATGAAGTACTTTACACACAGTTTTCTGTGTGTAAAATTCAATTTTACAGGTTAGTGTTGCAAAAAATAATTTTTAGTACATTAATTTTAAAATTAAAAACATTTAAAAAGAGAAATTATTAAAAAAAATGTTTAGAAACAAAAAAGCAAACAACAACCGAAATATAACGATTATTAATATAGTTTTTATACCAGACGCGCTGGCAAACCTCTTTTTATTATTTATTATTATTATTATTATTATTATTATTTACAGTGGGTTAATAATTGAATTTTACAGAAGACTTTATGACGTCAGAGGGAAAAAAAGTTGTATAATATATTAATTATTATTAAAATAAGTTTATTATATAAAATTAGATTCTAAATTGAAAATTGAAATGGGTTTAGTTACTATTACTATACATTCTCATTTATTTATCATTTGGTTTTTTAATGGCAAAAGAAAAAAAGGGATAAGAGAGAGAAAGAAAGAAAAAAAAGAGAGAGAGAGGGAGAGGAGGAAAGAAAACAAGGAAAATAGAGAGAGAAGGAAAAAAAGGAAAAGAGAGAAAGAAAGAAAATAAGAAGAGAGAAGAAAAAGAGAGGGAGAAGGGAAGTAAAGAGGAGGAAGGAGAGAAAGAGAGAGACAAGGGGGAAAAGAGAAAAAGAAGAAAGGAAAAAAGAAGGAGAGAAGAAAAAATAAGGAAAATAGAGAAAGAGAGGGTGAAGGGAAGTAAAGAGGAGGAAGGAGAGAAAGAGAGAGACAAGGGGTAGTGTTTTACTCCCGGGAGAATGTAAAAATGGTGGAAGTTAAAGGTAAATCAGGTTGAAGGGTTGTAAAAGAAGAAAGGGTACCGGTGAATTTGAAGAGAAGGGGTGTGGCCAGTTGAGAAAAGTTTTCTCGTAAGGGTGAACTAAAGTAGGAAGTAAGGCGGTAACGCGCAGCGGTCGTTACTGCCGCGGGTAACGATCCTCCTCTCTAAATTAGGTTCCAGGAAAAAGAGCATGGACTCACTTGCTCCTCGTGTATAGTGCCGCCGCTTGTCTCTCACCTTCTCTTCGCTTCTCTCCGGTTGCTCGTTTCCTGTCCGAACATCTTGGAAGATCTCTTTTTCTCTCTCTTTCACTCTCTCCTCTCTCTCTTCTTTTCTCTCTCTCTTTCTCTTCCTCTCTCTCTTTTTCTCTCTCTTTTTCTCTCTCTCTCTCTTCTTCACTCTCTTTCTCTTCCTCACTCTCTTTTTCTCTCTCACTCCCTTTTTCCTCCTATTTCTCTCTTTATCCCTCTTTTTTACTTTCTTTCTCTCTTCTTCACTCTCTTTTTCCCTCTTTTTCTCTCTAACTCTCAGAAAAGAAAAGAGAGAGAGAGAGAGTATCTTTATTTTTTCTCTCCGATCTCTCTCTTTTCGGACACAAAATACACTCTGTCAGCGTACTGAACGCCATACGTTTTCTAGCTCGGCAAAACTATATATTGGTAGAGGAGCTACCTGATATGTGTCCAGGGAGGCATAACCTTTAACGATCAATTTCCACCTTCGTGTGTGAGTCTGTATTGCCCCTTTTTTTTAACACAGACACACACTGACTCGATGAAATTTGTACCCAAACAAAGAGAAAAATACTACTTTCAATCTATAGCAACAAAATTTGATTTATTATCCATCCATTCACTTGGAACAATCGAGTTAATTATGAACCGTTATTTTAATCATAATTGAGATGATCATTCGAGTAATGGAAATACCGTTTCTCTTATGGATCAAAAAGAGAAGGGCAGAAAAGAATGAGAGAAATAGAGTACATATAAAAGAGAGCTGAAGTTTTATGAGACGTTTAATAATCAACGTTTCAGGGGAAAGAAATGTTGCTCCTAGACTTTTCATTTTTTCGAAAATTAATAAACACACTGTCTTTATTTTTTTAAAGTGTCAAATTGATGTCAAATTCACACTAAAACAAAAGTTTTACTTTTAGCCTGTTTTCGAGGCTGAATTTAAGGTGTAAACGGAGTCAGCCCCATTAAACAAGGACAGACTTATGTGAAATACATGGGCTGAATTTAAGGTGTAAACGGAGTCAGACTTTTTTTTTCCTGTGTTGGATTGAACTAGGTACCAAATTGAATCACAAAAATGAGGAAAGTAGAGAGTAAAAAATTAGACAGTAAACAGTATCAGAGTAGAAATTAATTGTAAAAAATAGAAGAGAAGAAATTAAAGAGTTAAAAATAGTGGGAGAGTGAAAAAAATCAGAGAATAGAAGATCAGAATGGTGAAAAAATAAAAAAAGCAGGAGAGTAGAGAGTGAAAAAAATAAAAGAAAGTAGGAGAATAGAGAGTAAAAAAATAAATAAGTAGAAGAGTAGAGAGTAAAAAAATAAATAAGTAGAAGAGTAGAGAATAAAAAAATAAATAAGTAGAAGAGTAGAGGGTAAAAAAATAAATAAGTAAAAGAGTAGAGGGTAAAAAAGTAGGAGAATAAAAAATAAAAAAACAAGAAGAGTAAAAAGTAGAAAATATGTAAAAGAGTAGAAAAATATTCGAGACGAGATCATAAATCACAGATGGAAAATAAACTCAACGACATGATACACTTTCTGTGCGTATATTTGAGGAAACGCAATCAAACTTCTTGTCCCTTTGCGCTGTTATCAAATGTGCTATTCGGCCAGCGTCATGTAATCTCCGGTCTAAGTGAGTTCAAGTTTAATGTTCGCAACGACGACTACGACGAGAAGAGAGAGAGAGAGACCTCTTTCCTTATTCCAATCTCCTCTCGAAGAGGTTTATATTCTCCCAAGGTTTACGTCCTCCTCTCTCTCTCTCTCTCTCTCTCTCTCTCTCTCTCTCTCTCTCTCTCTCTCTCTCTCTCTCTCTCTCTCTCTCTCTCTCTCTCTCTCTCTCTCTCTCTCTCTCTCTCTCTCTCTCTCTCTCCTTCTCCCTCCACTCGGAAAATCATAGTTCAGTTACACAAATGAAAGGGAGACTTGATTGCGCCTCTGCTTTTTGATTAAATGTGATTTAGCTTAAAATCCATTACAAGCACTAACAAAAGAAATTTCATGATTAATTACAACTTATACCATACATATATATATATGTCTATTTTTTTCAAACTCTTCAGAATGTAATTTATATTCTTTCAATAGTTCTCTGAGAAATTATCTTCTCTTTCACTTCTTTCTTTTTTTTTCTTTGAACTAATCCTGACCTTACGGTACTCGAATCCAAATGAAATTAGAATCATTATTTTAATTCGAATTGATTTCTGACATAGAAACGATGGAATTCTTGAAATTCTCAATTGGGCATTTTTATCTTTTAAATTATTATTATTTATTATTTATTATTATTATTATTAGTATTATTATTATTAGTACTATTATTATTATTACTATTATTATTATTATTATTATTACTACTATTATTATTATTATTACTATTACTATCATTAATATTATTATTAAATTAATTTTAATATTAATTTATTATTACTTTAAATTCATTAATTTAATTTTTGAACTATTTATTTGGTTATTATTTAATTAATTGACTTAATTTCTACTATTATTCAGGAAATTAGTAATTATATTATTTATTTTAGAAATAAATAAATAAAACCCTAAATAAATAGAAAAAGTGTATAATATGTAAAATATTAAGTACATGATACAATTAATTATAAATGAATAAATACATGAAATGATTATAAATAAATGAATAGAAAATGATCCTTTGAAGTAATGAAAAATTTTTCTCAATTTTTTTATTGTATTGGCTCTAGTTATAGATCACATAGACGTTTATCTCTCCCAAAGGAATAGTAATTTTAACTCTCTCTCTCTCTCTCTCTCTCTATCTCTCATATATGATAAATTTATAGTGGGAGAATTTAATAGAAATCGTAAATTATATATGCTTTAATCCTCTTGAATTTTCTTGGTTGAAATTCACTATCACAAAAACCGCTTTAAACTCACTTTCAAGCGCCAATAAAAAGAAAATCGAGTATCAAATTTTGATCTTATGCGCGCAATAAAAGTGTCGTAAAGTTTTTTTTTCTTTTTCTCAAACATTTCTTTCGCATCAGCATTTATTATATATATATATACATACATAAAAGTGTGATTGAATTAATAGACTGTTATTATTGGCGAAATGGTAAAAGGCAAAAAGAAAAATGGAAAATTTCGAATTAGAAAAAAAGCTTGGAATAAATACGAAGCAGAAAAAATGGAAAAATACGAAATAGAAAAAAAAGTGGAATAAATACGAAGCAGAAAAAATGGAAAAATACGAAAAAGAAAAAATTGATTGATAAAATACAAAATAGAAGAAAAATTGGAAAAATACGAAGTAGAAAAAATGAAAAATTGCGAAATAGAAAAAATGGAAAAATACAAAATGGAAAAAATTGGAAAAATGTGAAGTAAAAGAATGATGATGAAAGACGATGATACAGTTTCTTCTTCTTCTTCTCTTTTTTTGTCACAACTTCACACTGGAGAAGAGTTTTGTTATAGAATATTCGTTCTTGAAACATTTGCTTTCGTCGACCTGGCATAAAGCTCGGTTACATGCATAAGCCTCGATTACCCAGCGCGCCGACGAGCTTATCCAGCCTTGAGGGATCTATTCCGTTTCGGAATAATCCCACCAGATGCTACTTTTGCCACTGGAGCGCGACAGATCAAAAGACCACGTTTCCAAAATCAGCTAATATTTCATTTCCCCTTTTTTGTTGGCATTTTTTCCATCGAATATTAAACTGATTTTCAGATTTTTTTCCAGTTTTATTACAATTATTATGCGGCGATAATTTTAATTAATTATTTTTTGTTATTAAGACTGTAAATTTTAAAGGGAATTTTTTATTTAAATTTTCTGCACTATTAACTTTAAAGCATCAAAATATTAATTAATTAATTTAGCATCAATTTGATTCAATTTGGCGTCAATTTTATTTAATTCGGTGTCAATTTGGTATCAATTCGACTCGAATTGGTATTAATTTGATTCAAGTTGGTAACAATTTGACTCATTGTGGTATTAATTTAATTAAATTTGGTAAAAAAAAAAAATGAGAAAAATAAGAAATTATATCTTTAGGCGAAATTTAAAATTAATTCTAACCTTATTGATAGAGAGAGAGAAGGGGGAGATAGAAAGAGAGAAAGAGAAAAATAGATTTTTACAGAGAGATAAATGGAAAATAAATAGAAAATAAAAAAAAAATATCCTAACCGGGAGAAAATATTATAAGGGGGGGAAAAAATGTATCCAAGGGGTTTTTTAAAAAAAAACAAGAGAGAAAGATGTGAGAAGGAAGAGAGAAAAGTGGTGTATTTACGAGAGCAAACCAACCACCACCATCGCCACTCTAGACAAGCTTTTTTCGCACGACGTACGAGGCTTTTCGTACACTTCCTCGGCTTTTAATCCCACACGTTGGAAAGCACCCTTTTACTGAATGCGCCCACTTCTTTTTCTTTTTCTCACATCTCTGACCTCTTAAAGTTCTCTTTTCGAAGTTCAAAAGAAAAAGAAAAAGAAGAAAAAAATAGAAAATCCATTTACATAATTGGAATATTGCATTATGCTTTTGGATACCATTTTTTGTACATACATACTTCTTTTTTAAATCCACTTCCACTTCGCTTCTAAAACTTAATTTTCCAAAACATTTCCAAAACTTTGGAAAATAAAATTAATAAAATTAATAAAATTAATAAAATTAATAAAATTTAAAATATCCTTCTAAAAATTAATTACATTACAATTTAATTTAACTCATTTTTATTTTTAGATTAAAAAAAAAAAATTTTTTCGCAGTGAACATAATTATCACAAAAAGTAGTAAAATCTCTCATACAGATACAATATTTTTCGAAAAAAAAGATGAACTTCTTTGGGTGAAAGAAAAACGAATGTTTCTGTTGTTTGAGTCACTCGAGTTATCATTAAGAAGCTTGTTGGCTTTTTTTTGCAATAAAAATAAAACAAAAGAAAAAGAGAAGCATAAAATTATAATAGTGTATTTTCTCTTTCACAACTGTCTTTTGCATACATTTATCCGTTTTTTCGTTACACCTCTTGGCTCTTATATATATACACGATGCTCGCACCCGTCTATTTTTAACGAACCATCTTCTCTACTCCGACTCTCTCGCTCTCTTTTGCGTTCATTTTCCCCTATTCGCGTACATCATTTAAACGCAAAATTTCTCAGCAACGGCTGTGCAATTAGACTCTTCGAGCTGAATGAACGTGCACTGTTGAAATTACCGAGAGACCGTTTAACGTCTAGACTTGAGAATAGAACACGAATACACGTACCATATGTAAATCTGAATAAGTCCTAAGTTTCATCTGTTTATGCATCCTAACGGAAGTTAAAAGCATATTCGTTTCTTGTTTATTCTCCTCTTTTTTTTGCAAATGCTATAACGTACAGATATGAAGTACACTCGATATTATACAATTCACGCTAATTAGAAAATTTTCCCAATTGTCTGTTTTTGTTGAAAATTTACATTTTGCGCATACAAAATATATTTCTTGTTGTGATATTTTTGCATCTTGTTAACAAAATGAGATGTTTTTTTTGCGCAGATGGAACAAATCAGGGAATTCAGGGAAAAGTCAGGGAAAGTAGAATTTTTGTCAGGGAAATCAGGCAAAAGTCAGGGATTTTTATTAAAAGTAATGGAAAAAATTAAATGTTTAGAATTTATAGGAAAATTATGAATTTTTGTGTCTTTTTGTTTGCCTCATAAACTATTAAATTTACCACGAATTAAAAAAAAAACCTTAAATTTTTTCTATTTCTGACAATAATTTATTTTAAATAACTCAATTCTATTGAAGAACTGATATAAAGTTATTACTGATAAATCATTTAATAAAGTAATTTTTTGAAAAATTTTAATTTCAATTCTGTTGAAATTAGTTTCAATTTTTAAAATTTTAACGCAATTCTTCGAAAGAATTCAACTATCTTAATAAATATTAAAATTCTTTCCAAAAATTCCATTATTTTCAAAAATTACGAAAAAAATTCTCGTCAAGACTTTAATTATCTTTATAAATAAATAGCAAAATTCTTCGCCGAAATTCAATTATATTCAGGAATTTTTATAAAATTCATCGTAAAATTCAATTATTTTCATAAATCATAGTATTCATCACAAGAATTCAATTATTTTTGAAATTAATAAAATTCTTTGCTAAAAAATTCAATTATTTTCAAAAAATCTAAAAAAAAAAATTATCGTCAACATTTCAATTATATTTATAATTAAATAGCAAAATTCTTCGACAAAATTCAATTATTTTCAAGAATTTTATTCAAATTCGTTGCAAAATACAATTCTTTTTTAACATAATAAAATTTTTCGCAAAAATTCAATTATTTTCAAAAATTACAAAAAAAAAATTCTCGTCAACATTTCAATTATCTTTATAAATAAATAACAATAATCTTCGACAAAGTTCAATTATTTTGAGGAATTTTAATAAAATTCATTGCAAAATTCAATTATTTTCATAAATAATTGTACTCATCACAAGAATTCAAATATTTTCCAAAAAATTCTTCGCTGTAATTATCAATTATTTTCAAAAAATCTAAAAAAAAATGTCAACATTTCAATTATATTTATAAATAAATAGTAAAATTCTTTGACAAAATTAAATTATTTTTAAGAATTTTATTAAAATTCGTTGTAAAATTCAATTATTTTAAAAAATAATAGTATTTATCACAAGAATTCAATTATTTCAAAAATTTATGGCAATATTTTAATTATTTTCAAAAACTTTTCTTAATTCAATGATTTTTAATATTCTTCTATTTTAATAAAATTTTCCAAAAGAATTCAATTATTAAACAAAAATTTTGATAATATTCTATACACAAAAATTTAATTATTTTCACAAAAAAAATAAAAATTTCACAGGAATTGAATTATTTACAAATTTTTTTTTGTAAATTTCTTTGCCATATAATTCAATTATTTTATTAAATAATAAAATTTTAATAAATTAAATTAAATTTTTTTCAATTCAATTATTTTCATAAATTTTAAAATCCTTTTTCAGAGATTTAATTATTTTCATAAATAATAAAATCATTCGGAGGAAGTCAATTATTTTCATAAATAACATTATTATTCATCAAAAGAATTCAATTATTTTAAAAAGTAGTAAAATTTAACTATTTTCAAAGATTTTAATAAAATTCAATGCAAAATTTCAATTATTTTCAAAATTTTTTCTTAATTCAATATTTTGTATACCTATTTTTTATATTAATATAAAATTTTCCAAAAGAATTCAATTATTTAAAAATAATTTTAACAAAGTTCTATATGAATATTCAATTATTTTATTTAAAATAATGAAAATTTCACAGAAATTTAATTATTAAAAATAGAATTGCATACTTTTTTTTAAAAAAAACCCCATTGTTTGAAAATTTGTTTATAAAATTCTTCGCAATAATTCAAGTAATTTCATAAATAATAAAACTGATTGCAGAATTTCAATTATTTTTAATACAATAATTTTAATCGAATTCCTCTTAAAAATTCTTAAAAATTTTATTCAAAGTCATCGAAAGAATTCAATTATTTAAAAAATTGTCTATAAAATTATGAAAAAGAATTCAATTTTAAGAAACATTCAATTATTCAATAAATTATGTATGTTTGTATTTAAATAATTGAATTCTCATAGAATTTTCTAATAAAAATTGATTTAAAAATTAATTTTAGTTAAAGTTTTAGAAAATAATTGAATTTTTAAGAAGAAACAAATAATTGCAATTTTGTAGAAATAATTGAATTTTGTAAATGTTTCAAATTAAAATCTTTTAAAATTTGAATTTTTCATACTTTTAATTAATAATTCTATGGAACTAATTTTTTTCAAAATGCTTAATCGAAATTGTTTATTATTTCAAGTTTTTATTTTTTAATGTTCATTTAATTAAAGAATTTACGAATTTCAAAAGGTTTGAATTTGAAATTTTCGAAAATTATAATTTGTATGGAAAAATAATAATGATTGAATATTTATTCAAAAATGAAGTTATTGGTGTTTTTGAATAATTTTACAATTGAAGAAATTCGCAAATACATATAATAGAACTTTTTTTTTTTTTAGTATCTAATAATTTTTGGAGTGAATCAGAATATTCTTTAGGTTCAGCGCGAGAAACTTAAAATTTTGTCTGGAAATCAGGGATTAAATTTTTGTAATAACCCTGATTTTTTATATGCAATTTTTTGTTCCAATTTTGGTGCAAAAAAAAAATTTTCGATTTTGAACATATACAGAAACATAATTTCACGGATTAAAAGAAAGAGGACTAAAATTACATGCTAGACACAAAGAGGAGACACAACTTTCGACAAATGATAAACATGCATCCACAAACATTTTTGAAGCATTTCTATTCAAACTGTCCCGTATTCATATAATATGAATAGCATATTATGCGAGAGTGATGTTTTGTTTTGGAGAAAAAGAGTTTAAATAATAGTCGTGTGTTATGATTGCAAACGACTAAGAGTGATTAATTTCTCGCAGAAAAGACTTGTACGAATTTCGAGCGTCAAGAAATATATATGTGAATATATATTTGTATTGAATAGAAGAGGAAAATGCAAGTTATGACTGCATATCCGTATTATACATTTTAGTGCTGTCGTGCGAACTCATCTTTGTCGTCATTCCGCTTTCTGTATTCGTACATGTTTGGAGGAATAACGATCCTGGACAATAGGGCCCTGGTTATGTGATAGCAACGTCGGGCATCCACGGCTACTGATAATTTATACACTACTGCCAGTGACGGACAATGGCTAGTAATTAATTGCCTACAAAGTACAGAGAGTGAGAGAGAGAGAGAGAAAGGAGGGTTTGGCATTGTGCTATATGTATCGGGTATTTATCTTGAAATAACAACAATACAACAACTCGCATAGCAACATACTTGCCTAACAAAATATGAGTAACCGAATTATTTACTTTTGTTGCACTATCAATTTTTCCCTGTTCTTCAAGTTCTTTTTACTTTCTTTTAAATTTTTCTTCAATTTCTCTTCAGTTTCTTTAAAAACCGAATCGAACCGAATTTTGAACCAATTTTTAAACCAAAATTCCAGTATTTAATTATTTAAAGCAAATAGTATTTCATTGACTGAAATAAAAATTATTCGATCCAAGTGAATATTCAATTGATAACAGTTAAGTAATCATTAATTTTAATCAAATAAATCCTTTGTACTACCAAAGAAAAATTTTATTTAAACCAAATATAATTTAATTAATAATAATTTTAATAATAATTTAATTTAATTTAATATTTGACTTGAATAAAAGTTGTTAAAAAAAATTGTTATCGGAATAATATTTGTAACGGAGATTGATTCATTTGTTTTAAATTAAAAATTTTATTCTACCAAATAATGGACAAATTTGGAAAAAGAAATATTACTACACGTATAGTAATGGCTGGTATACATATATATTTTTTTGAAAGATAATTCGGATCCATTGAGTTGTCTATTTTTTGTGCTAGAAAATAAATGATTTGACGCCTGAGAAAATATGTTCCTAGACAGAATACCGCACGTTTTGTATAAATAAGCTTATTAAAAGACTTTAACGATTCTGAATAGTCCACCCATGTCAAACAGAGCGTCATTCAACTATAGTCGAGAAGAAGATTAATTTCAATTCTAAACAGCTTCTTAAAAGAATGTTGTAATTCAGTGACAGTTTGTATAAATACTGTATCTTTACAACATTCAATAAAAAGAGAGAAAAAATTTCCTTTCTGCTCCCGATAAATTAAAAAATTTTTTTTTAGTTGAAAAATTTAATTTTTGCAGTTTAAAAATTTAATTTTTGCAGTTTAGAAATTTATTTTTCAGTTTAAACATTTATTTTTCAGTTTAAACATTTATTTTTCAGTTTAAAAATTTATTTTTCAAGTTTAAAATTGTATTTTCAGTTTAAAAAATTCAATTTTCCAAACGAAAAGTTATATTTCGGAGAAAAAAAAACTTTCATTAAAAAAGAATTTGTTTCCTTATATTAAAAATATTTTCACATAAATCAAAAATAATTTCTTTCAAAGAAAAATAACTTTTCAAACCAGAAATTGTTTCTTTATATTAAAAATATTTTCACTAAAACCAAAAACGGTTTCTTTCAAAAAAGAAAAAATAGTTTTCATTAAATCAGAAATAGTTTTCTTATATTAAAAAATTTATTATTGAAATAAACATTTATTTTTAAACAAAAATTTTTTTTAAAACAAAAATACATTTTTTTAATATAACAAAAATAGTTTCTAACCAAGAAGAAAAATTGTCCTAATCAAAAAATCATTTTTTCTGTTTCAGGTATGTACAAGTTGGATATTTGAATTTTCTTTCTTTCGCGGGAAAATATTTTTTGGAAAAAATGGAAGCCGTGTGAAAAAAGGGACAAACGGTAACGTACAAAAACCTTTTTTCTTTTCTTTAAATTTAGCTGAATTTTTATGATGCTATCTACATAATTTTAATTATTTTACTAAATATTTAGTAATTGAAAATCAAAATGTTAACTTTGAGATTTTTGGACCATAAACTTACTTTACCAAACATTAAGTAAACTAAAAGCTAAATTAACACTTCTAAGAATTTTCTATACAATTTAAAAAATTTTTTTAAACAAAAAAAATCACTTCCAACAACGTTTTTCGAAACATTTCTAATTATTTTTGCTAAGACATATTTTGAAAAATTTCTATAGTTTTTATTTATTTTATATTTTTATTGTAGAAAATATTTTTATATAGAAGATACATTTTTTTACTGTAGAAATAATTTTTTTACAGTAGAAAAACTTTCTTTATTGTCGAAAACATTTTCTTATAAAATATAAATTTATTTACAGTGGAAAATATTTTTTTACAGTAGAAAAAAACTTTCTTTATTGTAGAAAATATTTTCTTATAGAAGATAAATTTTTTTTCAGTAGGAAATAATTTTTTAAATTGAAAAAAAACTTTCTTCACTGTAGAAAAATTTTTTTATAGTGAAAAACAATTTTTTACAGCAGAAAATATTTTTTTGCAGAAGAAAAACTTTCTTTATTGTCGAAAACATTTTTTCATAGAAGATACATTTTTTTTTACAGTGGAAAATATTTTTTTATAGTAGAAAAAAACTTTCTTTATATTGTCGAAAACATTTTTTTATAGAAGATAAATTTTTTTACAGTGGAAAATATTTTTTTACAGTAGAAAATATTTTTTTTAATAAAAAAAAACTTTCTTCCTTGTAGAAAAAAATTTTTTAGAGTGTAAAACAATTTTTTACAGCAGAAAATATTTTTTTGCAGAAGAAAAACTTTCTTTATTGTCGAAAAATTTTTTTTATAAAAGATCAATTTTTTACAGCAGAAAATATTTTGTTACAGTAGAAAAAAACTTTCTTTATTGTCGAAAACATTCTTTTATAGAAGATAAATTTTTTTACAGTGGAAAATATTTTTTTTAATAAAAAAAAACTTTCTTCCTTGTAGAAAAAAATTTTTTAGAGTGGAAAACAATTTTTTACAGCAGAAAATATTTTTTTTGCTGAAGTAAAACTTTCTTTATTGTCGAAAACATTTTTTTATAAAAGATCAATTTTTTACAGTGGAAAATATTTTTTTACAGTAGAAAAAAACTCTTTCTGTATTGTAGGAAAAATTTTGTTTGTAACATTTCTTTACAATAAAAAATTTTTTTTTACAGTAAAAAAACTTTCTTCCTTGTAGAAAAATCATTTATGGTAGAAAACATTTTTTTTTAAACAGAAAGAATTTTTTTACAGTAAGAAACATTTTTCTGCAGTAGAAAATTTTTTTTATAGTAAAAATAATTTTTTTCAGTAGGAAACATTTTTCTACACTAGAAAATTTGTTTTTAAAGTAGAACATTTTTTTTTATAGTAGAAAGAATTTTTTTTCAATAGGAAACACTTTTCTACAGTAGAAAAATTTTGTTTAAAGTAGAAAATTTTTTATTACAGTAAAAAATCTTTTTTTACATTAAAAAACCTTTCTTTACAGTAGAAAACATTATTTATAGTAGAGAAAGATGAATCCAAACTAATAAGAAAATTTCCAAGAGAGAAAATAATGACCAGATATAATAATAGTATATAAAATTACAATCGCTATTGTTATGAAAGAAATTTTTCATTTGAACAAACAGTCTTTTCTAGGCCGGATAGGAGAGGGGGGTAGAAATGAAGGGATGGGGAATAAAATGAACGTAATCAAGAGTCTTTTTCGTGCATGAGGACTATTTGCTCGTGAAGCAATAGGACGAAAGCGAATCTGGTATAAGAAGAAATCCTGATTGCTTTATCGCGAGCAAAGGACTACACACAATGCTTTTACCATTCCCGCGTGCTGCTTGATTGCACTTCCGATAAAATAGCGTGCACTGCGTTTGCCCATAAAAATAAAGAAAAAAAAAAAGAAAAAAAGAGTTTCGGATGCTTTCCGTATATAGTAGCTCCAGGTAGTAATCACTTCATAGAGCGGAAATACCGGACATTAACTAGCCACCTATTCTCCAAGGTGACGCTATATATGAGCTTGTTTAATCCACCTCATTGTTGCCAACTTTTTTTTTTATTTGCACCAAATTTTTTTTCTTTTACAGCTCGATTCTTTTGAATAGCAATTTTTTGTTCTTTCAGGCCTCGGATATTAGGACTTTTTCGACTTTTTTCGACAATTTTCAAATAATACGACTTTTATCGACTTATATTAAAAAATTGTGACTTTTTCGACAATTTCTTCCAAATTTTGAGACAAAATACCATATTTTTGGTATAAAATGCAACTTATTTCAATTTTTATAGTGTAATAAGAAAATAACTATTGACAAATCTTTGAAAATTTATTTTTGAATAAATAATTCTTTTAATTTAATTTTTCAAATATACAATTAAAAAGATTTTGAATAATTTTTTTAATTAAATTTTTGAAATATACAATTAAAAAGATTTTGAATAATTGAAATTTTGTAAAATTTAATTGAAAATAAATCATTTTTTCTATATTATTACAATTTTTAAAAATTAACTTTTAATGAATTTTGATTGAAAATTTAGGAAATAATATTGAATTCTCAAAAATTTTAATGAATAATTTTCAAGTGTAAATTCAATAAAAAATTAGAAATAATGAAAATCAGGTTCGAAAAATAATATTAAAATAGTTTTGAAAAAAGTAATTCTCCGAATTACTTATTATTATTTCGTTCTAATTTTTTAAAATTCAATTATTTTCAATATTTTTGACATTCAATATTTTCAAATATTTCCAAAAATTCAAATACATAAACAAAATAATAACATTAAAATTTTTTAGAATTATTTTTATCATTTTGGAGAAAATAATTATAATTAAAATTTTTAATTAAAATTCTTCAAAAAATAAGTTTTTTTTAAATTGTACAAAAATTCTTCAATTATTTTCGAACTGTTAACATTACAATATTTATAAAAAAACTAATTCTTAGAATTGTTTTTCATCATAATTTTTTAAGATTCAATTACCTTCGAACAAAGTAAATTAAAATATTTAAAAAATTACTAGTTTAGAATTTTTGAGAAATCATTTATAATTAAAATTCTTCAAAAATTTGATTATTTTTTTATATTTTTAAAAAACTTAATTATTTTTAAAAGATTTTATCAACTTTTGAATTATTTTTCAAAAATTTTTCTAAATTTAAATTAATTTTAAAAAACTTTAGGTACTAAATTTAAATTATTTTTTAAAAATTTTAATAAATTTCAATTAAAATTTTTTAATTTAACTAAATTAAAATTTTTGAATTTTACGAATTTTTTTATTAAAATTTTAAAATATTCTATCTTAATATCTTTAAAAAGAAAAATAGACACTTTTAATTATTATAAAAAAATTGAATTTCTATTTTTAAATAATGAATTCTCGAAGAAGTTTCGGAAAATTATTAAAAATTAATATAAATATTTGATTTAGTAATGAAGTTTAGTTTAAAATAGTAGAAAATAATTGAATTTTTGGAAAGGTTATAGCGTTAATTTTTAAAAATCATTAAATTTCAGAAGTTGAAAATTTTTAAATTTTATTAATACAATATGCAAAATAAAATTTTTGTGGCAACACTAAATTAAATAAATTACTTTTTCGACTTTTTTTTCTATTTTTAATCGATTAAAGCGATTTTTTTTTTTGCTCGTTAAAGTCGATCAGAGGCCTGTTCTTTTTTTTTATTCTATTCTTCCAAAATGGAGTTATTATCCAAAAAGGCATCGTTTTGAAAGTTTTTATTTTTATTTTAAGGTTAGTTCGAAGTTAGCGTCGAAAAATAATTTTTTAGAGAAAAAACTCTCAATTTTGTCACTATTTTCATTTATCTAGAATTTTTTTGATATACCGAAAAAAAAATTTATTTGATTCAAATAAATTCAAACCTATTATCAATTAAATATTTTTTTAATCAAATAATTTTTATTTAAGTCAATCAAATAGTATTTATACTTTAAATACTGAAATTATTGGTTCAAATAAAATTTATTTAATTCAAGTAAATATTTAATTGATAATAGTCAAGTAATCGGTTATTTGAATCAAATACATTTTTTTTCATTGTACATATTTTTTATTTTGAGGTCAGTTGAATGTTAGCGTCGATTTTAGCGACGACAATGACTTTTTTTTGGTAATAAAATAAAATTTAAAATTCGTTATTAGTGTCGTCATTCAGCGTCGAAAAATATTTTTTCGAGATAAAACGCCCAGAATTTTTTTATTTATTTTTTATTTTGACGTTAGCGTCGATTTTAGCGTGGAAAATGGTTTTTTTTTTGGGTAATAAAATAAAATTAACAAAATCTAATTAAAATTAAAATACGGCTCCATCGAAAATCTCCGTTCACCATCAGGTTTGAATTGAAAATAGATTTTTGAAATCGGTTTCGTGACTCCCCTTGAATAGGCGCGCGGGTGGACGCGTAGATTACAAGCTACTCTGTTTAACATGCCTGATTGCATCTTCAACTCGACCGTGACACGCGTCCCGCTCACGGATCTAACTTGAAACGACTTTCCAGCGCCACAAAATGCCAATAGTCGCATAAAACAATTACTTTTTATTGTCCAAATTGGCCCACTCCTCCTCCTCCTCCTCTTTTTATCCAATTAAATTCTCTCAAGCTTGAATTCGAACTTGAAATGCACTACTTGAAACTAAACTTCTTTTTTTTTCTATTCCTCCCTTTTTTATAACTACATTAAAGAGAGCAAAATAAAATCTGATACCCTTAAGCTTCGCGTATTGTGTCGTAACAATCTCGGAAACAATGTTTTCAAGTTGTAAAGTTTAATAGATCGCGAATTGGTTGTCATTTTATGGCGCACACTCTCCGGAAAATACTTTCTTCGTCCCTGCAAATTTTAGTTACTTTATTAGTTTTATAACTTGGAATTTATTTTTTGAATGAAAAAAGAAATTTAAATAAATTCGTTAATTTAGAAAGAAAAGAAGAATTTAGAAGGGAAAAATTTTATATTTAGTTATACGATTAGCGTCAAACTAAATTCATGGTTAAAATTTGGAGTTTAGAATTGTCAATATTGTTAGACATCTAAGACCGAGAAATATAGTTGACGGTGATGCAGTGTAGAATTGGGGAAGCTGTTCAAGTTCGACGCACAAGAGAATCCCTCTTCTTGTCTATAAATGAAGTAGTCGTTAATGTGCTTCCAAACTCTGCCAGTAATGCCAGTGAGCTAGGGTACAAGGAACAATTTTCAACTGTGGCAGAGAACTCGTAACAGGAGTAAGAGCAGACAAGGGGTCTTTGTCATATTAAACAGTCCTTCACGGATTTAGCTCATTCACTTTCAAGACGCACTCCGTCAAAAGGTACTACTTAATAAAATGAAAACGTCAGTTGTGCTCCTTTTTTTTCCTAGAGGTTGGCATTCATTTTTTCTCTCGCACAGAATTGCTTTCAATTTTTTTCCTAATTGCTCGATTTCGCTTTTTTTTTTTAATTAAACTCTTTTTTTGTCTGGAATTTAACTGAAAACTAACTAGAAACTAAACAAAAAAAACTAAAATTCAACAAACTGAAAAATAGCAGTGGCAAGCTTGCAATGCAATTTTAGCAATTTTGCGGTGTAAGCTTGTAATTTTGCACGGAGAAAAATATAAAGTAACTTTTACTACTTTTATAGTAAAAAATTTCCGGTAAAGCATTTCTGATAATTTTTACTATTTTTGGAGTAAATTTTGCTACTTTCGAAGTACATATTTGTAAAAATTAGTTTTACTTCGAACGTAGCAAAATTTACTCCAAAAGTAGTAAAAATTACCAGAAATGCTTTACCGGAAATTTTTTACTATAAAAGTAGTAAAAGTTACTTTATATTTTTCTCCATGTGTAAAAGATTGTAAAATTATTCAAAATTACCAATAACTTGATTTTAAATAAATATTTAATTATTATTTTTCCATGGAAACTAAAACTTTCGAAATTTCTAATTCAAATCTTTTGAAATTCAAATACTTATAATATAAAAAAAATATTTAAGAATATAAAACACGAAGATATCGATCACTCCGAGTCTTCGACTCTTTCTTCATGTTTTATAATATAATTAAAGGCGATCGAGTGATAAAATAATTATTTTATATTACAATATAAAAATATTGTTACTGTAACTTTTTTAAAATTATTTTCATCACTTAAATACAATTATTATTTTCTACAAATTTTTAACCAAAATTCTTCTTTAAATCAATTATTTTTAATAATTTTTGATAAAGTTCTTTTGAGAATTTTCAAATTCATTTGTTTACACTTCAATTTTACGTGAAATTTCGATTACTCGGAAATTCTTCAATTAAATATACATTAGAAAATAAAAACTTGAAATAATAAAAAATTTCGATTTTTCATTTTGAAAAAAATTAGTTCCATGGAATTTTTAATTAAAAGTATGAAAAATTCGAATTTTTAAAGATTTTAATTTGAAACTTTTACAAAATTCAATTATTTCTACAAAATTGCAATTATTTGTATCTTCTCAAAAATTCAATTATTTTCTAAAACTAACTGAAATTAATTTTTAAATCAATTTTTATTTGAAAATTCTACGAGAATTCAATTATTCAAATACAAATATACATAATTTATTGAATAATTGAATGTTTCTTAAAATTCAATTCTTTTTCATAATTTTATCGACAATTTTTTAAATAATTGAATTCTATCGACGAATTTGAATAGTATTTTTAAAAATAATTACATTTTTCGAGAAATTCGATTATAATTGTATATTAAAAATAATAATTGAAATTCTGCAATGAGTTTTATTATTTATGAAAATAATTGAATTATTGCGAAGAATTTTATAAAAAAGTTTCAAACAATGGGGTTTTTTTCAAAAAAAAAGTATGCAATTCTGTTTTTAATAATTAAATTTCTGGGAAATTTTCAATTATTTTAAAAAATAATTGAATATTCGTATAGAACTTTGTTAAAATTGTTTTTAAATAATTGAATTCTTTTGGAAAAATGTATTAATATAAAAGATAGGTATACAAAATATTGAATAAAGAAAAATTTTTGAAAATAATTGAATTACTGCGAAGAATTTTATATAAAAGTTTGAAAAAATTAACTTTTTTTGAAAAAATTTATGCAAATTCTATATTTTAATAATTGAATTTTCGTTAAATTTTCATTATTTTAGAAAATAATTGAAATTTTGCATTAAATTTTATTAAAGTTTTTGAAAATAATTGAATTTTATTACATTTGAAATTAATTAAATTCTTATGATAAATATGTTATTTATGAAAATAATAGTTGACTTCCTCCGTATAATTTTATTATTTATGAAATTAATTAAATTCCTAAAAAGAATTTAAAATTTATGAAAATAATTGAATTATTGTGAAGAATTTAATGTTAAATTTTAAAACATTTGATTATTTCGAAAAAATGTATGCAAATTCAATTTTAAATAATTGAATTCCTGTAAAATTTCTATTTTTTTGGAAAATAATTGAATATTCGTGTAGAATATGATCAAAATATTTGTTAAATAATTGAATTCTTTTGGAAAATTTGATTAAAATCTCAGAATATTTGAAATTGTTGTATTAAGACAAATTTTTGAAAATAATTGAAATTTTTACATGAATTTAATTAAAATTTTTGAAAATAATTGGATTTTATTACTTTGGAAAATAATTGAATTCTTGTGATGAATACTAGTATTTATGAAAATAATTGAATTTTGCAATTAATTTTATTAAAATTCCTGAAAAAATGGAATTTTTTCGAAAAATCTTGCTATTCATTTATAAACATAATTAAAATATTGCGACAATTTTTTTTAGATTTTTTGAAAATAATTTAATTTATAAGAAGAATTTTATTAATTTTGAAATAATTGAATTTCCGCGAAGAATTTTATTAATTTTGAGAATAATTGAATTCTTGAGATAAATATTGTTATTTATGAAAATAATTGAATTTTATAAAAATTCCTGAATATAATTGAATTTTTGCGAAGAATTTTGCTATTTGTAAAGATAATTAAAAAGTTGACGAGATTTTTTTTTACTTTTGTGAAAATAAATAAAATAAATAAAATAAATAAAATAAATAAAATAAATAAAATAAATAAAATAAATAAAATCTTTTTATTTGTAAAGATAATTAAAATGTTGACGAGATTTTTTTTTACTTTTGTGAAAATAATTGAATGTCTAGAAAGAATTTTAATATTTATTAAGATAGTTGAATTCTTTCTTAGAAATGCGTTAAAATTTTTAAAATCCAATCCAATTTCAACAGAATTGAAATTAAAATTTTTCAAAAAAGTACTTCATTCAATGATTTGTAATTAATAACTTTACGGCAATTCTGCAATAGAATTAAGTTATTTATAATAAATTATTGTCAAAAATAGAAGAAGTTTAAGGTTTTTTCAGAAATTCGGAATTTTCTTATTAATTCTAAACAATTCATTTTTTCCAGTACTTTTAATAAAAATCCCTAACTTTTCCCTGACTTTTCCTTGAATTCCCTGACCTGTGGCAACACTGCTTGCAATTTTGTGTTGCAAGTTTGACAGAAGCTTAAATCGTAAGCCCATGGCAAGGTAAAAAAAGTTTGTACGTCAACTTTGCAGGAAGCTTTGAGCAAACTTACAGGCCACCACAGTTCAGGAATTTCAAGATCCCTCCCTTAAATTAACCCTTCAATAATGGATACCAAAATGCAAAATGAATTCATGAAACTAATTCGCCACTTTTGAATGTGACGTGTATTACAAGTTTTAAGTTATTCGTGACGTGGAATTGTCTTTTTTCGAGTGTGTCTTATTTCACACTTGAACAAGAGCAAGCCGACGGTGTATTTTATTCGTGCGAGGGTGGTACATGGTTAGAGTGGAGGCAATTTTATTGGATGTGACACAAGCTCTCTTTCTCTCCCTCCTATTCGTACATATACATATACGTAGGGAGAGTTCTTCACTTTCATCCTCTCGGCCAAATAAGCCTGTCTCTTTCTCATGTTGGGAGGTTGGGTACTTCAAATGGTGGCAATATCCGCGTGTATTGACTCCTAGAATTGGGCTTCCAGACTGTGCCTTTCGCACTCCCTTTCTTTTCTTTTTGTTTTTTTTACACACCCACACACACACATATACATACACTCTTCGCTCACTCCGCCCAATTTCCCTTGCTGCTTTTAGATACGTCCCATTTCGGCCACCACGAATCACGGAAACCAAACGCTTTATGTATCCTCTTCCCTTCTTTTTCGCTTCGTTTCTTCGAGATGAGCTTACGTTACATTCTTGACAGTAAGTCGGGAAAGAAATTTGTACGAATTTCTTTATGGGAGTGCAAAATCCTATTACTACTGATTGGTTATGAGCCCCTCGGTTTTTTTTTCGAACGCTATAAATACCGATGGAATTCTTCTTCAGCGGGAAATTGGAATTTTGTGAGAGAAAATTGGTGGGCCTCTAGTTTTTACACTGCGCGCGTAAATAGTAGTGGGGATAGTGAAATGCGATTGGTCCCCCTCCAGTTTTCAACTCTGCGCGCGCAGGTGATAGCGGCGATGGCGAAAAGCGATTGGCCCCCCTCCACTTTCCAACTTGCGCGCGCAACTAATAGTAGAACTAGCGAAAGGCAATTGCCCCCCTCTCCACATTCCATAACTGCGCGCGCACTTTCGACGCTAGTCGAGACGATAAATTCAAGTGCAGAAGAAATTTCGACTGTAGACTGAAAAATGTCAAGCAAAGAAAAAAAGTTATTCTAATGGAAGTACTTATTCGTCATTGCAAAATCATAAATCAAGGTGTAACAGTCAGTTGTGTGTGCGGGTCAGAGCGCGCCCCTGCGGCTTTTGTGAGTATATAAGTACGGAATTAGTAGGCGCTCTTTTATGTGTGTATATACAATCGGATGCGACAAGAGAGTGAGAGTGGGGTGGGAGGAACACGAGAAGTTGAAGGTCCGCCACGACCGGCTGCTTGCTCTTGGCAAAAATACGAACAAGAACGTAACCACGCCAGTCATCGTTTAAAGTATTGCCTGCGATTTATCATTGGTCGCATTAATGGCCACGGAATCCCGTGTATTTCATTTGTATCTGTCCTCTTTTGCGAGCAGGAACTCTAACCTAGCGCTTTCACCAGAAAAAAAGAGAGAGAAGAAAACAAAAATCCTCTCTCTCTCTCTTTCGCTTCCCCTTCGATCACATTTCCGACTGCCGTGAGACGCGTTCTTGTATTATTAATTGGCAGCACTGTTTCATCGGTGGAAAAAAAAAATTCTCTCTCATACTCTCTAAATGATTGCCAAAAAGGAAATGAAAAACTGTCTATCAATGAAATTACGCGTAGCGCCTCTGACTCGAGTCTGGACCGAAATAAAATGAAGAGTACGGTGTCGTGGATAGAATTATTTTTAGGCCGAAAGTTGAATAGTTATTTTGGATTAGAAATTGAATACTATTTGTAACACTATTTTGTCGACGGTACTTGGAATATGGACCATAATTCTAAAGAAATTTTTTTCCAATAAAAATCGACGGTAATTAAAATACTGACCAATTTGTAATCGACGGTACTTGGGATATCGACGGATAAGTGAAGGAAACTTTTTTAAAATAAATTTCGACGGTAACTGGAGTGTTGTAACCGTGAAAGGGAAAATGGGACACCGACGGTACCCGGAACGTCATCGATAAATTCAAAGGGAATTAATAAAAATTTAACTCAACAGTTACTGGCGCAGGCGCGGTAAGTTCGAAAGGAATTTATTCAAAAATTTAGTCGGTACGAAAACTGGAACTTAAGCGACGGTAATTGGGACATAAACAGTAAATGGTACATCGACGGTGGATTCAAAAAGAATTTTTGCAAAACTGTCGTAACTGCAGAATCTTGATGTTAACTGTGCCAATAACAGGTAAAAGGGAAAGAAAATTTAGTTCAAAATAAAACCAAACGGTAACGGGACATAATTCGAATGGTAACTGGGACACTGATGGTAAATCGGTCCTTTCAATAAATTCAATAAAAAATTGGTTAAAAACAAAGCTTTACGGTAATTAGGACTTAATTCGAAAGATAACTGAGACACTGTCAGTTAATCGGTCCTTGCAACAAATTCGAATAAAATTTGGGTTCAAAATAAAACCGAACGGTAACTGGGACACTGACGGTAAATCGGTTCTTGCAATAAATTCGAATAAAAATTCGGTTGAAAATAAAACTGTAACTGGAACTTAATTCGAACAATAACTGGGACACTGACGGTAAGTCGATCCTTCCAATAAAAATTTGGTTCAAAATAAAATCAAACGGTGACTGGGACATAATTCGAACAATAACTGGGGCACTGATAATAAATCGGTCCTTGCAATAAATTCTAATAAAAATTCGGTTCAAAATAAAACCAAAACGGTAACTGGGACGTAATTCGCTCAATAAGTGGGACACAGATGGTAAATAGGTTATTCCAATAAATTCTAATAAAAATTCTGTAACCAAACGGTAACTGGGACATAATTCGAATGGTAAATGGCGCACTGACGGTAAATCGATCTTTGCAATAAATTCTAATAAAAATTGGGTTCAAAATAAAACCAAACGGTAACTTGTACTTAATTGTTTCGACAACTGGGACACAGACGGTATATAGGTCGTTCCAATAAATTCTAATAAAAATTCGGTTCAAAATAAAACCAAACGGTAACTTGTACTTAATTCTATCGACAACTGGGACAGCGACAGTAAATGGGACATTGACCCCGCATATTCAGAAAGTAAATAAATTCAAAACAGAAAAAAAATTGTGAAATGAACAGATAAATTCAATAAAACAAATGTAAGAATGAAAATATACAAGTAAAGAACTTAGTTTCACTTGGTAAATAAATCTAAAGGTATTTTATTGGAAATTCGGTCCATTTCCTCAGTGAGTGCTACTGCGTGATAGCTTAGAGAAACTTGCTCGCTACAAAATTCGTACCGGAGGGGATAAAGAAGGGTTTAAAACCATGTGGGAGGAGAGTAGCGAATGTTTTTCCTTGTTGTGCTGGAAGGGATTTGGAATTTGTTGTTCCCGTTTTCTTGGCATGTTTTCCATTCTACATATATATATACATACACACACGAATGTTTTTACAGTTTCTACCCGAATTGACTGCTACATCTGTTCTTCTTACTCTCTATACTTGCATTTACAAGGCTCATCATTTTTAATACAAAAAAAAAAAATGTTCCTCACTGAGAAAATTCTTTATAAATTATTTTTCAATAAAAATAAATACTTTTATTGAAATAATTTTTTATTTCCTTCTTTTTTGGGTATCCTCTTTTTTTATGCAATAATGCAATACAGTTCCTTTAAAATTAAAAAGAAAAAATTGATTTTGGAGCGAAAAAATTATTATTCAAGTTCCTTTAAAAAAAATAAGAAAAAAAAATTGTCATTTTAAATGTTTTGTCAAAAAAAAAAAAATGAAGCAAAAAAAAAAACTTATCAGTGTTTGGCATTGATTAAAAATTGAGATTCCAGTTTGTGAATAAGGTAACAGGTTGAGGGGGGGAGAAGTGGAATTGCAAAAATTCGCGGCGTACGTCCATCAATGCCGAAATGGTTTTGAGTGAAGCATTAGGGAGTTTACCTTGAGAGTTTTTCGGTTGATCCCCAGTTGGTTTAATTTATGTTGTTTAAAAATGCAAATCTCGACGATTTGTCTTCGGATGAGCTTTGGTCATTCGGCGGCGAAGACAACGAATGACGATGACGATGATGATGATGATGATGCTGATGATTTTCGATGAAGAAAGGTTAGGAGAAAGATTCGAGAGAAACTAAATGGTGAAGTTGCGAAGAGATCAGAAATAAAGAAATTTCTTTAATTAATCTCTGCCACGTCAATTTCTTTTGGGCGCCGAGATAATTCGTAAGTAAGTCGCAGCAAAGATAGGGCCCCGCGGTTCACCAATCCAAATGGGTTATCGTTTCTTTTCTACCTAGGTGGTCCTTGTTCGATGGAGAAATCATTTTTTAAAATACTCTACCTCTAGTCTTTAGGGGATTTTTATTCTTTCATTGTATGATTATTCATTCTTCTTTCGAGTCGTATCAATTCTGATTGAAACAATATCTTTTTTTTGTTGTTGTTAATTTCCACTGTTTTTTCGTCAATTAGTATATTGAAATATTAATTAACTAATTAATTAATTAATCAATTCATTTATTCACTAATAGCACATGAATAATTATTTAATTGTTAATTAATTATTTTGAATAAAGAATAAATAAACAAGAAATTAATTGTTTAATTAAATTGCTAATTATTGTTATACTAATTAATTGTTTAATTAAATTTTTAATTATTATTATACTAATTAATTAAATCTAGAAAAGTAGAGACAAAATGTTACTGCTAATAAATAAAAATTTTCATTTTTTATTAATTAGTAATAAAGAAATGGAAATTCACTAAAAAAATTGTATTATCAATTAATAATAAAGTAGTGAAAAAACGTCAAATGGTTAAAAAAAAATTTATTTTTCAGATTGATAATTTTTTTAGAGTATATAGAGTATTTCTCGCAGGGCGCAACTTTATTCGTTATTTTTATGTTTTCTTTTCTTTCGTTTCGTTTCTTTTTTTTTTAATTAGAAAGATACAAAGAAGTTGGTGAAAAAGTTCTTGAGAGAAGAAAAAAAAGAAATGTGAGAAAAGTTTTTTTTTTTTTTTATTCTTGAAAGTGACAGTCGAGGTAATTTTGCTGTACTTAGTTAAGAATGTGCAACGTTGTAATTGTGAAATTAAAGATAAAAGTGTTTAATTAAGTAAGAGAATAATTGAGTTGAAAAATTCTTGATTAAAACATTTCAAGATATTCTTTCATTCGGTTTTATCAGGTGTACATTTGCTTTTTTTTATTGTTCTCTTGGTAAAAATAATTTTTTATTCACTGCCACTGGAGAATTTTTTAATTAATTCTTTTTCTTAATGTCGAAAAATAATTTTTTTTGTAGCTGATAATTTTCATTATAATGAAAATATGTTTTCTTTAAGCGAAAAGTATTTTTAGTTTTACAAAAGTATTTTGTTTAAGAAAAATTTTCTTTTAGTTAAGAAAAAATATTTTTTTTAAGGGAAAAGTATTTTTACTGAACTAAAAATATTTTTTTTCAGGCAAAAAATAGTTTTTCAATCAAAAATATTTTTGTGTAAACCAAAAATTGTTTTTATTAAACAAAAAACAATTTTTTTATATAATGAATGTTTGTTGTAAACATAAATATTTTCGTTAAACAAGAAATATTTAATCAAAAAAGTTTTCTTTTAAACAAAAATACTTTTATTAAACCAAAAATAGTTTCTTTCAAATAAAAATACTTTTATTGAACCAAAAATAGTTTCTTTCAAACAAAAATACTTTTATTGAACCAAAAATATTGTTATTAAACCAAAAATACTTTTATTAAACCAAAATTACTTTTATTGAACCAAAAATAGTTTCTTTCAAACAAAATTACTTTTATTGAACCAAAAATAGTTTCTTTCAAACAAAAATACTTTTATTGAACCAAAAATAGTTTCTTTCAAACAAAAATTCTTTTATTAAACCAAAATATTGTTATTAAACCAGAAATACTTTTATTAAACCAAAAATACTTTTATTGAACCAAAAATAGTTTCTTTCAAACAAAAATACTTTTATTGAACCAAAAATAGTTTCTTTCAAACAAAAATACTTTTATTGAACCAAAAATATTGTTATTAAACCAAAAATACTTTTATTAAACCAAAAATAGTTTCTTTCAAACAAAATTACTTTTATTGAACCAAAAATAGTTTCTTTCAAACAAAAATACTTTTATTGAACCAAAAATAGTTTTTTTCAAACAAAAATACTTTTATTGAACCAAAAATATTGTTATTAAACCAAAAATACTTTTATTGAACCAAAAATACTTTTATTGAACCAAAAATAGTTTCTTTCAGACAAAAATACTTTTATTGAACCAAAAATAGTTTCTTTAAAAAAAATACTTTCATTAAACCAAAAAATAGTTTTCTGCAACCAAGAAAAAAAAAGAGAATTCGTACTAATGGTAAAAAATTTTTTTCTGTTTCAGGTATGTACAAGTTGGATATTTGAATTTTTTTCCTATCACTGTGTAAAATATTTGAAGGAGGAGGACGTATGTGAACGGGGAAAAACGGTAACGTACAAAGATATATTCAAATGTTTAATTCAAGCGCGCGGGAAAAATGCCTTAAAATAGCATTTAACTGATTAGCATATACAATTCCCGGGCAAAAAGAACCTTGAACTTGTTTCTTTCTTTTTTTTTCGCATAGCGTTCTTCATTTGCGTGGGCGATGGTAACGCGATAAATCAAGCTATAGAAAAAGGACGCTTTGAATTTCGCGCGATTTCGAAGCGCTCCATCGGGTGACTATTTAATTATGGAATGGCGGATTTACATAATTGGTCACGACGTCGCTTTCTCGAATAAGATAAGAAAAGAGAACCTAGCGCACAATAGAAACAGGCGAATCACAGCGACAAAGAATGAATTCTCCTATGTGTATACTTCTTACTTTAAACTTTTGGTCGTTTTCTATCAATATTTTTTTTCTGCTTTCAATTTTTTTTTGCTTACCCGTATTTTTTTTTTCATTTTTGTTGACGCAATTCGACTGTGAACTGGAAATTGAAGAATTTTTGCAAACGCGGAAAAGAGAGAGAGAGAGAGAGAGAGAGAAAGGGACAAAAGAGGAGAAAAATTAGAGTTAATTTGCAATTGCGCTTTGTCGCGCTTGCTTTGAACCGCACACAACAAGACACAATTACTGAACTGTTTTTCGATGTGAACAAAATTACTCTGTTGAAAACTTGACTCAAATGTCCGTTTTTGTCGGAAACCGATTGTACTCTCCGAAATTGTGTACTTTGCTTTTGTAATCCACAATTTCACCGCGGATGTAGTTTCCTGCAATTTCCACTTACTTCATCCCTCGATCTTTATATTTGCTCCTCTTTTTATTTTTTTTCGCTTCTCTCTCGGCAAACATTCTACACCTTTCCTTGAAATTCAGGAAATGATTCCATTAACCCAGATACGAGAGAGTAATATATTTCGAAAATTGGCGAGTGATTTATTTGAAAAATTTTAATTTTTAGTCATTTTTATTTATTCCATTTTTTTATTTGTAAATAAAAAAAAATGGAATAAATAAAAATGACTAAATATAAAAATTTTTGTTTTCTCCATTTGATATCCTTAGAAAAATTGTGTTTGATGAATTTATTTAATCGAATTTTTTTTAAATACGGAGGGGAAAAATTTATAGAGGGGAAAAAAAAGAGAAATAAAAATAAAAATGGAAAATCTAAACTTATATTGAGAATTCTTGATCAAATAAGACGACTGCGTCGAGAATGAATTCAAGTTGCCTGCAGGTGCTTACCGACCCGACGTGAAATGCCTCGGCTCGAGAGTAATACAGTGACTGATACGAATGCATACAGACGGTCGGTCTACCAATAAGGCTTCTTTAATAGTGCCAGAGATTTTTCAAGAGCATAATAAATATTAAAGCCCCAGCTTTAAAAAGTCTTCATTCTCAAGATTTTTAATGGAGAAGGCAAAAAAAAAAAAAATTATATATCGAATTTTTCGAAAGTAATTTTAGTTTTAATTTTTATTTTTACATTACTCGTGGGGAAATGATAGTTAAGTGGACTTTTGGTAAGCACTTTGATAATTAACGGCAACCACTTAATTTTATTTTATAATCACTTGATTATTAGTTATAATCACTTGACTATCATTTACAATCACTTTACTATCATTTATATAAACACTTGACAATAATTTACAATCACTTGATTATGATTAAAAATCAGTTGATTGAAGTTTCCAATCACTTGATTGCACTTTACTGTCACTTGATTATAATCTACAATCACTTTATTATGATTAAAAATCACTTGATTGAAATTTGCAATCACTTGATTATAATTTACAATCACTTGACTAAAATTTACAATCACTTGATTTTCAGTCATAATCCTTTTTTTATTACATGATTTTCAATTACAATACCATTTTTATCACTTGATTATCAATTATAATCACTTTGATATAAATAATTATCACTTGCGACTATTATTTGAAGTCAATTTTCAATATCAAACTTGGTTATCAGTCTTACAAAAAATATAAAACTCTATTAGTTGACATTTTGACAAATATTGAGACAGAGAAATTTCTTTTATAAAAAAAAAAATGATAAAGTATTTAACCAAAATGAATTTTTTATTGTCGTTTCCTTTTTCTACCTAATATATACGTGAGAGGAGAGAATATTTCAAGGAAATAAAAGAACTCGTTTCAGGTGTCATAATTTAGAGAGGAGTGACATTTAAAGAGAGAGAGAGAAAGAGAGAAAGGGAGAGAGAGTGAGAGAGTAAAAGAGAGACTTAATTTCGAGCGCGGGAAAAAGACGTCAGCATACGAATTAGACAATTCCGTCTCGTATCCTTGGGTTCATTCCTTGTTATTTTGACGAGAAATTCGGTTGTTCCGTCTCTTAAACTCGTTTGTCAGCAATTCACTTAATGTGACGGCGAGGGCAAAATAAGTACGGTGACTTAATGTCGCAATTAAAATGCACACAGTCCGCTTGCCAGTGTGTGCCATTATTACCAACTGTGTATATATATATAGTATAATAGAGTGTGTGGTGTAAGATATTTGGTCCCGGATTTTAAGGGACGCGCTTCTCAGGGGTGAAAGATGAGAACTGGTTACTATTTACGTTTATAGTGAAACTTTAATTTTACTACCTTGGGGGAGCGTAGTTGTAAAATTTTTAATATAAAAAATAAAAGTCACTGAGTAGGGGGGGAGTTTTGAATTGTGATAGCACAACTAGTAGGTATCTGTCTGAAATTAGCGTCGACGCTAAGTTTCGAAAAATTCTCTCTTTCTTCGCTTTTATTTACTTATTTTTCATTATTCTTTACTTATTTTTCTGTATTTACAATTTATTTTTTTTATTTACAATTTGTTTTTTTCTTTATTCACAATTTCTTTTTCTGTATTCTCCCTTTTTAGAGGAGTAAATAAATTTTTACTTGAATTGTAAATTTTAACTCAAAAAAATTGGTCTTCGACGCTAAGCGTTACAACATTTTTTCGCTCTCCGAAACAAAAAAAAATCCATCGGTTTTTTCGAAAATTTTTACTATTAAAAATCCCTATAAGCGGCGACGCTAACTTTTTAGGAAACTAAAATAACAAGAATAAGATTAAAAATACTGAAAATTTAAAAATAGTAAATATTTCTTAAAAAATAATAAAAATTGAAAAGAACTAAAACTAAAAATTGTAAAAATTAGAAATAGAAATAAAAAATCGAAAATAATATAAATTAAAAATAGTAAAAATTAAAGAACTGTAACAATTAATAATAGTAAAATAAAAAAAATAGTAAGAATTGAAAAATGTAAAAATGAACAAATAGTAAAAGTGAAAATTGGCAAAAACTAAAAATAGTTAAAGTTAAAAATAGCAAAAACTGAAAATAGTAAAAATTAGGAGTAGTAAAAATCGAAAAATAGTAATAATAAAAAATAGTAAAACTCAAAAAATAGTAAGAACTGAAAATAGTAAAAATCAAAAAATAGAAAGAATCGAAAATTGTAAAAAACAAAAAATAGTAAAATTTAAAATTGACAACAACTAAAAAATAGTAAAAGTTAAAAAAAGCAAAATAGTAAAACTTAGAAATAGTAAAAATTGAAAAGTAGAAAAAATCAAAAAATAATAAAAGTAGAAAATAGTAAAACTCAAAAAATACTAAAAACTGAAAATAGTAAAAATCAAAAAGTAGTAAGAACTGAAAATAGTAAAAATCCAAAAATAGTAAGAATTAAAAACAGTAAAAGTAAAAAAAAAAATAGTAAAAGTCAATCATGAGAACAACTAAAAATAGTAAATATTAGAAGAAGTAAAAATTGCAAAATAGTAAAAATTATAAATAATATCAATTGCAAGTAGTAAAAATAAAAATATAGTAAGAACTAAAAATAGTAAAAACTATAAATAGTAATAATTAAAAATAGTAAAAATAAAAAGATAGTAAGAAATGAAAATAGTAAAAACAAAAAGATAGTAAGAACTGAAAATAGTAAAAATCAAAAAGTAGTAAAAACTGAAAGTAGTAAAAATCCAAAAATAGTAAGAATTAAGAACAGTAAAAGTAAAAAGAAATAGTAAAAATCAAAAATAAAAACAACTGAAAATAGTAAAATTTAAAAACCAAAAACAATTAAAAATACCAAAAATTAAAAACATAAAAAAAAACATTACTCGTTCCGGTTTGTAAAATATTCTGCATGAGTTGCCAGTGACAAATCATTTTTAGTGAGCTTTCCCAGTAACTGATGGCGAGATAGCCGCTAGCCGTCTGCTGATAAGCTTTGCACTAATGCCGCTACTCTCTCTCTCTCTCTTTCACTTTATACGTGCTTTTGCGCGCCAAGAAGTTGAAGCTCCGCACACGAGCACTTTCATACTTATGACAGGTCCTCGTTATCTGCTCGTCCAGCCGTACAACTGCTGGAAAATTGACGTTTAGCCGTTTTTCCTGGACATTTTTTTATTAGTTTATTTTTTGCCCCACTCTCTCTCTCTCTCTCTCTTTTGAAAGTTCAAAAACTCATTTTTAAAAGGAATGAGAGAGGGAGGGAGGGGGGGGGGAGAAAATTCCAACGGTGCGAAAAATATATAAAAGTAGTTTTTAAAAGAAAATACGAGTACAGGGGGGAAAAAAGTTTGACGGCGAGGAAAAAAGCGTCCTGCTCCTCCCCCTCTTTACTAATGGGAAGAGTGGGAGAGGGAGGGGGGAAACGTGTACTGACAAAAATTGAAGTTGCCTTAAATTTTACTTGACAGTAATTGCAAGAAACTTAATATTTATTATTTATTTATTATTTATATATTTCTTTTTTTCTTTTTCTTTCTTTTCTCCTTTTTTCTTCTTCTTTTTTTCTTTATTTCTTTTCCTTCTTTTTTTCCTTTTTCTTTCCTTTCTCCCTTTTCTCCTTTTTTCTTCTTAATTTTCTCTTTGTTTCTTTTTCTCTTTTTTTCCTTTTCCTCCTTTCTTCATTTTTCCCTAATCTTTTCCACTCTATTTTTCATTTTTTATTTTCCCTTTTCCTCCTTCTGTTTCTCCTTCTTTCTTTTTTATCTCTTTTTTAAAAAGGGAAGAGTCATAAAAATAAAAGGGAGAAAAAGAAAGAAGGATTTGTTTTTTTTTGTCAGGAAAATCATTTTTCGCGTTTGCAATTAGTTAATTTATTCAAATTTGGTTTCATTGATTTCAAAATGTAAATTTTTTTAATTAAAAGAGTTGGAGAAAAAGAGGAGAAGAGAAAAAAAAATTGTTAGTGTGCGTTTTGGCGAGGGCGCGAGAGAGTTTGAAAAGTTAGACTTGCGTGACGTGTTTTTGACGCCTTTGACTCGTCGGTTCTTTAAGATCGTGAAGCGATTGCGGGCATAGGGTCTCGCGAGGTGGCGTCATTAGGTGCACGAGGTGCCGGTTCGGTGCTTTCTCTCGATTCTCAGCTGACGATCCAAACGTCGAGAGACGAGAGAGGAAAAGAGCGAGAGGGAGAAAAAAAATGGAAGAAAAAAAAGAATAAAAAAGGAAGAGAGAAAAAAGAATAAAAAAGGGTGAGAAAAAAAGAGAGAGAAAAAGAAGAGGGGGGAAATGGAAAAAAGAGTGGAAAAGATAGAAGAGAAATGTAAAAAAGAAAAAAAAGAAAAATAACCAAAAAGAAAGAAAAAATGAGAGAGGAAAAAGAAAGAGAAGAGAAAAAAGAAAGAGCGCTATCGCTCTCTTTCCTTTTTTCCTTCTCTTTCTTCTTCCTCTCTCATTTTTTATAGTTTTCTAGAAAAGGGGAAGAAGAAGAAGAAGAAAAGGGAATAGAAGAAAAGGAGAAGAGGGGAAATTAAGAAAGAAAAACAAAAGAGAGAAGTGGAGAAAGGAGAATAAAGATAGGGAGAAGGGAGAAAATTAAGAAAGAAAAACAAAGGAGAAAGGTCGAGAAAGGAGAATAAAAAAAATAGAAAGGGAAATAAGAAAATATGGGGAAAATGGAAAAAAGAGACAAAAAGGAAGAAAGGAGGAAAAGGAAAAAAGGAAGAAAAGAAAGAAAGAGACACAAAAGAAGAAAGGAGAATAAAAAAAGAAAGAGACAAAAAAGAAAAAGGAGGAAAAGGAAAAAAGGAGAAAATAGAAAAAGGAGAAAGAAAGAGACAGAAAAGAAAAAAAGGAGGAAAAGAAGAAAAAAGAAAGAAAGAGACAAAAAAGGAGAAAAAGAGAAACAAGAGAAGAGAGGGACCGAAGAAAAGAGAAAGAAATCCAACGAACAGAGCACTTGAGCGACCCCGGGGGCAGTGAACAAAGGATAATCGCGATCCGATTGCGGGCCGGCAATCTGAAAATTCTTGTACACCCGCGGCAAAACGATGCCGATGCCGCCACCGCCGCCTCTGTCGGATCGCGGATGTTGCTGTTGCTGTTGTTGTTCGCGTTGCTTCTGCTGCTGAATCCGTTCAAACTCCACCACCGGCTAAGGCGCGCACAATCTCTCTCTTTCTCTCTCTCTCTCTCAGCGCCACTATGTTTAAGAAAATTAATGCTGCCTATTCCGAGGAAAATAAGACTCGGCAAGTGCGGTATGTATAATGACGCCTCACCGTGCGCGCCCCAGCGGAAGTCACTTTTATATACACTCGATTTGCTCCCAGCAAATAGTTCCTGCAAATTGATAAATTCTAATTCACTCATTTCAATTAGTTAAACGTTTTTTTTTCTTATTTTTTGCTTTTTTGTTTTTTCCTTTTTTTCTTTTTCGCTTATTCGCTTTTGTTTTGAATCCTGGTCAAAACAAATAATTTTTTTATTGTCACTAATTACTTCAATTATTTTTACTAATTATTAACTAATTCTTACATAGATATTACTAATTACTGACTAATTATTTAAATTACTATCACTAATTCCAAAGTAATTAGTTTATTATTTCAATTACTTTTACTTACGAAAGAATTCAATAATTAACAAAAATATAATAAAAATAATTGGAAATTACGAAAAAAGAAAATCGAACACGCGGATCCGGCGGATCACAGTAACAATTCCTTGGCTTACAAACGGTTTCAATAAAGACAAAAGAGTTTTTTTTTCATCATCCCCTTTTCGGACTGTAATAAAACCTCTCGATTCGGAGAGTTAAAGATTCGCGTTTGGAAAAAAAAAGTTTCGTATATGATCACAAACGTAAAAGGTCAAAAAAAAAAAAAAGAATAAAAGAAAAAGAAAAGTGACAATCGAAAATGGTTTCGCGCGACAAGAACGGACGAAAGGATTTTTGCCCCCCTTGCCAGCCCGGTTTTTTTATCACACTTGAGCTTTTTCCATTTTCCTGTATAAAACTCGCCCCTCGATAACCACCTTTTTTTTCCCTTCTCCTCCCTCCTTTTCCTATATTCTTCTTTTGCGAATAACACGTAACGCGTACACACGAAGCAGAGGGTTGAACGTTAAGAATGGACTTTCGTGACAGCATGGCAGTCCGAATGGACCTTATGTACGTGACTGGAAATCTTGGAGGTTTACGATTACCTCTTACGTGACAGCCAAGTAGTTGAGACTACTGCATGCTTCCACTCCAAATCCCGGACGAGGTTTCTCTCTCTCTCTCTCTCTCTCTCTCTCTCTCTCTTGCTCTCTGTATATTCCGTCAAGATTCGATAATTTTCATTTTCTGAATTCTCCATATATTCGTTTCTTAGGATTTTCTTTTTTATTCCTATCTTTAAATTATTTCTCTCACTCTAATGTTTTCTATCTATTATCTTCTACCTTTATCACTCGTTTTGATTTGATTTTTTTTTTTTTTGAACTAATTTTGATTCTATTTTTTTTCTAACTAGTTTTCATTCTATTTTTCCTTCTTTTCGAATTACGTTCGGTTCTATTTTTCTTTTTTGAATCAGTTGTGACTCTATTTTTCTTTTTTTATTAAACTAGTTTTTATTCTATTTTTTCTCCTTTTTTTAACTAGTTTTATTTTACAATGCAAAATTTGAATTATTCAGCATTTATTCGCATTTCTGAATGGTAATTATTACCATTCTTTGGAATATTTTCTATGACTGACAAATTGTAACGAATGCCCAGTGCGATAGCTCAGTGGTTTCGCTACTCGACTTGTGACTACAAGGGCCTGGGTTCGATTCTTCGCGACTGCAGATTTTTTTCTCTGCCGCTTCTATAAATTTTCTCACAGGTTCCTAATTCGGGAATGTTATTTACTTATTCGTTTACTTAATACAGCTTCAGAGCCAATTTTTAATAATAATAGAAGTAATTATAATTATAAAGAGTATTAAATAATAGACAACAACAGTATTAATAAAAAATTGTAAATTATTTACAAAATTAGAAATATATTATAATTATTTTATAAATATTTAAAAAAATACGAATTTAAATAAAAAACAAATAAAATAAAAAAAATCAACAACTGATTAGAAATTAAATCATTGTCATCTTAGCACAATTGATTGAAGAAGTCGAGACAAATTAACAATCTCGTCGCAAAATCATTATCATCATCATCATCATTATCATTATCATTGAAAGATGAGTTTTTTTTTTGGTCTCGAAGTTCTTCTATTTTAGCTATAATGAAATACTTGTGAAAGCGAAATCTTCTCCTCATTGAGGAATTTCTTTATAGGATCGATCATCAGAGGCGCGCGATCACGAGCGGTTGTCGCTCGACGACTTTTTATCGCGCCGCTATATGAAGGAGGAGAACCCTTTTGCTTCTTTTATTTTTTCCTCTTTTTCTTCTTTTTTTTGAAAGCCAAATGGAATGCCGTCGGTAACCGATTGCCGCGATTCTGAAAAGAACGCGTTTTACGTTGTTAAAAACTCGCCACCTTTTTGAAACTTGTTCACGGAAGTTGTTGTTTCTGACGAAATTGAGATGTTCTCCGATTTTGTCCCTGTGTCAATCTCTTTATTGTTGAGATCGCCTCGAAAACAAAAAAAATAAAAAATTGTAGCTTATTAGTTTTTTCTTTGACTTTTTCTTCTTCTTCTTCGAAAAAGAACTTTTTCTACTAATGATTAATTTTTTTTTTCCTTCCCATTTTAATGAACCGTACAATTCAAATTCAAAATTCCCCAACCACGGGAAAGAAGAACAAAAATTTCCTCTCTTTCTTATTTTAATAATAAATCTAATAAATTCAAATCACAGAATTCAACCGGTGAAAAAAAGAAGTCGGCGACGATAAGGGAAGGGGGGGAGGCGAAAAAAGAGTAAAAAAAAAAACGAAAAGTGTAGCTTTTGTGAAAGGCAATGCGAGAAGCAACATCGTATGAGCCCAGACATGGTCCATTGTCCGACGTCTATAAATTTTCTAAACCGTTGGAAAATGCATTTTTCCGCCACTACTGCATACTCTTGCAAAAAGGGAGGGGGGAGTAGCACACTAAACCGGATAAACCTTGCAAAAAAAAAAAAAAAAAAAAAAAAAATGAAAGGAAAGGAAAGGGAGAAAATTTTTTCAACTTCTTTCTCTTTCTTTCTCTTGATATACATATATATTTCGTCCCAAGTTAACCTCTCTTTTTCTCTCTTTTTTCTCTCGCGCCAACATGAAATCCCGTAACTTTACCTACTATCGTCTGCTGGAATCGAGCCGGGCTTAACTTTCCATGCTAGTGAATTTTGAAATCCCCGGCCAACCATTCTGCTAGCTCGTAATTGACTCATATTACTTTAAGCCTCAATGTGCCTGCTGAAAGAGTACATGCATAAAAACTGAATTCTTGTACAGCTGAAGAGATAAAATCAAAGTCTGTCCCTTTTTTTTAATTTAGAATACAATTAGTCTAATTTAAAAATTTCCAAAAGATGTAACTTCTCTCCAAAAATGTATTTTTTTGAATAATAACAATATAATAATAATATATTTTAATAAATATTCATTAATAAATTAATAAAAAATTCTGCTCGAGGGGAATCGAACCTATGACCTACGGTGTCGTAGGATAACGCTCTAACCACTAAGCTAACGACGCGAACAATAATACTAATATAGAAGGTAGAAAATTTTATTGTATAATTATTTACTCTGGTGTATAATTGAACTGTCTAATTATTCATCGTAGTAAATATCTTTACTGTATAATTATTTACCCTAGTGAATAATTTTATTAAAAAATTATTGACCCTAGTGAATAATTCTATTAAAAAGTGATTTACCCTAGTGAATAATTTTACTGTAAAATTAATTATCGTAGTGAATAATTTTATTGTATAATTGTTGACCCTAAGGAATAGTTTTAATGTAAAATTATTCACCCTAGTGAACAATTTTACTAAAAAATTATTTACCCTAATGGATAATTTTACTGTAAAATTATTTACCCTAATGGATAATTTTACTGTAAAATTATTTATCGTAGTGAATAATTTTACAATAATTATTGACCCTAGTAAATAATTTTACTAGATAATTATTTACCCTAGTGAATAATTTTACTGTAAAATTATTTATCCTAGTAAATAATTTTTTTGTATAATTATTGACCTTAGTAAATAATTTTACTAGAAAATTATTTACCCTAGTGAATAATTTTACTGTAAAGTTAATTACCCTAGTGAATAGTTTTATTGTATAATTATTGACCTTAGTAAATAATTTTACTGAAAAATTATTATTTATCCTAGTGGATAATTTTACTATAATTATTGATCCTAGTGAATAATTTTACTGAAAAATTATTTACCCTAGTAAATAATTTTACTATATAATTATTTACCCCAATAATTTACTGTAAAATTATTGTCTATCATAGTGAATAGATTTTTTCTGCTGCTTCGCAACATTTTTGCTACGTTTTTTGTCTCAATTTGATATCTGCAGAAAATCTCTGTAATTTTTCATCGTGAAAGCAATGAATTCAAAATTAGAGACTATTGTCAAAAAATGTTAAATTCGTCAATTAATTTTTTTTTCTATTTTGAAAAATAAATTGAAAAAAAGGAACGTCTATCCTACATATATATGCAAAGGAAGATAAATTGTATCAATTAGTATGAACGTCAACTATTTCATAAGATCATTTCTCGTCTAATGATTAGAGGAGAGAATAAATTGAATGGTAGAGAATTGCTTCTCTTGAGTTGATGATGTATTTAGATATACGTATATATGTTTGTGTGTGTGTGTGTGTTTGTGTGTGGAAAACTTGTGTACCCCCAGAGCCATATAGGGCATTTCTGGAGAAACTATTCGATTCGTTTTGTTGAGTAACAATTAGAGTTCTGTAGCAGAGTTATTGGTCTTAACGAGAACGTCGGTACGAGTCAGTAGTTAGAGGAATGATCTCTCCGAGTCCTTGGCCCATTCCATACCTAAAAGCACACTGCACTAAAAGTTTTCTTATTGCTAAAGAGCTCTTGGCCAAAACAAACATTTGTAGCTATCACACTTTATAGATTGAAAATTTACACTCAAATAATAATAATAATAATAATAATAACTGATAAATATTTACCATTACCGAAGTTGAAATTAATTTTAGTGTTTGAAATTATTTGCCGAGGTTAATAATTTTTTAATTATTTACAAGAGTTAAAAATATTTACCGTATTAATTACCGTATTAATTACCATAATTATTAATTAATATAATTGTTATTAACTTTAGAAAATAATTCCACTGTAAAAAATATTTAATCTCTACTGCAATTAATAAGAAAACGTGAAGAAAAAATTAATTTAAATTAAATGCGAATTTTCTCCAATTAAACATATTTTTAGTTTTGTGCGCTTCATCCTTTTTCTTTTTTTTTTTTTTTTGCAGTGGCAAAATAAACAGAGTGCATGTAGTTAAAACTTAAATCGCAGTTCTTTAATATTTTACCTCTGAACCGTGTTTTAGTATAAGTAACTAACTCACCGCTAGGACTCAAGTCCAACCACAGAGAGAGAGAGAGAGAGAGGAGAGAGAGATGTGCGAGCGAAGTATCACTGAGAGAAATATTTAGTAGGGGCTGCTTGAAATTTCAAGTTAATATAAACTTGTTCGAAAATCGAGCTGATTTAATCAAGTAATTCCAATTTAAAATGCGAATCTGAATCTGAAATCCGTATTTTACTTTCCTGATGATTTTTTTTTTATTCCAAATTTTTTTTTGTCCGAAAATAATTTTTTTACAACATTTATTTCCTTGTGAAGAAAACTTTTTTTTTTGTTACTTCTCTTACTTCCGACAAAATGTTTCTTTCTTGAAAATAGAAAGTGAGGAATGAAAAAATTATTTTCGGTTCGATTTTTAATGTTGTCAGTGTGCTTTCCATTCACAACACTAATTTATTTATTAAATTATTTTTATTATTATTTATTGTTTACTTATTAAATTTATTTAATATTTTTTACTAATTGTGAATAATTGGTAATTTTTTTTCTCCTTTTGTCGACTATATGTATAATTGAATTAGACAACTGAATTTGTAATGAGCAAAGCGACAAAGAGACTGTGAAAATCGTGGACAGTGTTGTTTTAGGAAAAGAGAGAGAAATAGCGTAGAAATAAGGAAAATAGCGCCAAAAATAGAGAAAAAGGTAGAGAAATGTAGAGAAAGAGAGAGAAAGAATAATAAAAAAAGAAAGAGAGACGAAAGGTGATAGGGAAAAATAGAGAAATAGAAAAAAAATAGAGTGAGAAAGAAAAAAAAGAGAAAGAAAGATAAAAAATGAGAGAAAAAGATAGAGAGCTAGAGAAGTAGAGGCAGAAAGAGAGAAATAGAGAGAGAGAGAGAGAGAGAGAGTTGGAGAGATTGGACGAGAGTATTCCTAATATGGTTGGGCATCCGTTGGTAGAGCAACGAGGTCGTCGCGGTTTGCGGACTAAATGCTCTGGACCCCCAGTGAATTGTGGATTTAGAGGCCAACATGAAGCATTGGTCCCACGTACAAGTTTGCGGTGGATTTAATATTGGACAAAGATAGACTTTATAATTTAGCAGTCAGATTGGCAGCACTGAATAATCGGTTTACCAAAACTAAGCTCCATCCCTCAATCAAGAGCCATTCCCCCCACTTTTTGTTTAATCAACACTCATAATCATTTTCGAAATCTAGTCATTCACTTTTTCAAAATCAATAAATATTTTCAATCTACCCCTTCTTCCTTATCAGCAGATGCCTTATTTTTAAATTTTAGTGCAATTTTTACTAGTTCTAGAATATTTATTCTGCGTTGGCAAATCGTACTTATTATGGAGTGTGTGATAGCTGAGGGGTCTCAGTGCTGCGCTCAAGACTGCAAGGGCCAGGGTTCGATTCTTCGCGACTTTAGATTTTTTCTTTGACAAATTTTATTTGAAGCTTGTTCGGTACAATCGTCTATTGTTTGGAACCACCGAATTTTGTTTCGAACAAGAAACCATTGTTTGGAACTAGCGAATTTTGTTTTAAACAACGAAATTTAGGTTCCATTAAATTTTGCCTGAAACTATTATTTCTAAATATTTTAGTCACAGGATTGTTACTTTAAAACAAATTTATCCCTTAACTGAAATATTTAGAAATATCTTTCGCCGAATGATTTATAGAAACAGTTTCATTTGGAAGAAAATTTAAACAAGTTATTTTATCTCTCTTGCAGGAGTGATAAATTCTCTACAGAAGATTATAAAAAAAGTGGTGGTTTTCTTTTTCGTTTACCATTGACTGAATATTTACAGCATTGAGATATTGTAAAAGAGGAAGCCATTGTCTCTGAGCGGTTACATTGAACCTTTTATATATATATATATAGAGGATAGTAAAATTGTGATGTTGGTTAGTGGTCAAGGTCAAGAATTTCTTATGTAAGAACTTTTGATCCCTCGCCGAACATCGAATGACATTCTAGATAAATGTACACGTACAAAACAGAATATAAGGAAATGTTGATGAATGCTTTATGATCAGTACGACTCAAAGGGAAAATAAGGAAACAAAATCGAAGAATAAACGAGTATCGAAAGGATTATAAAGACTGGCGAGTCTCTATTTTTCTCTTTTTTCTTTCTCTTACTCTTTCCTTTTCTATCTTGGACACATTAGTAAATCTGGGTTCGGAATCTTTGTGTACAATGGACCGTGACCATGCGGATGTTGCTCTCGTGGTTAAAAAGGACAAGACTCTCCAACAATGTCAAAGCACTTTTTTTTTACCTTTAGTATGATATAACCATGATTTAAAAAAAAATCCTCCTCTTCCTTTTTCACAGTTTTCTTGACACAAAGAGGAACCCTCGGAAAGACTTTCTCTCTCCGCGATGAACACTGAGAGTGAATTCCTTTGAAAATCATCGGCGAATCATTCAGGTTCTCTTGTTTTTAATCCTCTATTTTTTCTCTCCCTTACTCTTTCTCTCTTCTTCTCTACTCTCCTCTCTCTCTTTTCCTTTTTCTCCTCTCTCCTCTCTCTATTTCCTTTTTGTACTTATCCATAAAAAAGAGGTTTTTCATAAACAGAACCAATAAATCAGAAACTCCTTTACTTTATTTACTTTTCTGAACAAATTGATGGTAAGACAGAAGGAAAAACGGAAAAATAGAGAGAGAAACAGAAAAGCAGAGAGAAAAGAGAGAAACAGTGAGAGAGAGAGAGTTTGCAATGACAATCGAACATATCTCACACTGGCGATTCAATTAGAGAGACGACAATGCCAGTCAGTTTTGGTGAATTGGTAGAATTTTCATCAGTGAAAACGGAAGGAAATTCTACGAGATCGAGAGGCAACGGCGTGAAATGTATGGATGACGTTGCATACAACAATATCGCGCTCGTACGAACTGACCCCGTGCGACTATTTGTCATCGACGTATCAAACCTCTCTTTCCCCTTCAAAATCTCTCTTCTCTCACTCTCTCTCTCTCTCTCCTCTCTGTCCCGTGATCATTTCTATCTCTGAAGCTAAAGATTTGCATTACAAATATAAGCTCGACGTGTACGTCAATATGACATCTCTTTGTGATACACTCACACACATAAATACATCACCAAAGCGGAAACAAGTCCAGGAATAGATAACGCACAAGTCCCCTAGTTGCAATTTCCGTTTGTCTAGTCATGCGTCTCATAATGTCCACGCACCATGGAAAATACACTCGGCTAAATACCTCAAGTTAAAATGCTATATATATACATTCTTTTTCTTCCTGCTTCAATTCTAAGAATTAATTTGCATTATCTTTGTGGGAAATTATACTGATTCATACGCTCTAATATTAGTATTATTAGAATTAGTATTATTATTAGTACTATTATTATCATCATCATCATCATCATCATCATCATTGCCATTGTCATTGTCATACCGTGTTAATTAATCATACTGATTAAGGATTTCTCTCTTTATGCACTTTTCTTACATTTTGTGTCAGATTTTAGTTTCCGGTTCATTATACCAGTATACTGCTTGGTTTTCTCCTTGTATTTTTGGTTTCTGTTGTGTCAGTTTACGGTTTCCGGTCCATTATACTGAATTAATGGTTATCGCTTATTGTACTGGATTGGATTTTTTTCTTCTGTTGATTACTTGTTACATCTTTTGTATAGTAATGGTTTTAGGCCTAACAAAATCGGCATTTGTACAAATCTAATGTTGTACAACTCGAATCGTTCATAACCAGTATCATTAAATTGAATAAAAACCGATCCAGTGGGAGTAATGATTCAGAATACAATCAAGCATTAGTTATTTTAACTCTGGTTTGAATCGTTTTGGTTTAATGCTACTTAGACAACAGCTAATGGAAATAATTCTCGCTGATAGTAATCAGCTTCTATGCTGTTTATGCTTTTATTCTTTTAACAATAAGCATTTGTAGAAATTGGGTCAAAAATTCAGTTAGGATAATATTAGGACGAGCAGTAGCATTAGGGGCCTGCAGCATTAGAAATACCAGCATAAGTAGTAGCAGCAGCATTAGAAATAACAGCATAAGTAGTAGCATCATTAGTAGTAACATCTTTAACAATAATAACAGCATTAGGATCAATAGCATTTGTAGTAACATCTTTAGCAATAACAGCATTAGGATACATACCATTAGGATTAATAGCTTTAGCAACAACAGCATTAGTATTAACAGCTTTAGCAATTACAGCATTAGAATTAACAGCTCTAGCAGCAACAGCGTTAGGAGCAAAAGTATTAGCAGTACTAACAGCTTTAGTAATAACAGCATTAGGAGCAATAGCATTAATGGTATAATTAGCATTAGAAATAGCAGCATTAGTACAGTATCAACATTAGCAACAACAGCATTAATAGTAACAGCAGTCGTACAGTAATGGTAACAAAATTAGTATCAGCAACATTAGAAATAACAGCATTCGCAACTTTTAGCGAAGATCAGAAAGGAAGAGAGAAATTTACACATTTGTTACTCGCGTCTCGCTGCATTTAGATTTCCTCTCCATTAATATTAGCGAACTTGTAGCCAACGTGGCACGCGTACGACACACGAGAGTAAAAGTATATTTCTGGTCTCTCTGTGTATATGTGTACATTCAGGAACAAAATTGAATTAAAGAGACAGGTGGTGTAGGTGTATTTATATCGAGAGAAAGAGAGAGACAGAGAGAGAGGTTCTTAAGGGAATTTGCGCGCATATTTCTTTACCGTCTGGCATTCATTCATTCTGTCACCAATGCTTTTCTTCTATGAATAGCCGCTATTTAAAGGACACCCGGCGAGATTTCTAATGGTCTCCTTTAATACCATACACATCCAAGTTACAGTATAGGTTTACGATCTCCTCTTTCTCCCACCCTTCTGGATTTCTCAGATTCCTTTTTTTTCCCCAATTTCTTTCATTTCTCTCCCTTCATTCAAAGTTTACCCCATAATAATGCGGGGTAAACTTTGAATGGCACGCCGACTTCTATGGTTTATACATGTATACTCTTATTGCTACATTGGGTTTTGTATTTGCTATTGAAACATTCAAGGGTGAATTCACAGTGTGCCTTCTTTTTAACATTGTTACAAGTGACAAGTCTTTTCATTCAGGTGTTTCTATTAGATTTTCGCACTATGACAAATAAAAAGAAATCGGATAAGTGACTTGTCACCCAGTTTGACGTAAATTAAATAACGTTTCTTAGAAACAAAAAAAAATTCCTTAATTCTCTTTGGATTTGGAGTGGAAAAATAAATTCGGGAAGGGAGAAATGGAGAACCAATGGGAGAGAGGAGTCAATGCATTCGTTTAGATGAGAGAGGAAGGAAGATGGGCGAAAAGAGAGGATTTGATATTCCTCCCCCGGGGGTAGAAGACGAAATGGCACAGTAAGTAGAAAAGGTATTTTCTCGATCGTCATTGACGATGGATTCAATGGAATTGCCAAGTTTACAACGAGGGACGTTTGACTTAACAACACTATTTCGAGTGAAGCTCTCTCTCTCTTTTCTCTTCATCGATAACGATAATGGAGTTCTTTTGGGAGCAGCTGCCATGTCTTCTCCCTTCCCTCCCACTAATTCTCCGAGTTAACCTTCAATTTTCGAAATAAGAGGTCGAACCTTATTTTGATTTTCAAATAAACAATTTTTTTTACATTTCATCATTTTTATAAAATCAAAATAGAATTAATGTGTTTGCAATCACAATTTTGATTTGATTCTAGAAAATCTGTGGATTTTCCAGATCTTCAAATAATGTTTATTTTACGGATTTGATAATTTTCGAATTGAAAATTAAAACCTATAAAGATTGTATTAACTTCATTTTTAATATTGTCGTGACAAATAATGGTGCTACCATTATTCCTGCAACCTGCAGTGTCATTCGAACAACAATGATTATCGTTCATAAATCTTTTTGCTGCGACGCAGTCTTTTAAAGTCTTATTTGTCACGAAACTTCCAAGACCTGATTTTGTTGGCTCTTATGGTAATTTTATGATAATGCCTCTTTTTAGAAGGAAAATTTGTCTCACTGGGAAAATCTCTATATTCCCTCTTCTCTTTTTCAAATCTAACGGTTCTCTCTTCTAATCCTCCTTTTATTGGAAAAAATCCAAACTTTGAAACAAAATTGATTTTATTAAAACCGATTGTCTAATATCGAATAAATATTCACTTGAGTTAATTATCTTCTTGAATAAAATAATTTAAATCCCAAAAAACGTTTTCCTTCAATCGAATAAGTTTGAATGATAATTTTTACCGAAATATGATTATTTTTAATTGTAGTGGAGAATATAGTTTGCGAGGGGAAATATTATCGAGAATGGTATTATATTGAGTCCTTCGGCCGAAGGTTAAACGCAAGATTCGCCGTTATTCCCGTAACGTAATCGCAAGAAGTTCCTGGTGGTTTGTTGAGGTTCAATGACTGGCGCATTAAAAGGCGACTGAGCTCTATATATATATAAAATGCCCGTGTGCATTATCGTTCTTCTATCGTATAAAATGTGGCTCAATGCGAACACGATTCATTGGGTCAATGAAGCGATGCGAAGCTCTCTTTTTTCCAACTTTGAAAACGGTAGTCGAATCAACTTCCGGGTGTATTGTATTCCCTCGACGGTTATATATACATTACATATGATCGAATTCTCTTGTAATTGCTTCAGTTGGTAACCTCGAAATTGTGGTCAAGAGCGTACTTCATTTCCCCAAGAACAATACTCGCCACAATGCATTTTGCAATTTCTGCGGTCTCCATATACTCCCTTCCACCGAAATATAACAGCGTTTCAAAAACTGATTTTTATAATATTCAAGAAGTGAATATTTATTTACTTACCCGGGAATATTATTAATTTTCGAAATTTTCCTAAAGTTCTCCGAATATTTTTTAATTTATAAATAGATAAAATTAGTTTATTAATAAATTAATAAATTAATAAATAAATAAATCACTAAAGATGATTTCGTTAAAAAGGTCAGTGGTATAAGGTATTTTTTCTTGAGTCGAGATTTTAAATAAGAATTTATTTGGAAAAGAAGAGAATTCTAATCTTGAGATTCAATATGGAGACGGTTCTCTCCACCTGCGAACGTCAAGGTCACCGCTAGGTGGCAGTTCAGTCCCTTCTTGGAATTTTTCCCGACCTCTGGTGGTGACCTTGACGTTCTCAAGTGGAGAACTTGAGCCACCATTTTTTCCCTCAAGAACTTCAGAAATTAAATAAAACATTCGTTTTTTTGTCTCAATTTGATATCTGCAGAAAAATTATAAGAAAACAAAATTATTCGAACTAAATCTCCAGAAGAAATTCAGTTTCAGAAAAATAAAAATAGAAAGTGAAAAAGGCATTAAACTGGAAAAAAGAGATCTGAAAAAAAAATTCTAAAATGGCATATTCGGATAAAATTGATTTCGTGATGTTAATAAAAATTCAAGGATTCCAGTGTAAAAAGGAAGGAAAATGCAATTGAAGGTAAACTCGGTGTAACGTATGAAAGTTATAAAAAAAAGGTACCTCGAAAAAATTCATTATTTGTTTTACGGTCGGGGAGTTAAAATTTTTTTTTTTACTCTCCTCGCCATAGGCATATGCGAAAACCGTAAAAGCCTCTCACATCGATCGCGAGGGAGGTCTGCTGACATAAAAAAAAAAAAAAAAATTGTTTTCGCATGCATCTACATGAAAAGGGCGATACTTGTATTCATGTATTCCAAGGAGTGTAAAAGCATTAAGTACACACTTTTTTCTTTCAAGTCTTTTAATTAAGCGTGTAGGAGAAAAAAAAACAACAACAACGACAAGAAGAATAAGAAAAGAATATAATTAGTGTCAATAATTGTTTGTAATTAGTTATTATTTTACAATAATTGAGATTATAATTTTACAAACAATTTACAAATATTAATTTACCTTCTTTTTGCAAATAAGTAAATAAATAAAAAATAGAAATTGAGTTCTTAATGAGAGATAAAAATTTATTGATAAAATAAATAAATACTGTTCCAGTAAAAAAAAATTAGTTTTTAAATAAATAAAAAAAGTTCTCAGTGTTTAAATAAATCAGTGTTCAGTGTTTGAATAAATGAATTTTCTTTTTCGAAAAAGGAGTAAAATTGGAGGGAGGGAAAAATAGGAAAAAATTGGAGTAATCTTTTTTTTGGTTAATAGGAGTTAGAAGAGGGGGGGGGGGGGAAGTTGTAATTATGGTAGTGAAACACGAGCCATTGACTCACTGGTCATTGTTCTCTCGGCTCGGTAGGCTTGCTAATATGACTCGGGTGCGACGTACACACGCACGACCACCCACGCATCTTGACGACGGCCGTGGATTGCTAATTAACGATGACCGAACCCCATTGCATTATTGTCTTGCAACGTATAATACCAGCAACGACCCACCTGTCTCTCTAGTAGAGAGCGCGTTGCAGCTGCAATTCACACAATGTAGAGACGCACTTTACAAGTGTGCCCCGATGCAAGTTTATATAGAAACATCAATAACAAGATAACAAATGCGAGGTGCGTACCTAACGCATGTTGAACTAATATCTAAATGAATCGAACTCTCTCCCTCTTTCTTTATATTTCTCCCTCTCTCTCTCTCTCTCTTTCCTTGACTCTGTTTCTATTTTTTTTATCTACTATTTGCATTTTTTATTTTTATCAGGGCTCGAACCAATGAAAGTAATTAAAAATACGGACTTTAAGGGCTAAAAATTAATTAAAAATTAAACAAATTCATAAAATAATAATAATAATAATAAAAAATCCTTTACTCTCTTTCTATATTTTTTTTCTCTTTACTATTTACATTTTTTATTTTTATCAATAAGGCTCGAACCAGTGAAAGTAATTAAAAATACGGACCAAAAATAAATTAAAAATTAAACAAAATCGTAAAATAATATAAAAAATAAATAATAATAAAAAATCCTTCACTCTCTTTATATATTTTTTTCTATCTACTATTTCCATTTTTTATTTTTATCAATAAGGCTCGAACCAGTGAAAGTATAATTAAAAATACGGACCAAAAATAAATTAAAAATTAGGGGCCGTCCATAAATTACGTAAGTCACTTTTTTGGAAAATTTGACCACCCACCCCCCTTTGTAAGATTTTTTACATACATTAGCGCCATTTTTTCTACGGTTCGTAAGATTTAGCAGACCCACCCCTCCCCCCAAAATGTCTTACGTAATTTATGGACGACCCCTTAAGCACATTCATGAAATAATAATAATAAATAAAATAATAATTTATTTATTTATTCATAATTAACAGGACAAGCCCTTTCGTACAGAAAATACTAATAATAATAACATTCATAAAAATTAAAATTAAAAAATTACGGACCAATTACTGACAAAAATATAACTAGTCCAAAAGTCAACTAAGAGAACATTTTACTTAAAATTATGAATTAAATTTTGTCATAAATTTTTATAATAATTAAAGATGACCGAGTGATAAAATCATTATCAATTCAATTTATTATTTACAAGAATTTTTAACTAAAATTCATCTTTAAATCGATTATTTCTAATAATTTACAAAAAAGTTCTTTGACAATTTTCAAATCCAATTTGTTTATATATAATAAAAACTTCAAATAATATTTTTAAAAAATCACAATTAAACTTTTTCGAAAAAATTCATTTCAAAATTCAATTATTTACAAATATTCACATTATATTGCTTTCAATATTTAATTATTATCTAAAATTTTAACTGAAATTCATTTTTAAATCAATTTTTATTAGAAAATTCTACGAGAATTCAATTATTAATTTAAATACAAAAAGAACAATTTATTGAATAATTGCATGTTTTTTAAAATTGAATTCTTATAGAGAATTTTATCAATAAATTTTTAAATAATTGAATTCGTTTGACGAATTTTAATAAAATTTTTAATAATAATTATACATTTATCGAGAAATTTGGATTAAAATTGTATTAAAAATACATAATTGAAATTCTGCAATGAGTTTTATTATTTGTGAAAATAATTGAATCCCTAAGAAGAATTTTTCTATTTATGAATAACATTTAATTTTTGCGAAGAATATTATTATTCTTGAAAATAATTGAATTTCTGCAATAATTTGTAATTTTTCCAAAATTAAATTTTATTTTCGTGTTTTTGACTAAAATTTATCTTTAAATCCAATATTTTCAATAATTTTTTTCATTTTAATTAGTAAACTTTACTAAAAAAAAATAGTAGAAATAACTATTTATTAGTAAAATTTACTAATTCAAAAGCAAAAAGTCAGTCACTAATATTCAAATTAGTAAATATTTTTACTCATTCAAATTTAGAGGGTTCGTAAATTTTTCAATTAAATATATATTTTATTTATATTTAAATATATTGTTATCAATTAAATATATTGTTAGCTAAAAAATGAAAAATTTCGATTTTCAATGATTTTAATTTGAACCTTTTGCAAAATTCAATTATTTCCACATATTCACGTAAATATTGCTTTTAATATTCAATTATTATCTAAAAATTTAACTGAAATTTTTTTTAAATCAATTTTTCTTAGAAAACTCTACTAGAATTCAATTATTAATTTAAGTACAAAAAAAACAATTTATTGAATAATTGCATGTTTTTTAAAATTGAATTCTTATACAGAATTTTATCAATAAATTTTTAAATAATTGAATTCGTTTGAGAAATTTTAATAAAATTTTTAATAATAATTAAATTTATCGAAGAATTTAATTAAAATTTTTTTTAAAAAATAATTGAAATTCTGCGATGAGTTTTACTATTTATGAAAATAATTGAATTCCTAAAAAAAATTTCATTCTATTTAGAAAAATAATTGAAACCCTGTAAAAATGTTATTATTTATATAAAAATAATTGAATTATTTTGCAAAGAAATTTATAAAAAATTTGCAAATAATTGAATTTCTGTGAAATTTTATTATTTTATGAAAATAATTAAAGGTTTTCGCAGAATTTTATTAAATTTTGTTTAAATAATTCAATTATTTTGGAAAATTTTATTAAAATAGATATTAAAAATCATTGAATTCGAGGAAAATTTTTGAAAATAATTGAAATTTTGCCAAGAATTTTATTACAAATTTTTAAAAATAATTGAATTTTAGAGAAAAATGTTATTATTTCTAAAGATAATTGAAATTTTGACGAGAATTTTTTGAAATTTACGAACATATTTGAATTTCTTCTAAGAATTTTATTACTTTTGAAAATAATTGAATTTCTGCAATCATTTGTATAATTTCTCTAAAATTCTCGTACAATTTACAAACTTTTCGTCTTTTCTCAATCAAATTACGGACTTGTAACTTTTTATCAAAAAGACTTACTTTTACGGTATTTTCGAATTGTTTTTAAAAACGTTTTTTTTTTTTTTTGCTGTAATATTTCTAAAAAGACGGGAAACTCGGTAATTTTTTTTATTTTTTTTTGGAAATTGACAAGACTGGGAAAAATTTTTTTTTTCTAAATAAAAATACTTTCATGTAACTAATAAAATTCCTCTCTTTCTGTTACAGGTACGTACACAGCATTTATACAATTTGAAGTGTCCTTTTACAATCACCAATAAACGTGAGTCAGTAAAATTTTTATTTCAACGTGTAGCAATGAATTTTAAATTAATTTCGATTTTTTTTTGGTTTGAAATTGAAAGAACAATTCCAATTACTGAAATAATGGTATAAAAAGATATAAATATAATATAAATTTTTCCCCCTCGTAATAAAAATCGCCCTTGTTTAATATATATGATAATATAATTATATCCGTTTATTATATGTAGGTATTATAATACTCTCTATAAATATCGAATACGAAAGTATGGGAAATGAAAATTGCAGTTTAAAAAGCGTGTATAATTTGACACCTTTCATTGAGTACATATGTATACATGATATGCGGGTTTTTATTATTATTTTTTGTTCCTTTTTGCGAATATATGCAGAATTATTAGTTGTCTCTCGTGACAAAAGGTGTTTTACGGCTGTTTATTATTTTATTTTTTTTTTTTTTCTCCCCTCATATAAACAAGAAGTATAAAGTCCTGTTTGTAAGTTGGAGAAACGCAGGTGTCAGTTGAAATTGGAGCACCTTGTAGCTACGTGTCTTATTTGGAAGTTCCCGACAAGAGGGATACAAACGATTTGTAGTATATCTCTCTCTTTCCAACTATATACCATCGCGAATATATTTTTCTCTCTAAAAATCTAAAGCGCAATCGTATTTTTTTTCGGACTTACAAAACCAATTCTCCCGCACATATGCGATATATATTCTTCTTTTTAGCCGTGAAATTGAAACAATAGAATGTAGAAAGCAAAAAATAATGGGAAATAAAATAAAAAAATAAAAAAAAAAAATTAATGGAAGTGCCTAAATAAATAGAGTGAAATTATAATTTCATTCTATTTATTTTGAAATTATAATTTCACTCTACTTATTTAGGCACTTCTATTAATTTTTTTTTATTTTTAATAAGTAATAAAATTTTGAATAAGTAAATAAATATGTTATTTATTTAAAATATTTATCGTACTAACATATTTATTTAAAATGTTTATCATATTATCATTTTTATTTGTAATAAATATGATAATTAGAAATTATGATAAATGTCATTAAAATAAAATGAACGAATTTCTGGAAATTTTGTGGAAAATTTCCGGAAACCATTCTGGAATGTTTGCCGGAAGTGACTTCCGGAAATCCTTCCACATGAGTAAATTAAATTAAAATTAATTTAAAATAATATTAAAATAAAATTCCGCGGGCAAAAAAAGATCAAACTTTTTTTTTTAAAAAAACCGACTTTTTTTTTATAAAAACCATTCTCAAGGGAACCGCTACTTTCATTGAGAAAAAACGAAAAACTAAAAATGAAAAAAGAAAAGAGTTTCTTGATCCAGGTAGCATCTAAAGTGGCGATTATCGACCTTTGGTATAGTAATCCGTCGGAACAGCGCTTGGATGAACACACAGAGAGAAAGAGAGAGAGAAGGCTCTGGGTGAAAATTTTTGCAAAAATCGCCCCTGAGCACGCGAGTCACGTAAGAGCCCACTGCGCGCTCTACAGAATCCAGGAATTAATACGATTCGACGGGTTGTAGTATACCGCGCGTCTCGTCTGATCTTATACTCTCGAGAAAATACCGACATTTCTAGTTTTTTTTTCTCCATTTTTTCTTTATTCTGCTCCCTCTGAAAAAAAAATAAAATAAAAAAAAAGAAATTTCTTGACTATATATGCACGAGGTGTCGCGCGCTGTCTTTGAAAATAAACACGTACACGAGGACTCGGGTGTCTTATATAAGCCACCTAGTGCGAAACGAAACGAAGACAGTCATTCTCAACATCAAGAAAATTTTTTCCCCCTGTCCATATACATATATAGCTTCTCCGTATTCTACACAAGTCGAGTACATATTTACTTGGTTTATTATAAAAATTGTTTTAACTCACGAGTCTCGAATTTTAAATTTTTTTGCGTGGGCAAAAATTGGCGGTGGTAATTAAGGGGATGTCAAAGTCGATGCGATTTTCCCATTGAAGCTCAATGCAAAAATCCAATCGACTTTGACATCCCCTTAACGATATTATTATTATTATTTTTGTTATTAAATTATAATTATTATTATTCATACTATTACTATTGTTATTATTATTATTATTATTACTTTGCAGTTTGCAAATTACAAAATTTTATATTTGAAAATATAAAGATTAATTTTTGAATAATTTCATATTCACAATTTAAAAAATTCTCTTTTTATAAATTTACGTAATCAATTATTCTTGTTTATTATTTTCAAAAATTTTCAGACTATTTTTCTCAAGTATTCAATTTTATTATTCTAATCAACTAATAATGTTCTTCGCGAGAATTCAATTATTTTTAAAAAATAGTAAAATTCTTCGCATGAATTTAATTATTTTTTTTTTTAATTTTAATCAAACTTTACGAAAGTTTTCAATTATTTTTTTTTTAATTTTTATAAAATATTTTCCCAAAATTCAATTCTTCTAATAAATAATAACATTCTTCGCAAGAATTCAATTATTTTTAAAAAATAGTAAAATTCTTCGCAGGAGTTCAATTATTTTTTTTTTAATTTTTATAAAATTTGCCCCTAAAATTCAATTCTACTAATAAATATAATATTTTTCTAAAGAATTCAATTATTTTCATTTTTATAAATAATAAAATTATTCTTCTCAAAAGTTCAATTACTTTCAATGCAATTCTAATAAAATTTCTCAAATGTGTTCAATTATTTTTAAAAATTGTAATAAAGTTTTTCTAAAAAAGTCAATTATTGATAAAAAAAAAATTCGACAAAATTCTTTGTAAATTTCAATTATTTATATTTTCAATATTTTCAATTAAAATTATTTTTAAAAAAACTACATTATTTTCAAGAAATTCTTTTAAAAAAATGAAATACTCTTAAAAGAGTATTTAATATAGTCTTAAAAGAATTAAATTTTTTATTAATAATTTTATTAAAATTTAATAATAAAAATTATTAATTGCTATTGCTAATACACACGAATATGTTGAAAATTTAAAATATATTTTAAATATATTCTCAAAAAGCGCGACTTTCTTTACTTATTTTAATAAGAATTCAAATTTTTTCTACTCTTTTTCCCCATATTTGGCAATAAAATACTAAATTACTGAAAAAATTCCATTTTTAAATTAAAGAAGCTTTTAAAATTCTTCGTAAGATTCAATTACTTCCAAAATTTTCAATTAAAATTATTTAAAAAAACTACATTATTTTCAAGATATTCTTAAAAAAAAATTAGATATTTACGAAAACTCTAATAAAATTGTTTAAAAGAATTTAATTTTCTATCAATAATTGTAATAAAATTTAATAATAAAATTATTAATTACTAATAAACAATATTATTTTGAAAATTTAAAATTAATTCTTTATAAAATTCAATTACTTTTAAAATTTTCAATAAATATTATTAAAAAAATTCGATTATTTTCAACAATTTTTGATAACAATTTTTAAAAGAATTCGATTATTTAAACAAATTTTAGTAAAATTTTTTCAAATAAATTCAATTATTTTCAAAAATTTTGTTAAAATTTTTTAAAAGAATTCGATTATTTAAACAAATTTTAGTAAAATTTTTTCAAATAAATTCAATTATTTTTAAAAATATTGATAAAGATTTTTTATATAAATTAACAAAAATATAAATTTTATTTGTCAATAAAATACTAAGATTCCTGAAAAAAAAATTCAATTTTTAAATTAAAAAAGCTTTCAAAATTTTGATTTTGAATAATTAAATTTAAAAAATATGAAAAACTTATTTTTTAGAAAATGTTTAATATTCAAACTCAGTAGAAATTAGTTTAATTTTTGAATAATATAAAATTGAAAAATTTTGTAAATAAGCGAAATATTGGCAAATTTAATTTTAAAATATTGAATTTTAGACTTAAATAAATTTTCTTTCAAATAATCGAATTTTCAAACTTTCTTAAAATTACTGAAAATAATTGATTTGGAGAAAAATTTCTAGTTATGAAAAATTCTACTAAAATAATTGAATTTTAGAAGAATTACAGTTTTAAGAAATAATTTTTTTTAGAAATAATTACATTTTAAAATATGGCAATTGTTAAAAAAAATTAATTTTTATGAAAAAATAGATAAAATAATAATAATAATGAAAAAAAAAAAAAAAAGAAAAATTGTAGAAAGAGAGGAAAAAGTTTTATACTCGCAATGGAAGGGAAAATAAAAAGTGCATTAAAATTGAAAAAGGCAATTAAAATTGTCACCAATGAAACACTATTTCACTGATATGAGTATTTAAAAACAAGAATGAATGCAATGGCGTGCGGATAAAATGTAATTAAACTGCCGAGTATAAATAGTGCATAACAGTTTATAAGGTTGTTTTAATTAATAGAATCAAGTACAGTTGGATATCTATATGTATAAGACAGAGAATATATAACGGGAGATGTAAGAGACTGCTCGTTAGATGTTGAAGGCAGAGAGTGAGAAACGGAGAGAGAGGAAAGAAGTTAGACAGAAAAATATACAAATGGATAAAGAGAGAGATAAAAAGAGTCAAAAATATAAAAAGGGGTAAAGAGAGAGAGAGAGAGAGAGAAAGAAAGTGGAAAAAATATAGAAAGGGATAAAGAGAGAGAAGGAGGAAAAAAGAGAGAAATGGATAAAGAGAGAGAAGGAGGAAAAAAGAGAGAAATTGATAAAGAGAGAGAAGGAGGAAAAAAGAGAGAAAGGAATAAAGGAAGAGAAGGAGGAAAAAATATAAAAAGGGATAAAGAGAGAGAAAGAGGAATAAAGAGAGAAGAAGGAAAAAAGATAGAAAGAGATAAAGAGAGAGAAAGAGGAATAAAGAGAGAAGGAGAAAAAAAGATAGAAAGGGATAAAGAGAGAGAAAGAGGAAAAAAGAGAGAAAGGAATAAAGAAAGGGAAGGAGGAAAAAATATAAAAAGGGATAAAGAGAGAGAAGGAGGAATAAAGAGAGAAGGAGGCAAAAAGATAGAAAAGGGTAAAGAGAGAGAAAGAGGTAAAAAGATAGAAAAGGGTAAAGAGATAGAAAAGGATAAAAAGAGTGAAGGAGAGAGAGAGAAATTCTGGTGTAAGAGAGATTAGTCGAATCGAGTTTACAACGGATGAGCGTTGAGCTTTTAACCCGTGACTCCTCGCATGCATGCATGCCACTCTCTATATATTCCTTTGGTTACCATTATGGCGTTAAACTAAAACCGCGCGCGCGTGGGTAGAGGGCGCGCAAAATACGATTAAAGCATGCGACATTGAAAAGACAAGGCGCGCGCTCGAGCAAATTGTGTGGAGGAGAAATTTTCGTCTTTCTTCGTCGCCAGGAAACGTCGCGTCGCCTTTAATCGAAAAGCATTAAGATTTAAGGACGCGGAGTTGCAATAAATTGCGTTTACCTCCCGAGGCGCTATCGATTCGATATATGTAGGCAAAAGGACCGTTCAAAATAATGGCCCCCAACGAGTGCTAAAGGCGAACCGCACAGAAATTACTCACACGCCCATCTCGTGGGCAATGCTCCTCGATCTCAATCACGCAACTGATATCTCATCGTCAGAATATATATGTGTGTATGTGTGTGTGTGTGTGAATAAATACTTGGTATGAAAATTTTTTCTGTAAATCTGTAGGAAAATCATTTTTTATCGACCATTCATGTTTGACGGGTGTAAAAAAAATGATTGGGGACTTGATGTCCCCAATCATTTTTTTTCCACCCGTCTAAATTATCGAAATTAATATTTAGCTGCTTTTTTCCTTAATTACTAATTTTTACTCTAATTACTAAATTCCTTTAGCAATTTTTACCTTAATTTCTAATTTTTACTCTAATTACTAATTTTCCTTAGCAATTTTTCCACCTTAATTATTAATTATTTCCATTACAATTTTTACGTTACAATCTAATTTTTACCAAATTTCTAATTATTACCTTGGAAATTTTTCCAAATTCTTACCATAGTTACTAATTTTTCCCTTTTTGCAAAATTATTTAAAAATTGCAAAGATAATTATTAGTAAGTAAGGTAGAAATTATTAAGGTAAAAATTCCCTTAGCAATTTTAGAAACCAAACGTTCCATTAGAAAATAATTTTTGACTTTAAAATTATGTTTACCTAATTTTACTTTAGCAATTTTTACTTTTAGAAACTAAATTTCTAGGGTAAAAATTTCCAAGGTAATAATTAGAAATTAAGGTGAAAATTAGTTTCTAATGTGAAAATAGCTAAGGAAATAATTAATAATAATGAAATTAAAAATTTATAAGACAAGGTAAAATTTGCTAACGAAAAGAATGTTAAGGCAAATTTTAGTAATTAAGGTAAAAATTTCTTAGGTAACAATTGCAGAGGAAAAAATTGTTAAAAGAAAAATTAGTAATAAAGGTATAGTTTTTAAGGTAAAAATAATCAATTAAAGTAAAAATTTAAGAGCTAAGAATTAAAAAGGTAAAAATTGCAAAGGTAAAAATTAGTTTCCAAAGAGAAAATTCCTAAGACTATAATTTATAAGGTAAAAGTTGCTGAGGTACAATTATTAATTATGGTAAAAATTTAGTAGGTAAAAATTGCTAGGGAAAAAATTAGTTATGAAGGTTAAATTTTTAATTTAATACTGATCAATTAGAGTAAAAATTAAAGAGGTTAGAATTGAAAAGGTAAAAATTACAAAGATAAAAATTACAAGAATAAGAATTAAAAATAATTAATTAAAATTACCAAAATTACCAATTAAGGTAAAAATTCTCCATAAAAATAAAAATTTTTACTTTACAAACTAATTTTTACCTTGGTAGATAATTTTTCCTTACTTATTAATTATTACCTTAGCACTTTTTTGAATGATTTTGCAAAAGGAAAAATTAGTAATTAAGGTAAGAATTAGTTTCTAGGGTAAGTGATTCCAGGGTAAAAATTTGAAATTAAGCTAAAAATTAGTTTCTAAAGTGAAAATAGCTAAGGAAATAATTAATAATTAAAGTAAAAATTTGTAAGATAAATATTAACAAGGTAAAAATTGTTAAAGGAAAGATTGTTAAGGTAAAAATTAATTAGCTAGCAATTGCTAAGGAAAAAATTGTTAAAAGAAAAATTAGTAATGATGGTAAAATTTTTAAGGTAAAAATGAACAATCAGAGTAAAAATTAAAGAGCTAAGAATTAAAATGGTAAAAATTATCAATTGAGGTAAAAATTAGTTTCCAAGGAGAAAATTCCTAATAAGATTTTAATTAATGAGGTAAAAATTGCTGAGGTAAAATTAATAATTATGGTAAAAATTGAAAAGGTGAATATTATCAACTGTGGAAAAACTTGGGAAGGTAAAAAAAAAAATTATCAAAAAATTTTTCCTCTCTCTCGTCTCCTTAACCTGATTGGCAATCATGGGAAAATTGTGGGAATACTGATCGATTTTAAACCCGGAAGAATCTCGGAATCAGTGATAGTCGCGCCATTCACTATCTGGTACGATTTACCGTGAAAGCTGTGCATCGCAATATCGATAGTTACCTCGGGGAGCATCGGGATTCTTTTTCTGGTTTTTTATTTTTTTATTTTTTTTTCTTCAATCTTTTTTCTCTCTTATATACATTCGTTCACGACATTCGTCACTCGATCACATCTCAGATCGTGATCTTTCAGTCGATAAACATCAGTATCAAACATTCGAGATTTACTTTAATTAACAGGCACTTTGACCTCAGAAATTCCTTTCCATTCGTTTCCAATCTCTTATATTGCCATCCTTTATTTCCTTCTTCTAAAAACAATTCCACTTTTTCTCTCTTAAAAAAAAAAAAAACAAAAACAAAATCAAAAAGACTTGAAAAAATGTTTTGCAAAAACTTGATTGAAAAAAATAATCTCTTCGAAATACCGATCTCTATAAAAAGACAATTTTTAATAACACAGTGTTCTTGAAAGTATCAAATTGATACTAAACTGGATGAAATTAATATATAAAAAATTTTGATTTGATTTTTTGATTTGATCCACATTTTTGGTATCTTGTTGCAATTTGCGATCTTAATATATAGTGAAACGAGAAATAAAAATTTTGCACAAAACTAGAGATTTTTTTTCCACCAAGGATAATTGGTTTCGCATAATCATTTCTTGTTTAGGTGGCAAATTGAATGGGTGATTTTTTTATTTTTTTTTTTGATCGAAGAAATTCTCGATGAGGTGTTGTATATGAGTGATGAAAGAAGAGTTTAAATGATGTGCGCGCGTGTAAAAGTAAAAAAAAAAAGAAAAGAAAAACTAGATAAATGCGTAATCACTTTTATTAGATCATTATACAATACGTATGGAGGTAGACGGAATCTTACTTAAATAGCAATTTGTCTTCCAACGATGTGAATATTTAACATCGAAGCGATACAATTTAAGTGGAGCAGATATAAGATTTTCTCAGCTTCGTCTTCTATATCGGTACACTTGATCTGGCATTATTACCAACAACTAGCAGTCATTTTTCTTCCGACACGCTGCACCGATCAACTATTCGATTATCCACTTCTTCTACTTCTTCTTCTTCTTCTTCTTCTTTTCCACCGCACTAATCATCTCATGGAATGCATCTAAGTGGAAATAAGTCTTCTATATATATATAGATAGAAGTGAAAAAAGTAAAATCCAATTCGAAAAATTATCAAAACAATTTTCATTTAGTTCTTATCTGATGCTTAGTTTTGTCGGGTTTAGTCATTTTTATCTTGGGAATTTTTATTTTTATGGAGAATTTTCACCTTAATTGATAATTTCGGTAATTTTAATTAATAATTTTTAATTCTTACTCTTGTAATTATTACAAATTTTTCCCTAGTAATTTTTACCTAATAAATTTCTACCATACTTCAAAACTTTACCTTAGCAATTTTTACCTCATTAATTAAAATCTTAGGAATTTTCTCCTTGGTAACTAATTTTTACCATTTTAATTATTAGCTCTTTAAAAAGAGCTTTTTACTAAAGGTAAAAATTCAAAAAGTGGAAAAATAGAAAAGATTCATAACGGAAGGAAATTTTTTTTTTTTTTTCATAATTACATTCAATTTATGCACGATGCATTCATTATTATATATTTCTTATTTTCTCCGAGTGGATTAAAACAAAAGAATTGAATTTTTTTCCAGACGAGAAGTCAGTTAAAGGTGTACTGTAGAGGAAACACGTTGTGTACAAGTTCAGTAGTCGCGCGTTTGTTTCTGGCGAAAGGGATAAATATCGGAAAACATTCCACGAAGCGTAACGTCAACGAACGACGCCATTGTTGTCAGAATTATCTTTTCTTCTCTCTCTCCCTCTCTCTTGCTAAAATATCCAGGCTAAAAGTTTGTCTATTAATTTTGACTCTTGTTTTCTGGAAAATGAAAATGTTCACTGAAAAATGGCTTCTTTAGTTTCACATCTAGGTCATCTTTGTATTATATAGAATAGTTTATTTTAAGAATAAACGCTTATCGTTCTTTTATCTCCCGCTGCGAAATATATTATAATAGAGTGTAAAAAAAAGTATTAAAATATTTATTGCTGTAGGGTAGGGTGGGGCATTACTATTCGCGGGGCGTAACTATTCTTTGTCCTGGAGAGAAAACTATTCATCCGATTAAAGTTTTTTTTACACTGTATACTTGTCATGTGAAATGAACATTGTACGCCACATTTGAGCTTCTGGCGCCATCTATCATTGGAGTTAGGTACCCAAATGTGATTTTGATATACTCGCTTACTTGTTTTCACTCATTTAGTCTGCCATTGTAAATAGTGATAAACGGTCGGAAAAATTATCGGAAAAATTATTTCTAAAGTCAAATTTAGTGCTGAACACGAATATCATAATGGATTTTTGATATTCTATTGTTCAAAAATTTTACAAGTGTTTTTTCAAAAAATGGGCGGATGGGGCGTAACTATTCTTCCACTGATGACAGCAAAAACTACAAAACAGTGTATTTTTTTGTGTGTGCTTGTTTCTAGGTTAGAATTGTAAGAAATTGGAAGAAAAAAACCAGAAAAAATCCTCCAATTAACAAATTAATTTATATATTTTTTTAGTATTATATCATTAATAGCTGCAAGAATAGTTACGCCCCTCGTTTTTTTCGACATCAAAAAAATTTTTTTTTCGTAAAATCGCTGTAGTTCGGAACAGAATCGAGTTACAGCAAAATGATACATGGCAAAATTGTAGCTAAGAAGTCAAGCTTTCAAACGGTTCTACTCATTTTTTTATTTTTTTTTATATACATTTTATAGACTCAAAAATCCAAACAAGAATAGTAATGCCCCACCCTACCCTATTTATATAGAAGAAAGTATTTTAATATTTTTTTTCAGGAAAAATAAATGCTTTAGTATTTTTTTTTTGTAATTTTTAGTTTTTGTAAGGATATCAAATTGAGGAAAAAAACTTACGTTTTTTTTTGCCTCAATTTGATATCCTTACAAAAACGGTGAATTATCAAAAAAGAATAAAGAAGGAAAAAATATTTTTAATTGTATTCCAAAAGGTTTTTTTAATAGGTTCTATCAGTTTTTATCTCTATTCTATTCTATTTTATCGGTAATTTTTCAACTATTGTGTTCGAGGCGGATTTTTTAGTTTCTATTGTTTCCTTCTCTCTATTAATTCTTACTTCCCTAAATTATGATCGAAGGGAGTTTTTTTAGGTTCTATGAGTTTCTATCTGCATTTTTTTCAAATTTATTACGATCGAAATGATTTTTTAGTCTCAAGGATTTTTATTTCTATTTTACGATCTAAATAATTACGTTCGAAATGGATTTTCAGTTTCTATTCGTTCTTATCCGTATTTTGTCCGCATTAATTCCCATATTTTCAAAATACTTCGATTTTTCTTTATTTTTTCCCGTTTCTATACGTATTCTCGATTATTCATCAATATTTAAGTTCCAAATAATTTTTCATAGTTTTTTTCCTTTTTTATCCGTATTAATTCGAATATTTCCAAAATATTCCACTGCTGGCGATTTTTCTCCGCTTTTATCGGTTTTTGTCCGTAATCTCGAATATTTCTCTAAATATTTGAGTAATTTTTTGCAGTTTTTATCCTTTTCTATCCGTATTAATTTTTATATTTTCAAAATATTTTACTCCTGGCGATTTTTTTCGCTTTTATCGATTTTTATCCGTTTTCTCGAATATTTTTTTAAAATTTAAATTTAAAATAATTTTTTCTAGCTTTTATAGCTTTTTTCCTTTTTTATCCGTATTAATTCGAATATTTCCAAAATATTCCACTCTTCTTGTCTTTTTCTCCGATTCTTTTGGTTTTTATCCGTATTCTCGAATATTTCTGAATTATTACCTTCCAGATAATTTTCTACAGCTTTTTTTGTTTTATCCTTTAAGATTTTTTGAGATTTCAGTACAAATTCCAATAATTTTCCAAAAAAAAAAATGATTTTTCTTCTCCTACTAATAATCATGTTCGAAATGATATGTTCCTTCCTCGACTTCCATTCGTTTTTATCGGTATTCATTCCATTTCTAATGGTATATATATATAAAAAAAAGTCACTGACATAAAAGTGAAATAAAATACACGCGATTCGTCCCTGGAGAATATTGGCGAGGCAAGTGACGAGTGCAAATACGAGTTTCGAGTTGTAGGTTAAATGAAAAACTCTTGATTTCTCCAGAAAACGACTCTCTGCTCTTTTGCTGATTGTAAGTTGCAACTCTGACTCCGCGAAAGTAATAACAATAGTGTCGTACCTGCATTCCTTTAGCAATTCACTGTCGAGGTCTCTCAACACACATGTAAACTGCTGTTGTTGTTCCTGTTGTTGTTACTTTCTAGAAATGTAAAAGAAGATGCATTCGCGTGTGTGGGATTTTTTTCTATCCTCTCTCTTTCTCTCTCTTTCTCTATCCACCTACATTTCTGTATTGTAATATTTTTAGGTCGCAACCTCTGCGGATATTTTGCTCGTTTTTCCCTTTTTTCTCGTTTTTTATTTTTTCCCCGAGTATTTTTATTTTTTTTCTGTTTTTTTTGTTCTTTTTATTCGCTTTCTCTTTTTTTCTCTATTTCTTTTCTTGCTCCTTTTTCCTTTTCGCTTTTTTTTCTTTTGCTACTTTCTTTTTTTCGTATTTTCATCTTTTTTCTTATTTTCTCTTTTCTTATTCCTTTTCGCTTTTTTCCTTTTCTATTTTCTCCTTTTCGCATTTTCATCTTCTCTTCTTTTCCTTCTTTCTTTTTTCTTTTCGCATTTTTCCTTTTCTCTTTTGCTACTTTTTCCTGTTTTTCCCCCTTTTTGCAATTTATTTTCTCTTTTTCTGTTTCTCGACTTCTTTTTCCCTTTCTTTCTTTCTTTCTTTCATTTCCTCCTTCCCTCTTTTTCCTTTTTTCTCCACCCTTGTCTCAATTTTTGTTTCCCATTTTTTTCTCTCGACCTGGTTTTCTCTCTTTTTTTGCAGCATTATTTTTTCTTTCACCTTTCCTCGTTTTATTTATTTGCTTCCGCTTCCTCTTACGCCTTGATCCTCTCTCAAGTTTATATGTCTCGGTTCTTTTCTTCAGGCATGTATCTCCGACCCGTTTCTTGGGCGATGCTTGCCCCCGCGTGACCTCTGTGTACCTGATTTATAGTTTTTAATTTGAGTCTCATTTCAACCCCGAGAGCGCGGCAAAAAAAAAAGGAAAAGAAAAAAGAAGGTATCCGCGAGAAAATTCTGGAGCGGGCCGCGTCCAATCTTTTCGATCTTAAGTGGCCGCGCACTTCTACTTTTTCTCCTTCTCTCTCTCTCTCTCTTTTTCTGCTCTTTTTCACACCTCGAAATCAGCTCGAAGGAGTTAAGGGGATATACATCTCTGTCTCCACTATCCTTCTTCCTTGAAAATTCACTTTGAAACGAACAATACATCTTCAACCTGAGGTTTATCTGCTGACAAAATAAAATTTTTTTTGTTCTTTTTTTTGCAGGGGAAAAGGGCGACAATTAAAATAAATTAGCGCCAATTTTTAAATTTTCTTCTTGGAAAAATTAAATTGAAGAAATTATACTATTCATTAGTAAAAAAAAATTTACTACATAATTCAAAAGCATATTTGCATTTGAATTAGTAAATTCAGTCAGTTTGTAATTAAAATTCAGAGAAGAAAAGAAAGAATAAAATTCAAACAGAAAAGAAAAAATAATAAATATCGAAATAAATGATAATTTGCAAAAAGAGAATAAAAATAAAGAAAAAAAATTACCAATGGAACAAAAATATATTAAGGAAGTGAAAATCACGGAAATATATATTTCATTCGAGAAACGTGCGATGTGTGTTCCCTCTGGAGTTAAAATAAGGTCCCGTCAGCCCTTTTTCGTATTAATCTGTTCTTTTTCCCCGCGAGCGGTGAGCGGAAAATTTTCGCGTGTGCAAATGCCCATTTTAGGACACGAGTTCTTTTTCCCTGGAATAACTCTCTCATCGAGGAAACTTTTCTTTTTCTTCTTCTTTTTTTTTTCTTTCTTTCTTCCCTTTACTATATGACATCCAGCCAAGAAAGACTTTCGAGAACAGTGCGTATATAGGAGAAAACTGTCGAGAATCTTGGTAATCGTCGTTCCTGGATGATTACTGAGATCTTGGAACAAGTGTCGCGTTTTTAACCGCCTATATGGGAAGGCATTCTTTAACAGATGAGGTCCAAGTTTTTCAAGGCAAATATTTCACTTTTCATCCTTAGAAGTTGTATTTCAAACTTTTGCGATTTGGGAAAATTGCGAAAATAAATGAAAGGGAGAAAAAAAATTGCAGTGAAAGTTAAATAAATTAACTAAATTAATTAAATTCATTTAAAATTTTCATGATTCGTTTAAACCCTGAAAACATTAGGCACGTAAAAAATAATTGAAAATAAGTAATAATTTATTGTAAATAATTAGTAAAAAAAATCATTTATTGTAAATAATTAGTAAAAAAATATTTAAAAGCAGAACAATACTTATAAATACAGAGAAAAACATTAAAAGCAAACAATTTTAATTAGGACTTGAAAAAATAATTATCTAATTATTTTTAAATAATGAATTGAGAAAAATAATCATTCAATTACTTTTTAAATTTCTGATTAAAGAAAAGATAATTGAAACTAAAGAAAATATAAAAATATAAACAAATAAAATATAATTGAAACTAGAAAAATTGATAAAAAAGCGTAAAATAATTGAAAAAAAAACTTTAAAAGCAAAAAAACATAAAAATATGAAAAAGGAAAAAATAATTGAAAGTGGAAAAAATAAAATAAAAACCGTAAAATAATTGAAAAGGAGAAAAAACCATTAAAAACAAAAAATTATAATTTGGAATTGAAAACAAAATCATCTACTTTTTTAATTCTTAATTAAACAATAGAAAATTGAAACTAAAAAAATAATTAAAACAGAAAACTAATTGAAAATGGAAAAAAATAATAAAAACCAAAAATCTAGTTAGGAATTGAAAAGAATAATTAGAAAACAAAATTAAAAGCAGAAATATAAATATTGAAGCGCGAAAAAATAATTAAAAGCAAAAGAAAAAAAGATTTATTGTAGAAAAAATAATTTCAAAAAAAAAAATAATAATTGAAACTACGACAAAATAATTGCAAACAAGAGAAAATAATTGAAATCAGAAAAATAATTGGAAACAGAAAAATAATTTCAACTAAATTAACTAAAAACGAAAAAATATTTAGAAACAAAAAATAATTGAGCTAAAAAAATCACTTGATAGTTAATACAGAAAAAAAATTGAAAAAAAAATTAAATGCAGAAAAACTGAATTTTTTTTCAAAGAATAGAAAATATAATTTCTAAGTTTAAAAAATTTTCGTGTGTTCGACAAGTGATCGACAACGGCGATTTTGAAACGATAGTTTAAACGCTTTCCACAGTTTCATGCGGAAGCTGCCGGCGCCAAATTAATCTTCGGTTTTCACGGGATAACCCGGAGCAGTTTTCAACAAAAGTTCCTGTATAAAGCTGACGGTTGAACGTATCTTTCGAAACTCGTTCAACTTTACAGTGAAAATTTCAAAAGAAGAAGAAGAAGAATCCTTCGACTTTTATATTATATATATAATATCGTTATCTCGTTACGAAACATCTGTCAAACTATCCGGACTTTTGCCATCTATAAATAATTTCAAATTTTTCACTTTTCCCTCAAAAAAATATTCTGTAGAAAAATTTTCCTTGTCACTTTTCTTTTTATTCACTTTTTTTTCTTCTTTAATGCACAAAAAAATTGTGTCAACTTTCAATTGAACGACATATTTTTTTCAAATATTAATATTTTGGAAAATTATAGCCTCCAGTCGAGAAAAAAAAATAGAAACGAAAATATCTACTTTCGTTTTCAATTATTTCTTCCGTCAATTATTTTTCTGTATTTAATTATTGTTTTTCTTTTAATAATGTTAGAAAATAAATAATTGAAAACAGAAGAAATAAATAAATATTTCTTTTGTTTTCAATAATTTTCAATTTTGTTTCAGTTTTCAATTATTTTTCTACATTTAATTATTGTTATTCTATTTATAACATTAGAAAAAAAGTGATTAAAAACCGAAAAATAATTGAAAACAAAAAAAGTCGTTGAAAGTAAAACAATATAATTAAGAATTAAAAAATATAATTATAAACAAAAAATAATTCAAACTAAAAAAAATAATTAAAAGCTATAAAAAATAATTGAAATTAAAAAAAATAATTAAAAGCAACAAAAATAATTGAAAGTAAAAAAATAATTAAAAGCAAAAAAAGTAGTTGAACTAGAAAAAAATAATTGAAACCAAAAAGAAAATTAGAATCTGAAAAATAATTAAAAACAAAAATAATTCAATTAAATAATTGAAATTAGAAATAATTTCAATTATTTAATTCAATTATTTTTGTTTTTAATTATTTTTCAGATTCTAATTTTCTTTGAAAATTGAAATTAGAAATAATTTCAATTATTTAATTTAATTATTTTTGTTTTTAATTATTTTTCAAATTCTAATATTCTTTGAAAATTGAAATTAGAAATAATTTCAATTATTTAAAAAAAATCACAATTGCAGTATTACGAACAATTTTTTTTCCCATGCACACAGCAAATTTTTTCCCTCGCAGTAAAATTCTAAAAACAAAAAAAGTTTTTAGACAAAAAAAGAGGATAAAAAAAGACCAAAAAAAAAAAAAAAAAAATGACAAAAAAAACCTTTTATCTGAACCGTAACAATATGGAATCTCGGCATATTTTTCAATGTGGACAATTTTTCTCTCAATTTTTCATTCAGTTAGTAGAACAGTTATTTTACTGGTATAAAAAGAGGAAATCGGATTTAGCAGAAAAAATTTTTTTTTTTTTTTTAACCATGAAACTTGGCAAATATGTAAACTAAAAGAATTAAACATTGAAGCATTGTTCATTTTTAGTGAAAACAAGTAAACAAAAAAAAAATGTTATTTTACCAAAAAGAAAAAAAAACAGTAGATGCGCATTTGATTCCAGTAGGGCAACTTTATGAGAGAAAATATATATATATAGAATATGTTGATTGCTGTATATAAAAAAAATACGGCATGCATTGGGATTTCAGCATCGTTGAGGATTTTCTACATGTTGCTAATTGAGTTTGCCTACGAGTTTCCACAACGCGCGTCATAAGCAAATCCGCTTTTATTCACTTTAAATGGAGTTTGAAATTCGACTTCAATGCTGGATGCTTGTTGAATTTTACAAGTTCCCTCGACGACGGTTTTTTTCTTTATATATGTATGTGTAAGGCATATGCTTTATATATGTGTTGAATGTGAAATACGAAGGTGCAAACGCAGTTGGTTTCTGAAAAACGAAAAGAATAAGTAAAAATGTCTAAACTATAACGGACCGAACCAATATTTTCTTGGGGCACGTGCGTGAAATATAGTCGAGCGGGGAAATTAGTGTGTTCGCTTTTTTCTTTCTTTTTTCTTTTTTTTTTGAATTACTCTCGGGAAAATGGCGTTCGAAAATTTCAAACAAACGCCACTGTTTCTTTAAATCATCCAAGTCTTATTTTAGAGGGAATTTTATTCTGAAATTCTGATTTTGGCATGAAATATTGAAACGAAAATTTTTATTCTCAATTTTTTTTTGTGTCGTAATCTGGAAATTTTGATTCTAAAATTAAAAGACATAAATTTTAGTTGGAAAATTTGAGAACACAAATTTTAAGTGTAAAATGTTAGAATTCTAAAACTTAAAAATTAAAATTTAAAGTTTTTTATACAAAAACTTGAATTCTAAATTTTTCTATAAAAATTTTGATTCTAAATTTTTCTATAAAAATATTAATTGTAAATTATATGAAAAAATTTTATTCTAAAGTTTGAAGAGAAAAATTTATTTATTAAATTTTGATATCGAAAGTTTTCTATGCTAGAATTTTTATTATTAAAAGTCCAAAAGTTCGAAATTTAATGTCACGCCAATAAAACTAAGGAAAGGTCATTTTTTTATCACGAAAAAATCATCGCGGCATAAATTAACACTTGACAATTTTACCCAAAAGGTCAAACACTCTAATACCAAAGTTCACAACACCTACATTTTTTTACTCCCCTTTTGAATTATAATAAAAAAATTTTTTCGTTTCCTAAAAGAGAAAATAAGAAAAATAATAACGAAAGCAAAAAAAACGAAAAAAAGTAACAAAAGCTAAAAAAAAGAATAAGAAAAATAAAAAACGCAAATAAAAAAAATAAAAGCAAAAAAAAAATATAAATTTAAACAAAAAAAAAGAATAAGAGAAATAAAAACAAAAAAAAATTTTGTCACATTCCCATCGCTGGAGAAAGCATCATTCAAGAATCGAGATAAAAAAAAATTCTAGAACCAATTCTTATGGAAAATAAGGACGAATAAATTTTTTCAGATTTGATTTGATTTTTTTTTTTTTTTTTCATAAATTCGAGGACACGTTTTCTTTTCTCTTATATAGAAGAATGATCGGGGATTGAGAGAAGCAGGCTATTTCTTTTGCCCTCAATATTCCATAGAAAACGTGTGCGCAAAATGCAGCGGCTCTTGGATACTTTGATTAATCGGATGGGAAATAAATAATACCTATTGGACGAGAGCGTGACTGTTTGACACAATCGCCGGCTGTATATCAAATATGTTAGACGGTTTTTGAATGGCCCCGCACACAACTTCTCATATTATTCACCATAAGGAATGCTTAATGGGATATTTTACCGTCCGCAAGAGGAGTCAAATTTCTTGCCAATAATAGAAAGTCCAAACCTCGCACACAATATCGATGGGATATTCATATTCATCTATTTATATACTTTCTCCATTGATTTTCAATGTCGATACTATTTTTTTTCCTTCTTTTTTTTGCCGAGTAAAATTATAGGATTTGTAAATTTAATTGTAAATAAAATTAAATTAAAATTTAATTTTAAGATAAATATTTAATTATAAATAAAATTAAATTAAAAGGCAAAGAAAATTAGATACAAACTAAATTGTAAAGAAAATTAAATTCAAATTGAATTAAAATTAAATTGCAAACTAAATTTAATTAAAATTAAATTGTAAACAAAATTAAATTGAAATTAAATTATAAACAAAATTAAATTTAAATTGAATTGTAAGCAAAATTAAATTAAACGTAAATCTTTTTTTGAATTGACGAAGGAAGTGCATTTATTATTCTCTTTTTTTTAATTTCAAAATATTAAAATTTAAAATTGGCCTTTTTGGGCGAAATGAGTGGAAAATAATAATTAAACTGTGCATCATAGTGAATAGTGTGAAAAGGAGCGATAAGAGTCTTAACGATACAAATAACAAAAATAGGGGAAAATTTTTGCGAAGGGCGCAAATAGAATAGCGCAAAAATAACTTGAGGAGAATCCTTTTTTGGAGTTTTAAATGACCATTTTGGTGTTCAGACACGCGTGTTAAGCAAACAAGGGTACACATCACCCTTCGTCAAATTTACTCTCAATGGCTATTTGCCTCTTTTTTTCCAAATATATACCGTCAGTGGACTTTTTTTTAAACAAATTTTATTTGCCTACGATTTTATTTTCTGACATTCACACTAATTTCTTTCTCTTTTCCATTTCTGGAATTGTTTTATAATTTTTTTTTTTCATTTCGGATTCAATTTCACTTCATTTGTAATTAAATTTCAGTAAAAACTAAATTCGAAAAACGACAAATATTTATATTATGGACAAATCTAAAAATTAAATTTTTTTCTTTTGAATACAGTAAAATTTACTTAAATTCTTTTCGTATAGTTTAATATTCAATTTTTTTTTAACATAATTTACAAAATATTAAAATTCACCAAAGAAATTTAAATTTTAAACATTATTTCTTTAATTGGAAATAAAAAAGGGGAAAAAAAAGTTATTTCTCTCGTTTCGATACAAAAGAAGGATAATATAATTTACGCATAAATAATTTTCATCAACGGGAATATTTATAATCCTATTAATTTTGATGCCGAAAATTCTAATCTCATACGGCTCCCGTTTTAGCGCGTTATTAGAGCTTAAAAAGGGATAAATATATTAAAGCCCTCGAAAAGAGAGAAGGATTTTCATTTCAATTGAAATTATAAAGTGAAGGTTGAAAAAAAATTATCTTTATATTCATTTGAAAAAATTGTCTTAAATTATAGATAAAATTCTTTTATAAAAGTATAGAAAAAAAAAATATTTAAAAAATTAAAATATTTGCTCTATGAGGAAGGAATTAATAAAAAATAATTGAAAAAAAAATTGAAAAAAAAGAATTGAAATTAGAGACATTTGATTAAAAATTAGGTCAAATATTGTTGACCTAAATTTCAAATTTTTAATTTTTTTGTAAGGGAAGAGAATATGTGAAAAAAAATGGAATAATACTGTTTTGACCAGTCGTAAAGTGAAAATATTTATTTCAAATGGTGTCCGTAAAATATGCCCGATGCGATTACAAGTTATTTTCATCGTTTCTAAGATCGAACGCGCAGATATTTACGTTCTATACTGTTATACGCGTTTAAATCCGATTTAAGTCCCGAGGCTTCCGAGAAAGCTATACGGCTTTCCTTTTCTCAACAAGTACGATTCCATGCATGCTCTTATCGCAATTATCAAGAACCAATAGATTTTTTTTTTCATTTCATCTAAGAAATTGCTCGTCATTTTTTCACTTTGAGATCAATTACCCGTGTATGTGCTTTCGGTTCCGTTAGCTATTAATTAATTTTTGCAATTTTTTTTATATATATTCTGAATTACTATACTGTACTTTCTTTTTTTTATTTTCTAATTATGAATTTTTGTGCCTTAGTATTTTTTATTTCTGAATTATAAATTTTTGTGCTTTATTTTTTTTCTGAATTTTGAATTTTTTTGCTTTTGTATTTTTTATTCCAAATTATAAAAAGAAGAAAAATTAAAAAAACACAAAAGTAAGGAAATACAGAAGAAGAAAAATACAACAGTAAAATATAAAAGGCGACAAGAATTTAAAAGCAAAAAAAATTTAAAAGTAAAAAAATTCAAAAAGAAAAAAATTTAAAAGTACAAAAATTCAAAAATACAAAAGAGCAAAAATTCAAAAGTAAATAAATTCAATTATAAAAAAAAAATTCGAAAATACATAAAAATGAAGAAAAGAACAAAAATAAAAATTATAAAGGGTAAAAAATTGAAAAATGCAAAAGTAAATAAAAGAAAAATTCAAAAATACTTTTTCCAATTTTTTCGTTCGTGTAGAGAAAATAAATTCGCATTATAATCTGGTTAGGACGTAAAATGTCAATTTTCGATAGAGATGACAGGAACTTTGACGTTACAAATAGCTCTAAAGTTTGACATTTTGTCGAGTAGGTACGGGGTCGTCGTCGTCGTCGTTTTTCTATTTCTTTTTCATTTTTTTTTTTTTTTTATTCAAGAGTTTCTTTTTCGTGATTTTCGATTCAAACAAGGAGTACGGGCATTTTTCATGGCAACGAAAGCGAATACAAACAAACAAAGCGCAGCATCCAAATAGACGACGCACTCGTGTCTCAATACGTGTCGATAAACATTTCCGCCTCTCTTTTTAGGGTATATAGGTAAAACCAAGTTTCAAACCCATTCACTTCAAGAATATTTATTGTTCCCCTCTCTCCTTTCAAATATTTTATATTTACCCCCAAAAAAAAAACCACAAATATTTTTTTTCCCATAAAAGAAGAATTAAAAATATGTTCTTCGATCAAAAAAAAGAATTAAAAATATGTTTTCTGACAAAAAAGGATTAAAAATATGTTCTTTGACAAAAAAAAGGGTGAAAAATAAATTTTTTGATGATATAATTAAAATTGTGTTTTTTGACGTAAGGAGTTAAAAATATGTTTTTTTTTTTTGCCAAAAAAAAGAGTTGAAAGTATTTTTTTCGACGAAAAAAGGGTGAAAATTTTAGTTTTTGACAAAAAGTAATTAAAATTAGGTTTTTCGGCTCAAAAGAGTTAAAAATATGTTTTTTGACAGAGAAAAAGTTAAATGTATGTTTTTTGACAGAAAGAAAGAATTGAAAGCATGTTTTTTAACAAAAAAAGTGTGAAAAAGTTATTTCTTGACAAAAAATAATTATAAATGCTTTTTGACTCAAAAGAGTTAAAAATTTCTCGTTTGACTCAAAAAACAAGTTAAAAATATCTTTTTCAACCAAATAATAAGACTGAAAAATATGTTTTCTGACGAAAAAAGAAATATAGAAAAAATAAAAATAACCGAAAATATGGCTTCATAAAATGCGAAAATGAACCGTAACAAATTTTTTCATCACTTTGATTTATTGCATTTTTTTTTTTTTTTTTTTTTTTTTTGGCAACGATGACAAAAATTGTACTTTTATTGAATGAGAGACGTAAAAAGATATATAAAACCGCAATAACGGAAAGTAATGAAAAAAAAGGGATGAAATGAGAAAAATGGAGAAATTGAATGCTTTTGAAAATATATAGAAATTTAAGTGATAAATTTTTCTTTTCTCTCTCTCTCTCTCTCTCTCTCTCTCTCTCTCTCTCTCTCTCTCTCTCTTACCTTTCTTGTTGAAAATGAATTGCACCTTACAGTTCTGAAACAGAAAAGATGTTTTAATTTTATAAATACGTTCTCTTAACAATTATTATTACTATTATTATTATTTTTATTATTATTATTATAATTTTCGATTATTTTTCTTTATTTTGGTCAAAATTATTAATTTTATTAATTTTATTAATTTTATGCTTCGTCTTCTCGTTAATTATTCTCAGGATTTTACGATCTTTCCCTCTTTCTCTCTCTCTCTCTCTCTCTCCTGCTCTCGAATTCGGTATATAAATGTACATTTTTACGAGGATATTAAATATGATTATACCGCGTTTTTTCTTTTAAAATCATTCCACGCTGAGTTGAATATATATTCTGTATCTTATTCTTGTCCCGCACCGACATCGAATTTCGTGTATGATACATTCAGTGCCACGAAAATTAAAAGCACCGGTTTTTAAATCCGAAATGAATAAAGAGAAAAAAAAAGAGGAACAGAGAGAGAAATTCATTCTTTGCCTGGGGAAATTCTTCAAAGGATTTCATTCATTGAATCTTTGGGGTCAAAAAGCTGCGGTGCGAAGGGCATCAAAATTCCATCATCACTTTTTTTCATTATTTTTTTTTACTAAAAAAAGAATTTATTTTTACAGCGAAATTAAATTTTTCAGAGACAATTCTCTATTTTTTTTAAGTAATATTTTAATTAAAGCAATTTTTTTTTCGCTGTCAAAATTTTATTCAGTTTAAATTTCTATTCAATTACATTTTTATTTTGATTTCAATTTTATTCAGTTTTAAATTTTATTTAATATTGTAATCTGAAAAGTTCTATAAATAAAAAAATTGAGAGAATACATTTCACTAAAATAAAACTTATTGGGAAATCATTTCTCTTAATTGTAATCCAAAGAATAGAATAGAAATAAAAGAGAAGAATAGAATACGAAGAAAAAAAGAGAATTCAAAAAAAAAAATAATTCAAATAAAAAGAGAATATTAAAAAGGGAATACAAATAAAAAATGGAATACAAATAAAAAAGAGAATACAACTAAAAAAAGAGAATACAAATTTTTTTCCCCTAGAATAAATAAATAAAAAAAGGAGTAGAATATAAATCAGCGCCCCAAAAATGTAAATTGTAGAATCAAGGAATTTGTCAGGGGAGAATTTCTTTCCAGAAATCTAATAGGTTACAATATAATATATTTTGACCACTTGTGAGGCCGTTAGGCTATCTGAAAGTATAAAGGACCCCGAAGGCACGATAAGCGTTTTCTCTGGGTTTACAAACACTCGCTCGCTTACAAACACACACATGTGAAGCTTGTTCCTGACCTGGCTTTCGAACCTTGCTAAGCTTGCTCGTCTAAAATACCCAACTCTCCAACTATTTTCTAACCAAACCTATAACCACGCCTGGCATTGCAACGACCAAGTCGACGACCACGTTGGGTTATATCGCCGGTCATAAATAACGAAAGTAGCATCGGCAGCCTTGTAACGGGCATCCTAACGCCTTGCGTTTTAGCCCACGGGGCACACGATGAAAAAAAAAAAAGAGTCCAATGAAAAACGACGAGTCACAATAATATAAGGAAGTTGACATTCTAAATGGAACGCCTTTAATTTACGATATTGTTTATTCAAAAAAATCAGATCTACTTTTTTCTCAACTCTTGTTCGGGATAATTGTTCATCTCCATGATGATTTTCATTTTTCAGGGTTGATACAAAAAATTTAATTTAAATTTTCCCTGATTTCTAAAAAGATTTCCTAAATATTTAATATCTGTTAAAAGTTAAATATTTATTTGCTTTACTAAATTATTAACTAGCAACTTCTTACTGCCTTTTTAAAATAAAATTATCAATTTTAAAACTAATAGAATTTAAAATATTTCTAATTAAAATTTTTTGTGCAAAAACACTAAAAAAAATTCGATTTTAGAGAAATTAGAAATAATTGCAGAAATTCAATTATTTTAAAAAAAAATAAATAAAACTCTTATTATAAAATTCAACTATGTTCAAAATTTGAAAAAAAAATCTAGTAAAAATCTCAATTATCTTTATAAATAACAAAATTCTTCTCTAAAGTTCAAATATTTTCATAAATTTCCAAAAAAATGTCCTAATTTCAATTATTTTCAAAAATAAAATAAAATGCATTTTTCTAATTTCAATGATTTTCAATATATTTGTAATATATTGAATTTTCAATAAAATTGTATGCAAACATTGAATTATTTTCATAAATAATAAAAATTTCACAGGAATTCAATTATTATTTTTATAAATAATAAATTTTTTTTAAGGAATCTAATTATTATTTTCATAAAAAATAATTTAAAATTCTATAAAATAATAATTGAATTAAAATGATAAAAATAATTTTGATAAAGTTACAGTAACAATATTCTTATAATATAAAAAAAAAGATTTTATCTCTCTGTCATTTTTAATTATTAGAAATTTCAAAAATTTCAAATTCAAATTTTTTTTTAAATTCAATAACTTATAAGAATATTTTTTATAAAACATGAAGATGGCGATTGTTCCGAGTCGAAGACTCGGAGTGATCGATTTCTTCATGTTTTATAATAATTAAAAGATGACAGAGTGATAAAATCATTGAATATTAATACAGTAACTTTTTTTCAATATTATTTTCATCATTTCAAATCAATTATTATTTTCTACAATTTTTAATTATTTTTTATGAAAATAATTGAAAAAAATTTATTATTTATAAAAATAATTGAATTATTGTGAAGGAATTTATAAAAAATTTGTCTGAGAAATTTTTATTATTAATGAAAATAATTAAATGTTTACGTACTATTTTTGGGAATTTTGAAATTGATTTGAAAATAATTGAACTTTGGGGAAGAAGTTTATTATTTATAAAGATAATTGGGATTTTGACCAGAAGTTTTTTTTTAAATCTGAAAGATAATTGAATTTTATGAGAAGAATTTTATTACTATTAAAAATAACTGAATTTCTGCATTTTTTTGTAATTTCTCCAAAATTCAATTTTTTTAGTGTTTTCAACAAAAATTTGAATTAAAAATTTGTAAATTCTATTATTTTTAAAATTGCTAATTTTATCCGAAAAAGTAAGTAAGAAGTTTAAAAAATATTGTTTTACAGATAGAAAAAATGCAGGTATTTTTTCATGATTTATAATAAAATAAAATTTGAAATTAGAAAATATAAAAAAATTATGATTAACAAATAAATTTTCTTTATTATATGCTTTTTTCTATAACAAATTTCGTTTTACTGATCTAAATTATGCTAATTTTTCTCCTTTCTATTTATAAAAAATAGAAAATTGTTAATTGTTAAAAAATTATAATTAACAAATAGAAAATATTTTATGCATAATTTATATTTTTTAATAAAAATTTTGTTCAGAAACTTATTCTTTTCTTTTGGAAAAGAAACATTACATATTCTATTCTATTTGTCAATTATAAATTTTAATTGAAAATGAAATTGAAACTTTTAAAATTTTTAGAAAATAGAGAAAAAAATTTTACTCAAAAAAATGTTCTGTTACATTTATTCACGAATTTCTTTAATTGTAAAAAATTATTCAAAAACATCAATAACTTGTTTTTTTAATAAATATTTAAATATTATTTTTCCGTAGGAATTAAAATTTTTCAAAACATTCAAATATTTCAAATTCAAATCTTTTTAAATTCAATAACTTATAAGAATGTTTTATAATAATTAAATATGACCGAGTGATAAAATCATTGAATAATATTACAGTAACTTTTTCGAAATTATTTTCATCATTTCAAATCAATTATTATTTTCTACAATTTTTAATTATTTTTCATGAAAATAATTGAATTTCTTAAAAAAAAATGTTATTATTTATAAAAATAATTGAATTATTACGAAGGAATTTATGGAAAATTTGTAAATAATTGAATTCCTGAGAAATTTTTTTTATTTATGAAAATAATAATTAAATATTTGCGTACTATTTTTGGGAATTTGAAATTGATTTGAAAATAATTGAACTTTGGGAAAGAATTTGATTATTTATAAAGATAATTGGGATTTTGACAAGAATTTTTTTTTTAATTTGAAAGATAATTGAATTTTATGAAAAGAATTTTATAACTTTTGAAAATAATTGAATTTCTGCAATTATTTGTAATTTTTCCAAAATTGGATTTTTTTAGTGTTTTTAACAAAAAAAATTACTAATTTTTAAATTCTATTATTTTTAAAATTGCTAATTTTTAACTAAAAAGTGTGAGGGACAGAAAAAGAGAATGAATTCATGAATTCAACATCTAAATTATTTTAGTTAATTAATTAAAATTATTAATTATTACCAAATTATTATTAATAATATTTATTTAGTAAAGTAAATAAATATTATTAATAAAAAAATACTTTACCAACAATTCATAAGGCACCTACTTGTAAATCCCACCCACTATGATTTAAATGTCAGTCGTACAACAGGAAACAAACATTTCAGAATTGGAAATTAATTGAAATTATTAAAAGTAAACTTATAATTAGAGCCAAAGATTGAAAACCAGTAATTATAAATGAACTTCTGAAGAGAATATATATGATTGTCTTGAATGACATTTCCTTATTTAATTATATCTACTGTTAAAGACAAGAAACAGAAAAGGCGTTGGATGCATAAAATTTTTTAACGAAAGATAAAATAAGTGAAAAGGAAGAAAAAATTTTTATTGCGAAAAATAGCAACGAAATGAGTAGGCAAAATGCCGAGAGTTCACGACACTTCCGGCGTATTTAGTTGAAGATTTCGCTTCTTTACCGCGATTCTCCTTGACTTTAATTCTCTTTCTTTTATATTTATGTAGATATATCTATATATACAAACACCCCCATTCATCCGCTTCCTTTTTCATTCCACTCGACCACCCAACTTTTCTCTCTTCTTCCACGCGTCGCGACAAGTTCAATATAATTAATTATGACCGGCTGAAGAAGGGCGAAGAGTATAAATTACGCAATTTAAAGCTCGAGCTAGTAAATTCAAGTTAAAGGGGCGTCTTCCCTTCGTTGAGTTCTCTATAACACAAGAATTGCAGATATAGAGAGAGGGGAGAAAAAGTTGGAACTTAAAATTCACAATTGTGCGGTGATTAAACGATTCTGTGAATATCTTCGTTATTAAAAGGAAGAAACGATCCTCTTCGCGAAGAGGGGTAGATTGATTTTAATTCGTTTTAATTTAGTATACTAAATTCAATTATTTTGAATTATTTCTAAAAAAAAGTTATTTATTTTTAGATTTTTTTCAGTAGTGCGCGCAATCGTCTAATATTGTAAATAGAAAATTTACTTGCAATCAGTAAAAAAAATTATTTCATTGCCAGTGTAAGATTACCGATCATTTGATTGGTAAAAAACAAATTGTAAATTTGTCATTGAAAAATGGTAAAAATTGTAAAATTATAAATTTGGAATTGTAAAATAGTATAATTTTCAAAATCTAGTAAATTTGTAAAATTATTAATAATTAGTTAAAAATTTCTACCAAATTTAATTTCGTCAGGGAAATCAGGGAAAATTCAAAACTTTTAAATATTTAACAATATAAAGTAATAATAATATTCCTTTCATTGATTATTATTATTACTGTCATACGAAATTAAGTATTACATTAAATATTCGAATCAAGTACTAATTACAGGCTTCGCCGCAAACATCTATTAAAACCTACTATTTACTACTTTTTCTATGATTAGATTCTATTTAAACAATATTTTTAAATTTTCGACACTAAAAGCTACTTTTTTCTTTAATTTTTCGAAAATTTTCTCCACTTTAAATTTGCTAATAGTTAAAATAAAAAAAATTATTATCAAAAATTTTAATAAAATTCTTCTTAGAGACAATTTAGAATTTTTTTTCTAAAAATCTTGAAACAATTCACTTATTGTCAAGAATTTTTGGAAAATCTTTCACCCAAGAATTCAATAATTTTCAGAAATAATAAAATCTTGGCTGAAATTCAAATATTTTCAATATTTACTATATTTTAATAAAATTTCTTAAAAGAATTGAATTATTTTAAAAAATAAAGTAAATAAAATTTAAATAATATCATGAATAATAAAATTTTCAAAAAGAAATTCAATTATTTGAATTATACAAGTTTCGAGAAAAATTTTTCCAAAGAAATCAATTATTTAAAATATTTTATTAAAAATTTTTGAAAGAAATTAATTATTTTCTAAAGTTCTGATAACATTTTGTTTATAAGAATTCAATTATTTTCGTATAAAATAAAATTCATCGTATGAATACAAATATTATATTTAATACAATTTTAATTAAATTCTTCTAAATTTTTATAAAATTATTAAAAAAATTCAATTATTTCCAAAAATTTTAATAAAATCTTTCTAAAGAGTTCAATTATTTTTTTTTACAAATAATGTCATTTTTACACAGGAATTCAATTATTTAAAAAGTTTAATGAAATTCATTTTAGGAATTTAATTTCAATTAAAATTAATTTTTAACACAATTTTAAATAGATTATTCTAAATAATTGAATTTATTATTCTTTAAAATTTTTGCATAAAATAATTCAAAAAATTCAAATATTCACAAAAATTTTAATAAAATCCTTCTCTAGAATTCAATTATTTTAACAAATAATAACATTTTTCACAGGAATTCAATTATTTGAAAAATTTAATAAAATTCCTTGGAAGATTTCAATTATTTTAACAAATAATAACATTTTTCACAGGAATTCAATTATTTGAATAATTTAATGAAATTCGTGGGTAGAATTCAATTATTTGAATAAATAATAAAATTCAGCGAAGGAATTCAATTATTTTAAAATTTTTAATACAATTTTAAATACATTAATCTGAATAATTTATTTATTCTTTTCAATTTTCATAAAATAATTCGAAAAAATACAATTAATTTCAAAAATTTTAATAAAATCTTTCTGAAGAATTCAATTAGTTTTGCAGTTTATAAAATTTTAAACACAGAAATTCAATTATTTAAAAAAATTCAATAAAATTTGTTGCAAGAATTCAATTATTTTTACAAATAATAAAAATTTTTCTTTAATTCAATTATTTAGAAAAATTCAATGAAATTCATTGTAAGAATTCAATTATTTCCATAAATAATAAAATTCATTGTAAGAATTCAATTATTTTGATGAATAATGAAATTCATTGTAAGAATTCAATTATTTCCATAAATAATAAAAATCGTTGTAAGAATTCAATTATTTTCATAAATAATAAAATTCTTCACAGGATTTCAATTATTTTTAATACAAATTGTTAATGAATTTCTCGAAAAATGTAATTATTTTCAAAAGTTTTATTAAAATTCTTTAAAAAAATCAATTATTTTCAAAAATTTTGCTAAAATTCATTATAGGGTAGAGTGGGGTAAAAAAGCCACATTTTTACTTTTGATGTTGTAAAATCTGTATTTAACATTTTTTTCTCAAATTTCCAATTGTTATTGAAAGTTTAGTTATTAAGCTTGAAAATTCTTGACGGAAATATTTTTTATCTTATGAAAGGACTAAGTTATAAGAGTTTTACGAAAGCACTGTAAGTGGCTTTTTTGCACCACCTGGTGGGGTGAAAAAGCCACCCTACGATTTTAGCAAAACATGTTATCAATTTAGGTATTTTTATAGTTTCCCTTTATTTATATGACAAATAGTCTTATTTGAAAAATATTCTAATAATTATGAAAGAGTTTTTAGCAAGCAAAATTGAAAATTATATTAAGTTTACCTGTTTTCCATTTGCACTGCCAATTTTTCGTACCTTTTTTAGAAGTTCTCTTTAAGTTTCACCACAGATAACATATTTCGTTGCAACCGTTTATTCATTGTTTATTTTTTAAATGCACTTTGAACTACTTTTTCGTCGTGTTTAATTTATTTTATTAAATAAACACGAGAAATTTTGTAAAATAAGAAGGTTAGTTTAAATAGAAAACAAGTGAATTTCACAAAATATTCAATGGATTTTTTGCCCTGGCTTTTTTACACCCAAGACCAGTTATTAAAAAAAGCAAAAATAAATTGTTAATTCAGTTCAATTTCCAAAAATTAACATTGTATACGTTTTCGGTATACTTTTCTCCTTATGTACAAACATTTACTTTTATTATTCGTTCACTTAATCAAATTGTAATATGTTTGAAAAGTTCACCAAAATGTTTTCAAAAAAGCAACAAAAAATTAAAATTACAATAAAAACAATATTAATCTAGGTACAACATTCAAACTAGATTCAAAAGTTGCGTATTACCTAATAGTATTTATATTCTAAACAGCTGATAAATCGGCTTAATAGTTTTTAAATAAAACTCAAATGGCTTTTTTACACCATGGCTTTTTTACCCCACTCTACCCTAAGTATTCAATTTTAATAGATAATAAATTTTATATTTAAAAAAATGTATTTTTTCATTTTAATAATTATTTTCGAATGTAATCGAATTTTTGAAGAATTCTAGATTAAAATTTGGAAAATAATTGAATTTCATAAAAAATATAGAATTGTAGTTGTTACCAGAGTAAAAAGAAGTGAATACTTTTTATAGAAATTATGAAAATATCCAGAAAATACAGAATGAAATTTTTGGGATTTTCCTAAATCGACTAAAACGAGTTTTTTTGTTCTCAAATTTAATTTTTCGATTGCTACATTTCTACTACTATTTTTTCAGTCTCTTAAAGCTACTTTTTGCTACTTTTTGCTTCCTCTTAAAGGAAGCTTTTTAAAATTGATTTTTGAGTGCGAAGCTTGTAATTTGAAACCCATATACAAAATTCTAAATTTTATACTAATTTAAACACTAAGTACTGAATTAAATACGAATTTCACTACTAAATATACTAAATTAAGGGCCAATACTGATTAAAAGTTAATCAATGATTAAATTATCAATCAACCAATCATGAGCCGTTAAAATGGCTTTAATTGAGGTTGGTCTGAATTAAATACTAAATGCGTAGTTCTGAATTAAATACGAATTTAAATACTAAATACAAAATTAAGTACTAATTGCAAAATTAAATTCAAAATCCAAGACTATTTCTAATCATCAATATATATAGTTTAATATACAATCTGATGTATATGTAAACTGAATATTTAATGAAATGGGAAATTATAATAGGGGAAAGCGGCTCTAATCTGATTGATTCTAGAGTAGATCTTATTAAAGCGACGTTATTGTAATTAAAGTAATATCCTGATGACGTAGAACATGAGGTGAAATTATGTTGCCAGCAAGGATATTAGATAGCAGCCAACGTTTGTCAAGAGTGCGAAACCAAACCGGTGAAATGAGAGAACGACAAGCGAGGAGGAATAGCTCTGTGTGTACTGAAAGCAAACGATGTTCGGTTATATTGCACGTCGGTTTATAACAAACATATACATATATGTGTTTGTGATTTATGCCATACGGCAGCAAAACGGCATTATGTGGATCATCCAAAGACCTATATTACATTTCCCATGAAGACCATTTCTCTATATATATGTATAGAGAGAGAAATTCCGTTCGATTCTTCAAGATATTATGTCATTGTCAATATAAACATGTTTCATCGATTCCTTCGATGGTTCCATCAAAATTCAAAGTGTATTCTTCGATTTTTGTTTTTTTCGAGTTTTTTTAAATTCACCACGTTCAACATTTTTTTAACTCAATGCTCGCTTTCTAGGATTTCGTCAAGAAATTTTTTTTTATTGTTCTTCACTATTAACTTAAAAGTATCAATTAACTTCTTTCACCTTTAAAAGTATCAAATTGCAACAAAATTGATACCAAAAAATGTGGATCAAATCAAACATTTATCCAGATTTTTTGCATCAATTTTATCCACTTTAGTGTCAATTTTGACAATTTTTAGAAAACTGTGAATTTAAGAAGAAATTCAAAAAGTAGAGAATTCATTTTCCACTCTCGTAATTTTTACTAAAAATTTTTACTTCAAAATTACGAGAATAAATATATTTCAATAAAAATTCGTTGCCTAGACTTAAAAATTAAAGTCGAAAGAAAAAAAAAAGGTTTTCTCCAGTAAATGTCCATCTATCCTGCATGTTAACTTGGAAAATATGTCTGGAGGCCGTGTCGATGACTCGTTTATCGAATATCCCTCGAGTTAAGCAAACGAGTAGCTTTTAAATCCCGTTTAAAAACTCCGACCTCGGAAAGTCTGCGGCTTCTTAATGAAACTGCGCATCCGGTAGGATTATATTCGAAACATAAATAAAGAATTGCCAGCAAACGACTTGACGCAGTCACACATATGTGCTTGGAAAAAGTTTCTCTCTCTCTCACTCTCTCATTTTCTAAATTCTTCAAAATTCTTTTTCTTCTCGAAAATCACAGTTTTTTTAAGGATATAAAATTGAGACAAAAATATTCACTCTTTTTTATTCTGGTAACAACGCCAATTTTACATTTTTATGAAATTCAATTATTTTCCAAATTTTTAGTTAGAATTCCTCAAAATTTCGATTACATTCGAAAATAATTTTTAAAATGAAAAAATACATCATTGAATTTTTTTTAAATAATTGAATTCCTGTGAAAAATGTTATTATTTGTAAAAATAATTGAATTCTTGCAATAAATTTTATTGCATTTTTTGAGGTAATTGAATTCCTTTGAACATTTTTATTAATTGTCAAACTAATTGAATTCTTAAAGATTTTATTAAAATTTTTGAAATTAATTCTATTTTTTTGAATCATTTTATGAAAATTTAAAAGAATAAATAAATTATTCAGAATAATGTAATTAAAATTGTATTAAAATTTTTCAAATAATTGAATTCCTTCACTGAATTTTATTATTTACGAAAATAATTGAATTCTACCCACGAATTTCATTAAACTTTTCAAATAATTGAATTCCTGTGAAAAATGTTATTATTTGTAAAAATAATTCAATTCCTCAGAAGGATTTTATTAAAATTTTTGTGAATAATTGAATTTTTTGAATTATTTTATGCAAAAATTTCAATTAATTTTAATTGAAATTAAATTCCTAAAATGAATTTCATTAAACTTTTTAAATAATTCAATTCCTGTGTAAAAATGACATTATTCGTAAAAAAAATAATTGAACTCTTTAGAAAGATTTTATTAAAATTTTTGGAAATAATTGAATTTTTTTAAATAATTTTATAAAAATTTAGAAGAATTTAATTAAAATTATATTAAATATAATATTTGTATTCTTGCGATGAATTTTATTATTTATGAAAATAAAATTGAATTCTTATAAACAAAAGATATCAAAACTTTAGAATATAATTAAATCTTTCAAAGAATTTTAATTAAATATTTGAAAATTGTATAATTCAAATAATTGAATTCCTTTGCTGAATTTTATTATTTACGAAAAAAATTGAATTCTACCCACGAATTTCATTAAACTTTTCAAATAATTGAATTCCTGTGAAAAATGTTATTATTTGTAAAAATAATTGAATTCTTCAGACGAATTTTATTAAACTTTTTAAATAATTGAATTTCTGCGAAAAATGTTATTATTTGTAAAAAATAATTAAATTCTAGAAAAGGATTTTATTAACATTTTTGTGAATAATTGAATTTTTTAAATTCAATTATTAAAAATTAATTTCAATTGAAATTAAATTCCTAAAATAAATTTCATTGGATTTTTTAGATAATTCAATTCCTCAGAAGGATTTTATTAAAATTTTTAGAAATAATTGAATTTTTTAAAATCATTTTATGAAAATTTAGAAGCTAATTTAGTTATTTAGAATAATTTAATTAAAATTGTAGATATTAAAGATTATATTTGTATTCTTGCAATGAATTTTATTATTAATGAAAATAAAATTGAATTCTTATAAACAAATGTTATCAAAACTTTAGAATATAATTAATTTCTTTTAAAGAATTTTAATAAAATATTTGTAAATTGTATAATTCAAATAATTGAATTCCTTGTGAAAATTTTATTATTCATCAATATTATTTAAATTTTTGCATTGAATTTTATTTATTTTTTTCTAAAATAATTCAATTCTTTTTAGAAAAATTTATTAAAATAGTAAATTTTGAAAATATTTAAATTTCAGCGAAGATTTAAATTATTTCTGAAAATTATGGAATTCTTGCGAAAGATTTTCCAAAAATTCTTGACAGTAAGTGAATTGTTTCAAGATTTTTTTAAAAAAAAAATCTAAATTGTTTCTAAAAAGAATTTTATTAAAATTTTTGAGAATAATTTTTTTATTTTAACTATGAGCAGATTTAAGGTGGAGAAAATTTTCGAAAAATTAAAGAAAAAAGTAGCTTTCAGTGTCGGAAATTTGAAAATATCTAATATCTAATCATAGAAAAAGTAGTAAATAAATATCGTTTCTAGTAGCATTATAAATGTTATTGTACTTTTTGCAGACAATTAGCTTCCATTTTCAGACCCTGACTATAAGGTGCTTGACTATATTTTTTAAATGTTTATAATTTAAAAAGTAATAGTCCAACCTTGACTATAAGGTCCAACCTTGACTATATTTATTAAATGTTTCTAATTCAAAAAGTAATGGTCCAACCTTGACTATGTTCTCAATAGAAATAAAGAAATAAGGAAAATAAATAAAAATGAGTAGTAAACACATAAATATAATTAAAAGGTGGTCCAACCCTGACTATGTGCCCTACAGAAATAAGAAAAATGAAAAAAAAACTCTTTTTCAACAAATAAAGAGAAACAACAAACAAATAGATATAAATAACAAAAGAAGAATAATAAATATACCTAAAGAAGTAGTAAACAAATAAATACAATCAACAAAAAAAGGAAAATAAATAAAAAAAATCGAACATAAATATAAATAAATTTCAAGTGAAAAAAATTCATTAATTAAAGAAGTTAATTACGAGATAGAGAGAGAGAGAGAGAAGGAGAATTAAAACGAGAGTCGACAGAGTGCACTTTCGTCGATGAATGGATGTAATGTTGAAGGTGCCGCGTCTCGGTCACGGAAGCAAGGTTTTCAAGAGTCTCCTCTCCTCTCCTCTCTCCTCTCTTCCCCTCTCTGTCTTTCCTTCTCGAAGAGTTTGAAGGAGACGAGAGTCTGGTACATATATCTGGCATTCTGGCACTGAGATAAGTTGCAGTTGAGAATCCAACGGTTGCAGTTGAGGTTACTTTAAAGAACGACGATGCGACGAAGGATGAATCGCATCCAGTAAAGAGAGAGGAAGATAGTAAGGATTTACTTTGGCTTAGGACTAGAGGATGGCCTGCAGTAACCTCGACTCAACTTGGCTCGGCCATGGCACTTAAAAGAGGAGAAGGGCTGAGCTTGGTTACACGCAGGAAAACCGGTTCCCGCAGTGCTCAAGCCTTCCGAGTCTGCACTTTGAGACCGGACGTCGACAACAACGTTGAGATGTCTACTGTACATTTTTTTTTTGTAATTTTTTCCATTTTTTTTTTGCTTAAAAAAGGTGAATACTTGAAGCTTATATACCGCGCTTACTGGGTACCAAGAGAGTTTTCTCTCTCTCTCTCTCTCTCTCTCTCTCTCTCTCTCTCTCTCTCTCTCTCTCTCTCTCTCTCTCTCTCTCTCTCTCTCTCTCTCTCTCTCTCTCTCTCTCTCTCTCTCTTCTTGAGAGAGGATTGGTCCTTTGGCGAGAAATCAAGGGATAACACGCTGTAATCGTCTCTTTCTCTCTCTTTTTATCTTTTTTTGTTCTTCTCTCTCTTCTTTTGTATTTTTCTCCCTCTCACTCTCTTTCTGTATTTTTCTCTCTCTTTGCTTCACTTTCTTTCTGTAATTTTCTCTTTCTCCGTCACTCTCTCCTTCTGTTTCTTTTTATATTTTTCCCAAATATTCTTCTCTTTCATTCTCTCTTTTTATATTTTTCTTTCTCTCACTCTACTTCTATATTTCTCTCTCTCTCTCTCTTTCTCTAATTATAGTTTTTCTAAGAATATCAGAAAAAGTCCGTAAAGTCCGTAATTTGATTGAAAAAGCAAGAAAAGTTCTACTATTTTCGAAATAAATTTTCCAGCCCCCGAAGTAAATTTCGCCATTCCTGCGAATATAAACCTCGAAGTAAACTCAATAGTGAAAACTTAATCTATAGAGTTAAGTTTACCAAAACTTAAATTTACCAAAACCAAAGTATATATTCAAATACTATAGGTACAGTGAAATTTCCCCAACCGGAAACTGAATATGACACGAATCATTCAACAAATATTCATTCTATACATATATGAATCTATAATTAAAATAAAAATTCTAATACGATTATTATCGTCGAGTTATCCAGTCATCGTTAGTAAATACAGTCGAACACCCACATTAACACAGTTCCTTTAGTTCGAATGCAACGAAGCATCGACTTGAATTTGAAGCGATCCAGTAAAACGAGGACAGTTTGCTTAATTCACGGCATGGTTTGGGCATCTGTCGATCTAGAGAATTAACGCTAGGCTACCTTGCTAAGCGTTCGTGCAATTAAAACGAGACACCCCCTTTTGCAAAGCAACCGTCATCTCTAGATGCGCGCCGAATCAACTTAGAGATGAGTGAATGAGAGTAAAAGAGAGTGAGAGAGAGAAATGTTCCACGGTAATCCCTCACCCATGTGCATTTAATTCACTGTGATTCCTGCCAGTACTGATAAAAAGGATTCTCATTTAGTGCTCGAAATTCCCTCCTCAAAATCCGTTTAGCTGAGCGATCAACTTGCTTTTATAAATATCATCAAGCAGGTCTAACAATCTTTTAATGAGATGAGTCTACAATTTTTTTTCTCTCTTTTCAATTTTGGTTCCAGTGGATCTTTTTTTTCTCTCTTTTATGTTCTTCCCTCTGAAGGTATTTCGAAACAAAGATTCTTTTATTAATTGGGTAAAGTATTTATAGTCAATTTTTAAATTAATTCTTTTCTTCGAATATAATTTAATTATTTTCTTTTCAGAATTTTTTATACTTATCACTATCACTATTAGTACTATTACTAGTAGTACTATCACTACTAGTACTATCACTACTGGTTCTATTACTACTAGTACTATTACTATTACTACTAGTACTATTACTAGTACTACTATTATTATTACAACTATTATTATTGCTATTACTATTATAACTACCACTATTAGTACTAATACTATTATTACTACTTTTACTATTGTCACTACTACTATTATTACTACAGGGTGTCCAACTACCTTGCAAACCTTAAAAACCTTGAAAACCTCTTAAAAACCTTGAAAAGTACTTGAATTTTTTTTGCTCCTTGAAAACCTTGAAAACACCTTCAATTTTATGACAAAACCTTGAAAAATTAAAATTCTTAAAAATGAGATTTATTTCCTTGATGTTTTAAGTTGAATTCTCGACAATATTTCAATTATCTATGTAAATATAAAAATTCTTCGCTGAAGTTCAAATATATTCATGCACTTCAATAAAATTCATTGCAAAATACAATTATTTTCATAAATAACAATATTCAATTATTTTAAAAATGAATTAAATTTTTCGCAAAAATTCAATTATCAAAAAATTAAAAAAATTGTAGTCAACAATTCAATTATCTTTATAAATAAATAATAATAATCTTCGACAAAGTTCAATTATTTTGAAGAATTTTAATAAAATTCATTGCAAAATTCAATTATTTTCGTAAATAATAGTATTTATCACAAGAATTCAAATATTTTCAAGAATTTCAATAAAAATCATGGCAAAATTTCAATTATTTTCAAAAAATTTTCTTACTTCGAGATGATTTTCAATATTCTACTATATTTTAATAAAATTTCCCGAAAGAATTTAATTATTAAACAAAAGTTTTTTAAAAAATTCTACACAAACTTTTAATTATTTAAAAAAATAAAATTTTACATTAATTCAATTATTTAAAATAGAATTTGTATAATTTTTTTTTCGCAAAAATCAATTATTTTAAAATTTGCCATGAAACTCTTCGCAGGAATTCAATTATTTTCAAAAGTAATAAAGTTCAATTATTGTCAAAAAAAGTTTAATAAAATTCATTGCAAAAATTCAATTATTTTCAAGAATTATTTTAAACAAGCAATTATTTGAAAATTTGCCATTAAATTCTTCTCAGTAATTCAATTATTTTTAAAAGTAATAAAATTCAATTTTTTTCAAAAATTTTAATAAAATTCATTGCAAAATTTCAATTATTTTCAAAAAATTGTTTTAATCAATCAATTATTTAAAAATTTTCCATTAAATTCTTTGCAGTAATTCAATTATTTTCAAATATTTTAATAAAATTCATTGCAAAATTTCAATTATTTAAAAATTTGCCATTAAATTCTTCGCAGTAATTCAATTATTTTTAAAAGTAATAAAATTCAATTATTTTGAAAAATTTTAATAAAATTCATTGCAAAATTTTAATTATTTTCAAAAAATTGTTTTAATCAATCAATTATTTTCAAATTTGCCATTAAATTCTTCGCAGTAATTCAATTATTTTTAAAAGTAATAAAATTCAATTATTTTGAAAAATTTTAATAAAATTCATTGCAAAATTTCAATTATTTTCAATTAATTACTGAAATAAAAAATACAAATATTTGAATCATTTTTGCCACTTATAACATTTATCTCCATGTCTATCTGTAAAAGACTATTAAAGAAAAATAGAATTTCAATAATTAATTTGCTTTCGATAAACAATTTAAATTGGTATGTGTCATTCGATTAATATTATTAACCGCAAATTTCTTTCTGTTTCAGGTATGTATCACTGCTTTTCATTCAAAATCGAGTCTAGCGTTTTCTTCTCTAAAGGTAACGTTTCCAAAATTTTCGAAAAATTTGTAAAAATAATCTTTCTTGAAATAACTTTATTCTAATTTGTCCTTTTTTAAAAAAAAACCTATAAAATATACAAAAATTTCGGGTAAAAATATTCTGGATCCGAATTGAAGCGATACGTATGGGCTGACCTTGCCCTGTCAAAGCCAGGTTAGGTAATTAGTAACTTAATTTTTGTAATCGTATTAACTTAATTATTAAAAGCTAATTAATAATTAACAATAGTTAAGCCCTTTTTTTGTCCGATTACAATCAGTCCCGTATTAAGCCAAGGTAGAGCCAGTTCGGGCCCAAGTCAGGCCGTTTCATCCCCAACTTGGACCAAATTCGTTTACTTCTATTTGAAATTTTTGTCTCAAGTAGAAATAAACTTACAAAAACTTTTATATAGAAAAAAAATTAAAAGAGGCTTGATAATCGCGGGAATAAAGCATATCCTGACTTGGGCCCCACCTGGCTCTGTCAGGGCCTAAAATGGTCCAGATTCTAATCGCAATATAATGGAATATTATCTTGCGGTTCCGATCAAATTTTCCGCCCTAGTTCACGGCAGGGAAACAGAAATCAAAATACGTCCCTGTCCTGGCGCTATCAGGGCAGGATTATAATCCTTTTGAAATAGAATTTTTTTTTTTTATTTCTATTGGTTCCGAAAAACTTTACCCTTTCGACTCTGGTCCAGAATAAACTTGGACGTAAGTTCAGAAATTTTTCGGTTTGCAATCTAAACAATATCTTCTTGACCTGGCGCTATCAGGGCATGGTTACAATCGGCTTAAAAACAGATTTTATTTTACGGTCTGATTAAATTTTCCCCTGGTCCAGAATAAACTTGGAAGTAAGTGGAGAAATTTTTCGGTTTGAAATCAGAACTGGCGCTATAAGGGCCTGATTACAATGGCCCCGAAAACGAATTCTACTTCGTGGTTTCGGTCAAATTTTCCTCATTTGTCTGGACCAGAGTCTGGACCAGACTCAGATATTAAATAAGCAAAATCAGAACAAAATCACCTCGACCTGGCGCTATCTCGGCACGATCGTAATCGCCCTAAAATGACTTCAATTTAGCCCATAATCCCTCCTAATGGAAACATAAATGACTCTATAGAAGGGAGGAAATATAGAATTTTCCATGAAATAACAATTTTCCGAGACACTATTTGCCTTGGCTTATATATATATAAAGTGGGTAGATAATTTGCACGTGTGCGTACAACGGAGGAAAGCTACTCTACAGATCTCTGGCCCCCTAGTACAATTACGTAAAGTTACTTCTAATATTGAGATAGAGGTGTATATAGATACAAGCAGGTCGTTTAAGAGAGTTTCGCGAAAGGGATGTGTTGGATGCTGCGAGCCAAGATAGACCCGATAGACGCTAATCCCACTCTCTGTTTCTCTCCACGGCATTTAAATCGGACTAAGTCGAGTACTAAGGGATTGGTAATATAGGTGTGTGTATATATGTATAGAGAAGAGATAGAGAGGGTGCGGGATCGTCGCAGCACGCTAAAAGACGACGGGTGGCCCCGCACGAATATTCAATCGAATGCATTACAGGCTCACTATGTAATCCACTGTGGGGCTTTGCGTGCGCTCGTACGCACCCCCTGCCACGTGATATACCATCCACAACTTCCTGCTGGATATTTTCCATTACGTTATATACGAGTGGCGAAAAAAAAACGAAATCTTCTTTTTGTTTCTTTTAACATTCAATAATTCAATTTAATTAAAAATAAATCATAAGCGGGAGAGATTTTTCTTCTGGGGGGGGGGGATTTTTTTTCTGCGGGAAATGAATGAGAAAATAATTTCGTTATTCTTGTGATCGTTAATTTCTCCTAGATGATTGTTGATCATTTTATATTCTTTGATTGTATTTTTTTGTATTTATATATACCTATATTTATTTTTTTATAAACTTATATTTATTTTTTTAAATAAATAAATTGAACTGGAAAAAAATTTACTTGACTCAAAGACTGCTAAATTTTTTATTTGTTTCAAAAAAATGTTGTTTGAATCAAAAAAATTTTATTTGGTTCAATTTTTTGTTTGGTTGAAATAAAATTGTATTTTGTTCAAATAAAATTTTAATTTGACTCAAAGAAAATTGTATTTTGTCCAAATAAAATTTAAATTGACTCAAATAAAATTTAATTTGATTCAAATAAAAATATATTTGATTCAAATAAATTTTGATTCGTTCAAATAATTTTTGTTTCGTTCAAATAAGTTTTTTTTATTCAAATAAATTCTTTTTGGTTCAAATTCTTGTTTGGTTCAAATAAAATTATATTTGGTTGAAATAAATAATTATTAGAAACAAATTAAATTTGTTTGATCAAATATATTTTATTTAATTCAAATTTTTTCTTTGGTTCAAATAAAATTCTATTCGGTTCAAATAAATTTTCTTTCGCTGAAAAAAAATTGTATTTAGTTTGAATAAGTTTTTTTGGTTCCAATAAAATTGTATTTGGTTCGAAATTTTTGTTTGGTTCTAATAAAATTGAATTTAGTTCAAATTGAACATTTAGTTCAAATAATTTTTTTTATTCAAATAAATTTATTTTGGTTCAAATCCTTGTTTGGTTCAAATAAAATTGTATTTGGTTCAGAAAAATTTTATTAGAAACAAATTAATTTTGTTTGGTTCAAATAAAATTTGTTTCTTTGAAAATACAATTGTATTTAGTTCAAATAAATTTTATTTTGATCAAATTTTTTGTTTGGATCAAATAAAATTGTATTTCGCTAAAAAAAAATTGTATTTGGTTGAAATAATTTTTTTTGGTTCAAATAAAATTGTATTTGGTTCTAATTAAATTGAATTGAGTTCAAATAAAATTGTATTTGATTCAAATAAATTTTGTTTGGTTCAAATAAAGTTTGTTTCTTTCAAAATAAAATTGTATTTGAATCAAATAAATTTTATTTAGTTTAAATTTTTGGTTTGGATCAAATAAAATTGTATTATGTTGAAATAAAATTTAATTTTATCAAATAAAAGTTGAAACAAAAATTGTTTGAACCGTAAAAAAACCTCGTAAAAAATATTACTCAAAATTTAATTTTGTTTGAAACAAATTAACTTTGTTTGATTCAAATAAAATTCTATTTGATTCAAATAAATTTTCTTTCGCTGAAAAAAAATTGTATTTGGTTCAAATAAGTTTTTTTGGTTCAAATAAAATTGAATTTAGTTCAAATAAAATTGTATTTGATTCAAATAAATTTTGTTTCGTTTAAATAAAATTTAATTTTTGTTCAAATAAATTTTATTTGAAAAAAAAAGAATTCTGTTCAGTTTAAATAAAAGTGTATTTGGTTCTTGAATAAAATTGTATTTTATTCAAATAAAATACAATTATTTTCTTTCAAATAAAATTTTTTTGAAAAGAAGTTTAAAAAAATTTTATTTGAAAGAAAATAATTTTAATTGGTTCAAGTAAAATTGTATTTGGTTCAAATAAGATTTTTTCTACTCAAAAGTTAAAAAAAAATTTTTTTTGCTTCCATTTCTTGTTTGGTTTAAATAAAATTCTATTTATTTGAAATCAAATTTAATTTTCTTAAAATAAAATTTAATTTTCTTTAAATAAATTCTGTTTAAAACAAATTAAATTTGCAGGTTTAAATAAAATTGTATTTATTTCAAATAAATTTTGTCCCTTTCAAGTAAAATTGTTATTCGTTAAAATCAAATTTAATTTTGTCCAAATAAATTATATTTAAAACAAAAGAATTTTGTTTAGTTCAAATAAAAGTGTATTTTGTTCAAATAAAACTTTATTTTATTCAAATAAAATTGTACTTTATTCAAATAAAATTTAATTTGAAACAAAATAATGTTAACTTAACTTACAATAAAATTGGATTTGAATCAAATAATTTTTTTTGGGCAAATTTTTGATTGTTTCAAATAAAATTGTATTTGTTTCAAATAAATTTTATTTAGTTCATATTTTCGTTTAGTTCAAATAAAATTGTATTTTCTTGAAATAAAGTTTCAGCAAATCCATCAAAAAAAAAAAAAATTATTTTCAAAAGTTCAATACACATATTTTTGTTTTAATTTCTTTTTTTTCACATCGAATCGTGGAAAACGAGGTTTACATTTTTTTTCTTCATTTCTCTTTGCATTTTTTTTTTGTTTTTATATATTTTTGAATTTTTTTTTTCAACGTTTCTCTCTTTCTATATATATATATGTATATATTTCATACCCGAAACCGTTTTACGCTCACGGGCAAATACAAGAATCGCAGAGTTTATCCATAGTTTACACAAACGAAACACACAACTCGAGCGCGCAGTTGGTTACGGCTATAATTTCTGAATATCGATGGACAAAACCTAGCTAGCCTTTGGAATATAGATATAGAGCGGCTCTCAAACAGAAAATGTATCTATATCTATAGAGAGAGAACCGCGTGCGGTGTGGTGCTTTTACAAAATCTATCGTACAACTTTTGCGGTCCATTCTACCGTTTCATTCTGCTTTTATTCGCGATGTGTGTCTGCTGCCACCTTTTACAACAAAAGATGATGCTCACTTCTTTTTTTTTCTATTCGTGTTGTATAATTCATCTTTTCTCTCACGTAATATTTATTTCTCTCTCCCTCTCTCTCTTTTTTTCATTTCCCCTATTCTCTCTCTCTCTGTATTTATTTACACTGTACTAACTTTTTCTGGAAATTAAAAAAAAGACAGTTCTCAAGTTTCGCTTAATACTGTTTTCTATTAACAAAATTTACCTGCTTTTTATTTTAATTTTTAATTTTTTAACGTTCTCTGGACCAAAAAATAAAATTTTATTTAAACCAAATTTTTCTGAGTGTATTATTACTATTATAATTATTTTGATCATAATAATAGTAATTATTATTAAAGGAAAGAAATTATTAATTATTGTTAATATTACATTCTAAATATAATTAATATTATATTCTTAATATAATTAATATTATAATAATTATTATTAAAATTCTGATGGTAATAATATTAATAATTCTGATCGTAATAATATTAATAATTGAACTAAATATAATAAAAATAATTATAATTATAAAAATATTTAAAAAATTATAATTACAGTAATATTAAAGTAATTCTACAATTACAACCAGTAATAAAATAATAATTACAAAAAAACTTTTGAGGATAAAATTTATTACCGTTGCCTGTGTAATAATAAATTGAAGTTAAAATTATATTTGAAATTCGCATATATACAAATAACGATTAAATAGCGAAAAAAAATCGAGATATAAATTTAATTTCATTGAAATAGAAAATCATGTTTAATGTACTTATTTCCCTTTTTGAGTTTAAATATATATTTACTCAATAAAGAGAGAAAGAGAGAGAGAAAAAAAAATTGCTACACGGTATAAATGGATGATGACGGGAATGAAAATTTTCCCACACCGTCTCACAACTTGCTCGTTAATTATATATACATATATGAAATTCATATTTGAAAATTTTGCAATTGAACGAATGTGATTTATTCATTCTATACGCACACTAATTCAATACACGTATATGTGAACTTTAACAAATATTTATAAAAATAGTATGAAATGTGAATATATAGAATTATAGTACATACTATACATACAGTGAAATGTGAGAGCTCGCACAATGAAATACTATTTCTTCGACTCGAATACTGTATAAATAGTAGATATATATATATATATACATAGTTTACTAGCTACCGGAGTAGCTTCGTTACCATCTCGTGTATGTTTTCGAGTGCCTTAAAATTTTTTCCCTTGATCGTAACTCACTTATGTGAAGAAATTACCAACACACACACATACATATAGGGACTTTTGTGTATTTGCAAGTTTTATATACATATATATATATATAAATGTTTTGAGAAGAGAATCATAAAATGCCAGGGGATGTAAATCATTTTTGAGAATGCACTTTGACGGAAAAACTATTCGACTCTCCGAGTATTAGATTCTCTCGCCGGTATATATATATGTGTAAACTCTATTGGTATCATGGACCTATGAACGTGCAAGATTTCCATTTAGATTGAGATAAAGAATCGTTTTAACCATTGCAAAAAAAAAATAAAGAAGAAAAAAAGCTATTTGACTTCTCTTTATTCCTGAACCGCGTTCAGTAAATTATAATAGTTCGCAGGTTTCTCGAAAAAAAAGAGAATTGTGTGTCATAAATTGCGTTTGGAATTTTATTTTCTACTTTTCATTTTTTGTTTTATTTCCAAAAGTGAAATATTACTAAAATCAACGCTCTGAATTTGAATTATTGTCATTTTTGACTCATAGTGATGATTAGTTTATTAAAAGAATTATTGGTAAACTATTTTTTAGTAAACTAATATTTAGTAAACTCATTTTTGATAATTAGTAAACTAAAAATATATAAACTAAAAAATATACTAACTAAATAATATTAGTAAAGTAATTTTTTGATAGTAGAAAACTACTAAATTATTTGCTGGGACTACTATTTCAATTAGTAAAGTTTACAAGTTGATTAAGTTGACTTAAAAATAGTAATAATAATAGTGAATAGTAAGTTAATTCATTCATTTTGACTATTAGGGAAAAACTACTAATTTATAATTTAAAAAAACTAATAAGTAGTAGAAAAATACTAAGCAGTAGTTAAAAATTACTAACAAATAGTTGAAAAATACTAACAAGTAGTAGAAAAATACTAAATAATAGTAGAAAAATACTTATTAGTAGGTAGTGAAAAACTACTAATTTATTTCTTAAAATTACTATTTTAATTAGTAACGTTTACTCAATATAAATAAATCGACTTTAAAAAATATATTACTTTAAGAATTAAATAATTTTTACTATTTTTATGTGAAAAACTACTAATTGGTAATAGAAAACCAAGTACTAGTAGTTAAAAACTACTAATTTATTGGCCAAGACTACAATTTTAACTAGTAATGTTTACTAAAAGAATAAGTTAACATAGAAAAATATTTAAGTAAATTAATTAATTGATTTTTTCTTTTTTTATTCGACAACGACTAATTTCTAATAATAAAACTACTAATTAGTATTAGAAAACTACTAATTTGCAGTAGTAAACTACTAATTAGTAGTAAAAAACTAACACTTCAGTTAGTAAACTTTACTAAAAAAAATAAATTGACTTAACAATTGAATTATTATAATAATTAATTCATTTAGACTATTTTTTAGTTCAAAATATTGTAAAGTAGTAGAAAAATACTTATTAGTAGTTAAAAACTACTAAATTTGTCAAAAATATTATTTCAATAAGTAATATTACTACAAGAAAATGTTGATTAAAAAAATGAAATTAGTTAATGAATTTATTGACATTGACTAGTTTTTAATGGAAAAGCTACTAATTGTTGATAGAAAACTAGTAGTAAAAACTAAAAATTAGTAGTAAAAAACTAACATTTCAATTAGTAAGTTTTACTAAAGTAAATAAATAAGTAAATAAAGTAAGTAAATAAGTAAATAAGTAAGTAAATAAGTAAATAAATAAGTAAATTGACTTAAAAATTGAATTATTATATTAGTTAACTCATTTCTACTATTTTTTTAGTCCAAAATTGTATAAACAATAGTAGAAAAATACTGAGTTGTAGTAGGAAAATACTAATTAGTAGTTAACTACTAATTTATTTGTCAAAATTACTTTTTAAATAGGTAACCTATACTATATGAATACATTGACCTGAAAAATGAAATTAGTTAATGAATTTATTAATTTTTACTAGTTTTTAATGTAAAAACTACTAACTGTTGATAGAAAACCACTAATTAGTAGTAGAAAATTCAAATTTCTTTGTCAAAATTGCTATTTTAATCAGTAACTCTTACTAAATGATTAAATTGACTTTAAAATCGTATCAGTTAATAAATTGATGAATTTTTAATTTTTTTTACTAAAAGACTACTAATCGGTAATAGAAAACTACTAATTTGTTGTAGAAAACTAATGATTGTTTTGCCAAGACGTCTAGTTTAATTAATGACATTTACGAATTGAATAATTTGAATTAAAAATTAAATTAGTTACCAATTAATTAATTTTGACTATTTTTTTAAAATTATACTAATAGTCAACTACTAATTAGTAGTAAGAAACTGCTAATTTATTTGTCAAAATTATTATTTTAATAATTTACCATTACTCAATGAATAAATTGACTTAGAAATTCATAAGTTAATGAATGAATTAAGTTTTAATATTTTTTCTAGTGAAAATCTACTAACTAGTAGAAAACTACTAATTTTTAGTAAAAAAACCACTAATTTTTTTCATAAGACTTCTATTTCAATTAGTGAAGTTCAATAAGTGAATAAGTTGTTTTGCAAATTGAAGTAATTACCAATTAATTAATTATTTTTTACTATTCTTTTCGTTAAAGAGTACTAATTGGTAGTAGAAGACTACTAATTAGTAGTAGAAAAGTGTTAATTTGTTTGTAAATATTACTATTTCAAAGAGTAACGAAAACTATAAGAATAAGTTGACTTTAAAAGTTGTATTAGTTAGTAAATTCATTAAATTTGACTATTTTTTGGTAAAAAACTACTAATAGTAAACAGAAAACTACTAATTGGTAAAAGAAACATTAATTGGTAGTAGAAAACTATTAATTTATTTGCTAAGACTACTATTTCAATTAGTAGCGTTTACTAAATGAATGAGTTAACTTGGAAACTGAATTATTTGTTTTCTACTACTAGTTAGTATAGTTTTCAACATAAAAATTATATTAAAAACACCTACTAATTCATTTAACGAAGGAATAGACACTATTTTATTAATCAAAAGTGACTAATTCAGATTTAGAGAGTGAATTTCTTTTCCCAAAGTTTTAAATTCGAAAAAAACAAATAGGCAAAACATAAAGGGGTTCGAATTGAATTAGTAACAGTTTTGACTAATTTTTAGTAGATTCCTACTAATTTCTAGTAGAAAACTACTAATTTATACAGTAAGTCGGTTTACTGATATGAAATAGTAAAAAATACCAATGAATTAGTTGTTTTTTACCAACAATTAGTAGAGAACTACTAAAAATTAGTGAAAACTGTTACTAATTCAATTGGTAATCGAATTCTCACTATTTCATTAGTAGAAAACTACTAATTCAGATTTCGAAAGTACAACATAAATAGCTAAAACATAAACAGGCACATAAAGAAATAAGAAAAATGTGAATATACATAAAATCCACAATAACCAGGAAAATATAAATAATTTCTCAAAAAATATTCCCTCAATCTCGGAAAGTTTTCAAGATATTCTTATTCCTCGGGATTTTGAAAATCCGATCAGACAAGGATGATATTATAAATGAAGTAACATCGGGATTATATATGCGCACATGTGTCTGAATGTCTTTTTAAAGCTTGCAAATAGACACAGGCACATGTGTTTGCTTGTAAGTTTACACGTCCATCTACTTGGTGTTTGTACATGTATCAACATATATATATGTATATTGAGTACGAGGAACGCACCTACATCATGATCAGCGGTAAGTCGATGCGAATTGTCCCCTTGGATTACCATCCCACTTGTCTCCTTCTAAACCGATGCACATATGCGTGTGTATTCTATACATATACATATAGGTATCGATATCTTTGTAATTCCGTCATCCAACAGACCGTATAACACAGAACTGTAGAGGCCATAATACGCGGAGTATCAGTAGTGCAACTTGACAGGAAGAGAAATTATCGATCTTGAATTACGCTTCAAAACTATTAAATTCCAGTCGAATTGTTGCCATTATTGTATATATATATATATATATATATATATATCGGGTGTATTAAGAAAAATCTCGCAGTCGAATTTTCAATATTCGGTCGTTTATGGCTCATTTACCGGGTGCGGGATTACCAATTGCAATTTGATACATAAATTGATTGGTTTGATTTTGGTAATGACTTTGAGTTTCGATTTGAGTTCGACGGTCATTCTGACTTTGACTCTGATTTTGACTTTGGTTTTTACTGTGACTCCGGTTTAGACTTAAATTTTGACTTTTATATTGACTCTGATTTTGACATTGATTTTGACTTTGATTTTTACTGTGACTCTGGCTAAGACTTAAATATTGACTTTTATTTTAACTCTGGCTTTGATTTTTACTTTGACATTGATTTTGACTTTTATTTTGACTCTGACATTGATTTTGACTTTGATTTTGACTTTGACTCCGGTTTAGACTTAAATTTTGACTTTTATTTTGACTTTGATTTTGAATTTGAATTTGATTTCGGTTTAGATTTAAATTTTGACTTTTATTTTGATTATGACATTGATTTTGACTTTGACTCTCATTTTAAATTCGATTTTTATATTGATTTTGACTTTGACTCCGATTTAGACTTAAATTTTGACTATTATTTTCACTGTGACTTTGATTTTAAATTTGACTCCGGTTTAGACTTAAATTTTGATTTTTATTTTGACTCTGACATTGATTTTGACTTTGACTCTGATTTTGACTTTGATTTTTATATTGATTTTGACTTTTATTTTGACTCTGACATTGATTTTGACTTTGACTCCGGTTTAGACTTAAATTTTTACTTTTATTTTGACTCTGACATTGATTTTGACTTAGATTTGGACGCTAACTTTTATTTTTAGTTTTATTTTGACTGTGACTTTAACTCTGACATTGATTTTGAATTTAATTTTGACTTTTGAAAATTGAAACGAATAAAACAGAGAGAGAAAGAGAGAGGGCAAATTTTTTTCTTCATCCAAATTGAAACGAGCTTTCAATTAGAGAGATTTTTCTCCTCTCGAAAATTGCATTTTAATTCTAGGTCACGTGAATAATCGAAAGAAAGAAAGAAAAAAATGAATTTTTCCTTTTCATGAGAATAAAATGAAAGAATAACCTTTTTGAAAATTAATTTTTCTACGTAACTATTTTTACCCCTCTCACAAAAAAAAAAAAATAAATAAATAAAAATTAAAAAATACCAGGTTATGGTGGAGAAAAAAAGAATATGCTGCTACAAAGTGACGCGAGATGCACGTATCGCACTTTTATCAGCACGCTTAAATCTCAACGTGAAGAGAGTTTTTGATTCTCGTCGATCGAAAATTCGAGGGCCTTAATTTTTTCCCTCTACTCATTTTGTTTTGGTTTTGTTTTTTGATGGGTAAATTTATGTTTTAATAATAATCATCGTGACATCGATGCTCACGTGCATCGCATTACTTTTTCTGTGTGAATTGAGCTCTTACGTGTACACATTCTTGGATCATGGGCACCCAAGTCTCCCCCCTCTCTCTCTCTCTCTCTCTCTTCACTTCTGGGACTTGGGCGGTAAAGTGGAAAAGAAGTGGGGAGAGAGAAGATCCTCGGGGCCTCTTTATAGGTAAGGGACCCTCTCCAAGATGGCCTCGTCGCATTCCTCTACCAGACTCTCTCTCTCTCTTTCTCTCTTTTGCTCTCTCTCTCTCTCCCTCTTTCTCTCTTTTGCTCTCTTTCTCTCTTTTTCGTTCCTTTCTTTTTCTCTCTCTTCTTCGTTCCCTTTCTTTTCTCTCTCTTTCTGTATTTTTCGTTCCTTTTCTTTCTCTCTCTCCTCTCTGTTTTTCGTCCCCTTTCTCTCTCTTTTTTTCGTTTTTTTTCTCTCTTTTTTCATTCCCTTTCTTTTCTCTCTCCCTTCTCTGTTTTTCGTCCCCTTTCTTTTTTTTCTCTCTCACTTTTTCTATTTTTCGTTTCTTTTCTTTCTTTTTTTTGTCGTTTTCTCTTTCTTTCTTTCTCTCTCTTTCTCTCTTATGTACATCAGTCCCTTCGGACTCTAGTCTCCAGCGTCTAGAATTCGTTCTCTTCTTCACAATCTGTTCGATGTGTACAACGTCCTCTCTGGTAGCCATCATTCTGGACAAAATGACTTTGCAAGAGATCCTCTCTCTCTCTCTCTCTCTCGCAGCATCCAACGTTTTATTACAATATTACGCAGTTACGCAAAAGCAACCTCTTATTCTCGGCTTGAAATGACTCCGCTTCTTTAAACTTTTGCCCTAATTGGCCGCATAAACAGAGGGAATTTGTGTCTTAAAAAATTCTAATAGCTCACAATTGAATTACTCATTGGTTTAGGGAGGGACAAAAAGTGCACGTCATTTTCATTTAAAAAAAAAAAAAAAAAAAAACTCATTCATTTACTTTAATTGAAACTTTATCGCTACTATGTATCTCTCGTCTCGGAAATAATGGAAAATAAGTCAATTGTGTGAAAAATTAATAGTTTTATAAATAATTTTAAATGAGAAATAAAATAAACTTTTAAATAAATTTTATTAATGTTAGAATTATTAATTTTAGAATTCTTTCATAGTTATAAGTAAATTTAAATTATTATTTAAATTTTATTGCTAAAGTTTATAAATAATATTAAAAATATTTAATAATTTTTAATTCTATATAATACCTATAATTACATAATTAATAATTATTAATATTACACTCAAAATAGTTTTATCTGTAACAACTACAAATTTTTATTATATTAGTGAAATTTAAAATTTTTTCTATTAAGACTTTCGCTCACAGTCTTTCTAAGGATATTAAATTGAGACAAAAAAAAAATCGTTTTTTGTCTCAATTTAATATCCCTAGAAAAAATATGCTATTCTAGAGAAAATTATTGCTGTTCCTAATGAAACGTATTTTATTTGGTTCAAATAATTTTTTTTTATTTAAATAAAATTTTATTTGGTTCAAATAAAGTTTTTTTGATTTACACGGAGAGAAATTTATAGTAGTGGGTAACATAATTGTGGTTAGGGTGACCATATTTAATGCTACGTATACAGACAGCTATCTAGATAGTCACCGTTACCATCAATATCATCAGGAGTAACATCTTGGTAGTACGGGGTAGCATAACTATATATTTTTTAGCATCTGTGATGGTTGGCAGTAGCATAATGATAGTATCGTGTAACATCACCTTTTTAACATCAAAATCTGACTATCCATTTCTCTCAGTGTAAATAAAATTTTATTTCGGTTCAAATAAAAGCTTTTTGAGCCCCAAGTAAATTTAAACATGTAAATATTGTAATTTTGTAAGAAAGGGAGTTAAAAAATACTATTTTAAAATTCTATTAAACAAAAACTCTTAGTCATTTAGTTATTCGGACAAGTTTACTTTTTATCAATTGACAACACGCCATTCATAAAAATAGATTCACTTTGTATGAAGATTGGTAAACATAAAATGAAGATAAATGACTTAATTGAAAGTGCGTTAATAAAACACTATTTTTGTTTCAAAGATATTTATTTTAATTCGTAATACTTTCTATTCTCATATTTTTTACTTTATTCAGAACTATTTTTTTTGAAAGCAGGTAAAAAATAAAATAGTTAATAGAGTAAATACTATTTGCTATTTTATTTTTTACCTGTTTTCTTTTTCTGTATTTCTTTTTATTTCTTTTTATTTCTTTTTATTTGTTTTATTTATTTTTTTCTTTTTATTAACCACTTTTTTTAATTATTCTATTTGATTAACTATTTTTTTTTACATATTTTCATTTATTAACTACTTTAGTCTGAGAAAATTGACTGTTCACTTGATATAAGTTGAGAGTATTAGAAAAATTTTTTATTTCCTGATTTTCTTTCATGTTGACCTGTTTGATGAAGTTTATTAGAGTCAAAAGAGAACTGTATTAAAGCATCAAAAGAAGTTTCATGTTTGATTTTATGTTTTTAAATCGATTTGTCCCAGGGGTATCGTCGTGCAACTACCCTCTCTCACTCTCTAAGAATATATAAGAAACTAGAGAAAATGGAACTTTTATATATCCCTCAGAAGGAATTTATGAGATCACAATTTCTTTTTTTTTTTTTGTATATATACAGTTTAAGATTTTTATTCGCTTATTAATCGGATTTTTTTTCTCCGCAACGAATGCACATAAGGTTTATTAAATACTTTTTAAACTTGATCTTAATCTTTTAATAAAACTTGTATTAAAAATGCACCCATAAAAAAAAGTTATATATTTGATTAAAAAATATATTATTTTTACTACAATTTTTACTAAAATTCACTTTTTTTTACTAAATGTTACATTTTTATTTTTACTAAAATTACAGGAAATGGAAAATTCGGAGTAATGTAAGTGATGAGTCATGAGTTCGTTGTCAATTCGGCAAAAACGAAGGGAGAATCGGTTCTTCCCGATTACTCCAGTCTACGGCGATCTTCCGGTAGATTGACACGTTTTATAAGAAGTTATAATAAATCTATTTGTCTATAATTGTGACTCTTTCATTTTTAATCCTTACAGTAATGAAAAAAATTATCATAACGTTCAATAAATTTTACTCTAATTATTTTTTCACTGTGTCAAAATAATCGATTATAATTGTAATTATTGTCTGACCAAAAACGAAATTTTCTACTTTGGAAAAAATTGATAATAATTTGTTTAATTATGTGACTAAATCAAAGTCTGACTTTAACATTGTTATTCTGCTTAAAGTATTTAAAAATCTGTTTTTTACTGTGAGAAAATAATAGATAGTGACAATTGTCTGATTAAAACGAATTTTTCCACTAGTTACAAAAATAGACACAAACTCTCATTTGTCTGACTAAAAATTGATTTTTCCACTTGTTTTTCTCACTTTTTCCCACTTTTTCCACTAAAAAGTTGATAAACTCTCAAAGCTTGACTTTAAAAGAATTCTTCTACTTATTAAGAATAACAGAATTTCGAAAACCAATGTCTGACTAAAATGGATTTTTCTACTTCCTGCAAAAAATTGGTCACAACATTTAAAGTCTGATGTCAACTATATTTTTCTACTTAAAATATTTTATAATCGCATTTTTTCTACTTTGATGCAAAAAATGAAAAATTGTCTGACTAAAAAAAATTTTTCTACTTTAATCAAAAAAATGTGTGTACTAAAAGATTTTGACTGAACAAAATTTTTTTTTCTACCTTCTGCAGAGAGTCAATAACAAAAAGTACTGTCTGACTAAAAACGTATTTTTCCACTTGTTACAAAAAAGTAGATAAACTTCCAAAGCATGACTTCAAAAAAAATTCTTTTACTTACAAAGAATTACAGAATTTCGAAAACCAAAGTCTGACTTAAATTTATTTTTCTACTTTCTGCAAAAAATTGATATTAACACTTAAAATATGTCTACAAAAAGATTTTGTCTGAACAAAACATTTTTTTTTCGACTATCTACAGAGAATTAATCACAAAAGCATTGTCTGACTAAAAACGTATTTTCCACTAATTCAAAAATATTTAATTAAATATTAATTTAAAAATATACCTAAACTCTCATTTGTCTGACTAAAAACGGTTTTCTCTACTTGTTGCGAAGAAGATAAATTCTCAAAGTCTGACTTTAAACGAATTTTTTTACTAATTAAGAATTATGAATTTTAAAAAAGAATTTTGAAAACCAAAATCTCACTTAAGTGGATTTTTCTACTTCATGAAAAAAATTTATCCGAAAAATAAAAAATTTACTCTTGCTGCTTTCTCTCACTAAAACATACTGAGTTTCAAAAACTAGTCTCACTGAAAAATTTAAAAGGCTACTCAAAAAGTAGATTAAAAAAACTAAAATATAAAAAATAATTTATAGAAAGAAAATTTCAATTTCTATATAATTTATCGAAAATATAAAAAATAAATTTTGATTTTAATTTTTAGAGTAAAATAAAAGAAGAAATTATTTTGTTAGAAAGAAAATTAAAACGAACATGTGATTGAGAAGAAAATTATTTCGCAACCTTTTCGTTTTGAGTTTTCGTGTTTTTTTGTGTGTATGTGTGTGTGAACCAGCACGTAGAGTGGAACGAAAAGCAAGATGCGTGCATTGACAGCCGGGCGCAATCGTTTTCATTCGGGACGCGTGAAAAATTCGGGTTGCGTCAAAAACCACAAATTACATTGAGCTGGCGGTCTGCACGAACCACTCTCTCTCTCTCTCTCTCTTCTTTTTGAGAAAAAGAAAGAGAGAGAGAGAGTTCGAAACCTTCCCTTCTTCAAACCGACATTTTTATGAACTCGAAAAATTATAGAGTAGACCACCTAATTTGAGTCTCTCGCACTCGTGAAGGGATTGCATCGCGATTCACTGAAGAGAGCGCGCATATGCGCGCACTTTAACTTTCAAGCCCGAGAGATCTTACAGCCCGAGCGTGATATATCCGTCCTTTTTGTAACGTGTGTGTAATGGAAGTGCTAGCGAAGGTCGTTTCACGATCATGAGAGAAATCTCACAGTAGGCACATTTTAGATTCAGTTTAAAAGAAAAAAAAGAAGAAAAAAAAATACTAGAACACTTCATTTGCATATATATTATAATTCTTTTCTTTCTATTTCTTTAGCCAATTAGAAACATTTTCGTTTGCGATTTTATATCTTTTGTTGGAGAATTCAAATGTCAAAAAAATTATAACTCTGAAAAATTCTCTCCCTGTCTCTCTTTCCACTTTTTCTCTCCCTTTCTGTTTCTTTTTCTCTTTCATTTTCTTTATCTCTTTCTCCTTCTCTTTTTCTCTTGAGAAAAAAAATCAGTTGAAAAAATAGACATGAAATTTTCATTTTATCAAATAGACATTGAATTTTAATATTCAGTACATTTCTTAGTAAGTGGAAGAGTTCGTTTTTAGTCAGACAATGAGAGATTTTATTATCTATTTTTCTAACGAGTAAAAAAAAAACTTTTTCAGCCGAACAAAGAAGAAATCTTGTATATTTTTGCAACAAGTATAAAATTTCATTTTAGTCAGACAATTTTTTTTTCTTAAATTTTTGTAACGAGTGGAAAAATCCGTATTTAGTCAGACAATGATTTTTTTCTATTTTTGTAACGAGTGGAAAGAACCGGTTTTATTCAGACAAGTAGGAATTAATAATTATTTTTTGTGACAAGTAGAAAAATTCCTTGTTAGTCAGACAATTGGGAATTTTTCTATATTTTTTGTAACAAGTGGAAAAAAATTCGGTTTAGTCAAACAAAAATCATTATTTTTGTATTACTTGTGTAGACAGTAGAAAAAAACTTTTTTGGTCAGAGAGCATTTCTATAAAACATTTTTTTTTATTTAAGTAGAATAAATCATTCAGTCAAGACTCTAGTTCTAGTAGAAAAAAGAAATTTTTGTCAGACATGGAAATTTAGGGATTTCAAAATATTTTAAGTAGAAAAATTCATTTAAAGTCTGACAATAAGAGTTTTTCATCTCATTTTTTATGATAAGTGGAAAAATCCGTTTTTAGTCAGACAAATAATTTACTCAACTACTTGTCAAAAATTACTTTTTATCAGAAGTAAAAAAAAATACGTTCCAGTCAGACAGTGAATTTTTTTCTCTATATTTTTAGTCGTAGTGGAAAAATCCATTCATAGTCAGACAAGTGAGAAGTTTTGTAGATTTTCTGTGAAAAAATCTGTTTTTGGTGAAACGAATGGAAATTTTTGTCTATTTTTTCAGACAAGTGGAAAAATTCGTTTTAGTCAGACAACGTGAGTTACTTTTATGAAATTTTGTAACAAGTAGAAAAATCCGCTCCTAGTCAGACAAATGGGGATTTTTGTAATATTTTTGGAACAAGTGTAAAAAATCCGGTTTAGTCAGACTTTGGTTTTCAAAATTCTGTCATTCTTAATAAGTGGAAAAATTCATTTAAATTCTAGCAATGAGAGTTTTTTATCTACTTTTTTGTAACAAGTGAAAAAATCGGTTTTTAGTCAGACAATATTTCATTCTTTTTATTTAAAGTAGAAAAAAACGACTTGTTTAAGAAATAAAACAATGCGATTGCATAATATTTAAATTAGAAATTTTCTACTTAAGTAGAAACAATTTTAAGTAGATTTTAAATGTTAATATTAATTTTTTCAGTAAGTAGAAAAATTCGTTTTTGGTAAGACACAACAATAGTTCGATTATAAAATATTTTAAGTAGAAAAATATAGTTGACGTCAGACTTTAATTGTTGTGACCAATTTTTTGTAGGAAGTAGAAAAACCCATTTTAGTCAGACATTGGTTTTCGAAATTCTGTCATTTTTAATAAGTAGAAGAATTCTTTTAAAATCAAGCTTTGCGAGTTTATCAACTTTTTAGTGGGAAAAGTAGAAAAAAATGAGAAAAACAAGTGGAAAAATCAATTTTCTGTCAGACAAATGAGAGTTTTTGTCTATTTTTGTAACTAGTGGAAAAATTCGTTTTAATCAGACAATTTTTTTTCGTTACTGACTTTCTGTAGACAGTATAAAAAATTAAAAATAACATTTTCTTCAGACAAATTTTTTTTGTACACACTTTTTTTTATTCAAGTAGAAAAATTCTTTTTAGTCAGACAATTATTCAATGTTTGCTTCAAGTAGAAAAAGACAATTTCGTCAGACATGAAAATAATGCGATTTCTGAATATTTTAAGTAGAACAACAATAAAGTAAAGTCAGACTTTTGAGTGTTTGTACCAATGTTTTCAGTAAGTAGAAAAATACGTTTTTAGTCAGACAACGATTGTCACTATCTATTACTTTTCTCACAGTAAAAAATCGATTTTTAAATATTTTTAGTAGAAGAACAATGACAGACTTAAATTTAATCAGACTTTAATTTAGTCAATAAATATCAATTTTTGTCCAAGTAGTAAATTCCGCCTTTAGTCAGACAATGAGTATTATCATTATTAATTATTTTAACACAGTGAAAAAATTCATTTCAGTCAGAAACTTTTTCCCAATAACTATAATTTTATTAATTCACTATTATTAATTAAATAGTAGTAATTAATTTCCATAGTTTAATTTTGTATAAATAATACATTTTTAACTAATAAGTTTTAAGTACCCAATTTTTCTAAGGATATCAAATTGAGACAAAAAACGAATAAAAAATGTTGCGACGCAACATTTTTGATTTGTTTTTTGTCTCAATTTGACATCCTTAGAGAAATCGTGTAAATAATCATTTTTTTAATAATCATTTTTCCTTTATTCATTTTCAAGCAGGATATTTCAATTTATACCCTGCAAATTGAGATATCGACAATTTTCCTTTTTCCAAAGGAAATAAACTCGTTTTCCTTAAAGCTTTTGCTGATCATTTCCCTTTTTCTTCTCTAAAAAAAAAGAAAAAAAAAGAAAAATATCGCACAATGTTTCTTTTCTTACTTGAAGCGGACAATTATTATTCCCGGGAATCTATATATGTATATATAGACATATATACAGATATATAAATGCACACGTGTCTGAAAGTCGAGTGCCTTGCCTCGATAAGAGGTGCACAAGGTCGGAAAATAATAGGATATCGTCCCGGAATAAATTGTTCGCGCGCTATAGGAACCCTTCCGGTGGGATAGACGAACGCACGTACGCGTTATCTCGATGATTCGAGACGATTTACCAAACGATTCTGCACCAGATCTCCCTCAAGATAATACAGATATAAATTGCCAGCTTTTAATAAAAAATAAAAAAAAAAATATGCTTTATATAAGAAAAAGAGGCGCGAGAGAAGGAGAAAATGAAGATGAAAGAGAAAAGGATGAAATAAAGTGAAATTGATTTCAAATTATACAATTCACTTTGAAAATCATCTTTACTTTTTATTTTTATTTTCAATTTTAGAAATCAATTTCAAGTTTCTTTCACTTTTTTTCGCTTTTTTTTGACATTTGTGTTGATAATAAAATTTTCCATTGATACTAGTAGTTATATTCTACTCTTTCTCCTAATACTAGTAGTAACTTTACTGTCTCTATTAATACTAGTAGTAATTCTACCTTTACAATTAATTTAATAATTTAATAATTAATAATAAATAATAAATTAATAATTTATTTATCATATTCCCAGTTTTTAGACAAATAAAAAAATTACTATTTTTGAAAGATTATTTTTTGTCCTACTACTGTAGAATTCTACACAAATAAGAACTTTTATGCTACTTTTGAAAAATTCTAATGAAGTAGAATAAAAAATAAAAAGAAAAAGAAAAATAGTTACTCAAAAAAAAAGGATGAATAATAATTCTACAGGAGTAGAAAAAATATGATTTAACAGAAGTAGAAAGAAAGTAATTTTACAGTAGCAGAAAGAAAATAATTCTACAGAAATAGAAACAAAATAATCACGAAGAAAATAGAAATAATTTTACACAACAAAGAAAGTAGAAAAATTCTGAGAAAAAAAAATCTACAAAAATAGAGTGAGACAAAAGTCTACAGAAATAAAGTGGAAAAATAAAATTTCACACAATAGTAGAAAGAAGAAAAATTCTCCTATTAGTGAAATAAAAAGTAATCGCAAATGTTGCTGATTATCATGGAAGGAGGAAATAAAATATTCCAAGGGAGATAATAGTTAAAATGGAGATAATTACCATCTGTAAGTTCACACTTATTCTAGGTTTGAATCACTTGTTTTATTCAAGTGTATTCCAATGGAGAAACTATATTCTTCTTTTTTATATATATATAGATATACGTAGACAGTTCGTTACACCCTCTCGCGCACCCTCCTTCTCATTCTTTATTCTCCGTTGTCTTTTATCCTTTTCTGTTCGTTAATCAAGCCACTTGATCTACCTACCGATTTCTTTCCCCTCCCCCACTCCCCCTCCTTTCTCTTTTGGATCGTGATCTACGCAGAACCGTGATCCGCGACCGAGAGCCTTGTATTTATACTGACAGCCGCGCAAAATGGCTGAAAGTGCAATGTCGGTTACAAATTTTCCACACACTTCGGAGGTGTTACATTAGAGAGAATTCGCAATTTTTCTCCTCATGCTTTTTTAATTCTGATTGGTGGAAAATAAATAATCAGTAAAAGAAGAGTGTTTTTTTTTCTTGGTAAAATTATTTCTTCTTTATACTTTTGTAGATTATTTCTACTTTCTACCCGTGTAGATTTTTATACTTTGTACCCGTATAGATTTTTTTTTCTACTTTTTACTTGTGTAGATTTTTTTCTACTTTTTACTTGTGTAGATTTTTTTCTAATTTCTACTTGTGTAGATTTTTTTCTAATTTCTACCTGTGTAGATTTTTTCTTCCTACTTCTGATAAAATTTTGTGTTTCATTCTGTTGGCATAGAATTTTTCTACTTTCTTTTTTTTTCTACTTTTACTACTTTTCTTTATTTTTCTACATATCAGATTTTTTATTCTCCTTGTGTATAGAATTATTTTATTTTTCTACAATTTTCTTTCTCTTTGTGGTAAAGTATTCTTTTCTCTACTTTTGTAACTATTTTGTTTTATTTTCTACTTCTGCCATTTTTTTTCGCCTCTTTCAACTTCTGTAAATTATTTCCCTACTTTTGAAGACTTTTTATTTTATTCAACTAGTGTAGAATTTTTTTTTCTACTTTCTACTTTTTTTACTAAATAATTGTTATCCTCTTCGGGTAGAATTGATTTTTTGCCTACTTTAGGTAGAATTTTACTCTCTAAATTTTAAATTAATCAAAATGTTTACTAATTTGAATTAGAAATTGACTTTTTTGCTTTTAAATTAGTAAATTTTACTAATAAATAGTAATTTCTACTAATTTATTAGTAAAAGTTCTAGCTTCAAAATTAATTGCTTTTCAATTAGTAAATTTTACTACTAGTAATTTTTACTAATTTGCAAGAAAAATTTCCTGCTTAAAAATTATTTGTTTCTGAATTTGTAAATTTTACTTACAAATAGTAATTTTTCCTAATTTATTAATCAAAATTCCTGCTTAAAAAATTATTTATTTTCAAATAGTAAATTTTACTAATAAATTGTAATTTTTACTAATGTATTATTGAAATTTTCTGCTCAAAAAATTATTGCTTTTGAATTAGTAAATTTTACTAATTAATAGAAATTTCTATTAATTTATTAGTGAAAATTTCCTGTTTAAAAATTTATTGCTTTTCAATTAGTAAATTTTACTAATAAATTGCAATTTCTACTAATTTATTAATCAAATTTTCTGCTCAAAAATGTATTGCTTTTGAATTACTAAATTTTACTAATTAATAGTAATTTCTATTAATTTATTAGTAAAAATTTTCTGCTTAAAAATTTATTGCTTTTGAGTTAGTAAACTTTACTAATAAATAGTCTAATAAATAGTAATTTCTACCAATTTATTAGTCAAATTTCCTGCTCAAAAATACGTCGCGAGAAAAAAATTCTATTGAAAGGAAAAATAAATAAATTTCCCCCTTGAAAATTGAAATAGAGTATATAAAATAAATATAAAGTATTTAGAAATTTTAATTTTTTTTCCCGATAAATTTCCGCATTCGGAGCAAAAACACTAACGAATGTTAAAAAAAACGAAGTCAAAAGATTCAGCGATCATTAAAAGTTAATTGGATTTTTTGTCAAAGCAATCAGTTTATAAATTCAATTATTCGTGAAAACGAATTGAAAATTGTAATAAGAAGACAAAAAAAAAAGAAAAAAAAAAAAAAAAAACAGTAAAGGAAAATTTGTAATCTAAAAAGCAAAATTATCCTTTTAAACGAAATTCTAGTTTTCTATTTGTGTATTAGATGAAACATGAGATGCTGTGCGCTTGGAGAATGTGTGTTCTCCTTTTATATGTATATGTATATGTAAGCAGGATGCATTCGAGAGGTTTAATTTGCACCAAGATTGCAGTACACAGCGGACAATTACCTTTATTATTATATTCCCGTAAAAGTATCGCGAAAGAGAAGCGCCACTGAAAGGATCGTTTGGGAATGAGCACCGTCATTAGATCCTTTGCGCGCTTGCCATATGCACGCTTCAATGTGCAAACCCCCTCGTTAACGAATCATTTCACGCCAAATCGATCGAAACCAACATATATACAAACTGCAACCACTGACACGAACACGATTGATGCAATACACAAAGTTTATCCCAATGTTTTTCTTTTTTTTTCTGATCCATTTTATATAAATGCGGGAGAAACAACAAAACAAAAGCACAAAATTTGCTTTCCAAACATGCGAGGAGAAAAAAGTTATACTTTAAATAAAAAAAAAAGATTTTTTCTTCCTTATTTCACTTTGTTTCTAATGATTTTGAAACAAAGTATTTTTTTTTGTTGCTTTTCTTCCTTTTTGTTATTTTTTTTCTTTTTCTTAGTTTTCTTTCTTTTTTGAATTTATTTCTTAACTTTTGTCATTCTTTTGTTAAAATTTTTTTTCTACTTTTTATTTGCTGCAAATAAATTTGTAAATTTTAATGAAATAAAAGAATTAAATGTTCGATTCACATTCCTGGAATATTTCATTCGAACATTGGCATTAATAGCAGCAGTATAATCACTACTAGTACTCATACAAGTAGTATAATTACTACTAGTATTATTAATAACAGTATAATTAATACTAGTATTAATACAAGTAGTATAATTACTACTGGTATTAATAGCAACAGTATAATCACTACTAGTATTAATAGAAGTATTATAATTACTACTAGTATTAAACTATTAATACAAGCAGTATAATTACTACTGGTATTAATAGCAACTGTATTAATAGAAACAGTATAATTACTACTAGTATCAACAGCAACAGTATAATTACTAGTAGTATTAATAGAAACAGTGTATTATCACTACTGGTATTAATAACAACTGTAACAACTGTATTAATAGAAACAGTATAATTACTAGTAGTATTAATAGAAACAGTATTATCACTACTGGTATTAATAACAACTGTAACAACTGTATTAATAGAAACAGTATAATTACTACTAGTATTAATACAAGTAGTATAATTTCTACTATTATTGATAGAAAATTAATCATGGTAGAATCACTACCACTATTGATTCGAACAGTAAAAAATTACTACTAGTACTGATAGAAAAAATTGAACCACTGCTAGTTTTAATAGAAATACTACAATTACCACAACTATTAATTGAAAAAGTATAATTACTACTACTATAAAGAAAAAAAAATACAATCATAGTTTCCACTAATTGTAAGACTAGGAGAAAATAGGAACAGCAACAGTAAGAGGAAAATAGCACACAAAAAAAAAATTTACCGCAATTCTGTTTTCTTCCTTTTTTCTCTCTTTCTCTCTTTCTTTCTCTCTCTCTCGATGTAAATGATCGAAGCGAAGTGTGAGAAACAACATGCTCCACGCTACTTCCATTTGATCGTTATAGTCAGTTAGTGTGGTATTCGCATGCCAGTCGCGCAGGACATGGCCCTCGGGTCTGAATCTGAATATGCCAGGGATCTAAACGTAAATGGCATCTACTAGGCTACCTACTAACGTGTGCTACTTCTCCCCCAAAAGCCTCTAATGCATCCACGTCAAGTGGGCTACCTAGATCACTTCCTATTTCTCGTTACGTGAAACACATCTCTGCATCGTGACTCCAAGCTCACTTCACTTGCAAATTCACCGAATATACACACATACACACATACACACATACACACACAGATACATTCTCACTACTGCAACTCTCCACCAATAACTGTCTCCTTAGTCTAAATGGTAAAAACTGGGTTTTATTTATTTAAAAAATTTATTTTTTATTGTTATAACAATAATATTTATTTTTATTTTTAAATAACTTTACACAGAGTTGAACAACTTATTCCACTATAGTAGGAAAAATTTGTTATTATTACAATTTTTCTGCTCTACACTCTAAATTTTAATTTGTAAAAATATTTATTAGTAAATTTTATTAGTAAGTAAATTAGTATTTATTATTAACTAATATATTTTATATTATTATTCGTAAAATTTACTAATTCAAAAGCAAAAAGTCAGTCACTAATTCAAATTAGTAAAAAGTTTTACCAATTTAAAATTTAGAAAGTAGAGCTGAAAAATAATAATAAAAAAGGAAATTTTTTAGTTAATAATAAATCCTATTTTTGACTTTACGTAGAGTTAGAAAAGTTTAATTTTTATTCAAAGTAGTAGAAATTACTATTTATTAGTAAAATTTACTAATTGGAAAGCAAAATGTCAGTCACTAATTCAAATTCGTAAAAATGTTTACTAATTGAAATTTAGAGAGTAGCTGAAAAATTGTAATAATAAAACATATATTTAAATTTTCTAATAAATAAATAAATCCTATTTTTAACTATACGTAGAGCTGGGAAATTCTAATTAAATTCAAATTAGTAGAAATTAGAAATTACTATTTATAAGTAAAATAAATTGAATTTACCAATTAAAAAACAAAAAGTCAGTCACTAAATCAAATTAGTAAACATTTTTACTAATTAAAATTAAAAATGTACGTAAACTAAAAAAATACCTGATTTATTATTATATTTATTAAAAAACATTTATTTTCAAAAATTTCGTTTAATAAATTCAATTTCAGAACAAGATTGTTTTTTCAAAAATTATTAATTTCCGTCTTTAAATAATAAATTTATCATTATTATTATTATTCGCATGAAATCAGAAAAAGAAACTCAACTTCGATATTAATTTTGAATCAGAAATTTTTTTTTCCTTTTTCAATAAAATGATTTCATCATGGATGAGAAAATCGTTGAGAAAATTACGTGCATCAAAATTTCTTGTTTATGTCAAATTGAATAATAAACATAAAAACTTGTTCATAAAATTGTCACATAAATAATTAATATCTATTAAAATGTATGCTTAATTTGTAATGTCGATTTTATGTTTATAATAACATTAGACATCGAATGAGTGTGTAATTTGTTTTTTCCATGATGACAGGTACATCATATAATTTTTACGAATTTACTTTTTAATATTTCTTCATTTCCTCTTTATTGTCAAAAAAAAAATGAGGGAAAAAAAATTACTGACTAGAATCGAACCATAAAATAAGAAAATGAAAAATAATAGTAGGTAATATAAAAAATAAACTAAAAAAATCTAATATCTAATAATAATCATAATAATACAATAAATATAATAATAAAAATAATAATTTAATTATTTAATTATTATTATTATTGTATATTTATAAATTCTTTATTATTACTTTTATATTTATTAATTGTTTAATTTAACTCAAAATTAATTATTCTAACTACCTAACATTAATAAAATACAATATTAATCTTAGGCTTTTTTAATAAATAAATAAATTAATTAACATAATTTATTTAATTAATTTAATTATTCAATGTATACTTAACATAATGATAGATAATAAAAAATCGGGTATGAATTAAATAAATAAAATAAATAATTAATATAATAGAAATAATTTTTTTATAGTCGGAAATGAAAAAACCCGTTGATCCATTATGTATTAAAAATAAAAAAAAATGAATTAAATTATAATTAAATAAATTCTACCTATTGTGATGTGGCAGTATGGGACTAATGACTGTTTGCGAAATAATAATTCAATATATTAAAATAATAAATACATGAAAGTAGAGGAAATATATTTTTTTTCCAATTATTTTTTAAAATGACTCGTATAATATTCCCTTTGATGACCATGTTGACGTATTAAATACATATTAAAAAAAAATTAAAAAAAAAAAAAAAACTCTATTAAAAAAAAACAAAGAGTCCCTATGTTGTTAAAATATAGACATAAAAGAAAAGTAGCGAATCTTGTAATTGAATTTAATCGCGCTTGAATTAAAATATACTAAAAAGTTATGTGTGAGTAATGTTATAATGACATCCGGTGTAACCTACATCTGGCGCTAGAAATTAGTGTGTCATTAATAAGAAGGGCATAACCACGTACATCTCAAGCGTAACAAATGAAAGGAAAGACGCTTCAGTGACCATGTAAGAGAGATAGAGAAAAAAATAAAGACAACAACAACGTTATACACAAAAAGGAGTAATTTCAAACATTCTTTTTTTTATCTCTCTCTCTCTTCTTCTTTGCCCCCTTAGAGACAAAAGCCTGTTGTTGACATTGCGGTTTCCAATAGACGGTCGTTTATATACCATTTTAGGAACAATGTCCTTTCTTCGACTACAATTAGACTCTAGTTAAAGTCTACATTTTAAAAAAATACTCGCCCCCTCCATCGCTACCCTTACCACCCCCACTTACTCACCCTTATACTCTAGACTATGTTTATGAATGTAAGCATAAAAAAAAATTTAGTTTATTGCGTTTCTTTATTTTTTATTTTAGTCAAAGGAATTTTTATTTATTTTGTTGTGGAAAAAAATTATTTCTATAATTTACTTATTTATTTAAGAAATATAAAATAATTTATAAATTTAATAAATAAATAAATAAATTATATTTTTTCATTGACAATACCTTCTTTTTATTGAATTTTTTTTCTAAAAAGAATTTCTATAATTTATCCATTTATTTCAACATAATGAAGATAAATTTTATATTTTAAATTTTATTGACAATAACTATTTTTTATTGAATTTTTCTCTGTAAAAAGTTTATTTATTTATTTTAGCATAATGAAAATTAAATCTATTTTTTTATTGACAATAACTTATTTTTTTACTGAAAATAAATTCTAATTTTTTGTTGATAACAAATTTTAATTTTTTTGTATAAACAATAAATAATATTTTAATTCTATTTTTTATTGATAATAAATTTTAATTTTTTTAAATTGACAATAAATTTTATTTTAATTTATTAAAAATACACGTTAACTTTGTATATTGAAAATAAATTTTATCTTTTTTTTTAATGAAAGTAAACTATATGTTTTTATTTACAATATAAATTCTACTTTTTTATTGAAAAATAAAATTTATTTTGTTTATTGAAAAATAAATTTTATTTTGTTTCTTGAAAAATAAATTTTATTTTGTTTCTTGAAAAATAAATTTTATATTGTTTATTGAAAAATAAATTTTATTTTGTTTACCGAAAAATAAATTTTATTTTCTATATTAAAAATACATTTTTTTTTATTTATAAAGGGAATTTGAATCATTATGACATCACAGTTGCCCTTAAAAACGTTTTATTATGTTATTTTGAAAAAAAGTTTAATTTTTTATACTGAAAAATAAATTTTATATTTCTTATTGACAATAAATTTTACTTGTTTCTTGAACAAAGAAATAAAAATACAAAAAAAAATTGAAAATAAAAAAAATAAAATAAAAATAAAGAAGAAATAAAAATACAGATGAAATGAAAATACAGAAAAAATAAAAATAAAGAAACAAACAAATATGGAAGAAAATTAACAAATATAGAAAAAAATAAATAAACATATAAAAGAATAATTAAACAAAAGAAATAAAAAACTAACGAATTATTTTTTCTCTTTGTTGCAGGTGAGTGTTCTCTCTCTGACTCCTTTAATTCTCAAGTATCTATTTATACGAAAGCGAAAGGTAAGGATTAAAAAATTAAATTACGATCAGTCATCGTGTTTAATTGTTTTCTTTTCTTTTTTTTTTATTGAATGAAAAATTGATATCGGTTTGATGTCTCATTGTTGGCTTCGGGAAAAAAAAAATAAAAAAAAAATTGATAATGCAATATGGCAAAAGCGGTATCAATAGCTCATGGTCTTTGGGAGAGTGAAAAAAGAGGGCATGCTTATCGTACAAGTTGAAATACCTGGAGGCGGTCAAGCACGCGTGCAAGATTGTCGGAGATTGTGGAATAAAGTTGGCTTGCTCCTGGCGAGCAATGCTGGTGCGGTCCAGGGAATGTGAAAAATTTACGGAATCGAAGGTTTTACGGATGAGATCGTCCCGAGTTGGAGATAACACCGGTTCAGGGTCGATTCTCTCTTTCGGTGACAATGGTTTTTCGCTGTGTACAATTTTTCAAAATGTTGACAATTTATTTCCTTTCCGCTTTTTTTGTTTTGTTTTCAGTTTTTTTTTCTTGTTTTTTCGATTTTTTCCTTCTTTTTACATTTTTTTTGGTTCTTTTTCTACTCTTCTTTTTTTATTTCTTCGTTTTTTCATTTTCTTTTACCTTTTTTCGTTTTTTCTTCATTTTCTTTTTCGCTCTTTCGTTTCTTTTTCTGGTTTTCTTTTTCTACTTTTCTGTTTCTTTTTTTGCTTTTTGCTTTTCCATTTTGCATTTATTTTTTTTCTGTTTTTTGTCTCTATTTTTCTGTTTCTCTCCTTTTTTGATTATTTCATAATTTTCATTTTTCCTTTCGCGTTTTTTCCGCTTTTCTTTGTTCAATTTATTTCCTTTCCGCTCTTTTTGTTTCCTTTTTATTTTTTTTTTCTTGTTTTTTCGATTTTTTCTTCTTTTTCCATTTTTTTGTTTCTTTTTCTACTCTTATTTTTTTTTCTTCGTGTTTTCGTCATTTTTTCCACCTTTTTCGTTTCTTCTTCATTTTGTTTTTCCGTTTTTCGCTTTTTTTCTGCTTTTCTTTTTTCTACTTTTCTGTTTCTTCTTCATTTTGTTTTTCCATTGTGCATTTATTTTTTTCTCTATTTTTCGTCTCCTTTTTCCGTTTCTCTTCTTTTTTTGTTATTTCTTGATTTTCATTTATCCTTTCGCGTTTTTTCCGCTTTTCTTTGTTCGACTTTTCTGTTTCTTTTTTCACTTTTTTTACAATTCGTTTCTTTCTTTCCTTATTATCGTTATTTTTCCTCTTCTTTCTTCCGTTTATTTTCTTTTTTCTTCTTTTTTTTTGCTTTTCTAGTTTTTTCTTCATTTTATTTTTCCCTTTTTCGTTTCTTTTTCTGCTTTTCTTTTTTCTTTTTTACCGTTTTTTTTTTTTTTTTGCTATTTGTTTTTCCATTTTGCATTTATTTTTTTTTCTATTTTTCGTCTCTTTTTTCCGTTTCTCTTTTCGCCTTTTTTACATTTATTTCCTTTATTTTCTTTTATTCCTTATTATCGTTATTTTTTCTCTTCTTTCATCCGTTTATTTTATTTTTTCTTCTTTTATTACTGTTTCATTTTCTTCAATTTATTTTTACGTTTTGAGTTTCTTTTCCTACTTTTTCGTTTCTTTTTCTACTTTTCTGTTTTTCTTTTTGCGTTTCTTTTTCTTAATTATTTTCCATTTCTTTTTCCGCCTCTTTCTTATATTTCTTTCCTCTTTTCTTCTGTTTCTCCCTATTATCGTCACTTTTCTTTTCTTTCTTCCGTTTATTTTCTTTTTTCTTCTTTTCGTTTCTTTTATGTTTTCCTATTTGCCTAATTTTTCTGCTTTTCTTTTTTCCTCTTTAATCGTTTTCTTTATTGCATTTCATTCTTTTCTTCCATATTTTCGTGTTCGTTTTCTTCTTTTTGCCTTTATTTTCCATTTCTTCTCTTCTATAGTTTCTTTTTCCTCTTTTTCGTTTCTTTTTCCTTTCCTTTTTCTATACTTGTACTTTTTTTCCCTTTAACTTCTATTCTTCCTTTTTTCGTTTCTTTTTCCTCTTCTTTTTCTATTTTTTGCATTTCTTTCCTCTTCTTCTCTTTTTTCCGCATTTTTCTTTTCATTCTCTTTCTATTGCCTTCAAAAAGAAAAGAAAATCCAAAAATAGGGACAAAGGGAAAAAGAAACCGAAAAAGGTGAAAAGAAATAGAAAAAAAAATAATTTTCTTTTGTTTCTCCCATTTTCGTTTATTATTTTTTTTTCCTTTACATTTTGAAAATCCACTAACGGAGTTTGATATCTAATGGGTGTGTATCGATCGGCTGATGAATCGTAAATCTCATTCTTTATAGGTATCTTTTGGTCTTTTATTTCTTGCTTGGCTAAGAGAAATCAAGAACCGTCGTAAAGTATTGGCTCTTTTCTCTTTCTCTCTCTCTCTCAGAAGAGTGGACCACGAACCAAATGGATTTCGAGGGTTCCTCGTAAAAACGTCCTTGGGAAATCGTTCGTATCGAATAACGCGTTTCGCGCTTTCTTTCTCTGTTGGATTTTTCATTTTTTTTCTTGTTTTTTGTCTTTTGTACAGCGAGATTTTTTTTTAACAACGTCTCCCCTTGTTTCAAGTATTCAATCTCGAAGGTAGTTAATTTAGTTGGTTAAAAGCGAATATACGTATATACGTTACTTGCATAACGTCGGAAAGAAGACGTTACCGGAAAATCATTGCAGGCAACCTTGCTGCTACATAAATTATCCTGATTTACACATTCTTCCCTGGAGAATTAACGACAAGTGATACAGATCAAGCGACTTCCATGTTGCCTTATGGGAACAACTTGCACTTTATAGCATTTTTTTTTCTTCATTTTTTCCTTTTTGCATATTCTATTTTTGTATTTTATTTCTAAATATATAAATTATTTGCTGTTGTCGGGACTTTTTTTTGCTGTTGTTTGCACTGACAATTGTTTTTCTTATCGTTCTTCTTATTCCTACTGTCTTTTTTTCTATTATTTTTTTCTGTTTTTCGGTTCTGTATTTTTTTTTATTTTTGTATTATCTTCGTTCCTGTATTTTTTGTTGTTGTATTTTATTCGTTTCTGTTTTGTTTTTCTGTTTCTGTATTTTCTTTGTTTCAGTATTCTTTTTTGTTTTTGTATTTTTTTTTGTATTATTTTTCTTCTTCTGTATTTTTTCTTTCTGTACTTTTTTGTTTTTATATTTTCTTCTGTTCTGTATTTTTTGTTGTTGTATTTTCTTCGTTTTTGTATTGTTTTTCTGATTCTGTATTTTTTTTTTCCTGTTCCTTTAATTTTTTTGTTGTTGATAATTTTACGAGTTTTTTCTTTTTTTTTTCTTAAAAAATAGAATTAAAAAATATTCAATATTGAATTAATATTGAAATATTAATTTTCAAAAAATATTCGTCGACAGTATTTGAAAGAGACTATATTTCGTTAGAATTTCCAAAAATAAACATGAAAATCGTTGGGGAGAGATAAATATTGGAACTTATTTCAGAAAATAAGTGAACTCGAATAAAATCAATTCCTCAAGTTGTTCACATATACACAAACAACTATTGGCTATTTCCGAATCCAACTTGTATTATTTACCTGTACTTATGCGGCATCCGCTTCTCGTGACTGCGGAAACAAATGTCTTCACTGGCCGCTGGGTTCGATATGGATTTACGTCGCACTGTGTGGTCAAGCGTCAACGCCTCCAGCTTTCTGCACTGACGTAACTATTATATATATATACAAATCCCCGTTAATTATTATTTGAACGTCGTCAACACATTGCCTGCTAAATGAACCATTTAACACTGTCAAAGCCAAAACAGATAATAATCAATTTTGACACAAATCGTATTTTTCCAAATATTATTTATATTCTGGTTCTTATATTTTTCTTAATTTTCTTTTTTTCTCTCAAAACGGTAAAAAACTTTCTTCTTTCTTTTTCATTCTTTTTTTGGTGAATGAGTAATGAGATGAAAATTTGGAATTTTATTTTTCTCGCGCAGAGCGAACGCTTGAAAGGATTTATTGTTCGTGGGGATTAATTTTATGTATGAAAGTTAAAAAGATAAGAAAGTCACTTCTAAACGAAGAGTAGTAAATTTTCTAGCTTTCGTGTAAAAACAATCGATTGTAAGGCGTTCATGAAACTGGCTTTCGGCACAAAGACTCTCTCTCTCACTCACACTCTACTTTTCGACAATCTCTCTCTTTTACTCTGAAAATTCTCCTCGGGTTCTACTTCCGCTTGAAATAGCTCGTTTTTCTCCACTCTTGAGAGTTCTCCTTCCATTCTCTTGTCGAGTGACGCTCGAATTGATTTCCGCTTTACTATTGCAGTCGTTAACGTTCAGAGGATCAAGTCCTTCGGCAGTGGGGTACAAACCGTTAGATATAGGCTCTTGTCTTTCTCTTATTCTCTCATTGTCTCTCTTTTCTCTCTCTCTCTCTCTCTTGTTTTCTCTTATTTTCTCTCCATCTCTCTCTTATTCACTCTTTCTCTCTGTTTTTCTCTCTTTCTATTTCTCTCCTTCTCTCTATTTTTCCTCTTTCTCTCTTTTTCTCTCTTATTCTCTCTCTTGCACTCTTGTCGGAGGCGCAGTGTCTTTGACAGAGGAACGCGCTATATACGTCAAAACAACTTTCGCATTCCTCCATTTCCTCGGAAAATAATCTCCTCTTTGTTTCTAAAGTACACTTTATGGAAATTTGGAATATTGTCAACAAAGCCTTTCCCTAAGATGGTAAATTATGTCTATTGAAGATGACATTCTCTTTTGTCAATTTTCCCCATTTTTATTTTTTATCTATCGCTTTATATATCATTTTATTATTTCGATTTCTCTTTTTCTCAGCAATTACTTTTTCAGCTGGAGAAAAAAAAAGTCAAGAGAAAACTAATGGGAATATTAATAATTAGCAGTAGACAAAAAAAAATAATTACAAAAATAAGGAAAAAAGCTACAATTTGCAATATTTTAGCTAAATATTTATTTGAACCAAATAAATTAAATTGAAATAATTTATTCAAATAAAAAAGAATTTCGATATTCATTTGATAGTATAGACGGAGTAATGTGCGGTTTATTTAAGTGAAATAAAAAATTATTTTTTTTCTACAGAATGAGAGATATCGTTTTATTTTTTTTTTTCATTGCGAGGGGGAGGAAATTTCTTGACTATCGAGATGAATCTTCCACATGAAGTAGTCGACATCCTTCTCATTCCTAGCGTCATGTCGCATAGATGAAGAACCTAAATCAATAAATTGCCAAGCCAAAGCGCTCTCCCTCACCTTTTCCCGGCTTTTAGACAGTGGGACGGGCTTTTATTCACTTACCGTAGGGATCGGGTAAGACAAAGAGGTCTACACTCGACTTAGTGACTGGCAAAAGCGAAATGATACGAGAACCGCAGGAAAGTCAGATTGGAGGGGGGAGGCATCCCGGATTGCTCACCAAAGAGATCGATGTCACTTGATTTTCGGATCAGAGTTAAGGGGAATCAAACCCGTCGCGCCAGTCGTAGGATCATTTCTCTCGAAGCATTTTCGACTTCTCTTCCTTTTTTTCTTTCTCTTCTTTTTTCTCCTCTCTTGTCTTTCTCTCCCTCGCCCCTTCTGTTTCTTTATTTTTCGTTTTTCTCCCTCTTTTTTCTCTCTCTCTCTCTCTCTCGCTCTCTCTCCCTTCTGTTTTTTCCCTCTTCTTTTCTTCTTCATTTTTCTTCTCTTTTCCCACTTCTTTTATCCTCTCTCTTTTCTCTCTTCTTTTGTTCTCTCGCTTTTCCCTCTTTTCTTTATTCTCTCCCTTCTCTCTTTCTTTCGTTCTCTCTCATTTACTTCTCTTCCTTTTTCTCATTCTATTCCTTTTTACTCCCTTTTTTTGTCCCTCTTCTCTTTTTCTCATTCTATTTCTTTTTACTCCCTCTTCTTTTTTGTCCCTTTGTTCTTTTTTCTCTCTCTTCTTTTTTTCCCTGGATTCTTTTTTTCTCTCTTCCTCTCTTTTCCCTCCTTTCCTTTTTCTCTATCTTCTCTCTTCTCTCTCTCTCCTCCTCCTTCTTCTCATTTCTACTCCCACTTCTTTTTTAGTCTCTCTTCTCCTTTTTCCTTTTCTTCTTTTTTTTCTGTTCTTTTTTCTCTTTCTATTTTTTTCTCTTTTTTTTCTTTTCTTTTCTCTCTCTCTTTCTCTTTGTCTCTCTTGGATCAGAGACATAAAAAGCGGGACCAATCGAGAAAACGACTGTATCGCAAAGTGGAAATCCTTAACGTGATATCGAGAAGAATTATGTCTTGAAGACCACGAAATCCATTTCTTGGAAAATGACTTCTTTCACTCAGGTGAAATAAGAGAAAAAGTATTTTCAAAAATTATCGATGGCAATAGAAAAAGAAATTGATGGAACTTAACAAATTTTGAAATAATTATTGATTTAATAAAAAAATTTTGCAAAATACAATAGAGATAAATAAAAATTAAGCATTTTTTAAAATTATTTATTTTTATCAGGATATTTATTATTATTGAGAATTCCTTTTTTTTGTAATCATTACTTTTTGGTATTAATAAAAAAAAACAATAGAAATTGAAACAAAAAATGAGTTCTTCCACTTTGCGAGGGTCAAAAATCCTTTTTAGAAACATTTTTTTTTCGTACCATTTTATTCTTTTACTCTTGTTTTGTTTGCGATCGTGAGTTTTTTTCTACTACGAGTGTATATCGTTTTTGTTTCTTTTTTTTTTGTTTTTTACAAACATTTTCTCTTGTACCTTTTTTTCATTTGACTTTTCGAGTTGGACATTGAATTGATAGAAGTCCACGTGTCTTTTTACAAAAGCTTTCACAATACATTGAGAGTCGATCGTAAAAGGACACAACAAAATATATATGTATATATATATATATATATATATATATATATATATATATATATATATATATATACAAGAGAGGACAACAATCGATTCTGAATTTCGCTTCGATTCGAAAGTGACGTAAGAAGATACTCGAAACCATTTCGCAATCGAGGCGCGCATCTTTTTTCCGTCTCGATAAGCGAACAAAAGATTTGTGTTTCTTTTTCTTCTTCTCTCTCTCTCTCTTTCTTTTCTTCTTATTCGCCAAAAAGCCCTTTCATCGACATTCATAATTAGAGGCTATATTCATCTAAGATGAATCCACCCTACACTTCCAATAAACGCCAACGATATTTCACGGTTAGAGTCTCCTTTCATCCCTCAACTGACGGTCATAAAACTTGTGCTGCGTTAAAAAATGAGCGGTCGATTTCAAAGGGAAACGCAGATTGAAGACTCGAGAGAAATAAACGAAACTATATATATATATATATAGGTACAAATCGAAAGAATATACAATAATTTCGTTGTATTAGTCTCAACATTCCTCGATTCGAAGTTTAAAACTAATTTTATTTTTGCTTCTAAATCGCATTAATATTTTTAGGTCAAATTAGGTCATTCTTACCTAATATTATGCCTAAAATACCTAATATTATTGCGATTTAGAAGAAATTTTAATTTTTAAAAAAAGAATTAAATTTTAAGTAAAAAATTTAAAAAAAAAAATTTTTTTTCAATTCAAGTCAACATTTTTGTATTTTTAAGAATGAAATTTATTTGATTCAATTTATTTCAATTTTGCCAAGAATTTTATTAAAATTTTTGAAAATAATTGAAATTTTACCTTAATAAATAAGTAAATAATTAACTAACTAAAAACTACCTTTTTAATTCTGAATTATTTTCTCATTTTTCACTAATTTATATTAAAAAAAAAACTCTAAAAAAATACAGTTTTCTTAAAAGTATCAAATTGATACTAAAGTGAATCAAATTGATGCCAAACATTTGGATTAATTTTTATATAATTCACATTTTTGGTATCAATTCGTTGTAATTTGATCCTTTTTAAGTTAACATTGCAATAGTTGAAAAAATAATTTTTGAATCAAACAAAAAATTTCCCTCTACTTTCTCTAAAAAAAAATTTTCTTGAGGGAAGAATTTTTTCTCCTTTTAGTTTCGCACACACACATTTTGCGCAAGAAAATCCATCCATCTTGGCCAATTTCATGGCATTAAAGTCGAATGCACATTATTGTGCGCGCACAACGAAGATGGAGACTTATAAGAGGAGGGGGGTTAAAGGTCGATTACCATATCCGAGTATGAAACGTGTGCGATTGAAAATCGCGATTTCATACGACTAGGTTTCTTCTCTCTTTCTTGGAGATATCAAGGGAGTCTCCTGGGAAAAACACAAAAGGAGAAAAATTAAACTCAACATATATAGAAAACTATGTCGCAGTTATAATTTTTTTCTTGTTGAAGAAAAAATTTTTTTTTTCCAATTTCTATACAAAAGTATATAGTGCGATATATTTTTGAAATTCAAAACCAACACCAACGTCAGACGAAAGATCTATGTGTACATAGAATAATGCTTCTCAAGATCTATCCGAGTGATTATTTTAATGAATGAAACTCTAAGGTTGAATATACAAGTATTATTGTAGTATTGTAAAATACATAATAAATTTTTTTTTCGTAAATATGTATCTATACTTGAAACTTCAGCTCCCTTTTGTTTGCTTTTGCCGACGCAATGCTTGTCTTTTGTTTTTTTGAGTGAGTTTTCGCACCCGGACAAATTGCGCCAATTAATTTGCCTCCTCAGACAATGAATCATATGGTTGGCTTTATTAATCTCGTCTTGTTTTAATTAACATGACTGTGTAACCTTCGACGCGACTCTTCCCTGAGAAAAGATCAAGAGATATTGCGCATTTTAAATTCAATGTAATTTCTTTCGTTGAGTGATAAAATTTATGATAAAAGAATAATATAAAAGAAGAATAAGAGAGAGAAGAAGAAAAAAATTAAAACACATTTTTTCCGCTTTTTGCTTTTGAAATATTTTCTACTATTGCTGCTTGCGAATTTTTATTATTGTGTGTCTAGGGATCTCAGTTAATTATAGCACTTTTTATTTCCTTAAATTAATTAATTTTTTTAATTATTATTATTAATTAATAATTCATTATCACAATTTTTCTAAGGATTGAAAATTGAGACAAAAAACGAATAAAAAGTATTGTTTTGTAACACTTTTGATTAGTAAGAAACTACAATTTTCTACTAATTTTTTTCTGATAATTTGTAAAAATTGGTAGAAAACTATAGTTTTCTACTTATATTTTATAATAATTAGTAGAAAAACTGTAGTTTTCTAACAATTTTTACTAATTTTCTTCGCAATATAATTCAATTATTTTTATAGAAATAATAAAATTTTGACAGGAATTCAATTATTTTCATAAATAGTAAAACTCATCGCAGAATTTCAATTGGCGAAGAACTTTTTCGAAAATTAATTAATTTAAAGAAAAATTTTAGTGAAAAATTCTTAAAAATAATAATTAATTAATTTTTCAGCTGGGTATTTAGTTAGGCAGTTCGTTAGTTAGTTAGTTAGTTAGTTAGTTAGTTAATTAAACAGAAAACAGAAGAAAAACTTGTTTTTTTATTGCATCTCTTGGGAAAAAAAAAGAAGAAAAAAACACCATGTCATTAAAGTAAATGAAACCAAGTGTGAAATAATGACAAGATGAATGCGTTAACTGTAAATATATGTGGTATAAAAAGCAGTGCGTCAAATATTCGCATGACTGATGTATAAATAAATAATATTTGAAGTATCAGATTGATAACGATAGTATAAAGAGAACCTTCCGTTCACCTTCGTCTTACCTTCCTGTCACCACAAGTTACTTGCCCCGAGAGTTATTCAAAGTTAAGTTTTCAAATGGTCGCTCAATTTCCTTGCGCACAAACGCCTCGAGAGACGTGCCAATGACGTGTTATAATAACCAGGAACTACACACACACACACTCACTAATACGAACCCTGTCGGAGAGCTTTTGATTTCCTTGACCTAAGTTTCAACTTTGTTTCCAAGAGTAGAATTTCTTCTCATGAACTCTCTGTATTCACTCTCCGTATCTAAATTAGTAAAAACTACAAATTTCCCAATTTTTACTAATTAGCAGAAAAAAATTAGTAAAAAACTGTAGTTTTTCTGTAGTTTACTTTACTTCTAATTTTTTCTACTAATCAAATTAGTAGAAAAACACGTTTTCTGACAATTTTTATTAATTAGCAGAAAAAATTGGTAGAAACCTGTAGTTTTCTGTAGTTTACTTTACTACTAATTTTTTCTACTAATCGAATTAGTAGAAAACTGTATTTTTTTGTAGTTTACTACTTATTTTTTACTACTAATTAGTAGAAGAATTGTAGTTTCCTACCGATTTTTATTAGTTATCAGAAAAAATTAGTAAAAAAAACTATAGTTTTCTGACAATTTTTACCAACAAGCAGAAAAAATTAGTAGAAAACTGTAGTTTTTTGTAGTTTTTCTTTACTACTAATTTTTTTCTACTGATCAGTAGAAAAATTGTAGTTTTCTGACAATTTTTACTAAGTAGCAGAAAAAAATTGTAGAAAACTGTAGTTTTCTTAAGTTTACTACTAATTTTTGTCTACTAATTAGTAGAAAAACTATTTTCTGTAAATTTTTACTGATTAGCAGAAAACTATAGTTTTTGTAGTTTACTGTACTACTAATTTTTTTCTACTAATCAGTAGAAAAATTGTAGTTTTCTGACAATATTTATTAATTAATAGAAAAAATTAGTTGAAAACTACAGTTTTCTGAAGAAAAAGAAGAAGACTACAGTCTTCTGTAATTAACATCTAATTTTTTTTTACTAATTAGTAGAAAAATTGTAGTTTTTTTACAAATTTGTAGTCAAATATATAGATTTCGACTAATTAGTAGAAAAATTGTATTTTTTAATCAATTTTTACTAATTAGCAGAAAAAATAAGTAGAAAACTGTAGTTTTCTGTAGTTTACTTTACTACTAATTTTTTTCTACTAATCGCTAGAAAAATTGTAGTTTTCTGACAATTTTTACTAAGTATCAAAAGAAAATTTGTAGAAACCGTAGTTTTCCAAAGTTTACTACTAATTTTTTTCTACTAATTATTAAAATATATAGTATTCTATGAATTAGTAGAAAACTTGTAGTTTTATGACAATTTTTACTAATTATCAGAAAAAATTAGTAGAAAACTGCAGTTTACTCCTAATTTTTTTTACTAATTAGTAGAAAAACTGTAGTTTTCTATCAATTTTAATTAATTAGTAGAAAATCTGTAGTTACGAGTGAAATGATAAAAAGTCGTCCACCAAATGATTTAGTAAAAAAATTTACTAGCAATCAGTGAAATTTTACTAATAAATTAGTAGAAATTTCAAATTTTTTTTTAGTAAAATTTATCAATTTAAAAGCAAAAACTAAGTAAATAATTTCTGAAACTAGTTTTAAAATTAAGTGTTTTGGAAATTAGCAACAGTAATAAAAATAAATAGAAAATGTAATTTTCAGTAGTAAAAGTCAATTTCAGTCAGACATTCGAATTCAGACAGAGAAAATAAAAACAGTAATAATAATAATAATTTTATTAATAAAATTATAATATTTTCTAAAAAAGTGTTTTTAGTCACTACTAACTACTACTACTGTTAATACTGCTGTGTGCTACTTGAAAAAAAATAAAAAAATAATTAAATTTACTCCATGAAAAATATTGAATATCACTCAAAAAAAATTTAATATCACAGAAGAAATCAATTTTCGAAAAAATTTGTCAGAACATTTTTTTTTTCTTTTGATGCAAACGAAGGCAAAATAGCTATTTTACCTCCCTTATAAAATCGTTTGAACTGTTCGGGGCTTTTAAAAAATTCACGAGTCTGTCGTTGTCAACTGAATCTTTCAATAAACCGGGTGCCATGTACATATCACTGGGAAAAAAAATTCTTTTAACCCATTTTTTTTTTCGAAAAAAAGTGTCAGTCTATATTATTATTTTATTTGTCGAGGTGAAAAAATCAGAAATTTCAACTATTTTGTAAAAGTCAATGAAAAAAGAAAAAAAAAGATAAATTAGATTTTTTTTGTTTGTCAAAAGAGAAGAAAAAAGATTTTTTTTTGTATTATTTTTAAATTTTTGCAAATTCAAGTGGAGACTTCCTTGTCAAAGGAGCTGACCATCAAGTAACTCCCTTATGAGTGCATAAATTTGAAAGCGAGAGATATACAGATAGACACACGGAGAGAAGTTTGAACCTTGTTTGTTTGTTTTGTAACCTAAAATCACGGTGTGATCAGAGTTTTAGACGATGATTGGAAACTCAACCTAGTTTTCAACAAGATGTAGCGCTCTCTGACGGTGACTGTCACCGCCACTTGCGATTCGTGAATGGAAAAACTCGGTGAGATCACTAAGATTTACCGTGATCTTCCCCCTCTTTTAACCTTCTGAATTAGACACTGTCTTTTGTGGTTCAAAGTTCTCTCCGTGCACACACGGACTACTTGAGAATCTGGTCTTAAGGCAAGAGATGTCAAGTGCTATTTTAGTTTGGAAAGTGCTGTTTTCCAGTGGCACAAACAGACAATTTAGGATGAGAAAGAGAAAGAGAGAGATCGAGAGAGAGAGAGGGAGAGAGATTTAACGGACCTTTATTGTCGTTACTCCAACACACGAATGTATTATATATTCAAAGCCTCTCTCTCTCCTTCTTTCTTTTCCTCTCTTTTTCTCTTTCTCTTTCTCCTCTTTTTCTCTTTTATTTTCTTTTACTCTTTCTCCTATTTCTCCTTTTTTTGTTTCTCTTTCTTTTTCTTTCTTTTTCTCTTTCTCCTCTTTTTCTCTTTCGTTTTCTCTCTTTTTTTCTTTTACTCTTTCCACTATTTTTCCTTTTTCTCATTCTCTTTCTTTTAGCCTTTCTGTTTTTTCTTCTTTTTCTTCCATTATTTTTCTCTTTATTTTTCTTTCTCTCTCTTTTTCTTTTTCCCTTTTCCTTTCTTTTCTCCTTTTAGTTTTTCTCTCTTTTTATTTTCTTTTCTCCATCTCCTTCTTTTTCATTTTCTCTCTTTATTCCGATTTCTCTTTCTTTTTATTTTTCCCTTCTTCTTCTACTTTCTCCCACTTGCGACACACCATCACAGCAGAGGACAAGAAATTGAGTGGGTGATCTATTCAAGAAAGAAAATTTGACCAGATATATATATAGTGAAAAAGGGAATAAAACGAAGTTGAATTCAAGACACAAATACATCGTCTCATCGTAAATAACAATTTGCTTTCTCCCAACGAGAAGAATACCTTTCACAATTCACCAGTAGATTTTGATTCTGAAATTCAGGTTATATACTATCCCTGCAATATTTACAATTCCGAACATTTATATTTCCATTTTGGAAAGTTTCCAACATTCTGGAGAGAGAGAGAGGAAAATTTTATTCAAAGTTCAGGTCGCCACGGGAGAAAAGGAGAAGAAAGAGAGCGAGAGCGAGAGAAAGATGAAAACTTTTAACTTTATAATCTTCATGTCAAAAACCTCTATACACAAGGAGAAGCAAAAAACTTATTTGAAATAAACAAATTTTAGTTGAATTAATAAAAAATGAATGCAATACTATTAGTGAACCTACTACTATCGAATAGTCCAATTTTACTAATTGTTATTAATTTTCTGTAGTAGAGAGTTACGAATAAAATTATGAAAAGTCGTTCACCAAATGATCTCGTAATAGTTCAACTAGTAAGATTTCAAAATTAGTAAACTTTTACTTATTTTTAGTAGAATTTTATTTTAATGGAATTTTTAAATAGTAGAATATATAGTATTCTACTAATTAGTAGAAAAATTGTAATTTTCTGACAAATTTTATTAATTAGCAGAAGAAAACAGTCGTTTTCTGCAGTTTACTAATAATTTTTATCTACTAATTAGTAGAATATATAGTTTCTTACTAATTGATAGAAGAATTGTAGTTTTCTATTTAATTAGTAGAAGAACTGTAGTTTTCTGCCAATTTTTACTTATCAGCAGAAAAAATTTAATAGAAAACTTTAGTTTTCTGTAGTTTACATTACTACTAATTTTTCACTACTAACCGCTAGAAAAATTGTAGTTTTCTGACAATTTTTACTAAGCAGCAAAAAAAAATTTGTAGAAACCGTAGATTTCCAAAGTTTATTACTAATTTTTTTTTACATATTATTAGAATATATAGTTTTCTATTTATTAGTAAAAAAAACTTGTAGTTTTATGACAATTTTTACTAATTATCAGAAAAAATTAGTAGAAAACTGTAATTTCTGTAGTTTACTTTACTACTAATTTTTTTCTGCTAATCAGTAGAAAAATTGTAGTTTTCTTCCAAGTTGGTAGAAAATTATAGATTTCGACTAATTAGCAGTAAATATTGTAGTTTTCTTCCAATATTTATTAATTAACAGAAAAAATTAGTAGAAAACTACAGTCTTCTGTAGTTTACTACTGACTTTTTCTACTAATTAGTAAAATATATAGTTTTCTAATAATTAATAGAAAAACTGTAGTTTTTTTAACAATTTGTTACTAATAAGCAGACAAAAATTTGTAGAAAACTGTAGTTATCAAAGGTTTACTACTAATAAGTAGAAAAATTGTAGTTTTCTGACAATTTTTATAAATTACCAAAAAAAATAGTATAAAACTGTAGTCTTTTATATTTTACTAATAATTTTTTTCCTACTAATTAGTAGAAAAATTGTAGATTTCTGACAATTTATACTAATTAGTAGAAAAGTATAGTTTTTTGTAGTTTACTTTACTATTAATTTTTTTCTACTAATCAGTAGAAAGTTGCTATCAGTGATGACTACAAATATTAGTAGTTTTAATGTGTGATAACCACTTGTATTAGTATTTTCCATCAGTGATACCTACTAGTATTAGTAGTTTCAATCAGTTATACCTACTAGTATTAATAGTTTCAATTAGTGATAACTTAATTATCATTAGTAATTAGTAACTTTAGTATTAGTAGTTTCAATCAGTTATACCTACTATTATTAATAGTTCCCATTATTGATAACTACTAGTTAACATTAATGATTGCTGAAATTACTAGTAGTTTCAATCACTAATAATTAATTACTTAATACCAAAGTTACCATAACTAATAATAAAATTAATATACTATTAGTATAGTTATCATCAGTGAAAGCTACAATTAATAGTTCCTATTGTCAGTGATTATTAGTGATAGAGGTTTCCACATGAAGATTACATTAATAAAAAAATCTTCTATAATAAAAAATAATTTTGTATAATAAAAATGAAGAAAAAAGATTTAAAATGAAATTAAAGAAAAAATTCCTTTCGAAAAAGAAACTCTGATATAATTTCTTTTGCCAAAATTCGTGATGAAACACTAAATTAGTTGTCTACCTCGTCAAATAATGTTTCAGACATATATATATCTACATTAGTTCAATGTCCTCTGATTGTGTGAAATAATAATTTGAAACGACTATATATATATATATATATGTAGTTGGTGTAATTCTGCTTGAGTCACACATTACTATTGAAGTGAAGTGAGGAAAATGTCTTTGTCATTTATAGTGTGAGAGAGAGAGAGAGGGAGGGAGGGAGATATGTACGTTAGAGAGTAGTTAAAAGCATATTGTAATAACGAAACAGGTATATCTGCATTTAGTGACATTGCTGATGTCGAGAAACCGTAGTCTCCTCTCTCTCACAGTGTAATGAGGTATAAGCGTGTAATGAGCGAGCGACTAAGTTCGGTTTATTCCCTGAGATCCTTATCCCACCCTTGTCAAGGTCCTGACTATCAAAGTGTTGCAAGTCTTCTCTTCTGGCAAGAGAAAGAACGTGAAATCTCTTAAAGCTAAACTTGTCTTGAAGCTATATAGAGAGAGAGAGGAGAGCTCTGTGTGTGAGAGCAGGGGTTTAATTGAAACTGGGAGCCAAAGTATAGTTAACTCGAGACTCGTATTATTATTATATACATACACTGGATTCAAAGTACGATTTGACAATATCTTCTTTTCTTTTTTCTTCTTTTTTTCTCCTTTGCATTTCCTCTCTGTTTTTTTGGCATTATTTCTTTTAATTAGATGTATTCGTTTCGAAAAGGAAATTAACGGTTTGATATTATTTGTAATTGATAAATTGACACTGGATGTTTTTCCTTTTCTTCTTCTCCTTCTTCTTTTTTATTTACTTCTTCTTTTTTTATCAACTCATTATTCCTTTTCTTTTTTATTTACTTTTACTCTTTCTTCCTTCTCTTCTTATTATTTCCCTCTTTCTTTTTTATTTACTTCTTTTTCTTCTTCTTCTTCTTTTTTATTTACTTCTTTTTCTTCTTCTTCTTCTTCTTTTTTATTTACTTCTTTTTCTTCTTCTTCTTCTTTATCTTCTTTTTCATTTACTTTTATTTCCTTCTCTTCTTCTTTACATTTCTTCCTTTTTACTTCTCTTTCTTCTTTTTTACTTGCTTTTACTTTTTCTTTTTATTCTTCTTCTTCTTCTTTTTGCCTTCCTTTGCTTTTTCTTCTTATTATTCCTCTTCTTTTTTTTCATTTACATACTTTTTTTTCTTACGAAAATATTTGGTAGAAAAAAATGATAATTAAAATAAAAAAGTTTTAGCTTGCTATAAAATAAATAAATATTGATTAACAATTGATAGTCCTGCACCGTCTGACTCAAAGGTGGTTTATACTACTGAAAAAAAATTTTCAGGATATTCAAATTCGAATCGAAAAATAGCTTTTTCTACTGAGAAAGAAACAAAATTTGTATAAGTATCAAATGAATGACTTAAAATTGACTTTCACTACTGAAGCAGAATTTACAGATTATTTAAAGTCTGACCTGATATTGGTTTTTACTACTTAACGCGAAAATTTACAAATTATCTCGAGTTTGACTTAAAATTGGCTTTTACTACTAAAACAGAATTTACAGAATATTTAAAGTCTGACTTAAAACTGTCTTTTACTATTGAACTAAAATTATCAAAATATTTTGAGTCTGGCTTAAAACTGACTTTTGCTACTGAAACAAATTTTATAAGATATTGAATGTCTGACTTAAAATTGTCTTTTACTACTGAAACCGAATTTGAAAAATAATTCAATGTTTGATTTAAAATTGATTATTACTACTGAAAAAAATGTCCAAAATACTTCGAGTCTGACTGAAAATTGTCTTTTACTACTGAATAAAAATTTATAAATTTATTTTGAACAAATTTTACAAAGATATTGAATGTCTGACTTGAAATTGGCTTTTACTACTAAAACAGAATTTACAGAATATTTAAAGTCTGGCTTAAAACTGACTTTTGCTACTGAAACAAATTTTATAAGATATTGAATGTCTGACTTAAAATTCTCATTTACTACTAAAACCGAATTTAAAAAAATATTGAATGTTTGATTTAAAATTGATTATTACTACTGAAAAAAATGTACAAAATACTTTGAGTCTGAGTTACAGTTGACTTTTACTACTGAACTAAAATTTTCAAAGTATTTTGAGTCTGGCTTAAAACTGTCTTTTGCTACTGAAACAAATTTTACAAGATATTGAATGTCTGACTAAAAATTGTTTTTACTACTGAAACAGAATTGTCAGAATATTGAAAGTCTGACTTAAAATTGGTTTTTACTACTGAACAAAAATATGTAAAATATTTCGAGTCTGACTTAAAATTGGTTTTTACTACTTAAAAAAAATATGTGCAAAATATTTCGAGTCTGACCAAAAACTGACTTTTACTACTAAAACCAAATTGAAAAAGATGTTCAATATCTGACTTACAGTTGACTTTTACTACTGAAAAAAAAATTATTTCGAGTCTGGCTTAAAACTGACTTTTACTACTGAAAAATTGACCTTTTCTACTAATAGTTTAATTACGATAATAAAGATTATAAAACTCATCTTAAGCCTGATTTTAGGCAGACAAAACTATTTTTAAGTTAGAATTTCAAAGATTTAATTTATACTAAAAATAAAAAAAAACTAAGACTAAAAAAATACTAAAAAATAAGAATAAAAAATATTAAGACTAAAAAAATACTAAAAATGAAAATAAAAAAAATTGAAACTAAAAAATGAAAATAAAAAATATTAAAACTAAAAATGAAAATAAAAAAATACTGAAACGAAAAAAATACTAAAGATAGTGAGTAAAATAGTTTGTTAATTATTTAGTAAAATAGTAAAGAACTCTTCTAGTAAAATTTATCGAAATTAGTAAAATTCAACTAAAAATGTTCTTCAATTTAAATTTAAATTCTCACTAATTTACAGTATTAGCCAATTTTTCGCCAATTCGACCTCAAAGATAATAATTTCAATCTAAAAAAGAAATAATCCAACAAAAGTAGACAATTTCCACATTCTCATCACAGAAACAAATACCTAACAGTACAATAAATAGAAAGAAAAATTGAAAAAAAATTCTTTATTAAGAATACACACTTATCTTAATGGAATCATTCTCCGCTATCAAATAGGAGCCTAAATTGAAACTCTCATCGAGATCTTAAAGTTAAACTGTGAAATATAGTGATTTTGTTAATTAGTTGAACAAAACACAGTTAGAAATGTTGCGAAGCGTGATTTGTCCAATTGACAAGGAGAGTAAGAGAGGGAAAGAGAGAGAAAGAGAGCCGGAGGATAGTTAAACTATTATAGGCATCGATATCAAAGGGTTGGCAAAGGACGAGCATTCGAGCGATTCATTCGTAAAATAGGTTAATCGGATACGGTATAGGTTGGTTCGAGATGCCCTTTAGCGTCCAAGTGAACGGTTGGTGGTTGGTCACATGGACGTCATGAATAATTTCTAGTCGATATTGGCGAACGCTTTGGGTACTTCCGCCCATCCCAATGAAGGTCCACACACTCTCTCCATATATATAGATATATATTTTCTCTCTCTCTCTCTCTCTCTTCATCTCTTTCTCTTTTACTCTTTCTTTCTCTCTCTCTATATATACATATATTTGCAAGTATATCTCTTTGCTGGGAAAAGAGCCAAAGGAATTTTCTAGTCTACAATCTACATATAGATATAAATTTCCGAATAGTTTTTGATTTTTTCTGCTTTTCTCTTTTTTTTCTTTCTGTTTCTTTATCTACTTGTTTCGTTTTTTTCTTTTCTTCATCTATTTCTTTCACTGTTTTTCTTTTTTTCTATCGTTTTTTTTACTTTTTTTCTATTTGTTTTCTTTTTTTCTGTACTTTTTTTCCTCCCTTTGCTCTCTTCTTCTTCCTCTCGCTTTGAATCTAAATTTCTTAAAAATAACTAATTGTCAGCAATTCTTTACTTTAGCTTCAAATTTTTAGCTTTAAATCTAAATCAGTTAAAAATAACTAATAGCAAGGAATTCATGAATTTAGCTTCAAATTTTAGTTTTAAATCTAAATTAGCTAAAAAGAACTAATTAACTAATTAAAATCTAAAAATTAGTTAAAAATAACTAATTGCTACAAAAATCCGAATTTTTGCTACTGCTAGTAGTAAAAAAAAGAATTTTTAGTAGAAAATACTTAATAACTAATTTCTTAATAAAAAAACGAATAATTATTAAAATTATTAATTAACTTTTTCTGCATTTTTTAATTTCGCGATCAATTAAATTCATTAAATTTTTCCTAGATGGCGTGAAAATTCGCTCATAAACAAAGTGATGCGAATAAAATTTCTTTCCCAATTTTTTCTACTTTTCTTCTTCTGCAAAGTTTTTACTAAAATTTTCTTTTGAAAATCCAGAATAAACTTTACTAAATCGAAAGTAATTAAGTAATTAATTAATTTTTTTAAAAATTTACAGCGGATACAAATTTATTGTTGGAAACAATTTTTAATAGTAAATTTTACTAGTTTCGAGTGTTAAATTTTGTAAAGAAAATTAAAAACTATTAAATTTTCCCTTGAAACAAAATAAGACATGGAAAATTATTTTCTGAGTAAAATTTTACTATTGTTGAAATAAATTTTTCTAATTTGTATATTAAAAAAAGTTTTCTTTACTATTTTTGGAGGAAATAAAATAAACGAATAAAAATTCGGTCCGAAGTAAATTTTACTGAAATATTTTTATTAATTTGAATTTAATTGTATTTTTCTTTCTCCACTTTCCTTCCTTTTTCTCGTTTTCTTTTCTTTTCTCTCCTTTTTTTGTATTTTTCTTTTCATTTTGCTCCTTTTACTCGTTTTCCTTTTTTTCTCTTCGTCTTTTCTCTATTTTTCAATTTTTCATTCTCCCTTTTCCTTCTTTTTTCTAGTCTTCCTCTTTTTCTTCTCTTCTTTTCTCTTTCTTTTCTATTTTTATTTCTCCCTCTTTCTTGTTTTCTTATTTTTTTCTCACCATATTTCTTCTTTTTTTCTTTTTGTTTTCCTTTTTCCTTCTTTTTTTTACTTTTCCTTTTTGTTTCAGTTCCTTTTCTATTTTTCTTCGTCTTTCTTGTTTCCTTTTTTTCACTTCTTATTTCTTCTTTTCTATTTTTTTTGTTCAAAAAAAATAATTCTTTTTTCTCGTTTTCTTTTTGTTTCTCTTCGTATTACATTTTTTCTTTCTCTCTTTTTCTTCGTTTTTCTTGTTTCCTTTTTTTACTTCTTCTTATTTCTTCTTTTCTTCTATATTTTTCTTCAAAAAAAAAAAAAAAATGGTTCTTTTTTCTCATTTGTGTTTTTTTACTTCTTATTTCGTTTTTTACTATTTTCTCCACTTTCTTTCTTTTTTTACGTTTTCTTTTTGTTTTTATTTATTTTCTATTTTTCTTCTTGTTTCCTTTTTATCACTTCTTGTTTCTTCTTTTTTTCTATTTTTCTTTCAAAAAATTGTTCTTTATTCTCGTTTCCTTTTTGGTTCTTTTCGTTTTATATTTTTCTTTTTTCTTTTATTCTTCGTTTTTCTTATTTCCTTTTTTTCCTTACTTCTTATTTCTTCTTTTTTTCTCTCTCTTTTTCTTCGTCTTGTTTCCTTTTTTCTCATCATATTTTTTCTTTCTGTCTTTTTCATATTTTTCTTTTCTCTCTTATTCTTCGTTTTTCTTGTCTCCAAAAAGAAAACAAGAAAAAATAGAAACAGAGAAGAAATAAGAAGTGATAATTTTTTTCTCACTTTCTTATTTCTTCTCCTTTCCTATTTTTTCTATTTATCTTTTTGGAAACTAGAAAAACGAAGAATAAGAGAGAAAAGAAAAAAATCTTTATAAAAATAGTTCATTTTTTTTCGTTTTCTATTTTTTCTCTCTTTTTCTTTCTTTTTCCCCCTTTTTTCTCTATTTTTCTTTCCCCTTTTCTTTTTCACTATTTCACAGATAAGAATTCCGTTGAATTTGCTCTGGGACTTCTTATAATACGAAATTAGGTGCTAATGCTAGTGTGTTGTTGGATTTTGAACAGCAGAAGCAAAGTGGAACAGACATGTACGAAGGAGGTGAAATCCAGTGCATAATTGAATACAGCAGCCCTTGGCGGTCCAGAACCGCAAGTGGTCGCATTATATTCGTATATATATATATATATGTATGTATATGTACTACAGTCTCTCTCTCGCTCTCTTCTTTATTCTCTTCATCCTCACTCAAGAAAACAGGTATCCGAAGCTATAATTCTCGCGAAGGAAACGCGTTACTGGCATAATAAAGAATGAAAGTCTACCTTGAAGCGGAGCAAAACGACGCATTTCTGAAACTGGATGAGAGCGATCGCTGACGGGGCGTTGCTGATAGATTGCGCATTTATCCCCCGTATCATACGACTCACCATTAAAGATTTTTCTCTTCTTTTTTCTTTTTGAACTGATTTTTTTTTTTTTTTTTTATTGAAAAATTTATTTTTTATGATGAGAAAAATATTTTCTTGATCATTGTATTATTATTGTATTTTCTTCTATGAAACAAAGATTTTCTCAATCGAAAAGTACATTTTCGTTTCTTTTTCCAAAGAAATGTAAATATGTCTGACTAAAAATGACTTTTTTCACTAATATTCTTCAATTACGATAATTTAGAATTTAAAATTAAAAATGACCTACCGATTGATGAAAAATGGAAAAGAAGTTGAAATGTCTGACTAATACGGACTTTAACTACTTAAGTCTCATAATTAATTCTAAATATTTGTCTGATCAAAACTGACTTTATCTACTGGAAACTTATGAGAATTTAACTTTCGCTTATAATATTGACTACGAAAATTTCTAAAACTAGAAATTTCCTACTAAAACGGATATTATTTACTAGTCTCTTAATTGCAAATTTAAAATTTGTCTGATTAAAACCGACTCTATCTACTGGCACGAAAGTTTTAATGTGAATTTAACTCTTTCGCTAATATTTACTACTAAAATTACCGAAACTGTTCCTGTCTGACTAAAACGGTCTTTATCTACTGTTAATTCACTCGTATTTTCTTCTATTTCTTTCCAAAAAAAAAAATTTATTTTCTTCTAATTTTCTATTTATGCATTCAATTTTTCTTTTTTTCTTATTTTGTATTTTTCTGTGCTTTTTCATCATTATTTTATTTTTATTTAAAAATATATAAGGATTTCAAATTGAGACAAAAAGAGGAGTAAAAAATGTTGCGAAGCAACGTTTTTGATTCCTCTTTTTGTCTCAATTTGAAATCCTCAAAAAAAAACATATGATACTTTTTTTTGTTTATTTAAATTCATTTTTTATTTATCTATTTTTTACTTTTATTCTGACTTTACTTATTCAATGTCAAAAATAAATTTTATTTTCAGTCCAATTTTTACTAAAATCGTTTATTTTAGAAACATTTCTAACTGAAAAACCTTGAGAGTATTTTTTTTAAGTCATAAAATTGACTTATTCTAGTTTTAAGCCAAAAATTCTTTTTGAAATTTAATAAAAATTCTTCATTTTTTAAAAATTCTTCATTTTTTAAAAAATATAATTTTTCTAACATTTTGATTAAATAATTGAAATTTCGAGTACCACTGGAACAATCCAGTGAAGTCCAATGAAATTTACCAAAATTTTTAAATGTTTATAGATTTTTTTAAAATTATTTTCGGAAATGGAATTATTTATAACAAATTTTAATTTTATTTTTTCAAGAAACAAATTGTTTCGGAATTTCTAAATTGAATTCATATTCAAAAGTTCAATACTTTTTTGTTAAACAAAAATTTAAATACTTTTTCTTATTTCTTTCTCAACACAGGAATTAAAATTTGAAATGGTTTCAATGAAAAACTTTTTGAAATTTAATTATTTCTAAAAATTGTAACAGTAATTCTTACAAAATTCAATAATTTTTTTAAAAGTCTTGAATAAAATTATTTATTCAAAACCTTAAGAATTTTTATAGAAAAATAATGAAAATTGACAATTTTCTTAAATAAAAAGTAAATATATTTTTATACTTTTGCTTCCCTTAAAAATCTTTTAAAATTCAATTTTCAAGGTGGAAAAATTAAGTTCTTATAAAATTTTACAAAATTTCAAATTGTTTCATTTTTTAAAAATTATTTTCTGGAATTCAAGTAAATATGTTTAAAAAAAAAACTTCAATTATTATTTTTTAAAAACCTAATTTTTTCAGAATTTCCAAATTAATTTTTTTAAATTTCAATCTTTTTTGTAAAATAATATTTAAATTCTTTGTTGTTTTTTATTTATTTAAAATTTCGAAATACTTTTAATGCAAAACCATTTGGAAAATTTGAACTGATAGTCTTCCAAAATTTAATTATTTTTTAGCATTTTTGAATAATATTATTCAAAACTTTTAATTTTTAAGGAAGCTAACAAATTAATAATTTGTTATATTTAAAAACTTTTTAATTAAGAAATTAGAAAATAACAAATGATTTATATCAAATTTAAAAATAATAGGAATAAGAAAATTAAAGATAAAAAAGAATTAATATTAATAATATATTAATTATTAATATAATTTTATAATTATTATTAATATTAATTTTTTTTATCTTTAATTTTCTTATTCTTATTATTTTTAAATTTCCCATTTTGAAACTTTTAACTGTTTTAGACCTTTTTTTTAGTGTAAAAGCATTTTTTTTTTTAAATTCATGCGACTTTTCAAATTTCTCAGAGTCGTGAGTTTTAAATTGCCGTTAATTAGTCTTGGGAGACATCTAATTATGAATGTTTTTAATTTGCGAGACCGACAACATTAATACAGGAACGTACGCAGTGAATGCATATATATATACGTATATATTGTGTTATATTTCAAAGAATATAAAAATGTCAAATAAAGATAATAATGCCGTTAAACATTATATATATATACTTTTTTTTCTGTTGCCTCTCAGTGAAAAGTTAAATGATTCAAGAAAGAAGAGGCGTTAGAGATGAATTTACACTCGAGAGAGGGAAAAAAAAAGACAGTCACACACATATACAAACAAACGAACGAAAAAAAAATGTATTTACCGCGCAGGAAGATCCCAAAAGCGTAAAAGAAGTGGAAACTGTCGAATGATAAATCGCTTGGGTACTTCAAGTTGATTTTATTTATATCATTTATATCTGCGTCTGTCCGCGCTTTGATATATGCCGCAAGTCGTTCATTTCTTCGGGAACATTAAGTTACGACCACAAGGTATATCGTTCATTTTTTCTTCTCCGTTTTCTACTCTCATCGTGTCTCTGCACTCTCTCTCTCGCTCCCTCTCTCACTTTTTCGTTCTCTTTTGCTCTCTTAGTATTTTCTTTCTCTCTCTAACTCTTTTTCGCTCTCTTTCGCTCTTGTAGTCAATTTTTCTCTCTTTCTCACTCTAACTCTCTTTCGCTCTCTTTTCTCTCTCTCTCTCTCTCTCTCTCTCTTTGAGAGAGAAAAAAATTGAGAGAGGGACTGAAAAAGCAAATGAGAGTGTAAGGGAGAGAAAAAAAGAGAAAGGGAAAGAAAGAGAGAGAAAAAAATAGAAAAAGAGAAAGAGAGAGAGAGAGAGAAAAAGAGAAAGAAAGAGAGTATAAGAGAGTGCAAGAGAGAAAGAGAGAGACAGAGAGAGTGAAAGAAAGTGCAAGAGATAAAAAAAGAGAAAAACAGAGAGTGAAAGAGAGCGCAAGGGAGAAAAGAGAGAGAGAGGAATAAACTGAGAGGGAGAAAGAGAGACTCTTCGTCTTTCGTTGCCGGAAACCAGCAATCGTGATACGCACAGGGACGCACTTGCAGTTTTGTGAAGCGAGTGCATTGCCTCAAGAGGAACGTAAATTTAATATTCGACGACAATAAAAGCTACCTTATGAATAAAAAATCTCCCCTTTGAAAAGAAGCTCAATTTTATCGACAGAAAAGCTTTTATAGTCCATTTTTCTTTTTTCTTTCCTCTCCTCCTCCTCCTCCTCTTTCTCATTCTCCTTTTTTTTTCTATTTTCACTCTCTTTTTTATTTTCTTTCATTTTCATCATTTTCTTCACGACTTGATTATTATCTGGAAATTCCATTTTGAATGGTTCGTTTCTCTCGAGCGGGGTAAAGGAGCATTGATAGGAGGGAGAGAGAGAGTAAGAGAGAGGAGGAGGGGGGAGTATATAAAAAAAAACATTTCTACTTTTTAAGATTGAAGAAAAATGATGAATGCAAGTGGAACTAGATGAAGTGAATTACAATTTTATTGCATCGTGTTTGCTTCTGAATATAGACGATTTCACGACGTGGGGATATTATTTTTTTTTTCCTCTTTCTAACACGAAAAATTTTTTTTTTGCATTCAATTTTTTATAGCTGGATAATAATTTTTGATCTTGGATGAGTGAAAGGAAAGGGAAAAAGAAATTGGAAAATTGACTGCGAGACTTTTCATTATTTTTTTGTCTTGAAAAAATATTAATTACACGGGTATGATTTTTAATTTTATGAATAATTTCTGTCAAGTAATTAAATCAATTCTTGTCTTCTAATACAATTAAAATTAATCTTTTAATTATTTAATTTTATTAATACTTTTTGAAAATAACTAAATACCTACTTCGAAAAATTTTTTCTTTTTAGAATTCTTAATTTAGAACATTAAAATTTTTCAAAAAATATTTTAATTTAAGAAATTTTATTAAAATATCAAAAATAATTTTAATTCTTTCAAAGAATTTATAACTATAATAGATTTTGACAATAATTCAATTCTATCAAAAAATTTCTTTAATTTTTTAAATATAATCAATTTCATTGATAATTATAATTAAATATTTGATTATTAAAATTTATTAAACTTATATTGCAAAAATAATTGATGTCCAGAGAAGAATTTTATTACTTAAGAAAATAATTTTTTAAAAATAATTGAATTTTTGCAAAGAATTTTACTAATTATAAAAAAAATTTAATTGTTTAGACGAATTTATGAAAATTTTAGAAAATACTTGAATTCTTTCGTGAAATTTTATTAAAAGTAATTGAATTTTTGCAAAGATTGTACTATTTAAAAAAATAATTGTATTGTTTCAAAGGATTTAAATTTTAGAAAATAATTGAATTTTCACAAAGAATTTTACTGTTTATTAAAAAAATAATTGAATTGTTTTCAAAAATTTATTTTAGAAAATAGTTAAATTCTTTCGTGAAATTTTATTGAAAATAATTGAATCATTGCAAAGATGGAACTATTTAAAAAAATAATTGAATTATTTCGAAGGATTTATAAAAATTTTTGAAAATAATTGAATTTTGTCGTTAAATTTTATTAAAATAATTGAATTGTTTCAAAGGATTTATTAAAATTTTAGAAATAAATTGAATTGTTTCGAAGAATTTATTAAAACTTTAGAAAATAATTGAATTCTTTTGTGAAATTAATTGAATTTTTCCAAAGAATTTTACTGTTTATTAAAAAAAATAATTTAATTGTTTTGAATAATTTATTAAAATTTCAGAAAATAGTTGAATTCTTTCGTGAAATTTTATTAAAAATAATTGAATTTTTGCAAAGATTGCATTAGGTAGTTTAAAAAATAATTAAATTGTTTTGAAGGATTTATTAAAATTTTAGAAAATAATTGAATTTTTTTCTGAAATTTTATCAAAATCTTGTCGAAAATAATTGAATTTTTCCAAAGAATTTTACTGCTTATTAAAAAAATAATTGAAGTTTTTAAATATTTATTAAAATTTTAGAAAATACTTGAATTCTTTCGTGAAATTTTATTGAAAATAATTGAATTTTTGCAAAGATTGTACAATTTAAAAAAATAATTGAATTATTTCGACGGATTTTTAAAAATTTTAGAAAATAATTGAATTTCTTCGTGAAATTTTATTAAAATTTTGTTGAAAATGAAAATAATTGAATTCTTCCGAAGATTGTTATGATTTATGAAAATAATTGAATTCTTCCGAAGAATGTTAAAATTTTTAAAAATATAAACAATAATAATTATGTACATAATAAGTGAATTTAAAAAATTTATGATTATGAAATAATTCAAAAATTTACATTTGAAAATAAAAAATTTTCTGTTTTGCACAATAAAAATAATAATAATAATAACATTTGCTAGTAAAAATATAATTATTTTAAACAATAAATATTAGAACTCTTTAAAAATAATAAATCTCATGAAAAAATAAATAAAAATAAATTTTACAGTCATGACTTTGGATTATCGATATAGTTAAATCATTCGCGACAATTATATGTATATTCGATAGTTGTTAATAGGATCTATACGATAGTAGAATATAAATGTGTGTTTGTGTATATATATATACATTTATATTGGATTGGGTAATAGCTGGTACTATCAAATCGAAAGATCCAAACGATGATCGGAGATCGATGATGCCAGGAGCAATGCGATCGCAATGGAACGGGAGATAAAGGGAATGTGACCTGTAAATCGGTATCGTGATACAGCAAAACTTGGAGCAGCAAAACGTGGGCGACTTGTTTTGCTATACACACGCTGATTTGCATGTTTCTTTCAACTTATAATATCCAAACGTTGCTTATATTTGAAAATGATCGCGAAAAATTATTTTTATTGTTATTATGTTTATTCTTATATACCTAATAATAATTTACAGTTTTCTATATATATTCGCATTTTAATAATTTATAATTTCGCATTTTTTAATTTAAATTAGCAAAAATTCTTAGTAATTTGAATTAGTGACTTAATTTTTGCTTCTGAATTAGTAAATTTTACTAATAAATAGTAATTTCTACTAATTTACCAGTAAGTTTTATTCTATTCATTTATTAGTAAATTTTGGTAATAATTTACAAAATTTACTAATTTATTAGCAAATTCTATTAATGAATGGTCATTTCTACTAATTTATTACTAAAATTTGACTAATAAATAGTAATTTCTTCTAATTTATTACGAAAATTTGACTAATAAATAATAATTTCTACTAATTTATTACCAAAATTTGACTAATTTAAAACCAAAAAGTCAATCACTAATTTAAATTAGTAGACATTTTTACTAGTGAGTACAAATACAAAAAATAAAAAAAAAATCCCAAGTGAGTTTGACGTGCACACCAAAATATTTAGACACAGTTGTATAAGATTTATCTTTTTTTTTTTTTTTGACTGATTCAACTTCTTGTAAATATATATCTAATGTTTGTTTCTTTTTTTTTACAGGTAAGCGAGAGTCTCTTTATGGTCGAGCGAGTCTGGGAAATGCAGGACACCGGTTCAAGGCGGCTAACAGTAAGTCGATCTCTCCTGTGGAGATTTTGAACGCGCGAGTTAATATTCATCGGGCCGAGGTTCGAGTCGAGGTCAAATTGAGCCGAATATCAATTCGTTTTATTTTATTTTCATTTTTTTTTATTCCTTTTATTATGACGCGAGTGACAAATCTTTTGTTAATGCTTACGCACGAGCGCCGTTTCAAAAAGTATTTCCCGGTTTTAATTTCAATATTCTTCATTCAACTGAATAGTCTAGAGAAATTTAAAAAAAGAAACGTGTAATATTTTATTTATAATTTTCATTCATTCTTTGATTTTTCATTCTATGACAGTTTTTTTTAACGGACTCTTTTTCTTTTCTTTTCTTTTCTTTTCTCTGGTGTTCATTAGAATTTTCGACTCAACTTTGACCGATGATTTTGTTTCTTTTTTCTTTTTCTATTTTTATTTATTTTTGTGTTTGTTTCTGTTTCTTTTTCATGGGTCCGTAGAAAAAAAAATTTATATTTGTCTCTGAACTGAGTTATTTATTTGTTTCGAGGAAATTTTATTTGTTTAAAGTACAAAATTTAAATACTTTTTGTAAAAGTATTAATTAATCAAAAGAAAAACTTTTTTAGTTTGAAAATAATTTTTTCAGATTGAATAATACTTTTATTCGGGGTGAATAAAAATTTTATTTAGTAAATGAGATTTTTATTTAGTTGAGATAAAAATTTTATTTATAATTCAAATTTTATTTAGTAAATTAGAGTTTTTTATTAATTAAATTAAATTTTTAATTTGTAATGAAATAAAATTTTTTTTTAATTAAATAAAAATTCTATTTACTTTAAAGAAAATTTTATTCAGTTCATAAAGGGGCTGCTGCCCAAAGCAAATGCGACTTACTAGGTTTTTTACTTTGAACAGCAGTTTTAATTAATTAAGGTAAAAATTGTATTTGGTTCAAATAAAAGTTTTTAATTAGTAAATAGAAGTTTTATAGAAAATCGAGATAAAAATTTTATTTAGTTTAAATACCAAATTTATTTGGTAATGAAGATTTTTTTATAGTTTAGATAAAAATCTTTTTTGGTTTAAATAAAAATATGATTTACTTCAAATAAAATTTTATTTAGTTCTCTCTGAATTTAAATTTGTGGAAATTTTTTCTAATTTGAAGTAGTGACAGACTATTTGCTTTTGAATTAGTAAATTTTACTAATAAATAGTAATTTCTATTAATTTATTAATAAAATTTACTAATAAACTAGTGACTCACTTTTTACTTTTGAATTAGTAAATTCTACTAATAAATTAGTAGAATAACTATTTATTAGTAAATTTGACTAATAAATTGTAATTTCTACTAATTTTTTAGTAAAATTTACTAATAATTTTTTTTGCTTTTGAATCAGTAAATTTTACTAATAAATTTACTAATTCAAAAGCAAAAAGTCAGTCATTATTTCAAATTAGTAACCATTTTTACTAATTCAAATTTAAAGAGTAAATAAAAGTTTTTAGAAATGGAGATAAAAATTTTATGTAAAAAATAAAAATTCTATTTAGTAAATAAAAATTCTTTCTAATTTAGATAAAAAATTTAATTTGGTTTCAATAAAAATTCTATTCAGTTAAGTAATACTTATTTCGTTTGAATTAATGTGAATTAATTCATTTAATTAATTTAACTATTTCATTAACTTTACTTTGAACTAAATTTTATTCAGTCTAAAGATATTTTATTTAGTCAAAAAATAAATTTTATTTAGTCCATAAATATTTGTATTTATAAAAGAAATTTTATTTACACAAAACAAAATTTTCAGCAATGAAAATTTGCTTTAGAAGCAAATAAATAGATTACTTTTCCTCCTGAGACAAATATAGCTTTTATTTAACTTAAATCAATTTTATTTGACTCAAATAAATTTTATTGGACTCAAATAAATTTTATTTGACTCAAAGAAAACATTTCTCTGAATGCATGTTTTTTGCAAAAATTCAACGGACATATGAAATTTTGTTTTGCTTTATTTTTGACCCACTGCTTTTGCTTCTATTTTTTCCATTTGGTTTTTTTTTGTGTTTGTTTGACCACTAACGTTTTTTAATTTTTTACTTCAAAAAAACAGAAAATTTGTGACTTGGACTAATTTTTGTTTCGACTGTCCATCTGATTTTTTAAAAAGAAAATTAGTATAAACCGTATAAAGCGAAATCTGTCATTTTAAGAGCGGAAAAAAGTAGAAAACGTGAAATATTGTTAAAATTGTAGTCATTGAGAAGGAAAGTTTCGGGCAGGTAAAGCACTCTCTCTCTCTCTCTCTCTCTCTCTCTCTCTCTCTCTCTCTCTCTCTTGCGCTCTTTCTCTCGTATAAGTGCAGAATTGTTCCGGGTAAAAGGTGGTGAGGTGTACGAGGGCAAAGTAATTATTCATGAGAAAAAGAGTGGAAGAAAAAAAATGTAGAAAACGGACGTAGCTTTAGGGAATAAAGTACGGGCGTGGTGGTAGTTTAGCGTCAGTGAGTGAGAGAGAGAGAAAAAAAAACCAAGAAAGAGAGAATGAAAATGATGTCAGGAAATAAGAGAAGGACAAGTGGAGAAAGAAGAATCGGAAGGGAAATGAAGGAACAGGAAAGTGGTGAGTGAAGGAAGGGACTGGTAAAGGAGAAAAGGAAGTTGAAAGGAGAAAAAAAAGAAAAAAAAAAGAAAGATCTCGCGGGACTCGTTCCGCGGGAAGACCCACGACCACTTGGGGAAGAGTCCTTCGGTCTTTTCGCGCAAAATTTACTGCATTAAACGTTCGCCTACACTCGCGCAAATTCTACCATCAAAAATATAACGCGTCCAAAAAACGAATTCCACCTCATTCACCTTTATTTTCTTCTCCTCCTTCTTCTTCTTCTTCTTCTTTTTTTCATCGTTCTTCAAGAAAATGTCTTCCTTCCACTTTCTTCCACTTCCTTTCATTTCATTCCGCAAAACAAATTTTTCCCAATCGTAAAATAATGGAAATTATTTATCACTTTGAAAAACTCGTTTTTTTCATGGTTAAAAAAATTATATATATATATCTATTCAGGAAGATATTTTTTCTAATATTAAAGAAAAATGATTTCTTTAAAATGTTGTTTAAAAAGTTGTTTAAAATGTTGTTTAAAATTAGGTTTTAAAATTTTCTGCAAGGAAATAGTTTTTTTAATGGTAGTAAAAATCGTTTGAGAATTTCACCTGGAATGCTCAAAGAATATTTTTTTTTTTTTGTTTAAAAGATTAATTAATATATTTATTTATTAATTTGAAATTCGTCATTTAGTTGCGAGTTAGATTATAATTTCTTTCTAAAGTGGGCAAAAAGCCAGTGACGCTACGCGGAAATTGCGTTAATTCCATGGCAACGAAACACGGTTGGTTTTCTGCAATCCCGACTGGACGCACCCTCAGGCTAGACAATATATATATATATATATATATATATATAGGTATATAAAAATATATAGGTATATATATTATATACTCATGTAGAGCCAACGTGTACGGGAATGAAATAAATCGCGTGAATTTTCGACGCGTGCAACGCAGCCACCGGTTCGTCGCACGTGCGTAGGCAAATATTTGGAATTCGTCGGGCGTTCGCGAACCAGTCGAGAAACGGACTACGCGGTCGCAATCCGGGAGTAGCAATCAGACCCCGAAAAGCCGGGGGACAAAAAACAAAAACGAGAGAGAGAGAGAGAGAGAGAGAGAAAAAAAGAAACGCGGCACACGCACCAAAAGCACAGTTTATCCCTTTCACGTATAACAATCCTCCTTTTGTAATCGCGTGTTTGCGAAAAAAACTTTTTAATATCCGCAGAAATTAAAACCTCTCCCTCCCTCTCTTTCTCTCTTTCACTCTTAATCCCTTGCAAGGAAAAATTTACTTCTCTATATACAATTTTATGATTAAAATTTTTTTTATACTCGAAATTATTTCTTTCTAACATAAGGAACGTTTAAATTTTAATAAAAATATTTTCCAGAAATATTTTTGTAAATTAAAAAATTAAAATTTTTTGATTCTATTAGTGCTAAATTGTTATTTTTTGTAGAGGAAATTTTATTCGTGAATGTAAATATTTTTTGTTCTCATTCTTCTTTTTCTTTGCTCTGAGAACTAAATTTGATAACTAAATTGTTGGTCAAAATTTTATTTAGTTTTAGGTAAACAGTAATTGCCCCATTTGACCGTATTGCAAAATTTCCTTTACGAAAAAACATTTTTTCTACTCGTTTTCTCGAATTAGTAAAAATGTTTACTAATTTGAATTAGTGACTGACTACTTTTTGCTTTTGAATTAGTAAATTTTAATTTTTATTAGTAAATTTTATTTAATTAGTAGAAATTACTATTAATTAGTAGAAATTACTATTCATTAGTAAAAATTACTATTAATTAGTAAAATTTACTATTAATTAGTAAAAATTACTATTAATTAGTAAAAATTACTATTAATTAGTAAAATTTACTATTAATTAGTAAAAATTACTAATTCAAAAGCAAAAAGTCAGTCACTAATTCAAATTAGTAAACATTTTTACAAATTCAAATTTAGATTTGTAAAAAACAAAACGGATATTTTTTTGTTCCAGTGTGAGACAGAATGATTCTTTACAATTCTCTCCCTCCAAGAAAGCAAAGCAAAATTGAATTTTCCCACTCAAAAAAACAAAAAAGAAAAATTCCTTTTTCCATTTCGATAAATTGATGAAATTGCATTTGATTGGTGACAAGTATTTGTCGAATTGGATGCATTTGGTTGTTTGCTTTTTCCTGGCATCGATTTACAGTAGTGCAAAGAGTGTTTTCCAAAAGTATTGCGACTATTTTTCTTAAAAAAAAAAAAATGGTAAAGGAGGTAAAGAATAAGAAGAAGAAGAAGGACTTCTTTTCTGTCGTCGAAGCTTTTCCTTCTCGTTGTGTATAGGGGGTTACTTTCGACCACGCGTTTCGAACTTCCTCGATCTACTTTTCCATCTACTCTTTTGCTTTCACCCCCTTTTCTCTCTCTCTCTCTCTCTCTCTCTCTCTCTCTCTCTCTCTCTCTCTCTCTCTCTCTTTTCACTCTCCTCAAACCCCCTTTTCTTCGTTTCGTTCGTTCGCAAACATCGGGGTTACCACCCGCGTCTACTCTCTGGAATGCGCCGGAATTCCGCGGCGGCTGCGAGCGACGAGATAAATTTTATTTAACTCCTTTATTCGACGCGAGTGAGCACTGTCTATGAACGAGCGTTGTTGGTTTCGCATTATATATATATATATACATTTTATTTTATTTTATTTTCATCGTTCTCTAAAAATTTCTCTTTATATATTAAACAAAAGTGATGGCATTTATTTTATCATTTGTTGCGAGTTCTTTTATTTTTCCCTTTTTATTCAACAAAAGAGAAAATGTTTCATACAAATTATAATAATAATAATAATAAAAAAATAATATAATAATAATAATAATAATAATAATAATAATAATAATAATAATAATAATAATAATAATAATAATAATAGTAATAAAAAAATAATATAATAATATTAATAATAATAATAATAATAATAATAATAATAAAGGAAATAAATAATAATTATAATGATGAAAAAGACAATGACAAAATAATAAAAAATAAAACTATCACTACAAAGTGATAAAGTCCAAAATTACATTAAAAAATAGAATAAGAAAATTCTAATAATAAACTAAATAGCTACCATAAAAAAAAGAAAAAAATAATAATAATTGTATAGTAAAAAATAACAATGACAGAAAAGTAAATAAATAATAATTATAACAACGAAAATAACAATAATAACAATTATAATAGAATAATGAAAATAATAAAAATATTAAAATAATAAAAATAGCAATACTAATAGAACGTAAAAAATAATAACAATAAAGAATAATAAAAAATTAATAATAATAATAATAATAAATAGAGAACGATAAATAAAAGCGAGATCAAAGTTTTTTAATTAAAAAAACAATGGTCTATTTGCAAATAAAATCTCTCCTGTATTGTTATACAGAGAGATTAAATTTAATTCTTTTCCTTTGAGTGGAAAATTCAAAGTTTCGTTTACGAACTGTCATTTAACGGTATTTTTTTTTTTGCTTATTAATTTTATTCGTATTTTTGTAATTAAATTTCGATTTCAGCAAATTGTTACTTAAGGGAATTGTAATTTGAACCAAATTTTCATTTAATCTCTTTGCCATTCATTTAACTGAATTTCCAATATTTACCCAAAAAAAAGTAGGGGGAATATTTACTAAAAATCATTGAAATTATTTTACTAAAAATTAGTAAAAATATCTACTCGTAGAAGAATAAAATACTTACTAATAATAACTAGGGAAAATGATCTCGAAATATTCGTAAAAATATTTACTAAAAACTCTTTTTTAAAAATTAATGAAAATATTTACAAGCTCACAAAGTTTTTTTTTTCTGGGAATTTCAAATTGAGACAAAAAACGAATCAAAAATGTTGCAAAGCAACGTCTTGAGACTCGTTTTTTGTCTCAATTTGATATTCTAAGGAAAAATTTTTACTAAACAGTAAAAAATATTTACTATAAATTATAGTGAAAATATTTCAGAAAAATAAAAAAATTAACTAAAAATTAGTCTGAAAATATTTGAAAAAAAAAATTTTACTTTAATTTTACTAGGACAACTACTTTTGAAATAAAAAATTACACTGAAATAAAAATTACCTAAACAAACAAAAAAACACTGAAGAAAAGAAAAATAAATTAGTCAAAAGGGGGAAAAAAGATAAGAAAAAGAAACTAGTTTAACACAATGTAAGGGATTAAAATGTGTTTCCCTCTAAATGGAACATTTTTCCAATTTCAGTTTCTTTCAATCATTTTCTTTCTTTCTGCGCGCGAACATGTCGGATGATATGGTCGAACGGTGGCGTTAATGGTGACGTGGGATCCCCATCGTTTCTCATTCCTCTTTCTCTCTCGACCGACGAAGGATCGAGCAGTGTCATTTTCTTCTCGCGTATCTTTCTTCCTAGTCGTTTTTTCTTCATTTTTTTTTTTTTTTTTTTTTATTCTTTTCGGGAGGTAAACGACAGTCATTATTAATGGTCGTATAACTAACGCCGCGCTCGACGTCGAACGCAATGAAATACCAGTTTTCGAGTTCTTTCCTAATATATATAAAAGCGAAGGGTTTTAACCGCGACATGTACATTATTTCCCGATTATTGTACCTTTATGTTGGATAGAATTTCAACTATTTTCTTCATATAAATAAAGTCAGAATGATAAAAATTTTTTGTAATATAAAATTTAACATATGAAATTTTTTTTTCGTTTGTCAATATTCAGTGATATAAATTTTTGAAATTGAACTTGTTTGGCTTTTTGGTGCGGAGGAATTTTGTTATTTACAATTTACAAATAAATTTTAATTTCTGTAAATATTTTTCAGGAGTCAAAACAATATTCATTACATTAATTATTATATCAATGAGAAAGGAACAAAAAAAGTAATTTATCAATAAAAATTTAATTTTAATAATAAAAAAGAATATTAACTAAAAATTTAAATTTGTCTATAATTTTTTTCGAAATTAAGAAAAATGCCTTTTAAACTATAAATTCAAAATATTTACAGAGCCGTCCACGAATAATTGAGGGTAAAACAATTTTGAGAATGACATTTAGGGACAGCATTATATATATATATATATACATATACAATACAATAAATACATAAAGGAAGACGTGCACGCTTATTGTTAGTCATTCAACTTGACAAATTATTATCTTATAGTCCCCGAATAACTGTCTATCTTGGCAAGCTCTCACACTGTGTAATGTAATCTCACGTTTCTACCCAAATGAGCAATGTAATAACCTCGCGCGAGTTTCATCGCTTGTTATTGTTGTTGTTGTTGTTGTTAAAGGCGCATAGTTATATATATAGTATCGTCATAAATAAATTGCACTTACTGTGTGCGCATTCGGTATTTCGAGAATTTCTTAGCATTGCTTTGATATGCAGAGAGGTATAATGTTTAATGGATGCAGATGATTTGTATTATTCACCCTCTCTCCTATTTCTCTCTCCCTCTCTCTATTTTTCTCTCTCTCTCTTTTTCTCGACATCTCTATGGATATAATACGCACAGGTATTTTCTCCTCGAGGTGCGCATTCATGTCAGTTATACCTTTATGGAAAAACTATTCACAATAATGAAGTTTTATTACACCGCAAATATACACACCTATTTATTTTTTTTCATTCATTTCTTCATTTATTTATTTTCTTTTTTTTTCTTTTTTTTCTTTATTTTTTTTTATTTATTTCTTTATTTTTTAATTTATTTATTTAGGTTCAAGAATGTTTCTGAAAAAAGCGCTTTTTAGGGTTAAATAAAATCAAAGTCACAGTAAATCGTGAGGATTTATAAAAAATATTATTAATAATTTTCGAAAAAGTTCTTTGGCAATTTTCAAATCAATTTGTTTACAATATTAAATTTCACGAACTTTCAATAATTCCTAAATTCTTTAATTAAATGCATATTAGAAAATAAAAACTTCAAATAATATAAAAGAAAATTCAATTAAACTTTTTCAAAAAAATTAATTTCAAAATTCAATTATTTCTAAAAATTCACGCTATATTGCTTTTAATATTCAATTATAATCTAAAATTTTAACTGAAATTCATTTTTATGAAATGAAAATCAATTTTTATTAGAAAATTCTACAAGAATTTAATTATTTAAATGCGCAAAAGTAAATAATTTATTGAATATTTGAATGTTTCTTAAAATTCAATTCTCATAAAGAATTTTATTAACAAATTTTTAAATAATTAAATTCTTTTGTCGAATTTTATTAAAACTTGCATAAACATAATTACTTTTTTCAAAGGAATTCAATTATAATTGTATAAAAAATAATTGAAACGCTGCGATTAGTTTTATTATTAGTGAAAATAATTGAATCGACTTAAGAAGAATTATATTACTCTTGAAAATAATTGAATTTCTGCAATAATTTCTAACTTCTCTAAAATTAAATTTTTTTCTAGTGTTTTTAACTAAAATTCTTCAATAAATTCATTACTTTTTTAATAATTTTTAAAAAAGTTCTTTGAAAATTTTCAAATTCATTCGTTTACAATTTAATTTTACGAAAATTTCAATTATTCGGATATTCTGCAATTAAATATATATTTAAAAATAAAAAAACTTGAAATAATTTCAGAAAAAAATCCTATTAAACTTTTAAAAAGAATCAAATTCTACAGAATTGTTTGTCAAATATATAAAAAATAAATAATTTCAATGATTTTAATTTGATACTTTTTCAAAATTTAATTATTTCTAAAAATCCACGAATATAATGCTTGTAATATTTAATTATAATCTAAAATTTTAACTGAAATTCATTTTTAAAACCATTTTTATTAGTAAATTCTACGAGAATTCAATTATTTAAATAGAAAAATAAATAATTTATTAATTTCATTTTTCCTGAAATTAAATTCTCATAAAAAATGTTATCAACAAATTTTTTAAATCATTCAATTCTTTGGACGAATTTTAATAAATTTTTAAGAATAATTACATTTTTCGAAAAATTCGATTAAAATTGTATTAAAAATAATTGAAATTCTGCAATGAGTTTTATTATTTGTGAAAATAATTTAATCTTTCTAAAAATGTTATTATTCATGAAATTAATTGAATTATTGTGAAAAAATTTATAAAAAAATTTGTAAATAATTAAATTCCTGTGAAATTTTTATTATTTATGAAAGTTATTATTAAATTTATTTTAAATAATTCAATTCTTTTAGAAAATTTTATTAAAATAGTAGATATTGAAAATCATTTAATTGTAGAAAATTTTTGAAAATAATTGAAATTTTAACGAGGATTTTTATTATGTATAAAGATATTCAAAATAATTGAATTCTCACGAAGAACTTTATTATTTTTTTTAAACAATTGAATTCTAGCGAAGAATTTTATGGAAATCATTTTAAAATAATTGATTTTTTTCGAAAGATTTTATGAAAATTGTGTTCAAGTTTTTACAATAATCATGTTTCTTAATCATTAAAATTAAATATTTAATTCTTAAATTTTATTAAATTTTTTTTTTAGAAAATAATTGAATTCTTTTGAAACATTTTGTTTAATTTATTGAATACAATCGAATTTTTTTATTAATCGTATTGAAAATAATTGAATTCCTGAAAAGAATTTTATTTTTTATAAAAATAATTGAATCCCTGTAAAAATGTTATTATTTATGAAAATAATTGAATTATTGGGAAGAAATTTATAAAAAAAAATGTGTCATTAATTGAATTCCTGAAAAAAATTTTATTATTAATAAAAATAATAGAATGTTTGCGTAGAATTTTATTCTAATTTTCTTTAATAATGGAATTCTTTTGGAAAATTTTATTGAAATAGTAGATATTGAAAATCGTTGAATTTTAGAAAACTTTTGAAAATAATTGAATTTTTGACAAGAATTTGATTAAAATTTTGTAAAATAATTGAATATCAGAGAAGAATTTTATTATTTATGAAAAGAATTGAAATTTTGTCGAAAATTTTTTTAAATTTTTGAACATAATTGAATTTAGTAACTATGTTACTAAATTAGTTGGTAAGTTAGTAACTAAGTTAGCAACTTACTTACTAACTTACTATTCTCTATGGAGAAGCTAAATTCGTTGATTTAAAGTAAAATTTCATTCATAGTTAAAAATAACACCAAAAGTAAAAAAGGCAAAGAGATTAAAACATGGAAGAAAAAAGACGCAATGAAGAAAAAAAATAACGAAAAGAATTAAAAAACAAGGAAAAAAGATTAAAAATCAACGTAAAATTGACATAAAGAATAAATACCAACGTAAAAAAGCAAAAAGAATAAAAAACAAGGTAAAAGGGCAAAAGAAACAATCTCAATAACGAAATACAAAAACTTTGTCTACTATATCCAGAAAAATGCGGTACTAAACTAAAATTTATCCATCTACGTTTAATATTCAAATTCGCCCGTTCGCTCAAAAAAGTTATTGAATAAGAATCAATATAGGTCGGTGTTCGGTGAAAATAAATTGCCTATACCTGCAAAATTCTCGTTGAACGAGCAGAGTTTTGGTACATATATGAGATTCAGTTTACCCTTTGCCTGGGTGTTGTGCTCCTGCTGTTGCTGCTGCTGCTGCTACTACTACAATTACTAATACTACTACAACTACTACAACTACAACTACTACTACTTATACTACACCACTTCTGCTCCACCCTTCTCGAGTGAATGTTATTTCTCGAATTGTTTTTGCATCTCGGGGAGATCCTTGAAAGATACTGGCTACATGCTTTTTCGAGGCTATACAACACAGCAAAGAAAGAGCGTTTATGCATATCTTGAAAACCGATTATCGTTTCTACAATCGCACACCCAGGAGCTATCACTAACATGGTTCCATTTCTATTTTTGGAAAAATTGCCTCAATAATCCCCCTAAGATTTATTTTCTTCTCTCTTCTTCTTCTTTTTTTTTTTTGCGATCATGAATGTGTGCCCCCCTTTTGCTTGCGTCGCTTTTATAAATAATCCAAATGTGAAAAATGGAATTTTTTTATCCTCTTCATTCAATTGTTAATTTTTCTCGTCTTTAAATTTGAATTAGTATTTTTTCGAATAGTTTTTTATTTTATTCTCTCAAGTATTTTTTTTTCTTTTAATCTTTCAAGTATTTTTTTTATTTCATCCAGAGTTTTTCTATGGATATCAAATTGAGACAAAAAAGAATAGTAAATAGTATAGACGTGTTCGAACCCTAAAGCAAACTTCGTTCGATTAATTATTTCCTCGATTTTGAAATCAATTTTTCACCGTCTGATTATTGTTATTATTATTATTATTATTATTATTATTAATATTATTAAAGGCAAAATATGACGGAGTCAATTAAATGATTTATACTGTAATGTAATTGAGAATCGGATACATAATCAGACAATGAAAATGAAATGGACGTTTGACAATTGTTTGAAATTCTATGACGCGAAACGAGCATCTAGTCTCCTCAACTATAAATACAATATTTCGTCCAACAATATATATATGTATATATAGCAATAAAATAATGCAAACTGCACAATGTTGGGTTCACAGTTTGCGAACTTGTGAACCATTTTGTGGAAACAGATTCTAATACTGCTTCACCGATAAACCAACGGGTTTGTTAGTTCACTACCACTCGGTTATTTCAGCAAAACATCTTAGTTTCCCCGCAACTCGGTCGTGCGCGGGACTTGTTCAAAATTTCGACTCGATAAAAGTGGTTTTTCTTTTTTTTTGGCACCGAAAACTTGTTTGTAGTGTTAAAACAATACATTGTAGATATGTTGTATTAGTACAATGTATGAAATGATAAAGTTTAGTTTGTAAATTTATGGGATTTTTGATTCTTTTATTATTTTATTGTAGGTAGTTTTGCACATTTTTAAAAAAGACTTAGAAAATAGGAGATTTTTCTCACAGTAAAACGTGAGGTGTTAAAATAACACCAGAATGGATTTAAATAATCTGCAACAGTTTAATCTCTCTAGGATTAAATTAACACCAGAAAGGATTAAAATAATCTATTTTGGTGTTATTTTTAACTATGAATGAAATTTTACTTTAAATAAAACACCAAAGTCAACGATTTGTAAAAATTCAACGAATTTAGCTTCTCCAGGAAGAATAGTAAGTTAGTAAGTTAGTTACTAACTTAGTTACTAAATTACTAACTAACTTAGGAACATAGTAACTAAATTCAATTGTGTTAAAAAATTTTTAAAAATACTCTCGTCAAAATTTCAATTCTCTTTATAAATAATAAAATTCTTCTCTGATATTCAATTATTTTACAAAATTTTAATCAAATTCTTGTCAAAATTTCAATTATTTTCAAAAGTTTTCTAAAATTCAATGATTTTCAATATCTACTATTTCAATAAAATTTTACAAAAGAATTCCATTATTAAAAAAATTTTGAATAAAATTCTACGCAAACATTCAATTATTTTCATAAATAATAAAAATTTTTACAGGAATTCAATTATTTACAAAATTTTTGTATACATTTCTTCGCAACAATTCAATTATTTTCAAAAAAATAAATTTTTTAGAGATTCAATTATTTTTATAAATAATAAAATTCTTTTAGGAATTCAATTATTTTTACAAATAATATAATTTTTCATAGGAATTCAATTATTACAAAAAATTTTAATAAAATCCTTCTGAAAAATTCAATTATTTTTACAAATATTATCATTTTTCACAGTAATTCAATTATTTTAATACAATTTTTTAGTACAATTTTAAATACATTACTCTAAAAATTTATTTATTCTTTAAAATATTCATAAAATAATTCAAAAAAATACAATTAGTTACAAAAATTTTAATAAAATCTTTTTCAAGAAATGAGTTAGTTTTACAATAAATAAAATTTTTCACAGGAAATCAATTATATAAAAATTCAATTATTTGAAAAAATTCATTGAAATTCGTTGTAAAAATTCAAATATTTTCATAAATAATAAAATTCTTTACAGGATTTCAATTAATTTTAATACAATTTTTAATGAATTTCTCGAAAAAAAGTAATTATTCTTAAAAATTTTATTAAAATTCGTTTAAAGAATTGAATGATTTAAAAAATTTGTTAATAACATTTTTTATGAGAATTTGATTTCAAGAAATATGAAATTAATAAATTATTTATTTTTGTATTTAAATAATTGAATTCTCGTTATTAGTTAGTAAAATTATTTACTTTTTCATTTAAATAATTAAATTCTTGTAGAATTTTCTAATAAAAATTGATTTTCATTTCATAAAAATGAATTTCAGTTAATATTTTAGATTATAATTGAATATTAAAAGCAATAAATCGTAAATTTTTAGAAATAATTGAATTTTGAAATTAATTTTTTTGAAAAAGTTTAATTGAATTTTCTTTTATGTATTATTTGAAGGTTTTATTTTCTAATATGCATTTAATTAAAGAATTTTGGGAATAATTGAAATTTCGTGAAATTGAATATTGTAAACAAATGGATTTGAAAATTGCCAAAGAACTTTTTCGAAAATTATTAAAAATAATTGATATAAAGTAAAATTGTAGGTCAAAATTTTTGAAAATAATAATTGAATTGAAATAATGAAAATAATTTTGAAGAAGTATAATATTCTTATGATATAAAATAATGATTTTATTACTTGGTCATCTTTAATTATTGTAAATTATAATACATCTTTATGTTTTATAGTTATAAAAAATTTAATGAACTAAAATGTAATTCATTGTAAAAAATAACACCAAAATTGAAAAGGGGGAAAAGTGAAAAAAGAAGAAGAGGAGAAATTGGAAAAAGAGAAGAAAAGAAAAAAAAGTGAAATAAAAGAAGTAGAGGAAAAATTCGAAAAAGAGAAGAAAAGAAGAGAACAAAATTTTTTTTGCTAGAGGCGAATTTTTCCCCTGAGCAGTTTACCTGCTTAATTTTGACTAACGAGGCAATCTTCTGGCTCGAGTGTGACGAAACGATGATCGGAAATCCGATGAAGCGGATACCGCCGCTGCCATTGCACTTGACCGAAAACTACCCTCCCCCCAATTGTAGAGGGAGAGGAACGGCGTTAATCCAACTCTGTTACACATCGGAACAAGTCACGTGTAAATTTAGAGGGGGATCGATGAATTCCACTCGGAAGGATTCGGACAATTTTCAGTGCCGACACGGTCATTCGGTGTTGGATTCGAATCCAATAGTTATATATAGAGAGTGAGAGAGAGAGAGAGGGTGGTATGGACCAACTCTCTAGGTCTATATTGTAGTTAATCTATGTTCCCGATTGTATCTGTTCATTGGGTTACGAAGTACCCAACCACGGGACCTCGGACATTAACTGCCGTTGTTACTGCTTGCAATGATCGCAGATACCGTCGGGTTTCATCGTATTCGCCATGCCGTCCACTCTCCCTCTCTCTCTCTCTCTCTCTCTTGCTCTGTGTTTGCATTGGGAAGCAAGTATATAACGCTGATAGATAGAACGAAATAGAGTATCAACCTGGGACGAAGATCACGACACGGGACACGTTCATAGAGAGAAATTGCCACCGGCTTGTCCTTGTTTTGTATTTCCAATTTCCACTTTTAAAATTCTTGTTTCGTCATATCAATGTTTTGTGACGAGAGGGGGAGGAAAAAATATTCCTATTTACTATTGATTCATTTCTAATTTTTTAGTCCCTTTGAGAAATTTAAGAAACTTTGCCCTACAGTTAAAATTGGGTATTTGATAAGTTTCCCTGATTACTAACTAAGAATTTCTTATGAATTCTAAAAATTTAATTTTTTTTTAGTACTTTTAATAAAAATCCCTGACCAATTCTACTTTTCCTGACTTCCCTGACCTGTGGCAACTCTGTTCTTTTTCTCTTTTTTTCTCCTCGTCTTCTTTTGTCTCTACTCCTTTTTCTCCTTCTTCTTCTTTTTCTCCTTCTTATTTCTTCTCTTCTTCTTTTTTTCTCTTTTTCTTCTTCTTCTCTTTCCCCTTCCCGCTGCTTGTTTGTGATCTCAATGTTGTTTAATTATCCGAAAAATTTTTGTACGCTCACTCTTTGGATGATTACAAAAGGTCAAGCGAGAGTTGGATTCAACCCACGGTTACATACCTGACTTTATTTCGTTTTTACAGTCGGTATCCTAAATGTATTTCTGTGTTTCGATTAATGAGACAGCGATAAAGCAAACAGGGTACGTTATATACCTGGTGAGCGCGCGCTTGTGTGAACGTGTCTCCAAATAGAGATAGAAGAGAATTGCAAAGAAAAAAAGAAGCAGAATATAAAAAAAGAGGAGTAAAAAGAGAAAAAAGGGAAAAAGGTAAAAAAAAAGAAAAATGGGGAAAAGAATAAAGAAAAAAAATGAAAAAAAACAAAAAAAAGGGCAAAAGGAGAAGAAAGAGAAGAAGGAGAAAAATTCGAGTATATAACAGAAACAAAGAATGATTCTTAGGTCTCTTTTCAAGAGTTGCATCTCTCGATCAACGCAATCCATAGGTATAAGGTATATATAGTAATTGCAATATCATTAATTAACTATAGGGTCCAGTGTGGTGGTTCGTTGCGCGACACTTTTTATCAGTCGCTCACGAATGGTCAGAGTATTATAAGGAGAAAGAGCGAGAGAGAGATAGAGATAGAGTGAGTCTTTTGCCCGTTCAACTGGTCGGCCAACTCTTTTCTCTTATCTCTCTAAAGATTCCACGACTTTAATTGCGCTAGTCATTCGTCCTCGTCCCCCGTCTCCTTTTCTGCCTTCGACTATCTCCTATGATCCCCGCTTCGCTTTCAACTCTGGGAAACTAGTAATCGAGTTGCAAACCACACATTCAATCTCTTCTCTCACTTGTCCCCATTTTCTAACTGGGTGGTTTATCCACTCACTTTCAAACAAAACATCTCTTCATTAATATTTTTTTTCAATTCATTCCCTTTAACTGTCTTTCGTCCATTTTCTTTCCAATTCAATTTCTTACTTTTTTCATGTCTCTATATTTCTATTCTATTTTTTGTTTCCTTATTTTTTATATTTCGCTATTCTTTTATTTTGGTATTTTTCTTTATTTTCTTTTCTTTATTTTTTTATTTTTCTTTATTGTTTCTTTTTTTTCTATTTTTAACGTTTGCAATTCAAATTAATTAAAGAATTACGCAATTGTAAACGTAGCTTAATGTTCAGTTTAATTAAAATAAATTATTTTCCAAATATATACAAAAAAATGGAAAGAAAATAGAAGCAAAAGAGTAAAACAAAAAAATAGTAAAAGATACAGAAAGAAAATAGAAATAGAAGAGTAAAAAAATAGAAGAAAGAAAAAAAAGAAGAAAATAGAAAAAGAAATAGGAAGAAAATAATTATAAAAATAGTGTATTATTAATGAGAGTAGGGGATAAATTTCGAGGGGCTTGTAACTTTTTGAAGATGTGACGTTGTTAAGCGATCACGTTTTAATTTTGCAAAAATTCTCCACCATTAGGTCGTCTTGGACGATTCCCTCGTGGGGCGGCAGAGAAGCACGCATAATTCAAGAGACGACCGCTTCCAAGCGCTGAAACGACTTTTAAAAAATGCAAGCGTCCCTCTCCTCTCTGGCTTTTGCGACCAAAGGAGAGAAAGAAAACCCACCTGCGAGACATTCGCTTCTTCTTCTTCTTCTTCTTGTTCTTCTTCATCCTTCCTCCATCCTTTTACTTCGTTCTTCTCTTTCTTCTTCGTCTTTCACTGTCGCAGTCAACCGCTAATTAAATCGCGAGCGGAAGCAGCACACTTGTCGTCTCTCGTGTGTCTCATTAAAAACAGTTCGCCATCTTCCGACAACAACGCCTTTAAATATTATTTTTCTCAATCGAATATATAAATTTTTCCTCCTCTTCAAAAAACAAAAAATAAAAAAAAATAAAAATCAATAAAAAACAATAAAAAAAAATAAAAAACAATCCTAAACAATCAAAAACAATCCTAAACAATCAAAAACAATCAAAAACAATAAAAAAACAATAAAAAAAACAATAAAAAACAAAAATAAAATAGAAAATAATAAAAAAATATAAAAAACAATTAAAAAAAAACAAAAAGAAAATCAAAAACAATAAAAAACGAAAAGTAATAGAAGCAAACGAATATTATGCCAAAAGTATGAAGATTAATAAGAAAAAAAGCTATATAAGAAAATTTCCCAATCAATTCTGATCGACTTTCGATGTCACTTGAGTTATCCCGCCGAAAAAAATTCCGATCAATGTCATAATCAATCATTTAGTAAATTCAATGGAAAAAAAAAGAGAGAGAGATGAAAATTTAATTAAATCGTCGCGAGGGAAACCGATTAGACGTTAAAGGAGGCATTAAACGTAAGACAACGATCTCGAGAGTGACTTTGAAGGAAATTTTGAAGAATATTCTTGATGGACCATTTTGACACAGACTCAGGCAGTGATTTTCCGAAACGCCAAAAGGGCAGAAATTTTTCTAAATAATTGTATTCTTCCAAAGAATTTTAAAAAAAAACATCTTTTTAAATAATAGATTTTTTCGAGAAATTAAAATTAAATTTTTAATTACAATTTTTAATTTTTTCAAAATAAATTAAAATTTTATTTAAATTAAAATTTTCATAATATTTATTATATTTGGAAACAATTAATTATTTAAAATAATTGCTTATAAAATTCTTATGAACAATTCAATTTTATTATTTTTAAAAATAACACAATTTTTTTTTACAAAAATTCAATTCTTTTTAAACATTTTTCGCAAAAATTCAATTATTTTTCAAAATTTTAATAAAATTCTTAGCAAATATTTAATTATTTTCATAAATAATAAAATTCATAGCAGGATTTCAATTATTTTTAATACAATTTGACAGGAATTGTTAGAAAAATGTAATATTATTCTTAAAAATTTAATTTCAATTTTCTCCAAAAAATCAATTATTTAAAATACTGCTTTTTTCAATTCTTTAGAAGAATTCAATTAATTGCAAAGATTTTAGAATTTTCTGAAAGAGAAGAGATTCTTTTTAACAGGAATTAGAATTTTTTATAGGATTCTAAATATTTTCAAATATTTTAATAAAATTATTTTAAAGAAATCAATTATATCGATAAATAACAAAATTATTCCCCGAAAATTCAATTATTTTCAGGCATTTTAATAAAATTCTTTTCAAAATTCAATTATTTTTATAAATAACAATATTCAACGTAAGAATTGAATTATTTTCATAAATAACAAAATTTTTCACAGAAATTCAATTCTTTTTAAACATTTTAATAAATTTTTTTGCAATAATTCAATTATTTTTATAAATAATAAAATTTTTCTCAGGAATTCAATTTTCTTTTTTTTGAAAATTTTAGTAAAATTCTTAGCCCCTATTGAATTATTTTCAAAAATATTATAATTTTTCACAGGAATTCAATTATTTTCAAATATTTGAAGAAAATTTCCAAACAGAATTCAATTGTTTTAAAATTATCGTCAGAATTCAATTATTTTCAAATATTTTAAGAAAATTTCCAAGCAGAATTCAATTATTTAAAAAATTTTCGTCAGAATTCAATTATTTTCATGAATTCAATTATATCGATAAATAACAAAATTATTCCCCAAAAATTTAATTAAAGGCATTTTGCATTTGAGGCATTTTAATAAAATTCTTTGCAAAATTCAATTATTTTAAAAAATTCTAATAAAATCGTTGTCAAGAATTCATATATTTTCATATTTAATAAAATGCTTTTCAGGAATTCAATTATTTTCAACAAAAGAAAATTAATTAAATATCACACAGACATCTAATTATTGAAAATTCTATTTATTTACACTAGGAAATATCTTCAGTTCTTCATTTTTCTTTAACTTCATTATTTTATATAGTCGCAACTTCATTTTATCTTCAATTGAAGATTTCGATTAAAGTTTTTCCTAATGATAGAAAATTGAGATAAAAAACGAATCAAAATTGTTGCATCGCAACAATTTTGATTCGTTTTTTGTCTCAATTTTCTATTCTTAGAAACAACTTTGATACAAACGGAGAATCGCAAAAAAAAACATTGTAATATCAATTTGAGAATAAAATATTGCGTTTAATTTCGTGCTCGTTGGGTGTAATCTCTTTTAGATGCTTTTTATGTCTTATTTCTTTTTTTTGTTTTTTTTTGTTTTTTTTTTTTTTTTTTGAAGTCTTGGCTTATTGCGTGGGCCGAGTGCAGTCAGGTAGTTCCTGCCAAGTCTTCCGTGTCCTTTTTGCATCTACTTGTGTTCGTCTGTCACATGCGCATATACAATTTCGAATAAAAGACTTTTGGGTCTTCTCTCGATTCTGAGGGTGAAAGAGAAAGAGAGAGAAGAAAAGGCTAATGCACTGCCGGCAGGCAGATCACATTATATTATACAAGCCGATTCTTGCATGATTTGCACGCACCTCTTTTTCACCCACACACATGGATTCCTTACGAATTACGTAATATACTTTATACGATCCGAGAAGAAAGAGAATGTTACTTTGTTACTTATCATTTTATGACCCCGTAATGAGTTTGCCGTGAAATTTATCATAAAATAAATCAACAGACGTGTGGTAACGGTTTTTTGCATTTCTCAGGAGGAATTTTTATGTTTGGCATCACCTTTAACATGGTATGCTTGAGAGTTTGAAATTAGTAGTTTAAATAATATTTTTTAAATATTTTTTAAAATAATCTGCAACAGTTTAGTCCCTCTAGGATTAAATAACCACCAGAAAGGATTAAAATAATCTATTTTGGTGTTATTTTTAACTATGAATGAAATTTTACTTTGAATAAAACACCAAAGTCTACGATTTGTAAAAATTTAACGAATTCAACTTCTCCAGGGAGAATAGTAAGTTAGTAAGTTAGTTACTAACTTACTAACAAACTTAGTAACATAGTTACTAAATTCAATTGTGTTCAAAAATTAAAAAAAATTCTCGTCAAAATTTCAATTCTCTTTATAAATAATAAAATTCTTCTCTGATATTCAATTATTTTACAAAATTTTAATCAAATTCTTGGCAAAATTTCAATTATTTTCAAAAGTTTTCTTAAATTCAATGATTTTTAATATCTACTATTTCAATAAAATTTTACAAAAGAATTGCCATTATTAAAAAAAATTTGAATAAAATTCTACGCAAACATTCAATTATTTTCATAAATAATAGAAATTTTTACAGAAATTCAATTATTTACAAAATTTGTTTATACATTTCTTCGCAATAATTCAATTATTTTCATAAATAATAACATTTTTACAGGGATTCAATTATTTTTATAAATAAAAAAATTCTTCGCAGAAATTTAATTATTATCAAATTTTTTGATAAAATTCTTTGCTAGAATTCAATGATTTACAAATGTTTTAAAAAATTTTTTTCGCAATAATTCAATTATTTACATAAATAATATAAAAATTTTACATGAATTCAATTATTTCCGTAAATAATAAAATTCTTTTTAGGAATTCAATTATTTTCATAAATAATAAAATTTTTACAGGAATTTGATTATTTTCAAACACAATTTTCATAAAATCTTTCCAAAAAAAATCAATTATTTAAAATGATTTTCATAAAATTCTTCGCTAGAATTCAATTATTTAAAAAAAAAATAAAATTCTTCGTACGAATTTAATTATTTTTGATAATTGAATATCTTTATACATAATAAAAATCCTCGTTAAAATTTCAATTATTTTCAAAAATTTTCTACAATTAAATGATTGTCAATATCTACTATTTTAATAAAATTTTCTAAAAGAATTGAATTATTTAAAATAAATTTAATAATAACTTTCATCAATAATAAAAATTTCACAGGAATTCAATTATTTACAAATTTTTTTATAAATTTTTTTCACAATAATTTAATTAATTTCATGAATAATAACATTTTTAGAAAGATTAAATTATTTTCACAAATAATAAAACTCATCGCAGAATTTCAATTATTTTTAATACAATTTTAATCGAATTTCTCGAAAAATGTAATTATTCTTAAAAATTTATTGAAATTCGTCCAAAGAATTGAATGATTTAAAAAATTTGTTAATAACATTTTTTATGAGAATTTAATTTCAAGAAACATGAAATTAATAAATTATTTTTCTATTTAAATAATTAAATTCTCGTAGAATTTACTAATAAAAATGGTTTTAAAAATGAATTTCTGTTAAAATTTTAGATTATAATTAAATATTACAAGCATTATATTCGTCGATTTTTAGAAATAATTAAATTTTGAAAAAATTTCAAATTAAAATCATTGAAATTCTTAATTTTTCATATTTTTGAAAAACAATTCTATAGAATTTGATTCTTTTTGAAAGTTTAATATAGGATTTTATTAAAATTATTTCAAGTTTTTATTTTTCAATATATATTTAATTGCAGAATATCCGAATAAATTGAAATTTTCGTAAAATTGAATTGTAAACGAATAAACTTAAAAATTCTCAAAGAACTTTTTTAAAAATTATTAAAAATAATGGATTTATTGAAAAATTTTAGTTAAAAACACTAGAAAAAAATTTAATTTTAGAAAAGTTACAAATTATTGCAGAAATTCAATTATTTTCAAGAGTAATAAAATTCTTCTTAAGGATTCAATTATTTTTACTAATGAATAAAACTCATCACAGCGTTTCAATTATTTTTCATACAATTATAATTGAATTCCTTTGAAAAAAGTAATTATGTTTATGCAAGTTTTAATAAAATTCGACAAAAGATTTCAATTATTTAAAAATTTGTCAATAAAATTCTTTATGAGAATTGAATTTTGAGAAACATTCAATTATTCAATAAATTATTTACTTTTGCATTTAAATAATTAAATTCTTGTAGAATTTTCTAATAAAAATTCATTTTCATTTTCATAAAAATGAATTTCAGTTAAAGTTTTAGATTATAATTGAATATTAAAAGCAATAGAGCGTGAATTTTTAGAAATAATTGAATTTTGAAATTAACAGCATGTGATTGTTACAGAATTCAATGTTAATTTTTTCGACCACTTTTCTCTTAAAATATTAAATAAATTAAGCTAGTTTTTTGTGAATAACTCTAAAATATCATAAAGAAGGGCAGTGATGTGAAAAAGTTTTAATATTTTTAAAATTATTTATTAAAAAATAACTTTAAAATTATCAGTTCTCAAAATCACTTTTAATCAATTTCTCGTCTTTTCCGATTTCAAAGTATTTTTTTATAATTTATTTTAGAATTATTAAAACTTTTGCACATCACTGCTCTTCTTTATTATATTTTAGAGTTATTCACAATAAAAACTAGCTTAATTTATTTAATATTTTAAGAGAAAAGTGGTCGAAAAAATTAACATTGATTTCTGTAACAGTCACATGCTGTTAATTTTTTTGAAATGTTTAATTGAATTTTTTTAATATTATTTGAAGTTTTTATTTTCTAATAATAATTAAGAATTTAGGAATAATTGAAATTTCGTGAAATTTAATATTGTAAACAAATGGATTTGAAAATTGCCAAAGAACTTTTTCCGAAAATTATTAAAAATAATTGATATAAAGTAAAATTGTAGTTAAAAATTTTTGAAAATAATAATTGAATTGAAATAATGAAAATAATTTTGAAGAAGTATAACATTCTTATAAATATAAAATAATGATTTTATTACTTGATCATCTTTAATCGTTTTAAAGAATTTGATTATTATTTTTTTTAATATTTGAATTTCTATGAAAAACGAAGATAAATAATGAAGTTGAAAAAATGAAGAACTGAAGGTATTTCCTAGATAAATAGAATTTGTAAATAAATCTGTTTATTTGTATATAGAATTCAAAGGTGCGACAGCATAAAAATGAACTTTAAAATTTAAACGAATGCCAATATATATTCTATCAAAGCAAAAAAAAAAAAAATACATCAACAACTTAGTTTCTTTTATGCGTCCAAAAATGCGTTTACGATCAAAACGTCAAGATTGAGATTTTTCAGTTCCTGTCTTTAAAAAAGATGAGATAAAACGATTTTGGCTTAGAATTCACGCCACGTACTCGCTCACGGTTGGGATAAAAAGGGTAGTGCCTCACTTTATTTTTCCTTTTTTTTCAATCTTTAAACGACTTTCTTACTTTTCAAATCATTCGACTTCTATCTCGAAATCGTGAATACCACACACACTCTTTTTCACCTTCATTTCCTTATAACGCGTTGATTTCCACACTCTCTTTGCCTTTCTGACATTTGACGAGTGTTCGAAAGCCCCCGTTTTTCAAACACACATATATATATCTGAAAAATCCATTTCTATATAATATCAACTCGATAATGCCATGACTCATTTATCTTTTTACAGAATATATATAAAGAAAATGTCAAACTTTATATTTAACTTTAATAAACATCTATAATTTTCTATTGCTAAATATTGCAAAATATATTTTTTTCTGTTTTTGCGAAATATTTTTGCAATTGTTGCAAAAGAAACTATAATTCAGACTCTATTGTTTAATATGTCAATGTAATAATTTCTAATGAATGTAATTTCTTCACTCGACTACGACAGGCGAGTGAAAAAAAAAATTTTTTTTTTTACTTGGTTATTAAAAATATAAACAATAGTAATAATAGTAATTGTAAAGTACGAACAATTCTTCGTATTCGTTAATTTTTCTTTTCTTGCTTTTCTCCTTTTCTCTTTTAATATTGGAGATAAAACTTTTGCATAAACTACTCAAGTTAACGGGTGAGGGGGGAAAGGGGAGGAAAATATTCTTTTGTTGAAAGGAAAATTTTAATAACTTTGAAAAGTTGATTCTTTAAAAGTATTCTTGGAAAATGAAATATTGTGAACTTGTTTCAAAAGTCGTATAATATCATCAAGGGGCTAAGAAACTAATACACTGAGAAAAAATTATTTCTTTTAATCCAAAAATAAATAGTCAACCAAAAAAATAAGACTTTCAATTAAATATATTTGATTATTATATTTTTATTTATCTATTTTTTTGTTTTCTATTTTTTCCGGCTATTTCCCGGATTTCCCGATTAGTAAAATATTAAACCTAATTTTCATTAAATCAAACTTTATGTAATTGAATCAAAATTAATATTTTTAATTCAAAAATAATTTCTGATTGACTATCTAACAATTTCCATTATTAAATTGAGAAAAAAAAAATATAAAATATTATAATCGCTCTTGGAACTCATTGAAAGTCGTTGTAACTTGTGTGTAAAGTTGCAAGAGAGCGCAAAAGTGCTTTAAGGCACCGGGAGAAAGGCATGTAATTGCAACCTTATCGTGTTTAAATACAACGCGTTAATAGTTGAGGAACGATTTTTCTAATTGAATGTCTTACGCGTTTTCGCTGAACACAATATCGTTCAGAGAAAAACCTTAGGCAACGAGACGATTATAATCAACATTGTGTAATGAATACATATATATAAATTCCCCCCTCCCCCCTCCTGTAATTTATCGTTTTGCATATTTAAACTCAATAATGAAAAAAAAAACAAAATTTCCTCCTTGTATAAAACAATTTTTAAGTTTATATTAATAAAGACAAGAATTTATAGCATGAAAATTAAATTAATAATTAAAATTCGTTAAACGTCAGGGGGTTTTTGCTATAAGCTTCGAGAAGAATGTTGAGCTTCCAGAATATGTATATATATATATATATATAACTATCTATTTGGAAATTTGTTGAAAAGAAATGAAAGCCCAGCGCTATTCAAATGCAGATGTGCGCACACATTGGCAATGCCTCGGGGGGACGGGTCGAGTAATTAAACCAGCGGCAAATATAAATTCAGCAGTGATAAAATTTGTTTTCATCATCACGAAACCACCATCAAGGCCCATACTCGATCATATGATGCATCACAAATTATGCCTATATATTGACGATTTCAAGCAAATTGAGTATCGAAATATTTCCCTGAATTCAAATATATTACTTTTCTGTATATACATATAATATTTAATTTTCTTTTTCTTGTTTTTACCCCGAACAAAATAAGTTGATTTTGGGGAAAAAATAGTTATTTTTTCACTCTGCGAAAAAGTAATTTTTACTCTTTGGGAAAAAATATTTTCTTTTACTAAATATTAATTCTACGCACTGAGAAAAAAATTTCTTTTAAACCAAAAATAAGTAGCAAACCAAAAAAAATATGACTATGAATTAAATAAATTAATAAATTAATAAATTAAATATTAATTAAATAAATTAATAAACTAATAAATTAAATATTAATTAAATAAATTAATAAAATAAATATTAATTAAACATTATAATTTAATTAAACCTAATTTTTTATTGAATCAAACTTATTATGTATTGAAACAAAATTATTATTTTTAAGGGCATTTGAACCTTAATGACGTCACACATGCTTTGCACAAACTGTAACGTCATCAAGGTTCAAATGCCCTTAATTCAATAACCGAGTTGACACAAAAATTCAGCAAATTATAAGAATATTATTATAAACATGAAGAAGTAAATCACTCCGAGTCTTCGACTCGAAGTGATCGATTTCTTCATGTTTATAATAATAATTAAAGATAACCCAGTGATAAAATTATTATTTTATAATAATGCTCTTAATGTTAAATTATTATCTAAAATTTTAACCGAAATACATTTTTAAATTAATTTTTATTAAAAAATTCTACAAGAATTCAATTATTTAAATAGAAAAATAAATAATTTATTGAATAAATTTGAATGTTTCTTAAAATTGAATTTTTACGAAGAATTTTATTAAAAACTTTCAAAAAAAATGAATTAAGGAATTTAGATTAAAATTTGCTGAAATTTATTGAATTAAAAAATTTTATAAAAATTTTTGAAAATAATTGACAACTTTTTGAAGAATTTTATTAAAATTTTTTTAAAATAATTGAATTCATGAGAAGAATGTAAATAATAATTTACGAAGATTTTTATTAATTTTTGTTTAAATAATTTAAATTTTGCCAAGAATTTTATAAAAATTTTTGACAATAATTGAATTCTTTAGAATTTTATTAAATTTTTTTTAAATAATTGGAATTTTGATAAGAATTTTATTAAATTTGGTTAAAATAATTGGAATTCTGACAAGAATTTTATAAAAATTTTTGACAATAATTTAATTCTTGAGTAGAATTTTATTAAATTTTGTTTTAATAATTGGAATTTTGCTAAGAATTTTATTAAAATTTTTGCCAATAATTCAGTTCTTGAGAAGATTTTCGCCACCTATTTTATAAATATAATTAAAATCTTAACGAGAATTTTAAAAAACAATTTTGAAAATAATTTAATTTCTACAAAGTACCTATTTTATAACTTTAAAAAAAAATTGAATACTGGCGATAAATTTTGATATTTATCAAAATAATTGAATTTTGAAAAAGAATTTTATCTAAATTTCTTAAAATAATTGATTTTATTATAAAGAAAATTTTGTTGTTTATCAAGATAATTGAATTCTTTTGCACAGAATTACTTAAATTTTTTTTGGAAATAATTGATTTTCTGCGACGAATTAAAAGTTATTTATGAAAATAATTGAATTATTGCAACGAATTTTATTATTTTATTGAATAATTGCATTTTCCGAGGAATTTATTTAAAATTTTATGAAAAATATTTGAAATTCTACGATGATAATAATAAAAAATATTTAAAAAAAAACATTAAATTGCGAAAAACTTTTGAAAATAATTGAAATTTTGCAAAGAATTTTATTTAAATTTTTAAAAAATAATTGAATTTATGGCGAAAAATTTTACTATTTATAAAGATAATTGAATTCTTGACGAGATATTCGTTAAAATTTGTAAAAATAATTGAATTTCTTCGAAGAATTTTATTACTTTTGAAAATAATTGAATTCTTGTGATGAATATTGTTATTTTTGAAAATAATTAAATTTAGCAAAGAATTTTTTCAAAATTCCTAAAAATAATTGAATTTTTGTGAAGAATTTTATTATTTATCAAGATAATTGCGTTAAAACTTTTAAAATAATTAAATAATATTAAAAAATTCATTCTGGTCAGAAATAGAAAAATTTTTTGAAGGTTTTGCATTAGAATTCATAGTTTATAAGACAAACAAAAAAGATACCAAATATTCAGAATTTTCTTATAAATTCTTAAAAATTTAATTTTTCCCAGTATTTTTAATAAAAATCCCTGACTTTTCCCTGATTTTCCTGACTTCCCTGACCTGTGGCAATCTTGAATAATAATTTTTGATTGACTGTATAACAAAGATAATTATGTTTTGATTTAAATATATATTATTTTCTCAGTGTATATTTTCTAATTTTTTTTCAATTTAATATTTTATTTATTACATGAAATATTTTATTTATGAAATGAAAAATTTTATTTATTACATGAAATATTTTATTTATTACATGAAATATTTTATTTTTTAAATAAAAACTTTTATTTATTAAAAAATTCCATTTAATTAATTCAGATGTTCCATTTTATTAAATTAGAAAAAATTCTCTCCTAACTTTATAATTTAAAATTACTTTTTGCAAAATTTACAATTTTACAAAACTATTTAATAAAACTACTCGACATTATATTTTCTTGTAAAACTTTATTACACTATTTTATGTAAATAATATGCGAAAATATTAAAAGTATGGAAATTAGAGCAATGTATATTTATATTCCAGGGTACGGAAAAGTTTTCTCAAAGTACTCTTAAATCGACAGTATTTCCTAGAAATTCGGACTGTTTAAGCTCGAAACGAAAAGAGAAAAGGAGAATGACGACGAAGAAAAAGGGAGGAAAAAGGAAAATAAGACGAAAAGTATAGGAAAATAGAGAAGTTAGAGAGAGAGAGAGAGAAAAAGGGGGCAAAGAAAAAGGAGAGAAGGAGAAAAGGTGAGGCGTGTTCGCGAAAGTTTCGTTCGAAGATTCGCGGCATGGACTTTCGACTATGTATGGCCTTTGAAGAATAATGGATGACTTCCTAACGACACTTTAAGACAGTTCTCACTTCAACGTGTATTTTCTTTTCTCCAGATTTGCACCGTGAATTCCCGATTAACTCCTATATGCAAATTTTCCTTTTTGCAAATTTTTCTCTTCTTCCTTTTTTCTTTTGCAATTTTTTTTCTGAATTTCTCTCCCTTCTCTTTCTTTTTTTCGGGGGATTTTCTTTCTTCTATTTTTCTTTGCAATTTTTTTCTTAATTTTTCTTTCTTCTATTTTTTTAAAATTTAATTTCTTCTATTTCTCTTTTTCGATTTTTTGCAATCATTTCTCTCTTCTATTTCTCTTTCGCAATTTTTTTTCTTAATTTTTCTTTTTTTTATTTCTCTTTTTCGATTTTTTGCACATTTTACTCTCTCTCTCTCTCTCCCTCTTATTTTTCTTGTTCAATTTTTTTTTTCAAATTTTCGTTTAAAAAAAAAAAGAAAGAGAATTCAGAAATAAATAAACAAATTAATAAATTAACTAATACACTAACAAATAATAAATAAATAATTGAATAAATCAATGAATAAATAAATAAGTAAATAGACGAATAAATAAATACATAAAAAAAGTATTAGGTAAATAAATAATTAAGTAAATAGACTAATAAATAAATACAGAAATTAATAAATAAAAAATAAAATAAAACAATAAAAATGCAAATAAATAAACGAGTAGGTAAATATACAAGTAAATAAATAATCAATTAGGTAAATAAATATAGAAATAGAAAAATAAATAAAATTTAAAAAATTAAAGAAATGCATAAGAAAATACTAAAAAGTACAGAAATAAATAGGTAAAGACTAAAAAATACAGAAATAAATAGCTAAAGACTAAAAAATACAGAAATAAATAGGTAATAATTATTAAATTCAGAGAAAAAAAAATAATTACAACAAAAAGCAGAAGTGAAAAATAAATTAAAACTATGAAAAAAAGCGATTTTCCAAAATTCATCTAAATTTCTTATCTTCGCGGCAAATTTGCAAGATCAACAAAAATTCGTTTTGCGGACGCCGAAATAAAGGTCGAGATGGTTCCCGATGAAAAGTGGTTAAAGTGGAAAGAAACTTTTGCGTCACTTCCATTAACTCTTGCCTTCAAAGCGTTACCTTGACTCTATAAAAGTTGAAATTGGATACCCCGTGGAAAATCGATTTTTACTTCAATTTCGGCTTTGCGATTTCGTTTCGCGGCCAACGATTTCTTAACGTGCCATCTCTCTCTCTCTCTCTCTCTTTCTGTATACATATATACATGTACGACGAATTTCGCGCCAGGAAACTTTAACTTCTGATGCCAATAATGCAATTTCTGTGGGTTTTCTCGAGTATATGATGTTCTCATATATTGTGTATACCTATAGCTACAGGTCTGTAAAGATATTCAGTTTCCTTGTTTGATCTCCCTCGAGAGTGTATATATATATGTGTGTGTGTATTATAATCAAAATCCCGGGAGGATTATTAATTAATTACACAAAGTTTTTAATTAAAAAAATTAAGTAATACAATGATAGTTAACATTTTAATCAAGGATATTTCTTAGTGTTTGTTTATTTTTTGGGAATGTATTTTTTGGAATATCTTGAGAAATATTTTAGATAATATTTTGTGGAATATTTTATGAGATATTTCATGAAATATTTTGTGGAATATTTTTGAAAATTATTTGGAAATATTTTTTGCAATAGTTCATGGAATATTTTTGTTAAATTTTATGCAATATTTTGCCAAATAATCTATGGAATATTTTTGGAATAGTTTTATTGAATATTTTGTCATATATTCTATGGAATATTTTGCCAAATAATCTATGGAATATTTTGCCAAATATTCTATGGAATATTTGGGGGAATATTTTTAGAATATTTTTGGAATAGTTCCCGAATATTTTGTGTAATATATTCAGAATATTTTATTGAATATTTTGTCGAATATTCTATCAAATATTTTGTCGAATGCTTGGTGGAATATTTTAGAATATTTTTGAGAATAGTCTGGGAATGTCAAATGTCAAATGTCTGTTTGGTCAAATATTTTTAGAATATTTACAAATTATTTTATGGAATGTGTCTTTAAATATTTTTCGGAACGTCGAATCTTTGAAGGAATATTTTACAATTTTGGAAAATATTTCTGGAATTATTTCCTGACATATTTTCAGAATATTTTTGGAATATTTCGTCAAACACTTTCCGAATATTTCGTCAAATACTTTGAAAATATTTCGTCAAACATTTTCAGAATATTTTCGCACAAATTATAAAATTAACTCTGCTCTAAAAGCTAATTAAAAAAATCACCAAAAAAAATTAAGTATATTCTACCAAATTAATTTTTCCGAAAATCGTAAAAATAACGAAAAACTTAGTGAAAAAGAAAACATTTTTTTTTTTTTTTTTGATTGTTTTTATTTTTCTTTTCGCGTCATATGGGGCGTTCGTTTGCAGTGTGTCTCGACCAGTTTCATGCATCACTTGGAAGGTTTTCTTTTCCTGCCATGCGAAGCAGCAACTCTCAAAGATACTTAGGTACAAGGCGTTGCAGCTGCACAGCGCCGCGCCATGCCAGGTCTTACGATCTCTTTATCTCTTTGTCGCTTAAATCGCTTGTGATTCAGTCCTCTTACCATCGCAGTAGCACAACTCCATGTATTTCTTTCTTTTTTTCTTCTTTTTTTTGTTTTTTCTTTTTTTTTTTGCTTTTTCCAATTGCCTCCCCGTATAACTTATAAACTGACGTCGTTGTCGTCGTCGTCGTCGAATCCACTCCTGGGAATCTACTTTCAATCGCTTCAATTTTCATCATCTTCAATTGCGTCAAAAAAAAACAGATATTTTCCTCTCTTTACCATTTAAATTTTATTCTAAATTAAAATTTTTAATATTTTTATTTTTTATTTCTTTTTAATTTTTTATTTCTATTTTATTCCTTATTTCTATTTTATTTTTTATTTCTATTTTATTTTTTATTTATATTTTATTTATTTACATTTATTTTTGCATTTAAATATTAAATATTCACATTTATTTCTTAAATGCCCACTATTCTAATTTCTTAATTAAAACTTAATGGGAAGTAAAAATCGCATGAGTGAGTTTTTGAATGTCGATTATTCAAATTTACCAAATAAAGAAATAATTTTTTAACAAATTTCTATTTTTTGTTACAGGTACGTATTTCTTCAGCAACTCTGAATATTCCCGGACATTACTTTTTCGCCGCGGTAATATACAAAATTCTCACTTCTTGTTTCTTTTTTTTCCCACTTTATGTCATTAAAATTTAAACATAATCAAAATGCCTTTTTTTATTTTTTTTTGGAAACTTGTGAAAATAAAAATAAATAAATTAAATTATCCATTATTCTTTGTCCAAAGAATTTAGTTAGAATTTAGCCATAAATGTCAAAATTTTAATTGAACTAAAAAATTTTACTTAAAAAAAGAATAATAGTGAAAAAATACAAAATAGCATCTGGAGATTTAATTTAAGCCTATACTTGGGCTGTTATTATTATTATTATTCTCGACCATAGAGGCGCGATGTAAACAGACTCACAGAAGTTTAATACTCACAGTGATCTATCCGCGATATGAGAGTCATGTGCGTTGATACTGAGCGTGTAAGTACGCAATGTACATTCTATATATATAAATATATATTCGTAAAGGCGAAAGCAACGCACTTGTTCATCGAGATATAATCCCATGTTTCCGATTCCCCGTAACAATGCGAGTCCCAACTGACCTTATATCCTCCTGGGACAGGTCAATGGCAATAAATTTCCTATCATTTCGCCAAGAAATGAGAGTGTAAAAAATGCACTTTTGCTTTTTTTCCAAATAATTTATAAAATAGTTTCTCCTTTTTTCGTATTTAAAGCTATTTATAGAATTAATCATCAATAAATTCCTTCGTCCCCCACTTTTCTTTACTATACTAAATAATAATAGTAATTTTAATAATAATAATATTTTATTTTTATTATTATATTATTATTTTTTGAATTTTCCCAGAATTTTTCACTAAAAGAGTTAGTCCCACATTTCTTCATAGCTTTAAATTTATTTTTCAATTATATTATTATATATTTTTGATATTTATTTATACAATCCTCACTGTCCCCTAAGGACCGCGAATAAATTTTCTTACGAATTGGTAGAAAGGATAAAAAAAAAGTATTTTATATATAAAAGACACTTGATTAATTCCCCTGTTCGTGGCAAACTTAATCTCAACGTTGACGGGCTTGAAAATAATTTTAATGGAAGAATATTCCATACCCCTTGGGCAAAGTCTAGATACAAAGAGAAAAGTCTAGTCGCTTTAATGGAATGTATAGTCACGTTTTCATCAAAAAACATCAGCATCCCTTAACTTTCTGCGATCCATTCAAAAGTGACACCTCTTCCTCTTCCCTGCTTGGATTTTCTTATTATATATTGTGAAATTTTCTTCCCCCTTTTATGGATAGAAAATTTATGTCTGCGAGCCAAATATGTGTTTATTTTAATAATAATAGAAAAGAAAATTTATAGTTGCACTTTACAATCTATTTTTTTCAATCTCGTTTGGACCTTTTATTTTTTATTCATTTCTTCAGGTTATTTTTCTTATGGGAATAAATTTGATAGATTGTTATTTAGTAAATTTTTAATTTATATAGTAAATTTTCAGTTTACAGAATAAAAATTAAATGTATGCTGAAAATTTTAATTTAAATTTCAATTTATTTAGTATTTTTTCAATTTTTTTTTTTTTAGTAAACTTTTTATTTATTTCATAAATAAATTTTTAATTTTTATTAATATCATAAACTTTTTTAGTAAATATTTAATTTATTTAGGAAATTTTGAACCTTTTCAGTAAATTGTCAGTCTACGATACTAAATATAAAAATGCAGGAAACTTTCAACTTATTTAGTAAATTTTCAATTTACTTCCAAATAAATTAGCAAAAATTTTGAATATTTCAATTTTCGAAACAAGTATAATATTTGATAAAAAAAAAATGATAATTTACTAAATAAAAGTAAAAGTTACTAAATGTACTGGAAATTTATCAAATAAATTGAAAATTAACTAAGGAAATAGAAAGTTTACTGCAAAAATGATATATTTTTGTGTAAAATGAAAATTTATTAAAGAATTTAAAAATTTTTTAAATAATTTTAAAATTTACTAAAAGAAATGGTAATTTATGGAATAAAACTAAAAAATAGTGAGTTTACTGAAAATTTACCAAATAAATTCAAAATTTACTTTATAAATGAAAAGTTTACTAAATAAATTGAGAAATTACTAAATAAGTGAAAACTTTTGGTTTTATTTAGTAAATTATAACTTTTTCGGTAAATATTAAATTTATTTTGAAAATATCCAATTTTTTCAATAAATTTGTAGTTTACCTAATAAATATAAAATTTGTGAAGCATATTTTAAATTTATTTAGAAAATTTTAAATTTATGTAGTAAAATTTTAAGTAATTTAGTAAATTTTTAATTCGTTTGATAAATTTTCAATTTCTTGGTAAATTTTTAATTTGTTTAGTAAGTTTTCAATTCATTTGGTAAATTTTCAATATAGTCTCTAAATCTGAATTAGTCAAAAATAACTAATTTTTAGTGAAATGTCGTCTGATTTTTCACTTTAGCAATTACCAAAATTTATAGAATATTTTGTTAAATATTTTGTCAAACAATTTAGTAGAATATTTTGTCAAATATTAGGTAAAATATTTTGTTAAATATCTAGTAAAATATTTTGTCAAATATCTAGTGAAATATTTTGTCAAATATTTAGTAAAAAATTTTGCCAAATATTTTATCAAATATCTAGTAAAATATTTTGTGAAATATTTTGTAAAAAATTTCAAATATTTAGTAAAATAGAGAATATTTAAAAAATATCTTGAGCACTACCAATCTTTTCTTTTGACATGTATTTTATAGAATATTTTAAAGAATATTTTACAGAATAGTTTTATAATTTTATTTCACAAACTATTTTGCGGAATGATTTGTTTATGGATTTCAGAATTTAGAAAACGATTTAGAGGACAAGTAAAAAATACATATTTCCCCAAGAGTTTGGAAAAATATTAGTTATTCACATTTTTCAATAATATGACTAATACTAACGCGCATATATTACACACGAAGACAAGTATAAATATTATTCAACGAGATTAATTCTTGGTTTTAAGATATTTGCGCTCGTGAAATCTTTTTCTCTTTCTCTCTAAGAATATCCGTAGATTCTTGAGAGGAGATAAGAATCTTCTCTCTTTCTCTCTCTCTTTCTGGTTGGTGCAGTTGCATAGTCATAACGGCCTCCGTGAAATACGCAAATGCTGGGAGTAACTCGTAAATGCAACCAACCGCGAACTAAGCTCACCAATAGTTCCGAACCTGTAATCCAAAAAGAGTGAGGAGGACCGCCACGAAGCGACCTCCACTTTCGCCTCTATCCCTCTTTTATGTTTTTCACCCATCCCCCCCCCCCTCTCTCTCTCTCACTCTCTCATTCTTTTTCAAACGTTAGTTTCCAGTTATTTCTTCCTTGTTAGTTATGTTACATTGCTCGTTTCGTGGCAATGCGCGAGTTTTAGTTTCCCTCTCTTTTTGTCCCTTTTTTCTCTCGTTCTCCTTCTTCTCTCTATTCTTTTTTCTTCCTGTCCCTTTTTTTTCTCTCTCTCTCTCTCCTTCTTCTCCCTGTCCCTTTCTCTCTCTTTTTCTTTCTGTCCTCTTTTCTTTCTCTCTCTCCTTCTTCTCTCTGTCCCTTTCTCTCTATCTTTTTCTTTCTGTCCTCTTTTCTTTCTCTCTCTTTTTCTTTTTCTCCTCTTTTCTCTTTCTCTCTCCTTTTTCTTCTCTCTGTCCCTTTTTTTTCTCTTTCTCCTTCTTCTCTCTATTCTTTTTTTCTCTTTCTTCTTTTTCTCTCTCTCTCTCTCTTTTCTCATTTTCCTTTTTTTCTCTCTCCCTTTCTTCTCTCTGTCCCTTTTTTTATCTTTCCCTCTCTCTCTCTCTCTCTTTCTCTCTGCCATAGACACACACCAGGGGTGCATAAACTTCCCGTGTCGTAGGCCATTTACTCTTTACTCTCTTGACGTAACTCAAAGCGAGCACACCCGGCTCATTGAGAATTGTTTTTTCTCCTTTCCTCCCTCTGTCTCTTTTTTTCAATTGACTGCGCCTTCAGAATGAGAAAATTATTCCGAAGCAGTAGAAGAAGATTCCGCCTCTCTCGACTTTGCCTTTAACTGAATAATTGGCAATTCTGAAGAAATTACTAATAGATGTACACATGGCAGGAAAAGTGGAGGATAAATTATTTATCGTGAGGGGGAAAAATTGTTTTCTAGATCAAAACAGAAAGTGTTTTTTTTTTTTTAATTTTTTTTTTATGTCAGGGTTGCCAGAAACATTTAATTTTCTTTTTCCCTGATTTTCAGACAAAATTTCAACTTTTTTCCTGACCCTTAAATAATTCTTCAATTCTTAAACCCTTAAAAAAAAATATTCTGATTCACTCTAAAAATGATAAGATACTAAAAAAAAATGTTCTATTACAATTATTTACAAATTTCCTTAATTGTAAAATTATTCAAGTTCAAAATTATTTTCATCATTTCAATTCAATTATTATTTTCTATAATTTTGAAAATAAAATTCTTCTTTAAATCAATTATTTTTAATAATTTTTGGAAATAGTTCTTCATGAGAATTTTTCAAATCTATTTGTTTACAATTCAATTTTACGTGAAATTTCGATTATTCGAAACTTCTTCATTTAAATATAAGTTAGAAAATATAAACTTGAAATAATTTTGACAAATTTTGATTAATCATTTTGAAGAAAATTAGTTCCGAAGAATTTTTAATTAAAAGTATGAAAAATCCAGATTTTCAAAGATTTTAATTTGAAATTTTAAAAATAAAAAATTTAATATGAAAAATTTGGTTCGATTATTTCTAAAAATTGCAATTATTAGTAAATTCCCCAAAATTCAGTTATTATGTGAAACATTTAAACTGAAATTAATTTTTAAATTACTTTATATTAGTTAAAAGTATAAAAATTCAGATTTCTTATACCTACAAAATTTTATTAAACAAATTTTTTAAATAATTGAATTCTTTCGACGAATTTTAAGAAAATTTTTAACAATAATTACATTTTCTAAGGAATTTGATTAAAATTGTACTAAAAATAATTGAAGTTCTACAATGATTTTTTTCGAAAAAATTTCTTCAAATTTTATTTTTAATAATTAAATTCTTTTGGAAAATTTTATTAAAATAGTAAAATATTGAAAATCATTGAATTAAGAAAACTTTTCGTAAATAAATGAAATTTTTCCATTAAATTTTATTGCAATTTTTGTAAATTTATTAAATTCTTGTAATGAATAATATTATTTTTGAAAATAATTGAATTTCGTAATGAATTTTATTATAAACTTCCTGAAAATAATTGAATTATTGTCAAGGATTTTATTAAAATTTCTGGAAATAATTGAATTTCATCGAAGAATTTTGCTATTCATTTATAAAAATAATTGAAATGTTGACAATTTTTTTTTAGATTTTTTGAAAATAATTGAATTTCGACGAAGAATTTTTAAAATGTTTAGTAAAATATTTTTTAGAATATTTAGAACAATATTTTTTAGAATATTTAGAAAAATATTTTTAGAATATTTAGGAAAATATTATTTTGAATACTTTGGAAAATATTTTTTTGGATATTTAGAAAAATATTTTTTTCAAGTCTTTGGAAAATATTTTTTGGAATATTTAGAAAAATATTTTTTAGAATATTTAAGAAAATATTTTTTTAATATTCAGGAAAATATTTATTTAAACACTTTGGAAAATATTTTTTTAATATTTCGGAAAATATTTATTTGAACATTTTGGAAAATATTTTTTTCAATATTTTGCTAAAAATTTTGTAGAATATTTTGGGAAAATTTTTTTTTGAATGCTTTCCGATTATTTTATGAAATATATTCTGTCCTAATATTTTATGGAATATTTTGTTCCTTCCACATTGTAGTAAATGTAAATTTTATATTTAAATTTCACAGAATATGTCACGTTTACTTTAATACTGTATAGATATGTATTTTGCAATTTCTTGCCTCTTAAATCATTAAATATCCGAGAGGATCGTACCAACCGTGTGTATATACAAACACTAATAACCGATATTGTTAAGGAGATTCATTACAAGGCTTTAGTATATATAAACCGTGCAGAGGAATTATTATTATTGATGATGCTCTGTACCCTATCTTAATCTTTAGCATCTAGCATCTTGAATTTCTCCTGTAATTGCATTTTTTTCCTACTATTTTAATTTTTAAATGTTAAATGTTAAATTTTTCTGTTTAAGGCTGTATTCAATATCCTTTGACATAACCTAAAAAGTGATTTTTAACTAAAACAACGATTAAAAATACTATAAATTTAGAAACGAAAATTTTTAATATTTTATTAATATTTTACGTATTTTCTTCTTTTGTCTTTCTTTCTCTTTTGATTTTTTATTTATAATTTCTTATTATCTCCGATCATTCTCTTTATCTACTTTTTCTATTGCTAATAGAAAATTTACCCTAGCAATTTATGTAAAAAGAAGTGAATAACTTTAAAAGAAAAAACTCACCGGTTCAGTTGTAGACCATTCCAAAGTATCTGAAAAAAATGTTAATTTTAATTAATTAATTTATTTATTGTTACTATTTTTTTTAAGTAGTATTAATGAATTATTGTATATAATAATATTTTATTTATATAACCAGTTTTTGGAAAAGAAAATCCAGTTATTGAAATAAAGAGTTAAGTTTCTATATAAGTAATAAAATTTTCTTTAGTAATTATTTTCTTTTTTGCTTCATTTTTGTTCTTTTTGGAATATTTTTTGCTTTTTTTCTCTTTTTGGCTCTTTTTTTTGATAGTCAATGCATGAAAAGGGTTGAATAAGCGTTATCGGACTGGCACGTCCAAATGCCCCGAACTATAGACTAATGCAAACGCTGGAACCTAATCGCAGTATGCAAATCACAGGGCGTCTCTGGGCACATTCGTATAATCAATGGTCTACCTCGGATCGATGCTGTAACCATCGTCTTCTACCTGCTAAGCATTTCCAAACCAAGATATTCCTCCACTTTCATTTCCTTTTGAAATTCTCTCCACCTTGTTTTTTTTCAATAAATATTTTTTTTCCCTGCTAAAATGAAACTGAATCATAATAAAAATTCCTTTTTTTGAAGTTATTGTATCCGCCTTAGATAGAATATTACAGTGGCCATTATGTGCGATTCAAATTATATATCGTTTATGATAATTTAATCGTATTATAAAAATGTGCTGTATAGTTATTTTTATTATATAATCACGTATGATAATTTTATTACCTAATTATATTGTTCTGGTGATTGTAATTCGGGTCTAATGAAAGTGTTACTCGATCTACTGTTTCACGTTTTTCATAATTTAACAATTTAGAGCCAATTTTCGATTTTTTATTCACTTTAAAGTGAATTTTTTGAATAATTTCTCGTATATTCAATAAATTTTTTGTAATTATTATTATGAAAAGAGAGAAAAAGAAAAAAAAATATCTGACCTATCACTGACCTTTTCTACTTTTTTTCACTACTAAAAAAATCGTCTGTCTGACTGAAAAAGGACTTTACTACTGAAAATAGTAAAGTAAAAATTCCCATTCCTAGTAAAGTCCTTTTTTAGTTTTTCCTTTTTTTTGTCATAATTATAAACAGAGTCTTTTTATTAAAAATAAAAATACTATTTAGAAAAATATTCAAAAAGAAGAGCAAGGAAGTCGAAATTTCTGAAAAAAATAAAAATAATAGTTTATTGACTATTTTTTTAATTTAGGTAACAATTCTAAGTATGAAAAGTAAGTGTTTAGTCAGACTGTCAATTTTTGTTACTTAATACAATCAGTCGAGGAATTTTCCAAAAAAATATTTAAGTACCAACGATATATTTTTACTGACAAACTAAAGAATTGATAATAATAGAATTCACAGTAGTAAAAGAAAGTTTTAGTCAGACAACGCGATTTGAATTCTTTTAATAAATATAAAGAATTAAGATAAATTTGCAAACCAATTTTTTTATCTTGTCTGAATGAAACTGACTAATACTACTTAAAAATCGAATTAATACTTAAATTCTCCGGTCTGACTGCGGCTAACTTTTTCTACTGAATCCAACAAGTGCAAATAATAAAAAGTAAAATTGTTTCGTAGTCGAAATGTTATTAAAATTTATATGCAATGTTGGTTAAATTTACCACTTGGTCTGATTAAAACTAGTTTTTACTACTGATAGAAAATAACAGAGCACTGTCTTACCAAAAAGGGCTACTACTACTAAAGGCACAATTTACTAATTTAGAAAATGTCTCACAAACAGTTTTCTTTAATAAAAAAAAATTTCTAAACTGTCTGACTATTACCACCTTCTACTACTAATTTCTAACGTAGTTGAATTTCAAGGTCTGACTATATCGCCACATTTACCACTGACTTTACTAAATCACTATTTGTAGACAGATTATTTATTATATATAAAAATAAACGAATATGAACAAATATAAATTATTTGTAAATCACTAAAAATAAATTTAAATTCCACAAATTATTTCATTTAAAAAAAAAAATTTGCGTCAAAGGAAAATTGTGAATTTTGCTATACAAAGGTTTTGAAAAATTTGAATTTCCCTTAATTTTTTTTTTTTTTATCAAAGAAAATAAAATATTACGCGCTTATTTGAAATGGTTTTTTCTTTGATGATGCACTTGTGGAAGATTATCTCAGGCTGTGCTGTGTGCTCCTCTTGAATAGTCATCTTTGTGAAGATCGCAAGGCGGATTTGGAAACTCTTGAACGGTTTAGGAGATTTTAGACGCTTAAGTCGTCGAAGGCTTAAAACATAAACCTGTTTCAAGCATTTGAAAACAGGGCAGAGAGAAACTGCATGTTTTTAAATGACTCTTTTACGTCAAATTGAATTTTCCCCTATCAACTCTTTTTCTTTTCAAAACGAAAAATATATACAATTTCAATTTGCTTTTTTTCCTTTTTAGATATTTTTTCAGTTTTTTTTTTGAAAGAAATGGTTTCAAATTATTATTAAGAAAAAGGGAAAATTATAATATAATCATAATATAATTATAATTATAATAAGATTAATTAGTTTCTAGAAATAAAAAAAGAAATTAAGTAGTTAATTTTTATCTGTTGCTGTTAATTGTACAATAAACAGTGGACGAACTAAATTTTCTAATCATTATGAAGACCAAAAATTAATTTCCTCTTTCGAGTAAATTAATTTTGTTAGAGAATTCTCGAAAATATAATATAGAATAGAAAAAGTTTTAGAGCAAAACTTTTAGTTCTAACGAAATTTCTAACACTCCCTCTCTGAAATTGATAACAGCATTTTAGAAAATTAATAATCTACTCTCAACAAAATTTACAACACATAAATGCACTGCAAAATTTGTTAATAACTGCCATCAATGAAAGTTTAGAAAGTTTTCGGACGAAAATTTGCCCGAAAACTATTTTCAAATCATTCTGACAAAAAAAAAAGTTAAAGAAAGTTACCACTGTAAAATATATTACATGATTTATAAATTAATAAATAAAATAAATAATATAAATAATATTAATAATATAAATATTAAATCGAATATTTAATAAATAATACTATTAAATAATAATTACAAAAATACAAAAATTTTTCCAAAAAGAAAAAAAATAAATGAATGACGATAAAATCTCTTTTCTTCTATTGAGACTAAAAATACTAAATTTAAAATCAAGTTTCGCATTTACAAACAAATTGAGTGTTTAATAAATATTCTTCAATTATAAAGTGGAATTAAATATAAAATATATTCGAGTTGTCTTTCTCGAATAAGTGTGCTATTCCTTCCCATCGAAATGTCCGCACGTGCACTGCTTTCAAAAAACCTTTTGTATGCATGAAAAGTATTGCAAAAAAAGGGGGAAAAAAGAAAAAAAAAAAGAAAAGAGAGAGAGAGAGACCAAAAGTATTCCTTCGAGGCTGAATTTCAAACCCCGCTATACACGACACGTATTGACCTCATCCCGTCTATCTTGTTTGATAAGCAATTTTCTTTCATTCGTTACGGACAGTCATTAAAATTCATTGTTCTCCCTGACGCTCAGCAAAAATTCATTAATCCTCCAAAATATTTAAATTTCATTTCGATTTTTTTTTTTTCACCTCTTAATTATTCGTCAATTATTTAAATAATAATTGTTCAATATTATTTATTTAATTTAACACAATTTAATTATTATTACAATTATTTCTTAATTTAGTTTTTTATTATTAGCATTTTTTTATTTATTCATTGCAAAAATTAACTATTATTAATTTTAATATGAAAATAATTGATAATATTAGTAACAATAATTATTAGCCAGTTAAATAAATAATTATTAATTTAATAACAGCAACAGTAACAAAAATATTATTAATAATAATAATAATAATTAAAATTAATTATAAATATATAAATAATAATTTCCTCTATGAGGGAACGATAAAAAATAGTAATTAAAAAACTAATAAATAATTAGCAACAAATAATTAATATAAAAATTATGAATAGACTTATAATTATTAAGTATATTAATAAAAGCTGAAATATAATACAAAAATAATAAATAATACGAATCTCATAATAATAGCTTCTTAATAATTTTGAAACGAGTAAATCAGAATATTATTTTGAAAGCCGCATTGAAATATATTCATCTGTGCCTTGTGAGATTAGAGGGCAAAGCTCGATAATCAGCGTGCAGGGGAAATATTAGAAAATATTTGTAAAGATTTCAGACATTGATGGATAGAACTGCGAGAGTGGAGAGCACAACAGCGTATATATATATATATATATATATATATATATATATATATATATATATTAGAGGCAGAACTAAATAATAATCGTTGTTCTCTTGTGATATACATATATATATTCGAACGTGGCTTGAGAGGGGGAAGGGGAAATAAAAGGGATAAGTAATAAGAAGAGTTGAAACGAGGTCTTCATTGAATTGAAAGGAAAATGATTCGAGTCGGAATATTTCCAAGACTCTAATCCTGCGAAGGCTCTTTCCCGACTGCCTCAATGAATAGGTCGAGTGAAAGGGAAGAGTGATCGAAAGAAAATGAGAGAGAAAGAGAGAGAGAAAAGACAGAGAGGCTTTTTTGTCTTTCTCTTTTTCTTCTTCTCTTTCTTTCATTCTTTTTCTCTTTTTTCCCTTTTTCTCTCTTTCTTTTTTTTTCTCTTTTATTCTTTTTCTCTTTCTTTATTTTTATCTTCCTTTTTTTTGTTTTTTCCTTATTGTCTTTCCTGTACGCTTTTCTCCCTCTTTCGTCTTTTTCACTTTTTCTTTCTTTACTTCTTTCTATTTTTCCCTTCTTCGTTTTTTTCTCACTTTGTTTCTTTTTTTCTCTTTCTCTCTCTCATTCTTTTTTTCTACTTGTCTTGGAAAAGAGGAAAAAAAGAAAAAATAAACAAAAGAGAGGAAAAGAAGAAAAAAGAGGAAAAGAAAAAATATAGTAAAGAGAGAAAAAGAAGAAGAAAGAGGAAAAAAGAGAGAGAGAGAAAGAAACGGAAAGGGATAAAAAGAAAAAGAAGAAAGAGAAACAAAGGAGATAAAAATAACGAAAGAGGTGAAAAATAATAATAATAAATAAAATAAACAAAGAACTTAATAAAAAATAAAATAATCAAAAAAAAGTAAATAAAATAAGAGCAGAAGTAAATAAAATAAAAACAGAAGTAAATAAAAAACAAAATAAAAAAAGTAAATAAATAAAATAAACACAGAAGTAAATAAAAAATAAAATAGCCAAAAAGGTAAAAAAAATAAATCAAACAAAGAACTCAATAGAATAAAATAAATAAAAAGTCAAAAATTATAGAAAGAGTGATAAAAAAGAAAATGCAAGAGAAAAAAAAGAATGAAAGAAAGAGAGACAGACGAAAGAATGTGAGGAGGTGGCGAGAAAAGGACAGAGATAGAGAGAGAGAGAGAGAGAGAGAGAGCAAGAGAGAAAGAAAGAGAGTCAGCAAGCTCGACTATCAGGGTCATTAGTTACGGATGTCCCGTCCGAACTGAGACCACTCTCTCGTCTCGATAAACAGAGAGAGGTCTCTCGACTAAAAAAAAGAAAAACCAAAAAAGAATAAAATAAAATCGAGGCACAAATAATAATTATATCCCGGTAATATAACGGTCAACGCGGCTTGGTTATCTCGAGTTCTGAAAGTGCACTACGTTGTCCATAAGATAAAACGTCCGCCGTCCTTTGCGCGCACCTTTTTTCCTTTTGATTCAACCATGTCTGATACGGACACACGACACTCTCCAAAAACTCACCCAGAAATTATGGAAGCAGTCATTTTTTTCAATGGGCGACCGCGGCAAATGTTTTCGTTCATGTTTATATCTCAATAAGTCCCTATCAAAGCTTCATTTCAATTTTTATTTATTTTTTATTAATTTCTTTTACAATTATTATTATTACTGTTATTATTGCTACTATTATTATTTTTTGACTATTGCTACTATTATTTTTATTATTATTATTATTATTATTATTATTATTATTATTATTATTATTATTATTATTACTAATATTATTATTATTACTATTATTATTAATATTATTATTGTTTATTAAATATTTTTGTATTCAAAAGAAGAGAAAATAAGTTTTTCGAAAAACTCCCGCGAGAGGAATCGAACCCAGACTCTCTACACTGTTCCAAGTGCCTTAACGACTTCGACCATCGTCGACACAACAAATTTTTTTCTATTTTATAAATAGAATAATAAAAAAATAACAATAATAATATTTATTATTCTTAGAGATTTTGTTTACAAAAAAGAGGTTATTACTTTTTTGTAAAAAAAATCTCTAACACAAGAAATAAAAATAGTCAATAACGATAAAAAAAAAGAAAATAAAGAAAGAAAAAAGTAATAATTATAAAAACTTTGTTGGCAATGTCCATTTCTGATCGTGAAAGAAAAATGAAAGTAAAATGTTTTGAAAAAGCAAAGCGGCCGATATCGAATGAGAGATAAGCTTTTTCTATTTCAACTCTTTCTCTCTCTCTCATGCGCTCGCTTGCTCGCGCTATTTACTTTTATCGCTTTGGTATTATCTTCGTTTTTCTGGTTTAACAGCGGCTTCCGCCTCTTTTGTGTTTCGAAATTAACGACATCGTACATTCTTTCATTTCACCCCCCTCCCCCACAAAGAAGGACTTTTAAAAGTGCAGGGAGAATCGTTGGAAGAGAGAGAGAGAGAGAGAGAGAGAGAAGAAACACGAAATGGCCGTCGGCAAATCGCGAACGTTACTCGGAGACCCAGCAACAAGTGCATAAGTTGCTTTTGCTGCAAATGTCCTTGAATATCCCAACACAGTTATTTCCCCCCCAGATTTTTTCTATGTAAATTTGAAAATCTAGGAGAAAACTTTTTTTTTGACGTTAGTGTTTCCACTAACGTAAAAAAAAAGTTTTCTTAAATTTATTAGTCATAATTGCTTGGATTTTTAATTTTATTCGTATAAATGGAACGAAATAAAGAAGAAAAGGAGGAAATAGAAGAAAAGAAGAAGAAGAAAGGAAAAAATAAAGAAGAAAAAAGGGGAAAAGAAGAAAATTGAGGAAAAGAAAAAAGGAGAAAAGTAGAGGAGAAGAGGAGAAGCAGAAGAAAAGAAAGGGGAAATTAAGGAGAAAGAAACGGGAAAAAGAGAAGAAAAATAAAAGAAGAAGAAAAGAAATTAACAAGATAGGTAAAGGAAAAGAGGAAGAAAGAAGGAAATGAGGAGAAAAGAAGAAAAAACGAAGAAAAAAAATAATAAAAGGAAAAAATAACAAGAAGCAAAAAAATAATGAGGGAAGAAAAAGAAAAAAGAAGGAAAGAAAAAGGCTGAAAAGAAAAAGGAGAAAAAAGAGGAAGGAGAAAAAGATAAACAAAAAAGAAAAAAATCAACAATGAGAAAAAAAGAAGAAAACTAGAAAATAAAATAGAAAAAGAAGAAAAAGAGAATTGGAAGAAAAGGAGAAAAAAGAAGAAAAGGAGTAAAAACCAAAAAATTAAGAAGAAAAAACAAAAGGGGAAAGGTGAAAAAAATAAGGAACAGAGTCATAAAACAAGAAAAGAAGAAGAAGAAGAGTAAAAATGAGAAAAGAAAAAAGGGGGAAAGGTGACAAAAAGATGAAAAATAGTAACAAAAAAAAGAATAAGGGGGAAAGGTGAAAAAAAAGAAAAAGAGTTAAAAACAAGAAGAAGAGTAAAATCGAGAAAAGAAAAAAGGGGGAAAGTGGACAAAAAGAAGAAAAAGAGTAAAAAACAAGAAAAGAAAAAGAGGAAAAAGAAGAAAAAGAGTAGAAACCAAGAAGTTAAGAAGAGGAGAAGATACGGGGAATGGTGAAAAATTAAGAAATAGTCAAAAGAAGAGAAGAAGAGTATAAACGAGAAAAAATGGGAGAAGATGACAAAAAGAAGAAGAGGAGTAAAAAACAAGAAAAGGAAAAAGGAGAAAAGGTGACAAGAAGAAGAAATAGAGTCAAAAATAAGAAAAGTAAAATGAGAGAAAAGAAGAAAATAAAAAAAAGAAAACATGGAGCAAAGGAGGAACCAGAATAATCGCAAAGAAATAAGAAACCGGAAGAGAAAAGAAAAAATTAATTTCCCAAGAAAGATCAAATTACGTTGTAAATGGGCGGTTGGATAAGGGGGACAAATTGTTTCATGTTCTCTTCAAGTTCTGAAATGAAGTCTCATGGAGAAAAGTGAAGGAAACTTGAGTGGAGAGTTTTCGAGAAGTGTGGAACACGAAAGGGGTTTATTTCCGGTTAAGAGGTTTGACCAAGTGAGTTTGAGATGCCATCTTGTTCCACACATCTTGGTCGAAGTAAGCCTAAGGGGGTTTCACTTCTCTTTTTGAGTGTCTCTCTCACTCCTTGAAAACAGCAACCGATCTTCCGTCACTGACGTTGTGATCTACTAATGCAGTTTTATAAGTATCCACTTGCAAAACTCCTTACGATACTCATACTTAACCCACAAAGGCGGCCAACTTCTACGAGTGCCATTGTTCTTCAATGTGAATTGATTTGTTCCTTAATGCGGTCTTATGTGTACATATATCTATATATGTGGGTGCATCGCTCTTCCTCATCGCATTCGCTCTCCACTATCCAATATTGGTCCAGTGTCTTGATATAGAATTTGGCTAAATACTGTGGGATTATTCCTCTCTTGTCAATATTGACCAAGAATTGCGAATGTGGAAAAGAAAAATTTGGAATTTCAATAAATTACTTTTAATTAAATAAAAAGATAGTGGGACAAACTTCGGCTAAATAATGTACTGAAGTTTGACCAAATATTAAATCATTTCTTTTTGACAATATTAACATTAGATTTGACCTACTATTTCACAAATATTTCTCCAAGATTTGGCCAAATACTGAATTAAGAATTTTTTACAAAAAAAAACCCCAAAAAATTGAGAATGGACGTAATATTTCACAAATATTTATTCAAGATTTGGCCAAATACAAAACTAATTATTTTTTCCAAATTAAACCAAAGAATTGAACTAATATTTTACAAATATTTCCTCAAGATTTAGCTAAATACTGAACTAAGGCTTTTTGGTAATAAAAAGGCCAAAATTAACACATTATTTTAAAAATACTTCACCAAGATTTGGCCAAATACTAAATTAAGAATTTTTTCCAAAAAAATACCCTAAAAAATTGAGAATTGACGTAATATTTCACAAATATTTCTCCAAGATTTGACCAAATACAAAACTAATTATTTTTTCCAAATTAACCAAATATTTAACCAAATATTTTACAAATATTTCCCCTAGATTTAGCCAAATACTGAACTAAGGCTTTTTGGTAATAAAAAGGCCAGAATTGACCCAATATTTTAAAAATATTTTACCAAGATTTGGCCAAATACTAAACTAAGAATTTTTTCCAAAATAAAGCAAAGAATTGACCTAACATTTCAGAAATATTTCTCTAAGATTAAGCCAAATAATGAACCTTAGCTTTTTGACAATAAAAAGCCAAGAATTGACCCAATATTTTAAAAATATTTCACCAAGATTTTGCTAAGTACAAATCCATCGATTTTTTGACAATATTAGGCCAAGGTTCGACCTAATAATTTACAAATATTTCACCAAGATTTAGCCAAATACTGAACTAGGGTTTTTTGGTAATAAAAAACTGAGAATTGACCTATTAGTATAGAAGTATTTTACCAAAAATTTGGCAAAATACAAAACCAACGCTTTTTGACAATTTAAATCTTAGATTTGACCTAATATTTTACAAATATTTCACCAAGATTTGGCCAAATACTAAACTAAGAATTTTTCAAAAATAATCCAAGGAATTAACTTAATATTTCACAAATATTTTTCCAAGATTGGTCCAAATAATGAACCTAGGCTTTCTGACAATAAAAAGCTTAGAATTGACCCAATATTTTAAAAATAATTCATCAAGATTTGGCTAAATACTAATCCAACGCTTTTTTCTAAAGTAAACCCAAGTTTTGGACAAATTTTTGTCATTTATATTGGCCTTTGATTTATTTTAATGTTTCACCAATATTGTCCTGAGATTTTACCTAATATTGAACCGAAATTTGACCAAATATTAAACCAACGCGATTTGATAATATAAATTCTAGATTTTACCTAATATTTTACAAATATTTCACCAAGATTTGACCAAATATTAAACCAACGCTTTTTCACAATATAATCCCAAGATTATTTTGACCTAATAATTTGGCAATAATAACTTAAGATTTAGCCTAATTTTTAACTAATATTTCGTAGAGATTTGACCAAATACTAAACCAACGTTTTTTGACAATATAAATCCTACATTTCACCTAAAAATTTACAAATATTTCACCAAAATTTGGCCAAATACTAAACTAAACGCTTTTTTCACAATAAAATCCCATGATTTGACCTATTTTGGCAATAATAACTCAATATTTGGCCTTATTTTTAACCAGTCAGTAGACAGTATTAAATAAAGGAGAGAAAATTTGCCAAATACGCTAAATGGTACTTTCCTCCCTCAGGCACAAAATCTTTTCAATCCTAATAAAAAAAAATCTCACCTCGTTAAATTTAAAAAAATAAAAGTTGCCAACAAAACAAAAATATCAAAAACAATAAGTCCCCCATTAAAAGGGATAGAGTCAAGTGCACACTTTCTGTCAAGTGGCACAATACATATATATATAATTACGTCGAGAAAATTGTTGTTTGTGTGGGTTTAACGCTTTTCCGAGTAATTTTTCTTTTTTATATTACTAAAAGGGTTGTAAACCACGTGCTAAGAGGGCAAAACAAACAAGAAGAGTTTTTGTTAGTGTATGTGTGTGTGTGTGAAAAGAACACAAAGTGGAAAGTTGTTGAAAGAGTCAATCGGGAGGGTTTTTTTTTTTTTTTCTTTCTCTTTTTTGAAAGAAACGACTTCTATCCTCGTTGAAGGGAATCTAGCCATTCGTTGGTGTTGGAGAAACTCTGGTGGTTAGGTGCCGTTTGGGGTGGCAATATTTTAAAAGGCTGCGAGTCTGTTGCGGGCAGAGTAGCACCGTGCACTTGCGGTGAAGAGTAGAACCAACTTGCGCAAATCGAGAGAGAGAGAGAGAGAAAAAGAGACAGTAGGAGAGAAAAGAGAGTAAGAGAGAGAATTACGGGAGGGCGTGCCGCTGTTATCTTGCTTGTTCCCTGGATGAAATATCGGCTAGCAGTTTCAGGCCTCTTTCCGACCCGCCTTCAAATTCTCTTTCTCTCTTTCTCTCTCTATTTCTCTCTCTCTCTCTATTTTTCTCTCTTTCTCTCTATTTTTTTCTCTCTCTTTCTCTCATTCTCTCTTACTCTCTTTTTCTCTCTTTCCCTTTTCGCATCCCCCGCACAAAATACATATACGCATCCTTTTGATTCCCTTTCAAATCACTCTCGAGACATGTTCTGTTGTTTTTCCGAAACGAAACTTTTCGAATTCTGCCCATTTAGACAGAATTCGAAAAGTTTCGTTTCGGAAAAACGGAAAGTTTCATATATTTATTTCAATAGAGACAAATGATTTGGGGGTTTATGTGCGTTAATGTATAGCAAAACTGACCCCCCCCGCCCCCCTCCTCCTCTCCCTTCTCGCAAAACTCATCGATCACTTTCTACCTTATCGCGTTCTACACACAATGAAAAAAAAAAAAAATCCATCGCTGTTGTTCTCCCGCTGCTGATGGTAAATTACATTAGTCTGGGTATTGTCCGTCAGAGTGGTCGATCAACAAGATGGATATGAAATTGCTCCCGCTCTCAGCTTCTTGAAAGCTTCTGCATCAAGAAACCTTTTGCTTCTTTTTATTTTTTTTTTTTTTTTAACTTTTTCCTATGTAAAAACACTTTTGGGGGTGAAATTGTTTCTACGAACGATTTTTGTATAATTCAGGAGAGAGATTTAGTTTTGAGGAGAAAAATAATTATTTGTTTGGGAAAAGATTGATTCTGGTAAATTTTTATTTTAACAATTTTTTTCATTAAATTAATTTTTATCTAAACAAATTTTTCATTTAAGTGGATTTTTATTTAGCTGGGATTTTCTTTAACTAAATAGAAAGTCATTTAAATGAAAATTTTTCTAAATAAAAATTAGTTTGATTAAAAGTTCTTTTAAATAAAAATTCATTTAACTAAAAATTCATTTCAATAAAAATCGTTAAAATTTTGTTAAATTTAATTGAAAAATAATTAATTTATATTCAAGTATTTTGTTACATATTTTAAAAAAACAACTTTTAAAGAAACAACTTTTAAAGAATTTTAATTCCAAATTTTGAAAATAATTGAATTATCAAAAAATTTTAATGAAAAATCTTTAAAGGTAAATTTAAAAATATAAGCTTCTAATTTTTTAAAATTCAATATTTTTCATATTCTCAATTCCATATTTCCAAAAATAATATTTTAGAATTATTTTTAACATTTTGGAGAAAATAATAAATGTTTAAAACTTTTAATTAAAAAAAAATCCGCTAATAGTTGAAATAAAAAAATTATTTTCAACAATTTTAATAAAATTCTTCTTAGAAACAAATCAAAATTTTTTTTAGAAAATTCTTTGAAACAGTTCGATTATTTAAGGAAAATTTAATAAAATTCTTCTCAAAAATTAAATTGATATCATGAATAATAAAATTTTCAGAAGAATTCAATTATTTGAAATACAATTTTCCAAGAAAATTCTTTGAAAGATAATTATTATTTACTAAAATTTTGATAAATTTGTTTATAAGAAAAAAACTATTTTCATATAAATGAATAAAATTCATCGCAAGAATTCAATTATTTTTAACATAATTTTAATTAGATTATTCGAAATAATTGAATTATTCTTTTAAATTTTCATACAACCGTTCAAAAAAATTCAATTATTTACAAATTGTTCTTTTAAAATCCTTCGCAAAAATTCAATTATTTTTCAATATAATAAAAATTTTCAAAGGAATTCAATTATTTCAAAAAATACAATATAATTCGTTGGAAGAATTCATTTATTTTTATAAATAATAAAATTCATCACAGAATTATGATAATTTATCATAAAATTTTAAATGAATTCCTCGAAAAATGTAATTATTTTCAAAACTTTTTTTTAAATTCTTCAAAACAAATCAATTATGTATTTTCAAAAGTTTTTGGAAAATCTTTGACAATAATTCAATTAATTTTACAAATAATGAAATTCTTCGTTGAAATTCAAATATTTTAAATATCTACAATTTTAAAAAAAATTTTCAAAAGAATTCAATTATTTAGGAAAAAATTAATAAAATTATTCTCAAAATTCAATCATTTTTAATAAAATTTTGAATGAATTTCTCAAAGAATGTAATAATTATTTTCAAAAGTTTCATTAAAATTCTTCGAATGAAATCAATTATTTTCCAAAATTTTGATAAAATTCCTTTATAAGTATTCAATTTTAAGAAATAATCAATTATTCAATCAGTTATTTTATTTTTGCATTTAAATAATTGAATTCTTGTAAAACTTTCTAATAAAAATTGATTTAAAAATGAATTTCATTAAAAAATTTTAGATTATAATTAAATATTAAATGAATAATATAGTTAAATTCTTGTAAAAATTAAAAATATTTATTTAAATTTTCAATTAATTGGAAATTTTGTGAAACTTAATTATAGTAAATTTTATATTTTAAAATTAATTTTTTTTATACTTTTAAAAACTATTTTGAATTATAATCGAATTTTTGAAGAATTCTTACTGAAAGTTTGGAAAATAATTGTAATTTCATAAAAATTTGAAATTTAAGGTTATTACCTAGATAAGAAAAAAAAGTGGATTTTTTTTATGGATATGAATGATTTATTTTTTTGTTTATAGTTATTTTTTGCATTATGAAAATCAAAATAAGTTGGACTTTTTTTTTACTAAAAATTGTGGTATTTTGTTGCAATGTTTGGAAGAAAAGTCGAAAAAGTCGCAATTTTCTTAGTTTCCCTGACAAAAAAATCTTTTTCATAACATTTACCTGACTTAACTGACAAAAATTTTGTTTTATTTCGTCATGGAAATTTTATCATTTATCACCTGGAAATGATTTTTATAAAATTTTTGATAATTCAATTATTTTCAAAAATTTGCAATTAAAATTCTTTAAAAGTTGTTTTTTGAAAAATTGTAACACAAAATACTTGAAATAAATTATTAATTTTCAATTAAATTTTACAAAATTTTAACTAGTTCAAAAAACAATGATTTTATGTCGCAGGAAAATACAGAATAATATTTTTGCAATTTTTATAAATCGAGTAAAACGAGTTGTTTAGTTGTCAAATTTAATTTTTCGGTAGCTACTTTTTTCAGTCTTAAAGGCATTTTTTACTACTTTTTTAAAATTAATTATTGAATGCGAAGTCTGATGACTTGTAGAAACCCTGAAAAAGATTATTTCTCCCTATCAGCGTGCGTATGAAATTTTTTTTTCACAAATTGTAGCTTTTGGAGCAAAAAGCAAAAATGGAGGCATTTATTTTTTTTAATACTCAAAAATCATTTGTCACACGAGATTAAAAGGAACTTTTTGATTCAGTGGAGAAATAACGTGAGAATACGAATAAGAGTTTCGCGATGCGATAAGTCAGGGTCAAAAAGGGCCGCGTGTGAAGCAAAAGGGGGAGAAAAAAAGGGCAAAAGGGTTAAAAGAGGGGGGAAGGAGGAGATATTTGGAACGTTCGTACACAATTCAAGGTAAGATATAGCCGGGCGAAAATAACGCGAGAAAGAGAGAGAGAGAGAGAAAGAGAGTAAAGCTTATATGCTCATTTCAGCAGACCATACCTGGAGCCTGCGGCAATTTCGTATCGGAGTCAAGATCGCATTGTCACCATCTTCCTTTCTTTTGCCTCCCACTTTTCAACCTTTGTCCTTCATTCCCCCCCCCCCGCACTTGTGGAGGGGGTTATATTCTCAATGCGAAATAAGTCGCGATAGTAAATTCAAGCCTAGCAACAATGGTTGTGTTTTCAGCGCACATAAGGCTACAGGGTATTTTGCAGATCGATGTGTGTGCGCCTCCTCTTATTCTCCTTTGCGTATACGATCTTTACCTACCCACCTTTCAACCCACCCGTACATACCTATCGGCCGCGAATATATTCAAGAAGCGACTCGGAAAGAGCGAGAATTAATGTGCACAACATGGAAATAAACGGACCCGATAAAAGCCTCCCATGTGTGTTGATAACGCACCTTGATAGATTTGTTTCTTCTGTCGACTTTTTTCCTTCCTTTTTTTCTTCTTTTCTTTCTCTTCTTTTTCTTTTCCAGGGTTGCCACAAATATTTAATTTTATTTTTCCCTGACTTTCCCCCTGATTTCCAGACAAAATTCTCACTTTTTCCCTATGATTCTAAAAATTTTTCCGATTCACTCTAAAAATTATTAGATACTCAAAAAAATGTTCTATTACAATTACAAATTTCTAGAATTGTAAAATTATTCAAAAACATCAATAACTTCTTTTTTAAATAAATATTAAATTATTTATTATTATTTATTATTTATTATTATTTATTATTAAATTATTTTTCTATGAGAATTAAAATTTCCTAAATATTCAAATTCAAACATTTTGAAATTAAATAACTTTTAGGAATATTATTACAAAACATGAAGAAGGCGATGAGTGATTGCCTTCTTTATGTTTTGTCATAATTTAAATTACCATGAAATTACAAAAAAAAATTTAATTATTTACAAAAATCCTAATAAAATTCTTCGCAAGAATTCAATTGTTTTTAAATTTTCTCAAAAAAAATTCTATTATTTGAAAAGTTATAATAAAATTCGTTGCAATAATGCAATTATTTTCATATATAATAAAATCGATTATTTGGTAATTCATTTTTGAATCAATTTTTATTAGAAAATTCTAGAAGAATTCAATTATTTAAATTAAAAAATTTATTGAATAATTAAATGTTTGTTAAAATTGAATTTTCATAAAGAATTTTATTAACAAATTTTTTAATAATTGTATTCTTTCAACGAATTTTCCAAAAAAAATTATTAAATTTTTCTAAAATAATTGAATTTCAGTGAAGAATTTTATTATTTATAAAAATAATTGAATTATTTCAAAAAAATTTATTTAAGTTATTAAAAATAATTGAATTTTGAAGAAGAATTTTATTATTTATAACAATAATTGAAATTTTCACGAGAATTTAAAAAAAAAATTTAAATAATTGAATATTGAAGAATTTTATTATTTATAAAGATAATTGAAATTTTGACAAGAATTTTTTTTAAATTTTTGAATTCATTTTTTAATCAATTTTTATTAGAAAATTCTAGAAGAATTCAGTTATTTAAATTAAAAAATAAATAATTTATTGAATAATTGAATGTTTTTTTTAAAATTGAATTTTCATAAAGAATTTTATTAACAAATTTTTTAATAATTGAATTCTTTTAACGAATTTTCATACAATTTTTAAGAATAATTACATTTTTCGAGGAATTTGATTAAAATATTGTATCAAAAATTAATTAAAATTCTGCGATGAGTTTTATTATTTATGAAAATAATTAAAAATTTTCCCAAAAATGTTATTAAAATTTTTCTAAAATAATTGAATTTGAGTAAAGAATTTTATTATTTACAAAAATAATTGAATTCTTGAAAACAACTTTGTTACATTTTTTTTAAATAATTGATTTCTTGCGACGAATTTTATAAAATTCTTTTTAAATAATTGATACCTATTTCTCGAAAAATTTTATAAAATTTTGTATATTAAATAATTGAACTCATGTGAAGATTTTATTATTTATGAAAATAATTGAATTATTTCAAAAAAAATTTATTCAAATTATTAAAAATAATTGAATTTTGAAGAAGAATTTTATTATTTATAACGATAATTGAAATTTTCACGAGAATTTAAAAAAAAAAATTTTAAATAATTGAATATTGAAGAATTTTATAATTTATAAAGATAATTGAAATTTTGACAAGAATATTTTTTAAATTTTTGAACATAATTAAATTTCTGAGAATGATTTTATTACTTTTGAAAATAATTTAATTCTTCCAACGAATTTTATTCAAGTTTATAAAAATAATTGAATTTCGGTGAATAATTTTACTATTTCTAAAAATAATTGAATTCTTGAAAAGAACTTTTGTTAATTTTTTTTAAATAATTGAATTTTATTATTTATGAAAATAATTTATTTATTTTGAAGAAATTTATTAAAAATTTTGTAAATTATTGAATTCCTGTAAAATTTTTTCCAAGAATTTTATTAAAGTTTTTAAAAATAATTGAATTTCGAAAAATTGTATTATTTATAAAGATAATTGAAATTTTGACGAGAATATTTTAGAAATTTTTGAACATAATTGAATTTTGGAGAAGAATTATATTTTTTTTAAAGATATAATTAAAATGACCAGAATTTTTTTAAATTTTTGAATATAATAAATTGAATTTCTGCGAAAAATTTTATTACTTTTGAAAATAATTGAATTTCTGGAATTATTTGTATTTTTTCCAAAATTCAATTTTTTTTTAGTACTTTTAACTAAAATTCTTTTATCAATCTAGTATTTATGAAAATTGTAAAAATGATTCATTAAATAATTTATAAGTCATAATTTTATGTTAGTTCTTGTAAAATTAAGTTATTTAAAGAGAAATTATTGTCTGAAATAGAAAAAATTGAAGGTTTTGTATTAAAATTCGTGGTTAATTTCATAGTTTACGAGGCGCAAACAAAAAAAAAACATCAAAATTCACTTACATTTCTATATTCGATTTTTTCCAATTTTTTATCCAAATTTTAAGGAAAAGTTCGCTTAGTTAAGTCTCAAAAATTCTATACCCGATTGTCTCGGGAAATTTTTTTTGTTTCTTCATTTCCAGCGATTATTTTTGAATTAAAAAAAAAAAAAATTGTCCCTTTTCGCCCGGTGCTAAAAGTTGAGGTAATATACACTGACCGATGGAAAACTTTACACACGGACAAGTGGGGAATAACAACGGAAGCCACGTCGACGTTGTTTCGAAACTTGTCCTGCTTCACTATCACACTCGAACAGAAAAGGCCATTCAACGCAGCGCAACTTCTCCCCTTGATATTTAAAAACAAGTGAATGAACTTTCAATTCGTCAATAACGAAATAAATTCCCTTAATAAATAATTTTGAAATAAATTCTCAAATTTCCAATGAAATAGTTGATTTTTTTTCCCAAACAAAAAATTCATATAATATATAGATGAATATCTACAAAAAATCCCCAAAGAAAAAAATGACAAAAAGTAAAAAATCTCGGTATATTCTTTATTATTAAGGATGACATCTAATGGTTTTTAATTAACGTCGGGGATAAATAAATTGAATAGCGAAGCAAAACCTCTGCGGTGAAAAGAGGGTAAGTTGCTATAAAAATTGCCCTATAGCTAAAGTCCTTCTTCCCCAATTGGAGCAAAAAGAAGCCCCGTTCATTGCAGAGGGAAAAAGAATCCCTCGGTCGCCATCAGTGAGAAAAACTTTTCAGCCAATCGAGTAATTAATTCCCTTATTCGATGCTCGGCTTTACTCCTTTCGCTCTCGTCTCTTCTTTTCTTCGTTTTTTTTTACCCATGATCCCTTAAGTGGTTACGGCTTCTTCAAGTATCTAAAAGCATTTCTTTTCAATATCACCAGCTCCGTTCGCGCGCTCATTTTTTTCTCCCTCCCACTCTCTTTTAGTATTACGTACAAGTATTACAATTTTCCAAATTTTCCCGGTAACAATTTTTCAATTTATTTTTCTTTAATTAATTTACTTCTTTTTGTTATCCTTTTTATGATATCAATTTAATCGCTTTTTGGTTTTAATTTTAATATTTTTGGTACAAATTTGCTAATTTTTTGTACGGAATTTCGGTACCAAATTCTGGTACCAATCTGCTACAATTAACAAATTGAATATTTGTGGCCTCAATTTGATACCAATTTGCTAAATTCTGGTACAAATTTTGAATCAAATTTGTTCTTTTTGGTACCAGTTTGATACAATTTTTCAATTTGCATTATTTTGGTATAAATTTGCCACTTTTTGGAACCAATTTGCTACCTTTTAGTACTCTTTAAATAGTTTTTGTGAACTTGATACTTTTTGGTATCAATTCTATTAGCAGCAATTTCCTACTATTTGGTATCAATTTTCGATTATTTGATAGCAATTTGCTATTTTTTTTTACTACAAATTTGCTTCTTTTTGGTAATATTTTCACAGTTTTTCTAAAATTATCAAATTGATATCCAATTGGATCAAAATAATACCAAAAATTGAGATCAAATTATGATTTAATCTACTTTTTGGTATCAATTCGTTGCAATTTGATACTTTTAAGTTAACAGTGAATTGCTTTTTTTGGTACTAATTTGACACTTATTTACTACTTTGGTAACAATTTAATATTTCCTACTTTTTGGAACCAATTTGCGACTTTTTTTGACACTATTCTTGGTAGGGACAAAACTTTTGAGCACTTTTGAGCACTAATTAAACAAATTGGTACCAATCTGAAACTTTTTTTCTATCACTTTGGTATTTCATGGTTTAAATTTTGATGATTTTAATTACTATCTTTTAGTATCAATTTACTGTTTTTTGGTATTAATTTTCTACATTTTCGTAGCAATTTGCTAATGTTTTGAACCAATTTGCTACTATTTCGTAACGATTTAATACTTTTTAGTACTAATTTAAAGTTTTTCTTTACTATTTAATTGTTTTTGATATCAATTTGATACAAATTGATATTTTCTGGTACGAATTTGATGATTTTTGAATGTACCAACATTCAAACCAAAAGTATTAAAAATTAAATTAATAACAAAAAGTTTTTAAATTGTTATTGTTTTTTATACCAATTTGCTGCTTCTTGTGACCAATTTGATATTTTTTGGTTCCCATTCTGAGTAGCAATTTTTTTAAGTACTTTTTTGATACAAATTTAATACTTTCTGGTAATAATTAATTTTTTGTATCAATTTGCTGATTTTTGGTCTTAATTTGTTACTTCTTGGAAACAATTTGCTTCTTCTTGGTACCGATTTGATACTTTTGAGTTTTAATTTAATAGTTTCTATTTGATTTTTTTTGATAACAATTCGATACTTTCTGATACCAATTTGCTACTTTTTTGGTACCAATTTGTTACTATTCGGTATCAATATGATTCTTTTTGGTACCAATTTGCTACCATTCCTGATCAATTGGCTACTTTTTGGTACCAATTTGCTACTTTTTGGTACCAATTTGCTACTATTCGGTATCAATTTGCTACTTTTTGGTACCAATTTGCTACCATTCCTGATCAATTGGCTACTTTTTGGTATCAATTTGCTACTTTTTGGTACCAATTTGCCATACTTTTCGCTGCCAATTTAAAAAGAAAAACACGGAAAATAATTGCAATAAAAAAATCCTTCAGGAAACACCTCGAAAAGCGTGAAAAATTCGTGGCAAGTTTCGCTTTAAAAAAATACAACAACGAACAGTGTTCCCATGTTACGTATCAGGGCCATTGGCAAAAGGGAATTCGGCACTTTGGCCCGATTACAGGGGAGAAGGGTCTTTCTCCTCTTCTTTTTGTTTCGATTGCCCTCCTAACGGAAACCGGCTACAGTGGAACGAAGACACGCATATAACGTGCAAACTCCACGCTTATTCTTTTACTCGTATACTTACACGCACACATACACATATATATATAAAATGTATATAACCCCTCAAAAACATCGAGTATACCATCATCTTGACATGAGATTAGATCGTGCACAGGTGCATCTGCCCACGAATTCTTTGTTCTTCTTTTTATTTTTGCACAACCGCCGATGCCAAAAGGAGAAAGAGAGCCCTTTCCCTATTTCAGCAATTGATCTTATCTCACTCTCTCATGGAAATCGTCGTTTGGCACCAGTCACTCACCTTCAAAAATCGCCGACAATTCATGTTTTATTATATTGAAATGAGAAGAAAAAAGAAGTGTTGCTATTTATGAAAAAAGGGAATATTTTTTCAACAATTTTTTTTTTGTTTTGTTTATTGACAATCCGGTTAAGTTGAAATTCAATTTCTTGAAAATCCAGTTAAGTAGCAATTTGTCTATTTTGAAATCCGGTTAAACAGCAAATCAGTCACTTGGCAATTCGGCTAAATATCAATTCGATTACTTGACAATTTGGTTAAATAATAACTCAGTTACTTAAAAATTTGGTTAAATGACAATTAGGTTATTTAGCAATTTGCTTAAATAGAAACTCGGTTAAATAGCAATTCGATTATTTGGCAATTTGTTTAAATGTCAATTCGGATAAATAGCAATTCGGTTATTTGGCACTTTGGTTACTTGCCAATTCGGTTAAATAACAGTTCAGGTACTTGGCTATTTGGTTAAATGTCAATTGGCTTATATGGCAATTCGGTTATTTAGCAATTTGGTTAAATAGAAATTCGGTTATTTGGCAATTTGGCTAAATGTAAATTTTGTTAAACAGCAATTCGGTCATTTGGCAATTTGGTTAAATGGCACTTAGGCTAAATAGCAATTCTGTTACTTGGCAATTTGGTTAAATAACAATTCGGTTATTTGGCCAATCGGTTAAATATCAATTCGGTTACTTGACAATTTGGTTAAATGTCACTTTAGTTAAATGTTAGTTTAGTTAAATAACAATTAAACCGCTTGAATACCAAAAAATCAGCAATTGAACCAAAAAAACTAAATTACAACGAAATAAAATATTTCCCAAAAAAAAAAATACATCGAACAATTGGCAGTCGCGTCATAAATGTCCAGATGGGCGAAGCAGGACGTCTGGAGTAGCCTCTCTTCGATCCTCGACTCTTTGCAGACACCAACGTTCGCTACTGGCTCTGAATGCTACGTAGTTGGCAACGGCAGAGATGCAGGGTGCTGACGTTTTGCCAATAAACGTTTCAGACTCGACGACAGTGTCCGTGTTTCTTTTTTGATGAAACGCTTTGAAGCCCAAAGGTCGTACACGGGGAATTGGAATCACAGATTTTTCTCCCTCCCGAATTTTCCGACCATGTGTGCCAGTGTCTAGCCTTTCAAATTTTTCCAAATTGCGATGAAACATTTTTATCAATTTTTTTCTTCTTTGCTTAGAAAATTCTCTTTCTCTCTCTTGCTTATGAAAATAGTTCCATATGTTCCTCTGTCAAACTAAAAATTCTTTTTTTTACAGCATACTATTTTTTTTTGCACACTAAATCTTTTTTTGAACTAAGTCTCTTCTTTTTTCTTCTGTAAACAGTTTTTTGTTGCCAACTAATTAGTTTTCAACAAAAAAAAAAAATTGTTGAATCTCTTTTGTTTTGTTTTGCAAACTAGTTTGCAAAACAAAACAGAAGAGATTCAACGAATTTTTTTTTTGCAAACCGAATCTCTTTTTGTAAACTAAATTCTTTGTGCTACGAAAGAGTTCTTCTTTTGCAAACTAAATACTAACTTTTTTTCGAACTTTTTCTTTTCTTTCTTTTTGCAAACTAAATTTTCTTTTCTCTCTCTCTTTGGCAAACCAAGTTCTTTCTTCTTGTTTCTTTTATAGCAAAAAAAGCTAAGTCCCCTCGGTTTCTTTGCTTTTGCAAACTAAACAAAATGTTTGCATATTCATTAAGTTGTAGGGCGAGTGAGTGAGAGAGAGAAAAAATACAACGAGAGGCATTTACCTCGGTAGGTGTATGTGGATCCAAATAGAAATGTCGAAAATCTGAACACGTGCTTGAAAATTGCGGGCAGAAACGGAAATTGGCGAATTCCCTCGGCATTCCCAAAAGGTCCAACAATGTCGGAATCTTACCATTGCACTCTCTTTCTCTCTCTCTCCCTCTCTCTCTTTTACTTGTTTCCAACAGTCGTCTAATGAATGGTCAGAGTCTTTTCCCTTCGGGCGAATCTCTTGGGACTTGTTCGTGTTCACTTAATTCTTCGTTCGACGCGTCGTTCTCAATGCTCAGTACCACGTTCAGTGCCTCTTTCTCTCTTTCTTTCTCTCACTCATTTTCTCTTTCTCTCTCTCTCTCTCTCTCATTCTCTTCCTCTCTCGGTTTTTCTCTCTCTCTCTCTCCTTCCACCTTCGATATATAGAATGGCTCCTCGTGAATTCCACGTGAGTGTTCGTGGAATGCTATTTGCTTCAAAGCTTTCGTGGTAGGTAAATAGGCAGAAACGACACGATCAAGTGCTGTTCAACGGCAATTTCGAGTCATTACTTGCTTCGCAGTAGCACAACGTCATCAACAGAAATAAGGACAATCTTCAACTCACTAATACACTCTCAATAATACACACAAATACACACACACACACACACACACAATGACACAAATTACTTGAAAAATACCGCTCATAGATTCTCACAAGTTTCATCCTATAAACTGACAAATAATAATAAATTCCCCAGAGTCGTAAAATAACTATACAATTTCTGTTTCGAGATCAAAATCCAATTTATGCGTCCAGAGAAATGCTTTATTCGAATCAAATGAAATTTACTTCTAATCAAAATTTATTTTTTATTCCCATTAAAATTTATTTCAGATCAATATTTTTTCCCATATAATACAAAACCTTCAATTTTTCTTCATTTCTGACAAAAATTTCTTTTTAATTAACTAAAATCTTGAACAACTAATCATAAAATAAATAAATTATTTAATGATTAATTAATTAATTATACTTGAATATTTCAAAATTAATTAAATTTCAAGAGTTGCATTTACTATTTTCATAAGTAGAACTTCGAACGGTTTCAATTTGAAATTTTAGAAAATTTCAATATTCAATGAGTTTAATTAGAAATAATAAAACTCATCGCAGAATTTCAAAAATCATTTATTTGTCTAAATGAAGTAGCAAAAATATTATCGTTAATTAATTATTTTATTATTAATTAAATCCTCTTTTTTTTGTTCGATTAATTAATAGACAATATTTTTACTACTTCGTTTAATTTTTTTTTTCTATGAAAAACTAAATTCATTTCTATTTTAGAAAAAAATTGTCGGTAAAAATGTTTAAATACTAGGATAAATATTTTCCATTTTCATTTAGTAAATTTTTTTTAAAATTATTAAAACGAATGGAAATTTGCGTTCAATTGAAACTTGAAAACATTTAGGTAAATAATTTTTTATCTATTTATAAAAAGAAACAGATAAAAAATTTATTTGTTTCTAATAAACTTTTTTTTTATTAATTTAAAATTGAATTTTAAATTGATTTTACATGGAATTCGGAAAAAATTATAATTTAATTTTATTTAAAAATCACTAAAAATGTTATTTTAAAAATTACATTTTTCGAAAAAAAATTGAATTTACAAAGAAAAATTGAATTTTTGAAAGAAATTTATTACATTTTTCGAAAATAATTGAATTTACAAAGGAAAATTGAATTTTTGAAAGAAATTTATTACATTTTACGAAAATAATTGAATTTAGAAAGAAAAATTGAATTTTTGAAAGAAATTTATTACATTTTTCGAAAATAATTGAATTTAGAAAGAAAAATTGAATTTTTGAAAGAAATTTATTACATTTTTTTTAAAAAAATAATTGAATTTTTTTAAAGTAATTAAATAAAATTATTGAACGCAATTGAATTTTTGAATAATAGATTTAAAGAATAAATTTCCCTAAAAAATTTAATTATATTTTAAAAAATGTAACTTTTTATACACATTTTTAGCGCCGCTTTTAGTGAATCTTATTTATAGAAATTTAATTATAATTTTTGAAAAGAATTAAAAATTTTTTTTTAGATGAAATTATTAGAAATTTTTCAAAATAATTTTATTTACTCAAGAATTTTAAAAACTTATTTTGAAAATAGACTTTTGAAATCTGAATTTTTCTGTATAGAAAAAATTGTTTTTTATTGTTAATTTCAACAGTTTTTTAATTGAAAGAAAAATTTGTTAATGTGTCAAAAAAATAGACAAAATTATAATAAATTAAAACTTCTTTTCAATAATGAAACCTCAATAATAAAACCTTCAATAATGAAATATAAATAAAAGTAATGAAAAAATTTCATTTTTCAGAGAAATAAAAATAATTTTATTAAAAAAACAAAACTGAATATTATTTTTTGAAAAACTGTCTTTTCTTGAAGTTATATATCTTGTAATAAATAGATTTTCTTTCATTTATTATCACTGTTTTTCAAATAATTCGAGACTGCATCAACATGGAAAAGAAAAATAACGGACTTGTCGTTTGGATACACGCGCTTTTCGATCGGGATTGTATGTCTTTCTAAGATACGAGATGTATCGTTTTACGTTCGAGGCATTGAAACGCGATGTTCTTTCGAATATTTTTTTTTTCTTTTTTTTTCTTTTTTTGAGGAGAATTTCAAGAAACGAGAAACTTTATTCCCTGCGAGCCAAGTGAGTAATCAATGAGTTTTCTATATATGAGGTAAAAAGGAAAGAGAAACTCTTCTTTTTCTGTTATATTCAACAGTAAAATTCAATTTTCATATAGAAGAGAAGGAAACAAATTTCGATGGGAGACGAACGGAAATTTTTCATGGAAGAAAGTTCCTTTCGCTTTTTTCACATTTAAATAAATAAAATTATTTTTTTTCCCAGACAAATTTATTTGGGTAAAAGTCTAATTTATTTAGATAACAAATAATTTATTTAGATACCAAATAATTTATTTAGGTACCAAATAATTTATTTAGATAAAAAATAATTTATTTAAATAACGAATAAGATGAAAAATAATTTATTTAGATAAATATTTTATTTAAACAAAGAAATATAATTTATATTCTCTACAGTGGGAAATATTGAAAGATTTCCAATTTTTTTTTTTTTTTTTTCTTATGCAAATTAGGAATAAAATATAATAACAATATAAGAAGAAGGGGGGGGGGGGGGGGAATGGAATATATTTTCATTGCTTTACACACAGAGTGGTAGAGAGGAGAATTTGATAGACGAATTATTGAGCGGCTTTTAGTTTCCGCACATAATATTACAGCACGGCAACAAAAGCAGTGGAAATAATCTGTTAAAGGCCATGGAACATGTGATGGTTGCGCGCAGACTTCATTCATCCGATATGCAACGGCTTAATAGTTATTTAAGCAAGTTCGACCGCAAGTAATTAATTATCTTCCATTGTTGCTCAAATAATCATAAAACCTTGGTTGAAATAATTGAATTTTGATAGAAAATTACTGTTACTCGAAAAAAAAGTTTATTTTTCATCAACTCCCCCCTCAAAAAAAAAAATATTTCTCTTATCAATATATTTAAAGTGTATTTTTTAAACAGAAAAAATTTTCCTTTCTCATAGAGGAAGGATTTTATTGGCAAAAATTTTCAATTGTGGTTTAATTTTTATTTAAATTTATAAGCAAATAAAAAATAAAATCTTATTTTTTTTCCTTAGAGAAGGTGAAAATTTTCTTTTTCAAAATAGATAAGATTTTTTTTTTGTTTTCTTTTTTCGCATAAATGGAATAAATTCCGTGGAGAGATTATTTCTTTCTCTCTCTCTCTTTCTTTCACCGTGCGAGTGTGTGACGAATGTTTTCTATGATTTGCATCACATGACGTTGAACAAAGAAGACATCGATCACATTTTCGATCTTGTGGCTTTTCCATAAGACGTAGGCGAACCAGTCGTTCACACAGATAGTATGGAGAGTGCATTAGCTTCCTGCCCGCATGATCGATCGTCGCTTTATAAACGAGAGAGAGAGAACCGCGAGACAAGAGAGAGAGAGAGAGAGAGAGAGAGAGAGAGAGAGAGAGAGAGAGAGAGAGAGAGAGAGAGAGAGAGAGAGAATTGAGAGAGAGAGAAAGAAAAGGAGTAAATGAAATAGAGAGAGAGAGAGAGAGACAAAAGGAGAATAGAGAGAGAATTAAGAAAGACAGAGAGAGAATAGATAGAACAAGAACTAAAAGGGGTGAATGAGAGAGAAAGAGAGACAAAAAGAGAATAGAGAAAGAGTGAATGAGAGAGAAAGAGAGACAAAAGCAAAATAGAGACAGAATTAAGAGAGGCAGAAAGAGAGAACAGAGAGAGGAATAAAAGGAGTGAATGAGAGAGAAAGAGAGAGAGAGACAGAAAATTGAGAAAGAAGACAAAAGAAGTAAGAGAGAGAGAGAGAGAGAGAGAGAGAGAGAGAGAGAGAGAGAGAGAGAGAGAGAGAGAGAGAGAGAGAGAGAAGAAACAGTGGGACGTACACAGGATTTGTTCCTTCATGTATATATACCAAAGAGGCATAATATTTATAGCAAAGAAATCCCTTTTCTCAATTAGAAACATACGATCTCGCGACGATCGTTCAAAATGATAGAATGTATATATATACACACACACAGACAAACATCGATTGCCTCCTCTTGTCTCGTGTCTTGGTTAGCAGCTCAGAGGAATTATATCAGCATAAATCTTTGATTTAATTCGCTTCAGTCTATTTATCGATAATTCGATACTGCAGGGAGAGAAAGGGCTATACGAGAATATCACTGCTACTGGCAGGTGTCAATTAACGCTGTGAACGTAAATTCTGAATTACCTGCGAACGTCACTCTCATCGTTCACCGACAATTTTAAACTAGGTATTGGATTTTTTTTTTTCTTTTTTTTGCCGGGAGTTTTTTTTTTTGTTTTTTTTGTTTGTTTTTATTGCTTCGTCTATACGGATAAAACTAGAATTTTACTTTAACTATGCATTTGATTCGAAAAATAATTACAGTATTTATTGATGTCTTCTATTATTGTAGAGGATAATTTAATTATGGCTCGATAATTAATAGTGTATGTATAGTTAGTGATAATGGAATTCTGGTCTTTGGTGTTCTATTTTTTTTGTAGTGTTTTATTAACTATTCTATTCTTTACTATAATAAATTATTATTAATACTATTTCAAAAAAATAAAATAAGAAAGAAAAATAAATAAATAAAATGAAAATAAGAAATATAAAAAGTAAAAATAAATGAAAATAAAATAAAAATTTAAAGTAAATAATAAACAGAAAACAAGTGTCTTCAATTCAGATTTTTTTTTCCAACAGTATAGTCAATCCCATGCTTCCAGGTTGATTTCTATATATTGTTGTTTTCTATCGATAGAGACATTGTTTCATTGGAAATTGATTTTCCTTTCAACACGAGCAATTTCGTAAAAGAGGTTGTAAAATTTGCACGAAAAAAAAAAAAATATGCACTCGACGAAATGTCATTCCTGTAGTATCGGTCATCGATCACTCAGAACGAGAGACCGGAAACTAATATTGACAAGGTTGACTAGTTACATCGGAAAAAAGTGGCATTTCACGTGTAATCGTTATCCACTTTTTTCTCTCACTCTCTTTGGCGTGTACGCAATCGACTTGATTGAAATTAGTGGAACCACTGACGATTTTATATAAAAAAAAAAAATAAAAATATAATTTTATATTTTGAAAAATTAATAAATAGAAAATTTTTTTTTTTGTACAAAATAAATAAATAGTATAACGAAAAATGAATAAATAGTATAGGTAACGAAAAATGAATAAATCGTAACGAAAAATAAATAAATAAATCGTGACGAAAAGTAAATAAATAGTAACAAAAAATAAATAGCAACGAAAAAAAAATAGTAACGAAAAATAAATAGCAACGAAAAACAATAGTAACGAAAAATAAATAGCAACGAAAAAAATAGCAACGAAAAATAAATAGCAACGAAAAAAAATAGCAACGAAAAAAAATAGCAACGAAAAAAAAATAGTAACGAAAAATAAATAAATAGTAACGAAAAATGAATAAATTCAATTAAAGAAAGTAAAATAAACATAAAATAAAGAAATAAATAAAAAACGGATTTTCCTCGTCTGTTTCTGTGAACAAATTAAAATAAAAAAAAAAATACAATCAAGAAATAAAAAATAAGTTAAATAATACAGTTTTTCTAAGGATGTCAAATTGAGACAAAAAATGAATCGAAAGTGTTGCAAAGCAACATTTTGATTCGTTTTTTGTCTCAATTTGACATCCTTAGAAAAACTGGGTAATTAAAAAAATAGTAAATATTAATAAATAAAAAAATAAATAACAAATGAAAAATTATACAAATACACTTTATTTTTTAGATTAAAGGCTGCGATTGAAAAAAAATATACTATATTGAATAGTAAGATAAAAAATAAAAATAGTAAAATAAATAATATTACAAACTGAACATCATCTCAAACTCAAGGGAATTAATTGTGTCCAATTTATCATTATATTTTCAGTGGAATAAATGAAATTGCAAATCGATATAAAATGTAATTAGAAATTTCCCAGTGAAGGATTAGCTTGAAATTAGAAATATCTCGCGTTTCGCGAGAGGCTTTCTCTCTCTCTTTCTCTCTTGAGTCCAACAAAACCAAAGTCTCCGGAGGACTTTGATTTATGCGTCCCAAAGGCGCTTCACGGTTTGAGCTTGGCAAAGAATATAGAGAAGACGCATGGCTTTCGAAACTACCGTTCACCCTGTATAAAATGCTGTTTCTATTTCTCCAAAGAATTCTCCTCTATAAATTTACCATTGAATTTCTCTCATTTTTTTTCTATCAAAAAAAAAATAAATAAATTCCAGTGGAAATTATATAAAAAGAAGTTTAGGTAATAAAAATTTTTTCCTTTACTTATTACGAATTTTTTCGTAAATATTAATATTTTTGTTCTGAAAAATAAAATGTTTTGTTAAAAAACATTTTTTTTAATATTAGTAATATTTTTTCATTTTTTATTAAATAGGAATTTTAACCTTTTTTATTCGTATTTTTTTTTACCTAAATTAATGTTCGTATTTTTCTCTACAAAAATTAAATATAAAATGTAAAATTGATAAATTCTGTTAAAAAGCAATTTTAACTTTTTAATATTCGCATTTTTTTGTTATTTAAATTAATATTCGTATTTCCCTACTAAAAATCATATAAAAAAATAAAATTCATAACTCGTTGTTAAAAACAATTTTGATTTTTCAATATTCCCATTTTTTGTTATAAAATTGTTCTACAACATTTTTTTATAAAATTTTTCTATAAAAATTTAAAAAAAAGTTATTAACTTTTCTAATTCGACAATTTTGATTTTTAAATATTCGTAAAAGTTATTTTTAAAAAATAGCTTTATTTTATTCAAAAAAAAATTAAAAATACAAAAACTACTTTCTCCCCTTTTCTCGTTTTACTTAAAAAAAAAAAAAAAAAAAAAAAAAAAATAGAGAAACAGGTTTCAATGGCAGAAATGTAATCGACATCTGGAGTGTATCGCCTCCTTATTTCCAGTGAAAAATTTAACAGATTCCAAAGTGCCGGATTATTTTAGTCATTCGTATAGCCTATAACTAGAATCGTTTCTCCTTTAAACGAACCCATATAAAGACTAAACAGAAAAGCAATCTGGAATACATCCAAAAAACGTCAAGATTGAATTCTTCTTTTTTTTCCTCCTCCTCCCAGAATTCAAGTCTCTTCTTCCGTCTCTTTTCCTTCCATTTTATTTCTCTCTCTAATCTCAAAATTTTTACTTTACTGAAAATTATTATAAATTTTCGAAAATAATTCCAAATGAAATTTCAAAAATAATAAATAAATAAATACACAAATAAATAAATAAGCAAATAAATAAATAATCAAATAAAGAAATAAATAAAAATCCCAAGTATAAAATTTTTGACTCTCAAAATATCATCTCGATTTGAAAAGAACCCCCCCCCCCTCTTCTTTTGAAAAGGGGGGTATAGAATTGGAATTCTATTTTTATTCTCAACAATTTTTATCTCCAACCGATTAAAATCCTTCTCTCTTTTTTTTCTCATCTCACATCCTTTGTCGGCAACAATGCAAAAAATAATTATATTAAAAAAAGAAAAATTCCCCCAATTTACCAGGGAGAAAAAAATAACCATAATTATAAGTATATATATAATATGGGTATACATAGAGGGAAAAATAATTAGGCGTAATTCATTTAATGGCATTTAATTACGTGGAAACATGGCAGTAGATATATGCAATGTTATAACCGGAAGATGACTCTTTCTGTGCTTATGGGAATAAAACGACAAGATAGAAGATCTCTTTTTTTTCTGAAAAAAAAAAAATTATTATATTTGAAAATTGTGGACCTCCCGAAATGTCGAAAACAGAAGGAGGATAAAATAGGGTATATAATGAGAAATTGTCAACAAAAGAGAGTGAGAGAGAGAGTGAGAGAGAGACTGTTTGTTTCGTAGACACAATGGTTGGTTCTCTCTCGCTTGCTCTCTTGCTGTGTGCTTCAAAGTTGGGCCACAGATGAAGGTTTTGAGTCTAAGAGCCGACATCCCGCTGTTCGGTGAATCCTTTCAAGTTAACCGCCATGGCAGCAGGAGGCGCAGTCCCGATATATTATTACCCGAAGTCATTAATGGTAAACTGCAATTCTCCTCTTTCTCTCAGTGATCAAAGCTTGTGGGCAAAAGTTGCTGTGTATGCGTCTGTGAGACTTCTCTCTCTCTCTCTTTCTCTCTCGCTCTCTTTTCTTCGTTTCCTTATCACTATCTTTATCCTTTTCCAAAAATACGATTTTCTCATTTTTCGATTTTTTTACATTCCTTTTTTCGATTTTTGCCTCTTTTCGATTTTTTCCCTTCTGCCTCTTTGATTTTCCATTTTTTGCCTTTTCTCGATTAGATTTTTCCGTTTTTGCCTACATTTCGATTTTTTATTTTTTGCCTTTTTCGTTTTTCTTGCTCTCTTCTATTTTTATTCATTAGAATTTTACTTTTTCAATTTTTTTTTCGATAAAAAAAGTTAGTATTTATATCAATCCTATTAGTATTATTTTACTAACATCTATTAATAATATAAACTAATTTATTAAATTTTTTATCAATACCTATTAATATATTAAAGTAAACTATAATTTCGAGACAAATTTTCAACTTTTGGTTTCGTTTTCCATTTTTTTCACGAATTTCCTGCAACTTCCACCATTTTTCGTGCCTGTTCGACACAGTTAACGAAATAATAGTGACGGACGGTGTTTATGGGAATTGTGTGTATATATATAGTAGTGTTGCGCTTTATCGACACGTGAAATGGATTCTCAGCGATCCAATGATTCGGAACAAGCATGTACGACGCAACCGGGTGTTGATCCCCTGGGTACGTCTTGCTCGAGCAAACTATACGGCTCTTGACGGTCCATTCGCTCTCTCTCTCTCTCTCTCTCTCTCTCTCTCTCTCACTCTCTCACTCGTGGCGAACACCAACAGCTTCCGCGGGACCACAAGATTCACAGACTTCCTTATATACCAAAGCATCCCCCAGTGTCTGATTCCTACCATTGCTGACTCTCCTCTTGTCCAATGTGTGTTAACACCTTTTTATCTCTCCTCTTATTCTCTATTTCGAAAATGTTCCCTCAATCTCGCACAAAATCCCTTCGCATTTGCCGAGAGAAAAAAAAGTCAAATCACCAATTTCTTGATAAGAGAAAAATTCTTTTTTTTAAATATTTATAAAAAAAAACAGTTTTTTACTCTCTAAATTTGAATTAGTTAAAAATAATTAAGAAGTCACTGATTCAAATAGTAATATTTTATTAATGAAATAGTGAATAATGACTAATTAATAATTATTAGTTCAATTCACTTTTAGGTTATGTAAAAATAACTGAAATTTATTGTAAATAATTCAATTAGTGAAATTCTCCTAATAAAATCAGTTATTCTTAACATAATTCAGATTTAGAGGGTAATTATTTGAAAACAGAAAAAATGACTAAATTCGGCCTTTTTTTCTTAAAGAATAAATAATACCTGATAATTAATGATTTATTACATTGAAATTATATCGACGAAAAATTTATTTTGTTTGGCTTTTGAGAAATTTCAAGAAAAAAATTTCCTAGTCTGACTAATATTGACTTGCACTACTTAAAAAATGAAATTTTATCTAAACTGTCATTAATTTATTTATTCATGAATAATAACTATTACTAATAAAATGTGAATATAGGGATCACTCCGACTTCTTGAGTCGGATATATATTATATTTACATTTACAATATTCACATTTTATTACACCGTTTTTCTAATGATAGCAAATTGAAACAGAAAAAAGTATCAAAATTACAATAAGAAATTTTCTTTATTAATAATAGAAAGGTTAATTTATTTTTTTGTGAATAATAATAATTATTATTATTAATTAAATGCGACTATAAATTTGCTCGTCTGACTGATATTGACTTGTACTACTTAAAATGAAATTTTCCCGAAACTGAAAGACTATAAAAGAACTTTTGTCCAAGTACCGAACTTATTTTTTTGAATTTTGATTTCTAGAGTCGAAGAACGAATAAAAATCCTAGAAACAAGAAAATGAGTCTGATGTAAAATAAACCTTATACTACTGACTGAAATTACAAACTTTATTTAGAATTTAAAAATATTTTACTTTAAAAAGACTTCAAACTTTGAGTATAAACTGATAGAAACTTCCAAGTATGACGAAAAACTGAGTTCTATCACTGAAAACTGAAAAATTGACAAGAAATTGCAAGTCTGACTGAAATAAAACTATACTACTGATTCGAAAGTTGAAAATTATTGGAAAAGTCTGACTAGCTATTGACTGCTACTACTGTTAGTATTAACGACTCTTCAGTAGGTAGTAAAAACGTTGGGTCTGACTAAAACTGCTTTCACTACTTTTACACTTAGATTTACAAGGAAAAAATTTCTAGGAATCGTAAAGTCGGACTAGAAACGATTAACACTACTTGAAAATCGTATTTACAAAAATACTTGTACTTTTTCTACTGAGAACTAAGGTCAAGTCTGCTGCAATTTGTCTGACTAAAACAGCTTTTACCACTGATGTGAATTTTGGAAAAATACATATAATTTTGTCTGAGTGACACTGAAAGTATATTTTTAAAAAACTTCAAGTCTGACTAAAGTCCACTCGTACTACTGTAGTTAATAGTTTTAAAGAATAGGGAAAATTCATTTCTACTATTGATTTTCAAATTACGACTAGAGAGACGACTTTTCGTCTGACCAAAACTGCTTTTACTACTCTGATGTAAAATGTGGGAAAAAATCATCTTCGTCTGACAAAAAGGGATTTTACTACTGATATAAAATTTATTTTACAAAGAAAATGCATCTTATCTGACTGAATACGACTTTTGCTACTGAATATTAGTCTGACTAAAAATTTACTCTTACTAAAAAATTTACTCTTATTAAAAATTTACTCTTACTAAAAAATTTAAAAGTCTGATTAAAATTTTCTTTTATCACTAATACTAATAGTCTGACTATAGCAGACCTTTACTACTAGTATCTTGAAAACATAACTAAAATATACGAAAATAACATTTTTTTGACTTAAATTACTTCTCCTACCAATATATATTGTAGAAAAAGAAAGAATGTGTTTCGTCTGACTAAAACTGATTTTACTACTGAAATAAAATTTATTTTAAAATGAATATCACAGTCTGACTAAAAATTGACTCTTAGTACTTATCAAACATTTCTCTCAATTCAATTATTTTTCATATCTACTATTCAAAAAAAAAAAAATTTTCCAAAAGAATTCAATTGTTTAAAAAAATATTAATAAAATTCTACTTAAAGATTTAATTATTTTCATTAAATAATAAAAATTTTACAGCAATTCAATTATTTACAAATTTTGTTATAAATTTCTTCTAAATAGTTCAATTTATTATAAATAATAAAAATTTTACAAGTATTGAATTACTTTCGTATGCTACTACTACTGGTAAAAAATTGGTAGGTCTGACCAAAACCAGTTTATACTACTGAAAGTAAAATTTCGATTTTAAATATTATTATTATTATTATTATTAACTCTTGCCAGTGATTAAAATTTTGCGGTCTGACCAAAACTAGTTTATACTACTGATAGTAAAATTTCGATTTTAAATAATATTATATTAACTCTTGCCATTGATTAAAAATTATGCTGTCTGACCAAAACGAGTTTATACTACTGATACTAACATTTCGATTTTAAATATTATTATTTTGAAACTCCTAATTTTTTCTGTTATTTTTAGATTTTTTAGATCTTTAGCACTAATAACTATATTACAAAAGTGTAAATATTTAAAATATTTAAATATTCAAAATATTTATTTAAAAAAAGAAAAGATAGATAAATTTCTCTGTTAATTTCTCTTCGCATTTGTTAATGATATATATTTCTTTCTTTCTCAAAAATTAAAGTCACTGAATAAATATTCATTTATAGAGAAAATCGATCCAAAACCGAAGGGTTAAGACGTAATTAAAATGAGTTTCTAGAGTAAAGAAGTCTTAAAAGTAGATCGGGAATACGTAATTGGTGGCGATTCATTTCAAGGTGGCTTAGCGTGTATTAACGAGCTGGAAATTAACGAGCATCGCGGGACTATATAGCTACACGGGGTATTATAAGTAGAGAAGAACGAGATCGTGGTTTAGAGGGGGGGGGGGGACTGAAAAGGGATTAAAAAGGGGGGGGAGTTTAAAAGCATGGAAGATGAATAAGAAAGGAGACAATAAGAAGGAAAAGAAGAAAAAGAAAAAAAAAAGAAAAACAGGGAGAAAAGAAGGAAAAGAAGAAGAAAAAAAGAAAAAGAGGGAGAAAAGAAGAAAAAGAAGAAGAAAATAAGAAAAAGAAGAAGAAAAAAAATAGAGAGGGGAAAGAAAAAATAGAGGACAAAAAGAAGAAAAAAAAGAAGAAAATAATAAAAAGAAAGAGAAAAGAAAAAATAAAGAGAGAAAAGCAGAAAAGGGAGTAAAGAAGGAAACGCAGAAAAAAGGCAGAAAAAAGAAAAAGGGGGAGAAAAGAAGAAGAAAATGAGAAAAAGAAGGAGAAAAGAAGAAAAAGAGTCAGAAAAGAAGAAAAAGAAGGAGAAAAGGAAGGAAGGAAGGAAGAAAGGAGCATCCGAGTAAGCCGAAGGACGAATAGTTTAGCGCAACGATTGCAGATATATATAACGTCAGTTGCAGCTGGGCATTCAGAACATTCAGAACATCAACTGGTTAAAATAAAGATGTCGCCGGAAGCATTCCAATTCTTGAAGGTTAATATCGTGAGTAATAGCAACTGCAGAAGAAGAAGAAGAAGAAGAAGAAGAAGCAGCAGGAACAGCAGCAACTGCAAAGTAATATTTACTCGCAAAAGCCTTTGTAACGAAGATCAAAAACTTTGGAAAGTAGCATGTTGACTGGCATAACTTAGTAACAAGTGTATGCCTCACGGCAACAAGGAGGAATATATTTAATTCACCGTGTGATTAATAGAACTCGCTAATTAATGAAACAAAAACAAATCAATTCCTTATTTTTATCTCCCCTCCTTTCTCTCATCTTCACGATTATAAATACAAATATTCAAAGAGAATTTTTACCAAACAAATATTATCCCTATTTTTCTTTAATTCAATTTATTATCAATTCTGCAAAAATAAATTTTCCCTAACTGACAATTTTTCTGAGGCTATCAAATTGAGACAAAAAAAGAATCAAAAGTGTTGCCTCGCAACACTTTTGATTCTTTTTTTGTCTCAGAAAAAATTCTTTTTTTGTCTCAGAAAAAATTGATAAATAAATTTATAAACTAAAATTAAACGAATAAATTATTCTTTTGATAAAAAAAATTCTATTTTATCAACTGTGAAAGAAGTTAACAATTTTACTTTTATAATATAAAATTATAAATGTACTCACAAAGGAAACTCGACAGAAAACAGGTTTGTTAACTCACCTAAAACAAAAAGAAGAGAAAATTATATTAGAATTATTATAAAAAAAAATTTGTTTTTATAGGAAGAAAATTTTTTTTATTAATTTTCTTTTTCGTGAATATAATAATAAATAGTAGTGTGGCGGCATATATAGTACATCGATGCACTGAAAATGTTTTGAGTTGGCAGCTCTCGCTTTTGCATCGTTGAATACGTGTTAATTGTGAATACTCCGGGTGTATCGCGAAACGACCCTCTTTGTGGCACCTGAGTCTATGCAATACCCCCCTTGTTTTCCTCGATCACAAAGATTACGCGTGCACGCAGACGACGAGAAACAAGAATCCTCTCGAGTTCTAAACCGCGGTCTAAAACGGCATTGTAGCGCGTTCGTATGGAACTAATGAACTCATCGAGCGACGACGCCGGTGTGCCTTTCATGGACAGAATTATTATCACTATTATAATTATTATTATTTTTTTTATTATTAATTACAAAATGGCTTCAAAAATTTTCATTAGAGTTTTTCTGAATAATTAAATTCTTTTTACGAGTTTCTTTAAATTATTTAAAAATCTTTTTTTTTTTATTTTAATTACAAAATAATTGAATTAAAAAAAGAATTTTTTCAATTTTTTAAAGTAATCTTAAATTATAATTGAAAATTTGATTAATTCAATTTTATTAAAATGTAAGTGTTAAAATATAGGAAAAAAAATACAAAAAACTTAATATTAGAAAAGTTTCCCGTCTAAATAAAAAAAAAAAAGTATAATCCACACATTTTCTCTCACGGTTATTTGCAAGAAAAAAAAATTACACACACACACACATGCAGTAGAATAATTTTCGAATAAATTTATATAAGGTATATATGTATATACATATAACAAAAGAGCGCCTCCGCACTACCATTGCAGATGGTTTACTGCATATGCTTCTTTTACAAACAGATGCAGCCTACCGAAAATTTTGTAATAACCAGCATTTTAGCATCTCACTAATTTTCAATATTTTCCCTATTCCCTGCGCGTATTTGCAAACATTTTCACCCGCCTCAAAAGCATATTATTCACAATGAAAAGATTTCCATTCAACCTCTTTGCGTGAGCGCTTGTTTGTATATATATAAATACCAAAACACACAACACAAATCAGACACATTTTTGCGTAACACTAACCGAAATATTAATAATAATTGTTCATTTTTCCCCTCGTATAGAAAATGAACAAAAAACAAAATTTTCATATCACATTCTTTTCTATTTTTTTCCCTTGTATTTAATTTAATAATTTATTGTTTTTTTTTAATTATAAATTTAACAATAAACAATTCTTACATTTTAAATTTTAATTAGTAAAAGTATTTACTAATTTGAATTATTCACTTTCTCTCTAAATTTGAATTAATAAAAATGTTTACTAATTTGAACTAGTGACTGAGTTTTTGCTTTTGAATTAGCAAATTTTACTAATAAATAGTAATTTCTATTAATTACTTATTACTATTTAAATTTATTAGTAAACTTTACTAATTCAGAAGCAAAAATTTGGTCACTAATTCAAATTACCAAACGTTTTTACAAATTCAAATTTAGAAAGTAGTTTTTGCCTTTGAATTGCGGTAAATTTTACTAAGAAATAATAATTTTCATTAATTTATTAGTAAAATTTAGTTAATTTCAATTCAAAAACAAAATGTCAGTAAATAAGTAGTAATTTCTATACTAATTTATCAGTAAAATTTTAAATTTTAAATTTACAAATTCAAAAGCAAAATAAGTTAGTCATCAAATTTAAATCAGTAAACATTTTTACTAATTCAAATTTACACTGAAAAAAAAAATTTAATTGATTCAAATAACCGATTAATTTACTATTATCAATTAAATATTTACTTGAATCGAATAATTTTTATTTGAGTCAATTAAATGGTACAATTCATATTTCCTTCAAATACTGAAATTATTGATTCAAATACCATTTAGTTGATTCTAATAAATATTATTTGATTCAATTAAATATTTAATTATAATAATAGTCAATTAATCGGTTATTTGAATCAAATAAATTTTTTTTTTCAGTGTAAAGTGATCATTTTTAATGAAAATATAAAATCTTTTATAAATGATCATTTAAAATTAGAACCACTATTAGTACTAATTTTCTCCCCTTAATTGAAGATTGCATTAAAATAATAAGCAATTGTTTGACAAAAAGAAAGGGTAATATATAAATTGAACAATTTTTAATGCGTTAATTTGTATGCAAATGAAGTCGGTTATGGAAAGAGAGAGAGAAAGGGAGAGAGAAGAAAGAAAGAAAAGAGAGTGAGAGAGAGAAAATGACACAGAGGGAGAAAGGGGGGGGGAGAAAAAGGGAGAAGAAGAGGAAGAGAGAGAAATAGAGATAGAGTGAAGGACAGAGAAATAGAAGGAGAGAGAGAGAGAGAGAGTATATACTCGATTCCATGGAATTCTGCGGAAACTCAAGAGTTGTGGCTCAACAATCTGGGATTTTGGCCCTCCCCCCCTCTCTCTCTCTTCATTCAAGTAGTTCGAAGGAGAGCATGGGAAAGTCTTTGCGACATCTCATTCTCACCAGCCCACTCCACGAGGATCCCTTTATCTTAATTCTATTACGTTTTACAAGGCGCAGCGTCTCTGCGGGCAAACTCACTTTGCAAAATATACCTAACCCCGTACGAACGGACTCGACCCGAGCCGTCCAATTTCATACTTCCTTTGACAGTCTGAAAAGTCATTGCGTCCACACCGTTCCAAAAGAGCTTTTATCCCACACCCTCTCTTTCTCTCTCTCTCTCTCACACACCCCCCACTATATATGATACCCAAGCACTGTGAAAAGAGAGAAGAATCGAGATAAGTCATCCTTTACTATAAATGAATTGCGCCAGACAACACCGAGAGACGTTTTATTTTACACACACACACATTCACACAGTGTGAGAGGTCCTAATTATCTTTCGAGAAGGGCAAATTAGACATTAAAATAAAAAAAAAAATTTGTCACCTTAAAAAGAAAAAAGTTATATTACGGGGAATATATATATGAAAGATGAGAATATAAAAATTATTTTTCGTTATGCTAATAATATGGTAAATTTAATTAAATTTGGATGATTTAAGCCTCTTGCTTGACTAAAGTTGCATTGCAAATATTTGATATCAGTGGTAAAGGCTAGTTTTAGTCAGACAAATTATTTTCACTTTTGTTTACTCAAACTCGATGTGTTAATATTATAGTGGTATAAGCCAGGGCTCGAACCACAGTGAAAGTATTTAAAAATTCGGACTTTACGGACCAAGAATTAAAAATTACGGACCATTTACGGACAAAAATATAACCAGTCCGAGTAAAATAATCCATTTGTTTACAACATTCGATTTTACTAAAATTTCAATTATTCGGTAAATTCTCCAATTAAATATATAATAGAAAATAAAAACTTTAATCAATATAAAAAAAAATTCAATTAAACTTTTCCAAAAAAATTAATTTCAAAATTTAATTATTTCCAAAAATTCACGCTATATTCCTTTTAATATTTAATTATTATCTCAAATTTTAACTGAAATTCATCTTTACTAGAATTCAATTATTTAAATATAAAAATAAATAAGTTATTGAATAATACAATGTTTCTTAAAATTCAATTCTCATAAAGAATTTTATCAACAAATTTTTAAATAATTCAATTTTTTTGATGAATTTTAATAAAATTTTTAAGAATAATTATATTTTTCGAAAAATTTCATTAAAATTGTTTTAAAAATAATTGAAATTCTGCGATGAATTTTATTATTTATGAAAATAATTGAATTCCTAAAAAGAATTTTATTATTTTTGAACATATAATTAAATTTCTGAGAAGAATTTTATTACTCTTATGAAAATATTTGAATTTCTGCAATAATTTGTAATTTCTCCAAAATAAAATTTTTTTTTCGTGTTTTTAACTAAAATTCTTCTATAAATCTATTCTTTTTAATAATTTTTGAAAAAGTTCTTTGAGAATTTTCAAATTCATTTGTTTACAATTCAATTTTCCAAAATTTCAATTATTCGAAAATTTTTCATTTAAATATATATTAGAAAATAAAAACTTAAAAAAAATAATTTCAAGTAAAATTGAAATAAACTTTTTCAAAAAAATTAATTATTCTACAGAATTGTTAGTTAAAAGTATGAAAAATTAAAATTTTCAAAGATTCTAATATGAAACCTTTTCAAAATTCAATTATTTAAATAAAAAAAAAATCATTGAATAATTGAATTCTTATAAAGAATTTTATCAACGAATTTTAATTATTTTAAGGGCATTTGAACCTTGATGACGTCACACATGCTTTGCACAAATTGTAACGTCATCAAGGTTCAAATGCCCTTAATTAATTTAATTTAATTAATTCAATTAATTAATTTAATTAATTAATTTAATTTAATTTTAATTATTTTTTTTAATTGAATTCTTTTGACGAATTTTAATTAAAGTATTAAAAATAATTACACTTTTCGAGGAATTCCATTAAAATTGTATTAAAAATAAGGCATTATATTCCTAAAAAGAATTTTATTTACGAAAATAATTCAATTCTTGTAAAAATTTTTTTATTTATGACAATAATTAAACTATTTAGAAGAAATTTATAAAAAAAATTTGTAAATAATTGAATTGAGGAAAATTTTTAAAAATAATTGAAATTTTGACAAGAATTTTATTAAAATATTTGAAAATAATTGAATTTCGGAGAAGAATTTAATTATTTCTAATTTTCTATAAAGATAATTGAAATTTTAAAGATAATTTTTTTTAATTTTTAAAAATAATTGAATTTTTGCAAAGAATTTTATAACTTTTGAAAATAATTGAATTTCTGACCTGTATAAGCTCATTTTGGTCAGACTTTCAAATTTATTGATAAGTACTAAGAGTCAATTTTTAGTCAAACTTTGATATTCATTTTAAAATAAATTTTATTTCAGTAGTAAAATCAGTTTTAGTCAGACGAAACACATTCTTTCTTTTTCTACAATATATATTGGCAGGAGAAGTAATTTAAGTCAAAAAAATGTTATTTTCGTATATTTTAGTTATGTTTTCAAGATACTAGTAGTAAAGGTCTGCTATAGTCAGAATATTAGTATTAATAATAAAAGAAAATTTTAATCAGACTTTTAAATTTTTTAGTAAGAGTAAATTTTTAATAAGAGTAAATTTTTTTAGTAAAAGTAAATTTTTAGTCAGACTAATATTCAGTAGCAAAAGTCGTATTCAGTCAGACAAGATGCATTTTCTTTGTAAAATAAATTTTATATCAGTAGTAAAATCACTTTTAGTCAGACGAAGATGATTTTTTCCCACATTTTACATCAGAGTAGTAAAAGCAGTTTTGGTCAGACGAAAAGTCGTCTCTCTAGTCGTAATTTGAAAATCAATAGTAGAAATTAATTTTCCCCATTCTTTAAAACTATTATTTACAGTAGTACGAGTGGACTTTAGTCAGACTTGAAGTTTTTGAAAAATATACTTTCAGTGTCAGTCAGACAAAATTATATGTATTTTTCCAAAATTCACATCAGTGGTAAAAGCAGTTTTAGTCAGACGAATTGCAGCAGACTTGACCTTAGTTCTCAGTAGAAAAAGTACAAGTGTTTTTGTAAATACGATTTTCAAGTAGTGTTAATCGTTTCTAGTCCGACTTTACAATTCCTAGAAATTTTTTCCTTGTAAATCTAAGTGTAAAAGTAGTAAAAGGAGTTTTAGTCAGACCCACAGTTTTTACTACCTACTGAAGAGTCGTTAATACTAACAGTAGTAGCAGTCAATAGCTAGTCAGACTTTTCCAGTAACTTTCAACTTTAGAATCAGTAGTATAGTTTCATTTCAGTCAGACTTGCGATTTCTTGTCAATTTTTCAGTTTTCAGTGATAGAACTCAATTTTTCGTCATACTTACAAGTTTCTATCAGTTTATACTCAAAGTTTGAAGTCTTTTTAAAGTAAAATATTTTTAAATTCTAAATAAAGTTTGTAATTTCAGTCAGTAGTATAAGGTTTATTTTACGTCAGACTTATTTTCTTGTTTCTAGGATTTTTATTCGTTCTTCGACTCTAGAAATCAAAATTCAAAAAAATAAGTTCGGTACTTGGACAAAAGTTCTTTTAGTCTTTCAGTTTCGGGAAAATTTCCTTTTAAGTAGTACAAGTCAATATCAGGCAGACGAGCAAATTTATATTCATATTTTAATTAACAATAATCATTATTATTATTATTCACAAAAAAATAAATTAACAACAAATATTAATTAACCAATATGGAAAATACGAGTAGAAAAAAAAGAAACAAGAAATTATACTAAAATTCCAATTTTATTTAATTAAAGTAGTTTAATGAAATATCGATTGCTTTATTAATGAAGAAGACTGCTAATGAACTTCTCCTTTATTTTGCAGAGAGGTATGACACAGCATACGCTTGCGAGAGCAAAACACTGCGGATAGAATGCAAAGAGGGGGAGTTGATACACCTCATCAGGGCGAACTATGGAAGGTTCTCCATAACGATATGCAACGAACACGGGAACACTGACTGGAGTGTCAATTGCATGTCGCAAACTTCTTTTCGAGTTCTCTACAACAAGTAAGCTATATATTTTTTTTAAATTCCTCTACATTTAAATAATAAATAAGCACTCAAAAAATATATTTCCAAAAAAAAAAGAAAACGAAAAATGGCTCACTCGAATTTTATATAGCAATGCTCAAGCAAAAAGTTACTCGTGTATTTTAATATAGAAATTAAAAAATTAATTAAAGAACTACTGCAATTTTTATAAATAATATTTTAATTACTAAAATTTTTATTAAAATATTAATTTTAATTTAGAAATAAAAATATTTTAATTACTGCGAGAACTTAATGTACCTAATTATTACAGTTATCAAAATTATAATTATTTCAATAATAATTATTATAATTAACTTCATTTGTTAACTTCTTCACCTTTAATAATTATTATATACGAATTAAATTTCTTTACAGCTACTTATAGAATTATAAATGTTTATATAATTATTTACAGAACTAGATGTATAATTATATGTACAATAATTAATTGCAATTTAGATGTTCAGTTACGCAACTCAATTGTCTCATTCAGAATAAATTGACAAAAGTTTATTTCCAATATCAATAAAACACATTCTTCTATTGTTTTTATTAACAGTTAACTCATTAAAAAAAACTCTTTCAAAGGAAACATAATAATTCTCCAAGATACAAATTTTATTTCATTCCTTTTTTCAAGTTTTATTCAATAAAGAACATTTTCCGACGAGATAAAAAAAAACACATTCGTTCTTGCTTTGTTCAGTCACAAATGGTATTTGTCTTAATTACCATTTCTGTATACGAGAAAAATTATAATTTTTTTTTAACAATAATTTTTATTCAAACAAAAAATATTTATTATTATTATTCCGTATACGATGAAAATTATAATTAATTTTTAAAATAATTGTTATTCAAATAAAAATATCAATTATATTCATTTTTCTCCTGTGAGTTTTGTTAATTTCTTTTCTAATAATTAAAATATTAAAAACGATTTTCAATGTAAAAATTATGTTTTTTTTCACACGATTAGAATTAAAAGTAATTAAACCAAGAATTTTGCTAAAAATGTATTAAATACTAAAAAATAGAAAAAGAAAATTTGTGCGTAAATTAAAGTATTTTTCTCCTCGCAAGAAATAATAATTAATATCATAATATATAGAGTCTTGGAAAATTAAAATGTTACCTCACGAGATAGAAAAAATTAATTAAATCGTTATAAATATGCCAGGAAATTAATTGAAAAAGGAATTACAATTTAAAAAAAAGAACAGAAAAAATCAAGAGGAATTTAGAATAAAATCATAATTTTCAAACTAATTCATTAAGAAAATAAGAACTAAGAAGGATAATAATAATTACGATATATCTTACCAGAAAAAATATTGTACGGATAAAGTCTCATTTTTATTGCTATTTACTTTTATTACTCGTAAAATGCAAATAGAATTTATGCAACCACTTTCAAATATGAGAACATATATGCAACATCACATTTTTTTTTCCATCAACTTTTATAATTTTTACTGATGATTTATACATCAAGTGGAAAATAAATTTTTTTATGACTTCATTTCACAAGTTTTCTGCTTATTTGGCACGAAAAAAAATTGCTTCAGTTGGAAATTATTATTCAAAAAGGGCTTTAGAAAGAAAGACAACAACAAGACAAAAAACAAAAAATTGCAAACAAAGAAAACAAAAAAAAAATCAATGTAGTAAAATTTAACTAAAACAATAAGTAAAATTTTTTATTGTCTTTATCACTTATTTTCTTAACTAAAATTCCAGTGGAAAATAATTTAAAAATTTAGTGTTCAGCTTAAAAAGGTAAACAATTTCTTTTCCACTTTTTATTTGCTCAAATCGAAGTAAAATTTTACTGAATAAATTAGTAAAAATTCTTACAACTCAATTTTTTTTCTCTTTCTTTAAAAAATAGAAAAGGAATTATCCTGTTTGAAAAAAAGAAATAGAAAAAAATGAAATGATAATTTTTTTTAATTTTATCTAAATCAAGTAGGGAAATTAACCATCTTTCTCTAAAGAGAGAAAGAGAGAGAGAGAGAGAGAGAGAGAGAGAGAGAGAGAGAGAGAGAGAGAGAGAGAGAGAGAGAGAAATAGAAATAGAGAGAGATAGAGACGTATAAAGACATATATATGTATCCAAATTGTAATTATCTTAATGAGCAATTGAGTGGTTAAACTAATAATAAATCTTGCATCTCTTAGAAGATATAGGATAGCTCTTATCCTGAATTGCAGTAGAATTTCGTTGAATCAAGTGACTTTTGCTGAGCACGCCTAAAATGAGATTCGATCGATGCCATTTCCCTCTATCCCCCCCTCCCCTCCCCTCTCTTTTCCCACTATCCTCTCACAATATAGTTAGAACTATCCCCTTGAAATCTCTCGAAGATAAGAAATAAAGAGTAAGAATTGAGATGAAAAAAAAAGAAAAAGAAAAAAAAAGAAAAAAACAAGGAATAGAGTGGTGAAGCACACAGCTTCACGTGGTCCTGCGAACTGGCCAATCGCTTGACCATTGGAGCGTGTATTGGCAGTGGATCGGTTCAGGTAGAGAGAATCGCCAAGTCAGCGCTATTCTTCTCTATCCCCACTCGATCTGCTGCGAAATCCACTCTATTTCCTTCAATCTTTTTCCAAACCGCTCACACCATACCCCCCCCCCTCCCCCTTCCCTCCTTTTTCCCACTAAAAAATAAAAAAAAAAATCATTGTCTCCTCTCCAAACCTAATCTAAAATATACTGTCTTTTCATTTCTTTTATTTTATTTTCCCCCACATTCGTCCTTACTTTCCTCGTTTAATTTCTCTTTATTTTGTTTTTTAGTAGACGAATCAAAACCTCCTCGTGAGGTTAAAAGCCAAGAAATTGCCAAACGCCATTTTTGTTCGTTTTAGTAGTTATTATAAAAAATTTTTTTGTATTAATTCATTTTTTTTGTAATTTATAATATTTATTAATTTTTATCGTCCTTTCATAGTATTTTATTATATTTATTAATTTTTACTAATATTTTTATTATTTTATATAATTTATTAATTTTTACTAATATTTTTAGTATTTTATTTAATTTCATTATTTTTATAATATTTTTTTGACAATCTATTTAATTTAATTATTTCTATCTTTTTTTATTTTGCTATATTTTTACTATTTTTTTCTTCGTATTTTATTTATTTATTTATTTTATGACATTTATTAATTTTTACATTTTCCTATTTTGTTTCATTTTATTTTTGCAATTATTATATTATTCTATTTATTTATTACAGCTATTATTTATTTATATTTTATACTTTATTCAATTATGTTTTATTTACTTATTTGTATTCATATTTTTATTTATTATTAATTTTTATTATTTAAATATTATTAAATTTTTATTATTCTTTCTTGGTCTTGTTATTTATTATTAATTTCTAATAATTTATTTTTAATTTTAATTATTCTTTCTTTTCTGAACTTTATTTATTAGTTTTTTTTTTCTTATTCTTCTTTTCATATTCATTTAATTTAAAAATTTATTATTTTCTTGTTTACATTCCTTTTTGATTTAATTTCATATTTTAGAATTTCATTTTAAAGCGTTTTAAAATGGCGATTATTTGGCAATTTTCTAGACTACACATTGGGTCGGATAAAAAAAAGTGCAAAAAAATCAGGACTACTATTTATAAATATTTAAATAAATAAATAAGTAAAAAAAAAAAATCACGTCGATTGAATTCTTTTTTTCTCTATTGAATTGAAAAGTTTTTTAAAATTATTTGTTCTCTTCGAAAAAAAACACTCGTTAAAAAAAGTAATTTTTTTTATTATTCCGAAATAATATTTTTTGTTTAAATAAAAAAAAAGAAACAAAAATACAAAAAGGTAAAAAAATGTAAAGAGAAAAAAATAAAAACTGAGAAATATAAACAGTTTAAAAAATAAATAAAAATCGAGAAATAAAAAGGTAGAAAAAAGTAAAGAAATTAAATAAAAATTGAGAAATAGAAAGGTAGAAATTTTTTTTTTTTTTTTAATATTTACATTTAATTTACAATATTGAAAATAACATTCAAAGAAAGAAAAAGAATTCAACTTTTCATAACCACAATAATAATTATTTCACCAAAAAAAAAGTCAAGAATATCAAAATATAATAATTTCGCTGAATAGAGAAAAAAAAGGAATAAAGCACAAAAAAAGGCAACAGCTTTTGCAATGCGAAACAATTAAAATTTTATTCGTTCCCAGCTTTTAATTACCTTTATTATGAGTTTCTCTGCTTTATGTTCGATTTAATCTTTGAAAGTTCATTTGAAGAAATTTCATTTAGAAATTTAAAAAAAAAATTCTTTTCATTTTTTTCTCCTTTCTTTTTTTTCTTTTCCATTTTTGCTGAATTGACAAAAGTCGAACAATAATATTCTTTTCTTTTGCCCTCTTTGGAGAAAAGGTCGCGTAAAAATGATAATCTTGTAAAGTTAGATTATTATGCAGAAGGGTACAATTTAAGGAAAAGTATTTAAAAAGTTTCATAGCGACTCGTGCCGAGTTTACGAGACGTCGCAAAATAACTTTTGAATAAACTTTTTTTTTTCTTTCATTCTGTTTTTTTTTTTTTGCATCGAGAAAACTTCACAACTTGCTGTTTGATCGTCTCGCCTAGAAATATGTACACCATGAATTACAGAATTTGTAAAATCTGTCGAAGCAAAAAAAAAAAAAAAAATACTTTCAAAGATCAAATAAGTGACTTCAAATTTTTATCTCTCTTTTTTCCGAATAAAAAGTGTCAACAACGTCCTGATTGGTGCGCTCTTTTTTATCCAACCGGAAATCATGTGTACAAAATACAAACGTATTTTAATAGAAAATTTTATTTCTATAAAAATACTTTTATTTTCGAAAAAAATTCATTGTAATAAAAGAATTTTATTTTCGAAAAAAATTCATTTTAATAAAAGAATTTTATTTTCAAAAAAAAATAATTCTAATAAAAGAATTTCATTGAAAAACTTTTGAAAAAAAGCATAACAATAAAAACAAAATATTTATTCACGATGATAATAAAAACAATTTATTTATTTTTTTGTTCTTAATTTCAGCATGAAAATATTGTAGGCAATTTTTTATTAGTGAATTATTTTTTACTTATCGTTATTTTTACTATTTAAATTTTTTCGTAGTTAGGTACAAATTTTATTTACTGTCAGAATTTCCAGAAAGAGTTTTCTTATAAAAGAAATTTAATTTAATAAATTTCGTGAATTTAATAAATAAATGTAATAAAATGAATTTAGTCAATTCAATCAGAATGTGAGAAAATAAAAACATTCTTCAACTGCATTATTTGTCAAAATAATATTACTTTTATGAAAATTATATCAGCAAATGTCATAAATTATTATTTAATTAATTCGTTTCTTGTGCAAAGAATTTAAAATACTAATAAATTATACATTGTAAATTATAAATAAATATAAATTATCTTGATGCATTATTAAAACACAAATTTCCTGTGACACTCAATAGTTAATAAAATAAATTATTTATTCATTTTTTTAATAAGTAATATTATTTTTTAAATATAATTATAATTTATTTTTCTAAACGGGACATGCTCGTTTGGTATTTTTATTTTCTTAGTATTTTGAATTATAGAAAAAATATTTTTTCCGTTTTATGTAAAAAAAAAAACTCTTTCTTGAATTTCTATTATTGTTTTGTATTTACTATTTTGCGTGGAATGAGCAGTATAGTGTTTCGTCGTTATTGGGAATTTTTTTTCTTAAAAAGTTAAAATCGTTCAGGAGAAAAAATTATTTTTCGAAAAACGATTAACCGGAAGTAGTTTTATATTTTTGATATTGCATCTTTTTGTCACACCTCATATTAATATTGCATGCTTATTTTTTCCCCCATTATTTCCCAGTAGAATTTTCATTTCGCATGGTTTTTTCTGCTTTTGTTTAAAAATTATTTGTCATTATAATAAAAATAAAAAAAAACAATAAAGAAAAAATGAAAAAGTAGAAAAAAGCAATGTATAAAGAAATTATTTTTGAGAAAAAAAAAAATTAAGATCAATAAAAAATTCCATTTTTCAAAAAAAAATTCTTCCGTCTTGCAAACAACTTAATTCATTCTAAACATGCGGAAACTAATTTTAAAGTCTATAAATCAATGTTGAAAGATAAATTAAATTTTCTGATAAAATTTTCTGATAATTATTAATTTCTTTATATAAACATTTAGATTCTAACATTCCGCATAGTATTTTTCTCGGTACGGCAAGAAACGAGTAATTTAAATTTTTTTTTGTTTTTTTAAAAATTTTTTTCCATAGACAAACATACCGTTGCCTTTTATTTTATCCACACAAGAATATTTATAGGAACTTTGAATATAAATAAAACGATTTCTCGAAATAAATTATTCTAAACTTCTCGAAAATTTTTCAAAGTCCAATTTTTTTTTTTTTTTATTCAGAAAAATGTCTCTGTAATCTGTATAAACATTGAATGTCTATTAATAATATTTAATCATCGTTAACATTGAATATCTTTGCAGTTATTTCATTTAATGGGGAATTATTAATCCTTCACATAGACTAGAAATTCATTTAACTAATCTTTACACATTTTTTTATTTTATCTCGCACGTTGTTTTTTAATTTCTTCCAAATTTTTTCGTTTTAAACTACAAACATGTTTTTTGTATGTAATTAATTTGTTGCCATAGAAATATTTTACTTCTTTTTTTAAAATATTTTTAGAGAAACATTTTACTTTTTGTATTTAATTTTTTTCTAGAAATATTTTACTTTTTTGTGATTGTATGTTATCAATCTTTTTGTAAACGAAAATTTTTATATTTTCGTCATTAAAAAAGAAGATAAATCAGGAAAAACGTTTTTTTGTTTTTGGATATATGAATTTTCTTTTCGTCAAAATTTCTTGGGAAAAGAAAATATTTTTTCCCTTTTTTCCCTATTCCTTGTTATTTCTACAAAAAAAAAAAAAAATTTCTACAGGTCCAAGTTTTTGAATGTCTTAAAAAGTTTCAAAAAGGGAAAAATTGCCGGAGGAATATTTTTACGCTTCGGATAAAAATGAAAAACGTAACGAACACTTTTAGGAAAAAATACAAATTTTCTGTTAACAAACAAAATTAAATTATTTTGTACCAAAAAATACAAAAGAGAAATTTTTTTCTTTCTTTCTCTTCAAAAGTTCAATTACGAAAAAATAGTAAAGAAAATTATCTAAACCACATATATTTATTATTAATTAACACTTTCATTAAAAATTAATTCATTAAATTATTTTTACTTTAAAAAAAAAAAATTGCACTTCCTGATAAAAAAAATGTTGTTGCTCACAAATCGAAGAATTAAAAAAAGGCAAAAAATAAAAGAAAGGAGAGAATAATTTCTTGTAGTGCACAAGTAATATAACCAATGATTCTAGTAATTTTAAACCCGTGAGAAGATCACGTATATAAAAAAGAAAATTTGTAATACACAAACAAGCATTGCATTTTTCTCCTCGCTTTAACGTCTTACTGAAACTCGTTTAATCCCACTGGGATTAAACGAAAGGGACTTTGTAGCTGACGCATAAAAGTATTCCAATCACGAACAAGCGCGGATAGTGAATACACGAGGAATATTTTACTCGAAGGAAAAAGGATGCTGCAGATGCAAAACTGGAAATAATGAATGGCAAAAACTTGGACTCTGTATCGAAAAAAAAATTCCCCTCCCTCTCAATTTAAATTGTCCAAAATATTACTCTCTCTCTAAAAAAAAAAAAAAAAATATGAAGACAAATTTGCATGCTTTTACGATTATATATTTATAGGAAAATTTAAATATGAATATTAACGTAAATATTAATATAAATATTAATATAAATATTAATATAAATATTAATATCAATATTTATATTAATATAAAAATTGATATAAATATTAGTATAAATATTAATATAAATATTAATATAAATACAATACATAAATATAAATTAAAGAAATGTCACAGTTACGATTTTACAAAATCTTTTTGAATGACATTATGGTGCATTAGCAAAATGGCCAGTGGACAAATTCATCATAATGCCTCTCTCAATTATATTATTTTTTTGTTGTTGCTTCAAAAATACGAAAATTAATTACTCGAGACATTAAATTACAAATCGTAATTGTGACAAATCTTTGATAACAAAAAACAATGCGAAGCACGAAATAAATAATACATAAAACCTTTCAACCATTTTCGAAAAAATATTCACACATCTCAATTACAGAAAAAATCGTTGAAAGTTTCTACAAAAAAAAAAAAAATTCGTTAAATTTACAGTTAAAATTAATTTACAAAATTACGTACAATTTTTTTATACTCCTGGTACTTAAACTCCAGACGCAAAAATACCAAAATAAAGTCAATTTAATTTTCGCTATTCTTATTTCAGTAGAAAAAAAAATGTAATATTTCACTTAAAAGAAATCTTTTTGTTAATTCAAACACTATTGGAGGAGATATTTGAATTTTTTATATTCTTTACTGAAATATAAGAATTTTACAATAGGTTTCCATTTCTATTTGAAAATTCATGTTTTTTTAATAGAAAAACTAAAATTGAAATATTTTTTCTAATTATAAAAAGGTGATAGCGACAAAAAGGAGTAAAATAAAAGAAAAAAAAGAAAAACGAAGAAGGAAAAAATAATTAAAAGGCAATTAAAATTCCTTTAAAAAAAAAAGAAATTTTCCATTTTTGGAACTTCGGTTTCAACTGTAAATTTAACCAATTTTTTTTTTTATCCATCACCACTATCTTTATTCTCGAAAAAGAAAATTTCCGTAAATATTTGATAACTAATATTGTCGTCTTATGTTCAATGATTCGAATTGAAAATAGACGAAATTTTTTTTTTTAACATTTATTCCAATCGTAACCCAGATTTTCATCACAAGTGTAATATTTAGTAAACCTTTGCTTTAAATGGAGTTCATGAATTCTTAAAAATACGACGTGTTTAAAAATATGCCAATCTATATTTCGCAGGCAAAAATTATTATATACTATATAAATATTTTAATGGTTTGACCTGTAAAAATGACAAACCGTCCATTACTTTGATGAACATCAATTTTTCCTCTCTCTCTCTTTATATATTATAAACATATATAGAAAGTGACAAGGTGTTTTTCAATATAACAGTTTTTTTCACCCTTGATGCTCCAAGAGTTATTTATCACATACACACAACAAAAAAAATTTTTTTACGGAGATTAAGATCAATTTGTCAGGAAAATAAAATTTAAAAAATCAACTTGGCCACATTTTTATATAGTGAAAACAATTTTTTTTTTAATTTGCATTTCTTTTTCGATTAAAATTCAATTATTACAAATTGTTTATATATGTTAATTTTTTCTGTACGGGTGGAAAAAAAATTTCTTGTTATTAAATGGAAATTTAATTGCATTCCAACATGCGAGTAATTATATTCAAATTGTTGTAGTGCTTTCTGTATTTTTATTTATTTAATTTCTTTTTTTTCGATATTTTAACTCATTTCTATATATTTATTTATTTCTATATTTTTACTTTTTAATTATTTCTACCTACATTTTTTTTAATTTTTATTTATTTGTATATTTTTTCTTATTTCTTTATTTTTATTTGTTTTTCGATTTTTTTTACCTATTTCTGTATTTTTATTTATTTCTATGTATATTTTAACTTATTTCTGTATTTTTATTTATTTTTACATTTTTATTTTTTAGTTTTATTTATTTGTATATTTTTTTTTATTTCTGCACCTATTTTTATTTGTTTCCATTATTTATTTTTTTAAGTTTGTATTTTTTTTGCGAATTTTTATTAATAAATTTTTATAGGCACTGATCGTCACTTTACAATCACATTTTTAATTACCATTTGGAAATTGGAAATTCATTTTAAAAAGAGAAATTAATTTTAAAAGCAAATTTTTTATTTATACACTGACCGTCACTTTACAATCAGATTTGTAATTAACAGAAATTAATTTCGAAAAGAGAAATTAATTTTAAACAACAAAATTTTCATTTACACTAATCGTCACTTTCAAATCAAATTTTTAATTAATATTTGGATATTAATTTTGGAAAGAGAGAATAAAGAAAATATAAAATCCGATTGATGAACTTCAAATCAAAATTAAAATTTTTAAAAATTATTTTTGGAAAAAAACATTCTTTCCTTTAAAAAAAAAAAGTTTTCAAAAAAATTCGATTTCGAGAAAAAGAACATTTTCTTTTTCTTCAAAAAAAAAAAAATTCAAAAACAACACTTCTGATGAAAATAAAAGTAAATGTTATTTTTCAAAGAGGTAAATACCTCTCAACAATTAATTTTCTTTTACTCGAGAAAAAAGATAGTAAAAAAAGACAATTACCCCGCATTACGGGCTTGAATAAAAAAAAACACAAAAAAACCTTCTAGCGATAGATTTAGCTTAAATTGTGCGTGTGTACTGCCATGGAGTTCGTTTTCTTTTGTGGAATGTGACAACGAAAGACCAGCTTGTGTCAGTCCTGTGTAAATTGTCCCACTGCATCATCCATTTGCAGTGAGGAAAGTCGTCCCCTGGGAAATTCCTGTTAAGGGCTTTACGCTTTACATATACATACATCTATCTGTCTCTCTCACTCTCTGTTCATATATATATATACAGTTTTGTGTGCAACGAACGCACGAGAAATTCCGTAGGTAGGTACGGAAACATCTAAGTTTGCAACAAATTCAAAAAAAAAATAAATAAATAAAATAAAAATAAATTAACAGGAAATAAACAAAAACAATAAATTAATGAAGAAGAAACAAACAAAAACAATAAATAAATGAAAAAGAAATTAACAATAATAATAAATAGCAGTAAGTAAATTGTAGCTCTCGAGAAAACTAGCAATCGGGTAAAAATAAAACGAAAATTTTGTAAAAATAAAAAAGGGCGTTTTAACTTTTTTTTAAGTCCGTTTATTATGCGAATAAAAAATAAAGAAATAAATAAAAATTTATAAAAATAAAGAAATAAATAAAAATCTATAAAAATAAACAAATTAATAAAAATCTATAAAAATAAACAAATTAATAAAAATCTATAAAAATAAACAAATAAATAAAAATCTATAAAAATAAAACGAGTTATAAAAATAATAAAAAAATCTACAGGAATAAAAAGAGTATATAAGAATAATAAAACAATCCATAAAACTAAAAAGAGAATCTATGAAATAAAAAAAATAAAAGAAAATTAATTTATAAAAAAAATTAATTATAAATTAAAACAAAAAAGAATTTACAAAAACAAAAAAAAAATTAACAAAAATAAAAACGACGACAAAAAATTTTCATCTACAAAAAAACAAAATATATAAATTTAAAAAAACAGTTTACAAAAACTCAAAAATAAAAAAACCAGTCTACAAAAATGAAAAAACAGCCAACAAATTAAAGAATAGTCTAAAAAAATTTAAAAAACTAATAAAACTTTCAACAAATTAAAAAATAGTCTAGAAAAATTAAAAAAAACTAATAAAACTTTCAACAAATTAAAAAACATTCTTCAAAAATAAAAAAAATTAAAGATAGTCTACGAAAATAAAATGCCAATAATAAATAATAAAAATAATGAAAAAAACAAAGAAACTAGTCTAAACAAATTAATTTTTGAAGAATTTTTTCTTCAAAAATTAATTTTTAATAATTAATTTTGTAGAAATAATTATTACTAACATTTCTAATCATCAATATTTAAATACTGGAAAAAATTTCAACTCAAAATTTATAATTAACAGTCCATAGTTTTCTTACTAATCAAATTTTCATCAAACCATTTGTAATGAATAAAAAATTTACCTCAAAGATTTTTGTTATTAATAAAAACCTTTAAGATTTATTAGCAAAAAATTTACAAGAAAAATTAAAAAAAGAAAAAGAAAAAAAAATTTCATTATGAATGTTTTTATTAGCAAAACAGTTTCTATGTCAAAGTACTTATTAATAAAAAATAAAAAATTTTCATTAGACTTTCAGTCAAAATAAACAAAATTCCCACCAAAAGGTTGTTATTAAAAAAAAATTCATTAAACAGTTGTTATTTAAAATTTTCACTGAATTTCAAAAGAGAAAAACAATTTTGTTTTTGATGATCATGTTCATAAAAAAAGGAGGAAAAAAAAAGTTATATTGACTTTTATAGTTGCTTGGCTTGGACATTCAAGGATATTTAATTGTTTTGGTTGATGAAAGCGCGACATTGCTTTTAAACGACAATAACGAAAAAAAAATCTCTATATATATATTCACCATTGAAAAATATGAAAAATGAATGAATAACTGGTTTTTTATATCCCAGATTTGAAATCTCGTTCCGAGATCGCATTTACCGCAGCGGGAGCGTCAATTTTAGTCTCAATGTGCGTGACTTTGGGTCATGAAACACTTGTGCAACGTCAAACAGCGCACTGGTATACTCGGCTTTTATTTATTTATTTTTATTTTTTTTTCTCTCTCTCTCTCTCTCCCCACTTTGCAATTCAGTTCAAGAGCAAATGTATATGTATATCTAAACCCATCACACGATCCCAGTAGTGTCGGTTTCTACAAAGAAATCTCAGCTATACGTGACGATTAAAAAGCTATTCGATGCTGCTTTAAAGATAGAATTTCTCACGTTTGAAAATCCCTTTTAATTACAATCCTCAATGTAATAGTAACAAACGCGCTGAAAAAAAAGAATCGTTAAAACAAATTTTTCACTTTAAATTAAATTTTTTCCCAATGAAATTTCCAATTTGAAGAAAATTGCATATGGGTCATTCTCACAATCGGGACACATGACACGTACATTAGATTTTTAAAAATAAATAATAATAATTTTTCAAAATCTTTACGTCCTAATAATAGCATTCATCATGATTTAATCGGATCCTATGAAAAATAAATCGAAAATTTGAAATATTTAAAGATACACGTGTTTATATAGCATAAAAACTCCCCTCCGTTACCGTTCATGAAGTAAGTTTCATTTATAGAAAAGGTATTATATTAATTCTGTAATACAAAAAAATCTTTTGCCCGGTAATATCTACTTATTATTTTATTTCTAATTGAATCATGAAAAATAAAGTAAAATATTTGTTAGTTATTTTTACCTAGAATTAAATTAGTTTTGTGCAGAAATAAAACTCCCCTCCGTTACCGCTCACAAATATAATTATAAAATATAAACAAAAACGATAAAATAGAAATAAATACATCAAAACTCTTTGTAGTGTCAGTATAGTTATGGTTATTGCATAAAATGATGAAACAAAATGAAAACAATTAGTTTTAAAAGAATCTTTAGTTTGTCAGTGTTCATCGACACAATAAAAACTCCCCTCCGTTACCGCAGTAAATTTAGTTTTTAGGACGTAAATAATAATAATTTTTAATAATCTTTAAAACATTGTTTTATTTAAAAACAAAGAAAACAAATGCTGTCATTAATTTATTTATAATATTTATTTTTTTTATATTAGAATCACAACATTTTGAAGCTGTATAATGGAAGAAAACTCCCCTCCGTTACCCATGGTATATTTCCATTACACAGCACGTAAATTACAGACTTTATTAATCATCGGATTCGCCTGAAAATCGTTACTCGGGGGTTTTTAGAGTTGCTGATTACGAATATGATAATAATTTTTGAAAATTCAAAATGGCGGATCCAACATGGCGGACAATTTTTTAAAACATTCATCGGATTTGCTTGAAACTCGTTACTCGGGGGTTTTCGGGGTTGCTGATTACGAATCTCATGTCAGTTTTTGAAAATTCAAAATGGCGGATCCAATATGGCCGACATTTTTTTTAAAAACTGCTCAGATTTGCATAAAATTTGTTACTTGGTGGTTTTCGGGGTCGCTGATTACGAATCTGTTATTAGTTTTTAAAAATTCAAAATGGCGGATCCAACATGGCGGACACTTTTTGAAAAATTCATCGGATTTGCTTGAAACTTGTTATTAGTGGGTTTTCGGGGTCGCTGATTACGAATTTTGGATCAGTTTTAAAAAATTTTAAATGGCGGATCCAATATGGCGGATAATTTGAAGATTGATGCTATTCGATAGAAATTCGTTCCTCAGGGGTTTTTGGGGTCGCTGAATTCAAATTTGATGTTTGTTTTTGAAAATTGCAAATGGCTGATCTAGTATGAATAATTAATTAGATTGGCTTAAAACTTGTCGCTCTGGGGATTTCGGGATTTTGAATTTTCAAAAACTGACATCGGATTCGTAATCAGCAACCCCGAAAACTCCCGAATAACGAGTTTCAAGCATACCCGAAGAATTTTTGAAAAAAGTGTCCACCATATTGGATCCGCCATTTTCAATTTTCAAAAACTATCTTGAAATTCATAATCAGCGACCCCGAAAACCCCCGAGTAACGAGTTTCAAGCAAATCCGTTAAATTTTTGAAGAAAGTGTCTGCCATATTGGATCCACCATTTTGGATTTTGAGAAACTGACATCGGATTCGTAATCGGCGACCCCTAAAACCCCTGAGTAACGAGTTTTAATTAATTTTCATCAATTTTGAAACCCATTTAGCTGCGAGAAATTTTCAACAAAAATTCTGATTAAAAAACATTAATTTTTAATAATAATGTTGATAAAGATTGTAACCACGTAATTTATAGGCTTATTAGGATCCCCCTTTTGCCAAAGGACTAATAATAAAAGTGAATTTTCAACTTTTTTTAAAATGAAATTTCAATTCTGAATTTGTTCATTTCTAGAGATTGACCCATATATTTTATGGCAATTGAACGGAAAATATATTTTACAAAAGAAGAACTAAAAAATGTTGAGTTTAAATAAAAAAAAAAAATTTTTTATTATAAAAAATATAATACACAAGTAATTGTTCATTGGAATCAAATAAATTTTTTCCCTTTCGAAAAAAAAAATAATTCTAAACTATGACGGTAAAAAATATAAAAACAAAACTTCACTGAAATCGTTTTGAACCCGCCGTTACAAGAAAAAAAAATGAAAAAAATATTATTCCCTCTTTGAAAATATTCCCAACTATTAATATGCGAAAATATATTTAATTTCGTTTTTGAAAAAACAAAAAAATTACAAACAAACAAAGGATTTTTTTCTCACAAAGTATGTTAAATTCATTTTTTTCTATATACAAAATATCGGATTTCCTTTTTTTGCCTCGTGCAACAGAATGCATTGTAAAAAAACAGAATTATAAAATTTTTTCCACCAGTATAAACACGTGCGTTTACGTGAATATTCATGTGTAAAGAAAAAAATTTCAATTTTTTTGGATGCGAAAAAAAAATTTTTTTTTCTTCCTCAAACAACAATAAATTGTGTATGTACTTTTTGAGCTTGAAAAAAAATAATATCTTTTCTTGTCCAAAGTAAACTATTTTTCTCAACATTTCGTATGAGTGATAATGACACATGTGTCTACAACAGGGAAACAAGTGAAGATTTGTTTTCCAAGGGAGGTGGTGCAAAAAAAAATACACGCGAAATTCACGGGGTAATTTCCTCTTAAGTCGCATAAATATTCGGATGGAATTTATTTATAGACAGAAATTATAGCAGTGTTTCGAAAATTCTTGGGAACGAATTTTTATCTAATTGTTTCTTAGTTTATTTTTATTTTTATTTACTAAATTTTCATTTATTGGCAAATGTTTATTAAAATAAAATTTTTATAACAAGAAATTTTTACTAGAAAAAGTTTTCAGCTAAGCATATTTTCAGTGAAAAAAATTATTATTAAACAAAATTTTCAACGCAGAACATTTTATTGAACAAAATTTTCAGCGAAGAAAATTCGTAATAAACAAAATTTTCAACAAAGGAAATTTTTATTTAGACAAAATTTTCATCTGAGAATATTTTCAGTAAAGCAAACTTTTAGCTAACAAAATTTTCAGCTGAGAATAGTTTTTTAACAAAGAAAAGTTTCAGATGAGAATTTTTTCAGCAAAGAAAACTTTTATTAGACAAAATTTTCAGCTGAGAATATTTTCACTGAAGAAAACTTTTAATTAACAAAATTTTCAGCTGAGAATATTTTTAACAAAGAAAAGTTTCAGATGAGAATTTTTTCAGCAAAAAAAATTTTTTTTATAGACAAAATTTTCAGCTGATAATATTTTTAACAAAGAAAATTTTTATTACACAAAATTTTCAACTAAATATTCTCAAAAAAGAAAATTTTCAGCAATGAAAATGTTTGTTTGACAAAATTTTCAGCTGAGAAACTTTTCAGCAAAGAACATTTTCAGTTGAGAATATTTTTAGCAAAGAAAATTTTTATTACAACAAAATTTTCATCAATGAAAAAGTTTAGTAAACAAAATCTTCAGCAGAGTCTCAATTTTGCCGTAAAAAAGCATTTCATCAAAGAAAATTTTCATTAAATATAATTTACATCAAGAAAAAAATGTTAATAAACAAAATTCTTCATAAAGAAAATTTCCAGTAAACAAAATTCTTACCAAAAAAAATGTAATATAAAAATTTTTGAATTCCTCCAGTAAAATAAAAGTAATAAAAAAAATTCAAATATTTAAAGTAGAAAAATCATCAAAAAAAAATTATAAATATAAAAATTTGCCACAGTATTAAGTTCACAAACTGAATTCGATCTCAAAAAAAAAAAAATTCGTTTCACTGAAAATTGCAACTAATGAGTTCTAGAAAATATTTATGTATCTCTTTTTCTCTCTCTCTCTCTCTCTCTCTTCTTTCTCTTTAAAGGAAAAATATTTTTAAAGAGCTTTTATATACCTTTTCGTTAATGGCACTTTGCTAATCGAGATTACTTGCGGAACAGGTGGAAAAAAAAGAAGGATTACGAATTGAAAAAGTTGAAAAAAAATTTTTTTTTTTTTCCTCAACGCGTTAATCCTCAAAACCGATGGTTTTAATAATACTTGAATAATTCTTCTGAATTTATTCCCAGAATCCCTGACGTTACCTTTTGATTTATCAAAATCCCCCTTCTTTTTCACATTCTCTTCATTCAACAGCAGTGTCCAATTAGTAATCGCAGTTTATTACGTAGAGCGAAAATAACAAAATTTATACGTTGATAGGGGGAAGGGGAGGGGGGGGGGGTTGAAATAATTTGTGCAAAATATTTTCCGTCCCTCTCCCTCTTTACTTTTTAAATTGTAAGTAGGTAAAGTGCGTGTTGGTTGGCATGTCAACGACGCGTCCATCCGAGACAACTCATCGAGCAATGATTTACAAGCATTTTCCAACTCGTTTCCCCCCATCAGACTCGTTTTATATACATATATATGTATATAGTCGTCGACGACGATAATTCCGCACGCACAAAAGATTTTAAAGCCCTGGCTCTGGCTAAAGCATCATACAGGGGGTGATAATTCTGTTTACGAGGGTCACTGTCAATTCAATAATCATGACGCATTACTTGGCGCGCACATTTTAACTCTGAAAATCCTTTGCAATAATAGTACGATAATAAAAACAAAAAAAAAAATTTTTTTTTTGTATAAAATTTCCATCGTAAATTAATCATGATTACCGAACGAGACAAAAAGAGTAAAATAAAAATTATTGCACTTCATTTAAAAATAAATAAATAAGAAAAATGTTTTTCAACTTAACTGGAGAGAAAAAAAAATACAAATAATAATAAATAATAAATAATAATAATAATAATAATAATAATAATAATAATAAATTATTTATTACTTTATTCATATCGGACATTTATTAATTAATATATTTAATCAGTTATTTATTCATTCGGGACATTTATTAATTTATTTCGTTATTTTCTTATTTCTTCATTAATTCACACTTCGTTCTTAACTTATTTATCTTTCTTTATTTCCAATTAAAAATAAAAAAAATAGAATTTTTAAAATATAATTATTATAATTTTCTATTTGTAATCCACTTTCTATTTCTATTTTTTAAATAAATATTTTTAAAAGAAACTCGTAAAGTAATATAAAGTATATATATAAATAGTCAACTAGTGTTCCTTATGTGTCCCCCCTTAACATATGCGTCAAGAAAATAAAATAGAAAAACTTTTTGATAAATATTTAATAAAATATTTTCGTAAATTAATAGAAAATAATAAATAAGAATTTGTCAAATAAATATAATAAATAACAATTTGCAGAGTTTTTCGATAAATATTTAATAAAAGATTCTCGTGTGTGAAAGTAAAAAAAAATATAATATAATAATTGCCAAATAACATAAAATTTAATGAAATTAAATTTTAGAAAATAAAATAAATAACAATAATTAATAATTAGGAAATAAAATATAATAAAAGTGAAAAAATTAGAAAATAAGATAATATAAAAGTTACCAAATAAAATAAAAATAAAAAACTTAAGAAATAAAATAAAACTTACAAGTTATAAAATAAAAAATTAAGGATATAAAATAAAAGTTACAAGTAAAAAAAAAATAAAAAAAATTTAAGATATAAAATAAAAGTTACTAAATAAAATAAAAATAAAACACTTACAAAATTAAATAAAGATCCGCCAAATGTAAAAAGAATACAAAAATTAGAAAGTAAAATAAAAAGTTTAAGATATAAAATAAAAGTTACAAAATAAAATAAAAATAAAACAATTAGAAAATAAAATATATAATATAGAAAATAAAATACTAATAAAAGTTATAAAATAAGAGTTACAAAATAAAACCATTAGAAAAAAATACCAAATAAAAAATTAACATCTTGTAAATTTTATACAAGATGTTATAAAAATGATAAAATAATAATAAAAGTAAAAATTATCGAAATACATGCAATAAGCATACTACCAAAAATAAAGAGAACTGCTCCAATTTTACAACAAAGGAAATATAAATATTTCATATCAATTTATCAATGTATAATTATTAAAGTATTTTACAATTTCAATCTCTATTTTTTTTCTTTTTTTTTGATAAATATTAAAAAAGACAGCAAGATAATAAGAATTGCATTTTTTAAATTTCATATATATTACATTTAAACTCATTTATATGCAAATTTAACACAAAAACAAAGTTAATATTTAACTCTCGTAACGATTTTAACATATTTTTTCGTATATTCGTTTCGTCAATTTTAATTAAAAACATTTTTTTCCTGCTTTTTCCCAAACATTTTAATTAATATTTCACAAAAAAAAAAAATATTCCGATTTTAAAAATATTTCATTTAGTATTTTAATTACATTGTTTCGCAAAATTTATATTTTATAAACACTTTAATTAAAATATTTTGTTATAAAAATAATGAATAAATATTTTCATTATTATTTATTAAAATAAATCAAATTTTATGAATTAAAATATTTTCTATATTTGAAATTATTATTAAATATTTCACTTTACGATTTTGTTTCCTAAAGGATTTAATTACTTTTGAAAAAAATTATTTTTTATATAAAAAAGAGGGTAAATCTCGTTTACTTTTACAATAAATAATTAAATAAATAAATATGAAAAGTTGAAGAAAAAAAATTTTAAAAATGCGAAGATATTAAAAAAATTAATTAACAGATAATTTCCCACTTATTCTATACACTTTTTTAGTAAAAAATAATATACGAATACGAATTGCAAAAAAAAAATGCAAAATCGATACAAAGCGATTAAAAAAATTAATAAAACTTCCTAATTACTATATTTAACATTTCTTTTTCGGGAAAAAAAAAATAATTAAGTACGAATATTAACGTCCGGTGTTTACAAATTTGTTTTTCTCTCCTCTTTTTCCTGCCAGACATGAAAAGGGTTAGGGAAATGCACTTGCAAAATGCGAGGGGTGCTTATACATATATTTACACATAAAATCAATAAAAATCCGTCAACTGTTTACAAAAATATTTTTTCTACTTTCGAAATAAAATGATAATAATTCGTGCGAAATATACAATTTTCAAAATTGACGTTGAGCAAAATAAAAAAGAAAAACTAAATGAATGAATAAACGTGAATGTGGAAAAAAAAGTAGCGAAAAAAATGTAAAGTAAATCTTTGTGTTTGATTTTGAAATATGACAGTTTTAATCATTCACATCCTATTTATATGGGAAATATAGGAATGGGTAATGTTTTTGCTTTATGAATATAACTCACCCTTCAACGGTAAACCTTTCATTGCCAGAAATGCAAATCCCTCAATGTACACACATGCGGTATTTGCGTACTTATATTGAAATTCGAAAACAAAATTAAACTCGAATTTAATCACTTACTTGAAATTTTAGCTAATCTGTAACAGACGCTTTACTTCTGCTTTTTTTTTAAAATACAAAATAATATTAATAATAATTTACAGTTAATTAAGCACTTCATAAATATTATTATGATAATTATTACTAATTAATAGAATTATAATTCATATTAAAATTAATTAATTAATAGTAATTATAATTAACGATATTATTATTTATATTAAATTATAATTATATTTAATTAATTATTTTTTATTTAATTACTATTAATTATTAATAATAATTGATAAATATTAATAATATTTTTATTACAATATTCTTTTTAATAACTTTCTACTAACGAAAAAATTATCTCGCACTCTAAAATCTAATTTCACGCAAGTTTTTTTTATTCTTCAAAAGAAACACAATTCTTTTCTCTTAAATAAAATTTTTTTCTCTTTATATTTTTTTTCACCGCATATAAATCTTTTTTTCTCTATATAAAAATTTTTTTCTATAAAATTTTATTTTTCTACATAAATAAAATGTTGGGATTCGTTTCGAAATTCAAAATTGGCTACTTGTTTCAAATGTCTAGCTGTGCTTTTGTCTCAAACTGTTATTATCACCCACTGTTGCTAACCTCAAGTCCTATTGTTAATCCTTTATGTCACGCTTCTCAAAGACAAAGTCGAATTACGACGATTATTTCTTTAATGAAGACAAAACTTTCAAGTCGCTATGTATAACTGCAATGCAATAATATAATTTTAAAACCTGCCGTCCGCAAAGATTGAATCATAAAAAGATTTTCACGGGAGTTTCGCTTAAATTATTCCCAGTAACTCGATATTATTATATTTTTTTTATTATCCACTATATTTTTTTAACAGTAAAAAAAATACAAATAAAGAATAAAAGGAAATATAAAAGTTTTCCGTGACAGTTAAAATACTTTTTTTTAAATAAATTTTTCTTTACGAATAAAGTGTAGAAAAATAATTTTTGAACTAAAAATTAGGAGAATAAAATAATTTTTGAATTGAAAATTAAAAGAACAAAATAATTTTTGAACTAAAAAGTATAAAAAATAAAATATTTCTTGAATTAAAAATCCTGTAAATTAAGAAAATATTTCTTACACTAAAAATTAAAATAAACAAAACAGAAAAATATTGTTCACACTAAAAATGTTTAAACGTAAACTTTTTTCAGTTCCAAAATTTTAAAAAATAATTTCAGAAAATATTTTTTAACTTCAAATAAAAAACTGAGTGTATATTTCCCAAAAATAAAAATTATCCAAAAAGAAAAAAAGGGCTAAACATTTATTAAAAATAAAAAAATAATTTTTAAACCCAAAAGTAAAAAAAAACTAAGAAAATATTTTCCAAACTATAAAAATTTAAAACAAAAAAATAAACTGAGAAAATAGAGTTTTCCAAATAGTACCATTATACAGAATGCAATAAATTAAGTCCGGGGAAAATGGCAATTTTTTTTCCGCGTTTTGTTGAAAGCTTTTTCTTTCTTTTTTTTTTTTTTTTGTTCTTGTCACGCGAGATTTATTACTGTATCATTCCACGCTGAAATAGAATTCTGAAAAAAAATCCGGAGATTTCATGGGGAATGTATTTCTTTTTCACGTTGCGGTCGCAGGTGCAACGGGCACCGGTTTTGTACAGTGGAAGTAAGGAGCGATGTTTTCGAGGAGGACCCATGTCCCGGGACAGGAAAATACATCGAGGTGCAATATCACTGTCTAGGTTGGTTTATGTTCCTTCATTTAATACAAAAAACAGAAAAATAATGCAATACAAAAAAAAACAATAAAAAAAAGTAAAACAATTAAAAATAATAAAAAAAAAAATTCCAAATATGTAGATGTACCTTTAAAATAAATTTAATTAATTAATAGGTAAATTAATTAATTAATAGGTATATAAATTAATTAATAGGTAAATAAATTAATTAATAGGTAAATAAATTAATTAATAGGTAAATAAATTAATTATTACGTAAATAAATTAATTAATAGGTAAATTAATTAATTATTAGGTAAATAAATTAATTAATAGGTAAATAAATTAATTAATAGGTAAATAAATTAATTAATAGGTAAATAAATTAATTATTAGGTAAATAAATAAAAATAATTGAAAAAAAGAAAATAATGGAAAGAAACAAAAGAAATGAAAACAAAAAAATATAACCATAACAAAAAAGAAATTAAAAAGACAACCAAGGTAATTAAAAAACAAAAAAGGTGATTAAAAAACGAAAAGGGTAATTAAAAAAACGAAAAAAGTAATAAAAAACGAAAAAGTAATAAAAAAAACAAAAAAATATGAAAGAAATGAAAAAATACGAAACAAAAAATAGAGGAAAAAGATACCCCTGGAAATAATTATTAAATTCAAAAGGTTTCGATTTAATACAAAATGTAAATAAATTATTATTTAATAAATAATTTATTAATTTACATTACTACCTACTCAATATTAATATTATTTTTCAAAAAAAAATATTAATTAATTATTGAACAGTTTTTCAAAAAAATAAAAAAGTTTACGTCCAAGTGGTAGTAAATTATTTTATAATTTATAATAATAAATTACTTACATATTTATTTGTAGACCTTAATAATAAAGGTCCTAATAAAGGACCTTAATAATAAATATTATTAATATTTCGATTATTTTCTAATACAAATAAATATATTTGCAAATAATTATTTCAACAGTTTTTGTGGGAATTAAAATTTCTTCCCAGATAGAAATAAATTGTTTTATAATTAATATTCTATAATCCGTAATATTAATTTATTTACGTTTATTTAATAAATATTTTCAATATCATTTAATTACAATGTTAGTCATGAATATATAATTTGCAAACAATTATGAAGTAATTATTAATATTAATAATAAATAAAAAAATTTGCAAATAATGAGTAAATAATAATTATTAATATTGAATAAATAATTTGTAAATAATTGGCAAATAATAATTATTATTTATTATCAATAATAATTTTATTTATTTATACCAACTTTTAATTAATTATCCTCTTTCGAAAATTGATCAGTTATTATTCATCATCTACTATGAAGATCTTTTAATTCAGTTCCTAATATTCACAAAAAAAATAAAACAAATAATAAATTAGATAATTGCAAATAATGATTAAAAAACAACAGTTTTGCAAGAAGTAAAAGAAAAAAAAAGAAAGAGAAAAATATCGCGCAAAAAGGGTGAAATTTACGGGTCGACATGAAAAAAAAAATAAATATAAAAAACGAGGTGAGAGAAATGGAGTGAAACTTGAAATTTCTGGTTTGCTCGAGAAATCCTGATTACGATGTAGCGAGTTATTCGCAGTAATATGGCGTTTGAAATGGGCACTCATCGTCGGATGCCCCTACGGCAGGAAATCAATCGACAAAATGGGAGAGCGAGCGAGCGAGGGAGGGAGAGAGAGAGAGAGAAATATAGCTCCCACGACTCTCCCTGAAGGCAATGATAATAACCACGGTTTACGGTAGGCTGAGCGTCGATACGTGGACCGCTTTTCAAACGATCCTTCGTCACTCGGACGTCCCCGATCTTTCAAGGGTTGGTTAGACAGTTTCCTTCTCTCGTTCCCAAGTTTCTGCCAAGTCCATTCTCGGGTCCGAATGATAGAGGGTGCGCACCTACTATCCTCGATGGACTGACTTTTCATCGACTTGATTAAAATTAAACGCGATCGGCAAGTCGAGTGTGCGTCTATATACACTCGTCTTCTTGCCGATCGCGTTTATCGCGAGAGAGAGAGAGAGAGAGAGAAAGAAAAAAATAAAGAGAGAGAGAGAAACAGTTAGAGAGAAAATACTCAACAAAAGTCGTGACTTGCCTTCTGGCCAACAACCGAAAAAAAAATTCCAAGACAAAAGAAAAACCTCATCAATGGCAGTACACGTGCAAATAAACGTTATAAATTTTTTTCTCGATAATTAAATTGTTCCGTATTGGCAATCTTTCGAACAGGTGTAATCAACAGCAGAATTGCAGTATCATGGCATCGACTTTACAGTTCGGAGATCCGTGTCCTAACACCCTTAAATACCTCGAGGCTCATTATCAATGCGTTTCTGGTAAGTAAATTTTCGTTTTTTCGCCGATATTATTACAAATGGTCCATGGAATTATTAATTATCCGCATGGAAATTCGATTTTTAATCGTACATAATCGATGTGAGGAAAAAAAAACTGTGAATGTAAGTAGAAACGCCTATATACAACTCCAAAGTATTCGATTGGCTCGTTTTCAAGGTCACGAGACGGCGATTGGTCGTTTTGTAACCTTGAAAAATCAGCCAATCGAAAGAGTGAAAGTGGGCGTGGCCTTTGCATAAGGTGACGATAATTATTTGTCATAAAACATTCGGTCTTCGGTGAGTAAAATTTAAATCAGATCGAGAAAAAAGAAAATATTTTTTATTTTTAGTTATTATTATTGATTCTTTTATTCGAAAAAAATATGTTCTTTTTATTTATCAAATACTAGTAAAAAGAAAATTAAAGAAAAAATGCAAGGATTGTTATTAATTTATTTTCCAAATTGTGAACTTATTTTTGAAATTTGAATGATGGATTAAAAAATAATTTTACAATATTACTAACAAAAAGTACGTTTTTTATTTTTAAATTGCGGTCAGCAATTTTGAAAAAAGTATTTTCATTGTCGAAATTTGTATTCCCTCTGACTGCAATAAAAAAAGAATAAAAAAAGTAAATATTAAACATTCAGAAATTTTTAAAACTTATTTCTTGGTACGTGACGCAATATTATTTTTAATAAAATTTATAATACGAAAGTTTTGAACGTGAATAAAATGTTTATGCAGAAAAAGAGAAATAAATAAGATGAAAAGAATGGAATAATAGAATAAAAAGAATTTTAGAATGAACTAAATAAAATTAGAACTTTATCGACAGAAATATTTCTAATCCAAAGAAGAAATAAATAAAATTATTAATTTAGGGATAAAAAAATTATGATTTAAAGAAAAAAATATTAAAATCAGAACAAAAAATTCAAAGTTGTAGACGAAGTAAATTAATTTAGAACTTTATGGACAAAAAGTTGGAAGTATTTATAACTTCAGGGACAAAAATATTTCTAATTAAAAAAAAATAGAATTAGAATTTTTTGAATAAAAAAATTTTTATTTTTAAGAAGAAATAATTTGAAACTTTAGGGACAATGAAATAATTTGAAGAAGAAATAAAAATTAATTTAGAACTTTAGGGACAAAAAGTTGGAAGTATTTATAACTTCAGGGACAAACAAAAAATTTGAAAGAGAAATAAATTAATTTAGAACTTTAGGGACAAAAAATTTAGAAGTATTTATAACTTCAGGGACAGAAATATTTCTAATTAAAGAAAAAAATAGAATTAGAATTTTTTGAATTAAAAAAATTTTAATTTTGAAGAAGAAATAATTATAAACTTTAGGGACAATAAAATAATTTGAAGAAGAAATAAAAATTAATTTAGAACTTTAGGGACAAAAAATTTATTAGTTTTTGTAACTTCAGGGACAGAAATAATTATAATTAATAAAAAAAATGTAATTATAAATTTTTAATTTTTTTTTAATTTAAAAAAAAAATTTAATTTTGAAGAAGAAATAAATAGAAACTTAGGGACAATAAAATAATTTGAAGAAAAAGTAAAGTAATTTATAACTTTAGGGACAAAAAATGTAGAGGTATTTATAACTTCAGGGACAGAAATATTTTTAATTAAAGACAAAAATGGAATTAAAAATTTAGGGACAAAAAAATAATTTTGAAAGAGAAATAAATTAATTTAGAACTTTAGGGACAAAAAATGTAGAGGTATTTATAGCTTCAGGGACAGAAATATTTCTAATTAAAGAAAAAAATAGAATTAGAATTTTACGTACAAAAAAATAATTTGAAGAAGAAATAAATTAATTTAGAACTTTAGGGAAAAAATACAATTAAATGATGTAAATAAAATTAGAATTTCAAAAACAGAAATATTTTTACTCAAAAGAGGAGTAAATAAAATAATTTTCCAGAAAATTAGATTAAAATAAAATAAATATTTGTTTAAAAATTAAAAAATAAACCTCGTAGCACTGCAAGAAGAAATAATAATTTTTTTTCAAAAATTCATATACACTCTTCACTAGGAATAAATTACACTCGTTTAATGAAACCGAAAAAGTGAAGAAGTTTGTTTTATTAAAAAAAAAGAAAAAAAAGGAAAACGAATAGTATACCTTAATTAAAAAACCACTTGGAACTCCTACAATCTTTTTAAGTAACCTGTGTTGATTTTTTCATTTTACAAGAATGAAAAACAAGAACCATTTTACATTCTTTTGCATAATATTAGGGGAACATAGTCTAGGTCGGCCACCTTTTTGACTTTTGTTTATAACTTTTTTTTAAAAATGAATTTGGACAATTGAAGTATATGGTTGGAAAGTCCTGTTTAATAGGAACATTTTTTCTGTACAAAGTAAATTGACAGGTTTAAAAATGAAAAAGTTATAAAGATTTAAAAAAAAAAAAATTTGTAGTCCAGGTTGGCCATTACAGTCAAGGTCGGCCATGTTTAAAATTCAAAGGGCATTAATCGTTAAAAAATAAAATAACATGTTTGGAGTTACGGAAAATTGATTCTTTATTGTTTACAGTTTGTAACTTAATGAAATAACAAAATAATAACAATAAACAATATAAAAAAATAAATATAAATAAAAAAAAGTTTTGCACTAAAATATTAATAAAATTAAATAAAAATATTAATAAGATGATCAATTATATTATGAGTTATACAGAATTGCAGTTTTTGCAAATGAAGTAGCTCGTCCTCAACTTTGCGCATTTTAAACACATAGTGGCCGACCTTGACAGTAAGTAACATTACCGAATTGTTGTAACCATAAAGAAATACGTTTCGGGATTCGATTTTTTACTTTGTTTTTCTTTCAACCATGAGTCCCACAAATTTTCTGCATACTTGCCTTGACGATTCAATTTGTTTTTTATCTTTTATTAATGGTTTTTCACATTATGCACAAAACTTTTTTTGAGCTTTTTTTGTACCGACGTCACAGAAAACACAATTTTCGATTTTCCGAAAATGTAATTGAACAAAAAGTTAGGTTTCACTAAGACAAGCTTCGACAAAAATGCGCGTAGGTGGCGCTAGTGAACTTGACAAAAAAACGCGAGTGGCCTACCTAGACAGTAGGCCAACCTTGACTACATTCCCCTAATATTTAATTTAATTATATACTATTTAACAGCTGTTACTCTACTTGTACTGCGCTTTGAAAATTTGCCAAGAATATTAAGAAATACCGCCAGCAGAAATAATAATTTTTATTAAAAAATAAAACGACGCATTCTCTAAAAAGAATTCATTATACTAAAAATTTTGCAACTGACTAAAAGCAAAAAAATTCATTTAATCAAATTTCCAATTTTTTTTCTCTATTAAAATAAAAAAAAATACTTCATCGAATTTTTGCACTAAAAAAAGAATAATAAACAAAAATTCCTCCGCTATATACAAAATTCCATTATTCAATATAAATTCTCCGCTTTTTAAAAAACAATTCGGTCATGAATTTTATACTATAACAGAAAGAAGAAATTGGAGGGAAAAAAATGTACGTAAAAATAGTGATAAAAATGTTTCTTCTTTAACATGGAAAATATAAAATTTATATATCAAAACTTAAAAACGATTTTTTTTTCAACGCAGACTTGTATATTATATGGGGTTATTATTCGCGTACAAGGATCGAACTTGCTGTGCGTTTGAACTCTGACGTACTTGTCGCGATAAGGATTTCATTACGAGGAGCGATAACGATCTCATTTCATGCGCCACTGACTATAATGCATAGACGATGATGGAGAACAAACGCGTCGCTCCATTACAAGTTACTTGACTCACGTACACATGTAAAAATTGGTTTTTTTTTCCAAGTGGAAAGAGTCCACTTTAGTAAGCCCAGATTTTTATTTTCTTTTTATCGTCTTATTATTATTATTTCCTTTTTAATTACAATTCCACTATAATGAATCTATTTAAATCAAAAGAAGAAATAAAAAAAACAAAATCGTCGACAATATCGTGCAAGTCAATCTTTATATAGTCAGGAAAATTGTTTTCTTGTACCTGCAGCGGAGGGAAAATAAAAAACACACCGAAGAAGGATTTAAAAAATGGAGAAATTAAAAAAAAAAAAAGTAAAAGAGGATAGAAAATACAAAAAAATAAAAGAGGATAAATAATGGATAGAAAATTAAAAAAAAAAATCAAAGAGGATAAAAAAGGGATAGAAAATTTAAAAAATAAAGAAAAATAAAAGAGGATAGAAAAGTTTGAAAAAAAACTATCAAGAAAGCAAAAGAGAAAAAAAGGATAAAAAAGAATTTAAAAAATAAGAAAAGGATTAAAAACAGTATTATACAGATAATATTTACTAAACAATCCTCTTTCGCAAATTGATTCATTATTATTCATCATCTACTATGAAGATCTTTTAGTAAAATTCCTAATATTCTCGAAACACAAGAATCAAATCTAAATAAAGAGAAATCGAAAATTTCTTAGTCAGAATGTGACGAATACAATTTTCAATGGTACTGCATATTAATAGCAAAAATCCAAATAAAATTATATCAAATAAATTATTATCATTATCAATAAAATTAAAACAAGAAATGGAAAACAATTTCATGAAATTTTAATTAATTCCAAATTAGCATTTTAGATAATTACAAAAGATAAATGTGCTCAATTTATTCAAAATTATAAAATAGATTCAATAATTCAATTCAAAAATTACAAACACAAAATTCATTATAGATTTATGAAAATAAAGTCCATTATAATTTTGAAAAGGAAATATTCAGCCTTATAAAAGTTCTATTTTTCAGAAATGTTTTAATTAACAGGAAATTTAATTAAATTTAATTTAGATATGATTTATTAGCTTAATTAATTAATAATAAAATTAAACTGATTTAATTAGAAAAAGGAAGTTTAAGAATAAATATTTTTTTTGTCTTTTAATATTAAAATTTCATGAAAATTTCCATAGCTTTGTTTTTTTTATATATGAATGATATCGATTGTGTAAATTTTGGTATTTTCGATTTTTTTATTAAATAATAATTTTCAATTATATTCACAGCATCAACGACTACAACCACGTCACGTCCTAGTCCACCCTGGTTGTTAACGTCTCAGCCCAGTGTTTGGAGTACAGTTAAGGCAACAGTCCGATCACCCTCGAGGATTACAACACCAGCTGCTCAACAGCCTCCCCAACACTCAGTACCATCCACCACCCCTTCAATAACAACTCTACCGAGGTCAGCTATGTTCATAATATACTTGAAAAAAAATTAACCATAACTAATGACTATCAACGATATAATTGCTGTGTTATTTTTATTATTATTTTTTACTATTTTCTTTTTTTATTGTTTTCCTTATTTTTACTAATTTCATTTTTTTTTACTATTACTATTTTTTTTAATATTTTCGTTTTTACTATTATCATGATATTTTATTATTAATTATTTTTTACTATTTCTGTTTCTTGCTACATTGGTTATTTTTACTTATTTTTTTATTTTTTTACTATTTTTGTTTTTACTATTTCCGTTATTTTACTATTTTCGGTTTTTACTACTTTCGTTATTTTTACTATTTTTGTTTTTACTATTATTTTTTACTAATTCTATATTTTGTTACTTTCGTTATTATTACTATTTTCTTTTTTTATTGTTTTCTTTATTTTTACTAATTTCATTATTTTTTACTAGTACTACTTTTTTTTACTATTTTCGTTTTTTACTATTTCTGTTATTTTTACTATTTGTAGTTTTTAATACTTTAGTGATTTTTACTGTTTTTGTCTTTACTATTATTATTTTTTACTATTTCTTTTTTTGCTACTTTCGTTATTTTGACTATTTTTAAAATTTTTTTTAATATTTTGGATATTTTTTACTATTTTTGTTATTTTTACTATTTTTGGATTTTACAGTTTTACTACTTCCGTTATTTTTACTATTTTTGGTTTTTACTACTTTCGTTATTTTTACTATTTTTGTTTTTACTATTATTATTTTTTACTATTTCTATTTTTTGCTACTTTCGTTATTTTTACTATTTTATTTTTGTATTGTTTTCCATATTTTTACTAATTTCATTATTTTTTACTATTAATATTTTTTTTACTATTTTCGTTTTTACTAATATCATGATTTTTTACTAATAATTATTTTTTACTATTTTTGTTTCTTGCTACTTTCGATATTTTTACTAATTTTTTTTGTTTTTTTACTATTTTCAATTTTTACTATTTCTGTTATTTTACTATTTTTGATTTTTACTACTTTCGTTATTTTTACTATTTTTGTTTTTACTATTATTATTTTTTACTATTTCTATTTTTTGCTACTTTCGTTATTTTTTTTATATTTTCGATATTTTTTACTATTTCCGTTAATTTTACTATTTTTGGCTTTTACTACTTTCGTTATTTTTGCTATTTTTTTAATTTTTTTAATATTTTCGATATTTTTACTATTTCCGTTATATTTACTATTTGTGGTTTTTACATTTTACTACTTCAGTGATTTTTACTATTTTTTTCTTTACTATTATTTGTTTCTATTATTTTTTTTTATACTTTCGTTATTTTTAAAATTTTAAAAATTTTTTAAAAATATTTTGGACATTGTTTACTATTTCTGTTATTTTTACTATTTTTGGTTTTCACTACTTTCGTTATTTTTACTATTTTTGTCTTTACTATTATTATTTTTTACTAATTCTATTTTTTGTTACTATCGTTAATTTTTAATATTATTTTTAATATTTTCTACATTTTTTACTACTTCCTTTATTTTTACTATTTTTAATTTTTACTACTTTCGTTATTTTTACTATTTTCGTTATTTTGTAGTATTAATATTTTTTACTTTTTTCGTTTATACTATTATTATTTTTTAATATTTTCGTTCTTTACTACTTTCGTTATTTTTACTATTATTATTTTTACTATTTTCATGCTTTTTTGCTTTTATTATTTTTAATATTTCTGTTTGTTTCTACTTTCGTTATTTTTACTATTTTCTTAATTTTGTTTTACTATTTTCGTTATTTTTTGACTATCCTCGTTTTTCCTATTTCCGTTCTTTTTACTATTTTTAATTTTTATTACAATTTTTATTTATTTTTTTATTTATTATAATAGAAATAAATAAATAAATAATTAATTCTTTGCTATTTTCGTTATTTTTACTATTTTTTTACTATTTTAATTTTTAACTGTTTTTTTAATATTAAAATTAAAAGGATCACAGTGATTTTTTCACGTAGTATTAGTTAAAAAAGGTAATTTTAATTTTTAAAAAGGGAATTTAGTTTAAAAATTAAAAAAGATCCATAAAAATATTGCGGAGGTAATATTTCTCGTTGAATAAACAAATAAGAATTTTTAAATAATTTCTTCAATAATTATATTTTTCTTATAATATATAATTAAATATATTTCGATATATATTTACTTACGAAATAGTCTCGACAGGAAACATTGTTTAACTCACCTGAAACACAAAGAAAAGAACACATTTTATAATAGAATTATTATCAAAAAAAAAAAAAATTAAATTAAGACAAATAATAATTTTTAAATATTAAATAATACTATAGTAAATTAATTAATTAATTTTAATTTGTGCTTTTTTTAATTGCAGTCCCACGTCGACGAGACTCGGTAGTGATGTAAAAGTCGACAAGAATGAGGACCTGATTCGTCCTGCCAGCGATTTTGAATCAGTCGATTTGCCTGTCGAACAGGAAACAACGCAAGCAACGACAACGTCAATGTTTGTCTCAATGCGAACTAGTCGTAGGACAACTGGTAATTATCCTTTCATCAAAATTATTCACTATTTTACAAAAAAAAAAAAAATATTTCCTCTTTTTACAATTTTTACACTCTCAGCACGTGAAAGAATTTTTTTTTATTTTTAAAAACCGCAGGTATTATTTATTTCATTTTTAATACAATGCATAAAATTATATTCCGTTCAATAAAATAAATTGAACGGAAATAATGAATATTTTTTAATTTAAATTCAAAAATTCAAAAATACAAATTAATTTAAAAATAATTACATTGTGAAAATATGAAAATTGTGATAATAAACGAAAATGGTAAAGTTTGCAAATTTCAATAAGAGGAGAAATTATGCACTCGGGGAAAGAGTCTTTGGAGTAAAAAAAAAACCTTCTAATAAAAAGTAATTTTTTCCGTATATGTAATTTTAAAGTTGACGGATACCAGACAAGTGAGTTACATGAGTTTTTATTATCTTCTTTTTCTTTTTTTTTGCCAAGAAGAAGAAAAAGGGTTTTAGCTATGAAAGAATTGTATGAATAGTAAAACGCAGCCACATTAGTGGAATCTAGTTTCTTTTTTGAAGTCTTCATATTTTATATATATGTATATATACACAGAAGACTGAGAGAAAAGTTACATGAGAGGCACGTTTTTCAAAGGGATCGATGTAGTATATATATAAATTTTTTTTTCTTTTCTTTTACAAGACCAACTTTCTTTATTCAGATGCATGAGAAATATTTTCTGGATATTGCTTGCTCAAAAAGAATACCTTAAGTACATTGAGACTTTCCCCGATGCATATAAATATTTACCAATCATATATATAGAATTTCCAACAAAGTTTCACTTTGTTTATATTTCAATTTAATAATGCAATTTTTTTTATAACTTTTATATTTCATTTCAATATTTCAGTTTTAGATTTATTTTTTTCAGAGAAAAATATATTTTTCTTTTTTGCTACTAAAAGATACGAAACAATTTTGTTTTCTATTTAAATTTAATTGAATTTAATCAAAATTTCTTTATGAAATACATTTTTTGTAAATCAATTTTTCAATTGCGAATTCAATTGCTTTTTAAATTTTTTTAAAAACTATTTTTTATATTTTTCTTTATTTTTTGTTATTTTTGTTTATTTCCGTTTATTTTCTTTATTTACTTTCTCATTTATTTATTTATATTTATTCATTTTCTTATGTTTATTTTTCAATTAATAATTAAAAGAAAGAAATTATTATTCAATATTATTTATTTTTTAGTCTAATATTTTATTACAATAATTTATTTCAATTTTCAAATAATAATTTTACAATTATAATTTTATCGTAGATTTATAATAACAATAATTTTTTATAATTCTAAAAATATCGTCGTTGATTTAAAAACCCCAAACTTTAGGAAAAAAATAATTTTTGTCTTATTTTCTAATAACAATTTTACTACAAAATTGAAAATTTAATCGGTTGCCTTAAATGAAATTGTCTTTTTTTAAACATTTTATAGAATAATTGAAATTTTTCTAGAAATTTTTTTATTTATGAAAATAATTGAAATTCATCTAGAAATTTTTTTATTTTTGAAAATAATTGAATTTTTGTAAAGAATTTTATCAAAATAATTAAAAATAATTGTATTACTTACGAATAATTGTATTAAAAATTTTATCATAATAATTGAAATTCTTCTAGAAATTTTTTTAATTATGAAAATAATTGAAATTTTGTGAAGAATTTTTTTATTTTTTTAAAATAATTGAATTTTTGTAAAAAATTTTATCAAAATTGTTGAAAGTAATTGTATTTCTTGGGAATAATTGTATTAAAAATTTCATACAATTATTTAAATTCTTCTAGAAATTTCTTTATTTATGAAAATAATTGAAATGCTTTTAGAAATTTTTTTATTTTTGAAAATAATTCAATTTTGTAAAGAATTTCATCAAAATTATTGAAAATAATTGTATTTCTTGGGAATAATTTTATTAAAAATTTTATAGAATAATTGAAATTCTTCTAGAAATTTTTTTATTTTTGAAAATAATTAAATTTTTGTGAAGAATTTTTTTATTTTTTTGAAAATAATTCAATTCTTGTAAAGAATTTCATCAAAAATAATTGAAAATAATTGTATTTCTTGGAATAATTGTTTTAAAAATTTTATAGAATTATTGAAATTCTTCTAGAAAATTTTTTATTTATGAAAATAATTGAAATTCTTTTAGAAATTTTTTTATTTTTGAAAATAATTGAATTTTTGTAAAGAATTTTATCAAAATTGTTGAATATAATTGTATTAAAAGTTTTATAAAATAATTGAAATTCTTCTAGAAATTTTCTTATGCTTCAACATAATTGAATTTTTGTAAAGAATTTTTATCAAAAATGTTGAAAATAATTTCGATTTTATAGGGCAAAAATAAAAATGTGGCTTTTTCACATGTTTCATTATTTATTTTGAACTTTTTTTTTTTATTTTTGATTTTTCAACTTTGGACATTTTTATTTTGGATTTTTTGTACTTTGGACTTTTTTTTCTTGAACTTTCCGGTCTGGATTTATTGAATTGAATTTTTTGCCCTGATAATCCTTTTCTCTATTATAAAATAATATTTTTGATAATAAATATCAATAAACGTCAAATTAATATTATAATATCGGAAATGGAATAAATCAAATTTACGTGAATCATTTCCAAATATCGATTAATATTCGAAAAAAAAGTCAATTTCGATCAAAATCGAGGAAATTGTAATTTACAATAATCGAAAGAGAAGGCAGCATTGCTGAGGGGAAGGGGTGGGGGGGATGAAAATTATTTCCGTAATATCAAGGAAATATTTGGCCTCCGTCAATCTACAATCTTAATTGACTTGGTCTCCAATTTAGCAGAAATAGATTTACTGGACCCACACACACACACACACAAATATCTATATCGTTTGATTTCAGTGCCCAGTACACAGTATCCAGAATCGAGCTCAAATGGCCAGTGGTATGATTATGGTCGACAATTATGCTTGCCAAGAGAGGCCAGAAATTTGATTTGGAATACCACACGTGCTGGTGACATGGCGGTACAAAATTGTCCCGGTGGTGCAAATGGCTATGCACGTTGGAATTGCGTTGCCAGAGGTGATTCAGCTTCCTGGGATCGTGACACTCCCGATCTCAGTGAATGTCGTTCAGTGTGGTTAACATCATTGGAGAACAGAATCGCCGAGGGTGATGTGATACTTGGAATTAGTCGTGACTTATCACAAGTCACTAATAACAGTCAAATGTTGTACGGTGGCGATATGAAGATAACAACAAAAATCATTCAAAATATGGCGAAAAAATTAGCCGAGGATATTAAGACTTATCAGGATTCAAGTCAACGTGAAGTTAGTGTCACTGAATTACTTCAGGGTGTTATTAGAACGGGAAGTAATCTTCTTGATGAGGCGCAATTGGCCTCGTGGCGTGATCTCAGTGAAAATGATCAAATGGCCGTAGCCACTTCACTTTTCATTGGTCTCGAGGAGAATGCATTTCTTCTTGCCGAAACACTCACGCATGAGAGGAAAATTATTCAGGAGGGCAAAAATATATGTGAGTATTTACTATTATAATTTTTCTTTACTTTACTTTCTTCTATTTTCTCAATTTTTATTTTTAGACTTTGCACTCGATAATTAATTTTTTAAAAAAGGAGCAAAAACTAGCTTCAAAACAAAAAACAGTAGTAAAAAATTAAATTGAATTCCTGCAACAAATTTTATTATTCATAAAAAAAATTTTAATACTTTTAAAAATAATTAATATTTACAAAAAATTCTATAAAAATTTTTGAGAATAATTGAATGTCTGTGTGGCATTTTATTAAATTTTTTTTGAAAATAATTTAATTCCTAAACAGCATTTTATTATTTATGAAAATAATTGAATTCATGCCAACGATTTTAAGAATTTTTTTAAATAATTGAATTTTGCAAAGAATTTTATAAAAATGCCTCAAAATAATTTAATTTTTGGAGAATTATTTTGTTATTTATCGATATAATTGAATTCTTTTCAAGAATTATTTATATAAATATAATTGAATTCTTGTGAAGAATCTTATTAAAATCTAAAAGAATAATTGAATTCTTTCAAAAAATTTTTATTAAAATTGTATTTAAAATAATTGATTTCTTTCCAACAATTTTCTTAAAAAATATTTGAAAATAATTGAATTCTTGTAAAAAATTCTAATATTTTTGAAAATAATTGAATAGTGGCTAAGAATTTTATTATTCATGAAAATTATTGAATTATTGCGAAAAAATTTATTAAAATGTTTAAAAAGAATTGAATTTCTGTGAAAAATTTAGTTATTCATGAAAATAATTGAATTCTTGGACAGAATTTTATTAAAATCTGAAAGAATAATTGAATTATTTCAAAAAAATTTTATTAAAATTGTATTTAAAATAATTGATTTTTTTCCAACAATTTTCTTAAAATATTTGAAAATAATTGAATTCTTGTGAAAAATTCTAATATTTTTGAAAATAATTGAATAGTGACTAAAAATTTTTTAAAAATTTTCAAAAATAATTGAATTCCTGGAAAGAATTTTATTATTAAATTATTGCCAAAAATTTTATTAAAATGTTTAAAAAGATGTGAATTTCTGTAAAAAATTTTGTTATTCTTGAAAATAATTGAATTTTTCATAAGAATTTTATAAACATTGTTTTAAATAATTAATTTTTTCGAAATATTATAAATATTATGAAAATTTTATTTTTAATAATTGAATTCTTGTGGAAAACTTTATTTGTGAAAATAATTGAATTTGGGATGAATTTTATCAATTTTTTTTTAAATTGAATTTTTTTGCGAAATTTTATGAAAATAGTAGATATTGAAAATAATTAAATTTCGAATGTTTCTGAAAATAATTGAATTTCGAATATTTTATTATTTTTTGAAAATAATTGAATCCTTTTAGTGACTGAAATTTAAAAAAAAAGTATCCATATAATACCATAACGTACAAAAAAAAGTAGTAAATAGTAGGTTTTAGTAGATGAGTGCAAAGCCTGCCTTTTTTAATTTAATGTGTAAATATTTCAAAAAATTTTTTTTGTTCACCAAAAAAAAATTGTTTTTTGCAGTGATGGAGGTAAGAGTATTGGAGACTCGAAATATCAATAACAACGTGGAAGTATTTCCCTCGAAATCCACTCAACAAAAATGGAACGCCTCAATACAATTGCCAAGGCGAGCGCTTATTGAGAACAGTGAGGACGGTATTGTACGACTTGTTTTCATGGCATTCGACAGACTCGAGGAAATTTTACAGACTGTGGAGAAAGTGCCGACGGTCGTCATGAGTGACGATCAAATACTTGCGAAACCAAAAGAAAATCGAACGAGAATTCTAAACAGTAAAGTAATCTCAGCGTCGCTTGGCAAAGGGCGACACATTGAATTATCAGAATCGGTGAAAATTTATTTTCGACACTTGACAGTCGCCGATAATATTTCAAATCCAACTTGTGTCTTCTGGGACTATACCTTCAAGTAAATTTTCTTTTTTCCCTTTTTTAATTTAAATAAAATAAATTTTTTCTTTTTTCTTTGAAAACGTTGTAAAAAAATAGAAATAGAAATTTGTTTGTTAGAAAAATATTTTTTTCCCTTTTGAAATTTCAAATACTAATAAAATTTTTAACAATTCCAGTGCGTGGTCTAATGAAGGTTGCAATGTTCTGGACACGAATGCGACACACACTGTCTGTACGTGCAGGCATTTGACAAATTTTGCAATTTTAATGGACGTACACGCTGTTAAATTGAATCCGGATCAAGATCGGGCGCTGCAAATAATGACGTACATTGGATGTACAATTTCAGTCGTCTGTCTTTTCCTCGCGATTCTTACATTTCAACTATTTCGTGGATTAAAGGTATTTATTCTTGTTTTCTACTAATTTTACTTCTTTCAGTTATTTTAACGCTTTTCATTCAAAAATAATTTGAAAATAATGTTTACTGCTTCCTGATACTATTTTTACTGCTATAAATTATTTTTGCACTCTTTTTATCCAAAAATGATTTAAAAAACCCAAAAGTAATTAAAGAATAATCTGAAAATAGGTAATTCAAAACCCAAAAAAATTATAAAAGTATTCTAAAATAACTGAAAATTCAAAAGTAATCCAAAATTAATACAAAAATTATTCAAAACCCAAAAATAATTCGAAAATAAACTATAGTCCAAAAGAATATGAGAGTAATCCAAAAACTAACTCATAATAATCCAGAACCTTTGGGTTTTGGATTATTTTGATATGATGATTCAAAAATAATCTGAAAATAATTCAAAACACAATAATAATCCAAAAATAATTCGAAAATAATACAAAACCCAAATTAAATGTTAAAAATTTATTGAAAAATAATCCGAAAGTAATTAAAAAAAACCATAAGTAAGCAAAAAATAATTCAAAAATAATCTAAAAATATTCCAAAACCAAAACTAATCCGAAAATATTCCAAAATCCAAAACTAATTCAAAAATAATCCAAAACCCAAAAAAATTTCAAAAACTAATTCGAAAATATTCCAAAACCCAAAATTAATTCCAAAATAATACGAAAATAATCCAAGACCGAAAAAAATGGAAATTAATCCAAATCCCAAAAGTAATCTAAAATAATTACAAAAACTAATTCAAAATTAATTCAAAAATATTTAAAAATTAATTAAAAAATAATACGAAAATAATCCCAGACCGAAAAAAATTGTAGAGTAATCCAATATCTAATTTAAAATAAATTTTTAAAAAGCTAATAAATATTCCAAAACCCAAAAGTAATCAAAAAATAATTCAAAAATAATCCGAAAATATTCCAAAAATAAAAATAATTCAAAACACAAAAAAAGGTGGTAACTAATCCAAAATCCAAAAGAATTACAAAAACTAATTCGAAAATATTCCAAAACCCAAAATTAATTAAAAAATAATACGAAAATAATCCCAGACCGAAAAAAATTGTAAATTTATCCAAATCCCAAAAGTAATCCAAAAACTAATTCAAAATAATTTTAAAAAAAAACCAAAAATAATCAAAAACTTAAAAGCAATCAAAAAATGATTCAAAAATAATCCGAAAATATTCCAAAATCCAAAACTAATTCAAAAATAATCAAAAACACAAAAAAAGGTGAAAAATAATCCAAAACCCAAAAAAATTTCAAAAACTAATTCGAAAATATTCCAAAACCCAAAATTAATTAAAAAATAATACGAAAATAATCAAAGACCGAAAAAAATTGGAAATTAATCCAAATCCCAAAAGTAATCCAAAAACTAATTCAAATATAATTCGAAAAATAACAAAAAATCAAAAAAATTCTAACATACTCCAAATCCCAAAATAATTACAAAAACTAATTCAAAAATATTTAAAAACAAAAAATTAATTAAAAAATAATCCAAAACCCAAAAGTAATCAAAAAATGATTCAAAAATAATCCGAAAATATTCCAAAATCCAAAACTAATTCAAAAATAATCAAAAACACAAAAAAATTTTAAAAACTAAATCGAAAATTATCAAAAATTCAACAAAATTTTTAACATACTCCAAAACCCAAAAGAATTATTACAAAAACTAATTCAAAAATAATTGAAAAATATTTAAAAACAAAAAATTAATTCGAAAGTAATTCAAAACGCAAAAAAATTGGAGAGTAATCAAATAACTAATTCAAAATAATTTAAAAAAAAAAAACAAAAATAATCCAAAACTTAAAAGTAATCAAAAAATGATTCAAAAATAATCCGAAAATATTCCACAATCCAAAACTAATTCAAAAATAATCAAAAACACAAAAAAGGTGATAAATAATCCAAAACCCAAAAGAATTTTAAAAACTAATTCGAAAATATGTATCCAAAAACCAAAAAGTAACAAAAAACTAATTTTCAAAAATACTAAAAAAAAAAACAAAAAGAGTTCAAAAACAATCCTAATAATCTAAATAATTATTCAAAAGCAATAAAGATATGCGCAATAAATAATACATTAAAAACCACAACTAGAGTAAAATAATTATTTTCTTATTTACAGTCCGATAGAACGACAATTCACAAGAATCTCTGCGTCTGTTTACTCGTCGCTGAGATTCTCTTCGTCTGTGGAATAGGACAAACGGATCAGAGAATCCTCTGCGGTATTGTTGCAGGACTATTGCATTTCTTTTTCCTCTGCGCCTTTGCTTGGATGTTCCTCGAAGGTATAAGACTCAATTAAATCTCCGACTTAATTTCTCTCTTTCTCTCTCTCTCTCTCTCTTTTTTCCCATTAATTAAACCAATATCGAATTTCAAAAAAAAAAAATAATAATAATTAGAAATTAAGAAGGAGATTATTGAAAATTGGTTTTTTTCTTCTTTTTTTTGTAAATGTGATTGAAATTAATTTTATTTTGATGACTAATTGAATATTATTCGACACAGGCTTTCAATTGTACGTGATGTTAATTGAAGTTTTTGAAGCTGAAAAATCGCGACTACGATGGTACTATCTAGTTGCTTATGGCTTGCCATTACTTATTGTCGCCGTCTCTTGCATAATCGATCCCCTCAGCTACGGCACTAAACAACATTGTTGGCTCCGAACGGATAACTATTTCATCTTCAGTTTTGTCGGACCAGTGATCCTCGTTATTCTGGTAATTTTTGATAATTATTTAAGGAAGAAAAATGTTTACAATAATAATTTTCATTTTTAACTTGGTCGCTAATTTCTGAAAATAATTTTTTCAAGTTTTTAATTAATCTAAATAACAAAAAAGACAATTTTTATTATTTTTATTTTTACTATTTTTAGTTTTCTATTTTTACTTTTTCACTATTTTTATTTATTTCTAGTTTTCTATTTTTACTATTTTTATTTATTTATTTCCAGTTTTCTATTTTTACTATTTTTATTTCTACTGTTTGTTACTATTAAAAAAAATAAAGAAAAAGCTAAATAAAACAAAAATGAAATAGAAAATTTCCAAAAATAATTCTGAACGTTCAAATTTTTTACTATGGAAAATATTTTTAAAAATTACTAACTAAAATTAAAAGAGAAATTAAATACCTTGTAACTTAATGAATTATTTTTTAATACGTGACTTAATTTTATACCAACAAAATTTGAATTTAATGAAGAAATAAATAAAGTTCGTTTATTTGACGGTTCAGAACTTTAAGGACAGTGAAGAAAAATAGAATGAAAATAGAAAAGTGAAAGGAAAAAAATAGAATGAAAATAATAATAAATGATAAATTTAAATAATAAACAAAAAAAAATAAGAACAAAAATAAATATAAAAACAGTGACTAAAAAAAATAAAGGAATATAAAATAACAAAAGAACAATTTCTTCTATTTCTCTAAACTATTTTTAAACTACAATTTCCATAAAAAATAATAATCAATTTCGAGTCTTATCTTGAGCATAATTTTTAACAGAAAGCATTTTTCTGTTTAACAGGCAAATTTGGTATTTCTTTCAATGGCAATTTATATGATGTGTCGACACGCGAACACCACTGTTTCTATGAAGAGTAAAGAACATTCTCGCCTCGCCAGTGCAAGGTAAGCTAAAGCAATTCACGTCAGACATAGTTTTTCTTTTTTTTTTTTTTTTAACAAACGCTGCAATTTGTACCTATATATATGTATATGCGTCGGCAAATTACACCACGTACGACGACAGAAACTCTGGACGAGTAGAATCAAAACTGTGTTTTATGCTTTTAATTTAATTTTAGCTTGTCTAGCTTTCTAAAACAAAAAAAAAAAGAAAGAAAAAAACTTTCCACAAGGACTCACACTAATTTTTTAATATATTTTTTAAATTCAATTTGAAAAGGAAATTTGTTCTTCATATGACAATTTTTTTTCTGTTGGAATGATCGCATACTTTGATTTTCAAAACATTGTATTTGTAATGCAATATTTTTTTTATAGAATATTTCGTTTTTTGGTTTTCAAAGCTTTGTTGATTATTCACAATATTTTTTCATTCACCAATGATTTTTGTTTTTTGTGCCTGTCACGATATTTTGCACTTTCGAAAAATTGTAAATATTTTGGAAAAAATTATAACTTTTATCAGAGTGATTAATTAATTTTGCACTTTTCGAAAAATTGTTCTTATATCACAAATGATAAAATTTGTCAGTGTGATTAATTAGAGTTATTAATTAATTAATTAATTAATTAATTAAATATACAACAATTGAATATGGAGAAATTAATTAACTTTGCAGAAATTAATTAAATATAAAAAATTAAATAAGGACATATTAATTAAATATCGAGAAATTAATTAAATATGCAGAAATTAATAAATTAAATTATTAAATATAAAAAAAGCGAAAAATACAGAATAATCGATTAAATTTGCAGAATAATTAATTAAAAATATAGAGACTAATAAATTAAATAATGAATTAAACACAAAGAGTAATAAATTAAAAAGTGTCACTAGTCAAAAAATTTTTTTTCGACAAAAAAATACCAGAAAGGCCGATTTTTAATTTAATTTTGTAGCTATTAAAAATTAAGAAAACAGGTGAATGGGTATTTTTCTTTATCGAAAGAAATAATTTCTTCAAATTTTTTTTTCTCTTTTTTTTGTGGTAAACGGGTGATGGAGGGTACACTAAAACGATAATCTCGATTGTAATAAAAAAAATTTCTTTTCTGCTCATTCGCACAATGAAAGGAAAATTTATTTCCGTTATTTGCTTGATTCTGGCAAGAAACGGAAATCATTATTCGAATCGAGAGTTTTTTTACTTCTTTTAAAATTATTATCATTAAATTTATTAACGGTGTTGGAACAACCACCTAACTGCTGTATTGTTTAATTCTTTTTTTTATTAAAAAAAAAATCTTCTACCCCACCTTCTGTCTACACTGTTCTACATTCTTCTGCATGGCGTGGTTGGTTGGTAGTGGAAAGGAGGAGAATGCTCTTCCCAACAAATTGCAAGCGCACTTGTAAGATATTTAAGATTTTTTATTATCATTTTCCCCCATCCCCTTTCACTCATTAGCTGATTTTTTTTCTCATCATTATTTATCATTCAAGCTAACTTGTAATATTTTTTTTTTCGTAGTCTATTCATTCACGTAATAATTGTAGTAAATAGCTTTATCATAAACTGACTATAAAGACCCACTGGGAAATTGGTAATTTTTATTTAACAAATAACGTCTACAATTAAATTTTTTTAATTAATTTCAAAATTAAATTATTTTAATTAATTTAATAAATAATTTTAATTAATTTCAAAATTAAATTAATTAAAAAATTGTAAATAATTGTAAATAATTATTAAGACTATAGTAAAATAATTTCGAACTCGTGAAAAATTATGAACCACAAGTTTTGAACGTTTAAATGAACGAAATATTTTTAAAATCATTTTCATAATTTACTCTTTGCAATAAAAATCAGACTTAAAATTTAATTTAAAATTTAACATTTAGAAACTTTATATTTTCTTCAACGCAAAAATAATTATAATAAAAATTTAATTTCAAAAAGAAATAAATAAATTTCGTTCAGAACTTTAGGATAATAAATAATTTTAATTTTTTCCGCTTTGTAAATTTATAATTATATTGTCATTAAAAAAATTTAAATTATCATAAATATACAAACGAGCAAAAATAAAAATATTTCTCAAGTTTTATATATTCGAAAATTCAAAGAATTAAATTTGAAAGAAAAAAATTTCTCTCTCTTTCTCTTTCTCTCAAATTACGTAATTTAAATAAATAATTTAATTTACTGAAAATTGTTTGAAGAGCAAAGGAAGAGGAAAATCGTCTCTTGAAATAATAAAAACTATTTCTTAAAGTATTAATTAGAGAAGTTTCAAGAGTTCATTTCTTAGTTGAGAGCAAGAAAAAAAGGAAGGAGAAAAAAATTAATTTTTCAAATGGGAAGAGAAAAACAATCTCTTTAAAAAGAGAGTTGAAATATTAACATTTTAATATGACAATTTCATAAAATATCATTCGCCAATTAACACGAATATTTTTATAATTCCATTGGGTTTTTAAAGAAATATATATAGTGCATGGTTTTAATTTTCTTTTTTTTATGAGTTTCAATTATTTTCTTTTAATTAATGTAGTTGTCAATGTAGACGTAGTAATAAAAAAAAGAAAAGAAAAGACTTAACCCAAAAACTAATTATATAAGACTTACACGAGATTCTATTTCACAATAATGGTACACGAAATATTAAAATTGTACTCGGAATAAAAAAAATTAATAGTTAAATATTTTAATTTACCGCCAGTTTTATATTGTTATTAATTTATTTTTAATCTTTCTATTATTATTACTGTTCAATTTTTTCTATCAATATCTTTATTATTTTTAATATTATTTTTTTATTTTTTATTTTTATTTTTTTTTCAAAACAAGTTTAAGAGAGGAAAAAATGCTTTTACGCTTTTTATTTTTATTATTATTATTATTATTTTGATTTTTTTACAAATATTTATTCGTTACAAATATTCTTTTTAAAGATATTATTATTAATTAAAAAAATTATTGAAAATATTCGCAAAAGTTAAAAAAAGCGAAAAAAATATTTAACGTGTACAATTTTTGTTAAATAACGATAACAAAATATTTTAAAGGTTTCGAGGTGATACTACAGATAAATTATTATTTATCAGGGCCTGGCTACGAGGAGCAGTTGTCTTGGTGTTCCTTTTAGGACTCACCTGGACATTCGGACTACTTTATCTCAATGAAAGTACCATTGTGATGGCGTACATCTTCACTATTCTTAATAGCCTTCAAGGATTGTTTATCTTCTTATTCCACTGTGTACAGAATGAAAAAGTAAGTCGTGAACTTCTTCCAGTGATCAAAAAATAAAATCTCTTTCAATTTCCCCCCGAAAAAAAATCCGTTCATAGCAAACTTTTTTTTCTACTCTAAAAAACCTTTTTCTATTTCAACATTTTTTTTTTCAATCTTAACTTCTTCCAGTTGAAAAATAAATTGAAAAATAAATTCTCTTTCAATGTTTGCCTCGAACTGAATTTAGAAATTAAAAAATGGTATCAAAGGTAGCAGAAAATGTTCATTTTTTTTTTAAATTATCAAAAAGTTTTCGAGGTTATAAAAATGGTGATTGAATTTCTCCACTTGAGAACGTCAAGGTCACCACCAGGTGGCAGGAGAAATTCCAGGAAGGAACTCAAGTGCCATCTAGCGGTGACCTTGGCGTTCTCAGGTGGAGAACATCGTCTCCATATTGAAAAGTCTTTTTCAATTTCAAATTTTTCGAAAAAGTAAACAAAAAATTCTCTCGACAGGAGAAAAATTCGAGGAAAAAGAAACGAATGGATATAAAAAGAAAATTCTCGTGAATTTCAGGTGAAGAAGGAATATCGAAAATTCATCCGAAGACATTCATGGTTACCAAAGTGTTTGAGGTGTTCGAAAACGGTCACCGGAAGTTCGGGTGGTTCATCAGGCACGAGTGGAGTTGGCGCCGGGGCAAATGGAGGCAAGGATTTTGGTTCGCACAATACATCATCGAATCCATCGGCACCAACGACGGATAGTTCGGGATTATCGCCGCACGCGGCTTCCAATGTGGGTACCTCACCGAACAATCACAGCAACCTGGCGGCAGCCTGTAACAATACGAATCTTTCGATAAACGTGAACTTGAACAATTTGGCACTGAGATCGCCAGTGGGTCCACACCAGTTACATTTGATGACGCCTAGCAACCACAATAGGCATCCCACTCATCAAGGTATCCAAAGACCGCTTATACACCAAACCAAAAAAAAAAAAAAAACCCGCTCGAAGTCTCTTGCTTTTTTATAATATATAATAATATATCTCTGTCTTTTCTTGGACAACAAAATCAATTAACTTTCATTTTCCGGGCCGTGACTTTTCTCGATTCTTATTTTTTTTTTCTCCCTTCTTTTTTGTTGTATTTTGGAAACAAAAAAAAACTGTAGATATCGAACACAAATACCTGTTCGCATCAATTTCTCTAATTAGGATTTGTTGAATTTCACAAAACTCTTTTTTCAATCTGCATCTCTTATCTGTTTGTCTTCCCTTCAATTTTTATTCTTTCAGGGATCACAGTACCTTTTTTCTTTGAAATATATGGAACGGTGATTTTTTTTTAAATAGGTGACAAAAAAAAAATATGTGCAAAATAATTACACTGGAAAACAATTCACTTGAATTTTTTTTTTATTTTTTTTTTTTTTTTTCACGAATTTTTACTTGTCTATTATCAAATAATTATTTACTTTTATCAACAAATTTTTATTTGAATTAATTTTTGGATCAAATAATTTTTATTTCTATCGAACAATTTTTCTTTGTTTCAAATCATTTTTATTTTCTATCAAAAAAATTTTATTTCTCACAATCAATTTTTGTATCTAATAATTTTTATTTCTATCAAAAAATTTTAATTTCTGTCAAATCATTTTTATTTATATCGAGTAATTTTTGTATTAACAAATTTGTATTTGTATCAAATAATTTTTATTTGTTTCAGATAATTTTTATTTCTACCAAAAAATTTATATTTATATTTGTATCAAAAAATTTATATTACTATCAAATAATTTTTATTTCTATCAAAATATTTTTATTCGTCTCAATCAATTTTTGTATCAAAAAATTGTATTTGTATCAATTAATTTTCAAGTGCATCAAATAATTTTTATTTAAGGTTCAAATACTTAATTCAATACAAATTTCAAATAATAATTTTAAATGGTTTAAATACTGAAATTATTAGTTCAAATACTATTTTTTTGACTTAAACTAAAATTATTTGATTCAAATAAATATTTTTTTGATAATAAAATCATTATTTTTTATTTTTAAAATTATTTTTTGATAACGATAAATTAAATCAAATAAACTTTTTTCAGTGTAACTTGCATTCATTGAGATTTTTATTAATTTTGTTTTTTTTCACAATTGAAGAATATAAAGTTTAGAATTTATTTATTTTTTAAATTTACAAAAATCAACTTACATATAAACTTTCAAAATGTTTAATTTATTTTTTTTAATTTTATTCAAGTTAATAATTTTTGAAAATTCATAAAAATCATATTTGAGAAATTAAAGAAAAACAGTTCATTAGATTAAATTTCTTAAATATTATAATTAAAATATTTCCAAATAATTGAAATTAAGTAACATTTTTTGAAAATAATTGAACTTAAAAAAATTATAATGAAAAAATTCTAAAACTTAGTTTATTAAAAAATATTTTAATACTATTCTTTGAACCTAATTTTCAATTTTCATTTTCAAATTTTTATCTAAAAATGTTTCTTTAAAATTTATGAGAATTCAAAGTTATTTTCAAAATTTACAAAAAATTAAGTTAATTAATTAAAAAAAAATGCAATTCTTTAAAAATTGATTTTCAAACATTTTAATTGAATTACTTAAAAAAAATAATTATTTTTAACAGAATTTCAATTATTAAAAAACTTTGAAATTTAATTATCTTTGGAAAAATAATTAAAAAGGTGATTCAAAATTTTTTTACGTTCAAATAAATAAAATATTTTTTATTAAAATTTTTGCCTTTAATTACAATTGTCATAAAAATTAATAACTGCAAGTAGGTGAAATAGAGGAAAATTAACAAAATAAATATAATAGGTGTTGAAATTTAAAAAAAAAGAAAAAGAAAAAAGGTAAAAAGGCGACAGTCTGTGATCCCACCTCTTTTTCAATCTCAACCCAAAAATTTGTTGCAGCGTATTCCGAAAAAAAGGATCCCTTTTCTCTGGTCCAAAAAGAAAAAAAAATTTTCCCAAAAAAAAAATCCTCCATTGTATATATCAAATATTTTACAGAATATTTACCCTCGAAAAAAAAATCCGGAGAAGTCTACAAGTAATGCAGTTTGTCATTTCAACGTGTACATATTTTAATAATACATTTTTTTTCCATTTGTAAATTAGTCTCATAAAAATTGGAAAATTCAGATTGGAGCTGATTTCCCTTTTTTGTTTAATTCTTAATTTTTCATTTTTAGATTTTTCACATTTTTTTTTCCAGCAAAAGAGGACTGTCACGGCTAAAGCGATTCACACGCATGAAAAATACTTTTTTTGTAAAAAAAAATACTTTTAAACAAGAGAAAAACAATTCTAAAACTTGGTTAGATGCAGTTTTTATTGAAAGCTATTACACGCTAAAAACACAAGAGTACAGAAAAAAGAAACTAGTTTACATTTTTTTTTTTTTTTTTTGTTGAAAAAAACAAGATCTCTTACTAACAAAAGGTGATTTTGTTTCTGCTTCTTTTGCGGCGGGGTTTGGTGTACGCGGTTGCCGGTTACTTTGTTCGCACTGTACATTAAAGAAAAAAAAAAGAAAAAACACTTAACAAAATTTTTATGTTCTCGGTTATATCCTTCGTTTCAGATCCGCATTATTTTCTTCCTAAAACGGAGAAAAACCAGTGAGGATCTGGTCCGTGCTTTTTTGAAAGATTCGTAATGTACAAAAAAAAACAATAGGAACGAGAGGAGAACAATTGACAACTTTTTTTTACTCAAAAATAAATTTTCTTGAAAAAAAGATGCAAACAATATTTTTTACAAATGCAGAAAATATTTTTTTAACAAAAAATATTAAATGAAAAAAATATTAAAAGTTGGAAAAATAAAAAATGCAAAATATTAAAAGTTGCAAATATATAAAATGCAAAAAGTTAAGAATAAAAGAAAATAGAATAATAATTAAAAAATTAATAAAAAAAGAAATTAAAAATATTCAAGTGAAGAAAAAAATGCACTGAAAAGAAAAAGTTCTAAATTGTTCTGCTCTGGTTCCAAAACAATCACAATCATTCTAAAAAGGCAGAATCTCAAAATTCCATTTGGGACGAATTAACAAAAAAAAAATGCAATTTTGAGATCTGTCTTCTAATCTTCTTTTTTTTGGTCGCACTTAAGATACAAAGCTAATACGCATTTTCTCACTCATGCACGCACGCCATTACATTTCAAATTTTGTCCAAAAAGTTTCCAGCGGTTTCCATTTCTCAGCAAAAAAAAATAACAAAAAAGCAAAACAAACCCAAAAAAAAGATTTTTTCTTTTCTTTTCTATAGAAAAATTAAATAAATAATTGAAATAAAAATTAAAAACTAGATAGAAAACATAAAAGTCGAAAAGTAAAATTAAAAATAGAAAAAGAAAACAAATGGAAAAATAAAATAAAAAAAAGAAAATAAATTGAAAAGCAAAATAAAAAATAGAAAAGTAAAATAAAAGTAGAAAAGTAAAATAAAAATATAAAAGTAAAATAGGAATAGAAAAATAAAATAAAAAATATAAATAAACAAATAAATAGCAAAATAGAATAAAAAATAGAAAGAGAAAATAAAAAATAGAAAAAGAAAACAAAGAAGCAAAGTATAAAAATGAAATGATTGAAAATACGTGCAAAATACTCCCTAGAAACTCAAAAGTTGATACGAAGCCAAAGGAGTTTTGCTGCAATTCTGGCTAACAGTGAAATCGATTACAAACTACATTGAAACTTGTACTGCACTGGAAACTTTTTGGCACTGTTTGCTCCAACATATCCCAACGCCTCTTCCAACAATACAGTCACCCGAAAGACCTCTCGACGAGTTTTACAACACCAGGTACCTGAAAAGGCCATTCCGGATTAACTTTTCAAATCGATTCAATGTCAGATTGAGAGAGCAAGCGAGAGAGAGTGAGAGAGAGAGAGCGAGAAAAATATCGAGCAACATATTTGAAATCCATTCTCACTTATAAATTTACGTTTCCCATTATTACCAATACGTGAAATTTCTTTTTTGCTTTACTTGCCATTTTCATTTACTTTTTCCCTTTACTTTCAACAGTTGAAAAAATGATTGAAACTGTCGTATTTCTGAAAAAAAAAATTCCAATTTTCGATTGTAGGTACCGAATGTGGAAAAATTTGCTCCATTTCAATTTTTCTTTTTCTATTTTTTCTTTTTCCGAAAAATTGACAAACGAGAAAATTGTTCACTTCTTGAAATGAAATTTCGTTTATCTTCAATTTGAGACGGAATTTCTTGTTGCTATTTTTTTCGGTTCTTTGTCAATTTTTTCCTTTTTGAAATCACAACTACTTTTCCTTTTTGAAACCACTTTCCCTTCTGAAACTACTTTTTTGAAACTAGATTTTCTTTTTAAACCTACTTCTCTATATTGAAACTACTTTTCTTTATTGAAACTACTTTTCTTTTTCAAAGCTATTTTTCTTTTTTTAAACTACTTTTCTTTTTAGAAACTATTTTTTTAAAACTATTTTTCTTGTTTCGAACTTTTATTTCGTAATTACTTTTATTATCTCCATTGTTATTTTTTCATAATGTCCTAAAAATCTTAACGTTTAAACGAACGAAATTTATTTATGTTTTCTTCAAATTTTACTTCAATAATTTTTTGCCACTTTTTGAAAAAATATTCCAAACTTAATATAAAATATTTAAATAAAATAAAAATATTTAAAAATTAAAATAAAATATTTAATTTTGTTTTTTTTTTTGCTTCTTCAGTCAGTGATTTTTTCTGAAAATATTTTTTACTTCTATTATTATTTTTATTATTGTTTATTTGTTCTATTATTATAAGAACTCTCAAGTTCTGAACTTCCAAATAAACAAAATTTGTTTACTTATTTTTAAAATTCAAATATTATTATAAGATCCAATAATATATTCAAAAATAATTTACAAAGTTTCAAAATGTTTAACTTACGTTTTTTATTATCATGCAAGTCAATAATTTTTGATAATATTTATATGAAAAATTTTAAAATATTGAAAAAATATTTAAAAAATATTTCGTTCGCCTGAAAGTTTCGAATTTTTGGAGCATTATTTTGTTTACTTTAATAACAATAATTATTATTGTTATTAAAAATAAGTGAAAAAATAAAATATATAGTAATAATAAAAATAACAATAAAAAAATAGTGGCTAATATTCCCTACTATTTTTTTATTTTTTTATTAATATTAATAATAATAATTATTATTATTATTATTACTGTTATCAAAATAAATAAATATTATTATCATTACAAGTTTTAATAACAATTTTTGTTATTAAAAATACAAAAATAGTAGTAACTTAGTAGTTATTTTTATATTTATTATTTTTGTTATTACTATTTTCCTTATCAATTTTTCCACATTTTTCCTATTTTTATAAATTCCGTGTCAATTTTTCTATTTTCCCAACTTGTTCCGCATTTTTCAAAAAAAAAAAATAAATATATAAATGTCCCTATATTTTAGAGAGTAACAATTTGTTTTCAAGAATTGCGTTCTCGTTTAACACAAAATGCGATTCGCGCTGCAAATTTCTTACCTAAATCTTGTTGAAAACACGTTGCTTGTCGGTAATCACGCGAGAAAATCTCGCGTGATCATTCTCTATAGGTCACGCGAGACGCGTTCAGTAATTTTCGGACAAGCGTGTGCGTGCAAACGTCGCGTATCTCTATATAGATTGTAGATTCCATTCCAAAAGCTTAAGCTAAATCCAACGACTCTTATCACGAACAACGTGTTTCCCATATAAGCGGGATAAAATCATCATCATCAGTTGTTTCTCGAGACAAATTAACTTCTAATATACTGTATATATATAAAACGCGACACAATATCATTCCTATTATCAAAAAAAGGAAAAAATTTACTTTTACTTTCCACTTTCATTCAGTCATTTTCATTAATTCATCTATATATATATGTGTAAACAAATTTTTAAATTCTGGCAAAGTCATTTTAATTTTTCGATTCTTCTTAATATTTCCGAATTTTTTGGCTCTTTTTTGGTCAAAAAAAAATAAAAATAAAAATCGGATTTTTTTGGGGGGAATATTTATTATTGTTGGTGGGGTAATTTTTTCACAGCAATTAATTGCAGAAAAATTTTAACCAGAATTCGTAATCTTTCCGATTTTGATTTCTTTTCGAATTTGGAAATTTTCTAAAGTTTAGAAATCGAGACAATTTTAAAAGTTTAGAAATTGATAAAATTTTGACAATTTGAAAGTTTAGAAATTGATGATATTTTCAAATTTTTTACTTTATATTTTCTTTCCAAGTTTAGAAATCCATATAATTTTGAAAGTTTAGAAATTGATGAAATTTCCAAATTTTTTACTATAAATAAATAATATTAATAATAAATTTTTACTATATTTTTTTCCAAGTTTAGAAATCGATAAACTTTTGTAAATTTAGGAATTGATAAAATTTTCTAAAGTTTAGAAATCGAGACAATTTTTAAAGTTTAGAAATTGATAAAATTTTGACAGTTTGGAAGTCGATAAAGTTTTAAAAGTTTAGAAATTAATGAAATTTTCAAATTTTTTACTTTGTATTTTCTTTCCAAATTTAGAAATCGATATATTATGTAATTTTGAAAGTTTGGAAGTTTAGAAATTGATGAAATTTACAAATTTTTTCTTATAAATAAATAATAATAAATTTGTACTATATATTTTTTTATTTTATTTCTAAATTTTTTATTATAAATAAATAATAATAATAAATTTTTACTGTATTTTTTTCAAGTTTAGAAATCGATAAACTTTTGGAAATTTAGAAATTGATAAAATTTTTGAAAGCTTACAGGTCAATAAAATTTTTAAAGTTTAGAAATTGATACAATTTGTAAATTTTTTACTTTATACTGTTTCTTTACAAGTTTAGAAATCAATAAAATTTGGAATTGAAAATTTAAAAAATTGATCAAATTTGAAAATCAATAATTAATTAGATTACAAAATACAAAAAAATTTCAAAACTTTTGAAATTGCTAAAAAGTATCATAATTTAAAAATTAATAAAATTTTTGGAATTTTTGAAAATCGATGAAATTTGAAAACTTGAAAATTTTAAAAATTGATATAATGTGTAAATTTTGAAAATTAATAGAATTTAAAAATATAGAGATTTTCGAAAATCAATAATTTCTAGAATAGAAATTGCAAAAAAATTTCGAAAATTTAAAAATTGCTAAAATTTGGAAAGTTTAGAAATTAATAAAATTTGGAAATTTCAAAAATTTTTTAAATTTTGAAAACGTGGAAATTTTAAAAATCGACAAAACTTTTAAATATATAACTTTTGAAAATTAATCAAATTTAAAATTGTTGGAAATTTTTGAAACTCAATAATTTCTAGATTAGAAATTGCAAAAAAAAAAAAAAAAAAAAATTCAAAAATTTCAAAAATTGCTAAAATTTGGAAAGTTTAGAAATTGATAAAATTTGGAAATTTTAAAAATCGATAAAATTTGAAAACGTAGAAATTTAAAAAAACGATAAAACTTGAAAATGCCAAAATTTTGGAAATGGTTAAAAATTTATAAATGGCAAAATTTTGAAAACTAATAATTTCTATATTGAAAATAATAATTTTCATTGGGGAAAAAATGAGGTCGATCTAAATTCAATAATAAATTAAATAAATAATTAAATAATTATTTAAAGAAGTAAATAAATATTTAAATAATTAAATAAATATTGAAATAATTAAATAAATATTTAAATAAGTAATTAAATAAATAGTAAAAATTTTTTATTAAAATTAAAACGGCAATATTAATTGAGAATGGAAAAGAGAAAAAATGGGGCCGAAGGTACAACCGATAGAGAGAGAGAAAGAGAGAAAGCAAAAAAAAAATCACGAATAGTTAAGGAGAATGGCTAACCGTTGGTTTACAGTACTTGGTGCCCGGACGAGGTTGGCCAAATGCTGATAGGCAAGCAGCAGTCACAGTGCCACACGAAAGTTCAACATCTGAAAATCATGTTGTGGCGACGCTGCCCCACGCCCGTAACGCCTTCTTTCCTTCAGCTCCCAATATCCCAAAATCTGCCACTGCCACCTGGGGACCCCTTAACAAAAACCTCATGTGGAAGGTAACTAACTCTTGGCTTTTTTTTCAGCCTTCGCTAACTTTACTAATATTAATTTATACTTTTGTATCCAAAAAAGCACCAAATTTATCTCTCTGTGTGTGTGTGTGTGCTGTGCTGTATTGTGTTATTAACTCACTCCCATTGCACAAAAAACAAAAGAAAAAATTACCCTCCTTTCTTCTTCTTCTTCTTCTTTTGCATGAGAATTTTATTTATTTCATTTATTTTATTTATTTAAACTTTCTTTTCTCCCTACTGAATTTTTCGTTTGCTTCTTTCTTCTTTTTCTCAATTTCCTCTCTTCTTTTTCTTTTCAACACAGATATAAGAAAACGAAAAGAATAAATTTTGAACAAGATGGAATTTTCGTTTTTTTTTTGAAAATATTCCACTGATTCAAATTAATAAATCACTAAGTGCTGTAGAAAATTTTTCAACTATTTTATTCAGTAGTTTATTTATTTATTTATTTATTTAGTTCAAAATTTTTTTACACAGATATTTTAGTCAGAAAAAATGCACAAATCCAAAAGTAAAAAAATATCAATTTTGCCCAGTTCCCTTATTTCGACTCTACAACTAATTATAATTTAGAGCAACATTTTCCTTAGCAATTTTTTTTCTTAAACAAATTTTGTACTTAATTTTTCAATTAAAAATTTAGATCAAGGGCAAATTGGAACATTTTAAAAGTGTTTGCACAAAAAAATAATTCGATTGTTTTTGAAAATCCTTTTGCACTCTTGTAGAATTTTTTTCATCAAATATTCCTATTTTGATAATAAATTTTTTCAATTTGAATTTATTTTTCTTAAGAAAATTTTACTTTTTTAATATAAGAACTTTTACTTTTCAAAATTATTCACTATTTTTTAAATTCTTTGTTTAAAAAATCTTTTTTAAGTTATAGAAATTGTATTTTTGTTTTTGTTCTTTTTTTACGTAAGGGAATTTTATTTACCTTCCTAAAAATTGGTTTATTAAATTTAGAAATTAATTTCAAATCAACCAGTTTTCAAAGAAAAATTTTATATGTAACAAGAAATTTGCAACTCAAAGGGAAAATAAGCATTGAAAATTGAAATTCACTTGACAATATTTTCAAAAACAATCAATTTTCGTAAACCAGTAATCCTTTTTACTTTCATAAAATAGAAAAAAAAATTTTTTAAATTTTGCAATTTACCAACAAATTTCCATTTGACAGAAATGTATTTTGCTTTTTTTCTGGAAAATATAGCGTGCTTGGGAAAAATTCATGGGAAAAATCAATTAAATGATTTCATGAAAAATTCCGTTTGTCAGTAGAATTAAATATACAATATTAATAATATATAGAATATTTAGAAAAATATTCTTAATATAGAAAAAAGTTCTGATTATTTAGAAATTATTCTTAATATTTAGAAAACAATTAAAAATATTTAGAAGACTTTAAATTCGAAGAAGAAATAAATTAATTCCGTTTTTTTAACGTTCAGAACTTTAGGATCATAATTTACTAATTAATATTTACATTAATATTATTAAATAATTGACTAATTTATTTAATATTAATAGGGTTGCTACAAAAATTTAATTTTGTTTTTCCCTGAGTTTTTCCCGCATTCCAAACAAAATTTTGATTTCTTTCCTGACCCTTTTAATTGAATCTAAAAATTATTAAGATACTTAAAAAAATGTATGAAAAATTAAAATTTTTAAAAATTTTAATTTCAAACCTTTTCAAAAATTTCTCACAAAAAATGTAATCAATAAATTTTTAAATAATTGAATTCTTTTGACGAATTATAATAAAATTTTTAAGAATAATTACATTTTTCCAGGAATTTGATTCAAATTGTATTGAAAATAATTGAAATTTCTCAATGAGTTATTATTTATGAAAATAATTGAATTCCTAAAAAGAATTTTATTATTTACAAAAATAATTGAATTCCTGTGAAAATTTTATTATTTCTGAAAATAATTAAATGTTTACGTAGAATTTTATTAACATTTTTCTTAAAAATTTTCTAATTAAATTCATTCAAAAATCAAAATTGAAATTTTCTAAACATTTAAATTAAAACCGTTTGAAGTTTAAAAATTTTAAACTCAACTGTTTTAAAATTCAATTAATTTTGAAATTTTTAAGTACTCTCTAAATTTGAATTAGTAAAAATGTTTACTAATTAGAATTAGTGACTGACTTTTTGCTTTTGAATTAGTAAACTTTACTAATAAATTAGTAGAAATTACAAAAAAGACACCAAAATTATGAATTTTCTTATGAATTCTAAAAATTTAATTTTTTTTCAGTACTTTTAATAAAAATTCTTGACTGCACCCTGATTTCCTTGATCAGTTCTAGTTTCCCTGACTTCTCTAACCTGTGGCAACCCTGATTAATAAATAACTAATTAATTATTGAATATTAGTATTAATATTAACTAAATATTAATTAATTAATAAATTAATTAATTGATTAATTAATTAATTGATATTAATTATTAATATTAGCCTCAATAATTGCTTCTTAGGTGCCTTTCTTTGGAGCATATTTAGAAAATTTAACTTCAAATTCTAAAATTCAGAAAAATATTGAAAATATTAAGAATATTAAGAAAAATATCAAGAATATTAAGGGCCAGTTTCACCAACACCGATTAAAAGTTAATCAATGATTAAATCCTCAATCAGCTCTCTTAATTTCAATCAGTTAAAAATCATCGTTTCAACTAACAATTCGTGAATGACTTTTTGCTTCTGAATCAGTTAAAAATAACTGATTTTCAGTGAAAAAATAACAGAACAATTAGTAAAACTTGACTAATTAAATCAGTAAAAAAATTTACTGAAACATCAGTTAATTTTAATTAACAATCAATTATTTAAAACCAAATTTAATAAAATTCTACACAAACCTTTAATTATTTTCAAAAAAATGGTAAAAAAATCCAATTATTTCCTAAATCATAAAATTCTTCCCAAGAATTCAATTATTTATTAAAATATAAAATTCTTCACAGAAATTCAATTATTTTACAAAATTAAAATAAAGTACTTCGCAATATAATCCAATATTTTTATGAATAATAAAATTCATCGACTGAATTCAATTATTTTCATAAAATTAAAAAAAAAATCTTTGAAAAAATTCAATTATTTTCATAAATAAAAATATATTCTTCGCAGGAATTCAATTATTTTCAATTCATCAAAAGAATTAAATTATTTAAAAATTTGTTGATAAAATTGTTTATAACATTTCAATTCAAAGAAACATTCCATTAATCAATAAGTTATTAATTTTTGTATATAATAATTGAATTCTCGTAGAATTTTCTAATAAAAATTGATTTAAAAATAAATTTTAGATAACATTTTACAGATAATAATTGAATATTAAAAGCATTATAGTATGAATTTTTAGAAATAATTGAATTCTGAAAAGGTTTCAAATTAAAATCTTTGAAAATTTAAATTTTTTATACTTTTAAGCTAACAATTCTGTAAAATTAATTTTTCTCAAAAGGTTTCTTCGTAAAAATTGAATATTGTAAACAAATGGATTTGAAAATTGTCAAAGTACTTTTTCTAAAATTATTAAAAATAATCGATTTAGTTAAAATCTTAAAATAATCGATTTAGTTAAAAATTCTTGGAAATAATAATTTAATTGATAATGATTTTATTACTCGATCATCGCTTTAATTATTATAAAAAATTTAATTTATAGTTTTAAGTAAAATTTTCTCTTATTTGACTCGGACTGGTTATATTTTTGTCAGCATTAATTGCTGATGAAAATATATAAATAAATGGTCCGTAATTTTTCATTTTTTGTCCGTAAAGTTCATATTTTTAAATACTTTCACTGCTCTCTAAATTTAAATTAGTTAAAATCTTTACTAATTTGAATTAGTGACTGAATTTTTGCTTTTAAATTAGTAAACTTTACTAATAAATAGTAAATTCTACTAATTTATTAGTGAAATTTACTAATTCAAAAGCAAAAAGTCAGTCACTAATTATAATTAGTAAACATTTTTACTAATTCAAAAGCAAAAAGTCAGTCACTAATTATAATTAGTAAACATTTTTACTAATTCAAATTTAGAGAGTGGTTCGAGACGTGCAATCATAATCCTTTAAACTGACTTTAATAATTGATTAACTTTTATTCGAAATTGGGGGAAGGTTCTAAGAAAATTAATAAAGATAAATTAGAAAAGAAAAATTGAAAGAAGAAAAAAATATTTAACCATCAAATTATTTTTCTGTGCCAACAGAACATTTCTTTTAAATCATACTCCCGTGACTCTGGACATGGAGGATCGGAGCAAGAGGAATCGCCACGAACTCACGGCTCGATGACCTTGCAGGGCTACTCAGGAAGAACGCGCGACCGACGAACAGCTGGCGATGAACTCGGCAACCGAACAACCGGACGACGAGCAGCATCCCCCTACAATCACACATACACGGAAATTCGCGATGGACGCGGCGGCGGCGGTGGTGGTGGTGGTGGTGGCGGCGGTGGTGGTCATCATCAAATTCATGGCCATCATCACGGCCAGCATATGCTGCTCGCACGAGGACTTGTGGGCGAGGACGATCCCGTCTACGAGGAAATTGAACGCGGCGGTGAAATTCAAGTGTCCGACATGTCCGACGAGGACGGCAGACGGCAGAGTGACATGAGTCGGCAATCGTCGCGCAGCTACGGCGATCATAGGCCATTGATTCCCTATTCGCCGGCAAATGATCGTAATAATTTGAATCATTACGGTCAGACTGGTGGTGGTGGTGGTGGCGGCGATCGAAATGTCGCTCATTACGATCCATCCGAGTACAGTCCAGCTCAGGAGAGATCGTTAAATGCATGCTGGGAGAAATTGCGTCGACAGCAAGCGAGGTACGAATTGGGCGAATTACCCCGACTTCCCGGTACCTATGGAATCTCCCCCCAAGATCACACGAGGACAGTCGCTGTCCTCGATGGGCACACTGTCGTCTGTCATCTACAACCGCAAACCGACATGTACACGGGACGCGGAATTCCCCCACCATCCTACAGCGAATGCTAGGGAAATAATCACTAACAAAATAATAATTCTCCTGTGAAAAACAAAAAAAAATATTTCTATTCTATTTGCTGAATTTTCGGATTTCACTCGCTAAACAAAATGTGGGGCGAAATAATTCTCCAGAAAAAATACAACTCGCTGGATAATTTATTCTTTTCTCTATTTCCAATTCTTCTCAATTCTCAAAATTCAAAGTGCTTCGAAATTAAAAATTCTTTCTTTCAAAGAAGGAAGAAAATAAAAATTTACTCGAAAGGAATTTTATTTAATTTCCAAATTCGGAATTTAAAAAATTCTAATTCTTCTCAATTCTGGAAATTCGAAATGCTTCGAAATTAAAAATTCTTCCTTTCAAAGAAGGAAGAAATTAAAAATAAAAATTTACTCTCAAGTAATTTTATTTATTTTGCAAATTCGGAATTTTTAAAATTCTAATTCTTGTAAAATCTAGGAAATAATTCGGAAGAATTGAAATTTGAAATGGAAATTTACATAACAAGAAATTTTATTCGTTATTTTTTGAATTTGAAAAATTCCAATTTTCCAAATATTTCAATTTTTAATTCCCTTAAATTCTCGAAAATAATTCCAAAGTAGGATGAAATTAAAAATGGCAATTTACTCGCAACAAATTTTATTTATTTTCCAAATTCGGAACTTTTAAAATCCTAATTCTTGTAAATTCTAGGAAATAATTCAGAAGAATTGAAATTCGTAATGAAAATTTACTCACAAGACATTCTATTCAAAAATTTACTAAACTTCCAAAGTTTAAAACTTCTAATTCTTCTAAATTCTAGGTAACAACTCAGAAAAATTGAAAATCAAAATGGAAATTTACTAACAAGAAACTTTATTCGGTATAATTTTTGAAAATTTCTAAATTTCCAAATGTTTCAATTTTTAATTCCCTTAAATTCTGGAAAATAATTCTAAATAAGGATGAAATTAAAAATAGAAATTTACTCGCAACGAATTTTATTTATTTTCCAAATTCGGAATTTTTAAAATTCTAATTCTTATAAATTCTAGGAAATAATTCGGAAGAATTGAAATTCGAAATGGAAATTTATATAGCAAGACATTCTATTCAAAAATTTACTAAAATTTCTAATTCTTCTAAATTCTAGAAAACAACTCAAAAAAATTGAAAATCAAAATTGAAATTTAATAACAATAAATTTTTATTTAATAATTTCTAAATTTAAAAATTTGTAATTTTCCAAATATTTCAATTTTTAATTCCCTCAAATTCTGGAAATTAATTCCGAAGAAGGATAAAATTAAAAATAAAAATGTTCTCTCAAGGAATTTTATTTATTTTCCAAATTCGGAATTTTTAAACTTCTAATTCTTGCAAATTCCAAGAAATAATTCGAAAACTGATTCTTCCAAATTCTTGAAACAAAAAGAAACGAAATTCAAACTAGAAATTTATTCACAACACAATCTATTCGAAATTTCCTAAAATTCCAAAGTTAAAAATTTCTAATTCTTCTGAATTCTCAAAAAACTATAAGAAAAATTAAAATTCAAAACGGCAATTTCCTTACAAGATATTTTATTGAATATTTTCTAAATTTGCAAAGTTCTAAGTTTCTAATTCCTCTGAATTCTCAGATTTAATTCAAAAGAATTGAATATTAAAATAAAAATTAACTCGCAAAGAATTTTTTTCAATCTCTTTGAAATTCAAAATAAAACTTTCCTCACAAGACATTTTATTCAAGAATTCATAAAATTTAAAATTTTTCTAAATTCGAGAAAAAATTCCAAAAGAATCGAAAATTGAAATAAAAATCTACTCGCTTGACAATTTATTAAATATTTTCTAAATTTCTAATTCTTCTTATAATTTTAGAAAATATTTCCTTAAAATTCTTCAGAGGAAGTTTAATATTTTCTAAATTTCCAAGAATTTCTAATTCTTCAAAATTCGATAAAATAATTTCTAAATTTCTAATTCTTCAAAATTGTACAAAATAATTTCTAAATTCCAGAAAACAGTCCAAAAGAATTCAAAATTCAAATTGGAACTTTATTCGCAAGAATAAAGTTCCATTTTTAATTTTGAATTCGAACTTTATTCGCAAGAATAAAGTTCCAATTCTTTCAAATTCTAGAAAAAAAAATTCAGAAGAACTGAAATTCAAAATGAAAATTAACAGCGAGAAAAAGGCAATTAGTGCGTCTTTTTTGCATTTTTTTTCTCTCTTTCTTTTTTTTTGGAGAATTCCCCACAGAAAGCCGCCAAGAGTATAGCTCAAAAAAATTGATTTAAAAAAAAATAAATTAAAAAAGCTATAGACAGACGATTTGCCGAAAATCTTAGCCATATTAAACTGACCATAGGAGGGAGAGATAGGCGTTTATATTTTCGCGGGTCGAAATGAGGTATTACGCCGACTGATTTGCTTTATCGTTCAGTTTCTCTTGTTGAAAACACTTCCATATCTATTTCTTTTTCTTTTTTTTTGAAACAACAAAAAATCTTTCAGGTGAGTCCAATTTATTATTTCTGTACAAAGAATTTTTCATTTTCACTCACCAATTTACTTGTTAAAGAAGGGGAAAAAAGTGAGCAAAATAATAAAGCTACGCGAATAAATAATAAAATTATTTATAATAAACAAAATTAAAAAGTGAGCGAAATAAAAAAGAGCGAGAAATAATAAAAAGTAAAATACGAACGAAGTTGATAAAAAAAAAAACGAAACAAAAAAATATAATCGTAACAAGAAAATAAAAATATATAATCGAAATAAAAAAAAAAATGAACGAAATATAGTAAAAATAAAATTCAACCATATGCAAAATAAATTTTTTAAACAATGCACGAAGAAAAATATTATTTGAAACTATTTTTTCAAAAAATCCTGAAAAATTCAGGCGCTTTAAAAAACAAAAATTACACGACAGTTTTTTAGGTAAATTTTACCTTTTTATATAGAAAATTTTAAATGACTCTCGTGTAGTTTTTCCTATAAAAAATTCAAAAATTATTTTTCTCGTGTAAAAAAGAAAGTAAACATTTGAAAGACAAATAGTTTCGTTTCTTTAAATTTGATTATTTTTGTATATGTAAAAGTCAATTTTATCGTTGTGTTTTCAACAAGACTACGAGGACAATTTCATGAAGATTATTTCACACTTTGATGGAAAAAAATTCTAATAACTATTTTTAATTATTATTTTAAAATTATTATTTTTTATTATAAAAATGAGTAGAAATAAAATAAATTTCTAAATTTTTCAATTAATAAATTAATTAATTAAAATAAAAATAAATTTCTAAATTAATAAATTAATTAATTAATTCTAAATTATTATAGAATTCAAAAATTTATTTATTTAGTAGAGAAAACTTTTTATTTACTTTTTGTCTTCATTATTTAATGAGTGAAAGAAAAAAAATTTACAGTGATAGTTAAAAGATTGAATTTTAATGAAACGTGAAAAAATTGAAATTAAAATATAATCAAATGAAATGAAAATAAAAGTTCATTTAAGAGAAAATTGAGATTTTGCTTTAATATAAAAAATTAAAATTTTCTTCGAATATTAAAAATAAAAAATTTATTCGAATATGAAAAATAAAAAATTTAATCGAAATGAGAATTATAAATTTTATTCGAATTAAAAAAATTAAACTTGATTCGAAATAATTCGAATGTGAAAAATTACGATTTTTTTTAAATAAGCAAAAGTAAAATTTTATTTGAAAATAATTATTTTCCCTCAAAAAATGAAATATTCCTGAAAAAAAAATTGTCACATCTGAACGATGGCATTTTGCGTGTGATAAAAGTAATGTGCGTAATGTTAGTCGGAAGTGTTTTTTTTTTTATTCTTTTGTTTTTTTTAATATTATTATTTTTTTTTGTCGCGAAAACGATTTGTATGTCTTGAACGAATGAGTGAAACTGTGATTAAGTATATATATATATATTTATATATATATTATATAAATATCGAGTCCTGTATCATAACTAGCGGACCTCCTTTTTCTCGAGTATAAGATACATGCGCATGTATCTTGTCGAAGAAACCGATTGAAACGTGTGCATTAGGAATTGATCGCATTTCAAATCACGGATTTCATCGTGGAAATATCATTAACTTATAAGATTGCCAGTCGCACGAAAAAAAAAGAAAATAAAAATCTTCATCTTTCTTTTTAATTTCCGAGGCGAATTTTTCGGGTTGAGATGAATGAATTTTTTAAACGCAAGTGCGCCGTACAATCGTTTAAAAAAAAGTAAATAAATAAACTGTGACTGTATAAAGCGAGAGACCCATTGACATTTTTCTATAGCTCAAAGGATTGTCAATCGGACATTTTTTTTTTCTTAATTCCACCCTTCAATTTTAGTTATTTTACATAATATTATAATAACGATTAATCCCAAGAAACGTTTTCAAGATTTTCAGTCAACTTGCGCTATTTTCCTTCGAGGCGACAATTTTTTCAAAAAAAGAAATTTTTTCTCAGTGGAAAAAGGAATTTTTTCTCAATACAAAAAGAAAAAAAGAAAAGAAATTTTTTCTCTTTTGAGTAGAAGAAGCAAAGAAAGAAATTTTTCCTTTTTGAGTAGAAAAAGAAGAAAAAGAAGAGAAAGAAATTTTTTTCTTTTATTGAAAAAATTATTGAAAACATATTTTTATTTAATGAATTTATATTTTTATTTTAAAACAAATTTTTATTTAGAAGCAAATTTTTCTTGCATTAAATTTTTATTTAAAAGCGAATTATTATCGCATTAAATTTTTATTTAGAAGCAAATTTTTATTGTCCCAAAAATTGTTTTTTTATTCCAAAAAAATATTTTTTCAACATTAAAAAAATTTTTCTTTTTCAATTTAATTCGTATTTTTACTTTTACTTTCAAAACAATGATTTTTTTTTATTTTTTCAAGACATCGGAAAAAAAATAACGGAACTTGACTTTTTTTGAAACTCGGTTTCAATCATCAGGTTATTTTCGATCGATAAAAAAATTTTCGAAAAAAAATTGACATTTATTGTGATAATGTTTTTACTAAAAAAAGAAAAAAAAGCACGTAGACGGATTTATTGTGCGGAAATCTAAGAACTTTGTAAATTGTACTTCTATTTTATTTATTGAAAGCAAAAATTATTATATTTCTTTTATCTTATTTTTGCACAAAAATTCTTTAAAAAAAATGTCTACGTGATAAATATTGAGAACAAAATTCTCTTGATATTCAAATTCAAATTTGAATATTTGTAAAATATTTAGATAACAAAAAAATTAAAATTATTAATTAAAAATTAATAATTAATAATATTAACAAAATTATTAATTAATAATTAGTAAAATGAATAAATTTATTAATTAATAGTTAGTAATTAATTAAGTAAAAATATGAAAAGTAATAATAAATCATTATTATTTAATCACAATGAGATAAAATATTTTTTTTTCGAATTTTCCCATTTTTTTGTATACGATTTTCGATCAGCACAATTTTTTTATCGATTGACACGACCGCCACACGTTTTTTTTTGTATATTTTTTTCATTTCCAATTGGAATGTTATGTTTTGGTCCCAGAATGTTATTTTTATAAATAAAATATATATGTATGTATATGTATGTAAACCGTGTACTAATGACGCAAGCGTGCGTGGGAGAGATGTGTAAGAAAATAAAGCGATTTTCCAAGCGACGAGGAAATGGCAAAACATAGTCACTGTTTTTTACTAATTTTTAAAAAATGTATCTATATTTATTTTTTTAACACTCCTTAAAAGAAAAAATGTTTTTAATATGTATAAAAAAAAAACAAAAAAGAAAAATAACAAATGCTCGTTGTACGCATCGCTAAATCGCTCGAGAACATTTGATCAAAAAAGAAAGTTTTTTTTTCAATTATTAGAAAGAAATTTTTCTCGAATTTCTCGAGACAAAATTAATATTCTCGAGATTCATTATCGATGCTTTATTTATTTCTCAAAAAAAAAATTAATCGTTTATCCACTAAAAAAAACTTTTGCTCTGATAATATAATATATTAAAAAATAAACTGCATTTAGACGTACAACTGTGTTAAATGTTAAGTGTTCCCAAAAAACTAAAAAAAAAGTGTTTTTGCACTGAATTATAAGCACCTATCGCAGAATTGTAATTTATATTATAATCAGATCTAAAAATTTCTCTTTTTTTTTCTTTGGCAAAATCTCTTTTGTAAAATAACTTTCTCTAGTTTATTTCTTGTAAAATAATTTTCTAAATTCCTTTTGTAAAATAACTAACAAAATTCTTTTGTAAAATAACTTTCCAAAAAATATTTTCCTTCTTTTTTTAATTTTTATTAGATAAATTTTTAATTATGTAAAATTGTAAAACATTATGTAAAAAATAGGTTTCTTATTTAAAAATTTTTTCTAGATTAGGTAGAATTTTTTTTTTTTTGTCAAATGTTAATTTTTTGTTTGCAATAATACTTTCAAGGGAGAATGTAATAATTCTGTTGAAAATATTGTTTTATTAAAAAAAAAGACAAAAAATATCGACTATATTATTGTTTATCAAAAAAGACAAAATAATTAAAATATAAAAAATTAAGACTCATTGAATGATCTTTCTGTGCATATAAATATTAGGGAACCAATTATGTCGAATTGCGTTGCGTTTTAATTTAAATGTACCGCGTTATTATCGAAGTGTTTCTTCGAGCTCTGTAAATATTGTACATAAACGGTTGAATACTTGTAATGTAAGTATGAATGATGAAAAAACAACAAAAAAAAAAGTTAACGTAACAATTGACGCGTAAAGTTAATATTTAAGTACCGAAATGTAATTGGTATGTAAATAATTAAGCAATGAGATAAAAATAACTAAAAAAAAAAGTCCCAAATAATCATTGGATATTTATAAATAAAAAAAAATACAAAAAAAAATAAATGATTCCACTAGAGTAGGATCGACGGCGAAAGAAATTTTTGTCACCAAAATGCAATTTCCGTCTAACGGAGCCGGAACGTAATTTTTAATCGATATACGCCGCATTGAATCCAGAGAGACAAATGTACATTGCTACTGTTTTTTTTCCCTCTTTTGTCTTCGAGGAAAAATTATCGTTAATTCTCATTTTTCTTTCTTCGTTTTTTTACAAAGTCCTCCAAAAAAAAAAAATAAATAAATAAAAACTTTCAAAAATGAGATATTAACGGTAATTTTTCTCTCGTGAATACAACAATGCATGTTTTACAATTAGCTCTTTTTATAGAAAAAAAAGAAATTTCCTACAAAAGAACAAAAAAGTAATTGTTGTCATTCGTTTTCCTTTAGTTTATTCTCAATTTTTCAAATTATTTTTTTTACCCAGTCAATTGTTTTCGTTTTCTTTAGTTTATTATTATTATTGTCAAAAAAGAAAAACAATTTTTCATCATTAAAAAAGAAGAGAATTTCTGTTTTGAAACTTGTAACTATGAACAAGTGGAACTCTGGATTTGTTGAGTTACTATTTTTTTTTTCTTTTTTACTTTACCTACTTGCACCCTGAAAAGAAAAATCGATGCAAGAATTGTAAAAAAATTCAGACTTGTAATAATATTGTTTATTCATTTTATATGCTTCTCTAAGACTGTCTGAAACAAAAACAGAATAAATATATGTGTACCAATCTCTGAAGAAACACTGCATTTCTTATTTTATTTAACAATCCTCACTGCATTTTTTTTTTTGTTTAAACAATTTTTTTTAAATTAGTTTAAGTATTTTCCAGATTGACGAATTTTTAATTTTAGTTTTTTATTCTTAAAAATATTTTTTTACTCATTTACTAAATTTCAGATATTTAAAAACTTTAAATTAATTTAATTCAATTTAGTAATATAAATAAAAAATTCAAAATAATTATTAACAAAATTTTCAAATTTCTTAAATTTTATAATTAAGTCAATAGAAATTTAATTTTGGTTATAATATAATAAATTTGATTTTTATTAAATTGTAAAAAAATTTAATTTTAACTAAAATAATTCAATTCTAAATAAAATTATTCAAGTAATTTCTAACTCAATTAGTTCAAGTCTGGTCTAATTAAATTAATTCAATTTAATTAATTTTAATAAAAATAATTTAATTTAATTCAATTTGATATTTAATGTCAGAAAATTAAAAAAATTTCAATTTTTCATATTTCCGAAAGAACTTATTATTTTAAAAGAAAAATTATTTGACTATAAATTAATTGATTAAATTTAAATATTTAAAACTGCAATTAAATTAAAATAAATTTCATTTTACTTGTATTGAAATAAATTTCATTTTAATTAAATTAATTAAGTTTAATTTGACATTAATTACTGGAAGATTTTTTAAAGAATTTCAATTTCCCTTATTTTTAAAAGAATTTAATTTCCTAATTTTTTTAGACACGAATAATTTGACACTAAATTGATTATTAAATTGTAAACATTTAAAATAGTAATTAAATTGAAATAAATTTAATTTTCATTAAATTAAATCCATTCAAATTAATTTTCATTTTCAATCATTTACTTGAGTTCAAATAAATTTAACTTTTATGAAATAAATTCAATTCTATTCAAAATAAAATTATTCATTTCAATTATAACTAAATTAGTTCAATTCTATTCTATTTATGTTAATTCAATATTAAAAACTACTAGATTTTTTAACTAACTTCAATTTTCTTTATTTCCAAAAGAATTTAATTCCTTTCTAATCAAAATTGTTTAATTTAATTCAAGTCTAAATACTATTCGTGTCAATTCTAATTAAATTAATTACACTAAATTCTATTTAAATGAGTTTAATTTAATATTAAATACTACTCGAATTTTCAAAGATAAACTTCAATTTTCATTAATTCCAGAAGAATTTATTTTCCTAGTTTTTTCAAGCACGAATAATTTGTCACCGAATTCAAAATTATTTAAAAAGTAAATGTCAATTAAATAATAACAACTCTTCAAAAATAGTAATACTACAAAATAAATTTAAATAAATAAATAAATAATTATAATTTTAAATAAAAATTGAAAGAAAATACTTTTTTATACAATTCTAACAGAAATATCGAAAAATTAAAATTTTCCCTATTCGTTAGAAACAAACAATTAAATTTCCCACACTTCGTTAAAAACAACCAATTTACCACAATAAATTCGAATACAAAAAAAATCTATTCTATTTCTCTTTTTGTTTGTTACGAAAACGCAGAGATAAATTTATATATTTTTTAATAAAAATTCTTTTTAGAAATATAAATATATTTATCAGAAAAATAAATATTTTCAATATATAATTAAATTGTTTTTTTTCTTTCATTTTCTTTTCTTCTTCTTTCTCCTGCTCTCATTTTTTTTTTTTTTTTTGCCAATAAGTAATTGATATTAGTTAAACACTATACATCTTCACGTTTATTATCAGAGGAATATTTTAACAATAATTCAACAATATCGTATTGAGCGTTCCGTTGTGCAGCAACTAATGGCGTAATATGAAACAGAGCCTCTGATTGAACGTCGATCATGTTACATTCCAAAATGTATTGAACAATATCGATATTTCCAACGGCAGCGGCAATATGAAGAATATTTTGTCTAACATCGTCAATGGCATTAATATCGGCGCCAAGTTTTATCAATAGTTTCATTACATTCAAATTTTTACTTTTTATCGATTCATGCAATGATGTTGAACCCGATGAATCGGGGGCATTTAATAAATCCCCATCTCTCGATACTAGCAGTTCAATTATATTTTCGCATCCATGAAATGCTGAAATTTTCATTGTTTTATACTATAATATTTATTTATTTATTTTTATTTATTTATTCAATATTCAATATTGTATTTATAATATATTTGCTGGTATAAAATACCTTATATAATATTAATTTATTTATTCATTGTTTATTTACTCATCTACTATTATAATATTTTTTATTAAAAAATAAAAAGTGATTTTCTTATAATTATTAAAATAAATTATAATAATTACCAATAATTATATTAATTTCCTAAAAGTAACCATAGTTTTTCTAAAAAAATCAAATTGATACAAAAAAAACGTTGCATCGCATCAATGGCAAAGTTTTGATACATTTTTTGTCTCAAATTTGATATCCTTAGAAAAACTGTGACATTTTACCAATAAAAATAGTTATAAATATATAATAATAAAAAAATTATAGAATTAAAAAATAATAAATTATGAAAATTAATTATACAAATTTGAGATGATAATTTTGAAATTACCAGCAATATGTAAAGCATTTCGTCCATTGTTGCTTCTGGCCTCAATACATTTTGATGAGTATTTTAATAGAAGATTTACTATATCAATATCGGCCGAACGACAAGCTACATGGAAGGCTGTCCATCCATCTTTATTTTTAATTGATAAATTTGCATTTGCATTTAATAATGCTCTGACGCAGTGATAAGCATCGACTCCTGTTTTTGTTGTCGCCAACATTAGAGGAGTCCAGTCGGCTCGCTTTAAAGCATTCACATTTGCCCCTAGGGAAATTATTTCAGATACAAAATTTTATCACAGCAAAAACTTTTTTCTGTTAATTTAAAATTTTTTTAATAATTAAATTAATTTTTTAGTTTTTTATCTTTGTCTAAAAAATCACTAAAAAAGGATGTTTATTATGTAAAAATGTTTATGAATTCTAGAAATTGTCCATACTTCACTTGATTTGCTACTTAAATTTGTTTTGAATTAAATTATTTTTGGCAGAAATAAGATTTTTTTAGAAAAAGAATTTTATTCAATTAACAGTAGTAAAGGTCATTTTTGAGTCAGACATTCTTTCAAATTAGTTTAATTGTAAAATTAAACAGTGAGATTACAATGATGTGGAATTTAGAATTATGGAAAAATTACAGTTATAAAAATTATTTCCCAATGAAGATTTTTAGAGAAATTATTTGGTTAGTAGTAAAAGTGAGTTAGAGTCAGACAGAGAAAAAGTTTTTAATTCTAGAAAATTTTTTAATATTAATTATTAAAAGTAAGTATTTAAAGGTCAAAATGTCTTTAATTTTATTCAAGTATTAATCAAAGTAGTAGCAGTCAGTTATAGTCAGACATTTTAATGAATTTACTAATTTTACCAATTTTAATAATTTTTTCTAAATTTATACTAAAAGTGGGATCTTCTGTTGCAAATAAATAATTAAATAAATTAATTAAAGTCAGTATGATGTTTTTTAATTATAAAATCACTAAATTTGTAAATAATTTGTCAAATCAGTAGTAAAAATCATTTTCAGTCAGACGGAGCTTTTCAAGAAAATATTATTGAATATTAGATATAGCGTAAGTAGTAAAACCCTTATTAGTCAGACATACAATAAAAGTAAGAAAAACTAGTGAAAATAAGAAAAATTTTCGAAACTTCTCTAAATGTAAAAACAGTAGTAAAAACATTTTCAGTCAGACCACATTTCTCTACACTTTTCTCTCCTCATTAGTAACAGAAAATTCGAGTCAGACAAACGATTTTCACAATTTTCCATAAAGTAGCAAAAAAAAAAAAAAAATCTATGACAAATCTTTAAATATTATCAGTAGTACAACTCAATTACGATCAGACAACACTCTAATTTTCCTTGAAAGAAACCAATGTTCAGTAATAATTAGTATTAAAAAAATTGAAAAGTAGTAAAAATGGATTTAGTCAGACAAAAAGTATTAAATTATTTTCCTAGTTCATATACTAGTAGAAAAAGTCAATTTCAGTCAGACAAATTATTTTTTGTATAAGTATAGTAAAAGCGAATTCCAGTCATTGAAATAAAAATCCCTGTAATGTTACTATCAGTAGTAAAAACAAATTTTCATCAGACATATTTTCTCTACACTTTTCTCTCCCAGTAGTAACAGAAAATTCGAGTCAGACAAACGATTTTCACAATTTTCTTTTAAGTATCAAAAAAATAATTTATAAAATTCAGTAGTACAACTCAGTTACGATCAGACAACACTAATTCTAATGTAAAAAAAAACCCATTTTAATTTTCACAAAAAACCAATAATTACCAAAATTAAAAAATTTTTTTTCAACCATATTTAAGCAGTAGAAATAAAATATTAAAAATTAAAACCTTTCTCAACAAAATAATCAACGACAGTTGTTCTCGAAAATTGTGCAGCCTCATGTAAAGGAGTTTTCATCTCAAGATTAACAACTTCAATGGTGCATTTTTGCTCCATCCAATTCTCGCACAAAAATCGTACAATTTCCAAGTGACCCTCTCGTGCTGCAATATGCAATGGACTATCGCCCGAGGGACCATGTCGAATTATCGACCAATCATTAATATTATTTTTCAATTCAATAAATTTTGCTAAATCGCCTTTTTGCGCTGCACGCAGAAATTCCTTGTTTAACATACTTTACTGCTTGTTGTTTGTTATTGTACTTTATCGCAAAATTTTCAGGTTATGTGCGATAATATAACTGATGTTTAAAACCTGAATGAACTGAATTCATAAAGTAAAAAATATTTTTTACTTTTCTCAATGGAAAATTCACTTTGGGAACAATTTTTTTTCACTTGTCTAAAATTAACTATTTTTAGCTTAAGGAAAATGGGAATATTTTTTGCAAACTATTTATAACATGAAAAAGTACAAATGTCAAGCAAAAGCACGTGTACTTTATTTGTCAATTTGTGGCGCCATCTTGAATAACTACTTTACCAACTCGATAGAAATTGATGAAATTGATTCGAAAAAAAATAAAAAAAAAATAACTACAAATATAATAAATAAAGATGATGATTATTTATCTTTCGAAAAATTTATTGCTTTCAAGAGTTTGCGAAAATTTAATAAGAAATTCATAAACAAACGATTGTTGACGCTGGTGTATATCAGATTGCCTTCCACTAGGAGCAATTAAAAGAAAATAAATTCCACTACATGTAAAAAAAACTTTTAACAAAAATTTAATTTTGTTTCTCCCTCTGACTTTTTCCTGATTTTCAGACAAAATTTTTCCCTGGCCCTAAAGAATATTCTGATTCACTCTAAAAAATAATTAGATACTCAAAATTAGTATCATTTCAATTATTATTTTCTAGAATTTTTAACTAAAATTCTTCTTTAAATCAATTAATTTTTAATAATTTTTCGAAAAGTTCTTTGAGTTTATTTTGAAATCAATTTTTATTAGAAAATTCTAGGAGAATTCAATTATTTCATTATTTAGAAAAATAATATATTCCAGGAAAAAATTATAATATTAATGAAGATAATAATAATATTGTTATTTATGAAAAAAATTTGTTCTAAAGAATTATTATTAAATTATGAAATATTCAGATTTTCTAAGATTTTAATTTCAAAATTCAATTATTTCTAAAAATTTATAATAAAATGGTTTTAACATTGAATTATTATCTAAAATTTCAACTGAAATTCATCTTTAAATCAATTTTTATTAGAAAATTCTACGAAAATTGAATTATTTTATTAACTAGAAAAATAATAGAATTCCTGGAAAAAAATTTAATATTCATGAAGATAATAATAATAATAATAATAATATTTTTATTTATGAAAAAAATTTGTTCTACAGAATAATTAGGTATTTAAAATTATGAAACATTCAGATTTTCTAAAATTTTAAATTCAAAATTCAATTATTTCTAAAAATTCATAATACTACAATGGTTTTAATATTGAATTATTATCTAAAATTTCAACTGAAATTCATCTTTAAATCTATTTTTATTAGAAAATTCTACGAGCACTCAAGTACTTAAATACAAAACTAAATAATTTATCGAATAATTAAATGTTTCTTAAAATTGAATTCTTACGAATAATTTTATCACATTTTTTTGAATTAAATGATTTCCTTTGCAGAATTTTAATAAAATTTTTAAGAATAATTACATTTTTCGAGGAATTCAAATTAAAAATAATTGAAATTCTGCGATGAGTTTTATTATTTATAAAAATAATTGAATCCATGTAAAAAATTTATTATTTATAAAATAATTGAATTTTTGCGAAAAAATTTTAAAAAATTTGTAAATAATTGATACCCTGTAAAAAATTTTATTATTTATGGAAATAATTGAATTTTGTGAAAAAATTTATCAAAAATTTTAAATAATAAAATTCCTGTGAAGAAATTTATAAAAAATTTGTAAATAATTGAATTCCTGTAAAAATTTTATTATTTACGAAATAATCCTTAAATTTGCAAAACTTTCCTTAAATTAAAAATTTTAAGTATTAAATTAATTTTTGCAGCGATCTACACTAAAAAAAATTTCTTTTTTTTCACTTCACTTGTATTTACACAATCGATCTATCGAAACAATCTAGTCCGGTTTACTAATCAGATATCTTAGCATATAGATTTCGAAAGTACGATATTCCACACCATACTTTGCTGACCTTATCCACAGACTGTTATGACTCATAAAGAAATTCCTCATATTTTGAAAAAAAAATTTTTTATTTCCCTCTAAATTCCATTTATTTGACAAGGCAAATTGTATTTTTTTTTTCTTTTTTTTTATTTTCTAAGTAATTTTATTAATTTTCAAAATTAATGTCATTTAAGTGTAAAACATCATTGAGTGTGTAAAATAATTTTATACATATACATACTCCTTTTAGAATAATTTAACTTATAATGATAATTTCTTGAAAAAAAAACGTTTCCAGGAAAAAAAATAAAATTCACGAGACAACAACAAAATTATTTTAAATTATATCCTAATCCTCAATTATATTCCCATTTAATTGCTTCTTATCATTCATCCAATTAGAATAATTGTTCGTTAAATTTTATTTTATATATTACTGTATAAAATTGCAATCTACAAAAAAATGAATGAATGAATAAAAAATGGTATTTATGAAATTCTAAATTAATAAATATAAAAATTAAACAATTCGAAAAAATTAGTCTTTTTATTGTTTAATGCAATTTTTAAAAAGAGTATTCAGATTAAAAAAGGGGATTTTTCAAATTAAATAAAAACAATGTTTCTACCGTCTATAGGCAGAAATTACGAAAAAAAATCAATGCGACAATATAAATTAGACTACAATCAATAAACTAAAATTTTTCCAAACACTTTGCAAAAAAAAAAAATTGTTTCTTCAACTTTGCTAATACAGAAAAGGAAAATTTTTAAGTTTTTCTCTTAAAGAAAGGGATAATATGCATAATTTTAGGTATTTTAGTGAATTTTATTAATTTCCGGAGATAAAAAAGGGGAAAATAGCAAAAAAAATATCGAATCTCTAATTAAAATTTTTGATGGTGATAATTTGATAAAAGTTGTTTTATATTTTTATAGTCGAATCTCTAACTTGTATATTCTAAAAATCAAAAACCACTTTTAATTAATTTTAAATTATTATAATTAATATTTTAATTAAATTTGTTTCCAACACTTATATAATATAGTTAAAAGAACATAAAGAGACAAAGATAAATAATATGTATAAATAATTATAATTAATTTCTTCAATTAAAATACAAATGTATAATTTTTTTTCTGCTAATTGGCTGCATTACAATGTTTGTAAATGAAATGTCTTTAAGAGTATTTATAATAGTTCTCACTTCTGGACAATGGAAATGCATCATCAGTATATAGATATAAAAAAAACATTTCATGTGCACGAAACCGGATGCGGGGTATAGTTGAGAAAAACTATAATTTCTCGATAGAACGCGATATCAGATTGTTTTTATCAGCCTCTCCTCACGACCGTAATTTTCATCATCGGCATATACGTTTTCAACTTCTATTGTCAATGAAGGGAAGTGCAAAATGCACTTTCAGTTAATTGCAGGACAAAACTCTGTAATATTTATCCGCCTATCAAATATTTATAATTTAATTATACAAAAAATTTTACCGTACACCGTAGCGTCAGTTGTCTCTTATCATAAAAAAATTAGCTAATAATTTATAATATGACAAAAAAAAATAACTAAAAGTTCACTAAGTACTCTTCGAATTGTAGAAAACTAATAAAAAATGTGTAACTAACAAATTAAATAATAATTAAATAATATATTAATAACTAATTAAAGAGTTGCAACTAATAAAAAGCTGACTAATAAGAAAACTAACTAATAAATAATTGGGAACTAAAAATTAAAAATTTGGAACTAAGAAATATTAACTACTAAAAAACCTGAAACTACAAATACTAATTAAAATAACAATTTGAACTGATAAGTAACTAACTAATAAAAAACCTTGTAACTAATAAAAACTAACTAATTAAAAAGTTGAAACTAATAAATAACTAACTAATAAAAAATGTTGAACTAAAAAAATTAACTAATAACAAACTTGGAAGTAAAAAATACTAACTACTAAGAAATCTGCAACTAAAAAAACTAACTATTAAAAAATCACTAATAAAAAAGTAACTAAAAAAACTTTGAACTAATAAAAAACTCGAAAATAATAAAAAACTAACTATAATAAGAAATTTGGAACTAAAAATAGCAAACTAACAAAAAAACTAATTAATAAAAAACTTGGAGTTGGAGGTAATAAAAATTCTGGAATTAATAAAAAACTAACAAGAAACTCGGAATTAATAAAAAACTAACTAACAAGAAACTCAGAACTAACAAAACACTAACTAATAAAAAACTTGTAAATAAAAAAAATTAACTAATAATAAACTTGAAATCAATAAAAAAATTAAATTGTACAATTTTAGTACAAATTAGCAAAAGTGTTAACTAAATCTACTTTTAGTATAATAATTCACAAAAAAAAGAACAAAAATAAATTAATAATTAAAAAATTAAATTAACATAATAGAATTAATATTGTAATAGAAATGATAATCATCACTAGAGGTAACATAAAAAAAATAAATTTTATATACTCTTCGCTACATGCGGAAATAAACGAATATTAAAACTAAATTTCCAAAAAAGTACAAATTCTATTTAGTAAATTAGAAAACTATCAGGTTTTTTTCACTATTAAAAAAAACAAAAGAAACTATCTTTCAAGTTAAAGTGCTATTTAAGTGATTCACTCGGAACACTCACTAAAAGCGTGTAAATGAAAATTTAAATACAAATTAATTACTTTCAACATTTTTCTAAAAAAAAAAATAAAGAAAAAGAAACATTCTTTAATGATTCATTTATCGAATATCAATTGTGCATTCTTCAATACAATAATGAAACAAAAATATAATACCAAAGAGAAAATAATGTTATTCAAGTAAACACTCTTCTTGACGTGCACATGAAAAAAATTACAAAAATTTTTTAAACAAATGACGCACGAAAATATTATAGATTTTACGTACATGTGTGTAAATACAAAAAAAAATGATAAAAATTCTTTGAAAACTACAATTGTTATTAAAATAACAATAAATGTTTCTTATCTAAAAAGAAGATTACATACATTTTGAATAATATTTTTTAGCAAATAATAGTTTTAGATAGTTTTCATATTTTTGTAAAGAATGAAAAATCATTAAGCCACGTGAAAAAAATTAAAGAAAAAGATTTTAAAATAAAAAATAATTTTTTTTACTTTAAATTTAAAATATATTGAAATAAAAAAAATTTTCCAAATCAAAAAAAGAATAGTGCCACAATAAATATTTTTATTTTAGAATTTCATTTTAGAATTAAATTATAAAGTTCATTTGATGTACGAATTGCAAGTTCAAGGGCATTAAATGTGCGGTACGCAATCAAGGTCGACTATTACATTATAAGTTGATTATCAGAACGTGTAGCCTTCTTGTACCAAAAGTGTCCAATGTGAGTGGAATTTACAGACATAATTAATAATAAAGTACTTTTTAAAATCAAAATTTCAATTTAATTTTACGCAATTTATTAATTAATTAAATAATTTATTGATTGATTGATTGATTTATTTATTTGTTTATTTATTTATTTATTTATTAAATTAATGTATATGATCAAATAAACTTTGAAAAATAATGCAAACATATTTTGCAAAAAAAAAAAATAATAATATTAATAATGACAAAAAAACATACAAAAGCATACAATTAAAAAACATTAAAAATAAATAATCAAATAATTAAAAAATTTGAATTTAAATTTTTCCCTAATTTTATTTAATTAATTAATTAAATAATTAACTGCTTAATTAATTTATTTAATTATTAAAGTCGTCAAAATTTATATAAAAAATAACGCAAACTAATAATAATTTTATTATTAATAATAATAATAATTAGATAAACAATTAAAAATAAATAATTTCTATGATAAAAATTTCAGCTTAATTTCTCTTCTGATTTTAATGAATGAATGAATTAAACAATTCACTGATTGATTTTCTTATTTAATTACTATAGACAGTCAAAATAATCTTCGCAAAATAATACAAAATAAGAATAAAAATAATAAATAATTAAAATAATATTATTATTATTTAATAAAGAGAATAAAAATCGATTTTCAATTTTTAGAAATCAAATCATAATTTAGAAACAATAATATATAAATAAATAAAATAAACAAAAATATAAATAGAAATAATAATAAAAAATAGCACTGCAAATATTTTCTGTTACACATAAAAACAACAATACAAAATTAAACTAACTTTTGAGTTACGATTGTTTGTCTGATATTTTAATATAATTGTCTGGGTTTTTTTTTATTTTTCTTTTCAAATTTTCCTACACATTATCCTTATTATATATACACTGTAGGTACTTGTGTGAATACAATAAATATTGTGTATATATTAATATATAACTATTTTTTTTTTATATAATACAAATGCGATTTTATCTCATTGACTGATATTAATTATAGTGACATCAGATGCAAATCTAACTTTAGAGAGAAGGAATGATAGTTTTATAATAACATGTGTCATCGCGCTTATCCAGAAAGGTAATATTTACCGTTATATGCGCTCTGTTGCAGAAATCCTTTCTATATCGCATTTGTTCATTTATTTTTATAAGAGTATTTACAATTTTCAATAACAAATGAAAATCACTTGATGCTAAAAATAATAGAAGACTATGCTTCTCCCTCTAAATCACTGACGAATTAATGCGAATAACTTTTCAACTGTAATTAATTCATTAAAACTACAAAATTATAATTAATTATTAAATTATTATTATAATTATTACTAATAATTATAATTTGTCCAAAAATTCATGAATTTTAGTATTTTTCATTAGTTCCAATTTTTTAATTAGTTAGTTACTTATTGGTTAGTTTTTTTTATTATTTCATAGTTTTTTATGAGTTTCAAGTTTTTTATTAACTCAAATTCTTTGTTAATTTGTTTAGTTACAAATTTTTTATTAGTTAGTTTTCTTGTTAGTTATTTTTTTATTAGTTCCACCTTTTGAATTAGTTCGTTTTTATTAGTTCCAAGATTTTTATTACTTATTTTTTTTTAGTTACAAGTTTTTTATTAATTAGTTTTCTTATTAGTTATTATTTTATTAGTTGTCACTTTTTAAATAGTTAGTTCCACGTTTTTTATTAGTTACAAGTGTTTTATTAGTTTTCATTTTTTTATATTCGTTAATTTTTAATTAGTTTCAAGTTTTTTATTTTTCTCTTCTTTTTTTTTACTTTCAGTATTTTTCAATTATTACAAAAATTAGTTGAAATCTATTTTATAAAATTTCTACTAATTTCAAAATTTTGGCAAATTATAATTTTCTAATAAATAATTTATGCTATTTCGGTAAAAAAAATCACTGATTTCTGAAAACAAAAAAACCAATATCTCAGAGTTTTTTACTAGCTAATTTTGACTAATTGACTGATTAATAAATAATTTGATTTCTATTATTATTTTTTACTATTAAATTGTTATTACAGGAAATTTCAAATTTTGTAGGTATTATTTTTTATTACTAATAAAAAAATTTAATAATTATTAAAAAAAAAAAATTGATAATTAATCAAGAAAATTGAATATTTATTAAAAAATATTTAAGAATATTTCGATTAAAAAAAATTAAGTTTCATTATATACTACTTCCCACTAATGCTATCGAATTTACTGTGACAGTATTGATCAAACAGCTTTTCAGCTATAAATACAATAGTGAATAAAATTTTTTAAAAAATACCTTAAAAATTATCAATTTGTTTACAAGACTTTAGTTTCTATTTCCCTTTGGGAAAAAAATTTATTTTCCAAAAGCACGCGAGTGAATCATATTAAAAAGCAAATTTCTGAAACCAAAGAAGAAAACTGGAAAAATAATTTTCTAATTATCTCGTATCGTATTTTCTCAATCTTGTTTTAAAAAAATTAATTATATTTATTAACAATTATTTATTATTGTACTATCCATATATACATTGTAAAATTTTATTTTTATTCCACTTTACTAAAATCTTTCAACACTTCCTTTTCTTTCAAACTTTTCAATATTTGTCTCAGTGACCTATTTGCATTTATTACATTTACTACACATATGTGTATAAAAAAAAATATCTACAGCTGGCACATTGTTATTACTATGTATCGATATATCGAAAAAAAATACACAAAAGAAAAAAAAAAGACAAGTAAAATATTTCTCTTGAAAGTCAATCTTTAATAGTTATTGGAAGCAATCATTGCCTCGTCACTAATACATAAACTGCCTATTGTCTTCCCCCTTGAAAAATCATCTTCTTAGCAACATAAACTTATCATAAATTTTCATAAATTTTTTTACGTCTTCCCTCTTGGACAAACGTTTATCATTTTTCACAATCAGAAAATAAAGAATAAAAGTAGATCTCCAGAGAATATTATATATATATATATATGTTTAACACAATGATGCACAAAAGAAGAATATTCTTGTAACCCATATTTTTCACCTTAAAGTCATGAATCATATGCGAATTTTATGATTTTCTCCCCAAGAGAGAGAGAGAGAGAGAGAAGAGGAACACTTGAAAAGTTTCTTTCAAACAGTAAATTTCAAAGAGAAATTTATTCCTTTTTTTCTTTCTCTTTTGCAAAAATTTTTTTTCTTTTGTACTAAAATTTTTTTTTATACCCGCACTTTTTTTACACTAAAGAAGAAGACTTCGTTTACCTTTCACTTCAATTTTAACTTTATAGAATATAATTTCAAAATTATATTTTATTAATTACGTTTTCGATGAATTCATACAAAAAAAAAAAATAAATAAATATTGAACGATAAAAAGAAGAAAGTTATTTTACAAGCAGAGCTATATAATTTATATCATTTTTCGTATATGAAAAATATGAAGAGAAGAAAAATTTTACAACAAAAATCTGTGTGAAAATTATAACTCAATATATGTGTATATAAAATAATATCCACCAATTTCGTAATTTAGTTACAATTCACAAAATTACCTTCTCGACGTTTAAAATGTTGAAATCCATTTAATACAAGAAAAACGGTTACTACATAAATAATTCAATAAACGAATGGACGTATTTATTGAATTAGTCAATAGTGATTTAGACAAGCATTAGTATTATTCTACTCGAAATTAGTCATTATTAACTAAATCAATACAAATTATTCAAAATTATTATTATTCATTTCTAATTTATTCAAATTTATTATTTATTATTTATTTAATTTTTGCATTATTTCCCATTTATTCGAATTCATTATTTATTTAATTTTTTATTGTTTACTAATTTATTTATAATTTATTTATTTATTTATTTTCTTTTGAATGAAAACGTCAGAAGAATACTAATTAGCAACAATAAAATATTAATTAACAACATTAAAATACTAATAAGCCACAGAAAATTAAAAAATATCAAAGTAAAATACTAATTATCATTAGTATAATACTAATTAAGAATAGTATATAGTACTAATAGTAATTAACATAATCTAAATTTTAATTAGTAAAAATGTTTAGTAAGTTAAATTAGTGACTGACTTCTTGCATTTAAATTAGCAAATCTTACTAATTAATTAGTATAAATCACTATTTATTAGTAGAATCTACTAATTTAGATGCAAAAATTAAATTATTAATTCAAATTAGTGAATATTTTTACTAATTAAAATTCAAAGAGCATCAATAAAAAATTGTCTACTGTAAAATACTAATTAGCAACAGCTAATTACTTACAGCATCAATTACTAATTACTGTCCCTAAAATAATAATTATCGACAATAAAATACTAATTAGTATTTAAATTAGTAAAGTAATAAATAAATTAATTAATTAATAAAAAATAATTTAGTATCATTAAAAAGTATCTTTACTTAGTTTTAAAAATAGTATTTTTTACCTAGTCAAAATTAGTACTATAATTTGTTAGTAGCTTTAGTTTTAATAGTGAAATTAATTAATTATTTACTTGATATAAATTAGTAAAATTTACAACGAACTTTACCATATAAAACTAAAATTAACTGAAAAAATGAGTAAAAATTGCTACAAATTTGAATTACTTTCTACATTAGAATTAGCAAAAAGCAAGTCACAAATTCACTTCACTAGGAATTTTTACTAATTTTTAGTCATTTTTTTAACCAAAAATTTTGTGAAGAAAAATTAAAACTACTAATTATTAAATGTTTTTAAAAAAAATTTTTAAGAATAATTACTACATTTTTCGAGGAATTCGATTAAAATTGTATTCAAAATAATTGAAATTCTGCGATGAGTTTTATTATTTATGAAAATAATTGAATTCCTAAATTAATTTTATAAATAGTAAAATTCTTTGCAGGAATTCTGTTATTTTCAAAACAATTTTAATTGAATTCCTCTGCTGAATTCAAATATTTTTAAATGTTTCCACAAATTTTAATTATTTCCTAAAATTTTAATAAATTCTTTGAAACAATTCAACAATTTTTATAAATACTAAAATTTTTTGATGAAATTACATTATTTTTAATCAAGTTTAAATAAAATTACACGAAAGAATTGAATTATTTTCAAAAATTTCCATAAAATTTCATTTCAACAAGAATTTAAAATTCTCTAAAAATAATTCAATTATTCTCAAAATATTTTTGAAAAATTCTATATAAGAATTAAATTACTTTCTATGCTATTTTTAAATATATTTGTCAAAAAAATTGAAAGAATTCAATTATTTTGAATATACTTAATTTTATATTAATAAAATTCTTTAAAGAAATTCAATTATGTATTTTCGAAACAACTTTAATTGAATTTCTCGAATTATTATATTTCAATATTTTTAAAAATTTTAATAAATTCTTCGACACAATTCAATTATTTTTATAAATAGTAAAATTCTTCATAATAATTCAATTATTTTTATAAATCCTAGTAAAATCCTTTTGCAAAAATTAATGTCTTTTCAAAACAATTTTAATAGAATTCCTTGAAAGAATTTAAATTTTCAAATATTAACATAAAATTAATTTATTTTCTAAAATTTTAATGAATTCTTTGGAACAATTCAATTATTTTTATAAATAGTAAAATTCTTCGCAAGAATTCAATTATTTTCAATACAATTTTAATAAAATTCTTCTTCATAAAATTCAATTACTTTCAAAATTTTCAATTAAAATTATTAAAGAAACTCTATTAGTTTAAAAAAAATTCAAAGAAATTCTTGAAAAGAATTTAATTAGGATTTTTAAAAATTTTAATAAAATTCTTTGCGAGAATTCAGTTATTTTCCTAAATAATAAAATTCTTTGAAGGAATTCTATTATTATCAAATTTTTCGATAAAATTCTTTGCAAAAATTCAATGATTTTCAATAAATTAATTTTAAAATTGAAATTATTTGAAAAGAAAAATTACAAAAAAAGTTAAGAAACAAAAAAGCAAACAACTAACTTCAAACTGCGAACAGATTATCGAAACATGTACATTATTATTATTAATAATTTGTTAATAATTGAATTCCTGTAAAGTTTTTATTATTTTATGAAAATAATTAAAGGTTTGCTTACAATATTATTAAATTTTTTTAAATAATTGAATTCTTTTGGAAAATTTTATTAAAATAGTAAATATTAAAAATCATTGAATTGAAGAAAATTTTTGAAAATAATTGAAAATAATTTGAAAATAATTAAAAATAATTTTTCTAAGACTTTTATTAAAATTTTTGAAAATAATTGAATTTCGAAGAAAAAATTTAATTATTTCTAAATAATAATTGAAATTTTGACGAGAATTTAAAAAATTTTTTGAACATAATTGAATTTCTGCGAAGAATTTTATTACTTTTGATTCTTTTGAAAATAATTGAATTTCTGCAATCATTTGTAATTTCTCTAAAATTCTTCAAATTATATCGTATAATTTACGAACTTTTCGTCCTTTTCTCAATCGAAATATTAAATTACGGACTTTACGGACCTTTTTTTCAAAAAAAAAAAAAAAAAAATGGACTTTTACAGACTTCAAGTAAACTTACGGACTTTTAAGGGATTTACGGACCTAGTTTCTAGTTCGAGCCCTGCTAATATAATAAATATAATATAATTAATAAATACATAAAAACCGAAAAAATAAAAATTAGAGAAAACAAAAAAAATATTAATAAAAACCGAAAAATAAAAATTAAATAAATTTTAACAAACGACAAAAAACATAAAAAAAATTCTTTGCAAAGCAAAGAAAAACGTTTCAAGTTAAGAAAGTATGTTAAAGAAAAAACCAAAAAAGAAAAATATATGGGAAACTTGAAGATGAAAACAAAAGGACGTGCCTTCAAGTCTTCTTATATATATATACACACACATCTAATTGTGTGAGAGGGATCTGAAAAGGAGCAGGAGCAGAACCAGAGGCCCATTACGATCAGGATTCCGATCGAAATTCCTCTCGCAAATTCCTTGCGGACTCTCTTACATCTCTCTCTCTCTCTCTCTCTCTCTCTCTCTCTCTCTCTCTCTCTCTCTCTCTCTCTCTCTCTCTCTCTCTCTCTCTCTCTCTCTCTCTCTCTCTCTCTCTCTCTCTCTCTCTCTCTCTCTCTCTCTCTCTCTCTCTCTCTCTCTCTCTCTCTCTCTCTCTCTTTCTTTTTTTCTCTCTTTCTCTGTCTTGATCTCGGCACGTAAAAGCAAGGGGTGTTGTAGGGGGTCATCTCTCTCTTTCTTCTTCGATCACAGGTCCTATAATAAAAGATAAAAGAGAGGGGGGGGGAGTCTCGGACTCGTTGTCGTCGTCGACGTTTGACGATCAACGAAGACAACGACAACCGTTTCGTACCATCGCGGAAAGAAAGGATTTTGCTGTGCAGGGGTCCCAATTAACCCCCACACGGGTTTAAAGCGAACTATACGCAAACCCATGAACGTCCGTCTATGCAGTCTCGCGCGCAACATCGAACACGCGACTTGCGATTTTCAGAGCTCCTGCCATATATCCTCAAGTGTCGTGCTTTTTCATAAAACCTATTACTACTACTACTAATATTTTCTTTTTATTTACTCAAAAAATATTTTTTTTTAAATACAAGGTAAATTTCTCTCTTCCTTCTCATCGACGTCCCCTTTGCCCCCGCCCCCACCCACTATTCTCGAAAAGTGTCATCATTGTGTGTTAAAAATTTTTTTTTTATATTCTTGTTTCACGTGTGACTGATATTTATCTCACTCAAATTATACATTTTTCATTCAGATTCAAATAATTTATACGGAAATTTTTCTATATAACTATTAAAACATATAACCCAAATTATACACCTGCTGTATCAGTTGTGTAATTTTTTTTTAAATAAAAATTCCTTTCGAGTGTTCTTTTTCAAACGAAAATTTTATTTTCTTTATTTATTTTTTAATTTATTTAAATTTATTTTTTACTTTATTTTTTAATTTTTTAATTTATTTTTATTTTATTTACATTTTATTTCAAGTACATTTTCTATTTTAATAGCTCTTCTATTTTAATTACAATTTTTATATTTAACTACGTTTTTTATTTCTAAAATCATTTTTTATTTAATTGAATTTTTTATATTAACTACATTTTTATTTTTAACTATATTTTTAATATTCAGTTTTTCTCTAAATTTAAATTAGTAAAAATGTTTACTGATTTGAATTACAAACTGATTTTTTGCTTCCGAATTTGTAAAATTTACTAATAAATTAATGGACAGTGCTATTTATTAGTAAACTTTACTAATTCAAAAGCAAAATGTCAGTCACCAATTTCAATTAGTAAATTTTTTATTTATTTACTAATGCAAGTACAGAAAGTATATTTTTCATATTTAATTTCAATTCTTTTCTGTAATCATTTTTTATATTTAGTTATATTTTATTTTTATAATAATTTTTTACATTTATTTACATTCTAATTTTTATAATCATTTTTTATATTCAATTGCATTTTATATATTTAATACTTAATAAAATTTTTTACTGCTCAAATAATTTTTAAAATATCGACAATAAAAAAAATTAAAATTAAATATATTAACTCACGAATAAATTTTTTCAAACACAAAATAATTTTTTTGTAAAAAATTACAAATTGAAAGAAATGAAAAAATATCATCGTTCATTTCAACATTCGAAACTGTAGAAACATTTCTAATTACACATTTTTCAATCATTTTTATATTTATTTTGTTATATTTAATTATCTTTTCAATATTCAGTAAATTCAAACAAAATATTTAGTTTCATTAAAATAGTATTTTTAATTATCTTATTATTCTCTTTACTATTTATTTTATTATTTAAAAAACTTACAATCTTGTAAAAATATGCCAGTATTTGATAAAATTATTTTTTATTTATTGTTTTATTATAAAAAAATCTTATAATCTTCGAAAAATATTTTTTGCGTATTTTTAAAAAATATTTTTCGAAATTCATTTTTCTAAGAAATCACATTTACTTTCTTCGGAATTAATCAATAAAAACACTCGTTTCTTTCTTCGTTTGCTGTTTGAAAAAATGACGTTATTAAAACGTTTTTCCAAGAAAAAGTTGATGTCACTGATATTTCTATTATTTTTTTTTTCAAATTACTATAAAGATATAATAAGAAAAATTTTCTAACACAAAAATTTTTAGCTACAGAGAAAAATATTCTCAAAAAATAACTTTAAAATCATTTACTTTGCATTATAATTCAAATAATAAAATTCTATAATTCCTATTAAAATTTGAATTAAAATCTTTATTCAAGTTTGCAAATAATATTGTAACGGAATATACATGATGCTTGAGATAATGAATACATAACTAAATTGCTGTTTATTATGCAAACAATATTCAATAACTGTGCTACTTGTAAATATATAAGCTTATAAATAAATAATCGAATAATAAATAGTAAGACAATAAATAGTAAAAAAAATCAATAGTAAAAAAAATCAATAGTAAAATAATAAATAGCAAAATAATAAGTAGTAAAAAATAGTAAATTAATAAATAGCAAACTAATAAATAGTAAAAAATAGTAAATTAATAAATAGCAAAATAATAAATAGTAAAATAGTAAATAGAAAAAGAAAATAAAAGAAATAAAAATGAATAAAGTAAAACTAATAAAAATAAATAATGAAAATTAAATAAAAATTAACTGAAATAAAAATATATAAGAATAAATCAACTTTCTCATAGTTTTCATTTTACAAAAATAAATTCGATAAATAGAAAAATAATATAAAAATAAGAAATAAGAAAATAATTTTAAAAAATATAAAAAGAATTAAAAACTAAATAAATAAAATAATAAAAAAAAAGGATATGAATCTATATATAGAAATCAATTTGAAATTATTGGTACTAGGTAATATATCACTCGAAGGAAAAAACGAACCGTAAAGAATCTCTTTCAATCGATAAATAAAGAAAAAAGCATTCTTTAAAAGTCTCTCTCGCAAAAGAGACACAATGTTGTATCGATCGTTTTTATTTTAAACTCAATTATTACTAAGGTTTTCTATTACTATTCACACGTGATAAGAAAATTATATTACTCACATAAAATCTTGAACTCTTACTTCTCAAGGTTAATTAATAGCTACCATATCTCGATCATAAATCGTTTTTTGGCAAACTTGACATTATCATAATTTCATTATACATTTATAACTCATCATTCTCATTCTTTTTTTCTCTTTTTAAAGAAGACATCCAACAAGTTAATAAATTTTTATTTCCGTATATTATTTATCACCGTTCTCATTATTAATCACCAATAAAAAATTAATTTTATCGTAATATTAATTCACGAACAAGTATCAAATTATTTAAATTAAAAATTATTATTTCAATTAAAAAATTATTAAAATTTCAATTATAAAATTATTATTTCAATTATAAAATTATTATTTTAATTATAAAATTATTATTTCAATTACAAAATTATTATTTTAATTATAAAATTATTATTTCAATTACAAAATTATTATTTCAATTTTTATGATTGAAACAAGAAAACGGAAAAATTTTCAATTATTATAATTATTAATAGTAACTTACAAGTAATTTAAATTGTTGATAATAAATTCTAACAATTGAAATTAATAATAAATAACAACAATTTTGGTTTATAACAATTCAATAAATAATAAATTGTAACAATTTCAATTAACAATAAATTACAGCAAATTAAATTAACAATAAATTGTAACAAATTAAATTAACAATAAATTGCAGCAAATTAAATTAACAATAAATTGCAACAAATTAAATTAACAATAAATTGTAACGTTTTTAACTACTGATAATAAATTTTAACGTTTTCATTGACAACAAATTGTAATGTTCTCAATTATTATTAAAAATTGGAAAAAAAATTAAACTACAAATAACAATTGACTTCAAAATTAATAATTATAATAATAATTTACTATTCATCATAAAAATACATAAATAATTTTATCATCTCTCCCCTCCCCCATTTTTTTCCACAATCTACCAACTGATTCGTGTTAACGCTCGATTTTATTATGACAGATGTAATAATTCATTAACGCCAATCGTTTCTTTTTTATGTTATAAAGAAGTGCGTCAAGTCTCCGGTAGGCACGAGGATTGTGCGACCTAGACTTCAAAAAACACTGAACTGGAATTAATAAACAAAAAAAAAAAAAAAAGAAACAAAAGCAGACTAAGGACTTTAATACAAAAAACCAAGATCGTATTTTTATACAAGTGATCAGTGATATTATTCAACTCAAGTTTACTGCTCTCAATTAAATAAAAGCAGAAAATAATAATAAATTTCAATGTGACAATTCGAGAGGAAAAAATTTTTGTCAGTGTGCTTAAGAAAAAAAGTTCATCAAAAAGTTAGAAAAAAAAGTACTAATGAAAGAAAGTATCAAGATTGAAAAAAGTATCATAAAAATATATCAAGATTAAAAAAAAATATATCAAGATTGAAAAAAGTGTTGAAATTGAAAAAAAGTATCAAGATTAAAAAAAATATCAATATAAAAAGGAGGGGCATCCAAAAAGAGTGTAAAGATTGAAAAAAGTATCAAGATTAAAAAAAATAGACTTGAAAAAAATATCAAGACTTCAAAAAAGTATCAATATTGAAAAAAGTATCAAGAAGATTGAATAAAGATATCAAAAAAGATTGAAAAAAGTATTAAGAAAATTGAAAATTTATCTACAAGATTGAAAGAAAAAATAGAAAAAATAGAAAAAAGAATCAACAAAAAATAAAAAGAAATTCAATCAAGAAAAATAAAAAAACCCAAAAATTAATTTATTTCGACAACGACGAAGGGAATTCCCCGAAAATGGAACACTTGTACTAGTCTTATCATCGAGTGAAAACATTGAAGCTACCGGAAGTACACCTTCTTTCTCTCTTTCTCGTCAGACAAATTTACACGTCAATCGCGCGTGTGTGTTATTGTGTGTATGTGACACAAAAGTGAAATATTATCGCGGTCAAATTAATAATTCACGGGAGACTTGGTGGATCAATTGCCTTATTTTTAACTGTATTCTAAAAAGTGATTAGTACAGAAAGTGATATTAAATATACATAAATACATATCTTATTCTTTCATCTAGAAAGTGATTTTTCTTTCATTATATATTAATTCAGAAAGTGTTTCGCGATTAAGTGAAATTTCTTTAAAAAAAATTCTAAAAAGAAGTGAATTGGATATAAAAAAAAACAACATTCCCAATCAAGATAAGAAGGGAAAAAAGACAACAGAGTCCATGAGAAGAAGGCGTGAAAAATTTTTTCGATGATGATGTCTTCATTTAGATCATCAAAAATGGATCTTTCAAGAACAATTATATTGATCATTCTTCATGGAATATTGGCACTTTGCAATGGTTAGAAAATTTTTTATCTTATTTATAGAATTTTAATTTTAATAATAAAATAATTGAAAATTTGGTACAAAAAACTAACGCAATGAGTTATTAATTAATAATTCATTTCTTAATGAAAAGATTTAAAAACAAATATTTTAATTCTTCAATTCGTTAAAAGAATATTTTATAAAAGTTTATCAATGAAAATTTATCAGATCTAATTATTAATTAATTAGTTAATTATAATTAATTATTAAACAATTTATTAAAACAAAATTTATTAGTTATTAAAAAATATTAATAATTGTTAATATTTATTAGTTTCGTTAAAATATTAGGTAATTAATTTGTTAATAAAAAGAGTACCAGTTGTTAGGAAATATTAATAATGGTTAATATTTATTAGTTACAATAAAATATTGATTAATTTGTTAATAAGAAAAGTAGCAGTTATTAGGAAATATTAATAATTGTTAATATTTATCAGTTTCGTTAAAATATTAGGTAATTAATTTGTTAATAAACAATTTATTAGCTTTTTACTTAATAATTAACTTTGGCACATGAAAACTTTATCAGAGTTTATTATTAATTGATAAGTATTTGGTTATTAACAAATTAATTCGTAAATAAAAATTTTATTATTTACTGGAAAATATTAGTAATTGTTACTATTTATTAGTTAGAATAAAATATTAATTAATTTGTTAATAACAAATGTGCCAGTTATTTAGTTAATAATTAACTGTGGCACATAGAAACTTTATCAGAGTTAATTATTAACTAACAAAAATAATTTGTTAATAACAAAAATATCAATTATTTATTTTATAATTAATTTTGGCACACCGAATATTTATCAAAATTAATTATTCATTAATTTTTTAATAAAAAAGTAACAGTAATTTGGAAAAATTAATAATTGTTAATATTTATTGGTTACAATAAAATAGTAATTAGTTTGTTAATAACTAAATTGTCAGATATTTATTTAATAATTAACACTGGCACATAAGAACTTTATCAGAGTTAATTATTAATTAATAAATATTTTGTTGATAACAAATTAATTTTTTAATAAAGCATTCATTGGTTATTAAAAAATATTAATAATTGTTAATATTTATTAGTTATATTACAGTATTAATTAATTTGTTAATAAAAAAGGTAACTGTTATTAGGAAAAATTAATAATTGTTAATCTTTTTAGTTACACTAAAGTATTAATTATTTTGTTAATAACAAATTTCTTAGTTATTTACTTAACTTTGGCACACAGGATGTTTAACAAAGTTAATTATTTTCGAATTTGTTAATAAAAAAATTAGTTATAGGGAAGTATTAATATCTGTTAATATTTGTTAGTTAAAATTAGGGATTGATTAGTTTGTTAATAAAAATAACAGTTATTAAGAAATATTAATAATTGGTAATATTAGTGATAATTAGTTACAATTTAAGTACTTATTAATTTGTTAGTTACAAATGCCTAAGTTATTTATTTAATAATTAATTTTGGCACAGAAAAATTTATCAAAATTAATTATTTATTAATAACTATGTTGTTAGTAACAAATTAAAAAATTATTAGTTTTATAATTAACTTTGGCACATTAAATATATCACAGTTAATTATTAACTTATTTGTTAATCAAGAAATTAGTCAGTTATTGGGAAATATTAATATCTATTAATATTTGTTAGTTAAAATTCAGTATTGATTAGTTTGTTAATGAAAAAAATTGTCAGTTATTTATCTATTAATTAACTTTGTCACAGAAATTTATTCAGAGTTAATTAATAATTAATTTGTTAATAAGAAATCTATCAGTTATTTATTTTATAATTAACTTTGGCACAAAGAAAATTTATCAAAGTTAATTATTAATTAATAACTATTTTGTTAATAACAAATTAAAAAATTTTTAGTTTTATAATTAACTTTGGCTCATAGTAAATTTATCACAGTTAATTATTGACTAATTTGTTAAACAAAAAATTAGTCTGATAATGAGAAATATTAATATCTGTTAATATTTATTAGTTAAGATTAGGTACTGAATAATTTGTTAATAAAAAAAGTAACAGTTAATAGTTATTAAATTATTAGGAACCGTTATTAGGAAATATTAATATATGTTAATATTTGTTAGTTACAATAAACAAATAATTAGTTTGTTAATAAAGATTTTATTATTTTTAAAAAAAAATACTGATATTTGTTACTACTTGTCAATTAAAATAAAAAAATTAAGTAATTTTACAATGAAAAATTTACCAGTTATAGCTATATATTAATTTACTTTTGAACACAGAAAATTATTAGAGCTAATTAATAATGAATAAGTTAGTAACAAATTATTTTTGACTGTTTAATAATTAACTTTGGCGAACAGAAAATTAATCAGAGTTTTTGTTAATTTATTTACACTCAAAAAAAAAACTAGTAGATTTGACTACTTTTTAACTACCCTGAGTGATTCAATAGGTCCTCAACTGAATTTAAAAATTTATATTTACTACCGAAAGTAGTAAAAAGAACTAAGAATTTAGTTGATGTAATTAGATTTTGTAGTTGTTTTTGCAATTTAACTACTTTTTTTAGTTATATAAACTATTATTCTTCAACTATATTCAAAGTAGTAAAATCAACTACACAAAAATTGTTAGTAAAACTAAAAAAGTAATTAATTTGACAACTTTCAACTCAACTAGGTAATAGTAGTTAAAGATTTCGACCGAATTTTTTTCAGTGTATTATTAATTATTAATTAATCTAAAAAATTATTAGTTATTGGTAATTGGGAATCGTTAATATTTGTTATAATTAACTACTAGTTAATATAAATTATTAATTAATTACAGGCAATAATTAATAACCAATTTAACAAATCTTAAAATTTATTTTCGTTCCAAAAACAAAGTTTTCGCTTCTTCTGCTTCTCGAATTAAAATTTTTGCCATTTGAAAAGTCACATTTTTTCAAAATGCCAAAGTTTTATATAATAATAATATTCAAACGCACGTGTTGAGGCATTTCGTATAAGTATACATAAATTTCTAACAATATTTAATATTCAATCCTTTCTTCAGTCCTCCTACTCTTATTCAACTAAAGAATGTTCAGATATGTTCCCACACGTTTTTCATTTTTCAAAAAATATATATGTATAGATATTCAATAAAAAAACACAATGTTAATTCAATTTTTCTTTTGAACAAAACAAAAAAGAAAAATAATAAAAATAAAATTTTCCATTCTATCAAAAATTTGATTTCGTGACATCGGAAAAGGGAGGGAGAAGAAAAGAGAATAAATTTAGAATCAAGTTTTCCTGCAAGTGCATATATGACACCTAATTTGGTGCTAAGTGTAACGCGTGTAACTTGTGTGTGAATGAAAGTAGTTTAACTATATCGTTTGGGTTTCACTGCTGCAGAGATAAAACATTGGAAAGTCAAAGTTCTTTGTCCATAAGCATGGAAAAGAGGCTATTCTCGATTTTGAATCATCCTACAATTTACAATAATTAAAATTACAAATTAACAACAATTTTGCTAATGAGAATTTTTCATTTCAAAAGAAATTTTATTTTTTACTTTTCACATATTCAAAAAAATTCAAGTCGAAATCTCTTTTTATTTAATTTTATTTTATATATCATAATTAATTTATATCACAATTTATTTTATATTTCACAACTAGCCAAACTATCCGCGCGCAAGCTCGCGGGAATGTTGTATGGGGCTGCTTATTTAAACAATTTAAAAAATTTTAAAGAAATAATTATTATAACCTAACAAAGAGATTTAACTAACTAAAATTCAAATAATTTCACTCAATGGTCTCAATTTAAATAGAATTTACATTACTAGACTTAAACTATGGCTAGAACAATTACAATTAGTATCTGGGTCATCTTTTGCATTGCTTATTTTATAAAGCCATTTTAAATTAAATACTTTTTAAAGAAATAATAATTATTACACACTAAAAAAAGTTTTACTTAAAATAGCGATAAGTTTCTCTAGAATAACGAAAGTATTAATTGAAGCACTAAATAATTTCGCTACTAAAGTGAAATCTGTACTTCATCCAGCTAAATATTTTTTGCCGTGCATAACGAAAAAAGAATTAAATTAACATCAGATTTTCTACATTAAAAAAAAACGAATTCAAATAGAAATTAATCATTTTACAACTTAACCAAATTCACCCCAGAAATCACTGAATTCGATAATTTAGAAGAAAGTCAGACAAAAGCAGGGTTCCTACAGAATCTGGAAATCATGGAAATCATGAAAATGGTATGGAATTTTTAAAAGGCTTCTGGAAATCAGGGAAATCATGGAAAAGGCCTGTAATTTTTAAAAAATTCTAAATTTTTTCAGTTTTCCATTTTTTCTCTTGAATAAAAATTCAAATAATAATAATAAAGCTAAATGGTATAAAAGAGAAAAAAAATGTTGAATTTTAAGAAATTCAATTTTTCGGATTTTTGATAATTTTTAATAATTTTTTATTTTTTTCCAAAGAGTCGAGACAATTTAATAAGTAAAGTATTTTCCAAAAGCACAAAAATAATGAAGCTAAATTCTATAAAAGAGAGGAAAAAATGTTGAATTTTAAGAAATTCGGATTTTTGAATTTTTGATAATTTTCGATAATTTCACATTTTTTACCAAAGAGTCGAGACAATTTAATAAGTAAAGTATTTTCCAAAAGCACAAAAATAATAAAGCTAAATCCCATAAAAAATAAGAAAAAATGTTGAATTTTAAGAAAAACGGATTTTTGAAATTTTTCGAATTTTTGATAATTTTAGATTTTTTACCAAAGAGTCGAGACAATTTAATAAGTAAAGTATTTTCCAAAAGCACAAAAATAATAAAGCTGAATTCTATAAAAGAGAGGAAAAAATGTTGAATTTTAAGAAATTCGGATTTTTGAATTTTTGATAATTTTCGATAATTTCACATTTTTTACCAAAGAGTCGAGACAATTTAATAAGTAAAGTATTTTCCAAAAGCACAAAAATAATGAAGCTAAATCCCATAAAAGAGAGGAAAAAATGTTGAATTATAAGAAAATCGGATTTTTGAATTTTTTCGAATTTTTGATAATTTTAGATTTTTTACCAAAGAGTCGAGACTATTAAATAAGTAAAGCATTTTCCAAAAGCACAAAAATAATGAAGCTAAATTCTATAAAAGAGAGGAAAAAATGTTGAATTTGAAAAAATTCGGATTTTTGAATTTTTGATAATTTTCGATAATTTCACATTTTTTACCAAAGAGTCGAAACAATTTAATAAGTAAAGTATTTTCCAAAAGCACAAAAATAATAAAGCTAAATCCTATAAAAGAGAGGAAAAAATGTTGAATTTTAAGAAATTCGGATTTTTGAATTTTTGATAATTTTCGATAATTTCACATTTTTTACCAAAGAGTCGAGACAATTTAATAAGTAAAGTATTTTCCAAAAGCACAAAAATAATGAAGCTAAATCCCATAAAAGAGAGTAAAAAATGTTGAATTTTAAGAAATTCGGATTTTTGAATTTTTGATAATTTTCGATAATTTAACATTTTTTACCAAAGAGTCGAGACAATTTAATAAGTAAAGTATTTTCCAAAAGCACAAAAATAATGAAGCTAAATCCCATAAAAGAGAGGAAAAAATGTTGAATTTTAAGAAAATCGGATTTTTGAATTTTTTCGAATTTTTGATAATTTTAGATTTTTTACCAAAGAGTCGAGACTATTAAATAAGTAAAGTATTTTCCAAAAGCACAAAAATAATGAAGCTAAATTCTATAAAAGAGAGGAAAAAATGTTGAATTTGAAAAAATTCGGATTTTTGAATTTTTGATAATTTTCGATAATTTCACATTTTTTACCAAAGAGTCGAGACAATTTAATAAGTAAAGTATTTTCTAAAAGCACAAAAATAATAAAGCTAAATCCTATAGAAGAGAGGAAAAAATGTTGAATTTTAAGAAATTCGGATTTTTGAATTTTTGATAATTTTCGATAATTTCACATTTTTTACCAAAGAGTCGAGACAATTTAATAAGTAAAGTATTTTCCAAAAGCACAAAAATAATGAAGCTAAATCCCATAAAAGAGAGGAAAAAATGTTGAATTTTAAGAAAATCGGATTTTTGAATTTTTTCGAATTTTTGATAATTTTAGATTTTTTACCAAAGAGTCGAGACTATTAAATAAGTAAAGTATTTTCCAAAAGCACAAAAATAATGAAGCTAAATTCTATAAAAGAGAGGAAAAAATGTTGAATTTGAAAAAATTCGGATTTTTGAATTTTTGATAATTTTTGATAATTTCACATTTTTTACCAAAGAGTCGAAACAATTTAATAAGTAAAGTATTTTCCAAAAGCACAAAAATAATAAAGCTAAATCCTATAAAAGAGAGGAAAAAATGTTGAATTTTAAGAAATTCGGATTTTTGAATTTTTGATAATTTTCGATAATTTCACATTTTTTACCAAAGAGTCGAGACAATTTAATAAGTAAAGTATTTTCCAAAAGCACAAAAATAATGAAGCTAAATCCCATAAAAGAGAGTAAAAAATGTTGAATTTTAAGAAATTCGGATTTTTGAATTTTTGATAATTTTCGATAATTTCACATTTTTTACCAAAGAGTCGAGACAATTTAATAAGTAAAGTATTTTCCAAAAGCACAAAAATAATAAAGCTAAATCCCATAAAAAATAAGAAAAAATGTTGAATTTTAAGAAAAACGGATTTTTGAAATTTTTCGAATTTTTGATAATTTTAGATTTTTTACCAAAGAGTCGAGACAATTTAATAAGTAAAGTATTTTCCAAAAGCACAAAAATAATAAAGCTGAATTCTATAAAAGAGAGGAAAAAATGTTGAATTTTAAGTAATTCGGATTTTTGAATTTTTGATAATTTTCGATAATTTCACATTTTTTACCAAAGAGTCGAGACAATTTAATAAGTAAAGTATTTTCCAAAAGCACAAAAATAATGAAGCTAAATCCCATAAAAGAGAGGAAAAAATGTTGAATTTTAAGAAAATCGGATTTTTGAATTTTTTCGAATTTTTGATAATTTTAGATTTTTTACCAAAGAGTCGAGACTATTAAATAAGTAAAGTATTTTCCAAAAGCACAAAAATAATGAAGCTAAATTCTATAAAAGAGAGGAAAAAATGTTGAATTTGAAAAAATTCGGATTTTTGAATTTTTGATAATTTTCGATAATTTCACATTTTTTACCAAAGAGTCGAAACAATTTAATAAGTAAAGTATTTTCCAAAAGCACAAAAATAATAAAGCTAAATCCTATAAAAGAGAGGAAAAAATGTTGAATTTTAAGAAATTCGGATTTTTAAATTTTTGATAATTTTCGATAATTTCACATTTTTTACCAAAGAGTCGAGACAATTTAATAAGTAAAGTATTTTCCAAAAGCACAAAAATAATGAAGCTAAATCCCATAAAAGAGAGGAAAAAATGTTGAATTTTAAGAAAATCGGATTTTTGAATTTTTTCGAATTTTTGATAATTTTAGATTTTTTACCAAAGAGTCGAGACTATTAAATAAGTAAAGTATTTTCCAAAAGCACAAAAATAATGAAGCTAAATTCTATAAAAGAGAGGAAAAAATGTTAAATTTGAAAAAATTCGGATTTTTGAATTTTTGATAATTTTCGATAATTTCACATTTTTTACCAAAGAGTCGAAACAATTTAATAAGTAAAGTATTTTCCAAAAGCACAAAAATAATAAAGCTAAATCCTATAAAAGAGAGGAAAAAATGTTGAATTTTAAGAAATTCGGATTTTTGAATTTTTGATAATTTTCGATAATTTCACATTTTTTACCAAAGAGTCGAGACAATTTAATAAGTAAAGTATTTTCCAAAAGCACAAAAATAATGAAGCTAAATCCCATAAAAGAGAGTAAAAAATGTTGAATTTTAAGAAATTCGGATTTTTGAATTTTTGATAATTTTCGATAATTTCACATTTTTTACCAAAGAGTCGAGACAATTTAATAAGTAAAGTATTTTCCAAAAGCACAAAAATAATGAAGCTAAATCCCATAAAAGAGAGGAAAAAATGTTGAATTTTAAGAAAATCGGATTTTTGAATTTTTTCGAATTTTTGATAATTTTAGATTTTTTACCAAAGAGTCGAGACTATTAAATAAGTAAAGTATTTTCCAAAAGCACAAAAATAATGAAGCTAAATTCTATAAAAGAGAGGAAAAAATGTTGAATTTGAAAAAATTCGGATTTTTGAATTTTTGATAATTTTCGATAATTTCACATTTTTTACCAAAGAGTCGAGACAATTTAATAATTAAAGTATTTTCCAAAAGCACAAAAATAATAAAGCTAAATCCTATAGAAGAGAGGAAAAAATGTTGAATTTTAAGAAATTCGGATTTTTGAATTTTTGATAATTTTCGATAATTTTACATTTTTTACCAAAGAGTCGAGACAATTTAATAAGTAAAGTATTTTCCAAAAGCACAAAAATAATGAAGCTAAATCCCATAAAAAAGAAGAAAAAATGTTGAATTTTAAGAAAATCGGATTTTTGAATTTTTTCGAATTTTTGATAATTTTAAATTTTTTACCAAAGAGTCTAGAGAATTTAATTTTAATAAGTAAAGTATTTTCCACATTAAAAAGTTTGACATTAAAAAATATATAAAAAATGCCAATACTTAACCCACAAAATTAAATTTTCAAAACAAACAAATGAATGCAGATAATTTGCTAACGGAAAGGAAACTTACGATTATTATAATGTATGTATATGTATATGTATATTTCTATTTTCTATCAAAACGTATAAGAAACAAAAGAATAACTATAACTAACTTCAAGTGTGGACAGAGATCCGGAAATCTGGAATCAAGACGATTATTATATATAATTATAAAAAATAAAGACTTTTTCTTGAATTTCGTTAAATTATTATTAAAATTAAATTAAATTATTATTGCAACAAATATTTAATAACTGAGCTGAAAAAAAATTATTTGATTCAAACAACTGATTTACTTTTATTTATCAAATAAATATTTACTTGAGACAACTAATTTCGGAATAAATCAATTAATATTGTAATTAAACCAATTAATTCGGTATTTGAAGCAAATTTAATTGATTTAAATAAAAATTATTTGATTCAAGTAAATATTTATTCGAAATACGTAATAGAGAAATAATCGGTTATTTGAAACGAATAATTTTTTTCAGTGTGTCAATAATTAAATTATTATTAAAATTAAATTAATTTTATTCATTTCCAGTAAAATTCAGTTAATAGTAAAATTAAATTGACAGAAAAATTAATTTAATAGTAAAATTGAATAATTCACGTCTTTACAATTTAATTGACACTAAAAATACTAATAAATTTTTCCCAATCACAAAATTAACACCAGAGATTGAAACAAAAAATATTTTTACTTAGAAAGTAATAAAAAATATTATTTTCCTCTTATTTCAATTTTATCAAATTTCTACTTAGTAAAAAATTTCGCCTTGGAAGAATTTTCCTTTCCAAAAACTATAAACAAAAGAACAAAAATATTTTCAGAGAAAAATTTATGCAGAAAAATATTTTTTGTATTCATGAAATTGAAAAAAAATGAAAAAAAGTTAAAAACAAACAAAGAAGAAAACAAAACTTTATCAAAAATTAAAAATCGCAATGTCTATAAAATTATCGAATCAAAGAAAAAAAGAAACAAAAGAACAAAATGTGATGTTGCGTGAAGAAACGATTGACATTATAAAACGTTCATTGATTTTTTGCTCGTTCTAAAATACTAATCATCTAAAATACAAAACCATCTTGAGAATTACGTGTTGATAATAGAAAACCTCGTATGTATATAGTTGATTTAACGATCGGACTATCACGTCAACAGAAATTGCTTACGTAATTAACAGTTCGCGTAGATTTAAGTGACTAACTTATTTACGTAATACAGGATGCGCGCTCCTTCATCGTCTACCGAATGGTCCGTTGAAACTCCAAAATGCATTGTTCACGTCAAATAAATGACCAAAGATAAAGAATCTCTATTTTTCTCTCTCTCTCTCTCTCTCTTAATTAACATCTTGTTTGAACACACATTAGTCTCTTATTTATTATACATATAATTTTCAAGTCATCATTTTTCATAATATTTACAAAAAAAAAAAAATAAATAAAGCAAAACAAAAAAAACGCTACTTTAATTCAAAATTAATTAAAAATTCCAAAAACAATTTTTTCCAATACAAATTGAAAAGAAAATCAAATCGTGTATCCTAATTTTTACACTCCTTTATTAATAAAATTCTACTTTTCGTATTTTGTACAAAACAATTATTTTTTACAAATCATATTTTATTCAAAAATAATATTAAAAAAAAAAATTATTTTGTATAGAAAAAATATTTTATTAACAATTAATAATAATATTAACATTAGTTAATTCATAATAATATTATTAATTATACGAAAGAACTTGTCCCGTTTATTTTTGAAAATAAATATTTTTAATAAATAAAATTTTAATAAATAATTTTAAATTTTAATAAATTAATTTTTTTAATGGAAAAATTATTTTATATAAAATTATATTTAAAAAAAATTGTACGAGAAAAATATCTACAATATCATATTCCAAAAAAATTAAAAACTACAAAAAGAATTTTTTCGAAATTATATCAATATTTAATTCGCCAAAATAGAAAAAGAAAAATTACCGGAGTAATGTACATTATTTTGTATAAAAATTCAAGTTACGAAAAATAATTAATTCAATCTCGAATGACTGAAGACTGACGAACACTTTCTAGAGTTAAAACCTTGACCGTGACTTGACTACAAGACACATGGTCAAATGATTTCTTGGCAAAATTATGTTCCTACAGTTTGTAATTTAGTTAAACATGGTCCTTTTTTCAATTAATAGCCAATAATTTTTTTTCTTAATTTTTTCTTAGTCAATATTCATATTTTACAAAAATTATTATCGCATTTTATACATAAAAAAGAAAATTAACCTAAATGGAAAGAAATGCCTATAGGAAAATAACGTACAACTTAAATACTTCATTAATTTTTACTTTTAATTTTTTTTTTTAATTAGATTGTAATTTTTAATTAGATTTTAATTTCAAACTAGATTTTAATTTCAAACTAGATTTTAATTTTCAATTAGATTTTTGATTTTCAATTAGATTTTTGATTTTCAATTAGATTTTAATTTTCAACTAGATATCAATTTTCAATTAGATTCTTATTCGAAATTAAATTTCAATTTTCAATTACATTTTTCATTGAACAATTAAATTATAACAATACGAAGCAATGCTAATTGTATAATCATAACTTCTGTTATAATAAAATGATAATTAAAAATTCAATTATTAATTTAAAAATGTATTACATTTTTTAGTATTATAATTGTTATATTGTGTTTATAAATATATTTGTAATTATTTATTTATTAAATATAATTTATTATAATTTAAATTATATTCATAGATTAATAATTATTGTACAAAAAATTAGTATACTATTAATTATTAATTATTATGCTGTTAATATTTAGAATTACGAAATTTTTAAATTAAATTTTTAATTAAATTTTTAAATAAAAATTACACAGAATTATTAAGTAATTATTAATTAACAAGGTTCTTGCATATGAAAAAATGCAACTCAAAAATAATTTTATTCACATTCCAAAGTTTTTTTTAATTGAATTAAAATTCCTTTTCCCTCCTTAATAAAAATCTAATAAATATAATATTTTATTTACAAAATAATAAAAATTTGAACTTACGAAAAATAAATAAATTTTAGTAGTAAATTAATAAAACTGAATATACTGAAGATGAAAAAAAATAGAAAATTAACATTTTTGATAATTAATTCAAGTCAGCAATTATTAAAATTTTTATTTACAAAAAAATATAAAATCAATATCTTCGATAGTAAAAAATAGCAATTTATTTTTACTACACGTTGAATCAAATTTTTTTCTTGACTCAAATAATCGATTAACTAAATTTATTTGTATCAAACAACTGTTTGCTAAATAACTATTTATAAATTTAATTATTTATTATTTGAATTGAAATTATTCAGTTCGATTAAACGATTAAATTTTTATTTGTAGTTTGCAGATGTTTATTTGCAGATTATTTAAATCTAATAATTTTTCAAACAACATACAACAAAGTATAAATAAATAATAAATAAAATAAAGTAAATAATAAAATAAAAGTAAACTAATAAATTGTTTGATTTAGACGCCAATTTTTTTTCCCTCATAAAATTATATTTATTGAAGGGGAATTAATTTTTTACTCAGACAATATATTAAATAGATGAAGAGTGGTTAAAATAAATATCAGTCACATATTATATACGTATATGATCATAGTGTCAACATTCTTTATATTATGATGACAAAGACCTTGGCAAGGACTTTTATCAAGGTCGCATGCTAAATGCAATGTTTAATAAAAAAAAAACATAATTACACGTCAAGATAACATTAGACAAGCGTTGTACATCGAAAAAATTCCTCTTCAAAATGAAATTTATTTTGAAAATTAACATTTTTAAATAGGACGTTCATTTCTTTTTTCTTCATTTTTTTTTTTAAATGGGATATGTTAATGTCTTCATGAACAGATATTACACCTTGACCAATATTACAAACAAGGTTTTAGTATCTTTCATTGTAATCATTAACATGACTAAGTCAAGTTAATTTACACGCTTCCTTTTTTAATTAAAATATTTTAAATTATTATTTTTTATTTTTATATAAATGACGTAAATTTATTACATCACAACGAGGGAGGAAAAAAGTTCCAGATCAATTAAAAGCATAATCTTTGGAATGAGAGTAAAATTGGTATTTTCGGTTTTTGTCCACACTGAGAGCTTTTGGTTATTAAAGTAAATAGTTCGCAACTATAATTAATTAATTATTTAATTAATTTATAATTCTGTGAAATAGAAAATTTACATTAACTTTTAATTTATTTTATTTATTTTATTAATAGTATTTCAGACTTCGCACTCAATAATTAATGTTAAATAAAATAGCAAAAAAGTAAAAAGTAGCTTCGAAACTAAAAAAAGTAGTAAAAAAATAGACACTTCACAAAACTAACAAAAATTTCATTCCATATTTTTTATTTTCCTGACTTTTTCCTAATTTTTATCAAAAATATTTACTTCTTTCTCATCCTGCTAATTAATTGAATTCCTGCAACAAATTTTATTATTCATGAAAGAATTTAAATATTTATAAAAATAATTTAATTTTTGCGAAGAATTTTATAAGAATTTTTAAATAATTCATTTCTTTCGACTAATTTTATGCAAATTCTAATTTAAATAATTCAATTTCTAAGGAATTTTTATTATTCATGAAAAGAATTTATTGAATTCTTACGAAGATTTTTACAAAAAATTTTTTTAAATAATTGAATTCTGTTTGTAAATTTTATGAAAATAGTAGACATTGAAAATCATTGAATTGCGAAAAGTATTTAAAAATAATTAAATGAATGTCTGTGTGTCATTTTATTAAATTTTTTAAAAATAATTGAATTCCTAAAAAGCATTTTATTATTTATGAAAATAATTGAATTCTCGCGAACAATTTTATTAGAATTTTTTAAAATGATTAAATTTCCAAGAAGAAATTAATTACTTTTAAAAATAATTCAATTCTTGTGATGAATATTTTGTTATTTATGAAAATAATTAAATTTTGCAAAGAATTTTATTTAAATACCTCAAAATAATTGAATTTTCGGGAATAATTTTGTTATTTATCGACATAATAATGAATTCTTTCGAAGAATTATTTATGTAAATAATTGAATTCTTGGTAAAAATTTTTTCAAATCTTAAAGAATAATTGAATTATATAAAAAAATTTAATTAAAATTGTATTTAAAATAATTGATTTTTTTCGAACAATTTTATTAAAATATTTATAAATAATTAAATTCCGAAGAAAAATTCTAATATTTTTGAAAGTAATTGAATTTTTCCAAAGAATTTTAAAGAAACATTTTTTTAAATAATTGATTTTTTCGCAGAATTGAATTTAATTTTTAAGAATAATTACGTTATTTGAGCAATTTCTATAAAATTGTATTAAAAATAATTGAAATTCTGCTATGAATTTTATTATTTATGAATATAATTAAATAGTTGCAAAGAATTTTTTTAAAATTTTCAAAAATAATTAAATTCCTGAGAAGAATTTTAATACTTATGAAAATAATTAAATTATTGCGAAAAAAATTATTAAAATTAAAGGAAGTGAAATTTTTTTTTATTAAAATGTTTTAAAAGAATTTATTTTCTGAAAAAATTTGTTATTTTTGAAAATAATAGAATTCTTCATAAGAATTTTATAAACATTGTTTTAAATAATTAATTTTTTCGAAATATAATGAATATTATGGAAATTTTATTTTAAATACCTAATTGAATTCTTGTGGAAAACTTTATTTGTGAAAATAATTGGATTTTTTAAATAATTAATTAAAAATAATATTAAAAATAATTGAAATTCTGCGATGAGTTTTATTATTTATGAAAATAATTGAATTTTTGCTTAGAATTTTATTAAAATTTTTTTTAAATAATTGAATTCTTTTGCGAAATTTTATGAAAATAATTGAATTTCGAATATTTTTTAAAAATAATTGAATCGTTTTAAAGAATTTGGTTATTTTATCAATTTTTTCTAAATAATTGAATTCTTTTGCGAAATTTTATGAAAATAATTGAATTTTCGAATATTTTTTTAAAATAATTGAATCGTTTTAAAGAATTGGGTTATAATTTTTAAAAATAGTCTTTAATTTCTAGTATTAGTGAATTTAAAGTAGTGGAAATACTCAAAAAAAAAAGAGAAAGAAATAGTACTCTGTTATTTTTTACTAACATTCAGTTATCCTTATTAATAGCACTAGCAAATTGAAAATAAAATCAAAATTTAAAAAATCCAATTAACCCTCAAAATTATCAACACCAAAACCTCGATTATCCGGACCTCGAATTCTCATTTCGCTTAATCGAGGTCCCACTGTAAATTAATTTTCCATGCATAACAGAAAAAATAAAATAAACCATTTCATTTTAAAATCAGACAATAAAATATAAATTTACACATTTCGTCAATTTTCATCAGATTTACATTAAAATGAACTACTTTTAAATGAAGAAAAAAATAAATAAAAATAATTTTAAAAAAAGTCAACACAAAAAAAGGTAAAACTGCACTTATACAGCGTACGTAAATATTAACACGAAATGATTCACTCCCCAAGAATTTGATAGTGTGTGCTTAAGAATTTGATAGTTAAGAAATGATAATATCCACATAATTTTGAGTTTAATTTCTTTCTTTCTCTGCCGGGACGCATTTAGGAATTTTATATCGCGTGCAGAAAATTACATGGGTTTAACTGATAGGACGATGTTTTTAAAAAAAAAAAAAATAAAAAAAATTCGTGGCAAGTGCGTTTGCATCCGATTAACAAATTCTTTCATAAGGATAACTTGAGAGTGTGACGCATTGACCGGTTATAAAAGATGTGTTCGAATATTGTAAACTGCCAAGGGCAATCACTTTCATGGAGTGTGTCTGATGATTTTCGCTTATGTATATATGTATACGTATATATTTATATACACCTAAAGCGATGGGACCGGCTTCGAGAAATTATGCCGATCTCATGCACCTGAATTAGAGCACGACTTAACTACTGGTTTTTAACTTGTCTCGACTCTTGCGTGCGCCAGGAATTTATTCCATCGTGAGTCATTATAATATCATAAACCTTTTCGATATAAATGCGACTACAAAGAAAAAAATTTTTTTTTTAATTCACTTTTTAAAATAGTTTATCATGACTTAGAAACATTTTTCACTCTATATATTTTCACTGTCTATACACTGTAAAAAAAGGGAGTTAAATTTTAACTCCCCAGGGGATTCTATAAAAGTCGCACCCATTGGAGAGTTAATGCCAGGGGAGTTAAATAAAGAGAGTTAAAACTTCACACCCAAATGCTAACTCCCCATGGAAAAAATAACTCGCGCGGGTGTTGAATGAAGGGAGTTAGAAATTAACTCTCTTTTGGAGTTGATTTTTAACTCGAAAAATTTAACTCCCAACTCCCGAGTCCGTTAACTCCCTAAATTTTTTACAGTGTATATATTTTCACTGTCTATATATTTTCTTAAATAGAAAACTTTTTCGCAGAATTTCAAAAAAAAACTTTTGTTATTTTAATTATTTGGTAACAAAAGACCAAAATGCGCCTTTTGTGCGTATTTAGGTCTTTTATTACAAAACAATTAAAAACCCCTTTTTTAATAACTATTCTAAAAAAAAAATATTTGATTCAAATAACCGATCACTTGTCAATTATTAAATCTTTTGTTCTTTATTTGTCTTTTTTTACTTCCGTCCTTAGTAGAATCAAATAATGTTTTATTAATTTTATTAGTTTTAAGAATAATTACATTTTTCGAGGAATTCGATTAAAATTGTAATAAAATTAATTGAAATTTTGTAATGAGTTTAATTATTTATGAAAATAATTGAATTCTTAAAAAAAATTCTTTAATAAAATAAACATTAGAAAATAAAAAATTTAAATAATATTGAAAAAAATTCAATTAAACTTTTTAAAAAAATTAATTTCAAAATTCAATTATTTTCAAAAATCCAAGCTCTATTGCTTTTAATATTCAATTATTATCTAAAATTTTAACTGCGAAATTAATTTTCAAATCAATTTTTATTGATTTGCAAAATTGAAATTCTGCAATGAGTTTTATTATTTGTGAAAATATAATTGAATCCCTAAGAACAATTTTATTACTTTTGAAGTTCAATATTTAATTTTTGCGAAGAATATTATTACCCTTGAAAATAATTGAATTTTTGCAAAAATTTGTAACTTTTACAAAATTGAATTTTTTTTCGTGTTTTTAACTAAACATCTTCTATAAAACCATTATTTTTAAAAAATTTTGAAAAAGTTCTTTAAGAATTTTCAAATTCATTTGTTTACAATTGAATTTTACAAAATTTCAATTATTCGTAAATTCTTCAATTATAAATATATATTCGAAAATAAAAACTTTAAATAATTTTAAAAAATCCGCAATTAAAATTTCTCAAAAAAAATAAATTCCACAGAATTGTTAGTTAAAAATATGAAAAATTGTAATCTGAAACCTTTTCAAAATTCAATTATTTCTAGAAATTTACGCTCTAAATGCTTTTAAAATTCAATTATAATTGAAAAAATTTAATTAAAATCCATTTTTAAATCAATGTTTATGAGAAAATTCTACTAGAATTTAATTATTTAAAATTTTAAATACAAAAATAACAATTTATTGAATAATTGCATGTTTCTTAAAATTGAATTTTCATAAAGAATTTTATATATAAATTTTTAAATAATTGAATTCTTGTGACGAATTTTAATAAAATTTTCAAGAAACTAGTTTCGAAGAATTCGACTAAAATATTGTATTAAAAATAATTGAAATTCTGCAATGAGTTTTATTATTTATGAAAATAATTGAATTCCTAAAAAGAATTTTATTATTTACGAAAATAATATTGAATCCCCGTAAAAATTTTATTATTTATGAAAATAATTAAATGATTGCGAAGAAATTTATAAAAAAAATTGTAAATAATGAAATTGATGTGAAATTTTTATTATTTTTTGAAAATACATTAGAAGTCTGTGTAGAGTTTTATTAAATTTTTTTTTAAGTAATTGAATTCTTTTGGAAAATTTTATGAAAATAGTAGATATTGAAAATCATTGAATTGAGAAAAATTTTTGAAAATAATTGAATTTCGGAGAAGAATTTAATTATTTCTAAAGATAATTGAAATTTTGATGAAAATTTGAAAAATTTATTGAACATAATTGTATTTCTGCGAAGCATTTTATTACTTTTGAAAATAATTGAATTTCTGCAATCATGTGTAATTTCTCTAAAATTATCCACATTATATCGTCCTTTTATTACAAAATAATTAAAAAGCTGTTTATTTTTTAACAAAAAGCAAAAAAACTAAAACAAAATTTTAGCATTAATTGCAAAGTAAAAATAATAAACAAAAGCATTTGTTTTTGTTTATTATTTTTACTTTTCAATCAATGCTAAAATTTTCAAGTAGAAAAAATTATATATTTAATATAAAATTCTATGTTATAAAAATTTGTACAAAAAGTTTTTTGCTAATTTAAAAATTTCATGGTAAATAGGTATAAATAATATAATTTAAATATTCTTAATGTAAATTTAATAAAATAAATTTTTTACCTACAAATTATGTACATTTTTTTATTTAATTTATTTAATTTATTTCCTTCTATTTTTTATGATTTCTTTTATAATAATTTAAATCAATTTTTTAAAGTAGTTTAATATAATTATATTTAGGTGAAGAATTATTGGTTCACCTAAATACATTTAATAAATAATAAACATTTTCAATAAATAATAATAATAATATCTTCAAATATATTTACTTACGAAATAAACTCGTCAGAGAACATGTGTTGTTTGACTCACCTGAAACAAAAAGAAAAAAAAAAATTTATATTTCAAGTATTATAAAAAAATAGAAAATGAAAACAAATAATAATTCCATTAAATTTTTTCTATTAATTAATTATTAAATAATTGTTAAATAATAATTTATAAAATGGTTTATAATTCCAGGGATCATAGTGATTTTTTAATGTAATATTAAGGGGAGAAAAGAGGAGGAGGGGATTTTAATTTTTAAAAAGATGATTCAATTTAAAAAAGAGATTTTTCAAATTAAGAGATTTAATTATTTATTTAATATAAAACTAATTTGCAAAATATTGAAAAATTATTATCAAAATGCTTAATATTTCCTTATTTGTTTTGAATTTAGAAGAAAATTTAATTCTCATGACGCTAATATTCCTAACCATGTGTAGAGATAGAATATGCGATTTCAATTATTGTGTTTGATTAAGTGAAACCAAGTGTATTTTGCAATATAATTTTCACAATAGGACACAGTTATTCAACAATCAATATTGTCAAGGTAAAATAAAGAAGAAAAGGAAAAATACAAAAAAAAATTCTTTTTGCAAAAACCGTTTGTTTTTCTTTATTTTATTCATTTTTATTTTATACATTGACAAACAATAAAAGATTATATTCTTTTTTTAAAAAGAAAATTAGTTTCCTATTAAAAAAATTAGTTCCTAATTAAGAAAATGAAATCTTAATCACATTTCTCTTTTGTACTGTAATTTTCAAAAAATATTTTAAATAAAAAAAAATCGTTCATATGAAAGTTCGAAAAATTATCCCTATTAATTAATTTTTTTCATATTATAATTACTTCAATTATTTTATTTCGCCATTTGCAATTATTCTTTTAATTTCTGTAATATTTTTAATAATTATTGCGCAGGTAAAATATTGGAGGAAAATGCGACAGCAACAACGACAATATTTGATCAAAATTTTACTGAAAGTACAACGCAAATATCAACCGCAACTGATAAGGTTGAGGGTCATCTTATGGATGACATACTTCCAGGAACAAAACCACCGACACCTGCTGTGATTTTTGTCGATGTTCCTGCACACACGGAAACAAAATTAGGAGCTCCTGTGGTATTATCCTGCAGGACAGCATTTCCTGTCACCGAGTGTCAATGGTCCTGGCGACCACTTCCCTCCACGCACTTTCCACTTCCGGAAATTAATGACAATTCCTTTGTTCCTACTTGTGAGTATTCTTTTTTTTTAATTCTTTTTACAATTAATAAATTACGATAATAATTACAAATTTATATTATTTAGAATTAATAAAACTGTTTTTAAAAAAATTTATTTTTATTTTTAATTTTTTAATTATGAAAATTTTTAATTGTATACACTCGAATCTCGTTATAACGAAAAAATCTCGGGACTGTAAAATCTCGATATACGTGAATTTATCTGTTATCAATATTAGAAATGTCAAACGCAAGTGACATTTAAATAAATTGTGTCAAATTTATGTGGTTAGAATCTTAGAAATATATGTTAATTATAAAAATGTTAGTAAAATATATTAATTGTGTGGAATAACAATTTTAAATATAAAAAATAAATTATAATTTTTTCAATTGTTATAATAAGAAACTTAACTTGACAAGTTATTTTGGAAATAGTTCATGTTTTAATCGATGTTGTATTTTAATTTTTTATTGTTAAAAGTTTGACCTAATTTGATCTAATTGGTTTACATCAGAAGTATAAGGTTAATTCATTAAAATGAGATTCTAGTGTATGTATTTTTAATTTTATTATAGAATCTGTACTTTTAAATTTAATTGAATCTGTACTTTTAATTTTATTGGTATCTGTCCTTTTTAATTTTATTCGAATCAGTATTTTCAATCAAATTAAGAAACGCACTTTTAATAAAAATAAAAATTAACATTTAACGAAATTGCAAAAAAGAACTTTGAATAAAAAAAAATATACTGTCATCATAATAATAATGTATTTAATTTTAATTTAATAATAATAATAATATTTAACCAAATGGAAAAACAAAATTCGACAATGAATTTAAATAATTTAGTGAGTACAACATCAACAATATCAACAACACAAGCATCGTCCCTTCCACTACAACAATTTCCTGCCTTCGGCAACAATAGCAATGACTGTTCTGTGCGATTTTCAAGTACAAAACAAGCGCAAACGGGCTACTGGACTTGTGCAGCAAGAATTTCGAAAAATGATTCCTTCATCAGCACACAACCGGCAAAATTGAGCATTGTCAAAACAACAAAAGGTTTGTCTCCTTAATCCATCTTTTCAAAAATATATTAACATAAAAAACAACAAAAAATGTAATAAAAATATAAAATATATTTATGATCATACAGTAGAAAATATAATCTACTTAGAAAATCTAAAAAAAAATAATATACAATGTAATAAATTATTTTTATTATTTTTCATTTTTATTTTTATTATTTTTTATTATTTTTTATTATTTTATTATTTTTCACTTTCATTTTTTTTTTGGTACTTTTATACCAAACACTATTTTTCGTACTTAATTTTTATCTGTTTTCCCTTCAATTTAATTTTTTCGACCTTCTATTTTCACCTTCGGTAAAAATTTCACTATGAGTATTAAAAAAATTTAGAGCATAAAACAGAATTTTTCTCTCCTCTAACAAAATTGATTAGATGTTAAACAAATTCTCCCAAATGTTTCGGTCTAATAATTCAATGCCTTTGATACAATTTTTTTTTATTTTGTGAAATTCAGTATTAATTAACACCTTCTTACCGGATGTTTCTCACTTTCATCTAATCACCATATATATCATCAGTCACGAAATCATCTGAGCATTAATCTTTATATACTTTTCCATTACTTTCAAATGTTTTAATATATTTTTCAATTGCATTTTTTTTTTTTTTAATATTCTTAAAGTTTCGAACGTTCAAAATAACGCCAATATTTTCTTCCTTTTTAAAAGTTTGTATTTTTTTATTAAAAAAATTATTTTAAATATAAAAAAATTGATTCTTTGATACAATTTTTAATACAATTAAATTTAATTTTTTTAAACTATTGAGTAAATATTTACTTTATTTTTTCCTTTTTGTTTAGCAATTTTGAAAAATATTTCAATGGGAAAAAATTTCGTTGATTTGAACGTTCATAACTTTGGAAAAATTTTGTTGTGTTCATAGTTGTAAAAAAAAGAGATCATCCTTTAGAAAAATTAATATTAATATTTTGATAACTCAGACTTTCAAACCCCCAAAAAAATTCGTTTCAGTCGATTCAAATTAGAAAAAAGTCAAAAGATTTTGATTCAATTATTTTTCAAACCTTTTAACATTTTTCGTGAAAAAACACAATTATTATTTAAAAGTTGTAATAAAATTCTTCAAAATATAAAATTTATTTCGAAAAAATTTAACGAAATTTACAAGTTTTGAATTACTTTCAAGAATTCAATTACCTTCAAAAAATTTTCATTAAAATTTGTCGAAAATCTAATTTTTTCAAGATTTTTGAATTAAATTATTCTACACTTCAATAAACTCGTTAAAAAAATATTTAAATACTTTTATGTATATTATTCTACAGGAGTTATATTTAAAAAAATTTTAATTTCAGAATTTCTGAATTTTCATTACTTTTAAAAATTGCAACTGCAATTCTTCCAAAATTTAATTATTTTCCAGGATTTTTAACTAAAATTACTCAAAAGTTTAATAAATTTTCAAACCTAAATTTTAATTTAATTAAACTTCTACTTCAATATTGAAATTTTCAAAAAAATTTTATTTGAAACCTTCTGAATTAATTATTTCTGAAAATTGCTACTCTAATTTTTCAAAATTCAATCATTTTCTGGAATTTTTAACTGAAATTCTTTTTCAAATCAATTATTTTGATTAATTCCCCAAAAGTTGGTTGATAATTAAAATATTCAAAAAATAAAAAAAATTCTCATAAAACACAATTTAAAATTCAATTATTTTGAATTCAATTTTCAAAAATTTCGATTATTTGAATATTTTTCAAATATAATTGTATATACTTTCAAAAATTAAACTAATTTCAAAAAATTTAAATTAACATTTACTTGGAGAAAGTGAATTGTTCAGAATTTGGAAGTATATTTTGAATTGAATTTTAAAATCTTGTTTTCAAAAATTTCTACTACTTACAACTCTTAAAAAATTCAATTTCCAGAATTTTTAATTAAAAATTTTTCTCCAAATCAATTATTTTGAATAATTTTCATTTTTCTGAGAATTAAATTGTTCAAAAATGAAAAAGAAAGTCATTTAAAATATGTCTAATACTCAATTGTTATCAATTGAATTTCACGAAATTTTGATTATTCGAAAATTTGGCAAATTAAATACATGTTCAAAAATTACTAATAAATAACTAATTTTAGTAAATTTTTAATAAAAAAATTTCAAAGAATTAAGTTGTTTAGAATTTTTAATTAAAATTATTCAAAATTCAAATTTTCAAAAATTTCAACTTCAAACCTCTTGAAATTTATTTATCTCCAGAAATTCCTATACTAACAACAATATTCCAAAATTCAGTATCAAGAATTTAATTAAAATTTATCCTCAAATTTATCTCTAAATTATTTTGAAAATAATTTTTTAGAAACAATAGTAAATTTAGAGAACAATCGTTGAAACGCAAAAATTCAATTTTTTTAAATTAAAATTTACACTGTAACTCGTTATGGTTTTTTAAAAGGTTTTAAGATGAAAAAATATTTTTTTGCAAAATATGTAAAAGAAAATCCGAAATAGTCCCATTTTATTAAAACAAGTTGAAAAAATTCGCATTTCTTGAAAACAGTAAAAAAAAATGCAAAAAGTCATCTTATCCAAGGCCTGAGTAAACTAATTTTATAATTTGATGATAATGCATCAATTAAATGACAATGTATCATATTAATTACATAATATTACATTGCACAATTATATATAAGTATAATAACCCTCCAATGTACGCATAATTATATAATATCGTAATTATATGACGTATATATTTGCAGAATTGCCGATAATTTTTGAAAATCAGGAAAGTACGATTGAAGCACCTGCCGGATCGCCGACACAGATATTGTGTCGAACAATGACCCCTGTTTACGAGTGTCAGTGGTCTTGGCGGCAGTTGAACCAGTCACAACCTTGGAATCTCGAGGTGAAAAAGTTAAAGGCCTTCGGGAATGAGAGCAACGAGTGCAGCATCAAGTTCAAGAAAATTCTACATGAACGAGAGGGTATCTGGACCTGTGCTGCACGAATGAGCGTCAACTCATCCTTTGTTTTTGCAAATCCCATTCGATTACTCATCTCCGAAGGTACTGCATACCCATAAAGATGTTTAACAAAATTCTTCGATTCCAAAATTCAATTATTTAAAAAAATTTTTAATAAAATTCTTGGCAAGAATTCAATTATCTTCCGAAATAATAATATTCTTCGCAGAAATTCAATTATTTTCAAAAATTTTCATAAAATTATTTACAGAAATTCTATTATTTTCATAAATAACAAAATTCTTCAAAAGAATTTTCCCAAACAACTATATAATCTTCGCAGAAATTCAATTACTTTCAAAAATAGTAATAAAATTATTAACAAAAACTTAATTATTTTCAAAACAATTTGTATAAATTTTCACTACCAAATTCAATTATTTTTAAAGTATTTAATTAAATTCTTCGAAGGAATTGAATTATCTATTAGGGAAATTTTGCTAAAGTTCTATATAAAAAGTTAATTATTTTCATTGCAATTTTAATTGAATTCTTTAAAGAAATTTAATAATTTTTCGAAGAAATTCAATTATTTTCAAAACACAATTTTTATAAAATTCATAAAGAATTCAATTATTTTTATAAATAACAAACTTCTTCAAAAGAATTCAATTATTTTTATAAATAACAAAATTCTTCAAAAGAATTCAATTATTTTTCTAAACAACTATATAATCTTGACAGAAATTTAATTATTTTCAAAAATTCAATTATTCTCAACCCACTTTGAATAAATTTTCTGTACCAAATTTAATTATTTTTAAAGCATTTAATGAAATTCTACAAAAGAATTGAATTACATATTTTGAAAAATTTTAATAATGTTCTTTACGAAAAGTAACTTATTTCCATTGCAATTTTAATTGAATTCTTAAAATCAATTTAATTATTTTTAATCAAAAATATAATTATAATTCTTCCAAGATATTTAATGATTTTGAAAAAGTTTAATCAAATTCTTTTCCAGAATTCAATGATCTTCATAAATAATAATATTTTTTTGCAGATATTTAATTATCTTAAAAAATTTTAGTCAAATTCTTGGCAAGAATTCAATTATTTTTATAAATAATGAAATACTTTGAAGAAATTCAATTATTTTTATAAATAATAAAATACTTTGCAAAAATTCAATTATTTTAAAAAATTGGAATCAATTTCTTGACAAGAATTCAATTTAATCTCTAAAAATAATAAAAAAATTTTCAAGAAATTTTATTATTTTCCAAAACGTTCATAAAATTCTTCGTAAAAAATCAATTATTTGCAAGAAGTATAATTAAATTCTTGACAAAAGTTCAACTATTTTCAACATAATTTTTATAAAATTAAAAAAGAATTCAATTATTTTTATAAATAATAAAATTCTTTGCAAAAATTTAATTATTTCCAAAAATTTAATAGAATTCTTCTCAAGAATTCACTTATATTTGAAAATAATAAAATTTTTTGCAAGGATTCAATTATTTGCAAAAAATATAATCAAATTCTTGACAAAAATTCTATTATTCTCAACACAATTTTTAAAAAATTAAAAAAGAATTCAATTATTTTTATAAATAATAAAACTCCTCGCAGAAATTCAATTATTTTCAAAAATTTAATAGAATTCTTCTCATAAATTCAATTATTTACAAAAATGTAATAGAATTTTTCTTAACAATTCAATTATTTCTATAAATAATAAAAAAAATTTTCAAGAAATTCAATTATTTTCTAAAACTTTAATAATATTTTTTGCAAAAATTCAATAATTTTTATAAATAATAAAATTCTAAGCAGAAATTTAATTATTTCTTAAAATTTAATAGAATTCTTCTCAATAGTTCAATTATTTTTAAAAATAATAAAATTCTTCGTAAAAAATCAATTATTTTCAAAAAATATAATCTAATTCTTGACAAAAATTCAATTATTTTCAAGACAACTTTTATAAAATTCAAAATGAATTCAATTATTTTCATAAATAATAAAATACTTCGCAGAAATTCAATTATTTTGAAAATTTAAATCAAATTCTTGTCAAGAATTCAATTATTTCTATAAGTACTAAAAAGTTTTCAAAGAAATTCAATTATTTTCAAAAACTTTAATAATATTTTTTGCAAAAATTCAATTATTTGCCAAAAATATAATCAAATTCTTTACAAAAATTCAATTATTTTTATAAATAATAAAATTCGTCGCAGAAATTCAATTATTTCTAAAAATTTAATAAAACTTTTCTCAAGAATTCAATTATTTTTATAAATAATAAAATTCTTCGTAGAAATTCCATTATTTCCAAAAATTTAATAGAATTTAATTATTATCTTCAATACAATTTTTATAGGTGCCAAAATTAAAAAATATTTAACAATGTGAAAAGGTTACAGTCCGAGATCCCGGAAATAATTTAAAATTTTCCAAAATCAAACTACTAAAATCATCAATAAATTTTTCAGTTGAGTTCGTGCAACTATCACGTGGAATACAAATAGCTGCCGGTGAGACAGTATTTCTTCGATGTCTCGTCAATAAACCAGTGGTCCAATGTGAATGGTCATTCAAACCATCAAATTCAAGCAAGGAACCAACAGTTATCAAGAAATTTGCCCCAAGTAAAGAAACAGAACACGATTGTTCAATGAAATTCAAAAATGTTCTCTACAAAGAAGAAGGTCTCTGGACCTGTGGCGTTCGTCTATCAACAAATGGAATTCTTCACGAAGCACCACCAGCAACAGTGACACTTTTGCCCTCTGGTAATTATTTTTTCTTTTCACGATGCAATTTTTATTTTAATTCTCTTCTACAATTAGTCACTCTAGACGGCGCCAATTTAATTATGGTATATGCTAATTGCCAACTCGTATAATGATTATTGACGAATGATTGATGTTATACACACCGTTTCCTCTACAACTAAACAATTATTCTCCGCAATAGTTAATACAAATCCCAAAGGACTTAAATAGTTATTATTTTAAGTACATTTTGTAATTAATGGCACTATTGTTATTTCCGTTAATCCCTCTCTAGAAATTGTCGATGAATAATAATCAATAATATAACGTTGATAATAATCTCCCTGTCATTTCTATTCTTCTTCTTATTCTGTTTTTTTTCCTGCGCAGAATGAGGAAGTGTCTGAATCATCTTGAATACTATCATCATCATCATCATCATCCTTTTTTCGATACATGAATTCTTTAAATTCACCTCCTTAGCATTCTTAATTGGCAAAAGAATATTTCTCAAAATATGAATAAATTACGGAAAACCTTGACAGTCAATATGTGTGTATGCTAAAATTGGAAATTAACATTCCTTTTGCTTCATTATGAAACAAGAGGTGGCAACGGAAGCGAAAAATATTAGCAAACTATGTGAAAGGCTCGAGGCGTGGCTTTATCTTTCAATTGAGAGAGGAAAAAAAAATAAGAAGAAAAAAAAAATTGAGAAATCGTTATAAATATATTTCCGATGATGAAGAATTTTTATGATTTTTGCCTTGTTCTCTCTCTCTCTCTCTCTCTCATTCTGTGATATCATCTCGCGATCGAATAAAACTACTTTCTAATGTATAAAATTTATAATAACAACTTGTTCCTTTTTTGGGATCTAGGCAAGGTGAATTTTGTGGAAACACCGGAAGATATTTCAGTACCAATAGGCACAGAGGCTATTCTCAAGTGTGTGACTAATGGACGTGTCGAAAAATGTGCTTGGAGTTGGAGGCCTTTGAGCGGAAATGATGATGAGGTCATCATTCACGAATTCCCCAGTAAGGGTGAAGTCAGTCGTGATTGTAGTCTCAACCTTCCCCGTGTCTACGCCAAAGAACAAGGTTTCTGGTGCTGTCAAGTTTCCATTCCTCGATCAAATACAATACTATCATCGCCTGTTGCTAAACTCACAATATACGAACAAGGTGAGTGTCAACTACAATTCCCTTACAATTCAAATTTCCCAAGACAGAAAACATCCAAAAAGAATTGACAAACATTTTTTTTTTTTTGTTCCTCTTCTCAGTAGAATAAACAAACAAACTTTTTGGCAGAACATCTAAACATTGACAAACATTTCAGCAAAACATTATGATAAACATTTTGGACCAAAAATTGACAAACATTACTCGACAAATAAACAAACAACACTTGTATTGTTCAAAATAAAAAATAACATTTTGTTGTCACAGCTAAAAAATTTAATTATTGAAGATGAACGAAACCAAAATAATGTTTGTAAGTTTAATTAATGTTTGTTGATAATAAACAATTTTGTTGGATCTTAATCAAAAATAAAAAATTTAGTTGGAACAACTAGTTTTCTTAGTAAAACAAACAAAAACAAATTTGATGCTAAAATAAATGAACACTTAGAGGGCATTAAATTCTAAGAGTCATCAACAGACATTAATTTAGTAAAAATTTGATCAAAAAAAAAAAAATAATAAATCCCTTTAATTCAGTAAAACAAACAAATTTCTAAAAATCAGACCTCGGAGTAAAAATACAAAAATAGTCGAAAAAGTCGTTTAATTTATGTGCTCATTCAAAAATTGACAACTGCTCGCACTAGTTACAAACGATATTTTTCATAACAAGGTGCAAAAAAGTGCCCTTTTTTGCACCGCGTTATGAAAAATTTATTTTGAATTTTCGTCATTTAATGACGAATTTAATTTTAATTTAATTTAATTTAATTTAATTTAATTTAATTTAATTTAATTTTAATTTTAATTTTAATTTTAATTTTAATTTTAATTTTAATTTTAATTTTAATTTTAATTTTAATTTTAATTTTAATTTTAATTTTAATTTTAATTTTAATTTTAATTTTAATTTTAATTTTAATTTTAATTTTAATTTTAATTTTAATTTTAATTTTAATTTTAATTTTAATTTTAATTTTAATTTTAATTTTAATTTTAATTTTAATTTTAATTTTAATTTTCACCTTTCACTGCCACTGCAAACTTTAAAGCCTAAAATTGCAACAAGTTGATACAAAAAATGTTGATCAAATAAAAAATTGATCTTATTTTTTGGCATCAATTTGATCCACTTTATTATCAATTTGATACATTAAAAAAAACTGTGATTTTTTAATTAAATTATTCAAAACTTCAACAATTTTGTTAAATAATTATTTCTAAAAATTGCTGCTACAATTTTTCCAAAATTAAAATTATTTTTTAGAAAGTAAAAGTAAATTTTTTGAAAAGTAAATTGAATTATTGCAAACATAACTAAAAATTGATTTTAAAAATTTTTGGTAAATATTATTGGATAATTATTAATTTTCTAATTTAAAAATTAAGAAATTAATTCTCCTAATTCTACATAACTGCTATTTTAAATAAATAAATTTTTTAAATTTCTTTCTTGAAAATATTTCAAAATAATTATTAAAAAATATTTTTTAATAATTATTTTGAAATATTATAAATTTTTTAATTACTTAGGATAATTGAAAAATGTCTAAATAATTAGAAATTTAGCAACAATTTTTAAAATATAAAGTAATACAGTTTTTAAAAAATTTTAATTACAAATATAAAAATACATGATTTTTAAATAAATTTCAACAATAAGCCCAAAAAGTTTTTTTTATTAATTGAATTTAAAAAAATTATAATAAAAAAATTCTAAAAATTAGTTTTTTAAAAATATACTAATAAAATTTTTCAAATACAATTAAATTTCTAAAAGACATTTAATATAATGGCAAATTTGAAAAATAATTAATTTTTCTAAAATTTAAAAATAGTTTCCAAATTTGTTATTAGAATTTTTTTGAATAATTAAATTCTTTTGGCGAGTTTCTTTAGATTTTTTGAAAATAATGTTTTTTTTAATAATTTTAACTAAAAATTTGGAAAATAATTAAATTAAACAAAGAATTAAAAAAAATTTTTTAAATAAATATAATATTTTTGAAAATAATTGAATTGTGAAGAACAATTTAATTATTTATAAAGATAATTGAAATTTTGAGGAGAATTTAAAAACATGATTAAACATAATTGAATTTCTGGGAAGAATTTTATTATTTTTGAAAATAATTGAATTGTTTTTTAGAATTTTATGGAAATTTATGAAAATAATTGAATTCTTGTAAAGAATTTTTTTCTAAAATAATATTGAAAAGAATTTAGTAAATATGAAGAATTTTGCTATTTATGAAAATAATTAAATATATTGCCAAGAAATTTTTAAAAGTAAAATTATAATTACGGTGACTAACAGCTTCCCTTGATTATTTTCGAAAAATTTAAATAAAATTCTTTAAAAGAATTTAATTATTTTTAATAGAATGTAAAGAAATTACAATTATTTCAAAACTTTTCAATTATTTGTTTATAAAAATTAAATTGTCTTGAAAGAACAGAATTGAAAAATTTCAAAAATCTTATTTTTCGGAATTTTCAAAAAAATTTTTGCGAAAATTCAATTTTATTTAAAAAATTTAAGTGTATAATTATCTTTTTTTAAATTAACTAATTAAAATTGTAATTATTAATCTTCGCACTAAGAAACATGAATACATTAGAATGTGACTCTTTATAAAATTCAATTACTTATCAATTATTAAATTAAAATACTTTGAAAATTCGATTTGTTAAAAAGTTTTTAATGAAATTCTTTAACAAATTTGATTATTTTCAGTTGAAATTCACAAAATTTCTATTAATTCGATAATTTTTTTAAATTTGTTTACATACTATATTTGAATCAGTGACTGATTTTTTACTATCAAATTAATTATTTTTAACTAATTGAAATTTAGAGAAAAGTATAAATATCTATAAAAATTGAAATAAAAGCGATTTTTTAATAACAAATTAAAATAATAAAACTTTTTTTAATTTGTTGAAAAAATTCCCGGTTTGGCATAAAATTCCAGGCTTATTCCCGGTTTTTCCCGGTCAAATTAAATTCCCGGATATTTCTCGGTTTTTCCGGTTAGTAGACATCCTGGTATAATTAAAAATTTTGAAAAACATTAAATTTAAAAAAAATTATATTGCAAAAAATACTAAAAATTACATTTTCAAAAAATAACTCAATATTTCACACTATAAAAATCGAAATAACTTGCATTTTTTGTAAGAAAATAAAATGGTATTTTGTTGAAATATTTTGCAAAAAAAATTAAGTCTCATTTTTGAAAAATTAGTCTAAAAGTCATAAATGTTCACTAAAAAGACAAATTAAATGATTCTCACAATAAATTTTTTTAATTATAATAATTTGTGGATAAAATGGTGGTTTAATTTCTCCACTTGAGAACGCCAAGGTCACCACCAGAGGTCAGTAAAAATTCCAAGAAGAAACTGAACTGCCATCTAGCGGTGACCTTGACGTTCTCAGGTGGAGAACGCATCTCCATATTGAATCTCAAGATGTTCGTATCAATATTCGTAATTCTACAATTGTTTATAATCAAAATATCAAATTTAGAGAGTTTGGCAATTAATATTAACGAATTTCAATTTTTTATTTACTTTCCTTTTCTATATTTTTATCCTCTTAAATTTTTTTATAGAATGAATTATTTTCACTATAAAATTGTTATTAAAATCTCAGGTGACGCAAAGGTAAAAAAAAAGCTGTAGACAGGGGAAAAAAGGATTGCGTAGGCGCGTAGCGACTACGCAATTCTTTTTTCCCCTGTCTACAGCTTTTTTTACCCCTGAAATCACCTAACTTGTAAATTTAAATTTTCAACTCACTTCACACGAGATTTTAGAGCATGTTGTAGTATAAATAGACTCATAGACATATAAATATTTCAATGGACACAAAAACTAAATAAATAAAATATTTTCAGAGGACATCAAATTCTCCGAGTTATCAACGGACTTCAATTTAGCGCCGGGTAAAAGTGTACAATTCAAATGTGTGACATCATCGGCAGTTGATCAATGTCGATGGTCATTGACGCCAATCAATTCAAATACAACAGTTGTCGTTAGACAATTTCCACCGGCAGGTACAGAGGACCGTGACTGCAGTATGAGACTGACAAACGCCCTTGCCGAGCAGGAGGGTCTTTGGACATGTGGAGCGAAAACTAGATTTCAACAAAACTACACAGACGCATCGCCAGCGAAATTAAATCTCCTTCAACCAGGTATCAATGAATCCTGAGAGAAAGAAAGAATGAGAGAATCACAACACCGAATGTGCAAATCCACGTCGATTTTTTAAAATACTTCAAAAATGCACAACAAAAAAAAAAAACAATTGTTCGCACTGGTTTGGTGGTGGAAAAAAACGTGATGATTTTTTTTTCCTACTGCTTCCCCCCATCATATGTGATCCGAACTTCTTTTTTTTTTGTCTAGAGAAAAAAGAATAAATGCTTCATATTTTTGTAGTTTTTTGAAAACTAGTTTTGAAAATATGCATTCATTATTGATAATAGAAATTACTAGTTTTTAAATACATATTTATTGAGACTATGAACTTTTCTATATTAGTACTTTTTAGTATTTGAATTTGAATATTTATTTGCTTCTCTCTTTCCTTTTTGGCATTCTCATGCAAAGCGCTTTTCTATAGTAAAAATTACTTTCCTTACTATAAATATTAGAAAAATTTCGCGTACATATTTACTTTTTAAAACAGTTATTAGCAAATTTTTAACAAGCCTCGGATCGACTTTTAGGCCCCCCAAAAAAAAGTGACTCTGACTTCTGTTTCCCACTTTTTTCCTTCCCCAAATTCTAAGTTACAATTATTATTGAATAATTTGTTCCTAATTCCAATAAAGTCGCATTTTTTTTGAAAATAGTCAAAGAGTCGAAAAAATCCTAAATTTCTTTCCATACCGAGGAATCTTGCTACAAGTCTGATATCCTAATAATCTTGGCGAACCCAAGAGATTTGTTTTTTTCCTCAAAAATTGTACACTCTTATAGAAACAAATGCTACCTCAGCGGCTAATACCTCTAATTTATTCTACATGGGTAGTTGTTATCACTTTCATGACTTGTCGCATTTCCTTTTAGCAATTAGTTTACCTCAATTTTAGATGCATGAAGCATTTTACATTCACAGTCTACTCTGATTCTATTATAATGTCAATAAGAAAAAAAAAGAACCGGGATTGCTTTAATGCAATCTTATACTTTAACTGTTAATAATGTTGGTTTTGAATTTAATGAAGCTTAATTAGTTCGAGGCTATTTTAGCACCTTGTGAATAATTTTCAAACTCGCATATAAATATATATAGAAGAAGCGATGCACTTCATGCACTTCTCGTATGTGCGTATAGTTTTAAGGTCCTTGAATATTATTGATTAATTAGATATTCCTGTGTGCAATAAGTCGAATGAATCAAGACAAGTTTTTTTTTAAGTTTAAAAAAAATGTTGCAATTCCAATAATTCCAAAGCAACTTCATTTTTTTTTTATTCTAATTCTGTAGTGTTGCTCAATTTTTCTATATCGAGATAGATAAAATAATCAAACATTGTTTATATTTTATTAAGTGTACTATTAAGACCATGTGTATATGTTTATTTTCTAATTTTTACCTCGCACACTTTTTTCATTGTCATTCCATTTTTATTTATTAAACACCACGTGATAGTTCGTATGTGAAAAAGTTTAGAATTTCTAATTTAGATGATAAATTATTATAATCGAGAAAAAACTATTTTCTCCTTAAAAACAATTTTCATTTCTTAATTCCGTATTATTTCTTCACAATTTTTTTTTTTGCTCCATTTTAGTATTTCTTGTTACACAAAATACTAGTGACAAAAAAATACTCTTTGGTGATGAAAAATACTGTTTAACAACAAAAATAATGTTCCGTTCCAAAGTAAATAAAATAAAAATTTGTTAACCTGAAGAATAGTCTCATGCAGAAATGTCCAGTAACAAAAAATAATGTTTAGTAAAAAAAAAATACTGTTCAGTTAAAAAACCAAATACAAAAAAATAAAAATATATTGACAAAAAATACTGTTTAGTAGCAAAAAATACTTGATAAAAAAATAGTTAGCAACAAAAAATTCTTGGTAACAAAAAATACTCGGCAATAAAAAATACCTGATAACAAAAAATAATTGTCAACAAAAAAAATTCCTAGTAACAAAAAATACTTAGCAACAAAAAATACTTGATAACAAAAAATACTTGATAACAAAAAAAAATAACAGCAATTAAAAAAACGAATAAAAGTTAATAAGGAGAAAAAACATAAGATTTTAGTTTAAGAAAAGTCAATAAGTTAATGACAAAAATTACATGATTCAGGATTGTCAGTCACGTTTTGAAAAAGAATATAAGAAAAAAAAATAACAAGGAGAAAAAAAAAATTAGAAAAACAATTAAAAATTTATGTCACTATCGCCTGCTTTGCTTCGTGGATATTTTTTCATTTCGACGTGACAAAAGAAAGTTGAGAGTAAATATAAATTTTAGAGAGCAACTAAATCTACACATAGTCATGAATGCATTATGTAGAGCAACGTTGCTTTACCACTCTCATGCTAAATACACACTGTGCAATTTGTTGAATCGATTGCCCCTATATATATATATATATATATATATATATATATATATATGTATTCCTAAAGATTTTGTTCCTATATATATTATATATATATTATAGAGAAATAATAAAAAAAAACTCTCTATCAACTAGTGCCTTGATAAATCAAACTTGTATACATAAACAATCGCATCGACTTTTTCATCAGTATTTCACTCTTTTTTTTTAGTAAATTGTTTTGCAAACAAAATTTTTTATTTACATATTCAATGAAAATATTCTTCAGTAAAAAAATAGAAGAAAACGCAAAGTAAACAATAATTGTAATTTTTAATAAAAATTCGAACTCTAATTCTAAAATTTCAAAGCAAAAAGAAAAAATTCCTTTTTTAAATAAATTCATATTTTTATTGTATTACAATAATTGTAATACAATAAAAATATGAATTTAAATTTAAATTCAAATGAACATAAATTCGAAATTCAAACGAAAAAATCCATTTACAATTTAAAGGTATTTAGAACAGTATTTTTTATTGTTAAAAATATTTTGCATTTAATTTGAATTAACTTCATTCGAACCAATTATTTCTGTATCTGATGCAAAACATTTTTTAAATGTTTTATTTAATTAATTAATTAATTAATTAATTTTTACTTGACTATTATAAAAACATTTACTTGAAACAAATCAATTTTATTTAATTTAAATAAACTCTAGATCAATAATTCCTGTATTTATAGTAAACACTATTAAACTGATTTATAAATTTTTCTAAAATTATTTACTAAAAATAAATATTTATTTAATAACAGTCAAGTAATCCATTATTTAAATCAAATAAATATTTTCTCATTTCAAAATATTGACACTAACACAAAAATGTAATATCTAATAAATACTGGAAAAAAATTATTTGATTCAAATAAACAATTTCTCGTCTACTTTCAAATATATTTGTATCAAAGAAATATTTATTTGCATCAAAAATAATCTTTATTTTGATCAATTAAATGGTATTTGAACCAAATACCGAAATTATTGACCGAAATAGAATTTATTTAAATTAAATGAAAATAATGAAATAAATAATAAAATTAATTAATTAATTACTAAATAAATAATAATTTAAATTAAAGAAATTAAATAATTAAAGAAATATTTGTTTCAAGTTAATATTTATTTTTAGACAAGTAATCGGTTATTCGAATCAAATTGAATCCATTGACAAAAATTTAATGCTGTTAAAAAATAATTTATCAACTGTTAAAAAGCTAATTATCAACTGTTAAAAATTAAAAATTTTCAAATAATTTACGAAAAGAATATTTTCACTCATACGACTGTTGAGTCTCGTACCTCTCTAACTTTTACAAAAATTTCCAATTACATAAAGAATTAAAAAAAAAAAAGTGAAAATCGATGGCATTAACTTAAAAGCAATTGTGCGCGCGTTAAAAAATTGTCTTTCTACAATTTTGTAGAAAAAAAAAAAATATTTAGGAAATAAACAACTTTTTATACAAATAAAAAGTCTCAAGTACTTTGACTCTTCCTTTTCCTTAATTAGTATACAACAAAAAGAAGAACAATTAATGTGATTTTCCAGTAGTATTCATTAAATGTATTTACACCTCATGCTTATAGAACAAAAAAAAAAAAGTATCAAAGAGGCAGAATTCATTTTCTGGTGTCTGGGGTAAAAAAAAGAAGAAATTTGAAAGCTTCAAAAAGGTGTTCGGTGAAATTTTTTTTTCTATCGAGTGGAAAAAAAATTGTAACATTCGACTGTGAATATTATAGAACCAGTCACAGTGACACTTTGGGCTGCTCATCATCAAGCTGTTACTTTGGCTTGTAAAATTGGTCCAGTTCCACCAAAAACCGAGTGTCAATGGCTTCATGGCAATGAGGTTCTCAAAAAGAGAGACAATTTCAGTTCATCAATTCAAAACAAGTACGTAAGACAAATTAAATAAATAAAAATATTTTTAAAAAATAATTAAAAATTAATTGAATAATTTTTTAATAGCAATTAAAAAATTTTGTTAAAAATACTTAGAATTTTTTATTTAAAAAAAAATTGTTTATAATGATAAATAATTAATTGATTAAAAAATTCGAAACAATCAGATAAATTGAATTATTTATCAATAAAACAAATGATTTAAAAAGAAAAAAATTATTAACAGTTAATTAAGTAAATTATTAAATTCGTTAAGAATTATTTTTAATAATAATTAATTTAATTTTAAATAATAATTTAAATAAATAAAAGTATAAATAAAAAAATAATTACTAACCGAAAATTAAAATTATTCAAAAAACAATGAAAATGAAAATAAAAAATTCCAATTTTTCTCATTACAAAGATATTACATGCTGATGGAGCCGCAAAGTGGAGTCTGTACTCTACATTTTGTCCCTGGACCATTAGATTTTGGCCAATGGAAATGTCGATTTATGTTACCCAATGAGAATCTAACAGTTGAATTGGGAAATGACAGTCTCCTGCTATTAGAAGAAATTGAAAGTAAGCTTTCCTTTTTTTCAAATTAAAATTTTTTTAAATTTAAAAAAAGAATTTATTTTTAATGTTTTTAATTAAAAAAGAGTTTTTTTCTTAACTCAATTTGATCGAAAATAAAACATTGTTTTTTTTCTATTTACAGATGATACATTGGGATGGCTCGTTGGTGTATTAACAGTATTAATATCATTTTTAACAATAATTATTGTCGTTCTTGTTGTATGTAGAGGTCGTATTTTTCGTTCGAAAATTCCCTCAATGTTAGAAACAATAACGCCAAGTGAGAGGAAACGAAAAGATGTTCTATTCAAAATACAAAATATACCAGATTCAATTAAAATTGAACAAACAAATCAAAATAATTTAACATTACATAATGTTTTGCCAAATCGAAGTCCACGTTTTCAGGAGAAATCACAAAAAACAAATCTCACTTCCTACGAAAGTTCATTAACCGTTCCCCAATAATTTAAGTCAGTTATTATTCATTGTGGTAAAGAATAAAAACCCAAATACCTCAATAAATTGTATTCTTATTCAAAAATTTAATTTAAAAATATTTCATCCTTTTTGTACACTCGAATCATTAAAATTCGTAAATTCTAATTCATTTTTTTTGTAAAATAAAAAAATATTGTTAATTACTAATTCAAAAAATTGTAATACATTAATTATTTAATTGATTAAGTAATTTATAGATTAATTAATTGTTTAATTAATTGATTAATTATTAAATTGATTAAATAATTAATTAAATAATTAATCAATTAATTAAACAATTAATTAATTGATTAATTAATTAATTGATTAATTCATTCATTCATTCATTCATTTAGGAAAAAATTAATTCTCGACTTGTAATTCACATGACAAAGGAATTATTCTTAATAGAAAATTAATTAAAAAATAATTGACTTAGTTTAAAAATTTAAGTACTTGTAAATTTTAAATACATTTCAAAATACACTTCACACTATTCCCTACATAATTAACTAGAATACCATTGTATTCACGATAATGTTTAATTTATTTTCAAGTAATCTGTTCAGTGAAAACAGCTCGAACTGCATTTATCAAGATCATCATCGAGATAATATAAATTTTGTAAATTTATTCCGAAATTTCTACTCTAGACAAGTTTCATAGAAGACAGTATAACAAAATAATTATAAAAATCAACTATTTTCTTTTGAAGAAAGTCGTTTGAATTATTAATAATAAAAAAAACTTTCATTTACTTCCCTTCAAAAATACTTATTAATAATCACATGGAAAAAAATATCAATTTTTTTTGTCCCCAATAATATTGATATTTGTAAACTTTTCTAAATTCTAGTTTTATTAAATTTTTCTACACATTCATTTTTTTGTATAATATATTTATTTTTACTGAAGATAATAATTATTATTAAAAATTAAACGCACAGATACAATCTGTATAACGGCACATGCAAAAACTTTGATAAAACTCAAAATGTTTACAATTATTTGTGGCTTTTTTTATATTTATATATATATACTTTTTAATTAACCTACTTGATATGGCTAGAACTTTTTTTTAAATAATCCCTACATTTTAACGCAGTTAAGTTTTTTTCTCTCTCAATTTTTTTTAATCAAAATTTACTAATGAAATTACGAAAAAATTGTGTGCTAATTAAAATTAATGTTTTCTAAATTAGTCATCAATTTTATCAACAGAAAACTACTAAACTCTTGCAATCACATTACTATTCAATTTTGAAATAAAAATAATAATAAAATTATTCATTTTTGATTTAAAAATGATAATATTAACAATAATATTAATAATAATAAAAAAATAATAATAAAAAAAATAATAATAATAAAAATAAAACAATAATAATGCCTAATAAAAATAATAGTAAAAATCATATATTGATTAATAATAATTCATTTAGAAATAAAATTTTACTTTATTTACAATATCAAATTTCGCTAATTATTTTAACAAATTTCTAAATTTCGTCTAAAACTCGAATTTTACTAATTTTTTGCTAAAAACATTTTCTCGCATTTTTCATATTCAAATTTAGTAGTTTTCTGCTAATAATTAACATTTTTCTACAATTTTTCTAAATAAATGATAAAATTAAATAAAATTTCGAAAACAAAATTACAATCTTAATAATTCTTAATAAAATTGTAATCATTAGTAAATTTTGACTAATTTTGTAATTAAAAGAGAATCAACACAGTTTTTCGAAAATCCCTATCAACTACATATTGTACCGTCTATATCACTGAAAAATATATATACAAAATTTTTTTTATTGCATATATAATTTGTATTCTAATTATTAAATTATTATTAAACTTTTTACTAAAATATTAATATTAGTACTAATGTATTTTAAAACTTAGGGCAAAAAAAATGTCAAAAGGTGAATTTTCCCAATAAGAAAAATTGCAAAAAATAAATTTGATATTAAAAAGTTCTTAACATTTTAACAGACAAACACATTTAATTTTTACTTTTCATTTAATTAAATTTAAATAAAGAAGTTTAATTTAAACAAAAAATTTTAATTCGAACAAAAAATTTAAATTTGAAAAAAAATTCTAACACTAAATTTAAGTAAAAAATTTTCGAATAAATAATTTATATTTTGGTAAAGAATTAAAATTTTTTAAATTAAAAAAACCTCTGAATAGAAAAATTTATTTTTCAGTTTCAAAATAATCTACTTTTCTGTTAATTTCTGTAAAATCTGGATAAATTTTTTTATACTAAAAACTTCACTTCATTGACACAAATTTACCCTAAATTAAAAAACAATTCATTAAATTAATCAATTATTTTCGTAGTATTGCAGATATTTTTTTTTCCTTTTCAGAAAATTTGCCAGACGTTCGTAAATAATGTTCACTTCCAGTTTAAAATTCTAAATTACATACATAATACTTTGCTTCACAAGTCTCTCTAACAGTGAAGATAATATTATTTATATAGTAAAACTAATTTCGCGTTTTAATAATAAAATTATAAAGATTATTAATATTAATATTAATATTAATAATAATATATATGTCACAAATTTATCTGATCAAATCACATACTGCCAAATGCTTTCCGGCCTTTTGTGACTGATAATGATACAATAACGACACTTAAAATAAAAAAGATGAGTCCAAAGAGTGTAATTATTACGCGACACCACTGACGTCTTCTTTTCGCTTCCTCAATGGTTCGACGTAATCTTTCAGCTCTCGATCCATCTAATGTGAAATTCAAACTTTTTTCAAATATCCCAGATTCTCGACACCAACTATCCTTTGATGATGAACGACTATTCCCCTCGCTCGACGTTCCCTCCTCACCATAATTTAACTGCTAAAACAATTATCTTCAAATAGATGTCAGAAGAAAGAGTTTTCCTTGTTTATATGAAAAACGTGTCTCAGGGATTCTTTGAATTTTTCTTTTTATTAAATTTAAATTTCTTGATATTTGTACAACCATACTTTCTTGGTTGAATCAAAAAACATTCTGTTGTCTCAAATTTTTGTTCGAAGTAACCAGAAAAAAATTTAGTTACAAAAATTCCAACCAAAAAGAAAATTAACCAAAAATTGAGAAAACTCATAAAATTTGTTTTCACAAGTCTTTAAAAAAAAAAAATTGATTTCAAAAACTAACTCCTGAGATACAATTTTTATACAACAAGAGAAATCTAAATAAAAAATAAATCTCACCACTGAATAACCATGATTCACATGTGGATACTCCTTTTTAATATCAAACTTCTCCCTATCACTGTTCAATTGCAATGAATCCTTTCCAGGCTCTTTCGCCTTCAAATTTGTCATTCCACTCGAATTATTAAATCCTTGACACGAACAATTTTTATTATTAAAATTTTTCTTACTATACGAGTGAATATTTTTCGAAAAAAATCCCCTATTTTCCGGTACGAGAAGAATTTCAGGATTTCGTTTCTTATCACCATCAATTAAAGAATTATTCTGATCAACAAATTGTGTCGATAAAATATCCTGACCAATAACATTTTTCTCACAATGACAATGCGCCGACGACGACGACGATGTTGTTGTTGTTGTTGTTGCTGTATTTCTCGCTGAATTTTGTAAATAATTTTCATTTTTACTATAAAAACGTGAATTAATTGGATTCATTTCAGTGGGAAATGAATCTTTTACTCCACTTGCTGATGAATTTCGATAAATATAATCTTCGAGAACTGCTTTTTTATCCATATCAATACTCTGATTAATAGTACGAGAAATATCACGTAAAACTTCTGCCGGTGTCATTCCAGTATCACCTTCCAAAACAGAGTTCAATGTTCGGGATAACTCCATTAATACCTCGCGTGCTACAGTTCCGGAAGTTTGCTGTTCACGATCCCACTGGCAATAAGGGTGCGGAAACGCGTAGCCATAACAGCAACAAGGAATCGCACCTGTTAGAATAATATTAATTTTTTTTTTAAGATTTAAATTGTCCACAAAGAGAAAACAAAGGAGAGCAGGAATTTCCATTATATGTGAAAGAAGCGATAAGATAAAACTACTTCTAATTTTTAAATTTCTGTAATTCATCAAAAAGCAACCTTGTTAGAAAAATGCACCATTTTTAGGTGGAAAAAATAATTCAAGAACCTCTAAACCTTTCTCCACACAGTAAATCAATGTTATCGAAAGAAAATTTCCATAATTTTGTGATAATAATCGCAGTGTTTGTAGACTTGGAAGACAATTAGCATTTTATGAAACGTTTTATGCTAATTATCTAACAATTATACTGACTTTGATAAAAATCACGCATTTTACAGAAAAAAATCTTTTAATTTCTCATGTGTAAACAGAATTTTTACTGTTGACAAAATTTTCACCTGACGGAAATGTCAATTACACCGCAGTTAATTATTTACTATTCAACAAATTCTTTATATTATTTTGACTTGTTTTATTATTTAATTATTTATTCTTATTTTATTTGCTGTTTAATCGAGTTTTCATTTAAATAAATTTTCATTTCACCAAATTGGCTCTTAACTGACAATAATATTTTTAATTTTAAAAAAATACTCTTAATTATTTTTCTCACTTAATTAAAAAATAATTAACTGAATTTAATAGCAATATTTTTATTTCGACGTTAACTATTTCATAAAAATAATAAATTAATTTATAAAAGTACAGAATAATAATTATTATTATTTATATTTTTCGAAAAATTAAAAAAAATGTCTAAATCAAATTCAATGAGAAAATTTTTATTTCGATTTCAAATATTTCATAAAAGTTATTTATTTAACCAGATACAGAATAATAATAATTGTTATTTATTTTTTCGATTAATTAAAAAAACTGTTTAAATTAAATTCAATGGGAATATTTTTATTTCGACGTTAAATTAATATTTCATAAAAATTATTTATTTATTTAAAAAAAAGAAATAAAATTTTTTTAAAAATTTGTTTTAAATTCGTAATGATTATTATTTAACTGAATTCTTGTTCAACTGAAATTTTATTTAACGGATTTATTTTCATTTACCCTCCAAGTCAAGTTTATAAATCGTCAATCATAACTTTTACAAAAAATTGGTGATAAAAAAATTGTAAAAATATTTAAAGACAAAAGTCTATAAACATTTACTTTGAAAATTTTATTGAAAATGAGAAAAGAGAAGAAAAAATTTATAGAAAAATCCTAAGTTATGAAATTTAACAAAACTTTTACGACAAAAGTTTATAAACATTTTTATAGAAAATTATATGAAAAATACAAAAAAATTCGTAGAAAAATTCTAAGGTTTTGAAAGCATTCCATCAGATAAAATATTTATATTTAATTCTTTACTCATCCAAGTATTCAATTAACTTCTTAAAAATATTAATTCTCTTATTTGAAAATTTAATTAAGTAAATATTCCACAAAATAAAAGTTCTGTTAAATAAAATTTGTACTAAACAAAATTTTCTGTCAATAAAAATTCGAGTCAACAAAAAAATTGAATAGTAATTCAGTCAAATAAAAATCGTATCAAAATAAATTTTATTAAAGAAAAATCCCATAATATAGAAATTATTTTGAATGAAAATTCTGTTAAGTAAAAATGTTGAGTAAAAAAATTTTGTCCAAGTGAATAAAACTTTCATCAAATAGAAATTAAAGTAACTGGAAATTCTGTTAAACAAAAATTTGATTCAACGAAAATTCCATTAAATATAAATTCTGTCAAATAAAAATTCGTATCAATATGAATTTCATTAAACAAAAATTCGATGAAATTGGAATTTTGTTAATTAATTATTTACTTTATACGTAACTTCCAATAAACAAAAATGTCATTAAATGAAAATTCTGTTGATTAAAAATTCGATTCAAACAAGAATTCCACTAAATAGAAATTCTGTTAAACAAAAATTTGATTCAACAAAAATTCCATTAAATATAAATTCTGTCAAATAAAAATTCGTATCAATATGAATTCAATTAAACCAAAATTATGTTAAATAGAAATTCGTTTAAATAATTATTTAATTAAAACGAAAACTCTTTGAATAAAAATTCAATTAAATGAAAATTAATTAAAATATGATTTAACAAAAAGTCCACTAAATAGAAGTTTTGCCAAATAAAAATTCGTATTAACATGAATTCGATTGAACAAAAATTCTGCTAAATGGAAAATCTGTTAAATAATGATTTAATTGAAATGAAAATTCCATTTAACAAAAATTTCATTAAATAATAATTTAATTGAAATAAAAATTCCATTTAACAAAAATTTCATTAAATAAAAAATGTGTTGCTGAAAAATTCGTTTTAACAAGAATTAAACCAAATAAAAATTTTGTAAAATAAAAATTCCTGACAATGCAAATTAGATGGAAAAAAAATGTCAACAACAAAAATAGAAAAAAAAAAAGATAAACAAAAATAGAAAACTTAGCTGTAAAATGAAAAATCTATTAAATAAAAATTCAGTGAAGTAAAGAATCTGTCAAATAATTATTCGGATAAGAAAAAATCCTGTTAAATAAAACATGAATAAAAATGCGCAATAAATTTCAAGTTTTCAATTTATACTTTTTAAGATTCGACCTTAAATTAAAAAATTCCGTGTAAAAGAACAATTTGGTTAAGTTCGTTAATTGAAAATCGATTAAACAGCAAAACGATCGAACTAAAAATTTTAATAAATAAAAATGTTATTCGGTTAGTTATTGATTAGTTTGTTTAAAAGTTACTTCAGCAAAATGAAAATACCGTCAAGAAACAAATTCAGCCACATGCATTTCTAACAAGCGAAAATTCATGTATATCAAGTTAGCAGTGCAACTTCACAAAATTCAAAAATGAACAATACTATAATTTGCCGTTAATTAATCGCTAATTAATTGTGAAAGAAATAATTTTGTCGTTTAAATATTTTTTTTTATACAGGGTGCCCTGCTAACTTGATGTCAAGTTAGCAGGGCACCCCCTTGAAACTGTTAAATCAATATATTTCGCAGAATTTCTTGCGCAAGAATTTACCGTTTTTTATCCGTAACAAATCCCATTAATCCTTTTGAAAAATAATTAAAGTTGCGAGGGCAAACAAAAGTTTTCGGGTTTAGAAGTGTAGAATAACCACTTTAACCGCACTCATAGGGTTATTCCTGTGTTTTGAATTTACCGCTTGTCGAATTTAAATGAATTGTGTCCGGGAAAAAATCGTATGATTATTTTCAACTTAACATTAGATAATATCAAGTTAAGCCAACCTCCTATCTCAATTTTTTATATTTGTTTTCATTTTTATAAATTCCACACTTTCGCCACTAGTTGTGCAATGTACTATTGTACCAAATGATCAAAATATTAGTGTACGGAACCCGCTATTTCAGTGCAAGTGAAATTCGCACTTGCCCAGTTTTTTTTAAATGCCGTCTAACATAAAAATAAACAATTATGAAAAGATAAAAATTACTTCGGAGGCGAGGGAATATTAATTTAGTTAAAATTTCTAAAATTTTTGTAAGATCCTGGAAAAAAATTTCAAATATAGTGTTTTTCCTACCTTGGATCCTCTTGCAATTTTTTTTAATTACTTCATACATTAAAATTTACAATTATCAAAAGAAAAAATTGTTTCTAAGGCATGAAAATGATAATTTAATTGAATAAACAATTTAATTTAATACCGAGATTTTTTAAAAAATCATAACTATTATAAATGGTACAATATAAATTAAATTTATCAATCTTTTTCTGTGAAAGTCAGGTGGCAGATTGCACCCGTAGTAATTTCTTAAATCATTAATGCGCGCATAGAATTTTACTAGTAAATTGAATAAGTTAATAAAATATCTCTGAATATCTATAATATATTTAAAATATAAGTAAATAACGTAAATATTTTTTCCATAGACTATAAACGTTGTAAAAATAATCTCAGGGCATTCTAGCGATATTTTTATTATATCCCTAGGATATCCTGTGAATATCCTCTAGATATACCAAGGACAGCCATAAGATATCCCTACACTGTAAAAAATTTATGGAGTTAACGGACTCGGGAGTTGGGAGTGAAATTTTTTGAGTTAAAAATCAACTCCAGAAGAGAGTTAATTTACTAACTTCTACTAACTCCCTTTATCACAAAATTTTATTCACAACCATTGTTTACATGATTCTTTATGTTTTTTTATTATTGTAGATTATGTAAATGCAATATTATAAATAAAAAACCAAACGGTCCGGTTTACCCCAGGGGGTGGGGCAAACCGGACCGTTTGCAAAATTTTTTAAAGTTAACACAGCAACTTAACAATAAAAGATAAGGTATATGTGTCTCTGGGAAAAAGTTGCGCAATTAAATGATCATTCAAACAAGCCATCGAAAAGTGAAATCAGTTGATTCGTTTGGTCACAAGAGTCAAAAAACCGTTAGGGGGTCCGGTTTGCCCCACTCTACCCTATTAATTATTTTTAAGAAATAATCTTCTAAAAATTGAAAATTAAAGATTTTTAAATTCAAAAGTTAATAAACTAAAATAAATAAAAAATAAGTATAAACCAACTATTTACTACTTTTTTTACGTTATGGTACTATATATTTAAGTACTTTTTTTTAGATTTCAGCAACTCGAAGCTACTATTTCTTTTTTTTGAGAATTTGCACTACTTTAAATTCGCTAATACAAGAAATAAAAATATATTTTATTAAAATTTCGCAAAGAAATTCAATTATTCAGAAAAAATTGATAAAATTTATCCAAAATTTAATTATTTTCATAAATAATAAAATTTCTCCATTTTAAACATTTTAATAAAATTCTTCTTAGGAATTCAATTTTTTTTAAATTTTAATAAAATTCTTTACTATTACTATTTCTTTTCTAATACTATTTTAATTGAAATTTTGAAAAGAATTTAATTATTGTCCGAATTTTAATAAAAGGCTTCGCAGTAATTCAATTATTATTCAACTCATTAACAAAATTTCTGCAAGGCATTTAATTATTGTTATAAATTTGAATAAAATTTTTTTTAAAAATTCAATTATTTTCATGAATGATAAAATACTTTACAGAAATTCAATATTTGTGTTGTTACTTAAAATAATAAAATCCTTTGCAGAAAATAAAATATTCTCGTATAAATAACATTTTTACAGGGAATCAATTATTTTTATAAAAAATAAAATTCTTTTAGGAATTCAATTATTTTCATAAATAATAAAACTCATTGCAGAATTTCAATTATTTTTTATAAAATTTTAATCGTATTTCTCGAAAAATGTCACTATTCTCAAAAATTTTATTACAATTTGTTGATAACGATTCTTTATGGGAATTGAATTTTAAGAAACATTCAATTCAATTAAAATTTTAGATTAACAATTAAATATCAAAAGCAATATAGCGTGAATTTTTAAAAATAATTGAATTTTGAATAAATTTAATTGAACTTTGTAAATATTATTCTAAGTTTTTATAATTTAATATTTATTTCATTGAAGAATTTAGGAATATTTGAAATTTTGTAAAACTGAATATTGTAAACTATAATGGATTTAAAAATACCATCCTTCTAATTTTAGGTTAGGATTTTTGTCAAAATAATTGTGCGAATAAATTAACCGAGTTGAGTTGTACAATTCGAAACTCCGATTTTCGAATTGGCTAGTTTGATTCGAATTTACTTTCGAATTGGTAGTTCGATTCGAATTTTCTTTCGATTCGAATCGGCCAATTCGAAATTGAACACTTGAACAAAAGGAACTTCAAGCGTATAGAAATATGGATAATAGATATATACTGCCCACAAAGAAAAATTGATATTCTAAAATTAAGAATTTAATCACCGACAGATTAGCTCAGTCGGATAAATGCCTCGCTCGGCGAGATGGACCAAGGGTACTTGGTTCGCGCCCATTAGCCTGGGATTTTTCCGGCACGTGAGATAATCTGAGCGGGCGATTTGAACGTCGAGGACTTGGTTGTGTAATATTCGAGACTTCGAATTTATACATCCAAGACTCGGCGTCGATAAATCGGCTGTACTCAGTTAAAGGTTTTCCGTAGTTTCCCTTAACTATGGCCAGAGAGGGCCATGTGAATACGAGTACTTCTAATAAAAGTCGGCTGCGGACCGCAAATAGGGGGTATTTGGGGAAATCTGGGGAAATTTGGAGAATAATAGGGGGGTTGTCAGATATGTAAAAACCCGAATGGGGTATACATGAAGAGCAATTATATACTATAAAAAAAATATAAACAATAAAGAAAGAATACAAAGTCATTTTATAATTAATTAGATTTAAAAAATTATATTTTTAGGAAAACATTTTTCTTAAAATTTAGAAAATTTTGAATCAAAAAAGTTAATTTATTACAATTAAAATTTATTTGTAAAAATTATAATTATTTACTTCATTTAAATACAACTTATAATTTTGTTATTAATTTAAAAAAATTTTATTTAATTTATTTAATTTAAGAAAACAAATAATTTACATTACTATAAAATAAAGAACACATCTAAGTATTTTTTTATGATAATATAAAGAAGTTAAATAAATAAAAATATGCTGAAATATTATTGTATATTTAAAATTAAATTTATAATAATAACGTAACTTTATAACCATGGAAATTTCTAAAAATTTAATTTTATAATTGCTTATTTTTGAAAATTAAAAATAAAATGAATTCTTCCTCTATAATAAATATACATTTATTTTTCTTTATTAACTTTATAATTTTCAAATTTTTAATTTTCAATGTTCAGAAAAATATTTGTTATTACTTAAAAATAATTATTAATTATTAATAAGAAATATTAAAAATTATTGGTATTTGTATGTTGTTTATATATTAAAATTATAGAATTAATAAAAAATATATAGACAATTTTTAAGAAAAAGTTTCAAAGTACTATAGATAGCTGTATTATGAATATCAGCCTACTAATTTTAGGTTAGGATTTCTGTCAAAATAATTGTGCGAATAAATTAACCGAGTTGAGTTGTACAATTCGAAACTCCGATTTTCGAATTGGCTAGTTCGATTCGAATTTACTTTCGATTCGAATCGGCCAATTCGAAACTTCGAATTCGTATTTCGATTCGAATTTTCTTTCGATTCGAATCGGCCAATTCGAAATTCGAAACTTCGAATTGGTATTTCGATTCGAATTTTCTTTCGATTCGAATCGGCCAATTCGAAATTCGAAACTTCGAATTCGTATTTCGATTCGAATTTACTTTCGATTCGAATTTTGCACTACACCTCTATTAAAAACATTTAAAAACTTTTTTGCAAAAGCAAGGAAGATTTTTTTTTTATTAAAACAAATTTCATCTTCAATTTAAAAAGGGATTTTAAAAAAACAATTTTTCTTTGTTTTAAACAAATTTTTTCTGGGTGCAGAGTTAAAAAGGTGTTATTTAAATGACTTGCAATGCAAAGAAAATAAAAGGTTATTTTAATAACGAATTTGGTGTTAAAATAACAAGCAACAACCCTTACAACAAAAGGATATCTTTAGGATATCCTCAGGATGTCCTGTATAAATGTAAGATATCCCGAGAAAGTCCACATGATATCCTAGAATATCCGTAGGTTATCTCTGGGATATACAAACCGCCGCTTTGTAGGATATTTTGGGGGGGGTTTTCCCTAGGAATTCCGTGGGATATCAACAGGTTATCCTACACTGTAAAAAAGGGAGTTAAATTTTAACTCCCCAGGGGATTCTATAAAAGTCGCAACCCATTGGGGAGTTAAATAAAGAGAGTTAAAACTTCACACCCAAATGCTAACTCCCCAAAGAAAAAATAACTCCGGCAGGTGTTGATAAAGGGAGTTAGTAGAAGTTAGTAAATTAACTCTCTTCTGGAGTTGATTTTTAACTCAAAAAATTTCACTCCCAACTCCCGAGTCCGTTAACTCCATAAATTTTTTACAGTGTAGGGATATCTTATGGCTGTCCTTGGTATATCTAGAGGATATTCACAGGATATCCTAGGGATATAATAAAAATATCGCTAGAATGCCCTGAGATTATTTTTACAACGTTTATAGTCTATGGAAAAAATATTTACGTTATTTACTTATATTTTAAATATATTATAGATATTCAGAGATATTTTATTAACTTATTCAATTTACTAGTAAAATTCTATGCGCGCATTAATGATTTAAGAAATTACTACGGGTGCAATCTGCCACCTGACTTTCACAGAAAAAGATTGATAAATTTAATTTATATTGTACCATTTATAATAGTTATGATTTTTTAAAAAATCTCGGTATTAAATTAAATTGTTTATTCAATTAAATTATCATTTTCATGCCTTAGAAACAATTTTTTCTTTTGATAATTGTAAATTTTAATGTATGAAGTAATTAAAAAAAATTGCAAGAGGATCCAAGGTAGGAAAAACACTATATTTGAAATTTTTTTCCAGGATCTTACAAAAATTTTAGAAATTTTAACTAAATTAATATTCCCTCGCCTCCGAAGTAATTTTTATCTTTTCATAATTGTTTATTTTTATGTTAGACGGCATTTAAAAAAAACTGGGCAAGTGCGAATTTCACTTGCACTGAAATAGCGGGTTCCGTACACTAATATTTTGATCATTTGGTACAATAGTACATTGCACAACTAGTGGCGAAAGTGTGGAATTTATAAAAATGAAAACAAATATAAAAAATTGAGATAGGAGGTTGGCTTAACTTGATATTATCTAATGTTAAGTTGAAAATAATCATACGATTTTTTCCCGGACACAATTCATTTAAATTCGACAAGCGGTAAATTCAAAACACAGGAATAACCCTATGAGTGCGGTTAAAGTGGTTATTCTACACTTCTAAACCCGAAAACTTTTGTTTGCCCTCGCAACTTTAATTATTTTTCAAAAGGATTAATGGGATTTGTTACGGATAAAAAACGGTAAATTCTTGCGCAAGAAATTCTGCGAAATATATTGATTTAACAGTTTCAAGGGGGTGCCCTGCTAACTTGACATCAAGTTAGCAGGGCACCCTGTATAAAAAAAAATATTTAAACGACAAAATTATTTCTTTCACAATTAATTAGCGATTAATTAACGGCAAATTATAGTATTGTTCATTTTTGAATTTTGTGAAGTTGCACTGCTAACTTGATATACATCGAAAATTCCCACAAACAGAATTTTTCATTCATCTCTTGATTAATGAGTAAACTATTAAGCAATGTAAGCGATTAAGTATGAGGAATATAAAAATTCCAAAGATAGAAACATGATAAAAAAGCGAAAGATAGAAACACGATAAAAATTCAGATAGAAACATGATAAAAAAAATCCAAAGATTGAAACAAGCTAAAAAATCCAGATGAAAACAAGATAAAACCACAGATAAAAACAAGTCAAAAAATCCAAAAGCGACCAAAGAGAAATGAAAAAAAAGAAGAAGCATTTTTTCCAACAAAAAAAAAACAAGCCAACGACAAGTAGATTTGTAAGTGTCAATGTTCTCTTATCTCGAAAGAGAGAAAAAAAAAGCAGAAAGAAATCTAATTGGCAATTTACAAGCGTCAGATGGAATCATCAGGATCCTATATTTACCTTTCATTTCACCGTTACGCTCTACACAGGCACCATAATGAATATTTTTTGAATTGTCTCCTATACAAGGCCAAATTGGACTTGGAATTGTTTTTCCCTCATGAATCACAGCTAAACCTGATCCTTGTTCCTTGAAAGGATTAGTGGTTGAGGCAACTGCACCTTGTTGAGGTGTTACAGACACACAGCACGTATATGATGTTGCTGAAAGTGGCGGTGAATGACTCGAATATCCTGAACTCGTTGATGTTCGATAACATTTTTTTGAATTCTGCGATGACGATATTGCATTAACCAATCCGGATACTTCAACGTCTAAGGAATCTGGTTCTATCCTGCAAAACGATTAAAAGATGCTAATACTTCTTCAACTCTTTTAAAAACCTTGAGCATTTTTTAGTAGAGAAACAGGAAAAAAAACACCACCTCTTCTTTGGCTATATTATAGGAAAATTTTTACCCACTAATCTTGTCAATACAAAATTCAATACTAAATTCAATACAAAATTCAATACAAAAGTCAATACAAAATTCAATACAAAATTCTATACAAAATCCAATGCAAATCTCAATACAAAATTTAATTCAAAATCCAGTACTAATCTCAATACAAAATTCAATTCAAAATCCAGTACTAATCTCAATAAAAAATTCAATAAAAATTCCAATACTCGAAAAATTCAAATTTTCAAAAAATATAGAAAAAACTTAATTTGCCTTTTTTCCAAACTGATATAATATACACAACGAAAATTGAATAAATTTCGCAATTACGCTAATTTATAAAATTGATAATCTAAATTTTATGCCAAAGTGACTCGCCACTGTTTTCACTTTTAGATTTCTCTCAAAATATTTACGCTCAAACTGATTTTTTTTCTTCAAGTGCAGATCAAACAAATAAAGTGATTTTTTATTCCTTTGCTTCTACAACGTATATTTAATTTTAAAATTATTAATACTCCAAAAATTTCGAACGTTTAAATGAAAGATATATTTTTTTCAATGTTTCTAAAGTTCCAATCGTAATCAACGAAATTTGTTTATTTTTTTCAAATTCAAATTTTATTCCTAAAATAATAATAATATTATTTAATTTGAAAAATAATTCAATTTCATTCGTTAGAACCTTCAAAATTTTAGAATTTTAATTAATAATTCCACTGCGTTGAAAAATTATCGACAGTTTTAACTTTTTAATTCAAAATAGCACAAATAACCAAAAACGAACAAAAAGAATACTAACAAAAAGAACGAACATAAAGAACTAACAAAAACAAACTAACAAAAAGGAAAAAACAATATCAAAACTAAAAAAATTTATTTAAAAATAAATAGGTACTATTTTATCTAATTATTATTATTTTTCCTTGTCCTCTTTTTAACTTCTTCGTAAGAATAATTTCTCACAAAAAAAAACAACAATTTGTTAATAACGTTCATAAAAGAAAATAATTACCTTTTGAGTAATTAGAAAATTAACGATTATCTAACTCTTTTTTTCTCAAACGAAACTCAAAATCTAAAAACTAATAAAAATTTTACTGTTCTATTATAATAAAAATTGTATACACATAAATATTTACACAAATATACAAAACATTCTTGAAGGAAAATTTTCAAATCACACATTCATTAAAAAAGCATAAAAAACAAGTTTGAAAGGGTTTTAAGTTTGATAAACAAGTTTTTTTACTATTATTTATTCCTGACATTTACGAAAAAATTTTAATTTATTATTAAAAATTAATTAAAAAGAAATTTAAAAATTTTATCATCATCCATTAGAATAGATTCAATACCAAAAATAAAAAAAATTAGTTAATAAAAAAAAAATTCTCTCGCATCCTTAATTTTTATTTCTTCAAACAACTATACATCCAGACAAAAATTTTACTCAGAAGCCAAATAGCCATTTTATTTGTTTCAAATAAATTTTATTTGATTTAAATAAAATTTTATTTGGTTCAAATAAATTTTATTTGGTTCAAGTAAAAGTTTCATTTCCGTCGAATAAAATTTCTATTTAAAACAAAAAAATATCATAGTTGGTTCTGAGACAAATATACTTTTATTTAACTCAAATAAATTATATTTGGTTTAAATAAACTTTATCTCTGGATGCAAAAAAAAATATATTTATCTCACAAAAATATATTTGTCTCATAAAAATTATCAGAGCCAATTAAACATTTACTTGGTTCAAATAAATTTTATTTGGTTTAAATAAAATTTTATTTGACTCAAGTAAAAGTTTCATTTAAATAAATAAAATTTTGAATGAAATAAATAAAACTATCACTGAGAAAACAATACATTTGAATCAAACATAATTATCTTTGTTATACAGTCAACCAAAAATTATTTTCGAATTAAACATAATAATTTTGATTCAATGCCTAAAAGTTTGATTCAATAAAAATTACTTTTAATCCAATTGTAAAATATGTTTAATTCAAGCATATTTTTTTGGTTCACTACTTATTTTTGAATTAAAAAAAATTTTTCTTGGTGTAAATAAAATTTTTAAATAAAATTTTATTTGGTTCAAGTAAAAGATTTATTTGTGTCGAATAAAATTTTTATTTAAAACAAATAAATAGTAGGCTCCGTAACAAATTTACTTTTATATTTAATTCAAATAAATTATGTTTGGTTCAAATAAAATTATTTCTATAATAAATTATTTGTAATAAATATTATTTATTTGTAACAAATAATATTATTTATTTGTTCGAAATAAATTTAGTTCAAATAATTTAGTATATATACTCTCTGAGACAAATATACTTTTACTCAACTTAAATTATTCTCGGTATATCAGATCATTTGAAGAAAAAAAAACTTTTTATTACAAAATTAGACTGTCGAGAATTTCTTTTTTCTTCTTCTTATTCTGCTTATTTTTTTTAATGTCTCAACCAATGACGTCACATAATGTGTTTTATGCACTCACAACATTATCTTGTGCAATTTCACATTTAGAATCCAAGGATAGAATCGTTTATAATCTGGTGAATTGTTCTCCAGTCATTATTGTGTAAATACATATTGTGGTTGGTTGTTGCTAGTAATCTAAGGCAAATGTTTCCTGAGAAAAATTATTTTTTTTTTCATTCTATCTTATAAAGTATCCGGTAATTATAAAAAATAGATTTATTACGAATATATCTAGACGAGATGAAAAGAAACAAAATCTCGATTGAACTTGCACTTTTTTGATAAGAAAAAAAAACCAGTTTTGAATCGTATATATATTTATAGATGAGAGGAATTAGAAAGTTTCTTACCATTCTATTTCGCGATTATTAATTCCTGATGCAGGAAAGTCACCATTAGGATTAAACCTGTTGGAATTATGGTACAAGGACTGTGTAAAACCTCCTTCTACAGTGGGTTGTTCGTCCGTGGAAACTGCCAAGGTCGAAGCCAATGCATTGGCTTTTGATGAGGCCTTACCACGTGCGAGCATCCCCTAAATAAACGATCCAACGGATTTTATCCCGATGGAACGTGTTCCTTTGTGATGCTACCGCATGGATCTGATGCTGGTTCGTCAAGAGCAAGCAGCCAAAGCGGCATACTATCTTTAACGTGACGATTCACTAACTCCAAATCCCATTATTATCATCCTTATTCATTCAAAAATTATTTTCCTCTCCTCAATATAATCCTGACATTATTCCCAAACCACTTGATCCACAATTATTCTGGTTAGCGGAACTATCAAATTGAAAAATTTAAAACATGTTTAGCAAAAAGCAATTTTTGTTTCACTAATTCGGTGTAAATTGTGCGTGAATCCCTACTGACAATATCATTACAATATTATTATAATTATACAATATAATTATATAATTCTAAAATATATTTATAATTATAAAAAAAAATTGATTCAAAAAAATATTAATTCTAATATCAAATAATTTTTTGTTACTTCACACAAAATTATTGTACTAAAATTTTAATTTGAAAAAGAAATAAATTTCATTTATTTGAACCATCAGAACTTTAGGGGACATATAATTTTTATTTAAATCTAATGAATTATATTTAAATATTTCAACCAATTAATTAATTAACCAATTCAGTATTTAAAAGAAAAACCATTTAATTGAATTAATTAAAAGTTGTTTGAAACAAATAATTTTTTTCATTATAATATATTAGAAAATTAAATAAAAGAATTGAATTATAATTTTATTATTATAAATATAATTACAAAATTTCCATTGTTGCAAACAATTCAAAAAAATTATCTCGAACTATTTCAAAAATTAAGATAAAACTTTCTAGTTTATAGCCGTAATGAAAATTTACATTGCAAAATGTAAGTTAATTAAATTTTTATTAACCACTTCACTGGCGGGGCGTTCCAAATGGCGTTCCACGCGCCGAGGCCCAGACTGGCAAAAACACCGAAATGGCGTTCCTAATAAAACTTTATTTTTAAAGAGTGTACACTACTTTTTACTACTACAAAGCAATATTTCTATAGTTTAGACATCAGGGAACAAGATTATCACAATGAAAATTTCAGTTTTTGAGATTTTCAATGTTTCTTTGAACGTTGAAATAGTCGATTTTTAACACTTTTTAACAAATGGCGTTCCACTTTTGTTATTATTAATAATTATTAAATTTTATTTATTAATTATTTATATTTATTTTTTACTTATTACATTATTATATTATAATGTTTTGTATGTAAATATATTTTTTAAATAAAAAATATGAGTTTTACTGTGTAAAAATTGAAAAAAAGTGGAACGCCATTTGGTGAAAAGTGGTAAAAATTGACTATTTCATTGTTTGAAAAAACATTGAAAATCCCAAAAACTGAAATTTTTATTGTGATAATCTTGTTCCATGATGTCTAAACTATAGAAATATTGCTTTGTATAAGTTAAAAGTAGTGTACACTCTTTAAAAATAATGTTTTATTAGGAACGCCATTTCGGTGTTTTTGCCAGTCTGGGCCTCGGCGCGTGGAACGCCATTTGGAACGCCCCGCCAGTGAAGTGGTTAAAGAGTTCTTTGCATTTGTTAATCATTTCGCAAAAATTTTATTTACAGTTCTCAATTTTTTTTAATTGACTTCATTAAAATGTACAGAAGAAGAAGTAAATTACAGTAAAAATAAATAAAATTTATTTCTGCTTCAGTAAAATATATTCCAAAAGTAGTAAAAGTTTTAGTCAATTTTTAAATTTCTATAGAGAAAATTTTACTATTTTCGAAGTGAATCTTAGTAAAAATTAGTAAAATTTACATCTGCTGTAGTAAAATTTATTCCAAAAATAGTACAAGTTTTAAAAGTTTTAGTCAATTTTTAAATTTCTATAAAGAAAATTTTACTATTTTCGAAGTGAATCTTAGTAAAAATTAGTAAAATTTACATTTGCTGTAGTAAAATTTATTCCAAAAATAATACAAGTTTTAGTCAATTTTTACATTTCCAGAGAATATTTTACTTTTTTCGATGTGAAAATTAGTAAAATATACTTAGACTGCAGTAAAATTTATTCCAAAAAAAGTAAAAATTCCAGTCAATATTTACAATGTTTCCAGAGAAATGTTTATTATTTTCGAAGTAAATTTTAGTAAATATTAGTAAAATGTACTTCGGTTGTAGTAAAAATTATCCTGGAAATAGTAAAAGTTTCAGTAAATTTTTACATTTCCAGAGAAAATTACTATTCTCGAAGTGAATCTTAGTGAAAATTAGTAAAATAAACTTTGGCTACAGTAAAATTTCTTTGGACAATAGTAAAAATTACAGTCAATCTGGACATCATTTTCGAAGCAAATTTTAGTAAAAATTAGCTAAATGAATTTCTATTGTAGTAAAATTTATTATAAAAATAGTAAAAGTTCCAATAAATTTTTACAATGCTTCCAGAAAAATTTGTACTATTTTAAAGTAAATTTTAGTTAAAATTACTAAAATGTACTTCGGCTGCAGTAAAATTTAATTCGAAAATATTAACAATTTCAGTTAATTTTTCAACATTTCCGAAGTGAATTTTATTATTTTCGAAGTAAATATTAGTAATAATTAGTAAAATTTATTTCGGTCATAGTATGAATTTTACTATGATAATAGTAAAAATTTCCAGAAAATACTGAAAATTATTTAATTCTTTTTTCTTATGTTCCTAAAGTTTCGAACGTTCAAATTACTTTTCAAATAATTCTTTCTTCCAAAAATAAACATATTCAAAAAATAATTTTAAAATTTATAAAACAAAATATTTTTCTACGGAAACTTTTATACATTTTTTAAAATTTCATGGTCAACAATTTCGGGAACACGCAAAATTTTGACCGAAAGTGTATTTCTAACAAGTACAATAAACAATTATTTAACATCCATTCAAATATCTAAAAAAAAACGTTATTACTAACAAAAGTGAAGATAATAACATTTTTTTGAATACAAATTAATATTCGTGAAGTTAACAAAGTTCATAATAACAACAACTTCACAAAGAAAAATTTTTAAACAAAATACATTGTCATTTTCTGCGTTAAAAAATATTTCACTCTTCCAATTGTTGTTAACAAAAATTGTTAAATTCACACGTGTAAAAATTCATACAAAAGTGCATAAAATGATTTAAATACTCGAAGTCCCTTTCCCTATATTTCTCTCTCTTTTTTTCTGTAACTAATTCATACAAGAAATTCAATTCGCCTTTGATCCAACACGATAAAAATTTCGACTGTTTCGTTACCTGAAATACATATTTTGATTCGATCAGAATATGTTAATGAAACGTTAAGTAACAATTCTAACATTTTTTTGAAGATATCTTAATTTCAGGAAATTAATTAAGCAAACGCCGCGTTACGAAATTGATATGAGTGTCAAAGATTAGAATATTACAACAACAAAATTCCCAATGTAATACCATTTAACCAATGTTATAAATAAAATAATTATCCTATCCAATTACGTTAGAAGAAGAAAAAACGGAAAAAAATTTTTTCGAATTACATAAAATCGTGAAATTGAAATGATACAATTCTTATTGACAATTTTATTACCGTAACGGTGCTCTGCTTCTCTTTTTTTTACAACTTGAAGATTATATCAGTCAGTTACGCAATGTTAATAAAAATATTATTGCACCTCACTTAGAATTTAAATATTCTAACCTGAATTCAGCCAGACACAAAAAGACGAGCCGAGGAATATAAAAACACACACATTTGTGAGAATAACTTCTTTTTCTAAAAATGGTAGAAAAAAATTGGAATAAATTGCCAAATACTCAAGTTTGCGCAAAAGTTGTAAAACCTCTCTCTCTCTCTCTATCTCATTTCAATTACATTCGGCAATATAATTATCTGGGGTATACACACCCGCAGAATACACTCAAGGATACTTTTTTATCATTTAATTTCTAGTTTAGACTTGCAATAAAATTCGCATAAAATAACACAAAATTAGTGTATATTTATTCGGAAAATATAAATGCATTTTAATTTTTCCGAGTGAGTTTATAATTTTTAACTGACACTGTGTATGGGGAGCAGAAACAGTAAAATAATACAATTCTTGAGGCTATAAACATTATTGAGCAATTTTCTGGAATGTAAAATGTTCACCATAAAATACTATGGCGCCATAGGTCTCGAAGAATTTCATTCGTTTTTGGATCTCTTTCTGCAACTTCCAATCGGACAACTTTTTTTTTTCTTCTTTGTTTTATTTATAAATTTAAAAAGCCAAGATTCGTATAATACACAATGAATGTATACATACATTTATGTTAAGCATAAAACATAAATCGCTGCTATCAATGCAGAAGGTTAAATAAACTTTTAATAAATTGTAAACTCCTTTAAAGAAAAAACATTGTGTCTAAATATAAACATTGAATAAAAAATACGCCTACGACAATTTTTTTCACAAAAATTTATGTCATTGAAAAAAAAACCGTTTTCAATTATTAATAATTAAATGGACAAATTCATAATTTGCAATTTGCGTACAAATTTATAGTTTACACACTATAGGTGTCGATTTATGGAAAAAAAAAATTTTTAAGTCTAAAGGCGAATTTCAAGGTTATTTTCCCTAAACAGACAGAAACTTTAATTTTACAATGGTATAACAATAAAAAAACGAAATATCATTTTTCCAATAAGAAACACAAAACAAAAACAATTTTAATTATCAAATAACAAATAATGTTCCTCAGAACAAATCACAGAAACATTCTTCATCCAAGACCTGTTTCCTATTTCAAGATAAAAACATTTTCTGTTTCAGAGGTGAATTCTAAACAGTTTTCAAGTACCAAACCCTTTCTAAAAAAATCCTTTTTGAGAAATAAAATAAGGGAATTTTTGAAATTCACAATTCATAAAAAGTAACAAGAACCGATAATCAGCAGAAGATGAAAAATTATAGTTTGATCGAACATTATCTTTCGTATACTAACAATACTGTTAGACAAAAAATTTTTTATTGGTCCCAAACTATTGCTAGAACAATTCCAATAATTATCTGAGTAATCAAAATTAATTTAATTCACAATTCATAAAAAGTAACCACAGCCGATAATCAGCAGAAGATGCAAAATTATATTTTAAGCGAACTTCATCTTCTGTATTTTGGTCAATAAATTTTTTACTGGTCCCAAACTATTGCTAGAATAATTCCAATTAATATCTAGGTAATCAAAATTAATTTAATTCACTATTCATAAAAAGTAACCACAGCCGATAATCAGCAGAAGATGAAAAATTATAGTTTGATCGAACTTTATCTTTCGTATACTAACAATATTGTTAGTCAAAAAATTTTTTATTGGTCCCAAACTATTGCTAGAACAATTCCAATAATTATCTGAGTAATCAAAATTAATTTAATTCACAATTCATTAAAAGTAACCACAGCCGATAATCAGCAGAAGATGCAAAATTATATTTTGAGCGAACTTCATCTTCTGTTTACTAACTATTTTTGGTCAATAAATTATTTACTGGTATTTTACTATTGCTAGAACAATTCCAATTAATATCTAGGTCATCAAAATTAATTTAATTCACTATTCATAAAAAGTAACCACAGCCGATAATCAGCAGAAGATGCAAAATTATTTTTTGAGCGAACCTTATTTTCTGTTTGTTTACTAACAATTATTAGTAAAAAATTTTTCTCTGGATATAACAGCAAAGAATTTTGAATAACCATTATTAGAAGCAGCCAGTGGTTTAAAGTACCAATTTGTAAAATTACCACTGTGGAAACTACTGTTTGCAATAACCATTAGCTGAAACTACTCATTTCTAAAACCAATGTCACTTAAAGAAGCTACTTTCAGTTTTTACAACCATTATTTAAAATTAACATTTTAAACTATACCATTATTTGGAATAATCGCCACTTGCTATAACCGCATTAATTTAAACTTTAACCAATTGTAACAAGCAAAATCCTATTGTACTCAATTATTAATTTCCCTTTCAACATTTATAATTATTCTCCATTCATCTAAACCGACACACATTTTATCCCTCTTTCTTTCTTTCTTTCTTTCTTCAACGACGCAAATTTTTTCAATCTTCTCAAATTCACATAAAAATATTTGTTCACACCAGATTAAATTGAAGGCTTTTTGAAATTGTATCGGAATGTTTGGTTCTGGAGTTAACGAAAGTCGGTGACCTTGGAATTAAAGTGAAAAGGAGACCATGAAAGATTGAGGTAAATCTGAATCATTCATGAAGAACTTGTAATAATAAAAATTGTTAATGAGAGTTACCTGATATATATAAATACATCTATATATACATGCGTGTGTGCAAAATTACAAATGCAAGTTAAATGCACATTATCTTACATTAACACTTCGCCAAATACAAAAAAAAGAAAAATAAATGTATGAGCATCTTATGCTTCAAGCTTTCTCTTTCACATCACATCACCTTTACATAAGTGCGCATCATCAAACGTTTAAAATTATCGCCTCTCTTCTATTTTATTTGTTTTTCCTAACATTTTTCTAATTGCCTGTCTCGCTATTGAGGAAGATAAGTGTTTTATAATCTAAATTGAATTTGTTTTTTTATTTTTAAATTTTCATTCCCCCCGCTCTCTTCTATTAGTTATGATTTTAAATTGATACAGAATAGGGAAAAGAGTAAAAGGGAAAAGAGGAAAAGGGAAAAGAGGGAAAAGAGTTCGCGTATAAAATTGATCTGATTTTGTTTTCAACAAATTGACCATAAACAAGAGTTTTTATATGAAAGAAAGAACATGAGGAGATTTATATATTTCTAATGATAGGAGAAAGTTTGAAGATGACGTAATTTTATGTATTTTATCATATCCTTATAATCCGTCTGCTGCTTTCGACTTTAGTATATGAAAAAGATAAATAGTTTGCATAAGAAAGATAAAAATTACACGTTTAAACGTATGCATAAAGTTTCAATGGACTTTAAACTGCTTTGCTTTTATTTTTATTCTTTTACAATGTGTCTCTCTCCTTTAGAATCCTCTTAAATACCAAAACATGTCGTACGAATATTCTATAAATAAATTCTCATTATTCCTATTTTGTTTTCCTTTCATAAATCTTTTAAAATCAAAAATTACACTTGTGGCTGAATTTAAATTAGAAATTATACTTTTTGCAATTTTCCATCATTAATAAATGGCAAGTGTTAAAAGTGGTGCCTTTTAGGCCCAAAATACAATTTTCGATGCTTAGCGTCGTCCCCGATATTTTAATCACTAAGAACTTCAATGCTAAACGTGAACAACAACAAAGCCCTTTTTCCAAAGAAATCCTTAAAAAAAATTGCAATAAAAATCTGCTCAATCAAAATAGAAAAAATTAGTGACATTTTCATCTCTAAAACATACTTTTCGAGCACCAAGCATCGACGCCAACTTCACGGACCCAATTAACTCAACATCTAAACTGAATTTCCGTATTAAGCGAAACAAGTCTAATTTATTAGCACCGCACAATTCAAAGTTCAGAAATATAAAAAGAAACTCAACGAAATGAAAAAAACAGAATCAATTACAAACAGGAGAGGAGGATCAACATATATGTCCAAGTTTGCAAAATGATTGCTCATACCAACTGGATCAGTAATCGTGTTTTTCTCAAAGCAATGGCCCGCATTCCACCGACAATCATTTACTTTCCTGTTGACAAGAGCAACATATCATGACTTTACTTTACCTTAGAATGTCAAGTAGCAATGAGAAGATCACACTATTCCAACTCTAGTTGTTTTAATCGTTTATAATGACAAGAAGAGAAAAAAAAAATTACCAATGACTTATTTCAATACTTAACACCTCTAACTATGTCATTCATTATCATCGCATTTTTTTCTAATTCACAACATTTTTTCTCTCGCATTCCTAGAGATGAAACACTATACGGGCATAAATCAGAGTGTTCAAGTTTCATCGCATACTAATAGAATATTACAAAATAATGGAATAATGATAGAAGATGAGAGAAGAAATAAAGTTCCATACAGAAAGGAATTATTCTCTCTCAATGGCTTTAACCATTAAAGCAAAAAAAAAATATATATATATATATATAGAAGATTACTAGCAAAAGGTTTCTATTATCTATATCATGAGTCGAGATTTGCAATATTCAGGGAGTGCAGCAGCAGCAGCAACAGCAACAACAAAGATACACAATACATATACACTGATTGACATTAAATCGTGACAAAACTGTTGTGGGGGGATTCTTCCAATACTTTGCGAGGGAGATCTCTTCTCGTTCTCTTGGGAGCAGTCGTAAAAATATTTGACTTTACAAACTTTCACTCCAACTTACTCAGGGTCGTCTCGCGAAAACTCGTCACGCAGTTGAAGAACCGCGTGTACAAAGCTTCGCGCAAAATCGATTTATTACATTTACAAATGCATTATTTATATTACACATAATCAGTAACAAGAAATATTACAAATCTCACATCTATTTTTGTCAGAGAGTGTTTTTATTCTTTTTCAAGAAAAAAAGGAGGAGAACAACTATATGAAAATCGTTATACAGAAGAACGTGACAAGAGGAAACCACTTGTTATAGAAGAATAAACAAAGAAACTATATATAGAGAAGGCACACAAAGGAGGCAAATATCATCACTCGATTTCAAAAGTGCACTTAATGTCGTCGAGTTATTTCTAAATGCACATGGCCGACAACTATAATGTATTATCTCCTCTACACTGTTTTTACAAGAAATGTTTTCTTAAATATGTATATGAAAAGAAAAACCAAATTATAAATATTGTTCAAAACAAATAGACCTGCGATGTATTACAATAATTAATAAATGATAATTTTAATTCATAAAATATTGAAGTTAGCAGCAATATGTTTTAATCCTCGATCATGTCCCTAAAGTTCTTAACGTTCACAAAGTTTTTCTAAGAATATCAAATTGAGACAAAAAACGAATAAAAATTGTAATTTAACTTTTTGATACGTTTATTTGTCTCAATTAGATATCCTTAGAAAAATTAAATTGTCACCATGTCCCTAAAGTTAGCGTCGACGCTCAGCATCAAAAATGATTTTTTCTGGTTTTTAGGGATAGAAATGTCACTAATTTTAACTTTTTATTTCCCTAGGGAGTTGAAAATAAGATGCTAACTTCACCTTTTCTCTTAAAATATTAATTAAATTGACCTAATTTTTTGTGAATAACTCTAAAATAGCAAAGGCAGTGAGGTGCAAAAGTTTTAATATTTTTAAAATTAACTTAAAGAATTAATTTTAAGAGAAAAGTGTGGGACAAAACTAATATTAAGGATTTAATAGTCACAAGCTGCTAAGCAATTAAATAACCATAAATAATCTCCTCGATGAATAGTCATTACAATTAATAAACGATTACTTTAAAATAAATGAATAATTTATTACCTTAGAATAAATTAATAATTGATTAATTTCCCTTTAATTTTTCAAATTCTAATTCCTAATTCTCACCATAAAAAAATCTTGATGCATATCTAAATTCAAAAATATATTTCAAGTTCAAAATTTTACAGTTCCCCTGAACGAAATTTAATTTTTTCTTCTTTAAATTCAAATATTATTGTAATAACATTACGACAAGTATTTTAAAAAATTTGTAAAGTTTCGAAATGTTTAATTTTCGTTTTTGATTTTTAATGCAGTCAGTAATTTTTGAAAATATTTGTATTGAACAAATATTGCCTTCATTTGAACATTCCGAAATTTTTAAACATAATTTTTACATTTTACATTTTACTACACGGAGAAAAATATAAAATAACTTTTACTACTTTTATAGTAAAAAATTTCCGGTAAAGCATTTTTGGTAATTTTTACTACTTTTGGAGTAAATTTTGCTACGTTCGAAGTAAATATTTGTGAAAATTAGTAAAATTTACTTTGAAAGTTGCAAAATTTACTCCAAAAGTAGTAAAAATTACCAGAAATGTTTTACCGGAAATTTTTTACTATAAAAGTAGTAAAAGTTATGTACATAATATTTTTCTCCGTGTATATTCATAATAATTTTACTATTTCGGAAACAAAGAGTTAAACTTTCCTGGTAATTTTTACTATGTTTTCAAAGTAAATTTTAGTAGAAAATAAAATGTACTTCAACTATAGTAAAATTTACTACGAAAATAGTAAAAGTTCCCGTCAATTTTGAATATAATAGTGGAATACTTTTTACTATTTCCCAAAAAAATGTAGTAAAAATTATTAAAATATACTTCGGCTGTAGTACAATTTAATATAAATATTTAATTATAGTAAAAATTGCCAGGAACTTTTACTATCTGCAAAATAAACTTTAGTAAAAATTATTAAAATATACTTCAGCTGTAGTAAAATTTATTACTAAAATAGTAAAAGTTACCGTCAATTTTGAATATATTGGTGACGTAAATTTTACTATATTTCCCAAAAAAAGTTTAGTAAAAATTAGTAAAATATATTTCGGCTGTAGTAAAATTTAAAACAAAAATTTCATTATAGTAAAAATTGCCAGAAACTTATATTATATAATTCTAGAGTAACTTTTACGATTTCCGAAATAAATTTTAGTAAAAATTATTAAAATATTCTTCGGCTATAGTAAAATTTACTAAGAAAATAGTAAAAACTCCCGGAAATTTTTAACGTGTAAATTTTACTATTTTCCAAATAGACTTTAGTAAAAATTATCAAAATATACTTCAGCAGTAGTAAAATTTACACTACAAAAAAAGTTAAAATTCCTGTCAATTTTGACTATATTTTCAGACTAAATTATGAATTAAATTGTTTTTTCGGTACTTTTGTGTTCTTTAAAAAAAACTCAGATGTTATATTTTTTAATATTAATTAATATTTGTAACTAAATAGATTCTCCAGTTGCAGTTTCGGAACAAAAAAATTTTAATTTAAAAATTTAATTTACTTCTGCTCTATTGCATTATTTTTAAATAAATAATAACAATATTTTCTAATACATTATTATTTCATTATTATTATTATTATAACAACCGAAAATTGCAAAATCAAAGATAGAAATGAAAAATAGTTATGAGATGAATCCTTCTGCTGTTTATATAGAAAATTGGCCTCCTTTAAAAGTTGTTTGTATTTATGGAAATTATGCAAGGTCACTATGTAATTGGCTGTTACAAGTATTATATACCTGACGATTCTAGGATGTTTTTTTTTTAATTTTTTCTTTTCTACTATATACCACCTTATTTCAGGAGAATGATTTTAGTTTTGCTTTGCTTTATGAGAAAAGCGAAATCTTTCTAATTGAGGCCATTCGTGTTACGCGTTTTTTTAATTAACATAAGTTTAATAATGAACGAATGTTGCGTAAAACCAGTCAGAGAATATCAAGGATGACTTATTATAAAAAAGGATAATTTTTTTCCTGGGCGCATTCATGTATTACTTGTAATTTAATACATCATTTGATTTTTATGTTGATTCTTTTATTCTTATTATTTAATTTTTTATTTACATTTTTTAGTTGCACTGTATTTCTATTTTCTTTTTTTCTAAAAGATGATTCATTTGAGTTCTGAATGTTCAAATTAATGGAAGTTTTTTGTCGATGGGAATATTTTTTCAGCACTTTCAAAAATTACTGGATTTGGTAATAAAAAACGTAAAAAAAAAGTGTTAGATTAAATATTTAGAAAGTTTATGATTTGGTGCGTTTATATTTCTGAACTTTAATCTCTAAATTACATTTTACAAATTTTCACTAAAATTTATTTCGGAAACAGAAAAATTTATTCCGGAATTATAGTAAAATTTTTCAGCAACTCATTTATAAATAAGTTGCAGTTAAATTACTTAGCAATTAAAATTGACTGAAACTTTTACTATTTTTGGAATGAATTTTACTACAGCCGAAGTACATTTTAATTATTTATACAAAAATTTACTTATTCGGAAATAGTAAAATATATTTCTGAAATGTAGCAAAAAATCCACGAGAAAAAATATTAAAAGTTCCTGACAATAATTTTAACTTTATTACCCGAGTAAATTTTAGTAAAATTTATTTAAAAATTTTTCGGCTATAGTAAAATTTACAACGGAAATACGAAAGGTTTACTCAAATTTTAGTTTATTTTCAAAGTAAACTTTATTATTTCTCAATAAGTAAATTTATGTAAAATTTATTGAAATATATTTCAGCTATAGTAAAATTTACTACGGATATAGTAAAAGTTTCCTTCAATTTTTCCTGTATTTCCAGAGTATTTCTGACTATTATTGCAGTAAATTTTTGTAAAAATTCATAAAACCTATTTCGTCCGTAATAAATTTATAAATAAATTTACTATTAAAATAGTAAAATTTTTTGTCGATTTTGACTATAATCTTCAAGAAAATTTTACTATAACCTATGTAAGTTTTAGTGAAAATTATTAAAATGTACTATATAGTAACCTATAAAGTTTACTAAAATAGAAAAACATTTTGTTAAAATGAATAAAAAATAAATAAATAGTTTCGTAGTTAATTTTATTATTATATTTTTAATACTGTTTTAAAATTTAGAAAAAATTAGTTTAATTACTTTGGCCTTAGTCAAACTTAACAAAATCTAGAAAAACACTTTGGAAATAGTAAAAGTTGTTAGAAATTCCAAGCATTTTAGGTTTTACTATTAGTAAAAGTTAATTTATATTTTTTCTTTATAAATATATAAACATTTATTTTCATAAAATAATAATTACAACATTGGAACCTTTGATTTTTAAAAGGAAATAAATTTCTAACTCAAGGCAAGTTTATGAATAAACTAATTAAATTTTAATATATATTGAATTAATATTACATTTAACTAAATTGTAATATTATATTTATTTAATTCACCTTTGATACTATATTACTATATTATTAAAATATACACCAATAATTATCAAAGTACACCCTAATAATATATCGTCAAATAATTAATTATTTAAATCAAATAAAATTCTGTTCAATTTAATACAACCTTTTTTTCGAATTATTCAATATTCATTTATTTTCACCAAAAAATAAATATTTAACCAAATTCTTTCTTTTCCTCTAAATATAATTCAATCATTTACAGTCTAATGTCCCCCAGTATTTATTTATTTTTTATTAATATAATAATAAATTCATTGAGAATCAAGTTCCGTATTTTAATAATCTCATTAAGGAGTTTTATAGATATTATTGAAAAAGGAAAAACCTACTAAATCTTTTCCATCTTTCATGAATTTAATGGTCTATTAAGAAACCTATGAATGAATCCAAAGTATATAAAATGATATAAATTTTAATTAAATATGAAGAAGAAGAAGAAGTTATTTCATAGAGAGTAATAAAATGTTACTAAATGTGCATATAAATTACGTTATTATATTTTGTCTATATAATGTAATAACGTGTGAGGATATATTGAAGGTAAAGAGGAAGACATATTACAGCATACTTCCTTCTGTATATTGGTCAACAATTATTGTGAATTATTAAGAGAGGTGTGATAAATCAAAAGTGGAAATTTGAAATTGTCGGATATATGAATAGGTAATCACGGAAAGTATATTATAGCTATATATATGAGAGAAGAAGATGATGATGATGATGATGATGATAGAGCAAAAACAGAGACTGTTGAATCTTTTTTTAACTTGACACGCGGAGAAAGTGCAAAAAATGAAAATTGCCTCGCGGCTTTGTGCGAGCGCACACAACATATATACAATAAATGACCCTCCCAAGTTACGTCAGAAACGTTCATAGATACGTGATTTGAGATTTAATGTACAGTCATTGCATTGTTAAGACAATAGCCTCACGTCTGGTCGCGAGCTTACCGGTTTTTATCACTGACGAACAGAATATTTATTATCAGCAAGCGCACATTTTTCTTTAATGTATACAAGAAAATTTGTAATTATTTCCCTCTCCTTCTCTTTAGCAATTTAAACACAATGACAACAAAATGCCAAACATATTTTCCTAGGAATTCGAATTATTTTACTTTAACTATATCAATTTCTAAGTAACTGATTAATAAATTTCATTAATATTTTACTCTCTGCTCCTAAGAATTAGTTCAAAATAACTAATTTGATATAGGAGAAAAAGATTTTACTATTTTTTCAAATAAATAATAGAAATTCCTATAAATTTTTATTGTATTTTCAAAGTAAGTTTTACTATTTCCCATGTAAGTTTTATTAAAAATTATTAAAATATATTTAAGTAGTAGTAAAATTTACTACGAAAATAGTAAAAGTTCCTGTCAATTCTGATCATATTATACTGTAGTAAAATTTACTACTATTAAAATAGATTTTAGTAAAAAGTATTAAAATATACAGTAGTAAAATTTACAACGATAATAGTAAAAACTTCTGGTAATTTTTAACATATTACGGAAGTAAATTTTACTGCAATTTTTACTGTATTTTAATGTAAGTTTTAGTAAAATAGTAATAGATTGTCTCAATTTTCACTCTATTTTTAAAGTAAGTTTTTGTAAAATAGCAATAGTTTATGTCAATATTTTACTGTATTTTTAATGTAAGTTTTTCTATTTCCCATGTAAGTTTTAGTAAAAATTATTAATATATACTTCAGCTCTTGTAAATATCTATAATACGAAAACTTCATAATAGTCAAAATTGCCAGGAACTTTTACAATATAATTATAATGTAAATTTTACAATTGTCCTAGTAAATTTTAGTAAAAAATATCAAAATATATACTTCGGCAGTATTAAAATTTACAATGAAAATAGTAAAAATTCCTGAAAATTTGTAACATATTACTGAAGTAAATTTTACTATTTTCCAAATAGACTTTAGTAAAAATTATCAAAATATACTTCGGCAGTAGAAAAATTTACAACGAAAATAGTAAAAAAAAATTCCTGGTAATTTTTAACATATTCCTGAAGTAAATTTTACTATTTTCCAAATAGACTTTATTAAAGATTATTAAAATCTATTTCGGCTGCAGTAAAATTTGTACTACAAAAAAAGTTAAAGTTCTTGGCAATTTTTACTGTATTTTTAAAGTAAGTTTTAGTAAAATAGTAATAGTTTATGTCAATTTTTACTGTATTTTTAGTAAAGTTACTTATTTAGTATTTTTTATTAAAGTAAAATTTACTGTAAATTTTAGTAAAAATTATTAAAATATACTTCGGCAGTAGTTAAATTTACTACGATAATAGTAAAATTTCCTGAAAATTTCTAGCATATTAATGAAGTAAATTTTACAATTTTTCAAATAAACTTAAGTAAAAATGACTAAAATTTACCTCGGTTTGTAGTAAAATTTACTATGGAAATAGTAAAAATTTCCATCAAAGTTTATTGCTCTTTCAGAACATTTTTTTACTATTCTCGAAATAAATGTTTGTATAAAAATTAATAAAACTTATTTCTGACGTAGTAAATTTATAAATAATTAAATAAATAAATTTACTACCGAAATAGTAAAATTTTTTATCATTTTTTTTACTATATTTTGAGAGTTTAAATTATTTTTATACAAAAAGTTAGTTTTGTATTACTAATGCATTTAGCAAAAAAATGTTACTCTATTTACTATTTTTTCAATTTTTTTCTACAAAACTTAGTGATCTTTTGTTAATTTTTCAAGCAAGAAGTACAGTAAAAATTTTACTATAAATATTTTTAACTAATTCAAAGTTAGAAATTTTATTGCAAATTCTTGCTTGATTAATAATGATGGACTTATTCAATTTTCTCTAAATTTGAATTAGTGGAAATTTTTACTACTTTAAAATTAATTGAATTTTTGATCAATTAGTAAAATTTAACTATAAATATTTATATTTAATTTTTCCCTTATTATTATTTACAATATAAATAGTAAAAAAATGTTTCTATATTTCATAAGTAAATTCTAATTAATTCAAAAAAGTCAGTCACTGATTAAAATTAATCAATTAAATATTTACTAATTCAGATTTACAGAATAAATAAATTTAACAATATTTTGCATAATAATTATTATAATTTACCATCTTGCACTGTTATTACAAATATTTACTAAAACTCAATTTTTAATAGATTTCCGCTATTTTAATGCATGAAAAAAAAAATTGGACAAGAAATTTTTAATGAATAATAGAATAGACAATAATAATTATTCAATCTTTGCAAGGCAAGGACGTTATTTAATTAGTCAATTTGCAAATACACGTATAATTATTACACAGAAATCACTACTTAATTCATGCTTAAGAGTGTAAAACAGAAATATATTCAATGCATCCTTCAAGCAGACTAATTAAAGATTACAAACTAGTGTCGAAATTATTTCCCTCTAGACTCAAATTAATTAAAATTTTCATCAAGTTTCATTGTTCTTGTATTTATTTTATTATTAGAGAAAATATTGATTTAACTTTAATTATTAAGTATTAAATTATTATAGTAATAAATTACTTTAGTACTGAATTATTATGGTAATAAATTACTAGAGTACTGAATTATTATGGTAATAAATTATAGTACTGAATTATTACAGTACTGAATAATTTTAGTAATAAATTATAACAATACTTAATTATTTTGTCAAAAAATTATTACTGTACTGAATTATTATAATAATAAAAGTAAATGAGTACTACAAACAAAAAATATCAAAAAAATGTGTCATCACTTTTCAAGAAAAGTAAAAAAATGTAAAAAAATATAAATTACTATAATTACTCTCAACAATGATTAATATACAATTTCCTCGAAAAAATTCAAATTTTTTTGCTTATGTAACATATTATGGAGAATTTTATAATAGTTTATAATAAAGAAAGTTTTCTTTCCCTAACCTAATGATTTTGACATATATGAACAATAAAGATAGACTAGCCGTCAATTAAAAAGTACTTTCCCTGAATAATATTTCAATTCGGAAGTGAATTCAAAATTAGCCAGCTGAACTATACCGAATTTATTATTATTATTATTATTATATAGCCTTGAGCGGAAAGATTCATAGAGCGACGAAATTTTTAGAAAGTACTTTGAAACCTCGATAATTATTCAATTAGTCGTGCAAAAGTTGCAACTTAAATTTTAGTATGCGACACACTACAAATCGAAAATAGTAATATAAATAGGAAGAGAAAAAGGTCTTTTTACGATGAATATCAACAAATAAACAAATTTTATTAAAAATTTTTCTACACGAATTTGAAAAAAGAAAAATAGTTAGGTCATTAAATTTTCCCCTAAATATAAATTTTTCTAATCTGAATTTAATTTTAAAAAATAATTAATTAATTAATCAAAGTGACTGATTATTATTAATTATTAATAACTAATTAGTTACTAAGTAATTAATTACTAATGATTAATTAATTATGCAAATGTCTTTTTTAATCCTAATTAATTACTACTGATTAATTAATTACTAATGAATAATTAATTAGTTACTAGCGATTAATTAATGATTAATTTATTAATTATTAATGGTTAATTTCGTAATTAATTGTAAACGGATTTTTTTTCTTTGTTAAAAATTAAATAAAACTTTCAAACAATTATTCTCACAATGAAAATTATAATCTAATTTTAGAAACATAATTTTTTTGTGAAAAAATCCTTTCTTAAATAAATCTCAGTTCTAAATTCTATTATTGAATTATCGCTTCATCAAATATTTTATTATGCTAATAAAAGGTCATTCACCGTCTTCAGTTTTATGCTAATTACCATATTCTACCTTTAATCCTTTAAGAATATATATATATTTCAAAAACAAAAATTTTATTTTCGAAATATTCTTAATCAAAACAGAAAAAAATCTTTTCAAAAATATTCCAAAAGATTCGTGAAATTAATGTCGAAAAAAAGATTTTAATTTTTAAACAGTCAAAATCGCATTTTTACAAGGATTTTAGTTTTAATACTGAAATTTTTTTAAAGCTCAAATTAAAAACAGTGTAAAAAATGTTATTGTCATCCCCAAAAAAATAATTTTTGACTTTAATTTCAGAAACCTCCTCTTTCAACGTCAGTTAAATTCACAAAAGTTTACAATCAACAATTGAAACAAAAGAAAATGTATTCCACGCGGAAAACAATGAAATTTTTGTTTACAATTTTTTAAAAAGTGATTTATAAACAAACTGTAAAGCTGTATATTAACAAAGATTTGTAAAAATTTAAAGAGGAAAATATTTGTTTTTCCATAAAATGCTGATTATAAACTTTGTAAAATTCACCATTGTCTCTCCTACCTATTCAGTAAATAAACTGTTCTATGAATTATTAAAAATTTCACAAATAATAAATAAATGTTAAAAAAAAATATTTTACATTTTATGACAAAAACATTTTTTACTCTCCTAATAATTAATTTATAATGGAAAGAAAAAAAAGTTTACAGTGAAATAAAATAGTTTCAAGTATGTAATAAAATACTCTTTATTGCAAAAGAGGAAAAAAAAAACTTTTAAGCATTAATATATAATATTTTTTAAAAGACCGTAAATATGCATACGTTTAAAGACTTTTTTTCCCCATGCATTGTAAAATCTTTTTTTTTAACAAAGCAAAAAGAAGAAGAAGAAGAAAATAACAAACATATCTCACACCTGAATTTCAATGAACTGTATGCGCGCATATATATTTATTTATACAATCTTGTCTCTCTTGAATACCAGAAAGGAACAAGTTTTACGAACGAAACGATTCTTTTTGGATTCCATTTGGCTTTACTTGCGAGTAAAAATAAAAAGCTAAATATAAATCAACATATTTTGAAGATGAAGTAATTTTTTTTTCTCGTCTTTTTTTTTGCTACAAAAAAAGACAGAACCCGGAATATTGAGGTAGATTAAGAGAATCGCAGATTTTTATTATTCTCAACTGAAATGAGTGTGTGTGTGTGCATGTGTTTGTATGGATCAAAATATATTTGTCCTTCGATAGTATATATGACGTATGGGCGAGCCCCGGGCTCATGGCAACGACAGGTAATTTCGCAACCCTCGATTATAGACTGAGGGTATACGCGTAAGTAGACACATACTCGTATTTCGAATTCACTGACTACTTTCAAATCAGTTGACGAAAGGTGTTGAGAAAAAAAAAAGAAAAAAAAAGTATGACAACGTCAACCGTCGACGAATTTTGTTTGAAGAAATTATGAAAGTTTTTCGACTATTACAATATATATATATATATCCTATACCAATGATGAATAATAAAAGAAATAATCTGCAAACAATAGAGCCAGAAAAAAAACTTTAAATTCCTACTTTGAATTTCAAAAAAAAAAATAAGAAAAATGACTAACGCTCCCGTGAAAGTTTCAAAAAAATAGAAATTATTTCCACTGTATTTTTATTCTCATTTATCTGCTGTTAACTAATCTACAAAAAAAAAACTCATTTACGAAACTAATTTACAAAAAAGGAGATAGTATTTTCACTGTTTTTTTGTTTTTAATTTACTCGCTGTCAATATTTTATTCAATATTAAAAAATTATTTAATTTATAAATAAACTAATTTATTAGTTTATTAAATTTATTAGTTTTACTCTAAATAAATAATTTACAAATAAGTAAATATTATTCTTACTGTTCTTTTTTTCTAATTTACCTCTTCACAAAAAAACTAATTTACAAAATTATTTACATGAATATCGATATTATTGTCAACTTTTTATTATTTTATTTGCTGTTAATATATTTATAAATAAACTAATTTACAAAATTATTTGCAATATCAATATTATTGTCAGTTTTTTATTATTTTATTTGCTGTTAATAAATTTATAATTTTATAAATAAACTAATTTACAAAAAATCGACATTATTGTTTGTTTTTTTATTTTTAATTTACCAACTGATAATTAATTTATAAATAAACTAATTTGCTAAAAATATATATTATTTTCACTTTTTTCATTTTTAACTTATCTTCTGTTGAATAATTTATAAATAAACAAGTTTACAATAATATCAATATTTTTGTTTTTTATTTTTAATTTAATCTGCTGTTAATTAATTTATAAATAAACTAATCTGTAAATAAACGAATTTACAAATAAATAATTTAATTAATTTAATTTTAATTTACAAAGAAATTAACTTTACTGAAAATTCGTTTACTATTATTTTTTAACTAAATTAATATTAACAAAAATTTATAATTAAATTTACGATTTCAGTAGACAGAGAATAAAGTTTTTTTCTTAGCAAAAATGTTACAGAATCTTTATTAAATTAATTAAAAGTTCAGTACATTTTTACTTATACTAAAAACAAAAATTTATACTATTTAAATTTAAATTGACTACTTTATGTACACAAAAATTTATTTTCATACTAGTATAATTATAATAGTATAATAATTATAATATTAATAAATTATTTCAATAAACAAATAATTATAGTACAATAATTAATATTAATAAATTGTACTAATAATTAATAAATAATTAATAATTACAGTATAATAATTAATATTAATAAACTATATTAATAGTTGTATAAATAATTGTAATTATAATAAATTATAACGATTCATTTATTTATTTATTTATTGAAAGTAACAAAAATTAATATTAATCAATAACTATAATAATATATTTTTCTTATATTTATAAATAAATATTTCTAAGCAATTTGTTAATAATTTAATAAACAAAAAGAATAAATAAAAAATTTAACTTTTCTTCCAAATAAAAAGATAATATGAAAATAAATAAATAACAATTATTAAAATTACAAAAATATTTAAATATTGAAAAACTTTTATTCTCAGTATAGTGCATCGTTCATTTAACTTATGCAAAAATTTATCAGCATTACATATTTCTTTCATGAAATGCTGGTAATTCCACAGCATAATTCTCTTATTAATAATACAACATCTAAAAATAAAAAAAAAAAAATACTCACACGAAAGAAATTAAAATTTCATTTAAGTTTTTAAAAATTATTCTTTAAACTAATCAACTTTAACAAAATTATAAATAATTGATGTGCAATTATTTTTTACCTAATTTTATTATATTCTACAATTTAGAAATGTGTTACAAATTTAGAAATTTTCACATAAAAATAAACTTACATAATATATGTTATGTTTATTTTTTTCTTACTCTTAAATATAATTTTTTATTATATAAGAAAAATGTTTAACTTTAAAGAAAATCATAAATTTACTTTATTGTTAATTTTATAATTTATAATTTAAACATTTTTGCGCAATAAAATGAAAATAATAAATAAAAATAAATAAAAATATTAAACGTGGATAATAAATAGAAATAGTGAATGTAAATAATAAATAAAAGTGAAAAATATAAATAATAAATTCAATGAAAATAATAAATAAAAATGAGATACGTAATTAAAAAAAATAAAAATAATAATTGAAAGCAATAAATGAAATAAAAATAATAAATGTAAATTAAATTATTAATTAATTAATTAATTGAAGTATTAATATAAATAATAAATGAAAACAGTAAATAAAAACTAAATGAAAGGAAAAATAGTTTTTCAATAAAAAGTACCAATAAATTTAATGAAATAATTAATTCCCCTGTTTATTAAAATGTGAAAATTTCTCTTGTTTCAAAAAGTGTCAAATAATTCATTAAAATTAATTTCTTTCATTGTGTAATTAAATTAATTATTATTCATCAAAAATCTAATTGCTTTACTATGTAACGCCTTGTAATTAAATGAAAAAGAATAATAATTAACTTCAACTTTACACACTGACTTAATTGTAATTATGAAATCAAAATTGCCGTATAAAGAATTAATCGTCCATAAAAAGACAAAAACACCTTCCTGGAGAATATTCTTTTTTTTCCAAACAAAACCAAAAAAAACCTAATTACTTCGGAAGTGTTCGAGATTTTGTAATTAAAAGGAAAAGGAGATAGTTTCCTTCGAAAAAAAACTGATTACGTAATAATTATAGAACTAAAATATATGAAAATTAATTTCTGTTATGAGATAAAATATACACTCGTGCAAAAAAAAAAATTTCCCTCTATTTTTTAAAAATTAACTAACGGATGTAACAGCTTTCCTCTCATTGAAATATTAATAAAATCCTCTTTGACCTTTGATTACAGACAGAGAGAGAGACTATCATTAAAATCACAAATTATGCACTTAAAATTGCACTCTCCTAGACATCCACTCACATTAACACACAATATAAAATGATTTTGCCTATATATAACGTGTGGAAAAAAAATCGCGTATACCTACAATAATTTTCTGTGTATAATTTTTATATATATGTATACACAAGGATTAAATGCTGAGTAAAACTTTCACGTGTATATTATAAACGCGCGCCTATTGCGCTCGCTCTTGTCTTGCACCCGCGGAACCTCAAAAGAAACTGAAAGTCCCGCTTCTTTCATGCTGGTCCACTACTGAAGTTCGCTTCCATCGTTAAAGACAAGAGGGGCCCACAAAGAAGTACACACGTTTATATACTTATATTTATAATGTTTCACATGAATCTGACCATTTACATCGTTTATCGTTTACCTCTCTCATGGTAAACTCATTTTTTCAATTCTCATTATTTCGCAAAACTTTTGTTTTTAGTCATGCTTCAAGAATCCACCGCATGATTCATTTAATGGAAAAAGTACTCATTTTCCACTAATTGTTAAATAAGCTCGATACAACTATATAACAATAGAAAAGTCAACAGATTTTTCTTTTCAAAGAACTAAATTTCGGAAATATGAAAAAGTAGTCAAAAATTGACAGGTTCTTGTAAACAATTATTTTTAAGGCGAAGAGACAATTTTTTGTCTCAAAGAACTTCGACGAAACGAAAAGACAATGAATAGAAACACTGGGGACGGAAAAATTGACAGGTCGATTCTTGTAAACAATTATTTTTGGGGCGAACAGACAATTTTTTTGTCTCAAAGAATTTCGACGAAACGAAAAGGCAATGAATAGAAACACTGGGGACGGAGTTTATAATAATTCCGGCAAATTTAGAAAAATTGGAATTATCTCCCTATAATATTGCAAGTGTATTTGCAATATAATTTTGTTTCAAAAATCGTTAAAACCGTGTTGTTGTTGTTGTTGTTTTACCAGAAAAAATAAAACACTAACCGATTGTTGATACCCTTGTCGAAGCGATTGCTGCATTTTTACCTCCGTTGAATCAGCCCTCGGAAATCCTTGCCTGCATCAAAGAACTACGACGACTTTTACCTGCATCCTCCCGACCTTCAGACACTGAAATAATTTAAAAATAGCCATTAATATTGTATTTGTAATTTATTTTCAGAATATTACAACTGTCAATTGTTTACTTTGCAAAAAAAAATGAAAAATTTCGTAAATTATATTACAAACAAAATTATAAGAAATTAGTATAAAAAATAATAAAAAAACAATCTTAATAATTATCTCGAAGGAATTCTAAAATAATTGAAATATTTTTTAACGAGAATAGTAAAAAAAAATACTCACCAAAAACTGCATCTCCATTCTGGAGCCGCTTCAGAAACGATGATTAATCACTCACAAAAAAAATAAAAACACTGCCCACTTTTTTATACTTTTCAGCTAAACGATTAGAAATAGACGCAAGGAAAATAATAATAAATAAACGCACGAGTTTTAGACAAAGGTTTCGAGCACTTCCGAAAAAGATTAATTACATTCTGAATATTTTTTTACATGTGAACGAAAAGAGCAAAAAGCAAGCAAAGGAAGCAAAGTCACTAAAGTGAGGTTAGGTTAACTCCGAAAATTCATCTCGAAAATATTCACCCGAAAAAACAAGCGAACCGTATAATATTTACCAGACGAGAATTTTTATATGCGAATAATACGAAATAGTAGTAAATTATGACGTTAAAATATGAAAACTGAATAAATTTTGTTATTTGTACACCGCAGAGATGGCGTTCCGATTGTTCCCGATAATAGCGGAAATAATGATCTATTTTACCGGAATAATTGTAAATATCGATAATTTTATGTCCCCTTAGTCCCGAGGATGCTAAATTTACTCAAAATGTTGTTAAATATTGAATGATTCACGTAAATAATGTCGATGAAAAACCCCCACGATCCGTACACGCGAAACTCCGAAAGTCGAAAACAAAATGGCCGACGTATAGCACATAAAATGGACGATACACTAACACGGGGATATTGCGACAAAAACCGAAAAAATTGCCCACAGCTGACAAATTTGAACCCCATTTAGGCGAAATATTGAAATATTTACCGATATTCAAGAAAAAACACCGATTGTTTCGTAAAAAAAAGAATGAAAATGGATGCGACACCACGCGACTATGCTTTTTCAACAAGCAAAAAATTTGCAAATATGAAGCTTATTTACCGCGTTTGTTTAATAATCGACCTTCTAATATGGCATCCGATCCATTTTTTCCGAAATACAAATACTTTTTTACCGATTGACTCGAAAGAATGTGAAAAAAGTCGCACTACAGCGTCACGAACAATGCCTGTGACGTACAATGTCTGCCCCACTTTAGTACTGAGCATGCGCACAACTCTGAAATTGCAAATGATCACGTGGTCAAATTCTAACCAATCACACGTTAGAATCAAATGCCCGCTAAATTCAATTTAAAAAATAAAAAATCTTGAATAATTAATTTCCAATAATTATTATTTTGAAATTCAATAAAATTCTATACAAACTGGAAAAACCCGATTATGCCACATGGCGTGGGTCGGGTATTTCCTGATTTAGCGACCGTCCGTTGGAATTGACAAAATTTCAACAATAGGACAGTTAATGAGGGTCAACTTTGGAGACAGGTATATACCTGGATTGTGGAGGGAAATTACATAATAAATTCTTTCTCCAGGTAGAAGTACCTCGAAAAATTTGCCCTTTTCTTTTTTTCTCTATTCAGGAAAACTTAGGTAAGAATTATTTGTTTACCCTAATTAGCATATTTACTCACTTCATAATAGGATAATTATTATGAATTATTATTTTTTTATTATTATTATTATTTCTACTTATTAATTAATCATCGAATAAATTGAAAACACTCTAACAAAATTTCTTGGTAAATAAAACAAAATATAGTAATGAAAAATCTATTTTATTTATTTTATAATTAATTATGATAATTGCAGTATCTAATAATAACTGTGATCAAAATTATAATTAATGAAATTTGAAAAAAAAAATTTATTATACAAAATGATTAAATTGCAAAAAAATGCAATTCAAATAGAAGGAAAGGCAAAAAAATCGCCCAACGTGGGGCTCGAACCCACGACCCTGAGATTAAGAGTCTCATGCTCTACCGACTGAGCTAGCCGGGCTGGTGTACTTTTCGAAATAAAGTACTTTGATCAAATAAAGAAAAATATACAATTTTAAAAAAGTACTTTTTCAATAAAAAAAAAAAATTCTCAATTAAACATAATTAAACATAATTTTAACAAATATATAATTTAACTAATACAATTTGATAACAAAAAAGGAGAATACTTCAATTCTTTTCCTTTCTGCATTTTCTACATTAATTTAATTATTTACACTTTGTTTTTATTTTTATACTATACGAGTACTATCAAATTGTAAATGTTAAATTAGATTTACAAAAAAGAACCTAATTAATTAATACATTTTCCTAATAAACAAATCGAAAATTTGAGTCAAATAAATTAAGTGCAAACACTACAAGCACTTTAACAGTTTACAAAAAAAGTTTATTAACAATACGATTGTTTGTACATGACCAGCAAACATTCCAATCGGTTTTTTCAATTATTTTCTTTTTCTTTCTATACCAACTTTCTTTCGATTTCCTTAAAAAAAAAATCAGATCGATTTGTTTGCTTATAATTGAAAAAGAAAACGATTTTGTCTTTTTTTTAAATAAAAGATATAGGCTCCAATATAGACAAATAATTGTATTTTTTGTTAGTTTCTTTTGTATTGGAAAAATTTAGGCACTTAATGGAACCACGCCTTCTTTTACATTCAAGAAACAAACTCCACTTGAAGCTTTACTATGTCCACCGAAAATAACACACACCAATCCATGAAGTGCACTACGTTGATAAATTTTATTCACCCATTTGTCCACTTTGTCAAAAATTTTTCCTCTTCGCTCTTCAGTCAATTGTTCTTCCTTTATTTTCACATGACAAAGAGTTAAAGCATGTTGCATCACAATTTCAGCCGCTCGATTTATTGCACTTTTATTTCCTTCCGTTTCAACCATACGAATCTAAGATCAAACATTTTTTTTCATTAAACAAATTGAAGAAATTGAAAATATAGAAATTAAAGTTGTAAATTAATTTAAAAAATAATTAAAATAATTATTGTTTCTTTTTTAAATAATTTTTTAATAAAAGGACTAAAATAGTTTTGACAAAAAGTAAATATTATTATTCGAATTATTAATAATAATAATATTCATATTAAAATCGACATTGAAGATGAATAGTTACAAGAGAGAAAAAATTTATTCATTAGAATTGTGCCATGAAAAAATTAAATTTGAGGAAATGAAAGTGGAAGACCTCTAGATTCTTTTCAATTGCTTCCTCCTTTGATTTCTTTACTTTTGAAATTAACAATATTCATTAGATACAGAAAATGAATCAATAATTCCAAGGTTACGGAGAATTTTTCCATTTCATTAAAAGTTTGAATTTATGTGAAAAACTTTAAAATTGAAGTTCAAATTTTTCCTAATTATCACTATTATCATAACTTTCATTTCTTTTAAGGAATTCCAATAATCTTCAATCTGTCATTTTTTTTATGCAATCATTTTCCATCAATTTTAAGCAATATGCCGTATGCGCTTTTTTTCTTCAATAGAAAAATGAAAGGAGGAAGTGACATTGAATTTTAAAATCTCAAAAAGTTCAAACTTCCATTTTTTTTTTGCTAATTGATCGTAATTTATTTACATATTTATTTATTTTATTATATTTCATTTCATTTTTGATGAAAAAGAATTTAGAATTATCCATGTAATCAAAATGCGATTATGTAATGAAATATTACCTGATCATTTTTGTCGAAATCGTTGTCATTCGTAACACTGAGTTCAGGCGATTTTAAATATCGTGAATATTCGCTTATCACTTCGTCGGAACCAATTATAGCCGTTGTTTTCTTATCCTTCGCCACGTGATTAAATAAACATGTTCCATATTTACGAATATTTGTCTTTGTCTGAATTTTCGAATCGAAATTACGACTTTGTTCAGTTTGGTGTTCGGCAAACAGCATTTCGCCAATTTGATGTTGACAATGAAGTACCGCGTCTCCAAAAACAATACTATTGGCAAGTTTTAATTGCGCCAATTTCATTGACGCCGCGGCGTCTTCAATCGAATCGTGACCGTGTGAACCCTCCTGGATTCTCAGTCCCAAAAATTCCCTGGCTAATGTCTGTAATTTCGATTTCCGATACCTAGAAAATAATCAATGCGATTTTTATTCGGAGAAAAAAAAATTGGTTTTGTGAAAATATGGAAAGAAGAATAAATAATAAATAAAAAAATAATAAAATAATAAATAAGACAAATAATAAAATAATAAATAAAACAAATAATAAAATAATAAATAAAACAAATAATAAAATAATAAAAAAGAAAATATATAATAAAATGAATAAAAAAAATACCTTATGCCACTGATGTTAAAAATTACTCCAGTGTCGATGATGTAAGGATGCATCATTTTCAGAGCGTGTAGATCGAAATTCAAACTTTGTCCAACGAGAATTGCATCTGGAGGAAGTAAAAGTTTCAGTGCTTGTTGAACATCGGTTAGAGTTGTCGTTACGCCGTCCATCATTTTTTTCGTTATTCCACTGAATCTTGTTAAATAATCCGTAATTTCATTCTCTGGTTTCACTAGCGTATTGTAAACGACCTTTAATTAGAAATTCACATAAATATTATGCATTAAATAAAATTATTTATTAAATTAACAAAAATCTGTCTCAAATTATTCGAAAGATTAATAAAGAAAAAATTTATTTCAATCGTTAGTTTAATCAACGATTGAAAGAAAAAATATTTTTTACGCTAAAACCAATATTTTCAGTCTATAAATTTTTATTTTTCAAATTCTTGATCTAATATTTTAAACATTTTTTTTTTATAACAAAATTTGAGGGAAAAACATTTTTTCTTCTAAATCGTTGTAAAATTCACTTTGGATTAAGAATAATTGATGAAAAATAATAAAAAATGAATAGAAAAATAAAAGAAAGAAAAATATTGAACTTACATTAAGTTTTTCATCGACTACAGAAATTCTTGTCAACTCCGACATTCCTTCGATTGTCTTACACATTTCGCAATCAATTCCAAACATTGGCGATTTCGATGTTGCTTGCACGTATACATCTTTTGTTTGCACATAGCCACGATAGGTACTGTAATTAAAATCGAAAATTTACTAAATTAATAATATGAATAAATATTTTAATTAATAATTATAATTAATGCATTAATTTCATATTAAATTCAGCTTAATCTTACATTAATTTTAGATTAAATTTAGTTTAATCTTGAATTAAGTTTAGCTTAATCTTAAATTAATTTTAGATTAAATTAAGATTAATGCGGATTAATTTTGGATTAATGTAGAAAAAAAATTTACTGACTCATTGGCTAGTTTTCCCTGAAGAGGCACGGGATATTGTTCATCGAGAAGTTGATGAGGCGATAAAAGAAGTTTAGTTCGCGAGAACTTGTCGCTTTCTGGTAATTGTGAAATATCATCTTCCGATTGTTCTCTTGCATTATAATTCACCTGGGGAAGCATTGGAAATACCGTTTTTAGTAATCGAACCAAGTCTCCTCTGGACTTCATCGCAGTTTCCAAAGAGCCAAATTCTAAAAAAGAAACGAAATTAAAGAAATAGTATAGAATTGAAAAAAAAATTATTTACCGACTTAAAATATTCTTACCGTGAATTAATTTATGATTATGCTCTCCTGTTAGAGGGACGGCTACAATTTCTTCGACGATCGATCCTCCGTGAGCTGCTGGTGTGACGAGTTCCAATTTGTGCTTCAAATGTGTCGTTATAAGAGGAAATGAATTTTCATGAGCTAAGTAGTGATCGAGAGAAACGCCCTCAACAATAATCAGAACCGTATGTGACAACTAGAATCAAAAAAATAAATTAGGAATAAGAATAAGTATAAGAATAAGAATAATAAAAGTAATTTCAATAATAGTAATAAGAAATATAGTAAATAAAATTTTCATAAAGATTAAAAAATGGGGAAAGAGTTGAAATAAATATTATAATTGTGGAATTTTATTATTTACCTTATTGTACTTATCGACTTTACACCATCTGTTCGGTAAATAAGGTGAACGATTACCAATAAGAGAATATAACAAAAGGTGTTGTATGTCACTTAAAAATAGTGGAATTCTCCCATTGTCATTGTCATTTTCATCCATATTTAATGCAGCATCTTCTCCAATTTTTTTCAGACAAATCCGTGGAATCGCTTTTAACCTTTGTCTTCGTTCTTTTAATTCCTCTTTCAATCGTTCATATTCCTCGCCACTTAATCTACAATAAAAAATTAAATATTTGTATCTAAAAAACATTTTTAATATTCGCTGGTTTAGTAAACTGAAGAAGAACAATTAAAAGAATAAAACTAAAAGAAAAAAATAAAAGGAAAACCTAAAAGAAAAAAGCTAAAGGAAAAACAATTAAGAATAAAACTAAAGGAAAAAACTAAAAGAAAAGAATAAAAGGAAAACCTAAAAAGAAAAAAGGAAAAGCAATTAAAAGAATAAAACTAAAGGAAAAAACTAAAAGAAAAAAATAAAAGGAAAAATGATAATAATTTAGTATAATAATTAAAATTACTATATTAATTACCTCGGCTTTTTGCTACTAACTCCTTCGGTTTCCACAGATTTTTCCGGACTTTCCTGTTCCTGTTTAATAATTTCCGGACTAGTGGTATTTAGAGGCTCATCGCAAGGTCGTTTCCGATTGGAAATTATTCCACTCATACTGTCATTATCATTTTGATTCAACATATTTATTTGTGTTTCCTTGTAACAAAACAAAAAGTTATAAATAATCCAAAAGATAGAAATTTGTTTTAGGATTTTAATAAAAGAACCTACGATTTGCTTAAGCGCTTTTGCTTCTCTGTCCTTGTCGTTTAATTTTGTTATTTCTAATAAAGCTGCCATTTTCTTCTTTTTCTTTTCCAACCTCTGTAATTGTTTTCCTGTAAGCATCTTCATAATGTTCAGCTATCTCGATCGACTTTACGTAAAGGAACATCTAGTATCTAAAAAAATAACAAATAAATTAAAAATAAAAAGAGCCAAAAGATAAATAATAATATTAATATCATATAATCTATAATATTGGCATTAAAACCAACAAAATTTACATTTAGAGAAAAACACGGACACAAAAAATATCTCAAATAATAATAATATAAAATTAACATAAATTACTTGCAATTTTGTAAAAATATAATGCGTTTCCATAAAAATAAAAGAATGTCACATACACATTAGAAAAAGTAATTTTATTTCTCTCTTTCTATAAAAATAAGAATAAAATACAAATTGGAGTAAATACGATTTTTGACTGGCTGGTTATGTATTTGACATGTGCTTTTAAAACTACAAAAAAGACAATTCATTGTTCCCGTTTGTTACCTAGATACCAAATTGGTTGTTTATCCCAATCAGATGACACTCGATTAAAACCCAATTGCAACATAATTATTATTAAACTAAAATAATGTCTTGTTAGATTAATGAACAATAACATTACATATTTTCTGTTGCTTCACATCAAGAACAAAGAATTGTGTTATAAATTTAAATTATTGAAACAGGATCTTTTTACAAAAACCAATTTTAGCTTAAAATGGAAACAATTAATACAATTATTAATAAAAATTAACAAATAATATAAATTCTTACCATACTTTGAAATTTTTAGGTTATGAAGACTTGATGAGATAATTTCATTTATGTAACCAGAACAAATATTATCTTCTACGCAAAATAACATATGCATTTAATTTTCACAAGTCTATTTTTCGAAACTAAATAAACTTTTTTATGGTTAAATAGAAAAGATTTTGAATAAACTTTCATAAACGTGTTCGACAAATGTATACAAATGATGTGTGTAAAAAAACAGCAGACGACTTTTTTCTAAACTCTTCATTTTTGCGCATGTACAGAAAATTTTTACGCGCATTTTTTCAAAATTTTGATTAAAATAATAATTGTTATAATCTTGTTTATTTAAAAATAAAAAAGGTCATTTTTTAAATAATAAAAACAGTAATTCGATAAAACTTTTCTGTATTTCATTCAAGTATTTATGTACAAATTAAACATTTTAATACACAATTGTTAGAAAGACTTTTATAAAAATATGTATAAAAATAAGTAGATAATTATGATAAATTTTTGTATATATATACAAAAAAAATTGATATTAATAAACAAATCAATTTTTTTCTTTCGTATTGTAATTAATTCTTTTACGAAAGAATTTAATTATTTCATCAATTGAACTAAAATTTTCACCAGTGTTATTAATTAATAAATATTTTAACAACAATTGAAAGAATTTAAATTTAATATTGAATTTAATTTTAATTTTAATTGAATTTAAAATTAAAAGTTTTCAATTTTAAATTTAACAATTTAAAATTTTTAATTTAATAATTTATTTAACAACAGTTTTAATTAAAATTCGTTGAAATTAACTAATTAACATTGAACTAATGAATTAATTGAAATTTACTAATTAAAATTAATTGAAATGAACTAATCAAAATAGTCACGAATCAATGTAAACATATCACAAAATTTAGAAAATTTGTACAGTTTTACATTATTATTTCTATTTTTTTTTACTAGTTATCAAAAACTCTTATAAAAAATATTTGTTGAAAACATTTTGCGTTCTTTTGTATTTCGTTTCATATTTTAGTTACGTAAGTAGTTAAAATTTCTATTCATAATTAATCTTATCATTTTTTTTCATTCTCAGTCGTTTTAATTTGTTTAATTAATTATTCCCCCTTTTTTCCTTATATAACTATTTGTATCGAGCTTAAATCTCACTTATAGCCATTTTTTATCTGCTTTAAATTGAAATACAATTGAAATACAGATAAAAATCATTTTTGTTAATTTCAATTATGCAAAAATGATAAAATTTTGTCAATAAATGTTAATTGACACTCTAAAACAATTGTAAGTTGCCTTTAAAATAAGGCACTAATATTTCGCTCTTTTTTTTACATGCCATTGTAGGCGGGACCACCTCCACCTTCAGGAACGACCCAATTAATATTCTGACTTGGATCTTTGATATCACATGTCTTACAATGAATACAATTTTGTGCATTAATTTGTAAACGTTGTCCATCGTCATTTTCAAGTGGAACAAATTCATAAACACCGGCAGGACAAAAACGTCCCTCGGGTCCATCGAAAATTGCCAAATTCTTCATCACCGGAACTGTATCGTCCATGAGGGTTAAATGTGCTGGTTGATCGGCTTCATGATTCGTTCCCGTGAGTGCAACCGATGACAATAAATCAAAACTTATTTTATTATCCGGTTTCGGATATTCAATTGGTGTGGAAACTGCGGCAGGTTTTAGTTTCTTATAATCTGGACCACCATGAGACAATGTCCACGGTTCTCTACCTCCTAAAATCATGGACAATCCGGAATATAAAATACCACCGAATAATCCAAGTGGTGAATGAAAACTCGGTCGGAAATTTCTCACCGCCTTCAATTCCTTGTATATCCAACTATTTTTGATTTTTCCCTCATAATTCTCAGGCGTTAGACCCTTTGTTGCAGAATTCTCAGTCTCCGCTTTGATAATCGCGTCAATTGCACTTTCAGCAGCGAGCATTCCACTTTTCATTGCATTATGCGTTCCCTTTATTTTCGGAACGTTCAAAAATCCCGCACTGCAACCTATTAGACAACCACCTGGAAATTGTAGTTTTGGAATTGATTGAAAACCTCCTTCGACGAGGGCACGTGCTCCATAGGCGACTCTCTTTCCATTCTCCAATGTCGACTTAATTGACGGATGATGCTTAAACTTTTGGAATTCTCTAAAAGGACTTAAATATGGATTTTGATAGTCTAGTCCAACAACAAAACCAATGGCAATTAGAGGAGTGTCTTCATTCAAATGATACAAAAACGAACCACCGTAGGTGTTTTTATTCAAAGGCCATCCAACCGTATGTTCAACTAAACCTGGCGAATGCTTCGCTCCATCAATTTCCCATATTTCCTTGAGACCAATACCATAAGTTTGCGATTCACATTCCTCGCGAAGATTAAATTTACTCATCAATTGCTTTGCCAAATGTCCATGACAGCCTTCAGCGAAAATTGTACATTTCGCATGCAATTCCATTCCACGTTCGAAAATCTCCTTCGGTGAGCCGTCTTTTGCAATTCCAACATCGTTCGTCGCAATTCCCTTCACTGAACCATCTTCGTGATAGAGAATTTCCGTTGCTGCATAGCCGGGATAAAGTTCAACACCAGCCGCTTCTGCCTGCTCGCCAAGCCAAGCGACAACGTGACCTAAACGAACGACATAATTTCCATGATTATACATTGGCATACCTTTAAATATTGGCACTGGAATTCTACCATTTTCCGTGAGATATGCAAATTTATCCTTAGTCACTGGCGTTTTCAAAGGAGCTCCCAATTCCTCCCAATTTGGTATTAATTCATTAAGTGCAATTGGATCGATACAAGCACCACTTAAAATATGACCACCAATTGTCGATGATTTCTCAACGAGTGTCACACGTAATTCCTTGCCACGTTCCTGAGCAATTTTTCTCGCTTGAATTGCCGCTGACATCCCTCCTGGACCACCACCTACAATTAAAATATCCGTCTCGTCCACGTACCTTTCCATATTGACCTCTTTCCATCGTGGATCGTTCTCTCGTGGAACGACTGTATAATGAGTTGTTATTTTCGGGAAGGTTGTTGTTGTCGTCGCACTGTATGCTCTCTTCGAAACATGTGAAACAAGTTTATACACCCTTGACATTCCTGACACTCTTTTAAAATCCGCTCTGCAAAAAAAAAGACAACAACAATAAATAATACCCAATAAAAACTAAAGGAACAAGATTAGTCAAGGATAATCAGGGTTGCTATAAACATTTAGTTTTTTTCCCCTGATTTACAGAGAAAATTTTCACTTTTTCCCTGACCCTGAAGAATATTCTGATTTACTCTAAATTAGACGCACAAAAAAATGTTCTATTACGAATTTCTTTAATTGTAAAATTATTTATAATTCAATTTTACAGAAATTTCGATTATTCGGAAATTCTCCAATTAAATATGCATTACACTGAAACAAAAATTTATTTGACTCAAATAACCGATTAATTGACTATTATCAATTAAATATTTACTCGAATCAAATATTTATTCGAATTAATTAAATCATATTTGAACCAATTTCAGTATTTTAAGCAAATACCATTTAATTGACTCCAAAAAATATTATTTGATTCAATTAAATATTTAATTGACTCCAATAAATATTATTTGATTCAATTAAATAAATAAATTTTTTTTCAGTGTAGACAATCAAAACTTCAAATAATTTTCTCAAAAAATTAATTAAACTTTTCTCAAAAAAAATTAATTCCACGTAATTGTTAGTTAAAAGAATGAAAAATTCAAATTATCATAAGGATTTTAATTTGAAACTTTTACAAAATTCAATTATTTCTAAAAATTTCAATTATTAGTCTTTTCTCCAAAATTCAATTATGTAAAACATTAACTGAAATTAATTTCTAAATCAATTTTTATTAGAAAATTCTACTATAGAATTTAATTATTTAAATAATAATTTTTTATTGAATAATTGAATGTTTTTTAAAATTGAATTCTTATACGTATAATTTTATCAATAAATTTTTAAATAATTGAATTCTTTCGACAAATTTAAATAAAATTAAAATTGTATTAAAAATAATTGAAATTCTTCAATGAGTTTTATTATTTAGGAAAATAATTGAATTATTGCGAAGAATTTTATAAAAAAAACAAGTTTTAAACAATTGACTTTTCTCGAAAAAATTTATGCAAATTTTATTTTTAATAATTGAATTCCTGAGAAATTTTCATTATTTTAGAAAATAATTGAATATTCGTGTAGAATTATGTCAAAATTGTTTTTAAATAATTAACTTCTTTTGGGAAATTTTATTAAAATAATAGATATACAAATTATTGAATTAAGAAAAATTTTTGAAAATAATTGAAATTTTGCAATGAATTTTATTAAAATTTTTGAAAATAATTTAATTCTTGTGATGAATATTGTTATTTATGAAAATAATTAAATCCCTGAAAGGAATTTTAAAATTTGTGTAAATAATTGAATTACTGAGGAGAATTTAATATCAAATTTTAAAACATTTGCTTTTTTTGAAAAAATTTCTGCAAATCCTATTTTAAATAATTTAATCTATTTAATTCCTGAAAATAATTGAATATGTCGAAGAATTTTTCTATTCGTTTATAAAGATAATTGAAATTTTGACGACAATTTTATTAGAATTTTTGAAAATAATTATTCTGCGAAGAATTATATTAATTTTGAATATAATTGAATTCTTGTGATAAATATTGTTATTTGTGAAAATAATTGAATTTTGCAATGAATTTTATTAAAATTCTTGAATATAATCGAATTTTGCTATTTATAAAGATAATTGAAATATTGACGAGAATTTTTTTAAATAATTGAATTTCTAGAAAGAATTTTGATATTTATTAAGACAGTTGAATTTTTTCAAAGCGAATTGCGTTAAAATTTAAAAAATTGAAACTAATTTCAACAGAATTGAAATTAATTTCAAGTAAAGTCAAAGTAATAATTTTATGGCAGTTCTTCAATAGAATTAAGTTATTTTAAAATAAATTATTCCCTGATTTCACTGACCTGTGTCAACCCTGATAATAAAATTTAAATTGACCAGCAAATTAACAAATAATAACACAACTGAAAAAAATGAAAAAAGAAAAAAGGTCAAAAATAGTAATAATAATAATAATAATATTAATAAAAAAAATTAACTACAATAATCAAAAATTGAGATAACAAAAATAGTTTTGATTACATTGTTATTATTTGTTAACAATTGAAAAAAGTTAGGTTAGGTTTCTAATTTTTTACAGTCTGTTATTGTGTTACCAATTAAATTATTTCTTTCAGCAAAAGTACATTTATAGTGGACTTACCAGAATTTATGATAAAAAATAAAGGAAACAAATCTTTATGTCCCCTTGCTCTTGAATTTTAATTCCATCCAACTTGGAAATAATTTGTCGTTATTTCTGTCGAATAATTTTGTCTTTAGGGCAGAGTATTTTTTTTCTTGCTTTCCCTTATTACTGATAAATAACAGCTTTTTACAAGTTAGAAATTCTAAATTAACTTTGAATGAACTTTGATCAACTTAATAAGAAAGTGGGACTGATATGTGCCAACATATACATAATTACAAACACATTTACATAATAACGTACATGAATGTAGTCAGTAACGTATCAAGTGTTGAAGGGACCTGAGAACTCACTAGATATTTTAGACTTTTAAAATATATACCAAGAATTATTACCAAAAGTAAGTTAAGTTCTAAATTTCAATTTTTCAAATGATCGAAAGTAATAAAAAGTAATGAAAAAAATATTTAATATAGATTATAACGTTGTGAATGGCACCTAAATGTATTAGTACATCCCTGAGGAGCATTTAAATGCCAAACTTAACAATTTTCGGTTTTCTAAAAAAGCATTTCGTTTGTTATTAATTCTACTTGTTTTTTATTTAATAACCAGAAATTCAATATTGGTGATTATTCTTTAAAAACTATTATATTGGATTTTTTTATCCTAATTTAAGAAAATTAGAAAAAATAACCTTGAATTAGTAACAGAAATGTTACAAATTGTTCATTGACAATTTAAAGTAAATTTCGAGAAATAAGTGAATTATTAATAAATAATAAATTAATACAGAATTTTCTTCAGACAAATATAAGAGGAGAAAAAAGTAAAAAAAAAAAGAAAAAAAAGTGGACAAAGTGTGACCCTGGAATTAAATAAAAATATACGCTGCATGCATCTCGTTAGTAATATCAGGCTTAAATTGTATCTTAACATCTCTCTAGAGCACCCTTTTTTATATTTAAAAAAGCGTAAGGGTTGCGCCCTTCATTTGAAAAACTGACAAGTGACCTTGGAATTAAGTGAAATCAGACGTGGAAAAAAAAAGTTTTGAAAGGGACCAATTTTTCGTGAGAGACAAAGCAATGGCCTCAAGTCCAAGGTTATTTTCTTGAGTCAATGCCGATGATACAAGCGATCCGCGAAACTTCTTTCACTAGTGTTTCACTTGAGCATCGTGTGTTGTGTATATAATATAATATACAGTAAGATTTTTATCCAACAACGTACGTATTTCCCCCATTTGATAATCCGCGCGTTTGGTGTCGTTGCCGAGTAATTCCGAGATTAAACGAATTTAACCGATGTCCCAAAGCTCCGAATGAGTATTTGGAGAGAGTGGTAGTGCGCCTCGGCGAGTATATCGCGTAAAATGGATTCACAATTTGATCGTTGAGAAAGAGTGAACATGGGAAGGTCTAAATTTCCCGGGAAACCGCCAAAGACGGTCACCAGGAAGCGTATCAAAGTTCTCGCATGGCCAGAAGCAACCCAAAGTGATTCCGTAACCGTCGCCGAGAACATCTACTACGGACTTTCCCTGTTCAATGAGACGTTCGGTGACAACGAAAAGGTAATTCGCGCCTCTCTCTATATGTCGCGCATATACCGCGCAAATCATAATGAACGCATCTTGTCAATTTCCAGTGATTTGTTCTTTTTTTATGATTTTAAAATTGTGTTGTGAGTGTTTATAAGCGTTGTAAGGGTGACGCATAAGGAGCCGATGTGGGGAAAAAAAAGTCTCCTATATACGATTCATGTCAAATGTTTGATTTCTATATGCGAAAGGCTCCGGACGCCGATGTGGAGAATTTCGTTAAATAAGAGTCCTCAATCTTCTTGTTGATGAGTTGCACTTACTTGTAATGTTCCTTTCTAATTCTCTCATGTAAAATTCTATTTCCAAAGGTTTCCTAACCTCTAATGCCATTTCAGAGCGCTTCAATTTTTGATGCGCTCTTTTATCGTAACAAAGCTTATTGTTGATCTTTTGTGTACTTTGTTAGGCCCTACTGTAAATTTTTGGTCTATCTTCACTTGTTATTGATGTATATGCTGCATTGCTTCGAAAAGTTTCCTCCTATTTCAGTGATTTGTCGTTTTGAGTGAAGTTGTTTTTGTTTTTTTTCTCCTACAAAGCGGTAATTTTGAATTTCGCTATGGAAAGTTTACGCGAATTTCTAGACGTCAAAATTTGTGTTATTGAAATTCGCTCCAGTTTATGTTTTGAATTATGTTAAATACAATTACGTTAGAAATAATATTATTTTAGTTTATTTCTTTTTTATATTTCTAATTTGTGAATTCGAAAACGAAGAATTAGGAATATTTATACAGTGATTGCGAAGTTAATTTTAGATACAAAATTTTTTCTTTTAATTGGGCAATTTGGCAGTATCTATGTTAATGGCACATTCCCAATTTGTAACTGATTGTTTCTACTGACTTTATTGAATTATTCATTAGAGGCGTTAAAAATAATTATCTGTTTTTTGGAATTATGTCGTAACTCTTATTAATAACGAGTGTCAGAAATAAATCACTCTAATTTGTAAACAAAGGAAAGAAAGTCGATATTTGTTAGGGGTATAATCTCGTGAGTAAACGGAACCCTCCACTTTAGAAAATGAGGGATTAAAAAGTTTGAGTAAATATTCCATAAAATTTATGAGCTAAATCCTTATTTACTGTCGCAATTAATATTTGTTTCTCTTAAACTACTGTGATTCTTCTCTTTATCAACATTTGAAAACCAGTTTTTTTACAAAACACTTGTGATAATTTTTTCAACTGAATTTATTTATATTTATAAAATTTTCTACTAGAAAGTAAATAAAGACTTTTTTTTAGGAACATCCACCGTTTCACGGTTTCAGCAGCAAAGAGGCTAAATTATCTGCGTCATACATAAAAACGCAACAGCAAGATGGAAAAAATAATCCGAAGGACTTGTCGTCTTGTTCAGATGAGAATCTTCCCTCCTCAAGCAGTATTGACGAGGACAATGTAAAAAATGCAAAAACTTCCTCGAGTGTAAAAGAAAATGATAAAAACGATGTGCAAGAGAATAAAGATCCAATAAAAATCCAAGAATTAGAAGCAAAATCAACGAAAGTTGATAATTCCAGTGAAGAAGAAACATCGTCGTCGTCGACAAAAGGAAATAAAAATGAGAAAATTGAAAAATTTTCCAATTTTGTCAAAACACCGGTTTTAAAATCAGTAAATAATATTCTCGATCGACATCATCGTACCAGGCAATTGAGAAACAGTACAGCGAAACGTCTCCTTCAAAAGGCAAAATCAAACAATTCAAATTCTCGTGGTCAACAGGTACAATCTAACGATAAATCTGTCAATGTACGAAAATTTGTTTTGCCAATACGCAGTGCACATTCATCCCGTGTGATAAAACCAAACAAAAGATTTATCGAAGAATTAGAGGAGAAATCAACAACGGAGCACAGTGAAAATGATGTCAAGCAAACGAAAAAAGCGAAAAAAGGAAAAGACGATGAAAATTCAACAACAAACGAAAAAGAAACAAGAACAAAATTCAAAAAATTCCCCGCTCATTCAATATTGAGTGCTCAAAATTCACAATCAAAATGCAATGAAAAATTAACAAACGCACAAACATTGAAAATATCACAAAAAACACAAATTTCATCAATTTCGAAACAAAAAATTCAAACTGGTAAAAATTTCAATGACCTACAATCACTTGCCTCGCAATGTCAAAAGAATAATTCTATTCCCATTAAAGTTCTTCCGGATGTTAATATTCCAAATTCAGAGTCTTCCAGAATTCAAACAAGATCAGGAGCTCTTAATAATGCGTCCAACAGTCATATTCCTTCCCCGAAAGTACCTGATAATGTTGAATTAACAATATCCAGTGATGATAATAATATCAACTGTGAAAGTAATAGTGTAAAGGATGAGAAAAATATTCATGACGAGAGTGATGATATTGCAACGAATTGTAAAACGGATGGTGGTGATCATTTTGATTCGGAGAGTTCACTATCGGAAAGTGGCAGTGATCATGGCAATAATTCCGAGGACGAACAATCCGAATGGACTGGGACAAAATTAAGTGGAGGAAAGGTGATTTTAAGAAAGGCGAGATTGAAATTAGATAACAAGACTCTGGGTGGTACTGAGGGACCTTTCTCAATGGCGAATGTTCAATGTGGCTCGAATGGAAGTCCAAACACAGGTGAACTCTTTTTTTTGGAATTTATTTTTAATTAGTTATTTACAATATTTATGAATTAAACTTTACGATTTACAGGCTTTGTACTCATCTACTGAAAACTACTATTTATTATTTTTTCTACGATTAGCTACTTATTTGGATACTTTTATTAATTTCGTGACACTAAAAGATACTTTTTTCTTTAATTTTTTTCAAAAATTTGCACTACTTTAAATTCGCTACAAGTTGAGATAAAAAAATTATTCTCAAAAATTTTGATAAAATTCAATTATTTAAAAATATTTTCAAAAAATTCTTTGAAAGAAATGAATTATTTTCTAAAATTTTCTTAACAATTATTGTTTATAAGAATTAAAAAATTATTAAATAAAATTGAAATATGAAATAAAATTCATCTCAAGAATTCAATTATTTTCAATACAATTTTTATTAAATTATTCAAAATAATTGAATTATTCTTTTAAATTTTCATATAATGATTAAAAAAAAAATTCAATTGTTTAAAAAAATTTAATAAAATTCGTTGCGAGTATAAATTATTTTAATAAATATTAAAATTCTTCACAGGATTTCAATTATTTTCAATACAATTATAAATGAATTCTTTGAGCAATGTAATTATTTTAAAAAGTTTTATTAAAATTCTTCAAAAAAGTTCAATTATTATTAAAATTGTTTGGAAAATCTTTCGCAAGAATTCAATTAATTTCACAAAAAATAATGAAATTCTTCGCAAAAATTCAATTATTTTGAAAAATTTTAATAAAATTCTTGCCAAAAATTCAATTATCTTCCTAAATAATAATATTCTTCGTAGAAATTTAATAATTTCACAAAATTTTAATAAAATTATTTACAGAAATTCAATTATTTTTATAAATAATAAAAGTCTTCGAAAGAATTCAATTATTTTCCTAAACAACTGTAATCTTCGCAGGAATTCAATTATTTTCAACAAAATTTGCATAAATTTTCTGTACGAAATTTAACTGTTTTTTAAAGTATTTAATGAAATTCTTCAAAAGAATTGAATTACCTATTATGACAAATTTCATTAAAGTTTTTTATAAAAAGTAAATTATTTTCATTTCAATTTTATTTTAATTCCTTAAAGGAATTTAATTATTTTCCATAATATAATTATAATATTCTTTCAACATATTTAACTATTTTAAAAAATTTAACAAAATTCGTTGCAAGAATTGAATAATTAAAAAAAAATTTTGGAAAATCTTTCGCAAGAATTCAATTATTTTCAATTATAATTAAATTCTTCGCTAAAATTCAAATATTTTCAATATCTACTATTTTAATAAAATTTCTTAAAGAAATTCAATTATTAAAATTTGAAGAATAAAATTCAAAGCAAAAATCCAATTAATATCATGAATAATAAAATTTTGCACTGGAATTCAATGTATTTGAAATACAATTTTCAAGAAAAAAAATTTTTAAATAAAAAATTGACATTAAATTTAAATTTAAAATATTTTTAAAAAATTCTTTAAATAAAATTAATTATTTTCTAAAATTATACAATTTTCAAGATTAAATTTTAAAATTAAAAAAATTAGCATTAAATTTAAATTACAATTCTAATCATTATTCTTTTAAATTTTCTAAAATTGATTCAAAAAATTTAATAAATTTTGTTGCAATAATTTAACTATTTTCATAAATAACAACATTCATTGTAAGAATTTAATTATTTTTAAATTTTAATACAATTTTAATTAAATTATTCGAAATAATTGAATTATTCTTTTAAATTTTCTTAAAATGATTCAAAAAAATGTAATAAAATTAGTTGCAGGAATTCAATTATTTTCATAAATAATAAAATTCTTCACAAACAATTATTCTATCAATTATTAATTTTTTTATTTAAATAATAGAATTCTTGTAGAACTTTTTAATAAAAATTGATTTAAAAATGAATTTAAGTTAAAGTTTTAGATTAAAATTGAATATTAAATGCATTATAGTATAAACTTTTAAGAATAAGTTAAATTTTAAAAAGCTTTTACATTAAAATTATTTAAAATTTAAATTTCTGTATAAAAATAAATAAGTTTTTATATTTTTATTGAACAAAACTTATTCAAGTATGAATAATTATTTAATTTAGAAATTAGGTAAAAAATAGTCTTTTGAAAATTATTGAACTTCATAAATTAAAAAAAAATTATCGAATTAATAGAAATTTTGTCATATTCAACTGAAAATAATTAAATTTGTTAAAGAATTCCATTAAAAAATTTTTAACAAATCGAATTTTCAAAGTATTTTAATTTAATATTTGATAAATAATTTCAATACCTATATTAAAAGAAATTTTCTTTCTTAAAATTTTCAGGACTCACTGGAACGGTGAAATGTGGCGTTTGTGGAGCAGTGAGATTCTATCGTTTCGTGAAGCAGGCACGTAAATTTGGCATCTACAGTTGTGAGTCGTGTAGAAAATTCATCAGCAAAATGATAAAACGTCAGGCTTGCGCTAAATCGACAAACAATACACTGACATGCCTTCAATGTCACAAAGGCGATGGATTGTGTCTAGTGCCACCGGTTGTAAGAAGTCAACAATGGAATCTCATGAGATGCGTCTATAAAGCACGATGTCCAGCGTGTTGGTTAAAAATGTGCTTAAAATGCTACAATATACCCCCTATTTTGCGTACTGGTTTAAACGCAATGCTCCCACCATTAATGAGAGATCCACTGACAATATCATTGCCATTGTGTCTAGACGTTGATAGTGATTTGCAAAATCAAAAATTGATTGGTTGCAATATGGGATGGCCTAATGAGGATTGTTTGGAGAAGAATTTATTTAAATCGGCAATGAATTGGAATAATATGGAACTTGGACAGAAATCCAATTACCATGGTGGTAGTCTTGGTGGTTTTTTGACGAAGAAAACTGATAAATTTGATTATCCAGCGTCAGTGTCGCCAATAAAGAAACGTAAAAAGGAAAATCGAATAAAGGTGCGTAAGAAAATGAAAAATCCTTCTGTTGTTCCAACGACGTTTAATAAGGGTCAAGTGGCATCGAGACAAAGGGTAGAATTAAAAGGACCGAGAGTGAAGCATGTGTGTAGAAGTGCGAGTGTTGCACTTGGACAACCGATCGCTACGTTTCCATCACCTGATGGCAAGGACGATGTTGAGGTCAGTAAAATTGCACTGAGGGGACAAAAGGATGGTGAGAAAAATGATAGAAAGGAGGAAGTTACCAGGGAAAAGGAGACGAATAAATCTAATCAGGAGGGTATTATTTGCAATATTAATTCCAATCCGCAATTACAATCGAGAAGAGGCAAGAATCAAAATAATTTGGCAGCGAATGTTTCTGTGGTAAGTCCTCCACTATATTAAATCGAAAAATTATTAAACAATTTCCAAATTACGAAAGATTCAATTCAAATTTATAAAAGCTTTAATTCAAAATTAAAAACGATTGAATTCCAAAACTATAAACGATTGAATTCAAACCTTAAACAATTTAATTCGAACCTTAAACGATTTAATTCAAAACTATAAACGATTGAATTCAAACCTTAAACGATTTAATTCAAAATTATAAACAATTCAATCTATAAACAAGAATTGTTTATAATTTTGAACTTAATCGTTTATTCTTTGAATTGAATTCAAATTTATAATCGATTAAATCATGGAATAAATTGTAAAAAAAAACCGATTTGTTTTTTAAAACTTTGAACATTGATTACTTAATAATTAATTTTTCCTTTTTGATTTAAATTTTCGTTTACATTTTAATGACACAAAAATAAATTTCAGGAACGATCATTGCCGAAGCAGATTGCAGAAACAGTTCACACTGTTTCAATCGACTTTTGGGAGCAATATGATCCAGCTCAGGTTGGAGCGAAAGGATTTGCACTCATTGGCTCCGAACTATTTCACATTCCTGCCATTTGTTTTCTGTGCGGAAGTGCTGGTAAAGAGCCGGTAAGAACCTTTTTTTCATTATCATTTTATAACTAAATTAAATGTTTTTTAATTTTGTAATTTGCGTTCAAAAAAATTGTAGTTTGAAATTTTTAGAAATTATATATCAATTTTGTTCTAATTTGATTCTAAAGTTTTTTTTTGTTATTCTTATTCTTAATTTAAATTATTTAATTCTTTTAAATTAATCTAACTTAAATTCTATTTATTTAAATTTAACTAATTTAATTAATTTAATTCAAATTTTTATTTAATTCCCGCATAGAATTTCATTAAAGTTTTTCAAAATAATTGAATTCGTAAAAAGAATTTTATTAAAATTTTTGATAATAATAATTAAATTGTTTTAAAGAATTTTATTAAAGTTTTCAAAAATAGTAAAATAAAAACTATTAATTAGTTAATTAATTAACAAATGAATTTTTTCTAATTTTGATTCTGAAATTATTCAAAAATTGAAGTTGATATTTAAAAATAAAATATCTTATGTAAGTTAATTTTAATTAAAAGGACACATTTTTTTATTCAATTGAAGTAAATAGAATAATTTTTTACTTATTTTTATTTATTTTGAAAATTACTATTTTTAAACGGCAAATTTTATGTAACATTAAATTTTCATATTGCCAACGCAAAATTTGTTGGAAATTCACAAAACAATTAAAATGATTTATATAACATTGAGCTGTTAATTAGAGTTTTGTTAAGCTTGAAGAGATTTAACATTGTTGGAAGTAATAGCTTTATGTTATATAAAACTTTTTAAGCTTGATTTTAATCTCTTGATTATAATTTCATTGTAATTGAAAATCTCGTTATGTACAATTTCAATGATTCATGCAAAATATGTACTATTTTTCGATATTTTAATTTTTTTTTGAATTTACAATTTTGATTGCATGTTTATTTATACAATAATCCGGCAGTTCAATTAGACACATTTGTTTGTTCTTTTATTTATTTTTTTACACTTTCATTTACTTTTTTACTTATTAATTATTATTTATTATTTCTAATATTTTATTATTATTTATTGAATTTGTTTATTATTTTTAAAATTAAATTAATATTTATTATTTATTTAATAGAACATTGAATTTAACGATCATTCCGAGTCAGTAAATTCAATATTTTATTAAATATTTAAAACAACCGAGTGTAATATTTAAATATTTAAAACAATCAAATATTTTTTAATATTTAGTATTTTTATTGTTTAATTAACATTTATTATTAATTTTAATAATATTCATTATTTATTTCTCATATTTATTTATTTTCAAATTCGTTTATGTAGTTAGAAATTTGATGAAAATTTAAATTTGATAATTGAAAGTGTATTTTTTATTTCTAGAGGATGTATTTATTGATTTAAATTTTTCTTTCAGCTTATTCATTGTCAGTGCTGTTGTGAGCCATACCATATATTTTGTTTGGAGCCAAGCGAATGGAACGCTTGTATTCAACCAAATTGGTGTTGTCCACGATGTACAGTATGTCAGACATGTCAACTTCGATCGGGAACAAAATTATCCTGCATCAGATGTCGGCAATCTTTTCATTACTCATGTTTTCCAAAGTCAGGTGTCAGTGCAAGATTATACAGTCCCGATAGACCGTACGTGTGTCAAAGTTGCATAAAATGCAAAAGCTGCGGAAGTGAAGGCGTCAGTGTTTACGTGGGAAACCTTCCACTATGCTCCATGTGCTTCAAGTTACGTCAACGAGGAAATTATTGTCCACTTTGTCAAAGATGCTACAACGAAAATGATTTTGACACTAAGGTAAATTTTCCTATAATATAAATTCAGGGTTGCCTTGAACCTTGAAAAAATCTGAAAAAGTCAGGGAATTTTGATCGAAATCCTGGAAAATTGTTGTTTTATAAAGTTATTGTGTTTATTCTTGAAATTTAATTTTACTTCAATATTTCAAAATTAATGTTACTGATTTCAATAAAATTTCACAAAAAAATTCAATTATTTAAAGAGGAATTTTAATAAAATTCGTCTCAAGAATTCAATTATTTTCAAAAGTTGTATAATTCTTCGCAGAAATTCAATTATGTTTAAAAATTAAATTTTACAAAAATTCTTATCAAGATTTCAATTATCTTTATAAATAATAAAATTTTTCTGCGAAATTCAATTATTTTCATTAGTTTTAATAAAATTCATAATTTAATTTTTCCTATTTAATTAATTAATATCTTATATAATTAATTTACTTAAGTTTTAATTAACAACGAATAATTTCGCTTTTCAGATGATGGAATGCAACGAATGCTCCTGTTGGGTTCACGCTCACTGCGAAGGTCTTTCAGATGAACGCTATCAAATCCTCAGCTATCTACCAGATACAATTGAATTCACCTGTCGTCAATGCTCGTCAAATCCGAATTCAATTTGGCGAAATGCAATCGAGGCTGAACTCAAGACAGGATTTATAGCCGTCGTGAAAGCTTTGGGCAAAAATCGAAAAATGTGCGCAGCTCTTCAATGGAGTCCAAGAAAAGAGTGTCTATGTCGACCGCTTCCAACAATAAGAAAATTGGATTTCGATGAAAAATTCGACTTGTGTTTGACAAATAGAAACAGTATAAACGATGACATTGAAGATGGCATGATTGATAAATTAGCAGGTGAATCAAACGCAAGTTGTAGTTTTAAAGGGGAACTGAGTAGATTTTCAGGCGATTTAGATGAGCAACCAGCAGATATTCCCAGACGTGGTTTACGAAGACTTCGGCAAAAAATTCACACCAAGGATTGTAATGGAAAAATGAAAAACCCCAGTGATTTGAAGGAAGGCAACGATCAGGAGACAACAAACGATTGTAATTGTTCGGAGCAACAAATTATCACGAGACCATCGCCAACACTTTTGTCAGTGAAGCAAAAAGTCAATGGCAACGAGTATGGTTCACTTTCTCAATTTCACTGTGACATGGAACATGTTATTAATCGTATCGGTGCGTCGGATTTATTAGAAGCGTATCATAATATTCTGAAGGAAATATTTCCTTGGTTTGATACACTTATTTCGTCCCTGGAGATGAACAGTTTTTCAACACCATCTAAGGAGATTGATTCACCGGGATTGAAATTGGACAGCAGTATTTTGGACGCTTGGAAGGAGGAAATTTTAAGATCGCCAAAATCAATAGGAAAAATGGGAAATGTTTACAGTAATATAAACATTGAGGATGCGAGATCTTGTTCTTTGTGTAAAGGTCTTGGAGATGGTCAAGAATTGAAGGAAGGTCGTCTCTTGTATTGCGGACAAAATGAATGGGTACATTCGAATTGTGCTCTTTGGTCCAATGAAGTTTTTGAGGAGATTGACGGTTCTCTGCAAAATGTTCACAGTACAATTTCAAGAGGACGTATGATTCGTTGCAGTGAGTGTGGAAAGAAAGGAGCGAGCGTTGGTTGCTGTTCGAGAAATTGCAGTAATACTTTTCATTATTCTTGCGCTAGGAATGTGAATATGTTGTTTAATGATGACAAGACGGTGTTTTGCTCTCTACACGCGGACGATTGTACGAGTAAGAAAATACAGAATGAAAATGATTTTTCTCTCAAGAGGCCCGTTTATGTGGAATTGGATCGAAAGAAGAAGAAATTCGCCGAACCGGATAAAGTTAAGGTGATGATTGGCTCATTGACTGTGGACTGTTTGGGAACAATTTCTCCGGAATTCTCGGATGGAGTGGAGAAAATCATACCCAGTGGTTATAAATGCTCGAGACTCTATTGGTCGACTGTGAATCCTTTGAAAATTGTCAGGTATTATATCAGGACGTACGTTCAGGTATTTGTGCCGGAAGTGTCAACTGATTTGGAGAATAATGTGACGATCGATCATTCGATAGAGCAGAAGATTGAGGAGGAGTTGAGAATTCAAAAGTTGGAACTCTTGGCTGTTAAACAGACACTTGATGGACTTATTGATACGGTTTGTAATAAAGAGGTCGATGAGAATCTTGCCGAGCAAAATAATACAGATCTTCTGCCGCCTGAATTGAAGGAAGCTATTTTTGAAGATCTGCCCCACGATCTACTGGATGGCATTTCAATGCAAGACATATTTCCGAAAATGAGCATCGAAGATTTTCTAGTCATGGATTTAAAAAACGACGCGTTTTCAACAGAGTTGCTGAAAGATGAAATGCTTCCGACAGATGAGGAATTGAAGGCTTCCAAGACGGACACGATATTGGATTCAAATTCGCAGAGCGACAATTGGTTGGAGTCGAAGAATTCTGATCAGGATCTAATCGATGATGTTTTTGATTCGAAGAGTCAACGACATGGAAAAGAGGTACGACGTTCAAAATCGGAAGTTGTTGGTGGTCAGAGAAATCAACGTTCTTGTTCCTTGACATGGAGTTGTAAACTGGACAGTAGTTATGGTCCAACGAAGAGGAGAAAAGTGCCGAGGAATTGTGGTTTGAAATCGAGCGATACGAATATCGAGACGCAAAATGATCATCGAACGTCAATGTTTCATGATTTGAGAATTCCGGACAGTATCATGGTGACTGTTGGTCGAACGAGTACTTCGAATATTATCTCCGAATCGGTCAGGGAACTCAAGTATTGTGTGGACGACACCAACAGCATTAACTGCAGACTCTTGCCTTCTAAGGACGAGGCGAAGGATCATAAAAATCTCTTGTGGCACGCGAGACAGCAGCCTAGGATAGTGCAGGTCGATGGTCCAGCGGACGCCAGCAGTGCCAGTGAATGCAGCTCTCCGGAGTACAACCTCGAGGAGAGAATTCTTCCAAACTGCTCTTCAATGCCTCAACTCGACGGAGCCAATGATGACACTTCTCAAGACAGCAAACTCGAAGCAACAGAAACTGAAACGGACCCAAAAGACCTTTTAAAATCGAGGCTCCAGAGGATCTTCAAATTCAGTGAAATGGAGTCAAAGAAAAAATTCCATGACGAAGAAACGGGAACAAAATTTTGTCTCAAAATTCCTCAACTCGATGGTGCGGATGATATTTCCAGCGATGATGAGTGCCCGAATCCGCAAATAAATGACGAGATAAGTCCATCGATTCCAGACTTGATTCCAGAAGAACTTGGAGATCAACCCGTCAAGTGTAAACGATGCCAGTGCACTTATCGAACTGTGGACAGTTACAATCGACATCTGGCAAACTGTGACATCATGACAACAAGTGACAGCGACTCAGAAACGATGGATAATAAATTAGCCTCACCCGACTCAACATTCTCGATGTCTCCGCAATTCGCCTCAATGTCACCCTCAGAAGGTCACACGCTTCTCTCCGAATATCCCGACATGCAAGTGACATCCCCGCTGGAAGCTTCCTCTCCCCATCCAAATATGCAAATCGAACCAATCGCACAGGCACTTATTTCCCCACAAATGCACACCCACGCAACTGTGGAAACTGTTCACCAAACAGTATTAACCTCCAACGACATGATTGTCCAGACTCAATACACAAGAACCACGACAACACTTCCAAATTCTTCAGTCGTCCCACCACCACAACCAGAGACCGGAGTTCAAATCACCGAAATCGCAAGTCCAGAATCACTCACCGATTCCAATTCTTCATCTTCAAATGTCGCGCAGAATTTTTCCCCACCCAATGTACAAAATATCGTCTCCAGGGAAATTGTCCCCACACAAGCGGTGAAGGCGCCAAAGGTGAAATCACCCAGAGCACCGAAACCGAGGACAAAAAGTATTAGGGCTCCGATTATTCGGCATTCCGGACAACCGACGAACATGGGCAATGTCAGGTGTCAAGCGATTCAAAATAATCCACAAATGATTCAATTACAACAATCGCAGAGGCAAACAACGGCGGCACCCACCGTCATTCTCCAGCAGGTCGCACCACAAAGTCTCATGTCGGCTTATGTTGAAACTCTACAACAACAGTCGGGACAAAATTTGCAATACATTGCGGCAATTGGTGGTCAACATGAAACGGCATTTAAACCACAATTCATCGCGACGAATCAATTGGTTCCTGGTTCCTATATTCAGACAACGCCGGATAATCTTCTTGCTCTACAAAATGGGGGTAAGTTCATTTATCCAGATGTTTGAACTGTATTAACTGTACTAGTAAATGATAGACCTTCTTCCATTAATTATTATTTTGTAAATTAAAAATTTTATATTTTCAAGAATAATTACATCAATTTTCGAATTGATTACAGGTTTAAAATTTAAAGAATTCACTTACTAAGTACATAATATTATTCTTGTTTATTATTCAAAAAAAAAAATTTTCGCAAGAATTTAATTATTCTCATGAATAATAAACTTCTTTAGAGCAATTCAATTATTTTTAATACAATTTTAATAAAATTTCTCGAAAGAATACAATTATTTTTAAAAATATTAATTAAATTCAATTATTTTCCAGATTTTTGATAAAAATTCAATTATTTTTAACAATTTTGATGAAATTCTTTTAAGAAGATCATTATTTTCAAAATTTTTAATAAAATTCCTTCAAAAAATTCAAAAATTCAGATAAAATTTCTCGAAACAATTTAATTATTATTAAGAATTGTAAAATCCTCCGCAAGAATTCAATTATTTTCATAAATAATAAAATTCTTCAAAGAAATTCAATTATTTTTATAAATAATAAAATTTTTCGGGGGAATTCAATTATTTTCAATACAAGTTTAATAAAATTTCTTGAATGAATACAATTATTTTTAAACATATTATTTAAATTCAATTATTTTCAAGATTCTAAATAAAAATTCAATTATTTTCAACAATTCTTATAAAAATTCTTCGAAACAATTCAATTATTTTTATAATTTGTAAAACTCATCACAGGATTTTAATTATTTTCAATACAATTTTAATAAAATTTCTAAAGAATTCAATTGTTCTTAAAAGTTTTTAAAAAAATTCTTTGTAAATTTCAATTATTTTCAAAATTTTTAATTAAAATTACTTTGAAAAAATTCATTATTTATTATACGAAATTTCATAAATATTCTTTAAAAAAATGTAGTTATATTTACAAAAACTTTAATAAAATAGTTTAAAAGAATTAAATTTTTTATGAATAATTTTAATATATTTTAATATTTAAATTTAATTTTCAATTTTTTTTTATAAAAACTTTACAAGAATTCAATGATTTTCAATACATCGACAATTTAATTATTTCTGAAAATTCTGAATTCTTGAATAGAATTTTATTAAAACTTTTTTAAATAATTGAATCCCTGCCAAAAAAATTATTATTTCTAAAAATAATTGAATTTTTGGAAAATTTAAAAAAATAAATTAATTTTTGAGAAGATTTTTATTAAAACTGTATCTATAATAATTTAATTCCTGTAAAAATTTACTATTTTTTATTGATGTTTTTGAAATCTTTCGAAGAATTTAAAAATAATGTTTAAAAATAATTTAATTTTCCCTAGAATTCATTTAAAATAATTGAATTCCAGCGAAAATTTCATTATTTTTGAAAATAATTGAATTCTTGAATTTATATTTATTAAAAGTTTTTTTTAAATAATTGAACTCCTGTGAAAAATCCAATTATTTTTTTAAATAATTGAATTTTCTCGGAGAATTTTTCCAAGATTTTTAAAAATAATTGAAATTTTCGAAAAAATCAATTAAAATTGTATTGAAAATTAGTGAAAGCCTGATAAGAATTTTATTATTTATATAAAAATAATTGAATATTTTATGAAGATTTTTATTATTTATAAATTAACTTTTTGCAAAGAATTTTATTACAATTATTGAAAATAATTGAATTCTTCATAAAATTCAATTACTTTTAAAATTTTCAGTAAAAATTATTATATTATTTGTTATTTACAGGTATTTCGGTTCTTCCGAGTGTACAATTGGCGCAACCGCAACCAACAGTTTTGGGAACAATAATCCAACAGCAACCAAGTGCAATTCAGTGCGGAGTGATCTCCTCGGAGCAATTGGTCCTCAGTTCGACGCCAACTTTGGAAATGTTCACCGACTCCACAGGCAGTATGTTCGTATCAAGTCAGCCAATGTATTACGGATTGGAAACAATTGTCAGCAATACGGTGATGTCCTCGAGTCAATTTGTCACTGGCACTGTACCTCAAGTTCTAGCGAGTAGTTATCAAACGACAACCCAAGTATTTCAAGCCTCGAAACTCATGGAGCCAATTGTCGACGTGCAAACAGTGTCAGCAATGCCAAACGTACCCACAGTACAAGCAGTTCAAGGCGTACCTGGAATGGCCGGAAGTTACGTTGTCGTCAATCAACCAGCTCCCCTGACCGAAGCAATTTCCACACCCCAAATGAATGTCTCAAATCCCGAGACAAATTTCACACCCGCCGCTTGCACACTCTCATCAGCAATAGCCCCGCAAACTGTCGAGTCAGTGAGACCAATTCAAACACTCGATCAAATTCCCCATCTCGACCATCAATCCGTGAGACCAATTCACAATTTAGAAGCATCTTCTATCAGACCAATACACACTCTCGACGCATCTTCCGTGAGACCAATTCAAACAATCGAACCCCCCCTTGTCGACATACAAAATCACTCTCTAAAATCAATGCAACAAGCCATTCCAACAATTCCAAGAGTTGCAGTTCGACCAAATCCATCAATGCAATTAAATCCACCAGAAACAACAATTACTGAACCTTGGAAAATAACAGAACCAATTCTCACCTCCGAGCATTCAATCAGCAACAGTATCCGGCCTTATTTCGACTCAAAACACGTGTCACAAAACACGAGCATGATTAAATCAAGCATATCAAGCAAGATTCCCCCCTTGCACAATCATTGCATTACTCATAGAAATATTGTAAATAAATATAATCATCATGATGTAAATAGTGTGCATAGTACCTACAGTAGTTCCCTAACAAATACTAATTGTAATAATTTAACTCTAAATAATAGTCCGGTCATAACAATACCCAGTGCACAGAATAAAATAATAATGCCGACCCACAATGCTCGACCAATGAACAGGGTTCTACCCATGCAAGCCGTCACTAAATTAGATTTCACAAAACCAAACCAAAAGTCTGATATTCCTTTGGAGGAGCCCACGAAACCGGAAATTAAATCCATTGAGACTGAAATTGTTCTACCACCGAAGGAAATCATCTCACCAGTGATTAAACCCGAGATTAAGCTAAAAATAAATAATCTAGAAATGATCGTCAATCAAACAACAAACGATAATTTCAAACTATTGGAAGAATTCGAAGAAAATAATAGGGAAATTTACAAAGAAACCGCTGTACTCGAAAACGTAATGATCAGCCTCAAGGAAAGTGTTAAAGAAAATCTCAACGAAAATGTAAACGAACGAAACTCCCCAAAAATGGAATCACTTAAAGAAACACTAAAAGATACACTGAAAGATTCTCTGAAAGATTCTCTTAAAGATTCACTGAAAGATACACTGAAAGATTCTCTTAAAGATTCACTGAAAGATTCACTGAAAGATTCTCTGAAAGATTCACTGAAAGATTCTCTGAAAGATTCACTGAAAGATTCTCTAAAAGATACACTGAAGGATTCACTAAAGTCACCGAACGAAATTACAACCGAAAATCTAAAATTAAAATCCACTTCCATTCTCATCAATGATAATATAAAGGAGACAATAAAGGAGAACGCGAGGGAAACTATCAAGGAAATAAAAGAAAACGTTCGTGAGAGTATAAAGGAAATAAAAGAGTACGTACGAGAGAATATCAAGGAAATGAAAGGGACAATTAAAGAAATAGCAAAAGTGAACATGAAAGAAATTGCCAAGGAGAACATCAAGGAGAGCATAAAAATAAAGGAGAGCAAAAGAGAGAAAGAGAGTATAAAGGAAAATTTAAAAAATCAAAAAAATGATCTCGAATCCAAGGAAAAATCCCCCTCGTCCCTAAAGATAGTTCTACAAAAGCAATTACAAGACGGCTCCTACAAAATAACACACAAATCCCCTCAACAACCACCGAATCAATTACAACTTTTGCCAATCAAAACATTCACGTTAAAAACAAACAGCGCTCTCAGTGAGAAAACATCGACTAATAACAATAACAATAGTGTTAATCTCATGAAATTGAAAACACCACCGATTGCTGTGAAGAAACCAAGACTTGCGTCAAAAGGAATTAAAAATATGAAAACAGCAGCAGCAGGAGCAAAAGTACCAATTTTATCGCAGAAGAAAAAATTAACCGGACCGAGTTTAATGTATGAAATAAAATCACAAGATGGTTTCACTCATACCGCATCATCCATGACTGAAGTTTGGGAAACTGTATTTCAAGCTGTTCAAAATGCACGTAAAGCACATAATTTACCGCCATTACCTCATAATCCATTGTCGGAGAATCTTGGATTGGAAAATAATGCTTGTGTTTATTTGGTGGAACAATTGCCAGGTGTAAATAGATGTACAAAATATAAGCCGAAATTTCATAATTTAACACCACCAAAACCAGGTGAAGGCGATGGTGATCTATTAACTGAATGTATTAATGGAGCTGCACGAGCTGAACCTTTCAAGGAGAGAAAAGTCCACGATGTCTTTAGTTGGCTCGCTTCCAGGCATCGACAACAACCGAAATTAATCGCCATCACGGAAAATGAATCAAGGTATTTGGAAAATTGTTTTTTTCTTTCATTAAATTAATTAAATTAAAATTAAAGAGAAGGGACCGGAAAAATTTCAACTCATTTAAATTTTTATTCATCGGTGGTCAATTTCTCGTCTGATAATTTTAGTATTTTAATTAATTACTTATTTGAAATTAAAGTTTCAGTATTTATTTATTTATAAATACTTTGAAAAATTAGAAAACTATTTAATTATTTTTATAAATAAAACTCGAAATTTTTTAAACATGAAATTTTGAACTTCTCTTCTAATTTTTATTATTTTTCAACGTCGGTGAAGTTCACAACGTTTATGATTAACGATTAAAGGAAAAAAAATATTTTTCTTGTCAAAAATAAAAAATGTTTTGTTATAAATTGTACTTTTTCAAATTATTGATTAAATAATTATGCAAAACTTTTTTTTGTACAAAATTATAGAAAAATATATTTTTTTCTAAATCGTTGATTATAAATGTTGTGAATTTCACGAACGTATTTTTTATACGCTTTTTTCATGGTTCAGAAAATTCTGGATTTTGAAAATTTTAATATATTCAAAAAATGAAATTTCAAAGGTGATAAAAATAGTTTTTTTTAATTTTAATAAGAAGGAATAAATTTAGATCGAAAGTAATTAACGAAAAAAAATTGTCACACCATAAAAATTTAAATATTGAAAGGGTGAAATTTCACCGGTCCTTCCCCGCAAAATAGACTCATAATCAAAATGAATCAAAATATTTGGAAAAAAAATCTAATCTTCTGAGCGTTCGAATAAACGAAAATTCCTTTTTTTCAATTTCAAACTTCAATATGAGTTACGTATTAAAAAATTATTTAAAGTCTCAAAAAAATTTGCTGTTTTAATTTTTCAAAATTTTGTAGAAAATTTTACTTTTTTCTTGTTTATATTCTACGAAGTAATTTTTTGGAAATGTTTATATTTAAAAAATATTTCGTTCATTGGGACGTTTTCGAATATTTTTTGAAAATATTACAGTAAATAAATTTTTATTAAACATAATAGTTTGTAATCGAATAGTTTCGATTGATTACAAAACAGTTCTTTAACTTTCGAAACAATAATTGCAATTCATAAATTGTTTCACAACAGGAATTGAAAAAATGTGAATTTTTTCACGTACTTTACGAAAAAACGAAAGAATTTCTCCTTTTTTTAAAGAAAAAGAAATAAATTCTTTAAACCTAATTTAATTATAATAATGAATAGTATAATTTCGTTGATTATAATTATAAACCAATAATTTTCATTTAGAAAATTATAATTACAAATTCAACTCTTAATGACTTGATATCAGGAATTGAAACAATATTAAATTTAATTCATTTTACAAAATCAAGAAAATTTTTCTTTTTATTAAACTTTCTAAAACTCAATTAGTAAAAAATTGCTTTAGTTTTTCATTAAATTGGTAATTTGAATTAAACTGCAACTTTAATTAAATTTCGAATACATTTAAAGTTAATTTTAATTTCAATTAAATTTTAACATAAATTTAATTTGGAATTGAATTTCAATTTAAAATAAATTTCCTCTTAAACTTAAATATTAAACATAATTACAATTTTTAATTAAATTTCCTTTTAAATTGAAATACAATTTTACTTAAATTTCAAATGAAACTAAATTTAAAAATGAATTTTAATTGTAATTAAACTTAAAATCGAATTTCGATTTCAATTTTAATTACATTTCAACTGAAGTTAAATTTAAAATTGAATTTAAATTTCAGTTTTAATTAAATTTCAACTTAAATAAAATTTTTAATTGAATTACAATATCAATTAAATTTCAAATGAAACTAAATTTAAAATTTCATTTCATTTCAATTCAATTGCTTCTTAAATTAAATGTCAACATAAATATTAAATTTTAAATTGAATTTCAATTTCAATTAAATTTGCTCGTAAATTAAGTTCTAAATCGAATTACAATTTCAACTAAAATTAAATTTAAAATTGAATTTTAATTTTAATTAAATTTCAACTTAAATTAAATTTATTGAATTTCAATTTTAATTAAATTTCAATTTCATTATTATTAATTACATTTCAACTGAAATTAAATTTAAAATTGAATTTCAATTTGAATTTTAAATAAATTTTCTTCTTAAATTGACATTCAACTTAAATAAAATTTTTAATTGAATTATAATATCAATTAAATTTCAAATTAAAGTAAATTAAAAATTTCATTTGATTTCAATTCAATTGCCTCTTAAATTAAATTTTAAATTGAATTTCAATTTCAATTAAATTTGCTTTTAAATTAAGTTCTGAATCGAATTACAATTTCAACTGAAATAAAATTTTAAATTGAATTTTAATTTTAATTTTAAAGAAATTAAATAACATTGAAAAAATCAGTTCGTAATTCAAAGCAATATGAATTTTTTACTAATAAAAATTTAGTCAGTTAAATAAATATTGAATTCAGATTCAATTCTCTCGTCTCGATTTTCTCGCACTCAAAAGCCTTACTAAATTGATTTATAAAAATAGTGCATATAATTCAAATCAATGACGGTGGATGGTTTCATATCAGCTGATCGATTGTTCAATAAAATTTTCGCTGGTTCAAAAAATTTTTCCGAATGACGTTTCGTTGCCGGAATGCAGAGATATTTTTTCGCCAAAGACGCCAATTTTGGAAATTTCCCCTCCTTCAGCTTCCACCACATTAATAGATCACTATTATTGCAATGCCTCGTCATTAGATAATTGAAAATTTCATCACTCTTCTCATCTGAAAAAAATAATTTGTATATTTAGAATTTTTTTTTGTTAATTAAATTCCTACTCGCAATTATTTTAATTAATGTTTAGAAATTAAAGTTCAAACTTTAATTTAATTAGTTAATTTATTTAATTTATTATTTAATTAATTAATTTAATTAGTTCAATTAATTGAAATTTTCTTTAAAATGAAAATATTTACCATCGTCTTGATTTTCCAGCCACTGATGAAAATGTTGTTTCCGCCGCTTTTCCGGTGGTCCACTATCGGCCAATGGATCTTTCTCCTCTTCCTGCGCTACTACGGTATCAATTTGATTTAATTCCGTCTGCAATTGTTGCATAAATTGCACACGATCGAGATTTGAGAGCATTTTCATTTTTCTCACCGATGACCATAAAAATGTTGCAACTTTGTGACGATGATCAATGGGATATAGTTCTTTTAATTTCTCAATTGTTCGGCTCTTTATTAATTTAATAGCCATCTTGTCGTCAGTTTTTTTAGCGCAAAAATTAATTATTTTCTTGTACCAAAGAAGTACAAGATGAATATTCGGTTTATTATCGTCCAACAAATCTTTAATAGCTTCACTAAATAATTGTAAAAAATTCATTAGAAATTCGACAATTGTTATGTCGAGTTCAAGAAGCCACTGATCGGTTCCATTGACCAATTTGATAATTTGATTGTTGTGTTGATGAATAACAGTGAGGGATTGCAAATGCTCTTGCCAGGTTTCATTTTTATCAATTCGCATTCTGAGCTTTTTGATACGTGCAAATAGACCCGATTGATTCATGAATTTGACAAAATTATCCAGACCTGAGAGAATGTGGTGAATTTCGGGTGTTTCTATTTCTGTGAATTTACTGTAGAGAACGATTTTGATGATAGTGTTTAGTGAGACTTCGACACAGGGAATTTGATTGTAGTCTTGATCATCGATAGATTGCTCCGATATGATTGTGATTGGTTTCATTATTTTCCATGAAGCACCGAGACGGATGAATTTTTGAATAATTTCATCGAGAATTTCGGAGTAGTTTTTATCATTTTTATTATTGAATACAGTGAACATTAGACTGCTGTTGAATTCCCATTTATCGTTAATGTGATGATAGACGACATTTGTGTATGAATGACCAGTATTATTGTCGATCCAAGTATTCAGGGATATTGCACCTTCTTCTTTTTGTATAATTGGCAAAATTGTCAAGAATGATTCTTGGCGGGCAAACTGAACTTCTTGGGAAAGTTGTACATAGAGGGTATTTTGATCGGGCATTAAATCTTTTATACTCGTTGGTCCCAATTTTGCGCCGATGTTTATTAAATCTTGTGCTAATTTCTGAAAACCAGTGCCTTTAATTACTGTCAGTGGTTGTAAATCAATGGCGCAAAAATCGATGCATGATTTTATTATCATTGAAAGACAGTGTTGATTTGGATTTGTTGTTTCGTTATTTCTCTTTATACACGAGTGTCGTAAAAGTTGTGATGTACCGGTTGATGTGCCGACGTATTTTTGAATGAATTCGCAAATTTTACATTGTACATATTCTGTTTTTAGACCTGTGGCAACTTCAATGATTACTTGAAATCTTTTCCACGCTTCACTTCTTCCACCTGATTTTTGTTCGAGAGCATAGAGACCAGAGTAGATTTTTTTTCGCACATCTTCAATTTGTTTCTCTTTCACGTAACGACGTGCTGCTCGTGATAAAGATCTAGATAATCGTGTTTGATCTGGATTTGTCTCCTGATATTGTTCTTCTATTTTAATAAATGATTCTGTTCCTTCTTTCTTGGCACTCATTAAATTCAACATTAGGTTATCGTAAACTTCATTATCTTCTACATCCGATGGTATTTCTTCTTTTATGTCTATTGCCTCATAATCGGGTGCTGATGATTCCATACTGATTTTATTTACCTGAAGAATAATTATTAAATTAAAAAATAATTTTTGATGTTTGAAAACTTGAATAAATTCTTCTTGTTAATTTTAATCACTTTAATATAAATTTAGTAAATTATTTTTAATTTTTTGACAATTATGTAAAATATAAGGTAATATAGATGATTGACATTTGTATTTATTTCTCGTATTAATTTTCTATTTTTTAGTTTTACTTAAATTATATTAATATTAATAATAATTTTTAATTCGATTTTTGGAAGAAAGAATTAATGAATTCTTTCATCCAAGAATCAAATAAAAATTATTATTAACACATATGCGAAAGAATATAAATAATCTAAATTATTTTAATATTATTTTATTGTTATTATATTATATTGTAATATAACAATATTAATTATTAATATCATAATTAATAATAGGTATATTATTTATTCTCCCGTTAATAAATAAACAAAATAATTAATATTTTTCACTATAACCAAACAATAATAATTTAATTAATAATTAAAAATTAAATTAAACTTTAAATAAAAAATAATTAAAAATTGAAAAATATTAAATTAAATTAAAATTAAATAACATTGAATAGTATTAACTGGTTTACAAATTTTTAATCGGCTTGAATTTAAGAATAATTTACAGAATCTTAATTTTCGGGTTATTAACATAGACATGAACGAATGTTTACGTACCAATTCTTTATCGCAAATTTTTTGTAGATCTTCACATTTTTTTCTACAAATCAACGATTATCCTCAATTTTGTTTATTTTTCAATTTTGGAAATGAATTTTTAACAAGTTTAAATAAATTCACTAACTTTTCTATGATAATTTATATAATAATAAACTGGAGAGTGGTTGATAATTTTTCCATCGTCAAGCGGCGTAAAATAACTGAAATGACGCCTCAATTCCGAACCCGAATGTGACCGATACAATGAAACCGAATCGATCCGAAAAAGACCGAACGGACAGACTTTCGACCGAATCCGAGTCGCAACTTTAAGGGTATTCTATAATAATATTTACAGTGTAGAAAGTTGAAGTTCACTCTACAATGAACAGAAACTGAAGGTCGTGTTGAATTTTAAAAAAATTAATTTCTTCTTGAAAAATGTATTTACAATAAATATTTTTTTATGAATTTTTTCTATATTTGTTTATTTTAATTTATTTTTTTTTATTTTAATTATTTAATTAATTAATTAATTTTTTTATTAATAATTTTATTTCTTTTATTTGCTGTATTTATTTTACTTATTTATTTTAATTGCTGTTCTTTTTTTGTTTAATTCATATATTTTATTTATTTTATTTCATTTATTTATTTTACGTATTTAATTTAATTTCTTTATTTATTTTCTTTATTTTACATATTTAATTTCATTTCTTTATTTATTTTCATTTCTTTATTTATTTGGTTTATTTTACATATTTTATTTATTTTACTTATTTGATTTGATTTTTTTTATTTTACCCATTTTGTTTTATTTATTTTACTTAATTTATTTCTGATTTTTTTTTAATCTTTCGTATATTAAATTATAGTGAAAGAATTTTACATAAATTATTTTCTTTGCAGAAGAGCTGCCAGCACGAATTTGCCGATGGCGATGAGATTTAGAATTCTCAAGGAAACATCAAAGGAATCAGTTGGCGTTTATCATTCTCATATTCATGGCAGAGGCCTCTTCTGTTTACGAGACATCGAAGCCGGAGAAATGGTCATCGAGTATGCCGGAGAAGTGAGTTTTAATGAAATTCACGAAAATTAGATCAAATTCAATTAAAATTGCAGCAATAACTCGTCATATTATTTAAAAAGAAGATAAATCCTAGATTTATAAAAAAAATAATTAAATTTATCATTTAAATCGAATTTTATTCTCATTTATTATTTACGGTTTATTTCATAATCGATTTCATTGGTTTTTTCTTTCCATATTTATTTAATTCTTTTTTCATAATTTTTTTTACTTATTTCTTTTATTTATTTTTTTAGTTTATTTTTTTTATTTATTTATATATATATATTTTCGTTTTGAATTTATATTTTATTTATTTTCAATTATTTATTCATAATTTATTGAATTTATTTCATGAGAAAGTGTTAAATTTCGCTGTATATGCGGTAATAAATTGTCGATATTATAATCGCATTAAATTATCCATAATGAGGTGAATAATAATTATATATTTTTTCGCACTTTAGGTAATTCGAGCTTCCCTGACGGACAAGCGTGAAAAATATTACGACAGCAAAAACATTGGATGCTACATGTTTAAAATAGATGATCATCTCGTTGTCGATGCCACTATGAAAGGAAATGCAGCAAGGTTTATTAATCATTCGTGCGAGGTAATAATCATTTTTAAATTACTCAACATTTTATTAGCATTTTTTTTCCCTCAATTTGAGAGTGAATCAATTATCTCTCTCTCTCCCTCTTCTTCATTCATTATTCACTTCAATGAGCGCATTTGACAATATATTCACGATTTTTGTTTTCATTAAGGAAAATTTTAATTAATCCTTTTTATCATCAATATTCTCAATGAACAGTTGTTTCTAATTATAAACTGTTTATTTTTTTTTATCAATATAATCTGTTTTTTATCAAGATTTCTGTTCTTTATTCTGTTTTATAGAAAAGTATTTTCTGTTTTCAACTATTAATTTTCTAATCACTTTTTTGATATTTTTTTAGTAATTCTTTTCGATAATTTTTAAAATATTTTGTTCTGACAATTTGTTGATAATTTTTAAAAATATTTTAATATTAATAGTCTTATTAGTATTGATAGTACCTAGTATTATTTATTTTAATTAAATATTCTTTAACTATTCCAAAGTAGATTTTGTTTTATTTTCTTTTAGTTATTTAATTGATTGATTAGATTAAATTGTATTAATTTTCTTCCGTTTGGCACTCATTTAACAATTTTTTTTTTTTATTTCAGCCGAATTGTTATTCACGGGTGGTTGATATCCTAGGTAAGAAACATATTTTAATTTTTGCTCTACGCCGCATCGTTCAAGGAGAAGAATTAACGTACGACTACAAATTTCCATTCGAGGATATTAAAATACCGTGTACCTGCGGTTCACGCAGATGTCGCAAATACCTCAATTGAGACTGCGTTTTCGAAACAAAAAAAAAAAAAAATTAATCTAAGAAACGCGTTTGGGCACAAAAAAGAAACAAAACATTAAATATTTGTGTGCTGACATTTGACTGCGTTTTTTGGGGACAGAATTTTTTTTCTTTTTCATTTTTTATTTAAAAAAAAAGAATGTTAATCGGCGATGATCTATTTTCAGAGATGACAGCTTTTTATTATAAAGGCATAAAAAAGGGGATTAAATGGGAGGGAAATGAGAGAAATGAAATATCTATAGATTTATAGTTAAATAGAAGGCCAGATATACATATTTACGTTGAAAAAGCATTATTGTTGATGTTACCATAATTTTTTTTTGGCTAACACAACAAATGCGTTATGGTTGATTTAAGGAGAATACTTATATAGCAATAACCTATTAAAGATTTTCTGCTTTCGCTCTAGAAAAGAACGTGCAAATCGCTATAAACTTAGTTTTTCATTATACGAATTATAAAGAAAAAAAAAATATCTCTTTGCACTTTTGTCCCACTAACGAGGCTTTCTCTACAAAAAATATATATAAATTAGCACTTTATTCCAAAAAGTGGAAATTTCGTTAATTGCAAATTATTAATTAGTTTTGAAAAATATTTTGTTAACCATGATTATACAACATTTTAGTTAACATTTTAGTTAACATTTTGATAAAAATTAACAAATCTAAATTGACAACAAATTTTTGTTGACATTTTCATTAATGTTGATAATTAACCAACATTTTCAGTTAACATTTTATTTATATTGATAATTAATCAAAATTTTTGTTAACATTTGATTAATATTGGTAATTAATCAAAATTTTAGTTAACATTTGATTAATATTGGCAATTAATCAAAATTTTAGTTAACATTTGAATAATTGAGAAAGAAAGGAATCGATTCAGTTGACATTTTTATCAAGTATCGTTGAGTTTAATATGAAACTATTAAAAACTGAACTTGATTAAATATAAATAAGTTATATTATTAAAAAAAAAATAATATAATATTTTAATCAAAAACAATCAATTTATAAAGATTTATCTTTAATTCAATCAATTTATAAATATTTGTCTTTACTTTTAATTTTTAATTTTTCTTTCATTACTGTTTTATTTTTTTATTGTTTTTTGTTCTTTTATTTTTATTTTTTTATTTTTTACACTATTTTTGTATTCTACTTTTTTATTCTATTTTTCTACAATTTATTTTACTTATAATTTTTCGAAAAACTTTATATATTATTTTTGATCAATTTTTATGTTTAATTCGAAAAATTATTAGTCTTCCAGAAGAAATAATTATAAATTTTATATTTCTTTTATTTTTCTACTTAATTTTTTAAAGAAACTATTGTTTTAGTTTAAAATGAAATATTTTTTTATTTTTTGAATTTTTTACATAACGAAAGTTGAAAATTGTTTCTGTTCTATTAGAAACAAACGATTTTATTTATTTATTTTTTTTTTGTTTTATTTGAAGAGTTTCTCAAAATATGACAATTTGAAGAATCCCGTTGTTAATAAGAATCTTTTGTTTGACGAATACGAATTGAAATAATTTATTCAAATTTTATTTTTTTTAATCTTTTTTTTAATCATTTTCCGGATTAAAAATTTGAAATAGAGGGAAAATTGACAGTTTATTATTTTGAAATTAAATTTTGGAATAAAGTGCTGAAAAGTTTTTTTTCTACAGCAAATATGCTTTAGGCTGAATTATCAAAACTCTCTTTGTATAAAAAAAGAAATATTGTAATTGTTAGTGTAGGGATTGTCTCGATATAATTACAGTAATGAATTTTTAAACATAAAATACATAAATATATAAATAAATATAAATTATATATATATATATACGTTCTAATGAAAGGAGAATAGAGAGAATAAAAGGCATGAGAGGAAAAGAAAAAGCTACTTTGGCAGATATTGATGAAAAGTCAAATTTTGTGGCATTGTCGATTGTTGGGAGTGAGAAAGTCAACATAATATTATAGCGAGCTTTAAATATATCTCGCAAAGGACTTTCGATTTCCACTTTAATGCGTTTAGATTGCATGCGCAATATTGTGCATGCGTTACGCAAAAAAAACAATTATTTCACATATATAATAATGAAAACTTGGTGTGAATCGCATAAAGCGTGAATTTTAATACTTTTTTTTTAATTATTAAAATGAAAATTTCTAAACTCTATTCTCATGTTACGTCACAGTGCTTCCACTCTGATGAAAGCATATTCTTGCTTGCTTCTTTATTCCAAAACAATTTTTCATGTGAGTTAAAAAATTAGAATTTATTTTTCAATTTAATTGTCGAAAGCTTTAGAACATAGATTTGTCACGCCATTCAATATTTTTCTATATAATATATATTTTTTACGAAATATTTGTAAGAACGCTTTAAAAAAAAAAAAAAAGAAATGTGTGTGTGTGTTGAGCGATAAAATCGCGAGAATTTCTTTTAATTAAACTTTCAAAGAACTGAATGTTCTCTAAAAATATTATACGAACGAGAAAATATGTTAATTTTATATTTTGGATTATTTTCTTGAAAAAAGTATTTTTCTCGTTAGTATTCGATAAGAGAAAGAAGAGGAGGAACAAAAAAAGGAAGAGATGAAAAGAATTTTTAATTGTTAAAATTGATCTTCCTGGTGATAAAAAAATCAAAGAAAAAGAATACAAAAAAATGTCTCTAGAATAATAATTATATGGACAAAGTGTCGTCGTTTACTGAATCTGTGAGATGAAATTTTGCCTTAAATTTTTAATTGTATCTACGTTTTAAATCCAGTGATAAGCTTAAGGAAACGTGTCGAAGAATTTTTTAAGGTCTTTCTTATTTGTAAAAAAAAAGAAAAATAATCCATAGGATAATGAAAAAAAAAAAAATATAATAAGGACGAAAGTAGACTTATCAATTTCTGCCGAGGTAGTCCTCCCGTTAATCTGGTGCTCCCTGGACACCGTCAAGTGCACTTTTCAACTAAAAAAAAAAAAATAAATAAAAAAAAAAAATTAAAATTAAAAAAAGAGGAAATAATAACAATGGCCTAGATTATAAGAGATAGTAGATCAATGCAGAAGTGTTTGATAATAAATAGACGGGGAAGTTTCGATTGTCGATTGCGATTTTATTTTAACGGAGTAATATAAAAAAGAACAATTTTTTTTATAATTTTTTTTTTTGTTTTAATCGGCCTGGTTTGGTACAAAATATGTATGATGAGTTGTAAAAAGTTGTAAAACACGAGGGAAAAGGGAAAAAAAAAATTGTAAACTAGTTCTGGTCACGAGAAATTGCCATTTTTTTTAGGTATTTCGATTCTTTTCTTTTTTTTGTACAATTACTAATGATTATAATTATTATTATTATAGAAAAAGCGAAGATGAATTATTGTTAATATAATATAATTTGTAAAAAAAAATATGATATGAATACTAAGGAAGGTAATTTTACTTGAAAATATAATAGAAATGTTAGATATTTTATTGATATTTATTGATTACTGTCGAATTTTTCTGAGATAGGAGGGGAAAACAATTGAAAAAAAGGAGGCATAAACCCTTCGCGCAAATGTCAATCATATATATATATATTTTTTTTTTTTTGCTTAAGGGAAGCGTATTTCACAGAAATTGCTTTTTAATTTGAGCATTTATTTTTCTTTTATAGTGAAAGAATTGTATAAGTTGTTGGATAAAGGGAAATAAGTTCACGAGCCAGTGAGTACTGAGAGCTAATTACATACATGAATATTTTCTGTAAGGCACGCGTCCCTTTGTAGTAGGTTTTTTTTTTTATTTATAATTTGAAGAGGAGCGTACGTGCACTAGCGATTTTAAGATAGAGTACAGAATTGCTTTATAATTCCTTGCTTAACGAATATTTTCTTTTTCTTGAGTCTTAAGTATCTCCTGAAAATCTCATTGCTATACATTGGTAGTGAGAATTCTTTAGTATTGCACTCGCAAGTCGACACGACTATTTATTAATTAAAAAAAATAGTGTGTCGGCATTTTTTTTCTCCCACTTTTTCTATTTTTTTTTTCGACATTATTCTAGAAAAGTAGGATTTTTTTATGGAGTGAACTAAAAATCTTAGGAAAACAAAGTCTTCTCTGTAGTTTTTAGTCCTTAGAAGCTTTTTAACAAACGCAATCGTAGTCAGATTATCAAAAAAAATCTTCTGTCAGCATTGAAAAATTCAAAGTATATAGATTTATATTCGAGAATATTATTGTATTAAGAGTGAATAGAAATTTAAAAAATTAAGTACGAGGGAGAAAACGACTTTTAAGGAATTAAAATTGAAATATAAAACGCTTCTTGACACACATGTAAACACTACTATCGTAATTCTAAAAAAAAAAAATATTGTAGAATGTATTCGTTTTTTGGAGAAAAAGATTACTAATTGAGACGACGAAGACGACAAAAAAAATAATAATAACCGAAATGACGTATAGAAAACGGGGGATAAAAAAAAAAGTTGAAAAAAAAATTGTCTGTGATTATCAGTCATAATAATCTTTAGGTCAACATATTTTTTAGAGAATATTTTTTAGAAAATTACAAAATTTATGATATATCCCTATTATTGATATGATATTGGATCAAACGTGCTACGCATAATATTATACAATATATAAAAAAAAATTGAAAAAAAAAAAATTAAAAAAAACTATTTAATGGAGTTATATGACTAGTTGAGACCGATGGCTGTTGTAAAATATTCAGTGTTTGGACAAATAACTATTGAAAACTTATTTAAAATAATAACAAAACTAATAATATCAAGACATACTAATATTACGATTTAAAAAAAAAAAAAAGAAATATTGCATATATTAGTAGCATTTTTAACTCATCTGCGTTTCCGCATATTTCACACACACACGAGACTAAAACGAAAGAAAAAGGTCAAAAAAAAAAAAAATAGGCTATATAGGGAAAAATTATTGTAGATCGCATAAAAGAAAAAAAAATTAATAAAAATGAGTCACGAGGAAATGTATAATTACGCAATGGGATATTGTTGGACATAATTTTAAAAGGCACTCGACACAATTTTTTTTTCTCTCTGGAAAAATCAACACTTGAAATATATTTAATATTGTAATACATTATTTCAGAAGATATTATGCGTAACGCAATAGCAGCTTCTAATCACGTCACACAATTACGTATATATACACAATTTCACACTATGTCCATTGCCCATGTTTTGTAATTAAATGTTTTGTTAGTATTATGTGAGACATTAACAGAATAAAACACAAATGAAATGAATTAATTGTCAACTTTTTAATCTCATGATTCTATCAATTTTTTAGGGAAGAAAAAAAATTGTCAACGATAATATAATTTGTATTAATTTTTTGGTGATTAATTTTACAATTAGGGATTTATTTTACAATTTACAATTAATACTATTAGCAATTAATTTTACAAATTTACAATCAATTTTTAATCTCATGATTTTATCAATTTTTTAGGGAAGAAAAAAAATTGTCAACAATAATATATTTTGTACCTATTAATTTAATTTTGTCGTGATTAATTTCACAATTAGGGATTTATTTTAAAGTTTATAATTAATTTCATTATTAGCAAATAATTTTATAAGTATAATCAATTTTATTATTAGCAATTAGTTAAAAATAATTTAACAGTACAAACTTTTAGTAGAGAAAAAAACTTAAATTCTCGCACGAAGCGAGAATTTTAAGTAGAAATATTTGAATAGTAGAATTTTTATTAGAAAAATGGTAATAGTGAAATTTTTAGTAGAAAAAAAATTGAAAGTGTTAATTTTTTAGTAGCAAAAAAATTGAAAGTGTAAATTTTTAGTAGCAAAACGAAGTAATAATAAAATTTCTAGTAGAAGAAAATTTAGTAGCAAACAAATTTTAATAGTAAAATATTTAGTAGGTGAACGTTTTTGTAGAAAATAAATTTAGTAGTGAAAATATTTAGTGAAAAAAAAATCCTATAGTAAAAATTGTTAGTGTAAAAAAAATTGTATCAATAGTTCAATTTTTAATGGAAACAAATTTTTCGATTAAAAATTTCTACTGGAAAAAAAACTTTGACTATACTAAAATTTTTAGTGGAAAAATTAAATAGTAAAATTCTTTAGTAGAAAAAATATTTTAGTAAAATTTCATAGTAAGAAAAAAAAATATTATAGTAAAATTTTTGGTAGAAAAAATATTTTTAGTAAAATTTAAATATGAAAAAAAATATTATTAGGAAATTTTTGGTAGAAAAAATATTTTAGTAAAATTTCATAATAAGAAAAAAAATATTGTAGTAAAATTTTAATATGAAAAAAAATATTATAGTGAAATTTTTGGTAGAAAAAATATTTTAGTAAAATTTAAATATGGAAAAAAAATATTATAGTGAAATTTTTGGTAGAAAAAATATTTTATTAAAATTTTATAGTAAGAAAAAAATATTACAGTAAAGTTTTAAAGTAAGAAAAAAATACTTTAGAGTGAAATTTTGAGCAAAAAAAAAATATTTTTGTAAAATTTTTAGTAAAAAAAAAGAATTCCAGTGCAAAAAATATAAGAAAAAGGAAAGATTTGAGAAGTAAGTTTAATTTGTGTGGTGATATGAATTTCAAAGGAGCGTGAAAAATAAAATGACTCGGACCGAGATATTGCATTTTGTTTAATATGTATATCGTCAGTTCGCAATTTTAAGCACAAGCATTATCTCTTTGTTCTCCACCATTCTATCACCGTTACGAGAAATGCATCTGTATTATTACAATCCTACTATGAGTGTAATAGGTACATTAAAAGAAGAAAGAAGAAAAAAAAGATTTAAAAAAAAAAAATCGAATCCATTACAGGGAGTTACAGATCAAGTTTACTTTATACCTCTATAGTATTTGTGTGAATAAATGTGAAAGAGAATTTAGTATTTGCTGGGTGACTCACATTGCAATGTATATATATATTCTAGACCGATGAAATTTTCTTTGCAAGCAAGCAATCCAATTATTACACGTGTATCTTATATAATTTTTTTCTTCTTTTCAATCTCAATTCTATCATATTTTAATTTTAATTTTTTTTTTGTTCAGAAAAAATCTTTTTGTCTTTTTAAAAATTGTAATTTTAAAAATTAATTGTAATTTCTATTTTTTTTAATTAGAAAAACTGTTTTTGTCTTCTTGAAAATTGTAATTTTAAAGTTCAAATTTTTTTGTCTTCTTGAAAATTAAATTTTAAAGTTCAAAATTTTTTTGTCTTCTTGAAAATTAGAGAATTAGAAAAAAAAATTTTCTTATCTTCTTGAAAATTGTAATTTTAAAGTTCAAATTTTTTTGTCTTCTTAAAAATTGTAATTACAAAAAGCAATTGTTACTTCAATTTTTTTTCTCTTATTTTGAGCAATTTCAAATATCAATTAAAAATTTTTTTATTAAATTTTTTTATTTTAAAAAATTTCTTTTGTCTGTTTGAAAATTTATTCTATTAAATAATAAAATTATTATTAATTATTTAACACTATTTTAATATTAATATTAATTTTTATAAATTTTGGAAAATTTTAAATTAATTTTCTTTTTTTTCTATTTTTGCGGTTTTATTTTATTTTTTTTTTTTGCTATGACAATATTTTCCTTGAATTTGAAATTTTTTTCCAATAAACCTCGATATGTATCTTCGATTTTTATCAATGAAATCTCTTTATTCAAAAGTATGACAACGTTCTTTGTAAGAGGGAATTTGCATAACAAAAGTATCATGAAACAACTAATTTCAATTAAAATACATGCCTGATTCCTTTGTCTCTTAATAATTTATTTGACATAAATATTCTCACTACTCAGAATTGAATTGAATTTGTTTCTATAATGACAAATTACATTAATTTTTTTGTTGATGAAAAATTGTTGATTTCAAAAATTTATTGAAAGAAAATGAAAATAACTATTTTCTCTAATTTTTATGTATAAATTCTCTAAATAACTTCATTTTTTCACCTGTGATTTTTAAAATATTTTAACATTAAATATTATGATAATTAATTTATTTATATATTAATTATTTAATTTATTTAATTTATGAATGTTTTTTGTTATTTATTTTTTATTATTTTTAACGTTTAAATATTAATTAAAAAATATTTTTTAGTATTTAAATTAATCAAAAAATATTTTTTAATATTTAAATTAATCAAAAAATATTTTTTAATATTTAAATTAATTAAAAAATATTTTTTAATTAAAATTGATTAAAATTAAAATAAAAAAATTTACTTAAATTAAATATAGTTTTTATTAACAATCGAAAAATAATTATTAAAATATAAAAAAATGAAAAAAATGAAGAAATATCCTTATAGCATTCAAGCACTTTTCAAGTAAAAAAGAGATGACTCATTATTATTTCCGTGTAATGCTTTATTTCACACGGGAAAATATATATGTATATATACGTCATAGATCAACGTACTCTCTCGCTGTACATTGATGATATTGATGATGTCACGATAAGTTTTCTTACAGTGATCAGACTGCGTACTCCAATGATCTGTATTAATTTTTTCTTCTTTTTTTCCCCTTTTTTTTAATGCAAGAAATAATTGGGTCGTTCATAGGAAACTTAGATTGCTTTACACTTGTAGAATTTAAACGCAAGGATGAAGCGATTCACATTCCACATTGAGAAATAAAAAAAAAATCATAAACTTTCACTAGCACTAGAGAAATAATAGTAATTATTATTATTGTATTAATTCATAAATAATTAGAAGAATTTTTCTCTACATAAGAAAAATTTGATAAATTGTTTTTTTATACCGCAATTATAGTTGAGTTTTTTTTCCGAATTTTCTTAACTTTCGTAAAACTCTAATTTATTGTTCAATTTTTGCAATTTTCAGTATTTTATTTATAATTATTTATATTTATTTATATTTATTATTATTTATTTATATTAATTCTTTTTTCATACCTTTTTAATTAGTACTGTTTTAATACCCAATAATTAAAAAGAATTAATTTGTAAACTAATGGTAATAATAATTTATAAATAATTAATTACAAAACTAATGGAAATTCAAATTTTGAAATATCTCCCGCCATTTTTTATACACTCTATTATTATTCAAGTAATTCTCCTATGAAACAAGCATTATTCTCCTTAGAATTTCTCTTCTTTTTTTTCTACATTTCTACTGGTATATTTTCATCATAAAAATATTTAATTCGAACCAAAATTACCATTATTTTATTAATTAAAAACTTTTAATTTGTGAGTAATTTCAAATAACGCGGGTAATTGGTTCAGATCCCATGATGCAACGCAACAATCGATTCTCGATAGTAAGCGCGCAACTTCACACCAGTTGTTTGGCCGCCAAATTAAAGTTAACTACTCTCGTGTTAAAAATCAGTTATTTTCTAATTTAAGTTTATTAGTGAACGTTATTATTGTGTAATAAACGGTCGAAACATAGCTAGAAACATTCCCGAGTAATAGTTTTTATAAAGTTATTAAGTGCAGTTTGTTTTAATCTGAAAAATAAGTTGAAAAGTGTGTGTGTCAGTCCCCAGTGTGTTACATGATTTTGTGATTGTTGTATCGAAAGATGCATTAAATGATTATTAGTCATTTCAATCGTGATTAGAGAAACAAATTTTTTGTGAATGTTATATATATTTATCATGGTATGATGAAATATTGAAGATTTTTGAAAGTTGTCGATGAGAGATCATACCCCCCCTCCTAACCTAACTCTCTTTCGATATCTCCCCACTTCTGGGGTGACGTGCACCCCTCTCTTGTTCCCCGTAGATGATGTTAGTCACCTCAAGGACGTTTACTGTAATTGGGATAGGTCGGCTGGTTGTATAGAACGAACAGAATATGACAGACTAGACAAGCAATAGATAGCCCTCGTCGTTCGCCGGTGTGTTTTCAAAATGGCGGCGCTCTCATTTATATAGTCTCTTTAATATTGTTTCAAGATTCATTTCTCTTTCTTTTAAAATAATATGTTTGTATTTCTTGGTATTGTGTCGGGCCACGGTGAAACAAGTAATTTGCCGATTCTTAAACGTTTCTCTGAAACTTTTTTTTGTAATAAAAAACAGAAAAAAACACACAACAGTGTTCGACACTAGCGCCAGAAATATCCTGGAAAAAGGATCATGACATTCCACCTCTTCACTATCGTCGCCTTTGTTCGGACTTTGCCTCTGTTAAAGGAACTATCCAGCGGTCACACAGGTAAAAATCAGGGTCGATGGGGAAAAATGAAGTCTTGCTGAGTCTTCCCTGATTCCCGGGATTGAAATACACGAAACAATCGCCGTCCGTTTTCATTTCGCGTCACATTTCGTTAAGGGGGAAAAAAAGTGAGGTTACATTTTCTCATTGTCGTGATTTTTTAATATTCCCTTTTCCACTACTGTGCTTCATTTTTCTTCTATAATGCAAATAATCAAGAGAGTGCAAAAATTAACACAAGATAAGAATAATTCCCTTTTAATCGGTTTTTAAAACTCAAAAGTTGTCAAGTGTGGATACGAGGAAAAAAAAACAGTTTGGATGGAAAAACTTGTGCTAAACGAATTTATATTACGTGTGTTGGAAATTTATTTGCAATTATCCTGAGTGAAAGCCATCTCCGTTTTTTTCGGGGGATTTTCCAAAGAGAGTCATTCTCAACAATCTATATGGATGCAAGGAATGGACCTGGAGAAACTTCTCATGTAAGTAATAATATTTTCTTGGTTAATATTTTTTACTATATTGACACTCGAGAGGAATTTTGTTATATATTATAATAAAAGCAATTATCGTGGTTAATGTCGTTGACATTGTCTGGCAAATAGCGATAATACTCCAATCAGACAGGAAAACCTGTTCGATAACTGGTACGTTTATTGCGATATTTTTTCCGGTTCTTCATTAATCTTTTAACTAATTTTAGATTCTTTAAATCGAGCTTGGATTATATGAATATTTTTACATTTATGCAAGAAAAAAAATTCCTTAGTTTTAAAGTGTCATGAATATTGAGATTAACATAAAAATCTAAACCATTTATCAGTATAAGAATTTTTGAATAATTGAAATACACTAAAGAAAATAAATTTTGCAAAAAATCTCTTCAAATATTTGAAATTTAAAATTTTATTTGATAATTCATAAAATATTAGTCTCAAATAGACATTATTAATTAAAAAGATTTCTTACCTTTTGCATTTTAATTCTCTCTCTTTCTCTCTTTCTCTGAAATTATCATAATTCATTGGAAAATTTATTAAGTTCGTCTGCTTTAATATATAAATAAAATATATTTAAGCTTTTTGATTATAATTGGAAATAAAACTAGACATAATGCCAAGTCGGTGACAATTTTCATTTCACAAAAGCGGGTAATTAAATACCATTAATAGTATAAATCGGGCACCATGCCATAAAATGCGGTTATTTTTCCTTCGATTGCAAAATCGAATTACTTTCACAGACTTGATTTTAATAAAATAGAAATTTTCCTTAAATTTTCTTTCAATATTATTTAAAATTTCTTTCTATCTTGATATTTAATTTTTTTATTACATATACTTTATTCTCATTTCTCCTCTCTCTATTGTCTCTCTGATTTTTCTTTTATACCAACTGGAAATTCAATATTATACCGTACGAGAATTTTTATTAAATAATTACAAAAATTAAAAATTTAATTACACTTTTTAGAGCATATATTCGATTATAAAGTTTCGTTCTTGATCAATTTTTTTTTTTTTTTTTTTTGATAACATTTTTAAAACATAATCCAGTTATTATATTATATATGAAATAAAATACAGACACACACATACATAGAAGTTAATTAATATTTATATGCAATTTGAAATGCACCTTTTATTCAAAATTATGAATTCATAAAGTGATCGTACAAACCTGTCTTGACAACGAGTCAATCATTAAGTTCACAGTTTTTTAATATTCCCATTTAAATGAATTTACCATTAAAAGCGATTAAATGTTTAATGAGAGACAAAATATTATTGGTATTGTTTTCAAATAATTCATTTTTCCTCGCAATTTTCAACTCTGGAGAATTTTATTTGTCGCTTTATAATTCAATTTCTTTATACTCTCATAATAATATATCAATTAAATGATACTTATATAGAAATGATAAAAAATATTGATAATTTTATAAGAAGAATATAATAAGTTAATATGAATTGATTTATGAAATTAGTGTAATTTAAGTAATTGTTTATATTCACAATTCCGACATTTTTGATTATTGGAAAATTTTACAGACAAACTGGGGTTTTAAAGAAATACTGTCATTTTTAATTATAATTTATTTTTGACATTATTTTAACATTGGTTATTTTAATTAATTTTTTTTTGGAAAATTTTACATAATTTTAATTAATATTTATTTTGTGTAGAATTATATTTAGTAATTATTTAATACAATTAAATTGAATATTTATTTAAGAAAATTGGTTGAATATTTATTTGATAAAATTGGTTGAATATTTATTTAAGAAAATTGATTAAAATATTTATTTAAATAGAAATGATGAAATATTTATTCAAAGAGCTGATTAAATTTATTTAATATAACTGATTAAATATATATTAAATAGAATTTGGCATTCAATATTTATTTAATGGAATTTCATGGAATTGCTTCAATATTTATTTTTATGGAATTGATTAAATATTTATTAAATATAATTTTTTCAACATTTATTTAATACGAATTTTTTTATTCGAACTTTAATTTAATAGAACTTTTCATTATGATTGCATTTTTATTGAACAGACTTTTCATTTAATATCAGAATTTTCATATTTAATATATACAGAAAGAAAAAAAATGTTAAGGAAACTTTTATTTAAAGAAACTTATTTTCAATTTATTATCAGAATTTTATGTTTCTAAAATGTTTCAAACGTTTCAAAATGAACGAAGATAAATTTTTACTTGTTTTAAATTATATTTTTTTATAAAAAAATCATTTTGTATATTAAAAAAATTAAATGTTTGTAAATTGTTTGTAAATTAAAGCAAAAGTTTAATTGTAATTATTTTTCTGTTTTTTTACAATAATGTTTAAAAAATTGCAGTAGAAAAAAATTTCGTTCATTTGAACGTTCAAAACGTTACAAAAATTCCGAATTTTCTTTTTTTATCGACGAAATAAATATAAAGAAACTTTTCCTTTTAGAAAACAATTTCTATAAAAATTATGCAGTTTTACTAAAATGTCTTTTACTCTTACTTGCGGTTTAAATTTTACTACATTTAAATTATTTATAATTTTTAAATCAAGTATAATTTTTATTAAATTAGTAATTTTTATTTCGAGTTCAGTAAAATTTATTTTGGAAATACAGTAAAAATTGCTCCAGAAATGGGAAGAAATTTTCGATTTTCTGTGTAGTAACATTAATAACTATTTAATTATTGTTAAATTTAATTATTTATTTCTATAACTACACCCAGAGAAATGGTATATTTGTCTCAGAACCAACTAGACTTTTTATTTGTTTGAAATAAATTTTATTTGGTTTAAATGAAATTTTATTTATCTCAAATATATGTTTTATTTGTGTCGAATAAAATTTTTATTTAAAAGAAATAAAAAGTCTAATTGGTTCTGAGACAAATATACGTTTATTTAACTCAAATAAAATATATTTGGTTTAAATAATATTTTTCTCTGGGTGTATGAAATAATTACATAATAATATCGATCATAATAAAAATAATAAAATAACAATAGGTAAAAAATAATAATGATAACAATAATAATAATAATAATAATAAATAATCGCATTTTCGTTGGTCCAAAATTCGGCGCGAATTTTAAATTTAAACCAATCGCAATTTTTTTTTACAAATAATATAGGAGCGGACACAATTTATTTAAATTCTACCATTCAATTATTGTCTGATTTAAACAAACGTCAATTTTTTTTCAAAATATTAAAAATTAGCCATTAAAAGAAATCGGAAAAAAATTTTTGTTTGAAAATATTCGACAGTGTATAGAAATTCACTAAAATAATTAATTCTAACGAATAGAAAATTTAATAAAATTAACGAAAAAGTTAACATAAATATTAAGCATAATTCGCTCAGGTATTTACTCCAATTTTTTTTTCCCCAATGATCAATAAATGAAAATTTAACATTCCTTAGCAGCCTGGTTAGAATAAATATTGCATATAATTATTGATTAATATGTGATATAATTTTCGAATAATGTACAATTAGGAGAGAAAATATTTTGAGAGCTTAGTGGCAGGTTTATCGATTTGAGCTCGACATGCGTTCTTTCGTCGTAGGGGAAAACGAGTTGAAGAGTAAAGCAAAGGAGAGAAAGAGTGAGTGAGAGGGAGAGTACAGAGTGTATGAAGATTCGAGGGGGTGGGGCCCTCAGGTGCACCTCTTTCACGGCTCAGTGAGTCCGATCCTGGATCAAATCTGTTGCTAACCGAGCAACGACGACGCTCCACAAGCGCAAAGACGACCGCGTCGTGACGCCTCTACGCGCATCTAACAACTATAACTATGCATTATAATGTGACTTTTAATAGACACGGAATAGACTTATAGACACACGCTAGACGTCTCTTCGGTCAATCCTTGGCACGAGAGCTTGAATATGCGAGACAACTGCTGAATGAAATATTTTCATTGGCGAACACACCATTTGCGAGTGTGGCACCCCCTTTGGAATTAGAAAAAAGAAACAAAAAATTTCCACTCTTTCATTAAGATGATCCCTTTCTTTTTTTTCTTGCTTTTATTCACGAGAAATCCCAGATTTTTTTTTTTTCTTTAAAACTGGAGGAAAAGAAAAAAGAGTTCCTTCCACCCAACCCCCTTTGATTCTTCTTCTTCTTCTTCTTCTTTTGCGAGGGAGAGAATTATTGACACTCGAGAAATTACAAACTTCGAACCCTTTCTTCTTTATATCATAAATTTGGCAGATTGTCAACTTTTTTTGTTTGTATTTTCATTATAATTGATATTCGGTTAGAAATCAGTCGATTTAGGAGAGAAATTAATTTGTTTGGTACAAATGCAGTTTGGCATATGGTTTGGCTCAGGTGCTTAAGGCATGACATTTTCCACGAGTATAGTGGGTTCGTTTCCCGCTGCCGGAGAATTTTTTTTTATTTTTAGTAATAAAATTAAAATTCACTTTAAAGGAATTTCGTTTTCTATTTGTCCCTGTGGTTAGCGTTGACGCTCATCGTCAAAAAGTATTTTTTTGCGTCACTATTTAATCACTACTTTATTCACAAATAAAATGTCTAAAATTTCTTTCTTTCATCTAAGAAATTGAAAAAAAATCCAAGGCCCTTTTTTAATCAAAATCTTTGAAACGATTGTTTGATTCTATTGAACGAAAAAAAATAGTTTTCGACACTTAGCGTCGTCGCTAGCTTCAGAGACCTTTTCTATTATAGTCTCACCTATTATTATAAATTTTAGTTTTAGACAATATTATAAATTTATAATTTAAATTACTATTATTGTTCATAATTTAAAAGGTCCCCAAAGTTAGCGTCGACGCTAAGCTAAGTTTTCGACTCTAACTTCAGGGACCATTTATATTACAGTTCTGGCTATTATTATAAATTTTAATATTAGACTATTATAATTTAAATTATTATTAATGTGATCATTATTATATTGCTGTTGTTAATAATTTAAAAGGTCCCAGAAGTTAGCGTCGACGCTAAGCTAAGTTTTCGATGCTCAGATTCGACGCTAACTTCAGGGTCCTTTTCTACTATAGTTCTAACTATTATTATAAATTTTGGTATTAGACTATAATAATTTAAATTATTATTATTATTAATGTTATTATTATTGTTGTCGTTCATAATTTAAAAGGTCCCCGAAGTTAGCGTTGCTCTCTAAATTTGAATTAGTAAAGATGTTTACTAATTTGAATTAGTGACGGACTTTTTGCTTTTGAATTAGTAAAGTTTACTAATAAATTTAGTAGAAATGATTATTTATTAGTAAAATTGACTAATTCAAAAGCAAAAAGTCCGTCACTAATTCAAATTAGTAAACATTTTTACTAATTCAAATTTAGAGAGCGACACTAAGCGTGGAAAACAATTTTTTCGAAACTTTTAGTCTGAGATAGTGGCCTGGAAAATTTTTCCAACTCCCTAGGTAAATAAAAGATGTTAAATTAGTGACATTTTTATCGCTAAAAACCTAAAATCATAGCTTTCGACGCTAACTTCAGATTGACAATTTTAACCGTTATAAATTTGAGTAATTTTCCAAGATATTTTTTACCTTTTTTAATTTTAGTTTTTGATTTAAAATTTTTCACTTTTTGGCACACTATTTAAAGTACAACTGCGCTTTTGAATTACGATGAAAACACATTTCTTCCACTAATATAACGTCAATTTACGACGATGTAAAATTAACCGAAGTGCGTCGGCCTGTTGGATTGTTACCAAATAAATAATATTACGTCCAAGCATCGTATAGAATATTGGAGTTTTATTGATCTTCAGTTACGATCGCCATTGTTGAGATATACAATACTGTCGTCTCTCTTAAAATATATATTTCTCCGAGAGAAGAAAATATATAGGTCCAGTGTCAGAATAGTTTACATTTTTTATAAACATGTAGAAATTCTGAAAGTTCAGAGAATTGAAATTTAATAATAGCAAACGAGTTGGCTAACACTTTTGAATAAAAATTTATTAATTTAGTAAATGTTTTATTAAATAGAGCAAATTGTAAAATATTATTCGAATTTGAAATCTTTGAAAAAACGATTTGAATTTTTAGGTTAAAAAATGACACTAATCACACTAAAAAATCACTGAAAATTTTACTACGATATTCGAATGTAAAATCTTTGAAAATATTGTTTAATTGTTTAGGATTCGCAACAAAAAATGAATTTTCGATGCTCGCAGTCTACTCGGACTTGAAGGTCCTCTAAAATATCCATAATTAGCGTTGACGCTAACTGCAGATACGCAATAAAAGTTAGTAGAAATTATCAAAATTATCATTTTAGTGAAAATTACTTCAAAGATAGTAAAAATTTATTTCAAAAATTATAAATGTTAATGTGCAGAAACTTCAGACAGGCGTCTTTGAAGTTGTCATCGACATTTAGCGTCGACGCTAGTTTCAAAATTAATAGTTTGGAATTTTAAGGTTTTGAAATTTATTTTGAAATTATTACGTATAATTTGGAGTATGAAATATGAAAATTATATATTAAATAATATGGAAATAAACTAATATTAATTTTCGAAATAATACCAAATTAACATTGCAAAATTGAGCTTCGAGGAATATTATTGGTCACCATAGTATCAATCTAGTATAGACTGCATTGTAATTAATGTCTGTAACCTATATACTCGAAATTGTAAATTTTCAACATATATATATATATATCTTGCTGTTTCGTATACAAGGAAATCATTACTGCGCCTAAAATAGTACCATCATTAGTTTGAATCGTTTTTCTATATGAATTAATTACCAAATTTTTTAGCTATTGAATCCTAAATTATATAAATATTTAAAAACATCAAAGTTGTGACTTTTTTTAGAACTAATATTGAATCATAATTGTAATTAATTGGTAATTAAAAATATTAAGTACAACATTTTCATCCGAAATAAAAGCGTCGAAAATAATTTTCGACGCTAAAAGGAACTTTAGGTCCTTGAACTAATTTTCAAGTATAAAATTGTATGAATGAATTAAGTCCAGAACTAGACAATAGAATTTTGTCCCAAAAAAAGTGAAATATAACTCTAATATCGCGTTCAATTTTTTCTCTTCTGATTACACCGGAATATGCGAAATAATACCAGACGATGATGACTTCCTGGCGTTAAAACCTGTCTAACGACTGAAAAAAAAACACGCACTCAACGACCAGCCTTATGGTTGAGGGAATTCACTGGGTGCTATATAAAAGTCTAATCTTCTCTCTACCGTATCCGATTTTTTCATTTATATATATATACATATATATATATATAGTGTGCTTTTTTATTTTTTTAAGGTATTCATGACAAAACATTCCAGATATATCCTTTCCTTTCGTTTTAAATCCATTAAAGAGGTAGACATTTTTTTCCTGACTTCAATTTTTTATTTTTTTTCTTTCTTATCTAATATAACGCTGAAATTGTAAAAATGAGTAAAAACAATTAAACTAAATAAACAAGTTTTCTATTAAAAATTAGCGAAAATTTTAACTTTGGTTTCGCCGAAGGAAAAAACTTGTTGATCTTTAGCGTCGAGGCTAAGCATCAAAAAGGTTTTTCTTCTCACTCTTAACTTAAAAGTATCAAATTGTAACGAATTGATACCAAAAATTCAGGTCAAATAAAAAATTAATCCAAATTTTTGACATTAATTTGATCTACTTTAGTATCAATTTCACAATTTCAAGAAAACTGTGTTTAGGTGAAGTTAGCTTTCCTTAATTCTTAACAATTTAATATTTTTACTAAATTTTCAAAAGGCTAATGTTTCTATCTTTACTTAATCAGCAATTTTTTTTTTTAATATAAATTTTTGCACCTCTTGAATATATCGATTTTTTTAATATTAATAGACGAACAAATCGATTATTATAGAGAGAGAAGAGTTTCTTTTTAAAAATGGGTGAAATATTTTTATTTAAAAATAGATATGGTATAAAAAGAATCTATAGTAATAATACTAATACTAATAGTTATAATATTAGTTGTGTTATATTTATAATATTAGTTGTATTATATTTATGATATTAGTAATAATATTAATAATAATCATAATAATAATAATAATAATAATAATAATAATAATAATAATAATAATAATAATAATAATATTGCGAATATGTGGAATTATGTAGGCATATTTCTTCAGCACCTTGTTACTTGAGAAAAAGGAAGTTCCAGTTCCCACAATATGTGAATAGGGTTATAAGTGAAGTTGAATGTTTTGTTCAGACAGATGGAGAATTATTTTCTATACACATACAATTTTCACCGTTTGTTCTCATGTGTAAGGACACGAAATTTGTTTTAAACTACATATTTAATTGTACAAAATACAAAATGTTGTTTTAAAAGGAAAATCTTGTGACCCTAACACTGGAAATTTGAATCATTTTAAAATTCCACTTCAAGTGAAGTAGCAGTACGATGGAACATAGATGATAGTGCTTTAAGAAATTTTCCAGTAAGATTCAAATTTTAGTCGCATTTCTTAAAAGGAGTAAATTAATATCATATTGAATACCAAATCGATATCAAAAATTTTGATCAAATCATAAGTTGATACCAAAAATTTGCATCAATTTATGATTTGTTCTCCATATTTTTAGTGTCAACTCGTTGCTATTTGAGACTTTTAAAAGATGTAGTGCAATGTTTAATTGAAATTTATATAGAAAACTGGAAATATTTATGCAAGGATTAATGGATTTTAATAAACTTGTTAAACTATAAAAATAAGAATTAATTCCCAATGTCTTTGATAGAAAGAGAAAGATTTATTGATAAGATTCAGAATTTTGAGTCAGTTAGCTTTTAGTTAACATTTAGCATTTAGTTAATAGTTAATAGTCATTAGTCAGTATTTAAAATTGATAAAAATAATTTTGTAAAAATGTTCAGTTGGCTCGAGATTTAGACTAAATATTCTTTTTGTCATAGGAGAGAATACCGATCTAATTAAAAATAAGAATAATGTATAGATATTTCTAAAGCAAAATAGGGTAAAAAGTGCGTAAATTGTTTCTTTTGGAGGGGAACTTCAAAAAATTGTTATTATCTTGCTAAAAGTATTTTTTTTTTTTTTTGAATGCTGTATAGGAATATTTATCTTGTAGAAAAAGGAACCTTTTGTCGCATTAGTCGCTTGCTGCAAGCAGGTTTCCTCTTTCGAGATGATTTATTATTCTCCTGCGACGTGCATAAGCTATTGTGTTCTTCCTTTCATCATTTCCTACGTTTATCCTAAACAAAAGCAGCGATTTTGAGACGTGTGATACATCTTCCAGATCTTTTGATCCAAAGTCATTTTCCTCCAAATCAGATTTTCATTTACAGTATACATAGAACTTTGCGCGCGACATTTAATACACTGATGTAAATACAAATATATTTGTCGCATTTGTAAACAGAATAAGTATCTTTTCAAAAATTTATGTTCTTTCGTTGGAAAAGAAGTTGAAAAAAGATGTTATTTTCATTGATGATAAATATATATAAAATCTGACAAACTCTTCTTTAATTCTTCTTTTCTTTGCCATCCTCAGCTGCTAGTTCCACACTTGATTGGAATCTATACACGTTTCGATAATTAGAACACAGTGTTTTTGAAAGTATCAAATTAATACGAAAGTGTTTCAAATTGATACGAATTTGTATCAGATTCCGATCTGATCCACATTTTTGATTTCGTTGCAATTTGATGCTTTCAAGTTAATAGTGATTTAGGCTTCGTAATTGAAAACCTTATGCTTTCGAACTAATTCCAATTAAAACTAATACTGATTATTGAAAGTGGTAATAATAAACTTCATAAATTAAAAGTTTCATATGATTTTTTATTTGTAAGATCAAGATTTAGATGTAGTTGTAGATTTTCTATATTATTAAGTTTGCGGCAGCGACGCCGTTTACACGTCCGTTCACTCACAAGTCAACTGACCAAGTCCTTGTAGATTTTCTATAGACTTTGATAGATTTTCTGAATAAAGTACATATATCAAATATAATATAGTGTTAAAAATCAGATTTGTGGAAAGTGGTATATACATAAACGAAAACGAATTGTGTTAGAAAGAGAGAATGAAACGCAGAGTTGCGCACATGATCCAACATCGACCAATAGCCAAGCAACTCATTCAACAACGTCTCAGTGTCAGGAGCGTAATAGCCGGGTTGCCTACTTTCAATAGAATACGAATTCAAATAGACAGTTGCATTACTATAATATTATTGTGTGTGATATTGCAATTCGAGGTCTTTAGCACAGTCTATTGTCTAGCTCGTAATTAGACTCACTTCACTGACTTCGCCTCACCTTCTAAAGCGACATGACGAATAAAATACATTTACTATTCACCACTTTACTTATATACACACTTATATGTATATGTATGCCCCCCGGTCTCTCTATTCTATCCTCAATATTCGTGTAGGAGTCATTTATAGATATTCAATCGACGTTTATTCTTACACAGCTGGCATACTAAATCAGCGCAAAGAATGAGACACACGTTAATATATTGTACTTACACTCACTATCTCTATATATGTAATAAAACAATTCTCCTTGTTTCAATTTCGCAGTCATATGTATGTTTCGAAACAAATTTTTTTTTTCATTCAGATTATGATTTTAGAGAATTATTGTGATTTGTGATTTTTTTTAGGGTATTGTTGAGAATTTGCAACGAAGAAAAAGAGATCCGTGAAGTTAGCGTCGAAAAAAAGGTTTTTCTGTGCAATCAAAAGGATTGAAATTGTTTTAAATTGTTGATCGTGGGTTTTAGTTTTAAATTCTGGTCTGAATTTTAATATCGTACAGAAATGAAAACAGTGACAAAAAACAGTAATTATACTTTAATTCCCAAAAACCCTAATAGTTTTCGGCACTTAGCGTCGATGCCAACTTGAGAAACCTGACTGAAGTTGCTGCACATAAATATTTATCATTTCCCGAATAAATCTTTATCATCCCTCAAGTAATTTTTACAAAAAAAGATAATTTTGATAATTTCTACTAACGTCTATTGGGTCTCTGCAGTTAGCATCAAACCTAATTTTGGATATTTTAGGTCCTTGAGGTCAGAGCCTACTCTGAGCTTCGAAAACTCTTTTCTTTCTGCGAATTCAAAACAATTAAACAATTTTTTCGAAGATTTTAAGTTCGAATACAGCATTGCTCACAATTGCCGAATGAATATCCAAATCTAATTTTGAAAATATTTACATTTACATAAACTATTTATTATGCAATAATAATATTTGTTTGCGAAATTCTCACACACTGCATAGCAATATAGTAGTTGAATAATTAAATTCTCCGTTTTTTACATCATAGAAATTTGAATGCTATAAAAATATTTAAGCAATGCAATAAGATACCTTTTTTAAATTTCTACACTCGCATTTGTTTATGGTTAATAGGGTTTTTTTTCCATCAAAAAAAAAAAAATATTCTGTTTAGAAATCTGATAAATTCAACAACACTTTACGCGGTATGGATAATATGTTAAAACTGGAAGCGTGGGTGTTAAATGAGAAATTAATTATAATTATATACAATGTAAGGAGGGGAAAAATATATGAAACTGATACGACCCACAATTGACTATATGTACATTATAAATGAAGCAGAATCTCGAAATGGAACAATATATTATTTACAAATTAAATTGATTTTGTTACTTTTAACTTGAAAATTATTTTCTTTTTTTTTTAATTTTTGTTGAGACTTTGATTTTAAAATATTTAATTCCGGAAGATTTCAATTTCACTTTAAGGAATTTAGAGAGTATGGTTAGGTTTTTAGTATATAAAGTTTCATTAACATATTTTTTTCTCCTTATGCTTTTAATGTATGCCATTGAAAGATTGTAATGTTTAATTATCAGTTTCGACCATTCTCTTTTTCTTTTATCGTTTGGATGTTAAGTTTCCATTCAGAATCGTTTTGCACCGGTGTATTTTTCCGACTGGTATAGACTTCTTTTATATAGCTGTGGTAGTGTACGAAGTTTTTATAACAAGTAGTCTTTGTACTTTAAGTATTATTAGTCAGTGGTTTTAAACATGATTTTAATGCACTTGTATATATCGGAGTTGAAGAAAATTTATTGATTGTACTTTTTGAGTATTAAGTATAATTTGTGATAAGTTGGTGCACCAAAGGCTAATGCATATAATAAAAGAAAGAGCCAGCGTTTTCATTGAAGTATTTGCGTGCACGAGTGTGTGTCATTGCTCGAGTTGTACACTATTACTGATCACCAAGATTTTCCATGAGTCACCCGTTTGTAAACTATAGTACACTAAGCAATCGTATAAACCAAACTCCTTTCTCCACATAGGAAGTAACAGGTTTTATTGAGTACGTTTTTTCCTAACATCTTTCTTTATCTTTCGTTTTTATACCGCATCACTTTTTTTTACGTTGCATAACACACTTTTCTTTGTTTTGTATATAGTATTTACTATTTAGAATTGTAATTTCTGAAAATAATGAATAGATAATCTTTTCTTCTGTATAGAGAAATATTACAAATTGTGTTTATAGCATTGGGCGGGGAAGGTATAAAGTACAAGGGGGAAAAATTAATTATTGACCCTTCATCAGGTGGTGAATTTCTCTGCAGGAAGTCAGTGATCTTAAAACTCTTGTTAAAGCTTTTGCTTCTAATGAATGACCACTTTCGTTACGCGGTTGTAGAAGCCCTCCCCTTAGCAACAAGACTATAGCATGTTCCAGAAGTCGAGAATTCATAGGTACCAGAGGCGTTTTCTCGATTGGTTGCTAGCTATATAGGCTTTACTCTTTACAAAGAACAGTGCGCTCGTCAGATGGCACAGAAAAGTACTCTTTTCTATACGCAAGTACTCGCTAGGGGTGGTGCGTTATTCCCAGTTTTTCCCGTGTAAAGAGAAAAGATGAAAGAGAATCTCCAAAAATTTCTTTTAATATATAAAAAGTAGTGCTAGAACTTTTAATTAGTTTCCTAATTGGTTGAAAATCTTGATGCATCCACAACTAATAAGGTTCTTCCTTAATTTATTTAATTGTTAATTTTGGTTCTTTAAAAATTAACTGTTGGTCCAAACGAATTAAGAATCAATTTTGGTATGCTTATTGTTCTGCTCTCTGATTAAATGTTGGTTCTTCTATTTAGAATCACACTACACCCAGAGAAAAAAGTTATTTATTTTAACTAAAAGTGTATATTTAAGAAAAATTTATTTGTTGCAAATAAATATTTTATTTAAAATAAATAAACTAATATTTATTTCAAATAAATGCACTAATTAATCTAAAATAAAGAAATATATTTGCAATTTATGAAATAGTATATTTGTAGCAAATAAAAAATATATTTGATTCAAATAAATGTTTGTTTGACTTATAAGTAGACGCCTGCGCATATTGCATTGCTATAGTAAAACAATAAGATGTTTTGCTTTTAACAGTTTAACGCGTACAATTATAAGAGGTTTATTCATCATGAATAGTTAACAAATTTAATTGATTTAAGTACAGAATTTTTCTTTTTAAGTGAAAATTTTAATTAGTACAAAGTAACAGATTTGTATGTGATTTCATTTACATTTTAGTGTCTTATTTGAGATTTTGTGAGAAAAATGTGACAGTGGACTTTTACATATGAAGTGAAAAAGTAAAGTAAAATGACTAACAATAAAAAAACCTGACTTTATTTAACAAATATTCTTATAAAAATAAACATTTATTTTAATGAATATTAAAAGTTCCATTAGTGATTGTGATTGTTAAATTTATTTGAAGGTTATAAGTGAATTTTAATATTTTAGAATGCTTACAGGATTTATTAAAATGAAAAGTGTTTTTTATTTGTTCTAAATATAAAATATATTTAAAGAAAATATAAAATTTTTTTCATTTAAATAAAAATGGATATTTAAACGAAATATATTAATTCAAATAAAAAATATTATTTGAGCTAAATAAAAGTTTAGTTGGTTCTGTGACAAATATCCTTTTTTATTTGTTTGAAATAAATTTTATTTAATTCAAATAAATCATTTCTCTAGGTGTACATGCTGTATTTTGTTGTTTACTGCTAAAATTTTGAATCTTCTATTAAGAATAAAAATATGGGTGCAGCTATTTTGTTCTTTGCTGCTAAAATTTTGGTTCTTCCATTAAAAATCAAACTATGTATGCTGTACTTTATTGATTACTTTTATTTTCTGCTCTTTTCTGCTTAAAAACAATTTCAGAAATTTTTTTACACTTCAGATTTCAAAAGGATTTTGCAGAACATGTATAACAATTTTCTTTCTATTATTGTAGATTATTCGTAGAATCCAAGTAATAAGAGATGTATTTAAATCCACAACATAAACTGATAAGAACGACAGATACGAAAATAATTATTTCGTGGGATATTAGTTTTCTGTTGAGATAAGTAGATCGAAGACTAGAGTTACAGATTTTAAAAAAGATTTCAGAATGACCTTTTTGGTTTTGCACATATCAGTTCATCATTAGTAGATAATAATTACAGCAGCATTAATTATAGCAACCGTAACAATTTTAATTTGTAATAATCAAATCTCGTCTTAGACTGACATTTTTTCCGATACGTATAGATCAATGCACTAATTGTCACTAATTGTTATGGATGCTAAATGCAGAATAATAAAAAAAAGTGTTATATAGATACAGAAACAAACGATCATTCATTATTTCCATATGCATATGAAAAGACATTTGGTCTTAAAGGGATATAAAAGCTTTTTTACTAGGTTCTTTAGGACTTATAGATATTCTTGGAAGAGTGTATAATATGTTCTTGAAAGAAGTTTACAGACATTATGGCATATATGAGTTGTTGAGGAGATATTTTATTTATGCGGCCCTGTTTGGGGTTTTGAAGTGTATAGCGTTAAGTATATAATGCACATAAATATATATGTATATGTATAAAGGACTTGTGTGTAAATAGGTGTGGCGTAGATATACGTTTTTGTAATACCTACATGCTAACATTGTGTATAGTATTTGAGAGAGGCGCTACTGTTACTTTAAACCATCATAATCGCGTATATGTCGTTCTCGAGACTAAGCATGATTGGAGGTCGAAAGCCTCGTGCTTGAATCACTATATATACATTGTGTATATTTGCATTTCATTTTGCATAACTATTTCAATGATTCATTTTCTATCTACTGAAGAGTAGTAATGCTACTTGTACAATTTCCTTAATACTCGTTATCTTTCTTCCTTTTTTTTAAATGCTTAAAACAATTATTCATTTCTCTTTAATAAAAACAAGTCTGATAGAGTATTTATTTTATGTTATAATCGTAAGTTCTCTCAATTTCAAGAATTTATATTAGCATCAATAAATTCTATTAGTAAAATTTTAGAAAATTTGTACTTTTTACAATGTAACACTACTTCTTGTCTGCATGCATAGGATGCATTTCAGGAAATTTTTGAATAGAGGTTGTTTCAGATGAGACTATTACAAATTAAGAAAGAGTCAGTTTTACAGGAAAACGCATTGATTTTGAGAATATAAATTTGTTTACCAAGAAAAGCATTTAAAATTATTTGACATAAATTAATTTTCGTCTCAAAGCAAGTCTACTGTCGTTCTTCATGTTTTATAAATCAGCTTATTTCCTTATTTGGCTGGTTGAACAATAAGGTCTTAAGTGTCGAGGCTTGTATGTACATCTTATTAAAAACCTGCATTTATAGACACTCATTTTGTTTTATTGTCACAATAATGTCAAATTACAAAAGGAATAGAATTCTTTCAGTTTTATCATAATACGAAAAATTGTCTTTTATTACTTATTTGTTTTAGTTTTGATTTTTGTTTAATAATTCCAATGTTATAGATAAATACTTTTTCTCTAGAAATGCTGCTTAGCAAATAATTATAATCGTTTGCAAAATTATGCTGATTTATGTACAATCTTTGGGGTAAAAACAACTCTTATTGCATTAATTAGAATCACATTCGTAACTCTAGACTTGGAGCAAATATGTATGTAATATTCATATCCTGAGGTCTATTTTCAACTGTAATTCGGTGAGACTTGATGAGCTAAATCTGATTATATTTTCTCATATTATCAGAATTATTATTATTCCCAAAGAAAATTAACTCTTTTTGTAAAAGATTCCTGACATGTAAAATATTCTATAATGACTTTCAATAATTGAATAATTGTATTTCTTATTAAGGCATCAAAAATATGAATCAGTTTAGATATTGATTCGCAGTTTTTATTGATACCAAAAAAGATTCATCTAATATTAAAAAGAAATCTGATAATAGATATGGTTATACAAAAAAAGGACATTAGATTTGTAAGCGCCAAAAAATTTCCAAACGAGAGAAAATATAAAATGTCAACCATCGTATTAATTAATATCTCTTGATAATTAATTTACTATAAAATTGATATATTTCCAATAAAAAGAATGTTAAAATTACCCAAATTTTTAATGAACGATTTTTAATTTATTTCATATATATAAATAAATGGCGAGAATTATATTCTTTGCCTCAGCCACAAATTGGATAAGATTGGATTAAAATATCAGCGACGACAGCATAATAAGGATTATTATACGTGTATAGTATTAGAACATTTGACGCAGACTTTTTGAAAGAGAGCTTGCCTTGATAACATCCGACAGTGTATTCGTTAACTTGCCAGATTAAACACGTTTAGACGCGTTTCGTGATCTCGTATAACTTTATAAATTTTATATTTAGGAATGACTCTTTTTCTCTCTCTCTCGTTCTCTCTTAATTAAAAGCTCATTTAATTTAATAAAAAATTTATTTAAATCTTAACTTTTGTGGTGCAGGGAAAAAAGATTATAGCATATGTATAACCTTGTTAATTGCTAATGAGCAATTATCTACTTCTTTAACTGAGAATTAAGACTTAAAATACTTTAATAGATTTAATTGTCCCTGAGTTATTCATTTACTCCTCTATACAATTTCAATCGGATAATTTAAATTTTTAATAGTATGTAAGTAACAGAACTTGTTATAGGAAAATAAAGACAAGATTTAATAGACATTTAGGTAAATAAATACATTTTGTGTTGAATATAGTTGAAAACGATATAATGCAGAAATTACACATATGACTTCGAAATACTTATTATTTATGTTTTTATCGTAGTAATCATAGAGTATAATGTTGATTACTATAATAGACATAGAGAGATTCTGAGTTAACCTACTAATTATAAAATTGCTGCAATCTTTTAAATTGTTTTGTTTATTAATTGCTCATAACACTTATGATGGAACAATCATTTTTTCGCTATTGTTCTCTGAATTATTGTATGATCGTCATGTTGGGTTTATTTATTATTTTTTTTTTTTTTGAAGGTTAAGAAGGCTTTCTTCAAAAATAATTTCATTTAATTGGAGTGAAATTTATTTTAGAGATCTTTCTGCATCTTTCTACAAGGTCAAACTACAATTTTCTTTAAACAACTTGCGGTTTCAGGAGAGGAAGGTCATTCGAAACTTAAGCAAGTGTACGCCGGTAGGATGATTCTTGTGAGTGCATGAGAAACGTGATTATTATGGTGACCCATAAGAGTAAAAGAAATGGAGAATTTTTTCTTCTTTTACTTTGTGAGTTACCATAGTAACACGCAAGGGTGTATTGGCCTATTGGTTGATCTATCACGCATGCGCAGACTATTTTTTTTGCCTGGGGGGTGGGGGAAATTTTTGCGTAGAAAGGTTATAATTGGATTCTGGGATGCGCAGTGAGATTTGTTTATTTTTTATTGCGCAGTGGGTAGACTGTGTAGTCCTCCTAATAACTTGTTGAAAAATCAAACAGTTTGCGAGAATTTTATCGTGAATTTCGCTCCTACTTAAAGGAGGGAATAAAATATGATATGGAACCTGACCTAGGTTTGTCGAATGACTAGTTTAATTTTAAATATCTAGAATTTTTCGTGTGTGGAGTATTGGTTATTGTCTTTTTTATCATGCTCCAACATGGTCAGGTTATTCTATTTTCAGAGATATTTCTCTTAAATCTTTGGTTGGATGTCTGGTATGGGAAGAAGTGTGGCAGCCTGGGGCCAAAACTGAGGCAAGCCGTTCCTGAGACTAGGCTATTCTTCTCCTGGTTGTATGTTTGGCTGAGCTTGGCTGGCTATATGCGTAGGTGTTGGAGGGTCCGGCAGAGTGAGGGATCCCCTCTCTCCTTGTTGGTGTGTGAATTCCACGGTTCTTTCGTTCGTACGTAGTGCGGTGATGTCGTAGTTGCGCGCGCCGCTTAGCATAGTGTGCGCCTGAAAGGAACTCTGTGTGCGCACTCCTTCAATCCAGTGTGGATTGGATTGGAGTAGTCAAGTCAGTTCACTTGAGCAATTCAGCAAGTAACTATATACGCTGATATACGTGTACGTGTGTGATGTGTGGTCCCCAGGAGTGTGCGGAGCGGGGAAGATGTCAATAATTTGGAACTACGATGGCTCGCGTTTACGCACGGTAATTGCTCAAATCGATCTTATTTACTTATCGTTAGATTCCTCATTAGTTCATAAAGAATCAGTGACAAAACAATTGGCAATCGCGAGAGGTGCTTTATGAAAACGAACGCCGTCACGATCCGGGATTCGGCTTAGTTTACTGTGTTTATTTACCCATGACCCGGGAGAGGGTAAAGCAACCACAATATCAGTATGGTGCAGTGAAAACTACGTGAGTGTGTGTGTCACTTGGTGCGTATCAAACTCTTCCTCTCTATGTCTCTTGCTCTTTTTTTACAGCTTTTAATGTGAGCCTCCTTCCTCTGTCACCATACAGTTGCATTTGTGTATGTGTCCAACATGTAGGAGGACACCTATCAGCGATATTTGTGTGTAATTTTATTTGTACGGATATGTTACACATATGTACTGCAAACTTACGCTGCCGTATGCATACTCGTACCACATGTACGTACCAACACTTGTACGCCCCTCGCATATGTGTCATTTGCATAAACACATTGAAACATTCATACAGAAATATCGCTCATGTACATATCGGAGGTGGAATGAGTTTGCGAGTCGGTAGGACCGAAGTATGCAGTTTGGTCGTGCTGTACGAGCATTTATTACTACCTGGCCTAGGAGGTTCACTATACCGCCTATCGCCTCTTGTCTATTTATACAGCGACCATACGCGAGTACTACTCTCTCACTCTCTTCCTATCTTCCCCTTCTAATACTCGCTACTCCTCTGTTCCCCTTTACCCTCTTACGCTTCACCGTCTCTCTGCTCGTCTTCTCCTGCCCCTCGATCCCTCCGTCACTTCCCTCCAACACATATACAAACACATTCTTTTTCTTTCACTCACACACGTAGCGCATTCTCTCTTTCTCACACTATTCCTTTACTCTCATTCTCGCTCTTCTTCCCGAACCCTACCCTTTCTTTTCTCTCCCTTTCCCTCTCACTCTCCAACAAAACTCCTCTCTCCTCGCCTCGTGACGACATCCGCAAACGAGTCGAGCCGAACCTCCGTGAGTCGTACACCCTCGTACCCGTACGTTAGTACGTACACGCGGAATGCGCCGTCAGGAATCCTCTCACAATGGATTTATTGTGTTAGTGAGAGAGAAGTAGCTGCTGCAACTTCGGTGAGTGCACTCAGCCATTATGGAATTTCGGTATACAAGAGACACTGAATCTCATCCGAAAAAAGAAAGAGGAGAAAAAAAAACGAACAATCTTTGTGGAATTTTTTTGATATCATATTTTTGTGAGTAGTGGTCATTTGAGACGAGAAGAAAAAGATTCCTGAGTATTGAGCCAGATTTTCAAGAGCTCTTCTTTCTCCTCGTCTCCAGGGGTTCGACGCCAAAGTTGTCGTCAACCGCGATGCAGGAGGTTTCGTGTCCGCGCACATTTTCCCCACTTCCGCACTTGATATTTCCCACCCTCATTCTCTCAGTGCTCCTTGATTCCACCACCACCACTACCACCCCCTTTTTTAGTGTCTGTGAAACACACCCCTATATGTATGTAACACACATAGGGGAACCATTACTCGTGTTCATGCACCGACGCGAGAGACCCGATACCACCGCCCTGGCAAAACTTTACTCAATGGATACGACTTAGATAGCATAAAGTCGTTCAACAACCACGTGACACTCGTGTTACCTCTGTCCCTTATAGCCCTCATCGACACTCAGAAAAACTAGCTGAAATCCAATAGCCGACATGTTGTTGGGGGTGCGAGGAGGGAAATAGTGAATCTTTAGGAGTGCTATCAATACTTGACGAAAGAAGACTGTATTGATTTTAATGAATATGATACAGGAGCAACTTCATTCTGATGTATAATGAAAAGCCACCCTGTGTTGTACTATTCCCCCTTGTCTTATTCGGTCATCTATTACGTGGACCCAATTAGTTTTCTCTCATGCATACTTTATGTTTATGAATATATTACCACAATTAATTGTTTATACAGTTGATTATTATTCAAGCAGGACTAGAAAGATCATTATTCAACCAGAAGTGGTATTGTTCTCTTCATTTCAAGGAGAGAAAAATGTTGTTTGGTTTAATAATAATAATAGTATCGGTATAATCATTCTTAGTGCTACAAATACGGATTAAAGATTGTGTCAAGTGCAATATACAGATTGTACAGAATAACACCAAGATTGTACGGAATAACATCTAGTTTGTAATAACTTCTAGATTGTAATAACTTCTAGATTGTAATAACTTCTAGATTGTAATAGATGCATTAGCATCTAAGAAGAAGTTATTAAATTTCTAGATTGTAATAACCTCTGTATTATGCGGAGTAGTATACTATTGTATGCATCCCATTTTTGATGTTATCGACTATAACAATAGTGTGCATCATCTTTTTACTATCCATTTTTCTAAAGTGTTGAATTAGCGCTTGTAGCTTAATTAGCCTGCATTTGCAGATTAATTAGTGATTGTAACACAATTAGTCTGTATTCTTCAGATGAATTAGCGAGTGTAACTCAATTAGCCTGATGTATTAACAGATGAATTAGTGAAATTTTATCGATATGGCATTGATTCATCATCAGCGTATTCAAGTTGTTTCGAATCAGTATTAACCCTCCATCTGACACTCGGGTCCAGAACAGATCCTTACGGTTTTAATATTTATTTAAATTTTATATAGATTAGGAAAACTAGGAACTTGTGCTCTAAGGTATAGTTTTATAAACATTACATACCTAACAATTTAGTGCTAAATTTTTGCTAAAGTTTTGCTAAAACACTATAAGAAAATAATAGTCAAAAAAGTCTATACCTAAAATTTGAGATATAAGGTAGAAAACTATATCTTTTGATTAACAACAGAACATGTGTCAAACGGAGGGTTAATCACCAAAAGTAATACTGATATTAATAATAATATTCTTAGTGCTTTAGTTATTATTATCGGCATTAATCACTCAAATCAATACAAATAATAGTATTAGTATTAATGAGGGTAATTGTTAATATTAGCACTAATAAGAGTGATTAATATAAGTACTAATAAGAGTGTTCAATACTACTACTAATAAGACTGATAATACCGGAAATCTGATTCCTTTCTGTAAGATGCTATCGAGTGCTTTACAATTTCATCTCTATAAATACTATGTCGTCATCGAAAAAAGTTGATTTTATTTACAAACTATAATTGGTACCTAAGATTCTTAACTATAAAGAGAAGCGGAATTTATAGTGCTTGAGTTTTGAATAACAACAGAGAAATTTCTCTCTCACTAACGTTGTTCCCACTCCAGCACTTATTTTCCACTTTTCACGTTTTACAATCTTTTAGTCAGTTCCAAGTCGATCATATTCATTTGTGATTAGCTCACAAATTCAGTTTTCAATAAAATTTTTTATAAAATTCCACTAAATGAAGTTGTGTCGTAAAATTCCATTCACTGGAAATGCAGACTAATGAGTTTTAGGTTACGGAATGCGTTCTCAACTTTTCGTTAAATTCAACTCATTTATGAAATGGATAAGATGTTAACTAGTTCAACTCATTTCGGTAATGGATAAGATGAACTAGTTAATACCAGTGGGTACTATCCATCAAACTACTATACCAAACATCCAGAATGGTACAATTTTTGTGTTAGTTGAAACTAATTTTTATTATTTAAACAATTTTCTGCAGATGTTACTCCGTACAATTTCTAAACTGTACTTGATCTCAAGATTTATTAAAAAATCTATATTTTTAATCCGCGTTTGTAAGAGTATAATGCTACTTCTGTTAATTTCTCCATTATTTATGAAAACCAAATGGAAAACCAACACTATATAAAATTAACAAGTTTCGTATTATGCTTATGCGAAGGGAAATATTAATTTTAGAAAGGAACTACTCAGTTGAACACAATACATTGTCTCTTTGTTTTGGCATTTTCAATTTTAATGAAATTGAAACATAATTAATTAGAGATTAAATAATTTTAATTAATTTGTCAGTGATATTCAATTGTAATATTAAATATTTTATAAACTCAGAATTCACAGACAAGAAGTCTGTTTGAGTTTAGCATCAAGAAATATTGATTTGGAATTATTTTTAGTTGTGCAATTTTAAACGTCTGTCTGATATGTTCTCTCTTGAAAATTGGAATAATTTGTAATCATTTATTACTCGTTTATTTTACTCGTCTTTTTTATATTTTATTAAATAAACCAAAGAGTCTACTGTTTATCGTATAAAAGAATTTATTGTTTAAACTCTTTGAAAGTGTGTAAAAACTATTTTTAATACTGTCGCAAGTGAAAGACATTTCTCGATAAGAGAATATATAAAAGTAGCATAACTTTATCACATATACTGAAATATTAAATTTATTTATGACTAGGATTAAAATTTAAAAAATTTCAATTTTATCAAATATAAAATTTAATAATATTAGACATCTGTAGATATTAAAATTATATACATTTTTCTGTGTTATTTTTTCCATTTTTCGTATTATTTTTTCTTTTCTCTTTCTTATTTTTGTAGTGTCTTTCTCTATAGTTTAAACATTGAGTACAATAAGTAGACAAATTTTCCTCTATTTAATAAAAAATGTAGTAAATATTTGTCATAATTTTTGGTACACATACATTTTCTAAAATAAACTACAAATAATATAAAAGAAAACTTCGTTTATATTTGACTGTGAACTATTTTCTTTTTAAATGGAAAAATAAATTATCAACTAATAATAAAAGGCTTAATCAATTACTATACGATTCAGTTTGTTTATTTAGAGAATATATTCAGGTGTATAAACAGTTTGCGACATTATTTTAATCGACTTAAAAAAAAGTTTTGTTCTTATGGACGTTCATATATTAGCTTTAATACACAAGGATATACATACTAACATCTATAACTATTGATTTATTCTTGAAGTGATTAACTCTTCCCACACAGGGTTATAATCACTGATAACTTCACTGATTAAGTTTTCTTTTTAATTTATTCAGTGAGTCTTTTTTTTATAATAAAATGAAATTCATTTTGAATATCAAATTTTTTTTTTAAATGATTAAGTTTTAATTTAATGTTAAATTATTATTATTATTATTATTATTATTATTATTATTATTATTATTATTATTATTATTATTATTTACGTAATTTTATTTTTATCATTATTATTGCTATTAATTTAGATTGTTTCCGGTTTTTTGTACTATTATTTAATGTTAATTAATTAATGTATTATTTGTTGTGAGGGATTTTAAAATTTTTTATTTCACATCCTAATTACTTATAGGGAAAAAAGCAGAATTAGTATATAAATAATTCAGATAATTATTGTCATTATGAAAATAAGTAACATATTTTTGTTGGGAGAATAAAAAATAAATATTAGATTAATAATCACTTCTATGTCATTGTCTTCGAGTGAAAATAATTGCATAGGAAGCGAAATAAAATACTTAACACTTTAATGTATATGTATTATATATAGAAAAATTGTACAATCGTGCATTATATGCAGAGTTACAGTAATCAAAACGCGAACACGTGTCTTTCTAACATTGATATATAAATAATTATAAATTTATTTCTTCTTATAAAAAAATAATTATATTTATTCAATTTTAATCACTAATTTGAAAATATATTTTATTTCTTGTTTCAAATTAAATTAATTATTTTGTCAGTATTTTTCGTTATTTAGAAAAAGGTAAAATATACTAAATTAATTAATAATTAAAAAAATATTAATAACAATTAAAAAAAATAATATTATTATTAATAATAATAATAATAATTATTATTATTATTATTATTATTATTATTATTATTATTATTATTATTATTATTATTATTATTATTATTATTATTATTATTATTGGCAATAGTAGTAATAATACTAATTATAATAATAATGAACATGCAAATTTCTTATTCGTGATTTGAGACTTATTCAGAAAAATTATAAAAAGTGGATTATCAATGAAAAAAGGAACATCTGTTTTTAAATTGAATTTATAGTATACACAAAATGATCTTTTATGCTCAATAATTATAGGAAAGAGATAAAAAAAATCAATCCATAACTATACAGTTTAAAATGTGTATAATCTTATCTATGTACCAAGTAAATTTCAAGCAAAAAAATTTTTCGAATAATTTTCGTATTCCTAAAACTGAATTATATATATTGAATAACAAATTTTATCACGTGAACTACTAATTTGCAATATATATTGATAGTGAATTGATAGCTTTTTTTTCTCGTGCATTTTTTCTATATCACGCCAGACAGTTTGGTTCCACGACTGGAAAATAATTTATTCGTTTCAAATTATCGATTATATTTAATTTATTTTCATATAATAATTGCGTATATTCGATAGCGAAATAAATATTTAATCCGAAAAAAAATGCTTCTTTTTCACAAAAACCGAAAAGAAACCATTTTCTTTTAGAAAAGCGCCCTGCGGAATAATTTAGGAAATTTATAATTTCTTATAGGTGAAAATTAGCGTCGACACTTAGCGTTGGGATTTATAGAAAATCACTATGAGTGATTTTCTAGAAATCACAACGCTAAGTGTCGACGCTAATTTTAAGAAGTTAGAAAAATTGAATTGAAAAATTCAGTTCAGAATTTTAGGGATTACGATAAAATTTAATTTGTTTCATGGAAAATGAAATCAAATGTTTATGATATAATATAATTGATGGTGAGAAAGTGACATTAGAAGAATATAAAGAAAAGAAAAGAAAAAAAAAATTATAAAGCAAGGTCACGAACTTAAAAAAGAAGATGGCCACCAAGACACACTAGACATTTATTCGAAGCACGTCTGTCGCTATCGGACCATCTTCTCACTATCAGGGACGATTCAGACAGTTGAACGAGAGAGGCATGATGAATTCATAAATTATACAGCTTTGTTGCAATTCGCAACTGACTTTATAAATATAAACGAGATCGCTTGTAAGGCGATACAATTCTCCCTCTCTCTGTCTCTCTCTCTCTTTCTTTCAAACATCAGGACTATTTAAATTTTCTTCATTATAACGCAATACTTTATCAGTTTCTTTTATAATCTCAGATTCAACGACTACCTACATTTTTTTCTTGCTTAAATATATACACACACAACTGATGCAATAATTCAATTTCTCTAAATTAAATATTCCCCTGATTAAATAAAATCATGAAATGTAATGTATAATTAAATTTGCATAATTAAAGAGAAGTTCGATAAACTCTGGATTTTTTTTTATATAAATAAAACTATAAATTGAATTATAATCTAATTAATAATTAGAGTAATAATAATTCGTTGTTCGATATATTGAAATAAGTTTTTTTTTTTAGTTTTTATTTGAAAATTGATTCTTTCATTATTGTATTAGGCGATAAGTTTGGAAAATTAATGAACTGAAAAAAAGTTGTTAAAAAATTTAAGAGATGAACTTCTCCGGTTTTTATCAACTTACATTTTTAGTTAACTGATAAATTAATTGTTTGATGCTTAATAATTTCTATCTTTGAAAATATAAAATGAGAACAAAATTAGAAAAAATGATTAAAATTTTTTAAAAAAATTAATAATTTTGAAAATTTTATGAAAATGTTTGAAAAAATGTTATTTTAATGCAAAAGAATGAACAGAAGTTTTTTTTTAATAAAATATTTAATAACTCTTTACTCTCTAAATTTGAATTATAGTAAAAATGATTATTATTTTTAAAAGATTTCAGTAAATTTAAAATATTATTTTTTAAAAAATTTTACCAAATTTTTGGACATTTTTTAATTGTATGTAGTTGTAAAACTATTGTCTTTCAAAAATTATTTAGAAATATTTTTAAAAAGTTAATTCTGATAATTTTTAATAAATTTAAATTTTTCACCAAAAAGTAGAGACTATTAAAGAAGTAAAATCCTTTTCAAGAGCTCAAAAATATTGAAGCTAAATGCCATAAAACAGAAGAGAAAATGTTGAATTTTAAAAAATTATGGTTTTTGAATTTTTGATAATTTTTAAAAAATTAAAATTTTTTACCAAATTTTTTACCAAGACTATTAAATAAGTAAAGTGTTTTTCAAGAGCCCAAAAATATTGAAGCTAAATGCCATAAAAGAGAAGAAAAAATGTTGAATTTTTAGAAATTCGGTTTTTCGAATTTTTGATAATTTTTAAAAAATTTAAATTTTTTACCAAAGAGTGGAGACTATTAAATAAGTAAAGTGTTTTTGAAGAGCCCAAAAATATTGAAGCTATCTCTATAAATGTGAATTAATTAAAAATAGTTCATTATTAGAAAAATCGTGGTTAACTCTTTGCTTTATAAATTTGTAAAAAGTAACTAATTATTAGTCAAAAATTACTAATTTTATTTTTATAAATTGAATTTTATTTTATAAAAATAAATAATATAAATAGTCAAATATCACTAATTAAATTAGTTACACAAAATTAAGTTATATTGACCCAACCTAGTAAATTTAACTTTATTATTATGATTTGTATTAGAATTTTAAAAAAATCACAACTTTAATAATTTTTATTCAGTAAAAAATAAAAAAATACGTGTTTTCTTATTTTCTATATAAAAAAGATATTCCGAACAAAAAAAAAAAGATTTCAATGAAAATTCCACCTGGAATGCCCCATGTGTAAAAATTGCCATTAACGATGGGAGATATGGGGGTCAATAGAACAAGAATGACACAGAAATGATATCTTTAATTACACAAGTAAATGATAAGACAGATTGGACTTAATGATTTTTGGAGGACACGCTCTTTTTAATCGTACGCATTTTTTTTTTCTAAATACAGGAAAAGTGTTTTATGCAAATTTTTCCACATTTTCCGCAAACATTCATTTAGTATTTCTTCTCTTTGGCATCTTTTTCTTTTTTTGCATTTTGTTTTTTCCGATTTTCTTAAATGAAATTTCCTTTTTGGATTTTTAGTGTCTTTTTTTCTTCTTTCTTCTAAATCTTCTTTTTGTTCGTTTTTTAAATTGAAATTTTCAAGGAAACTGAGAAAAAAAAATTTTCTCCCTTTTTCCTCTTCCGATTTGTGAATCTCAAAAATTTTACAGAAGAATACATTGTAGATTCTCTTCTTTGTTTGAAACGGTGATACTTTGTCGAAACTATAAGCGTAATATGAAGATAACGTCCATTGCTAGTCACAACAATTGCGAAATCATGTCTCTCTCGTAAAAAAAAGAAAATTGTACCATTCCTTAACCGTTTAGTTAAAATGAAAAGAAAGGGAAAAAACCATAATTCTTTTTCATGCGGTAATTTTTATTACTTTGAGAAAAAAATCAAAAAAATTTTTTTTTCTAACACTCTTTGTGTCTTTTTTTGATTTTTTAGTCACTTTGTAGTCAAAAATTCTTTATTTTCTCAGCAGTAGGATGAAAATATTTTTCCCTTCTTGAAGATAGATTTTCACTACTGTATATACGTATATATATATAGTCTTATCTGCAATCTGAGGATAATTTACTTTTCGTATACAGTGAACTCAACTGACCCTGACTATCATGAAAGAACCGCGCCTTTTATGTTTACATAGTAGGCGTGTTTATCGATTTACTATTTTTTATCTCCTCTTTTTAATTTTACCGTCCAATAGCTCCTCACTTTTCAAGGGAAAGATCACTTAATGGAAAAAAATGATTATTTGCTTTTAACAACTACATATATATATATACACATACATGTGACATTGTTTCAATAATGTGTACGTTTAATTTAAAGAAAAAAAAATTTGTCATTTATTAACATTGATTACAAGAATTATTATATAAACTAAAACAATATAATTTAGCACTAGAAAATTATTGCATTACGAAATTATAAACTGAAACTCTTTTCCTTTTGTCATTTAAAAATCATATGATTAATTAATGTAACATTGAGCATAATGAATCATAAAAGAATATTATATTATTATTTGAATTATAAATACCAAGTGAATAATTAATTAATTGTATATACTATTATAGTAATTTCTAATGCGTTACGAAGTTGAAGTCCACAACGTTGATCAACGAAAAAAATTTATTTAATGCAATCAAGTATTATTTTTAATTTAATATTTGATTGTAAAATAATTATTATCAAAACATAAACATCAATCTTTTTTTCTAAATATTTTTGTGTCAATATTGCTGCGTAATTTTTAATTAATTTACTTAGTGAAAAATTTTTTTTCGTTGATCAACGTTGTGGACTTCAACTTGATAATGCGTTTTCCTTCTATTCAGGACAGGTGAAAAAACAAATCTAATAAATAAATAAACTATTTTTATTATTTTTAGAAATAATAATAATTCCTTAAGAATTCCGAACGTTTGAATCTACGATTGAAGAATACTTTATTAATTTTTACATAAAATTTACTTTTAAAATAGTAAAATTTTCTCTTGAAATATTGTGAAAATTTACTGAAACTTTCACTATTTTTATAGAATAAATTTTTCTGCATTTCTCTATATTTTTCTTTACTAATTTTTACTAAAGTTTACATCGAAAGTAGTAAAATTAACACTAGAAATATTTTTAAAAAATTCGTGATAGTAGAAATTGTTACGTATTATATTTTTCGTCGAACAAACGTTGGTAACTTCAGTTTCATATTTTACTAATTTTTATTAAAATTTACATTGAAAATAGTAAAAATAGTAATATAGTAAAAAATTCTTTATAGTAAAAATTGCAGCAGGAATATTTAAAAAAAATTCTTGACAGTAAAAATTTATATAGTTAAAAAAAATTGTACTACAGCCGAAGTAATTTTTTTATTTTGTTATACACATAAAATATAAATATAGTTATTACCTTTATTATTATTTATTATATATATATTGGTAAAATACGTATGTGAGGAAATTAATAAGTTGTGACAATATTTGATCCTATTGACAATCAATCATCATCAAATAAAACGATGAGGATGAATTGTTAAACAGTAAATAGTATTGAAGCAATAAATGACCCCGTTAATGGAGTTAATTGATAAAATGACAATTTTTTTTCATGAAAATGTCAATAAGGTCAAAGTTGACTCGTGAATGTCACGGATGATTCGTACTGATAGTGAATCGTACAAAGAAAATCATTTAACGTGTTTCTTTATCAACACTTTCATTTTGAAAGATCTTTTTTCCTTTTTCCCCCTCCCAAGAGAAAAAATAGAAAAATTTTTTCCTATCGCTAACGGTTTGTTTTCTGTTTTCTTTTTTCTTTTTTTTTCGCTTATCATTTTCAAAGAGATAATTAGTTACAATTTCTTAAGTTTTTTATTTATTTATTTTATTCGAAAAAAAATATTTTATTCCTAAATTTTCTTTTCAGGGGAATAAAATTTATTTTTTTGATTTTATAATTTTGTATATATAATTATGTGGAAGAGAATAATTATTATTGACAGTAGTTGTATATCTTTTACTATATCATTGCTATTCTTATGTATACTGTTTTTTTTTTTTTTTTTGATTCGATTGTGTTTATCAGTAAAGTGTGTTTGTGTTTTTCGAGGAAGTAATTAAATAGTTTGTTAACTTTACGAAAAGGAGTAATTTTTTTTTATTTTTTTAAAAGAGTATATGAGTTATTTTTTTGAAGAAGGGGAATTGTCATTAATATTGAAACACTCTGTCATTTTTATTAATCGAGATGACAAGATGTATTTCATTTTTATTCCTTTATTTATTCATTTTCCAATTTTCGTTTACTTATTTATTCATTTTCTTCGCCCTTCTTTATTTATCCATTTTCTAATTTTCTTCAATATTCTTTATTTATTTATTTATCTAACATTTAATTTTCTTCATTCTTTATTTATTTATTCATTTTCCAATTTTCTTAACTCTTCGTCATTTTATTATGATTTTATTATGATCCACAAGTTTTGAACTTTGAAATATTTTTTATTAAAAATATTTTCATAAATTGATAATTGCAATGAAAATTAAAAAAACTTAGTTTTGCATTTTAGAAACTTAATAATTAGTTTTCTTGATAAAAGTATATAATGTTCTTGACGCAAAATGATTTTAAAAATTTAATTTTTAAGAAGAAATACTTAAATAAATTTTAACTTCAAGTTTGCATTTTAGAAATTTAATAATTAGTTTTTTTAATAAAAGAAATTTTCTTGACGTAAAAATTATTGGAATAAAAATTTAATTTGAAGAAGAAATAAATTTTATTCATTTAAACGTGAACTTTAGGATCATTTCCATTTTCTAAATTTTTGTTATTTTTCTCATTACCTGATTACTTTTCTCCTCTTATAAAAAAATGAATAAAAATAAATTTTCTCTTTCCTTTCTATTACAATAAATATTTTGATAAACAAAATAAATTTTCCCTATTTATTGTAATGGAGTGAATTTATAATACACATATAATGAAATATATTTGCCATTCTCGACTTTATCATTATCAGTATGAAGAATGCCGGAAGTCACTTTGCGGTGTTGGTATATTATATTGATGACATAAATGTAGATTTTTACTTACAAAGAGTGTTTTATTGTTATATATGTTATAGCACAAGAGTATAGTAATATATATATAAAATAATAATAATAGTAGAGTACATTTCTCTGAAACACGTGTTTTCTGTTTTCCTATTATAGATTGAAAATAAATTTTCAAATCAAGGTTTCACCATAAAAGCCATCTATGTTTGTATATTATAAATACAAATTATATAAATTATTTTACATAAAAGAAAATGCCATTACATAATTAACAGATATTTTATCATTTACGTAAATGTCATTTAATAACGTTTACTATAATAAAGAGAGAAAACAGTGTGTGTGTACAAAAGAAATTCAGAAATTCAAATTTCCTTTTTTTGTAAAAATTATAATATTAATACATATTATAATTATTATTACTACTAATATTTTGTTATTTTTGTTACTCTTTTTAATTAGAATTAGAATTATTATTACTTCTAATATTGTTATTTTTGTTATTATTATTATTTCTTTATTTTTTTTTATTTTTTGCCAGTATTTTTGTGTTATTACTTTCTTTGTTATTAATGTTTTTTATTAAATTTTATATTTTTGTTTATTTTGTAATTTTATTGTTATTTTTTTCTTATTATTTCTTATTATTTTTTGATATTATTTTCTCTGGCATCATAGTTTTGTCGCTTTTTGTTTAAGTTTTTTTTTTTAATTATTTATTTGTCTGTTATTTTTTCTATTTTATTTAAAATTTTTATTATTGTTGTTGTTGTTGTTAAGAATTCAACTATGTATCACTATAGACAAAGTCAAATAGAGAATAATAGTAGAACGAAACACAGCACGTGTTTATACTATGCACATGTGACTTTTACATATTGTGCAATCTCGCGGGGTTTAAATGTAAAAAAATTTTAATTTTTAAATATTATGCAGGAAAATGGTAATAACAATCTCATTTTTTTTGCTTTTCTTTATTAAAAAAAAACTTAAATAAATTTCATTTTTCTTGAATAATATATTTAAACCATAATAATATTGTGCATTTTTTTGCCAGAAACTTTATTTTATATTTCTCTTTTAAATTTTAAAATAAAACTCATTTTTTCTCTGTTTATCGCATGGTATTTTATAAATAATACTATAATGTTTTATTTTAGTTAATCATGATTATTATTTTTTTCATTATAAAGGTTATATATAATAGTATGTATTTTACTATAAATGGCAAATAATTTTGAAAATTTGTTTACTTTGATTTGTCTTGTTATTTTTTTACATATAATTTATTTTCTATACTTTTATAATGGAAGTTGTAATCTTTTTATTATTATAATTACAAGTGAAGAAGTAAGAGAGAGAGGAAAAAGGTTAAAAGCTGTTAGCTTATAAATAGTACTAAATAAAAATAATTATAATAAAGATAATAAGAATAATGATAATAAAAATAATAAGAATGATGGTAATAAAAATAATAATGCTAATAATAATAAGAAGAAGAGTAATAGTAACTAATAATAATAATGATAATATTAATAGTAAAAGCAGTACATTGAAAATATTGATAATATTAGAAGTAATATATAAAACTTCAAATTCTCAGTGTATAGTAAATCTTTAGTAACAAATTATTTAAGTTACGATAATAATTTTAATTAATGATTACGTTGTGAATAGTATAAGTTTTTTCTCTATTAATAAATTTTATTTGAACAATGATAATTAAAATTTATGTTTTAGTGCCATCAGATAGATTCGTAATTCGATTTTTCCCCTCCTTATATTTCTTTGAAATCATTGATTATATTTAAATGAAAAAATTTATGTCTGGCGCGTCTATTCATATTGAATGTGAATATATATAAAAGAGAGAGATAGAGAGATGAAAGAGAGCAAAAAAGAAACCGAGAGAGAGAAAGAGAAAGAAAATGAAAAAAGTAAAAAAATAGAATTACATAATTCGTGTAGAAATATTTCATAATTTTTTTTAACAGTCAACATTTATACAAAAACATATGTCATATATATATAAATTTTTCGTAGGTACTAAAATGTACTTTTTTATAAATTCTTTTTCTATTATTAAAGACGCGAAATAAGTATTAAAATTAATCATCATAGTTTGGAATTTATATTTGAAGTAATATAATAATAAATATGAAAATCGATGAAAACAGATGGCTGATGTGCGCGCGCGAATTGAATTCAAACAAAAATTAACATAAATTTTTTTTTCGTTATTCTATCAATGATAAGAAATTGATCCGTATGTTATAAGTTTGATCGCTGCGTATTCAAATGGCACAAATTGGTAATAAATTATAGGCATTTTTTTCTTTCTTAATAATTTCGTATATAGTCTTGTATAATGTATATAAATGTTTAAATATGTATATAGAAAAAGTTACTATACATTTTTTTCTGTGTAGAGAAATTTTTTTGAGATCATCGAGAAAAAAAATTATTAAATCAAATTATCAAAAGAAATTATCAAAAGAAAAAGAAAATTGTAGAGAAATATTCTTAGTGGTTAAAATTTTTGCTAGTAAACATTTTTTTTCTAATTATAATTGCTACTAGCAAAAAATTCAAGATAGTTAAAATTCTTGCTGGCAAAAATTGGTGATAGTAAAAATTCTTACTAGTTAAAATTTGTACTATTAAATATTCTTGATAGTTAGAAAAGAACACTTGCTAGTTAAAATTGTTGCTAGTAAAAAATTTTACTACTTGAAATTTTTACTATCAAATATTCTTGCTAGTTAAAATTGTTGCTAGGAAAAATTCTTACTAGTTAAAATTGTTCGTAGTAAAAATTCTTATTAGTTAAAATTTTTACTATCAAATATTGTTGATAGTTAGAACCCTTGCTAGTTAAAATTGTTGTTGGTAAAAATTCTTACTAGTTAAAATTGTTCCTAGTAAAAATTCCTTTAAAATTTTTACTATCAAATATTCTTGATAGTTAGAACCCTTGCTAGTTAAAATTGTTGCTAGTAAAAATTCTCACTAGTTAAAATTGTTCGTAGTAAAAATTCTTATTAGTTAAAATTTTTACTATCAAATATTGTTGATAGTTAGAACCCTTGCTAGTTAAAATTGTTGTTGGTAAAAATTCTTACTAGTTAAAATTGTTCCTAGTAAAAATTCCTTTAAAATTTTTACTATCAAATATTCTTGATAGTTAGAACCCTTGCTAGTTAAAATTGTTGCTAGTAAAAATTCTCACTAGTTAAAATTGTTCGTAGTAAAAATTCTTATTAGTTAAAATTTTTACTATCAAATATTGTTGATAGTTAGAACCCTTGCTAGTTAAAATTGTTGCTAGTAAAAAATTTTACTACTTGAAATTTTTACTATCAAATATTCTTGCTAGTTAAAATTGTTGCTAGGAAAAATTCTTACTAGTTAAAATTGTTCGTAGTAAAAATTCTTATTAGTTAAAATTTTTACTATCAAATATTCTTGATAGTTAGAACCCTTGCTAGTTAAAATTGTTGCTAGTAAAAATTCTCACTAGTTAAAATTTCTACTATCACAGTTTTTCTGCAACTGTCAAATTGAGACAAAAAACGTATCAAAAGTGTTGCGAAGCAACATTTTGATTTCGTTTTTTATCTCAATTTGATATCCTTAAAGAAAACTACGGTGAAATATTCTTGATAGTTAAAATTCTTTTCTAGTTAAAATTATCAGTAGTAAAAAATTGAAACAAGATAAAATTCTTGCTAATGAAAAATTCATTCAGAAAAAAAAAATTATTAAGATAAATTATCAGAGAGAAAAAGAAAAATTAAAAAAAAGTTATACGGAAGGATAATATGTACAATATTGCTATATGTATGCGATTATATACAAATAACCTGTGTGTGGCATTAAGAAAATAAGAAAACTATTTTCAATGTCGCATGTAATCTTGAATTCCATTTGTCAAATCTCTTTCACGTTTTCGCTGTTGTGTGGATAACGCACGACTTGCGAACAGTGATAAATTTTTCAATGGCTATCATTCCCGCATGCCGAAATCTGAATGGGGGTTGCCTCACGTGTTTCAACGTCCTGTTTCTCTCCCGCACATGTTTCAAGCCAGAATGAAAACAATGCATTCTAGTATATACACAATGCGTGTGTGTTTTGTGTCTGTGTGTTTATCGAGAGGCACCCCTCTGATTCTCTCTCTCTCTCTCTCTTTCTCTTTCTTTTTCTTTTTCTCTATCGCAGGTAGTAAAACAATCGGGGAAAAAGAAAATTGTCCCGAACGACTTGAGAGAGAAAAAAAAACAGGTGTATCTTTGTGTTAGGGTGAAGATAATCGAAATCCAAAAAGAATATGGTCCAGAATCAAGAGAATTTTCAATGTAGTTACATAGAGTAGTGTATATAGTGAAGTATAGTAAAGTATAGTATAGTGTAGTACTATAGTTTCTTTGTTGAATGGTGTGGTATGGGCACAATGGTTACGATCCGCCCTTTTTACCATCTACATTCTACCTGACTCAACAAGTATTGCCCTATCTGATTTATGTTCGAGTGGACTCTTCAAAAACCTCTCGAAAACTCCACTGTGTGTCCATTGTGAATTTTCACATTTCTATGAGAGGCATTATAAAGCCCCCACGGTATTCGCAAAAACGATTCTGTGTATATGATTCTCTCTCTTTCTGTCTCTTGAATCTCTTTGCGGATAGACAAACTCTATCTTGAATTTTCTCTCTCTTACTCTGGACCAGGGATCGGTTACAGGTTGTTAAGGACCGTTAAAAGAAAGCTCTTACCTCGTGAATAGTTTTTCGAGCCATCATCCAATGGACCATTCTCTACTATACCTGGAAAACAGTCGTCGTAGTCGTCTTGTTCTCATCTCGCTGCAGGAACTTTCCCTGATTTTTACTATGGGCACAAAATATATGGGTATTTTTAATGTGGAGGGAGAAAAATGTTTGTTTACAGGGTATTGTAATTAGAGCAGAGAGGAAAATGTTGATAATAGAGGAATTAATTAATAAATTTAATAAATTTAATTAATTAAATTAATTGACGAATTTGTAAAGAATTAGGAAACTAACATCACAGATTTCCTAAGGATATCAAAATTGAGACAAAAGTACGAATCAAAACGTTGCTTCACAACACTTTTGATTCGTTTTTTGTCTCAATTTCGATATCCTTATGAAACCTGTAATGGAATTAGTAAATTGATCAAGAAATATCAATATTTTAACGACTATAAAAGATTTAACCAGCAAGAATTTTTACTAGCAACAATTTTCACTAGTTTAAATTTTTTCAAGTAAGAAATTTTAACTATGGAGAATTTTTCCTAGCAACAATTTTAACTAGCTTTAATTTTTAACTAGTACTAATTTTAACTAGCAAGATTTTTTACTGGTAAAAATTTTAACTTGCAAGAATTTTTACTGTCAGTAATTTTAGCTAGTGAAAATTTTTACTAACGAACAAATTTAACTAGTGACAATTTAAACTAGTTTGAATTTTTACTACCAACAATTTTTCGTGTAAAGGATTTCAAGTCGAAAAATTTTTCATAGTAGCAATTTTAATTTGGTAGAATTTTAATTATCATGGATTTTTATTTTTACTACCCTAAAATTTTACTAGTACCTAACGATTTCAATCACAAAGAATTTAAGTAGTAAAAATACTAAATAGCAAGAATTTTTAGTAGGAGGTATTTTAACGAGTAAAAATTTTAACCAGTAACATTCTTAACGAGCTTCAATATTTACAAATTCCTTTTTAAACTAGTATAAATTTTAGTCAATAATAAAAAATTTTAACCAGCAAGAATTTTAACTAGTACAAGTTTTGTCTGGCAAGAATTTTAATTAGTACAAATTTTAACTAGTAACATTTCTTATTAGCAAGAATTTTAACCAGTAAGAATATTGACTAGCTTTTAAATTTACTAGTACCAATTTTAACCAGTAGAAATTTTAAGTGACAACAATTTTAACTACCTTTCATTTTTATTAGTAACAATTTTAAATACCAAAGATTTTTACTAGCAAGAATTTCAACTGGCTTGGATTTTTAAGTGGTACCATTTTTAACTAGTAAGAACTTTTACTAACAAATATTTTAACTAGTAAAAATTTTAATTATGAAGAGTTTTGGCTAGCAATATTTTTTACTGGTTATAATTTTAATTAGGAAAAATATTTACCAGCAACAATTACAACTAGTTTCAAATTTTGCTATCAAGAATAATTAACTAATAACAATTTGAATTATCAAAAATTTTTACTGGTGAGAATTTTAACTAATTTCAAATTTTACTAGCAAGGAATTTTACTAGTAATGATTTTTACTAGTTTCAAATTTTACTAGTACCAATTTTAATTAGCATGAATTTTAAGCAGTGACAATTTGTAACCAACAAGGTTTTTTTCTTTTAAGAATTTTAACTAGTACCAATTTTAACCAACAACTATTTTTTACTAGCGAGAATTTTAATCTTTAAAAAGTTTTGACTACATTTTAAATTTACTATTACTAATTTTAACTCAATAAAAATTTTACCGGCAAGAATTTTAACTAATTTCAAGTTTTACTAGTAATTATTTTAACTAGTTTCAAATTTTATACTAGTACTAAATTTGACAAGCATGAATTTTAAACAATAAACAATTTTAAACAGCAAGAATTTTAACTAGTTTCAAATTTTACTAGTACTTATTTTAACTAGTATAAATTTTAGTCAGTGAAAATGTTAAACAGCAAGAACTTTTACTAGCAACAATTTTTGCTTATTAGAATTTTGAGTAGTATTAGTTTTAATTAGCAAGAACTTTTATATAGGAAGAAGTTTCACTAGTAAGTCTGTTAACTAGCAAAAATTTTAAGTAGCAAAAATTCTAACTAGTAAGAATTTTAACTATCAACATTTTTAACTAGTAAAAATTTTAACTGTCAAGAATTTTAACTAGTAAAAGTTTTAACTAGAAAGAATTTTAACTAGTAAAAATTTTAATTAGCAAAAATTTTAACTAGTAAAAATTTTAACTAGTAAAAATTTTAACTAGCAAGAATTTTAACTAGCAAGAATTTTAACCAGTAAAAATTTTAATTAGCAAAGAATTTTAACTAGTAAAAATTTTAACTAGCAAGGATTTTAACTAACAAAAATTTTTACTGGCAACAATTTTTATTATCAATAATTTAGATCAAATAAAAGTCCAATTCGTGCCCCGAAAAAAATGTATTCGTGCCAATGAAAATTTTGATTTGAAACAAATAAAATGTTCAGTTGTAACCATTGTGAAAAAAATGTACATTTATTTGACAAAAATGAAAGTTTTCAAACTAAATTTTTTTTTGAAAGAAGTAAATTCTCGAAGAACTTTCTGAGAAGTATTAAAAAAAAGAAATAATTGAATTCTCAGGAAGAATTGAAGTTATTATGGGGATTAGTGAAAAGGCAGATTGTCTTAAAAAAGTCATATATTGAAAATAATTTTTTTTTCTTTTTAGGAAATTTAAGAGAAAAAAGAGAATATTCTCCTACTTTTCTTATGCTATGATCTGCGTGAAAAATTCTTTTGTCCAAAAATTATTGTATTCATTGAATTGAAGAAAACCTTCCACGAAGAAGGGAGTTAAATTTTTGAAATGGCCATTTCAATTGTTCGTCCCACCTCTTTCATTTTCTTTTATATTATTTTTTTTCGTATTAACCTTTGGCTCATGCCATTTCTTTTTTCTATTTACTTAGAAAATTAGACGTGGAAAATCTTTATTGTTTAAAGTGGAATTCGATTTTTCTTGTGATATAAATTTATTATAAAATAAGATTTTATACTTTATATACGAAAGGTGAAAAAGTTATTTTATTTTTTTTCCCCTTGAACTAATCCGTAAGTTTCAAAAGTTATTTTTCCAAAAATTCTTTTTCCCAGTGGATATTTTTAAGTTAAACGAATCTATTCAGCAGAAATTTTCTAATCCGTAAGGTTCACAGTTTATTTTCGAAAAAAATTTTCTTCTCCATCGAATTTTGTAGTATCAAAAATTTCTTTATTTGAAAGAACTTTTCTTTTTGAAAATTCTTTTTCTTTTCATGTGTCAAAGTATGTAACTTGAAACTTTACTTGAATTTACTTTTATTTATTGTTACATTAACTACTTGCCTATTATCAAATAAATATTTACTTAAATCAAATAATTTTTGTTATTTAATTCTAATTCATTATTTAAATTCAAATAAAATTTATTTGAACCAATAATAATTTCAGTATTTTAAACAATAGCATTTAATTGACTTAAATAAAAATTATTTATAGTAAAAAGTTCAATCTAATAGTTAAATTTGTTGCTAATAAAAATTTTGTCTAGTAAAAATTCAATTTAGTTAAAATTCTTACTAAAATTTTTGCCTGTAAATATCCACACTGGTTAAAATTGTTACTGTAAAAATTAAAACTTTAATATTCTTATACTAGTTAAAATTTTTACTAGTAAAAATTTTGTCTAGTTATAATTGCTACTAGTAAAACATTCAAGATAGTTAAAATTTTTACTAGCAAAAATTGTTGATAGAAAAAATTCTTACTAGTTAAAATTTTTATTATTAAATATTCTTGACAGTTAAAACCCTTGCTAGTTAAAATTGTTGCTAGCAAAAATAATTGCTAGTAAAAATTCCGACAAATTAAAATTTTTACTATTAAATATTCTTGATAGTTAAAATTCTTTCTAGTTAAAATTTTTAGTAGTTAAAAATTGAAAGTAGTTAAAATTCTTGCTAATAAAAATATTTTCTGGATAAAATCGGTATACTAGTGAAAATTGAAGATAGTTGAAATTCTTACTAGTTAAAAGTAATCGTAATAAAAAATTTTGCTACTAAAAATAGCAAAAATTGGTTTTTTTTAAAAAATGGTTAAAATTCTTTCTAGTAAAACTTTTCCCTAGTAAAAATTATTACTATTAAAAATTCAAGTTTGTTAAAATTGTTGCTAGAAAAACTTCTTGCTGCCTAAAATTTTTACTGATTAAAATCCATGCTAATTAAAATTGGTACTAGTAATATTTTTACTTGTTAGAATTCTTGCTAGTAAATGTTTTTGCTGTTTTTGGCGAAAACTTTCACTAACAACCAATTTAATTAGCAAGAAATTTACTAGAAAGAATTTTAACTATAGTTTAAATTCTTTCTAGTAAATTTCTTGCTAATTAAATTGGTTGTTAGTAAAAGTTTTCGCCAGTCAAAATTCTCACTAGTTAAAATTCATTTAAATTCTTGTGATTCTTGCTATTTAAATTTTTTTTAGTAAAATTCCTTTCTGGTTAAAATCGGTACTAGTAAAATTTAAAACTAGTTAAAATTCTTACTAAGTTAACATTTTTTTAAGAATAAATATTAATAAAACTTTAAGAAGAAAAGTCTTTTTAAGAAAAGAAGGGTATAATTTTTTGCTAGTTAAAATTTTTACTAGTAAAAATTCAGTAAAAATTCAAGCTACTTAAAATTACTGCACTATTAAAAATTTAAGTATTGCTAATGAAGTAAAAAAAAAATAAATATGAAACTGCTTTTAAAATTTAAAATTTCCTTAAATGTATTTAAAGTCCAAAAATAGTTTTGAATGAATGACAAAAACAAAACCTTACTCTCAGGCAATATAATAATTGCTTAAGATAATTTATTTTTACAATATGTTGAATATTGAGTATTGTAGGAAAATAAGAATTATAATTTAGAATTGAATAGAAGTGATAATGTGTGTACGTCCCACCTAATCTTTGAAAATCAATGCGTTATTTTATCCGCAAGTATCAATAGTATTTCTCATACCTTGTAATAGATACGCCCTCATATTTTTTCTCTCTCTCTCTCACTTCTTTTTTTTTTCTCTCTCAATATAAAAGAGTCCGGTCGGCTTAACTCAAGTGGAGGTACGAGAGTCTGATAGTTCGCCAGGTACCTGCACGATTCATAACTTAACTGCGTCCATAATAACGTTTCATGGGAGATGGGTCAGTTTATTATTATTATAGAGCTTTTATTTCTTAACGCCGTCCGGAAAAAATTGTCGACAATATATTCTTTTGACAATATCTGACATTGAAGAAAAAGACTCAAACTGAAGAGGGTCTTTTGCTAGGCACACATATATATATATATATATATATATATATATATATATATATATATATATATATATATATATATTTGGTATTGCTCTCCTAAAGAGAGAAGAGTGAGAGAGAAATTTTGTCCCCGTTTGAACCGTCTCAATAACACAGTGTACGCACCATATCTTACTGAATTTGGTTTTAAAAGGCCTTTACAATTTACACACCGCGCCTAAAACTCCAGGTCAAGTGTAATTAGATAAATCACAATGGAAACCTCTCGAAGTCGAAAGATACACTGTCCTTCGCTTGTCTATATCGTTTCATCATTTTTTTTTTTTATTCTATATAATACAGAAGAAATGTTCTGCAACTTGTGGCCATAAACCGAGATTGTATTTTTTAAAAAAGAAACCTTCCTTAAGGACAATTTCATTGACTTTTAAATATTCAGAGAGGGGGGGTGAGACCCAATAGGCTTGATTCCTAATAGTAAAAAAAAAAAGTGTAATTCAATGATGCGATACAATTTCTTGGCGGCGAAATGTTTGAACAGATTATCGCATTAGGAGATTTATTATTATTATTTGGTTACGTCTGAAATAATAAACAGTTTATGGAATTAATTAGTCAACAATTTTTATATAGAAATAAATTCTTTTATATTTTTTATTTACTAGAATTTTTACTAGAAAGAATTTTAACTAGCAAGAATTTTGACCAGAAAGAATTTTAACTAGCAAAAATTTTTACCAGAAAGAATGTTAACTAGCAAGGATTTTTACCTGAAAGAATGTTAACTAGCAAGGATTTTTACCAGAAAGAATTTCTACTAGAAAGAATTTCTACTAGAAAGAATTTCTACTAGAAAGAATTTTTAACTAGCAAGAATTTTTTACTAGAAAGAATTTTAACTAGAAAGAATTTCAACCAACAAGAATGTTTGCTGACAAGAATTTTTACTGACAGCAATTTTAACTAGTGAGAATTTTGACTAGAGAGAATTTTTACTAACCAACAAATTTAACTAGTGAGAATTTAAACTAGCAAGAATTTTTCGTGTTAAGAATTCCAAGTCGTAAAAATTTTAAACAGCAAAAATTTTTACTACTAGCAATTTTAATTATGTAGAATTTTTATTAGCAAGAATTTTTAGTACCTTAAACTTTTACTAGTAACGATTTTAACTGTCAAGAACTTTTATTAGTAAAAGTTGTAATCAGCAGGAATATTTACCCGCAGGTTTTTCAACTGTTTAGAATTTTTACTAGTAACACTTTTAAGTAGTACTAGTTTAACCATTAAAATATTTAAATAGATTTAAGTTTTACTAGTAGCAATTTTAACACTAAAAAAATTTTACTAGAAAAATTTTAATTATTAAAAATTTTAACTAATGGTTTTTACTCTATTTATGCTTTTAAGTAGTAATAATTTTTAGTAGCAAAATTTTTTACTAGTAATAGATTTTATTATCAAGACTTGTTACTGTTAAGAATTCTAATTAGTAAAAATTTAACTATCAAGAATTTTAACTAGTAAGAATTTTAACTAAAAAAATTTTAACTAGTGAGAATATTAACGAGCAAAAATTTTTAATGGCATCAATTATTATTAAATAATTATAAACAAGTATTGAAAAAAAAATTTTTGCCAGTAGCAGTTTTAACTATAAAGAATTTAAAACCTGTAAGAATTTCAACTAGTTATTTAAACTATTACTATAAAAATTTTATTTAAGTAGTAAGAATACCAAATAGCCAAGAATTTTTACTAGGAGATATTTTAACGAGTAAAAATTTTAACCAGTAAGATTTTTAAGTAGCTTCAATTTTTACAAGTAGGTACCATTTTAAACTAGTATAATAGTATAAATTTTTAGCAATACAAAATTTTAAGCAACAAGGATTTTAACTAGTACAAATTTTGCCTAGCAAGAATTTTAATTAGTAAAAATTTTAACTAGCAACATGTTTTATTAGCAAGAATTTTAACCAGTAAGAATATTGACTAGCTTTTATATTTACTAAATAGTACCAATTTTAACCAGTAAAAATTTTAAGTAGCAACAATTTTAACTATACCTTTAATTTTTACTAGTAACAATTTTAAATACCAAGGATTTTAACTGGCTTCAATTTTTAATTGGTACCAATTTTAACTAGTAAGAACTGTTACTAGCAAACATTTTAACTAGTAAAAGTTTTAATTATGAAGAGTTTTGGCTAACAAGAATTTTTACTAGTAACACTTTTAAGTAGTACTAGTTTTAACTAGCAAAAATGTTTACTATAGAAAAAACTTTAACCATTAAAATTTTTAATTAGCTTCAAGTTTTACTAATACCAATTTTAACTATCAAAAACTTTTACTAGAAATAATTTTAACTATGTAGTAAAATTTTTAACTAACAAGAATTTTTACTAGTAACGCTTTCAAGTAGTAATAATTTTTAGTATAGCAAAATTTTTTACTGGCAGTAAATTATTCTACCAAGATTTGTTTCTGTTAAGAATTCTAAGTAGTAAAAATTTTAACTAGTGAGAATTTTAACTAGTAAAATTTTGACTAGTGAGAATTTTAACAAGAAAAATTTTAACTAGTAAAAATTATCAAAAATTTTAACTAATAGTGAGAATTTTAACAGGACAAATTTTAACTAGTAAAAATTATTAAAAATTTTGACTAGTGAGAAATTGTACTAACTTGCAGTCTACTAAAAGGGAAAGAAGCACTGCAGTGCTTCTTTCCCTTCTAGTAGTTGTAATTTTTATTTTTAAATTTTATCAAAAAAAAGTAGTAAAATTTTCCCGGAAATAGTAAAATAGCTAAGAAGTGAAAAGCAGTTTAGAATGTTACATTTATTATTATTATTATTATTATTACTTTATTTCTTTTTTTTATTGTAATTTTTATTGTTATTACTTTTCTTTGTACTACTATGTGAACATTACAATTAGTATTATTATAATTTTTCTCATTATTCTCATTATTATTATTAGTATCAGTATTATTTGGAAGCGCAAATGATTCCGCGGAGAAATAAGAAATTGGTTCTAAAACGGCAGATAGGAAGCGACAGGTCATGCAACATAATGGCGGATAGTTTCTTCGTGAGAATGGAAGTGGGAATGTCCGTGAGTCAGACTTTGAGTAGGTACATTACCCTTGGTCCTTATACACACACCATCCAAAGAGACTTGTTTTCAAAGCCTCGGCCACGCAGGCGACGCGCCTCTCTCACTCTCTTTCTTGGTTCTTCATTTTTTATTTACTTATGTTCCCTTTTTTTCTTTCTTTCCTTCTTTCTTTCTTTTTTTTTTTTTTTTTTTTTCTTTTAATTTCCCCTCTGAACTCGTGGCTGAAAGTCTTCTCCTTCTCTCAAACCTGGATCTTGGAATCGTAATAAGATTCATTTTAGACTTTCAACGAATTTTTAACACCTTTGGAGAAGGAAATTTTATTTATTTTTTAATCAAATATTTATACTTTGAAATGTTTAATTATAATTGTTTATACATAATTATGTACAATAACTAAAACAAATAATAATAATAAATAATAATTATTATTATTATATTTTATGTTTAAATAAATAAATAAAATAAATAATAATTATTCTCTAATTCTTATTTTTACTGTTAATTATTATTTATTACATTTTCGCAATAAATTACCAATTAATATAATAATAATTTCAAATATAATATTAATTATAAAAATAATAATAATTATTCTAATTATTCCTAATAATAATTATTATTTCCTGGTTCTTAACACGTACTGTCAATAACTATTAATTGCATTTTTGCAATAAATTATCTATAATAATAATAATAAAAATAATAATTACAAAAATTATATTCTGATTTTAACACATAAATAATAAAAATAATAATTACAAAAATTATATTCTGATTTTAACACATAAATTATTAATAATTATTCAATAATTACATTTTTGATTATAAATTATCACTTTTTGTATTTAGACACATTTTGTTGCACCCATCGAATAAAGTCAAAAAGAAAATTTATTTACAATTAAAAAAAAAAGAAAATTAACAATAATATGAAACAAAATTCTAAATAACAATTAAAATTAAAATTATAAAATTGAATTTTTATTTAGAGTTTATAAAGGTCAAAGGCGAAGGTAAAATGCTTCATCAAGTGGAAACCAGAAGGTTGCAATGTTTTTCATGAATTTATTTTTCTCAATTGTTTTAATTTTATTTGGGACAAACTAATTTTTTTTTCCTTTTGTTTTTTTTACAAAAAAAAAAAGAAATATATATACAAAACATAATTCCTTTATCTCTTTTCAATACTTTTATTTTTACTGCTCATTTTTTTTTATCTCCACTGAAAGAAATAAGATAACAATTTTTTTTTTATTTAAAATAATCTCCCATTTTGTAAAAATAGTGCATGTCATATTTACTTTTTTTTTGTAAGAAATTTTTTTAAATTTTAGATCAAAGTAAAATTTAATAATTATATATGTAAATATTGACATCGATTTATGTTAATTTTCTTTATTTAATTGTTTTTACACTAAATACTGCGATAATTATAGTGATAACTATAATTGTTCTTATAATAATAAATAATCAATTGCGTTCAAAGCCGAAAAGCATAAATAACAATAATTTATTTATAGACGGGAGAAGCTTTAATAATAATAATAATTATTATTTTTTTATTATTATATTATTATTGAAAATTGATAATTAATAATTAAAATTATAATAATTTTCATATTTTTATTATTATTTTTATCTTAATTTATTTATTTACATGCTTAATGATTAATAAATAATAATTATTGTTATTATTATTATTATTCTTATTATTGTTACTATTATAATAATAATAATAATAATAATATAATTATTATAATTTATATTACAATAATATTATTATTATTATAAATTATATTATAATAATATTATAAATTATTATTATTGTTGTTATTGTTATCGTTATTACTATTATTAGTTAATAATTGTTACTTTTATTATATGTTATTTAATTAATTATAATTATATTAACAGTAAATTATAAATGAGTTGTAAATTACTATGAATGAAATTTTAAAGTTAAAACGTAAAGTGTCTTAAAATTAGGCTACGGGTTTTAGGTGTATATATTGTCGTAGTGAAGTCACTTAATGAAACGTTTCATTGAAGTATTGAAAAATTCATGAATCATTGAAACTTTTCATTGAACTGAAGTGCGATAAAGTCAACGGCGTTTGCGCTCTTTATTTTCCTTAAAATTAAATTTATTACAACCTTTTTTTTGTTTACTTAAAAATTTTTATTATCATCAATATTTTTCTTTTCGTTTTATTTCATTTTTATTTTGTTTTATTTAATTTAATTTAATTTGGTTTTTATTTCATTTACATTTCAGTTTTGTTTTAGTTTCTTTCATTTTTATTTAATTTGAACTTTATTTTCAATTCAATTTGTTTTACTTAATTTTAATTTGTTTATTTTATTATTATTTTCAGTTCATTCAATTTTTTAATTCCCTAATTTTAATTTCATTCTATTCCGGTTTGTTTTATTTTATTTTTCTTTCATTCGATTTTGTTTTATTTAATTTTTATTTTATTTTGTATAATAATTATTTCAATTAATTTTATTTGTCACTTAATTTTCTTTTCATTCTTTTTCGTTCTATTTCATTTAATTTAATTTTATTTTACTTTTGCTTAATTTTATTTTGTTTCATTTTACTTTTATTTAATTTTCATTTTGTTTCATTTAAAATTTCATTCTATTAATTTCAGTTTTTATTAATTTTACTTTTTTGTTTTATTTAATGTTTAAATATTTAATTTCGTTGTGTTTTATTTAATTCTCAATTTAATTTTATTGATTCACTTAATTAAAAATGAAGAAAAAAACATTTTTTTTCCTATAATTAAATATTTTTCTTTTCTCGTTGAATTATTACGTTAATTAAAAAATTTTCTTTTTCTTCATCTAATAATATTTATATTTTACATTCTTGTGAAAGTGTATATATAAAATATTGTGTATATCTCACCTACCCAAGAAAAGTTGTAAAGTTACGGCACTGTTTACATAATCCCTTCCAATTCTCATTTCTCGTGGCGCGTTGAATCAAATATATACACGCGCACGCTTATACAACACATTCTGAGGTTCGACTCATATAATAAACACCCGCATGATGATTGTTATATATATATATATATATATATATATATATATATATATATATATATATTGTGTGTGCGATTTTCAATCGATGCGCTCAACTCGCGTTGACGTTTTTATACATATAGATACATAAATATATCTATAAGCGCTTCCTCGTTTTCTCATTGTTACATGCGATGCCTATTTATCTTATTGTTCTATTTTTGCGATTGATTCACAATTATATTTGTTCCTCTTTTTTTTTAATAATAATAATAATAATAATATTATAATTTGCAAATATTTATTTTGAGAGAAAATTATTTTAATCAAATTGGAATTTTAATTATTTACAATAGAGAATTATTAATTTTATTTATTCATTTCTGTATTATTAATTTATTTGTTTTTTTAAATTTTTATTTAAATAAATTAATTTTTTTTTGAAATATATTCTCTGGAAATTATTTCGTTACTTATAAAAATATTCGATAAAAGTTACTATTTTTCCTTACAAATATTTGAGAAAAATTATTATTATTATTCGTTATTTAAGTATTTGAGAGAAACAATTATTCGTTGTTTAAAGATTTGAGAACAATTATTATATTTAAATATTTATGAGAAAAATTATTATTCGTTTATAAACATTCGATAAAAAATTATTGTTATTAATATTAGTTCTTTAAATAAAAAAGCAAAAAAGAATTATTATTCCAAAAAATATTATGTCTATTTTCCTTGAGAGTAAAAATATTATTTTTGTAAATTATTATTAGAATTTTTACTGCATTTTAATTATTTTACAGAATTATAATTAATTAATTAACTATAATTGTAATTCTAGTACACGGAGAGAGAATATATATATTAAATTTTGTAAAAGTATTTTACAAATTGGGGAAAAAAGTGCAACAAAGCGAAATTTTGATATAGAAAATACTAAACTTTAAAAAAAGTTTTGTGAAATTTATTAAAGTTATATTAGAATTTAATTAATATTCTTGATATTTGATATAATTATGCTAAATTTCACATAAGTTTTTTTAAAGTTTAGTATTTTTTATATTAAAATTTCGCCTTGTCGCACTTTTTCCCCAATTTGAAAATTTTTTTACAAAATTTAATATAATATTCTCTCTCCGTGTAGAAATAAAAATTATAATTGAAATGAAAATTATATTTAAAATAAGAATTTTAATTATAATTTTAATTATAGTTGTATTAAAAATTGTAATTAAATACAAAACTTCAGTAAATTAATTAAATTAATGTTGTTTAAAAAATTAGTTTTAATTCAAATTATAATAAAAATTACATTTATAATTAGTTAATTGTAATTGGACTGAAAATTAGAATTTCAGTTAATTAATTTGTAACTAAAATGGAAATTATAATTATTAATATTGTTTATAAATTTTCTTTGTTTTAAACAATTTTTGCATTCAATGAAACGCATAAGAGACGAATAATAAATATTTTCAAATATAAATTTAATTCAATCGCGTCTAATAATAAAATGTTGCAATTATTATCGCATTATAGAATATGACTTTGTCTTGAAGATTATAGAACTATAAAGAATATATATGAAAAAGAAAAAAGTGAGATAGAATTTTCTTTGATAAGTTATGTGCATATGTATGCAAGGGGTTACCTGTGTGTTCATGCATATATGCAAGCGCAAAGTTTCAGAATGAAAGGTAGACTTTTATATGTATATATAGAGACAATGTTGCATGTATTTGTCTATGACACGTGCGAGAGTGGATGTCTGACATTCTGACACTTCGTAGGAAACTTATTATAATTAATACTATAAGCCATAGGTACGCCTACGAAATTTATATATATTTATCTCTCTCTCTCTCTCTCTCTCTCTCTCTCTCTCTCTCTCTACACCCAATGTTTGCGTCATTCATTTGTAATATTACATACTTTCGTAATATTATCTCGCGTGCGAAAATCTCTAATCTCCTTTTCAGTAGCGAATTATGTATATATGTAGGATTTCTTTCTATATGCAGAAGAATTTTCACAGTCTTAGTGTCTTAGTGTCAGATTTGTAATCCAAGTATCCTTTAGTGTCTTTTTTTGCTACGCTGTACTTTTTTTTTGTTCTATTTTTATATATTTTTAAAAATTGTATTTTTTAAATCTGCAATTTTTTTTCTATATTTTGAAAATTATACTATTTGCATCTCAGTTTATTCATTTTAATTTTTTTTTAAATTTAATTTGCATTTTAATATTTCAAATTTTTGTTTATTTATTTATTTAAACAATATACGGCCTTACAATAAGAAAAAATAATTTTTTCTTTTTATTTTTAATTTATTGTATTTTAAATTATATTTTGTTATTTTTGTTTTATTATATATATATTATATTATATATTATTATTATTATCATTATTCATTTTCAATTCTAAATAAATTAGAATAAATTATTACTTTAAATTAATTATTTCAATTCTAAATTTTATTAAAATAAAAATAATTCCAATAATATTGTCAAATTAATTATTTTTTTATTATTTAGTAAATATATCTAATAAATAATAAAATTAATAAAAAATCAATTATTTATTGCCAATTCTAAATAATTTTCAAAATTAAATAAAATTCTTCACAAAAATTCAATTATTTTCATAAATAATAAAATTCTTTGCCGGATTTCTATAATTTTAAATATAATTTTGAATAAATTCTTCCAAAAATGCAATTATTCTTGTAAATCTTATTAAAATTGTTCGAAATAATTCAATTATTTATAAAATTTTGAATAAAATACTTTCTAAAAATAAAATTTGAAGAAATAATCAATTATTAATTCTCAGATTTGAATAATTGAAATCCCCTTATACTTTCTGAAGAAAATTAATTTAAAAGTGAATTTCAGTCAAAATTTTAGAAAATAATTGAATATTCGAAGAGTTATAGTATGAATTTTTGGGAATTATATTGCAAAAGATTTATGAACTTTCTGAAATTTTAAATTTTGTAAAACTGTAATAATATTTAAAATTTATTATGAAATATTTTCTTCCCTAAACAATTGTTAAAGTTTTAATTGATTTTATTTAAAAATTTCAAAAAAAACAATTGAATTTCTGTGAAGAATATTATTCAAATTTTTTAAAATAATTGAATGTTGTCGAAAAATTTTATTAAAAATAATTGAAATCATTTAGAGAAGTTTATTAAAATGTTTTAAAATAATTCAATTTTTTTTGAAGAATTTTATTAAAATTTTTAAAAATAATTCAATTTTAGTGAAAAATATCATTAAAATTTTTAAAAAATTTGAATTCAAAATAATTGACTCTCTTTGGAGTATTTTATTAAATTTTTAAAAAATAATTGAACTTCTGCGAAGCATTTCATTAAAAGTTTTATAAATAATTGAATTTCTATGGCGAAATTCATTAAAACTTTCTAAAATAATTGAATCTTGTCGATAAATCTTATTAAAATTGTATTAAATAATAATTGAAGTCCTTAGAAAATTTTATTAAAATGTTTGAAAATAAATGAATTTCTTCGAAGAATTTTATTAAAATTTTTAAAAAATAATTGAATTTCTGCGAAGCATTTCATTAAAATTTTTAAAAATAGAATTGAATTAGAATTAGAATTTCTTAGAAATAAATAAATAATTGAATTTCTATGGAGAATTTCATTAAAACTTTTTAAAATAATTGAATCTTTATCGAGAAATCCTATTAAAATTGTATTAAATAATAATTGAAGTCCTTAAGAGATTTTTATTAAATTATTTTGAAATAATTGAATTTCTACGAAGAACTTTACGAAAATTTTCAAAATAATTGAATTTCTGCGAAAAATTTTATGAAGACTTTTGAAAAATTTGAATTATTGCAAAGAATTTTAGTATTTATAAAAATCATTAAATTATTAGAAAGAATAAAAATAATTGAAAAAAAATAATTAAATTTTTGTGAAAAATCTCATTAAAATTTTTAATAATAATTGAATCTTGTCGAGAAATTTCATTGAAAATTGAAAAAAAAAATTGAATCTCTTCCAAGAATTTTATTAAAGTTTTAAGAAATATTAATAAAATTTCTGCGAAGGATTTTAATAAAATTTTTTAAAATAATTGAATTTCTGCGAAGAATTTTATTAGAATTTTTACAATTAATTAAATCTTGTCGAGAAATTACACCAACATTTTTTTTTAATTAATAATTGAATTCTTGGGAAAAGTTTTATTGTTTTTGAAAATTTTATAAATAATTGAATCTTGTGATTCAATTATTCGAGAATTCATTAAAATTTTTGAAAATAATTGACTTTCTGCGAAGGATTTCATTAGAATTTTTACAAGTAATTAAATCTTGTCGAGAAAGTCCTGCAAAAAATTGAATTAAAATTTTTTGATTAGAATATTAAATTGTTTTATTCCTTTTAAAAAACTCAGATTTCTTCTGTGAAAATAATTGAATGGAAAAGAATCATCATTTTAGAGAGTATAGAAACTTGTTCTTTTTTTTTTTTAAATGTAAATTTTCCCATACTGATGAGTATTTATTTGTATTGTTTTAGGAAACCGTTGATAAAAGTGAGACAAATTAAGAAGGCGGAAGTGTTGGACTAAGAAGTGAATCTTTGGGGGAGGATGCTCGGCAGCTGGGTTTGGGAAGAAGAATTGGAGCTGGGAGAGGGAACAACCGTTTTGCAAGATAAGCTGAGAAGTGTCAGCCCTGACACAACACATCCCGTCCCCGACAGCCGGGTGCTAAGGTATGCACCCAGCCGTTGCCATCATCCTCCCACCTTCAACTTACCGCACTCCGGTCTACAGCCTCCTCTCAACTGTATCGATTGTAAGTATATCGGTCATAAATCAATCCCCCCCCCCTCCCTTCTCTCTTCTCAATTCTTAGTTTCAATAAATTAAATTCCCCCCTCAAATTAAAAGAGGGAAAAAAATTTATCCTTGGCCTTTTTTCAAGTAAAAAAAATACCTTTTAAGATTTAAAATTCTAGAAAATGATTGTTTATCCCTTTTTTGAAAACTTGAATTTTGAATAATTTTGATTATTTAATTCCAGACATTCAAAAAACATTTAAATATTAATTTACGCTATCAGACAAACAAAATTTGGTAAAAAAGATATTTAAAATTTATTTCTTCCAAATATAATAATTCTAATCATCTGAAAATCACCAGAATTTTAGTAGGGACTGAGCCCTACAAAATCTTAAAGAAAAGAGAATTTTATTTTAATTTCTAAGTAGTAGCAGGTCCACCCGTACGCCATTAGACAATCAAAATTTGCTAAAAGCGAAAATAAAAATTTATTTCTTGAAAATTTAATAATTCTAATCATCTGAAAATCACCAGAATTCTAGTAGGGACTGAGCCCTACACAATCTTGGAGAATAGACAATTTTATTTCAATTTTTAAGTAGTAGCACCCTCACCCGAACGCCATCAAACAATCAAAATTTGGTAAAATCGAAAATAAAAATTTATTTCTTCCAAATTTAATTATTCTAATCATCTGAAAATCACCAGAATTCTAGTAGGGACTGAGCCCTACACAATCTTGGAGAATAGACAATTTTATTTCAATTTTTAAGTAGTAGCACCCTCACCCGAACGCCATCAGACAATCAAAATTTGGAAAAATCGAAAATAAAAATTTATTTCTTCCAAATTTAATTATTCTAATCATTTAAAAATCACCAGAATTCTAGTAGGGACTGAGCCCTACACAATCTTGGAGAATAGACAATTTTGTTTCAATTTTTAAGTAGTAGCACCCTCACCAGAACGCCATCAGACAATCAAAATTTGGTAAAATCGAAAATAAAAATTTATTTCTTCCAAATTTAATTATTCTAATCATCTGAAAATCACCAGAATTCTAGTAGGGACTGAGCCCTACACAATCTTGGAGAATAGACAATTTTATTTCAATTTTTAAGTTGTAGCACCCTCACCCGAACGCCATCAGACAAACATAATTTGATAAAAAGGAAAACAAAATTTTATTTTATCCAAATTTATTTAATCTAATCATCTGAAAATTACCAGAGTTCTAGTAGGGACTGAGCCGTACCTATTCCTGATTCACTCGGGTGCTCGAATTTAATCGAGTACTTGTATTTACCTGAGTACTCAAATTTTTCGAGTACTCGATACATCGAGCCGACTTGTGCTTGGCTCGACTTTCTAATAATAATTCTGTAAAATAATAGTATTTTTTACTTAAATAATTGGATTTTCAAGGAAAATTCGAAAAATTATTTAACAAATACTTCATTTTTAAAAGAATTTTAGTTAAAAATAATTAAATTTCATAACGTTTTGAATTAACATTTTTAAAAAATTTGAATTTTGACTTATTTTAGTTGCTGTAGAAAGTCAATAACATTAAAATATTTATTTTACAAAATAATTGAATTTTCCAAAAACTTAAGCTAAAAATTCTAGAAAATAATAGAATTTTTCTATTTAAATAATTGCGAATTCTCAAAGAAATTTTTGAAAATTATTCAAAATGCATAATTCATAATGTTGATTTTGAGAAAATGTTTAATTTTAATTTTTGACAATTGAATGTTAGAAGAAAATTTTTTCAAATAAACGAAATTTTGTAAAAAGGAATTAAAAATAATTAAATTTGAATTTTAGGAATTTTTTTTTATTGAATTCTCAAAGAGCTTTAAAGAAATTGATAATAATTGATTTAGAAAAGAATTTGAGTTAAAAAATGTAGAAAATAATTGAATATTGTAAGAGTTACCTATTACTAGGAATTTTTAGAAAGAATTAAATTTTAAAAGGTTTCAAGTTGAAATTTTTTAAGATTTGAATTTTGAATTTTTTTTTTGTTAAAAATCAGTTAAAAATTACTTCTTTGGAAAATTTTGAATAATTGAATTCTCAGGTAAATTTCTCAAAAATATAAAATATAATTGATTTATAAAAGAATTTTAGTTTGAAATTTCAGAAAATAATTGCATTTTGGAAAAATTGCAGTTGCAAATTTTAAATGTAATGAAATTTTAGAAGTTTTGAAATTGAATTTTTTTTTCAAATTTTAACTTCTATGGAAAATATGCATAAAAGTTTTATACATTTATTTAATAAGTTTATTGAACTTTGAATAAATGAATTCAGAAATTTAGAAAAAGTTAGTTTTTAAAAAAATTACAATAAACATTTTTTGAAGATAATTGAATTTCCGTTAGTAATTAATTGAAAAATTTGTCAAACAATTGTGAATTTTTGTCAAATTATAAGGAAATAAGTTTTACGTGTACACAATTTTTCTAAGGATGTAAAATTGAGACAAAAAACGAATCAAAAATGTTTTTTGTCTCAATTTGATATCCTTTGAAATTCTTTGTATGAATTTAATTGAAATTATTTTAATTTTTTTAAATTAATATAATTTAATTGAAATAGAATTAAATTTAATTCTAATTTAATTGAAATATAATTTAAAAATGAAAATAATTTGCAAGAACTCATTTATTGAAATTAAAATTAATTTTTTTTTTGCAGAGCAGTGTGAGACGGGCAAAATGCTGACTGCGCATCCTGAGATGCATGAGAAGAGGGATATTGTCCCCCTTGGCGGGGGGCAATATGGAACTGGCGGGGGTGGTATGGTGATTAATGAAAAATGTACCGCTGATCAACCACCCCCGCCACCACCGCCGCCGCAACGTGATCCATCAGATCCAACGATCAGCGCAAAGAAACTTCCGAAGAAAAGAAAATTTGATCCATCGGAACTTGAGGAAATGGATAAGACAAGCAATGTTACCGCAAATGTCAATAATATGATTATTCGCGCCAATAATCAGCCAATTAGTTACACCACATGTCATCAATCATCAATTCATTCAAATATGTCTTTACCTCATCAACAGCAACGCCAACACTCGCCAATCCAACAAGTACCTGTCCAACAAGTAGAATGCTTTCAGGTACATTTTCTTCTTATCTGTTCATCAGAATAACAAATTTTTATTTTTGAGCGAGGAAAACAATATTTTCTACGAGGAGAATTTGAAAATTTTATGGAATTGTCAATCGAAAATTCTGATCAAATTATTTGGAAAATGGAGCGAATGAAAATTTGTTAAAAATGATTAGTTTGAATTTTCTGTATTTACCTATTAATTTTTAATTAATTTTAATTTTTACTTTTTATTTAAATTTACAAATTTCTATTTAGCCCAATTTTTTTATTGGGATTTTCTATTTTAATATTTTATTTTTTTATTTTATATTCTTAATTGATTTCTTATTTAACAGAATTTCTATTTCACTGAAAACGGAAAAAATATAGAGCAACTTTTACTATTTACAAAGAAAAACGTAAAGTGTCTGAAATTTTGTGCGAATTTCTGCTTTACGACTTTTACTATTTTCGGAATAAATTTTGCTCCACTCGAAGTAAATTTTTGACTCATTTTTATAAATTTACTTCGAATACTGCAATATTTACTCCGAAAATAATAAAAGTTACAAAGAAAAAATCGAATATAAAACTTTTATTTAACTGTATTTTCATTTTAAAAAAAATCATTTCCGTTGAAATGAGTAATCTGTTGAATCAAAAATCTGATAAATAAAACTTGGATTAATATTAAATTATTGTTGAATCAGATTTCTTTAAAATAAAATTTCATTTAATTTATTTTTTATTATTATCAAAAATTTGAATAAAAATTTTCGAAAAAATTCAATTATTTGCAAAAATTTTAATAGAATTCTTGACATGAATTCAATGATTTTCATAATTTATAAAATTATTCTCAGGAATTCCATTATTTTAAAAAACAATAAAATTTTATTATTCTTAGAAATTCAATTATTTTCATAAATAATAAAATTCTTCTATGGAATTCAATTATTTTCAATGAAACTTTAATAAAATTTGTCGAAAAAATTCAATTATTTTCGAATCTTTTGATACAATTCTTCATAAGAATTGAATTATTTTCAATGCAAATTTGATTTAAATCCTCGAAAGAATTAAATTATTTTCAACAATTGACGTGAATTCAATGACTTTCATAATTTATAAAATTATTCGTAGGGATTTATTTATTTTCAAACAATTTAATAAAATTATTTACAGTAATTCAATTATATTTTCATAAATAATAAAATTTCTCTAAAAAATTTAATTATTTTTAAAAATGCTGATAAAATTCTTTATAAGTTTTTTGTTATTTTCTATTCAATTTTAATTAAAATTCTCAAAAAGAATTTTATTTTTTCAAAAGTTTTAATAAAGATCATGTCAAAATAAAAATTTATAAAATTCTTCTCGGGAATTCAATTATTATTTGAAAATTTTAATGCAGTTCTTCGCAGAAATTCAATTATTATTTTTACAAATTTTATTAAAATTCTATACATAAAAATTGAATTATTTGCAATAAAATTTTAATTAAATTCGTCGAAAGAAATTTGTAAGAATTCAATTATTCAAGTATAAATAATAAAATTCTTCGGTGGAATTCAATTATTTTCGAAATAATAAAATACTTTAGATAAATTCAATTATTTTCAATACAATTTTAATAAAATTTGTCGAAAGAATCCAATTATTTTCTAATCTTTTGATCAAATTCTTTATAAGAATTGAATTATTATTTTCAATACAATTTTCCTATAAAGATTCTACGCAAGAATTAAATTATTCCAGATTCAAAATTAAATTATGATTTTTAATTGAAAACAGTTTTGTTGAATTAATTTTTTTGTTTTTATTATTTTTTTTTTTTTTTTCCTTCGAAGACTTTTATTATTATGAAAATAATTAAGTTCTTGCGAAGAATTTTATTAAAATTTATAAAAATCCTAATTAAATTCTATCGAAGAATAGGCATTATTAAAGATTTTGACGATAATTGAATTCTTCCAAAAAATGAATTAAACAAAAACTTTTTAAAGTAATCGTGTTTGTTAATAATTATAATTAAATATTTGATTACCTATTGAAGTTTATGAAAACTTTATTGAAAATAATTGAATTCCTACGTAAAATTTTATTATTTATAAAGAATAATTTAATTCTTAAGAAGAATTTTACAACATATAAAAAAAATTGAATTATTTCGAAGGATGTTTCTACCAATCTGGAAAATCAGAAAATAGCCGGGAATTTAATTTGACCGGCAAATTAATAATTAGTTGCCATTAGCTATTTCGGTAGTATAATATTATTATTTGAATAGTCTCCACCCTTCAGCAAAAAATAAAAAATTATCAAAAATTCGAAAAACCGAATTTCTTAAAATTTAACATTTTTTTCTTCTCTTTTATATCATTAAGCTTTATTATTTTTTGTGCTCTTCAAAAATACTTTACTTATTTAATAGTCTCCAACCTTTGGTAAAAAATCTAAAATTATGGAAAATTAGCAAAAGTTCAAAAAACCGAATTTCTTAAAATTTAATATTTTTCCTTCTTTTTTATGGCATTTAGCTTTATTATTTTTGTGCTCTTTAAAAATACTTTACTTATTTAATAGTCTCCACTCTTTGGTAAAAAATCTAAAATTATGGAAAATTAGCAAAAATTCAAAAAAACGAATTTCTTAAAATGCAACATTTTTTCTTCTCTTTTATGGCATTAAGCCTCATTATTTTTGTGCTCTTTAAAAATACTTTACTTATTTAATAGTCTCCACCATTTGGTCAAAAATCTAAAATTATGGAAAATTCAAAAAACCGAATTTCTTAAAATTCAACATTTTTCCTTCTTTTTTATGTCATTTAGCCTCATTATTTTTGTCTAATGTAGCAAATTTCTTACTTTACATACTGATCTTTAAATAAAAAACTTTAATAACTTTTCCTGCAAAGCTTGCTTAAAGATTAAAAATCACTATTTTTTTAGAAAAAATTTGATCTAAAAAAACGAAAAAAAATTTAAAAATACTTTTTTTTTAAAAGTTTTATTGTAGAAATGGGTTGCATTTATCTAAAAAAGTTAGCTAAGGATAGTTTTGCATTCATTTTACAAAAAATAAAAAATGATTATTAATATAGATTTATTATTTATTAAAAATTAGATGAAAATATTAAAAAAGTTGATTGAAATATTTATTAAAAGATTAATTTAAATATTTTAAAGAATTCTCTCTCTTTTTGTTGCAGATAACCTCAGGCCAGTCGGTGGTTGTTTTACCTCCACAGAGTACAGCAGTGGATTATTCGCTGCGCGATGAATCATCGCCACCGCGTTCACGTCCACGGCCACCTCCCGTTGGAATTGATCTCAGCGAGTGGTGCAATCATCGTGTATTAGCTTTAAGAGATTCTCGATATTTTCCTGGTGTTATACGTAGCGCGAGTCATGGCGAGGTACGAATTGAATTTGATGGCGAGGGAAAAATAGTGCATTACAGTGATGTGTTTGGCGTTGGGAAGTACGATGTGATAAGCGATGCAAGCCCATCGGTGGGTCAAGTGAAAATAGATACAAAAGTGTGCGTCAGGTGTCCAACTACAAATAGTCACATTGACGCAATGACTAATATGTTCGTTAAAGGGACTGTGTGCAAAATATTAACAAGGCCAAAGGGTTTTGTTGTTAAGATACCGAGGGATGACGATCAAAGTGACAGTTTTATTGTGAAACGTGCTGATTTAAGATTGGTGCAACCACCATGGTGGGATGAACTCGAAGAGGGAATGGAAGACTGCGAATCTTCGACTGGTACTCTTTTACTCTACTTTTCTTTTTTACTTTCTTTTACTCCTTTTCCTTTTTTCCTTAATTCTCTAATTCTTTCATTTTTAATTTTTTGATTGAACTATCGAAAAAATCTATTCCGATTCTTAAACATAAAAGGAAAATTAAACTACCGAAAGAAATCGGAACGATTCCGGTTCCGAAAGAATCGTTTCCGAATCTTTCGAAACCGAAATCGTTCCGATTTCTTTCGGTAGTTTTAATTCTCTATTTGCAATTTTTTTACTTTCCTGAACTTTTATTATTTGTTTCGTTTCGATTCCTTCATTTAAATTCTTTTTTTCCATTTTCCTTGTTTTTCTTCCTCCTTCTCAAATTCGCTGGATCAGATTTTTTTTCAGTACTTAATATTTCACTTAGTCACTTTTTTTAGAAATATTTTATTTTACATTTTTTTTTTACTCTAATTACACTTTTGTCGTATTTTCATTACGAATTTAAAAGGGTGGGAATTTCTGGCAATTATAGATTGAGAAAAGAATTTTTTTCATTTGTTCGTTGGGAATTTCTTGCAATTGTAGATTGAGGAGAGAAAATGAATCGATTTGTTTATTTTGTAGATTATCGGAATTCCTTGGACGCTTCAGGGACGATTTTACAACTGCATTCGCACCAGCAAACATCTCATGTCTCGACTCATGGCGACTCGAGTAGTTATTACAGAACTACTGCTACAAGTCCACTCATGCCATTGACGAGTACACCGGTTCATTCGGCAACTACAGCACTCAGTAATGGGACTAGACCGTATGACGATATTGAGAGTGAAGACGATTTAGATCGGGAAGATATTGCATTTCCAGATGCAGGTGAGACGAATTTTTATTTTTTTCTTTAACCCCTTTCACTGATTTCTAAATTCAATTATTCAAAAGTTCAATAAACTTATTAAATAAATATATTACTTTTGTGCATACTTTTCCATAAGAGTTAAAATATAAAAAAAATTAAATTTCAAAGCTTCTGAAATTTCATTACATTTAAAATTTGCAACTCCAATTTTTACAAAATCCAATTATTTTTCAGAATTTCAAACCAAAATTCTTTTATATTCAAATCTATTATTTTTAATATGTTTGAGAAAGTTCCCTGAGAATTCAATTATTCAAAATTTTCCAAAGAAGTAATTTTTAACTGATTTTTAACTAAAAAAAATTCAAAATTCAAATCTTAAAAAATTTCAACTTGAAAGCTTTTGAAATTTAATTATTTCTAAAAATTTCTACTAATAATTCTTGCAAAATTCAATTATTTTGCAGGATTTTCAACTAAAATTCTTTTCTAAATAAATTATTATCAATTGTTTTAAAGTTCTTTGAGAATTTAATTTTAAAAAAGTCTTAAAATTAAAATTGAATTCTTTTCAATTCATTTTTACAAAATTTCGATCAGATGAAAAAAATTTTCCATTTATTGTATATTCCGAAAATTCAACTAATTTGAAAAAAATCAATTGCAACTTTTTGAAAAATTGAATTGTTTTTAGAAATTTATAGTAAAGAACTAAAATTCAATTGTCAGATATTACAATTTAAAATTTTCTCAAATTCAATTATGTACGACATATTTTGAAATTTAATTATTTTTAACTAAAATTCTCTTAAAAATCAACTATTTTTTAAATAATTTTCAAAAAGTTCCTTAAGAATTCAATTATTTAAGAAAAAACACAATTATTTTACAGAATTTTCAACTAAAATTCAAAAGATTAATAAATTTTCAAAATAAATATTTAAATGTTACTGAATTTCTAGAATTAAATAATTAAAATATAATATAATATAATAATTGAATATAAGAATTTAAATATTTTCTGGAATTTTTAACTAAAATTATCGAAAAGTTTAATAATTTTGTAAATTAAATATATAATATCAAAATTCTTAAAATTAGTTTTTTAAAATATTTAAAAATAATTTTTGAAGAATAATAGTTTTTCATTTATATACAATTGAAAAATTTCCAAATAATTGAAATTTGCTTTAATTTTGGAATAATATAAATAAAAGTAATCAAATTGTTGAAGTATTGTAATTTCAAATATGAACATGATTTCTCGGAAATTTTAATATCTTTAAAAAAGTAAATTTAAAAAAATGTTAATTCAATTTGTTTCTAGATAATTGAATCATAAAAAATTATGATAAACAGTGCAAAGACATACTTTTTTCAAAAATATTTTAATATAATTTTTGGAAGCTCTTATATTCACTAATTTTCATTTTTAAATGTACACTTGAAGATTTTTCATTAAAATTTTTGAAAATTTAATTATTTTCAAAATTTGCAATTAAAATTTTTTGTAAAAGTTGATTGGCAAAAATTGTAATAAAATACTTTTAAAAAATTAATTACTTTCAATTAAATTTTACAAAATTTAAATTATTCAAAATTTTTTTAATTGTATATTTAGAAAATTTAATTAGAAAAATTATTCAAAGATTATTCAAAGATAATTTTTGAATGATTTTTCTACAGTTATTTTTTACACTATAAAAATCGAAATAAGTTTCATTTTATGCTAAGAATTTGGTACCTATTTTATTGCAATATTTGGAAGAAAAGTCGCAAATTTGGAAAATATGTCGAAAAAAGTCGAATTTTTTGAAAATAGTGGAAAAAAATAAAAATAGTAATATTATCCAAGACCTGCAGATGTTTTCGATTTTCATACATTTAAATCATCTTTAATATGTAGAAAAATAAAATCTAAAAAATTGTATAAAGAAGTAAAAAAAAGCTTTTTGATCACAAAAGAAATTTTATATTTTACGGATAGTAAATAAAATATTGCAAATATCCAACGAATAAATAAAGAATAAATTCTAAAAGCAGAAAAATATAAAGAAGTTATTTTTTGATTTTTTATTTACATTGATAAAATTATTTACAGATGCAAAATTGTCAGGAAGCAGTAAAAGGAGTAGCATGCAAAGTCGAGGTAGTACGAGTAGTCTTGTTGAGCAACGAAGCATAACTCCTCGTTCTCAAGCTGCTACACCCAGGTAACTCATTACAATTTATAAAAGCATTATAGTATCAAATTTATTTTAATTTATGACAATGAAATTTGTTTTTAATGATCACGAGTAGTCAGTATTATTTTTTTTTTCCACGATAAAAATTTGATTACATTACTTTCTTTCGTTTCGCTTAGCCAGAAGATAAAAGAAGAAAATACAAACTATAGATCAAAATTGTAGTTTTTAAAATGAATTTTACATTTTTTTACAATTTTTTTGAGAGAGAAGAATGTTTATTTAACTATTTTCGTTACAGATCTCAGGCGGCAACGCCACATAAATATAAAAAGGGTGATATAGTAGTTACTCCAAGTGGAATTAAGAAAAAATACAATGGCAAGCAGTGGAGAAGGCTCTGTTCAAAAGAAGGATGTTCCAAGGAGAGCCAACGACGAGGTTACTGCTCTCGTCATCTTAGTCTAAAGGGGTCCGGACTTAGAGGACCAATAAATACCTTTTCTGGGTAAGAATTTAAAAAGCCTAATTTCTGACTAATATTATTAAAACACTATTTTTTGGAATTAATTTAGTCGAATCGTTAATTCAATTCATTCTTTCAGTCTAATATTATTAAAAATTTTAAATGCAATTGTCTAATCGAAATTGAATCCTTAGGGGAAGAGTTGACGGAGAAGAGACGTCTAGAGATTCGGAAACGTCGCCAAATTACGGAGATAGAAGAATAGCTGGCAGATTTGATCAAGACGAAACTGAAGCCGCCAATATGCTTGGTAAGATTCTTTGGAACCTTTTTTTATTCCTTTCTTTTATTATTATTGTTTTTCATTAGTATTTTTTTATTAATATCATTATTGTATTTTTTTTCTTTATTGATATTATTGTATTTGTTTCTCAATGAATATCAAATTATTGTATTTTTTTTTCTTAATTTGTTGCAGTATCTTTGGGAAGTTCGAGATCGGCGACTCCGGCTTTCTCATCGCCAACTGGTCAGTCGTCGATATCGCCGTGCATAAATCAGTCCCCGGTACCAGCGCTGGGACTGAATCAGAACAACGTATTTATGCCAATTTCAAGTCCGGCACATCACGTCACCCCCTTAATATCCCCCAGTGCAAAATGGAAACATTCGCCAACACAGTCAAATTTTTTGGTGCAATACCAGCAACAGGTGATAAAGCCGGAACCAAATCGAATGGTGAGACCAAATCGACCGGCACCGACTGCTCCCGTCCCAGCTAGTATAGGAACCAGTGTTATAAGAATCTCCCCAGTTGGACGTGGAATGCCCAATCAGAATTTATCACTCTCTTGGTCGGAGCAGAGTCCACCTCCTAGACATCCGTCGGTTGTTACTTCAATTGCTCAACATCAGCAGCAGCAACATCAACAGCAGCAGCAACAACATCAGCAGCAACAACAGCATCAACAACAACAGCAGCATCAACAACAGCATCAACAACAACAACAACAGCAGCAGCAGCAGCATCAACAACAGCAGCATCAGCAACAACAGCATCAACAACAACTGCAGCAACACCAACAACAACAAGGCATAATACTTCAGCAAGCTCTCACTTCCAATAATGGTTTTCCCACACATTCCGACATCTCCGAACAGAATCAATTATTAAAACAGCCTCATTCTCCTCACGTTCCATTGACGGCTCCTCCTCCACAAACATTAACTCATATTCATAAAACTCAAGAACAACCTGTGGATTATGCTCAACCTCAACAACAACAGCCACAACCACTCTACGTAATGCAGCAAAATGAAAAAAAGTATCTTGTTATAAAAAATAGTATGGATGTTGCTTCACCAGTACATGTTGTCAATCATGATGAAAAGTACCGGCATTCTTTAATTAATCCAATTGGCTCTCTTCCATCGTTACATCAAATCCAGTGTCAACCACCACAATCGCCAGCGGCACCATCATCCGTTCATGAGAAATTGTCAGTTGTACAACAGGTAAAGATTTTTCTTTTTTATTTTTATCTCTTTTACACTCTCGAATATATTGGATTATTGCCAAATTCGACTATTTTCAGTTTCGATCATTTTCATACATGTTTCTGGATTAATATATATATATATATATATATATATATATATATATATATATATATATATATATATATATATATATATATATATATATATATATATCTCTTTTTCTAAAAATATCTCATTCACTTGAAAGTAAAATACTGGTTCATTATTAGTCGCAAAATTTGCAAAAATTCGGGAAATTTCCTTTCTTTTTATTTTGTAATTTTATTTTTTATGAATAGATTTTAATGAAGTTTAAAGTTAATTGTTTACTATTTTCTTTTATAATTTTTTCTTTTTACACGTTTTGAGTTTAATAATTAATAAATTTCTAATTTAATGTTGAATTTTTGTTAAATTGAATTTTTGCAAAATTTTTATCAAAAAATTTTTAAATAATTGAATTTTTTCCAAGAATTTTATTATCTATGAATAAAAAAATTTGAAGATAATTGAATTCCTTTCAAGAAATTTATTATTTATGAAAATGATTGAATTCCTTCGAAGAGTTTTATTATTTTTGAAAAATATTGAATTTTTGCAAAGAATTTTATCAAGAAATTTGAAAATAATTGAATTCCTTCCAAGAATTTTATTATCTATGAAAGTAATTGAATTTTTGCAAAATTTTTATCAAAAAATTTGAAAATAATTGAATTTCTTTCAAGAAATTTATTATTTATAAAAATAATTGAATTTTTGCAAAGAATTTTATCAAAAAATTTTTAAATAATTGAATTCCTTCGAACAATTTTATTATTTATGAAAATAATTTATTTCTTATAATGAATTTTATCAAAATTTTTAAAAAAGATTGATTTTTAGCAAAAGGTTTTAATATTTATGAAAATAATTTAATTCTTGGGTAGAATTTGATTATTTTTTAAATTAATTAAATTTTTTCGAGGAATTTCATTAGAATTTTTTAAATGAATTGAATTGTTTCGAAGAATATCATTAAAATTTTTGAAAATAGTAATAGTTATTAAATAATTAAACTTTTGTGAGGAATTTTATCAAAATTTTTGAAAATAGTTGAATTTGTTTAAAGAATTTTATCAAAATATTCGAAAATAATTGGATTTTTTCGACAAATTTTATTAAAATTCTATTGAAAATAATTGAATTCCTAGGAATAATTTTATTATTTTTGAAAATTTCATTAAAATGTTTTAAAAAAGTGGATTCTTTAGAGGATTTTAATTAAAATAGGAAAAAAATTAAATTCTTTTAAGTAATTGTTAAATTGTAAAAATTAATTAATTTTAATTATTTAAGAAAATAGAATTGAATTCCTGTGAATAATTTTATTAAATTTTTTGAAAATAATGGAATTTTTTCGAAAATTTTAATTAAAATTGTATAGAAAATAATTCAATTTGTATAAAGAATTTTAACAAAACATTCCAAAATAATTGATTTGTTTAAAAGGAATTTGTTAACATTTTAAAAAATAATTGAATTACTGTGAATAATTTTATTATTTAAGAAAATACCAATTGAATTCTTGCCAATAAGTTTATTAAAATTAATAGAAAATAATTGAATTCTTTTGAAGAATTTTATTAAAGTTTGTAAAATTAAATGGATTCTTTAGGAAAACTATATTAAAAATAATAATTGAATTCTTATAAAGTATTTTATCAAAAATTATTTTAAAAATAATTCAATTATTTTAAAAAATTTAATTAAAATTGTTAAAAATAATTCAATTCTTTGGAGGAACTTTATTCAAATTGTATTATAAATACGTGAATTCTTTTAAAATTCAAATTGTTATAAAAATTTTGGAAAACAATTGAATTCTTTCGTTAAATTTTATTAAAATTGTACTGAAAATAATAGAATTCCTGCGAAGAGTTTTAATATGTATGAAAATAATTGAATTCTTTGAATAAAAATAATTGGATTCTTGAGAAAAATATTATTTAAATTTTCTAAAATAGTTGAATTGTTTCAAAAAAATTTCCGAAAATTTTGAAAATAATAATTATTTAATTTATTACTTAATAATTGAATGCAAAAAAAATTTTAAACTGAAATTATTCAAAAATTAAAGTTGATATTTGAGAAGAAAAAATTGAGTAATAATAAATTGAATACTGCGTTTAACTTTTGCTAATTAATAATAATTCGTAATTACTAATTAATTATCTTCTTTTTAGACGAATAAAGTTATTCCTCACATACCTGTGCATACGGACATTCAAAGGATCCAACCACCACCAGCGAGTGTTGTTATAGGAACAACAACGACGCCTGTAACAAATATTTCCACCCCAACGAGTGTCTATCAACAAGTAATTGTACAACCAACGCCTCATTTAATTCAAGTACCGAAAAGTGTATGTCAACTTCCACGTGAGGAAAGCGCAAAAAATAACGGAGTCTTATGTAAGTTTTTTTCGATTTCATTTTAATAGTGCAATTTTGTCTCAAAAGTTTGATCGTTGTTTACGAAATTTTTCCCACTTTCATTCAACTTTCAATATTAGTGTAGAATATTTGCAAGTTTCACATTTTTTTCATTAAATTTTTACTAGAAGAAAAACTTGTACTTTATTAATAATTGTAATGCCAGCATGTAGTTTGTTTATATTATCATTTTTTTAGAGTATTTTGAATGAAATTTAATTTTTTAGTCTGCTCGATATTTTTTATTTTGTATCTTAGTCTAAAATTTATGTCTAAAAATAGAAGACAAGTCCCCGTAATTATTGACAATTGTCGGATAAACAACGTAATAATTAATTTACAATTATTGTTTGTAATAACGTAATAATAACAGTGCACCTAGAATAGATATTTATTTCACAAAGTAACGATTAACATTCACACACTCATACAATGCAGTGATTAACAGCTTTAAATTTTTTTTTTCTTTTTAACCATTTTTTTTCTCACCGCAAAAATAAGTGCATAATATTCAAGTGGATAATGGAAACAAGAATTATTTTTTGTCATTGTGAAAAATCACGTAAAAATTCCTCGTGTCGTGCACAGTAATATTAACAATCTACAATAATGCTAAGAGTAAACCTTAATAAAATATTAAAAATATTTTTCAAAAAAAAAAAATAATAATAATACTTATTAATGTTACATATTAATTTTAATAAAATATTAAATAATACTTATAAAAATAATAATAATGATATGAAAAAGAAGAAGAATAATAAGAATAATAAGAATAGTAATAATTAAATATAGAAAAATGAATAAATAAAAAAGAAGGGATTTTAATTTGAAATAAACAAAAAAAAAACCCGCATATTTTTTGCGAGTTTAACTAAATGGTAAGGGTTTCACAGATGGCAGCCATGATGTTACTTCAGCATACCAGACCCATCCCCCAACATTTCTCAACAGTGCAGGACGTAACTGGAAAAAAGGTTTGGAATTCCAAATGAAAAGAAAACATACGACCATGAAAGCATGTTGTAAAAAAGTACAATGGTATCGAGTGTAGTTTTAGAAAATTTTTCTTTTTTGTTTTTTCCAGTACGTATACATCTCTATTCTTATTGACCAAAAAAAAAGACTTTGAAGTAAATACTTTTGCATGAGTTTGTTTTCTCACTTTCTATTTTTTTGAAATCTTATCAAAACAAAGCAAGTACCATTGTTAATGTTACAACAACAAAAAAAGTATTTTATACATCTGATTCTTCGTGTATGCTCTTAATCTAATCCTCATCTCATTCCCCCTTTTTCTAGCAAGGCAATGTATAATATCGCTTTGACTGCTGAAAATTATATGTTTCTATTTACTAACCACTAATTCAAATTATCACTCTCTACAACTTGCAATTTCCGTTTCATTAAAATTTTATTCTCATTAAAGAAAATGGATTTTTTTCGTAATTATTTTATTAGGAGAAAATTAGAAATTTATTAGAAGGAAAGTCAAGATGTATTTGTAAATAATTAACGAATAATAAATAAATTATACGAAATGATAATAAATAATATTATTGCTATGAGAAATCAATAAACAGTAAATAAATAAAATTGATTAATGAATTTGTTTCTCCGGCTAGAGAATAAATTAAATGGAAGATAAAACTGAAGAGAGTGATAAATTGGAGACAAAACTCTTCGCACATTAACTCATTATATTCTTAAGGGTTGTAGCAGCGTTGTTGCAGTGTCGTCGATTATAATCGCGAGTTGATTTTTTTGATAGGCTGCTATTTCCCTGTAAAAAATACTAACAACATTCATTGCAACTAACTCCAAAACTTCATTGCAGCTTTTTCCTGGCAGACAGTATTGGATCAACCAGAAGTGAGTCCACCACCATCGACATTGAGTCCACCTCTGAGCGCACCGCCAATTCCAATGACCCTTGGCAATCCTCCTGAAGATGGTCCTGGACCAGAACCAATAACCCCTGCCGAGGAAGAGGACGACGATGTCTTTGAGCCAACGCCTACAACACCATCGGAAATTGAGGCCAATGCCAATAAACGACGTAGTCAATCTCTCAGTTCTTTGCACAATAAAGAACCACAAAGTCCACTTAAGGTAGATTTCAGGTTTTTTTAATTTTATTTTTTTAGTAAGCTTGTTGCAAATAGTTTCAAAATTATTATATTATAATATAATAGCTGTCATTTTTTCTATTTCTGACAATAATTTATTTTAAATAACTTAATTTAATTGAAGAACTGCGATAAAGTTAAAATTACTTATAAATCATTTAATAAAGTATTTTTTTTTGAAAATTTTAATTTTTAACTATCATAATGAATATTAAAATTATTTCCAAAACTTCAATTATTTTCGAAAATTAATAAAATTCTTCGCAGAAATTCAATTATTTTGAAAAAATCTAAAAAAAAATTGTCAACATTTCAATTATTTTTATAAATAAATGAATAGCAAAATTCTTCGAAAAAATTCAATTATTTTGAAAAAATCTTATTATCTTTATAAATTAATAGCAAAATTCTTCGCCGAAATTCAATTGTATTCAGGAAGTTTTATAAAATTCAATTACTTTCATAAATAACAATATTCATCACAAGAATTCAATTATTTTCAAAATTAATAAAATTCCTCGCAGAAATTTAATTATTTTGAAAAAATCTAAAAAAAAATTGTCAGCATTTCAATTATTTTTATAAATGAATAGCAAAATTCTTCGCCAAAATTCAATTAAGGTTTTATTGTTAATGAAAATAATTGAATTTATATAATGAATTTTATTGAAATTTATGAAAATTTTCTAGCTAGAGGATGTATTACATATTTATAAAAGTAACTGAATTCTTAGATAGAATTTGCTTATTTTTTAAATGAATTAAATTTTTGCGAAGAATTTCATTAGAATTTTTTAAATGAATTGAATTGTTTCGTAAAATATCATTAAAATGTTTGAAAATAGTTGAATTTGTATAAAGAATTTTATCTAAATTTTTTAAATAATTGAATTGTTTCGAAAAATTTCATTAAAATTTGTAAAGTTAAATTTATTCTTTGGAGAAATTTTATGAAAATTGTATTAAAAATAATAATTGAATTCTTATAAAGAAATTTATCAAAATTTTTGAAAATAGTTCAATTCGTATAATGAATTTTATCAAAATTTTTCTTAAACAATTGAATTATTTCGAAGAATTTCATTAAAACTGAAAAATTAAATAAATCCTTTGGCGAAATTTTATGAAATTGTATAAAAAATAATTATTGAATTTTTATGAAGAATATTATCAAAAATTTGAATGAATGAATAGCAAAATTCAATTATATTCAGGAATTTTAATACAAGTCATTGCAAAATTCAATTATTTTCATAAATACCAGTATTCATCACAAGAATTCAATTATTTTCAAAAGTAAGAAAATTCAATTATTTTTAAAAATTTTAATAAAATTTATGGAAAAATTTCAATTATTCTCAAAAATTTTTCTTAATTCAACGATTTTCAATGTTCTACTATTTTAATAAAATTTCCCAAAAGAATTCAATTATTAAACAAAAATTTTGATAATATTCTACACCAAGATTTATACAATTTTAATCGAACTCCTCGAAAAATGTAATTATTCTGAAAAATTTTATTAAAATTCGTCGAAAGAATTTAATTATTTAAAAATTTGTTAATAAAATTGTGTATGAAACATTCAATTATTCAATAATTTATTAATTTTTGTAAAATTGTCAAAATTATCAATCCTCCAATTTATTAATTTTTGTACTTAAATCATTGAATTCTTTTTGAATTTTTTAATAAAAATTGATTTAAAAATGAATTTGAGTTAAAGTTTTAGATAATAATTGAATTTTGGAGAAGTTACTAATAATTGCAATTTTTAGAAATAATTGAATTTTGTAAAATTTTGAAATTAAAATCTTTGAAAATTTGAATTTTTCATACTCTTAATTAAAAATTCGATAAGACTAATTTTTTTCAAAAAGCTTAATCGAATTTTTTTAAAATTATTAAAATTTTTTATTTTCTAATTTATATTTAATTGAAGAATTTCCTAATAATTGAAATTTCGTAAAATTGAATTGAAAAACAAATAAATTTGAAAATTCGCAAAAGAAACTTTATCAAAAATTATTAAAAATAATTGATATTTCAAGAAGACTTTTAGTTAAAAACTTTAGAAAATAATAATTGAATTGAAATGATGAAAATAATTTTAAAGAAGTTACAGTAACAATATTCTTATATTATAATATAAAATAATGATTTTATCACTTGGTCGTGTTTAATTATTATAAAACATGAAGAAAGCGATTATTCTGAGTCGAAGACTCGGAGTGATCGATTTCTTCTTGTTTTATAATAATATTCTTATAATTAGGGAAATTTGTAAATAAATGAAATAGAACATTTTTTTGAGTATTTAATCATTTTTAGAGTGAATCAGAATATTCTTTAAGGTCAGAGAAAAAGTTAAAATTTAGTCTGGAAATCGTGGAAAAACAATTAAATTTTTGTGGCAAATGTTTTTTTTTTAAATAAAATTGTATTTTTATAAACAAGTGATTGAAATTTATTAAAAAGTTATAAAAATCAGAAAAAGAATCAAAATTTTGTCTGGAAGTCAGGGAGAAATAATTAAGGTAGAACAAAATCAAATTTTTGTTTCAACTACGTTGAATTAAGATTTTACTCTTCAGATTGAAGAGTCGATATTTTGATCATTATATTTAGAAATTTTGAGGAAATGATCATTTGATGTTATGAATAAATTGTATTCACTCAAGTTTAGTACACTAATCAACATAAATAAATTTTTAATATAACAAGAGAATATTTGAAATACCTAATGATAGAATTTAAAATTACAGACAAAAGATCGTATTCGAAGGCCAATGAATGCATTTATGATATTCTCGAAACGTCATCGTGCAGTTGTACATCAAAGGCATCCGAATCAGGATAATCGTACGGTATCGAAGATCCTCGGTGAATGGTGGTACGCATTGGGTCCCGATGAAAAGCAAAAATATCACAATCTCGCATCGGAAGTTAAGGAGGCGCACTTTAAAGCACATCCCGAATGGAAATGGTGCAGTAAAGATAGACGAAAATCATCGACAACAAGTTTCAAGGGTGGCGATCAAAGGGGAAAATTAAATAGTACCGGTGAAGAAACAGACGCTGGTCCACCGTCTGACGATGTTCCATTAACACCAAGAGCCAATGAAGATGTCACAATGCCTGTTAATTCTCTTTACAACGAAAATCCAACAGTTGAAATTCAACAGACGTACAGTTCTCATCGAATACCAGAGACGACAACACATATTGAAACAACGGAATTAGAAACGAAGCAGGAGGACGAGGGTAATGCCTCAGATGATGATCAAATGGTGATTTGCGAAGATCCACAACCTGAAATTGATCTAAAATGTAAAGATAAATTAATTGACAGTGACAATGAGGGACAGGATGATGATCCTGATAAGAAAATGCAAATTTATTCAACGGGACAAAAATCTGATGGTGTTAAAACTGACATCACTTGTAGGCCAAAACCAATTAAAGGTGAGTTTTATTTTAACGGAGAATTTTTTTTTAGAAATTTAAGTTGAAGAGTTGATCAAAATTACAGGCTTTGCAATTACTTTGTTTTATTTATTAATTATCAATCTTTTGTTTTATTTATATTTAAAGATTTTCATACTAAGTTTACCCTCGATTAAAATTTTTAACTATTAATGTTTGAAGTTTTTAAAATTTTTTTCTCAGCTTAAAATATTAATAACAACCATTCAATTATTTTCTTTTGAAAATTCTTCGAAAAAATTCAATTTTTTTTTTTAAAGTTTAATACAATTCTTACCATGAATTCAATTATTTTCAAAAAGTTTAATAAAATTCTTCCCAAGAAATCAATTATTTTTCTAAATAATAATATTTTTTGCGGGAGTTTTCAATTATTTTCAATATAATTTTAGTAAAGTTTCTCTCGAAAGAATTTAATTTAAACAAAATTTTTTTCATAAATAATATTTTCTGCTGGAAATTCAATTATTTTAGATACAATTTTAATAAAATTTTAGCGAAAGAATTCAATTGTTTCTAAAAATGTTAAATAAAATTCTTTAGAAGAATTCAATTACATACTTTAAATATAATTTTATTAAAATTTTGTGGATTCAATTCAATTGTTTTCGAAAATGTAAATAACATTCTTTATAAAGTTACAATTACAAATTAAAATATAATTTAAATTTAAAACTATGTTGTTTATTTAATTTTTGTTATTATTCGTTCTTTAAAACATAAACATTTTTTACTTTTAAAAATTATTTAGAAATATAATCTTATTTTTGAAGAATTCTAACTAAAAAATTGAAAAATAATTGAATTGCACAAAAATTTAGAATTGAAGTTGAATAAAATTTTTAATAATATCTCCTACAGTATTTTAATAAATTATTAATTTCCTAGAAATTTATTAAAATTTTGAATAATTTTATATAAAAAAAATCGAAAAAAACAATTGAATTTTGGAAGATTTGCAGTTGTAATTTTTAGAAATAATTATATTTCAGAAGGTTTTACATTGAAATTGTTAAAAATTTTAATTCCTGTTGAAATATAGATAAATGACAATAAGTATTGAAATATTTATTTTACCAGTTTTTTTGAATTTTTGAATAATTTAAGTAATTTTGAAGAAATTAGGTTTTTGAAAAATTGTAATTAAAATTTTTTGAAGATAATTTAGTTCCCAAAAATAATTTTAAAAAATTGATACAATTGAAAATTGTTTGAAATTTACCAAATTTCACTGAAATAAATTTTGTAGTTGAAAATTTTTTTTTTTTTTTACTTTTAAAAATTATTTTGAAATATAATCGTATTTTCGAAGAATTCTAACTGAAAATTCAGAAAATAATTCAATTTTACATGAATTTAGAATTGAAGTCATCACTAGGATAAAGAAGGAAGTTGATATTCTATTCTAGACATCAAGGAAATACATAATCAAATTTTTGTGATAATCCTGAATAAAATAAATGAATTTTTTTCCAACATCGACTAAAGCGAGTTTCTTTTAATCGTAAAATTTAATTTTTCGATAAGTCCATTTTTTGAAACTTTTTCTCTGTCTTGCGAAATTAATGAAGAACAGTATTTCAATTTCAATCAAATTTGTTATTTTTCACTTTTGCTCTACTTTTTTCCAAAAATTAATTATCGAGTGCGAAGCCAGAAATTGAAAGAGTTATCTTTAAAAGGAATTTTTGATAAAATTTGATAAAGTTCAATGGTTCAAGAAAGAAGTTTAAGAAAATAAATGATTATAATTACAGCACGTCTACCGTCAACGAGTATAGAAACAACGGCTAAATACCATCATGCTTCTTTGGACAAAGGTGGTACGGTCTCCGTTTTATCGACCACGTATCCTTATCACAGTCCCGTCAATCCCACAGGAGTGTCAGGCTTTCAGCCAACTGGAGGTGCTTTCATCACCATGCCCGTATCGCCCAAAGTCATCAAGCCGGAAGCCGTGAAAAGCGAACAACAATACAGCACACAATACACTGTCAACAATCTTGTTGCCAATGTCCACCCTGAAAATGGAAGAAACAAATTCACTGCTGCACCAGTATTACATTCTGTAAGTGTTTTTAATATTCTTAACAACTTTTGACTATTTATTTTTTGACTATTATTTTTTATTCCATTATTTTCCTTTGATTTGATTACTTTTCGTTTTTAAGTTTTCAAATATCCTCTTTTTGGTCATTTATTTTTGAAAAAAAAACTAAATTGAAACTGAGCACAGTACATTTTATTGTAAAAATAGAAATTTTTTAAAAAATAAACAAAAAAAAATTCGCTCAGTAACGAACAAATGATTACCGATACTAACAGATTGGATCGAAACCCATGATGGCTCTGTTAAAACAACAGCAGCCATTACAACCTTTAGGCACTGTTCATCGACCTCCGATTACAACAACAACTTATCCGTCGTCACTCACTTTGACATTGGTTGATCATGATCTTGTTGCTGTATCGAAACCCCAACAGACTGCACAATATATTGGGCCGGCTGGACCTCATTCGCGAATGTACTGCGGATTTCAAATACCAATTTCAGGTAAATACACTTCTTGCAAATTTATTATTCAATTAGAAGTTAGAACATTAAAATTATTTAATACAACAATTTAATAAAACAAAAATTATTTAATATTGAATAAATATACAGGGCTCGAACTAAATCCGTAAATTTGTTTAAAGCCCGTAAAAGTAAGTTTTTTAAAAAAAAAAAAGTCCGTAAAGTTCGTAGTTTCATTGAAAAAGCAAAAAATTTCGTAAGTTTAACGTAAATTTGGAGAATTTTTGAGAAGTTACAAATAATTGCAAAAATTCAATTTTATAGTATAAAATAAATATTTAATTAACGTTCGACTTGATTTAAAATTGTAGTAAAAAATATTGAAAATAATAAAATGTACAAATTCGGACAAAGTGAGGATTTTAATAATCTACACCAACTTTTTTCGAGAAGTAAATTAACAGATTTCTAATTTTTTAATTTCAGATGCCAGTGGACGTAACATATCTGTACAAAATTTAATTCCCGGCAAAGTAGAATCCCATGGTGTTATTGTTAGTAAATCGTATCCAGTGTCGACATCAAATCCCAGCACTCCAAGTTATCGGGGAATAGGTCATTCTATCGCTAGACTCGCAGAACCTGAAAAGAATGAAAATCACAATCAAACGTATGGTGAGTAATTTTGATTTTTTTTTACAAAAGATTTACAAAAGAAATATTTTCATAAAAAAATGCGTAATGAAGAAAAGAAAAACAATTTAAAAGAAATTTTTAATAATATACAAAAACAAATTTATTTTATTTATGTAAATTCAAAATATTAATAATAGAAAATTAATTGATTGGAGTAACTGAAAAATAATGAACAGAACTGAATAAATAATAAATAGTTTTTTATAGAATAGAATTTAGTAAATAACTTAACAGAGATAAAATTAAATTAAACAGATTTTATATGTTGATGAATAAAATTTGTTATTTTGTAGTAAGCAGTATTTTCTTATTTTTAGTGAATAATAAAATGTTATTTTGAGTAATAATAAAATTTTTTAGTTTAATATGTAATAAAATTTCTTTGTTTCAGTAAATAATATTAAAGAACAAGAAAGGAAGGATTCTGTGAATAATTTGATGATTATCGACAAACAAAAACCCCCGTCAACGCCTCATACACCCCATACACCTCACAGCAATTCCGGAAGTGGTGATCATTCGTCTAATAAATCATACACTGTTGAGGAAACAATGGGTTCTACTAATGATGTTGCTGCGAATAAAGGAACTTTTATGCTAGCGCCCACACCTGCACAACTTGGTCGAGCACCCTTACAAAGGAGACAATCAATGGGTAAATATTACTGCATACATTATTTTTTATCACCATTGAACCATTTCTATACTATTTTTTGCAAAAAAAGTAATTCTCTATACCTTTTTTTAATTAAATATCAAATTCAGTTTCTTAGTCACTTACTTACTACGTTAGTATTAAAAAAAATACGATTAAAATAGAATAGCTGACTTCGCACTCATCTACTAAAACCTACGATTTACTACTTTTTTTTACGATTTGCAACTATTTTGATCACTTTTTTTCGATTTGCGCCACTAAAAGATACTCTCCTGTTTTTTTGAAAATTTGCACTACTTTAAACCCGCTAATAGTTGAAATAAAAAAAATTAAAACTTATTTGTTTCAAAATTACCTATTTATTGTGCTTTATTAATATATATAAAGATTTTGTTACTAAATTTATCCTCGATTTTAAACTATTAAAGTTTGAAACATTTGACTTTTCTTTCTCACCTTAAAAAATTAACACCATAAAAAGTTACAGTTGCAATTTTCAGAGATAGTCAATAATTCTATCAATTATTTATTTTTGTATTTAAATAATTGAATTCTCATAGAACTTACTTATAAGAATTGGTTTGAAATTAAGAATTTTAGTTAAAATTTTAGAAAATAATTGAATTTTTCACAGAATTTGAATTATTTTCAAAAATTTTAATGAAATTATTCTCAATAATTCAATTATTGTCATAAATAATATTTTTTACAGGAATTCAATTATTTTCAAAAAATGCAAATAAAAATCTTCATAAGAATTCAATTATTTTTATAAAATAATAATATTTTTGAAGTAATTCAATTATTTCAAAAAATTTTTTTAAATTTTAAATCAATTTAATTATTTTTATAAATAAAAAAATTCTTCACAAGAATTCATTTTTTAAATCTAATTTTAATCAAATTTCTCAAAATAATTCAATTATTTTTAAAAATTTAATAAAATTTTCCCAAAGAATTCAATTATTTTTGTAAATAATACAATTCTTTGAATGAATTAAATTATTTTCTCTCCAATTTTAATTGGAACAGAAATTTACAGAAATTGTAATGTTTTCAAAAAATTTAACAAAATTCTTCAAAGCAATAAAGTTAAAAATTTTAATTTTAATAAAGTTCTTTGCAAAATTTCAATTATTTTCAAAAATTTTAATAAAATTATTCGCAAAAATTCAATTATTGTCATAAATAATATTTTTTGCAGGGAATTCAATTATTTTAAAAAAATGCAAATAAAAATCTTCATAAGAATTCAATTATTTTTGTAAAATAATAATATTTTTAAAGTAATTCAATTATTTCAAATTTTTTTTTTAAATTTTAAATCAATTCAATTATTTCTATAAATAAAAAAATTCTTCACATGAATTCATTTTGATGTTTTAAATCTAATTTTAATAAAATTTCTCAAAATAATTCAATTATTTTTAAAAATTTAATAAAATTTTTCCAAAGAATTCAATTATTTTTGTAAATAATACAATTCCTTGAAAGATTTCAATTATTGTTAAAATTGTTAATTGAATTTTCGAAGCAATTCAATTATTTTCTCTCCAATTTTAATTCAATTCTATGCAGAAATTGTAATGTTTTAAAAAAAGTTAACAAAATTCTTCAAAGCAAAAAAATTTAAAATTTAAATAAAGTTCTTTGCAGAATCAATTTTGAATATTGAATATTGTAAGGTTTATAAATAATTAAAGTTTCAAAGGTTTTACATGGAAATTATTTAGAATTTTAATGCTGTTGGAAAAGTACTGATAACAATAAGTATATTTAAATATTTGTTTAACAAAAATGATTGAAGTTTTTAATTAATTTATTTTAAAAACTCCCAAAAATAATGTTAATAAAAAATTGAAATAGTTGAAAATTTTATCAAATTTACATAAAATAATTTTTACATTTTAAAGAATTTTTTTGTTTTTACCTTTATATTTTGATTTTGATTTTTTTGTATTTTGAAATATAATCGTATTTTCAAAGAATTCTAATTGAAAATTTGGAAAATAATTGAATTTAAAAATAGTTAGACTTGAAGTTATTAGCGCAGGATAAGGAAAGAAGTTAATATTCTTTCTGGAAATCAGGGAAATACATAATGAAAGTTTTGCATTAACCTTGAATATAGAATAAGTTACTTTTTAAGTTTTTTTTGCACATTATACGGACTAGAACGAGTTAGTCTTGAAATTACTTTTTGCTAAGTTTTTTAAAAATTAATTACCGAGTGCGAAGCCTTAAATAGAGATAAAAAAATTCAAATTTAAAAAATTTGCTTCTCAATGATAAAAATTTGTCATTATTAGCAATGCCTCCCACATCAAATGCAGGAGATCATGGGCCTCTAACGTCTCAACGTTCAGACAACAGATCAATTAATAGTTCGTCCCAAAATTCAGAGCAAATCTCGCAACAGAATTTATCAGAATCTCTCGCATCGCCTTCACCTTCAACAAAAAAAGGTTCTTTCTTTAAGAAAAATTTTGAAGATGGCATGGATAGGTATGTTTACTTCAATTTTCTATCCCCCACAATTCCCTTTTGTTTTTTGTTATTAAAATATTTGTTTTCATGTATAATAATTAGGGAATTTTGTCATTTTAGGGTCCTTGAACAAGTCAATTTTCAAGAAAAATTTTCATCCTTACCGGAATTCAAACCGGAGGATATACAAAGTCCTAGTGCAATTAGTTTAAATGCATCAGCAGGAACATCAGCCCATGGCCCTGTCAGTTCTAATTTACATTCTTCCAATATTGCCTCATCCCTGCAAAGTTATCGTAAAAAATCTGGAACAGGATCTCATCGAGCTTCAAGTAATTTCCTTTGTTTTTTGTATTTAAAAAAGGGAAAATAAAAACGAAAATAAAAATTTTATAACTAGAATTTATACTTTTCTGGAAAAATTAGGAATTAATTTTGTTATCTTTATTTATTTTAGTTAATGAGGAAGAAATGGAATCTGATGTACCACTTTCGGCGACTTCAAAATCAACGGCAAATGTGAAATTAACTGGTAATACGTTCTTTGGACCGGACTTTAATGTCGATGCGTATAGAGCTAATTCGGATATATTGGGAGATGTGGACGCCACTTCGCCGCGAACGCCAAAAACTCCTGGTGGCGGTGTGGGAAATACGGTGGGCGTCAATAGAAGTGACAACGAACGTGGTCATAGGAAAATTTTAGAGCAACGGCGACAACTTGTTATGCAATTGTTTCAAGAAAATGGTTACTTCCCATCAACGCAAGCTACCTCTGCTTTTCAGGCGAAGCACTCGGACATTTTTCCAAGTAAAACAAGTTTGCAGTTAAAAATTCGAGAAGTTAGACAAAAACTTAAATCTAATTCCACTCCAATGAGTGCCAATAGTCTTGTGAGTCCATTGCCCACTTCTGAACCATCGCCCAATATTTCTGGTGAGTGAATTTTTATACTTTCTTTTTGTTTCGTCATTTTCTTTTTTTTTTTTTGTTTCTTTTTTCACCAATTCTACAAAATCGACTCGAATCAAATTTGTTGGATAACAGAAATTAGAATTCATCGATAAATGAATTTGATTAATAATGAAGAAATTAGATTTGTTTAAATTAAACTGTTTTTTATTTTTCCAAATTTAACAACATTGTCATTTCATTTAGTTTCGACGGATTCAAGAACACCTTCATCCAATTGGCGTCAATGGTGGCTTGAAAGTAATAACTGCTAAAGGTATTATAAAAAGCGTGCTGTTTTTCTTTTCATTTTAGTTTTACCTTTTCAAACTGGTGTTAGTCTTTTTTCCAAGAATTCGTTTTCTAATTACGAAATTCTCTTTTTGTTTACGGTACTTTGATATTATTTATATTTTTATTACAGGCTTCGGATAGTATGACTTTTAGAATTTTTTTAAAATTTTCATAAACGGCATCTTTATTCGATTAATTGCAAAAAAGGTACTTTTGGCGTTTTCTTCCAAATATTGCAGTAAAATAACACTTCTTTTTCGTATGAAATACAAATTCTTTCGATATTTATACTATAAAAAAATATCTTTCAAAAGTATTTAAAATAATTTTTTTACAGATAATTAAATTTTTGAAATATATAATTAAAAACTTTGTAAATAATTGAAGTTTTGTAAAATTTTATTCAAAGTGATTGTATTTTTTAATTTAACTTTTTTTCTTTCAATTTTTTTCTTATTTTATTGAAATTTTTTATAATCAAATTTTAAAGAATTTTAATTACAAATTTTGAAAATAATCGAATTAAAAAAAAAACAAAATGAAAATTTCAAAATGAAATTTAATGAAAAATAATAAAAATTAGCTTCAAAACATTATAAATTAAAAAATATTTTTTAAATAAGTAATTATTACAGTTTTTTCACTATATTTTTTAAAGTTAAATTATTTTAAATATTTTCGGTTAAATATTTCCAAAAATTCAAATATCTACAAGAAATAATTAAAATAAACAATTTTAAATAATTTGATTTTTTAAAATTTTGGAGAAAACAATTATTTTAAAAATTTTTAGTTAAGGTTCTTCAAAAAAATTGATTAATTTTTTTAAATTATCCAATAATTCTTTTCGAATATTTCAATTATTTTGAAAATTTACACTACAATATTTTTAAAAAAACAAATAGGTACTTAGAATTTCTTTTCAATATTTATCTTTTAAATTAAATTATCTTTTCAAGAAAAGGTTAGTTTAGTTAAAAATTTTTGGAAATAATTAAATTTTGGGAAGCATTACAGTTATTTGCTTTTAGAAATAATTAAATAACGAAAGGTTTAAAATTGAGAGATCAAAAATTTTAATTCTTGTGGAAAAATAAATAGCAAGTAGGATTTAAATATTTATCTAAAAAAATTATTGAAGTTTAGAGTTTATAATTTTAAATTTTGAATTTGAAATTTGAAATTAGAAATTAGTGAAAGATCAGGGAAATAAAAAATGAAGTTTTTGTGTTAATACTGAACGACTTTTTTTTATTTCTTTGAAACGAATTTTTGCACCTTAAAGTCGATCCGAGGCCTGTATTATTAAATGTAGAATATATTATTTTTTTTTATTATTATTGTTTTTATTTTATTTTATGAATCGTGACAAGTCCTTTCGTAGAAAGTAAAAAGTACTATTTTACTTATTTATATTCGTTTATCATGTTCAGGATTTCATTATAATTAAGATTTATTTATTAATTTTTTAATCCAATTTTATATTTATTTCGTTTATATATTTTATTTTTTTATTATATAAAATTTCTTTCTTTTTCTTTTTTCTAATCTATTTATTTCCTTTTTTAAATCGATTTCTGTTTTTATAGCTAATTTTTTTCAAATCAATTTGAAATACTAAGGAAAAGGATTCTTTTCTTAATTAAATTTCTGTTTTCATAAATCAATTTCTTTTTTCTTATTTATTTATTCTTTATTTATCATGGTTAATTTGCAATATTTTGCTTATATATTTGTTTATGAATTTATCTATTAGTTTATTGTATTTGTTTACAGTTTTGTGTATTGCTTTTTTCACTTTTTTTTATTAATCTCTTTATTACCTTTGTACATTTTTTTTTATTTTTAATTTCAAAGAAAATTTTTTCAAATATCATTTATATTGCCACTACATTCGTATAATTGATACGTTGGCCATTGACGCCAAAGAATGGAGGCTTTATAAACAGGTATGATTTAATAATTCAAACACTTTCTCATTTACATATATATGCGATTCACACAAAACTTTAAACACAATTACACTGATCAATTCGAACAAATTGCAATTACAACTTTCAATTTTAAAATTTAAATTACTATTTTGGTTGGCTAAATTCTCAAAAATTCTTTGAAGAGTAAATAAAATTGAAAAGTAAATAAATAATATTTTTGAATAACTATTAATAAATAACTGAAAAAAGTAAAAAATAAATTGAAAAAAAAGATTAAGAATATATTATATAAAGAAATTGTGATAAATATTTAAATGTTTATTTTATTACTAGTTTTCGAATGTTGGGGTTTTTAGTTTTGGTTATTGGTTTAATTTCGTCAACCACTGTAGAAATAATGTTGTACTTGCTTGTATTTTTTAAAAAATTGAATTCAAATTAAAGGGAAATTTTAATTTTCAGGTCCCTTAACTGCTCCTCCCACATCAATGGGAGCTCCCCAATCACTGCCTGTAAGCAGCAGTGGTAGCTAGCACCCACGAGTCAACTGTGATACTTTGCATCCCCTAACTCCTAAACACGAATACATCATTATCCTCTGAAAAGGATTCTGCTGTTTTCTCTTTTCTTGCTTAGAAACAAAAAAAAACAAAGAAAAGAAAAAAAATTTGTTAAATGTACAGTTTCCTTGCGGATAAACTGTTCTTAAGACTTCAGTGCAATTTGAATCTTGATCCTAATTGTCTTGTATAGATAAATGTACAGATCTCTCTCAGCGTGCTAACATACAAACGTCTCAGTTTATTTTGAACAAATTTAAAAAAAAATAGTTGATTTCTCAAACTATAAAGCACAAAGTGAAAGAGAACTCTCAATAACCTTCGATAGGTGCGAGCACTATTCTCCAAAAAAAAATAAATAATCGAAGACAATACACGAATCTCTATTCTAAATTCAAAGACAGTCTCTCTCTCCCTCTATTTCTCTAAATATAAAGAGAACAATTATTTTGGTACCGAATGAGACTGTTTAGAATAAAAAAAAAATTATAAATATAGAAAAGCTGATCGTTGTAGATTGGCACGCTTTGAATGATTTTTAAAGAGAGGCCTAAAAGCCATTGTTAAATGTTGTTGAAAATACTATGATTGACAAAAAAATAAAAAAAAGGGTTAAGGGGGGACGAGGGAGAGAGAAAAACAAAGAGTGCATGTATGCGTGAGAGAAAGAATCGTAATCGGAGACTATTAGAATTATATAACAAGAAAATTATAAAATGAAATCAGAGTTTATATACTTTAGTTATACTTCATAATATACTATAGTTGAAAGAAAGCTCTATAATGGATTGAAGGACAAAAACAACAAAAAAGAAACTGCATTAACCATAGCACAAAAAAAAGTTATGTATCCGCAATTCATATTTATGCTATCGTAAACACTGTGGCAAAGTCTTGAGATGAAAAAAAGGAAGAACGAAAAAATTTCCGAAAGAGTTAACAAAAAAAAAAAAAATATGTCTATTATTATACCCGGTCTTGATGACTCGAGACCACGGTGTGTTTTGGTGATTTCTAGATTATATCGTATATTATATATATATAAATATATATAAAAAGAATAATAATGAAAAATAACGTGCCATTGTGCGGCGACAAAATGGGAAATGCAATCGTTGCGTTTCTCTTGTTAGTAATAAATTAACTGTTAGACGCTCCTCGGGATAGTTAAACTGTAAAATGTTTCTTGAAAGTACTTATCAACTGTTTTTAAAGCCTTGTTCAAGTTCAGCACATCTTCACGATCTCGATATTACTACTATTATTATTGTTTTTTTAGTTTCGATTTTTTCACAATGAATTTTTTAAGTTCTTTTAGGTTCGATTTTTTTATATTTTTAATTTTTCTACACACTGATTTGATTTTTTTATTTTTGTGTCCGAATTTTCAAAATATTTTTATGATCTGATATTTTTATATTTTTGTTTTTTAATACTACTTTTACGTGATTTTTCAACATATTTTTATGTTCTTTTTTTTCAAAATACTAACTGGAGGGTTTTTTTAAAAACACATTTTTGTGTTTTCGAGTTTTCAAAATATTTTCATAATCCACTGATTTTAAACTTATATTTGTGATTTTTCAACATATTTTTATGTTCATTTTCAAAAAAAAAAAAAATAATCATACTTCTAATTTTAAACTTTTATAAATTCGAGTAATTAAAATATTTTTATGATCCGAATTTTTCTCAAAACTTTTTCGTATTTTTACAAAAAATGTTTTTTCAAAATCTTTTCAAAATCCTTTTACGATTTTTCGAGATATTTTTAAATTCAAGATGTTTGAAAATAATTGTCTGATCTGATTTTTTTTACAATACTTGATTGTATTAATTTTGTTTCTTGATTTTCCAAAATTAATTTTATGTCCTGGCAATATTTTTTCTAGTTGCCTTTTTTAAACACATTTTTGTGTTCTAGATTTTTTTCAGCTTTTCTTGAATTCATAAAAATCAACTTTCTTTTATTAATTTAATTAAATAAAGAATTATAAACTTTGATAATACTTTATTCATCAAATTAATCAAATTAATGAAATAATAATAATAAATTTTTGTCTTCTTTCAAAAAATTGCTATTTTTTAAAAATTGATTTCTTTTGTTTCGGAATAATTTTCTTAATGCGAAACAAAATTGTTGAAGATTTTTATACAAAGAAATATTTTTGTTGTTTTATTCAAAAAGTTGTTATTAAATCTTTTAAAAATTGAATTGTTTTGCTTTGAAATAATTGTTGTTTCAATAAAAAATAAAAAATTGTTGAAGAATTTACAAAGTTTAATTCTATGATTTGGTTTTATAAAATTAAATATTAATAATATTGCTATTATTACTACTGTTAATTTCTATTTTTAGTAACTAACGGTTATTACTAATTTTGTGTCTATTAGTATTATTTTTACTATGTTAACAAAAAATGTTTTTGAAATTTTTGACATTAACGAATTTTACTTATTTTTTTTTTTTTACTGTTTAACATTTTTTACTCGAATTAATACTTTTTCGGTAATTTTTATTTTACTATTAAGCAAAATATTGCTAAAAATTATTTTTCCCTAGCAGGGAAACATACTATCGAATGTTTTTAAGAAAATTTCGTTATTTTTATATTCGGAAAATTTCATGTTTTAGTTGTTTTTTAATTTTTACATATTTTCCACTTTTTTTTCTTTTTATATATCGAGTGATTGAAATTACTGCATTGAACCTGAACGAGGATTGTTGAATTTGGCTGTAAAATAGGGGATGTAAATTAGCAAGAACTTGGCGAAAGCGCACTTTAAAAGAATTTTTTTTTAGGGTTTCGCGCCACAGCACGCATTACCTTTATATAGTTAGGATAGATTTCTTCGATATATTTTGTAAATAGATGCGTACAGTACATTAATTGAATTATTATTATTATTATTATAAAAATCGTAGATTGTAAATTTGAAGTAGACAATTATGGTAGCGTTACAATCCATAATGTAACGACATGAATAATAAGAAAGGCAGGATTAGGGTAGATTACAAAAAAAAATATATATATATATGATAGAATAATGGGCCTTGATACGTCGACGGACTTTTGTGCTCTGGACGGTTCCCCACATCCTCCTCCAAAGTTGCCCTTTTCCTTAAAAAAAAAAGTGATAAATCACTTTTAAAAATTGTACATAAAATACTACATATTATTCTCAGATAACTCATCATGTTATAGTTCTTTTGTGAGACGTTTAATGTAAAGGTGGCAACAAATTAAGTTTTTGCTCTTATAGGAGGGACGCTTATTCCTCACCTTTTTATTTTTAATTTAAGAAGACAATTATTCTATTTCTACATACTTTTTTCTTTTCTCATGTTTAAGTTTTTATTTTTTACTATTTACCTTTTATTATTATTATTTTGTATTTTACTTCTTCATTTTTTATTAGTTACTTCTTTTCTACTTCCTTTTTCTTTTTTTGTTTTACTTTTTTTATTTTTTACTCGTTATTTTTATTATTCTTCTAAATTCGAGGTTTTTCTCGATAATTATTTTAGTTTTTTTTTTGATATTTCAAAAGGATATTTTTTACTTTATGTACTTTTATCTTTGATTACTAATTTCTAATTTTTATTAGTTTTTAAGTGAAGATTTTTCTATCGAATGGAATTTTAATTTGTCGAGATTTTTAATAAGCGATTTTCATTTTATCGAATAACAAATTGTTTTAAATAATTTTATTTATAGACTTTTCTAACATTTTTTTTCCTTTTTTTCTTTTTTCTTATTTTCTTTTTCTCTTTTCTTTTTATCTTTTTTTCGTTTTTCTTTTTATTTCTTTTTCATTTTCATCTCTTTTTCTTTTTCCTTTTAATCTCTTTTTCTTTTTCCTCTTAATCTCTATCAAAATGAAGTTTATTTTGATTTTAATTTAAATAATTAAATAATTTTTCTCCTATTGTCTTCGACGAGAAATATTTTAATGATGAACAATCGAGTCTGAAATAGGGATAAAGCGTCCTTCGCGATTGCCCCCGCTCAAAGAAACGATAAAATTACTATATTTTGTACTTGTGTAAGCGTGTAAGCTACTTTCCAGTATTGATAAGATTTTTGAGAAGGCTTTGATACTTTTCAATTTTGTTTTTTTCTATTTTTTTTTTCTTTAACAAGGTGATTAAATGTGTTTCATGATTTTAGCAGCCATGCAAAGTGACTGTGATCTAGAAAAAAAAACAGAAGTAAAGTAAAGTGGCGGCTATGACACTAACAAATTTTTTCACCACACACACAAAACTTCTCTTCCTGTCCTGATAATTTTTTTTCTTCTTCGAGCTTTATTGTATATCTAGCTGACTTCCAAGCTATTTTTTAATCCAACTCACAAATTTAAAAATACGAAATCCGTGAAATAAAAGAAAAAAAACTGTATAGGAAAAGAATCAGTTCTCTGAGAGAAAAAACTTATGAATCTGAATCGGATTATCATATCTGTATGATAACTATTAGTTGCTATTATCGATTGTAACAATTATTATTCTATTGTCCCTTGTTTAATTTTTGAAATATTTTTAAAAACTGTTATATAAATATTATATATATCGATCGAATATAATGTTATGCAATTATAACAAGCATACGAAAAAAAAATAATGTCACGTGTAGAAGTGCTAAAAAGTCTCTCTATAGATATATAATATATATTATACAGTAAAGACGTCTTTTTATTGATCATATCTCACGATACATGATTATACAAATATATAAATATATACATATAATACAATTATACAGAAGATTATTTTTTATTTTCTTTTTATTTTTTCTTCTCGTTCCTTTTGAATAATCGTGTATCAATATTATTAAAAATAGAAAATTTGTTTCTCTGCAAGAGAAAATGGAAAATTTGTTTAAATTATCGATGACTGAAGTTAAAACGTTCTTATTGTATATTTATATATTCAACATACATCTGTGCAGTAAAAATCCATCTGTATATACTATAATATATTTGACGATTATGCAGGTAATACACGCATACGTAAACGATAAATCATTATATAGAAATACGAAAACTATGATACTCTGAAAAAAAAATGTGTCGACATGTTTAATGTACATATAAGGCCTATTTTCCCATAATGTTCAACGCACTCTTTTTCAAAAGAAAAAAAAAAAAAAGAAAAATCCTCGTTTTTTCAACTTGGATTTTTTTTCCACATCACAATGTACTCTTCTTTTTCTGTTTTCCTTAAGAGTATTAAATTTTTTGAAAATATATATATATATTAAAAAACAATATGGAAAGATGCCTCGATATGTATAAATATATTTGACGTTTTAACAAATATCAGGCAGAGGTATTAAAATCTTAACCAATCCGATGAATTTCCGTGAAATCGACCACATTGTTTCCGACGAAGTAAGAATTTTTTATAGATAATTATTATTATAAGTTTAAGAATGTGCATTTTCTTTGCTCAATCGAATAGAATTCTAAAAGAAGAAAAAATTTTTAAAAATTAGAAAAAGAATAAATAAAAAAAATAAAATTTATTTTGTTATAAAGAAAACTTTTTTGTACATTAAAAATAAATTCTAAACTTTTGTCACTAAATACAAAATTTTGTCTACGAAATTTTGTTTACATACTTTTATTTAAATTTAAATTTAGGTGCTTGGAGAATTTTTTTGTCTTTTAGAATTCTATTCAAGAACAAACCGGATTTTTCATAAGGGGGAAACTCGAGAATTCTCTTTTGTTTCCGGTTATTTTTTCGAAAATCTCGTCGAGTTTGTAAATAATGTGTAAATAAAAAAAGTTATTCAACCTTTTGAAAAGAATCAAGATTTTCGCACTACTAAAAACTGATTATTTTTATTTAATTAAAACAAAAACGTATGATTCACAATTAGTAAAATAATTATTCTCGCAAAGATGGAAAATTAAAAATAAGCATTATTTTGAAAAATTTTTCTCGAAATCTTTCTTGAAATCTTTTTTTTTTAAAAAAGATATAAAAATAATAATGTAACAGATTTTATTTTCAATTTTTTCGAATGAATTTTAATTTCATTTAGAAAAAATATTCAATTATCCCAAATAATAATTCAATTCTCCAATAAGAAAAAAAAACGAGTTTTTTCATGATGAAATAAAAAAAATCCGGTTTTTGGTACAAATAAATGTTTTTTTGGGCTACGAAAAATCATTATTATTGATTATATTACGAGGTTGACGCTTGATGTAGAAAGAGTTGAAAAAAAGAAAAGAAAACTACTTTTGGAAGTACAAAAAATTTTAAAAAAAGAAGTTAGTGAAAAAAAAACTTTGTCTCGGAACAGGATGTTCTTTGCGGAAGTATAATATCTCGTGCCTCTTATTATGCCACAAAGTGCTTGATATTGCAGTCGAACGACAATCTCCATTCATTCGGAGTAAATATTTGTTAAAAAAAAAAGAAAAAAAAGATTCTAATTTGAGTACGATAGCTACTAAAAAAAACAGCGATGATGATTTAATTGATCCGATCATGTACATAAAATACACACCAATTTATTATCTCCTCGAAAAATTGCATGGGTTTATTTCACTTAACGCGAAGGAATTGAAAGGAATTATAAACTGAAAATTGTAAGTCTAAAAAAAAGTCAATTTTGGAAATTTTAAAAGGGGATTTTACCAAAAATTTCTTGAAAAAATTGAAATTTTTCAATCAATTTAAAATTGTAATAAACTTATTTTATTCGATTCGTCAATTTTATTGATTAGAATTTAATTTTATCAACTTTGATTCATTCAAATTCAATTTTACCAATTTTTATACATTAAAATACAATTTTATCGATTTTATTATTTTAAATTGAAATTTAATCAATTTTAAAAAATTTTTTTCGCAAAAATTGCGAATTTTTCAAATTTGTGAGTCTGGAGTTCCCCTTTTAAAACAAAAAAATGCCTAAATTGTTATTTATTGAACTCGACGGGACCATCAATTTATTTAAAGCAAAAAGAAAAAAAAATACATCGTTCTTTTGTTGACTTAAAAAAAAGAAAAATTTTTAAACATTTTCTTTCATTAAAAATTGTACTTAACGAACGTGAAATTGGAAAGAAAATGGCATTGTTAATAATAAAAGAAAAAAGAGACCCGTTCGCCTTTCAATTGTAAAAGTTTGTAGCTTCCTCCTCATCCACTTCGCTGTTAATTAATTAAGTCTACCGGCCTCTTTTTCTCTTTAATTCAACGAGAGATTAAAATGCGAAAAGCCTTACAGTGTTTTATAAAATATTAATTTTTAATATTACAAGAATACTATAAATTTTCTATGAGTATTAAGAAATAAAAAAGAAATATTAAAAATGGTTCTAAATTTAGATATTAGAATTTAGAGAGTGAAAAGAAAATGGATTCGAGAATTACTTTTTCGCATTTAAATCTCTAGTTTGAAAAATTAATCGTGATTGGTAGGTTTTAACTCCAATGCCCACAATGAAAACTAAAAAAGAAATTAAATGAGAAAAAAAAACCAGTTCGTCGGACCAAATTGCTTCTGGCGCACGCAGATGTTCTAGTTTTTGAATATTATGATATCTTGTCAAAATGTATGCTTGGAGAGAAATTAAATCAGTGACAATTTTATCCAATTGCATCACATGCTTTTTCGTCTTCGAAAATATTTTGAGAAAATCTGAAATTCTTGACAAGTTTAAAAAAATTTAATAACAAATTTTGTTAATACCGATATAATAATATAAATAATTTTATATTAATTAATATTAATTAATTTTCATTACCCAATTAATATTAACTAATAGAATAATTTAATATTTTTTAATTTACATTTCGTTAAACATCCAATAATTTGTCCCCTACAATTTATAAAATATACAAATTTCTTTCAATACTCAAAAACAAAAGTAAAAAAGAAAATCTTTCCTTTCGAAAAGAAAGCATGTGATGTCAATTTTGTATAACAGAAGGCAAGAGTGCACTATAATTTTATAGAGAAAAAAAAAGTTGTAGAAAAAAAAATTATAGAAAATTTTTATTTAATAAGTGTATAAAAGAAAATGTTAAATGTGTCCATGTTTTTTGAAGAAAATGATTAGCAAGAAGTAGAATTTAAGAGAGAATGATTGTTTTATTCGGGGGGAAAAAAAAGGACTGAAGTGTTTTTTCTAAAAAAAGTGGAACCTTGTTAAATCGAATTTTATGGGAAATGTTTTTAAAAAAAAGAGTGTATAAATGAAAAATAAAAGGAAGGGAACAATTCTTTTTTTTTAAATAACATCAAGATTCTACTGTAAATAAAGTTTATTTTAAAAATAGCCAACTTTTAATTACATTCAATTTACTTTTAATTCCGCGTTAATAATGGAATAAAAAAAAATAGTTAATAACAATGTGAACAAAGTAAACAAAAGTTAACAAATTTAAAAGTATAAGTTTTTCAGAAAAAAAATTCTGCTTCTTGGATCATTATAAGAAAGTATTTTTCAACTTGAAAACATGTAAAAAAACAAATGTTTTTTCTTTTGCCCCGTATGTAAAGATTGAATGCACTCACAATTTTTGGTATAAAAAAAACAATGTTTAACAGAAATGTTTAACAGAAAATATTTAATATAATCGATAATCGACATGGGATACAAAAGAAAGTCAATACGTAATTCTTCCATTGTGTCTGACTGAATGATTTGGTTGAGAAAAATAAAAGTTATTTGAAAATTGTTTCTTTTCCTTCGTTTTCAAAGAAAAAGTGTACATTCGAAATGGGTATTCGAGTATGCTGTATACAATTATTTTACAAAAAAAAAAAAAAAGAAAAAGAAAAAAATGTAAAGGAGGCAAAATATATTCAATGTTCGAGGACATCATCTTTTCTATGTTTTTTTTCTCAATTTTCCCTCTGATAAAATTGTTTTATAAAATTTATTTTAATTTAAAAAAGTTTCGTTAAATTCTGTCTTTCTTTTTTTTAAAAGATTTGGTTTCATTTTGCTACTTAACGCGACGGATTTTTTCCGTTTCTTCCGGCGTGAAATGTAACACTGTCGAAATAGCATTTAACATGTGTCGCTTACTTGACGGATCGCTGGTGATTAAATAATTAACAATTACGTTCTTAAGATATTCCAAATTTGCTCCTTCCCTCGATTTGCAGGCCTCCAATCTATAAAATATTTCAATTAAAAATATTACTTTGATAATATTAATTATTTATTTCTTTTATAATTTTTAATCTAAAATAATTAAATTCTTATAGAAGAAATTTATCCAAATTTTTCAAAATAATTAAATTTATTGAGAAAAATTAAATTAAAATAATATTAAAAATATTTGAATTCTTATAAAGAGTTTTATCGAAATTTTTTAAAATAATTTAATTACTGCGAAAAATTTTATAATTAACATTTTTTTAAATAATAGAATTCATACGAGAGAAATTTTATTACAATTTTTTTAAATAATTGACTTCTTTCTGGAAATGTTGTTAATTATGAAAAAAATGGAAATCTTGGTAAGAATTTCTTAAAAATTTAATTAATTATATAAATTTAATTAATTATTCTTAAAATCTTATTATAAAAAATGGTAGTGAAATTTTTCAAAATAATACAATTTTTGAAAATCATAAGCAAGAATAATTAATTATGTATATACTTACCTAATAAGTGAATTTTTTAATTGTTTGGAAGAATTCATTTATTTTTATAAAACGCAAAATTCCTCGAAAGAATTAAATTAAATTATTTTCAATACAATTTTAATAAAATTTCTATAAAAAGAAAATTATTTTTAAAAAAATTCATTGAATTCGATTATTTTCAACAATTTTGATAAAATTCTTTAAAAATTAATTATTTTTTCAAAATTATTCATAAAATTCTTTCAAAAAATTTAATTATTTTTAAAAATTCTGATAAAATTCTTCAAAACAATTTATGTAATTATTTTTAAACATTTTAATAAAATTCTTCACAAAAAAGTTCAATTATTTTCATTACAATTTTAATCACATTCTTTGTAAGAATTCAATTCTTTTCATAAATAATAAAATTCTTTGCTGAAATTCAATTATTTTCAATACAATTTTATTGAAATTTCTCGAAAGAATTCAATTATTTTCAATACAATTTTAATTTAATTTATCGAAAGAATTCACTACATTAATTTAAAAATTCAAAACATTTAAAAAGAAAAATTAGAAATGTTAAGAAACAAAGAAACAAACAAAAACTAACTTCAAACTGCGAACAGATTACCGGAATGCAACAATTATTAAATATAGAAGATAATTATTATTTTTGAAATTTAACTCTAAATAATAATAGTTTATTAAATTTATTATAATAAATAATTTACTGAATTTTAATTTACCTGGTTATTTGTGACTGTAATTTTTTTAATTCGTCTTTATGTCTTTCTGTTTCGTGATAAAGATCACGTTGCCTTTCACGTAATATCGCTTCGAGTTCAACATTTTGTTTTCGTAAATTTGAAACTTCTATTTCTCGTCTCGCTAATTCTTGAGCGTAATGCAACATTGGCGGATTATTGTCAGCAGTTAATAAACCAGTTACTAGATCAGCTGATGGTTCACTCGTCATATCAACAGTCGGATAACTTTTAATTTCCGACGATCCTTTACTGGGTAATAAGGCCTGAAATGATGATTTTAACGTTAAAATTTCCTGATCCTTTTCATCAATAACGGCTAGAGAACGTTCTCTTTGTCGTAATAATTGATGCTCCAGGGCTACAATTTTTCCTCGATATTCATTATCCTTTTGGTTCATCAGTCTCTCCAATTTCATACGTTCATCTTGCAATATCTAAAAATTAAAATAATTATTTACAATTTTTCCTGAAATCTAACAATTATTCTTTTCTAAATTTTTACGATTTTTCTTTAGTTTCACTTTCCGAAATTTTCAATATTTTCTATAAGTATAGTAATTTTTATTTCAAATTTTTTTTTGCAATTATGAAAATTTTCATTTATAGTTTTATTTTTCAAAATAATAATTTTCTAACTAATTAAAATATTAATTATTAAGAAAGGAAAATTTAAAAATTTGTAAGATTTAAAAAAATTCTAAAATATTTGAAAGCTCACTTTGTATTGATTTTCTAATTTGACTTTAAATTCTTGTTCGCGTTTCAAAATTTCCTCGTTTAACAATCGTATTCTTTCTTCTAAATTTTTATTGTGCGTTTTAATCCGTTGCAACTGAGTCCATTCGTTTGAATTCTCATGCGAATGTTTCGAACTGTGTTGTTGAATATTTGTCAATTCACTTTTCATTGTGTTATTAGATGAAACTGTTTTCTGTCGCTTGAGCTCTTCGAATTCTTCCAAAAGACTCTCGTATTTATTCCCATAATCCTGACTGGCATCACTTAGATTTAAACTATTTAACAAATCTTTGACATTCGCGTAAGAATATTCTTTATCGAGATTCATTAAATAAGTGTAAAGTTCACGTATATTTGATGTTAGTTTCTTTGGATCTTTGGAAAAATCGTTACTACTGCAATTATCCGCATAATCTGTGGATTCAAGATGATTTAATTGATCCTTCAATTTTTGTATTGCCTGCTGATCTTGCTGTCTTGCTCTGTCATAACCACCGACAGTTTCTGAAAGTTCTGCCAAACGGGCTTCTAAACTTGCAACACGTTTTTCATGAACCATCGCAAGTGCTCTTGCATGCTGTTGCGCGGCCGCTGCTTTTTTCTGTTCCTTATAATTCAGAAAAATAAAAATTTTATGTATTAAAATTAAAAAAACAATTCTTCCTCTATAAGGAAGCAAAAAATAGTAAAAATTGAGTATAAAAAAAATAAATATAACAAAAACAATATGAAAATATTAAAAAAATACATATTATTAAAATTGAAATATAAAAATAATAATATAAAATTGAAATTGAAAATTAATAAATTTACTTCATGTATAGCTGAACGATGTTGTTTTTTCATTGCAGTCATTTCGGCCTGCAGGGAAAGAAGCAAAGGTGGAGTCTCCTTAGCAGCAGCTTCTGCTTGCTTCAATTTATTCTTCATTATTTCCAATTCAGCTTCTAAAACTTTACTCTGAGATTTACTGGACACGTGGCCTTTCAATTCCTTAATTTGTCCTTCCAATTGTTCACGAATTCGTCTTTCATTGTTAACAACCTTTTGAAGTTCCCTATAATAACAAAAAATCATTCTTTAAACATTATTTTAATAACTAGTAAATGATACGCGCAAAATGTAATATTTCATTTATTATTATTTTGCATATTAAAAAATTTTATATTTTTAAAAGTATTACAACTACTTTCAACAGTTTTTATAAAATTTTTAAGGAAAACTAATTATTTTTGTACATTTTAATAACATTTTTTGATTAAATTCAATTATTTTCATAATTTTGAAGAAAATTCTTTCAAAACATTGAATTATTTTTAAAAATTCTGATAAAATTCTTCGAAACAATTGAATTATTGTTTAAATATTTAATAAAATTATTCGCAGTAATTTAATTATTTTTAAAAATTGTTATAAAATTTTTCTAAAAAATTCAATTATTCTCAAAAGTTTTTTTTTATAAAATTCTTTGTAAATTTCAATTATTTTCCAAAACTTTCAGTTAAAATCATCTAATTTGTAAAAAAATTACATTATTTTTACGAAATTTAAAGATATTCAATTATTTTAAAAATTTTTTGATAAATCTTTGCAAGAATTCAATTATGGTAATAATTTGTAATAAAAATGAAATAATACTTCATTATTGCAGAATGATCAGAGTGCTCCCTTTCTCTTTCATGTCTCTCCATAATTAGTTTATACTTCAAATGCTCCATTTCCGAATGCGAATTATTTTGCGCACATTTTAATTTATCCTTCAATTCTTTGATTATTTTTTCATGCTGTTAATTGGAGAGAAAATATTAGATAATTCAGAATTTAAATAATTCTCTGATTCAAAAAAAAAAAGAAGGAAAAAATACTTTACTTCTTCTCGATCGCTTCTCAACTGTTTCTTATCAATTTGAAATTGAGCTTCCATTTTTGATTTTTCAGCAGAAAGAGTCGCTAAAGAATTCATTAATGTATTTAATTGTAATTTTAGATCATCCACTGTTTCCGACTTTCTCTCCTCTTTCCGTGTTTGCAACTGAAAACGAAAAAAAAATCCATTAAATACTAATAATCAAAAACGAATTTACATATTTAAATTTTAAAAGGCAATTTTTCAAAAATTAAAATAGAATTAAATTAAAATTTATAGAATTACATTTGCTTGTAAATTCACGTATTTATTATTATTATTAAAAATAATTGAAAAACGGTTTTTAAAAAAAGCGAATATTTATTATTATTATTATATTTATTTACCGGTGATGATTTTGATGAATTCCCATCTTCAACGGCACTTTTTGATTTAGAATTTGCTTTCGGAATTTCTTTATCAGCCCTTTTTGCCTCCTCCATCTCACTTTGTTTAGAATTATTATCTGAAAAACAATTGAATTTCAATTATTAATTATAAATTATTGAAAGAGTGTTCTTTTTTAGTAGAAAAAAATAAACAAAAATTTACCTGTATCTTCATTGTTAGTGTTGCAATTTAAATTTTCACTTTTTTCCTTGCTCTTTTTGTTATTCATATTCTTCACCCTTTTGTTTATTTTTATTATTTATTTACATAAATATTACAAAATCACAAGAAAATAAGGCACAAGTGACGAGATATGAAATGTTTTTATAAACATAAGGAAATTTGTTTAAACAATTCAATTCCTGTAAGTGAAGAAAATAATTATTAGATCAAATTCACAACGGTGAAAAGTCATTGTTATTGTGGAATTAAAATTATTTTACATGGAAATAAAGAGAAAAATTATTAAAAAAATGAAATTTATAACCTAAAAACTTTTCTACCTCTGACATCACATCAGCTGATATCTGTCAATGGCGCAAACTGTATACCTGTCAACGTCACTTTTACCAATTTGTTAGTATAAATAAGTTTTTTCTATTTTTCAAATTATTACTTTTTCTTTAATTATAGTTTAGTTCCAAAAATTTAGAAAATTTGCTTCTTTGGTCTTTTTTAAGAACTTAATCTAATTATAATTCTTCATAAATTGTTTAGGACATTTTTTCTAGAATGTATTATTTAATTACTCTAATTTAATACTCTACCTGGCCCTATTAATTTTTTTTAATATCTTTTTTTAAAAATTTGTTAGTTTTTTAAAAGAATTATAATTCAAGGAAAATTCATTTGTAAGTAACTAATTTTTGGTTTTCTTTTTCTAAATACAAACATGTATTTAAATATTATAAACATACGTGAAAAAACTAATTATAATTACCAGAAGCATGCAATATTTTTTAATAAAAATATATAAAAACTATATTTTCTTTTTTATTTTCAATCTGAAAGAACTGAAGATTCTATTTCCAATGTTACCGGTCCAGAATTCTGAATATTAACCTCCATCATTGCTCCAAATTTACCATCTAAAATAAAATTTATTCTTTACTTAAAAAAAAGTGGAGACAAAATTTAAAATTTTTTGATAAAAGTAAACATTAAAAAGTGTATACCTTTTATTTTTTCTGGTTCATAATCTTCACCAAGTTGAGTGAGAAATTTATTGTAAAAAATTTCCGCCTCATGAGCGTGCATTGCTCTGTGAAAATCAAGTCGATTACCTTTCAAAACATGATAAAGTGTAAATTGACTTATACAAAGTATTTCGTATTTCTTTTCTTTTACATTGGCCGACCACTTTTTTCCATCTTCATTGTTAAAAATCTTTGTATTCAATATTTTCTTCACTCTGCAAATAAAATTTAATTCATTAAAAACACAACTAGAGAAAAATATATGTAAGATTTTATCGATTTTATATACTTTTTATATTTGCAATACAACTAAAATAAATTTATTTATTTCAATATTAACGGAAAATTGAAAAAAAATAGAAATACAAAATAGAAAACAAATAAATTTTAGGATCAAATACTGTGATGTAAACAATTAAATTTAAATATTGTTATAAATTTCTCATGCAGTTGGCTTTAAAAAAAAATGGAATAATTTAAAACGTCAAGACAATTATTTTAATCATTTTATTACATGTATTCCATATCATTCAGTGTGTCGTCTCTTTTTATACCAATTAGAACACACAAGCCATTTTCAATACTGCTAATAATTTCTCCATTAACTAAAACAATACAAATATTTTACCATTTTTTTTACATTTTTAACAAATTTAATTTTTTGAACTTTCTAAAAATTTACAATTTAAAATCTAGTCAATAATTTTAATCTACTAAAAAAGTTATAAGATTAAAGTTAAAAAGAAAAGTGCAAGTTGTATTTTGGAATTGAATTGTTAATTCATTGTTCTTTTTATGAATTAATAATTCCTTTAAGTAGTTTTCAAAAATTGTTTCAATTATTCAAAAACGGTTTTAATGTATTTTTAATTTATTTTTCATATTTTTAATATTATTTTCTCAAATTAATTAATTAGTCTGATATAATTTAATTTAAATACAACTAATCGAACTAAATTGAATAACACGTGACAAGGAATCGTTATAATGAAAATAAAAAAAAACAAAAACTGTTTTATTATAATAAATTTCAATTACCCGAAACACTTGCTTTAGCAACACGTTGAATGATAGCCTTCATTTTTAAAAATCTTTAAAAATCTTACAGTGATTTATTATTTTTATCATAAAAATAATTACTTTCACTTATTGTGATTACTGATTAATTAACATATTAACAATTCATAAAAGTATGGCTTGACCTCTGACTTAACCTAAAAAAAATGTAATTCTCTCATTGGTGCTTGAAAACACTTTGAGGACGCTAGGCGAGTTTTCATTAACCAATCAGAATTCATGAAGAAATTACAATTCCGCATTACTTCCGTCATGTGAACTTTGCAAAATGGTGTTTGACTTTTCAGATTGTTTACAAGCAGTTTGTAAAGCAAATAATTACGATTTTAGTGGTTCCTGCATGTTTGTGTGTTTGTTTATTTGTGTTGAATTTAATGAAAATGCAAAAATTCACATTATCTAATGTGTTTTTTAATTCGAAACGATAAAATAAGACAATTTCATGACCCACTTGTTGCGTTTAGGTTATGATGTTATAAACAAAGCTATGATGTTTCTAAAAGTACGCTTTATCTCATAAAATTTGTTTTTTAATCAAAATAAGGAATGGAGGCACCTGGATTGAGCCTTTTCCAGGCCTCAGACATTATACAAATTGGTACAAATACTAATCCAGGACAGGAAGAAGAGGAGGAGCAGGAAGATTTCAAACGACGTAATGAAGAGGTAAGCGAGAAAAAATATTTTCTTCTATTGATATTTTTTGAATTCTATTCATATTTTAAAGTAAATTAATTATTATTTCACACATGTTAATGTTTATTTTATTTCTTTTTAACTTTCCTTAAGTATTTTGAGTCTTAACGAAAACCTGTATTTAAAAGAAACTATTGAACAGGTTTCAAAAGTTTGGTAAATATTTCATTAAGAATAGACATTTTTGTGTTAAAATATTGAAGTAATTTTGAGATCTAGACTAGGGAGATGTTATCAGAGACCTAGACTAATCTTATTTAATTCCCTCGTATCGTAAATGTAAACTAGTGCAATGTTTGTAAATAACTTTTAGTTGCATTTTGTATGCTTTTGCAATTTCTTTTTTCGCTTAAAAAAGTGATTCGGAAAACTTGAATAATTATCAAGTTACCTTTTTGACACACAAAATTTGTAACACAAACAGGATTGCCACAGGTCAGGGAATTCAGGGAAAAGTCAGGGAAAGTAGAATTGGACAGGGAAAGCAGAGAAAACTCAGGGACTTTTATTAAAAGAACTAGAAACAATTAAATGTTTACAATTTATAAGAAAATTCTGAATTTTTGTGTCTTTTTGTTACAATTTTAAAAATTATTTTCAGTAATTTTAATAAAATTCATTACAAAATTCAATTATTTTCATAAATAACAATATTCATCATTAGAATTCAATTACTTTCATAAATAACAATATTCATCACAAGAATTCAATTATTTTCAAAAATTTTAATAAAAATCTTCGCAGAAATTCAATTATTTTCAAAAAATGTAAAAAAAAAAATTGTCAACATTTCAATTACTTTTATAAATGAATAGCAAAATTCCTCGATAAAATTGAATTATTTTCAGAAATTGTAATAAAATTTATTGTAAAATTCAATTATTTTAATAAATAATAGTATTCATCACAAGAATTCAATTATTTTCGAAAATTTTTAATAAAATTCATGGCAAAATTTCAATTATTTTCAAAAATTTTTCTTAATTCAATGATTTTTAATATTCTACACCAACATTCAATTATTTTCGAAAAATTAAAAATTTTACAGAATTCAATTATTTGAAATAAAATTTGTATAAATTAAAAAAAAATCAAACATTTTAAAATTTGGCATTAAATTCTTTGCAGTAATTCAAATATTTTCATAAATAATGAAACTCATTGTAGAATTTCAATTATTTTTAATACAATTTTAGTCGATTTCCTCGAAAAATGTGATTGTTCTTAAAAATGTTATTAAAATTCGTCGAAAGAATTCAATTATTTAAAAATTTATTCATAAAATTATACGTATAAGAATTTAATTTTAAGAAACATTCAATTATTCAATAAAAATTATTTATGTTTGTATTTAAATAATTGAATTCTCGTAGAATTTTCTAAAAAAAATTTATTTAAATATTAATTTCAGTTAAAATTTTAAATAATAATTGAATATTACAAGCATTATAGGATGAATTTTTAGAAATAATTGAATTTTGTAAAGATATTAAATTGAAATATTTTAAAATCTGAATTTTTCATAAAAGTTCTGAAAGTAATTACATTTTTTGAGGAATTTATTTAAAATTGTAATAAAAATAATTGAAATCCTGTGGAAAATTGTATTATTTATGAAAATAATTGAATTCTTGCAAAGAATTTTATTACATTTTAAAAAAATGAATCAGGGAAAAGTCAGGGAAAAAGAAAATTAAATTTTTGTGGCAGCCCTGTTATTTCTTATTTTACGACTAGATTTTTATTTTTCAATTTTAATTTAACAGATAAAGGATCTCTTAACGGGAGCATTTGACGATTTGGAGGAAGACGACGCCAGTTCGATAAACAGTAGTCACTATCATGACAATTCTCACTACAGTGATAATACAAATTCGGTGATAAATTCATCGTACCAACCAAATTCCCATGAGAAAGGACCAACCGTTTCACAATTGCAAAAAGAATTCGGTGTCTATACTCACAATGATGATTCCTATAATCATGAAGCATCATCATTTCACGAAACAACACCCGATGGAATACTACGAAAGAATCTCCCCGATATTCAAAAGGAATTTGCCTTACGTGATTCGCCATCAACACCATTTGTAAAAAATAATCGAACTAAAAGCACCGAGAAGAATGCGACAACAAAAACTGATTCACCATACGATTTACCACTTCCAACAAATGTTGGTGGATTCAATCATGAACGTCGTGCGCAAATTAATGACGATTATTCCTATCGCAATAATTATCCCTACAATTATGACACTCCATCAAATCATTATGACGAGGACAATAATTTCTCGAACAATGGTTATATCGATGGATACGATGAAATCCATCAAACAAATCAAATAAGTGAATACGGCGGCGGTGGTGATAATGAGAGAGCGTCTGAACATTTTAATCATTGCTATGAGACAAGTCCAAATGGAAGACCATTGGACGATCGTAGTGCGTACAAGACTGCCGAGTATAATAGTAAGGAGCAATTGGAGGTTTTGTATTCGGTGAGAATGAGAGAAATTCAACGATTGACGGAAGATTTACAACAATTACGCTTGGAGAAGGAAGATGAGAAGAATCAGCTGAGCAGGAGATTAGCCCTTGCGCAAGCTGAAACTGAGAGATCAAATTTATCACGAAATCAGGCTCAAAATGCTCTTGGTAAGTGATAATTTTAATAATTATAATAATTATTAATAAAGAAATAATATTTCTTTCAAATTTTAGTTTCATTTTAATATTTATTTATTTTAATAATTATTATCTTAACATTTATTTTTCCTACTTCTTTTAGTGGATGCAAAAGCTGAAATTGCAAGCCTTCAAGGACAAGTGAAATCCTTAAAGGACAGAACGACTATTTTAGAAAAAACCAACGAGAAGGTGAGAATTTTTCTCTTAATTTGACTTTTATTTTCAATCTCTGAATAATTTCAGATTCAAAATTCTGAAAAATTCACTTTATAACAAATTAATTATTATTTACAATTTTTTAAAATGCTAATAAAATTATTCGCTAGGAATTCAATTATTTTTTATAGATAATAAACTTTTTCGCAGGAATTCAATTATTTTTTATATATAATAAACTTTTTTGCAGGAATTCAATTATTTTTTATAAATAATCAAAATTCTTCGCTAGAAATTAAATTTTTTTAAAATAATAAACTTCATCGTAGGAATTTAATTCTTCTTTCTATATAATAAAATTATTCGCAGTAATTAAATAAAATTTTTCGAAAGAATTTAATTTTTTTTTTATTAGAATGGCATTATTTAAAAAAAATTGAATAATATTCTTCGCAAGAATATAATTATTTTTTATAAATAATAAAATTCTTTATAGGTATTAAATTATTCTCAATACAATTTTAATAAAATTCTACGCAAGAATTACACAATTTTTAGTACTTACAATTTTTCCCAAAAAATTCAAATATTTTTAAAACTTTTAATAAAATGCAGGGAAAAATTCAATTATCCTCAAAAAATTTGAATGAAATTTAATAATCAAGTTTTTAATAATTATAATTAATAAAAAACACGATAATTTTAAAATCTTTAAAGAAATTTTCCTTAAAAATGGACGATTTTCGAAATTTTCAATTAATATTATTTAAAAAATGTAAAGAAATTCTTTAATTATTTTTGAAAAAGCTAATAAAATTCTTGAAAATAAAATAGAATATTATCATAAATAATAAAATTCTTCGCGGGAATTCAATTTTTAAATGAATTTAAAATTTTCCAGCTTACCGATGAATTGTCAGAAGCGAGAGATTTGGTTTTTGATTTACAACAAAAAATCTCCGTTCTCGAGAGAGTGCAATCACTTCAAGCAAATGATAAAACGGAGGCAAAATTTCTGGAGCAGGCTCAAGAGAAACATGCCATCGAGGTGAAAAATATGCAGACACAAATTGATGTACTTACTGACAAATTAAAAGCGAAGGTATATTTTTAATTTCTAAATATTAAATAATAATTACACTACAATTAAGTAATTTAATTTGTAATACTTCCATTTTACATTTAAGGATTCAATTATTCGCATTTAAGGATTCAATCATTTGCATTTAAATTCAATCGAAAATTTTCGAAATTACAAATTCAAATTTCACTGTCCAAGAAATATATTTATGGAGCGTTTAAATGTGTCATTGATTGCAAATGCAATTTATAATTTCAAATGAATATTTAATAATGTTGCAGGAAGAAGCTTATAAGTCGTTCGAATACAAATTGGAGGACATGAGGAGAGCACACGAAGCACTTATGGTTGACAAAGCAGACACAATGAATCGTTTGACGCAAGCATTGGAAGAAAGTCAAACTCAATGTCATAATTTAATGGCAAATAATAAGGGTCAAGAGTCTTTAAAATTGCAAGCCGAATTAAATTTGGTAAATCGACAAAAGGATCAACTCGAGAAAATAATTGACGATTTAAAGGTAAGAATTTATCGAAATAAAAATCACTCGATTGTCATTGAGATAGTTAGAAGTCAAAAGAATATAAAAATCCAATCTTTCATTTACAGCATAAATTAGAAGTAGCCAAAAGCGATGCAGTGCAATACGATTCATTACTCAGTTTGACAATGGAAGACGAAACAGATTCAATGCGACAATTGAAATTAGGCGAAATTCACAATAAATCGAAGAGTAAACCTAGTGACGACGTGACAAATAAACTAAGAAGTGAATTACAAAGGTAAATTTCAATTGGAAAATTGAATAAAAGTTTTTTTTCTTCTTTTATTTAACATTTCGTTGCCCATCATTTGGATGATGAAAATAAAAATAAATTTTCAGATGTTTAGCTGGACAGGCAGTGAAAAGAAAGGAGATCAATCGACTAGAAAATACTCTATCGCAAAAGGAGAAAGAGCTCGATAGAGCGACAACTGTCGCGGAAACATGCCGTCAAGAAGCCGCACGCTTTGCAAAAAGAGTCAATGAACTCGAGATTGAACTCAAATCATTATTAACGGATCAAGCAGCAAAGGCAAATACTGAAATAAAAAAATTGTCCACCCATTTGAGTGAAGTGAGAAAACAATATGAAACATTAAAAGCGGAGAAATATGAGGTCGACATGAGATTAAATGAAGCATTAAAAGACAATGAGGAGATTATTTCGAAAATTCGTCAAGACACTTTAGCGCAATGCGAAAAAGAAGCTGTCGATGAATTCAATAAGGAATATCTCGAGATTCACGATAAAGCTGTAGAAAGAGTTCGACAGGAGGCACAATGTGAAATAGTGCAATTAACGTAAGATTTTTCACTTTGTTTCTTAACTTTTCTAATCTTTTTCTTTAAATGTTTTCAATTTTTTAATTAATTTAGCAAAATTCATTAAATTCTTGTAAAGATTCATCAAAAATTTTGAAAATAATTGAATTATTTTTTTATTGAATTTTTCTTTTTAAATGTTTTCAATTTTTAAATTAATTTAGTGAAATTCATTGAATTCTTGCAAAGATTTATCAAAAATTTTGAAAATAATTGAATTCTTTCGATAAATTTAATTAAAATTGTATTGAAAATAATTGAATTCCCGCAAAGAATTTTGTTATTCATAAAAATAATTGAATTTCATTGAAGAATTTTATTATTCAGCAAAATAATTGAATTCTTGCGAAGGATTTTATTAAAATTTTTAAAAATCCCAATTAAATTCTTTTAAAGAATTTCTTTGCATTTTTTTAAAATAATAGAGTTTCTTTAATAATTTTAATTGAAAATTTTGAAAGCAAATGAATTTTATGAAGAAGAATTTTATTAAAATTGCATTAAAAATAATTGAATTCCTGAGAAGAATTTTATTATTTATAAAAATAATTTCATTCTTGCAAAGAATTTTACTATTTATAAAAACAATTAAATTTATTCGAAATGTATTAAAAATTTCTTCTAAAATTTAATTCTTTCGAGGAATTCAACTAGGATTGTCTTGAAAATAATTGAATTCCTGCAAAGAGTTAAAACTCTTTTAATATTTATACAAATAATTGAATTGTTTCGAAGGATTTATGAAAATTTTAGAAAATAATTGAATTTTTTTGAAAAATTTTATAACGGATTAAGAAAAAAAATTTAATTCTTTCGCAAAATTTTATTGAAAGTAATTGAGTTTTTGCAAAAAATTTTACTATTTATAAAAATAATTGAATTCTTCCGAAGAATGTTATTATTTAAATAAAAATAATTGAATTATTGCGAAGAATTATATATTTAAATTTTTGTAAATATAAACAATAATTTGTTTTGTACTTAAAAAGAGAATTTTTTGAATTTTTATTATGAAATTATTTAAAAATTTATATTTGAAAATAAAAAACTTTGTAATTTGCATAACAATAAAACATGGAATACTATCTTCCGCGCTTAGCATTTGATAGTTTTTTAATAATTTATCATTTTAATTTAAAAAATTTATTTTATTTTACAAACTTCTGTATTTTGATTTTATTTTTTGATTTATTTTTTTTTTGCTCTGTTTTTTATTTATTTTTTGATTTATTGTGTTTTGTATTTATTTTGATTTATTGTGTTTCGTATTTATTTTTATTTATTCTTATTTATTGTGCGTTGTATTTATTTTTATTTATTGTGTTTTGTATTTTGTATTTATTTTGTGTTTTGTATTTATTTTGTATTTTGTTTCTTTTTCAGAGTGCAATTGGAACAGACGCAAAAGGAATTGGATCGAGTCAAAGAACTGTACATAGATGTTTGCGGAACAAAAGAGCAACTTATAGCGGATCATAAAAATGAAATAGAAAACCTCAGAGAGGAATATAGTTGTATAGAAACGCGAAAGCAAGAATTTGAAAAGACATTTAAGGATTTAGAGACACAGACAAAAGTTACCGAAAGATTGACAAAGGAATGTGAAAGCTTTAGAAACAGAGTTACCGAATTAGAAAAAGATTTAGCGTGCGAGAGAAAGAGGAGAGATGAGCACGTTAAAAAAATACACGTCGAAATTGAACGCGGTAATTTTTTAATTCTTAATATTCTCCTCGTAAAATTCAATTAAAATTGTATTTTTAAATAATTTCTTATTTTTCAGCAAAAGAAGAGGCATTAAAAGAATTACGAAATTCACATCCCGATCATCAGATAAGTCTCCTTCTTCCTGACTGTTCCGAACATTTGGATAAAATAACACAGGTTTGTAATTTTCCATTTTTTTCCGATAAAAAAAAAAAAATTTTACTGCAAAGAAAATTAATAAAATTTTATTATTCTAATTCAAATAGCTCGAAGATGATTGCAAGCGATTGGAGGAGAAATTATCAGCGGCAATGGAGGAGCAAAAGAGAATGACGGATTTACAGACAGAATTGGAGAATATAAGACTGAAGCTCGCCCAGGTGGAAATTTCACAGGAATCATGGAAACAAAAATACGAGAAGGCAGTGTCCGATCATAGTCAATATCGATCAAAAATATCAAAATTAGAAAATGCCTTGTCGAATTCGAGAAAAAATTCAACACTAGAAGATTCGAATGATAAAATGCTCACTAGTTTGTTACAAACGGAAAATGAAACATTAAAAACAAAATGCGAGAGTCTTGCCAGTGAAAAGAGTGTATGCAAGGAGAATATCACAAAATTAGAAATCGATCTCTCCGAGGCAAAGAAGACAATTTCAAATCTCGAGAGTAAATCGAGAAGAAGTAGCGAATTGAAAAAAGAATTATCAAGGTATAAAGACATAGTCGTTCGAAACGAAAAAACCGATTCCACAATTCTCGAAGAACGAATAAAATCTTTAGAGAAAAATTTAGAAATAAAAGAACAAAAATTACAGCGATTAAAAGACCTGGAGAAAATAAAAGAGGACAGAGATTATCTAATAGTAAAATTAAAGAATCAAGCTCAACAATTTGAGCAATTTATCAAAAATCAAAAGCAAGTATCGGCAGAATTAAATCTTTCGCCTCGTAGTTCAAACGATTATACGGACATACAGAAAATCAAGGAGATAACAACAAGGGAAGTGCGTGAAGAAATGGAACAACGCGTTGCCGAAGAATTGAAGGCAATTGAGAAGAAACAACGGCAAAGTCTCAAGGAAATTGAGGAGAAAAATCGACAGAAACAAAAAGAAATTGACGATAAATATAATCGTTTACTTCTCGATTTACGAATGAAACTTTGTGACAAGACAAAGGAAGCGGAACAATTACGTGAAATGATGCACGCGGAAAAAATGAAATTACACACATCATTTAAAGTGCAAGAGCAAAAAGTCACACAAATGATTGAGGCAAAACTCGAAAAGTTTAATCAAGAACTTTTATCGCGAAAATGGCAGATTCATGAATTACAGGAAAAATTGAAATCAAAGGAGAATGATGTTGAAGATGAGCGCAATACAATGGCGCAAGTTATGACTGAATGGGCTGCAGAAATACGTGAAATTAAAGCAAAGGAAGTTGAGGCTACAGAGGAATTGAAAAAAATCAAGGAACGTGATGATCGATTGATTGCAGAAATTAAGGAACTTAAAGAAAGGGAAAAAGAATTGCAAATGAGTGTTAAAAATTGGAATAAAAAATATCAGTCAGCTAAGGAAAGTGCAAATAATTATAAGGTATGTCGGAAAATTTTTGCAAATTTTCCATTTTCAATTCATTTCTACTTTGTTTTCTTTTTCTATATTTAACTTTTTAGGGATTATTTTTATCACTTTTTCGATTTTTTCTTTTTTAATCAGGGAATTCATCAAAAATACTGGAAAAAATATCGAATTTCTAGAATTGATAAAACAAATTCCGTTTTTAGTGAAATCTTTGAAAATATTCATATTTTTTTTCAATTTTTCAAAATATAAAATTGAATTCATTTTAAACAATTCAATTCTTGAAGAACTTTCAAAGAATTATTAATTATAAATTGTTCAGCGAATTTTATTTATTTAACTTTACTTAAAAATTCAAAAATAATTGAATTTCAGAAGTTACGTTCGCAATTTTTATAAATAATTTAATTTAAGCAGTTTTAAATTTTTAATATTTGTGGAAAAGTGATTTAAATAATTTTTCTTTTTAAATGTTTGGATTTTTAATATTAATGCAATTCTAATTTAATGTTTTGTAAATTAAATGATAACAAAAATTAATTCAACAAAATTGTTTTCTATTAAACATGATAATTTAATTTTGAATCTGAAATAGTTTAATTCTTGCATAGAATTTTATTGTAATTTTTGAAAAAACTAATTTTTAATAAAATCTAAAATCTGAAATAATTCAATTCTTGCAGAGAATTTTATTAAAAATTTTTTGAAATAATTGAATTGTTTCGAAAAATTTTAGAGAAATTTTGAAAAATGATTCAGTGCTTTAGAGAAATTTAATTATAATTGTATTAAAAATAATTCAATTATTACAAAGAATTAAAAAAAAGTTTTTTTTAATAATTTCAATTTTTGCGAGAAATTTTATTAAAATTATATTCAATTATATTCAAAATAATTACAAATGATCTGAAGAATATCATTAAATATTTATAGAAATAATTGAATTCTTTTGGAAAATTTTACACAAATTTCATTCAAAATGATTAAACTTCTACAAAGAATTTAATTATTTATAAAAATAATTGAATTTCTGCAAAGAATTTTATTATTTATGAAAATAATTGAATTCCATTCTAAGAATTTTATTATTTATAAAAATAATTAAAATTCTTATAAAGAATTTTTTTAAATTTCGAAAATAATTGAATTTCTTTGAAGAAGTTTATTATTTTCAAAAATAATTGAATTTCTGTAAAAAAAATTTGATTAATTATGAAAATAATTGACCTCCTGGCTAAGAATTTTATTTTTTGAAATTCTTTTAAGAATTTTACTTAAATTTTCGAAAATAATTGAATTCCTGGTAAAGAATTTTATTATTTGTGGAAGTAATTGACTTCTTTTGAAAAATTTTATTCAAATTTAATTCAAAATAATCAAATTGCTGCGAAGTATTTTATTATTTATGAAAATAATTGAATGTCTTTGAAGAATTTTATTATTTCCAAAAATAATTTAATTTCTGGCTAAGAATTTTATTATTTTCAAGAATAATTAAATTCTTTTGAGAAATTTTATTCAATTTTCATTCAAAATAATTAATTTTCTGTGAAGAATTTTATTATTTCAAAAATAATTCAATTTGTAAACAAAAAATTTTATTATTTTCAGTTTGTAAAAAATTCTTTTTTTCTTTCAATCCTTGTGAATTTCACTGAGAAGAATATTTTGGAAGACTTGCTTTCCCAATTTTTATAAATAATTGAATTTTAAAAGATTTGAAATTTTTGTAAATCTTATTTCCTGTAAAAAAATAATTTAAATATTTATTGAGAAAAAAATTATTCATGTTTCGAATAATTTTACAATTCAAGATATTGACAAATGTAATAGAAACATTTTCTTGTCTATCTAATTTTTTTTCAGTATGAATCAGAATATTTTTTAGTTTCATGAAAAAATTTAAAAAATTCTCTCTGGAAATTGATGAAAAAACAAAATTAAATTTATGTGTCAAATTTATTTTATTTTATGTGTCATTTTATGAGGAAAAAAATACTACAAAAACAGATAAAAATGTAAATTAAAATTACTAAAAAGAAATTTCATTTCCAGGAATATGCGTCGAAGAAGGAGAAATATTTTCACGACGAATGCAGACGTTTGGAGGAGGGCTACAATAAGGCAATGAAGGAAGTGGACCGAAAAGTCGAGGCAGAAGTGTCATTGCAGAAAGAGCAGGTAGCATTAAAAGTAAAAGAACTCGAGAGTCAATATGAGGAGGAGGTAGAAAAATTGCAACTTAAAATGAAGTACAAATATAAATGTTAAATAATGTATGAAAGAAGTGAAAGAAAAAAAAACTATTAGCATGCAATATAGCTTTTTTGTAGTTTAGGGTAAATTGTAGTTAGAAGAGGCTGTTGAGGCTAGTTACGTTATTAATTTAAAGCACTTCATTGTACAACACTTGAAATAGGCGGTTTTATTCTCAATGGGACCAGTGAGTCAAAAGATTAAAAAAAAAATTTTTTTTTAAAATACTTTCGATTTTACTCTGGCGAAAAAATAATAAGCTCTCTAATTTTGTAGATAATAAACAAACCAAGCAGTCATCACCGGTATTATCGAAAGTGAGATTTTAATGTACAAGTTTTTCTGTATAATATCCAATAGAAAAAACTCGGTGTTAATGTATAATTAGAAATTTATCTGAGGAAGAACTCTTGAAGTAATTTTTCTCAACGCGTTATTGTAGAAATTAAAGAATTTTTTTTTCTTTTTTTTTTTGAGAGAGAGTTGACGTGGCTATTTTTTTTGTATATATTATTTAAAAGAAAAATCAAAAAAATGTTTTAAATTATATACGAATTAGTTTAAAAATAGTATTTTCTATTTTCGCAGATTATTATTAATTAATGAATTAATTAATAATGAAAAGAACATTATTAACATTATGTTGCTCTCGATCTCTTTTTTTATTTTACATATACATAGTTTTACATGACATACCTAGAAATAATATTAAATACCATAAACACCAAGATTAATCTCCAATTTAATTAATCAGTAATTAAACATAACAAATACTACAAATACTCGAGTCATTTTTGTATTATTTTTTGTTAATTTAAAGATTTAAATAGAGCAGAAAATACTCATAATTGCTAAAATTATCTTTGAGATTTGAATTTAAATGTTTGTTCACTAAAAATGTGTATAAAAAAACGAAAAAGACTTACGACGATTTTAAGAAAAGTAAAGCAAGTACAAAATAGATTTTAGACTTTTAAAGAAGAAAAAAAAATGTTACCTCGAAAATAAAAGTTGAGAAAAAAAAAAAAATTATACAAAATTTATATTTTCGGAAGATGAAAAAAATTTTCGACATAAGAAATTTTAGCAAGGAGAAAAAGAAGAAATGTGTCTATATATTTTTTTCTATAAAATAAGGTAATACCAATAGTGAGTTACCCAAAATTAAAAGAAAAAAAACTGCCTAAATTTTTCCTTGTACAATGGACATTTGTAAATTTAAGAATTTTCAAAAGTCTTTGACAAGAAATTATTTAGTCTATTTCGAGTGTTTTTTAAATTGATTTTTAAAGAAAAAAAAAAGTTGTGCATAATTATGTAATATAGTCATTAATTAAGTTGCTATTAATTTCAGGTAAAATTTTATATTTCGAAAATTTTATCAAAATTTTATTTTTGTTACTTACACCTGAAGAAAGAGAGAGAGTTAATGAAATCTCTACGATTTTAATTACTCATCATTTATATGCCATAATTTATTTTAATTCTCCTTAAGTTTAGTTGTAAAGAATTTATTTTTTGTAATTTTAATTTTTACAAATTATTTTCTGGTAAAGACCCTATTTTTAAATTCATTTTTCTATTTCATTTTTCAATTTCATTTTTCAATGAAAAAAAGAGATTAATTTTAAAATAGTAACTCGCTATTGCTGCTTTCCTTAATTTATTTTGTTTTTTCGATTATTGAAAAAAGGATTTTTTTTCTGTAAATATTAGAACTTCAATACATTTCAGTCATTTAAAAACAAAGTATATTCCACGTTTTAATCTGTAATTTTATAGAGAACTTCCAATTCCAAGAAGATTTATATAGTATAGTAGATGTGACATATAGTATTAATTAATTCAATAACTGAATATTTTGATTCAACTCGTCGATTAATTGCAATAATTTTTTTTTTATAATTTAGAAAAAGTCTCTCTATGAACGAGTGATCAAAGTATTTAGAAAATTATTTCATGTACTCGAAAAAAAAAACAATTTTATGTAATTTGTACAAAGTATAATTCTATCGATAAGCTATACATATATAAATATATGAACATGTATATGCATTTTATTTTTACGTACAAAAAAAAATTGTACAAATGAGAAAAAAAGCTCTCTTATTATTGTACGCGTTTTGTTTCTATAATTTACATTATTAAAAAAAACTGTAAATTTTCGCAAAAAAAATTTTTATCTTCGAAAGTTTTAAAAATTAATTTTCAAATTAATTTTTAAATTTATTTTCAAATTTATTTTATTTAAAAAATTTTAATTTAATTTCGTGTTAAACATTTGAATTTAATTTTTATCATAAAACGAGAGTTTCTCATTATGATGAAAATGTATTTCGTTTCTTCAATTCTGAATATAGAAAATAAAAATAAAATATATATATGTTATCACAGAAAATGAAAAATTGTCGATTATCCTGTAAAAAAAAATTATGTGTTCACGTAAAAAAAAAAAATTCAAAGCAGGATGAATGAAAATTGTATAATATTTAAGATCTCTGACCGTTAAATTGTACTTTTAATTTATAGTGTATAAAGTCGTTTATATTATCGAATCTATCAAAAAAGGAATTCACTTCATTTAATGAAAGTATACATTTTAAATTTTACTTATTAGCAGTATTTCCCTAATGTATGTGTGACAGTAAAAATGGACTTAAAAATGAACAAAAAAAATTTATATTACAATATCACTGAGAATTTAAAAAAAAAAAGAAGCGTTATTTCATTTTTTGTATTTTAATTAATCATTTTCATTTTTTTTTTGTAAATTTAAAAAATCTTTTACTTTCAAATTTCTTTTTCATATCATTATTTTATTTTTACAGTAATAAAGCAATAAGATGGGAAATTTATCATATTTAGTATTGGAAAAACAAAAACAAATATTAATATTTATTAAAATAAATATTTCATTTATTAATATTTATTAAAATAAATATTTAATTAATTAATATTTATTAAAGTAAATATTTCACTTATTAATATTTATTAAAATAAATATTTTATTTATTAATATTTATTAATATAAATATTAAAGTATGACATCTTATTGCTTAATATAATTCTCTAGATACTATATCTATCGAAATAAAATCATCCCTTGATAGAGAGTATTATTATGTAATAATTAGTTAGTTGTATTTTTGTACGTAGATTAATTTATTTTTTTGTAATAAAGATTATCTTGCCGAAATAATTTACATTATTTTTTCCTTTATGTTTAACGACAGAATGAAAACTATTGCTTTAAAAATGCATTTTTTTTTTAAATAAAACAAACGAAATTTTTGTTTTTGGTGATTTTAATATTATACAATGTATTGGGTACTGTATTTATTTTTATCGTCCAAAAATATATATGTTATAATAATGGAAAAAATATATTGAATTGTAAATTGAATTTAAAGAGTTAAATATTATTATAAAATCCTTTTCAGTGTAAAAAAAATGTCTCAAGAGAATTTAATTTATTTTTCTTTGTTAAATATAAAAAAAAATTAAATCAAATTAGTTATTTAAATGAAGAAAATAGTAAAATTTATTATTTTTTTTTTCACAAAGTAAATACGGAAATTAACATTTTTCAAAATCTAATTTGCATTATGTTGATGTAATATACTTCAAAATATCTGGTCTAGGCAAATAGGCGCTTATTTTGTAATAAAATGACGTATTAAAGAAGTTGATTTGAAAATAAAAATATTGGATTTGAATTTTCTTTAGTAGGTATCTAAAAATAAACTCTTTTTTTTTATTTTCTTTGTTTCTTTTTAATGATTTTTTTAATTCTTATAAAGAAATGTAGAAAATGAAATTAATAAAAATATATAAAAATAAATATAATTTAATTTAACTATAAATTTATTATTAAATTATTTATAGATTTAATTTTTTCCCCTATCGGAAAAGGGGGAAGGAGAAAAAAATAATTAAAAAATTGTTTATGAAATTTAAATACAAAAAGTATGAAAAATAACTAAAAAATTGTTTTTGTCTTGAAAATATTAAAATTCGATTAAATTAATATTTTGATTAGAATTTCCATAATAAAATTATTCTATAATCTGTCGTCTATTAATCAAAAACAAAAATATAAATCTACGTCATTGGACCAGACCTGATTGAAGGATTCGGATGAAACAATGCCCTTGCATAACACGCATTCCCTAAAAGGCCGAATGACTTTCTCGAGTAAATCCCCATTGACTTGATGTTTTATTTTTATTTTTGTTTGTTTTTTTTTGTTTGTTATTTAAAACTTGTACATATCCATTTTTGGATGAGCTGTCGTTAAAGGTCATCTACATTTGAGAATGAGCTTAGTTTCAATAACGCATTCTGTTGAATCAACTTAATTGCATTCACTAGAATTTTACAATTTTTTTTTGTTTTTATTTTTTCCTACAGAATTTTAGAAAATCTAAAAAAAATTGATCTAATCTGATGGATTTAAAGAAATTACTTTGTTTATTAATATTTTTACTCGAACTTCGATTTCGAAACCGCAATTTTTAAGTAATCGAAAAAAAACAGTAAAAATAATAATTAAATTGAAAATAATAATTAGTTGAATTTAAATAAATAAAAATTCCTTTTATAAATTAAGAAACGGATTTTTAAATTTTTGCGAAATTTCACTTTATGTTGACATTTTCAATTTAAATACTAAACATCATTGACATTTGCCACTCTTTTCAAAAATAAGAAAATTTATTATATATAAAAAATAGTAAAATAAAATTCTATGTAACGAAATTGACATTTAACGTTTCCAAAAAGAAATTAATATTAATAAAGAATTAAGAAATAATACAATAGCCAAAAATTGAAATTCTAATGTAATTCTACAAATCGAAACTCTCATCTTTTTGATAGTTTGAAAACCAAATTGAAAAAAATACAAAAAAAATATACAAGAATAAAAAAATTAAACGAAAAATATTTTAATTATTGAAAAGATTTTTTTCTACTTTGTATATTTATAATCGATACAATATATTAGCATTCTTTTGACGTCATAAAAAAACTTGTCGCATTCCGATAAAAAAACTTTTTTTCTCCTATTTTTATAGATGTGTGTAAAAAAAATTTTTTTTGTGCGGTCGTTTCTCAAGCTAATTAATGAATACATTAAAATAAAAGTTTTGAGTTTATAAAATCAATGAATATTATAGTTTCTTCGAAGAGGAAAAAATTATTTGAAATAATAATGAATTTAGTTTTTTGGGGAAAAATTCTTTAGAAATAATTTTCAAATTTATTATTAATTATAATAAAATAATGTAAATTCTTTAACGGTGATATCAATATCAGAATTGATTGCAAAAGTCCTGTGCATTAAGGTCATCGTCGCTGATGTCATAAGCCCGAGAGACATATATTTAAATGAGCGAGTATGGCTAGATGATATATCTCTGATAAACACGAAAAATAAAATCAGATAAAATCACCGTTTCTCTCGCACACAAAAAAAAAATTCTGAAAATTTCAGAATTCTTCTTTTTTTGATTCTAGACACAAGGTGGACGACACACTGAGTATTTGAATAGCAAAAAGTAATTTGAATATTCAAAGGGGGAATATTAGTCAAAATAAATATTTGGTAAAAGAAAAGAAAACGAGAAGAGATGAATTAACACAAAAGTAAAAGATTTTTAAAAAATTAATCCTGTAACTAAACTGAATAGTAATTTACTATCCTGAATTATTCACTATGTTTAATTATTTTCAATCTTGAAGAAACTAATTCGAATTCATTAAAATTATCTTCAAAATAATTAACTTAAAAATGGAAAAGACGAAAGGACAACATCAGTGTAAATTTATTTGTTACATAATTACCAATTCTGTAATAAATTTAATAAATTTTACAGTCAAACTTTCGTTCTATTACGAAAATGAGTAAAATTTCCCAAAAGGGTAAAATTTGAGAAATGTTTCAAAAAAAGAATGAAATGTGGAAGAAAATTGTCAATAGGATTTGATTTTGAAAAAAAAGGAATCGAGACTGAACGCGATAGGATAAGAAGAACCTTACACTTGACCTTGCATCGAAAACTCCCTACTTGTCTATCTGACCTTGTTCGCCGAAGAGTTCTTCAGAGGTGAGAAAAAAAAATTAGAAATGCGATCATGAACAAGTAGAAGACAAACAGATATTCCCCTACTGTTTATTTTTTTTTTAAATCAAAGTAGGCGAATTCTACAATTTCCTGACTGATTAATCAAGGTTGTGCGTGGGTAATTTCCAAAGTAGGGAATCGAAGGCTTTATATAAAGAAAAAGGTGGGATTTTACTTCTCTCGCGTTGATTTTGCTTTCATCATCATCTCAGTTCGCTTTTGCAAACACATCAGTTTATTTCGACCCTCCACACTATTTAGTTCATCGTTTAAGGTAAACGAGGTAAATAAAAGAGAAGAAGCGACAGATCTAGAAAAAGAAGCAATTTAATGAATTTATGGATATTTAATAAAACAGGAATTAAATAATATTTAATAAGAAATATTTAATTTTTTAATATTTCCCCAAGAATATTGAGATTAATTAAAAAATTAAAAATTACAATATTCGCCTAAAAATTTACATACCTGTTGATTTAAAAAAAAAACGGTTTTGAGATTTTTAGAAGACAATTTTTCTTTAATTTTAATTTTTTCCCTTTAATTCAATTTTTAATTTCTATTTCAATCCAAAAGAAATAATTTCTTTCAATTTACAGTAGAAACAAACATTAATTCCTTTTTGAATTAAATCATCTGATTTAGAAAAAAGTTTTTAATTTGCTTCTCCAAAAATTCGATTTTTTGTAATAATCGAATAATAATTGAAAAGTATTAATTAAAAGAAAAGATTAAAATTTTAAAAATTGTGATTTTAATACAGAAAAAAAGAAAAATTAACATAAAATTCACGTGTGAATTGCAGAATTTAAAAGATGACAATCAAGCAGACAGCGGTTCTGCTGTTAGCAGTGTTGTTTTCTAGTTTAATTGAAAATGGTTTTGGAATAAGTCTAACAGGTGAGTGGAATTTTTCAGTTTCAATTTGTTTCAATTTTTTTCATTTTTCTTTAAAGCAATAAAAAATAAATATTCAGTTCTATTCTAATATTCATTCATTCATTAATATTCTATTATGTTGATTAATTCAATTTTTTTCTCAGTAAATTTGCAATATTGACCGTTATTTTCTCTATTCTTTTTCAATAGTTGAAAATAATTTTTCAAAATGACAAAATTTTTTGATATTTAATTATTTACACGAATTTAACTAAATAAATAATTTAGTATTTTAAATTTTAGAATTTAATTTTATTAATTATTAATTTAGTAAACTATTAAGTAAATTATTAATTAATTGATTTAATTTATTAAATTTTAGTATTTTAGTATTTAAAATTTGCAGTATAATTAAATAAATTTAATGACTATAATTGATTTTAATATAAAATTATTTTAACACAAAATTATTGTAATGAGAATTTAAAGATCTAAACATTCCAATGAACGAAATTTATTTTTTTTCTTCTTAAAATTAAATTTTTATTGCAATAAATTTGCGTCTTTATAAAAAAATTTATTACTAAGCTTTTAAAAGAAAATTAATTAATTAAAATAATTTTTATTGCAATCAGTTATTATTAATTAATTATCAGTAATTAATTATTAAGCTTTTAAATGGAAATTAGTTAATTTAATTCATTTTTATTGCAATCAGTAATTTCAAAATAAAAAATATTTCGTTCATTTGCACTTTCAAAATTTGATAATTATGAAGAAACAAATAAATTTTGTCCATTTGAACCTTCAGATATTTAGGATAAATAGTTAATAATATTAATATTATAATTAATTATTATGAGCCACGAATTTTTAACGTTCAAAGGAACAAAATATTTTTTCTAGAAATATTTTCAAAAATTACTGATTGCAATAAAAATTAAATTGATTTAATTAATAAAATAACTTAAATTAAACTTAAATTATTGCAATAGAAATTTAATTTGAAGAAGAAATAAATAAATTTGCAGTTCAATTTGAACTTTTAGAAAGACTGCAAAATTATTATGTAAAAGTCATTTACAACATGAAGTTATTTATAAAACTGCAAATTTAAATATTTCAAGTGTGTTAAAATGTAATTTGTTTTATTTATCAAAGAACTTGAAAATTAATATAGACGGATAATTATAAAATTTATGTAGGTGGATGTGATGCTCATAAATGCGGCTACAATGCAAAGTGCACATTAAGTGAAGGACGACCTGTATGTTCCTGCATTAATTTACACATGGGAGACCCATTGGTGCGATGTACAAAAGTTGAATGCTTAGGTATGTAAAATTTTTTGCCCAAAAGAATGCCAACAAATCTCCTTTGATTCTTTTTTCGATTTCAATTTCAATTTCAATTTCAATTCAAAATGTAAAAATTTTTTTCCTAAAAGAATGCCAATAAATCTCCAACAATTTTTTTCAGTTTCAATTCAAATTGTAAAATTCTCTCCCCAAAAAAATGCCAATAAATCTCCTTCGATTCTTTTTTCTTTTTTTCAATGTCTATTTCAATTTCAATGTAAAATTCTCTCCCAAAAAAAATGACAATTTTCCTTCGATTCTTTTTTCGGTTTCTGTTTCAATTTCAATTCAAAATTAAAAAGATTACAAATTTAAATATATTTTTTAAATATGTATTCTAAATATATATATAATTATATATATTTAGATTTAATTTAGAATATATTTAATATATTCAATATATTCACAAATATATTTAATAGATTCAAAAATATATTTAATATATTCAAAAGTATATTTTGAATATTTCTTTTAATTGTTTTGAAATATTTGTGTTTCAGTGAACGAGGATTGTTCATCGAACAGAGCTTGCATTAATAATCGTTGTGTTGATGCTTGCGCCGGTACTTGTGCAACAAATGCATTATGTGAAACAAGAAATCACGTACCCGTTTGTTATTGTCCACCAGGATATGCCGGCGATCCATTCACGCGCTGCGAACTCGAAGATCCATGCAAAAAATCCCCGTGCGGTGTAAATACAAAATGTGAAGTTATTAACACTGTGCCAACTTGCTCCTGTTTACCTGGCTACATTGGCCAGCCATTGAGTGGTTGTCGTCATGAATGCGAAAGTGACAATGAATGTCCTCAAAATAAAGCTTGCTCAGCATCATTCCGTTGCGAAAATCCATGCAAGTGCGGCGATAATGCAAACTGCGAGGTCGTCAATCATCAGGCAAAATGCACCTGTCCACCTGTAAGTTATTTCTTTTAATACAATCACATCATCAAAAATCAGATTATAAAATTAATAATTTTAATTATAAACAAAATAAAAAAATATTAAAGAAAAAAATATAAATTATTAACAAAATTATAAAATTTCTTTTCATTTAAATATTTTTTTATTTATATAAATAATAAAAAGATTTAAATGAAAACAAATTCGAGTTTAGACTCGAATAAATTAATTTTATTAATAATAAATTAAAATATTGCCGAGTCATAGTTTCAATTAATTCCTAATTTTCATAAATTAAACCTTACGAATTAATTTAAGGTCCCTTCTCTCGTGGAGCGTCACAATTATGTAAATTCAAAATTAATTAATTTTACTATTAACTGAAAATTCATAAAAATTGATTAAATTTACCAAAATTCGTATAAATTAATTTTCTTTTCACAAATTCGAATAAAATGATTTTACTATTTAAAAAAATTATTAATTATTAATGATTAATGATTAATTATTAATAAATTGATTTTATTTATATAAACTGGAAAATTTGCAGTATAAAAAAATATAAATTCAATTATCAATTCTTTATAAACTGGAGTAAATTGATTTTATCAATAAAAAAAAAATTTGTAGGAATTTAAATAAACGTGATGGTAAAATAATTAATAGAAAAGAATTATGAGACCTTTAGTATTATTTTTGATTTTCAGAATTGGCAAGGAAATCCTTATATCTCGTGCCGAGCGGAATGCACATATGATTCAGATTGTTCCAGAGGCAAACCAGTTTGCTATTACTCAAAATGCGTAAATCCTTGTGAGGGTGCTTGTGGTGTTAATGCCAATTGTGAATTGCGAGGTACAACCCCAGTTTGTAGTTGCCCCAAGGATATGACGGGAGATCCATTTACAGCTTGCAGACCATTCACACCAGGTAATAATTTTCCTAGAGAAAAATAATTTCATATTAAATATTAATTGTGAATATTAAATTTTAATTATTGTTAAATATTAACACTATAAAAACTTATAAATTCTATTAGAAAATTCTACGAGAATTCAATTATTTAAATCCAAAAATAAATAATTTATTGAATAATTGAATGTTTCTTAAAGTTGAATTCTCATAAATAATGTTATTAACAAATTTTTAAATAATTGAATTCTTTTGACGAATTTTAATAAAATTTTTATTATATATAATATATATAAAGATAATTGAATTTTTGACGAGAATTTTATTACTTTTGAAAATAATTGAATTTCTCCAATTATTTGTAATTTCTCCAAAATTCAATTTTTTAAAGTATTTTTATTTAAAATTCGTCTATAAATCCATTATTTTAAATAATTAATTAAATATATATTAAAAAATTGAACAAAATTACAAAAGAATTTTAATTATTAAAATTTTTCATAAATCTAAGTTGTTAAATTTAATTAAATTTAAAAACTAAAATTTTCTAAAATTTCAAATTAAAACGTTTTGAAGATCATCTACTTATGAAAATTGTAAACGCAACTCTTTTCAAATTCAATTAATTTTGAAATATTATTTAAGTAAAATTATTCATTAAAGAATAAATAATTTGTAAGTAATAATTTTATGATAGTTCTTCAAGAATTAAATTATTTCATAATTTAAAAATAAATTATTATGAGAAATAGAAAAAATTGAAGGTTTTTTTTATAAGAATTCGTGGTAATTTCATATAATTTATGAGGCAAACAAAAAAGACACCAAAATTCAGAATTTTCTTATGAATTCTATTTCAAGGATTTTTATTAAAAGTACTGGAAAAAATTAAATAATTTTTTCCAGTACTTATAATAAAAATCCTTGAGTTCCCTGATCTGTAGCAATCCTTATTATAATTGAAATTTCAAATAATTTCAATGTTTCAGCCTCATTGGCTGAAGTTAGCAACGTTTTTAAAAACGAAAACAAAAAATAATGCAACAATTTATTTTCTTTTGGCTTCAAATTCATGTTATTTTTTTAGCAATTGCCTTTTAAGTAACAATTTTATTAAGCAAAAAATTTTTCAAAAATTTGCGAACAAGAAAATAAGAGATAAATTTAACTTAAAATAAAATTCCTTTTCCATTATTCGTTTTTAAAAAACGTTAGCGGACTTCAGCCTCATTCAATGTAAAATCTTTTGAAATTAAGCAAAAAATTTCTCAAAAATTTGCAAACAAGAAAATAAGAGATAAATTTAACTTAAAATAAAATTCCTTTTCCATTATTCGTTTTTAAAAACGTTAGCGGACTTCAGCCTCATTCAATGTAAAATCTTTTGAAATTGTTAAATATGAATAAAATATTTACCGTTAAATTTGTTTTTATATTTAAATTAAAATTGAATTTAATAGAGGATCTCTGTGAACCAAATCCTTGCGGTGTGAACGCAAAATGTACACCTGGACACGATAATACCGGAAAGGAGAGACCAGTGTGCACTTGCCCTCAGGGATATATTGGTAACGCTCTCACAAGTTGTCAACGAGGTGAATGCTTCACGGATAATGAATGTCCAATTAATCGAGCTTGCATTGACTATTCTTGTCAAAATCCTTGCCGAGGTCATGAATGCGCATCGTCAGCTATCTGCGAACCAAGAAATCACATTGCTGTCTGTACCTGTCCCGATGGAACTCGAGGCGATGCCGTTGTTACCTGCAATCCAATTGTTGGCACTCGATCCAGAAATTACAGATTAGGATAAATTTTCCGATTATTTTTCATTAACGTGTGTGTTTTTGTTTGTGCCTTTCGATAATTCCTGCAAAAAAAAATTTATCAACTTTTGTTCCTAACAGTTTAATAATAATAGGATCATTGTTTTCTAGAAGAAAATATTCTCGCCTTAACGTATTTATCGATATTACACTTATTAGTTAGGTTGTTATTTATATACAAGAAGATTAAATAGATTCTATAAAAACGTATAAAACGAAAAATGACAGATGATAGAATGTAAATTATATTTTAGAGTTTAATTGTGTGAAAGATAATTCTGCGAATGTATACTTTTGGAGATATTTACAATCTTTACTTTCATTTATACTTAATATCAACTCGTTAGATTTGTACAAAGTGAATAAATCAATTAGTTTCTTCTTTATATTGAATAAAAAGTATAATAGTCACAAAAGTTTATTTATATTATTGTTGAACTTACCTCGTTTTGTAAACTCCTACTTCTCCAGTGTAATTAGTTTTATGAATTGTTTTCAGCATGTTTACAAAATAATGTCAAAAAAATGCAGCGAAACAATAAAATTTGCTTAACTTTGAAACAATACCTACTAAATTTCTTTTCTTTTCTTTAAATAAATAATATTAACAATTGACAGTTGACAGTGATTTATAGGTTAGGATCCTTCGAACAGACGGAACAGACTTTTCAAACTTTAAAACAACTTCAGAACGTTCGTCAATTTGGACCAATAAACGTTGAGCATTTAAAACTAGTAGAAAAAAAGTAACTAGATCTAAGGGTTGGTATCCCTAGCGATTATTTGCTGCCGTCCCGCGCACATTTAAAAATTACCAATTAACACAACTAACACGGATTATTATTAACTATTAATGATTAACAAGATTAAAATAATTGAAAATATAACTATTATTTTCCTATCGAAATAGTAAATAAGGTAATTTTTTAATCAATTTATTAATTAAATTGATTTTTAATTAGTTAAAATTTAAAAAAAATTCATTAAATCAATTTTTCCACGAGTTGGAAATTCGATCTTTTTTGAATTTGTTGGAGATTCAGTATAAATTAAAACAAAAGGAGGTAATTAATTAAATTATTAACGCAAATTATATATTTAAATTCAAATTACTTTATTCATAAAAATACGAATCCGACTTGCGTTTCAATTTCTACTCAATAACAATTTTTTTTTAAGTTAAATACTATATGGAAAATGGTTTCGAATATAGAATATATTGGTCACAGCAAGGAGAAAATAATAATAAAAAAAATCATTAAATAATTGAACGAACATAATTTTTGCGCTCTTACATTCAATATACATTACACGAAGCTTATCGTCATCAATTTTTCCTCCCCTCAATTCTTATCCTTATAATCAATAATACCACAAATCTTAAATTTTATCGCGAATTGAGTATAAAAAGTCCTTTTCAAATGAATCATAATATTGTTTACATTATTGTTTTTAAGAACCTCTACTTCTTATTATATATACATTAGATTGTAGTTGGAAAAAAATTCTTTTAAATAAACTCGTATTTTTTATTATCTCAAGTTTAGCATCACTTGATGAAATATCTCTTACATTCCAATTTTTCCTTCAATAACTAATACTGAAGAGGATAAATTTTTAACTATTAAGGCAGTATGGTAATATGGCTTCATTTTTTTTCACAATCAAATTTCGACTTTTCGCAAATTTTCATTTTGTCCGTGCCAAAAAAAAGACTATATTTGAAATTTCAATTTCGTTGTTATTCTTGAGCAATCAAATTTTAATTATTAATTATTAATTTTTAATTGACGATTTTATAGTTGAATGGAAAAATTTTAAGTAAAAATTGAAAAATTTGTAAAGAACTTATTTTTTAATTAAATTTTCCAACAGGATATTTTTTTATTTAAATTAAATTATTTTTTATGTACACATTTTTTCAATTAGATATATTTTTTTTGGCATGGACCTCACTTTTTTATCTCTCACAAGATATGTGCGTGTTTATCCTTTAAATTATAAAATTACTGAATGAAACGTAACAATAATTTTTAGAAAATACAATTGAATCTAATTGGAAATATAGTTAAAAATTTTCTTTATATAATATATTTATATATAAATTTCTAACAATCTAGAACGTGATTGCAATAATGGTCGTTAATTTTTCTATTAAAAACTATTTGGCATGAATTTAAAGACAGAGATCCTCTTTTCATTATTTAATCACAATTAATACTATTAAGTACCAAGTACTTAATCATCGAAAAAAGGAAACTTTTTATTTAAGCCCAATTCTGAATTATTATGACGATTTTTCGGACCTTTCTAAACCATATTCATCTAAAGATTTAACTATCAAATTAAATAGAAAAATAAAGATAATATTTCCATTTTTTTTCGTAGAATTGAATAAGAAATAATTCGCAAGTTTTTTAAATAAATTCTTAACAATCATAATAATTTAAAGATTAAATAGAAAAAAAAGAAAATAATTCAAGTAACGTTCACATGAAATCTGGAAAATTCTACGGATTGCAAATTATTTTAAAAACTAATAAGGTACACAGCCTTAAGACCCATTTTTTTAAAGTTCATCTCAACGTAAGGTACAAAAAAAATCCTTTTTTTTCAATTAAAAAAATGAGCTTCAGTCGTTAATGTCTTGATTGATATTGAGAATTGCTGATTCGAATTGTTCTAACAATTCAATTTTATCGGACGACACCGAATCAATGATGATTGTTTCCTTGATTTCTAAATTCGAAACGTTACTTTGATCATAATTATTAATTCTCTCGACTGGATTATTGCCCTCGTCGATTATTAATGGTCTAGAATTGTCACTAAATAAGTCTTGATTCTCACTGTCAGCCTTTTCATCAGATATTGAAATATCTTCATTAAGAATTTCAATTGAGTCATCCTGTTCGATGCAGGATTGTTTTGAAGCACTCTTTTTCAAATCACCAATTTCATTGCTTGTGTGCTTACGTTCGGCAATAATAAAATCTAATGTCCCTTTTATTAAAGCGTACAAATTTTGCAAATTATCATCTGATACCTGATCTGATTGTTGTTCTATTAAAGAATTTGATATTATTTCCTCATTCTTTTCAATTTTATCAGTCTCTTTTTTGGATTCTTGGGGAGATTCACTTTCATGATCATTATTATCATTAACGTTATCAACAATTTCTTCATCGTCGTCATCATCATCATCATCATCATCATCGTCGAGAGTGACTTCCATCACAGATTGAATCACATTTTTTTTATCATTCACATCGGATATTGTATTATTCATCCTTGTCTCAATTATTTGCGAATTTGATTTTATTTTTCTTTCATACGTCTTTGTATTGTTGAGCTTTTCATTTAATTCAATGGGATTTAATTTTTTTTTATTTTCAGTGAAATCTAAATTTAACTTTGTTCTAGATGGCGCTGATATATGCGCTTCTTCCAATTTCACGTGTTCGATATTATTTGCGGGCTCGTCTGCTCGGTCATAAAATTTTGTGTTTTGGATTTGAGAATATTGCCAAAAGTTTGCGTGGTCTGTTCGATTTGTTGTGTCTCTTTGTGATTCACTTGAACCACTGGCGATGATATTGGACTTGTTATTGACTGGAAAAAAAGGAAATGCATTTGTTTTTTACAAATCCTTATATTAGCATTTGAAAAGGAAAAAAATTGTTTAAAAACAATTATTGATAAAAGGGATAAAAGTTTCAAATTGAATCAATTTAATGAAAACTTAAGAAATTAATAAAAACTTAGGAAAATTTAATAATTTATTATAAATTTATTATCAAATTTAGTAGTAAAATAATAATTTTACTGAATCAGGGTTGCCAGAAAAAATTTATTCCGCTTTTCCCTGATTTCTAGACTTTAATGCTTAAAAGCAAATATCTGATTTAAAACTTTAAAACTGTCTACCTATTTTAAAAATAAAATTAATGATGTTAATTTCTTTCGATTATTATCAAAAAATTTGAATAAAATTCTTTGACAATTCAATTATTTTACATAAAAATTTAGAAAATTTCAATTATTTAAAAAAAAGAATTAAAATATTTTAAAAGACTAATTTTTCAGATTATTTTCAAAAATTTCAAAAGAATTAATTGAGAATTCAATTATTTTAAATAAAAATTTTGAAAATTTCAATTATTTCAAAAATTTTCAATTACTTATTGATAAACAGTCAATTATCTTAAATAATAGAATTAAAATATTTTAAAAGACTAATTTTTCAGATTATTTTCAAAAATTTCAAAAGAATTAATTGAAAATTCAATTATTTTAAATAAAAATTTTGAAAATTTCAATTATTTCCAAAATTTTCAATTACTTATTGATAAACAGTCAATTATCTTAAATAATAGAATTAAAATATTTTAAAAGACTAATTTTTCAGATTATTTTGAAAAATTTCAATAAAATTCTTTGAAAATTCAATTATTTTGAATAAAAGTTTTCAAAATTTCAATTATTTCCAAAATTTTCAATTACTTATTGATAAACATTCAATTATTTTTGAGAAAATAGAATTGAAATATTTAGAAGACTAATTTTTTAGAATTTCAAATAAAACTATTCAAAAATTTAATAATTTTTTAAAAAGATTTTAAATTTAAATACTTTAAAATTAACTAATTTCTAAAATTTTTAATTGTAATTCTTTTGAAATTGATAAAGAATTTAAGATGAGAATTGGATCTTTCGATGCTGCTTTTACAGTAACAATCTTATGAATAATTTCAATTATGATTCTTTGTAAAATTCAATTATTTACTAATTATTAGATTAAAATTTCTTGAAAACTTAATTTTTTTAAAAATCTGTAATGAAATTCTCTAACACATTAAAAAACTATTTGCATTTCAATGTCAGAAAATTTCTATTAGTTTAATAATTTTTTAATAAAATTGAAAAAAAAACTAAATTGAAATTTCGTAGAGATTTAATTTTTTCAGAATTTTAATTAAAAAATTATTTAAAACTGAAAATTTTTTGATATTTATTTATTTGTGAAAATTGCAACTAGTTTTTACTAAAATCTTTTGTAAATTCGATAATTTTTTAATAAAATTTTTTTAAAAATTTAAGTATTAAGAAAATTGAATTAAAATTTCTCCGAAATCTCATTTTTTCAGAATTCCAATTTAAATTATTTGAAACATCAAATTTTGTTTTAAAAGCTCCCGTTATTCAATTATTTGTAAAAATTACAATTAAAATTAACTAGTCTTTTCTAAATTAATTAAAATTAAATAACTTTAAAAACTTTACTCTAGAATTTTATTTTTTTATAATAAAAAAAATAATTTTCAATTCTATTTCCCTAAAATCTCTATTAATTTAATAATTTTTTATTAACATTTTTTCAAAAATTCAAGTAACTTAAAAATAATTGAATAAAAATTTCTCAAAAATCTAATTTTTTTTTAAAGAATTTTAAAGAAAAAAATTATTTAAAACTTAAAATTTTGTTCTAAAATCTTCTGATATTCAATTATTTCTGAAACTGTAATTATTAACTTAAAATAGCAATTTTTGAAAAATTTTATTATAAAACCTGAAATTAAATTTTTTGTTGAAATTATAATTTTTATAGAAAATCTTTTTTCAGTTAATTGTAATTATAAATTTCCGAAATTCTATATTCTAGAATTTTATTATTTAAAATAAATTTAATTATTCTCAAAATTTCTAATTTTTAAAACCTTCTGCAATTCAATTATTTCTGAAAATAGAATTTTTAACTACGATATTTTCTAAATTAATTATAATTCATCACGTATTTAAAAACTGATTCGAGAATTTAATTATTTATTTGTATTATTAATTTATTTCAATAATTTAATTTAATATAGTTTATTTTAAATTTATTTAAAATAAATTAAATTGTTTACAGAAAGAAGAAAAAATCAAGGAACTGTTTTAAATTTCATAAATTTTCCAGGTGAAAAATTTCTTTAAACACCAAAAACCCGAATTTTTGTGGTTATTCTAGAAATTTGATATTTTTCCTAAAATTCCGGACATTATACTGATCAATTTTATTTTCTCCGCCTTTTCCCCAATTTTCCCGACCCTTGGCAACCCTGTGAATAATTAAAATTTCTCGAACTTATTTATCTCAAGTACAGTTATTATTTTTTTTTCCTTTTCGATTAAATAAACATCAACTCACCTGAGAACAATGGGTTGAGTAAGTTACCGAATCCTGATACGTTTTTGTCGTGTGAATTGTCTTCGTCGGACGATGAACTATCGAGTCCATGTTGTCTGTTGTTGGACACATAGATTCTATTGAGACCGGGTAAACTTCGAGTGTTGTTTGATTTTCTACTGGAAGAAGCGTTACTTGATTCTGTTCGACGACCGCCGCCGACGGCTTTATTGCTGCTGATGATGGAATTTGATGATTGGGTGAGTGGCATTTCGGGCTGACCGTGTGTTGTACTGTAGCCACATGGGCTTGACAATTGATAATTAAGGATTGGGTTGTTTTGATTTCCAATTTTTCCATTGTTTTTTCTTCTTCCTCCTCCTCCTCTGGCTCCTCCTCCTCCATTGTAATTCGTTGGTTCGGGGATTTTTTTAACGACGTAGTATGATTGCTGTTGATCGGAATTGGATGATGTTGATGATTCTTGATGGGTGGAATAATTTGGCAAATCGAATTTGTTTTTGTTATTGATGAAGGTGATGTTTCCCGAGTGGGTGAATTGATCGATGAATCGGATTTCTGATGTGTCGGTTCGATTGATTTGTGTGGGATTATTAATTGTTGGGTGATTGGTGAGGGACATTGCACTTGTGGAGATGGGGATGAGATAGGTGGACGATGGCAACTGGTTGATTCCAAAATTTGTGGGCACGACGTTTCTTTTTGTAGTTGCATCAATTTTATGAAATCCACGAGTCGTTTTATTGACTTTTGGGTCTTCTCCTGTTTTCCTAATACCTCTTGTCGTGTACGCCGCTGTAGCTGTGAAAAAAAATTGCAAATAAATACTTGAAAATAAATTCAACATAATTTTTGTTCAGACTTCAATTTTCTCGATTGAAGAACATCAGAATTGTCAACTTTTTTTTTTGAGTAAAATTTAAATCAAGTCTCCAATTCTTCTGCATAGAAATAATAAGTATCAAGCAAAAATATTTCTACCAAATTGCACTCACAATGAAAAATTAAATAAAAATTCAAAATGACAAAAAAATATTAAATTACTCGACCTACATCCATTTCTTATGTTGTATCTCGCTAAGAATATATTTTAGTCTCAGTCTCAGAGATGAATTTAAGTCAAGTTGAACAAGTGACTGGGAAACTCTTCTAAGATTTAGAAATAGGATATAAGATATAATACAAATACTAAAATAAATTATAACCGAACGAACGAAAGCAAAAGCGTGGAACTTGCAGGTTTTCTTGTGTATACAATAGAAACATAAAGCACGGCAACAATTAATGGAAATTCTTTTTTTTTCTCTAAAAAAAAGACAGTTAAAAAAAACGAAACAATAGCATTCCAAATAAAAATTGAACATTTTAATTTGAATTCTTGCAAATTCTATTTTATACGCAGGTCGCAAAACGAACCTGAAGAGATTGGCTGAGTAGCTGAGATCGTTTTTCCAATTCATAAACCTGCAATCTCAGTTCCGAGTTTCGCTCGCGCAGCTCATATCTTTCTCTCTCTTTTTCCTCTGTAAGATATTTCGCGCTTCATTACGTCGCTATTACCACGCGCGAAAGACAAAAAAAGTTCTCTGTCATATGACACATTCAATGAAATCTCTTTTAAACAATTTTTCTAATTAAAAAAATTTAAATTTTATCTCCCCTGGATATTCACAGAATTAACTAAATTTTGATAATTATTAATTCAATTGTAATAATAAAATGAACTGAAGTAAATTAATTACAATGAATTGAACTGTAACAATTAAATGAATAATAATAAATTTATTATTTTAATAATTATTGAAATTTAAATATTGTAATAATGAGCAAAATTAGTTAAATCGTAAAGCAATAAAGTAAATTATAACAATAAATATTTAAGCTTCAAGAAAATGAAAGAACTTTTTCATCAGTCGCTCATTAGAGAACAACTACTCTATAGGAAAAAAATATTGGAAAATATAGAAAATAAATATGAATAATTACCTAATTCATTTTCCTTCTTGCAAATTACTCCGGTAAATGTCGGACTGTCTTTTAAATTGAGCGCACACGCGGGACAAATTTTCGGAGGTGGTGGTGAAACTGTGTGACATGAAATGTGATACTTCGATGAGCATTGTTGACATATTGTCAAAGTTCCTGCAAAAAAAAAAGAACGAGAAAATTATTTTTCTTTTTCAAAATAATTATCGAATTCTACTAATTATTTTTGGCAATTTTTAAGTGAATTTCCACTTAAAAAGTCTTTTGACATTTAATAAAAGGGGACTCTTAATAATAAATTCTCTTGTCAAATAAAAGACCTCGGATTGACTTTAAGGTGCAAAAAAAATCATTGAAAATAATTGAATTTTTAAAATAAATTTTAGGGTAATTTAAAAAACTAATCAATTTATTCGTTGAATTTTAAATTAAAAACTATTTGTAATAAATATTTTTTTCAAAATTTTAATAATTTACAAAAAAATGTAATCTTTCGAACATTTTTAATAGAATTATTTAATTATTGGAATTTTCGGAAACTTTTTTAAAAAATATTTCAAATATAATTTTTGAATGTAAATTTTCATTAATTTCCATTTTCAAATTTTCTTTTGAAAATTCGTCATTAAAATTCATGAGAATTTAATTATTTTTCAAAATCTGCAATTCAAACTCTCAAAAATTTGATTTTAAAACATTTTAATAAAAAGATTTTAAGAATTACTTTTTTAAAAAATATTTCAAATATACTTTTTGAAAGTTAATTTTCATTAATTTTCATTTTCAATTTTTTCTTTGAAGATTGGTCATTTAAATTCATGAGAATTTAATTATTTTTCAAAATCTGCAATTCATACTCTCAAAAATTTGATTTTAAATAATTTGAATGAAAAGATTTTAAGAATTACTTTTTTAAAAATTATTTCAAATATAATTTGTTGAAAGTTAATTTAAATTTAAATTTCATTAACTTTAATTTTCAAATTTTTCTTTGAAGATTTTTTATTTTAATTCTTGAAAATTCAATTATTTTACAAAAATCTGCTATAAAAATTCTCATATATTTGATTGTAAAAAATTTTAATGAAACACTAAAAAAATTCAATTTTTTTCCATAAAATTTTACAAAATTTCAATTATTTAAAAACTTTTTAATTATATATTTCGCAAATTTTATTATCTGGAAAAAAAATTATAGAAACTTTAGAGAAATATTCCAAAATTATTTTTCACTCTACAAAAATCAAAATAAGTTGCATTTTATACCCAAAAAAAAAATCGTATTTTATTTCAAATATTTGAAACACGAGTCGAAAATGGCAAATTTTTTGAAAATAAGTAAAAAAAAATCGCCTTTGCTTGAAAATAGTTTGTAAAAATCCAGTCATATTATCCGAGGCCTGAAATCATCTCTTATTCAACAAGAATGTATTCCTTCTTTTTCTAATTATTACTATTTTTTGTATAAAAAAGAATTTCAATTAAATAACTATAAATTCTAATTTATATCTACTTTAAATAATCCTCAGAGTTAACGTAAAACATTCATTGATTATTTTTTTATTTCTATTTACCTGGATTTCGGCAACTTATACAAATTGCCGAATCAGCTTCAATTCTCTCAATCGTTAAACTCGACGGTAATCCCGGAATATGAACGACTTTACTGCCAAGTGTTTTATTATTTTGCGATTGAGCATTATTTTCATTTCCATTTTTCGTCACAGTTTTATTTTCCACTCCATTTCTCAATATATTTGGTTTCGCATTAACTTTCTGCGTTGAGATCAATATCTTTGATGATGAAGAATTTTTCGTGGACGGTGGTAATGATTTATTGGCTAATATTTTTCCCGACTGTTGTGGCGTTGGTGACGGTCCAATTGACCTAGCAGCACTTTGTCGTGTTTGCGGCGCTTTCCCCGCCGATTGCAAGTACGAATACCTCTTTCGTTTCTGAAAAATTTATTGAAAATTGAATCTTTTTTTTTTACGGTAAAATTGAATTATTTTCTAATATTAAGATTAAGATTCGAAAAACATTGAAACTATTGTCAAATTATTGATTGTAATAAAAAGTTAAATTTAACATTTAGAAATTTTCTAATTACTTTTGATAGATGTGTAAAATTCTTTTAACTTTCGTTCAATTTGAATATTTGGATTTTTAGGAATATTAAAAATGATAGTTTTTGGAAATTTGTCGCCGAGTTTTAATTAGTTGAAATAAATATAGACTTTTTGGGAGTTTATAAGAGAAACGTGTAAAGTTTATAAATGAAACATGTTAATTGGGGAAGAAAATGAGTTTTAGTTTCTCGAAGCTTATTAAAAGCTGTATTTTTGCAAACAAAGTGAAAACGAAGGGATTTGAGTGGAAAAACGTTGCATCAGTGAAAACGCGGCTTTTCTGCAATATTCGAGAGCTATTATTTCTTCACAAAGCCTTGGATATATATTCATTACCGTCGACAGTTCCCAATTGGAATACACAAATTGATGATTCGCAGTCCTTCTGCGCTTCCTTTCCGCTTTTCTGCTCTGCAACTCAATACTCATTGTCGTGGTAATGAGACCAAGAGTTCCAAGGAAGGAAACCTGCATCGAAGATTCAATGCCGCATTCCTCCTCCATATCCTGTTTCTCGTTTGAATTTTCATCCGCTGAAATTTCAACGACATCGTCCTCATAGGAAATCGATTCCACAGAATTCGAACGTTCGCGGCTAGAAAAAAAAAGAAATAAAACCAAAATATAAATTTTCCCATTTATTATTTAATTGAAAATAATTTTGTCAATTAATTTTTACTTTGAGCAATCATTTTCCTGGGATGGTGACGAATCATCATTTCTAATTTCTTCCTCATAATCCTCCTTCTTTATAATTCCACCTAAAATATTGATATTTTTGTGATCCTTCGAATCAGTTGATTCTCCATTTCTCGCATTGTTGTTGATGATATGATTATTATTATTCAATCCCAAAAGCGATGCCACAGAAACTTTCGACCCATTTGCGCTCTCCGCCTTTAAAGTCTCGACTTCCGTGCGCAGCCGTTGGACCACTTGCTTCTGCGTACAGAAAATTGAAAACTATTTCACTCATCAGAACATTACAAAAGTTTTCTCGTATATAAACCCAAGAGGATTTTCGAGTTCGAAATTTTCCTCATATAATGAGAGAGAGAAAGATCATATTTAATGTACTTTTAAATCCAATTTGTTGCAACATTATGTTGTACACTCTCTAAAGAAAAACAAAAAAGAAATTTTAATTTCGATTTTGTTCCTTTTTTGTTCAAACAAAAATTAGAAGCAAAAATTATTCAAAGTTCATTGAACTACATATTGAAAACTCGGGGAAAAAAATCGTAAATTCAATTTGAAAGTGAGGGGAGAAAATCGATAATTAAGAATGACATAAAGAATCTGTTGAAAATTCTCAACTTCCAAGGTTGTTAAAAGTTTCTCGAAGTGAAACTTGGGATTAAAAAGTTTTCCCTCTTTTAATGGGTGCGAAAAAGTCTAAACCGAATATATAGACCTTTTTTTTATTTATGAAATTTTATAATTTTCAAAATAATTTTTAATTCTTCGACAGTGAAAATTCCATTAGAAATTCTTCTATTTTTTACTAAAAAGAAAAAATAATTATCGTAATTAATTCTATAATATAATAAGAAAATACTACAAATAAATAAAATAGAAAATTGATAACAAAATAGCTCACAATTTTAAAATCTACCGAGAAATGTTTATTTACAAAAATTGTTTATAGGAAAAAATAAATAAATTATTTTCAAGAAATTTTTTCACAAAGGCCACTTGAAAATGTATTGTTTCATAAATAAATATTTCATAAAACTATAAACAAAACGTGTTTACTTAATTTTCTTTTCAATCGAAAAAAAAAATGTGAAAATTATTGTAATTGATAAAAGTTTAGGGGAAATGAAAATTTATTAATAACAGGAAATAAAGTAATTTTCAAGAGTCTGAAAATGTTTCCGCGGGGATATTTTATTGATTGAACCTCCTCTTCTCCCGGACTTACTCCCTCTTTTCATCCCTCCCATTCATCTCTGTTTCCCCTTTCGTTCTATCCAGCTAGCCCGCCGCGAGACTCTCCGCGTTCCGGAGGAGCAAAAGATACATTCAAGAAGCAATAGACGCATGTCCATCAGATGAAAATATTTTTTCTCTAATGCATATTTTAATAAAAAATTTCCAAAAAAAGAAAAAAAAATTGTTCAAAATATTTTCGACAATAAATAATAAGAAAAAAAAATGAAAATAAATAAAGATAATAAAAAATTGAAATAGAAAACAAAAGAAAAACTTATTTTCTTCCAAATTTCCCTCTTATAAATTATATTTTCAATTTCTTCTAATTGGTGCAAATTAATATCGATAATTAATACATTTGGCTAATTTCGCCAAATTGGTACAGAAAATAAAAAATATTGTTTTAAAATAAAATAGAAAAAAAATTATCTTTCTTTTAAATGTAAAAATATTTTCTCTTCTATTCTTTGTAAATTCAAAGTGCAACACGATTTGAGAAGATTTGGCACGAGAATCGTTTCGTTACTTTTAAGTTGTGCTCGACCGACTTGGAAAACTTTATGTACGAAGTTGAATTCCTCTTCTCGTTTAGTCGAATACCTACTTTGCATATGCAAAAAAAAACCGGGAAAAATTATTTTTTCCGTTACAAAATTTTCAATTTTCGCTAAAAAGAACAGAGAGAGAGAATAATTTTCTTTTAATTTAAACAAAACATAAATAGAAACTTAAAAAAAAAGGAAAAATTATTTTTTAGACACAAAATTTTCAATTTTTGCATCAAAGTTTAGAGAAAGAATAATTTATTTTAAATTAATTAATTTCTAAATATAAATAAATAAAATAGAGATAAATTAATAAAATAAATAATAAACGAAATAAATAAATAGAGATAAACAATTTCAATTATTCCCAATGAAAATATAAACCATTCGCTTTTATAATTATAAAATAAAAATTTCAAATACTTGATTATAAATCTCTAAAATTTCTCAACTTCAAACTTTTCATATTTTGTTGGATAATTAAATTTTCCCTCTCATATATACGTCTCCCCACATATATACGTGGAGGAAAATTATTTCCCCCCTGAGTAAACTATCTCTTTTGTAATTTTGTGATAACAAAAAAAAAAGAAAAAAAATAATAATAAATATCAAATTAATGTATCAGTATGTTTATACTCCCGGAAACGCAAAGTAGTCGCCCCTCTGTGTAATTTGCGATGCATAAAGGAAGTGAAAATAGAGGGAGAATTGCACGAGAAACTAAAGAGCGCATTATGAAATTTTACTTATGCAATTCTCATTATAAGAAAATAATATTGTTTGACAAATTTTTTTTAACTAAATATTTCGAAATATTATTTAATTTTTATTTCAAACAAACAAAAAAATCGCGAGCGCGAAAGTAAGTTAACTTGTGTCTTTTTTGTACTTCACAAAGGCATTAAATTTATATTTTTGTTGCAAATTTTCTTTACAAATTCTTTGCAGATTTCCACTTCCGGCTACGAAATAAAATTTTTAAAAAATTAAGGAGTAATGATAAAATAATAATAATAATAATAATAATAATAATAATAATAAAATAGAAAAAAATAATTATAATAAATTAATTATAACAATTATAAAATAATTTAAAATAAAAATTAAAAACTAAAATAAATTTCTCTGCATTACTTGTGGGAATATTTCGAATATTCTGTTTTGCAAATTAAAATTTGCAATATTTATAATTGAATCAGCACCCAAGCGTAAAAACAATTGTTCCCTTTTGTGCTGGTATTGGCGCGAAGTTTTAAAATCTTTTGACTAACTTTGAACTTCGGCAATTCTCGGAAAACGTTTTCAATGTTGAGGAACGAACTCGGGAATGTAAAAGATCAATAAGAACCGTCCTTGCTACTCTCGCATGCGATTTAATGGTTTTGGTCCTCCTAACCAAAAACTATCTGAATTCTATAGAAAGAGAGAGAGAAGCGTTGCAGCTTTTTCCCGCCATGTAGTATATAAAGTAACTTCCTCCCCCACAGAATTCGGAAACTGAAAAACTTCAAGTAAAACTTTTATGCCAAGAATCAATTCTTTTAACCACAAAAACTTTAGTGTCGAGACTGTCTCAATAATTTCAATAAACGAAAAACATTTTTAAATTTTCCTCCAACTTTCCTAGCATTATACATTACTTATTCTTTTATTATTATTGTTATTATTATTATTATTATTATTATTATTATTTATTATTGTTATTATTACTATTATTATTTCTTTCTATTTTTTTTACTTTTGTTTACTTTTTTTAATAAATAAAATAATTGAGTATATAATTTATAGTGCCAATAATAATAGGGGAAAATTTAACGATGCTAATAATAATCAATAATAAAAATAAAAATAATAATAGATATTATTAATAATAATTATTATTTCTATTAATTATTATAACTAATAATAATAAATAATGTTAATACACAATTAACAAAGTTCGCTCTCAATTTTACTGATTTTTAGAAACATTTCTACCTCATTAAAAAGAAAAACTGCCGAAAGTGAAAAAAACTATCTCAGCATTTATTAAACTCAAATTTAATTAGGTAAAACAAAATTTATTATTGTTTCTAAAACGGAATAAAATAAATCTTTTGTGTCACGGCCGGAGTAATTAACTTTATTGATTATCAGACTTTTGAATTAGGAAATTTTCCCAGAGTCGAAAATTTTCAGGTAAACTGAATGTATACAATATTAAAAAAATAATTTGAACAAATCGTAACTGAAGAAACGCTTCATAAATATAATTACAGGAGCAAATTAAATTAAATTAAATTAAATTTAATGCAATTCAATTCAATTAAAAATAAATAATTTATGAAATTTTGAATTCTATTATGAAACGAGATAAATAAATTAATTCCATTATTATTAATATACCGATAGTGCGCAACAAGTTATACGGCAAAGAAAAAAGAAAATAAAAGTAAAACAATCGTTTGTAAATTGACGCAGCCTCCATCACACAAAGTCTGCGAGGAGAAATTCAAGTTTACCAAAGTTGAGAATCACTGAGCCGCGCACAGTCCAACTAAACTTGTTGGGTATCGATGTTATTCAGAACTTTTCGAATAATGGAGCTTCCTTTCCAGTTTGGATTTGTGTTACGTACCCGCAATGAGAGAGAAAAAAAAATAGGAGAGAAACGAGTTAATTTCTTTCTAAACAAAAAATTTTTTTTTCGCAAAAATTTATTTTTAATGGTGATAAATAAATTTCACACCCGCACAGAATAATTCACACTCAATTATATGGCAATTTTTGCACATTTCGAACGAAACTTTATAAACTTAAAAATTATCTGTTATTATTTATTAGACAAAGAATTAATTTTCCAAATATTCTATTGAAAATTATATGGATTACTTTCCATAAATCTGCGTGGAAAAAAAATAAATCAGGACTAGATATTAAAAAGTTCCCATAAAGAAGAAGGTGTAATTTTTTTATTTATAATTTTTTTATTTATTAATAAATAAAAATTGCAAGAAATGGGAAGAAAAATTCGATAACCAAGATTGAAATATTTTTCGGAAAAAAGGCGAATTCTTCGAAAGAAAAATATGGATGGAGAAAATTTAAATTTCCAAAGAGACTATTAAAAGGAATAGAAGGAAAATTCCTCTTTCTCTCTCTCGGAAAGTTCGTCTCGATCAATGTCTTGCGACAAGCGTCATGCTGCAGGTAACGAGTTTATTAAATGCGACAAACTTTTTAGAAGAATACAAAAGAAAAATAGAAACCACAAGAAAAAAAAAATTTTTGACAAATTGCTATTTCGCCCTGTCGTGAGGAGTATAATTTATAATTATTTATTTATAAAACTCAATATATATATATATACTGAGATCTAAATTTTAAAGTCGGCATCAATGTTTTCTGAATTATCCAGGTAAATATGCAACGCGTGCTTGACCTTGTTACTTTTATAATGGTACGCGAAGACTCCGGAATTGAAATTAAATAACAAATGCACCTCTGCATGCAAAAACTACAAAACTCAATATTATCATAATTACAATTATGTATATCACGTTTCAATATTAACAAAAGTTGTCCCAACTTTTGTGTTTATTTCTCTTTTTCTAGAGAGAAAAAGTTTCTAAAAATAACTTCCACAGACTGAAAAGCGATTCTCCTCAATATTAAATAAACTTTTCCGTATTTGATAAAACAATCTTTTTCTTATCATTTTCACTCATTTTCCCTTATTTTTTTTTTTTTTTTGAATTTAACTATTTTAGATAAACTCACCTGTCGCCTTCCCAGGGAAACAATGTAGATTTGAATCTGCTGAATTTGATCCAAGACATTTGTGTTCTAAAAAAAAGAAAATCAAATAATAAACCCAATAATTTCTAAGAGTATAAAAAATAAATAAATAAATTTAGAGTAAAAAAGAAATTTTCTATTGAAAATATATTTTTTCAAATGTAAAAATTTTTAATTATAAAAATACTCACATCTGGATCATCTTTCAATTTTTCAACACAAATCTGTAAAAACAAGAAAAGAAACGTCAGTTTAAAAATAACTGATAATAAATTAAATTTAAAAATTACAAGAAATTTTTTTTGATGAGCACGATAAATTTTGTTATTAATTGAAAAGCTGTTATATACTTTTATTACAATGATATAACGATATTCAGCAGTAAAGTTCTTAAACAGATTACGAGTTTCAGGTTGAAAGTGGTTCACAATGTCATCATGCTCAGTCACGTAACCTTCTTAACTTTTCAACAATATATCCCAAATTAAATTTCATAAACTTATTTGATTTTGTATTCTACAATTTCATTTAAAAACTCATCATTAATTCCAATAAAAATGACAAAAAAGAATTTCTTTCCAAGATAGATAAAAAAAAAGTATGAACTTCATTTTTAGTTTGATAAAATTTTAATTAGCTTACGTATATTCTAATACATAATATTATGTTAATTTAATTCAATTTAATTTAATCAAACGTAGATAATTTGCAAAATAAGTAATGAAAAATTTACTTTGAAATTAAAAAGAAATTTTGAAAATTAGCGAAATTAAAAAAATTGAAAATATTTTTACAATATATTGTACAAAAATAGTTTTATTTTTAAATAAATGTTTCTTCCTATTGTGCGAAATTAATAATCATAGTAAATAAAAAAGGTCGCAAACAATTTCGAACTAAAAGTAAAGTTTGCTAACAGGGAAGTTAAAAAAATTATTTACTATTTAAAGCAAACTTTGTACCATTAACTTTTTTCTAAAAAAAATTCTCCCATTTTCCATAAAAAATATTTTAATATTTAATTTCTTTTTAAAAAAACAGATTTTTTTCTATTCGGTTTCATTTTTATTAATTAATTAATTAATCGACTGTAAATAGAAAATTAAATTTATGTACTTTTATTAAAAATTAAGAAAAAAAATAAAATTATTAACTAATTATTAATATAAAAACCCCCACTTTTCTTGAAAATAATTGGAAAAGTTTAGAAAGTTTCTTTTTAAGAGAAATTAATAATTAATTTACTCGCGGGGACGGAAGCTTCCGTTATCCCATAAAAATAAAATCTGACGACACTCCTGGATACTGTGAGAGAACACAAACGAGAAGACCGCAGGTGATCTTCTAAATCGAACTTGCCTTGAAAAGTTTTCAACTATGTACCTACAGACACTAATTTCGCCAGGTATACTGTCGATCCAATAACAAAAAAAAAACAGCATCAAACATTTTTTTTAGTCAAAAAAAACTTTGCATCTGATAAAAACAGCACGTATAAAAAACAACAATTTTTTCTGCATTTCAATATAAATATTTCATTCTTATTCTGCAACTCTGAATATAAATTGTTTTTCCTAAATCCCAATTCTTCCAATTTGGCAACACTGATCGTTATATTAGATCCTCTCAGAACTTTTTTTTTACCTTTAATTAAATTAGAAAATCTAATAAAAAAAAAAATTTATCTGAAACAAAAAACAAGCTACTAAGCAACTTCATAACAATGGCACTTGAAACAAATGAATATTTGATATTAAATTATAAAAAAAAAATGTTGATTTTTTTTCCTAACGTAAAATAGAAAAATGCATTTTTTCTCTGTATAAAAAAAAGGCGCACTCACCTGATGATCGCGTATAGCATTTTTCAGCTTATTTTGCACTGACAAAATCTCCTCCTGCAGGGACTTCGATATCTCCATAATTCGTTGGATTGTCGGAGTGTGTTTCCCGCGGAGTAGCTTCGTACTTACAGACACTTTCGACATGAAAATTGTAAAAAGTAAAGGAGCCGCGCGGCCCCCGAAAAGACGTATCTCCACCGCATACACTGCGCGCACAAGCACAAACACGACTCCTCACTAGATATTTAAGTTCACAAACAGCGTTCCTCAACATATACACACGCTGACAAATCGAAACTAACACCAACTAACCTATAGGGGAAGGCCAACTCTCGTGAACCTTTATGCATGTATGTAGATTTGCCAAGTTGCCCGAAACTCCCTCCTTTACCCCACCCAATTTTCACAAACACAAGAGATATTCTAACTTGTAATTTATTTCAATTACATTATCTCTTAAGGAAATCAATTGAAATTAAAACACAATGCACTCTTGAAATCCATTGTGTTTCCAAGTTTAGAAATAAATTTAAAGATGGATTACCCGTGTCCTTGCACAATTCATTATGAAAACGCACACACATTTAAAAGATATATATTTACCTAGGCAGATTTTTTCCCCATAATATAATAAAGAGCGCGGCAAGGGTGTGTAAAATTGCGATCCTCACGATTCTAGTGACTATTACTCCAACTATTATCGATATTTAGTAAAAACACTTCACTTTTGAAACTTTCATTCAATAAAACTCCAATATGATACTTTTGTTACATTTCAGTCAGTGTATTTTTTCATTTATATCATGTTTTACTACTTTTGCTAACTTTTTTTGCACAGATTTAACATTTTTGTGTCAACACCAGCTTACACAAACTTTCTTTCTAACCTCAATTTTGAAAGGTCGATATCGTCGATATGTCAATATCGATTCGATATATCGAAACTGTCAGCGCGAAATTTAAAATTCTATAAAAACAACTTTGAAGTATTTGTCATTAAAAAGACAATTTTTTATTTTTTATTTAATGAATACAATTTTTTATTTAAATTTTTGTATTAATAAATAAAACAAGAGCTTTGTTTCTATTATTGAACTGGAAAAAAAATTACTAATGTGACAGGGATGATATTTCATGACGCATGCGCATTGATTCTAAAATTCTGGACCTGGATAGTCGGCCGCGCGCCTGGTGTGTATTTAGTGATTTTTTTTCCAATTTAAATACAATATTTATAATAATTCCTCAGCAATTATCTTCATTTGTAAATAAATTAGCCTTTCTTCTTGAATATCAAGTCCCATCTATGTCTGTTTTTAAAATCAGACTAACAGAAGTTGTACAAATTTTTCAAACAGTTGTTTGAAGGTTACTTTTTAATTTATTTAAAAATCTCATTTATCAAACTTTATAAATTATTGCACTTATTTAATATTTCAAGTTTATTGGAAAAAAATTTGTTTTACTTCATATTATAACTGATATAATTAGTGTAGAAAAAAGAAAAATGTTTCGTACAACATAACCTCAAAATGGCAAAAGTCAAAATTTCTCATATTCTCTCTTTAATCTTAAACATATATTTTTTTCAGGTAGATTTATGTTTTTAAATAATGGCCGCAAAACGCACAGCAACCAGTGATTTAAATCACGAAAATTGGAATAAAGAGGAGAAAAAAGAAGACGCGGGAACTTTTGTCAAGGCATCGGAAGAAGTCCTTGAAAAGAGGGTCATAAAAACTGCTAAACGAAGAATTCCAAGCACCGGTGATGTAAGTTATTTACAAATTTTTAATCTGTTAGTTAAAATAGGTTTTGAGCAAAAGTATTCGATTTTCTTTTCTCTTTGTTGTTGAGAAATATTTCCAACTAACTTTTTTATTTTATTATTGAAAATCTAAATTAATAATCGTAATCCGGTAATTTGTTTGCAGTTTGAAGTTAGTTGTTGTTTGATTTTTTGTTTCCTACCTTTTTTTAATAATTTTTCTTTTTAAATATTAAATTTTATTAAAATTTTAAAAAATTCTAATAAATACTTTGTAATTGATTTAGGGAGCGGCGAAAAGTGCATTCGGTTCGTTTGCAGGATTCAAAACAACAACAACAAGCACAGCGGCATCACCGTCGCCTTTTAGTTTTCTAGCCAATATAAAACCTACAACAAGCACAAATATCCCGACAAATAGTAATAATCCACTTACGACAAAAACAATTTCCAGCAGTAATGGTACAATTCCTGAAAATGGACTATGCGCCACTCCAAAATTGCCCCTAAAGCAAAATCCATTAAAAACAATAAGTGACGACAAGGAAAAATCAAGTGCTGTTACATCGGACGAAAAATCTTCAGAGTATTACGCAAAATTGAAAGGTTTGAATGAAAGTGTAACTCAATGGATCAAAAAACACGTCGACACTAATCCATTTTGTATTCTAACGCCAATATTTCATGATTACGAGAAACACTTACAGGCAATCGAATCAAAGCACGGTCAAGAAGTGAAAAAAGAATCAAGTACCGTCGTCGTCGATGATGTTGTTGTTGTTGAGAAAAAATCATCAATTCAAGACAATGTTCAAGAACCCACAGAAAAGAAAGTTGAAAATTCCATTTTTGGCAGTACAAGTAGTGCATCGTCGACATTGAGCGCTTGGAAACCAGAAAAATCATTATTTGGCACTACAAGTAGTACAAAATCTATTTTTTCAATGGAGCCAAAAGTGGACAATAAATCTTCATTGACTGGCAATCAGGAGAAAGCGTCACCTTTCTCGAAGCCAAACACCGACGATAAGGAAGAGGACAAACCGGAGGCAAAACCCGTAACAATTCCAACCGCCACGTTTAGTTTTGGTCAAAGTTCATCGACACCGTCGAGTGCTGGTTTCAGTTTCGGAGGGTAAATATTTCTTCACTTAGATATTTTAATTAATACAAATATGACAAATATAATCTTTGGACAATAATATTTAAAGTTTAGTTATTAAAGATATAAATTTAAATAGAACTTTAAAGTAAATGGAGAAAAATTTGGTTTTTTTTTAGGAGCAAGCCTTTCACGTTCGGAGCACAAGTTGCAAAACCAGAGGATACGAGTGAAAAAACTGAGGAAAAAGAAGACGAAGATGAACCTCCAAAACCCGAATTTAAAGTAGTAACAGAGGAGGGATCAATTTTCGATCAAAGGTAACAATAATATAATATAATATTCCCAGGCCTCGGATTGATTTTAAAATCCTAATTTTCAGAAATTATTTTTCACCATTTCCCTTATTTTTAAAACTTCAATTCTAAGTTTCTGTAAAATTCAATAATGTTCAAACTGAAAAAAAAATATTTAAAATTATTAAAATTATTTTTCAAAATATAAAATTTATTTTGATAAAATGTGCCGAAATTTAGAATTTTTTGACAATTTTTTAACTAATTACTTTTGGAACTTCAATTATCTTCAAAAGATTTTAATTAATTTAATTTAAATTTAATTAATTAATTTAAAATATTTAAATAGTTTTATACATATTTTTCCACAGGAGTTAAGATTTCTAAATTTCTAAAATTTCATTATTTTTAAAAATTAAAACTGTAACTCTTACAAAATTTAATTATTTTCTAGAATTTTTTACTTAAATTCTTTTCTAAATCAATTATTTTTAATATTTTTAAGAATTTAATTTATTAAAAGAAATAGAAAGTTCTCTTAACATTTAATAACGAAATTTGGATAATTCGAAAATTATTTACTTATACTTAAATATATGTTGAAAAATTCTAAAAAGTTACTAAGAAAAAACTAATTTAAAAAAATAATTAAATCAAAATTTTTCAATAAACTAAGTTGTTTAGAGTTTTTAATTAAATTTATTCATAATTCAAATTTTCAATAATTACAATTTGAATTCTTTTGAAATAATTATTAAATTTCAAAAGAGTTCAAATCAAAATTTTTGAAAATTTGAAATTTGAATAATTTTAATTAATTTATTAAAATAATTTCTAAAATTTTAAACCGTAATTCTTTGAATAATCAATTATTTTCTAGACTTTTTAACTAAAATTCTTATCTAAAACAAATATTTTTAATAATTTACAGAAAAGTTTGTTGCGAATCTAATTAATCAAAAATTTAAATTTTCAAAATCGATAATCAATTATTTTCTAGAATTTGTATTTAAAATTCTTCTCTAAATCAATTATTTTTAATAATATTCAGAAATTTTTTTAATATTTCAATTATTTAAATACAAAAATTCAATTAATTTCTAGAGTTTACAACTAAAATTATTGAAAAGTTTAATAACTTTGTAAAATAAATGTTTTAATGTTATTAAATTTCTAAAGAAATTAAAATTATTCTAAAATCAAATTTTCAAAAATTTCAATTTGAAACTATCTGAAATTTATTTATTGGAAAATTGCTGCTATAAATTCTTCAAAACTCAATTATTTTAAAGAATTTTCAATACAGTTTCTTTTCTAAATCAATTCTTTATAATAATTTAAAGAAAGTTCCTTGAGAATCAAATTAATCAAAAATTCAAATTTTCAAAAATCAGTAATCTATTATTTACTAGAAAATTTGTATTTAAAATTCTTTTCTAAATCATCAATTATTTTTAATGAAGTTCAAAAAATTCCTTGAGAATCCAATTAATCAAAAATTCATTTTTTCAAAAATCGATAATGAATTATTTTCTAGAATTCGTATTTAAAATTCTTCTCTAAATCAATTATTTTTAATAAAATTCATGTTCATTGAGAATTCAATTATTTAAAAATTCAAAATTTTCAAAAGTCGATAATTGATTATTTTAATTAATTAAATTTAATTATTATTATAATTATTTAAAAATTGCAATTTGAAAATTTCTGAAATTTATTTATTTAAAATTTGCTACTGTAATTTTTTCAAAATTCAAAATTATAAAATTTTCAATTCAAATTCTCTTCTAAATTAATTCATTATAATAATTTAAAGAACGTTCCTTGAGAATCCAATTAATCAAAACTTCAAATTTTCAAAAATCGATAATCAATTATTTTCTAAAATTCGTATTTAAAATTCTTCTCAAAATCAATTATTTTTAATAAAATTCAGAAATTTCCTCGATATTTCAATTATTTAAATATAAGAATTTAATTATTTTATAGAATTTTTAATAAAAATTCTTTTCTAAATAAATTCTTTATAATAAAAAAAGTTTACTTTAAATACAATTTAAAATTCAATTATTTTAAATTGAATTTTACAAAGTTCCGATTATTTAGAAAATTTTCAATTTGTTGTATATTTAGAAATCCAACTAATTTCAAAGAAACTTAATTGAAATTTCAAGGGCTTTATTTTATTTGATGCCTGTTCTATGCTCGGAAAGAAAAATTTCTTTTCTAAAACCATGATTTTTTTTTAAATTTCAGATGCAAAGTTTTTGTGAAGAAAGACGGAAATTTTGGTGATCGAGGTGTGGGAACATTATTCTTGAAACCAACACCAAACGACAAAATGCAATTAATTGTTCGTGCCGGCAATTCATTGGGAAATATTCTATTGAATACACTCTTAAGCGAGAGTATTCCATTGAAGCGTATGAATAAAAACAGCATAATGTTGGTATGCCTTCCAACACCCGATTCAAATCCACCACCAACGCCCGTTTTATTGAGGGTGAAAACATCAGAGGAAGCTGACGCTTTAATGGAGGTCCTAGAAAAAAATAGAAAGTAGAAATATTGTCTATTCATAATTGTGATGTAATCAAGAATCATGTCTCATTAAATATGTTGAGAATTGAAATGGAAAAAACAGGGATCGATGCAAAACAAAATCAAGTAAAAATTCGATCTTTATCATAATTTTTTTCAATCAACATTCAACAATTATTCTTTAAACGAATCTTTTTTTTCCATATTCTTTTTATTTATACTTATACAAAAATTTAATTTAATTTTTTTCCACATTCTTTTTATTTACACTTAATACGAAAATTTAATGCTTGTGCCATTCATTTTATTTTTCTCAGCAAAAACAGAAAAGAAAGAGTCAAGAATTTTACAGAATTCAAAATATGAATTCATTAAGTGTTGGGAAAGAATTTTTTATCAATTTTTAAAGAATGAGAAATTCTATTATTAGTTTTAATAAAAATCAGTTTCCAATCACTTGATAATAAATAGGAGAATTTAAAATAAAACTCGTATCGAGATACAAAGATATTTGTAAAACAATTTTGTTTGACTTCTTTACAAAATTTTCATAAAGAAAACTCAATTTAGAATTTATTGAATACATGCAATTTATATAGAAAAACAATTTGTATGCATTGTATTTACTGTATAAGACATTTAATCTTTTAATTAGAAATATTTTTTACAGTTACAATATTTAACTAATGAAAATTTGATATTATAACTAAAAAATTTACATTTATTTACAAAACAAAGTAGACATACTTTTTTTTCTCTTATCAATTCCAAAAATGATTGTAAATATTTTCAACATCTAAACAAAATTCCTTATTTTTGTAAATCTATTTAAAAACAATCTTTTATTTCCAACTTTTTTTTTATTTCTTTTTTTAAACCAACAATTGTCTACTTAAATTCGTGAAATAATTGAAAAGAAAAAATTCTAGTTTTTAAGAATAATTTTACACATACATCGTTAAATAATTGATTCTTGCGTTGTTATTTAGTACCTGCGTCTTATTTTTTTATCACCTTAGGATATTAAAAAGAAAATTATTATTCAATTTAAAAAATAGGATGAAAAAATTTCAAGTTGATTTATTATGTTCGTGGAAAATATTCTTTTCCACTTTCAATTATTACGCAATTTTGTAAATAAGGCAATCTCTTTAAATAAATCGCAAATAAAGTTAAATTTGATTTAATTTATTATACCATAACAATATACTAATAATGTGTTAGTCTTGACAACTTTTTCATCAATTAAAAGTTATAAATAATTATTTTGAAAAAATATTTTAAAAGAACATAGAAAACTGGCAATATTCACACGACAATTATTAAATTACAATTTTTTTTACAAAGTATTCTCAATATTCAGATTTTTTTTAAATTAATGGCAGATATATAAATATTGTCAATGTTCTATCATTTCTTTTTTTTCTTTCAAAAATTTCAGGGAGACTTTTCTTTATTTTTTCCTGCGAACATGTCAAGAAATTATTTCTCCAAATATAAATTTTTTATACATAATTTATTCTACACGTAATATAAATATAAACATTTCTTAAAAATTAAAAAAAAAATTAATTTTTCCATTATGTTTGCAGAAAAAATAAAAAAAAATTTTAATAACCCATCAAATATTGAAATAGATAAAAATATTTTCATTATTTACTGTTAATATATAGAAATCTTTGAAAATTAACCATTATCGGAATGTTACACAAATCTTTAAAAAAAAAAAAAGATTATTCATTTTTATATTCGAGTCATGTAAACATTTCCTCAAACGTTTCTTTTCACTTTTAATATATATATACAAAACATAATATATTTTTAAACTTAAATTTCTATTATAATAGAATTGTATCAGACGAGAAATATTCTCTTTACACAGATATTTTGTATTAAATACGAAAAAAAATGAATCTCTTCTCTAGAATCAAACATTTACATGTCTCGATACTTTTCTCAAAAAGCATAATATTGTGAAAAGAAAAAAAAATCTGAAAATAAAAAATAAAATTCAATCAATCTGAAATTGTATAAATTTCTTTAAAACTATTATCCTCGAGATTTGAACTATTATAATTATAATTATAAATTGTTTTACCGATTGATTACTTTTAATAGATCAGAATCTTGTACTCAGAGATGAAAAGTAATGAATGAAAAACTTGAATTTTCAGTGCTAAATTTTTTGCGAGATGAATGGCGTCAATGCGCCCAATTGACCTAAGCCAAGTTGTATGTGTTGCATATGAACTTCAACACAATTTTGAAATACTTGCTGATTTTGGGGACTTAATTTTGTTTTCACTTGCTCCATTGTGCCTTGAAGTACTTGCAATTCATAGGCGTTTTTATCAGAATCCGATAGACACTGAAAAAAGAAAATAGAAAGATTAATTAAATCAAATTAAAAACAATTTTAACAATCAATTTTTACAACAAGAATCGAAATTTTTCTTTAAATATCATACACTAGCAAATGATACGCGCGGAACGCGGTATTCCATTTATTATTATTTTGTAAATTAAAAAATTGTATATTCTTAAAATTGTTAATAAAATTCCTTCAAAAAATTGAATTATTTTCAAAAATTCAGATAAAATTCTTCGAAACAATTCAATTATTTTTATGAATTGTAAAATCCTCCGCAAGAATTCAATTATTTTTATAAGTAAGAAAATTTTCGGCAAGAATTAAAATATTTTCATAAATAATAAAATGTTTCGGAGGAATTCAATTATTTTCAATACAATTTTAATAAAATTTCTGGAAAGAATACAATTATTTTTAAAAATATTATTTACATTCAATTATTTTCAAGAGATAAAAATTCAATTATTTTAAAAATTTTCAATTGAAATTATTTTTACGAAAATTAATGAAATTCTTTAAAAAAATGTAATTATTTACAAAAACTCTAATAAAATTGTTTAAAAGAATTAAATTTTCTAATTAATAATTTTATTATAATTTAATAGGAAATTTGTTAATTGCAATTAATAATAAACACGATTACTTTTAAAATTTCAAAGAAATTCTTCATAAAATTCAATAATTTTCAAAATTTTCAGTAAAAATTATTTTTAAAAAATTCATAATTTTCAAAAATATTCCAATAAATTCTTCAAAAAAATTTAATTATTTTAAAGAATTTTAATAAAAGCTTGATAATGCTTAAATTACTTTTAATTCAATTTTAATTACATTTTCTACAAAGAATTCAATTATTGAAAAAAATGATGATAAAATTCCTGAAGTGAATTCAATTATTTTCAAATTTTTTTATAAATACTTTGCCAGAATTCAATGATTTTCAGTACATTAATTTTTAAATTTAAAACGTTTAAAAAGAAAAATTATTTCAAATACAAAGATTGTTAATATAGATTTTAGAATATTGTACATGAAATCTACAAATTTTTCTAAAAGTAAAAATGTGAATAGTAGAAATTTTGTTAAATATATTTTTTACCAAAAAATATTCTACCGATTGAAAAATACCCAATGAAAGGGTAAATATAAATATAATAATATAATCATATAAAATATGATAAATTAGAGAAAATTGGATAAAAAATGTAGAAAATGAAAAAAAAGTAGAAATTACCTTAACCTGAAGTATCAATGCTGTTAAATCAGTAACAAGTTGACTCATATTATTTGGTTCCTTATCATTGAGCATATTATTTTTGGCCACCATTTCAGCGGCTTCTTGTCTGCATTTTTCTCTGAGATGCGAGGGTGCCAGCATTGCCGCGACACTCGGTTCCGGCGCAATGGCCACACACATTTCCTGAACTTCATTCAAAAACTCTTGAAGCGCCAAATTCATTCTTTCTAGCTCCACGACAATTCTGTAATAAATATTTCAATAAATCAATTAAAATTAGGGTAAATTTTAAATTAAAATATGAGTTAAAATGATATTCATTTAATAGAAACTAGTTTTGATGAAAAATATTCTTGAAAATTTAACAAAATAGGTAAAAAAAAAAAATGATGAAAAGGTGGTCAGTCTGCGATCCCTAGAATAATTCTCAAATTTGTTTACAGATGAAAAATTGATTCTGTATTTATTGAAGAAAAATTTTTGAAAGAATATTTACCCGGCATATTTTCTTTCAAAATCAGCAGGCAAAGGTTCGCCGAGTGATCTTCTCATTTCAACGTCTGTATTCATTTCCTTTAGCTTTTGCACCTTCACCTTCTTGTCGACGAGTATTTTATTAACTCTCACCATGCTTTCGAGTAATTTCACGGGATATCCATTCATTGTGCCACCCATGTGCGATTTTTTCGGTATCAAAGCATTTGATATCAGAGGATCGTGATTTAATCGTGGCGAATTTAATTTCGACATGTAAGCAGGCGAAGGCACATATTGAACATGTCTGGGTCTAAATTTGTGTGTAAATGATGCCACACTTATTGTTTCCGGCTCTTCGTTAGCCTGAAAAAAAGTAAGATTAATTTACTAATTTTATTCATTCTATTAAATTTATTAGGTATTTTATTTTATTCAGGGTTATCACAAAACTTCCATTATGTGTTTCCCTGATTTCGAGGAAAACTTCTTTTCTTCTCCTGATAATAACTTCAAATTTTTCCATTCAATTATTTTCCTAATTTCGAGTTAGAATTCTCTAAACATACGATTAATATTTAAAAATAATTTTTAAAAGTAAAAAAATTAAAGTTTTTTAAATATAAAATTTATTTTAATTAAATTCCACAGAATTAAATAATTAAATGTAAAAGAAAGTATCCAAATAGTAGATCGAAAAATAGTAGTAAACAGTAAAAAATGCTTCTTGCATTTGAAAATAATATTCAAATTGCATTTTTGAAGTAATAAAAAGAATTAAACTCACCAAAACTTCATAATCGGGTACACTGTGCGTACCAAGTCCGGCACGTTCGAACGTAATTCTGTAAGTATTATTACTTGTATCCACCGCATCAATACTGCCAGTAAATAATCCATCTTGAGGTTTACGTAGTCGAGCTGTTACTTTTGTTCCAATAACAAGTTGCATTGGAACTTCAGGTGGTAAATCTTTGAAAACATGAATATCCGTACATTTTCTCTGTTGAAGCATGCGAATTTTTTGTCGTTTTCTCTCAAGTTCACGTCTCTCTTCCTCGAAAAATGATTGCGAGCAACGTCTTGGTTTTCCCATCATTCGTCGAATTTTACACCACTCGACTCGTGTTAATTTACGTGTTTTTAATTGTGGAAATGATTCTTTTAAACAAATCATAAAATCATTATCGCCATCAAAGAGTGTTCTGAAAAGAAGAAAAATTAATTTAATAAATTGTCAAGTTTCTAGACTTGATATAAAATCAGGATGGCCACATGTCAGTAAAGTCAGGGAAATTGATGAACTGAAACTTGTGACAATTCTGAAAATATAAATATTTCCTTGTCACTTACTTATCAATATTGCTGTAGAACCACTCGTAACAAACCCATTTATGTGCCTTTGGTAATTTCAATAAATTTCTCAGTCTCATTCCTATTTTTTGTCCAATTCGTCTATCTGGTGATGATGGTTGCATTGATTTATCGACATCCTTCTCGACTTTCAACGGTGTTTGATAAGTCGGTTCTTTTACTACTGTGACAATTTTTTTTGTGTCACTTAATCGTAATTGTTTCTTAGCTGGCGAGGGACGTGGTAATTTCTTCGGCGATGGTTTCACGTCTATAATTCCCGGTTCTTTCTTTATTCTGTAAAAAAAAAATTACTGGTTAAAATCTGGTGAAACAAAACACTAAAGAAAATAGATACTAAAAGAATAAATGCTACTTGCCTATGATGGGGATGATTTACTAAAATATCATCGTAGAAGAGTTTATTCTTTTTTCTTATTCTCGCAGGCATTCCACGTCGATTTAAAACTTGAATTGGCTGTGTTGGTGGTTTTGGTTTACGTGGAGGCAGTGAACCAACACGTTGTAATCCCAATGCAGCTGGACCAAATTCTGCCATTGGTTCGTTGTCATCTGTTTCCATACTTGAATCTAAGGAATTTGTCGATATTTGATGTTCTTCAATATCCATTAAATCGTCGGCAACCTCTGTTTTAATTTGATCCACCGTGGGATAACCTCCATTCTTAATGGAGAGCAAAGTCTCAGCTGATTCATCTAAACAAACAAAATTCCAATTAACAAAAAAAAAAAAAAAATAAAACAAATATTCTTCCACTAAAATAACAACGTGAATTAATAAATTCAATCAATGTTTTAAAAATAAAACTCTCCTGCTTCGTATTTCCCCAAATTCGTAACTTTCTCAATATTCTCAACATTCTCAACATTATCAATAAAAAAGTAAATATAAAGAAATACATACAATCCATAATTGTTCAAATTCATTTAAAATACACGATGATTTATCAATAACCCAGGTAATAAACACTTGACGACACTTGGACATTCGGTATTGTACTGGAATGTTAGGAGCAAAACATAACCAAACTTTTTTTGACGGAATTCTGGGAAAAGCTTCACAGATCTTCTTGTGTTTACACATTAATATCGTGAATAGATAAAAATTCCGATAAACTTAAGATCAATGTAAAATGATTTATTCGGTGGAAATAGAGCGTGGAAAACAATTAAATGTATTAAAATGTATTTTGTCCCGCTTGAATTCTACATTGTTCATTTTTGAAATTTTAAACCCCAGCCACTCAAGGTAAATTCAAAATGCAACTGTAAGTTTAATTGTACACGAAATTAATAAACAAAATGAATGGCAAACGCGTCACAATGTTCTATTTTCAATTAATATGTTAATTACAAGTTTATGTCAATTTTTTATGAGTTAATTGTTTCGTAAATTATAAGAATCTCACTTACTTTCAATCGTGTCCGCCATGTTGAAATTGACTGATGCATGCTGGGAATCGACAAAACGCCTAGCGTGCGTCCCGCTTGAAACTACGAATATTGTCACTTCCGGTAATAAAAGTATTTTTTTAAATGTAATTTTATAACTAAAAATCAAATACCCTGAATGGGATAAAACTAATTATTTGAGAGAATAAGTTACTAAAGTATTTTTCCAATATTAATTAGTGGGGTGAATTCGTTTCTTTTTGACGTTAATTAATTTTTATTAAAACTTGGTGGTCACAAACACTTCCGGGCGGTAATTTTCAAATTATAATTTTTGAAAGAAATACTTTTCAAACAAAATATTAAATTTGTAATTAATTAATATTATTTATATAATAGTAAAAAATGAAATAAAATATAAACTACGTAAATTTTTAATAATAAACTAATTGTTAATTTAGGAAAAATATCTGTTTCACGATAATGTTATTGATAATTTTCTCGGTGAAAATTAGAAATACAATTTCTTTGGATAAAGAAGAAATTAGAGAATATTGCAGGGAAAGAGATAGACTAATAGTATCTGAAGAAATTGATGATTATTTATTAGTTGACAGTGAATTAAATACAACAATAAAAATTTATTGTCATTTTTGGTAAGAACGGAGAATAAAATAATTTTTTGAATAAATATTAAATTATTAATTATTAATTAAATTTATTAATAAACAAAAAAATAATTTTTTAACAAAATTTATTAATAAACAAAAAAATAATTTAATAACAAAATTTATTAATAAATAAATTCATTTTTAATATAATTTATTAATAGATTAATAAATTTTCAATAAAATTGTTTAATAAGTAAATAAATAATTTTTTTATTTCCAGTGGGGAAAAATTTAATCAGCAACCGAAAATTTGGTTTGTACAAGATCGTTATCAATTATTAGAAGAAAAGGAAGTCGAAATTGGAATGGATAATAATATGTCATTAAATAGAATTCATGTTAGTCCTCAATTAACATTAATAATTAAAGATTTCAGTCTAAACGATTCTGGAATTTATCGTTGTCATGGTAAACAAAAAGAAGAAATGGACCAAAAATTTAATTACAGATTGGAAGGTAATTATAATATTAAAAAATTATTAATAATAATAATAAGAATTATTTTATAGAACCTATTAATATATTAATGTTAAACTATTAATATTTTTGTTTATTAATAACAATAAATTAATTAATAAAAAAAAACTGAAAATAATGAAAATTCATAAATAAGAAAAAATAAGAAAGTATGTAAACAAAAAAATAAAATAAAAAAAAAATTCATAAATAGAAAAATAATAACAAAAAATCCGTTAATACAAACAAATAAAAATAATGAAAAATCATTGATAAAAAAATAATCAAAATAAATTAATAAAAAAAATAAAAGTAATAAAAATTCATTATAAAAAAAATAAAAATAAAAATTTATCAATAAAAAAATAAAATAAAATTATTCCAGCTGTTTATGAATTTGAATCGACCGAAAGTTTGCCAAGAGGAAATTTATCAGATTGGCAAAAATATCAAGAAACTTATTTAATTCCAGTTACAATGAGATTTGCAGTTAGTAATTTTTTTTTAAAGTAAAAAATACTTTTAGTTAATTTAATTTTATCAGAGTTTTTTTTAAAATTATTAGGTTTCGAAAATGAAAGAGATTTCATTAATAAGAAAAGCGGGAATAACAATGGAATTAATATCGGAATGGGGCCCTTGGAGTCCTTGTGAAAATTGTAAATTTGGAAAAGGATATAAAATTAGACAAGGCTTTTGTAGAATAAAAACAAAAATTAATGAAGTAACAAAAAAAATTAATTTGTTTATTTTAAAAGAAATTTATTTATTTTATTTTACGAAAATTAATTTATTTTAAATGAAAATAATTTTTATAATAAAAATTTTTCAAAACAAAAAGTTCTATATTAAAAAAAAAATGAATTAAAAAACATAATTTTTTAATTAAATATTTTTTTAAATATTAAAATTTTAAATATTATAATTTTCAATAATAATATTAAAAAATAAAATTCTTCTTTAATTTCAAAAATTATTTAATTCCAGACTATTACAAAGGTATCAAATGAAACAATAATTAATTTTTTTCGATCAGCTCCATTATTGCCCTGCAGGTGAAAAATATACTAAATATTTTTTTAATGTTCTTTTTTTTATTTATTACTCTTTTAATTATTATTAATAATAATTTAATTAAATAATTTTTTAAATAAAAATTTTGAATGATAAATAATTGTTTGTTTAGATCAATTGCATTAAATAATTATCCTGGAATTATTAGTGCAACGAGATATTTACCTGAATTTGTTTTAGAGAAAAAATGTAAAAAATGTAAAAAAGTGAAAAAAATTAAACCCCACAAATTTAAATACAAGAAAAAATATGTTTTGAAGGAAGGAGCTCATTTATCAATATCATGTCCTGAGTATATAATTTATCTTTTTTAATTATTTACAACAATAATAATAATAATTTAATTAAAGAAATTTAATTAAAAAAAGAAATAATTTAGTGAAAAAAGTTGCCAATATACGAAAACCATTTCAATTACCATTTCAATTGTTATAATATTAAAATGTTTATATAAAAATTAATTAATAATAATTAAAAATTAATTATATAATTATTCAATAATTATTATTAAATTAGATCAACATTAGAAACACAAGTAATTTGGAGAAAAGGCGGTTTTCTTTTGGAAAAAGGAAAAGGACACTCTTTCCGCAAAAAAGATCCAGAACCAAGAGTTTTTATCGATACCTTCTCAACCCTTTATCTTAAAGGCAATTAGTAATTATTTTAAACAAAAACAATAAAAAATATTTTTTAATTTCAATAATTAGCAAAAAATTAAAAAAGAATTCTTAATTTCATTAATTAATAAAAATTTAATTTGAAGAAAAAATATATTAATAATTAATTATCAATAATAAACAATTATTAATATTTTTGATATTAATATTAATTTATCTTAATAAACAAATATTAGTAATTTATCAATAATAAATATAAATAAATAAATAAATTTAAAATAGTAGATAAAGAAATAAGGATAAGAAAATAAAGAAAAATATTTAAATAGTTATAAATAAATAATTAATTATAATAATTAATTTATTACAATATTACTAATTACTAATTACTAATTAATAAATTAATTATTATAAATTATAAATGCTAATACGAATACTATAAATTATTAATTTCCTTACTAAATATGTAATTATTACTAAAATTTACATTTAACATTAATTTAATAAATGACTATACAATTTGAAATTTATATTAAAATATTTATTATTAATGAATTAATTAATAAATAATAATTAATAATAATAAATAATTTAATATAAATTCGTGCACTTTATAAAAAAGATATTTCACAAGACGAAGAGGGAAATTATACTTGTTATGCTAATAATGTAAAAATGATGCAATTAAAAATTATTGTCGCACTTACTTCGGATATTCTTACACAAGGTAATTAAAAAAAAATTTTTTTGATTTTAATTACATTAAAGAGAATATAAAATAAAAAAATAAAAAAAAAAATTAGTCTTATATCCAACACGTATATAATAAAAAAATACCTAATTGTAATAATTGTAAATAATTATAAAAGAAAATTAATTTACATTCACCTCCCCCCATAATGATAATTAATTAATTATGAATTATTAATTATTCATCAAATTTAAAATTAGCAAAAAATGTGGAACGCTTCACGATTTTGCGTGTCATCCTTGCGCAGGGGCCATGCTAATCTTCTCTGTATCGTTCCAATTTTAGTATATGTACTGCCGAAGCAAGTACGAAAGGTAGGGGTGAATTTATTCCTTATATAGTAATCGCACAATACCTTTTACAACTTGTGAGAGAGATTTTCACATTGAAACAAGTCAAGTAGCCATCTATCGGCACTTTAGTGAACCGTCATATTTAAAAAAAAAGGCGCCATCTGTAAAAATTCCCAGAAACTCTTTGCTCGATCGATAAAAGAAATAATTCAAAATTTAAAAAAGCGCGGGTACTTCAAAGTAATGAAAACTTTTTTTTCTCTATTCTTTCAGTTTTTCTTCGTCACTTGATGTATTTGGGATTTATTTTACTACTCACGTCGTTTTGCTATTGCTCTGGATTAGTTGCTGCTTTTCAACGACGACATAAATTCGAAAGTCCAAATTACGAGGAATTAAAAAATCGAGAACGGGAGAAGAAACCATTTTTCGAGGCTGTTGAATAATTATTATGGTACTTTTTCTATCCTTCAAATCGTAATTAAAATTATGTAAAATTTACTTGGAAGAAATTAAATAATTTAAAAATTATTATTAATAGGCATTTTTATGATTTAATTTATTTTAACTATTAAGTATTAATTAATTAAAGTATAAATAAAAATAACATGATAATTGTACTTGGCAAATGCAAATAACAATAGTACTTAGAAAATATAAATAATAATAATAATTCGAAAATATAAATAATTATTTTTAGCAAATATAAATAATAATATTTAACAAAAAAAACTAATAATTATATTAGTTAATAATTATTATTCGTTTATATAAAATCTAAATAGTAATAATAATTAAATTATAAAAAATTTCAATAAATATAATTATTTTTTAAATGAATATTTTAACATCATTTTTTACTATATATATTTTAATTTTTTAATTTTTATCTGCAAATTTATCATTACAGTTTTAAAAAGTTCAATTATTTTCATAATTTTCAATTTAAATTCTTTAAAATTAAATTATTTTCACAATTTTCAATTAAAATTGTTTAAAATAATTTTATTTAATTATTTTTTTAAATAAATATTTTAATATCATTTTTACAATAAATTTTCATTTTTGAATTTTTATATCCAGATTTATCATTCTAGTTTTTGAAAATTCAATTATTTTCATAATTTTCAATTTAAGTTCTTTAAAATTCAATTATTTTCACAATTTTCAATTAAAATTCTTTAAAATTCAATTACTTTAACAATTTTCAATTAAAATTCTTTAAAATTTAATTATTTTCATAATTTTCAATTAAAATTCTTTAAAATTCAATTATTTCCACAATTTTCAATTAAAATTCTTTAAAATTCAATAATTTTAACAATTTTAAATTAAAATTCAATTATTTTCATAATTTTAAATTAAAATTCGTTAGAATTAATGTTTATGAAAATTTTAATTGAAATACCAGAAAAAATTCAATTATTTTCAAAAAAATGTTATTAAATAAATTTTCATTTTTGAATTTTTATCTCCAGATTTGTCATTATAGTTTTCAAAAATTCAATAATTTTCGTAATTTTCAATATAAGTTCTTTAAAATTCAATTATTTTCACAATTTTCAATTAAAATTCTTTAAAATTCAATTATTTTCATAATTTTCAATTTGAGATCTTTAAAATTCAATTATTTTTACAATTTTGAATTAAAATTCTTTGAAATTCAATTATTTTAACAAATTTCAATTAGAATTATTTAAAATTCAATTATTTTAACAATTTTCAATAGAAATTCTTTAAAATTCAATTATTTTCATAATTTTAAATTAAAATTCGTTAGAATTAATGTTTATGAAAATTTTAATTGAAATACCAGAAAAAATTCAATTATTTTCAAAAAAATTGTATTAAATAAATTTTCATTCTTGAATTTTTATCTCCAGATTTGTCATTATAGTTTTTAAAAATTCAATAATTTTCGTAATTTTCAATTTAAGTTCTTTAAAATTCAATTATTTTCACAATTTTCAATTAAAATTTTTTAAAATTCAATTATTTTCATAATTTTCAATTTAAGTTCTTTAAAATTCAATTATTTTTACAATTTTGAATTAAAATTCTTTGAAATTCAATTATTTTAACAAATTTCAATTAAAATTCTTTAAAATTCAATTATTTTAACAATTTTCAATTGAAATTCTTTAAAATTCAATTATTTTCATAATTTTAAATTAAAATTCGTTAGAATTAATGTTTATGAAAATTTTAATTGAAATACCAGAAAAAATTCAATTATTTTCACTAAAATTTTATCAAAAATTTATTTATTTCAATTTTTTGAAATATTTAATTAAAAATATAGCAAATAATTGAATTGTAAAAAATTCTAATAAAAAAATATAATACCTAGTAATTATATTTATTTGGTAAATGTAAATAATAATACAAATAATTAGCAAATATAAAAATTATTTTTAGCAAATGTAAATAATATTAATAATAATAAACAAATATGAATAATTATTATACTTAACAAACAGAATAATAATAATAATAATACCTATCAATAAAATTGTTTAATTCAATAATTTCTAATTAATTTATAAAAATTAATTAAATTCAAAAACAACATTTTTGATGCTCCTAAATTATTTTTTTAAATATTCTAACTCTTCTTAAGGGCATTTGAACCATTATGACGTCATAGGTTCTGCAAAGCATGTGTTTTTTAATGCTGTGACGTCATCATGGTTCAAATGCCCTTAAACGAAGAAATATTTCGATTATTCGGAAAAGAAAAAATAAATATAAATAAAAACAATAAATAAATAAAATAATAAATATAAATAAAAATAATAAACAAATAAAATAATAAAAATAAATAAATACAATAAATTAATTTAAAAAATAAGTAAAAAAAATTAAATAAATAAAAATTGATATTTATTTACTAGAATTTATTTATTTACTTAATTAATTTTTTTCTACGTATTTTGAAAAATTAATAGAAAAGGGAAGGGGAAAGAAAATGGAATGTAATGTCGCGTGTCATCTTGGATTTAATCCAAGAGTGTAATCCTGATTAAGCAAAGGCCTTCTAAGGTTCTTACACTCTCCACAACAAAATGTTGAAGTCAACAGGAGAAGTGAAAGGGGCACAAACATTGCCTGTCCGGTTCTTTTCAGTTTTTCCAGCATCGCGTTCCAAAATGGCTGTGTTTTAAACAACTAATCGATAAAAAAAATATTGTGTTAATCTCTAATTGAGATATTTTCCCCTCCCCCTTTAGAAAAAAAATCCAAAAAGAAAAAAACTGCAATGAATTCATCAAATTTTTTAACCATCTTTTCCCTCTTTGTCGCTATTCAAATTCCACTTCAAGTCAACGGTACGTACATACTCATGAACTTTACTTTCTCCTATATATTGACTATGTGCTATGCTTCTAACATTTTTATTATATAAAACCTGTAATTATTATTAAATGTTCCATGCAATTGCTACATAAATATTAAAGATTCATCAATCTGTGAAATGTAAATAATTTCAGGGAATAAAGAATTTCAATTTTTTTGAAAACAATATTTTGAATAAGAAAAAAAGAAACACAATATAGGTACATAACTAAGAAATTAATACATATTAAAATTAAAATAAATATTCTTGACAAAAATATGCGAAACAAAAAAAAATGATTTAATATCAAAGAGAATTTTTCAAAAAGTAATTTTTCAATTTTTGAATATTATTTTTTTAATTATTAATGAATTATATTATTAAATTATTATTATTTTTATTTGCTAAATATTATTCTTGTCACTTAATAATACTCCACTATTTACTATATTTTCGAGTATTTTTACTCTTTGTCCTTTTTCATTTTTTGAAGAAGTGGAAATATTTTACAGAATTATACTATATTAGTTATTTTACTAATTATATTAATTATAATAAAATATATTATTCATTTTGATAATTACTGTACTAAAATTAAACTGAAAAAAATTTATTTGATTCAAATAAACGAATCACTTGTCAATTATTAATTATCAAATAAATATTTATTTGTATTGAATAATTTTTACTCGAGTCAATTTAATGGTATTTGCTATGAGTACTGAAATTGAAAAATAATAATAATATAAACAGTCAAAATATAATAATAAAAATTAAAAATAAAAATATACGAATTAAAATAAAAATAATCTATTTGAGTTAAATAAAAATTATTTGATTCAATTAAATATTTATTCGATAATAGACTACTAATCGGTTATTTGAGTCAAATTAAGTTTTTTTCAGTGTTTATTAATAATATTGTAATATTCATTTTAATTATTTTTATTATTAATTGGATTTTAATTAAATTAATGAATTAATTTAATTAATTTTAATGAAGAATACAATTATTTTTCCATCATTAAATAATTAATTTTAACTATAAATTAATTAATTAATTAATTTTAATGTAATTATTAATTTTAATTAATTTAACTACTTTAATTAAATTAATTTAATTTCTTTTAATTAGTTTAATTAAATAATTAACCAAATTAATAATTAGATAATAGAATTGTAATAATTGGATTTTAATATTTTATAATTTTCACAGGTTTTCTACGAAGATGTTTTGTCTGCAGATCGAGGGGAGAGTTGGGTACTTGTAAGGATGAATTTACCTTTAATGTTACACAAATTGAGAATGTAAGAGGAGTCAAAGCAGATCCATGTGCATCAGGATGGTGTGCAAAAATTATTCAGGGTCGAAGTATCAATAGTGGTATGTAATTACAAAAATAATGGAATTATTCCCATGACTAATCATACACCACTGCTGATTTCAAATCTACACAATGGTTTTTCCATGTAAAAAAAAAATGCATCAGCAGAATTTTTTTTTTAATATTATTAATTACCTTAGTACAAACTGAAAAATATTTATTTAATTAAAATAACCGATTACTTGTCTATTATAAATATAAATATTTATTTCAATCAATTAAATGGCTTTTTCTTCAAATATACTGAAATTATTGGTTCAGATACAGTTTATTTGATTGAAAGAAAAATTATTTGATTCCAATGTAGAAATTCATTCATTTGAATAAAAATTATTTAATTGAAATAAAAATTATTTGATTTGAATAGAAATGAATTAACTTGAATAAAAATTAATTTATTGTAATAAAAATTATTTTATTGGAATAAAAATCATTTGATACAAATAAATATTTATTTGATAATAAACAAGTAATTGTTTATTTGAATCAAATAAATTTTTTTCTTCGTGTAACACCTTCTAAAAAAATTTTCATTTTCAATTCTACTTGAATTTTTTATTCCCTTTCAAATTTAATTAATTGATTAAATGGAGAAAATGAATTTTCGCAATATTTTGTATATAAAATAAAATAAAATTACTGAAGAATGCAGTCTTTAAGGGGGTCATCAATGTACGATTATCAAAGCATTTTATATACAGTGTATATCATGAAGTGCGTTCATCATTCACATCATGTCCTCAATGATTCATCTGTATAATGTAACGCTCTGAATGAATAGTATTTATTAAAGTCTCCTGTTCCGATTTAGATCTAGTATTATATTGTTTTAACTATATTTATACAATTATATTCAGCTTTCAATGTTCTTCAATGATTTCAAATTTGCTCGAAATTGCATGTCAGTTACGATATCGTTTTCTCATAGAATAGAAAGACTGAAATAAATTTCATTGAAATTAATTATATAATTTATATTATTAGGGGCAAATAATTGTTTAAATTTAATTATAAATACATTTCTTTGGGCAAATATTACTTGAATGAAATAATTATTTGGGAAAATATTATTTTAATCAAATAATTATTTGGGAAAATATTATTTTAATCAAATAATTATTTGTCGAAATATTATTTTAATCAAATATTTATTTGACTAAATATTATTTTAATCAAACAAATTTATTTGATTAAATATTCTTTTATTTAATCTAAACAAAAATTATTTGTTCAAATATTATTTTAATCAAATATTTATTTGGCCAAATATTATTTAAATCAATAGTTGTTCAGCAAATATTATTTTAATCAAACAAATTTATTTCATCAAATATTATTTTACTCAAATAATTATTTGGGAAAATATTAGTTTAATCAAATAATTATTTTAGCAAATATTATTTTAATCAAATAATTATTTTAGCAAATATAATTTTAATCAAATTATTATTTTCTCAAACATTGATTTAGTCAAATAATTATTTTAGTTCAATCGAACAATAATTTTTTCAAGTCAATTAAACTATATTTGAGTCAAATTGATTCAAATTTAAATCAAAATTAGCTTAAATACAGTTTGTTTGACTATAATTAATAAAAATAAAAATATTAATTAATAATAGTAATAATAATAATAAAAATAACAATTGAAAATAATATATTAAAACAATAGTATTAAATATATTATCAAATATCATCATAATGAATAAGATTGAAATTATTTCTTTTCAGAACATGACGTAGCTACAGAAAGAACTTGCCTCCAAAGAGGTCCAGACGATGGGGAGGAGAGATGTGCATATACAACAATGGATTATAAAAAAGTTTTTATTTGCTTCTGCAAAGGTGATTTGTGTAATAGTGCGAGTCACACAGTTCCGACGATATTAAGTCTCATCACATTAATAACAATTATAAAATGTTTCTTGTGAAAAATGTCAAATTTTTTTCTTTTTTTACTTGAAAACTGAAGGACCTCTTTGTTTGCGAAGTTATAATTATTTAAACATATCAAATTTTACATAGAAAAAAAAAATTGCAAGAATCAAGTGAAAATATTCTTATGTAAATGTGAATGAATGACGTTTGATTGTTACCATTAAATAATATTTTTAAGAAGTTTTTTATTCTGAGAATCGTGACAAATTTTTGTATATTTTAAGTTAAATATCTTAGATGCTTTTTAATTCTTTCAAATTTGTAGTTTTTATTTTCAAAAAAATTATTTTCTTGGCAAATTTGTATACAAATTTCTAGACAAATTTCAATAAAAATTTCTAGATGAATTTCAATAAAAATTACTAAACAAATTTCTATACAAATTGATAGACAAATTTCCATAGAAATTTGTCCAGTAAATTATTTTTGAGAATAAAAACTACATTTTTAATATTTAAGTTATTCAATCGACAAGTCTTCCAACTTATGAGAAATTAATTAGTTTAATTACTTCATGAAATTATTTAATGGTATATTAATTGATTTAAGTAATTAATACAAAAAGTTAATTAATTAATGTATTTATTAAATTAATTCGTGTTTAAATTAGAGTAAGATTATATTATACAGTAGTTAAAATTTATTTTAACAATTGAGATAAATATTTCATTTTGTTAAAATTTTCCAAAAAAAAAGTGTTATTTATTTTCTTCTTTTAATTTTGAATATCTAACACTTTGTGAGCTGTTTTTTTTTAAATCACATTTTCTAAATTTAATTTAATTTTAATCTTAATAGAGGAGCATCAATATTCCACTAAATCTCCCAAGACAAATTTTCACTTGATTGAAATTTATTTTAATTAAAATGAAAAATGTAACGTATTTACAGAATTTGATTGAATGAAAAATTAAATTTTTTAATTTAATATTTTAATTAACTATTTTATTCTAATAGTTTAATTAAATATTAAATTTCTCATTTAATTAAATTCCTTGATATCAAGAATTCCAAGTGACAAAATTTCATTTCTTTTGGCCAAAGAAAAATTCGATAGTCAAATAGAAAAATTAGTTCGAAATTAAAAATAATTTTCAAAATAATAATTACGCAACTCCTACTTTGTCAGTATTTAAAATAAATAAATAAATCTACAAGTGGCATTAATTTTTAGGATTTTTAGTTAGAAAAAAAATTGCAAACTAAATATCAAAATTTGAGGTAGAAAAAAAAATTACCATAAAAAGAAGAAATTTTCTTAACAATGGTACATTGTGATTAAAAAATAAATTTGTTTAAAAATAATTTAAACGATTTATCAACAATATTTTTGACGATTAAAATTTGAAATCACGAATTCTACTTTACCTACGTATCACATTTATCTTGTGTTCATCGAATGTAACGACAAATACAAAAAAACAAATCTACATTTCCAACAGTTGATTATTTATTCAGTTCTTTTTTTCTATCTTTGGATACGAAAAAAAATTCGTTCATCACAGTGATTATTATTAACAAACATGTAAATCATACATGTTAATAAAAAAAATTTTTTTGTTCAATTGTACATTACTTCCTTTAGAAATATCAAAAGAAATCAATACAATTAAAACCAGTCTAAATTGTTATTTGAAAAGAAAATTAAAATTTCGAGAAAAAAATTATAATTTTCGAAAAAAAAACAGACCTAATTATTTAATACCTTGTTCACGCTGTTTGTTCCATTTTACTTTTTTCTAATCGTTTTTTCTTTTCTATAACTTTTTGATGCTTAATACTCTTCAGATGGATGTTCCATTGTAATTCGCCCACAAACAGTCTTTCGCAAATCTGTAAAACAAAAACTTTTTAATATTTGATTTCATATTTTTATTTTTATTATTCTATTTTTTGCTTTTATATACAAATATTTTTAACTGGGAGGAAATTAATTTATATTTAATCAAAACTTACTTCGCAAAAGTGAGGCGTATCATTAAGAATGTCCGTTGACTTTTGTTTTTCAACATTTTCATTCATTGACATTTGTTTTGGTTGCTCGCCCCGAATAACAGAGGTAACGATTTCTATCGCTGGATCAAGCACGTCGTTTGTCCATTTGTCAATATTGGTACAATTCAAAGAATAAATGGATGGAACCTGCAACATTTTGATAAATTTTTTCAATTAATAAAAATTCATTTTTAAATATGAAAATAAATACCTAATGAATAAATATTTAAATATTTACCAATTATTTTTACACAGGGATTGAAATTTTCTAAATTTCAATTTCAAATCTTCTGACAATCAATTATTTTCAAAAATCATAAATAATTATAAATAATCATAAATAATTATAAAAAATCATAAATAATTATAAATAATCATAAATAATTATAAATAATCATAAATAATTATAAACAAAATTTTAAACCTTGAAAATTTGAAGGATTTATAAAAATTTTTAACTAAATTTCTTTGAATCACATATTTTTAATAATTTTCCAAAAGATCTTCGAGAATTCAATCACTTGAATAAAAAATTCAATTTTTTATAATAATTCTATCACTGTAACTCTTCAATGTTTTTTTTAAGTTAAAGGTGAACTATTGAAAATAGATAAGCAAAAATATTCAAAATAATTGAATTTTAAAAATTTATGATAAAAAAATTCTAAGAATTAGCTTTTTAAAAATATTGTAATGTAATTTTTCGAAAATAATTTAATTTCTCAAAAGAATTTTCGCGCAATTTAAAAATTCATTTATTTTTTCGATAAACTGTAATTAAAAATTTTCAATGTGATTGATTTCTCTGGAATTTTAATAATAATTCGAGAAAAAATTCGATTCTTTCAAAAAATTTAATGAAATACATTTTAAAAAATCAATTCTATTTTCAGCAAAATTTTCGTCACAATAAAAAAACGTCATCGATAGTTTTAATTATATTTAAAAATTAGTTTCATTCAAGAATGAAATTAAATTTAAAATAAATTCAATTTCAAAATTCTGTTAAGTTTAATTATTGTCAGAAATAGAAAATTTAATTTTTATTTATTTACAAAATATTTGCAAAAATTGAAAATTTCCCCAGTCCTTGTGGTGATTTCAAAGTTTATAAGGTACACACAAAAAAATTCAAGAAGAATATTTTTTATTCTTCAATTTAATTCAAAATTAAATTTTTTAAAAATATTTTTAAAGGTAATTTAGAAATAAAGGTCCAGAATATTCTCATGAATTTTGAAAATTGAATATTTTTACAGTACTTTTGATAAAATTCCGTTTTCCCTTATTTGTGTTAATCCTGATAATATTTTTGTTTGTTAATATACAAAATTTTCTTAAATTTAACAATACTGTGGAAATTTTTTTTTAAAAAGTGCAAAAATACAATAAACTTACAAAACTACAAATGATTTTAAAATTGAAAATTGTGTATTAAAAAAAAACAGGGATGACAGTGATTTTTTCGTGTAACTTTAGTTAAAAAAAGGAATTTTCATTTTTAAAAGAGGATTCAGATTACAAAAATGGGATTTTAATTTTTGAAAGGAGGATTTAGATTAAAAAAAGGGGATTTTATTATTCTCAAAAATGGATTTAGATTAAAAAAGGGAATTTTAATTTTTAAAAAGAGGATTCAGATTAAAAAAGGGAATTTTAATTTTTTAAACGAAGATTCAGATTCAAAAAAGGGATTTTTTCAAATTAAGTAACAAATTATTCTAATGCTACTTTTACTTTTAAATTCTATGAATTTTTCTATATTCGAATTAAATTTTTGTAAATATTAGTAAACTTCATTTCGAAAGTGTATAAGAAAAATTCCAAGTTTAAAAACTCTAAGAAGATATAAAAAGATTTTTAAGTTTCAAAAAATTAAAATTTTTTTCTTTAAAAGAATTAAGTTTTTTTTTTGTTGAACAAAAAGTGACAATTTTTGTTAATTTTTTTTAAAGAATGGGGAAAAGAGAAGAAGGAGTTTTAGGGGATTTTACACTGAAAAAAATTTATTTGATTCAAATAGCCGATTACTTGTTAATTATCAAATAAATATTTTCTTCAATCAAATAATTTTTATTTGAATCATTTGAATGGTATTTACTTCAAATACTGAAATTATTTTAATTATTGGTTCAAATAACGCAAATTATTTGATTTAAATATAAATTTTTTGATTCAAACCAAAATTATTTGATTCGAGTAAAAATTATTTGATTCAAACAAAAATTCTTTGATTCAAACAAAAAATATTTGTTTCGAATAAAAATTATTTGATTAAAAAAAAGTTGTTTGATTCAAATAAAAATTAATTGGTTCAAGCAAAAATTATTTGATGCAATTAAATATTTGTTTGTTAATAGTCAAGTAATCGCTTATTTAAATCAAATAATTTTTTTTCTTCGTATTAATTTAAGGAAATAAAAAGGGGGACTAACTTCAATCCCTGAGAAATAAATAATAATAAGGAAAAAAATCAATTTTACATTTCAAGACGATTATACAAAAAAAAAAAAACAAAGAAAAAAATTGGAGCAGAACAAAAATTGAAAAATCAAATAGGTTACAATTTTCCGTACATAAAATTCCCCTTTCTACAATTCGCAGAGTCTTGAATTCAGGTAATTAATAAAAAAGTTTAATTTCATTAACTAATTGCGTATAATTAAGATTAATTAATACTTGTCTATCAGTTCGACGAATCATTCTATTCATTATCCATTTCCTCTGCTTCCTGGCGTATCTCCTTGTGACTAATTTCAATTCCGCAATGCTTTCTTGTAACATCTGCTGTCCCTAAAATTAAAAAGATATTAGAATGTAATCTAAAGTATATATGAAAATATATAATCTCGAATAAATTCTTTTCTCTCTACAATAAAACATATATATGTATATAAACTCCCAACTCAAGTATCAAGAGCAAATAATAAAGAAAATACAATTTTTTTCTCCAGCAATCATTATATCACTGAACAGAAAAATTTATTTGATTCAAACAACCGATTAATAAATTAATTTTTTTTTCGATTTTTGGAAGACGTATATAAAAGAAAAATTATTATTAAAAAATATTTAATTGATAATAGACAGTTAATCGGTTTATTTGAATTAAATACATTTTTTTTTCAGTGTATCATTCTCCTGAAATAAAATCTTATGGAAAAGAAAACAAGACCTTCTCTCGCATCATTAAAAAAACGAAAACAAAAATAAAATTATCGTTCAAACATATGACAAAGAGGAATTTCTATTATTTACAAAAGGCAAATTTTTCTCTAATACTATGAAGCTTGTGTGTGGTCATAAAATTGTTTTCTTGACAGTTGAAAATGTTCTGAATGTTTATGGAATAGGTACAGCCCTAGGGGCATTTTATATAGTAGAATGTGTGTACGATTTTTTTTTTCAATATCAGTATATTGCAATCGTGTATAATTTACAAACGAGAATCAATATCTTCCAATACAATGTGACACTGACAAACTACTCTGATGCCTAACCCACTTTTCTCAACATGCGGTGTTTGTGCGTTACGGGATTTAAGGCGCAGAACTTTATAATATTATTATGTAGAAGCAACTATTGGTCTTTTAATATGTATATATAATACCTTCTGGCTGTTTCTTTCCTCTTCGGGCAGTATCAAGTAATTGTGAAACTCCTTAAAGCCAATGCTTTGAAAGATTCCTTTTGTGTAATCCGGTGCTCTGAAACAGTCAACAATTTGTTTTTCTCATTATTATTTTTATACACAGCAAGTCTTTTTCTATTTTATATTCCAAATTTTTTTCCTGTTTTTTGCATTTATCATTTAATAATATTTGATAATTAAAAATTTAATATAGAGGAGATATCAAATTATCACACTTTTTAGTTCAGAAAAAATAAAACTTATTTAACTGCTGTCGTTCATCAGAAACTAAAACAATTTATTAAAAATTTAATTAAAAAAAAATTAATTCAATTTATTAAAATTTTATTATTAAACTAAAATTATTACATTTATTTAAAAAGCAAATTTTTTAATTCACTCATTACATTTATTAAAAACTAAGAAATGTTCGAATCGCGGTATTCAATTTATTGTGCAAATTACCCTAAAAAAATTTATTTTTGAATATCAACTTCTATTTTCGAGTAAAATTTCAGATACAAAATTTAAAAAATTTACAAATTAAGTAATTAACTAATTAATTATTAGGTACTATTTATTATTTTCATCGAAATGAATACTTCGAACGAATTCAATTATTTTCATTTTTTTTTTATTATTTTCAACTACTTTCAAGAGTTTTAACAAAATTTATAAAAATAATTGAATTCATACAAAAACTTTTATTAAAATTCTAAAAAAAAAATTGAATTGTTACAAAGAATTTTGTCATTAAATAAAGTAATTGAATTCTTTGAAAAAATTCAATTATTTTCAAAAATTTGAAAAGAATTCTTCGAACGAATTCAATTATTTACAGTTTTTTTAAAATTACTTTCAAATTACTTTCACGAATTTTAACAAGATTTATAAAAATAATTGAATTCGTACAAAACTTTTATTAAAATTTAAAAAAAAAAATGGAATTGTTACAAAGAATTTTGTTCTTAAATAAAATAATTGATTCCTTTGAAAAAATTAATCATTTTCAAAAATTTTAATAATATTGTTCGTAAAATTTCAATTATTTTCATAAATTAATAAAATTCTTCGAAATAATTTAATTATTCTCCAAAACAATTTTAAATAAATTCTTCATATGAATTTAATTATTTCCAATACAATAATAATAATAATTTAGTTTCTCAAAAGAATTTCAATTATTTTCACAAACTTTAATAAATTTCTTTGAAAAAATTCATATTATTTTCATAAATAATAAAAATTATCTTCGTAACAAGAATTCAATTGTTTTCAAAAAATATGAATAAAATTCTTTCATCAAATTCAATTATTTTTAGTTTTTTTTATCATTTTCAAATACTTTCAAGAATTTCAACAAAATTTAAAAAACTAATTGAATTCATAGAAAAACTTTTATTAAAATTTAAGAAAAAATGGAATTTAATTATTTTCACAAATTTTAATCAAGTTTTCTGCAAAAATTGAAATTATTTTCATAAATAATAAAATTTTTTGCAATAATTCAATTATTGTCATAAATAATAAAAGTCTTCGCAAGAATTTAATTATTATGTTTGTAAATAATAAAATTGTTCAAAAGAATTCAATTATTTTCGAGAATTTTATCAAAATTTATGAAAATAATTGAATATTTGCAGAGAATTTTGATTAAAATTATTAAAAATGATTGAATTCTTACAAAGAATTTTATTACTCACTTATTCACGCAAATTTATGGAAAAAAAAAGTAATTTCAAAATTTTTTCTTTAAAAAAATAGTATAATTTAGTTATTTATAATAATTTTAAACGAAACTCTTACAAAAATCACGTCAGTAAATTTTTTGAACTTCAATGATGAAAAAAAAAATGAAAAATAAAAAATGAAAAAATCAAATCAATGATGAAGGAAAAAAAAATTTTTCAAACGCAAAATAATAATATTTGTTTGCAAATTTTTTTATTGTAAATAATTGATCAAGAAAAGAAGGAATTAAAAGATTGTCATACAAAATCACAGAATTCTTATCAGATAATTTCTAAACAATTAATTTACAATAGGAAAAAAAATAATTATTTTCCGTATATTTATTTTTCTTGTAAATTGAAAATAAAAAAATTAATATTATATATTTTTTCAATTTTTAAGGAAATTGAGTCTGTCTCTAGACTACGACAACTAGAAATTCCTTACGATAGTGAATGCAACAGTGTAAATAACATAACACAGAATTTGTGATAAAAGCGATAACGCTAATCACAAATAATCCTTTTTTGTTTGGTCGCTTTTCAAGGGAAAATGTATATTGTCATGAGATTTTTATATCTATATTTATTAACATTCACAAGAAACATCTCAATTTTCAATTATTTCAATAATCGGTAAATAAATTCAATAAAAAAAAATTCTGTCTAATAAATTGTTCTGGTAAAGTTATATGTTTTCAATATTTGAAAAAGAAGAAAATATTTTTTTTATAGTAAAATTTATTTAAATTAATTTCAATAAATTATTATTAAACTATTATTATTAAAATATTCTATGATCGTTAAATTCAATGTTTTACTATAAATATTATTATTAAATATTTAATATTATTATTAATATTAATATGAATAATATTAGTGATAATAATCATAATTAATAAGCCAGGAATAATTAAAACAAAAATTTCAAGAACAACCCCTTTTGAAATGAAATTAATTATTTTCTCCTCGTCTCTGCGTCGACTATTATTGTCAAATTGTTTTGAAGGAAACGAGATGAAATTTCTATCTTAGACTTTACGACGTGAAAATAATGAATTTAATTATTAATATTTCTCTAAATATGCAACGTATTCAATTTTCCAATTAAGATTTTTTGTTTTCAAAAAATAAACGAATGTTAAATTAGAAATAATATGGAATAAATGTATTATTTTTTAATCTGATTTGATAAGAGTATAATTATAAATTATTAATTGCAAAAAGAAAAATATTCCCAACAATTTAAGTCTACAAAAATTTAAATATACACGACGTCATTAAAATTAAATTCGTACATAATAATTAATATAATTTGTCATTTTCTGTTGTGTGTCAAATGAGAAAAATTTATCTCATTATATACGTACACACTTTTTTTTGGTACTGTTGCCAAGACAATTTTCTGCAAATGAAAATTCTCTCTTCAGGTTTTAAATTAAAAAAGAAAAGATTATAAAAAAAAATTTTTTTTTATAATTTAATTTATTTTTAAAAAAAAATTTTTTTCTATGGTGGCAAATTTTGAGAAAATTGCGTCATTAAATTGTAATATAGAGATTTCAATCTGGAATTCAGTTTTATCAGTTTAATAATGAAAAGTTTATAATTAAGTTTCTGATTGAACCTTGATAATAATGTGTAATCTAAGGCGATTCTAAATCAGCTTATTCTATTTAAATCGTCAATATAATATTAGGAGAAAAATATAAAAAATAATAAAATAAATAAAATAAAAAGAATAAAATAAATAAAAAAATAAAATACCTAAAATAAAAAAATAAAATAAAAAACTTGTTCTATCAATTTATTTAAACTTTCGATAATTTACTAATAATTAAAACTATTTCTGTACTCCTTATTTATATTAGTTTTTCAAATTTAATAATTAGCCTAATTAATTAAGTTTCGTCAAATGAAGGATAATGATAAAAGGATGTTGAATATTATTATTGCAAAAAAAAAAAATTCTTATCATATTCGTGGAATGCGGATACTCAAAAATCCAAATTTTCAAAAGCAAGTAGAAAATTTTATCAAATCGCGATAAAAAATGATTGTAATTAATTTCTAAGTATATAGTATATTATGAAATTATTATCAATTTTTTAATCATGAAAAAGAATACAGTAAGGAATATACAAAAATATGGAGGAAAAATTTTTCATTATAATATTCTCTCTTCCCCTTTTTATTATAAATATTATTATTTTTTTTATTATAATTGAATTAAATTACACTGAGGAAAAAAATGTATTTGATTAAAATAACCGATTTCTCGTCTATTATAAAATAAAAATTATAAAATAAATATTTACTTAAATCAAATAATTTTTCTATTTAAATAAAATAAATTTGAACCAATAATTTCGATATTTGAAGTAAATAGAATTTAACTGATTCAAATAAATATTATTTCTTGAAAATAAATTTTATTTAGTTCAAATAAATCTTATTTGATTCAAAAATGTTTTATTCGTTGCAAACAAATTAAATGTGGTTCAAAAAAATTTCTTTTAGTTTAAAACATTCAAAACTAATTGCAGTAATTTATGTTAATTATTATAATTCGTAATAAAAAATAAATCCTATTTAGCTCAAATAAATTTAAATTTTAATTTACTGGAACCAAATAATTTTTATTGAAATGAAGAAATTTAATTCGATTTAATAATTTATTTTCTTGGAAATTTTTCATTTGAATTGAAAAATATTATTTTTTATTACGAATTATAATAATTATCAAAAATTACTGCAATTAGTTTTGAATTTTCTATTCATAGAAAAAAAATTTGCAACAATAGAAAAAAATTGCCGTCTCTAAGTTAATAAAATAAAAATAAATTATGGGAGAAATAAAAGACTATCATTTTTTTTAAAATTTAAACCTGAAAAGAAAAAATTTCTTTGCAGCAAATTTTTCTAGAAAAATATTTTAGAGAAAATAAGATTAAATAAAGAGAAAAAAGGAATAAAGAAAAAAGGTGAAATAAGAAAAATAGAAGAGTGAAGAAAGAAAATAAAATAAAATAAGAGTAAACAAAGAAAAAAAAAAATAAAAAAAATGGGAGAGTAAAAAAAAATAAAGAAAAAAAAGACAAGAGAGAAAAGAAAAGAAAGTAAAAAAGTAAATTCACGAAAAAGTATAAAAGAATAAAAAGGAAAGTAAAAAAGTAAAATAAAAAAAATAGGAGAGTAAAGAAAAAAAAAGAAAAAAAAGAAAAAAAGGGAAAGTAAAAAAGTAAAATAAAAATAGTAGGAGAGTAAAGAAAGAAAAGTAAAAATAGTAAAATATAGAAAAATATAAAAATAAAGAAAGAAGAGAAGAAAAAGGAAAGTAAAAAAATAGCAAAGATACAAAGAAGAAATTTCGTAAATATTAAAAATTCAATAAAATAGAACTTCTGAAGAAGTTTGAATTCGCCAGATTAAATGATTAAGCGCTTCATGGGGGACAGAAAAGTCGGCAACATTAAAGATCTTCCACCTGAGACAAGTTGTCTCTCACAAAAAATAAAATAAAATAAAAAATAAACTAAGAAATAAAATTAAAAAAAAAAAAATTATACACATAATACACAGGGTGGTCAGTTCCATTTTAAACCGGTTTCCATCTTTGATTGGCTTAATTTATTAAGTGGACCAATTTCTTTTACATTTTATAAAACATTTTTACTTATCATTAGTATATTTCTTGTTAAAAGTTATTATTGCGAATAAAACGTTTTAAGCGCAAGACAGATATATATCTCTTGTCAGAAATTTATAACATGGACATATATTTTAAATACACGAAATGCAACATTACGTATACATATATATATACGTAACTATATATACATATATATATTTCTTTTCTCTCTCTATACAATTTTTCGTTTATTATTTATTTTACATTTTATAATTTATTTTATTATTATTTATACTCACTTCATTATAATTTTGACATTAAATAAAGCGAAAGAGAATGTTTTAATAAAGGCCAGTCAACATTCAGACTAGCAGTTTTGAGAAATTTAATTTACCATAGGCATTTCAGTAAATTTTTGCAAAAATTCAATTAATTTAGCAAGTCGTCGCATTAAAAATGCGACCCACCGAGTTGGTCGCAATAATTAAGCGCAACATTTAAATAAGTATTCGGGCAATATTGGAGCTGCTGCTGTCTTCGCTTTTTTTTCTTCTTTTTTTTCTCCATTTTTTTTTATATAAGAGGGGCAAAAGGTACACGATAATCGTTATTATAATGTCAAGTAGTAACTTTAATATTCTTACGCACGACATCACATCCGGTTAAAAAGGCGAACGCTCTGACAGTTTGAGAGTTGTCGAACACCCGGGTGCATTTCCATAAAGTCGCTTATTACAAAAAAAAAAAAAAAAAAAAAAAAAAAAAAAATCTAACAAATTTCACTCTCAGATTTGCAAATATATGTTTATTGTATTTCTCGAGTTTCCTTATCGCGCATGAATAGAAATATTTCCCACTGTATTTTTTTATTCCTTTTCGACAAATTTAATAGATTATTCAATTATTATTTATATCTTTTATTTTCTAAAACTTTATTAAAATAATTTTTTAATAAATGTTAATTTTCAGTTTTTTTTTATTATTTTCAATTACTTTTAAGAATTTTAACAAAATTCATAAAAATAATATTGAATTCATGCAAAAACTTTTATTAAAATTAGAAAAAAAATAGAATTGTTACAAAGAATTTTGTTATTGAATAAAATAATTAGATTCATTGAAAAAAATAATTATTTTCCTAAATTAATCAAATTCTTCGAAGTAATTCAATTATTTTCAATAAAATTTTATTGCAAAATCTTTATAAGAATTCAATTTTTTTTCAATACCAATAACATTTTAATTTCGTTCCTCAAAAGAATTTAATTACCTATTATTTTCAAAAATTTTAATAAATTTCTTTGTAAGAATTCCAATTATTTGTCATAATTAATAAAATACTTTGGAAGAATTAAATTAACTTAATTCTTTTTATTATTTTCAATTACTTTAAGGAATTTTAACAAAATTTATAAAAATAATTGATTTCATGCAAAAACTTTTATTAAAATTTAAAAAAGAATGGAATTGTTACAAAGAATTTTGTTATTAAATAAAATAATTGAATTCTTTAAAAAAATTCAATTATTTTCAAAAATTTTAATAGAATTCTTCGAACAAATTCAATTATTTTCAGTTTTCTAAAAATTATTTTCAATTACTTTCAGGAATTTTAACAAAATTTATAAAAATAATTGAATTCATGCGAAAACTTTGATTAAAATTTAAAAAATAATTGAATTTTTACAAAGGATTTTGCTATTAAATAAAATAATTGAATTTTTTGAAAAAATTCCATTATTTTCGAAAATTTAAATAATTTTGTTCGTAAAAATTCTATTATTTTCAAATAAAATAATTTAAATTTAGTTTCTCAAAAGACTGTACTCCTCAATTATTGTTATAAATAATAAAATTATTCGAAAGATTTCAATTATTTTCAAAAAAATTAAATTAAATTCGTCACAAGAATTCAATTATGTTTATAAATTAATGAAATTGTTTAAAAGAATTCAATTACTTTCGAGGAATTTATCAAAAATTTATGAAGATAATTGAATCCTTGCAAGAACTCTTATTAAAATTTTTAAAAGTGATTAAATTCTTCCAAAAATTGTGATTTTGTAAAAAATTTTTCTTCTTTTTTTGAAAAAAAATTGGACTTTGGTAAAAAATTCTAATTAAGAAATAGAATTGAAAAATAGGTGCAAATTATATTTGCTTACAAAAAAAAAAATAGAAAATTGTCTACAAAAACGTATATTTTATCTGCCAAAAAGTTGACAATGATAATGAAAAAATTATACCGAATTGTGACTAATTAATTTGTATTTTTTTATTATTTTTCTATAGATGAATTTTTTTTTTGATTTTTTTCATTTTTAACTAAATTAATTTTTAGATTGTAATTATTTTGTAATTATTGCTATATATACGCAGCTAATATTAGGACTCAATTGGATTAAACTAATTTGAACTAACGTTTTACAGATACTAAATTCACAATCAGAGAAATGCAGAGCAAAAATAAACATATTATTGATTCTTTCATGTTTTATGTTATTTCTTTTCTCTCTCGTAATTAATGGTAATTGATCGAATACACTTTATAAATACAAGTAGACGCGGACACGAAAAGATAATATTCATCAGGGTTAAATATCGTCTGAGGATAAAGACTCTTGTTTTTCTTTTTTTTTTATTCATAAACATTATGTTGTTACGTGATTTTGATAAAGAGAATTTCCTCACGAGAAACTAAAAAGACAATTTTCTTTTAATAAACGGATTTCAATTTTTGTATTTTTTAAAAGAACAAAAAATTTAACATTGAAATTATTAAATGAGATAAAAAAAAATAAGTAACTATTTTTATTATTCTAAACAAAAAATTTACATTGCAATTATTAAATGTGATGAAGAAAAAATTAAGTAACTATTTTTATTATTATAAAACTTCTCTGAGAAAACAATATATTTGAATCAAACATAATTATCTTTGTTATACAGACAACCAAAAATTATTTTCGAGCTAATAATATTAATAATTAATAATAATAATAACAACTTTAATTAATTATTAATTATTAGTAATAATAACATAATTTTTATTCAATAAATAAAAATTACTTTTAATTCAATTCTAAAATATGTCTAATTCAAATTTATATTTTTTTGGTTGGTATATTTTTGATTAGTATATAAAAAAAATGATAACTATAATTTTTATATATCTCATGAGAGTTGCAAAAAAAAGTAAATAAAAAAGATAAATGTCAATCAGAATATGAAAATCAGAACATCAGGTAGAAGTCGAACTGAATCGGAAATCAGAGCTGTTCTTAAAATTGGATACGTTTTGAAAAGATAATGATTTGATTTAAAGATATGCTTTATAGAGAGGCGAGATTTCAATCGATTCATAAAATAGTCGGTCAATCACTTTTTTACGATAAGGCACGTGGAAGTCTAAATACTAAGGTATTTAATCATTCTAGATGTTACTATACTCGGCTGACAAATATATTTATACTTTTTAATAATATTAATAATATTCTTCGTAAAAATTCAATTATTTTTATAAATATAGTAAAATTTTTTGCAAAATTTCAATTATTTTCTAAAATTTTAATAAATCCTTCGAAACAATATTCAATTATTTTTTTTAAATATTATTACACTCTTTGAAAAAATTCAATTTTTATTTTCAAGAAAATTTCACGAAAGAATTCAATATTTTTAAATTCCTTATAAAATATTTCAAAAGAATTCAATTATTATCTAAATTTTTTTTTTCAAAAATTCAATTATTTTTAATACAATTTCACAAAAGAATTTCATTTTTTTTTAAATTTTAATATTTTTGAAAAAATGTAATTATTTTCTAAAATTTTAATAAAAAATCCTTTATGAAACAATTCAATTATATTTTTGTATATATAGTAAAATTGCAAAAATTCAATTATTTTCAAAAAAATTCCACGAAAGAATTCATTTTTTTAAATTCGTTATAAAATTTTTCAAAAGAATTCAATAATTACTTTCTAAAATTTTAATGAAATCCAAAAGTAATTAAATGTTTAATTTCAATTTGAAGAATTTTTTGAAAGTTTTTTTTGTTGAAAATAATGTCATAGTTTTGGATGAATTGAATCCATTTTTTAAAATATTAATAAAATTCTTTGCAACAATTCAATTATTTTCATAAATTTTGATAAAATTCTTGAAAATTATTGAACTCTTTCGAACAATTTCATTAATTTATAAACATAATTGAATTCTTGTGAGGAATTTAATTTTTTTTTTTTTGAAAATAATTCAAATCTTTCGAAATATTTTTTTATTTATGACAATAATTGAGGAGTACAGTTTTTTTGAGAAACTAAATTAAAATTATTTTATTGAAAATAATTGAATTCGTTAGAAGAATTATACTAAAATTTTTGAAAATAATTGAATTTTTTCAAAGAATTCAATTATTTTATTTAATAACAAAATTCTTTGTAACAATTCCATTTTTATTTTAAATTTTAATAAAAGTTTTTGTATGAATTCAATTATTTTTATAAATTTTGTTAAAATTCCTGAAAGTAATTGAAAATAATTTTTAAAAAACTGAAAATAATTGAATTCGTTCGAAGAATTCTATTAAAATTTTTTGAAAATAATTGAATTCTTTCAAAGTATTTTATTATTTATCACAAATAATTTGAATTCTTACAAAGAAATTTATTAAAATTTGTGAAAATAATAATTAAATTCTTTTGATGAGGAACTAAATTAAAATTATTGTATCGAAAAAAATTGAATTCTTATAAAGATTTTGCAATAAAATTATATTAAAAATAATTGAAATTCTCGCCAAGAATTTTATTTAAATTTTTAAAAATAATTTTTAATTCTCTCAAAGTATTTAATTATTTATGAAAATAAGTTGAATTTCTATGAATAAAATTTATCAAAATTTGTGAAAATAATTAAATTCTTTTGAGGAACTAAATTAAAATATTATTGTATTGAAAATAATTGAATTTTTTCAAAGAATTGCATTAAAATTTTATTGAAAATAATTGAAATTCTCACAAAGAATTTTATTAAAATTTTGAAAAATAATATAATTCTTTTGCAATATTTTATTTATTTATTACAAATAATTTGAATTTTTACGAAAAAATTTATTAAAATTTGTGAAAATAATGATGTTCTGTTGAGGAACTATATTAAAATTATTGTATTGAAAATAATTTAATTACTTCCAAGAATGTTATTAATTTAGAAAAATAATGATTTTTTTCAAAGAATTTAATTACTTTATTTAATAACAAAATTCTTTGTAACGATTCCATGTTTTTAAAAATTTTAATAAAAGTTTTTGCATGAATTCAATTATTTTTATAAAATTTTTGAAATTCTTGAAACTAATTGAAATTGAAAATAATAAAACAGCTGAAAATAATTGAATTCGTTCAAAGAATTTTATTAATATATTCAAAAATAATTGAATTCTTTCGAAGAATGTTATTATTTATGAAGATAATTGAATTCTTGGGGACAATTTTTTATCCATAAGGTATCTGTAGGCAGATTTCCCAAAATTCTTTAAGCAAAAAAATAAATAATAATAATTATAACAATAACAGTACTTTTTAAATAAAATTATGAAAAAATAGGGTATTAAAAACTAAAAAAAAAAAATTGCTAAAAATTAATTCTGGAAAATTTAAAATAAAAAAATTACAGTAATAATAAAAAATGTGTTGAAAATTTTTCTCTGAATATAATATGAGTTTAAGTAGTCAATTATTTTGAACATTAAAGGAAATTTTATAGAAAATTCAGGACAAGGGGAATGAGAAGAAAAAGGAAAAAAAGTGAAATAAAACGATGAGGAAGAAGAAGATAAAGACAAAGAAGATGGGCACATTTAACGACTATTTTAAATTTTACGCATAGGCGCAGAAAAATCTTTTCTCAACTATATATATATATATATAGCCGTTGTTTGTGGCAAAAACCAATTTGCATACAGATTGCACAAAGTCGCGTGTCTCACCCGCAGAATGCTCGTAACAATATACGATAATTATTGGGAGTAATTATGGGTTCGCAAGACGGTTTTATGATCAGAAGACGAGATCATTCATTGATAATATTGCGATGCAATTTGTGAAGCTATTTTTAAGAGCAATTCATTAATTTTAAGGACAGTAATTCATCAACACTCTGAAATAGAAAGTTTTCCATTATATTCTTTAAAAAACTAATTTATACACGCAGAAATATATAATTGCAAAAGCGTGCGTATATTGTTATTTCAAATCTTTTGTCTGTATATAGAGTTCGCTTATTAGTTTGTTTGTTAAACAAATTTTATTCTTTTTTCATTCAAGAATTTTTATTTTTTGCAGAAATTTTTATTCCTTGCGTCTTCAAATCATAAAAAAAGCTATAAATTTTTTCTAAATACTAATTAGTTATTTTTCAATATTTTTTGTTTAAAAATTATTTTTTAGAAAAGAACTAATTATTACTATGCTTGAAAATTTTTTTTAGTAAAGAAATTGTTATTTCTATGTTAAAAAATTATTTTTTAGTAAAGAAATAATTTTTTCTATGGTTTAAAAATTATTTTTCAGTAAAGAACTAATTATTTCTATGTTTAAAAATTATTTCTTTACTAAAACACTTGAAATTTTCGCAAATTATTATTTTTTCTATTTTTGGTTTGAAAATTATTTTTTAGTAAAGAAATAATTATTATTGAAGACGCGAGGAATAAAAATTTCTGCAAAAAATAAAGATTCTTGAATGAAAAAAGAAAAAATTGTTTAACAAACAAACTTTCTTGGTCAGAAATAATTATTTCTTTACTAAAAAATAATTTTCAAACCAAAAATAGGAAAAATGATAATTTGCGAAAATTTCAAGTGTTTTAGTAAAGAAATAATTTTAAACATAGAAATAATTAGTTCTTTACTGAAAAATTAATTTTTAAAGCATAGAAATAAATATTTCTATACTAAAAAATAAAATAATTTCAGTATTTTTATTAGTTTCTTTATTTATTTTTTTTTTTTACTTTCTTAGATCCCAGATGTCGAGGTCAATGCTAAGCGTCAAAAAACATTTTTTCAAACGAATTTTGAAAAAAGTAAACAATTTGTTTAAAAGTTTTAGATTAAAAAAGTCTCTAAAAATTTTTTTTAATTTCTTTTTGAAATGAATGAAGTCAAATTAGTGTTAATAATTAAATTCTTTTGAAGAATTTTTTAAAAGTTTTTTTTTTTAATAATGTAGTTTTGAAAGAATTGAATCATTTTTTAAAAATATTAATCAAATTCTTTGCAACAATTCAATTGATTTCATAAATTTTGATAAAATTCTTGAAAATTATTGAATTCTTTCGAACAATTTTATTATTTATAAACATAATTATTGCATTCTTGCGAAGAATTTTATTTAATTTAAAAAAAAAAAATTGAATTCTTTCGAAGTATTTTTTATTATTTATGACAATAATTGAATTATATTGCAAAAAAGTTCATTTCAATTTTTTAAAACAATTCAATTTTTTCGTAGCATATTATTATTTATGACAATAATTAAATTGTTACGAAGATAAATTTTATTATTTATAAAAAAAATTTGAATTTTTGGGAAGCAAGTAATTATTTTTTGAATGAAAATAATTAAATTCTTTTGAGAAAAAATTAATTAAAATTTGTTAAAATAGTTAAATTCTTTTGAGGAACTAAATTTAAATAAAAATTATTGAAAATAATTGAATTATTTCCAAGTATTATATTAATTTATGAAAATAATTGAATTATTACGAATAAAATTATTTGAATTTTTGAAAATAATTAATTTTTTCAATGAATTCAATTATTTTATTCAATAACAAAATTCTTTGTAACAATTCTATTTTTTTTTAAATTTTAATAAAAGTTTTTGTATGAATTCAATTATTTTTATAAATTTTGTTAAAATTCCTGAAAGTAATTGAAAATAATAAAAAAAAAACTGAAAATAATTGAATTTGTTCCTAGAATTTTATTAAAATTTTTGAAAATAATTGTATTATTTCGAAGAGTTTTATTAAAAATTAAAAAAAATTAAATTGTGTCCAAAGATTTATTACAATTTTAGAAAATAATTGATTTTTTTCGAAAAATATTATTGAAAATTTAAAAATAAATTGAATTTCTTTATGAAATCTTATTAAAATTGTTTTAAGAATAATATTAAACTTTTGCAAACAATTTTACTATTTTATTTTTAAAATTAATTCAATTGTTTTGAAAATAATTGAATTTCGAAGAAAAATTTTATTATTTATAAAGATAATTGAAATTTTGATGAGGATTTTTGTAAATTTTTTAACATAATTGGATTTCTGCGAAGAATTTTATTAAGATTTTTGATAATAATTGAATTGTCACGAAGATAAATTTTATTATTTTTAAAAATTTGCGAAAATTTCAAGTGTTTTAGTAAAGAAATAATTTTTAAAGATAGAAATAATTAGTTCTTTACTGAAAAATAAATTTTAAACATAGAAATAATCATTTCTTTACGAAAAAAATAAAATTTTTGGTTTGAAAATTATTTTTTAGTAAAGAAATAATTATTTCTGACCAAAATTAGGAAAAATAATAATTTTTAAACAAAAAATAGGAAAAATAATAACTTGCGAAAATTTCCAGTGTTTTTTTTTGCTGTTGATGATAATTTGAAAATATTTTCGTGAGTGTATATAGAAGCGATAAAAATGGGAGATAAATTAAATGTCCAGACGTTGGGAGATATGAAAGAGAAGATATTGAGGATCTTTAATCATTTTTTTTTCTCGCAACTTAACAATGAAGTTCATGGAAAGGTTTTGTAAGTAGTAATATTACATCCTGGCCTTGCTGCACTTGAGTTATCCGATTCTCAAGGAATTCGATGAGTTGGGTATTTAAAACCACATTTAAGTAGCCGCAATACCGTGAGAAGTAAATAAACCATGGGTATCAAATACAAAACGCAATCCTGGCGAGGAGTTTATTTAAATTTAATATTATCACGGACTTCTTGAATATATAAAATAATATGAAAAAGAGTGAAAATTTATTTCACTACGATTTTTCAGTAAAAAAAAAATTGAAGAAAAAAAGAAGATAATAATTATATGCGATATTATTTATTACTATACAGATAGTAAATAAGTATACAGTTAAATTATTAATAAAGTTAAATTATTATTTTTTGTTGAAAATTAAATTTATAAAAAACTCCACAAAGAAGAAAAAAAATTCTTTCTATATTTACAAAGTAAATCGGGAAATAACATCTTTTTTTACTTGATTCGGATTTTCTTCAATTCAAATTTCGCGGAAAATTCAATAATTTAAAAAAAATCTGAACTGAAATATTTTCAAAAAACTATTTTTTTAGAATTTTAAATAATAATTGTAGAAATTTTTATTTTGGGAAAATTATAAATTGGACTTTTTTTTAAACTTATATTAACAAAACTTAGGTATTAATTTATCAGCAAAAATTAAAATTGTAATTCTTTGAAAAATTAAATTATTTTCGAAGAGAGGAAAAATTAGAAATGTAATTTTTTTTGGAATTTTATTTTAAATTCAATTAAAAATTAAAATTTTATTATAAAACCTTCTGAAATTTAAATATTTGTGAAATTTGAAACTATTTTTAACTAAAAATTTTAAGTTAATTAAAATTACAAACTTTCAGAAAGTTATTCTTGAATTTTATTATTTAAAATAAGTTTAATCATTTTCAATTCAATTTCAAAAAATATCTATAAATTTTATACTTGTATAATTCTTGTCAAAATTTCAATTCTTTTTATAAATTATAAAATTTTTCGAAAATTTCAATTATTTTTATAAAATGTAATCAAATTCTTGTCAAAATTTCAATTATTTTTAAGAATTTTAAGAAATTTTCGTCAAAATTTTAATTTTTTTGATAAATTATAAAATTTTTCGAAATTTCAATTATTTTCAAAAAATGTAATTATTTAAAAACAATTTTAATAAAATTCTACGCAAACATTTAAATATTTTCAAAAATAATAAAATTCTTTTTAGAAAAACAATTATTTTCATAAATAAAACTGATCGCAGAATTTCAATTTTTATTTTTTAATAGAATTTTATTGAAACTCGTAGGAAAATGTAATTATTTTTAAAAATTTTATTAAAATTCGTCAAAGGAATGCAATTATTTAAAAATTTGTTGATAAAATTCTTTATGAGAATTAAAGTTTTAGAAACATTAAATTATCCAATAAATTATTTATTTGCATTTTATTTGCATTTAAATAATTGAAATCTCTACACTCTAAATCTGAATCAGTGAAAATTTCACTGATTTCAATTCAGTGGCCCAGTTTTCTTTGATGAATCAGTGGAATTTCACTGACAATCAGTGGTTTTTACTGATTCTCAGTGAAATACCACTGATGAATTAAAGAAAACTGGGCCACTGAATTGAAATCAGTGAAATTTTCACTGATTCAGATTTAGAGTGTAATTAAAAATAATTAAATATTTTTAATAAAAAACTATCAAATTTTTTTGAAATTCTGTGAAATTGAATTGAAAATAATTTAAGATTTTTAAATTTTTTGAAACAAGAAAAATGAAAAATTTATTAAATATAATTACAGTTTTCCAGACTTCGATTAAAAATAATTAAATTCGTTAATAATTTTACTCAAAATTTTCAAAATTTCAAAATTAAGACTTTTGAGAAATTATAATTCAATTTCTTAATATTTAAATTTGTTTAAACTTTAAACATTTTATTTTATTACATTTTTTGAAAATAATTGAAATTTTGACAAGAATTTTATTACATTTTTTGAAAATAATTGAAATTTTCGAAGAATTTTGTAATTTATAAAGATAATTGAAATTTTGACGAAAATTTCTTTCAATATTTGAATATAATTGAATTTCTGCGAAGAGTTTTATTACTTTTCAAATAAATAATTGAAATTTTGCAATTATTTGAAACTTCTCAAAAATTAAAATTTTTTTAGTGTTTTTAACTAAAATTTCTATATAAATTAATTATTTTTAATAATTAATTAAATATCCGATAGGTTAAAGACAAATAAATAATAATAATAATAATAATAAATTAAATATATAAACATTAAAAAATTTAACTATAATTTCATAATAATTTAAATTATGAAAATTTTTGTAAAAATCTAAGTTCTTTAAAAATTTATGATTAATATACTTTGAAAAAGATTTTAAAAATAGAAAAACTATTAAAAATTATATAAAAAAAACTAACTTTATTATTGATTAGAAAAAGGTGAAAAGGGGACAAATCACCAAAAAAGGAGAAAAAGGTGACAAAATTGAAAAAAAGGGGACAAAAGGGGAAAAGGGGATCAACTGTGATGCCTGGATTTTCCTGACCGAAGACAATTCTAAAAAAAAATAATACCGAGTTTCTAATGAATATAATATTAATTTAAAAGCTCGGAATTATTTTTCTATTTGCCCTAAACAAAATAATAGGTAAAAATAAAATAAATAAAATGCAAAAATGCCCACTAGGTGGTGAAATCTCATTCAATTTTACTTATACATATATAAATATAAGTGTCTACACGGTGAGAATTTGCGAAAGGAGTCTATGACTTGTACGTATATATTCTCTAGAAAATCTGCATTGGAAATCGTGATACGTGCTCAGCTTAGCAAAGTAGCAACGCAAATAAGAGGAAACCTCGTCAATCGTATGTGCTCACAAAAGCAATAGCGAGACGACGCATACGTTAGCAAAATTTTGTCGACCATAGCAATAAGCCAGGAGTCATAATGTACAAGGATACAGGCAGAAGCAGGCAGAAGTGGAAAAAAAATAAAGGAATGCAAAGCAAAGGGGTTTCACCACTCTACAGGTGAATGCTCTCAATCGTAATAAACAAAAGAGAGGAGAAAAAAAAGAAAAGAAGAATATGACGTAGGAACAAAAATAATAATAAATAAAAGATATTAAGGTCTAGAGGTTTAATTTTTATTCTCCAAACAAAAATTTTTATATTCCACATGTAATATAAATTTGAGGGAAAAAAATTATTGCTCTGCCGTCTTGTAATAAAATAAAGGAAAAATATTGTAAAATTTTAAGCAGAATTACGTTAAAGGAGTCACTATTGTACACACATGACAAAATTTTAACTTTTTTCCTCTTTTTATTATTTTTTTCATTCTTTCATTTTCCTTATTCTTTATTTATTCAGAGCTCGAACTAGTGAAAGTATTTAAAAATACGAACTTTAGGACTAAAAATGAAAAATTACGAATCAATTATTATTACACTGACAAAAATATAAGCAGTCCAAGTAAATAAAAAAAAAATATTTTCATTTTACCTAAAACTATAAATTAAATTTTTAATTATTATAAAACATGAAGATAACGATTTCATGTTTTATAATATAATGAAAAATAACCGAGTAATAAAATCATCAATTCAATAATTATTTTCAAAAATTTTCAACTAAAATTCTTTTTTAAATCGATTATTTTTAATAATTTTCGAAAAAGTTCCTTTGACAATTTTCAAATTTATTTATTTACAATATTCTATTTTACGAACATTCAATTTTACGAAATTTCAATTTTTCGTAAATTCTTCAATTAAATATATTATAGAATATAAAAACTTAAAATAATATAAAAAAATTCAATTACTTGTAAAAATTAACTTGCTTTTAATATTCAATAAATTATTATCTAAAATTTTAACAGAAATTCATTTTTATATCATTTTTTATTAGAAAATTCAACTAGAATTCAATTATTTAAATACAAAAATAAATAATTGAATGTTTCTTAAAATTCAATTCGAAAAAAGAATTTTATCAACAAATTTTTAAATAATCGAATTCTTTCGACGAATTTTAATAAAATTTTGAAGAATAATTACATTTTTCGAGAAATTCGATTAAAATTGTACTAAAAATAATTGAAAATTTGCGTTGAGTTTTATTATTTATGAAAATAATTGAATTCCTAAAAAGAATTTTATTATTTATCAAAATAATTGAATTATTGCGAAGAATTTTAATAAAATTTCTAAGAACAATTACATTTTACGAGATATTTATTTAAAATTGTACTAAAAATAATTGCAATTTTGCGATGAGTTTTATTATTTATGAAAATAATTAAATGTTTGCGTAAGATTTTATTAAAAATTTTTTTTTACATACCCTGAATTCTTTTGGAAAATTCTATTAAAATAGTAGATATTGAAAATCATTGAATTGAAGAAAAATTTAAAAATAATTGAATTTCGGTGAAGAATTTTTTTATTTTTAAAGAATTTGAAATTTAAAAATTTGAAATTTTGACAAAATTTTTTTTAAATATTTGAAAATAATTGAATTACTGCGAAGAATTTTATTACTTTTGAAAGTATTTCAATTATTGTTTTCTTACGAAGAATTTAATGAAAATTAAAAATTTTTTAAAATAATTGAATTCTTATAAAGAATTGAGTTTTTAAAAATTGTTTAATTCTTTTGAAGAATTTGATTACAACTATAAAAAATAATTCAATTTTGTGGAGAAATTTTATTAAATGTTTTGAAAATAATTGAATTTTTCGGAAATGTTTTTATTATTTATGAAAGTAATTAAATACTTGCGAAGAATTTAATTGAAATTTTTGAAAATAATTGAATTTTTTATAAAGAATTTAGTTTTTAAAAATAGTTGAATTCTTTTTAAGAATTTGATTGCATTTTAAAAAATAATTAAATTTTGTGGAGAAATTTTATCAAATTTTTTGAAAATAATTGAGTCTTTGGGAAAAATTTTTGCGAAGAATATTATTACTCTTGAAATTAATTGAATTTCTCCAATAATTTGTAATTTTTCCAAAATAAAATTTTTGTTTCGTGTGTTTTTAACTAAAATTCTTCTATAAATTCATTATTTTTGATAATTTTTGAAAAAGGTCTATGAGGGATTTTCCAATTCATTTGTATACAATTCAATTTTACAAAATTTCAATTATTCGCAAATTTTTCAATTAAATAATATATTATTAGAAAATAGAAACTTCAAATAATTTTAAAGAAAAAATAATCCGCAATTAAACTTTCTTAAATAAAATAAATAATTTCACAGAATTGTTAGTTAAAAATATGAAAAATTCAGATTTTCAGATTTTAATTTGAAATATTTTCAAAATTCAATTATTTCTAAAAATTCACACTTTAATGCTTTTAATATTCAATTATTATCTAAAATTTTAAATGAAATCCATTTAAATCAATTTCTATGAGAAAATTCTAGAATTAAAAATTTTTAAGAATAAATACATTTTTCGAGGAATTCGATAAAAATTTTATTAAAAATAATTTAAATTCTGCAACGAGATTTATTATTTAATAAAATAATTGAATTCCTAAAAAGAATTTTATTATTTACGAAAATAATTGAATTTCTGCAATCATTCTATTATTTTATATTATTACTATTATTTATTATTTATATTATTATTTATTACTTATATATTATTATTTATTTTATTATTTACATTATTATAATTTATTTCTTTTAAATATTTGTTGCTGAAAACGAAAAGTAAATATAGTAATTCCTTGATTTAATATCAATAAAAAAAAGTTTTTATTCGTAAGGAATTATTTTAGTTTTACTATCAATATAGTAAAAGACGTTTGCGTCAGACAATTTTCTATTTTCTAATTTTTATTACCAGCAGTAGAAGACAAATTTTTTCAATGAGAGAACTTTTCAAAATTCGAAATTTTCAAACTTAATATTATTCTTTTTATAATAAGGAATTTTTAGTGTATAAGTAGTAAAAGAAACTTTTAGTCAGACAATAGGATAAATATTCCATCATTCTTAAAAGAATTCTTAAAAGGGATTAATATAATTTTAACCATAATTTTCAACCTATTTCACTGGTCTTTCAATTTCCTTTCTCTTAAAAATATAAAATTCAGTAGAAAAGGTCAATTTCAGTCCGACTGAAAATTTCCATCAGTTTTATGAATTAAACATATTTCATTCGGTAAAGAAGGTTTTTTTAAAATTTTTTAAAAGGGATTTCACTTTTAAAAAAGGGGATTTTAATTTTTTAAATAGGGGAAAAAGGGAGTAGGTGTTTTAGGGGATAAACAAGGAAAAATAATAAAAATAATTAAAAAAGAAAATAATAAAAATAATAAAAAAATAAAAATAATAAAAATTATAAAATAATAATAATAATAATAATAATAATAATAATAATAATAATAATAATAATAATAATAATAATAATAATAATAATAATAATAATAATAGTAATAATAATAAATAATAATAATATTAATTACAATTATAATAATAATGATTAAAAAGAAAGAAAGAAAGAAAAAATTAATTCCAGCCTCGATTTGATTTTCGGAAAAACTTTCCTCATAAAAAATTTGAATGTCACATTTTTGTATATAATTTAAAACTATACACACATTATAACATAAATGTTGTATTTATAATTTCCGTGTAATTAATTGGTGTGAATTCGACTAGAAAAGAATGCCTCTAGTTATACAGAAACAAAAAAAGAAACACCAATGAAAAAGAAGAAGAAGAAGAAGAAGGAAAAAAAAGAAATTATACCCCGATTGTGTGAAAAGAGGCGGCACAAAGATCATAAAGGGTAATTTATGCAAATATTAGGTTCGAGTATGTATATGTATACTATATATTGTGAAATTGGAAACTTACGCATTATTTTTGAGTCGGTCTTCGTTGTACCTTTCGTGGAAATCCAATAACTCTTGAATTAGACCTGCTTCAACCATCGACTCAACTCTTTCATCCAGTCTACTGTCAAGGACCTCCTGCAAACATTTCAAAGAAATGTGAATCTCATTTTTAAATATATTTATATATATATATATATATATATACATATATACGATGATTTTCGAAGTATTAAATATTAGATATATTAAATTTTTTTCTTTTTATCTCTTTATTCAAGCGTGAAATTCATCATTGGTGTAAAAATTTTAATATTATTAATATAGACAAAGAATTTTACCGCTGGTGATTTAATAGTTAACTTGAATTTTAATAATATAATATTTTTGAATACATAATAATATTAGATTAATCATTTTTAACAAATTTCATAAGTTTTTAAATAATTTTGAGCAAATTTTAATTGCTCAAATTAATTTTATTTTGATCATTATTTAAATTAATTTAATTTATTAATAATTCAACTAATTTTTAATCAGTTTTAAAAAGTTTTTAACCATTTTACACAATTTTTCATTAGTTTTAATAAGTTTTGAACGATTTTAATTTTTGTTTAAAATTTTCATTATAATTAATAATATTTAACAATTTTAATAAGTTTTAAATAAATTTGAACAATTTTTATTTGGTTTTAACAAATTTGGACTAATTTTTAATTAGTTTCAAAAAGATTTCAACCATTTTATACAATTTTTAATTATTTTTAATAAGGTTTTGACGATTTTAATGTTTGTTTGTAAATTCAATTACAATTAATAATTTTTAACAATTTTAATAATTTTTAAATAATACAGAAAATTTTTAATTGATTTCAATAAGTTTAGAACAATTTTTAATTCATTTTAATAAGTCTTGATTCATTCCGACCAATTTTGAACAATTTTGAATTAGTTTTAAACAACTCTGAACAATTTTCAAACTGTTTTATATAATTCTAATCAATTTTTAATCAGTTTTAATAAGTTTTTAACCATTTTACACAATTTTTAATTAGCTTTAATAAGTTTTGAACGATTTTAATTTTTGTTTGCAATTTCCATTAAGAAATTAATAATATTTAACATTTTTAATGAGCTTTAAATAATTTTTAATAATTTTTAATTGGTTTTAACAAATTTTGGTTAATTTTTAATTAGTTTTAAAAAGATTTGAACCATTTTAAACAATTTTTAATCACTTTGAATCAGTTTTAAAGGATTTTAACTTTTGTTTACAAATTCCGTTATAATTAATAATTTTTAACAATTTCAATAAGCTTTAAATAATTCTGAATTATTTTTAATTGGTTTTAACAAATTTTGACCAATTTTTAATTAGTTTTAAAAAGATTTGAACCATTTTAAACAATTTTTAATCACTTTGATTTAGTTTTGAAGGATTTTAACTTTTGTTTGCAAATTCCGTAATAATTAATAATTTTTAACAATTTTAATAAGCTTTAAATAATTCTGAATAATTTTTAATTGGTTTTAATAAGTTTTAATCCTTTTTGACCAATTTTGAACATTTTCTAATCAGTTATAGTAAGTTTTAAATAATTTTGAACAATTTTCAAACAATTTTAATATATTTTAAATAATTCTGATCAATTTTTCATTAGTTTTAATAAGTTTTTAACCATTTTACGCAATTTTTAATTTGTTATAATAAGTTTTCAACGATTTTAAATTTTGTTTGCAAATTCCATTACAATCAATAATTTTTAACAATTTTAATAAGTTTTAAATAATTTTTAACAATTTTAATAAGTTTTAAATAATTTTAAACAAATTTTAATTGCTTTAATAAGCTTTGACCAATTTTTAATTAGTTTTAAAAAGAAGGACCCTGAAGTTGCCATCGATGCTCAGCAATAAAAAATGTTTTTTTCACGAATCAGAAAAATATATCACAGAATTTTTTTCCAAGTTTTATATGGTTAAAAAAGTACTCTTAAAATGTTCTTTGCTAGGTTTCTTTCCTTATGTTTTTTTCCTAGGTTTTAATAATTTTTTTAACAATTCTAAACAATTTTAAACAGTTTTAAATAATTCTGGTCAATTTTTAATCAGTTTGAATAAGTTTTTAACCATTTTACACAATTTTCAATGAGTTTCAAAAAGATTGCAACCATTTTAAAAAATTTTAAATCAATTTTAATAAGTTTTGAAGAATTTGAACTTTTATTTGCAACTTCCGTTATAATTAATAGTTTTTAACAATTTTAATAAGCTCTCTTTTTTAATTTAGGTGAGAAAAGAGGGGAAAAAAAGGAAAAAAATAGAAATGTTAATAAAAAAAAAAAAAATGTTTACAAAAAACAAATAGTAATATTTATTAAAAAAAAAGACGTAAAATTTTGAAACAGATTGGAATGAACACGAAGGAGTTAGAGTAAGGTTTAAGAAGAACAAAGCCCGACCTTTTTCAACTTTGTCGGCAATGACCATTTTCTAGTACATATTTAAAGAGCCCCAGCAAGTGTTACTCCTTACAACACTTTTACGCACACACACACACACACACACACACATATTTCATTCATGCCTCGTGAGTGAAATTTAAAACTTCTTTTACCTCATCAAGTGAGTGAGTCGCGCCAACGTTTTCTTTTTCCGTTTTGAACATTGATCTCCCCCCTTTCAATATAACGTGTGCGGAAACTAGAAAGCTCTCTCACACACGTGGTTTTTAAAACCATTCAACAATAATCGGGTCAAGGTTCTCTAAATAAAAGCGTGTGCAATTTTATTTTTTTTCTCTTTTTACATCGATCATCTCTATTACCTCCTGCAAATTAAAAAAAAAAAAATTTTTTTTCATTTTCTCACAGACACAAAATATATACTTGAAAAAAATAAAATTCGATAAGAAGAGAGACTTGCGAAATTCCCTAATCTCACGATGGCCTGATTCCTAAGTATAGCATAAGATTATGAAAAAAAAAAAAATTTACTTATTACGTGAAACCACTCAAGGAAAATTCTTCAGGCTTCTAAAACTGTGAGAAAGATCTAAATACACTGAAAAAAAAATTATTTGATCCAAATAAACAAATACAAATAAATATTTACTTGAATCAAACAATTTTTACCTTCAACCAATTAAATCGTCTTATTTGCTTCAGAGACTGAATTATTGGTTCAAATATAATTAATTTGATTTAAATAGAAATAATTTACTTAATTTGGTTTCAAATTTTATTTGGTTTAAATAAAAATAAAATAGTTCAAAACTTTTATTAAAATTAAAGAAAAATTGTTTAAAATTATTTAAAACTTATTAAAACAAATTAAAAATTGCGTAAAATGGTTCAAAAAGGATCAAAACTTATTAAAACCAATTAAAAATTATTCAAAATTATTTAAAGCTTATTAAAATTGTTAAAAATTATTAATTATAATGTAACTTGCAAACAAAAGTTAAAATCCTTTAAAACTGAATCAAAGTGATTAAAAATTGTTTAAAATGGTTCAAATCTTTTTAAAACTAATTAAAAATTGGTCAAAATTTGTTAAAACCAATTAAAAATAATTCAGAATTATTTAAAGCTTATTAAAATTGTTAAAAATTATTAATTATAACGGAATTTGTAAACAAAAGTTAAAATCCTTTAAAACTGATTCAAAGTGATTAAAAATTGTTTAAAATGGTTCAAATCTTTTTAAAACTAATTAAAAATTGGTCAAAATTTGTTAAAATCAATTAAAAATTATTAAAAATTATTTAAAGCTTATTAAAAATGTTAAATATTATTAATTTCTTAATGGAAATAGCAAACAAAAATTAAAATCGTTCAAAACTTATTAAAGCTAAGTAAAAATTGTGTAAAATGGTTAAAAACTTATTAAAACTGATTAAAAATTAATCAGAATTATTTAAAAGTTTAAAACAGTTTGAAAATTGTTCAGAGTTGTTTAAAACTAATTCAAAATTGTTCAAAATTGGTCGGAATGAATCAAAACTTATTAAAATGAATTAAAAATTGTTCTTAACTTATTGAAATCAATTAAAAAATTTCTGTATTATTTAAAATTTATTAAAATTGTTAAAAATTATTAATTGTAATTGAATTTACAAACAAACATTACAATCGTCAAAAACTTATTAAAAATAATTAAAAACTATTTACAATTGTTCGAAACTTATTAAAAATAATTAAAAACTGTTTAGAATTGTTCGAAACTTATTAAAATTTAAAACTGATTAGAAATTATTCAAAATTGGTTGAAATTCATTAAAATTGATTAAAAACTGTTCAAAAATTTTTCTATGTAATTAAAAGTTGGTAGAAGCTTATTAAAACCAATTTAAAATTAAATCATAATTATTTAAAACTTATTAAATTTGTTAAAAATTACTAATTTTAATGGAATTTACAAACAAAAATTAAAATCGTTGAAAACGAATTGTAATGGAATTTATAAACATTAATTAATAAAAATGAAAATAGTTCAAAACTTATTAAAACTAATGAAAAATTTTGTAAAAAGGTTAAAAACTTATTCAAACTAATTAAAAATTAGGCGAAACTTATTAAAAACAATTAATAATTGTTCAGAATTATTTAAAGCTTATTAAAATTGTTAAAAATTATTAATTGTAATGGAATTTGCAAACAAACATTAAAATCGTCAAAAACTTATTAAACTGATTAGAAATTATTCAAAATTGGTTGAAATTTATTAAAATTGTTTGTTTTGAGAATGCGGGAATATTTTTAATTGCTATAGTGGTTATATATGGTTCTTTTTTTTATAAAAAACAGTTATAATAAAAGATTTATTTCTATATTTATTTTAATATTTATGATAAAATTGTTTATTATAACAGTCAGAGGTGTTTAATAAGTGGATAATATTTTTTTTTGCCGCGTTTGGACGCAATTAAATTTTAATTTGTAAATTAATTTGTAGTTAATGCACGAATTTAAACCACCTGTATACGCAACAATGAAATGACTTGTTACGAATACAAGTGCGTGATAGTACACCGCGTGTATATTGTGCACGTGCGCTATTATAAAATCATTTCAATTCGGTAACAGCGTCTTATGCAAAATAGAGTGCTAATTATATAATATTTCTTAATTTTCTATAGTCTTCAATTAATAATAATTATTTATAGAAAAATGCATATTTGTTATTATTTTGCAAAAAAATCAACGAATTAAATAAAATAAATAATAAATTAGTCAATTAATATATAATTAATTTAAAATAAATAATTAACTATTTTACAAAATAATTAATTGATTTAGGTAAAAGTAATTAATTACTTCGTACAATAATTATTTCGTACAATAATTATTTCGTATAATAATTATTTCATACAATAATTATTTCGTACAATAATTATTTCGTTCAATAATAATTAATTGTTATGTTTAATAATTGATTACATTTAGCTAAATAATTCAATTTAGTTTTAATTAACTTACTTAAGAACTTTTAACTTCATTAATTTTTTTGTCTGATTCATTACTAATAAATTAATTATTATTAAAAATTGATTTCGAAAATTAGAAAAACGTATTTAAAAATTACAAAATCGTTTTCAGATATTTTCAAAATAGGATCAGAAATAATTGTGAAAAGGGGTTTTCTTTAATTAATTGCAAAAAATAAATTTTTGAAATTTTCCATTCGATAAGTATCCAATAATTAAAAATTGATTGAGAAAAAACAATTTTATCTATTCTATACACTGTTGGGTAACAATCATCTTAATTATTGTTATTGTATTTGACAAAAATTTTGTATATTTAAAATCGTGACTTAAAATTAATTTTTCAAAATGAATAAACAAAAAAGTAAATTTAATAAATAAGTATTTAAAATAAGGAAAAAATTTGAAAATAAAAGAATACGCTATTCTTTTTGAATAGAGAAACTAAATTTTTTTTTGTCTTCTATTTTTCTTTTACGTGATTTTGAAAACATTACAAGAAAACTAAAAAATTTGTTGTATAATATTCACAGTATAAATACTAACGAAAATTTGTCAAATTATCAATAATTTTTACGAGAGACAAGTTCGCTAAATAAAAGTTTTTTAAAGTGAAAAATGTTTTTCTCTAAATCAGCATTGCTCATAATATTTGCTGCCTGTAATTATAATTTTATTTATTTACTTAAGACAAAATATGGACTCAAAAAAAAGAAAATATATTTTAATAAATAAATTATTTTTTAAAAAAAGTTTAGATTATTTTCAAAAATTTGAATAATATTCTTCGCAAAAAATTCAATTATGTTCAAAATTTTTTTTAAATTTTCGTCAAAAATTTAATTATCAATATAAATATGTAATACTATTGTAGTTACTACTATTCTTCTCAGAAAATGAATTATTTTTAAAAATTTTAATAAAATTCTTGGCAAAATTTTTATTATTTTTAAAAACTTTCCTTAATTCAGTGATTCTAAATATTCACTATTTTAATAAAATTTTCCAAAAGAATTTAATTATTTTAAAAAAAGTTTTTATAAAATTCTATGTAAACAGTTAATTATTTTTATAAATAATAAAATTCATCGTAGAATTTTAATTATTTTTAATACAATATTAATCGAATTTCTCGAAAAATTATTCTTAAAAATTTCATTAAAATTCGTCGAATGAATTCAAAAAATTTAATTCTCGTAGAATTTTCTAATAAAAATTGTTAATTATTAAATTATTAAATAATAATTACAATGAATTTTCGGCAGGTACATCATGTACAATGGCACAATTAGCCAAGTATAATAGCTTATCAGTAAAGGATTTGCAAGCGAGTTGCGAAAAAAATGGTGGTGATATAGCTCAACTGGAAACAATTCATACAAAAGTTGACGCTCTTTTTAACGAAAAACTTAAGGAAATGTCAGCTGAAGAAGCACTTAAGACTGACTGCAATTGTTTGGGTCCCGATCTAAAGACTTTATTAAAAGAAGAAATGGCAGTTGTGAAAAATTGCTTGAAGGGCGAAATTGAACTGTCCGATGATGATATTAAAACTTTAATTGGCCAAAGTGTGAAAAAATTGTGTGCTCTCAATCGACTTTGTAAGTTTTGTAAATATATCATTTTTCATTGAAATATATTTATCAATAATAAATAATTTATTATTTATATAAATAATAAATAATTTATTGTTTATATAAATGATAATTTATAACAATAAATAATTTATTATAATAAATTTATTTATTATTCTATAATTTATAATATTTTTTTTACAATTTAGTAATAAATTTATTTTTTATTAAAAAATTATAAATTAAATTTTATTTTATTAAATAAAAAATAAATTTATTACCTATTTATTATTTTTTTTTATTGAAAATAAATGAAAAATAATTATGTTTCCCCACTATAGCATCGTTTGAAAAATCTCTTAGCACTTGTATTAACGCTGATGAACAACTTGCATGTGAAACTATTGTATTGGAGCCAGTTGAAGAATTAGAAAATAGTGATCAATTCGCTAATTTAGGATTGACATTTTCCCCTGAAGGAAAAAAGTAAGAATTTCCAGAATTATAATTTTCATTATTCTAATTATATTAATATTGTTGAAAATAATAATTAACTTATTAATTGTTTTCTAATTAATGAAATTTAAAATTAATTTATATCAATAAAATATTATTCTAATATTAGATTTAAATTCATTTTATTTTTTTCAACTATACTTTTATTAATTAACTTTTAATAATTAATATAATCAACTGTATTAATTATTAAATTTAAATTTCATTGTAATTAATTTTCAAAATTAAAATTTTTAAAATATTTTCGTTTTTCAGAGTATGGACCGATTTGCTTGATTGCTCATCGAAAGCTATTGAGAATTGTAGCGAAGAAGAGAAGAAGACACATTTAATACTGACTATGCGAATGAAGGATGCATTCAAAGATCGAATTTAAATCTGAATAATAATTACTGATTATAATGCGAAATAAAAAATTGTTAATTTCTTAATTGTAAAAGAATAATATTGTTTAACATCAACAACTATTTATGTGCATATTTAAAAATAAACTCTGATTTTAAACACCAATTTTTCTGTCTTTAAAATTTGAAATGAAAATTTTTCCTTCCTTTAAATCAAATATTTTTAATTTAATATTTTGTTCATTATTCTGTAATTATAATTATTATTATAATATTGTTAATTATTGAAATATAATAATAGAATTATAAAAATATAATTTGTAATAAATAATTTTTAAGTAACGAAACACGATTGTTGTGAACAAATTTTGTATCAATTATTACACAAATTAACAATTTTTTCTTTTTGAATTAAAAAATAATTTTTCAAAAAAATTTATTTTTTCTTATAAACAAATTACGTAAACATTCGTACTAGATAGATAGATTAATCGAATTAATAGAAATTTCATAAATTAAAAAAATCATTTTCGTCCGCATGCAAATTAAACTTTTTGCCAAGAAAAAGCAGATTGGTAAAAAGAAGTTAATATAACAAAAATTAGTTTAATAAATAAAATTAGTTAAATTTATTAATAAAAAAATAAAAAAATAAAAAAATAAAAAAAATGTTGTATGTACTAAGATTAAAGCTAATTAATTTAATTTTAAGAATGTTTTCTAAGGCAAACAATTACATTCGTTTTGTAAACAAATAGAATAAACAATTGCAATCTACTATTGACATTTATCGGCAAAAATAAATAAACATTTTTGATTTCTAACAATTTTAATTTTTAAAAGATAAAAATCTTTTAAAAATATGCAAATTGTTAAATTTGTTTACATATGTTTTAAAAAATAAGAAATTCGTATTATGTAAAAAAATTTAAATTTAAATACTAATCAATGCAGAAAATTTTTCCTATAATGAAAATGTTTTCAAATTTTTTCTTTTCAATAATTCATTTTTTGTTTTTTTAAATTTAAACAAAAAAAAAAAAATTCAATAAAACATTTACAAAGTAAAAAAAAATTAATTTCACGACTGATCGTGACTTTTAAAATTAATATAAACAAAGAACAAAGGGGAATGCATTAATTAACATTCTTAATAATTGAAGATAGATAAACATTAAAAAAAGAAATGAAAGAAAAGAAAAATCCTTCTATAGAAAAGCAAATTTTTTTTTCAATTTTTTATCTTTACGTGACTTTGAAAAAATATCGGAAAAAACTCGAATAATACACGGAATAATTTGTGCTGTATAAATATAAAAATTTTTTCCCAATTGTCGAGTTAGTTTTACCAAAAAATCTACACGAGAAGGAAGTTCAGTATTCAAAAATTATATTTCTAAAAATGTCAATTTTCAATCTGATATTTTTGACAGTGCTTGTTGGATGTAATTAATTTATTTAGCAACAAATTTTTCTAGTCAATTTAATAATTAAAAAAAAAATTTTTTTAAAGAAAAAAAATTGGTTTGAATCAGAAAACTTTGTTTAAATCAGAAAAATTTATTCCAATCAAAAGAAGTTGTTTAAATTAAAAAAATTTGGTTTAAACCAAAAAAATTTTTTTTTAACCAGACCATTTTTTTCCCCCTTTGCAATTGACACTATTATAGGCCATAGAAAAAAATTTATTTAATTTTTGTCATAAATTTAAATTATAATTCAAAATAAAAAAAAAATTTTTTCCTAAAATTTTAAACATTCAAATAAACTCAAATTTTTCTACTCGAACATTTTCAAAAATTACTGGAGAATAAAATTAAATATAAAATTAATTCAACACTTACAGACAAAAATTAACTTTTTCCTTTATAAAAAAAAAAATACATTTTCTATAAAGATTTAAATTTCTTTAGGATCTTTAGGGAAATAAAAAAAAAATTAATATAAATTACTTTATTACAGCGTGTGTCGTCTTGACAGAGGCGCAGACATTTAAATATAAACAATTGACAGTAGACGAATTAAAAAATTCATGTAGAAAAAATAAAGTAAATTTAACGGAGCTAGAAAAAATTCATAGCAATGTGGAAAATTTATTATATGAAAGTATCACACCAACTAAAAATCCTGATGCTTTGAAGAAGGATAAAAATTGTTTGGGCGATTCTTTGCAAGGTCTACTGAGAAAAGAAATGTGGTTTGTAAGACGATGTCTTAATGGAAGTATTCAATTAGACAACAGCACCGTTCAAATTCTCATTGACGAAAGCGAAAGGAAATTATGTGCCCTCAGTCGACTTGGTAAAATTCAAAATATTTTTTCAAAATTAATTAATTAAATGATATTAAAAAAAATACTTTTCTACTTAGTAAACATTTTTCCTGTGATTTTTTTTTTATTAATATTTTTATAAAAGAATTTTTTGGAAAAGTATTTTCATAAAAACATTTTTATAAAAATTATTCTTAAAAAAATTAATTCATTATACGTAAAAAAAAATTTTTTTCAGCCTCTTATGAAGAATATCTCTCAGAAGTTTGTCTTAATTCTGAAAGATCGGAAAAATGTCAACTAAATGTAATGAAAAAACATAAAATGGAAAATACAAATGAATTCGCAAATCTAGGATTATCATACACTGATAAAGGACGCAAGTAAGTTTTGACTAAAATTTTTATTTCTTTACTTAAAAAAAAATATATTTCCATTCTTGAAAAACAATAAATAAATAAAATTAAAAATTTTTAATTTCTAGAGCTTGGATAGAACTTTTTGATTGTGCAAGTGGTGAAGTGAGTAAAACTTGTAATGAGGGTCAACAAAAAAAACATGCACAACTAACAAAAGAATTTATTGATAATTTAAAAATAAATCGTATACGTGCAACTATGAAACTTACTCCTGCTGAAGTTGCAAAACTGCGAAGTTAATTACAAAATTATATTAAAAATTATAAAAAAACCACAGCAGTGACGATTAATATCAATAAAACTAAAAAAACAATAAAATAAAAATAAATATCAAATAATGACTAAAATATTATTATAAAAACAATATTTGAAATAAATTAAAAAATATATCGAAACGTTTGCAACATTTTTTTTTTTCATTTTCAATTTATATCTAATCAACATTTTTTTTTCTACCTTATAATATTTTTAATTTTACATGAAATATTTTTTAATGGAAAAATTATTTAATTTCATCATTTTGCATAGAATATTGATTACAATATTTATACAGGTGTTTGAAATATAGAAAAAAAAATGATAGAACTTACTATAGTTAAGTATTTATTTAAAAAAATTTTAAAACTAAAAAAACACAGAAATTTTTGTCAACTGATTAAACTTTACTGCTACTACGATCTTTCTCAATTAGAAAAAAAATTGAATCAAAAATTAATCGAAAATAATTTATAATCAAAACCATTATTTAATGTATTTTTGTGCAACATTTTATATTTAATTAATAATTAATTAAAAATTTTTTTTTAATTATATTTTAAAAAATAAATTAAATTACAATTTTTTTTACAAAGATTCAGTTTAATTGAAATTAAAAATTTATTACTATTTTTATTAACTTTTGGAAATTCAATTATAATTTCTTATTAAAGTTTAGTGTATATTTACAATAAAAAATATTATTATTATTATTATTTTTATTATTAATTTTTTGGAAATTTAATTACAATTTTTTATAACAATTCAGTGTACTGTTCATAACTAAAAAAAAATTCAAGGAAAAATAATTTATATCAGAATAGATAAGAAATTAATATTCTTTGCTTTTACACAACTGATTAAATATTGTTTATATACGAAAATAGTGAATAATTAATGGAGTATAAATAGTAGGCGATTTTTCCAACAGTCAAGTTAGATTCTCCAAAAATTCTATCAAGTCTACTATAATAGAAAAAAGAAAATGTATTTCTTTAAATCATTTTTGTTAGTAGCGTTTCTTGTCAGTAAGTATTATTTTTATTTTAAATTACTTGCACTTTGCTTCCGTGTGGTAAATTTAATTTTCTAAATTAAAATATAAAAAAAATTATTAAATAAATAAACTTCCGAATTAAACCTTAATTTCCTAACTTATAAATAATAAAAAAATTTTATTAAATAAATAGAATAAATTATTAATTTTTTCAAGTTACCTTGAAACTACAGGGACTTAAAATACTAATAAATAATTAATTAATTAATTAAATAAAAAAATAAAAAAAATTTTTTTAAATTTAAAAACTGATAAAAATACTAAAATATTTTTTTTTCAGTTTCTATCTCATGGACAAGCGCACAACTATCAGAATACAAGAAGTTAACGAACGATGATTTTGGAAAATTATGTGAGAAAAATAATGTGGATTTAAAAAAATTATACAAAGAAAGTAAAGTGGAAGATTTATTTTCTAAAAATATCGTTGCAATTGAAAATCCTGAAAAAATTCAACACTGTCTGGGCAATTCTCTTCATGAATTGCTTCAAAATAATATGCAAGCAGCAAAAAAATGCGTTCAAGGAAGTATTAAATTAGACGATAATAGTATTAAACAACTTGTCGACGAAAGTGAAGAAAGATTGTGTGCCCTCTTTAGACTCGGTAATAATCTTCATTTTTTCAAACTTTTAAATTAATCTCTTAATTTAATTTTCTTTTTTTAATTAATTTTCTTCAATTTTAATAATTTAACAAAATTTGGTTCAAATAAAAATATAGAAACAAATTTTCATTTAAAACGAATTATTATTATGCTTAAAAATAGAAGCAGTTCTTAATAAATTTTAGAAATTAAACGAATTATCAAAAAAAAAAAAAAAACTATGAAAATATTGAAAGAAAATAACGCAATAATTATATTTATTTTAGCTTCCTATGAGCTGTACCTTAATGATGTTAACAAAAATTTAGAACTTGATTCTAATGCTTCAAATATTCAAGAATGCAGTAACATAATGGACAAAAGACCAATGGAAAACTTTAGGGAGTTTGATAATTTAGGATTATCCTATTCCCCAGAAGGAGTCAAGTGAGTACAATTAATTAAACTAATTAATTTTAATTTATTGAAATTAATTTAAATTAAAATAATTAATAAGTAATTAAATTAATTAACTAAATCGAACTATTTTTATGTTAATAATTATTTTTTATAACACATTGATAAGTAATAATTAATTATTTATTTATTTCTCTTTTTTTCTAGACTTTACGAAAATATTTTCAACTGTGTATCACTTGGTATCAAAAAAAGCAATGATAAAGATCAAAATGCCAAACGTGAAAGTCTAATGAAAGAATACATTGCTACCCTAAAAGTATCAACCTTGTAAAATTCTCAATTATTAAAAAATACGTGGAAAAAAAATAAATCAAATAAAAAATACATGATTTTGCAAATATTTTGAAAATAAATAATTTTACGAAAGAAAAAGAAATAAAATTCTGACAAAATCTCTATTTTTAATGTTTTTCTATCAATAAAAAAAAATTGTATACTCTGTCGATAAAAAATATTTTTTATATTAGAAAAATTACCATTAAAATTATCTAAAAAATCGATCGACTTAGTTTAGACTCGACTAAACAAAAATGTGAATATAAAAAAAGGAAATTTGCGTAAATTAAAATCTCCGTCAAATAAATGGGGAAAAAATAAATACAAGAGAGCGATTAAAATTAAAATTTTTATAATTCGAATAGAACTGTTTAATTTCGCATCTGTTAAAAATTACTGTAAAATTTCTGTTTTTATATTATTTTCTAAGACACTGAATAAAAATTGTTCTAAAACAGAAACTGAATGTATTGATTTAATTAAGGAGTCACGAGGCAAAGCAAAATATTTGTGCTCATCTGCAATTAGGTAAAAATTACTTATCAATTATCAATTAATATCAACAATAAAGAGAAATTATGCAAAAAAAAAATTTTCTCTTTTAAAAAAAAGAAGTTTTTTTAGAAATAAAGAAAAAAATTGTTATGAATTCTTTTCAATTGTTTACAATTGATCACTTCGATTTTTCCAAATTTCAATTTTTTCAAAAATTCATTTTTTAATACAAAAAAAAAAAAAAAAAAAAATAGCAAAACGGTTAAAAATTATTTTTTAAAATTTTTTCTCATTATTTTATTACAGGTACTGAGAGAATGACAATAAAAATGTGTCACTGATATTTTGCCAAACATAAAATTATTATTTTCAAATTCCCAAAAAATAGGATTTATATAGAAAATATTCTAACAATTTAAAAAGAAAAATTCCATCGAACCATATCAGACGTCTATATTTTTTAGTCAAAACTTACAATAAGGCAACACTCAATATGCAAATTTTAAATTTTCGTTAATATTGGAATATGCAAAAATTCTCATAAATTGAATAGAAATTTTTTGAATTCACATCTGTTGATTTTAGTAAAACTTGTGACACTTTCATTATTTGTTTTTACGTCACTCGAAAAAATAAAAAAATAATTGCAAATAAAAAAGAAAAATACAAATACACTGAATAATTAAGGGAGTATAAAAAAGGAGAAATATTTCGAATAGTTCAGTTAGTTTAGAAAAAAGTCGACGAAGAGAAGGATTAAATCTGAAGAAAATGTATTTCTTAAAATTATTATTCTTTATATCTTCTTCCGCTTGTAAGTATAATTTGTTTTAGATAATTTTTCCATTTTAATAATTTTTATTTTAATATCTGTTATTTTATCATCTTTTATTTTAATATTTTTTATTAATATATCTTTTATTTTAATATTTTTTATTTTAATATCTTTTATTTCAATATTTTGTATTTTAATATTTTGTATTTTAATATATAACGAAAATTAAATATTTTATATTCTGATTTTATGAAATCAATATTAAATCTTACTGTGTGTAATTAAATATTTTTTTCAGTTTGCATTAAATCGATAGGAGCGCAGCTATCGAAATACAAAAATTTGACAAACGAGGATTTTAAAAAACTATGTGTAAAAAATAATGAAGATTTAGAAGAACTACACCAACAAAGTGGATACGATCAAATGTATCAATCATACAGGAAATTTATAAACAATTCCATAAGTATTAAAGACTGTGTGGACAATCCACTACCGGAACAATTTCTCCTTAATACGACGATAATTAAAAAATGCATTCAAGGAAATATTGAATTGGACGAAACTAGCATTCAACAACTCACTTACGAAACAAAACAAAAATTTTGTGCTCTAATGAAAATTGGTATTTTAATTAACAATTCTTATCAATTTTTTCAAATATCGTAAATTTTAATTTAGCAGAAAAAATTATAATTCCAAAAATATCCATTAATTGTATAGTAAACTATAAGGTAGTTAACAATTTTTTAGATTCCTATTCCGAGGAGCTTGCAAGTCACATGGAAAAAGTCGAAGTACCTTCTGATTCATTTCTTGAACAATTTCCCAAAGAATGTCACACTATATTGCAAACAACTTTCGAAAATAGTGATGAATTTAAAAATTTAGGATTATCATATACTGAAAAAGGACTAAGGTTTGTACTAAATAGCAATCCTAATTATTAAATTATATAATAAACCTACTTTAGTAATTAGGTAATTAAAAAAAAATAATTTTGCAAAATAATTCATTATTCTTTTTTTCAGAGAGATAACACATCTTTTTAGATGCTTAGTTAAAACAATTAGAAAAGTATCGAGCAATGAAGAAACTGAAAAAATCAGTCAAATGTTTACTGAATTTTATGACATTATAAAAGCAGATGTTATAAACTCTACTATGTGAAACACATTTTAGAAATTTACAAAATCTTCAAATTTTACAATGAAATTATTAAAAAATATCCAAATAAATTAATTACAATTATTAACAGAGACTAATTAGTTATATTCTACTAAAAAATAGTTCTTTTCTACTAATTGCTATAATAGAAAAGGTCATACAACATTTTACTACCAATTAAATAATTTTAACTAATTCTGACTTCGAGGGAATTAATTCTCTCTAAATTAAAACAGAGTTGGTTTTTCTTAATTAATCAAAAAAAACCAAACTACTTATAATAATTTAATTTAATCAATTTTTAATTTAAACACAAAGCATTCTCATATGAAGAAGAAAAATCAAATTTTTCAAAATTGATCCGATTTTTGAAGCAAATAAAGATATTTAAGCAATAAGGATATTAATATTAAATTCATGAAAGAATTTAAATATTTATAATTAAATAATTATTAAAAAAAATTTTTAATAATTGATTTCCTTCGACTAATTTTATGCAAATTCTAATTTAAATAATTTCTTAAGAAATTTTTATTATTCATGAAAATAATTCAATTCTTACGAAGATTTTTACAAAATTTTTTTTAAATAATTAAATTCTGTTTGGAAATTTTATGAAAATAGTAGAAAAGTAAAAATAATTAAATTTTACAATTAAAATTTTTGACAATAATTGAATGTCTGTATGGTATTTTATTACACTTTTTTTTGAAAATAATTTAATTCCTGAGACGAATTTTATTATTTATGAAAATAATTGAATTCTTGCAAAAAATTTAATTAAAATGTTTGAAAAGAATTGAATTTCTGTGAAAATTTTTGTTATTTTGGAAAATAATTTAATTCTTCCAAACAATTTTAAAAAAAACATTTTTTTTTTAAATAATTAATTTCTTCGAGTAATTGAAATTAAATTTTTAAGAATAATTACATTTTTTGAGCAATACCTGTAAAATTGTATTAAAAATAATTGAAATCCTGCGATGAATTTTATTATTTATAAAAATAATTGAATGGTTGCTAAGAATTTTATTAAAAGTTTCAAAAATAATTGAATTTCTGGAAAGAATTTTATTAATTATATGAAAATAATTGAATTCTTCGTAAGAATTTTATAAAAATTTTTTTAAATAATTAATTTTTTCGAAATATACCTAAAAAATATTATAAAAATTTTATTTTAAATATAATTGAATTCTTGTGGAAAATTTAATTTGTGAAAATAATTGAATTTTTCGATTAATTAAAAATAATATTAAAACTAATTGAAATTCTTTTATGAGTTTTATTATTTACGAAAATAATTAAATTCTTGCTTAGAATTTTATCAAAAAAAATTTTTTTTTAAATTTAATTTTCATGAAAAATGTTATTATTAGTGAAAGTAATTGAATTATTGTGAAGAATTGTATAAAAATTTGGTTTTAAAAATATTTCCAAAATATTATTATTCAGAATTGTAGCGAAGAAGAGAAGAAGACACATTTAATACTGACTATGCGAATGAAGGATGTATTCAAAGATCGAATTTAAATCTGAATAATAATTAACGATTATAATGAGACATAAAAAATTGATAATTTCTTAATTGTAAAAAAATAATATTGTTTAACATTAACAACTGTTTATGTGCATATTTAAAAAATAAACTCTGATTTTAATCACCAATTTTTCTGTCTTTAAAATTTTAAATGAAAATTTTTCCTTCCTTTAGATCAAATATTTTTAATTTAATATTTCGTTCATTATTCTGTTTAATTTTATATATTAAACATTATTATTCCATATAGAAATTATACTGTTTGTCCTTGAAAAAAATACCGAAATATTAAAATTATTAAATATAGGTAATATTTTTTTATTTTTTAATTCTAAATACATAAAAATAAATACGATTGTATGTACATTAAAGAATATTATCGTAATGTAATTATTATTATAATATTGTTAATTATTGAAATATAATAATAGAATTATAAAAATATAATTTGCAATAAATAATTTTTAAGTAACGAAACACGATTGTTGTGAACAAATTTTGTATCAATTATTACACAAATTAACAATTTTTTCTTTTTGAATTAAAAATTAATTTTTCAATAAATTTTATTTTTTCTTATAAACAAATTACGAAAAAATTCGTACTACACGGATATTAAATCTGGAAATAAATTGAAATAAATAATAAATAAATAAATAAAAATATATAAATAAATGAATAGTTTATAATAAAATAAATTGTCTATTTCTACTTCTTCTAAGATAATTCCATAAAAAATTTCTTATGACAAAATAAATATTCTTCCGATTAATTTCAATCTTATAAAAAAATCATATACGTATTGTATTGCAAAATTTTTTTATAAATTAATCGAATTAATAGAAATTTCATAAATCAAAAAAATCATTTTCGTCCGCATGCAAATTAAACTTTTTGCCAAGAAAAAGCAGATTGGTAAAAAGAAGTTAATATAACAAAAATTAGTTTTATAAATAAAATTAGTTAATTTATTAATAAAAAAATAAAAAAATAAAAGAATGTTAAGAATTAACAAATTAAGAATTAATTAAGAATGTTTTCTAAGGCAAACAATTACATTCGTTTTGTAAACAAATAGAATAAACAATTGCAATCTACTATTGACACTTATCGGCAAAAATAAATAAAAATTTTTAATTTCTAACAATTTTAATTTTTAAAAGATAAAAATCTTTTAAAAATATGCAAATTTAACATTTGTTTTAAGAAATAAGAAATTTGTATTATGTAAAAAAATTTAAATTTAAAAACTAATCAATGCAGAAAACTTTTCCTATAATGAAATTGTTTGAAAATTCTTTTTTCATTAATTCAATTTTTGTTTTTCTTAAATTTAAACAAAAAAAATTCAATAAAACATTTACAAAGTAAAAAAAATATTAATTTCACGACTGATCGTGGCTTTTAAAATTATTATAAACAAAGAATAAAGGGGAATGCATTAATTAACATTCTTAATATAAACATATTTTTTTTATCATCCACATATAATTTTGACTGTTTTCCAAAATGCCTATATTTATAATAATAATTTGCCTATAAAATAAAATTCGTGACATTACAAAAAAATAATCTGTTTTTAAAAATGCCTATAGGAATACTTTGGCTGTAAAATAAAATTCGTGTGTGGAAAATTATGAAAAAAATGATAATTTTTGACAGATAAAACTCATATTGTACATAAAATTCCATACATTTTTTTTAAAAAGAATAAATAAAAGAACTTTTGTGCTTTTATTTATTTCTATATTTTACCTTGAGAAAATAATTTTTATATTATTTGTTTTAATACCACCTGACAATAAGATAAACACTGCGAATAGTTTAGTGAGTAGGTATAAATATAAGAACCAATAAATTTCTAATAGAAAAAAATTTAGATTCTAAAAAAATATTCTGTAACGAAATATTAAGTTCCAAAAAACCTTTTCTTTCGAATAATATATACTTAAGAAAAATGTCTATCTTTAAATCACTACTGCTTATTGCGATTTCTTCCTGTGAGTACATGAATTTTTACAATATATTTTTTCTATAAACATTTTATTTTCATAAACATACTTCAATTAACATATAATTAATAAAGTACATATTTATATAAAATATTAATTGAGTACTAAAATTTTTTTCTGACATAGTTTTTATCTTGTGGACAAACGCACAACTAGTGAAATACAAAAATTTGTCAAATGATGATTTTGCCGAATTGTGTGCAAAAAATAATGTAAATCTTACAAAATTGAACGACAATTGGGAATTTGCAAAAATAATTTTTGCTCATCTTAAAACCGATGGAAATCCTGAAAAAATGCAAAACTGTGTGAACGGTACTTTACGAGAAAAACTTCGATATAATATGGATAATATAGTGAAAAATTGCATTCAAGGAAGTATTGAATTAGATGAAAGTAGCATTCAACAACTTATTGACGAAAGCGAGAGAACATTTTGCGGTATCTACCGACTTGGTAATGTGGAAAAAATATTTTTTCAATTTTTATGCAATTTAATTCTAAAAATAATAAGACAAATTAAAAAGTTTATATTAGATATTTATTTTTGAATAAATAAACAATTGAATTTTTCTATTTTAGATAAAATTTTCCTTTTTACTTTATTTTTAAGTGAACAAAAATCAAATGAAAAATTTCTTTTTCAGCTTGCTATGATCGATATCTTCATGATACTACTGGTTGTCTTAATCACACAATTAATTTAGCTTGTCAAAATCAAATATTCAAAATGAAACTGGAGAACGTTGATGAATTTGCTAATTTGGGATTATCGTTCACTGAACAAGGATTTTCGTAAGCACTTTTTATGAAAAAAATTTTAATCATTTTAAAATTGATACTTGTTTAGTATAATACTTTTTAAAAATTAATATCTTAATTTTTAAAAATATTTGCCTAGTATTATAATTTTTTAAATATTTGTTAAATATTGTAATTTTTTAATTACTTGTTAAATATTGTAATTTTTTTAATACTTGTCAAATATTTTAATTTTTAAACACTTGTCAAATATTTCAATTTTCTAAGTGCTGACAAAAATATATTTTTTTTAATTACTGTTTAATAATTGTACATTATACGTTAGTATCTTCCTTACAGAAATTATTTAAAACTTCTGAATTGCACATCAACCGATGTCAAACAGAATTGTAAAGAAGAACTGAGTGCAAAACGTGAAAAGATACAAAAAGACTTCATTGATACTTTTACTGTGATTCATAAGTGATCGACTATATGAATCCAAAAACTTCAAAATTAATAAAAAGAATTGTTTTGTTTCACATTTTCATTGTATTACAAAAAAATGGTGTATTAAACTGCAATATAATTATTAGAAAGAAGTAAACAAAAATTTAAAAATTAGTAATTTATTCCAAAGTTAAAGAATTTGGGTCTATGTTTGTTAAAAATAAAATTAATTACTATAATGTACTTCTCTTGACTATTTTTAAAATATTCAATGAAATTCTTTATACAAAATTCATTATTATTGTTCATAAAATTTTAGCAAATTTCAATTTATTTCTCATTTTTTCGAATATTTTAAAAACTAAATTTTTCAAACTTTTAATAAAAATATTTTGAGACTATTACTTTGAAAAAAGCTTAAATTTAAATCAATTGAAAATTAACTAATTAAAAACAATTTTAATTGTAACTTATTCGTAATTAAATTATTCCAAATGCAATTTTTAGACTTCTTAATGTTGATTTTTTAATAACAAACAGATAATTACATTCGATTGTGACTCTGTGTAAAATTAAATTATTCATTAATTACTAATTTCAAATTTGTTGTAAATTCTATTCTTTCAAATATCTAATAAAATTCTTTTACAATTTTAATTATTTTTAATTTAATTTCACAAAATTTCAATTGATTTGACAATATTCTTTATTAAAATTATTTTAAAAAATTTATTATTTTAATAGAATTTTGGCAAATTTAAACTATTTGAACAAATTTTCAATTACTTGTTTATGAAAATTCAATTATCTTAAAAAAAAAGAAACGACTGAAATATTTTATCAAAAGCAAATTTTTGAGAATTTTAAATAAAATTTTGCAAAAGTTCAAGTTTTTAAAAAGTTGAATTTAAATCTTTTTAAAATTAAAAATAATATTTTCATGTTAAAATCTTTTTTAATATTTATAATTAATATTTTGCATATAAAATAAAAATCTTGACATGAGAAAAAAATAATCTGTTTTTCCAAATTCTAATACTTTGCCTATAAAATAAAATTCGTGAGTGAAAAACTATGAAGAAATGATAATTGAGCAGATAAAACTCATGAAGTACATAAAATTTTATACATTTTTGTGAAAAAAGTAAAGTTAATTTTCAAAATGTTCAATAAAATATTCTTTATAGGTACAAAATTCATTTATTTTTCATAAAATTTTAGTAAATAATTTATTTCTCATTTTTTCGATTTATTGCTTATAAAAATTCAATTATCTTTAATAAACAGAACTGGGATATTCTAAAAAATAAATTATTAAAAACTTTAAATAAAAGTTTCCTTGACGAGTACCTACTTTAAAGAAATAGTTTAAATTTAATTCTTTAGAAAATGAACTAATTAAAACAATCTTAAGTGTAACTCATCTTTCTTCAAAATATAGTTTATGATACTTCAAAAGCAAAAAATTTAGTCTTGAATTTTTTTTTCTAACCATAACAAAAATTGGATTTTTTGTCTAATAAATAAATTGAAAAAAAATTTACAATTGATTTTATTTCTTTAAAGATATTTTTTATTAAACGTTGTTCGTATACACATAATTTTAATCTTCTTTTTGAAAATGACTATATTTTAATAATAGTTTGGCTATAAAATAAAATTCGTAACATTAAGAAAAAAATAAGCAAAAAAAAAATGTTAATTTGACAGATAAAATTCATTATTTCATAAAAAGTCACGCATTTTTTTTAAGAATAAATAAAAGAAAAAATCTTGAATCCTGTGATAATAATTTACATGTTTCTTTTATCAACTGATAAAAATTAAAAAACACTCTAAATAATTTAATGGGTATAAATATAAGAAAAAATATTTCTGCTAGAAAAAAGTTAGAAACTAAAATATATACTGTAACGAAATATTAATTTTTTTTTTTGAAGAAAATGTCTTTCTTTAAATCACTGCTGTTGATTGTAATTTCTTCCTGTGAGTATATGAATTTTTAGAACATATTTGTATAAATTTTCTATTGTTTTATTATTTTTTTTTTATTATTGAGTTTGCGGTTACGATTCAAGTTTCTATTTTGCTTTGGCCTATAATAATAATTAAAGTACTAAAATTTTGTTCTGACAGTTTTCATCTTATGGATAAATGCACAACTATCAAAATTCAAAAATTTGTCAAATGATGATTTTGCAAAATTATGCGCAAAAAATAATGTGAATCTTACAAAATCTAATGACATTAGAAAATTGGGAAAATTACTTGTCGCTTATATTGAACCAAATGAAAATCCTGAAAAAATGCAAAACTGTATGAATAGTACTCTACGAGAGGAACTTGAATATAATATGAATAATATAGTAAAAAAATGCATTCAAGGAAGTATTGAGTTAGATGAAAGTGAAATTCAACAACTCATTGACGAAAGTGAAAAAAGATATTGTGGTCTCCATCGAATTGGTAAAGTGAAAAAAAAATATTTTTATAAAGTTTACGAATTCTATGAAACAAGACAAATTAAAAACTTTTTATTGAAAATAATAAATATTTGAATGAAAAATTCCAATTTTTGAATTTTTTAAAAATTAGTTCTTATTATTTTAGATAAAATTTTCTTTCTTACTTTATTTCTCAAGTGAAAATGAATGAAAAGAAAAATTTCTTTTTAGCTTGCTATGATTGGTATCTTGAAGATACTATTGGTTGTCTTAATTATACAATTTATGGAAATTGCGAGGATGAAATGTTCGAAAAGAAACTGGAGAACGTTGACGAATTTGCTAATTTAGGATTATCATTCACTCCAAAAGGACTCAAGTAAGATACAAAAATTATAATTATTTGTTAATCTGATTTTTTTTTATTTGATATTTTTTAATATTAAAATCTTAAACTTTTTAAATATTTGCTAAACTTGTTAAATACTTTAATTTTTTAAACACTTGTTAAATATTTTAATTTTTTAAAAACCATTTAAATATTTTAATTCTTTAAACACTTAATAAATATTTTAATTTTTTAAATAAATAATTGTTAAATAATAAAATTTTGTAAATATTTGTTAAATATTTTAATTTTTTTAATTCTTGTTAAATAATTGCATATTATGTGCTTTTTTTTCTTACAGAAATTTCATTCAAATTCTCGATTGCAAAGCAACCAATGCTGAACAAAATTGTAATGAACAACAAACTGCAAGACGAAAACAATTACAAAATGAATTCATTGATACTTTCGCTGTGATTCGTAAATGATCGACTATGAAATTTAATATTCAAGAAATTTGAAAAACTACGTAGCTAATCACATAATTATAAAAATTAATTACAAAAAACGATATAGGCAAAAAAACTTTTTCATAAAATAATTATCCAAATGCTTTAAAATTAATAACAAAAAAAAATTAATAAAATTAAAAATTAATAAATTAATAAAAAATTTCCCATTATAATTGTATTATAAAAAATGTGTATATAAAATTGCAATATTTTTCAAAAGAAGTAAACCAAAACATTAATTAGTTCAGACTTAAAACTAAAAAATTTCAAACTAAAAAAAAAAATTAGGTCAAAGAAACAAACAAAATTTTCAAAATTCAGACAAAGTTGAACAAGGTTGCAACAAAAATTTGATTTTGTTTTTCCCACTTTTCTTGGTTTTGAAAAAAATATCGACTTATTTCCTAATAAAAAAAATTCCAGAAAAGTGCAATTATAAAAAAAAATTGTAAAAGTAAAAATTTGAATTTCCAAAAATTTCTATTAATTCGATACTTTTATTTTATTTATTTACATACTATATTTGAATCAGTGACTGATTTTTTACTATCTAATTAATTATTTTTAACTAATTCAAATTTAGAGAACAGTATAAATATTTATAAAAATTGAAATAAAAAGCGATTTTTTAAAAACAAATGAAAATAATAAAACTTTTTTAATTTGGTGAAAAAATTCCTGGCTTATTCCCGGCTATTTCCCGGTTTAATGTTGAATTTTATTTTAAGAAACAGATGATTACATTCGATTGCGACTCTTTGTAAAATTCAATTATTTATTAATTATTAATTTAAATTTTTTGTAAATTCGAAATTTTTTACAACTCCAACAAAATTTTTTAACTTTAATTATTTTTGATAGAATTTTAGAAAATTCAATTAGTTCACAAATTTTCAATTACTTGTTCATAAAAATCCAATTATTTTCAAAAAAGCACATAAATATTTTACAAAAAGCAAATTTTTCGTAATTTTAAATAAAATTTTACAAAAAAATTGGGTTTAAAAAAAATTAATTTAAATATTTTTAAAATTAACTAATTGAAAAAATTTAATTGTAACTTTTTTTAAATTAAATTATCATATTTTGATATTAATTTTTTTGTAATAATATTTTCTTGAGATTAATATTTTTTTTATATTAATTTTCTGAATCATTAATGAAATATTTACAGTTGTTGTTAATATTAATATTTCATTTTATTTCCTAAAACATATATTTTATTAAACGTTGTCGTCAAATAATTTTGACTTTAAATTTAAAATGCTTGTATAGAATAATAGTTTTTCTTTAAAACAAATTCGTGACGTTAGAAAAAATGTAAATAATAAACAAAAAAATGTTAATTTACCAGATAAAACTAATAAAGTACGTAAAATGCAAGGCATTTTTTAAAAAAAAGTACGTAAGAGAACAAAAATTCTACCCTGATATAAAATTATTATTTGTTGTTTGTTTTAGCGTCACCTGATAAAAATTAAGAAACACACTGAATAATTAAGTGGGTATAAATATAAGAACCAATATTTCCAATAGAAAAAAGTTAGAAACTAAAAAAATATTCTGTAACGAAATATTAAGTTACAAATTTTTTATTTTTTTTTTTGAGAAAAATGTCTTTCTTTAAATCACTACTTTTTATTGGGATTTCTTCCTGTGAGTATATGAATTTTTAAATGACATTTTTATGAACATTTTGATGAAAATATTTTATTTTCATGGATATACTGTAATTAACGTATAATTAATAAAGAAAGAATATTTATATAAAATATTAATTAATTGAGTACTAAAAATTTTTTCCAACAGTTTTCATTTTGTGGATAAACGCACAACTATTGAAATACAAAAATTTGTCAAATGATGATTTTGCCAAATTGTGTGCAAAAAATAATATTAATCTCGCAGAATTCAAAAACGAAACCAGATTGGGAAAATTATTTTTTGCTTATCTTAAAGCGAATGAAAATCCTGGAAAAATTCAAAACTGTATGAATAGTACTCTACGAGAGGAACTTGAATATAATATGAATAATATAGTAAAAAAATGCATTCAAGGAAGTATTGAATTAGATGAAAGTGACATTCAACAACTTATTGACGAAAGCGAGAGAAAATATTGTGGTCTCTATCGAATTGGTAACGTGAAAAAAATATATTTTTTAAAATTTTTTATAAATTTTACGAATTCTTTGAAACAAATGAAATTAAAAACTTATTCAAGTAATAAATATTAAATATTTGAATAAAAAATTTCAATTTTTGAATTTGTTAAAAATTTATTTTTACTATTTCAGTTCAAATTTGCTTTTCTACTTCCATTTTCGTGTGAAAATGAATAAAATGAAAAATTTCTTTTCCAGCTTCCTATGATCGATATCTTGAAAAAAATGGTTGTCTTGATTATAATTTGACTGAAATTTGCGAAACTGAAGTTTTCAAACGAAAACTGGAGAACATTAACGAATTTGCTAATTTAGGATTATCATTCACTCCAAATGGATTCAAGTAAGATTTATTTATATAAAATTATATTTATTTTAATATATAACAAAAATTATTATAAAATTTGTCCCATTTAATTTTAAAATTAGTATTTTTAAATACAAGTTCTAGTTACTTTCTTTAAATATTTTTTTAACGCTTTGTTTAATAATTCTTTAAATTCTTTTTTTATATTTCTTTAAATGCTTTTTAAAATATTTAATTTTAATTATTTTTAAATACTTGTTAAATACACAATACACGGAAAAAAAATAAATAACTTCTAAATTTTACAAGAGTTTTTTTTTGTTTAGTAATTTTTATATCAAAAATAATTTTGCTTTGTGGCCTTTTATCCCCAAATTTGAAAATTCTTTCATAAAATTTATTTTCTTTTTCTGTAATTTTACATTAATTGTTTTTTAATCTTTACAGAAATTTCGTTGAACTTCTCGAATGCACATCAACCGATGTCAAACAAAATTGTAATAAAAAACAATATGCAAAGCGTGAGCAGTTACATAAAGAATACGTCGATACTTTAACTGTGATTCCCAAGTGATGGCGACTATGAAATTTTTTCCTCAAGAAGTTTAAAAAATTACGTAGCTAATCAGTTAATTGACAGTAACAATAAAAAAACATTTTTTCATACAATCATAAAAAAAAAAAAATTTTTTTTTTGAAAATATAATTATCCAAATGCTTCGAAATTAATAAAAAAAATTGTATTGTTTCGCTTTTTTACTGTATGAAAAAAAATTGTGTTATTCAGTAATAATGTTATTAAAAAAGAAATAAACCAAAATATAAAAATCAGTAATTAATTTCAAACCAAAAAAATTAAGTCAAAATTTGAAATTGAATAACATTCAAAATTTAGACAAACTGCAACAGGGTTGAAATCAAAATTTCCCTGTTTTTCCCTCAATTTTCCTTGGGTTAAAAATTGAATTTTAACTTTTTCTCTAATAACTATAAAAAAAAATTCAAGAGTAGTGCAATTTAAAAAAAAAATAATTTTCAGAAGTAAAAATTCGATTTAAAACTATCTATCTATCTATTTTAAAAATAAAATTTCTTATTATTATGGCGACCATTTTTCAACTATTTTTAAAAATTTCCATAAAATTCTTTAAAAAATTCAATTATTATTTTTAACAGAATTTTAGCAAACTTAAATTATTTTTCAATTTTTCAATTATTTGTAAATAAAAATTTAATTATCTTTAATGAACAGAACTGGAATATTTTAAAAACCAAATTTTTCAAACTTTTAATAAAAATATTTCGAGACTTTTACTTTGAAAAAAAGTTTAAATTTAAAACGTTTAAAAAATAACTATTTAAAAATTTTTGTTAATTGTAACCTTTTCGTAATTAAATTATTGCAGATGCAATTAAGTCACTTTAATGTCGATTTTTTATTTTAAGAAGCAAATGATTACATTCGATTGTGACTCTTGTAAAATTCAATTATTTATTAATTATTAACTAAAAATTTTTGTAAATTCGAATTTTTTAAATCTTTAACAAAATTCTTTAACAAATTTAATTAAATTTCAAATTTAAATTAAATTTAAATTAAATTTCACAAAATTTCAAGATTAATTTGATAAATCTTGAATGAAATGTTGAAAAAATTTAATTATTTCTAATACAAATTTAAAAATTTCAATTGTTTTTAATACAAAAAATTAATTGTTTTTGTAAATTTCAATTAGTTCACAAAATTATCAATTACTTGTTTATAAAAATCCAATTGTCTTTAAAAAACCACAAAAATATTTAACAAAATCACAAATTTTTCTCAATTTTAAAATTGAAATAAAATTTTACAGAAGTTCTATTTTTAAAAAAAGTTTAATTTAAATCCATTTAGAATTAATAAGTTTAAAAAAAAATTATCTAATTGTAATTTTTTTGCAATTATAATTATCATAATTGTTAATTATTGTAATTTGTAATATAATTGTAAAAATATAATCTGTAATAAATAATTTTTGAATAAAGAAATATAATTGTTGTAAACAAATTTTGTGTCAATTATTACACAAATTAACCATTTTTTATCAATAATTACACGAATTAACAAATAACAATTTTTCTTCTGAATTAAAAATTAATTTTCAATAAATTTTCTTCTTTTCTAATAAACAAATTAGGTGAACAATCGTACTATATGGTTATTAGAGCTGGAAATAAATTGAACAGCTAGTAAATAAATAAATTAATAAATATAAATAATATAAACAAACGAATAATGTATAATAAAATAAATTGCCATAATTTTGACTATTCATTTAAAATACTTAATATACAATAATAGATTTTTTTTATGACAAATTCGTGACGTCAGAAGAAAAGTATATAATAAATAAAAAAATGTTAATTTACCAGATAAAACTAATATAGTACAAAAAATGTCATGATTTTTTTCAAAAGAATACGTAAAAGAATAAACATTTTATTTTTATTATTTTTGGACAAAAATTTATTTCTTGTTTATTTTAGCGTCACCTGATAGAAATTAAGGAACACACTGAATAATTTAGTGGGTATAAATATAAGAACCAATATTTCAAATAGAAAAAAGTTAGAAACTAAAAAATATTCTGTAACGAAATACTAAGATCCAAATTTTTTTTTTTGTAAAAAAATGTCTTTCTTCAAATCACTAACTTTTATTGCGATTTCTTCCTGTGAGTAGATTTTTTAGAATATATTTTTCTACACTTTCTTACCTTAATAATTTTGATATTTTTTCAATGACCTTAATTATTGTCAAATACAGTTTATTAATTGTGGCCTTAATAATATAATTTATAATAAATTTGTAATAATTTATAATTAATTGAATTATTAATTAAATTTTATTAAATATAAATTGATTATTATAATATAATATAAAAAAGAATATAACATAAATGTATAAAATAAATATATTAATAAAGTACTAAAAATTTTTTCTGACAGTATTCATCGTGTGGATAAACGCACAACTATTGAAATACAAAAGTTTGACAAATGATGATTTTGCAGCATTGTGTGCAAAAAATAATGTAAATCTTACAGAATTTAAAAACCACACCAGATTGATAGATTTATTTTTTGCCTATGAAAAAGCGGATGAAAATCCTGAAAAAAAGCAAAACTGTATGAATAGTACTCTACGAAAGGAACTTGAATATAATATGAATAATATAGTAAAAAAATGCATTCAAGGAAGTATTGAATTAGATGAAAGTGACATTCAACAACTTATTGACGAAAGCGAGAGAAAATATTGTGGTTTCTATCGACTTGGTAATGTGAAGAAATTAATTTTTAAACATTTTATAAAGTATAATGATTCTATATATAAAATATCAGATGAATTAAAAACTGTTTACTGAAAAAAAGATACTTTAATAAAAATTTTCACAATTTTTGAATTTAAACGTTATAGTTAAAAATTAGTTTTTACTAATTTAGTTAAAATTTTCTTTTTATTTACTTTATTTTCAAAGGAAAATAAGAATATATAAGAATAAATTTGAAAATGAAAAATTTTCTTTGTAGTTTGCTATGATCGATATCTTGGTGAAGAAATTGGTTGTCTTAATTATAATTTGACTGACACTTGCGAAACTGAATTTTTCAAACGAAAACAGGAGAACATTAACGAATTAGCTAATTTAGGATTATCATTTACTCCAAATGGATTCAAGTAAGATTTATTTATATAAAATTATATTTATTTTAATATATAACAAAACTTATTATAAAATTGGTCCCATTTAATTTTAAAATTAGTATTTTTAAATACAATTTCTAGTTACTTTCTTTAAATATTTTTTTAACGCTTTGTTTAATAATTCTTTAAATTCTTTTTTTTTTATTTCTTTAAATGCTTTTTAAAATATTTAATTATTTTTAAATACTTATTGTTAAATACACGGAAAGAAAATAAATAACTTCTAAATTTACAGAAGATTTTTTTTTGTTTTGTAGTTTCTACATCAAAATTGTCGCCTTTTGTACCCAAATTTGAAAATACTTTTATAAAATTTAGAAGTTATCTATTTTTTTTTGTGTTTTAAGTGTTTGTTTTTTTTTTTACAGAAATTTCGTTCAAATTTTCGAATGTTTTTTAACTGATGCCAAACATAATTGTAAAAAAGAACAATATGCAAAGCGTAAGCAGATTTATAAAGATTACATTGATACTTTAAATGTGATTCATTAGTGATCGCGATTATGAAATTTTTTCCTCAAGAAGTTTGAAAAATTACGTAGCTAATCAGTTAATTGATAGTAACAATTAGCAAAAAAAAATTTTTTTCATGCAACTAAAATTTTGGAAATAATTATCCAAATTCTTCCAAATTCTTAAAAAAAAAATTGTATTATTTCGCATTTTTGCTGTATAAAAAAAGAAATTATGTTATTCAGTAATAATGTTATTAAAAAATAAATAAACCAAAATATAAAAATTAGTAATTAATTTTAAACCGAAAAAATTCAGTCAAAATTTGAAATTGAATAACATTCAATTTACTAATACTTAAAACTATAAATTTAATTTTATCAGAACTATAAAACATGAAGAAATACATCAATATTACTATACAGTATATCGTCTCAGTCTACGATTCATTTAATTCCCTTTCATCTAAATTTTTCGAAGCATTCTTTTCGAGAACATCAGTAATCGAAAAAATCTATTTTTTCAGTCAATTATTTTTCAATATCTCTAAAAACAAATGCTTTTTCAAAATTTAATTATTAATTTCAGATTCGAAATTTTAAAAATCCACTTATTATAAGTACATAATTAATTATTATTGTTTATTATTTTGGAAAATTTTAATAAAATTCCTTGCAAAGAACTCAATTATTTTCATACAAATAATATTCTTCGGAAAAATTCAATTGCTTTTGATAAATAGTAAAATTCTTTGCAAAAATTCAATTATTTTCAATATTTAAGGACAATTTTAATAAATATAGCAATCATTACTATACAGTATGGCAATCATTACTATACAGTATGGCAATCGTTACTATACAGTATAGCAATCATTACTATACAGTATAGCAATCATTACTATACAGTACGGCAATCATTACTATACAGTACGGCAATCATTACTATACAGTATAGCAATCATTACTATACAGTATAGCAATCGTTACTATACAGTATTGCAATCATTACTATACTGTACTATACTTTTTTAACAAAATAAATGTCAAAATTCAATTATTATCTAAAATTTTAACTGAAATTCATTTTTAAATAAATTTTTATTAGAAAATTCTACTGGAGTTCAATTATTTAAATACAGAAATCAATAATTTATTGAATAATTCAATGTTCATTAAAATTGAATTCTCATAAAGAATTTTATCTATAAATTTTTAAATAACTGAATTCTTTTGAGGATTTTTAATAAAATTTTTAATAATTACATTTTTTGAGAAATTCTATTAAAATTTTTTTAAAAAATAATTTAAATACTCGAATGAGTTGCATTATTTGCAAAAATAATTAAATCGCTGTTAAAATGTTATTATTTATGAAAAGAATTGAATTATTGTATGAAGAAATTTATAAAAAATTTCTAAATAAAATTTTATTAAAATAGTAGATATTGGAAATCATTTAATTGTAGAAAATTTTTGAAAATTGTTAAAATATTGCCAATTTATTAAAACTAATTGAAATTCTCCGAAAAGTTTTATTATTTGTGAAAATAATTGAATTTCTAAGAAGAATTTTTTTATTTTTGAACATAATTAAATTTCTTCAATAGTTTGTAATGCAAAAAAATAATTTATTGAATAATTGAATGTTTCTTAAAATTCAAATCTCATAAATAATTTTTATCAACAAATTTTTAAATAATTGAATCCTTCGATGAATTTTAATAAAATTTTTAATATTAATTACATTTTTCGTGGAACTTCATTAAAATTGTATATTAAAAATAATTGAAATTCTACAATGAGTTTTATTATTTATGAAAATAATTGAATTCTTAAAAAGCATTTTTTAATTTGCGAAAATAATTGAATCCCTGTAAAAATTTTATTATTTATTGAATAATTTGAATTATTGCGAATAAATTTATAGAAAATTTTGTAAATAATTGAATACCTGTGAAATTTTTATTATTTTATGAATGTAATTAAATGTTTGCCAAAAATTTGATTAAAATTTTTGAATATAATTGAATTTCGGAGAAGAATTTTTTAATTTGTAAAAATAATTGAAATTTTGACGAGAATTTAAAAAAATTTTTGAACATAATAATTGAATTTCTGCGGACCTTTTTTTTTTTAAAAAAAAATGGACTTTTACGGACTTGAAGCAAATTTACGGGATTTGCGGACCTAGTTCGAGCCCTGCATTTTAATATATAATTAATTTATTATTAATATTTGAATATAGTTTTAATACAATTATAATTATATTTTAATATAATCCTGACAATTTATATAATCATTAATTATTATATATTTACAATTATTACTAATAACTTTACTTCATTTTATTTCTTTAAACAAATTTCTTAATTAAACGTTGTCCGTACATATAATTTTGACATTTTCTTTTCAAAGTGCCTATTTATATAATAGTTTACCTCTAAAATAAAATTTCTAAAGTTAGAAAAAGAAGAGAATAAACAAAAAAATGTTAATTTATCAGATAAAACTCCTATAGTACATATAATTCTAGGCATTTTTTTAAAAGAATAAATAAAAGAAGAAGCATTTAACCCTGGGATAAAAATTTATATGTTGTTTGTTTAAGCGTCGCCTGATAAAAATTAAGGAACACACTGAATAATTAAGTGGGTATAAATATAAGAACCAATAGTTTTAATAGAAAAAAGTTAGAAATTAAAAAAATATTCTGTAACGAAATATTAATTTTTTTTTTGAAGAAAATGTCTTTCTTTAAATCACTACTGTTTATAGCGATTTCTTCCTGTAAGTATATAAATTTTTAGAACATATTTTTCTGTAAATATTTTATTTTCATAAATATATTTTAATTAACATTAAATTAATAAATATTCATATTTTAATATTTAATATTTTATATGAAATATTAATTAATTGAGTACTAAAAATTTTTTCTGACAGTTTTCATCTTGTGGATAAACGCACAACTAGTGAAATACAAAAATTTGTCAAATGATGATTTTGCAGAATTGTGTGCAAAAAATAATGTAAACCTTACTGCAAAGAACGACTATTTAGAATTTGCAAAATTAATTTTTGCTTATCTTAAAGCCGATGAAAATCCTGATAAAATGGAAAATTGTGTGAATAGTACTCTACGAGACAAACTTCAGGATAATATGAATAATATAGTAAAAAAATGCATTCAAGGAAGTATTGAATTAGATGAAAGTGACATTCAACAACTTATTGATGAAAGCGAGAGAAAATTTTGCGGTCTCCATCGACTTGGTATAATGTGAAAAAATTATTTTTTTGAATATTTTATAAAGTATTCTAATTCTATGAAACATAAGACGAATTTTTTTTATTTAAATATTTATTTCTGAATTTGTAAAAAAAATTTGTAACTTTAATATATTTTTCTGAATTTGTAAAAAAATATTCTATTCAAGTATTTATTTTTGAATTTATAAAAAAAAATTTTTATTCAAATATTTATTTCTGAATTTTTGTAAAAAAAACTTGTTAGTTAAATAATTATTTTTGAATTTGTATAAAAATATTCTATCAATATAGTTAAAATTTTTTCCTTTACTTCATTTTCAAAGTGAAAATGAATCAATTGAAAAATTTCTATTTTAGCTTGCTATGATCGATATCTTGAAGATACTGGTTGTCTTAATTACACAATTAATTTACCTTGCCAAGCAGAAATTTTCAAAATGAAGCTGGAGAACTTTAAAGAATTTACTAATTTAGGATTGTCATTCACTGAAGAAGGACTCACGTAAGAGCTTAATATAAAAAAATTATAATTATTATTGTTAAATCGATCCTTTTTTTATTTAATATTTTTTTTAATTAATTAAAATATTTGTTAAATATATTATATTTCTTTTAATATTTGTTAAATGTTGTAATTTTTTGAATACTTGTTAAATATTTAAATTTTTTAACACAAGTTAAATGTTTTAATTTTTGAACACTTGTTAAATATTTTAAATTTTTAAATACTTTTGTTAAATATTTTAATTTTTAAACTCTTGTTAAATATTTTAGTTTTTTAATTACTGTTTAATAATTGTACATTATGCGTTTGTATCTTCATTGCAGAAATTACGTAAAATTTTTGGATTGCACATCAGACAATGTCAAACAAAATTGTGCAAAAGAACAAAATGAAAAACGTGAGCAGATACAAAGAGACTTCATAGATACTTTCATTGTTATTCATAAGTGATTGACTATAAATCGAAATATTTCAAAATTAATAAAAAAAAATTGTTTTTCGCTTTTTCATTATATAAAAAAAAAAAATGTCTATTAAACCTTAATAATTAAATTAAAATAAAAAATAAATAATAAAATACCAAAATCAGTAATTAATTCCAAATTAAAAAATTGTCAAAATGCAGAAAAACATGTTTAAAAAATTTCAATAAAATTCTTTTAAAAAAATCAATATTGTTTGATTTTGCAATTATTTTTTTTATGAAAATTTAATTATCTTATCGAAAAGCAACTAAAATAATGAAAAAACTAAATTTTTCAGAATTTGAAATAAAATTTTACAAAACTTCTACTTAAAAAAAATTTAATTAGAATTTTTTTTAAATTAACTAATTAAAAACAAGTCTAATTAAAACTTTTTCGTAATTAAATATATTTTAGACGTAATCTAGACTCTGTACTAATTTTTTTCTTCAATTAAATTCTTAAATAAAAATTTTCTTAAAACTTCAAGTAATCTTTAAATAATAATGAAATTAAATTTTTTTTAGAAAGTCTAATAATTTTCAAAATTGTTAAATAAAATTAAATAAAAATTACACTTTTTGTAAAATAAGTATTTAATTATTAATTAAAATTTCTAAAATCAATTTAATTAAAGAATTTTAAAATTTTGGTTCTAAGCCTTTTGAAATTTAAAAAAAAAAAAAAAAATTTTTCGAAAATTGCAACTGTTTTTAAGTAAATTTCTTTCAAGTTAATTAAAATTTAAAAAAAAAGTTATTCTAGAATTTTGATATTTTTCCAAGAATTTTAATAAAATTCCCTAACATTTTCCTAATTTTCCTGAATTGTCGCAAACAATATTGAATTCATAAAAAAGTCATCGAAAAAAAATTTAACACAACTACAGTAAGGAAAATATTTATTTGATTCAAATAATCGATTACTTGACTATTATCAATTCAATATTGAATTGAATCGAATAATTTTTATTTGAGTCAATTAAATGGTACAATTTATATTTGCTTCAAATACTTAAATTATTGGTTAAAATACCATTTATTTGAATTAACTAAAATTTATTTGGTTCAAGTAAATATTTAATTGATAATAGTCAATTTATTTGAATTAAATAAAATTTAGTTGATTCAAGTAAATATTTAATTGATAATAGTCAATTTATTTAACTTAAATAAAATTTATTTTGTTCAAGTAAATATTTATTTGGTTGAAGTAAATACTTATTTGGCTCAAGTAAACATTTAATTGATAATATTCAATTTTTTTGACTTAAATAAAATTTATTTGGTTCAAGTAAATATTTAATTGATAATAGTCAATTTATTTGACTTAAATAAAATTTTTTTGACTTAAATAAAATTTATTTGGTTCAAGTAAATATTTAATTGATAATAGTCAATTTATTTAACTTAAATAAAATTTATTTTGTTCAAGTAAATATTTATTTGGTTGAAGTAAATACTTATTTGGCTCAAGTAAACATTTAATTGATAATATTCAATTTTTTTGACTTAAATAAAATTTATTTGGTTCAAGTAAATATTTAATTGATAATAGTCAATTTATTTGACTTAAATAAAATTTATTTGATTCAAGTAAATATTTATTTGATGATACTGTCAATTTATTTGTCCTTTCTTAAAAAAGACATGGAGTGGAAAGGTCGAATGTATCGAAAAGGGCAATGAGAATGTAAAATCTTAATAGAAGGGTGTTTTTAAAATTGTTTGTACATGTGAAGGTGGCGCTGCAGTCGTATGTTATTTAAAAAGAGCGCGAATATATAAATATTATTTTTGTTAAGAGAAAGTACTCATAATAAATCTTATTTTGCATTGTCAAAAAAAAACGTCAACATTTCAAATATAAATAAGCAAATTATTAACTGAAAAAATTTGAATATTATTATTAATGAAATAATGGACTTGGACAATGAACATATAAAAACTAGCACCGTAGACGGCCGCTTGCGGCCGTCGGAGGAGCTAGTCTTAAATAAAATTTATTTGGTTCAAGTAAATATTTATTTGATTCAAGTAAATATTTAATTGATAATAGTCAATTTATTTGACTTAAATAAAATTTATTTGGTTCAAGTAAATATTTATTTGATTCAAGTAAGTATTTAATTGATAATAGTCAAATAATCAGTTATTTGAATAAAATAAATTTTCTTTCTGTGTTAATTAACGAAATAAAAAAAATTAGAGAATAAAACAGCGTGAAATCGAATTTAAATTTAAATAAGAATTTTATCAAAGCAAATAACCGAAATAAAGGCCCAAAAATTTAAATTCGACCTGATCTTCTCAGCGGAGGCTTGTGTGGTGTAAATTTCCAAGAAGGGCGCAAAACATCGCGAGAATAATCTCTTGGGCCGAAAAAGTTTCGCGCCTGTATATTATAAAGTTTCTTCACTCTCTCACTCTCTCTCTCTCTCTCCTCCCATACAAAGTTTTACACACTATGTATAAATACACACATATATATACACGCATACACGTGTATATAATCTCATATCTCTGTTTAAACACTTGTTCCTTTTCTCGCTCTTTTACTGGAGTCGCGTTACCGGAAATGCCGTGCGTGCCAGTGACTAAAACCACGCTGAGTAAGTTCGCACGCAAAATATTACGAATGAAGGGAAACAAGGATGGAAAAAAAGAAGAAGAAGAAGAAGAAGAAGGAAATAAATAAATAAAATAAAGAAAGAAATCATAAACGGAAAAACATGACTTCAAAAAATTTATTTTTGAAGGGTGCGCCTCATTTTATTCTTGGTAGGGGCATTTATAGACCGAGCGTAACATCGCAAACTGAATTTAAAAAGAAGGAGTGAGAGAGAAGGAGAGAAGAAGGGAAATTACGTGTTCGTTGCTTGCAGAACGTTACCGGATTACGATTGATTTAAGAACAGGAAGTCACGAGTAAAAAATTGTTTGACAAAAAAATAAATAACGTCTGAGAATACGAAGGGAGACTTTTAATTCATTTTTAACATCCGAATAATATCAATTTATATCAAAAAATTATACACTCACATATTTCGACAAATTAACGTTTCTTTTCGAAAAAAAAATAATTAGAGCAACAAACTAAAAAAATTATTTTTTGTACATGTTTCAGGTCTCGGACTGAATTTTAAAATTAAAAATAGAATAAAAAGTTTTATTTTATTTATTTTTATTCATTTTTCTCTTTTTTGTGTTTAAATTCATTTTCGTTTTGTCTTTAAATAAAAAAAAAGACTTTTTATTTTAACAAAAAATATAAATGTGCAAACTAAAAGCAAAATTTAAATTTAGATATTCTCACTATCTTTTTTTATTTATAAAAATTGAGGGATAAAAAAATTTTCGAGGGAGAAAATGGTGGTTCAATTTCTCCACTTGAGAACGCCAAGGTCACCACCAGGTGGCGAGAGAAATTCCAAGAAGGAACTGCACTGCCATCTAGCGGTGACCTTGGCGTTCTCAGGTGGAGAACAGCGTCTCCATATATTGAATCTCAAGATGTTCGTCAATATTCATAATTGTACAATTATTTATAATCAAATTTAGAGTTTGACCATTAATTTTACGACTTTTAATTTTTAATTTACTTTTCCTTTCGATATTTTTATCCCCTTGAATTTTTTTTAGACTCTTGGAATTAATTTCTTCACATTTCTTCACTATAAAATTGATATTTAAAATCCCGTCTCAAGAAATAATTTAGTGGTTTTTCTCATCGAAATGAGTGTCACTAAAAATTTATTAATAAAAATAGTAGCCAAATAATTTATTTGTACGAAAAAAAATTCGCTTCAAATCCAGAGTTGAAAATAATATAAAAAAAAAGATAAAAAATTTGTATAAATATTTACAGATTAGCATTAAATTTTACATTACAATTCGAATAAATTCCAATTGTATATGAAAATTTATGAAAATATATGAAGATTTAGTCAAAATTCGTAATAATAAAGAAAAATTCCAAACAGGTAAATTTTTCAAAATAAAAAAAAATTATTCAATTCAAACATAATTTAAATAACAAATTTTTCTCCACTGTTATAAATTTATCGAACAGCAAAGATATAAAAGTTACGTAATATAAAGAGTTTAAATTTTCGATATATATATATATATATATGTGTGTGTGCAATAATTGTTTTGTCTTTAATTATAATGAATAAAGCCTTATCATTTCCTGAATGATTATGCGCTCTCTTATATATTAATCTCAATATAATGTACACCTGTTTAATTTTCTTCACCACTAACGCATTCATAATATTTTAATTAGTTCAACAACTCTTTAAATTGTATGAAGGAGTTTACACCGTAAGCCTTAAATATAAGCCTCTGCGCGCATAAACGGATATACCTCCAGGAGCATATATTTGCGCCTGCGCGAACACGTGGTCAAGGCAAACTCTTTCACACCTAACACAGCTGCAGGCAAACACTTTGCGCAGACGCAAGTATATCCTCATGGAGGCATATCCGTTTATGCTCACGGAGGCTTATATTTAAGGCTTACGGTGTAAACTCCTTCTATATATGTTGTATTTTTTTTCATTTTAAATTTGTATCTTTATGTTCTTTATGTTTATTGAAGTTCTTCATTATTTTTGCAAAATCAAATAAAAAAAATTCCTTTTTTTTACATTAATATAACTGAAACGTATATATAAAATATTAATATCAAATCAATTTTTATCGTCTCTCCTTCTAGGAATATGCTTACAAACTAGCAAGATGATTTATATTTTATGATCTTTTGATTTAATATCCAATCATCAAATCATCATTAAATCACTATTTTATATTAGTTTTTATACTTGGGATCCTTAGTATCTTTTTACTATACTTTTTATTTTTATTCTTAGTTAGTAATATTGTTATAATACAAAGTGTGTTTAATCGAAAAATTAAATAGATGATGATATTTAATATTATTCATATAATAAATCTTTTTGTTTTTTAATAAAAAAAATAGTAATAACGAAAATAGTAATAAAAAAATATGTAATAATAATAATAATAATGATAATAATAATAATAATAATAATAAAATGTTTAAAAGTAAAAAATATGCAGATGAAAAAAAAATTGTTTAAGAAAAGTGTAGATTCAGGAAGGAAGTTATGTTTATATTTATTGTATAGTGCTACATAAGGTTCGAAACAATCCATAGATTTCCGGCATCAGAATAATATAAATATATAAATGGCGACCACAAGTTTCCGGAGTGGTTGACTCGAAAAGAATTTTCCAAGAATAACCACACATTCGATATAGATCCGAATGATCTAATTGTAACGAAATAATATATTTAGAGAAAAAATACTTTCTCATACACCACATGTATTGAATATCACACACAAAAAAAAATGTATCTGATTCTAAAAACCGATTTACTGAATTTAAAAATTAAAAATAGTAGGATAAAAAGTTTTATTTTATTTATTTAGTTTATTTTTATTCATTTTGCTCTTTTTTGTGTTTATAAATTCTTTTTCGTTTTGTCTTTAAATAAAAAAAAAGACTTTTTATTTTAACAAAAAATATAAATGTGCGAACTAAAAGCAAAATTTAAATTTAGATATTCTCACTATCTTTTTTTATTTATAAAAATTGAGGGATAAAAAAATTTTCGAGGGAGAAAATGGTGGTTCAATTTCTCCACTTGAGAACGCCAAGGTCACCACCAAGTGGCGAGAGAAATTCCAAGAAGGAACTGCACTGCCATCTTGCGGTGACCTTGGCGTTCTCAGGTGGAGAACAGCGTCTCCATATTGAATCTCAAGATTTGTCAATATTCGTAATTCTGCAATTTATAATGAAATTTAGAGATGTTAGCATTCCTTTTCTATATTTTTACCCTCTTCTATTTTTTTTATTTTTTTTGCATTAATTTCCCAACTTGAAAATTGACATTTAAAATCTCGTCTTAAATAACAGTTGTTATTTTCACCATATTAAGCGTCTTTTTTTTAAGTGTCATTAATAACTTACTAATAAAAATAGAAACTAATCAGTTGTTTACCTTTAAAAAAAATTTATTAACCGAAAAAAATAACAAAAAAAATACAAATAAGTCTCCCACAGAAAAACGAAACAATACGATTTCGAATTACACACGAAAATTATACCTCCTTTAATATATATTATAAAACTTTTGATTACACATAATAGTATTCCGAGATTAAAAATTAATCGTGACTTGAAAGGAAAATCTATCGAGTGTGACGAAAGAGTAAAAAGCAAAAAAAAAAAAAAAAAGAAATGAAAAAAATAAAAGAAAGAGAAAAGAAAAAGAAACGAATGAAAACAAATGCGAATTAATAAAGAAGATGATAACCGAGTCCGGAAAGAAAGGGAGGAGCTTTGTGGTCAGAAACGGGACAGGAAGTGACGACATCGACTTGCCACCATGGTCACACATTGATATTGTGTACTGGCTTGGCAGCTGTCTACCAAGTGGCACTTGAATCGTAAAGGCAACTTCTCATGCTTTCTCTGCAATTCGCGATGCTTATAGAGTTCCCCTCTCTTACTCTTTTTCTCTCTCTCTCTCTCTCTTTTACCCCCCCCCCACTCCATCTATTCTAATGTAAGTAGTATATCGACAAGAAACTGAAATGCAAGACTAGGGGACGCAACCAACAGATGCGAAACACATTTCAATGGACAAGCAGACATCCTCCGAGACGAAGAGAATGACCCTGTGTATACATATATATACACATTCACGTGCAAATCCAATGACCTGCTTTTCTTAAGATAATTCACCTCTTTAAACAATCCAAGGGTTGTTAAAGGATACAATTGACGATTTTCCTTTCTCTCCCCTTCAGACACACACAAAAAAAAAATTCGACAATTATTGTTTGATTTTAATAATTCAAATCTCTGATTACGAATAATTAAGTCACATACAATTTGGTAAACAGAGCGGGACAATTGAATTTATAATGAGTATACAAAACACTGTTCCTTACTGTATTCACTATTATTATTATCATTATTCATATTATTCCCGTTATTCTTGTTATTACTAATGCTCACTATTATTTCTGTTTTTTCTTTTAACCCCTATTATTCCTATTTACCATATTTGTTGTTATTTCTATTTACCTTATTTGTTGTTATTCCCATTTACCCTATTATTCCTGTTATTCCTATTTACCCTATTTTTTGTTATTTCTATTTACCCTATTATTCTTGTTATTCCTATTTACCCTATTATTTTTGTTATTCCCATTTGCCCTATTATTCCTGTTATTCCTATTTACCCTATTTTTTGTTATTTCTATTAACCCTATTATTCTTGTCATTCCTATTCACCCTATTTGTTGTTATTTCTATTTACCTTATTCGTTGTTATTTCTATTTACCCTATTATTCGTGTTATTCCTATTTACCCTATTATTCTTGTTATTCCTATTTACCCTATTATTTTTGTTATTCCCATTTACCCTATTATTCCTGTTTTAAAAAAACTTTACTTCAAAATTCAATTATTTCTAAAAATTCACGCTACATTGCTTTTAATATTCAATTATTATCTAAAATTTTAACTGAAATTCATTTTTATGAAATGAAAATAAATTTTTATTAGAAAATTCTACTGGAATTCAATTATTTAAATACAGAAATAAATAATTTATTGAATAATTCCTTGTTTATTAAAATTGAATTCTCATAAAGAATTTTATCTAAAAATTTTTAAATAATTAAATTCTTTTGACGAATTTTAATAAAAAATTTTAAGAATAATTACATTTTTCGAGAAATTCTATTAAAATATTGTATTAAAAATAATTGAAATTCTGCGATGAGTTTCATTATTTCAGAAAATAATTGAATCGCTGTAAAAATGTTATTATTCATGAAAAGAATTGAATTATTGTATGAAGAAATTTATAAAAAATTTCTAAATAATTGAATTCCTGTGAAATTTTTATTATTTATGAAAATAATTATTAAATTTATTTTAAATAATTGAATTCTTTTAGAAAATTTTATTAAAATAGTAGATATTGAAAATCATTGAATTGTAGAAAATTTTTGAAAATAGTTCAAATTTTGCCAAATTATTAAAAATAATTGAAATTCAGCGAAAGGTTTTAATATTTGTGAGAATAATTGAATTTCAAAGAAGAATTTTATTATTTTTGAACATAATTAAATTTTTGCAATAATTTGTAATGCAAAAAAATAATTTATTGAATAATTGAATGTTTCTTAAAATTCAAATCTCATAAATAATCAACAAATTTTTAAATAATTGAATCCTTCGACGAATTTTAATAAAATTTTTAAGATTAATTACATTTTTCAAGGAATTTGATTAAAATTGTATATATATATATATTAAAAATAATTGAAATTCTACAATGAATTTTATCATTTATGAAAATAATTGAATTCCTAAAAAGCATTTTTTAATTTACGAAAATAATTGAATCCCTGTAAAAATTTTATTATTTATGCAAATAATTGAATTATTGCGAATAAATTTATAAAAAATTTGTAAATAATTGAATTCCTGTGAAATTTTTATTATTTTATGAAAATAATTAAATGTTTGACAGGAGTTTTATTAAAATTTTTTGAATATAATTGAATTTCGGAGAAGAATTTTATTATTTCTAAAAATAATTGAAATTTTGACGAGAATTTTTAAAAAATTTTCGGGCATAATTGAATTTCTGCGAAGAATTTTTATTAATTTTAAAAATTATTGAATTTCCGGAATAATTTGTAATTTCTCTAAAATTCTCCAAATTATATCGTACTATTTATGAACTTTTCGTCCTTTTCTCAATCAATTACAAAATCAATTATACAAAATTTTTTTCAAGAAATACAATATTATTTTCGAAAAATTACATTAATCAAACATTTTTAAAAACTAATTATTAAAATCATTTTGTAATAATTTTTTAAGATTCAAAATTTACTTTTTGGATTTATTAAAATTTTTGAGAAATCATGCTCCTGTTTATAATTAAAACTATCAATAATTCGCGCGCTAAAGCACGCGGCTAACTTCTTACTATCTTTTTTAAATAAAATTAGCAATTTTAAAAATAATAGAATTTAAAAATTTTCTAATTTGAATTTTTGTTGAAAACACTAAAAAATTCAATTTTGGAGAAATTAGAAATAATTGCAGAAATTCAATTATTTTTAAAAAAAATAAAATTCTTTTTATAAAATTTAACTATATGTTCAAAATTTTGAAAAAAAATTCTCGTAAAAATTTCAATTATCTTTATAAATAACAAAATTCACTAAAGTTCAATTATTTTTATAAATGTCAAAAGAATTCTTGTCCTAATTTCAATTATTTTCAAAAAATTTTCTAATTTCAAAGATTTTCAATATATCTTCTAATTTAATAAAATTTTCCAAAAAAGAATTCAATTATTTACAAAATTTTTTAATAAAATTGTATGCAAACATTTAATTATTTTAATAAATAATAAATATTTCACAGGAATTCCATTATTTTCATATAAATAATACATTTTTTTAAAGGAATACAATTATTATTTTCATAAAAAATAATTTATTTATTTTCCTACTGTAAAAAGAATTTTGTTAGGAAAAATGATCCTAAAGTTCTGAACGTTCAAATGAACGAAATTTATTTATTTCTTCTTTAATTTAAATATTTATTACAATAATTTTTTGTTGATATGAAGAAAATTGAATTATAAAGTTTCTAAATGTAAAATTTAAGTTTTTAATTTTTATTGCGAACAGTAATTTAAAAAAATATTTCTAATAAAAAGTGTTTCGTTCATTTGAACGTTCAAAATTTGTGGATCATTAGGGAAAGTAATTTTAATGTCAGTAAATTGACAAGGAAATTGATAAATTCAAACTTGTGACCACCCTGAGTAATATAAAGGGAGCGCGAATTTCACTCACACGGGTTTACAACAAAAACTAAAAAAATTCCATGAGATTTCCATGATTCCACGAATCAAAATAAAATCCCATGACAATTCCATGATTTCCAGGTTTTTCCGTGACTTGTAAAAACCCTGATTAAATTTTTGTAGCAACCGCATAGTTTTTTTTTTTAAATTCAGATTTAGAGAATAATCACTGAAGTTTGAGTGAGCAATGGACATTTAAAAAAAATAATAATAGAAATAAATAATCAAATTGTTCGTTGAGAGAGAGAAGGTAATTCGCATTACTTAGAAAATCGAGTTGAAATATATAGTATATGTTTAAGTAGGAAACTATTATCCCCAAGGATTATTGCCACTTAAACATAGGTTAGTATACATTCTTCAATGTTAGAATTAGAGTAAAATATTTAACAGTAACACGCTGTTGGAACTTTAAAAACCACACGAGAGACTTCTTTTTTTTTTTCAAAGTGCAGTGATACATTATTTCTTACATATATACATACTTGTATATTATGTATACCATGTATACTTATTCCAATATTGGAATATTGGAAAAGTAGTATACATTAAAGAAAATAATCTTTATAAAACACCTTCAATTTCATTTCAACAACCCTCTATTAGTCCAAGACAAGACACATTCCACTGCATTTTACTGGGTATTATATACACACTAACTGAATTATACAATAAATAATAATAATTTCTAATCGACATGTGTGATTTTCAGTAACATGAAAGTTGCGTTTATGTAACTTATACATTTTTCTTTCGATTCGAGAAGGAAAACATCAAAATAATAAGACATATTATTAAGATGAAAGTTGGGTAAATAAATAAAATTCTAGTTCTTATTTATTTATTTGAGGAAAATTAATACTTTCAGTGGAGTGTTCAAATATCCGTGACTAAAAAGGGATTATATTTATTTTTCTATTTTTGTAATAGTAATTTTATTATTACTCTCTAAATCTGAATTAGGCATTCTTGATCGGATATTTTTAATTATTTCTTTGACAATTATAAATAACTTGTAATAGGATATAATTATGTATATTTACTTACGAAATAAACTCGACAGGAAACATATGCTATTGTTTAACTAACCTGAAACAAAAAGAAGAGAAAATACACTCATATTAGAATTATTATTAAAAAAAAAAATGAAAACAAATAATAATAATTTCTATTGAATAATTCTAAATATTTTCTATTAATCAACATTAAATAATAATTTATCAAACTACTTATAACAAATAGTAATAAATTTATAACATATAATTAGCAATAAGTTGGGCAACAAATATTTAATAATATTAATAAATTTATAACATATAATTAGCAATAAGTTGGGCAACAAATAGTTAATAATATTAATTAATAACATAGAATTAGTAATGAATTGATAACAAATAGTTGGTAATAAATTTACAACAAATAATTAGCAGTAAATTAGTAAAAAATAATTAATAATTAATTAATAACAAATAGTGATAAATTAATAACAAATAATTAGCAATAAATCAGTAACTAATAATTAGCAATAAATTAGTGACAAATAATTAGAAATAACAGACTTCGCCCTCGATAATTAATTTTAAAAAAGTTGTAAAAAGTATAGCTTTCAAACTAAAAAAAGTTCTATTATATTTACTTCTTTCTTATCCGGTTAATAAATTGAATTCCTGCAACGAATTTTATTATTTATCAAAGAATTTAAATATTTATAAAAATAATTTGATTCTTGCAAAAAATTTTATTTAAATTTTTCAATAACTGATTTCTTTCGACTAGTTTTATGCAAATTCTAATTTAAATAGTTGAATTCTTGAGAAATTTTTATTATTCATATGAAAAGAATTGAATTCTTGCGAAGATTTTTACAAAATTTTTTTTAAATAATTCAATTCTGTTTGGAAACTTTATGAAAATAGAAGATATTGAAAATCATTGATTTGCGAAAAGTTTTTAAAAATAATTCAATTTCACAAAGAATATTCTTTTAAAATTTTTGGGAAATAATTGAATGTCTGTGTGGCATTTTATTAAATTTTTTTTGAAAATAATTGAATTCCTAAAAAGCATGTTACTATTTATGGAAATTTATTGAATTCTTGCGAACGATTTTATTGGAATTTTTTTAAATAATTGAATTTCCAAGAAAAAATTTATTACTTTTAAAAATAATTGAAATCTTTTGATGAATATTGTTATTTATGAAAATAATTGAATTTTGCAAAAAAAATGTTATTAAAATGCCTCAAAATAATTGAATTTTCAGGAATAACTTCGTTATTTATCGAGATAATTGAATTCTTTCGAACGATTTTATTAGAATTTTTTAAAATAAGTAAATTTCCAAGAAAAAATTTATAACTTTTAAAAATAATTGAAATCTTCTGATGAATATTGTTATTTATGAAAATAATTGAATTTTAAAAAAAATGTTATTAAAATGCCTCCAAATAATTGAATTTTCAGGAATAACTTCGTTATTTTATTAAAATTAAAAAAAAAAAAAATTGTATTTAAAATAATTGATTTCTTTCAAACAATTTTATTAAAATATTTAAAAATAATTTAAATCCTGTGAAAAATTTTTATATTTTTTTTAAAAAATTGAATTCTTCCAAAGAATTTAAAACAACATTTTTTTTTAAATAATTGATTTTTTCAAGGAATTGAAATTCAATTTTTTAAAATAATTACATTTTTTTAGCAATTCTTGTAAAATTGTATTAAAAATAATTGAAATCCTGCAAGAAATTTTATTATTTATGAAAATAATTGAATACTTGCAAAGAATTTTATTAAAATTTTCAAAAATAATTGAATATCTGAGAAGAATTTTATTATTTATAAAAATAATTGAATTATTGCGAAAAATTTCAATTTAAATATTTAAAAAGAATTGAATTTCGGTGAAAAATTTTTGTTATTTTTGAAAATAATTGAATTTTTCGTAAGAATTTTATTAACATTGTTTTAAAAAATTATTTTTTGTTGAAATGTAATAAATATTATGAAAATTTTATTTTAAATAATTGAATTCTTGCGAAAAACTTTATTTGTGAAAATAATTGAATTTTTCGATTAATTAATTAAAAAATAATTGAAATTTTTCGATGAGTTTTATTATTTTTTGAAAATAATTGAAATTCTTCGATGAGTTTTTATTATTTTTGAAAATAATTGAATTCTTGCTTAGAATTTTATCAAAAATTGTTTTAAAAAATTGAATTTTAATGAAAAATGTCATTATTAGTGAACGTTATTGAATTATTGTGTCTAATTGTATAAAAATTTGGTTAAATAATTGATTTTTTAGAAATTTTTTTGAAAATGCTTTTCTAAATTAATTGAATTTCTGTGGAAATTTTATTATTTATTAAAATAATTGAATTTTATCAATTTTTTGCTTCCTCGTGAGGAAGCTTTGTAGTCGTTTAATTTACAAAATTTTTAAAAATCCTTTTAACAAATTTTCTTCTATATGGGACTATGTTATATAAGACCCTGAACAATTGTCCAGATGTATGTATGTGTGTGTATGTGTGTGTGTGTGTGTGTGTGGATCCCGATTTTTGTGAACACGATAACTCGAAGAGGTTTTAACGAATTTGGCTAAAATTTACCAGGTATATTTATCATAAAAATATCTCGAAATGGATTGATAAACTTTAAAAAATTCTCAAAAAAAAATTTTTTTTTGACTTTTTTCTAAAAAATTTTTTTTTTCTAAAAAATTTTTTTAAGTTGTTTATTGAAGTTAATATATAATAAAATCTTATTCTTTGCATCAAGACGAATCGATTGGTATATAACAAGTATAAATTGTATGAGAATTTATAGAGTTAATCACAATTAAAGCTGAAAAAATCGCATTTTTATCAAAAAAATGAGTTCTTTCCGCAAAATTATGTTGCTGTGTAAGAAAATCTTACTCATTTATTTCTAAAATCTTATTCATTACACCAAGACGGATCGATTGGTATATATAAAGTATATGTTTTACTTAAATTTATAGAATTAAAACCAATTATAGACAAAAAATTTGCACTTTTAATAAAAATTCATTTTTTCTTAAAAATCATGTTGCTGTACAATAGAATGTTATTATTTATTAAAAAATAAATCAAAAATCTTATTCTTTGCATCAAGACGAATCGATTGATGTATATAAAGTATATATTCTATTGAAAATTATAGAATTAATTACAATTAAAGTTGAAAAATTCACTTTTTAACTAAAATTTTTTTTGTTTATTTAGATTCATATTACTGTATAAGAAAATTTTATTCTTTCTATTAAGACGAATGAACTTTATTTTATAAATGTTAAATTGTATTAAAAATGATTTAAAAATGAAATATATTTATCGTTAATGCTTCCTTCACGAGGAAGCAAATTTTTTTTGCTGATCGTAAAGAGGAAGCAAAATGTTCATGTAATGAACATCTGGATTTACAACTTGTTTTTTAAATAATTGAATTGTTTTGCGAAATTTTATGAAAGTACTAGATATTGAAAATAGAATTTCGAATATTTTTTGAAAATAGTTGAATCATTTTAAAGAATTTGATTATAATTTTTGAGAACTGTTTTTTGATTTTCGGTATTGGCGAATTTAAAGTAATGGAAATTTTCAAAAATAACAGTTAAATAGTAGCTTTTAGTGGCTGAAATCTAAAAAAAGTACCTAAATAGTAACATAACGTAAAAAAAGTAGTAAATGGTAGGTTTTAGTATAGATGAGTGCGAAGCCTGCAATAAACTATTAAGTATTAACAAATAATTAGCAATCAATTATTAACTAATTAGCAGTAAACTACCAACAAATAATTAGCAATAAACAATTATTCCCGCAACAATAAACTTCCATAAAGTTAATAAAAAGAAGAAGAAAAAGAAAAAAACATGAGAATGTTTACATTTTATGAATTGAATTCTCGTGTAGGATTGCAATAATAAAATCATATAGTGCACGTGTAGAATTAAATGCTATCGAAAGCAAACCCTTAATGTCTGATTATGAGCGTAATCAACTTCAACTTTCCGCTTGGCGTTGGTCTCTGACACATGTATATATATAAACGCAGTGTGTGCATAATAATGTTTATATGTATATACACACACATACCTCTATATAAAGTGCAACATTGGCACGTGTGACTATATGTAAAATGTGTGTGCATATCGTACGTGCATCGTATTACGCGTTTATATAGACTCGTAGTATCAGGATTCGTCTGCACTAGAACGATATTTTTATGAATGACTCCGACCCCCACGCTTTCATGTGCGCGGGAACGTATAATATAATCTTTTATGAACTGAATGCACGAGTGCACTATATAAAGTACTTACACGCTCAATGTTTTTTTTCCTTTCTTTCTTTCTTTCATTATTAAAACTCAACTCTGCAAATTGAAAGCACTTCATTTTCTTCGCGCATACAATAAATCAAAAAACAATCTCACATATATATATACGTATATAATAAATATCATTTTCATTAAAGTGAATGCAAAATATTCGTCCTGCACTATAAGTGAGAGTGTTGAAATATTTTTATTTGTACTGGAATTGAAATAAATATTTTTATTTTATTTATCTTAATGTTTTTAAATATTCAGCAGGGTTGTCACAAAAATTTTGTTTTTCCCTGATTTTCAGACAAAATTTTCATTTTATTCCCTGACCCTAAAGAATATTCTGATTTACTCTAAAAATTATTAGATACTTAAAAAAAATGTTAGGTATTATTAATTAATTAATTAAAAACAATTCCACGTGAAACGATTCTACGGAAATTCCGTTTGGAATTCCGAAAAGAATTCCGTAAAGCATTTCCTTACGGAATTTCTGCATATATTCCGCATTGTATATTTTTGTAGAGTTTTCGATAACTTTTAAAAAATTGTTGATAAAAAAAGATCAAAAAATATAATAGTAAGGAAATAATATTAAAAAGTATTAAAAAAAACTGTTACCAACTTCAATTGGAGTTGGTAACAGTTTTTTTTATACTTTTTTTTTACTCCAATTGGAGTTGGTAACAGTTTTTTTTTTATACTTTTTAATATTATTTCCTTACTATTGTATTTTTTTAATGTTAAATTTTTTTTTTTTTATTAATTTTACACGAAAAAAATCCTTAGCTGATAAAAATCTGTTAAACTGCTACTAACACCAATTGCAGTTGGTAACAGTTTTTTTTTATACTTTTTAATATTTCCTTATTATATTTTTTAATTTTTTTAAAAATAATTTTACAAAAAAAAAATTTTTAACTGATAAAAACTGTTAAACTGTTACCAACTCCAATTGGAGTTGATAACAGTTAACCAGTTTCAAAATTCGATTATTTTTAAAAATTCATGCTATAATGGCTTTTAAAGTTCAATTATTATCTAAAATTCTAACTGCAATTCATTTTCAAATCAATTTTTATTAGAAAATTCCACGAGAATTCTCATAAAGAATTTATTTATCGAAAAATGTTTAAATTAATTAAATTCTTTCGACGAATTTTAATAAAATTTTTAAGAATAATTATATTTTTCGATTAACTCGATTAGAATTGTACTAAAAATAATTGAAATTCTGCGATACGTTTTATTATTTATGAAAATAATTGAATTTCTAATAAGAATTTTATTAATTATTAAAATAATTGAATCCCTGTGAAAAATTTTATTATTTATAAAAATAATTTATTGAATTAAAAATAATTGAATTCTTGCAAAAAATATGATTATTTTAGAAAATAATTAAAAAATTTGGAAAATAATTAGATTTTTTTCCCATTCTTTAATTAATTGTATTGCAAATAATTTAATTCCTGCGAAGAATTCTATTATTAATGCAAATATTTTAATTCATGACAAATATTTCATTAAAATTTTGAAAAGTAAGTAAATTCTTTTTTTTTTAAATAATTGAATTCTTTTTGAAAATTTTAATTAAAAATAGTAGATATTGAAAATCATTGAATTGAGAAAAGTTTTTGAAAAAAATTGAAATTTTACCAAGAATTTTATTAAAATTTTTAAAAATAATTTAATTTCGGAGAAGAATCAAAATTTCTCATCAAAATTTCAATTATCTTTATTAATAATAAAGATAATTGAAATTTTTATGAGACTTTTTTTTAAATTTTTGAACATAATTGAATTTCTACGAAGAATTTTATTACTTTTGAAAATAATTGAATTTTTGCAAAAACATTTATAAAAAAAAAAATCTGTAAATTATTGAACAACTGTGAAATTTTTATTATTTATGAAAATAATTAAAAATTAAATGTTTGCGTAGAATTTTATTAAATTTTTTTTTTAAATAATTAAATTCTTTTAAAAAATTAAAATAGTATTAAAATAGTATTAAAATAGTAGATATTGAAAATCATTGAATTCGAGAAAATAATTGAGATTTTGCCAAGAATTTTATTAAAATTTTTAAAAATAATTTAATTTCGGAGAAGAATCAAAATTTCTCATCAAAATTTCAATTATCTTTATTAATAATAAAGATAATTGAAATTTTGATGAGACTTTTTTTTTAAATTTTTGAACATAATTGAATTTCTACGAAGAATTTTATTACTTTTGAAAATAATTGAATTTTTGCAAAAACATTTATAAAAAAAAAAATCTGTAAATTATTGAACAACTGTGAAATTTTTATTATTTATGAAAATAATTAAAAACTAAATGTTTGCGTAGAATTTTATTAAATTTTTTTTTTAAATAATTAAATTCTTTTAAAAAATTAAAATAGTATTAAAATAGTATTAAAATAGTAGATATTGAAAATCATTGAATTCGAGAAAATAATTGAGATTTTGCCAAGAATTTTATTAAAATTTTTGAAAATAATTGAATTTTGGAGAAGAATTTTATTATTTATAAAGGCAATTGAAATTTTGACTAAAATTTAAAAAAATTTTTTATCATAATTGAATTTTTGTGAAGAATTTTATTACATTTGAAAAAAATTGAAAAAATTGAAAATTGAAAAAATTTCCTTTCTACATCGTTTGTGAGCAAAAAATGCTTTCGCCACCTGTTGGTCAGTTAGTGAATTACAAGAGCGCGAAATTCAAATTGCCGAAACAAAAAAATGGTCTAAAATAATTAAAATTATTAATAATAATAAAATAGTAATAAAATAATAATAAAATAGTAATAAAATAATAATAAAATAGTAATAAAATAGTAATAAAATACTAAGTTAATATTAAAAAATATTAATAAAGTTTTAAAAAATATTAGTGAAGTATTAAAAAAAATATTAGTAAAATATTAAGAACTATTAATAAAATTATTAAAAAATTTTTTCTAGCTTATAAATAAACATCTAAAGTTATTTATTAATTATTTTCTGCTATTTGAATGTAAATTATTTGATCGTTCTAGCATATATATATATACATATAATAATGTATATTTTAGAGCAGTCTGGGTCACACGATCTATCGTCATTTTCAACCTACATGATAATCGCTTCTGAGTATATATGTATACACATATATTATTAAAACACACATATAGAAAATATAATCGCGTGTGCGTTTATAATATGTGAAATGCCTAGCACTAAAAGCGCCATCGTATACACTCACCCACAATATATATCGCTTTTGTTAGTATAAGTTCCGCGAATTAGCCGGTACGATGAGATTTTCTTTCATCCTCAGCCAGACGGATCGAGTAAGGTCTGCCTCCCAAGAATCATTTGACCATTCTCGACCGTCACGGCGGTCGAGAAAGAGAAAGATAGAAAGAGAGAGAGAGAGAGAGAGAAAGACGATTAAGATCTTTTTAAACGCCAAGAACAGGAAGCGCCTTGATCTCTAGACGAAACCATGCTAGTGATTTTGTCTGGTAACCGGCGCACGAGAGAAAAATTGCGATATTATTTTATCAACTATATACATATACCTTTATAAAATTCCTTTCGCGATATCGTTTTCCATCACTCCCCCACCCCCTCTCTCTCTCTCTCCTTCCCACCTTTTGCCATAATCGATTTTCCGTCTCTCATGAGGAAAACTGTCTAGACATTTTTTTTTCTTCTTTTCGCAATATCAGGAAACATTCAAAGCCACATAATTTAACAAAAGCAAATTATATATGTATAAAAGTAACATTGAAATAAATAATTGCTGAGGAAAATTGTTTCGCACAGGTATATTGGAAATTGTTGTAAAATGCTAAACTGAAATATTGTGCAATAGTCACCTGAGTTGTTCGTATGTATATATATGTCTTTAGAATATTTTGAAAACAATGAATTGTTTATTTATTTTTGTTTAATTATTTATACTCATATTTAATGCTCAATTTTCAACTTTCGAATGAAAGATGTTTATTTACTTCTGTTTCGAACTAAAATTTTAAATATAAACAAATTTTTGAGGGATAAAATGAATTTCTCCACTTGAGAACGCCGAGATCGTCACTAGATGGCGATGAATCGGATTTTATCAACCGAACTGCCATCTAGCGGTAACCTTGGCGTTCGCAGGTGGAGAGCACAGTCTCCATATTGAATCTCAAGATGTTTGTCAATATTCGTAATTTTATAATTATTTATAATCAAATTTAGAGATGTTAGCAATTAATATAAACGATTTTCGATTTTTAATTTACTTTCCTTTTCTATATTTCCAACCACTACTCCTATTTTTTTTTACTTTTGGAATTAATTTCTTCACTAGAAAATTGTTATTTAAAATCTCGTCTTAAGAAATAGCAGTTGAAGACTTTGCACTCGATAATTCATTTTAGAAAAATAACTAATAGTAGCTTTCAAACTAAAAAAAGGAGTAAAAAAGTAGCTATCGAAAAATTAAATTTGAAGACAAAAAGAAACTCGTTTTAGAAACTTCACAAAACTGACAAAAATTCCATTCTATATTTCATTTTCCTGACCTTTTACCTAATTTTTATAAAAAATATTTACTTCTTTCTTTATCTAGCTAATAAATATTGAATTTCTGCAACGAATTTTATTGTTCATGAAAAAAATTTAAATATTTATAAAAATAAATAATTCTTGAGAAAAATTAAAAAAAAAGGTTTAAATAATTGATTTATTTCAATTAATTTTATGCAAATTTTAATTTAATTATTTGAATTCCTGAGAAATTTTTATTATTCATGAAAAGAATTGAATTCTTACGAAGATTTTTACAAAAAAAAAATTTTTAATAATTGAATTCTGTTTGGAAATTTTATGAAAATAGTAAATATTGAAAGTCATTAAATTGCGAAGTTTCTAAAAATAATTAAATTTTATAAAGAATTCTATTAAAATTTTTGAGAATAATTGAATGTCTGTTTGGCATTTTATTAAATTTTTTTGAATATAATTGAATTCCTAAAAAGCATGATTTTATTATTTATGGAAATTTATTGAATTCTTGCGGACAATTTTATTAAAACTTTTAAAAATAATTGAATTTCCAAAAAAAATTTATTACTTTTAAAAATAATTGAATTCTTGTGATGAATATTGTTATTTATGAAAATAATTGAATTTTGCAAAAAGAATTTTATTAAAATGCCTCAAAATAATTGAATTTTCTTGAATAATTTTGTTATTTATCTTTAACAATTGAATTCTTTTAAAGAATTATTTATGTAAACAATTGAATTCTTGGGAAGAATTTGTATTAAAATCGAAAAAATAATTGACTTATTTCAAAAAAAAATTAATTAAAATTTCCAAATAATTGATTTTTTTGAACAATTTTATTAAAATATGTGAAAATAATTGAATTCCTGTAAAAAATTTTAATATTTTTGTAAATAATTGAATTCTTCCAAAGAATTGTAAAAAACATTTTTTTAAATAATTAATTTTTTCGAGGAATTATGAAATTAAATTTTTAAAAATAATTACATCTTTTAAGTTTAAAAGAATTTTATTAAAATTTTCAAAAATAATTGAATTCCTGATAAGAATTTTATTATTTATAAAAATAATTGAATTATTGCGAAAAATGTTGTTATTTTTGAAAATAATTGAATTCTTCATAAGAATTTTATAAACATTGTTTTAAATAATTAATTTTTTTGAAATTTAATAAATATTATCAAAATTTTATTTTAAATAATTGAATTCTTGTGGAAAACTTTATTTGTGAAAATAATTGAATTTTTCGATTAATTAATTTAAAATAGTATTAAAAATAATTGAAATTCTTCGATGAGTTTTATTATTTATGAAAATAATTGAATTATTGCTTAGAATTTTATCAATAATTTTTTTAAAAATTGAATTTTTATGAGAAATGTTATTATTGGTGAAAGTAATTGAATTATGGATGAATTTTATCAATTTTCTTTTAAATCATTGAATTCTTTTGCGAAATTTTATGAAAATACTAGATATTGAAAATAATTGAATTTCGAATATTTTTTGAAAATAATTGAAATTTTGCCAAGAATTTTGCAAAAAATTTTTGAAAATAATTGAATTTTGGAGAAGAATTTTATTATTTATAAAGACAAGTGAAATTTTAACGGGAAATTTTTAAAAAAATTTTACCACAATTGAATTTTTACGAAGAACTTAAAGTAATGGAAATTCTCAAAAAAAAGACAGAAATAGTAGCTTTTACTGGCTGAAATCTAAAAAAAGTACCCAAATAGTAGCATAACGTAAAAAAAGTAGTAAATAGTAACAGATAAAAAAAAAGATAAAAAAAAATTTTCCCTTCTTAGGTACCTTTCATTCAAGGGTGTCACATATTTATTTTTTTTTTTTTGTAGAAGAGAGAGTTTTTAGAGCGGTAATTGAAATCTTGTCTATAGCAAATCCCTCTTTTCTGCTAGTCTCTTGTACACTGTAAAAAAATCTGCTGTAAATTTACTATGTCCGACGTTGGAAAGTTTGGTCACTATGTCCGACGTGGTATTTTTACACGCCGACTGTAATCTACATAACCTGCAAATATTTTTTGAAATAATATTTTCAGTCGTAACTTTTTGTATTTATGAAATATAGCCCAAAACTTTTTGTAATATTATTATTTACTTATAAATTAGCATATACTTTCTATAAATGTACATTATATACACTTTTTTAGAGTTATTTATAAAAACTTGAAAATTTTTTGAAAATCTTAAAGGAATAAGAAAATTACATTCGCCATGTAATTGTACAGATCGTGCGACGTAATATTACGTCAAAGTGTAGAAATACACGCAATGTAAAAATACCACGTCGGACATAGTGATCAAATTTTCCTACGTCGGACGTAGTAAATTTACACAAAACTATTAAATTACATAGTCGTATAATGTAAAATTATTAAAAATAGTAAAACTACTTTTGGAACGAAATAAATTTACTACGTACAACCTATAATTTTGATGTGTGAAATTACAAGTTTCGTGTTATTTTACACCAGATTTTTTTACAGTGTATACACAACAATAAAAATAAATATTCAAAAATGAAAATAAAATTCTATATAATGTTTACTGGCGGTAAATTGCCACTGGGATAACTTCACTACTTATTCTAAGAAACTATATAAAGAAGCAAATAATAGCTGGTATAAACGCGTAACAGAATTCAACTCAAGTGCATTCTTACATTGTAAACCGGTTAAAGAATTCTAAATACAACTTTAAACATAGTTTCTTCAATTTACTATTTCTATAATTAAGCCGCAATCAATATTAGTTCAATATTTCGTAGAAAAATAATCGAAGTACCAAAATTTCCCAAATTAGTTAATTACTAGGATCAAAGTGATTTTTTTTATGCAATATTAGGTAAAAAGGAGATTAAATAAAAAGGATAAGGAAATAAAAGGATTTTAATTTTTTTAAAAGGGGATTCAAATTAAAAAAAGATTCTAAATTTTTAAAAAATGGACTCAGACTAAAAGAAGGAAATTTAAAATTGAAAAAGAGAATTCAAATTAAAAAAAAGCTATTTACATTTTTTTAAAAAGGAATTAAAATATATTAATTAAAAATGGATTTTAATTAAAATATGCTAGGAATTAAAATATGATACGCTATATGAATTAAAATATAAGATATATTTTAGGTAAAAAAAAATTTCGTGATAATGTCGTGTCTAGTGTGTTTTTTTTGCACGTGGTTCCTTTTTTTTGTGCCACACTTCAAAGTACACCACTGGCGTGGGTGGAAATTACGCAGGCATTTATTTAAACTCGACCCATTTCCTTCGTCGCGCGACGACGCTCGTCTGGACGCCCGCAAATCGCTTCCGCGAACATGCGAATTTATTGCCGAACGGCTGAGCATCCTGGTCGATTCATGAGTCTCATATGATAACTAGTACAAACATGTCTCATAAATTCAAACACTCAAATAATTGTGTCTCTATATGTTTACCCAAAGAATAAAAAAAAAAAAACTATAGACAACACATAGTGTATATATGTGCAAAAAACGAATTTCACTCATAAATAAACTATTAATAGTGTAAATAAAAATAGAATAGAAGAAAATAATATGTATGGGATTTTAACAAGAAATTTTTTTTTTATATTGGAGAAAATAAAATTTTTTAGTAATGAACATTGAAAAATTTTGAATGATGAAATTATGACCGATTTGTTCTTGAAATTAATTTAACTAATTAACCGAATTTACAATCAACTGAATATTTATTGAACCTTAGTTTTACTTAAACGAATATTTATTCAACTAAATTTATATTGAAAAAAAATATTTATTAAACCGAATTTTAATTAAAGGAATATTTATTCCACGGATTTTCTATGGAACCGAATATTTATTCAACCAAATTTTCATTTAATCGAATATTTCTTCAACCGAATTTTCAATTAATGGAAAATTTATTTAACAGATTTTTTATTGAACCAAAAATTTATGTGACGTAATTTCTAAAATCACCGAATTTTCATTTGATCGAATATTTATTGAACAGAATAATTTAACCGAATATTCAACCGAATTTCTGAATAACCGAATATTTACTGAACCGAATTTTAATTAACGGAAAATTTATTCAACATATTTTTATTGAACAGAAAATTTATTTAATTAATCTTCTACTGAACCGAATATTTATTTAACCGAATTTCTATTGAACCGAATATTTATTAAACCGATTTTTCAATTAACTGAATATTTATTCGACTGATTTTTTAATCAACCGAATATTTATTCAAGCAAATTTCTAAAACAACCGAATAATTATTCAACCATATTTTTAATAATCCGAATATTTATTCAACCGAATTTCTGATTAACTGAATTTTTAATTAACAGAAAATTTATTCAATAGTTTTTTTATTGAACAGAAAATTTATTTAACCAAATTTCTAAAATAACTGAATTTTTATTTAATCGAATATTTATTCAACAGAATAATTTAACCGAATATTTATTCAACCGAATTTCTAAATAACCGAATATTTACTAAACCGAATTTCAATTAACGGAAAATTTATTCAATAGATTTTTTATTGAACAGAAAATTGATTTAATCAAATTTGTACTAAACCGAATATTTATTCAACCGAATTTCTAACTAACCGAAAATTTATATCTTTACGTTCACAGTTTTTCTGCAGATATCAAATTGAGATAAAAAAGGAATCAAAAGTGTTGCGAAGCAACATTTTTGATTCGTTTAAAAATTAATCAGAATGATTACTAGTAAATTTTCTCTATTGAATAATTTTTTTTCACATTGACACTTTCCACTGTTGAAAATCTTCCTCCTCATGGCATGGATTTAATAAAAAGAAAAATTGTCTAAACTACTCCATTGTTTAGGGATTTGCATATTGGATATCGTAATGCAAGAATAAAAAAAAAAGGAAGAGGAAAAAAAAGTGAAGCGATGAGAGGAGAAAATTCATAAGGTAAAGTAGAATGGATCGACATATTAAGGAAATGTTTCGAGAAAGCGAATGAGATACGGTTTATAAATAGGGAGGTGGATTAAATAAAATATGGCTTAGATAATGACTAAATAAAAGCTGCTTAAGTTATGAAGTTGAAACAATAGGTTACTCGCTGTTCCACATTATTCACTTCTTTATCATTTGAGCAAAAAAAAAAAAAAATCCCATTCGATCCAGCACTTCAAACACACTTTAGTTGTGGGTTGAATTTATTCAATATCGAAGCTAAGGATTCTTTTATGTCAAAACAAAAAAATAAAATGTACAAGTTCTATTTACTTGTGAAATTCTCCTCATGTGTTTTCATTTCATTTTATACAATCATTAAAATTGCCATTTTTCAATTTTTATTGTTGCAAGCTTTTCAATTTTTAATTTCAATTTTAATTATTGTAATTGCAATTATTTAATTTTTATTTCAATTATTGGAATATTTTAATTTTAATTTTAATTTCAATTATTGCAATTTTTTTAATTTGAATTCCAATTTTAATTATTGCAATTGCAATTATTTAATTTTAATTTTCAGTTTCAACAAAAATTCTATTAAATAATGAAAAAATTCTCTCGATAAAAATTCAGACAAATAAAAATTTTATAAAAAAAATTCTGTCCCTAAAAAATAAAAGATTAATTAAAGAATAGTTCTGTGTAATAATATTTTACTGAACTAAAAAAATTTGATATTTTAATTTTTAATAATAAAAAAGAAATACTATTAAAAAATAAAAAAAAAATTTGGTTGGATAATTTTCAATACAAAAAATTAGTCAAGTTATTCCGAAAATAGAAGTTAAATTAAAGAACAGTTCATTAAAATCAAATTTCAATAAATTAGACAGAATTTTATTTAAATAAAAATTCTATTATCTAAACAATAAATAAAAATTCGTTTCAAAATACAGTACAAAAGAGATCTACACAGAACAGTTCTTTATATTTTTTTAAATAAATAAAAATAAGTGAAAATCATTAAATAAAAACGTGTAAAATGGAAAAAGTCCACTAAAATTCAAATTTTAATAAACTTAATGAAAATTTAAAAGAAATTAAAATTCTGTAAAATAAAAAATAAAAAAATATTTGACTAGATTAAAGAAAAAAAGAATGAATAAAAATTTTATAGAACAAATTCTGTTAAGTTACTCCAAAAAGTAGAAGTTTAAAGAACAGTTCGTTAAAATAAAATTTCAACGAACTAGACAAAATTTTATTTCAACGATTAATTAAAACAATCTGTGCAATAAAAAATGTTAATAATATAAAAATTATTTCATGAAAAAAGTAGAATTTTTATTAAAAATTTAAAGATGTAAAATGTTCAGTAAAATTTAAATCTTAATAAACTCGAGAATCTATTTTGTGAAAAATAAATAGAAACTAAAATTATGTTAAACAAAAAGTAAATAAAAGATTTAATAAAATTATATATAGTAAAGAAAAGAAAACTACACAGAACAGTTCTGTTTTTTTTTATATTATACAAAGAAGTAAAAATTATTAAATAAAAAAGTATAAAATGTAAAAATTTCAATAAAATTCAAATTTTAATAAACTAGAGAATCAACTTTATTGGAATTTAATAGAAATGAAAATTCTATTAAATAAAAAATGAATATAAATTCGATTAAAATTTGAAGCAAAAAAGAACTAAAGAACAGTTCTGTATTTTTGAAAAGCATACAAAGATGAAGAAATTATTGAATAAAAAAGTTCAATATGTATAAATTTCAGTAAAATTCAAATTTTAATAAACTACACAATCGACTATATTAAAATTCAATAAAAATGAAAATTTTATCAAATAAACATTAGGAAACAATCGATTGAAATTACAGTTCTAATGAAAACTACATACAACAGTTCTGTAATTTTTATAAATTATGTAAACATGTAAAAATTATTAAATAAAAAATGTTAAAAATTAAAATTTTACTCTCTATGGAAGTCTAATCGAAACAAAATGTTCTGTAATTTTTTTTAATTATACAAATACGAAGAATTTATTAAATAAAAAAAGTAAAAAGTTCAGTAAAATTAAAATTTTACTCTCTATGTAAGTTCAATGAAAACAAAAAATCCCGTTAAATAAAAAATGAATGAAAAATCTATTAAAATTGCAGTAAAAAAACTACAGAACAGTTTTGTGATCTTTAAAAAAAAATTATACAAATTCGTAGAAATTATTAAATAAAAAAAGTAAAAAGTGTAAAAAGTGCAGTAAAACTTAAAGTCTAATAAACTAGAGAATCGACTCTATTGAAGTTCCATAGAAATTAAAATTCTGTTGAGTAAAAAATGAATAAAAATATTCGGTTAAAATTGCATTAATAAGAGAATTACAGAACAGTTCTGTATTCTTTCCATTGAACTAGTATTAAAATACGTTCTTAAAAAAATAAACAATATATAAAGTAAATTACAGAGAAATAATAATGCTCCTAATCTGAAAATGATCGACTCTTAAGTTTAAATATCGATTCAGTTCGCGTATAGAATCGATATAAAGTTGAAGCGAGTGGGCTCGTCGGCGGTGGGCCGTAATAACGGGAAAAGTAAATCGGATCGCCTCTCACTCTTGACCGAAGCGGATAAAGCGGAAAAATTCAAATTCCAGCTGGCTGTTCGCCATACTCAACACGACGGTTAAGCACCGATCCAAGCATATTTACTCACTCGGGAGGCAAATGAGAGCAGTTACTTAACGCATTTCTGAGAAAGTTTGCAACACCGTCGTCATATGCACACTAAATTCACCTATATTATCCACAACACATTTCCAAAAAGAAAAAAAAAAAGAAAAGAAAAAACCGCAACATGAAATTACTCCCGCAACAAGAAATTAACATTCCTCTTTGTAAATATCTTCCCCCTTTTTCTTTGATCCGTTAATTAATTTTCGCAGCCAAAAGGAAAAGAGAAAAATTCAGTACAGAAAATATTTTCATTTAGAAAGAAAGTTACCGAGTCAAATTTTCTTGTTTACGAAATAATAAAAGCCTTAGGCAAAAATTTCGTAAGAAAATGTCTGTCTGTGTGTGTGTGTCTATCTATCGATAATAAAATGTTTGCAAACAGCCTTGGCGATATAGTCGAAATCCGTTAGACGTCAAGGACGTTCTGGAAATTTAAAACTACTATACATACCATTACAAATATAGTCTTGGTATTTATTCGCCAAAGCTAATTGTATAGTTTGAGAAGACAAAAAAAAGTCTCTACAATAAAAAAAAAATAAAAAAAAAACTCGTTTGTTCCACAATTAACATCACACAGTTTTTCCCCTTCTCCATAAACAAGAAGTAACTCAATTTCCTTAAAGCGAATAAACATTCACTTTCATGTTTCTTGAATTATTAATGTCTCAAACAAGTTCCTTGTTTACATAAATCATTTTGTACACATGGAGTACTGTATCAAATTGGCAAAAGAGGAAAAAAAAGAGAAGTGGCGGGGGAAAAGAATAAAATTTCGATAATTTGTCATCATACCTGATCACAACGTAGCCACAAGATTATTAAATCCTTGTAACGAAGTGGACCGCCAACACCACAACCGCCTCCAGTTCTTTGCAATTTCAGTAATTCCGAATGCTGTCTTCCGAATTTTTCGTAAATTTCCAGTGATCTGAAAACAAACGGAAAAAATATTTTTAATTTTACAGTCTTAGCACTATAATTAATTTTCAAAAGTAGTAAAAAAAAAGCTGAAGCGTCGACTTAATTTTGGAAATTAAATATTTTTTGATCAACAACATCAAGTTTTGAAAAAATATAAAATGTGTACTTATGGTGCTAGTTATTGCTTCTTCAAAAATATTTATCAAAATTAAGTAGGTGCACTAAACAAATTTATTTGATTCAAATAACTGACTGCTTGTCTGTTATCAATTAAATATTTACTTAAATCAAATAATTTTTATTTAAGTTAATTAAATGGTATTCAAACCAATAATTTCAGTATTTGAAGCAAATATGAACTGAACCATTTACTTATTTTATTATTATTATTATTATTATTATTATTATTATTATTATTATTATTATTATTATATACCATTTATTTATTTAAATATTTACTTGAATCAAGTAATTTTTATTTAAGTTAATTAACTTACCTAAATAAAAATTATTTAAAAAATTGGTATGTGAACCAATAATTTCAGTATTTAAAGCAAATATGAACTGAACTATTTAATTTACTCAAATAAAAATTATTTGATTCACGTAAATATTTAATTAATAATAGTCAAGTAATCGGTTATTTGATTCCAATAAATGTTATTTTTATTAACAATATTCACTTTGTTTCTTATTCTAGTAATAACTTCAATCCTAAATTTTTCAAAAATTCAAATATTTTTTCAATTTTTCTTTAGAATTCTTCAAAAAGAAAGAAAAAAAGTTTTTCCAACTGATACAGATTTTTAAAAAAAAAGAATTAATTGACAATTAAATAATAAAAAAACTTTAGTATTAATAGTATTTTCTAGAAAAAGCAAAAATATTAATTCTCAAAAAAAAAATTGACAATCAAAAAATTTATTTCTTTATACAATTTACATTAAATATAATCCAAATTTTTTGTTATATCGTTTCTTAAAATTTTTTTAAAATGATTCGATAGATAATTTTTAAATAAAAAAAATAAAATTCTTTAAAATATCAAATATATTTCAATTTCAAAAGACTAATTTTTTATTTATAATTTCTAAATTAAATTTTTAAATATTTAAAAATATTTTTAAATATTTTTTTAATATTTTTTAAAAATTGAATAATTTTTGTTAAATAAACATTTAACTATTAATTTAATTAACATTAATTTAATTAACATTTCTTATTTACTTTTCCCCAGGAATTAAAATTTTTAATAACTTCAGTATTTGAACTTTTTAAAATTGAATTATTCCTGAAAATTACAAATGCAATTCTTTCAAAATGCAATTATACTTTTTCCGAATTTTTAAATAAAATGATTCATAACTTTAAGAATTTTTTTAGGAAAATAAAAACTTATAACTATTTAAGATAAATATTTAAATATTATTACAAAGATTTTAATTTAAAAATATTTTGAAAATTAATTGATTTCTAAAAATTTATACTGTAACGCTTTTAATATTCAATTATTAACTAAAATATTAGCTGAAATTTAGTTTTAAATTAAATAAAAATATAAATAATTGATAGAATAATTGATTATTTCTGAAAAATTGAATTCACATGAAGAATATTACAAAAAAATTTTGAAAATAATTTATTTCATTTGAAGAATTTTAGTTTAATTCTTGAAAACATTTATATTTTTCGAAGAATTCATTGTAAATTATTTTAAAAATAATTGAATTCTTGCAAAGAATTTTATTACAATTTTTGAAAATAATTGAAATCCTGCATCGAATTTTATTTAAATTCTTGAAAAATAATTAAATTCCTGGAAAAATGAAAGAAATTGAATTTTTGAAAATAACTAAATTTTTTTTTAAACATTTTTTATTAAAATTTTGGAAAATAATTGAATTTTTTCAAAAATTTTAATTCATTGTATTGAAAATAATTGAAAACCTGAGAAGAATCCAATTATTTGTGTAAATAATTGAATTCTTGACAAAAATATTATTAAAATTTTAAAAAATAATATTTAATTGAATTCTTGTAAAGAATGTTAATAATTTTTTTTAAATAATTGCATTTTGGTTAAATAGAAACTTATATAAACAGAAATTTGTCTGAAAGAAAAATCCTTGATAAATATAAAATCAATTAAATAAAAATTTGGCTAAATAGAAATTTGGTTTACAATAGAATTTCGATTAAATGAAAATTTACTGTTTGGAAATTTATGCGAATAAGACGGTTAAATGAAAATTTGTCTGAATGGCTATTCGGTTAAATAGAAATGAGCTAAAATTAAAATTCAATTGAATAGAATCTCAGTTAAATTTTAAATACAAATGTGTCTTGATAAAAATTTCGGTTAAATAGAAATTTGGTGAAATAGAATTTCGGTGAAATAGAATTTCGGTTAAATAAAAATTGAGATAAATAAAAAAATGGCTGAATAAAGATTTTGGTTAAATAAAAATTGATAAATAGAAATTTGCCTGAATAGAAATTCTGTTGAATATGGAAATTTACCTGAATGGGAATTCAGTTGAAGAAAAATTCAATAAAAATTTATTTTACTAAATGTTTTCTCAAACAATACAAAAATATTCAAAAGAAAAAATTCGAATAATAATTTTCCTCAACTTTCTTCGAAATATTTAAAAGAAAAAAAAATTTTTTTTGTAATACGAATTTACATGCGGAAATGATATCAGGAAATTCTCATCTTTTCTCCTGCATGTGTGGGAGTGGTGAAGTCATAAAATTTCATTACTCGCTTCAAATAATTTCAGATCGTCCAATTTCATTTTGAATCATCAGTCTAAACTTGAACCTGGTATTCTATTTTAGATAAATGTATAGATAGAATTTAGATGCTTTCCGTGTATGTTTTTTGGCGTTTTTCTTTTTCTTCATTCGTTCTTTTTTTTCTCAGTCTAGACGAAAGGGATATTTTAGGTTTAGGAGAATATCGTTCTAGTAAAATCTGGTCCTAATAAAATACAGTGGACAGTATAGGTGATAAATATTGTTGCGGTTAAATTGTCATTTTTAAAAGTAAAAACTGTAATTTTAGTTTAAAAACTGTAATTTCAGCTTAAAAAAATTTTCTTTTAAATACTAATCTAGTTTTCCTTTTATTTTTCCTCAATTTTGTTATTTTTCCTCATCATTCTTGCTATCTGTAAATTGACATGGAGAAAAATAAAACTAGTATACAGAGGGAATATTTTTTTAATTGCAGTTTTACTGTATTTATGTAATGAATACTTTTTTTTATTAAAATTCAGCCTTCGCACTCGCCTACTAAAATCTACTATTTATACTATTTGCACTATTTTTACAATTTGTTACTATTAGCATGGTTGCCACAAAATGATAAATATAAAATTCCAGGCCCTTTTCAGAATTTTCCAGGTCAATACTTATGAAATTCCAGTCGAAAATTAAAAAAATATCTGGTCCAATTACACATCTTCAGCTCTAAAAATTATTTTAAACTTCCAAATACCAAAAAACTTAATAAGAATTACAAACCAAAAATTTTTCATCAATCACAGCCGATAATCAGCAGAAGATGAAAAATTATTTTTTGAGCGAACTTTATCCTTTGTTTACTAACAATTGTTAGTACAAAAATTGTATCCTGGTCCCAAACTATTGCTAAAACAATTCCAATAATTACCTAGGTGATCAATAATTTTTGAGAATAGTTTTTTGATTTCTAGTATTAGCGAATTTAAAGTAGTGGACATTCTCAAAAAATAACAGAAATAGTAGCTTTTAGTGGGTGAAATCTAAAAATTGTATCCAAATAGTAGCATAACGTAAAAAAAGTAGTAAATAGTAGGTTTTAGTAGATGAGTGCGAAGCCTGCAAATATTTTCGATGCTCCAACGAAGCAAAATTGAAAAAGGAAAAATTAATTACACTTCGGGAGGAAAATAATTTTCCCTCCACAAATGGATTAAAGGAACATGATACGTGGGCGTACCAATGATTGTCTAGTAGACGCGACTTGCTTCCGTAGACAACTATACTTAACTTCACATTGGATGTGTGACACGCAAGTCTATTTCGAATGTCAAGAAGAAAACATTAAAATTAGCGTGATGCAGTCGGGAGGTGTCTGACCGAAAGGGAACGAGGTAAATGACCTATAGAGGAAAAGAAACATCTATAATGGCCATGAAGCACAAAATAAAAGACTGGAAAAAAAAATTCATTGGCGTAAGTTAGAAAATTTTCAAAAAAAAAACAACAACAACAACAACAGCACGTGACTGATTGGCCCTGAATTTCTCATATATACGTGAGCGGTAGAATTCCTCTCAACGACATAACGGAAATCCTCTCTCGTGATGTGTCTCGTTATATGCAAAAAGCGCTCAAGGCAAACGCGCACAACTTGCACAGCATCTGTTACAAAATTGCACACACCATCGAAAATCAAGATTTCCCCCAAGGGAAAAACTGTCACACCCCTGCGATCACCTCTTTCCGCAAAAAGAACTGACGAAAATTAATGGCCTTTTATTATTTAAAAAATGAAAAAAAAGGAAGAAATCAATTCCCAGGAGTCGGATTGACTTTAAGGCAGAAAAAAAAGTCTTTTTTCGATTAAAATTAGAAATGCAGAAAAAGTTGATTATGAGGGAATGTATATCATCTGATTTAGATATCAGAAATACGGGAACTAAACGATAAATATCAACAATAAATTACAATCTCACGAATATGATTTTCCACCTTCACTCTGTCGACTATTTGTCATAAAATTTATTACAGTTTAAAGTTTTTTCTCAAAAATTTTTCCGTTTTGTGTATGAAATTACTCGTTAAACTGTTGTTAAATTCCTGTAATATGTTAAATCTTTCAATCTGATCGTAATATATATATATATAACGTAGATATTTTTTGAGAAAAAATCTTTGTAAAATTTTTGATGGTCCCAATAAAGATAAGACGCAACTCGGTAGCTTTTCTCTCTCCTGAGTTAATCTCCGAATGGCTTTTATTGCCAATTTATCAAGTGATTATATCAATAAACATGTATCAAAAGTTGTATACGAATAAATGTTCACGGAAATTATTATTAATGAAAAATGATTACTTGTTGGGTAAGAATAATATTTAGAGATTATTATCACAAAATTGCGTAAGAAACAACATTTTGCTTGTTCTGATTTTTTATACCAATATTTTTTCTCAAATATATCACTTTTCCAGTTAATCAATTATTCACAGTTACTGGTTAGATCAATTACCATTTGTATACAATATAAAATAAGCATCTTTTTGAAACAAATAATTTTTCTACAAATTTACCACAAAAGGTGTTTTTTGATTCCCTGACATGTCACAGCTTTCTAAAGTTTACAAAGGTGTAAAAATTTGTATAAATTGTTAAACTGCAATATTAATCTTAAAGAAGAAAAAATGGTTTCAATTCCTACGTACTTTTAGAAATTGGCACATGTATGAAATTGCACATTGTGCAATATCAACTGAAGCATAATCATTATATACATCCCGTTAGTGTCATTGATTCAAGTTTGTCGAGTCTATATAAAATCGTAGGCGTACTATATTTTTTGTATGTAGGCGCGATTTCATTGATGAAAAGGAACGAGAAAAGGTCCTATCGCTTATTCCGTGGAAGTCAATCAGACAACTTCCTTTCTGAATCTATATATATATATATAGTATATATCCCGGTAGAACATTATTTTTTTATGACGAATCCATTCTGATGCATCCCTTTACTAATTTTCTTTTCCTTCCCATCTACACAACAAGAGAATTGACGAAGCATCGCTAATTGCATATACGCTCATTAGCTTATCCTGCGCGCTCTGATTTTACCAGCACATATCACGGTCAAAGTCGGATATATATACGTGCAAACTGAGAAAAAGAAAGAAATGAAAAAACACTTATCAAATTAAGGAAGCAATACTAAAAAGTTGAGAATTTAAGAATTAACCCACTGAGGAGGAAAAATATAAAATAGGTTGTTAATTTAACAGTTTGGTTCTGTGAAATAAATTTCACTGAACTGAACTGTTGGATTTATTTCACTGAACCAAACAGTTGAACTAACCAATTTTATTTTTAAAAATAAGTGAATTCTTATATATATATATAGAATTTAGTTTTTAAAAATTGTTTAATTCTTTTGGAGAATTTTATTAAAACTATAAAAAATAATTCAATTTTGTGGAGAAATTATATTACATTTTTTGTAAATAATTGAATTTTTCGGAAATGTTTTATTATTTATGAATGTAAAATTGAATTCTTGCGAAGAATTTAATTAAAATTTTTAGAAATAATTAAATTCTTATACAGAATTTAGTTTAAAAATAATTGAATTCTTTTGAAGAATTTAATTACAAATTTTAAAAATTGATTAAATTTTGTGGAGAAATTTTAAAAAATTTCCTGATAATAATTGAATTCCTGGGGAAAAATTTATTATTTATAAAAGTAATTAAATTCTTGACAAAAAAGTTACATTAAAATTTTTCGGAAATAATTGAATTCTTTTAAAGAATGTTATTAATTTTTTTTGAATAATTGAGTTTCTGGGAAAAATTTTATTATCTACAGAAGTATTTGAATTCTTGCGAAGTATTTTATTTAATTTTTTTTTTAAATAATTAAATTCATTTGAGAAATTTTATGAAAATTAATTTCATAAAAACTAATCATCAACTAGCAACAATTCAAATTTTTGTTGAAAACACTAAAAAAATTCAGTTTTGGAAAAATTACAAATAATATTGCAGAAATTCAATTATCTTTCAAATTAAAAAAAAATTTTAATCAAAATTCCAATTATCTTTATAAATAACAAAAACAAACGAAATTTCGATTATTCGGAAATTCTTCAATTAAATAAAAAAAAACTTCAAATAATTTTTTTTTTAAATTTAATTAAACTTTTTCAAAAAAAAAAATTAGATCTATACAGAGTATGAAAAATTCAGATTTTCAAATATTTTAATTTGAAACCTTTTCAAAATTCAATTATTTCGAAAAAATTACAATTGTTTGTAACTTTTTAATATTTAATTATTTTCATTAAAATTTTTAACTAAAATTCTTCTCTAAATATGAATTGTTTTTAATAATTAATGAAATATATTTCTACACTGAAAAAAAAATTTAATTGATTCAAATAACCGATTTGACTATTATCAATTCAATATTTATTTGAAGCAAATATGAATTGAACCATTTAATTGACTAATAAATATTATTATTTTCAAAATTAAATATTTAATTGATAATAGTCAATTAATCGCTTATTTGAATTAAATAAATTTTTTTCAGTGTAAAAAATTGCAAAATTTCAAAAGAATTAGAATTAAAATGTTTTAAAATAATTAATTCGACAGAATTGTAAATTAAAAGTAAAAAAATTCAGATTTTCAAAGATTTTAATTTGAATCCTTTTCAAAATTCAATTATTTCTAAAAATTCGAATTAGTTGTAACTTCTCGAAAATTCAATTATTTTTTCAGAGTTATAAACGAAAATCCTTCTCTAAATAAAATATTTTAATAATTAATTTAACGTATATTTAAAAATTAAAAGCTAATTTCAAAAGAATTCGAATATTATTAAAATGAATTAAATTTCAGAAAAATAAGTTTTTTAAAATTTCTAATAAAATTTATTAAAAAATAAAATTTTCTAAAATTTCAAATTGAAAACCCTTTAAAATTCAATTATTTCTAAAAATTTACGCTATAATGCTTTTAATATTCAATTATTATCTAAAATATAAACTACATTTCATTTTTAAATCAATTTTTATTAGAAAATTATACGAGAATTCAATTATTTAAATATAAAAATTTATGGAATTGAATTTCTATGAAATTTTTATAATTTATGAAAATAATTGAAATTTTGTCCAAAAATTTTATTAAAATTTTTAAAAGTAATTCAATTTCAGAGAAAAATTATATTATTTATAAATATACACGGAGAGAGAATATATATTAAATTTTGTAAAAGTATTTTCAAATTGGGGAAAAAGTGCTTTCAAAGCGAAATTTTGATATAAAAAGTACTAAACTTTAAAAAAACTTATGTGAAATTTAGTATAATTATATCAAATATCAAGAATATTAATTAAATTCTAATATAACTTTAATAAATTTCACAAAAATTTTTTTAAAGTTTAGTATTTTCTATATCAAAATTTCGCTTTGTTGCACTTTTTCCCCAATTTGTAAAATACTTTTACAAAATTTAATATATATTCTCTCTCCGTGTAATCGAATTTTTGAAGAGAATTTTCTTAAAATTTTTGAACATAATTGAATTTTTGCGAAGATTTATTTGGGAAAATAATTGAATTTTTCGATTATTTTATTTAAAATAGTATTAAAAATAATTGAAATTCTGCGATGAGTTTTATTATTTATGAAAATAATTGAATTCCTAAAAAGAATTTTATTATTTACGAAAATTATTGAATCCCTGTAAAAAAATGTTATTATTTATGAAAATAATTAAATAAATGCGAAGAAATATATAAAAAAAATTGTAAATAATTGAATTCTTTCGACGAATTTTAATAAAATTTTTAAGAACTTCATTGAATTTAAGAAAAATTTGAAAATACTTGAATTTCGGTGAATAATTTTATTATTTTTAAAGAAAATTGAAATTTTGACGAATATTTTTTTTAAATATTTGAAAATAATTGAATTTCTGCGAAGAATTTTATTAATTTTGAAAATAATTTAATTCTTGTAACGAATTTTAATGAAATTTTGAAAATTATTAAATTCCAAGGAAATGATTTATTATCTATGAAAGTAATTGAATTCTTACGAATAAGAATTTAATTAAAATTAAAAATTTTTAAAAATAAGTGAATTCTTATAAAGAATTTAGTTTTTAAAAATTGTTTAATTCTTTTGAAGAATTTTATTACAACTATAAAAAATAATTCAATTTTGTAGAGAAATTATATTAAATTTTTTGAAAATAATTGAATTTTTCGGAAATGTTTTATTATTTATGAATGTAATTGAATTCTTAACAAAAAAGTTACATTAAAATTTTTCGGAAATAAATAGAATTCTTTTAAAGAATGTTATTAATTTTTTTGAATAATTTAGATTCTGTGAAAAATTTTATTATCTATAGAAGTAATTGAATTCTTGCGAAGTATTTTATTTATTTATTTTTTTAAATAATTGGATTCATTTGAGAAAATTTATGAAAATAGTAGATATGGAAAATAATTGAAAATCAGCCAAGAATTTCATTATTTATGAAAATAATTGAATTCTTTAAAAAAAATTTTCTTCAAGAATTAAATTATTTCAAATAAAGAACCGTATTGACACGAAATTCAAAAGTCTGAACTTTCAAATGAACAAAACTTGTATATTTCGTTTTTAAATTAAAATTTTCTCTATTTCTAATTAAAATTAATGTATTAATATTACTTATTAAAATTTATATTAATAATCCAATAATAATAAAATAAGTATTAAATAATAAATAGTAATTAGCAATAATTATAGAAATTGGATCACTAAAAAACAAAAAAAGCTTTCGGCAATTGACTAAAGAACGAAGAAAATTACTCTCTACTTTCCATCATACACACATTTAAATGCTTTACATAGAGTAATATACAATTTTTATTTCTATGAAATATAATCCGCGCACATGAACAATGTTTCGTTTAACGGGCAAACACATCTGTCTAGATTTATTGCCAAACAATTTTCTAAAACCAACTCTATATGAAAACTAGTCCAAAAATAAATCTAGATAGGTAATAAAATGCCTTGTGAACATGGATCGAAATAGACTTAAATCATCAGTATGTCTTATTGTATAATCCAACATCACGATCAACATTTTATACATTTTACACATATACATACATACATCTCCCGGATTATGTTTATTCAGAATATTTATTATTAAAAAAAAAAAATTCAGAATTATTTATTGGGGGACATTTTCAAGATCTAAACATTATTTATAATACATAAAACTAGCCTAACTTCGTAACGTCTATAATTAAATGAAAGAAAACGATTTAAAGAGAAAGAAATATTTTTCAGGCCAAAAGAAATTAGAATTTTTCTTTCTGTTTGTAATTTTTTTTTACCGAAATATAGTTGATCAATTTGTAGTTCGAAAACCTTTCAGTTTATGCACTTAAAGAAAAAGATTAAAGAAAAAAAAATAATTTTCATGTCAAAAGGAATTAAAATTTTTGCTTCTGTTTGTAAATTTTGTTTTACCTCAAATCATGAAAATTTTGTTCATAACTTTGTTTGTACTTAATAGAAAAGATAAAGGAATTAATAAAAAAAAAATATTTTTCAGCCCATATAAGAAGAGGATTGGAAAAAAATTTGAAAAAATTCGAGAGTACTAATAAAATTACATATAAGTATGTGAATAGAAATATTACGTGTTGATTAGTTGGCATTATAATTAACCGAGATCTCGTTAATCAAATTGCCGCATAGGTCAGCAAGTTCAGCAGAGACACTTTAGAAGACGACTATATAGAATTTGATAAAAAAAAGAGACGCTGATATGAATAATTAAGTTAAAGGGGTATCACTATTATAATATGGCAAAAATTGCGACACTCATTGCTTACATGCAATTGGCACATGGTCCAAACTTTGTTATCGCATTAGGTCCTTAAACCCTCTTATCCCTCACTTTGACCCATATCGACGATAGTATTCTATGGACTTTACAAAATAACAATAATTCCTTTAACAATAATTATTTTTTGTACATTGTAATTATTATTTATAATAATAATTATTTCAGAAATATTAATTATTGATTTTACAATAAAATTTTTTTACTTTATTATCATTACTAGCAAAATGTTATGCGCGCGAAACGTTATATTCAATTTATTATTATTATGCAAATTACAAAATTTTTTATTTCCAACTATTAATTTTTGAATAATGTCAGATTCAAAATTTAAAAAAAATTCAATTATTAAATAATTTACTAATTACACAGGCACACAAAAAAAAAAGTGTCGTGGCCGAGACACTACAGTAGTATATTCCCATGTATTTTTGGCCGCTGAATCCGAATCTGAAGTCCGAATGCTCAAATTGGTTCTTTTTTTTGAGTTATACTCAAAAAACGACTCAAAACACGAATTTGAACCAAAAAAATTAAAAATTTTTTTTGTGAGACATGACAATAGCATATTTCCATGTATTTTTTCCCGCTAAATACGAATTCGAAGTCAGAATTGACAGATGTGCTCAAAATTTTGAGCTAAACTCAAAAAACGACTCAAAAAACCGAATTAAAATGACGAAAATGAAAAATTTTTTCTGTGACACTGCAAAAGTATAGTCCTATGTATTTTTTCATGCTGAATCCGAATTCGAAGTCAAAATTGACAGATTTTCTCAAAATTTTGAGATAAACTCAAAAAACCACTCAAAAAAAGACTCAAAAATCCGAATTAAGATGAAAAAATTTTTTATGACACTACACTACTATATTCCCACGTACTTTTTCCCGCTGAATCCGAATTCGCAGTCAGAATTGACAGATTTGTTCAAAATTTTGAGATAAGCTCAAAGAACTGATAAAAAAAGCGATTTAAAATAAAGAAATGGCAATTTTTTGCTATGACACTACATTACAGTATTTCCATATATTTTTACACTCTATACTCTATACTCTATACTCTATACTCTATACTTTGGAATCACAGTGAAAAAATACATGGGAATACACTAGTGTAGTGTCATAGCAAAAAATTTCCTTTATTCATATTAAATTACATTTTTATCAGTTTTTTGAGTATATCTCAAAATTTTGAGCAAATCAGTCATAAATCTGTCAATTCTGACTTTAAATGCGAGATCCGATATGGAAATACTGTAATGTAGTGTCATAGCAAAAAATTTCCATTTCTTTATTTTAAATCGCTTTTTTTATCAGTTCTTTGAGCTTATCTCAAAATTTTGAGCAAATCTGTCAATTCTGACTGAGCATTCGGATTCAGCGGGAAAAAGTATATGGGAATATAGTAGTGTAGTGTCATAAAAAATTTTTTTCATCTTAATTCGGTTTTTTGAGTGGTTTTTTGAGTTTATCTCAAAATTTTGAGAAAATCTGTCAATTTTGACTTCGAATTCGGATTCAGCATGAAAAAATACATAGGACTATACTTTTGCAGTGTCACAGAAAAAATTTTTCATTTTCGTCATTTTAATTCGGTTTTTTGAGTCGTTTTTTGAGTTTAGCTCAAAATTTTGAGCACATCTGTCAATTCTGACTTCGAATCCGGATTCAGCGGGAAAAAATACATGGAAATATGCTATTGTCATGTCACAAAAAAAATTTTTAATTTTTTTGGTTCAAATTCGTGTTTTGAGTCGTTTTTTGAGTATAACTCAAAAAAAAGAACCAATTTGAGCATTCGGACTTCAGATTCGGATTCAGCGGCCAAAAATACATGGGAATATACTACTGTAGTGTCTCGGCCACGACACTTTTTTTTTTGTGTGCCTGTGTTATTTATTCTTGTTTATTAAATTATAAAATTTTAAAAAAAATTCTTCGCAAGAATTCAATATTATCTTCATATATAAATAATAACATTCTTCGTAAGAATTCAATTATTTTTAGAAATATAGTAAAATTTTTTGCAAAAATTCAATTATTATAAAGCAAAATTTTAATAAAATTTCTTTCACTACCCGTATGAATGATATAAATAAATGAATAAAATTTTACGAACGAATTCAATTTTTCTCTTAATTCGTTATAAAATATATCGAAAAAATTCAATTATTTTTTTTAAATTTTAATAAATCCTTCGAAACAATTCAATTTATTTATAAATAAATATTTATTATTTATTTATAATTAGTAAAATTGTTTGCAAAAATTCAATTATTTTTTAAACAATTTTAATAACATTTTAGGAAAGAATTCAATTTAAAAAAAAATTTTAATAATATTTTTCGAAAGAATTTAATTATTTTCTAAAATTTTAATAAATCCTTTGAAACAATTCATTTATATTTATAAATATTACATTTTTTTGCAAAAATTCATTTATATTTAAAACGATTTTACGAAAGAATTCAATTTCTTTTAATTCGTTATAAAAAATTACAACAAAATTAAATTATTTTCTAAAATTTTAATAAATTTTTCGAAACAATTCATTTATATTTATAAATAATAAAATTTTTTCTAAAAAATTAATTATTTTTAATACAATTTTAATAAAATTTCAGGAAAGAATTCAATTTTCAAAAAAATTTTAATAATATTTTTCAAAAAAATTCAATTATTTTCTTAAATTTTAATAAATCTTTTGAAAAAATTTATTTATATTTATAAATATTATTTATAAACAAATATTTACTATTTATTTATAAATAGTAAAATTATTTGCAAAAATTCAATTATTTTTAATACAATTTTAATAAAATTTCTGGAAAGAATTCAATTTTTTTTTTAAATTTTTATAATATTTTTCGAAAAAATTAAATTATTTTCTAAAATTTTGATAAATCCTCCAAAACAATTCATTTATATTTATAAATAATCAAATGTTTCCAAAAATTCAATTATATTCAAAACAATTTTACAAAAGAATTCAATTTTTTTTAATTCGTAATAAAAATTGACAATAGAATTAAATTATTTTCTAAAGTTTTAATAAATTTTACCAAAAAAATTCAATTATATTTATAGATAGTAAAATTCTTTGCAAAAATTGAAATTATTATTCATTTTTAATACAATTTTAATAACATTTTAAGAAAGAATTCGATTCTTTTTTAATTCGTTATAAAATTTTTCAAAAGAATTCAAATTTTTTCTAAAATTGTCAAAGAATATCAATAATTAAATGTCCAAATTTAATTATTAACAAACACGATCATTTTAAAAAATTTTAAAGAAATTGTTCATAAAATTCAATTATTTTCAAAATTTTAAATCAAAATTATGAAAAAAACTACATTATTTTCAAAAAAAAAAATTCAATTATTTTTCTAAATAATAAAATTCTTTAGAGGAATTCTATTATTATGAAATTTTTTAATAAAATTCTTTGCAACAATTCGATGATATTCAATATATATTAATTTTAAAATTGAAAATATTTAAAAAGATAAATCATTAAAAATGTTAAGAAACAAAAAAGCAAACAGAAACTAACTTCAAACTGCGAACATATTACCCGGAATACGATTATTAATATAAATTATTGTTATTATTATTATTAAAATTATTTTGTAAAAAAAATTAATTCTTAACTAAGTAAACGTTTAATTATAATTATTTTTATATTTTTAAAATTTGATCAAATTCTATAAATAAAAAACTAAAATAAAATCTACCATATTCTTAACTTTTCCAAATAATTTTTTAACGTTCAAATAAACGAAATTTTTACTGTTTAAATAATTTCAAAAATAATTGACCTAAAAAATGAAAAATCTAATAAATTCAACATTTAGTTTGGTGAAGATTAATTTTTTTAAATCACTGAAAAATCATCTTGAAAGAAGATGGTAAATATACTTATCTGCAAAAACGAAATTTACTTTTTCTATTAAAAATATTCACTTAAATTAAAAATATTCTTTTAAATTACAAAAAAAAATATTCTTTTAAATTAGAAAAAATATTCTTTTAAATTACAAAAAAAAAAATGCTTTTAAATTCCAAAAAAATATTCTTTTAAATTCCAAAAAAATATTCTTTTAAATTTCAAAAATATATTTTTTTAATCAACAGAAAAAATAGTTTTATAAATCACAAAAAAAATATTTTCTGCTATAATTAAAATTTGTAGAAACTATCGAAATAATAATTTACTTAAATGTTCAAAACTTTAGACTTAAACTAATAAATTAAAAAATAATTTTTTCAATCAAAAATTTATTTGTGTAAATTCTTATCCACACGAGAAAGTATTTTTTCTGCTGTTTAAATAAATTCGAGTATCGCGTGTACATATAAATTCTAATTCGTATAATCTCAATAATTCTCATAATTATCATAACTAATTGACGTTCATTTAGAAAAAAAATTCATCTCTTATCTTATCATCACGTAGAAACAACATATATATCACTCCTTTTTTTCTTTTTTTCTGGTAAGTCATTATAAATATAAGAATTATCAAAAATTCGATTCTCCATAATATGTATATTTTAAGAAGCGTAAAGAAGTGAATTTTAATGAATCCTATATATGAAACTCTCTTGTTTTAAAAGAGCATTGAACGAGATCACTAAAATTGCGCAACGAGCGCGTAACTACAAATATATATCTATATGTATATATGTTTATGTGGTTTGCAAGAACCAAGAAAATGCGATGGAGCAAAAGAGCGAGAGATCAAGGGAAGAACAAACGTAGAGAGCTATTGATGATGGGGGAGAGAGACGGGAGAGGGCAACTTGAATGGGAAATTCACTTTCTCTCAAACGAGTCAATCGTAACCTCGCCACCCTCAATCGCCTTGGACTCGAGTGCTCGTTCCTCATACACTCACACACACACAGAGACAGACAAACTCACTTAGAAATATATACACTTCTATGTAATTAATTTTATTAACATTCTTATTAATTAAGAATTATTAAATTATTAAATATTACCAGGGAGAAAAAAACGAGTAGAGTTACTTTTACTACTTTCACGGTGAAATATATATAGACTGTCAGGAATTTCCTCGAGAGTTTCTATCAATTTTTTACTCAATATTTCCGGATGAGTAAATTTTACTATTTTCGAAGTTAATTATTCATTATTATTAACATTATAAATGCATTATTAATATTAATTGATAATTAATATTAATAACTATTTATATTAATATTATTAACATTAATTGATAATTAATATTAATAATTAATTATATTAATATTATTAACAAAAACGGTTATAATTAATTAATATTATTAACAATTACGATTTTAATTATCTTTATTTATATCAATATTATTAACAATTACGGTTTTAATTATCTTTATTTATATCAATATTATTAACAATTACGGTTAAATTAAAAAAATTCTACTCAAAAAAATGTTAAGTTACATTTATTTATGAATTTCTTTAATTGTAAAATTATTCAAAAACATCAATAACTCTTTTTTAAATAAATATTTAAATATTATTTTTCCGTAGGAATTAAAATTTTTCAAAACATTCAAATTCAAATCTTTTCTAAATTCAATAACTTTTAAGAATATTTTTATAAAACATGAAGATAGCGATTGCTCCGAGTCGAAGACTCGGAGTGATCGATTTCTTCATGTTTTATAATAATTAAAGATGACCGAGTGATAAAATCATTGAAAATTATTACAGTAACTATTTCAAAATTATTTTCATCATTTCAAATCAATTATTATTTTCTACAATTTTTAATAATTTTTTATGAAAATAATTGAAAAAATTTTATTATTTCTAAAAATAATTGAATTATTGCGAAGAAATGTATAAAAAATTTGTAAATAATTGAATTCTTGAGAAATTTTAATTATTTATGAAAATAATTATATGTTTGTGTACTATTTTTGGGAATCTAAAATTGATTTGAGAATAATTGAATTTTTTTTTAATTTGAAAGATAATTGAATTTCTGCAATTATTTTAATGTAATATAATTATTTTCTAAAATTGTAAATAAATTCTTCAAAAGAATTCAATTATTTTAAAACTAAATTATGTATAAAAAATAAAAATTCAATTATTTTCAAAAATTTTAATTAAATTCTTCGCAAGAATTCAATTTTACATTCATAAATAATAAAAAATTTCCGAAAAATTCAATTATTTTCAAAAAATGTAATATGAATTCTCCACAAAATTCAATTATTTTTTATAGTTGTAATAAAATTCTTCGAAAGAATTAAACAATTTTTGAAAACTAAATACTTTATAAGAATTTAAATTTTTTTTTTAAAATTTTAAATTTTAATTAAATTCTTCGTAAGAATTCAATTACTTTCATAAATGATAAAACATTTTCCAGAAATTTAAAAATTTTCAATTTAGTAAAATTCGTTGCACGAATTCAATTATTTGCAAAAATAATAAAATTTTTCGCATGATTTCAATTATTTTAAAAAAATTTTCAAAACAATTCCTCGAAGAATAATTATATGATAAAATTCCTGTAAATTACTTAATGAATAATTTTACTTAAAAATGTCACAAATAATTAAATTTTTCAGAAGTTACAAATGATTGCAAAAATTAAATTATTTTCAAAAATTAATAAAATTCTTCGCAGAAATTCATATTATTTTCAAATATTTAAAAAAAAAAATTCGTCAAAATTTCAATTTTCTTTAAAAATAATAAAATTATGCACCGAAATTCAAGTAATTTCAAATTTTTCTTCAATTCAATAATTTTTAAAATATCTACTATTTTAATAGAAGTTTCCAAAAGAGTTCAGTTTTGTAAAAAAAATGTTAATAAAATCTTACGCAAACATTTAATCATTTTCATAAATAATAAAACTCATCGCAGAATTTCAATTGTTTTTAGTACAATTTTAATTAATTATCTCGAAAAATGCAATTGTTCTTAAAAATTTTATTAAAATTCGTCGAAATTAATTATTATTAATAATAATATTATTAATATTAATAATATTAATAATTAATAAATTATTAATATTACTTAATAGCAATTAAAATTAATAATATTCTTATCATTTAATATTAATAATTGCACAAAATAAATGTACATTATTTGTGTTAGTACACGAATTCTAAGGCACAGAAGAACCTTATTAGATAGTAGGTCAACGGGGTAGATTTAGTTTCATATATATATATAGAGGCGCCACCGAATGCTATAAATAAACATTGTTTTAACCTAAAAATTTCTTAACCTAAAAAAATTCCAACGAAAAAATAAAAGACAAGCAGAAAAATCTCAATGAAATGCAATTCAATGAAAGATAAGCACATTCACTCACGAATAGGACAATTGATAATGATCATTTGCTGTGTGGAGAACGGGAAAATGCCTGGAATTCCAATGCAGGATATTCTAAGTAACTGCACACGCAACAAGAAAATGTCGAGAGTTAGAACAATATTTTTCTATTTTTTTTTTGCTCATAATTTGCCAAAGACGAACGTAAAAATAGACAAAATTTCTTTTTTTGTAAACTGTTTTTTTTTAAGAATTGTAAGAAATAATTATTAGTCTTAATAATAAAATTAACTATTGAGTTTTGATTGTAAAAAATAATTATTTCTCTTAATAGTAAAAAATAACTGTTAGAAAAAATAAAAAAATTTCCATGTAATTGGTTGGTTGGTTCCGTTAACATTTGTTATTAATAAAAATTCTGGTACCTAAATTTTTAGTCTTTTTTTTTTAGAAAAGAAGCCTAATTATTTTACAATTCCTTTAATAATGAAAATGATGATGAATTTTAATAAAAATTTTTCTACCAAAGTCTTTGGATTATTTTACATTTCCGTTAATAAAGAATGTGATGATGAATTTTAATAAAAAAATTTTGCTACCAAAAATTTATTCTTGCTTGAAAATCTCAGCGATTGAGTAAAATTGGATCAAGTATTACAATTCTTTGAACATAAAACTCGTCAATTGGCATATCGACAAATTATTAGCGATAAAAACTCTTGTTCAATAATCAGCAAATCTTCAGCCTTGGCAATATTTCCCACTGGGTCACAATAATGTTTCATTTGAATCGTGCGAATAAAGGCCAAGTGAGAAGTACAGAAAGATTTCATCAACTATTTCCTTTTAACTCTCGAAAACCCTATTAAGACAATAAATCTTAAGCATCAATTCCTTAAAACTATTTTCAACTCTGAATTTAAGAACAACGAAGAAAAAAAAGTGTTATTCAAGGAACTTTCGAGTCACGTGTATAAATATATATATATAACTAAATGGGGAATGCGTTTCAATACTGAAATTGTGAGAGTTGATATTGTAGGATTCTGACGAAATAACGACCTTTCTTTAAGGTACTACAATACTATATATACAAAACTGTTTCTAAAACGTGTTCTCCAATCTTTGCATACAAGGAAATCATGATCTAAACAAAACGGGTAAAATATTCCAAACGTCAAATATGTGATTAGGAACGTGACCATTATTCTCATGTTCGAACGAACAAAATAAAACTAACAAAATAGCAAAAAAATCAAAAAATCTTTTTTTGCGGAACTGTAAATATTTTTACAAGGAACAGGAAAAAAAAACAACTACCAAATTCATTTATGAAAAGAATCTGAAAACTTCCAATAATTTCGAATCAGAAAAAAGAACAACATTGAGAGAAGTAATTATGATTGGAATCTACTAATTAAATAGTGATGATTGCCAATGATGATTAAATCGTATGATGATGATGATGATGAAGAAAAAAAGATGAAGAAGATGGCTATAGAAAATGAAGAGTAAAAAGGTCATTGAAGACAAAAGTTATTTCACGATCGTTTGGATCGACAAGTCATTAGCAATGAGCGAAACCGCTATTAAATCGTCGGCTTTTATTATTGGCACGCGGGTGGAATAACATTTCGGGCGTCGTTTATTAGCCACCCGCAGACTAAATTCTCTATCTCTCTCTCTCTCTCAGTCTCAGTCTCTTAAAAACCAAATTCTATATAAGATGAGAGACTGTGTGTGCGCAGGTTTCTTTGGCATCGCGCCAAGACCTCTCTTCAAATGATAGGTTTTCCCTCAAGTCTTCCTTCCTGCTTTAGCAACCTTGGACACTGCACCTTCACCAGGCAGGTATTCCCGCATTCCGAAGTCAAGTGAAGGCACAACACACAACTCTTACACTTAAAGCGCAATGCTGGCACTTCTTGTACCTAGTGCAAGTCCTAGGAGCCCAGATCTTTGAATTCTTAGATGATGCTGAGGTTATATAGTAAATGTAAGAGAGTTGCGCGCAGAGAGAGTTGCTGAGAGAACCTGTGACTTTCCATGTATAGCCTAACATCATACAGCAGAAATCTCTCATAAGGAAGAAGAATTAAACAGATTTTCAAAAAACCGCTTTTAATTTTGCTCAAAGAAGTTCCAAAAATTTCTATTCCGAAACTTTACCAAGTTCGGATTATTCTCAACTATTTAATAGATTTAAAAACACAATTTATAACCCACTAATAATAAAAAAATATTATAGACAAAATTTCAAGTTTCTCTCTTCTATTTTTAAATTTTCTCCAAAGAAGATGCAAAAAATAAAGTTAGAAATAGACCAGAGCTTTGTCTATCAATGATAAAATTGTCCAAGAACATAGCAATAATTTCAAGGCTCAAGAGATTATTCGAGAAGAAAAAAAATATATTTAATATATATTTCGCAGTGAGTGGAATTCTAGACGAGGTTATAAACCGTCTTAAATAAAATTTATTCCTTAACAGCTGAGTGTATATATAGTGTATATGCGGCGTAGGTGTATCTGTGTGTATCGAGTGTATTCAATCATCATATCGGCCAATCGAATAATTAATCATTTTCACCTAGCAAAAAGATTATCAAGATCTGGGTCATGTACTGAATACTGAAGATGGAAATCCGGGTGGTAAAAGGTCCATGATTGTGATTGAATATTCAAAACAGGCCGCAAACTGCCTTAAAGCAATATATCGTTTAATTGCCGCTAGACATGAAAAAAAACCATATAGACAGCAAGTTGTTAATGAGAAAAATCTCTGGAATTCATTCTAATTTTAGCTATATAGCAGTAACGAAGTGTTTCAAAAGAACTAAATTCATTAGGAGATTTTTTTTTGGTATAAGAATTTCATTGATTTGTGGTTATTTTTTTAGTACAGGTTGCGTGATATCAACTGGTACCAATACCAATAGAGTTTGTTGCCATACAAAATCTGGTACCATCTGGTACCACACAAATCTGGTATCATCTGGTATCATACCAATCTGATAAATAATCAACTGGTAGTAGTATTAATAATTGGTACTGTAGTATTAACTGGTACCAATAATTAAAACCGGTACTATGGTACCAATTCAAATTGATAATACCATTTAATAGTATGGTACTAGCTAAAATACTTAATACCAGTTCATACTGTGGAAATAGCAAATATTATTAGTACCAGTTGATACGATGGTACCAGCTAATATTATTGGTACCAATTGATACTATGGTAACAGCAATTATTATTGGTACCAGTTGATACGATGGTACCAGCCAATATTATTGGTACCATTTGATAGTATGGTACCAGCTAAAATACTTAAAACCAGTTGATACTGTGGAACTAACAATTATTATTGGTACCAGTTGATACGATGGTACCAACTAATATTATTGGTAACAGTTGATACTATGGTATCAGCAAATATTATTAGTACCAGTTGCTACTAGGGTACCAGCTAATATGATTGGTACCAGTTGATACTATAGTACCAGCAATTATTATTGGTACCAGTTGATACGATGGTGCAACTAATATTATTGGTACCAGTTAATACTATGGTACAATCAAATATTATTGGTACCAGTTACTATTATGGTACCAGCAATTATTATTGGTACCAGTTTATACGATGGTAGCAACTAATATTATTGGTACCAGTTGATACTATGGTACCAGCAAATATTATTGGTACCAGTTGCTACTAGGGTACCAACTAATATTATTGGTAACAGTAAACAGCATAGTACTTGTTAATATTATTAGTACCAGTTAATATTGTGCGTACCAGCAAACACCACGGTGTCTGTAAAAACTATTGATACCATGGTATCTACTTGTACCATTTCAATAAAAAGTTTATTAATGTTAAAAAAAATTATGCACTGTAATTACCGATACTTTCGAAGTAACTGGTACCACAAGTTTCAGCGTATTTTTATTGCTGCTAACAATATTAACAGTGGTACCAGCCGATACTAAAAATCTCAGCTGACTTTAATTGTTGCTAAAAATATTAACAGTGATACCAGCTGCTACCAATTATTTTTAGCCGATTTCAATTGCTACCAAAGATACTAATAGAGGCACCAGTTGGTACCGAAAATATTAACAGCGGTTCTAGATAGTGTCAACAATTTTTGACAATTCAAATTGCTACGAAAGATATTAACACTGGTACCAGCTGATATTTTAATTGCTATAAAAAATGTTAGCCGATTTTAATTGCTATCAAAGATTATACAAAAAATTAGTTTACTTCAATTGCTACCAGATATATTAATAGTGGTACCAGCTTGTTCCAAAAATATTAATAGTGGTTCCAGCTGATATCACCATCATTAATATATTTGGTAGCAATTAAAATCAGCTAAAATTTGTAATAGTAATTAAAATAAGCTAATGTTTTTCAAAAATCACTGCGAATATTTTTGGTATCAGCTGGTACCAGTGTTAATATCTTTCGTAGCAATTGGAATTGTCAGAAATTTTTGGCACTAACAAGAACAGCTGTTAATATTTTCGGTACCAACTGGTACCTCTGTTAATATTCAAAAATCTCAGCTCATTTTAATTGCTACCAAAAATATCAACAGTGGTACCAGATGCTACCAAAAATTTCATCCGATTTTAATTGCTACCAAAGATTTTAACACTGGTACCAGCTGGTATTAAGCGGTACCAACCGTACCAATGCCTATCAACACTAAAAGAAGAATCTCTATGCACATCCAACTCTAAAAATATAAGTATAACTACCTGGTACCAAAGGGTACCAATTCAGCACTAACAGGTACCACCATTATCTGACAACTTGTCATTATTCCATCACTACTAATACAATAATTCTAACAACTCAAAAATAAAGAAGACGTGACAAAAATTTTACTCGTCTAATTTTTATTTTAAACAAACAATTTGATTATCAATGACTTCATAATCGTATAATGATTTATATTGAAAACGACTACTCTAATTGAATGTTACATTTCCTTAAGAGTAATTTCCATGAAAGGTTAACAGCTTTAAACCGTTACTGGCAAGCGCGCTATCAATCATAAACATTATAACTGGTCAAGTTTAAATTAGATACATTATTCAAATTTTTCCCCTTTGATTGATTTATCACACAACAATTTTTCTTCATGTTCCTTTCTATTAAAAATCTAAAAACGAAAGTGAATTTTAAATCATCTATTATTATCATTCTCCTCTAGTTTTTTTTTTGGAAAAGAAAATCTTCTTTTCCGCAAAAATCTAGAGGTGAATAAAAAATTATTCGAAAAGATGTAAAAAAAAGAATTATTCAACTCAAGAAAAAGTTATTCCATTAAAAGCAGAAAACGTCGGAAAAAAAATTTCTAAAAATTAATTTTGAAAATTTCTCCTTATACGAATTGCAAATATTTTCTCTATAATTAAGAAACATAAAATTCTGGGTGTGACTACACACGTATATATATATATGATATCGAAATTGCCGAGTTTATAATGCTTACTTTGGAACAGGTGTTTGCTACAGATATTGCCCTCAATGAAGAAAGTACTGTATATACGTATATACAGATATATATTCGTATACATATTGCATACAGTGCTTGAGTCTTAACAGCATCGAATGACGGGTTTTGAAACGGCACGTCCATCGTTTCAAGCAAATAAACGATCCATTTGCTCTCAACTGCGTCAAAGTGCATTTACATTAGCATCCAAGCGCAAGAAGAAAGTGTATGGAGAATAAAAAGGAGAAAAACAAAAAGAAAATTTCACAAACACCGGAAGATGAAATAAAAATTCATTTTCTTCATTACAAAAAGAAGAAACAAAATAATCTATTTTTACCATTTTCTTAACAGCGTTTTTAACATTTTGATCAAAATTTTAATCAAAGTTTTTAGCAACGTTTTGATCAAAAATTTGGATCAAAGATTTAAGCAACGTTTTGATCAAAATTTTAATCAAAGATTTTAGCCAAATTTTTAGCAAAAATTTATATGTACAGCATAAATTATACACTAAATGTATAAGCGTATACGTAAAGATATGTAAGTAGACTATATATGAGCGTTTCGTTAGAATTAAAATAAAAAGACAAAACTAAACATAGTCCAGAGAGAAGTTTTCAGAGACACCATAGGAATTTTTGGCAATGTACCAAAACTTGAAACTAAAGCTAGGGCAAAGGTATCCTAAAGTCAGTAAGTAGGACGAATTCCAGGTCTATATAACATTAGACTTACAGTCAATGTATTTTCTAAAGTCTTATTTTTGTCAAACATCTAAAAGTGGAAACTGAAGCCAGGGCAAAGGTTTCCTAAAGCTAGAAAGTGGAGTAAAATTCCAGTTCTAAATGTTAATCTTCACTCTGCACATATTATATATAACGTCAATTTTCGAAACTTTCATTTTAAACTAATATAATATTTATTTTCCATTCAAATGAATTCTCAAATATTCACTTTTTTGTCAGGGGAGGAAAAAATAAATGTCAAATTTACACAAATTCAGAGAGAAAATGCGACATTTTTCAAATCAGATTTTTTAAAATGTTCCTAAAAGTTCTGAACGTTCAAATGAACGAAATTTATATATTTCATCTTGAAATTAAATTCTTATTACAACAATTCTTACTTCATTATCAAGAAAATTAATTAAAATAAACAGTAAAGTTTCTAAATGTTAAATTTAAGTATTTAATTTTTGGTGCTTAATCAGTAATTTACGAAAATGTTGGTAATAAAAAAAAATCGTTTATTTGAACATTCAAAGCTTGTGGACCATTAAAGTTTATATTTTTTGTATCAAAATTTCGTATTTTTCCACAAACTAGTCAAATGGTAATATTCTACTAATGAAATAGTTAGTAGTAACTAATTATTATTTATTTGCCTTAATTTATAAAGAATATCAGGTAGCTAAGATAATGAAAAAAAAATAGAAATAATTATAGTTTCACTATATTATTATAACCAAGAAAATATTTCTCCTGTTTATAATAATTCTCCCCGGAAAAAAATTTGATTTTTCCCCTTTTCGAAAATGATGTATTTGATTAAAAAAAAAAAAAATGTTCCATCATGTATGCAAAGTGAGAATACAAGGGAACATTTTATTACTCAATTGTTTTATTAACGGTCGATTGGTAAGAGGGGTCACACAGAGCAATTTCTTTCCTTCCTCAAAAGAGAGAAAAACAAAAAGAAGAAGAAGAAGAAGAAGAAGAATAGAAAAGGGATGCTGGGGAATAAAATTGAATTATCATAAATATATTATTTTTTTCTCTTATTTGGGGGATAAAAAATATATTGCTTGATTTATGATGACGCAATAAACGAGTTTATCTTTGAGAAGAAAGTGATTTGTCTCTCTTGGGGGAGAATGGCGAAAGTAATGCACGTGCGATCATGCGAATCTGACATTAACACCTTAAGTGTTTCGTATATGTATATAAATATAAGGAACCGCGTGGTTCACTGTTGCGTAATATTTTCTGGGCAGGGCGTGTACCTGTGTGTATATAGATAAATTCCATAACAATCCGGCTATTCAGTAATTACCGTTTGGACAGATTGCCATACGCAGGTGATTTCATTTAAAAATAAGAGAAGAAAGAAAAGAATTTCTTATCATTGAGTTTAGAGAGGGAATTTTATTTTTAAATTCGTCAATTTTTGTTTAGCATGCAGACTAATCTGTATTAATGGATTCAACTTTGTATTTTTACTATTATTGTTCTATTACTGTGCAGGGTTGCCACAACAAATTTTGATTACCAGACAAAGTTTTGACTTTTTCCCTGACCCTAAAAATATTCTGATTCACTCTAAAAAAAAATAATTAGATACTCAAAAAAATTGTCTACTACATTTAGTTACGCATTTCTTATTTGTAAAATTATCCAAAAACGTCAATAGTTTTTTTAAATGAATATTTAATCATTATTATTTTTCTAGAGAAATTAAGATTTCCAAAAATTTTGAATTTGAACCTTTATGAAATTCAATGACTTATATAAGAATATTATTATAAAACATTTTATACTAATTTAAATTAGCATAAAATTTTTTGAAAACAATTTAATTATTTACAAAAAACCCTAATATAAAATCCTTCGCGAGAATTCAATTATTTTAAAAAATGTAATAAAATTCGTTGTAAGAATTCAATTATGTTCATAAATTACGAAATTTTTCACAAGATTTCAATTATCTTTAATACAATTTTAAATAAATTTCTCGAAAAATGTAATTATTTTCAAAATTTTTTTCAAAGAATCCAATTACATTTCAGAACTAATGAAATTCTTGGCTAAAATTCAAATATTTTTAAAATTTACTATTTTAATAAAATTTCTCAACAGAATACAATTTAAAAATAAATGTAATAAAATTCGTTGCAAGAATTCAATTATTTTCATAAATACTAAAATTCTTCACAGGATTTCAATTATTTAAAAAAATATAATAAATTCGTTGCAAGAATTCAATTATTTTTATAAATAATAATAAAATTCTTCACAGGATTTTAATTATTTCAAAAAATGTACTAAAAATTCTTTGCAAGAATTCAATTATTCTCCTAAATAATAAAATTCTTCACAAGATTTCAATTATTTAAAAAAATGTAATAAAAATTCTTTGCAAGAATTTCAATTATTTTCAATACAATTGTAAATTCTTCGAAAAATGTAATTATTTTTAAAAATTTTATTAAAATTCTTCGAAAGCATTTAATTATCAATTATCAATTATTTTTTAATAATTTTAGGCAAAAGTTCGATGAGAATTTTGAAATCAATTTGTTTACAATTCAATTTTATAAAATTTCGATTATTTATTTTTCAATAAAATTTAACAAAAATAAAAACTTGAAATAATTTCAATAGAAAAATTCAATTAAATTTTAAAAAAAAATTAATTCTACAAAATTATTTATCAGTTAAAAGTATGAAAAATTCAAATTTTTAAACATTTTAATGTAAAACCGTTTCAAAATTCAATTTATTTATTTAAATTTTTTTTATCAAATTCAATTATTTTTTATAATTCCGGCTATAATGCTTTTAATATTCAATTAGTATCTAAAATTTTAATTGAAATTCATATTTAAATCAATTTTTATTAGAGAATTCTACTAAAATTTAATTTTTCTTAAAAAATTTTATTTTTTATTAAAATAATTGAATTATTGCGAAGAAATTTATAGAAAATTTGGAAATAATTGAATTCCTGTGAAATTGTTATTATTTATGAAAATAATTAAATGTCTTTATAGAATTTTATCGAAATTTTTTTTAAGCAATGGCATTCTTTTGAAAAATTTAATTAAAAATAGTAGATATTGAAAATCAATGAATTGAGGAAAATTTTTGAAAATAATTGAAATTTTGCCAATAATTTTATTAATATTCTTGAAAATAATTGAGTTTGGGAGAAGAATTTTATTGATATTTTTAAAAATAATTGAATTTCGTAGAAGAATTTTTTATTTATAAAGATAATTGTAATTTTGACGAGAATTTTTAAAAAAAGTTTTGAACAGAATTGAATTTCTAAGAAGTATTTTGTTACTTTTAAAAATAATTGAATTTCTGTGAAATGTTAATTATTTATGAAAATAATTAAATATTTGCGAAGAATTTTATTAAAATTTTTCTCAAATAATTAAATTCTTTTGGAAAATTTTATTAAAATAGTAGAATATTGAAAATCGTTGAATTGGGGAAAACTTTTGAAAATAATTGAAATTTTGACAAGAATTTTATTATTTTTTAAGATAATTAAAATTTTGACGAGAATTTAAAAAACAAATTTTGAACATAATTGAATTTTTGCGAAGAATTTCATTACTTTTAAAAATAATTAAATTTCTGTAATCATTTGTAACTTTACTTTTTAAAAATTCAATTTTTTCTAGTACTTTAATATAAATCCTTATGACTTTTCCCTGAATTTCCTGATTTCCCTGACTTGTGGCAACTCTGCTGTACTATCCTTACTATTTGCTTATTATAAACCATTTATTTAATAAATATTTAATAAAATTAAAAGAAAAACATAAAAGTTTATTTAATATTAATAAATTTATTATTTATGATAAATATTTAAAAAAATAATAACCGTTAATATTAGAATTAATATATTATCAAATTTTTCTTTTTTTAAATTTCGCGCCATTTAGTTCAGCAAATTCCCGCCTAGATGTCATGAAAGTTCTCTCACAAACGGTGAAATGAATCATAAAGAGAGACTTACTCAATAAAATAAATTAATAATTGAATAGTAATGAATAAAATAAAATAACAATTTAACAGTAATGAATAAAATAAATTAACAATTTAACAGTAATTAATTAACAACCATTGACAATAAATAATATTAATAAAACTAATCTCGTCAACAGAAGGTGAATAGCAAAAAAAAAAAAAAACTGCAGAAAAAATTTCTTTTAAATTCACACCTGCCAATAGAGGATGTCATATTGCAAATTAAAAATAGAAATTCTAAATTCGCCTTTTCCATATCCCATGAATCAGAATTTTTATCGTCTTGTTTGAGAGGAAGTATATGACATTCAAAAGAGAGTGTTTCGTGAAATTTGAACTCACAGAAAAGGTCTTTTAGTTTGTGCGCGAAGAACTTAATTGCTCCCAAAGACTTTCCCTGTCACTAACCCCAACTCCTCTCATGACTATGGGTTATCAAACTCGGTTACAGTTGAACGAGACTCCGTTTACACGTGGGACCCCAAAAACCCCCTTTTGCCCCCCCCTTCCCCTCTCACCCACGCATTAGCCATTTTGATAAAAATATCTCTGGGCCACCCTCGAGAAAAATATTGCTCTTAGCGACAGACTAATTTTCATCGCCTCTTTCTCTCGCTTGAAAGAAAAAAAAAAAAAAGAATCCAACCGACGAGACTTATGACATTCTCATTCAAACTGGAATCATCATAATTTTTTATTTCAAAAAGAAAATGTTTCTTCATTAAATCATTAATAATGATCGGAAATTTATTTTATCATAACGAATAAAATATAGGATGGAGGCAAAATTATTAGAAACCATCGCACAACAAACTTCCTACAAGCTTAACTAAATAATTTCCAAAGGAATAAAATAAATTTAGAATATTTTATTGAAAATAAAATTGTGAAAATTTATTTTAATTTTTAGAAGAGAAAAAAAAACATTTCATTCTCGTATATCGATGTAAAATTTTAAACTTCGGAATATATATGCGAGTGAAAGGCAAAATTGTTTATTAAAAATCACTAAAATATGGGATGTTTAAAGATAATAAATTTATCTATTCGTATATATTGACCTGAAACAAGTGTTGAGAGTACTTTTCTGTCTAAATTGAGTTCTTATTGTAAATTAACTTGATACCAATATCAATAAATGTAATTTGAAAAAAAATTTATTTGATTAAAGTAAACGATTACTTTTCTATTATCAAATAAACACTTACTTAAATAAAATAATTTTTATTTAAATTAAATTTTATTTCCACCACTAACAGAAATGACACAGTAATTTGATTTTGGTTTTTCCTGACTTTTCCCTCATTTCAAGAACGAAATTTGTTTTTCTTGACTCTAAAGAATATTTTGAGATGCAATTTTAGATTTCAATTCGATTTCGACTTTAAATTTTATTTAGAATTCAACTATTTTCATAAATAATAAATTTTCATAAGATTTCAATTATTTTTAATACAATTTTGAATAAATTCCTCGAAAAATGTAATTATTTTCAAAAATTTTCTGCAAGAATTCAATTACATTTCACAAATATAATGAAATTCTTAGCTGAAATTCAAATATTTTCAAAATCTACTATTTTAACAAAATTTATCAAAAGAATTCAATTATTTAAAAAAAAAATGTAATAAATTTCGTTGCAAGAATTCAATTATTTTCATAAATAATAAAATTCTTTAAAGGATTTTAATTATTTAAAAAAATTTATTAAAAATTCGTGGCAAGAACTCAATTATTTTCATAAAGAATAAAATTCTTTACAGATTTAAAATTATTTTTAAAAAAATGTAATAAAAAGTCGTTGCAAGAATTCAATTACTTAACAAAATAATAAAATTCTTCACAGGATTTCAATTATTTAAAAAAAATAATAAAAATCGTTTCAAGAATTCAATTATTTTCATAAATAATAAAATTCTTTACAGGATATCAATTATTTTAAAAAATGTAAAAAAAATCGTTCCAAGAATTCAATTATTTTCAAAAATAATACCTAATAAAATTCTTTACAGGATTTCAATTTTTTTAAAAAATGTAATAAAAATTCGTTGCAATAATTCAATTTTTTTTATAAAGAATAAAATTCTTCACAAGATTTCAATTATTTAAAAAAAAAATAAAAATCGTTGCAAGAATTCAATTATTTTCATAAATACTAAAATTCTTCACAGGATTTCAATTATTTAAAAAAAATATAATAAATTCGTTGCAAGAATTCAATTATTTTCATAAATAATAATAAAATTCTTCACAGGATTTCAATTATTTAAAAAGATGTAATTAAAATTCGTAGCAAGAATTCAATTATTTTCATAAATACTAAAATTCTTCACAGGATTTCAATTATTTAAAAAAAATATAATGAATTCGCTGCAAGAATTCAATTATTTTCATATATAATAATAAAATTCTTCACAAGATTTTAATTATTTCAAAAAATGTAATAAAAATTCTTTGCAAGAATTCAATTATTCTCCTAAATAATAAAATTCTTCACAAGATTTCAATTATTTAAAAAAAATGTAATAAAAATTCTTTGCAAGAATTTCAATTATTTTCAATACAATTGTAAATTCTTCGAAAAATGTAATTATTTTTAAAAATTTTATTAAAATTCTTCGAAAGCATTCAATTATCAATTATCAATTATTTTTTAATAATTTTAGGCAAAAGTTCGATGAGAATTTTGAAATCCATTTGTTTACAATTCAATTTTATAAAATTTCGATTATTTATTTTTCAATAAAATTTAACAAAAATAAAAACTTGAAATAATTTCAATAGAAAAATTCAATTAAATTAAAAAAAAAATTAATTCTACAGAATTATTTCGGTATTCGAAGCAAGTATCATTTAATTGACTTAATTAAAAATTATTTGATGCAAATAAAAATTATTTATGATAAATATTTATTATTTATGATAAATATTTATTATATTCATTATTTATTAAATTTTTATTACGATAAATATTTATTAAACATTTATCAAATAAATATCTGATAATAATCAAGTAGCAAGTAACAATGTTTTTCTCAAAACTGAAAATAATCAAACAATTTTTTCAAAAACTTTGATGAAAAAAGTGCTCTGAAAAATTTTTTTCTCCCTGGGTAAATAAAAAGTTTGAAATTAGTGACGTTTTCATATTTAAAAACCTAAATTAATATAGTATTCGACGCTAACCAATATAATTTAAATATTTAAAGAAAACATCATTTAATTGACTCAATATAAAACTTAGTTGATTCAAGCAAATATTTATTTGATGATAGTGGTTATTTGAATAAAATTAATTTTTTCCAGTACGTAATATTTTCCTCCTCGAAAGCTTGCAACATTTCCAAATGAATAGCTTTTCGATTATAACACACCTGATATATAATCTGAGAGAGAATCCATATTGCAAAAAATTGGAATAAGTCTTTCGATATAATATGTAAAACTTGAGTCGTGTTTCAAGTGTTCATTTATATATTGTATACCGTTAACAGATGAGAAGAGTTGAAGCGGTATTTATATTACATATACGAATAAGTATACATGTATATATTATAATATAAAACCGCAAGCGTATATATCGTACATTTTGTTCAGTTCAGTATCAGTATTACGCGTCAGGTGACCGAGAAAAAGCCACAAACTAAAAAAAAAGCTTTCTCAAATTCTGTCATTTTTTTTCTTTGCGAAAATTGAATTATTGATACATATTTAATGAACAAAAAAAAATTTACTCATACGCGTGAGAAACGTTACATTTCCATTAGATAATTCTCTCTATCGAGTAAAATTATTCAAAAAAAAAAAATCCCCCAGTTAATTTTAAACTAGAAAGTATTTTTTTAGAAAATATTTTTTTTAGAAAATAATTTTTTATAGAAAATACTTTTTTTCTAATTTATACATTCTCATTTTTTTTTTTTTTGTAATTTTTCGCATAAATTTATCACTCGTGTAATTCCCACTTTGTTCAATTTAGATACACTTTAATCAAAATTCTTTATAAATTCGCTTCTCTTTAGCGAAGTGTTATTTTAAGAAAGTTTAGAGATAAAAAATTGGGTCGAATTGACAAAAAAAAAAAAAAAAAAAAGAACCGAACTTGTTTCTTCTGACATTATATTCAGTAAATAAGGAAAAGTAAACACTCTTTTAAATGTTTAAAAAGTCCACGTGCAATGGATTTTATCGTCTTTTATAACATAATCAATATAAAATTCTCACATTTTCCTCTACTGTTTAGAAAGAGCATGAATAAAAAAAAAATTGTTAATAAATCTCTCTCTATGAAAACTAATTTTTTTTCCTCCTCGAATGTAGAGAAAATTTAATCACGGAAATTTCTTTTAAATAAAAACCATTAGCGGGAATTTAACTAAATAAAAACTGAACACTCTCTATAATTTTTTTTCAATTTTTAAGGAATTTTTTCTATATCGAAAATATGTCTCTTTGTACTAAAAATTTAAGTTACCTATTTATTATTATTGTTATTATTATTATTAAAAGTAAGTTCATAGTTAATTATTATTGTTTACTATTTTTAAAAATTTAAATAAAATTCTTCGTAAAAATTCAATTATTTTCATAAGTAATAAAATTTTTCGAAAAAATTCAATTATTTTTATAGAAAATAACATTCTTCGCAGAAATTCAATTATTTTTATAGAAAATAACATTCTTCGCAGAAATTCAATTATTTTTATAGAAAATAACATTCTTCGAAGGAATTCAATTATTTTTATAGAAAATAACATTTTTCGAAAGAATTCAATTATTTTTATAGAAAATAACATTCTTCGCAGAAATTCAATTATTTTTATAGAAAATAACATTCTTCGCAGAAATTCAATTATTTTTATAGAAAATAACATTCTTCGCAGAAATTCAATTATTTTTATAGAAAATAACATTCTTCGCAGAAATTCAATTATTTTTTATAGAAAATAACATTCTTCGCAGAAATTCAATTATTTTTATAGAAAATAACATTCTTCGCAGAAATTCAATTATTTTTTATAGAAAATAACATTCTTCGCAGAAATTAAATTATTTTTATAGAAAATAACATTCTTCGAAGGAATTCAATTATTTTTATAGAAAATAATATTTAATTAACAGAAAAAAATTATCTGATGAAAATAATGAAATTTAAAATTTAAATTTAAAATAAATTAATATTAAACAAATGATAAGAAAAAAATTTGAAATATCCAGTTTCAAAAGAAAAAAAAACTGTTACTCGATAAAAGAAGAAGAAAAAAAAGAAAGAGAAGAAGAGCAAATGACAATTGAAAAGTGGAAAAATGAAAAAATTCCAGGATCTATATTCCAAAATATGAGAGATTTTGTCTCGTATTTGTACTTTATGTCCCTTAATGTCGTCTAGACCGGATAGAAAAGAATATTCGTCAAATGAAATCGGTGATTACGTCGGCAATACGTCCTGCGAAATTGTTTCGTATTTAGGAAAACTCTCAGTGGAAAAGGGCAGTAAACAGAGGACAAGCTTAAATTTCAAGAGATGGAAAATCAGCGCGAGTTGCGCCGAGAGGAGCCACGCATTTCAAAATAAGAGAGAAAACGAGAGCGAGAGAGAGAGCAAAGGGGGGAAGAAGAGACAGGGTGTCTACTATTTTCGTTCAACAAAATTCCCGGCTTTGTCCTAATTTTTCCCAGTTTTTTTTTTCTCATAAAAATTTTAATTTATTTGATTTCGAACATAAATAAATCTACAAATGGCTTCCAAAATTTTTATTAGAGTTTTTATGAATAATTAAATTCTTTTGATTAATTTCTTTCAATTTTTTAAAAATAATGTTTTTTTACTAATTTTAATTAAAAATTTGGAAAATAATTGACTTAAACAAAGTATTTTTTTAATTTTTTAAAATAATCTTGTCTGTTCATAACTATAGGTGAAAATTTGATTAATTCAATTTTATTTAAATGTATTGATACTAATTGAATTTCTGCAAAAAATTTTACTATTTTATTAATTGAATTCTTCCAAAGAATTTTATTACATATTTATGAAAAAATAATTATAAATGTTTGCGTAGAATTTTATTAAAAATTTTGGAAAATAACTATAGCAAAATCTTGCTACCTTTTTTTAAATAAAATCAGCAAATTTAGAAATAATTGAATTTAAAAATTTTCTAATTTAAAATTTTTGTTGAAAACACTAAAAAAATTCAATTTTGGAGAAATTATAAATAATTGCAGAAATTCAATTATTTTCAAAAAAAAAAAGGAAAGAACATTCAAATTATTATAGTTAATTAATTGAATTGTGGAAAACAATTTAATTATTTATAAAGATAATTTAAATTTTAAGGAAATTATACAAAATTTTTTTTAAATAATTGAATTTCTGCGAAGAATTTTATTACTTTTAAAAAATAATAGCATTGTTTTTTTAGAATTTTATGGAAATTTATGAAAATAATTGAATTCTTGTGAAGGATATTTTTTAAAAATAATATTCAAAAGAATTTAGTAAATCTGAAGAATTTTGCTATTTATGGAAATAATTGAATTCTTGAAAAGAATTTTTTTACAGTTTCTAGAAATAATTGAATTCTTTCGACGAATTTTAATAAAACTTTTGAGAATAATTACATTTATCGAGGAATTCGATTAAAATTATTGTATTAAAAATAATTGAAATTCTGCAATAAGTTTTACTATTAATGAAAATAATTGAATACATTGCGAAGAAATTTTTAAAAATAAAATTATAATTACGATGACTGACTTCTCTTGATTATTTTCGAAAAATGTAAATAAAATTCCTTAAAAGAAGAAGTTAAATATTTTTAATAACATGCAAAAAAAATTTCACTTATATAAAAAATTTTCAATTATTTGTTTATAGAAATTCAATTATCTTGAAACAATAAAATTAAAAAATTTTAAAAATCTTATTTTTCAGAATTTTTAAAAAAATTGCGAAAATTTAATTTAAAAAAAAATTGAAGTGTACATCTCTTTTTAAGTTGACTAATAAAACTATTAATTATTAATCTTCGCACTAAGAAACAAGAATACGCTTAGAATATGAATCTTTATAAAATTAAATTATTTATCAATTATTAAATTAAAATGCTTTGAAAATTCGATTTGTTAAAAAGTTTTTAATGAAATTCTTTCACAAATTTAATTATTTTCAGTTGAATTTCACAAAATTTCTATTAATTCGATAATTTTTTTTTTAATTTATACTATATTTGAATCAGTGACTGATTTTTTACTAGCAAATTAATTATTTTTAACTAATTCAAATTTAGAGAACAGTATAAATATAAAAATTGAAATAAAAAGCGATTTTTTAAAAACAAATTAAAATAATAAATTTTTTTTTTAATTTGGTGAAAAAATTCCCGGTTTGGTATAAAATTCCTGGTTTATTCCCGGTTTTTCCGGCTATTTCCCGAATTTCCCGGTTAGTAGACACCCTGAGAGAGAAAAAGAGGGTAAAAGAGAGAAAGAGAGAGAAAAAAAGAGAGAGAGAGAGAAAAAAAGAAAGAAAGAGAGAAAAGGAGAGAGAAGGAGAATATATTCGAGTTCCTGAGAGGAAAGCTGCATGAGAGGAAAAGAACATTATTGGCAGTGGTTCAAGCAGTGATTGCACGAGCCTGTCTCAGCGAGACACGTTCGGAATATCTCCTCTAGCCGAGTCTACTTCCCTATTCGTCTGTTCGTCCGTTTTTTCTGTCTGGAGTGTCCGGTCCATACCGTGCGCGAGGATCTCTGAGGACGATCAGAGAATCTCTCTCCTCCTTCTCTTTCTCTCATCGTCTGACGCAGGAAGCCCCAGGGCAAGGAATCAGACAAAAAACGAAGAAATCGCATCGCGGGAATAACTGATCGATATATACAACTATTTCGATGTAGTTCTATTGTTCCCTTTTCTTCAATTTAAAAAAAAAAATTACAATTATTCCCTAAGCTCTTGTGTGTAGATTATATAAAAAAAATTTTTTTTTCTCTAAAAAATAATAGAAATAAAAAAAAAATCATGAATATTGTTATTTGTGAAAATAATTGAATTTTGCAAAGAATTTTATTAAAATGCCTCAAAATAATTGGATTTTCGGAAATAATTTTTTTATTTATCTCTAATAATTGAATTCTTTTGAAGAATTATTTATACGTAAATAATTGAATTTTTGGGAAGAATTTGTATTGAAATCTAAAAGAATAATTGAATTATACAAAAAAAAAATTTAATTAAAATTGCATTCCAAATATTTGATTTCTTTCCAACAATTTTATTCAAATATTTGAAAATAATTGAATTCCTGTGAAAATTATAATATTTTTGTAAATAATTGAATTCTTGCAAAGAATTTAAAAAAAAACTTTTTTTTAAATAATTGATTTTTTCGAGGAATTGAAATTAAATTTTTAAGAATAATTACATTTTTCGAGCAATTCCTGAAAAATTGAATTAAAAATAATTGAAATCCCGCCATGAATTTTGTTATTTATGAAAATAATTGAATTGTTTCGAAGAATATTATTAAAATTTTCAAAAATAATTGAATTCATCAGAAGAATTTTATTATTTACGAAAGTAATTTAATTATTTCGAAAAATTTCATTGAAATGTTTAAAAAGAATTGAATTTCTGTGAATTTTCTTAAAATTTTTGAACATAAATGAATTTCTGCGAAGATTTATTTAAGGAAATAATTGAATTTTTCGTTTAATTAATTTAAAATAGTATTAAAAATAATTGAAATTCTCCGATAAATAATATTATTTATAAAAATAATTGAATTTTGGATGAATTTTATCAATTTTGTGTTTTAAATAATAAATTCATTTGCGAAATTTTCTGAAATTACTAGATATTGAAAATAATTGAATTTCGAATATTTTTTGAAAATAATTGAATTGTTTTAAAGAATTTGATTATAATTTTTAAAAATAGTTTTTTTAATTTCTAGTATTAGCGAATTTAAAGTAGTGGAAATTCTAAAAAAAAAAAAAAACAGAAATAGATGAGTGCGAAGGCAGTAATAAATTGAAAAGACCAATTAAATAATTAAAAAAAATAAATTGAAACAATAAATAAAAATAAATAATTAGTAATAAATAATAATAAATAAAAATATACCTTCTGATAAAAATTACATAAAAATAGAAAGTCCACATTAATCACGATTAAATTTAATTTCTCATTAAATTCAAAATTATCGAAAGAATTCCTTTTTCCAAATAATTTGTAAATTTTTTTTATCAAATTATAAATATATATATTAATGGACAAGAAAATTGAAGGGCACCAAAAATTAATAGGAACGACAGTTTAATTAAAAGCGTTCTCGATGCAGCTTTATGTCTTGACATTAACTTGCCTGGTCATTTAATGTTCGAACCAAATAAGTTCAACTCGTTTACCAAGAAATTATCGCGAGTTGTGCGAAAGCTTTTTAAAAAAAAGAAGAAAATTGCCATTGCCGCGCCGTCGGGGCTTGATTAAGAGAAGACATTTGCTTTATTTTTCAAAACTTTCATACCAATTTCATATATATATATATATAAGCGTATACTGTATATTAAAAGAGATGGACAGTGCACCTTAAAACTCAAATTAAAAGCCAAAAAAAGAAAATAAATAAAATAAAAAATTCCCTCGCTCATGAAAAAGGCAGAGAAAGTAAAAGGAAAAAGAGAAATGAAAATTAAACCCGCAAAATAGAAAAAGGGAAAAGTTTTACTATAAATGAAATGAATAAAATATAAAGTATAAAAAATATAAAGTATAAAAAATATAAAGTGTAAAAATTACAAAGTACAAAAATTATAAAGTATGAAAATTAGAAATTAGAAAAATTACAAAGTATAAAAATTATAAAATATAAAAATTATAAAGTATATAAATTATAAAGTATAAAAATTATAAAGTATAAAAATTATAAAATATAAAAATTATAAATTACTAATTAAAGAAATTATAAAATATGTGACTCCAAAAATATTTACTCGAAAAAAAATAAAACATAACCAAAAATTATTTGCTTCCCAACTGCCTTTCTTGGGAGCGCATCACATTTAAATAAAAAATGGAATAACCTTTATATGTTATAAATTATTAGCTTAATAAATTAATTTTATTAATTGAATTATTGACTTAATTTTCCTCGAACCAATTTATAAATGGCTAATTACTTTATTAGGGACATTTGGCTATTAAATAAGAAAACACAATATCGAATTGATTGGCTACCTGCTGTTTTAACCCTTTCACGCCCATGGGACATATACGTCCCACCTACAAAATCCTCAATATCTTTGAAGAAACTTAATATATTTGAGTCTAATTTAGTGCGTTCTCTTCAGGAAGAATAGGGCTTTGAAAATAAGTAACCTAGATCATGTTAAAAAATTCCTATTGTTTAAAAAAATTCATAAATTATTGTTAAAAATCATGAATTTTTAAAATATTTTAAAATCGCCTAAAAATTGTTACTTGGGGGTTTTCGGGGTCGCTGATTATGAATCCAGTGCTAGTTTTTCAAAATTCAAAATGGCGGATCTAATATGGCAGACGACAAATGTAAAAATTAAACGGATTGGCATGAAACTTGTTACTCGGGGGTTTCTAGGGTCGCTGAATACGAATCCGGTGTTATATCTTTAAAATTCAAAATGGCGGATCCAATATGGCGGGCGTTATTTTTAAAATCGTTTAGTTTCACCAGAAACTTGTTACTCGGGTGTTTTCGGGGTCGCTGATTACGAATCCAGTGTTATATTTTTAAAATTCAAAATGGCGGATCCAAGATGGTGGACGATTTTTTTTTTTACATTTTAATTTCACCTGAAACTTGTTACTCGGGGGATTTCTGAGTCGCTGATTACGAATTAAGTGTTAATTTTTAAAAATTCAAAATGGCGGATCCTACACGGCGGACGACAAATGTAAAAATTTTTTGGATTAGAGGGAAACTTGTCACTCAAGGGTTTTTATGGTCTCTTATCACGAAATTGTAGTTTATTTTAAAATTGCGAGTGTGTATTTATTTATTTATTTATTTATGTCAGTAGATGGACTTGTTTCTTTCTACTCTCACTGGATTCGTAATCAGCGACCCCGAAAACCCCCAAGTAACAAGTTTCTGGTGAAACTATACGATTTTAAAAATAACGTCCGCTATATTGGATCCGTCATTTAAAATTTTAAAAATATAACACTGGATTCGTATTGAGCGACCCTGAAAACCCCCAAGTAACAAGTTTCTGGTAAAACTAAACGATTTAAAAAAAGATCGTCCGCCATCTTGAATCCGCTATTTTGAATTTTTTTAAAATGATGTCATATTCGTAATCAGCGACCTCAAAAACCCCCGAGTAACAATTTCCAAGCCAATCCGATCAATCTGTAAAAAAGTTGCCCTCCATATTGGATACGCCATTTTGAATTTAAAAAATTTTATAATTCTGATATCAGATTCGTAATCAGCGACCCCGAAAACTATGAATAACGTTACACTTACGTTTTTTTAACCGTCCAGTTATGCCTGGGTGTGAAAGGGTTAAATTTCTCCCCGGTCTATATAAAGAAAATACAGTTGAACCGGCAAATATCTATCTTTACGAATTTACTAGTCATGCACACGACTCGTTATCACCAGGCAATCTCTGTCTCGGATACATTTTATGTAATTTAAATATTTGCAACTCGTGATACGTTATTCCTATACAAATATGTATTAAAAATAGTTACAACAAATATTGAACAGGTTTTTTGATAGAAATAACACATATATGCATGTATGATGATTTCGAATATAATTCCAAGAGAGAGAGAGAGAGAGAGAAAGAGAGAAAGAAAATTTCGAATAAAACTGTCGAATGCTACTCGTTATCCATAACTTATAACTGATCAGGTATAAAAGATATTCTTATCTTACACGTAATTAGTTTCTTCATTATCAAAATCTATAATGAAAATTTCAGAGCAAACCTCAAGTATAGTGACATATAAGATCGAAATTATCTTTCAAGTTACAAAGAGAAACGATAAAATAGTCTTAAGAGTTCAATGTCTAAACGTAAAAATTAGATTTAATGGCACTTTTTTGGAGAGAGAGAAAAAAAAAGTTTCGCCATTTCTTTCGATTTCGAATTTAAGAAATTAAATGCTAGAAACTTGAATAATTTACTCGATTATTCAAAAAGACAAAGTTGCCACAGATCAGAAAAGTCATGGAATTCAGGGATTTTTATTTTAAAAGTGAAGAAAAAAATTAAATTTTTGAAATTCATAAAAAAGTTCTGAATTTTTGTGTCTTTTTTGTCAAATTACCACGAATTCTAATAGAAAACCTTCAATTCTTTCTATTTCTGACAATAATTTATTTAAAATAATTTATTTCTTGAAGAAATTTTTTTTATAAGAATTCAATTATTTCCACAAATAATGAAATTCTTTGCTGAAAATTCAATTATTTTAAATATCTACAATTTTTATAAACTTTCTTAATTGAATTCAATTATTTGAAAAATTTTTTTAATAAAATTCTTCGCAAAAATTAAATTACTATCATAGATAATAAAATTTTTCACAGCAACTAAATTATTTAAAAACATTAACAAAATTCTTTAATAGAATTCAAATTATTTCCAAAAAATTTTAATGAAATTTTTGGCAAGACTTCAATTATTTTAATATATTATAAATTTTTTCCCGAAGACTCAATTATTATAAAATTTCTCTAGAAAATTTAATTATTTTTTAAAATTGTAATGAAATTTTTCAAAAAAATAAAATTATTTTTAAGAAATAAATTCTTTATATAAGAATTCAATTATTTCAAAAAATTTCAATTAAATACTTCGCAAATATTCAATTACTTTTATAAATAATAAAACATTTCCTAAAGAATGCAATTATTTTTAAAAAATTTAATAAAATTTCTCCACAAAATTGAATTATTCTTTATAGTTGTAATAAAATTCTTTAAAAGAATTAAACAATTTTTAAAAACTTAATTCTTTATAAGAATTCACTTATTCTTAAAAATTTTAATTAAATTATTCGTACGAATTCAATTACTTTCATAAATGATAAAACATTTTCCAGGAATTTAATAAATTTTTTGAAAATTTAGTAAAATTCGTTACAAGAATTCAATTATTTGCAAAAATAATAAAATTCTTCGCATGATTTCAATTATTTTTAAAACATTTTCAAAAGAATTTCTCGAAGAATTATTATCATAAAATTCTTATAAATTACTTAATGAATAATTTTACTAAAAAAATTCAAAAATATTTTTAAAAAATTTTGTAAAAATTTCAATTTTCTTTAAAAATAATAAAATTCTTTACCGAAATTCAATTATTTTCAAATTTTTCTCCAATTCAATTAGTTTAATACAATTTTCCAAAAGAATTCAGTGATGTAAAAAAAAATTAAATTAAATCTTATGCAAACATTTAATCATTTTTCATAAATATTAAAACTTATTGTAGAATTTCAATTATTTTTAGTACAATTTTAATTAAATATCTCGAAAAATGTAATTGTTCCTTAAAATTTTATTAAAATTCGTCGAAAGAATTTAATTATTTACAAATTTTTTATAAATTTCTTCGCAATATTTTGCAATTATTTTGATACATTAATAAATTTTTTTTACAGAGATTCAATTATTTTCGTAAATAAAATCCTTCGGAAAAATTCAATTATTTTTAGAAATAGTAAAATTCTTTGCAGAATTACAATTATTTTTTATACAATTTTAATCTAATTCGTCAAAAAATGTAAATATTCTTTAAAATTTTATTAAAATTGGTCAAAAGAATTTAAAAATTTAAAAATTTGTTGATAAAATTCTTTATGAGAATTTAATTTTAAGAAATATTCAATTATTTAAATAATTGAATTCTGGTAGAATTTTTTAATAAAAATTAAATTAAAAAATGATTTTTAGTTAAAATTTTAGATTATAATTGAATATTAAAAGCGTTATAATAATAAATAATTGAATTTTAAAAGGTTTCAATTTGAAATTTTAGGAAATTTAATTTTTAAATAAAAAACTTTGTCTTTTTTGAAAAATTTTAATAATATTCAAATTCTTTTAAAATTATCTTTAATTTTTTAATATATACATTTTAACCCCTTAACAGTCCATGGCCCATATATGGCCACGAAAAGTCGTGCCACCTTTGCGTCTGTGGCCATATATGGCCATCTCAAAAAAAAAATACTAAACATGATTTGATTTTAGTAGCGAAGTACATACTACTGTTTTTGGGGTCGCTGAATCCGAATCTGAAGTCAGATTTAAAAAATTCAAAATGGCGGACCCAAAATGTTGACTTCGAAAAATAAAAAAATTTCAAATTCGCTTTAAACTCGTTACTTGGGGGGTTTTCGGGGTCTCTGATTACAAATATGATGTCAGATTTTTAAAATTCAAAATGGCGGATCCAATATGGCGGATAATTTCAAGATTGATGCGATTCGATTAAAATTCGTTTCTCGGGGGTTTTTGGGGTCGCTGAATTTGAATTTGATGTTCGTTTTACAAAATTCAAAATGTTGGATCCAATATGGCGGATAATTTCAAAATTTATGCGTTTTGATCGAAATTCCGTTCCCGGGGTTTTTTGGGGTCGCTGAATTCGAATTTGATGTTCGTTTTTCTAAATGCTAAATTTTGGATTCAATATGTCGATCAAATTTTTTGAATGTTGACAAATTTGTCTAAAATGTTTACTCAGGGGTTTTTGAGGTAACTTCATATTTTTTTCGCATCAATCTTGAAATCATCCGCCATATTGGATCCGCCATTTTGAATTTTGAAAATCTGACATCATATTTGTAATTAGAGACCCCGAAAACCCCCGAGTAACGAGTTTTAAGGGAATCTGAAAAAAAATTTTTTTTTGAAGTCGACATTTTGGGTCCGCCATTTTGAATTTTTTAAATCTGACTTCAGATTTGGATTCAGCGACCTCGAAAACCCCCGAGAAATGAATTTCCCTTAAAACGCTTTAATTTTAAAATTATCCACCATATTTGGTCGCCATATTGGATCCGCCATTTTGAATTTTCAAAAATTAACCTCAAATTCGAATTCAGCGACCCCAAAAACCTTATATATGATTAAATCATATTTTTTTGTAAACTTTTTTTTCGGACCGTTTTTGGACCACAAGCGATTTTCAACTAGACTGCGAAGGGGTTAATTAATTTTATTAAAATATTTTATTTAGAGAAGAATTTTGGTTTATATTCTTTGAAAATGTGAATTTTTATTACCTTCAATTTACAATTCTGTGGAATTAATTTTTTTTGAGAAATTTTAATTATAATTCTTTTGAAAATTGGCAATTTTTTTTTAAAAATATATTTAATTAATTATTAAAAATAATTGATTTAGAGAAAAATTATAGTGAAAATAATTGAGTATTGAAAAAGTTACAGATAATTGTAATTTTTATAGAAAGAATTAAATTTTGAAAAGGTTTTAAATTAAAATTTTTAAAAATCGATATCTTCATTTTTTATTAATAATATTCTTATGTGTTGTTTATTTTCAAAAAGGTTTGAATTTGAATTTTTTGAGAGAATTTTAATTCCTATGGAAAAATAATAATGATTAAATATTTATTTAAAAAAATTTATTTAAAAAAATTGATGTTTTCGAATAATTTTACAATTATAGACAGTAAATTCGTAAAAAAAATGTATTAGAACATTTCTTTTGATTATCTAATAATTTTTAGAGTGAAGCAGAATATTCTTTAGTTTTAATGAAAAAGTCAAAATTCTGTCTGGAAATCAGGTGAAAAGAAAATTTAATTTTTGTTGCAAGTCTGTATAAAAAAATCTATTTTAAATATAGTATTTTTTGCGATTTAAATAATTTAGCCTCCTTTCTATTTATTTAAATTATTTATCACATAATTAAAAAAAACGTTATTTGAAGATGTTATATTTTTTTGGATTGTTCTAATATATAGTGACTTTTTTTCACTAAAAAACGTTCTTCAAACTAATGATGCTAATAAAATCTAAAATCTGAACATTTAAGAAAAATTCACAATTTTTGTCACATTAATTAGATGAAAAGTGATGAACATTACGATTTTACGATTTCTTTTAATATTTATCAAATTTGAGACAAAAAAAGTATTAAAATTGTTGCAAAGCAAAAACGTTTTGATAAGTTCTTTTTTGTCTCAAATTTGATATCTTTCGAAATACTGTAAAAGAAAAGTGGGTCACAAAATTAATGAGGACATGCTCAAACATATTGGGCGAAAAATTGAAAACCACATGTACCAGTGGGCACACAGCAGGTTTTCATTTAACATGCGGAAAAAAAGAGATCAATTTAGACCCGACAATTTTCCAGGAACAAAATTTAGTCATGCTTCCAATATACACACCAATAAGTAATTCTTGAAAAGTAAATTCTCGAAATGACATAGGCATTATAGAAATCAATAGCGCGATTCGCCTCGGTTATGGATGTATAAATATATATATATATACAAATACCAATATGAATGGAATAGAAACGAAACACACCTTTATGATGAAAGCCATGGACCAAAAGTGAAGGCCGTGCTGCTCGTTTGCGAATATTGCCGAGCCTTCAAATAGATATGTACCACGTGCCACAAGAGTCGTGCATCGACTCAACTTTTAGTAGTATATATACCATACATACCAGGGAAACCTGAATGTCCTCCACGTGGATCACGTACACGATATACAAGACGTATATATGTTAATATACACACAATATATTATATACACAGTGAGAAAAAATAATGATGACACGGGAAAAAAATTTAATCCAGATTATGTCAGGAGATTTTTCAACTATTAGCAATTAATTATCGCAGAGTTCATTTGAAAGTATCGTATATTCTTTCAAGTTAAAAAGTTTAGTGAGGAATGATGATAAACTATTTCAAAGAATATTTCTTCTCGTCGACTGTAAATCCTCTATATTATCAGGGTTGCGACAAATATTTAATTTTATTCTTCCCCGACATTTCCCTGATTTTCAGACAAAATTTATTTTTCCTCACCCTAAAGAATATTCGCTGATTCACTCTAAAAATTATTAGATACTCAAAATAATGTTCTATTACATTTATTTACAAATTTCTTTAATTGGAAAATTATTCAAAAAAAAAAAAAAAAAAATTCAATAACTTCTTTTTTAAATAAATATTTAATCATTATTCTTCTTCTGTAGGAATTAAAATTTTTCAAAACATTCAAATTCAAATCTTTTTTGAAAATAAACAACTCATAAGAATATTATTAACAAAACATGAAGATATCTATTTTCAAAAATTTAAATTTAAAATCTTTTCAAAATTCAATTCTTTCTAAAAATTATACAATTATTTGTAACTTTTACAATACTCAATTATTTTCACTATAATTTTTCTCTAAATCAATTATTTTTAATAATTAATTAAATGTATTTTTAAAAAAATTGCCAACTTTCAAAAGAATTATCATTAAAATTTTTCAAAAAAAATTAATTCGACAGAATTGTAAATTGAAGGTAATAAAAATTCACCAAAATTCTTCTCTAAATATAATATTTTCAAAAAAAAATTAATTATTTACAAAAATCCTAATATAATCCGTCGCAAGAATTTAATTATTTTTGCAAGTATAGTAAAATTTCTCAAAAAAATTCAATTATTTAAAAAAAAATGTAATAAAATTCATTGCAATAATTCAATTATTTTCATAAATAATAAATCGATTATTCGGTAATTCATTTTTAAATTAATTTTTATTAGAAAATTCTAGAAGAATTCAATTATTTAAATTAAAAAATAAATAATATATTGAATAATTGAATGTTTGTTAAAATTCAATTCTCATAAAGAATTTTAACAACAAATTTTTAAATAATTGTATTTTTTTGACAAATTTTAATAAAATTTTCCCAAGAATTTTATTAAAATTTTTATAAAATAATTGAATTTTGGAAAAGAATTTTATTATTTATAAAGATACTTGAAATTTTGACGAGAATTTTTTTTTATCATAACTGAATTTCTATGAAGAATTTTATTATTTATAAAAATAATTGAATTCTTGCGACGAATTTTGTAAAAAATATTTTTTTAACATTGATATTTTTCGAAAAATTTTATTAAATTTTTTATTTTTAATAATTGGATTCCTGTGAAAATGTTATTATTTATGAAAATAATTGAATTATTTCGAAGAAATTTAGATTAAAAATTTTGTAAATAATTGAATTCCTGTGAAATTTTGCCAAGAATTATATTAAAATTTTTTAAAATCATTGAATTTCTGTGAAGAATTTTATTTATTTATAAAAATAATTGAATTCTTGAAAAGAACTATGTTAAATTTTTTTAAATAATTGAATTTCAGCGACGAATTTTATAAAAAATCTTTTTTAAACATTGATATTTTTCGAAAAATTTTATTAAATTTTTTATTATTAATAATTGAATTCCTGTGAAAATTTTAGTGCTTATGAAAATAATTGAATTTCATCGAAGAAATTTATATTAAAAATTTTGTAAATAATTGAATTCCTGTGAAATTTTGCCAAGAATTGTATTAAATTTTTTTTAAATAATTGAATTTTGGTGAAGAATTTTATTATTTATAAAAATAATTGAATTCTTAAAAAGAACTGTGTTAAATTTTTTCAAATAATTGAATTCTTGCAACGAATTTTATAAAAATCTTTTTCAAAAAATTTAAAATTTAAAAAATTCACATATTAAGTACAAAATTATTATTATTATTATTATTATTCAATTATTTTCTAAAATTTTAATAAATCGTTCGAAACACTTCAATTATTTTTATAAATAGTAAAATTCTTTGAAAAAAATTAAATTATTTTCTAAAACTAAAAATTAATTCTTCGTAAGAATTCAATTAATTACTAAAATTTTAATAAATCCTTCGAAACAATTCAATTATTTTTGAATTTTTAATACAATTCTTTGAAAAAATTCAATTATTCTTTAATTTTTAATCAAATTCATTCAATTAATTAAAGAATTTTAGAAAATTGTAAAATAGGGAGAGTTCACAAACCAATTTTTTAAAAATCAATGTCCGAATGTTTTCGTTTATGTTCCTTCATTTATAATTAAAGAAACTTCATTATTAAAAAAAAAATTAAAAGAAATTCTTCAAAAGAATTTAATTAGGATTTTTAAAAATTTTTTTATAAAATTCTTCGTAAGAATTAAATTATGTTTATAAATAGTACAATTTTTTGTCAAAAATTCAAATATTATTTTTAAACAAAATTTTAATAAAATTTTACGAACAAATGCAATTTTTTTTTCGAAAATTTTAATAAAATCTTCGAAAAAATTCTATTACTTTTAGAAATAGTAAAATTCTTCACAAGAATTCAATTAATTTTATAAATAGTAAAATTCCTTGCAGGAATTCAATTATTTTCAAATTATTTTCATTTGTCTAATAATAAATCGGATATCAAGTTCCGCGCGTAACAATTGCTTGTTTATTAGTTATCTTATTTATTAATAAAAAAATTTAATAAATAAATTGAAATTAAAAAAAAAATACAACATGGAAAATTAAAAAAAAACTAATAAAAAAATAGAAAATTAGTGATTAGCTAATTAATAATCGTAATTAATAATAAATAAATTGTTAATTAATATATTATCAACATGATTATTACCTATCATTAAAACTATTACTTTAAAGAATATTTTAATTTGTGATTTATGTTACAAGATACGAGAATATTCTTTTTATTCCACTGTTCATTGACTCGAGAATATATAAATTTTCCATTCTAATTAAACACTTTTTCCCTAATAATAGACACACACAAAAACACACACACACACACACTGTAGATACAGTGAAACCTGATTTTATTAAAATACACATAAACTAGACGAATTTGCAATTTAAAATAGATTGAGTGTTAAAGAGATGAATTAGTGGCGATTTAAATGGAAAGTCGTTTCTTTCCACGAAAAAAAATATATAAAAAATCATTCCGGAAATTAAATTCCCAAAAAATTTTAATTTCCCCAATTAAATATTTTTCATTTCCAAATTTAATATAAACCAAATAATTAATAAATTGTCCATATTTTAGTGAACAAATAAAAAACAAAAATACATAATTAATAACTCTCTAAGTTTGACTTTTTGCTTCTGAATTAGTACATTTTACTAATAAATTAGTAGAAATTACTATTTGCTTTTTGAATTAGTAAAATTTACTTATAAATAGTCATTTAAACTAATTTTTTTAGTAAAATTTACTAATTCAAGAGCAAAAAGTCAGTCACTAATTCAAATTAGTAAACATTTTTCCTAATTCAGATTTAGAAAGAACAATAATGGGAAAAAAATAATAATAAAAATAATAACAATAATTAATAATAATAATAATAATAATAATAATAATAATAATAATATTAATAATTTTAATAATTTTAATAATTTTAATAATAATCAACCAAAACTTAATGAAGAATAGAGAAATAATTTCATTGAAGAATACGAAAACTAATTAAAAAATAAATATACATACATTTTTATAAAAAAAAAATTAATTCTAAATTTTGTTTCAACGTTAATTTCAATTAACAGGCATTTAAATGTTTAATTTATGTGACATTAAATTTGTATATATTAAATATATAAATGTATATTTAATTTGCATATTCAAAGAAAAAAAATACGAGATTATTTATTGACGTCAATTTCAAAATTTTTAATATACAAATTTAAAAAAAAAATTTAATATAATTAAATTAATACAAATATAATATAAATTAATATAAAAATAAAGTAATAAACATTAAAGACATTTAAATTAATTTAATTAAAAATAAGAATAATAAGAATTTATTTACTCTCCCTACATTTAATCTAATTAAAAATAATGTGTAAAGACAATTAAATGAACAGAATAAATAAATAAAATATTAAAATAAATAATAAATACATATTAAACAAGTTGTTCATTTCATGATCATTAAGCTTCCTCAATATAATATATAGCAATTGTTTAATTTTTTATTTTAGAATAATTATTTTAAAGTGTTAAGATAAAATTTCAAAAAATACAAAATTTCAATTTTTTGTAAAAAATTAAAATATTTATTAATTCTATAAATTTTGATAAAATATATACTTTATATACATGAATCGATTCGTTTTTATGTCAGGAATGCAATTTTGCCAAGAATTAATAAAAATTTTAATATAGAAAAAAGTTATTTCAAAAAATCCAAAAATTAATTTTTTCAAAAATTAAAAAATTATTGAAAAAATTTTTTTTTTTAGATATTTTTGAAAATCCTTTTGTCTGATTTTTGGTATTCGCGACCGTAATACACCTACAAAATTTTATCAAAATCCGTCAAGAAGTGTAAGAGAAAATTTGTCCACAAGAATCGGTGACACACACACACACACACACACATACGTCCGGACATTTGTTCCTCTCGACGAATTATGTATACTACACTTGAAAATTTGTAAAAATAATTGATTCTAAAAAATTCGGAAATCGACATCACTATAAGGCTTCCTTTATGAGGAAGCAAAATCGAAATAAAATTCGCTATTCTTCAAGATTGTGTAGTGCTCAGTCCCTACTAGAACTCTGGTAATTTTCAGATGATTAGATTAAATAAATTTGGATGAAATAAATTTTTATTTTCGTTTTTACCAATTTTGATTGTCTGATGGCGTACGGGTGAACCTGCTACTACTAAAAAATTGAAATAAAATTCTCTATTCTTCAGGATTGTGTAGTATTCAGTCCCTACTAGAACTCTGGTAATTTTCAGATGATTACATTAAATAAATTTGGATGAAATAAATTTTTATTTTCGTTTTTACTAAATTTTGATTGTCTGATGGCGTGCGGGTGGACCTGCTACTGCTAAAAAATTGAAATAAAATTCTCTATTCTTCAGGATTGTGTAGTATTCAGTCCCTACTAGAACTCTAGTAATTTTCAGATGATTACATTAAATAAATTTGGATGAAATAAATTTTTATTTTCGTTTTTACTAAATTTTGATTGTCTGATGGCGTGCGGGTGGACCTGCTACTGCTAAAAAATTGAAATAAAATTCTCTATTCTTCAGGATTGTGTAGGGTTCAGTCCCTACTAGAACTCTGGTAATTTTCAGATGATTAGATTAAATAAATTTGGATAAAATAAATTTTTATTTTCGTTTTTACCAATTTTGATTGTCTGATGGCGTACGGGTGAAACTGCTACTACTAAAAAATTGAAATAAAATTCTCTATTCTTCAGGATTGTGTAGTATTCAGTCCCTACTAGAACTCTGGTAATTTTCAGATGATTAGATTAAATAAATTTGGATGAAATAAATTTTTATTTTCGTTTTTACTAAATTTTGATTGTCTGATGGCGTTCGGGTGAGGGTGCTACTACTTAAAAATTAGAATAAAATTCTCTTTTCTTCAGGATTGTGTAGTATTCAATCCCTACTAGAACTCTGGTAATTTTCAGATGATTACATTAAATAAATTTGGAGGAAATAAATTTTTATTTTCGTTTTTACTAAATTTTGATTGTCTGATGGCGTACGGGTGGACCTGCTACTACTAAAAAATTCAAATAAAATTCTCTATTCTTTAGGTTTGTGTAGGGTTCAGTCCCTACTAGAACTCTGGTAATTTTCAGATGATTAGAATTATTAAATTTAGAGGAAATAAATTTTTAATTTATTTTTTACCAAATTTTGATTGTCTGATGGGGTTCGGGTGGGGGTGCTACTACTTAAAAATTTAAATAAAATTCCCTATTATTTAGGAATGGGTTGGGCTCAGTCCCTACTAAAACTCTGGTAATTTTCAGATGATTAGAATTATTAAATTGGGAAGAAATAAATTTTAATTTTCGTTTTTACCAAATTTTGATTGTCTGATGGCGTACGGGTGGACCTGCTACTACTAAAAAATTCAAATAAAATTCTCTATTCTTCAGGATTGTGTAGTATTCCGTCCCTACTAGAACTCTGGTAATTTTCAGATGATTACATTAAATAAATTTGGATGAAATAAATTTTTATTTTCGTTTTTACTAAATTTTGATTGTTTGATGGCGTTCGGGTGAGGGTGCTACTACTAAAAAATGGAAATAAAATTCTCTATTCTTCAGGATTGTGTAGTATTCAGCCCCTACTAGAACTCTGGTAATTTTCAGATGATTAGATTTGTTAAATTTGGAAGAAATAAATTTTTATTTTCGTTTTTACCAATTTTGATTGTCTGCTGGCGTACGGGTGAACCTGCTACTACTAAAAAATTCAAATAAAATTCTCTATTCTTTAGGATTGTGTAGGGATTAGTCCCTACTAGAACTCTGGTAATTTTCAGATGATTAGATTAAATAAATTTGGATGAAATAAATTTTTATTTTCGTTTTTACTAAATTTTGATTGTCTGATGGCGTTCGGGTGAGGGTGCTACTACTTAAAAATTAGAATAAAATTCTCTATTCTTCAGGATTGTGTAGTATTCAGTCCCTACTAGAACTCTGGTAATTTTCAGATGATTAGATTAAATAAATTTGGATGAAATAAATTTTTATTTTCGTTTTTACCAATTTTGATTGTCTGATGGCGTACGGGTGAACCTGCTACTACTAAAAAATTGAAATAAAATTCTCTATTCTTCAGGATTGTGTAGTATTCAGTCCCTACTAGAACTCTGGTAATTTTCAGATGATTACATTAAATAAATTTGGATGAAATAAATTTTTATTTTCGTTTTTACTAAATTTTGATTGTCTGATGGCATTCGGGTGAAGGTGCTACTACTTAAAAATTAGAATAAAATTCTCTTTTCTTCAGGATTGTGTAGTATTCACTCCCTACTAGAACTCTGGTAATTTTCAGATGATTAGATTAAATAAATTTGGATGAAATAAATTTTTATTTTCGTTTTTACCAATTTTGATTGTCTGATGGCGTACGGGTGAACCTGCTACTACTAAAAAATTGAAATAAAATTCTCTATTCTTCAGGATTGTGTAGTATTCAGTCCCTACTAGAACTCTGGTAATTTTCAGATGATTAGATTAAATAAATTTGGATGAAATAAATTTTTATTTTCGTTTTTACCAATTTTGATTGTCTGATGGCGTACGGGTGAACCTGCTACTACTAAAAAATTGAAATAAAATTCTCTATTCTTCAGGATTGTGTAGTATTCAGTCCCTACTAGAACTCTGGTAATTTTCAGATGATTACATTAAATAAATTTGGATGAAATAAATTTTTATTTTCGTTTTTACTAAATTTTGATTGTCTGATGGCATTCGGGTGAAGGTGCTACTACTTAAAAATTAGAATAAAATTCTCTTTTCTTCAGGATTGTGTAGTATTCACTCCCTACTAGAACTCTGGTAATTTTCAGATGATTAGATTAAATAAATTTGGATGAAATAAATTTTTATTTTCGTTTTTACCAATTTTGATTGTCTGATGGCGTACGGGTGAACCTGCTACTACTAAAAAATTGAAATATAATTCTCTATTCTTCAGGAATAGGTAGGGCTCAGTCCCTACTAAAACTCTGGTAATTTTCAGATCATTAGAATTATTAAATTGGGAAGAAATAAATTTTAATTTTCGTTTTTACCAAATTTTGATTGTCTGATGGCGTACGGGTGGACCTGCTACTACTAAAAAATTCAAATAAAATTCTCTATTCTTCAGGATTGTGTAGGGTTCAGTCCCTACTAGAACTCTGGTAATTTTCAGATGATTAGATTAAATAAATTTGGATAAAATAAATTTTTATTTTCGTTTTTACTAAATTTTGATTGTCTGATGGCGTGCGGGTGGACCTGCTACTACTAAAAAATTCAAATAAAATTCTCTATTCTTTAGGATTGTGTAGGGTTCAGTCCCTACTAGAACTCTGGTAATTTTCAGATGATTAGAATTATTAAATTTAGAGGAAATAAATTTTTAATTTATTTTTTACCAAATTTTGATTGTCTGGTGGCGTTCGGGTGAGGGTGCTACTACTTAAAAATTTAAATAAAATCCTCTATTCTTCAGGAATGGGTAGGGCTCAGTCCCTACTAGAACTCTGGTAATTTTCAGATCATTAGAATTATTAAATTGGAAAGAAATAAATTTTAATTTTCGTTTTTACCAAATTTTGATTGTCTGATGGCGTACGGGTGGACCTGCTACTACTAAAAAATTCAAATAAAATTCTCTATTCTTCAGGATTGTGTAGTATTCAATCCCTACTAGAACTCTGGTAATTTTCAGATGATTAGATTAAATAAATTTGGATAAAATAAATTTTTATTTTCGTTTTTACCAAATTTTGATTGTCTGATGGCGTACGGGTGGACCTGCTACTACTACAAAATTCAAATAAAATTCTCTATTCTTCAGGATTGTGTAGGGTTCAGTCCCTACTAGAACTCTGGTAATTTTCAGATGATTAGATTAAATAAATTTGGATGAAATAAATTTTTATTTTCGTTTTTACCAATTTTGATTGTCTGATGGCGTACGGGTGAACCTGCTACTACTAAAAAATTGAAATAAAATTCTCTATTCTTCAGGATTGTGTAGTATTCAGTCCCTACTAGAACTCTGGTAATTTTCAGATGATTACATTAAATAAATTTGGATGAAATAAATTTTTATTTTCGTTTTTACTAAATTTTGATTGTCTGATGGCATTCGGGTGAAGGTGCTACTACTTAAAAATTAGAATAAAATTCTCTTTTCTTCAGGATTGTGTAGTATTCACTCCCTACTAGAACTCTGGTAATTTTCAGATGATTAGATTAAATAAATTTGGATGAAATAAATTTTTATTTTCGTTTTTACCAATTTTGATTGTCTGATGGCGTACGGGTGAACCTGCTACTACTAAAAAATTGAAATATAATTCTCTATTCTTCAGGAATAGGTAGGGCTCAGTCCCTACTAAAACTCTGGTAATTTTCAGATCATTAGAATTATTAAATTGGGAAGAAATAAATTTTAATTTTCGTTTTTACCAAATTTTGATTGTCTGATGGCGTACGGGTGGACCTGCTACTACTAAAAAATTCAAATAAAATTCTCTATTCTTCAGGATTGTGTAGGGTTCAGTCCCTACTAGAACTCTGGTAATTTTCAGATGATTAGATTAAATAAATTTGGATAAAATAAATTTTTATTTTCGTTTTTACTAAATTTTGATTGTCTGATGGCGTGCGGGTGGACCTGCTACTACTAAAAAATTCAAATAAAATTCTCTATTCTTTAGGATTGTGTAGGGTTCAGTCCCTACTAGAACTCTGGTAATTTTCAGATGATTAGAATTATTAAATTTAGAGGAAATAAATTTTTAATTTATTTTTTACCAAATTTTGATTGTCTGGTGGCGTTCGGGTGAGGGTGCTACTACTTAAAAATTTAAATAAAATCCTCTATTCTTCAGGAATGGGTAGGGCTCAGTCCCTACTAGAACTCTGGTAATTTTCAGATCATTAGAATTATTAAATTGGAAAGAAATAAATTTTAATTTTCGTTTTTACCAAATTTTGATTGTCTGATGGCGTACGGGTGGACCTGCTACTACTAAAAAATTCAAATAAAATTCTCTATTCTTCAGGATTGTGTAGTATTCAATCCCTACTAGAACTCTGGTAATTTTCAGATGATTAGATTAAATAAATTTGGATAAAATAAATTTTTATTTTCGTTTTTACCAAATTTTGATTGTCTGATGGCGTACGGGTGGACCTGCTACTACTACAAAATTCAAATAAAATTCTCTATTCTTCAGGATTGTGTAGGGTTCAGTCCCTACTAGAACTTTGGTAATTTTCAGATGATTAGATTAAATAAATTTGGATAAAATAAATTTTTATTTTCGTTTTTACCAAATTTTGATTGTCTGATGGCGTACGGGTGGACCTGCTACTACTAAAAAATTCAAATAAAATTCTCTATTCTTCAGGATTGTGTAGTATTCAATCCCTACTAGAACTCTGGTAATTTTCAGATGATTAGATTAAATAAATTTGGATAAAATAAATTTTTATTTTCGTTTTTACCAAATTTTGATTGTCTGATGGCGTGCGGGTGGACCTGCTACTGCTAAAAAATTGAAATAAAATTCTCTATTCTTCAGGATTGTGTAGTATTCAGTCCCTACTAGAACTCTGGTAATTTTCAGATGATTAGATTAAATAAATTTGGATAAAATAAATTTTTATTTTCGTTTTTACCAAATTTTGATTGTCTGATGGCGTACGGGTGGACCTGCTACTACTACAAAATTCAAATAAAATTCTCTATTCTTTAGGATTGCGTAGGGTTCAGTCCCTGCTAGAACTCTGGTAATTTTCAGATGATTAGATTTGTTAGATTTGCAAGAAATAAATTTTTATTTTCGTTTTTACCAATTTTGATTGTCTGATGGCGTACGGGTGGACCTGCTACTACTACAAAATTCAAAAAAAATTCTCTATTCTTCAGAATTGTGTAGGGTTCAGTCCCTACTAGAACTCTGGTAATTTTCAGATGATTAGATTAAATAAATTTGGATGAAATAAATTTTTATTTTCGTTTTTACCAAATTTTGATTGTCTGATGGCATTCGGGTGAAGGTGCTACTACTTAAAAATTAGAATAAAATTCTCTTTTCTTCAGGATTGTGTAGTATTCAATCCCTACTAGAACTCTGGTAATTTTCAGATGATTAGATTAAATAAATTTGGATGAAATAAATTTTTATTTTCGTTTTTACCAATTTTGATTGTCTGATGGCGTACGGGTGGACCTGCTACTACTACAAAATTTAAATAAAATTCTCTATTCTTTAGGATTGCTTAGGGTTCAGTCCCTACTAGAACTCTGGTAATTTTCAGATGATTAGATTTGTTAGATTTGCAAGAAATAAATTTTTATTTTCGTTTTTACCAATTTTGATTGTCTGCTGGCGTACGGGTGAACCTGCTACTACTAAAAAATTCAAATAAAATTCTCTATTCTTTAGGATTGTGTAGGGTTTAGTCCCTACTAGAACTCTGGTAATTTTCAGATGATTAGATTAAATAAATTTGAATGAAATAAATTTTTATTTTCGTTTTTACCAAATTTTGATTGTCTGATGGCATTCGGGTGAAGGTGCTACTACTTAAAAATGAGAATAAAATTCTCTTTTCTTCAGGATTGTGTAGTATTCAATCCCTACTAGAACTCTGGTAATTTTCAGATGATTAGATTAAATAAATTTGGAAGAAATAAATTTTTATTTTCGTTTTTACCAATTTTGATTGTCTGATGGCGTGCGGGTGGACCTGCTACTACTAAAAAATTCAAATAAAATTCTCTATTCTTTAGGATTGCTTAGGGTTCAGTCCCTACTAGAACTCTGGTAATTTTCAGATGATTAGATTTGTTAGATTTGCAAGAAATAAATTTTTATTTTCGTTTTTACCAATTTTGATTGTCTGCTGGCGTACGGGTGAACCTGCTACTACTAAAAAATTCAAATAAAATTCTCTATTCTTTAGGATTGTGTAGGGTTTAGTCCCTACTAGAACTCTGGTAATTTTCAGATGATTAGATTAAATAAATTTGAATGAAATAAATTTTTATTTTCGTTTTTACCAAATTTTGATTGTCTGATGGCATTCGGGTGAAGGTGCTACTACTTAAAAATGAGAATAAAATTCTCTTTTCTTCAGGATTGTGTAGTATTCAATCCCTACTAGAACTCTGGTAATTTTCAGATGATTAGATTAAATAAATTTGGAAGAAATAAATTTTTATTTTCGTTTTTACCAATTTTGATTGTCTGATGGCGTGCGGGTGGACCTGCTACTACTAAAAAATTCAAATAAAATTCTCTATTCTTTAGGATTGTGTAGGGTTCAGTCCCTACTAGAACTCTGGTAATTTTCAGATGATTAGATTAAATAAATTTGAATGAAATAAATTTTTATTTTCGTTTTTACCAAATTTTGATTGTCTGATGGCATTCGGGTGAAGGTGCTACTACTTAAAAATGAGAATAAAATTCTCTTTTCTTCAGGATTGTGTAGTATTCAATCCCTACTAGAACTCTGGTAATTTTCAGATGATTAGATTAAATAAATTTGGAAGAAATAAATTTTTATTTTCGTTTTTACCAATTTTGATTGTCTGATGGCGTGCGGGTGGACCTGCTACTACTAAAAAATTCAAATAAAATTCTCTATTCTTTAGGATTGCGTAGGGTTCAGTCCCTACTAGAACTCTGGTAATTTTCAGATGATTAGATTTGTTAGATTTGCAAGAAATAAATTTTTATTTTCGTTTTTACCAATTTTGATTGTCTGATGGCGTACGGGTGGACCTGCTACTACTACAAAATTCAAAAAAAATTCTCTATTCTTCAGAATTGTGTAGGGTTCAGTCCCTACTAGAACTCTGGTAATTTTCAGATGATTAGATTAAATAAATTTGAATGAAATAAATTTTTATTTTCGTTTTTACCAAATTTTGATTGTCTGATGGCATTCGGGTGAAGGTGCTACTACTTAAAAATGAGAATAAAATTCTCTTTTCTTCAGGATTGTGTAGTATTCAATCCCTACTAGAACTCTGGTAATTTTCAGATGATTAGATTAAATAAATTTGGAAGAAATAAATTTTTATTTTCGTTTTTACCAATTTTGATTGTCTGATGGCGTGCGGGTGGACCTGCTACTACTAAAAAATTCAAATAAAATTCTCTATTCTTTAGGATTGTGTAGGGTTCAGTCCCTACTAGAACTCTGGTAATTTTCAGATGATTAGAATTATTAAATTTAGAGGAAATAAATTTTTAATTTATTTTTTACCAAATTTTAATTGTCTGGTGGCGTTCGGGTGAGGGTGCTACTACTTAAAAATTTAAATAAAATTCTCTATTCTTCAGGAATGGGTAGGGCTCAGTCCCTACTAGAACTCTGGTAATTTTCAGATCATTAGAATTATTAAATTGGGAAGAAATAAATTTTAATTTTCGTTTTTACCAAATTTTGATTGTCTGATGGCGTACGGGTGGACCTGCTACTACTTAAAAATTCAAATAAAATTCTCTATTCTTTAGGATTGTGTAGGGTTTAGTCCCTACTAGAACTCTGGTAATTTTCAAATGATTAGAATTATTAAATTTGGAAGAAATAAATTTTTAATTTATTTTTTACCAAATTTTGATTGTCTGATGGCGTTCGGGTGAGGGTGCTACTACTTAAAAATTTAAATAAAATTCTCTAGTCTTAAGGAATGGGTAGGGCTCAGTCCCTACTAAAACTCTGGTAATTTTCAGATGATTAGAATTATTAAATTGGGAAGAAATAAATTTTAATTTTCGTTTTTACCAAATTTTGATTGTCTGATGGCGTACGGGTGGACCTGCTACTACTTAAAAATTTAAATAAAATTCTCTAGTCTTCAGGAATGGGTAGGGCTCAGTCCCTACTAAAACTCTGGTAATTTTCAGATTATTAGAATTATTAAATTGGGAAGAAATAAATTTTAATTTTCGTTTTTACCAAATTTTGATTGTCTGATGGCGTACGGGTGGACCTGCTACTACTAAAAAATTCAAATAAAATTCTCTATTCTTCAGGATTGTGTAGTATTCGGTCCCTACTAGAACTCTGGTAATTTTCAGATGATTACATTAAATAAATTTGGATGAAATAAATTTTTATTTTCGTTTTTACTAAATTTTGATTGTCTGATGGCGTTCGGGTGAGGGTGCTACTACTAAAAAATGGAAATAAAATTCTCTATTCTTCAGGATTGTGTAGTATTCAGCCCCTACTAGAACTCTGGTAATTTTCAGATGATTAGATTAAATAAATTTGGATGAAATAAATTTTTATTTTCGTTTTTACCAATTTTGATTGTCTGATGGCGTACGGGTGAACCTGCTACTACTAAAAAATTGAAATAAAATTCTCTATTCTTCAGGATTGTGTAGTATTCAGTCCCTACTAGAACTCTGGTAATTTTCAGATGATTACATTAAATAAATTTGGATGAAATAAATTTTTATTTTCGTTTTTACTAAATTTTGATTGTCTGATGGCGTTCGGGTGAGGGTGCTACTACTTAAAAATTTAAATAAAATTCTCTATTCTTCAGGAATGGGTAGGGCTCAGTCCCTACTAGAACTCTGGTAATTTTCAGATCATTAGAATTATTAAATTGGGAAGAAATAAATTTTAATTTTCGTTTTTACCAAATTTTGATTGTCTGATGGCGTACGGGTGGACCTGCTACTACTACAAAATTCAAATAAAATTCTCTATTCTTTAGGATTGCGTAGGGTTCAGTCCCTACTAGAACTCTGGTAATTTTCAGATGATTAGATTTGTTAGATTTGCAAGAAATAAATTTTTATTTTCGTTTTTACCAATTTTGATTGTCTGATGGCGTACGAGTGGACCTGCTACTACTACAAAATTCAAAAAAAATTCTCTATTCTTCAGAATTGTGTAGGGTTCAGTCCCTACTAGAACTCTGGTAATTTTCAGATGATTAGATTAAATAAATTTGGATGAAATAAATTTTTATTTTCGTTTTTACCAAATTTTGATTGTCTGATGGCGTACGGGTGGACCTGCTACTACTTAAAAATTTAAATAAAATTCTCTATTCTTCAGGAATGGGTAGGGCTCAGTTCCTACTAGAACTCTAGTAATTTTCAAATGATTAGAATTATTAAATTTGGAAGAAATAAATTTTTAATTTATTTTTTACCAAATTTTGATTGTCTGGTGGCGTTCGGGTGAGGGTGCTACTACTTAAAAATTAGAATAAAATTCTCTTTTCTTCAGGATTGTGTAGTATTCAATCCCTACTAGAACTCTGGTAATTTTCAGATGATTAGATTAAATAAATTTGGATAAAATAAATTTTTATTTTCGTTTTTACTAAATTTTGATTGTCTGATGGCGTACGGGTGGACCTGCTACTACTACAAAATTCAAATAAAATTCTCTATTCTTTAGGATTGCGTAGGGTTCAGTCCCTACTAGAACTCTGGTAATTTTCAGATGATTAGATTTGTTAGATTTGCAAGAAATAAATTTTTATTTTCGTTTTTACCAATTTTGATTGTCTGATGGCGTTCGGGTGAGGGTGCTACTACTAAAAAATTGAAATAAAATTCTCTATTCTTCAGGATTGTGTAGTATTCAGTCCCTACCAGAACTCTGGTAATTTTCAGATGATTACATTAAATAAATTTGGATGAAATAAATTTTTATTTTCGTTTTTACCAAATTTTGATTGTCTGATGGCGTACGGGTGGACCTGCTACTACTACAAAATTCAAATAAAATTCTCTATTCTTTAGGATTGTGTAGGGTTCAGTCCCTACTAGAACTCTGGTAATTTTCAGATGATTAGATTTGTTAGATTTGCAAGAAATAAATTTTTATTTTCGTTTTTACCAATTTTGATTGTCTGATGGCGTTCGGGTGAGGGTGCTACTACTAAAAAATTGAAATAAAATTCTCTATTCTTCAGGATTGTGTAGGGTTCAGTCCCTACTAGAACTCTGGTAATTTTCAGATGATTACATTAAATAAATTTGGATGAAATAAATTTTTATTTTCGTTTTTACCAATTTTGATTGTCTGATGGCGTACGGGTGAACCTGCTACTACTAAAACAAGTTGTTCATTTCATGATCATTAAGCATCCTCAATATAATATATACCAATTGTTTAATTTTTTATTTTAGAATAATTATTTTATAGTGTTAAGATAAAATTTCAAAAAATACAAAATTTCAATTTTTTGTGAAAAATTAAAATATTTATTAATTCTATAAATTTTGATAAAATATATACTTTATATACATGAATCGATTCGTTTTTATGTCAGGAATGCAATTTTGCCAAGAATTAATAAAAATTTTAATATAGAAAAAAGTTATTTCAAAAAATCCAAAAATTAAAAAATTGTTGAAAAAATTTTTTTTTTTAGATATTTTTGAAAATCCTTTTGTCTGATTTTTGGTATTCGTGACCGTAATACACCTACAAAATTTTATCAAAATCCGTCAAGACGTGTTAGAGAAAATTTGTCCACAAGAATCGGTGACATACACACACACACACACACACATACATACACACATACATCCGGACATTTGTTCCTATCGACGAATTATATATACTACACTTGAAAATTTGTAAAAATAATTGATTTTAAAAAATTCGGAAATCGACATCACTATAAGGCTTCCTTTATGAGGAAGCAAAAAATTTATTTGATTCAAATAACCGATTACTTTTCTATTATCAAGGAAATATTTACCTGAATCAAATAATTTTGATTTGAGTCAATTAAATTGTATTTGCTTCAAATACTGAAATTATTGATTCAAATACAATAATTTACTTGACTTAAATAAAATTTATTTTATTGAAATAAATATTTATTTGATTCAAGTAAATATTTATTTGATAATAGACTAAATAAATAAAATAAATAAATTTTTCTCTCAGTGTAATAATTATAAAAAATAAACTGGATTGATAATTTATCGAAAGATTCATAAATTCGTTTTTCTACAAAAAATTAAATTATAACTGAAAAAGAATTGAAAATTAAATTAAAGGAAGAGAGAAAAACTAAAAAGGATTAAAAATTTAAAAAAATAATTAGAAATTAAAAGTAAGGAATTTTAATTAGTTAAAATTAATAAAGAAATTAAAATTATTATTTTGATCAATATAAATATTAAAAATTAAATGTAAATATAAACATAAATAAATATAAAAATATTAAAATTCAAAGAAATGCAATTAAATAATACAAATTGCAATGTTAAGAAAATAAAAATAAAATATTAATGAAGTATAAATTAAATAAGAAAATTTCGCACTTTCATACACATATATAATATAATGCAAATAGAACGTTTTCCCTGCGCATTAAATAAACGAAACAAAATGTGTCACACGACCTGTGGTTTGCTTTCCAGTGCAAGATTTACAGGAAATGTTTCGAGATAATCAAACCGATAATCTATATAAGAGTCTCGCTCGCCGCATAAAGTAAAGTAAGTCCTTATGGCAGCTCAACTTTCCGCGTCAAAGCATCGACTCTTTATCCTAATAAAAGTCTATAATATTAATTTGAAACGGAAGCGACAAATTGCTGAGCAATTATTTTTCAAAATGGCAAACAATTTCTGAGGAAGTTATATTCAATTTCATTATATTTTGTACATCAAATTATTTTCCATTTTTATTTTTTTTTTTGCGAGGTGTTATCACCAATATTCCCTTTTTTTTAAACAGAGAAATAATTTCAATTCTTTTTTTTTTTTTTTTTTGCATGTCCAACGGTAGAAATTTGCAGCTGTCATCAATAAAAAAAAAGCCATGCTTCTTTTATATACATGACCTGACCTAACTCTCAGAATTGCAACCCACAATTTTTTTTTAAAAAAGAAAAAAAAAGTTCACGATTCTGTTCTCAAAAGTCGTTTCGCACCTGCCTTTTAGGTAGCCATATTGTGAAAGTTTTGTCGTGTCGTTCATTCGAGAATGATTGACTCCAGTGCCCTAATTGAACGAGATAAGAAGAAACCCTAAACCATTTTATACTTTCAATGTATATATATATACACATATTATAAAAGGAATAAGAAAATTTCAAGTGAATGCACTGCTTGCAATTTGATTTCCATTTAAAAGAGATTGCAATTTACAACTGATACTATGAGATGTATACAATTTGAGAATAAATTAGATTATCTCCGAAGAGATTTAAAAAGGAGTGAGAATGAGAAAAAAAAGAGAAGACGAAGAAGAAATGCTGCTGGAATGCGTAAATGAAAATATAACAGAAATATCATAATTTGTGAAAATTATATATATACAAAAATAAACAAGATAGTATAATTACAAACGTCAGCTAAATAAGACATTCAAATGCAAATATTGATATTAAAAGAAATCGTAAAATCAACATAGCTCATCACTTTTCATCTAATTGATGCGACAAAAATTGTGAATTCTTCTTAAATGTTTCAGATTTTATTAGCATCATTATTTAGCTAAAGAACTTTTTTTCTTAATTTTGTGATAAATAATTTAAATAAATGGCAAAGAGGCTAAATTGTTTAAATCGCAAAAGATACTATATTTAAAACAGATTTTTTTATGCACGATTGCCACAAAAATTAAATTTTCCTTTTCTTTGATTCCAGACAAAATTTTTACTTTTTCCCTAAAACTAAAGAATATTCTGCTTCACTCTAAAAATTATTAGATACTTAAAAGAAATGTTCTAATAAATTTTTTTTGCGAATTTACTGTCTATAATTGTAAAATTATATGTAAACATTAATAACTTCTTTTTTAAATAAATATTTAATCATTATTATTTTTCCATAGGAATTAAAATTCTTCAAAAGATTCAAATTCAAACCTTTTTTGAAAAAAAAACTCATAAGAAAATTATTATAAAACATGAAAATATCGATTTTCAAACATTTAAATTCAAAACCTTTTCAAAATTCAATTCTTTCTAAAAATTACAATTATTTGTAACTTTTCCTGTTTTTTCCAATAATCAATTATTTTTATCATAGATTTTAACTAAAATTCTTCTCTAAATCAATTATTTTGAATAATTAATAAAATATTAAAAAATTGCCAACTTTCAAAAGAATATGAATTAAAATTTTTCAAAACAATTAATTCAACAGAATTGTAAATTTAAGGTAATAAAAATTTTCAGATTTTCAAAGATTTTAATTTGAATCCTTTTCAAAATTCAATTTTTTTTAAAAATTACAATTATTTGTAACTTTTACAATATTCAATTATTTTCACTATGATTTTTAACTAAAATTCTTCTGTAAATCAATTATTTTTAATAATTAATTGAATATATTTTTAAAATATTGCTAACTTTCAAAAGAATAAGAATTAAAATTTTTCAAAACAATTAATTCGACAGAATTGTAAATTGAAGGTAATAAAAATTCAGATTTTCAAAGATTTTAGTTTGAATCCTTTTCAAAATTCAATTATTTCTAAAAATTCACGCTATAATCCTTATAATATTCAATTATTATCTAAAATCTATCTGAAATTTATCTAAAATTTTATCTGAAATTCATTTTGAAATCAATTTTTATTAGAAAATACTACGAGAATTCAATTATTTGAATGCAAAAATAAATAATTTATTGAATAATTGAATGTTTCTTAAAAATTCAATTCTCATAAATAATTTTATGAATAAATTTTAAAATAATTTAATTCTTTTGACGAAAATAATTGAATTTCTAAAAATAATTGTATTATTTATAAAAGTAATTGAATCCCTGTATAAAATTAGGGGAATGTAGTCAAGGTTGGCCTACTGTCTAGGTAGGCCACTCGCGTTTTTTTTCAAGTTCACTAGCGCCACCTACGCGCATTTTTGTCGAAGCTTGTCTTAGTGAAACCTAACTTTTTGTTCAATTACATTTTCGGAAAATCGAAAATTGTGTTTTCTGTGACGTCGGTACAAAAAAAGCTCAAAAAAAGTTTTGTGCATAATGTGAAAAACCATTAATAAAAGATAAAAAACAAATTGAATCGTCAAGGCAAGTATGCAGAAAATTTGTGGGACTCATGGTTGAAAGGAAAACAAAGTAAAAAATCGAATCCCGAAACGTATTTCTTTATGGTTACAACAATTCGGTAATGTTACTTACTGTCAAGGTCGGCCACTATGTGTTTAAAATGCGCAAAGTTGAGGACGAGCTACTTCATTTGCAAAAACTGCAATTCTGTATAACTCATAATATAATTGATCATCTTATTAATATTTTTATTTAATTTTATTAATATTTTAGTTCAAAACTTTTTTTTATTTATATTTATTTTTTTATATTGTTTATTGTTATTATTTTGTTATTTCATTAAGTTACAAACTGTAAACAATAAAGAATCAATTTTCCGTAACTCCAAACATGTTATTTTATTTTTTAACGATTAATGCCCTTTGAATTTTAAACATGGCCGACCTTGACTGTAATGGCCAACCTGGACTACAAATTTTTTTTTTTTTAAATCTTTATAACTTTTTCATTTTTAAACCTGTCAATTTACTTTGTACAGAAAAAATGTTCCTATTAAACAGGACTTTCCAACCATATACTTCAATTGTCCAAATTCATTTTTAAAAAAAAGTTATAAACAAAAGTCAAAAAGGTGGCCGACCTAGACTATGTTCCCCTATATTATTTATGAAAATAATTGAATTATTGCGAATAATTTTATAAAAAACTTTGTAATAATTATATTCTTGTGAAATTTCTATTATTTATGAAAGTAATCAAATGTTTGCATTTAACTATTTAAAATTTTCTTTAAATAATTGAATTCTTTTGGAAAATTTTATTGAAAATCATTGAATGGAGGAAATTTTTTTAAAAATAATTAAATTTCGCCGAAAAATTTTATTATTTATAAAGATAATTGAAATTTTGACGAGAAGTTTTTAAAATTTTTGAATACAATTGAATATCTGCGAAGGATTTTATTTGAAAATAATTTAACTGCAATCATTTGTAAATTCTCCAAAATTCAATTTTTTAGTGTTTTTAATTAAAATTCTTCTCTAAATAATAATTATTATTTTTAATAATTAAATATACATTAAAGAATAAAACTACTTTCAAAAGAATTGTGAATTTAAAGTATTAAAAATTCAAGTTTTCAATGATATTAATTTAAAACTTTTTCAAACTTAAATTGTTTCTAAAAATTTCAAATATTTGAAACTTTTTGAAAATTTAACTACTTTTTTTTCAGTTTTTTACTAAAATTTTTCTCAAAGTCAATTATTTTAATAATTAATTAAACATATTTAAAAAAAATTTAAACTAATTTAAAAAGAATTCGAAATATTAAAATTTTTAAAAAACTAATTTCCTTAAAATTTTCAATTAAATTCATTCAAAATTGAAATTTTATAAAATTTAAAATTAGAGCCTTTTGAAGTTTATCTACTTATGAAAATTTTAAACGAATCTCTTTTAAAATTGAATTATTTTTGAAATTTTCAAGTAAATTCATTAACTTATTTATAAATAATAATTTTTAATAATTCTTCGAGGAATTCATTTGCAAATGTTTTAAAAATAATTGAAATCACGAAAAATTTTATTATTTTTGCAAATAATTGAATTCTTGTAACGAATTTTATTCAATTTTTGAAAACTATTAAATTCCTGGGAAATATTTCATTATTTATGAAAGTAATTGAATTCTTGAGAAGAATTGAATTCAAATCATTGCAAATAATTGAATTCTTTTCAAGAATTCCAATTCCAATTTAAAAATATAATTGAATTTTGTATAGAAATTTTATTAAATTTTTTGAAAATAATTGAATTCCTCTGGAAAATTTTATTATTTATGAAACTAATTGAATTCTTGACAAAAATTTCATTAAAATTTTTTGTAAATAATTGAATTCTATCAAAGATTTTAATAATTTTTTTTTAAATATTTGAGTTCCTGTGAAAAATTTTATTATTTATGAAAGTAATTGAATTCTTGAGTTAAAGTTTATTAAAATTTACTTGAAATAATTGAATTTATTTGAGAAATTTTATGAAAACATTTGATATTGAAAACAATTAAATTTTAGCTAAGTATTTCATTTATTGAATTTTTGCAAAAAATTTTGTTCGAGACTTAAATTATTTCAAATAAATTATTGTCAGAAAATAAATATAGAAAAATTTAAGGTTTTGTTCAATTTATTCATTTTATCGAAATAAATCCTATTTTTTGAAATAAATCTTACTTTATTGGAATAAAAAAAGTAAAATAAAACAAATTTAAATTCGCATAAAACAAATAAAGTTAATTTTGCATAAAAAACGTAAAATAAATTCGTTCAAAACAAAATAATTTCGCACAAATAAAAATTGAAGAATTTAAAAAATGTTCTACTTTATAAAATTCTCCCTTATTAAAAAAAGAATTTGAGTATAAATTCCAGAAAATAATTTTTATGGAATATTCATACCATCATCTATTAAGAGATCAAAATAAGAATATTAGCAAAACGAAAAAAAAAATTTCTCCTAAATCCAGTGCTTTAAAAAAAAAATGCCCCCGAAAATTGAGACAGTTTCTTATAAATTACACCTTCACGTATAAAATTAAGGATTAGTGTCCATATTTTTCTTAATTTTCGTTACTAAATTATCGAAGATTATGGGCAAAAAAAAAGTCTTATAGCTCTCTTTACAATGTTTATAAGCAAAAATATAAAGCACTTAACGATCTCAGCGGAATGGATTTCTTTAAAAAAAATTAATATGCTAGGGAAAAATAATGTTTCCTTCAAACTGGACATGGGTGCATATTGATCACCTGCTTTAACCCATCGTCATGGACGAAAATTACTTTTACATTCTCATCACTTACATTCGAGCGAAGCGTAAAAATGTATGAGCTCCTCGAGTTGTGTAAAAAATTTCCAAGATCTAAATGAAAAAAAAAGAAAAAAAAACCGCCTCGACACGTGCGAACCAAGGTCAAGTTAAATTTGTAAAACTCTGAGTATATTCTATTTTTCACGTCTTAAATATAATTGTCACCGACTTCTTCTTTCTTTTTTTTTTTGTTCTTTAAATATAAATGAACATAATTTTCCGCAGAAATCATTGAACTTTGTCTGAAATTATTCAATCTCTATATTTATTATTCTCTCTTTCAAGAAAAAATTTTATCAAAGAGCGGCAATTTTATTATTCCTATTATATCGATATTTTTCTTTACGATCTTGAATAACAGGTGTCTGTTTTGAATTGTTCCGAAAAAAAAATGAAAAATCAACCAATAATGCTCGTTATTTAGATAGAAATTGAATTTTTTTTTCCCCTCCTCAATTCGTTAAAAAAATTTGGTGCATCATTTTAAATTCGTTGCGCCTATATATCGTTCAACATTTTTTTTTTATAAGATTCTTATCCAGTTTATAAGCACGTGTATCATAAACGATTACGGACTGAGCAATTTTCGGTAATCATCATTTCTAACAATATATATCGATTGATAAGCATCGCAATATTCTAAACTATCAGCGAACATTGATCAATATGTTCATTTATTTCTGAATTTTCATAATCTTTCAATATCTCTCTCTCTCTCTCTCTCTCTCTCTCGTCAAGAAAAAAAATCCAGGTGTTTTGTTATAAAATACATAATTAAATTAAATTCATTATGAAAGAAAAAAAAAAAAAGATTCACTTATCTTATCAAAAAGAAATATTAATTTTAAATCACTAAAGAATAAAATTTCTTTTACCCAGAAACAAATTTAACTAAACTAATCGAAAAATTATTTTCGTTCATTGTGGATTCTTAAAATTTAACGGACATAAATTTAGAAAAAAAATTATCCAAAGAAAAAATGTCTTTTCCCAAAAAAATTATCTATTAATAAAAAATCATTTTCCCTCATTGTGAAGTTTTAAAAATTTCCGGGCATTTTACAAAAAAAAAAAATTTTTACTAAAAAAAATCAACTAATCAAAAATAATTATCGATCGTTGTGAAAATTAAAAACCATAAATTTAGAAAAAAAATCCTTTCTATAAAGAAAAAATTTCCTTAAAGAAAATATTTTCTTTTTTAAAAATTTTGTTAAATTGTAAAAAAAATTTAATTTGAAAAAGAAAAAAGGGACAAAATTCAAAGCACGTGTCCGGATAATATGAATCATTTGCAAAATGTATTCAAATGTTTTCGGAAATTAGAAAATTAAACAGTTGGTTAAAGTTTTCAAAATTTTAGAGTCAATTTGAAGATTGCCATTGAGGGGGGAGGGGGTGATTTTGCATATTCATTAAATCATTAATCGTTTGGTCAACTCTTGTGTAATTGAAGGAAATGTGCTGTCTGCTTTATCATGCTTAACTGTGTCGAATAATTAATTATTCAAATATGTAAGAACAATGGAAGATTAAAATTAACCACTCGCAAACCAAATTTATCTAAAGCAATACCAATATCCGTTTTCTATTTTTACAGAACCTATTTTCATTTTTTAATCTACTTGCCTATAATAAAAAAAAACTCATAGACACTATCATTAATAATTTTAGCAAAATTTTATTTTTAAACAATTAAATTCTTTAGAGAAATTTTATTAACATTACATTGAAAATAATTGAATTCCTGATGCAATGAATTTTACTATTTAATTATAAAAAATATTCAAATTCATTTCGAAAAATTTTATTAGAGTTTTTAAAAATAATTAAATTTAAATTCTTTTCGAAAATTACTATAATTTTTTTGAAAATAATTTAGTTTTTTTCAATAATATTAAGAATTTTGAAAATAATTGTTTTTAAGAAAAATTTTATTCAAGATTTTAAAATAATTGTGTTTGTCAATAATTCTCATTAAAAATTTGATTATTAAAAAATGTAAAAATAATTTTTTCAAAATAATTGAAATATTGACATCATTTTCCTAAAATTTCTAAAAATATTTAATTCTCTGAAGAAATTGTACTAAAAATTGAACTAAAAATAATTGAATAATTTATGCGTAGAATTTTATTCAAGTTTTAATTTTTATTAAATAATTGAATTCTTTAGAAAAATTTTTAAAAAACTTTTAAATTAATAATATTGAATTTTCTGAAAATTGCATTATTTTTAAAAATATTTGAATTCTTTTCAACAATTTTCTTAGAGTTTTCAAAAATTGAAATTCTTTGAAGAATTTCTTAAAATTTTTTGAAAATATTGTAGTTTTTTTTAACAACGTTAGTTAAAAATTTTGAAAATCATTGATTTTTAGGAAAAATTTCTTTAAAAATTTTAAACTAATCGTGTTTGTTAATAATTGTAATTAAAAATTTGATTATTAAATTATATCAAATTTTTTTGTAAATAATTGAATTCTTCTCAGCATTTTATTAAATTTTTTGAAAATAATTGAATTTTTTGGCGAAAATAAAAATTGTACTACAAATAATTGAATTCTTGCGTAGAATTTTTCTAAACAATTGAATTTTTTCGAAAAAATTGAAATCCATTAAAATTATTAATTGAATTCTTTCTACAAATAATAATTGAATTATTGCGAAAAAATTTATTAATTACAAAAATATTCAAAATCTTTTCAAGAATTATTAGAGTTTTTAAAAATATTTAAATTCATTTCAAGAATTTCTCTCATTTTTTAAAAATAATATAGTTTTTTAAATAATTTTAATTAAAAATTTAGAAAATAAATTATTTTTACAAAGAATTTATTTCTTTAAAGATGTTAAAATATTCGCGTTTGATAATAATTGTAATTAAAAATGTGATTATAAAATTTAAAAAATTTTTTTTGAAAATATATGAATTTTTTGGAGAAACTGTATAAAAATTGTACAAAAATAATTGAATTGAATTCTTTAGACGCATTTTTTGAAAATTGTGCTTCAAATAATTGAATTGCTGTGAAGAATTTTTTATATGGAAAAAAACAATTGAATTGCGGAGAATTTTATTAAAATATTTATAAATAATTGAATTCTTTGGAAAAATTTTAGCAAAACTTTTGAATTAATAATTGAATTCTTTCGACAAATTTTATTAAAATTGTATTATAAATAATTGAATTGCTGTGAAGAATTTTTTATATGGAAAAAAATAATTGAATTCTTGCGCCAAGAATTTTATTAAAATTTTATAGAAAAGAATTGAATTTCTAAGAAAAAGTTTATTATTTATAAAAAATAATTTAATTCCTGCAAAGAATTTTGTGATATAGAAAAAAATAATTGAATTCTTTGGAATTATTTTATTAAAATCGAATAGAAAACAATTAAATTCTTATAAAGAATTTTACTAAAATTGTACAGAAAGAAAATTGGATTCTTGCAAAGAAGTTCATTATTTATAAAAAAAATAATTGAATTCCTGCGAAGAAGTTTATTATTTTTATAAAAATAATTGAAATCTTACGAAGAATTTTATTATTTATATAAAAATAATTGAATTTTTGAGAATAATTTTATTAAAATTTAAAAAAATAACAAATAATAATTAATTAACAAATGAGTGAACGTTTTAAAATTTTTAATCTGAAATTATTCAAAGATTAAAGTTGATATTTGAAAACAAAAAAATTTTTTAATTTGCCAAATTTATTATAGAATATGTAAAAGAAAAAAATACATAAATAAAAATATTTACAATATTTCATATTATCCCCAAGTATTTATATTGTTACAAAAAATTTATATAATTATTTAATCTTCCATTGTGTTCCGTACAATATTTAAATTCCACTTTTGAATAAGTAATTGTTTCCATAATTGTATATACGCAATAAAATTGTTTTGCAAAATATTAAAATTGTTAATAAATTTTAATATTTATAATTAAATTTTATTTAATATTTTTGTATGAATCAAGGAAAATGGTAAATTTACATTCTAAATGTAAAAATTGAATGTAATAATAAAATAAATTGTAAAAATAAAAAAATTTATTCTCTATAGTGGAAATTTCACTGACCTTATCACCTTTCGTCGATTATTTGGGTGAAGACATTGTGCCATTTGTGGGTCGACTTGTGCCAATTTTTTATGCAGCTCTTCATTCGTCTCAGAAGTATCCAGCCTCGGTTTTTTTGACTGCTGATCACTATCACTTGAATCTTCCGGTTCATCTATAAGAATTTGCCACAAAAGTGCTTCGATATAGTAGTTGGTACCACCTACAACGATTGGCAACTTTTTTCTGCTTTTCAAATTGTCAATCTAAATTGGTTAAGAAATGCAATACAATTTAAATAAAAAAATAAATTAAATTAAAAATAAAAAATAATAAAAATAAAAATGTTCGTTAATTATTTTCTACTCAACTATATTTTCAACATTTTTCCCAAATTGCAAATTTAACAATTTTAAGTACAAATTTACCATTTTGTATAGAACATAAAAATAAAAAATTTTGTTTCTTCATGTTTGAAAGATTCAATTTTTTCGGCAAAAAAAAAAAATTAAAATTTGAAAAACGAATTTACTGTAATATGTTATTAATTTTAAAAGAAAGTCATACTATTGCTTTTAATTAGCACAGGTATATTCAACTACGATGTAAAGAATCTTTATAGTTGACATCAGCAGTTTCGTTAAAGTAGTGAATTTAAGACCTCGATCGTATTTCATTACACCAAAGATAATAATCATTCGTTGAAGTGATATTCAACACTTAAATATAAATGCGACGTACGTAAAGTACTTTCTAACGAGTCATTTTTATAGTCTGAGACATTTAACATTTAGTAAACATTAAATAAATAAATATATTTAACAAAAAAATTTCATTTCATTTATATATATATATATACTAATTTAGCATGAAAATTTTTTATTTAAATAACATTCATCTAAACACGTTTAAAGTTTCCCAGAATTTATATTCTATATAATAAATATATTTTACAAAAAAAAATGAAACTTAAAGATCTTGATAATAACTTTTCCTTCAAAAATATTTTATAAGTACGAAAAATTCAGAATTTTGTAAATCTATTAATTCTGTATAAAATTTATTCATCATAATAAAAAAAATACCTTTTTTAGAATTCATTTCAGAATTGAATTTTCGATTATTTTTCTTCATCTATAATTAATATTTCCAGGACGTAAAAGATTGATTAAAAATTGAATAAATTTAATTAAAAATTAATTGCAAAATTAAGACCTCGGATTGACTTTAAAGTGCAAAAAAAATCGCTTTAGTCGATTAAAAATGCAAAAACATTCTAAAAAATCCTTTACTTAATTCAGTTTTGTCGCAAAAATTTTATTTTGTATTTCCCTGATTTTCCCCTTTCACTGATTTCTAAATTCAATTATTCAAAACTTGACTAATTTTTGGTAAATAAATATTAAAATATTTTTTATTTACAAGAGTAAATAAAAAGTAAACGTGGAATAATCTTTCCAAAATTCAATTATTTTCTATCAAATTTTATAAAAATATTTTAACTATTAAACTTCATCTCTAAATCAATATTATTATTAATAATTTTCTAAAAGTTCTTCGTGAATTCAATTATTTAAATAAATTTGGTAAAATCTTTTAAATTCAATTGAAATTTGTTAAAAAATAATTAAATTTTTAAAAAATATGAAAAAAATCAAATTTTTCGAAGAATTTTAATTTAAAATTTTTAACATGATTGTTTTCTCCAAAATGTATTAAAAATAATTCTAAAATATTTTAATGCTGTTACTTTTTAGTTTTTTTTTTTTAATTTTTGAAAATATATAATTGAAAATACTGAAAATAATTGAATTTTAAAAAATTTTAATGAAAATATTCTAAGAATAATTTTTTTCAAAAATATTTTTATATAATTTTTTAGAAGCTAATTTTCATTAATTTTCATTTTTCAATTTACACTTGAAGATTTTTTTATTAAAATTTTTAAGAATTCAATTATTTTCAAAATTTGCATTTAAAATTCTTCGAAAAGTTGATTTTCAAAAATTCTAATGAAATACTTAATTGAAAAATCAATGACTTTCAAAAAAAAAATTTAACAAAATTTCAATTATTCAAAAACTTTTTAATTGTTGATATTTAAAAAAAAACGTTAATTATATTAAAAAAATGATTCAAAAATAATTTTTGAAAGATTTGTCTATAATTATTTTTTAGACTATAAAAACCGAATTTGCATTTTATATTAAAAGTATAGGTAGTATTTTATTTGCAATATTCAGAAGAAAAATAGAAAAAGTCCATTTTTTTAAAAATGTTGAATTTTTATATAATTTAGAAAAAATAATTAATTTTTTAAAGAATTTTAATTAAAACTTGTAAACATAATTGTTTTCTCCAAAATATTAAAAATAATTTTATTATTTATCTGAATTTTCGAAAATATATAATTGAAAAAATGGAAAATAATTGAATTTTAAAAAATTCTAAGAATTTTGTTTCATAAATATATTTTAATAATTTTTAAGAAACTGATTTTCATTAATATTCATTTTCCAATTTACACCTGAAGATTTTTCAATTAAAATTTTTGAGAATTGAATTATTTTCAAAATTTGTAATTAAAATCCTCCAAAAGTTTGATTTTAAAAAATTGTAATAAAAATTCATGAAAAAAATTCCTTCTAAGAATTTTATTATATGCAAAAAAAAAGATAATTGAATTCTTTAGAAGAGAAAATAATAATTAATTAGCTAATAAGTGAATGTTTTAAAATTTTTAATCTGCAATTATTAAAAGATTGAAGTTTTTAATGCTTATGTTTAATATGCTATTATTTTTTTATTTATCTGAATTTTCGAAAATATGTATTTAAAAAAATAGAAAATAATTGAATCTTAAAAAATTAGAATTGAAAAAAATTCCAAAAGAATTCTGTTTTTTAAAAATATTTTAATAATTTTTTAGAAGCTAATTATCATTAATTTTCGTTTTTTAATTTACAGTTGAAAGATTTTCAATTAAAATTTTTGAAAATTCAATTATTTTCATAACTCGCAATTAAAATCCTCCAAAAGTATTATTTTTTAAAAAATTGCAATAAAAATACATGAAAAAAAGAATTAAGTGTTTTCAATTAAATTTTACAAAATTACAATTATTCAAAATCTTTTTCAAAATCTTTTTTATTGTATACATTTCGAAAATTTATTTAGAAAAATGATTAAAAACTAATTATTAATTTTTGAAAACTTTGTCTATATAATTTGAATTAGTAGAATTCTATTAAGAATTTAGTAAAATTTTACTAATTTTTTTAGTAGAATTTCACTAATTGCCAGTAATCTATTGTACTAAATGAATTAGCGAAACTATTTTATCGACTATTAATTAAATAGTTGTATAAAAGTTTATTTTACAGTTTCTATTATAGTTTTATAGTTTATTTTTATATTTTCTACAAAATTTCACTAATTGTTAATAAAATTATTACTAAATCACTTGCGGTGGACTTTTCGTCATTAATAACTTTCTATACTAATTCAGCTTTAGAGAGAAAACAAAGTTGCATTTAAATAGTCGATCCGAGGTCTGTAATTGAATTAATTTAATAAAAAATTAATTCCTGTTATCATATTTTAAAAAAAAAAGAACTGAAAAAAATATTAAAGCTGCAGGGGCATTGAGGGAAAAATAAGGCACATTCAAGAGAGAATGTGCCATTTTATGGTATTTAGATTACGATTTCAACGGTTCGAAAATGAGTAGCGAGAATTTCAAGAATGTCTCGGCATCAAAATTAAAACTATGTAGTGACAAAAATGAATAAAATGAAAACGGGTTTGGCTTATGTGGCCTATGTAACGCCAAGGACTTATGAAAACACGTTCACACACACAAACACAAACACACACACTCGATTTTAAACAGTGAAAGGATACGATAGACAGAGCTCGATTCCTAAACTCAACAACTGTATAATTGACCAATGGATCCACAATGTCTATCATGTGATGTGGTGCTTGTAATCTCTCTTCTCTGCTGACTTTTGCCGTAATGATGTCCAATCCTTTGTAAACCTGAGGGCATAAAATTTATGTTTATATCAAAAATGAAAAACCCATAATTCGTACACATTTTCTCTCTCTCCTTCTCCCACACACAAACACAAACTAAACACTATATATCTTTCTCTCATGTCTCTCTCAATATAGAAGTCTAGAATCGCGATTTTCTCGTCTGTTCTCCTCGCGTGTGCAGACATCGTCAGCCATGCGTGCGAATTCTATCTCTGCGACCAGGATTATAAATCGTTTATACACTCACACACTTAATTATCAATAGACTTTCATACTATAAACTCAAGTCGTTAATTTCTCATTACATTGTACTTTTATAGTTCCAATAATTCAAAATTCATGTAGTTTTTGAAATTTAACAGTGTAAAGTTACAAATAAGCATGCGAGGATATATTACTGTTTCTAAATTGAGTTCAAGTTATAAGTCTATAAAGAAAAAAAAAGAAGAAAAAAAGGAGAAACAGAAAACATTTTATCATTTCTTCGCATCTTGAATATTATATCCTTGTGTGTAGAATTGCAGCGAGAATTATTATATTATAAAGAGCGAGCGCGCGCGGGTATTCGAGTTAAATTATACGGACATTAATTTTAATTCTTTATTATCAGTTTTTAGTTTCTATTTATCAATGCTACTTTATATTATTTAATTTCACAATATTATTTCTACTTGCTTCCTCATGGAGGAATAATTGTATTTTCTTTCTGTTGCTTCACACTGCAAAAAAGAAAGGTATACTAATTTAGTACGAATTTTGGTACTAAATCGTAATTTTCTTCTATTTTAATACCAAAATCAACTCTAATTTAGAACCTTTTTCTTACAATGTAGTAAAAAAAAAATAGAAAAAAAAATTGTAAAAATAAAAAATACTAAAAAAAATTGTAAAAATAAAAAATACTAAAAAAAATTGTAAAAATAAAAAATACTAAAAAATAGTAAACAATAATAAACAAATACTTAGAAAAACAATAAACATCTTTCACCAAATACTAAAAAGTTAAAAAAAAACTAGTCACAACAGGGCCACAAAAATTAAATTTTTTTGTTCCCTGATTTTCCAGACAAAATTTTTACCTTTTTGGAATTCAAAAACTTATGAATATTATTACAAAACATGAAGATATCGATTGCTCCGAGTCGAAGACTCGGAGTGATCGATTTCTTCATGTTTTGTGATAATTAAAAATGACCGAGGAGATAAAATAATTATTTTATATCATAAGAATTTTGTTTCTTTAACTTCTTCAAAATTATTCTCATCATTTCAATTCAATTATTATTTTCTAGAATTTCCAACTAAAATTCTACTTTAAATCAATTATTTTTTATAATTTTTTGAAGTACTTTGAGAATTTTAAAATCCATTGGCTTATCAATATTCAATTTAACCCAAAAATTTTGATTATTCGATAATTCTTGAATTAAATAAATATTAGAAAATAGAAACTTCAAATAATTTTACAAAAAAAAAAATCAGTTAAATTGTTTCAAAAAAATTAATTCTACCTACAAAATTGTTAGTTAAAAGTATGAAAAATTCAAATTTTCAAAGATTTTAATTTGAAACCTTTTCAAAATTCAAAAATTTCTAAAAAAAAATTAATGCTTTTAATATTTAATTATTAGCCAAAATTCACTTTTAAATCAATTTTAAATAGAAAATTCTAAGAGAGTTCAATAAGTTAAATACAAAAGTAAATAATTTATTGAATAATTGAATGTTTCTTAAATTTGAATTCTCATAAAGAATTTTAGCAACAAATTTTTAAATAATATTTCATTCTTTCGACGAATTTCAATAAAAATTTTTAGACTAATTACATTTATCGATGAATTCGATTAAAATTATTGTATTAAAAATAATTGAAATTCTGCGATGAGTTTTATTATTTAAGAAAAAAATTAAATTTTTGCAACAAACTGTATTAAAATATTTAAAAATAATTTCATTTTTTGAAAAAAAAATTGAATTCATAAGAGGAATTTCATTAAAATGTTAACAAATAATTTAATTCTTTTAAGAAATTTAATTAAAAATGTAAAGAAAATAATGATGCAATTCTAATAAATTAATTTTATCAAAACATTTTAAATAATTGAATTATTTCCAAGAATTATCTTTTAGAATAATTGTATTTTATGAGAAATTCATTTAAATTTGTATTAAAAATAATTTAAATCCTGCTACAGTGAATTGAGAAAATCTTTTGAAAATAATTGAAATTTTGACAAGAATTTTATTAAAATTTTTGAAAACAATTCAATTTCGGAGAAGAATTTTATTATTTATAAAAATAATTGAAATTTTGACAAAAATTTTTGAATATAATTGAATTTTAGAGAAGAATTTTATTACTTATTGAAAAGAATTATTGAATTTCTACAATCATTTGTAATTTCTCAAAAATTCATTTTTTTTTTAGTGTTTTTAACTAAAATTCTTTTACAAATCTATTATTTTTAATAATTTATTAAAATATATATATTAAAAAATTTCAGAAGAATTTGAATTGTTAAAATTTTTTAAATTTCCAATAAAATTCATGCAAAATTGAAATTTTATAAATGTCTAAATTAAAACCTTTTTGAAGTTCATCTATTTATAAAAATTGTAAACGCAACTTTTATAAAATTCAATTATTTTTGAAATTTTTAAGTAAAATTATTCGTTAAGTAATTTATAAAAATTTTATTATAATTCTTAAAGGAATTCATTTGAAAATGTTTTAAAAATAATTGAAATCATGCAAAGAATTTTATCATTTTTGCAAATAATTGAATTCTTGTAACGAAGTTTATAATTAAATGTTTGGAAATTATTAAATTCCTGGAAAATATTTTATTATTTATAAAAGTAATTGAATTCTTGCGGAGAATTTAATTAAAATTTTTGGAAATAATTGAATTCTTATAAAGAATTTAGTTTTGAATAATAATTGAATTCTTTTAAAGAATTTACAATTTACAATTTTAACAAATAATTAAATTGTGCAGAGAAATTTTATTAAATTTTTTGATAATAATTGAATTCCTGGGAAAAATTTTATTATTTACGCAAGTAATTGAATTCTCGCCAAAAATTCCATTAACATTTTTTGGAAATAATTCAATTTCATTAAAGAATTTTAATACATTTTTAAAAATAATTGAGTTTCTGTGAAAAATTTTATTATCTATAAAAGAAATTGAATTTTTGCGAAGAATTTTATTAAAATTTTTTTTTAAATAATTGAATTCATTTGAGAAATTTTATGAAAATAGTAGTTATTGAAAGTAATTGAATTTCAGCCAAGAATTTAATTATTTGTGGAAATAATTGAATTTTTGAAAAAAATTCCTTCAAGAATTAAATTATTTCACATAAATTATTGTCAGAGTTAGAAAAAATTGAAGGTTTTCTATTAAAATTCGTGATAATTTGATAACAAAAAGGACCCAAAAATTCAATATTTTCTTATGAATTCTGAAAATTTAATTTTTTCCAGTACTTTTTATAAAAATTTCTTAATTTTTTCTGAAATCCCTGACATTTCTAATCTGTGGCAACCCTGATAAAAACCCCATTAACTTTTGTAAAATAATTTTTCCATATCTTTTGTTAAAAACCGCCGTTTCGGAAAGAAATAGCAAAAAGGAATTTACCTTTCAGCCAAAAAAAAAAAAATTTATATATATCAACCGGAGGAAAGTTTCAAAACCCTCTTTCAAATATGAACTGTATCGCAAAACCGGTGTAAACCTGTTTCAACATTCGGAATTCCCTCTTTTCTTTTTTTGCTCTCGTTATCACTTCGTTAGCACTGATGGGCTTTTCGGGCAGATCGTTTGTACCCACATCTTCTAAATTTTACTTTTTTGCAACAACAACAAAAAAAAACTGTCAATTTGAATTGTTGCCCCTTTTTCCTTGAATCATAAATTATTGACGAAATTTGTTGCAACTAATTTTATCGCAACTTCAATATGTTCGGTGACATTTCTCCTCGGCACGAAGTTTATAAAAAAAAAAAAAAAAAAAAAAAACCAGACAAGTTGTACCAGAAAAAATATGCAGCATACAATTTTATAACAGAAAAACGTTAAATACTTAACATTTCTAAATTTTTATTCTAACAGGATTGCCACGCTTTTTCTCTTTTCAAATTTCCTGACTTTTCCAGGTTTTCCAGGCTAAAAAACGGAATTTTCCAGGGTTTTAAAACGAAAATTATTCGAAATTATCAATAACTTCATTTTTAAATAGATATTTAATCATTATTTTTTTTATAGAAATTAAGATATTCATAAATTTGAAATTCAATTATTTAACTATAAAAATAAATTAAGGCAAATTAAACGAAAACATTCGGACAATGAATAAAATATTTATTTACTCCAACGTTTCGAAATAAACTAATTATAAAAATAAATATTTTATTAAACAATTAAATGTTTCTTAACATTAAATTTTCATAAAGAATTTTATCAACAAATTATTAAATAATTGAATTCTCTTGACAAATTTTAATAAAATTTTTAAGAATAATTGCATTTTTCGGGAAATTTGATGAAAATTGTACAAAAAATAATTGAAATTCTGACAAGAATTTTATTAAAAGTTGTGAAATTAATTGAATTTCGGAGAAAAATTTTATTATTTATAAAGTTAATTGAAATTTTGAGGAGAATTTAAAAAAGCTTTTAAAAATAATTGAATTTCTGCGAAGAATTTTATTAAAATTATTTTGAAAAAAATTGAATTTTTACGCAAAGAATTTCATTAAAATTTTTGAAAATAATTTTATTCTTTAAAGAAATTAAATTAAAAAATCATTGAAAATAATACTTAAATTCTAATAAATAAATTGTAGCAAAGGTTATTAAAATAATTAAATTTCTTTGATAAATTTTAATAAAATTTTTAAGAATAATAACTTTTTTCGAGAAATTCCATTAAAATTACATTAAAAATAATTAAAATTCAGCACTGAGTTTTATTATTTATGAAAATAATTGAATAATATATGAAAATAATTTGTAAATAATTGAATTCCTGTGAAATTTTTATTATTTATGAAAATAATTCAATATTTGCGTAAAATTTTATTAAAATTTTTTTTAAATAATTGAATTCTTTTACAAATTTTGATTAACGTAGTAGATTAAAAATCATTGAATTGAGGAAAGTTTTTGAAAATAAGTAAAATTTTGCCAAGAATTTTATTAAAATTTTTGAAAATAATTGAATTTCTGAGAAGAATTTTACTACTTTTGAAAATAATTGAATTGAATTCTATAGAATTCTTAATTAAAAGTATAAAAAGTTTTAATTTTCAATGATTTTAATTTGAAACCTTTTGAAAATTCAATTACTTCAAAAAATCTACTGAATGTTTTTTAAAATTGAATTTTTATAAACAATTTAATTAACAGATTTTTAAAAAATTCAATTTTCTTGATAAATCTTAATAAAATTTTTAAGAATAATTTCATTTTTCGAGAAATTTAATGAAAATTGCAGTCAAAATAATTAAAATTCTGCTAAGAATTTTATTAAAATTTTTGAAAATAATTGAATTTCGGAGAAAAATTTTATTATATTTAAAAAGATAATTGAAATTTTGACAAGAACATAATTGAATTTCTGCGAAGAATTATAATGCTTTTGAAAATTATTTAATTCTTTGAAAAAATATAATTGAAAATATAGGCAAAGGTTTTTAAAATAATTGAATTTCTTTGAAAAATTTTTGAAAATAAATAATAAAAATAAAGTTTTTGAAAATAATTAAAATTTTGCCAAGTATTTTATGAAAAATTTTTGAAAATAATTCAATTTCTGCATTCATTTGTAATTGCTTCAAAATTCAATTTTTTTTACCGTATTTAACTAAAATTCTTCTATAAATCTATTATTTTTAATAATATCAATTAAATATATATTAAAAAATTTAACTAATTTCAAAAGAATTGTAGTTTTAAATTTTTTTTTTTTAATTTAAGTTTTTTAATGTTTTTAATTAAATTTATTTAAAATTGAATTTTTACAAAATTTTAAATCAATATCTTTTGAAGTTCATCTACTTATGAAAATTGTAAACGCAATTCTTTTAAAATTGAATTAATTTTCAAATATTTAAGTGAAATTAGATTTCAAGAATAAACACAATAACTTTAGAAAACAACAATTTTCCAGGATTTCGATCAAAATTCCCTGACTTTTCCAGGTTTTTTCAAGGTTTATAAAATTCCCTGCCATTTCCAGGTTTTCCAGGTTTACCTGGAAACCTGGTTAACCTGAAAACTTTCCTCAATTCAATGATTTTTAATCTACTACGTTAAAATCAAAATTTGTAAAAGAATTCAATTTTTTTTTTTTATTTTATAAAAATAATTAGACTAATTATTTTTTAACCGATTTTATAGCTAATAGTGAAGACTACAAAGAAGCAGTGCTTTTTGAAATATTAAATCACTTCAGTTAACGAAAAACGATAAAAATCTCCGTTAGATGACTTCAGAGGATGAAAGAAAAACTTCATTTTCCAGATCTTTTTTTTTTAGAGATAAATCTTCTTTTTCGGCGATGGCTTTTCTTTTTTTTTAGGGTAAATGAGACGATAAAGATTCATGTTCGATAAGTGATTTTCTATCAATGCGGTGTCAGTTTTAACAATTTTTTTTTTCGAAAATCGAGCTTTTTGATCCTACTCAACTGCAAGTTGACATTCCTGCCTAGTAGACTGAGAGAGGAGTTTGTTGAGAAACAGGTTTTAAAACTGAAACCTTTCTCTCCACACGATATGAGACTTGATACTGAACTGAATGGTCACGCGTTCTTCCTAGACGTTCCGCTTCATTCATCAACTTTTCTTATACACCAAGGAGAGAGAATGATTTTACGATCATAGAGACACGCTGTGACGTTTTCTATCTAGGAAGTAATGTTCTAAACAGCTGATTCTTTCATTTCATTCTATCAAAAGCGTGTTTAATTCGCCTATTTTAATTCTCTCCTTTTCTCTCTTTTTTTCTCTCTCTCTTTCTCTCTCTTCTTTATTTCTCGTACATTTTCGTTTTTAAAATATTCACAATAACCATAAACACTGCGAAAATCCTGTTTTGCTACTTTTAACATCCGTAACTGATAAACGAATCGACACATACAGCAGCACAATAATTATCCTATTTGATTATGATTGTTACTGGCAATTTTTTAATCACTGTAATTATTTTTCATACCTTTTTTTATAATTTATATAAATTTATAGAATTTTTTTTCTCTTTTATTTTTTGTTTCAATTAATTTTTATGTCCATTTACTTTAATAACTTGTGCCCTATGGTTGTAATTTAATGATAACTTCACAGTTTTTTTTTAAGTTTCAAAATGATACTAAAGTGCATCAAATTCATGCCAAAAATTTTAATCAATTTTTGATTTGATTCACATTTTTGGTATCAATTTGTTATAATTTAAAACTATTAAGTTTATAAATTGCTTTATAAATTGACTCTTTAGAAACAAAATCCTAAAAACAGGCTTCGTACTCGATAATTAGACTGCAGATAATTAATTTTAAAAAAGTAGTAAAAAGTAGACTGAAAAGATAGTAAAGAAGTAGTTGTCGAAAAATTAAATTTGACGACTCAATTTTTTTATAATTTCTAAATTAAACTACTTTGCTACTACCTACTTTCGATCTTAAAGCTACTTTATTAAAATTAATTAATTATAGTTTAACGACAATTAAAATTTTCAAAGATTTTAATTCAAAGAATCTTCTGAAATTTAATTACCTTTAAAAATGCTGATATTCAATTATTATCTAAAATTTTAGCTAAAATTCAATTCTAAATCAATTCTTATTAGAAATTTCTAGGAGAATTCAATTATTTAAATACAAAAATAAATAATTTGTAGAATACTTAAATATTTCTTGAAATTGGATTCTTATAAAGAAAACTTTATCAAAATTTTTTTAAATAATTGAATTCTTTCGAAGAATTTTAATAAACTTGTAAAGAATAATTGCAATTTTCGAAAAATTCATTTGAAATTATTGTATTAAAAATAGGAATTGGAAATAAATTAAATTAAATTAATTAAATAATATTGAATTTCTGTGAAAATATTATTCGTTATAAAAATAATAGATAAAAATAATAATAAAAATAAAATTTACAAAAATACAAATTCAATTGTTTCAAAGAAAATTTAAGTTCGCACGAGGAATTTAATTAAAAATGTAGGTACTGAAAATAATTCAATTCTTCTAAAAACTTTATCTCAATTTTTAAAAGTACCTAAGTTAATTTTATCAACAAATTTTGTCAAACTTTTTAAACATAATTAAATTTCATTTAGAAATTTTTTTAATTGTATTGAAAATAATGAATTGAATAATTTAATTTTTCGGCAGAAGTATATAACATATAATAGAAATGATTTATAATTGAATTCATGCGACAAAATTTTTTTTAAATTCATTTTTTTCGAAAAATTTGATTGAAATATAGTAGATATTAAAAATAATTGAATATCGAGAAATTTTAGAAATTAATTAAATTTCTACCAAGAATTTTATTGAAACTTTTTGAAAAGAATTGAATTGTCACGAAGAATCTAATTAACATTTTATAAAATAATTAAATTCTTTCAAGAAATTTAATTAAAAATGTATTAAAATTAATTATTACAATTCTAATAAACAAATTATATCAAATTTTTTTTTTTTAATAATTTATTGAATTCTTTGCAAGAATTATATTTAAGAATAATTGCATTTTTGGAGGAATTAATTTAAAATTGTAATAAAAATAATTGAAATCATGTGCTGAGTTTTATTATTTACGAAAATATTTGAATTCTTGCAGCGAATTCTATTTAAATTTCTAAAAATAATTACATTCCAGAGAATAATTCAATTATTTTAAAAATAATTGAATTCCAGGGAATAATTCTATTATTTATAAAAATAATTGAATTCCTGTGAAGAATTTTATAAAAATCTTTATAAATAATTGATTTTTTTCGAAAAATTTTATGAAAATTATGTTTTAAAGTAATTGAATTCCTGTCTAAATTTTTTTATTCATGAAAATAATTGAATTTCGAAAAATGTTGAAAGTTAATTAAGTTCTTGTTAAGAATTTTTTAAAAATTGTTAAAAATAATTATATTTTTGCAAAAAATTTTTCTATTTATGAAAATAATTGAATTCCTTCTTAAGAATGTTATTATTATTTATAAAAAATAATTGAATTCTTGCGGTGAACTTTATTAAATTTCTTTTGAATAATTCAATTCTTGCGAAGACTTTTGTAAAAATCTATTAAAATAATTGATTTTTTTCGACAAATAAATTATATGAAAATTGCGTTTAAAATAATTGAATTCCTATGCAAATTTGATTATTTATGAAAATAATTGAATGTTTACAAAAAAATTTTTTTTTTAAATAGATATTGAAAATAATTGAATTTCGAAAAGTTTTTGAAAATAATTGAATCGTTTGAAAGAATTTTTATAAAGTTCTGGAATTGTTTCTAGAAATTTTATTAAAAGTAATGAGAATAATTTTTATATTCCATTAATTAGTGAATTTAAAGTAGTGCAAATTGTCAAAAATAGAAATAAGTAGCTTTTAATTGTCATAAATCTAAAAAAAGTATCCAAATAGTATCAAATCGTAAAAAAGTACAGTAAATAGTAGGTTTTAGTAGATGAGTACAAAGCCTGTCAAAAAAGTAATAAAGAGAAGAAAGTGCCAAAAAAAAAAATTCAAGTAGTTTGTAGCAAATTGATAACATTAGAGTGATCATAAATTTCTTGTTGCTACATTGTCGAAAACATATTATCAATTTCGATGTTCATTAAAAACGAGCAGATAAATGAGACGAAATTTATATACTTCACTACCGATCTCATTTCGTTATCGAATAAAATGAAGTTTAATTTTAGAATAAGTACTTTTTAATCTCAACTCTGAAGAAATCTGGTAAAAACTCGATCTTCTTCTAATTAACACAAAAACTAAAAACTCCGCCAACTTCTATAAGCGAAAAATTATATTTCGAGAAGAAAATAATTGCCTCTAGAAACCATAGTGCCAAGAGATTTATTATCTCGAGTCAAAACCCAGAAAACTGAACCAAAAGAAGAAACTGAACCAAAAAAGAAAAAGTGTATAAATTATTTTTCCCAAAAATAAAATTGACGGGAGACAAAAAAGTTTGCCGGAAATAAAAGCGAGACGATATTTTTAACAAAAATCATCTAATTCACAATTCTTGTAATATATATATATATATATATATATATACAAGAGCTACTTCCTGGACTTCAAGGTCATTACGATGAACCGTGAGGCGATGGTAAGGGAAGACAAGTAAGTAAAGCTAGTAAACTGTACAGACTAGTATAGAGGAAGTGAGAGAAAAAAAAGGACAGCAAAATAAACTGTATAAAGTGCGATAAAGAAAAGAAAATGCTCTTGTACACTGTTGAACGTGTTCAAACGTGTTTCAAGCATAACGACTACGACTACGACGACGACGACGAGAGGAAGGGTTTGGGGGGTAAGATGAAGGTCCCCTCGAGAATCTGGTCTACTTGGGGTGACGACGATCAGAAAGAGGTCCTTATTCATCTCCATCTCTTTTATCTGTAGGGAGCCATTTATATATATATAAAATGTATCGTCCTGAGGTATAATTTACCGTTAACTTTATATAACTATATATGTGCAGAAATTTCTATACTATGTATGTTCAAAACCATGCATCGAAGCACAACTTTCATTGATCTGATTGACATCAAAAACGCGTGCGGTCATACCAGCTGTTCCTTAAAAAATCTTCAGAGATAATTTCTTTTTTTTTCTCTTTTTTTTCGTGAAAATACTTTTACTCTGTGTATATTGAGAAGAAGTGCGGGTGAAAGAGATTAAACACGATAGGGGAGTTTTTGAATCGATATTTTTCTCAAGGTCAATTTTCTCAATTAATTAAATGCAAAGACAAAGATATTATCAGAGATAATTTTCTTACTTTAACAGGGGGTCTACTATTTTCTTTCAACAAAATTCCCGATTTTTTCCCAGCTTTGTCCTAATTTTTTCCGGTTTTTTTTTCCTAAAAAAAATTCAAATCTATTTGATTTCGAACATAAATAAATTTACAAATGGCTTCTAAATTTTTTATTAGAGTTTATGTGAATAATTAAATTCTTTTGACGAGTTTCTTTAAATTTTTTAAAAATGTTTTTTTAAAAATTTTAATTAAAAATTTGGAAAATAATTGAATTAAACAAAGGAATTTTTCAATGTTTTAAAATAATCTTGCCTGTTCATAATTTTAATTGAAAATTTGATTAATTCAATTTTATTAAAATTGTATTGATACCAATTGAATTTCTGTAAAGAATTTTACTATTTAAAAAAATTATTTAATCCTTCCAAAGAATGATATTACATATTTATGAAAATAACTAAATGTTTGCGTAGAATTTCATTAAAATTTTTCAAAATAATTGAATTGTGGAGAACAATTTAATTATTTAAAAAGATAATTTGAATTTTGATAAGAATTTAAAAATTTTTGTAAACATAATTGAATTTCTGCGAAGAATTTTATTACTTTTGAAAATAATTGAATTATTGTGAAGAATTTTTCTATTTATGGAAATAATTGAATTCTTGAGAAGATTTTTTTTCAGTTTCTAGAAATAATTGGATTTTTTTGACGAATTTTAACAATTTTTTTTTATGAATAATTACATTTTTCGAGGAATTTAATTAAATTTGATTTAAAAATAATTAAAATTCTGCGATGAGTTTCATTATGCATGCAAATAATTGAAATCCTAAAAAGAATTTTATTATTTATGAACATAATTGAATCTCTGCAAAAAATTTTATTATTTATGAAAATAATTGAATTTCATTGATAAATTTTAATAAAATTTTTAAAAATAATTACATTTATCGAGGAATTTAATTATAATTGTATTAAAAATAATTGCAATTCAACATTGAGTTTTATTATTTATGAAAATAATTGAATCTCGCTGTATAAAATAATAGAATAATATATGAAAATAATTTGTAAATAATTGAAGAAATTTCTATTATTTATAAAAATAATTAAATGTTTGCGTAGTTTTATTATTTTTTTTTTAAGTAATTGAATTCTTTTGGAAAATTAATGTGTAATAGATATTGAAAATCATTGAATTGGGGAAAGTTTGTAAAAATAATTGAAATTTTGACAAAAATTTTATTATAATTTTTCAAAATAATTGAATTTCGGTGAAAATTTTATTATTTATAAAGATAATTTAAATTTTGACGAGAATTTTTTTAAATTTTTGAACATTTATATTTGAATTTCTATGGAAAGAATTTTATTACTTTTGAAATTAATTGAATTTCTGCAATAATTTGTAATTTCTCCATAAAATTCAATAATTAATATAATTTAATTGAATATATTAATATAATATAATATATTTAATAATATATTATATAAATATTATTATTATATTATATTTATTATTATATTATTTTTATTTACATTAACAAAATTAAATTAATTTCAGAAGAATTGGAATTGAACTTTTTCAAAAAAATTAATTCTAAAGTAAATGTTTGTGAAAAATATGAAAAATTCAGATCTTCAAATATTTTAATTGGAAACTTTTTAAAATTAAATTATTTCTAAAAATTTATGCTATAATGCTTTTAATATTCAATTATTATCTAAAATTTTAGCTACAATTAATTTTTAAATAAATTTTTATTATAGTAAATTCTACGAGAATTCAATTATTTAAATACAAAATAAATAATTTATTAAATAATTAAAAGTTTCTTAAAATTGAATTCCCATAACGAATTTTATCAACAAATTTTTAAGAAATTGAATTCTTTTGACGAATTTTAATCAAATTTTTAATAAAAAGTACAATATTTGAGGAATTTGATTAAAATTGTATTAAAAATAATTGAAATTCTGTGATGAATTTTATTAATTTATGAAAATAATTGAATTATTATAAAGAAATTCAAAAAAAATTTATTATTTATGAAAATAAGTAAATGTTTGAGTAGAATTGTATTAAAAAATTGTTTTAAATAATTGAATTATTTTGGAAAATTTTATTAAAATAATAAATATTGAAGATCATTAAATTGAGGAAGATTTTTGAGGAAGAGAAGAATTTTATTAAAATTTTTGAAAACAATTGAATTTCGGAGAAGAATTTTATTAAAATTGTATAGAAAATAATTGAATTCCTGCGAAGAATTTTATTATTTGCAAAAAAATTGAATTCTTGCGAAGAATTTTATTAAAATTGTACCTATAGAAAATAATTGAATTCCTGCGAAGAATTTTATTATTTATATAAAAATAATTGAATTCCTGAGAAGAATATTAATATTATAATATTAGGGGAACATAGTCTAGGTCGGCCACCTTTTTGACTTTTGTTTATAACTTTTTTTTAAAAATTAATTTGGACAATTGAAGTATATGGTTGGAAAGTCCTGTTTAATAGGAACATTTTTTCTGTACAAAGTAAATTGACAGGTTTAAAAATGAAAAAGTTATAAAGATTTAAAAAAAAAAAAATTTGTAGTCCAGGTTAGCCATTACAGTCAAGGTCGGCCATGTTTAAAATTCAAAGGGCATTAATCGTTAAAAAATAAAATAACATGTTTGGAGTTACGGAAAATTGATTCTTTATTGTTTACAGTTTGTAACTTAATGAAATAACAAAATAATAACAATAAACAATATAAAAAAATAAATATAAATAAAAAAAAGTTTTGCACTAAAATATTAATAAAATTAAATAAAAATATTAATAAGATGATCAATTATATTATGAGTTATACAGAATTGCAGTTTTTGCAAATGAAGTAGCTCGTCCTCAACTTTGCGCATTTTAAACACATAGTGGCCGACCTTGACAGTAAGTAACATTACCGAATTGTTGTAAACAAAAAGAAATACGTTTCGGGATTCGATTTTTTACTTTGTTTTCCTTTCAACCATGAGTCCCACAAATTTTCTGCATACTTGCCTTGACGATTCAATTTGTTTTTTATCTTTTATTAATGGTTTTTCACATTATGCACAAAACTTTTTTTGAGCTTTTTTTGTACCGACGTCACAGAAAACACAATTTTCGATTTTCCGAAAATGTAATTGAACAAAAAGTTAGGTTTCACTAAGACAAGCTTCGACAAAAATGCGCGTAGGTGGCGCTAGTGAACTTGACAAAAAAACGCGAGTGGCCTACCTAGACAGTAGGCCAACCTTGACTACATTCCCCTATAATATTATATAATATTGAATTTTTTTAGAAGAATTTTATTAAAATTTTTGGAACTAACTGAATTTTTTTATTCATTTCATTAAAACTTAAAAGAACAATTCAATTATATTTGGAATAATTTCATTAAAATTTTATTAAAAATAATTGAATTCTTGCGAAGAATTTTAATATTTATGAAAATAATTTAATTCTTTATAGACAAATATTATCAAAATTTTTAAAAATAAAACACTAGTTTTAAAGAATTTTATTAACATTTTTGCCATTGTTTCTAAGAAGAATTTTTTTAAATTTTTGATAATAATTTTTTTATTACAACTATTAGCGAATTGAAATTAGTCCAAATTCTTAATAAAGAAGAAAAAGTATCTTTTAGTGGGACAAATCTAAAAATTGTAAGCTAATCGTAAAAAAAAAGTAGTTAATAGTAGGTTTTAGTAGATGAGTGCGAAGCCTACTATTATTATCATTATTATATTTATATATTTGCTATTGCATTTAATATTTAAAGACCAAACTTCTTTATTTACAGTAGAGAATAGTTACGTGCTTTAAAAATATCATCCAGTTTGAAAAAGGAAAATAAAATTTATCAAAATTCTCAGTAGGGTAGGCAACAATCTTGTGTTTATATTTCTGCAAGACGATATTAGAGAGTAAACAAAATCTGATAAATCTATATCTTCCGCTTAAAAGCGAGATCTTTCAGGTGTGTCTCAGATTATAAAGCAAGAAAGAAAGATTATAAAGAAAAAAAATCCATGAAAAAAAAAAAAATTTTCTAATATTTCCATCAAGCATCATAGTAACAAAAACTGCTAATAATAGTAATCACTAATAACAAAATTACTAGTAATATTAATTAATAATAACAAAAGTACTACTAATAATAATCACTAATAACAAAAATCACTAGTATTAACTAGTAACAAAAAGTACGAATAATAGTAACCACTAGTAACAAAAAGTACTAATAATAATAATTACAATAGTTATAAGAGTATCAAAATTTTTCTAAACTATACTTAAATAAAAACTTAGATAAAATAAATAAAAAGACAATTTTCACCTTGTAAAAGAGACCTCGAAACAAATTCAATCAATCAACAGTAATCTAAAATCAACAGGAAAGAAAGAAGAAAGATAGGTAAACGTACCTTTCGGAAAAGATGTCAATTAACAGATCAAAAATAAAAAAGGGAAAAAAAGATCTTTCCAAAAAAAGGGGCGAAATTTTCGATGGCATATACATAATCCCTGAAGAAATGCTTCAAACAAAAAAGAAAAAGAATGAAACTTAGAAGTGATTTCGAATATTGAGAAAAGACCCCAAAAATCCATTCTTCAATTTTGAATAAGATTATTTAGAATATATTCTTGATTACACTTGATCAGGACATCAGTGAGAATAAAGCAAGTTTAAGGACGCAATCGTGTCATGAACCTTTTAAAATTATGTCCTTGATAGTGACATATGTAGCTACTCGAGCGTATCCGACAGGTAGGTACTCGATAATTGATAGAAGCATGCTCATGCCATACCTGCTCGCGTAGGCGCGAACAACTACAACTACATACATACATTCACGAGACACACTAAAACGAGAGACGTGATCGTCGAACTCTATAAGGTCGGACGTTTCTTTTTTTCTCCTCTCTTCTTTTTTTTTGCAAAAGAAAAAGCTCTCGAGACTCGACAAATGACTGCTTCAATTTTTATCCTTTTATATAGATCGGCAATCATCGAACTTTACTTTTTTTCTCTTCCTTCTATCGTTTTCCTTTAAGTTTACTTTAAGTAAAATACAGAAAATTTATTTTAAACTTAATTTTTAACTTATGGCTCAGAAGTAATATCCAAATAATTATAGCCATAGTTTAATCGTAATGATAAAATTATACACTGAAAAAAAAATTTATTTGATTCAAATAACCCATTAATTGACTATCTATTATCAATATTAAATATTTAATTGAATTAAATAATATTTATTCGAGTCAATTAAATGGTATTTGCTTCAAATACTGAAATTATTGGTTCAAATATAAATTGAACCATTTAATTGACTCCAATAAATATTATTTGATTCAAGTAAATATTTAATTGATAATAGTTAATTAATCGGTTATTTGAATCAAATAAATTTTTTTCAGTGTATAATTGTATTTAGGCTTTTTCTTTGTCACCTGAACGGAAGGAAATTTTATTTCATTTATCAAAGAGATTATGAAACTTTGGGACTTTTTGATGTTTGCTAAAAAATATTAATTTTTACTATATATAGTAAAATGTAAGAGTTTTCAAGATTAAAAAAACGGAATTTTTCCAGGTTTTTAAAACGAAAATTATTCGAAAACACCAATAACTTTATTTTTAAATAAATATTTAATCATTATTTTTTTTTATAGAAATTAAGATATTCAAAAATTTGAAATTCAATAGCATATAAGAATATTATTATAAAACATGAAGATATCGATCGCTTTCTTCATGTTTTATAATTATTAAAACTTGTTACTTTGTGACTTCTTCAAAAATTATAATCATCATTACGATTATTCATTTCTAGAATTTTCAACTAAAATTCTTCTTTAAATCAATTTTTGAAAAATAATTTTTGAAAAAGTTCTTTGTGAATTTTCCAATTCTTTTGTTTACAATTTAATTTTACGAAATTTTAATTATTCTGACATTCTTCAATTAAATAATATTAGAAATTGAAAACTTCAAATAATTAAAAAAAATTCCATTAAACTTATTGAGAAAAATTAATTCGATAGAATTCTTAATTAAAAGTATATGAAAAGTTAAAAATTTTAAAGATTTTAATTTGAAATTCATTTTTAAATCAATATTTATTAGAAAATTCTACGAGAATTCAATTATTAAACTATAAAAATAAATATTTTATTAAACAATTTGAATGTTTCTTAAAATTGAATTTCCATAAAGAATTTTATCAACAATTTTTTAAATAATTGAATTCTCTTGACAAATTTTCAATAAAATTTTTATGAATAATTGCATTTTTCGAGAAATTTGATGAAAATTGTACTATAAATAATTGAAATTCTGCCAAGAATTTTATTAAGTTTTGAAAATAATTGAATTTCGGAGAAAAATTTTATTATTTATAAAGATAATTGAAATTTGTTAGGAGAATTTAAAAAAGCTTTTAAAAATAATTGAATTTCTTCGAAGAATTTTATTAAAATTATTTTGAAAAAAATTGAATTGTTACGCAAAGAATATTAAAATTTTTGAAAATAATTTTATTTTTAAAAAAAATTTAATTAAAAATTCATTGAAAATAATACTTAAATTCTAATAAATAAATTGTACCAAAGTTTATTAAAATAATTAAATTTCTTTTATAAATTTTAATAAAATTTTTAAGAATAATAACTTTTTTCGAGGAATTCCATTAAAATTGTATTAAAAATAATTGAAATCCAGCATTGAGTTTTATTAATTTATTAAAAAAATAATTGAATCCCTGTAAAAATGTTATTATTTATAAAAATAATTGAATAATATATGAAAATAATTTGTAAATAATTGAATTCCTGTGAAATTTTTATTATTTATGAAAATAATTAAATATTTGCGTAGAATTTTATAAAAATTTTTTTTAATTAATTGAATTCTTTTAGGAATTTTTATTAAACTAGTAGATATTAAAAATCATTGAATTGAAGAAACTTTTTGAAAATAAGTAAAATTTTGCCAAGAATTTTATTAAAATTTTTGAAAATAATTTAATTTCTGAGAAGAATTTTAGTACTTTTGAAAATAATTGAATTCTATAGAATTCTTAATTAAAAGTATGAAAAATTTAAATTTTAAAGATTTTAATTTGAAACCTTTTGAAAATTCAATTATTTCTAAAAATCTATTAGGAGATAATGCTTTTAATATTCAATTATAATCTAAAATTTTAACTGAAATTTTTTTTTAAATCAATATTTATTAGAAAATTCGACGAGAAATCAATTATATAAATACAAAAATAAATATTTTATTAAATAATTGAATGTTTCTTAAAATTGATTTTTCATAAACAATTTAATCAACAAATTTTTAATAATTAAATTCTCTCGACAAATCTTAATAAAATTTTTAAGAATAATTGCATTTTTCGAGAAATTTAATGAAAATTGCATTGAAAATAATTAAAATTCTGCTAAGAATTTCATTAAAATTTTTGAAAATAATTAAATTTTGGAGAAAATTTTTATTATATTTATAAAAATAATTGAAATTTTGACAAGAATTTTGACAAGAACATAATTGAATTTCTGCGAAGAATTATATTGCTTTTGAAAATAATTGAATTCTCTTGTGAAAATTTATTTAAATAATAGGACATTAAAAACAATTGAAAATTATTTAATTCTTTAAAAAAATACATATATTGAAAATATTGACAAAGGTTTTTAAAATAATTGAATTTCTTTGATAAATTTTAATACAATTTTTAAGAATAATTTCATTTTTCAAGAAATTTAATGAAAATTGCATTTCAAAAAATTGAATCCCTGTAAAAAATGTTATTATTTATGAAAATAATTTGTAAATAATTTGAATTCCTGAGAAATTTTCATTATTTATGAAAATAATTAAATCTTTCTGTAGAATTTTATTAAAATTTTTCTAAACTAAGTGAATTCTTTTAGGAATTTCGTATTAAAGTATAGTAGATATATTAAAAATCATTGAATTGAGGAAATTTTTGAAAATAATTAAAATTTTGCCAAGAATTTTATGAAAATTTTTGAAAATAATTGAATTCCTGAGAAGAATTTTACCAACAATTGAAATAATTGAAATAATTGAATTTCTGCAATCATTTGTAATTGATTCAAAATTAAATTATTTTAAGTGTTTTTAACTAAAATTTTTCTATAAATCTATTATTTTTAATAATCAATTAAATATATATTAAAAAATTTAACTAATTTCAGAATAATTTTAGTTTAAAAAATTTTTTTTTAAATCTAAGTTTTTTAATGTTTTTAATCAAATTCATTTAAAATTAAAATTTTACAAAATTTCAAATCAAAATCTTTTGAAGTTCATCTACTTATGAAAATTGTAAACGAAATTCTTTTAAAATTGAAAATAACTTTAGAAAACAACAATTTTCCAGGATTTTGATAAAAATTCCCTGCCCTTTCCAACTTTTTTCAAGGTTTATAAAATTCCCTGACATTTCCAGGTTTTTCAAGTTTCCAAGTTGCGTAGCAACCCTGAATAAGTGTCATTAGTAACTTTTTAACAAAAATATTAACTATAAACTGTATGAGGTGAAAAAAGTATGAAAAAAATATGAAAAAGAATATAGAAAAGGGTTTAAAAGAAAAATATGAAAAAATACTAGTAAAAAAATTCGTCCCCAGTAAATTTGTCATTTACTAACTCAACTTTTAAGTTTATTCCAATATAGAAAGCTAATTTGAATTTATTCATAGGAAAGTTGTAGCGATATATCGCATTAGTACGGTGTCGTTTGCATGAAAACTAGTAAGAGAAGACGGTCTCAGATCGAAGTTCTTTAAAAGTCTATAAGAGTGTGGTTGAGCAACCTTTCTTTAATCTTCTAAAGCGTATATGTCGCATATTGCATCTCCTCTCTCTCACTCTCTTTCTCCCTTGCTCTTACCCGGATGCCTTACATCAGCATCGCAACTAGGGCGTGGCGAAATTGACATCTGCACAGGCGCGTGATCTTTAGGGGATTCAAATCTGATATCAATGATATTAGAATTATTCTTCAGCAAAAAAACGAAAAAAAAAAAATTATTTTCTCCTCTCTTCTTTGTTTTTTATCTTCACTTTAAATAACTCAAAGAGATAAACATTTTCTCCGTTTGTCACTATATAAATTTACAACAAAACTGTATTCTCTCCTCGCATTCAATGAAACCAAATAAAATAGATAATTTCATGTTCTTATGACCATAAAATTGAATATTAAGATTCCTTTATACATACTATACATTTTATTACATATAAAGAAATCTTGGAATAATGTTGAAAATTTTTCAATATTTCCAAAAAGGCAAATAATTCAAATCAGTAATTTATGAGAGAGAAAAAATTTTAATAATTCATTAATTAAATTTTCATCTAAAGAACCATAATATAGTTGAGGAAAATTTTTGATTTAAAGAGCAAAGGTTTATTCTTGAAAGAAACTATATTCTCATAAAAGATTCTATCGAGTCAATCCCCTCAAGGTATTTTAACAAACAAAAAAAAATAATCCTCTCTAACCTACCACAAACACTAATTTCTGCTTGATTTTCTAGAACCTGTTTTTTTTCCCAGCCTTGAATCTAGCGCAGATTCGTGGAAAAAAGACCCATTTTAAATTTCATAGGTGCTATAGACGCGTTTTTCATCCCAAAAATTGATATGCAAATTTTTCATTTCTTCATATCCAGACAAAAGAAATTATTACTGATATTAACATAATTATTATATTATCATTATTATTTTGTGAATCTAAAGCATATATAACTATTTATTTATAAATTACTAAAATTCTTCTCTAAATCCATTATTTTTAATAATTAATTAAACATACATACATTAAAAAATTTAACTAATTTCAGAAAAATTTGAATAATTAAAATTTTTCAAAAATCTAAGTTCTTTAAAATTTCTAATTAAATTCATTCAAAATTGAAGTTTTCTAAAAGTTCAAATTGAAACCTTTTGATGTTCAACTATTTATGAAAATTACAAACGCAACTCTTTTAAAATTCAATTCATTTTGAAATATATAAGGAAAATTATTCATTAAATAAAAAATAATTTATAATTAATAGTTTAATGATAGTTTTTCAAGAATTAAATTATTTAAAAAAAAATTATTGGTAGAAATATAAAAAATAAAAAAAACACAAAAATTCTTAATTTTCTTATGAATTCTAAAAATTTAATTTTTTTCTATAGGGGAATGTAGTCAAGGTTGGTCTACTGTCTAGGTAGGCCACTCGCGTTTTTTTGTCAAGTTCACTAGCGCCACCTACGCGCATTTTTGTCGAAGCTTGTCTTAGTGAAACCTAACTTTTTGTTCAATTACATTTTCGGAAAATCGAAAATTGTGTTTTCTGTGACGTCGGTACAAAAAAAGCTCAAAAAAAGTTTTGTGCATAATGTGAAAAACCATTAATAAAAGATAAAAAACAAATTGAATCGTCAAGGCAAGTATGCAGAAAATTTGTGGGACTCATGGTTGAGAGGAAAACAAAGTAAAAAATCGAATCCCGAAACGTATTTCTTTATGGTTACAACAATTCGGTAATGTTACTTACTGTCAAGGTCGGCCACTATGTGTTTAAAATGCGCAAAGATGAGGACGAGCTACTTCATTGGCAAAAACTGCAATTCTGTATAACTCATAATATAATTGATCATCTTATTAATATTTTTATTTAATTTTATTAATATTTTAGTGCAAAAATTTTTTTTATTTATATTTATTTTTTTATATTGTTTATTTTTATTATTTTGTTATTTCATTAAGTTACAAACTGTAAACAATAAAGAATCAATTTTCCGTAACTCCAAACATGTTATTTTATTTTTTAACGATTAATGCCCTTTGAATTTTAAACATGGCCGACCTTGACTGTAATGGCCAACCTGGACTACAAATTTTTTTTTTTTTAAATCTTTATAACTTTTTCATTTTTAAACCTGTCAATTTACTTTGTACAGAAAAAATGTTCCTATTAAACAGGACTTTCCAACCATATTCTTCAATTGTCCAAATTCATTTTTAAAAAAAAGTTATAAACAAAAGTCAAAAAGGTGGCCGACCTAGACTATGTTCCCCTACTTTTCATAAAATTTCCAGACTTTTCCCTGATTTCCCTGACCTGTGGCAACCCTGTCAAAAGTTTTAAACCAGAAAATCTAATTTTTAGATTTTTAATAGTTTTTAAGAACTTATTTTAATTTTCAATAAAATTTGATATAAAATATTATGTAATATTTAAATTAATAAACAAATTTATAATTTATATTTATAATTATAACATAATTATAATATATTTATAATTTATATAATAAATAAATTTAAATTAATAATAAATATATCAACATTTATCAATAAAAAAAAGTCTTATTTCCACTTGCTTCGGCGAAATCACAATAAAACAACCGTGAATAAATATCAATTAAGTGAAAAATTACCTATATATAACATTTCGCAAAAATATGACGAATGATTAGTAGTTCGTAATTTATTATTTCAACGCCATTTATAAGTGGCTATCAAAACGAAGATCAATCACTCGTTAATGAAAAAAAAGAAGCATATAATTAATTTTCTGAATAGCCGCAAGTTTTTTATTACAATGCTTTTCTTTGGAAGCGAATTGAATAACGATTTTCATTCTTAACTTTAAATTTACAGTCGCGAACAAATTAAAATTAAATATTGAAAAAAATTGTCATTTACAAAATTAATTGTTTCCCACTTAATTCCATTTATTACACTTTTCCCATTTACTTACTGACTTTTTCAAATAAAATTAGCAATTTTAAAAATAATAGAATTTAAAAATTTTCTAATTTAAATTTTTGTTGAAAACACTAAATAAAAATTCAATTTTGGAGAAATTACAAATAATTGCAGAAATTCAATTACTTTCACAAAAAAAAATAAAATAAAATTCTTCTTATAAAATTCAATCATCTTCAAAATTTGAAAAAAAATTCTCGTAAAAATCCCAATTATCTTTATAAATAACAAAATTCTTCACCAAAGTTCAATTATTTTCATAAATATCAAAAAAATTCTTGTCCTAATTTCAATTATTTTCAAAAAAATTTCTAATTTCAATGATTTTCAATACCTACAATTTTAATAAAATTTCCCAAAAAGAATTCAATTATTTAAACAAAATTTTAATAAAATTGTATGCAAACATTTAATTTTTTTTATAAATAATAAAAATTTCACAAGAATTCAATTATTTTCATAAATAATAAATTTTTTTTAAGGAATTCAATTATTTTCATAAAAAATAAAAAAATTCAATTTTGGAGAAATTACAAATAATTGCAGAAACTCAATTATTTCAAAAAAAAAAAAAAAATTAAATAAAATTCAACTATGTTCAAAATTTGAAAAAAAATTCTCGTAAAAATCCCAATTATCTTTATAAATAACAAAATTCTTCACCAAAGTTCAATTATTTTCATAAATATCAAAAAAATTCTTGTCCTAATTTCAATTATTTTCAAAAAAATTTCTAATTTCAATGATTTTCAATACCTACAATTTTAATAAAATTTCCCAAAAAGAATTCAATTATTTAAACAAAATTTTAATAAAATTGTATGCAAACATTTAATTTTTTTTATAAATAATAAAAATTTCACAAGAATTCAATTATTTTCATAAATAATAAATTTTTTTTAAGGAATTCAATTATTTTCATAAAAAATAAAAAAATTCAATTTTGGAGAAATTACAAATAATTGCAGAAACTCAATTATTTCAAAAAAAAAAAAAAAATTAAATAAAATTCAACTATGTTCAAAATTTGAAAAAAAATTCTCGTAAAAATCCCAATTATCTTTATAAATAACAAAATTCTTCACCAAAGTTCAATTATTTTCATAAATATCAAAAAAATTCTTGTCCTAATTTCAATTATTTTCAAAAAAATTTCTAATTTCAATGATTTTCAATACCTACAATTTTAATAAAATTTCCCAAAAAGAATTCAATTATTTAAACAAAATTTTAATAAAATTGTATGCAAACATTTAATTTTTTTTATAAATAATAAAAATTTCACAAGAATTCAATTATTTTCATAAATAATAAATTTTTTTTAAGGAATTCAATTATTTTCATAAAAAATAAAAAAATTCAATTTTGGAGAAATTACAAATAATTGCAGAAACTCAATTATTTCAAAAAAAAAAAAAAAATTAAATAAAATTCAACTATGTTCAAAATTTGAAAAAAAATTCTCGTAAAAATCCCAATTATCTTTATAAATAACAAAATTCTTCACCAAAGTTCAATTATTTTCATAAATATCAAAAAAATTCTTGTCCTAATTTCAATTATTTTCAAAAAAATTTCTAATTTCAATGATTTTCAATACCTACAATTTTAATAAAATTTCCCAAAAAGAATTCAATTATTTAAACAAAATTTTAATAAAATTGTATGGAAACATATTTTTTTTTATAAATTATAAATATTTCACATAAATTCAATTATTTTCATAAATAATAAAATTTTTTTAACGAATTCAATTATTATTTTTATAAAAAATAGTTTAAAATTCTAGAAAATAATAATTGAATTAAAATGATGAAAATAATTTTGATTAAAATAATTATCTCTCGGTAATTTTTAATTATTAGAAAACATGAAGAAATCGATCACTCCGAGTCTTCAACTCGGAGCAATCGATATCTTCACGTTTTATAACAAAAAATACTTTTATAAGTTGTTTAATTTAAAAAAGGTTTGAATTTGAAATTTTTGAATGTCTTAATTCCTGTGGAAAATTCTGTTCCAAAAATAAGATTAAAAATAGGAATTGTGCAAATATTTTTCTTCTTTTTCTAAAACAAAATAATAATTTTGTTAAAAAATTGTGATTCATAAACAAAAATAATGCAAAATAAATAAATTTTCTATTTCTTAATCACAGTTGTATAACAATTTTCTAATTTTGTTTAGAAGTAAAGAATAAAAATCTGCATAATTTCAATTTGACAAAACATAATATTTAACAAAATTTTAGTCTTTTTATTTATTTATTTATTTATTTATTTATAACAAAGCCCAACAGTAAAAACCATTGACAGGGCTACTATAATTACAAAATTAAATTGTGAAAAAAATTGTGATGATTTCTATTTGTCATTACAATTTTGAATTAATTGTAAAATAAAAATAATTATAACATAATAATAAAATCTATCTAAAGTTATAACAACAAACAAAAGTATTTTTATTTTAAAAAAATTTTACAAAAGTAAAATTTGTTTTACAAAAGTAAAAAATAAAAGACAACTTCAGAGAGTGAGGGACAGAAAAAGTGAATGAATGAAAGAAGATTCAAATTATTATAGTTAATTTATAATTAATAATAATAATAATAATAATAATAATATAAAATGAATATACATCCATTAAAACTGTTTTTCCTTTTTCTGTATCAAATTAGTATTAACTGACTTTAACAGACACTTGATTCATTATAGTCATTGAAATTAAACTTTTTCTTCTTGCGAACTTTAAATGTGTACCTTCGATTCTCCTTTTTATTTTGTGATTAGCGCCAGAAAAAATAATGATTATGAATGGGTTACATACTTAAAGTTGAATATATATACATATATACCTAGAGGCCATTAGCCTCGTAGATTCTTACTAATTGCATGAGACGTTAAGTGGATCGCCAGACGTTAGTAAGTAATAAGTCTCACTGGGTAAACAGGTATATCGAATGATCCATAAACGTGTTCTTTAAAAACTTCTTCGGGCTTACTTTCTCATTGCGGCTTGTGATATGAGTTGCTTATTGGATATGTCAATTAATCTTTAATGCTAAGTATTCTTTCGTCTTTATGAAATAAACCCATCAGGAAAAAAGATGTCCAATGCGTATATATACATTAGAATTAGATTGAATAGAGAGAATGCTAATATGAAAATTTATGAGAGATACTTCTATTATTTGTCTATATTTTATTCCCTGTTTACTCAGCTAATATGACGATAATAAATTCTTTTTAGACATTAAAATTAATTTCAATTCATATTGACAAAAGAAATTTTAATACACATCTTTAATGGAAATAATTATTTTAATAATAATTTTATAATAAAATTGTATAAAGACACTTTTATTTTATAACTCTACTCTCTAAATTTGAATATTAGTAAAAATGTTTACTAGTTTGAATTTTTTATTTTTAATTAATAAATTTTACTAAAAAGTAGTAATTTCTACTAATAATGTATTACTAAAATTTACTAATTCAAAAGCAAAAAGTCACGTAATTAAAATTACTAGTATATATTTTTATACTATAATTCAAATTTAATTAAAAATTTTAATTGAATTTTAAAAATTCAATTTAAAAATTTTCCTATATCCGAAGTGAATTTCAGTAAAAATTAGTAGATTTTACATAAGTATTCAGATTTGGTAAAATTTTCTTCAAAATAAATAAAATTTACTAGGTATTAAAAATTGCTATTTCTAAGAATAACTTTTTTACTATTTTCGAAGAAAAATCTTTTATAAAAATTAGAAAAATTTACCTCAGAAGTAGTAAAATTTATACTCTCTAAATAATTATTTTTAATAACAAATTTTACTACGCTGGAAGAAAATTTAAAAAATTTCTATACAAAAATTAACTGCGTAAAAAGTAAAATTTTTGCTATTGTATAAAAAAAATTCCAATTTTAAAAACTCTGAGAAAATAATATATAGGTAAACAGATTTTTAAGTTTCAAAAAACTAAAATTTTTCTAAAGTTTGCAAAAAGTAGAAATTTTTTTTTTAAATAACTAAAAAAAATTTTAATTTACAAAAAAATGGTAATTTTTGTTTAAAAAAGGTCGAGATGGTGTTTTGGGAAATTTTATTAATTTAAAGGGATAAAAAAGAGGAAAAGTGTAAAAAAAGAAGTTAGGTTTTTAAAATTTATACTTGAAAGTTTTGTAAATAATAATTGATGAAGAAATGAGATATTAGTGAAACTGACATATTAGCTAAAATTAAATATTTATAGAAAACTTTAGATACTGTAATATTATTAATACTACAATTTTCTCTATTTCTGGTCGATTTTATTTATTCTCTTTTCAATCTAAAACTATTTTTATTTCAGAATTAAACTATTTTTATTTCTATTTCAAACTATTTTTACTTTAATATCGATTCCGTTTTATTTTAATTTCGAACATTTTAGTTTCAAAGCAGTACTTCTATATATCAATAATCGATTTATTTTTGTAATTTCTATATTTCTCTTTTTTTTTAATAACTTTATAAAATTTCTATTATTTCAGGGTCCAAAAAGAAATAAATTTTTTTAAATATTAATTGTTTTGGCTTTTTTCAGTCATAATGTAAAGGATCAATTTTCAATCATTTTTTAATAATAAATTAAATTTATAAATTAAAACTATTAATAATTTTGTTAATTTAAAGAAATCAGTTTCTTGGACTCGTTTTTTTTCAATTAAAAAAAATCTTTCTTCAAGGAAAAGGAGTTTTTATTCAAAGAAAAATTTCCTTGATACAAACAAAATTTTCTCCGAATCAAAGAAATTTGCTCTTATTCAATCAAAGAAAATTTTATCACTAGTAGAGTCAAAGAAATAATTTTTTAATTTAAAAAGGGAAAATTTATTTTGTTTCAAAAACATTTGAACCAAATAAATATTTCCTTGAATCAAATAAATATTCTTTTAATTAAATAAATTTAAGTCATAGAAATAATTTTTTTATTCAAAATGGAAAATTTATTTGTTTCAAATAAATTGTTTTTGAGCCAAATAAATTTTTCCTTGAACCAAATAAATATTCTTTGAATTAAATATATTTTCTTTGAGTTACATAAATTTTCTTTTAGTTACATAAACTTTCTTTGAATCACAGAAAAATTAATTTTCAATCGAAGAAAAAAGGCAAAGCATAAATTATTTCTTTAAATAAAAGAAAACTTTTCTCAGACTGTAGTTATTCAATAATAAAAATTGAAATGAAAAAAAAAATTAATAACAATAATATGAAACAAGATTGAATTTCGCGATAAATGTTCTGTGTATTTTGTTAATATTAATTAACTACTGTCAATATTAATTTAGAATTTATTTTTCTATTTACCAAACAAGAGAAGTCAAACAAGGCACTAATTAAAATTATTTAAAAAAAACTTATCAATAATTATTTCACAAAATTATTATTTACATAACACATATAATTTTCTTTATAATAATATTTTCATTGTTTATAAAAAAAACTTCTGTCAATAATATTCTGTATTTAACTTTAGTTATATAATACAGTAATTATTTAGTTATCTATTGTAAATAATATGAATAAATATTTTATCATAATTAATAATTATTATTCATACTTTTTTCCTTTGGATTAAAAATTAAGTTTTTATTTTAGTTCCAAATATATTTTTATATAAAAATAAATTAAAAGTAATAAATATTTATTTCGATATAAATAATAAATGAAATAATTAAATATTTTTATAAATATATAAATAATTTACCATTTTTTAATGATCCACAAGTTTTTAATTTTCATTTCATTTATTCATTTCATCAACAATTTTTATTAAGAAATTTTTCTATAAATTACTGATTGCAAAAAATATTAAACAATTAAATTCTATATTTAAAGACTATAATTAACTTTTTTTAAAGTGACGCAAAATTCTTGTATTAAAAATTTAATTCGATGAAGAAATAAATAAATTTCGTTCATTTGAGCCTTCTGCACTTTAGGAATTATTTTTTTTAAAGAAAATAATTATAGTTAATAATTAATTACTAAATAGAAAATTTATAAATTATTATTATTATTATTATTATTATTATTATTATTATTATTATTATTATTATTATCATTATTAATATTATTAGATATTGTTTTAACTATTAAAAAAATCCATTAGGCCAAAGAAAATTTACCATCTTTTATTTAAAAATTTGTCTTATTAAAATAATTAACTATCAATTATTATAATATATTAATCTAAAAATTAATTAATATAAAAGTTAATTAATGAATAGAAAAATAATTAACTAATATAAAAATTAATTCATAAATATAATTGTTGTTTTTTAATTTAAATTCAAAGTTCGGCACTTAATTTCCCACTTTTGCAATCTTGAGCCAATACTGGCTCGATCTTGGTAGCATTACTTTCAAAGATCGGTTCAATATTTCGTCAATCAAATTTTTTCCCACTGGGCGTGTATTATAAATATATGTATTTTGCACACACAGGTATATATTTTGATGTAGCTAGACCTGTGTATAGCGGCTTCTTTGACATTTTAAAAACCGGGTTCGGTGACCACTTTTGGCTCACAACTGAGTAAGTGATCGTTGCCCGAGAAATTCTTCAACGTAATGGAGGACATAGATGGCTTCAAGATAAATCAGATATTTTCAATACACTCCCATCAGAAAAGGGCATATTTTTTTTCTTCTCATTCCAAATACAATATTTATTTTCTACTCTCTAAATTTGAATTAGTTAAAAATAATCAATTAGTCATTATTAACTTACAATATTTTTTTAATTTGCTATTTTACATTATTATTATCATTAAAATTATAATTATAAAACTTTTTTTTATTGTTACTAACAAAAATTCAATTATTAATGTAAAAAGTAAATTTTTTGCAGGAATTCAATTATATTAAAAGTTTTTCATAAAATTCTTCCTAAGGATTCAATTATTTTTAACGTTCTTTATACCATTCTTTAAAGGAATTCAATTATTATCCAAATTTATATAAATTCTTCACAAGAATTGCATTATTTCAAAAAAATATTTAAATTTTTCCTGTAAATGCAATTATTTTTTAACTATTTTTATACAAAATAATCGAATTCAAAAAAAAAATGTATTGTGCAATTCGTTGAAGGAATTCAATTATTATCTAAAATTTAAATAAATTCTTCACAAGAATTGCATTATTTCAAAAAAATATTTAAATTTTTCCTGTAAATGCAATTATTTTTTAACTATTTTTATACACAAAATAATCGAATTAAAAAAAAAAATGTATTGTGCAATTCGTTGAAGGAATTCAATTATTATACAATATTTATAGAAATTCTTCACAAGAATTGAAAATTGAATAATTTTGAACTATTTTGATTTTTTTAAACTAATTTTCTTAAAATAATTGAATTCCTGCAAAAAAATGTATTGTGCAATTCTTTGAAGGAATTCAATTATTATCTCAAATTTAAAGAAATTCTTCACAAGAATTGAATTATTTTCAAAAATATTAAAATTCCTTCTGGAAATTCAATTATTTTCAAACGATCCAATTTTTTTACAAGAATCCAATTATTTTTAACTATTTTTATATAATTCTTTGAAGGAAATCAATTGATAGGTATAAATTTTTCACAACGAATAAATTATTTTCAAAAATATTAAAATTCTTCAGGGAAATTCAATTATTTTCAAAAAGAACAATACAATTTTTTACAGGAATTCAATTATTCAAAATTTAAATAAATTCTTCACAAAAATTGCATTACTTTAAAAAAATATAAAAAATCTTCCTGGAATTACTATTATTTTTAACTATTTTTATTTTCTTTTAAACTATTTTTATTCAAATAATTGAATTCCTGCAAAAAAATTTATTGTACAATTCTTTGAAGGAATTCAATTATTATCCAAAATTAATTCTTCACCAGAATTGCATTATTTTCATTAATATTGAAATTTATTCCTTTTAGAAATCCAATTATTTTCAAAATTTACGATCCAATTTTTTACAAGAATTCAATTATTTTGAACTATTTTTATATAATTCTTTAAAACAATTCAGTTACCTATATTTCAAAATTTTAAAAATTATATTTTTTAAAAGAATTCAATTATTTTGAACAATTTCTATTTTTTTTTAACTAATTTAATTTTTTTTTAAATATTTTTATTCAAATAATTGAATTCGTGAAAAAAAATTATTGTGCAATTCTTTGAAGGAATTCAATTATTATACAATATTTATAGAAATTCTTCACAAGAATTGAATTATTTTCAAAAATATTAAAATTCTTCCTGGAAGTTCAATTATTTTCAAAAAGTACAATAAAATTTTTACAAGAATTCAATTATTTTCAAATGCAATTCTTTGAAGGTATTCAATTATTATCTCAAATTTAAAGAAATTTTTCACAAGAATTGCATTATTTTCAAAAATATTAAAAAATTCCTTTTGGAAATTCAATTATTTTCCAAATTTACGATTTTGGAAAAAATTGCATTTTTTGCAAAAAATATTAAAATTCTCCCTGGAAATTGAATTATTTTGAACTATTTTTATTTTTTTTAAACTGATTTTCTTAAAATAATTGAATTCCTGCAAAAAAATTTATTGTGCAATTCTTTGAAGGAATTCAATTATTATCTCAAATTTAAAGAAATTTTTCACAAAATTTGCATTATTTTCAAAAATATTAAAATTTCTTTCTTTTCTTTCTTTCTTTCTTTCTTTTAATTCAATTATTTTCCAAATTTACGATTTTGGAAAAAATTGCATTTTTTGCAAAAAATATTAAAATTCTCCCTGGAAATTGAATTATTTTTAACTATTTCAATTTTTTTAAACTAATTTTCTCAAAATATAATTGAATTCCTGCAAAAAAATTTATTGTGCAATTCTTTGAAGGAATTCAATTATTATCCAAAATTTAAATAAATTCTTCACAAGAATTGCATTATTTTCATAAAAATTAAAATTTAGAGAATAAAAAATAATTCTTCTCTCTTTGTAATTTACCGTCAGTTTTTTTACAAGAATTTTTATCAATAATTGTATTCAATTCAAAAAATTCAACCAACAAGTGGAATTTTACTTCCGCGAAAAAATAGCAATTCGAATTTTAACACATTAGAAATAAATTTACCGCAATATTTAAAAATTCAAACCACATTTAAATTATTGAAAATAAAATTGTAGTGACACAATGCAGTGGCATGCTGATTGCTGAGTCATGAAACATGTGAGAGGAATGTATATACTTGATGGAATGTCAATCGTTTCTTTCAGATTATCAGCCTCGTCATTTTGACACATTTTTTTCCACTTTTTTTCGCCAATAACTGTTCATTATATATATACAGGTAAAAATTAATCATTTTTTGATTAAGAGTTTAGAAAAGAAATCAAAGATAACGACAAAAAATAATTGAATGAAGAAATTCGATATCTCAAAATCTAAATACGTCGGAATTTCTTTTTTTTTTTATCATCAACACATATAGTTGAAAATAGAAAAAAATAATAAGTTCTTTTACTGTTTCTTTTTTCAGATATAATTTGAATCTTAAATCACAAAATGAGTTTAGGTTTGAAATTACATTTCGCGCTTGAAAAGGGATCGAATAACTTGATGATGAAGAGGAGAGGAAGAGATCATGTAATTAGTACATATATTCGAACTAGCTAATCATTGGAGTTCTAGGTTCATGACTTTAACCTTGACAAACTGGAAATGCGGCCTTGCGGTGCACATTGCGCAACTGTTCCAGGAGAGGTCGACGACTACCTCTATACGTGTCGTCGTTCTCTCCATCCGTGAAAAGCCGCACCGAGAACTTCAATTCAATCTGTTTCAGAAGACGAGGAATAAACTAAAATTTATCAGAATTCGAGAATAGTCGATAAATAAATTTGAAACTAAGAAAAAATGAGAGAAGAATTCTGGGAAAATTCGAAAATTATATAGAATAGTCGATAAATTTTGTCAAGATTCGAAAAAAAAAATTATTTTTCTTATCCACCATATGGAAAAAAATATATCTTATCGTTTAAATTAATAATTCTAAATTTTTTCCCAAGACCAAATTATCAATACACAATTTTTACAAACTAACTTTTTTAAACACTACATCTTTTCGATAGTAAAAAAAAAAATCTCTGACCTCATGGAAAAAAATTTTTTGTTGGGAACAGGCACAAAGCTTTTTTTTACACTGGTTTCTAAATTCAATTAACTGGGTTGTCACAAGTTTCAGTTTATCAATTTCCCTGACAATTTACTGACATTAAAATTATTTTCCCTGACAAAATATGAAAAGTTTACGAAAAATGAGTAAAATTTATGAATTTTAATAATTTCCAAAAATTACAATTATAAAACTACCTGAATTAAATTATTTTCTACAATTTTCAACTAAACGTCATCTTTGAATCAATTAATTTAAATAATTTTCCAAAAGTTCTTCTAGAATTTAATTATTTAAATACAAAAACTCAATTTTTTATAATAACTATAACTCTCCATAGTTTATTCTTAAATTATTTTTAAATCATTTTCGAAAGATAATAGTTTTTTAATTTTGAAAAAAATACAAACAATTAAAATTTGGTAAACATTTTTAAAAATAATTTAATTTTTGAAAAATATAAATAAAATGAATCAAATTTTTGAAGAAGTTTAATTATAAACAGGACCATGATTTCTCAAAAATTTTAATAAGTCCAAAAATTAAAAGACAATTTTCATAAATTTTTATTTACCTTTTTCGAATATAATTGAATCTTGAAAAATTATTATACAACAATTCTAATAATTAGTTTCTAAAAATATTTTAATGTAATTTTTCGAAAATAATTGAATTTCTTAAAAGAATTTTTGTATAATTTAAAAAAACTAATTAATTTTTTGAGGAATTTTAATTAAAACTTTTGAACATGATTATTTTCTCCAAAATGTTAAAAATAATTCTAAAATCTTATTATTTTTGTATGTATTTAAATTTTTGGAAATATGTAATTGAAAATACTGAAAATATTGCATTTTAAAGAATTAGAAACTATAATTTTCATTAATTTTCATTTTTGCATTTACCTTTAAAGATTTTTCTCATAAAAATATTTGATATTTCAATTATTTTTAAAATTTGCAATTAAAATTCGTCAAAAATTGTAAATAAATACTTGAAATAAATTATTTTCAATTAAATTTTACAAAATTTCAACTATTCGAAAAGATTTTTATTATAAATATATTTGACAAACTTAATTATGTTAAAAAATGACAAATTTTTTTCCTGACATTTCCCTGACTTAACTGACAAAAAATTTCTTTCCCTGACATTTCTTTTGTTAAATAAAAATATATCCCCTATTTTAAATCTAAATTCCATTTTAAAAAATTAAAATTCCATTTTTTAACTAATATTACATGAAAAAATCAGTGATCACTTTTGTTATTTATTTCTTCACAGAAATTAATTTTTAAAAAAATTTCGCTTTCAAATATTCTGAAATTTAATTATTCCTATAAATCAAAATTAATCTTTTCGAAATCTAATTATTTTCAACAATTTTTAACTAAATTTCTTTAAATCGCTATAATTTTTAATATTTTTTTTGCAAATTCTTCGAAATCTAAATTATTTACATACAAAAGTTAAATTTCTTATAATAATTGTAACGACAACGCCTCATGATTTCTCTTTAAAATTATTAAGGTGAATTGTTCAAATTAATTATATTTATTAACATATTATCATATTAATAATATTAATAATTTTTATTAAATTATTAACTTTAAAAAAAATTATGAAAATTAGTTTTTTAAAAGTTTAGTAAAATTTTTTGACAATAAGAGAAGAATTTTTGGAAAATTTTAAAAATTAATCAATTTTTTCAAGGATTTTAATTAAAAAATTTGAATTTTTAAGAATTCAATATTGCTTTCAAAAATTTGTTGTTTAAAAATTTTAATGAAATATTTAAAAAACAATCGATTATTTTCGCAATAAAATTTAATGAAATTTCAATTATTTAAAAACTTTTTAATTAAAAAATTTGGAAAATTTAATTATCTTATAGAAAAATTAATCAAAAATAAATGTTATAATTTGCATTTCATACCAAAAAAATAGCTTATTTTGTTGGAATATTAAAAAGAAAAGTTTCAAAAAAAGTCGCTTTTTCTAAAAATTGTCAAAAAAAGTCTTCGTTTCTAAAGTTTTGAAAATTCAAATGAACGTCAATATTTTTAGTACTTTTGTTAATTTGTCTTTTCCTATAAAAAATTATTTTGTAAATTAAAAAAATTGTTTAGTAACCAAAACTTAAATTTACATTATTTTTTACTAAAGTTAATAAAAAAAAAAAAAATTAAACAAAGTTACATACCAAGAAATTCTTTTTGCAAATAAAAAAACTATTTCATTTAATAAAGCCTCAGAAACTACAAACTTTTTTTCCTAAATCACTCATCAACTTTAAATTATTGCGAAGAAAAGAAAACAAATAAAGAAAAAGATTTGCTATTTTAACATAAATTTTATTTTTAAATTAGAAAATATATAAAATTCCAAAATTCATTGCGGGATTATTTTTGTGTTAAATATACAAAAGAAACTCATTTCACGATATTTTCTCTCAATATAAAAAGTGAATAATTACAGTTTATGTATTAAATAAACCACACAAGTGTTAATAAATTAAAAGAACAAATATCTACATATATATTTATTTCCAGTGATTACGTAATAAAAAGAAAAATATATTATAATCTACACAAGAAAAATTCACGTGGAGAAATTTATCCCCGAAAGATTAAGATGAGACAAAAATTTTTATGTGCATGGGAAAACCTTGAAGGGTCTTTCTTTTCTGATTACACATATAAAAATAAAATATAAAATATATGCGAAGGGTCATTTGAAAAGCCAAGTATATAATTCGTATATAGACCCAAATCAAGATATTAGTCAACGAAAAAAAAAAGTCACGGTCGTGCATGACATGTGGTTTAAAACAAAACTCCTTCTTTAGGAACATATACATATACACATATATATATCGTTTAGAAGGGTCGAAGACCTGGTATATTTCTTATTGCGTATTTTCCATCTTTGTACTATTTACGCATCACCTTTTTTTACAAACTCAAACACAGAAACACACAGACACAAACACACCTTCACGTCGGAAACAGGAAACTGTCTTGTGTCTAATATATATATATAAACTGGTATTAAAACTACTGATTCGGAATATAAAAGAAAATTTGTGTGTTTTGAGCACGTGTAGAGGAATGGAACGAAATTAAATGAATCGAATAAAATATTTTCAATTTGAAGGTTACACACTATTAATCCCTCTCTCATATATTTAATTATCCGAAACGATTTGATATGAATAGATTACAAATACCCATTTATTTAAGAAAATCATTTTTGATACGAAATTTCATCATTCATAAACGTGGAGACTAAAAAAGATTACTGCTTAGAGAAGACAAAGAAATTTTTTTAATTAATTTTTTATATTTTTCACATATATTCTTCTTTTAATTACATAACAAAGAATCGAGTTTTTTTTATTTTTTTTTCTTAATGATTTAATCATTTTTCTGAACGATTATAACTGACAATATTTTTTTAATTTGCTATTTTACATTATTATTATTATTATTATGTTATTTTTTGTTTTTTCATTATTCGCAAGAATGCAATTATTAATGTAAAAAGTTTTTTTTTTGCAGGAATTCAATTATATTAAAAGTTTTTAATAAAACTCTTCCTAGGGATTCAATTATTCTTAACGTTCTTTATACAATTCTTTGAAACAATTCAATTATTATTATTCAAAAATTTAAATAAAATCATCACAAAAATGGCATTATTTTCAAAAAAATAAAAATTCCTTCAGGAAATTGAATTATTGGCAAAAATTACAAAAAATTTGTTTGCAAGAATTAAATTATTTTTAACAATATATATATATATTTCTTTAAAACAATTCAATTATATTCAACAATATTAATAATACTCTTCACTAGAATTGGTGTAATTTTCAACTTTTAGAAAATTGAATTATTATTTTATAAATAATAAAATTCTTTACAAGAATTAAATTATTTTAAAAAATAATAATATTGTTCGCAATTGTACAATTGCGAATACAATTTTAATTGAAATACTCGAAAAATTTATTTATTTTCAATAATTAAAATTTTTTTTGAAAAAATTCTATAGTGTAATTAAAATTCTATACAAGTATCAAATTATTTTCATAAACAATAAAATTTTTTAGCAAAAATTGAATCATTTTCATAAACAATAAAATTTATGCAACAATTGAAATAATTTTAAGAATTGTAATAAAATTCTTCTTAAGAATTGAAATTTATTCAAAAATTTTGTAAAACTATTTGAAAATAATTGAATTGTGATTTAATTAATTTTCATAAATAAAAAAATTCTTCTCAATATTCAATTATTTTGTTTACAATTTTAATTTTTATAAATAATGTAATTATTTAATAAATATGTTTAATAAAAACTCTACGAAAAAGTTCAATTATTTATAAAAGTAACAAAATTCTTGGACAGAATTCAATTATTTTTATAAAAACTAAAATTCTTTGTCAGAATTTAAATATTTCCACACAAATAATAAAATTCTCTCCAAAATTCAATTTTCATTATTTCTAGAAAGAATTGAAATATTTTTATAAATTTGAGTAGAATTCTTTGATACAAATCAATTATTTTTTTAAATTTTGATAAAATTCTCCCCAAAAATTTAATTATCTTTAATATAATTTCAATTAAATTCTTCAAGACCATTTCATTATTTTTTAAAAATTTAATAACATTCTACCTATGCAGTAATTATTTTAAATTGAAAATTATGATTTTTAATTCATTACAATTTTGTTCAATTAATTTTTTATTATTTAATTTTCTAAACATGGAATTAGAATTTAATTAATTAAAAAATTCAAAATACATAAAAAGAAAAATTATAAAAAAAAAATTAGAAATTAAAAAAGCAAAGTGAAACAGCTAACCATAAACTGCGAACAAACATCAGGAATGCGATTATTAATTATTTACTTGAATCAAATAATTTTTATCTGAGTTAATTAAATGGTATATTTGCTTCAATTACTGAAATTATTGATTCAAATAACATTTAATTCATTAAAATAAAAATTATTTGTGTCAAGTAAATATTTATTTGATAATAGATAAGTAATCGGTTATTTGAATCAAATAATTTTTTTTTCATTGTATTTATAAGCAAGTACGACTTTAAAGCGAGAATACTGTAAAAAAATATTGAATTCCATAAAGGGGGAAAAAATCTCCCTTTTCCTTTAACGAATATAGAAAAAAGGAGTGAAATTTTTCATTAAAAATATTAAATTGAGTTGGTTCTCACGAAATCAAATTGCGATTGTTTTTTTTACAAATGCGTATCACGTATATACACGAGCCATTTGCTAGTATAACGTTAAAACTACTCTGAATTCAAGGACTCGTACTCGTGTTACTTTGTACACATATAGTTTTACGCTTGAACCCGAACTATGAACGAATTAACTTTACAACTTGTCACATGATCGCGTAAAATGTTTTCAACAGAGACCTTCTTTCTTCCGATCTTACGATTAAACAACAAAAAAATAAAACTAGGCTATGACATTCATTAATAAAAGTACTATAAAGCAAGAAATAAAATTTTTTTTCTTTTTTTCCGCCCTCATTTTTATCTAATCCACATGAAGAAATATTTATGAATTTTTTTCCATAAAAATAAATAAATAAATAAATAAAAATATTGTGGAAAGTTTAACTTGTAAAATAAAAACAATTATTATATACTTTTGGTTGAAATCTCTTTTGCTAAGTATTTTATCTAAGAGAAGGAGAGAGAAAGAGAGAAAAAAGAAAATAAAAGGCCAATTGACAGAACATATATTCATATATGTCAATCGATTTAGCAGGAAGTTCTTCCGCTCTTCTCGTGTGTGTCTTTGTCTTTATATTATAGACAAAGAAGGAAATAATTTAAAACGAAGGACACGTTTTTGAATTACTAAACAACCCTCTCTTCGTATGGCGTCGAACGATAAGATTAAAAAGTCTGCTGAAAAATACAAATCTATTAAGATTCTTAATTTACAATATAACTCCTTCCGGCCCACCACATGATTCACATTAACAAAAATATTTAGCATATATTTGAATCGAGAACAAAAAGATAAGTGCGAGTTTCAATTAAGATGCTGCTGCGAGAAATGAGCGATTATTTACAAAGGGGAAAAATAATATTCTCGACACAGATCCACTTTTTTCGAGAACAGAACGTTATTAAGCAAAAGCAAAACTAGCGAAATTTTCGAACAAAAAAATTGTGGAATATTTCAAAGCAACGAGAAAATACTTCAGGCTAAATAATAATTTTATATCTGAAGTACTTTTCCCAATCAATAATCAGTGTTAATTCAATTTTCTAAAAGCGGAAAAATTGTTAAAATTTCTATAGCAACATATTTAGAGGTTATGTTAACATAACTTTGTTAACAATCGATGTTTTTTCGGTAAATTCTCAAAAAAGTGAAGACTAAATTTACAGAAATATATCCAAAAGACTAAAGAACTTTTTCTCTAATAGAAAAGCAAAGAAAGAAAATCCGAAAATTGCAAAAATCTATCTCAAGGTCATAATTTTTGCACAAGGAATTTTCAGCGGAAAAATTTACTCTTGATCGTTTTAAAATTTTTCCATGCAAGCAAAAAACAAGCAGAAATAATAATTAGAATAATTAATTTTTCCATTATAATGTATATTTACATCACGCAAGAAAAATAAAAACATAGAAGTTAAAAATTGTCGACCTCGTGGTGTCAATAATAATACACAGTGCGACAGTGCATTTCAACTTGCTCTTTTTTTTTAATGATATTAATAGAATATTATAAAACATACCTGCATACTATCAGCTGAAATAATTTCCCCGGCAAATTTCTGTGCAAGTTCTATACTTAATTTCGTTTTTCCCGAACCAGTAGCACCAAGAATCACAAGAATTGGAACACGCGACATTTCTTTCTCACAATAGTCCGCCATTACTGTTATGAGTTGCGGACGCGCATGCGCGCAGTGCTACACCAGTCACGTGACCATTGCGCGCACTCGTATTTAAATTCAAAAAGGAGAGAAAAAAAAACAAACTTCCATTAAAATTAATCAATAATTCAAATAGTTCTTTTTTAAAATTATTTTATTTAATTATTCACTAAGTATTTAAAATTTTACGAGTTTTCGAAACATTTTATATTTTTTTGGATTCAATCGAATGAACATTAAAATGTATTTATATTTTTAGAATAATAATAATGATGATAAAAGTAATAAAAATACTAATAATTATATTAATAATTTAATAATTATAATAATAATAATAAAAGTAGGTAATAATAATTATTTATTTATTTAGTAATTATTAAGGGTTTATTTAATACTATTTTTAATAATAATAGTACCTAATAATACTTATTATTATTAATCTTATTATTATTATTATTATTTAAATATATTTTTTATTATATTTTATTTTATTATATTATAAAAAATAATATTAATAAAAATAATTTTTGGAAATTAAAATTAAATAATATAATTAAATATAATTAAATAGTAATTAAATTTTTTCCATTATGATGATTACTAAAAAAATCATTATTATTTTTTTATTTTTTTTATTTACAACAAATAATAAACAATTAATTTATTGTGTTTTTTTTTTTGATAAATTGCTATTTAAACAGTTAAAAAATCGAAAATTTGTAATTATTTAAAAATAAAAATATAATGCATAAAGGAATGAAAATAAATATTGAAAAAAAAAACAAAAAAAAATTTCTCCTTTGTAGACAAAAAGTTCTCTGGCATATGTCATTTTTTCTTGCAAATACACTTATGAAAATTAATGTTAAAAGTAAATACAAGACTAGCTGCTTAGCCTTGGTAGATTTCAATATTTTAAAGGTACTTATGATTAGACAAAAACTATAATGCAAATTGTTGTTTGTTTATTCTTTATTAACAATTTTTTTTTCTATTCTAATTCTAATTTTTTAAATATTTTTTTTCGAATTTTTTTCTATTTTTAAAAATACAAACAACATTATTCGAGATTATTTTATTTATTTTTAATTATTAATTTATTAATATTATTTATTATATTTTATTATTAACAATATTATTATTTTCATTATTTTTATCTGTGGAATAAAAATAATATTTGAAACCTTTCTTTTATTTCTCTCTCACTATTTATATTACAAAACAAAAAATAATAATAATTATAATATTATTATTATAGTAATAATAATAATTATAATAAAAATAATCAAAGCTACTAATAAGATTAATAATAATTTTAATAATTATATTTTTAAACAATTTTAAATAATTTAAATAAAATTTTAAGCAATTTAAATATATTAGTTGAAAAAAAAATAAATTTAAATAAAAAAATAAAATTGAAGCAATTAAACAAATATAAAATAAATTTATTTGTTCATTAATTAATTAATTAATTAATTCTCATTATTTTTCAATTTAAAAGCAAAATTTGATAATACATTAATAATTTACTACATTTTAATTTGATAAGCAGTAAAAAAAAAATTAAGATTCTTTTATTGAAATTGTCTTTTAATTTAAGTATATCATGAAATTTGCATTTAAAATCATTTCTGGTCACAACCTTAAAAAATTGTTGGCTATTAATAAAGGAAAATAATTTCTATGACTCATTTTGTAATCTCAATTTAAGAAGCTTACATTAGTCAAGATCAATTCAAAGAAACAGACTCATTGCAAATTTTTATTTCATGACACAGCGCTTATATTAATATTAGAAAAAAAAGTTCTTTCGTTAATTGACAAAAAAAAAACAAAAATTTACTGAAATTTACATATTTTTTTTTTTAAATTAATTTTAAATTAAGTTAACTATTTTGATTGATTTGCTTCGTTGATTAATTAATGAACTAAGTAATTTATTAACTAAATAATTAATGAACTGATTGTTTGACTATTTTTTATTGATTTTCTAAATTTATAATAATTAAATAAACAAAAATTAAGAAATAAAAAAATATTTCGTACAATAAAATATTGTATCTACATTAAAAAAATTAATTAAATGACAAAAAATGAACGAACAGAAAAAAAAATGTTAATAATTTTAATAGAATTTAATAATAAATTAATATTATTATAATAATTATTATATTTTTTATTATATAATTTATATTTAATATAATAAATTTAAAAATAAATTAATTAATAATAATTTATTTAAAGATAAATTTAAATAAATTTGGAGTTAACAAAATTTTTAATAAATAAAAAAAGGAAGAGGATTAAAGAAAAAGGTGAAAAGAACACATCAAAAATTAAATGATACATCTTTTATTTATATATTCATATAAATATATATAATACATAAATAAGTATACATAAATTTTTCTATGTATGTATATATATTTATACACTAAAAATATAAGATATTTTGAATTATAAACGTCAAGGAACTGTTTGAGCCATACAAAAAAGAAACGACGTCTAAAGATACAATATTCTTCAAATCTTTTTCATATCAAAAATTCGTGGCAACTTTTTTTTTCTTTAATTATTATATATAAAAAAAACGAGAGAAAAAAGGATATTTAAATGTCCACTGCACCAACCAAAATGATCAACGACTACATATATCTATATATATTTATATTTTTTTTTTCCTTAATTATATTATACAATCACATATTATAATATATATAAATGTTTTCGAAACATAAAAAAGTATATAGGGATGAAAAAAATCAGTCGTTGATTATTTAGGGGGGGAAAGCATTATTAACAACCGTAAAACTTAAGTACAACAAAAATGCTAGCTTCTTTTTTTAATAATTTTTTTTTCCATTTTTTTTACCTTTTTTTTCAAAATTTTATTACAAACAAGCGCGTTCTTTTCCTGTACAATATAATAAATGTATAAATATTACTTCTAGCAATTAGTTTTAACTTTCTGGTATAAACATTATTTTTCTTCATCAATTAAATTCTATACGTTTTTTTGTGTGTGTGTGTGTCTGTTTTTTTCGCGTATTATAATTCAACCACTCATAGCAATGTTTTATTTTTTTTTTATTTTCCTATTATAGCTGAGAAAAAAAAAAATTTTTGTTTATAAACTCTTAAATAAGCAAGTGCTGTGAGAAGTGCGATCGAAAAAAAAAGAATCGTCGTGTAAAAATCATTCAGAGCAAAATAAAATCTGAACAAGCGTATCACAAAAACATAATTATTATTACAAAAGAAAAGTCAACATTTTAAATTTTATATGAATATTCTTTATATATTGTATATTATATATAAATATATAAAAAATATTTATATATACACAAATATATGAGTAAATATTTCAAATATTTTGCATAATTTTTTGTTTATTTTCAATTTTTTGAAAAAAGTTTTTCTTCCTGAAAAATCTAATTTTCTGTATTCTTTTTTTTCCACTATTTTTTTTTTTTAAACAAGTTTTCCCTCTCTATAAATTTTTTTTACAAATATTTTTTTTGAACTCAGGCTTCGTCCTGAAAACGTATAAAAATAAAATGAAGAATACAAATATTGTTTCTACTCTTAATAATTATTAAAAAAAAAAAAAATCCCTAACATTACGTAAACAATATGTTAATCTAATTCTTTATTATTATATTTTAATGAAACATTTCTTTGAAATAAATTCAATCACACGTACAAGCGTTCAAAAATTTTCTTTTTCCACTCAAGAGAAAAACACTTTTTTTTGTTATCCTTTAAATAACAAGTGCTTTTGTTTTCCTAATTATTTTTTTCTTCAAATAAAAATTCCTTCAATTTGAGTTAATTTCCTGTATATATATATAAATATTACATATGTAAATAAAAGATCAAAAAAAAAAAATTGAGAATTACATTTTAATGCACCTGAAAAATCGATGAAATGACAAAAAAAAGTTGAGGAAGAATTGAATTTTATTTTTTTTTTTCGTAAAAAATATCAAATTCCTATAGTTAAATTTTTTTTCATTTCGAAATGCAATAAATAATTATTATTTAAAGTTTCTGTTTTTTCATGAATTTTCAAATGACATTAAATTAATAACTGTAGTGTCTGGCAGGTACGATTTTTTTTTTTTTTTGCAATGAAACGCGATTCTCGAATATCTAATAAATTAGTTGTATTAAAATGTAAATATTTTGTGCTACAGTATTTTATGCGATAATTTTTATTAAAAAAAAAAATTCTGCGTAAAATGAATTAAAAACAGGAAAAAAACAACCTGATTCAGGTTTTTATTATTTTGTCACTCACAAAAAGTAAGAACCCAAAAGTTTATTAAAAATAATTGAAAATTCACGTTTCATTGTTAAGAAAGAAGGTTTTTTTTTTTTTTTTTTTTTAATCATCGATCTCAATTATAATTTATAAGTCATTGATCTCATATTGAAATTGGAGGAAAATCCTCTTTTTGGAGTTTCAGAAACAAGAAAAGCATAGAGAAAACTATATAAATATTCATAATTTGGATTTTTAATAAATTTCAATTATATCAATAATTTTTCTTTTCCAAATATCACAAGTTTATTTTTTTTTTCCTTCGTAAATTATTATTATCATCATAATCAGTAATCATCTAAAAATAGAAAATTATTTTTCTTGATTGAAACTGTCCCCATTTTCACTTGATTAAAAAAACTAAAAAAAAAAAAAAATAGCAAAATATTTCGAATAAAAATTTTAATTTTTGAAAATAAGGACTTTTCACTTCCTCCAATTTTTTTTTTTTAATTTCTCGTGTAGAAAAAATATATATAGGGTCAGTATCATAAAAAAATTTGGTAATTTTTAAACATTAATATATTATTATTTTATAATAATATCCATTTACTATTATGAATTTATTTCAGATATAAAAATTTTTTTTTTACACTGAAATAATAATAGTAAATAATTAAAAATTTTCCCATTCACTAAAATACCAAATTTATTGTTTACATCGTTATTTTGTAAAAAGAAAATGAAAAATTACGAAAATTCAATTTTCCATTTTTTGTTAAAACCTGTTTTCTTAATATTTTTTTTTAGTCGAGGGGATTTATACAAAATAACATTATAAACAATCGATTTTTTTTTTTCTAAAAAAATGATACTGTACCCAAAAAATATGGCAAATGATAAATTCATATTAAATTGTCATGAATTTCAAAAAAGTGTATGAAAATAATTTAAAAAAAAAACATATTTTTTTTATCAATGAAAAATTTTAATTATAAAAAGAATTGTGATTATACATGTATATAATATATAATATGAAAATGACAAAAAAAAAATTCTATATAAAAAAATTACAATAAGGGAATGTGTAAATTTTGATTATGACTTTGGTATAATATATAAAAAAATTTTTTTTTCATTCCTCAAAAATTTTCTTGCAGTAAGAATAATTGAAGAAAAAGGGGATTTTTTTTGGGGGGGGGGGGCAAGCGGGGTTTCGCGGAAATGTTAAAAGATATGAAACGGTCATATAAATCTTGTTTCCCGGTTATAAATTTTTTCTTTCATTTTTTTGAATTTTTCTTTTTTCTTTCATATTTTCTTTTATTTTTCTTTCACTTTTCCCTTCATTGCTTCTTTCATTTTTTCCTTTACTTTTTTTCTTCCATTATTATTTTTTTTGAATTACTCTTTTTCTATGAAAGTGCCTTTCGTTGTTAATTATTTACTAGCGTTTCTATCAATTTTACTAAACTGTATAAAATATAATATCTATATATGAAGCACTTCAGTTACTGTTCAGGTCTTAGGCTTTTGTCAGTTAAATCTTAGTTTTTAAAATTTATACCTATTTTTTATGTTTGTTTATTTTTTCTTTTCTTTTTTTTTTTTTGTTGAAAAAATCGTGTACGCGAAAAATCTCACGCTGATACTCTTGCACTCTTATTATTTTCCACTGCACACATCGCCACTCAACTATAGTCGCGCGCATTTAATCCATCAATTTTTTACTTTCATTCATTTGTGTTCTCCATCGAATTTTTTTTTCTTCTGTGTCTGTGTTTTTTTTTATATATTAATATACGGCTGGATAAATATTTTTTTCAGTGAAATTCTGTATTTTTTCGTTCATAATATTCAAAATCATAATAAAAATATTTCTATTAAAAATATTAATATTAAAAATATTTCTATTAAAAATATTAATATTAAAAATATTTTTATTAAAAATAACAATACAGTGAATATTATAAATATTATACTGAAAAAATTCAAATGAAACACTTGAACCATTTTTAATAATAAAAAAATTTCTTGAATCGAATAAATATCTCAAAAGTCAACTTCCTATTATAGTCAACTTCCTATAATTATAATGCATAATTAATTAAATGTGACATATAATTAATTCTAATTATATCGTGTAGATTTATAAAGAAATAAAAAAATCCACCAAATTTCTGGAATTCAAAAAAAAAGACAGAATTCGAGAAAATTTTAATCACATGAAAAGAAAGATTTATTTCGATTCAAGAAAAATTTACTAGAAACAAATTTTTTCATTTTTTTACACTATTCAATTGTTACGCAACTATTTGACTGATAAAAATTTTTTTCCAGTATTTGTGACTAAAAAAACTTCAATTTTTTTTTTTTTACTGAAAAACAACTTGGATTAAAAATTGAATACTGCTGTCTATAAAAGTAATGAACACATTTTTTTTTTTTTTGCTACTCTTTCTCTCTTAGCCGCATTCATTCTCGATTTATTCCGTAAAGCTTTACACATTCTCCTGTTTTCCCTTTCTTTTTTCATTTTTATCTCCTCCCTCTCTCGCACAGCACTTGCGATCACCTTATAGTTACATTTTTATAATATTTATATTTATATATATATTTATATACGTTGGTAATAAACCAATTTGATAAATTACCTAAAGTCGATACGCGCAATTTTTTAATTAAAGTTCGTTTTTATTTTGAAAAATTAAAAAAAATTATAAGTGCTGACAATAAAGTCGTATGTAAGAAACATCAATGCAATGGTATAATTAACTAAAATGATAATAACAATAATAATAATAATAATAATAATAATATTAATAATAATAATAATAACATTCAATAATCAATAACTATTTACTGATCAGCGAATGTGATACAATATATATATACTTTTTTTTTAATATATGTAGAAACTTATTTACAAGCACGTGTATCAAAAAACTCTATATATACACAATGTATACACGTCAAATCGTATCAAAAAAAAAGTCACGAAAGAATATCGATGTAAAAAATTTTATATTCTAATTTTTTTTTTCCATAAATCAATATTTTTACGTGTCCAATTTTTTTTTATCACTAGACCAGGGATTTAAAATGAATGATATATATATTTTTCTCTAATATTAGTAAAAAAAAAAATAAAAAAAAATAGAAAATTATGTAAATATACCAAAGAAATAAAAAATAATTGAAAATCGACTTTTTAAACTAATCACTTTGGTCCAGCCTACTGTTAAAAAAAAGAAATCACTCACCGATCTCCAAAGTCCAGTGAACAATTTTTTTTCTCTCTCTATTTCTCTCTTTCAAATTTCCAAAAAAAAAACTAAAAAACACAAAGGAATAAATTGAGAAATCAAAAAGTTACGAAAAAAAAGATAAAAAAAAACAAAACAAGATGCTCATTACGATTATAATATTATACCTATCTATCTGACTCACGCTTTTTCACTGTGTTTCGTTTCTTTTTTTCCCCTCTTTTTTCCCCTCTTTTTTCCTCTCTCTCTCTCTCTCACTCTCTCTATAATATGAAAACTATACATCTGTATACATATAAGCATGCAAATCGCACAGCGATTGCTTCGTACAAACAAACAGAAAAAAAAGAAGAAATTTGAAAAAGTCAAAAATTCCTTCTCGACTTTAAAGAAACGTAAACACAGCTCTTTTTCTTTCCTTTCCTTCAATTATTAAATACAAAATAATTCATTATCTATTTTGTACCTATCTACTTATGATATCAAGAGACAAATTTTTGTCGACACAACTTCGCGAATCAAATATATATATATATACGTTTATAGCGAAAGTTGATTTTTTTTTACAAAGTGTATCTCTTATTAGGCCTCGAACTACAAGAGGAAAATAAACAAAAAAAATATCCCCCTTTTGTCCTAATTTAATCGCGGAAAAATATTTATACTTCTCAGGACAAAGGGAGAAAACAAGGAAGCAATTCTTTTTTTCTTTTTTTTGTCAATTTTTCCCTTTTGGTACGAATTTTCAAAAAAATTTGAATACTGACAATGGTGGGAAGAAGAGAAAAAAGGCAATTTACCAAAATATTGTATAATCACAACTGAAAAAAAAAATCTGTCACTTTATCACTGTCAATATTCAAAATGTATTTTAAATTTATTTTCCCACTGGAAGAATTTTTATCGATCTTCAAAAGCATTAAGCAGAATTTTTTCCAATTGGAACAAAAAATTTGAATTCGTCAATATCAAAAATCTATTAAATTTATTTTTCCACTGAAAGAATTTTCATTCTCTCAAGTATTCTCAATTTTTCCAAATCAAAAGCATTTAGCAGCATTTTTTTTTCCAATTAAAGCAAAAAATTTGAATTAGAAATGTATTAAATTTATTTTTCCACTGAAAGAATTTTCATTCTCTTCAAGTATTCTCAATTTTTCCAAATCAAAAGCATTTAGCGGAATTTTTTTTTCCAATTGGAAATTGGCAAAAAATTTGCAATTCTTCATGAAATTTATTTTCCCACAGAAAGAATTTTTATTCCTTCATTCAAAATCAAAAGCATTTGGCGGAATATTATTTGCAATTGAAGCAAAAAAAGTTTCAATTCGTACGAGAGAAAAGAGATATCATAATTAAGGCAGGAAAAAAAACAAAAAATATAGAAAGAAATTCCTTTATATCTAAAAAATTTGATATACAAAATCTCGCCTCGTGGTCCAGCCACAAAAAAGAACAAGATTGATCTTAGCAAAAAAAATTGTGATTCCTGTACAAAAAAAAAAAAAAAGAAAAAATTTGGGTTCAGCAGTGTAACATCTGAACCACAGCCGTATATGATATTAAATGCTAAACACTAGAGAAGGGTTTTTTTTTTAATGGTGGAGGTGAAGGGGGGGGGGTGGGGGGAATTGAATCAACGTGCAACACGACATTCTCTTCGCAATTGAGAGACCCTGGCTAATAGCCTCTCCTGTTCTAATCGCAATTGATGGATCTCAAGATCCTGCTTGTAAAGCATATCACAGTAGGAAGCTGCCTGTCTCAATATTGAAACTTTGGGAGCTTTTTCATTGCTTTTAACACCTGGTACCATTAGTCTTAAATCCTCAAATGCTTTTCTCAGATCTATCCGCCTTTGTCTCTCCATATTATTATGTAAACTTCTCTTCTCAGTGTCTGGCTCTGAATCTGATGAACTTCTCGATGGTGGAATGCATTTGATTCCATTTGTTGGCGCAAGTGGAATATCATCGATGTCATTGTATTTGTTGCGCTTTTGATGTGATTTACTGCGTTTCGAACGTTTTGTCGTCTCGTTTGATGATGGCGATGATGAGGATGACGATGAGGATGTTGTCGTTGATGTTATTGAGGAGGTGGTGGTGGTTGTTGTTGATGATGGTGCAGAACGTTTACGGGCATTTGAGGCTAGTGGTGGACGACCACGTGGCCTCGACAATTTTTCTTTTAAAATTGTTTTCACCACTGTTGTTTGGAATTTCGATTCAACTTCTATACTTGGCATTGTGGGCAGGACAACTGTTTGTCTACAGGGCTTCTCATAGGACACCACGTCAATTTCTTCCTCTGTAACAAAAATAAAAGGGGTCGATTGCTCGATAAGTCTTGTACTCTGTTGTTTGGAAAACAATTTTTTTTTTATTTATTTGGAAATTTAATTATTTAGAAATTTTTGGAAATATATTTCAAGCGGTGTTCGATTTATTATTTGTTAGACATTTCACAAAATTATTTATGAACAACTTCCAATTCTTGAATATAATTTCAGATTCTAAATTTAAATTCACTTGTAATAATTAATTCACGAATTAATTATATAATTTTAATTATTTTTTATTTTCAAAAATTTCAATGAAATTTCTCGAAAGAATTTAATTATTTCCAAAAATAATAAAAATATTTGCGAACAATCACATATTTTTATAAATAAAAATCTTCGAAAGAATTCCACTATTTTCAAACATTTTAAACAAATTTTCGGAAAGAATTCAATTCTTTTCATAAATAATAAAAATCATTACAAAAAATCAATTATTTCCATCAATAATAAAAATATTTTTATAAATAAAATTCTTCGAATGAGTTTAATTATTTTCAAAAATAATAAAAATCTTTGTGAGAAATTCAATTATTTTCAATTATTTTCAACTCTTAATCAAATTCTCCGGAAGAATTGAATTATTTTCATAAATAATAAAAATCTTTGCAAAAATTCAATTATTTTCAAAACTTTTAATCAAATTCTCCGGAAGAATTGAATTATTTCCATAAATAATAAAAATCTTTCTAAAAATTCAATTACTTCCCAAAATAATAGAAATCTTTGCAAAAATTCAACTATTTTCATAAATAAAATTCTTCGAACGTATTCAATTATTTTCAAAAATTATTAATAATTTCCTTCCGAAAAATTCAATTATTTTCCTAAGTAATAAAAAATCTTTGCAAAAATTCAATTATTTTAATAAAAAAAATTCTTCGAACGAATTCAATAATTATTTTAAACAGAATTTTAATAAAATTGTTTAAAACAATTCAATTGTTTTCACAAAATAAAATAAAATTCTTCGAAAAAATCCAGTTATTTCCAATAAAATTTTAATTCAATTGTTTTGAAAAAATTTAATTAGGTATTTTCAAATATTTTAATAAAATTTGAATAAAATTATTCTTGAAAATTCAAGTATTTTTAAAACTTTTTGGAAAAATTCCTACGAAAGAATTCAATTAGTTTCAATAAAACTTTAATTAAATGTCTCGAAAACATTTAATTATTCTCAATTAGTTTAATAAAATTCTTCGTAACAATTCAATTATTTTCAATAAAAAATTTTAATTAAATTTCTCGTAAGAATTAAATTTTCACAAAATAAAATAAAATTCTTCGTCTATTCTCTTAATTCCAATACAATTCAGATTAAATTTTTTGAGAAAATTTATTTATTTTGAAACATTTTAATAAAATTTGAATAAAATCGAAACAATTTTCTTTAAAAGTTTCAATAAAATTATTAGCGGAAATTCGAGTATTTTAAAAAATTTTAATCACTTTTGTAAAAAAAAAATTGACTTATTTTTGAAAATTTTAATAAAATCGAAATAGTAATTCAATATTTTTTCAAAATTTTACAATTCTTCTCAGGAATTTAATTGTTTTCATAAATTTTGATAATTATTCTTAATAAGAATTTAATTATTTTCAATAAAAATTCAATTATTTTCAAAATATTTTTAATTGAATTCCTGAAATAATATTCAAATTATTTTCTATAATTTTGAAAAAACTAATTAAATTCTTTATAACATTTCAATTATTTTCACTACAATTTTAATTGAATTCCTCGATAGAATGCAATTATTTAAAAAATTTCTAATAAATTTGTTCGAATAATTTTAATTTCTTTTTTAAAACTTTAATAAAATTCTGTACAAGATTTTCATTAAATATTTCAAATTCACAATTACAGCATTTACAAAAATTTTATTATTTTTTTTTAAATGACACAGAAAATTATAGAACCAAAATTTTATTTTGAAGAAGAAATAAATAAATTTCGTCCCTTATTTGAACGTTTGGAACTTTAGAAAGTTAATTAAAAAAGTAGCAAAAATATCGTTCATTTAAACGTCCGAAAGTTTAGTTTCTTTTTAAAAAAAGTTTTTTAGCTGAATTAACAAAAATTTCATAAAAATAGATATTTGTTTTAAAAAAAAGATAAAAAGTAAAATTTTCTACGATCAAAGAAACGAAATTTACTGGACGGTTTTTTAAAATTCATGTTCTATTAAAATAATATTGCGTAACGTTTTAAAAAAATATTTCATAAATTATAAAAAATAATTCTATAATCAAAATTAAAAAAAGTTCCAAATTGTTCAAAGTAAATTTTTAATTTCTTGTTTCCATTCAGTAATTTAAAAAAAAAATTTCCCAAAGTCTAGTTTTCCTCATATCATACATTAAAGTTCTATAAATAAAATTCAATTCTTATTTGACAAAAAAATTTAAAGTTCTAATAGATAAACGTTTTTTGTTCCTTTTAAAGAAATCACTGAATAAATAATCTCAAATTCAATTTAACAGTTTTTATTATTAAAAAAAAAATTATTCACAATAATCCAAAAGGCCATTGGCCCCAGACATTTAATTAGGATAAATTCAATTCATATTTTAAATCATCCGCACCAAACAGGTGTTTTTCTTTGATATAAATTCTTAAAATTTAAAAATAAACTTCTAATAAATTCTTCTAAAAACTTTCCATTATAAGAGGAATTAGAATTACATGACTCTGATAATATTTAATGTGACAACAGTCATCACACACAGTGAAAAAAAAAATTATTATTTAACCAGCTGAACTTCCCTTTTATCTACCTTTTGAAAACGAGTGTAATACAAAAACTAAACTAAAATAAAATATAATGAAAAATAAAATAAAATACAAAAATCAAATGAAATATAATAAAAAAATAAAATATAATACAAAAATAAAATAAAATACAAACAAAAAATATAATAAAGAAATAAAATAAAATACAAAAATAAAATATAATAAAAATTAGAACATTTTCTAAAAATTTAATTAAACTAATCTAAAATATTTTTCTACTTCATCTATTTTCTATTTTTTCTTCTGTCAATTCTACTTTTCCTTCTTGTGTCTTTTATTTCACAAATTTCTTGAAAGTATCAAAATAATATCGAAGATCAAATTGATAGCAAAAATTTGAACCAAATTAGTGTTTGATCCATAGTTTTGGTATCAATTCCCCGCAATTCGATACTTTCTAGTTAACCCAGTGTCAACAACTATATTTAAAAAAAAAAAAAAAACTTTCGAGTTATTTGAGATGAAAGCGCAAAAAAAAACAAAATAGAGAAATTATGCAAATTTTTTTAAACTATATATTAAATTATATTATGAAGATGTGACTAAGTCAAGATATCGGAATTAATTTAAATGCTCGTATCCAATTTAGTGTGACGCGTGACGCATAAATCCATGCACATCTACTACTGGGAAAGTAAAAATATATGCGTGACCTTGAAAGTCCGTATGGCTCTTTAAGCCACGTGTCTACGCACAAGAGTTTCTCGTGTTATATGATATCGTGGGCGTTTCCGTAAATTAAACATGTGTGAGAAATCGCACACAACTTTCATAAATACATGTTGTGAATATAAGAAAATCGGTCATTGGACTTGCCGAGAGCAAAAGTCACACAATTCATCCCTTACCTCATTTCTTATTTCAATTCTAGACAATTATTACACTCACAAAAATTACATAATTCATCGTTTTATCAAAATGATAACAGAAAAAAAAACGAAAAAAATTATCAATTTCCCGAAATTGAGGAAAACATCAATCAATGATACGGATAAGATAAACTATTTATATATTTATATTAAAATATTATAATAGTAATTATAATTTTTTTAAATTATTATTTAAATATGAATTTTATTGTAGTTGATACTTTCTACAAAAATTTACCTTTGAATTTTATTTTTATTGAATTGCATATATATAATAAATTATAAAATAAAAATAGAAAATATTTTTGTTACGAATTCTTTTTTCTTTGCAATAATAATAAACAATTATTTTATTTGATACGTGTGTAAATAATAATAATAATAATTAATTAAATAATAATAAATAATAATAATAAATGATGCTGAGAAAATCTTATCAGAATAAAATGAGAATCTTGCTGAACTCACATTTTTCAAACTAGTTTTCAAAGACGCTCTCCATACAAATAATAAATTGTATCGTGAACTTTATGAATGACTTTACAAACGATTTAATCATTTACAGTTTCGTTTAACAAATAATGAATGATTTAACTGAAGAAATTATCGACAACATTATTACACTAATGAATGACTTGATAAATCGTTTAAAAAAAGTTTTTCAAAATTAATTTTTTTAATTCATTGACACAGTTTCTTAATGGAGTTTTTTTTTCTTTAATATTATCGTACCAAAAATATTTCTTTTATAATTTATTTAAATTATCCGTTCCTGAATTTAGCGTCCACGTAAGCGTCTCGACAAAGAATTTTTCAGCAAAAAAAAAAAAAATAAAAGTTTACTTTTTTCTATAAAATTACTTTACTTTTTTTTTTATACAATTATCATTTTTTTTTTTGCGAGTAGAAAGAATATTTCGAAAAAACCAGGTCTAGTTCTTTTTCTTCCTCGTGAAACTTAATTTTACTAACTACTTTTCTTTTTGAACAAAAAAAAAAAATTGTAAAAATATTCATGCTCACTACCCCGAATAAAAATTTTATCCATATAAAAATTAAAAATTTCTATAATCACTATTTTTCTAGGAACAAAAATAATAAAAAAGAAACTATAATAACTTTTTTTTTCTTTTGAACTTACCAGTTTCTGAACTAAACCCAGTCGATCCTATAAACAAAAATAAAAATAATAATTATTGCAAAATTTTATTTCCAAAAAAATTCACCTAATTCTAAACTAAACCTAAATAGATTTTTATGTTTAAATATTTAAATTTTCATAAAAATACGTATAAGGAAAATTTACTGATAAATTAGTAGAAATTACTATTTATTAGTAAAATAAATTGAATTTTCTAATTTAAAAGCAAAAAGTCAGTCAATAATTCAAATTAGTAAACATTTTTCAGTTTTACTAATTCAAATTTAGAGATAAACTGATATTTTTTATTTTTATAAATTAATAATTATTATTTTTGTAAATCAATCATTATTTTTTTAAATCAATAATTATTTTTATAAATCAATAATTATTTCTATAAATTAATTTCTATTTGTTTAAATTAATAATTATTACTTTCATAAACTCGAAATGTTACATATTCCTTTAAGAAAATTTTTTTCTTTAGACGATAAAAAATTCTAATCAACCGTTTACGTCTAAAAAGTCAGTAAAAAATTTTATTAAACAGGAACTCGAGAGCATACACATATGTATTTACAAAAATCATCCCTGAGAAGTAGAAATGTTTATATATTTCTTTCCCCCCGTGGCCCTTAAAACGGAAACGGAAGGAATTTTTAAGAGTTTCTTTATTTTCTTTCTGAAATTAAACGAAATAGCAGAGAAGGGGTTTTTCTCATTCAGCAGTAAAAGTCAAATATAATTGTTTCTTAGTCGCGACGATTATGTAAAATTTTTCTAAAAATAATTCCCTTTTTCTATTCCACATACCGAAAAAGAAAAAAAAACCATATAATCCTCCTCCTCTATGACACTCTTCGTACAAATTTCATTTTTTTTATTGCAAACTTTTTCGTAATGAACCAACTATATATATATAAAGGAAGGAAGGAAAAAAAACTAATGCTTCCGTTAGCAAGATTTTTTTATTACCTCATGAAATGAAATGAGATAATTTAACAGCAGGAAGCAAGATTCAAAAGGCCGAACAATTTATAAATTAGAAAGATCTATTTTAGTCTCGTTAATTTTGAATGAGAAAATTTTGTTTAATTAAAACGTTTTAATTTTTCAAAAAAAAACTATTTTTGCACTTAGTACCCAGTCTTTTGTTTTCTATTATCAACAATATTTTCTCAAAATATTTCAATTGTTTCTTAGTCGCTTTATTTTTTAGAGAAAATATATTATCGATAATAAATTTTACTCCTAACTTACAAATAATTTTTTTTTCTTTAAATATCTAAACATTTTTCGAAAGCAAAGCATTAAAAATAATTCGAATCGAATAAATTACTGCGATCTTTGTACAATTGTAAAGCGAAAAAAAACGGTAAAAATATATGGAATAAATGAAAAAAAATTCCAAATTATGAAAAAAAATAAAAATGTTGATAAAATTTAAAAAAACACTTAAATGTCACGTGTCGTATAAAAATACACACGGACAGTAAAGTTTCGTGTGTGGAAAGTTTATTTATCAAAAAAAAAAAAAAAAAAAAAAAGTAGAGAAAGAAGGGCTAAGATGGCTTACCAGGGGAAAAAAATTGGTGGGAAAACGAAATGACAAAGTCGTATAGTGGGGTCAATGTCGATTTCGAGCAACACGTGCAGACTCGTAAGCGCGACCTTGAAGGTCAGTTCGATGACTTTTGTATGTCTCTCTTACTCTCTCTCACATCCTCCCTCTTCGAAAACTAAACGCGAAAAGTGCGTCGCTACCGATCGAACGAGGCTTTTTTTCCCTCGTTTGGATTTTTAGGGGCGTCGCGACGCCCTTCGCCCGCAATGATATCGAACGCCTTTCTTCAACACAAGCAAAACCACAAATTTTTCAAAACTTGCCATTTTTTTTCCAAACTTTTTTACTCATTAATTTTCATTAATTTTTATGAGTAAAAAAAGTAAAATTATTAATAATTAATAATGAATAATTATTATTAATAATTAATAATTATTATTAATAATTATTGACAATTATTTACCGTATAATTAAACAATTTATCACATTTTAATATGGCTTATACTTATACCTATAACTTTTTTCAACTTATCCCCAAATTAAAGTCAATCATCAACGAAAAAAAATTCTTATCACCAACTATTTAAATTTAATCTCACTCCCGATTTAAACTCATGTTACAAAAAAGCGAAAGCAATTAAAAGTTAAAAAAAAGAGAAATTACGATAACAAATATATCTTGCATTAAAAAAAATTTAGATTTTCTCAAACTTTTAGGCAACATAATTTATGATAAGTTCCTATCTCAAGAGAGAGGGGTCATTGGTAGCAAAAATATCTCGAGTTCATGGTTTAAGTTTAATCAAAAACTGCTAGAGATTATTTTGGGTGTGTGATTTTATTTCAAGTGACACGTAAGAGGAAAAAAAAAGAGAGAGCAACAGAGAGAGAGAGAGAGAGAGAGAGACTTTAATCAAGAAATGGAACTTTTTCGATTAGACTTCTGTCGGACGGATTTTGAAATGGATATACAAGTGATTGTATAAACCGCAGCAACTACTCAATCAACTGAATCGAGGAAAACTATTTCCGATAGGAAATCTGTCTGACAGCTCCACTCTGTAAATGAAGTTGTAACTTTTATTTTTAAATTTACTATGATGTACTGGAAGAGAATTGTGGTACTCAAAATTATTTTCCTATTAATGCTGATTTTATTGTTGGCTGCGAGAAATTATAATTCGAATCGGAATTACAATTAGGAGCAGAATTATAATCAGGAGGAAAATTACAATCAGGAACAGAATCCGAACCAGGAGTAGAATCACAACCAAAAGCAGAATCACAACCAAAAGTAGAATCATAACCAGGAACAAAATTACAATCAGGAACAGAATCATAACCAGGAGCAAAATTACAACCAAGAACTGAATTTTAATCAGGAACAGAATCATAACCAGGAGCAGAATCACAACCAGAAGCAGAATCAGAACTAGAATTATAATCAGAAGCAGCATCATAACCAGGAGCAGAATAAAAATTAGGAACAGATTTTTAATTAGGAACAGAATCATAACCCATAGGAGCAGAATCACAACCAGAAGTAGAATCAGAACCAGGAGCATAATTACAATCAGTAACAGAATCATAACCAGGAGCAGAATTACAATCAGAAACAGAATCATAACCAGAAACAAAAATCGATTCCTCCGAGAAAATTAAAAAATCAGTCTGGAAACAACAGTTTCCAGATTGATTTTTTAATTTTCCCGGAGAGAAATGAACGAAAAAGTATGAAGGAAACTATTCTTCTGTGTATATATATAAGCTAGCAAAAGGATCAACAACAAGGAAGTTTAAATGTCACAATGAGAAAAGAGGAGAGAAAACTTGTCAGTATCATAGATCCAAAGAAGGAAAGCGGGGGATGACTGCGTTTTAGTTTGAGTCATACAAACACGTGACGGCACGTCGTCTCTTCCTGGTCGTTCATTTCTCCATACGGTCTTAGACGGTAAATTCTATAAAGCCCACACGGTTCCAACGCCTCCCCCTTTGTCTCAGAAACCCAATCCAGTTACGAAAGTGGGTACAACGTTGTTGTTAGCGGCCTACAACTTTTCACCACAGCACAGCTGAGAAAGAGAGAATATTGCACACACTACTGTAGGAGAGAAAAAAATGCCATCAACCCACACAACTTAACGCGCAAAAAAAAAACCACCTCTCTTTCTCTCTATCACAAACACCTACACAACACACCATTCAGGTGCACTCAACTGCGACATCTTTTCAATCGCGATCCACTAAAATTTCCCTCATTGAAAAACATCACAGTTCTCTCTTCTTTCGAACGTTTTTCTCTCTTCTCTCGAACGTTTTTCTCTCTTTAAAGAGAGAAATGTTTCGTTCATCTCTTCTCTCTTTAAAGACATCTCTTCTTTTCCTCTAAAATGAGAAGAAGAAAGAGAGAGAAATTGACTCACGCGGAGAAAATACCACCGTCAGTCGGACCATACCGATATCGAAATAGAGCAACAGAGCAGAAATGCAACAAGAAAGGCAAAAAGGTTTATAAAAGACCTACGAGAAGTGTCAAGCGATAGGAGTCCAAAGAGGAGAAAATAAAACCGGACTCTAATTTTAAACCCACATTCAAAAATCGGATATAATTCCTTTTCTCGATCCCAAGGATCGAAACGAACAGAAAAGCTTCCACTTCTTAACTTGCTTTCAGGGAAAAAATTAGCATCAACAAAATTTTCTCCTAGAGCAACACTTCTAATTACAATACCAAAATTCCACAACCTTATTTTGTTTTGACAAAGAAAACACAAAATTTGATTTTGATATCGAATTTTTGTCGCGTATGCTTGACCAAAAAGAGCGGGAATGATGAGACCAAATGCCAAAAAGAAGAAACTATAAAGCCGATCGACATTCCAAAACAAGATACTTTTTTTTTCTCTCTCATGTGTGTGTGTGTATGTCAGCATGAAACATTTCAGCGCTTGGAATTCTGATTCCTAGATCAAACGTTCGTATGCGCCCTCGTTCGTTGAACTGGGGCACAACCCATGCAATTTTGCGATCGTTTTTCCCTACTTTCACGTCAGTCATTTATCATCCCGTTTGAAGGACACAAAACAAAATTGGTTTCGGCCCAAAATTTTATGTGAATTCTATCTCGTCATATTTTGCAACTTCACATTCCAGAGATGCATCCAAAAATACAATGGCTGATGAAAATATATGGGTCGTTCTATTAATGTAGTGTCTAAATATGAATTCGTCACATTTGACTTTCGGGGAGATTCGTGTTAATTAAGGGAATTAACAAACTATTTCGTTTAGCAAACAATTAGTAGTTTGCTAACAAATCGTAAATACTACAATTAGTAATTTTTTGACCTTATACCAATCAGTAATATTAGTACATCTTGACCAAGAATCAATCGAAAAGGTTACGACCGCTTAGACACAATTCCATTAGTCGAATTCAAATTTACAGACTAATATAATCAAAACGAAACAATAGTAAAATCAAAGTACCGAAAAAAGAAATTTTAATTCCTGACATTTGCCATCACCATGGAATTTATCTACATATAGTCACTCCCACGCGATTCAAGTTAATGAATGAACGTATGAATGAATTGCGTCATCGTTTGGGGATGCGGTTACAAGTACAGTCCCTGGCGCGCTAAAATCGAAATCACGTCGACAGTATATCATTATATTGTGTTTATGACTTCCTGTGTGGCGTTAAAATAACCATTTTTTTTTCTTTTTGCAAAAGCAGAACACGTGTTTCAAATTTTTATAATTTTGTTCCATTTTATCCCTGTCTCGAAAATTTTTTTGATGATGGCAAATTCATAACTTTGTTAGATACAGTAGTTTTTAATAAGCAGAGATATTTAGAATCATTCGACTGTTGCACTTTAAACCGTGTCTCTCTCTCTCTCTCTCCTACTCTCTCGTTTTCATCATCGAGCGCAACACTCGTGCAGAAAACACTAACAAGAATATTGCACAACTTGAGGAAAAAACTCCTTGCACAATTCAAACGACAGCGTCCTCGATTTCCCTCCGATAATGATAAGTGTTCCACTTGTTTAAAGAAAATATACCTGCGATCAGTGCTGTTCAATTTATACAAATTGAATATATATCTATATTCGATATCGATATCATTCCCGTTTTAACATTTTTTCTTTTAAATTCATGAAAATTCTTTTCTTGACATTTTGAATTCTGCTTCTGTTGCATAAGAGATTGTCACAAGTGTAACTTCTCTTAGTTACTTTTGCAACATTTTGGTCTGCTTTCGATACACTTGTTTCTGCAGAAACATTTGGGAAAATTCTAGCATCTGTCGAAGAGAAATGAAATGCTTCTGTTGCATAAGATTTGTCATATTTAGTCCATCTATTGGTTACTTTTGCAACATTTTCGCCTACTACGAATGCACTTGTTTCTGCAGAAACTATCATCAAAAAGAAAAATGTGTTACTAGACCAACTGGACAAAAATCGCTCAATTCCTTAAAATTCAGCACAAACCAAACGATCTGACAATGTTGGATCAGAAATATAATACAACAAAAGAATCGCCAAGTTTTATTGCTGTCCAAAAGGTAAAATGTATAATTTTTTTGGAAATACCATCGCGTACGGAAGCACTAGTAAATTCCAGAAACGTACAAGAGAGACACGAAGCGCAAACACATAAATGCAAAAGCCAGTTGCTCGTACATATGCGACAGTGGTTGCATTTTTGTTGGACGTGCTAGGGAATTTGCATGAGGAACGGAACTTAAAGGTGCGGTTCTCGAAGGAATAACTTCAAGATGATGATTATGATGATTATCAAAGTCAAGACAAAGCGTCACTCATTCAAAAACTTGTTATACGCATCAGGGCATTATTTGAGAATTCCCCCGAGTACGCGGAATCAATTAGTAACTCCCCTCCAACCATAAAGTCAGAATGACATTAACCATCTAATATATGTGTGCACGCAACAAATAAAGATTTTCTTCACTTTACCAGTGAGCACGTGTTTTACGATCGCCAACACATCGCAAATTATTCTTTCCTTTTAAAACATATATATACATATACTCGACAAAATACAAAACGACAATAAATTCTAACTCCATAAATGGGATTTCAATTTTAATGAGATATTGTATGTTTACATGAAACCCGCATAAATCGCGCAAAGTGGTGAAAACGAAAGGTTTCTCTATCCCTATTCCCCCATTTTATGCGTCTATAAAAGAAAACGAGGTTCAAGGCAAAAGCGTTCGTTTTACTAGGAAATCTATATTTAAAAAGCAGGAAGCAATATTTTTAAAGGCTAATTTCGTTTTATACAAAATCATTAACGAAAATTTCCCGCCAGAATAAATGTTATCTAATTGAAATGAGAATTTTCAGAAACAATTTTTTTAACGCATTTATATCTGTTTTTTAAAACAGGTTTTTCTAGTACCTATATCTTTTTTTTTTTTTTTTAAAGTAAGACGTAACGTCTAACAATCAATTCGCGAGTTAACGTTTGCCGGTTCGACCAGTTTCAAGGAATTCTAGCTAGTCATGCCGCTTTACTTAGAATATCTTTTCCATTACCTATCTTTGCGCAATTATGCGGCGCTTGGAATTATCGCGGTCTTCTGCTTCAACTGTCGGCGCCAGTCTAGCGCAGGCGTATCAACAATAAGAGCTTCTATTATAGAATTGTCTCTCTCTCCGATATAGAAACTATATATACTCTTATCTATTTCGTGTTTTCGCAAGTCCACTTGAAAATGGGGTAAAAAAATGGAAAAGAATTTACGACCGCTGTTATATCGGGTGCATATCCGGTCAGACGATTCCAGTTTTACACACCCAAGGATCGAACTCAATTCTCTCTCTTTACTTGCACCGGTAGCGATAAACATGATCTATACAATTTATCACACAAGTTACCTCGAATACGAGAAGTTCAAAATGTATCAGTAAATGAAAATTTAAATGTCCTTCTCCTTCTTCTTATTTTCTGATTAAAGAATATTAGAATTAGAATGAATACTCTCTATTTGGAAAAAACGAATTCTTTGGCTTAATAAATGATTAAGAATGTGTGGCGTGATGTGTAAGAGAGAAAAAAAAACCGCCGAGGAGGAATGAAAACGGTTTCTCGAGGAGAAAAACCTTGAAAGAATTGGGTATGATCGTGGTAGGGGGTCTATAGTTAGGTTCGTGCGCTCCTGATTGTCTCCCCCCCACCACCCTCCTCCACCTCCCGATCGCTCTTGAGCCAGCGACGAGCCGCGATAGCAAAAAGGGCTAACCGCATTCCGCTGACCATTTAAACAGTCCGGCGGGTCCCACGCTTGACCGCAAGCCGGCCGGCCGCGCCGTGTACCGATGACGTCACTCGCTCTGCATAACCTTCGAGTTCCCGCGCTTTCCGCGCGCAACGATCCATCACGCATGCGCCTCTCAATGCCACCAGACGATTCCTTAAGGCTACCTCACAATTTTCTTCTTTAAACCCTACATTCCTAAAATTAAAACCTTGTCAATTAAATTAAAACTCCATTCAGAGACCATTAGGACCCTGAAGTTAGCGTCAGGAACTTATTTCAGTTTTTTAGAGATAAAAATGTCTACGCTAACTTCAGAGATCTAATACCTTCAGCAAAATATACTATAAATACTTTTATAGTATAATTTATACTGTAAGTAAGGAACTAAAATATCAATTTTCAAAATTTCGTTTGAAGAAATGAAAGAAGCGCACGGAAGCGCTAGAGTCATCGAAAAATGATTTCCATTATATAAAGTAATATCGGTCTTTAAAAACGAAATCGTGACACAAAGCTCTTGAGGAACCCGGGGTCCAGAACGATATATCGAATTACAGGGTCCCATTTCGATCATCCTTTCGGAGGCTCCAAAACGAATTGATGCGCGTACCGCACCTTCATCTCTCGCGCAGACCGGTTCTTGTAAAGGCAAATTCTTCAAAGATCGCGATCGTGCATTCATGGGAAAAGAACAAAAGAGAACAATATGTGACACCTCGTTGCAAGGGTCTCAAGAAAGAAAGAAAAAAATTCACAATTCAATGATTATGAATGTCTCCTTTTCTAATGCAAACTGACATCGCATGTGTATAGTTTTGTCCCACACCCTTAAATTTTCATAACCAAAAGTGTTATACCCATTAAGATGGTTAGATTCTAACAAAAATGGTCAACTGATTTAGAAAAGAATTGCTAATTGCTAATTAGCTTCTGAAGTATTAATAAGCTAATTTTATCATAGAACTCATTAAATTTAAAATTTGAACTTAGATCTAAAAGTACGATTTTTGATTCCTTGGTGAAATTGAGATTAGTTTATAAATTATTAATATGAGGAAAAAAATTAAGCGCACACCTCACGTGTTAGGTTTACGTGCAGCATAATGCAGAACTTGAGGATACTTAATGATTATATCTCAAGGAAAATCTATAGACTAAAATTTATCACTTTATATATAGAAAACATGGGAAGATATTAGATACCGATTTCTTGACACTGTTTATCGCTTCTGCTGAAGAACAAGCCTATTAGTCACAATCATTTACCCAGTGAACGTAAATGATTTCTTCTCCCCTTCCTTCCAATTCCAATTAATCTACCTCTACCAATAAGCTATCATTATTAAAAAGCAATCTATCAATATAGTATATCAAAAAAGTATATTCTGTAGAATATAGCTGGTTTCATAGATTTTATTCTATTCTGTAAAATCCTACGTTATTATCGATTCGTGATTTTATTCCAGTATTATAGAGACTAGAATCATCATTATACGCACGGGAAAAAGAAATAAAGTGCACTTTACTATATGCTTTCATGGTAACACGTAAAATTTCTGGAAATGTGCCTCTCATTTCTAGACATCAATTTTTTTTATTATTTCCAGAATAAATTTTACTATTTCCGAAATAAAATTTACTACTTCCGAAGTGAATTTTAGTACTTATATCCGAATCTGAATTAGAGGAAAAAGTCCACTAATTTTTATTAGTACTCCACTAATTCAGATTTAGACGCAACTAAAAGGACTTAATAAAATTTTACTATAATTTAAAGAAAATGTGAGAATATTCAGAAGGTAGTCTAAAGAGTTAAGAGTAAAAAGTATAAAGAGAGTAAAATTTAGTATTTAGAGTAAAAAACTAAATTCGAGTATATATCAATTATCAAAATTCGAATAAAAATCAAACATACAATAATTGCAAGCAATTCCCATTACATAAGTCGTCAAAAAAAACGAATCTTCCAAGCGATTAAGCCAATCAAGAGTTCATGACACGTTTATCAATAATGAAAAGAGGAGAAATAAACGGATGCACCAAATCTTTTTTTTTTCTTCTCTTTTTCTTTTTGTAAATGACCTTTCGGACTTGAGACTATACATTAAATGGTAACAGACCAAGAGACCTTTAGTCCCAATTGATTAGGCAAGGATTATGGTATAGATGCGGTGGTTACTCTTTAAGAGTGAAGGTCACGTAAAGCATCCAACGAGCAACTTTTATAATCACTGTAATTTTCCCCACGAAGAAAATCGTACCACGAGAGAGAGAAGATGGAATATATACATTCGTACCAATGCTAAAATTACACATTTATGACTAACAGCATAAAAAAAGGAGTACTCGGAAAGAAAAATTTGAAAAAACCACAGACATGCAGATTGTTCGATGACAAATATTCTCTTATGAATAGTTTGCTAATCGCCTTTCGGAGAATGAATACAATCCTAATCGTCATATTTTTTACTCTGGAAAAATTTACTCTGCATGATTATATCCAATAAATTTTTACTCTAGATGAATACATCCAATAAATTTCTACTTTGGATGATTACATCCAGAGTAAAAAAATAAGAGAACGATTCGTTTCAGTAAAGTTTTAAGGACTACGGATATCATAAGTTCCGGATATTCTTAGTACTTCCGTAAGATCCTGATGCTGTTATATTGGGTATAGTTCCTAAAACCGTTGCGGATTGCTGACAGTACTAACATCTGTTAGTTGAAACATGTATTGCGAAAGGGTTGCTTAATACGATTCAAAATTAGCACAAAATGTTTACCTAAAACAACCAGAAACTAAAAAAGTGAATAAAGAATTTTTTTCAAAATTCATTAGTCATTTAAACGGGTGCAATGCACCACACCTAGTTTAAAAGAATGTTTTCACATCCGTGTGAGTACAGAGTTATATATATGAGTCACGTGTTTTAAGTGCTAGTGGTGTGTTATACTAGAGTCGCGACTTATGCCAGTTTATAAATGTATGAGTGTATGTTGTACACGTATATAGTGTCGCGTTGATAACTAAGGCATGTGTTGTCGACGAAGGCACATTGCCTATTACGTGGATTGTGTGACACGTCGTCGTTGTCGGCAGTGCCCGGCGTCTCGATGTCACCATGTGGTGCAACACATATTTTCAGGTGAAGTTGTGTATATTTCTCTCGAAACATTTTACCAGAACGTGGCGCCACCGTTTGTGCCAGCTCTTTATAGAGTACTTGTGGGGGAGTAACATGCGTGCGTTATAGATAGATACTGGGCCAGGAGAACTTGGCGATTCTCAGAAGAGACAAGATACCATTTCTGTAATTCCTATTTAAATCCCCCTGCCTGGAACTATATACAAGACGATATAATAAATGTATACACACTACTGTGATATATTATTCTCTTTTCCATCATAAGATAATGATTTTGTCAATGCACATTGTATGAATAATATATTTATACTATCTATTTATAAAGAGACACCATCATAACACAACCCCTTTCTTAATTCTCTCTTTCTCTCTCTTTTTTTTCGAGAAATTTTCGCATGTTTAATGAAAGAATATCACCCACATAAAGAGAGTCCATTTATTTCCTGACTAGAGACTTGATATTTCATGTGGGTAGACAGATGGATTCGTTTTTCAGAATACAACATAAATCAGAAGTATTGAATATAATATTTTTGCATATTGTGTTTGTTGCTTAAACATTTAGCCCACGCTATAGCTTTAACATAATTTCTAATCCCTTACCACAATATTTAAAAATGGGAATTAATATGTATACAGCATTTTGAAATTAATTGCCAAGAATCAAAAGTGTGCGAATAGTAGAAAAAAAAAGATTAGACATAGCTTCCTGTTCAAGTAAAAGACCCGATAAATTACATCCTTATTTGTCTGCGTCTGTCTCTCCCCATTCAGCAATTTAAGTACTGTATCCAGGTCTTCGAACTGACTTCTCGACAATCGGACTAAAGAGAGATTAGTAAAACCACCATATGCGGGCACCCGAATTTATTGAGTACTGTATTATTATTTCCCCGCGTGAATTAATAAGCCTATGGAATTTAAATTGTCTCATGGGAACAGAAATATTCTGCATTTGTAAATTGTATTAATAGCCGCATTGGCATTCAAATTGAAGAAAAATGCTCTTATTAACCGGCATTATAGTGGTCAATAAAAAGATGATGGTAAAGAATATAATGGTAAATAATGGCAAACAAAAATAATAAATAATGGTAAATAGTGGCAAATAAAAATGGTAAATAATGACAGCTAAAAATGGTAAACAAAAAATACCGGTAGATGAAAAATAAAAACAATAATAACAAAAAAATGAGAATGTAATAACTACGATCACACTGAACGAATTTAATATTATTTCATATAATTTCGAATAAAGCTGACATATTCAGAAAGCGAAGAATTCCATAACACGCACAATGTGACCTTGTAAGAGCAGACAAAATGGTTTTAAACCCATATATATGCTTTAACTTATACAATATAACATAAATAATATTTTCCTTATCAGTATATAGGCGCCGAAAAGTCAAACTTAAATTATAAATTTAAATGTCAGCGGTATTTAAGATAAACTTTTTCGATTCTAAACTTTTCTTTTTCATCGATAAAACAATTAATTTGTGATTAATGAGAAAAGGAGAGTAACTTAGAAGGGAATGTAACTAATTTTACAAATAACCAACGTTACAATATGATGTTAGTTGCAATTAGGAAAGTAATGAGCATAAGAGAGGTGATATAAAGGACCACTGATAATGGAAAAACAAATAAAGTAAAGATAACGAGTCGTTACGGAGGCATCAAGAAATAATGGAAGCAACAAGTAGCAATAAAGATAAAATGAACAAAGTAACGGAGAATCGAGGAAGTAAATAACAACCGTGTATTTCTCACCTCTGGATTCAAAAATGATTCAAAGATGGAAAAACAATTCAAAACTGATTCAAAAAAGATTGAAAAATAATTCAAGAATCCAATACTGGTAAGTAAATTTTTGATTTAACGGAAATTAAAATTAATAATTGTCATTTTGATTATACACAACTGAGTTCTGAGTTTCGGTTTGAAAACTTGATTGTCATCTTGACATGCAATTTATTTATGAACTTTCAAGTCAATAGAAGTTATTATTGTGTAAAAAGAAATAAAAATCAGAGAAAAACTTACCGGATTCGGAAGGTGTTTGAACTCCGAGATGTTCGAGCCTTTGGGTCACAGCCGGTTGATTGAGATGATAGCAATGATCGCTGAGTGTATGCCTAATGTCTGATTCCTCCTTAATGCTGTTTTCAATTTTAATCGATTTCCTCGGCGTTCGAACATGTTGACCCGTGACAACACTAACCGGCGCAGCCTTAACAACAGCATCGAGAAAACATTCCGATAGTTTTTCATTGATGCTAATCTGATCGTGTCTAAATATTGGTGGTTCATAATCTGATTCGGCGTCTGAATCAGTACTTTGCGGTGTTTCAGGTCTCGTTGAATCTCCATCACTCTCTAAACTTTTTGTTCGACAAAATGATTGTTGTTGTTGACTTTGTGCATGATGATGATGACGATGAGGTGCTATCGTTGTTGTTGTAGTCGCTGCTGCTGTCGTTGTTGTTGTTGTCGTCTCATTTTTTGGTATCAAGAGACTACGACCCGCTGGTACTTTTTTATGTACTTTAGGATTTTTCTTTGTTGCTATTGTACTATTGTGCTCTTTACTAATGCAAAGACCAGCCCACATACAATCATGATGTCTTATTTCAGACGAGCCTAAACAATCAGCACCAAAAAATGGAAAGTCATCAAATAGATTTTGACTCTCACTGTATTTTTGATAATCTTGAGTAAGATCGAGATCGAATTTCTTCCAAACATCATCGGACACTACTGTTGCACTATCTAAATGCAAATCGAATGCACTTAAACCATCCGCTGACCAAACTACTTGCATTTTGTCTGTAAAAACAAAATTCTCTTTTTAGAATTTTACCCTCATATAAATAAATAACAATTATAATAAAAAGAAATTGTAATATGTAAGTATATTAAAGAAAATTCGAATTAAAACTATAATTTCTGTCGCAATGCTTAATTATTTGGCTTCTTCGAGTGTCGATTTCTTCGCCGCGGGAGAAGATTTATTTCTCCTTTCAACTATACAAGTGAAATCAGCGCTATATGGTCGAATTGATCAAGGATCTTTTTTTCAACACAAAAAAAAAATGGTAAAAATTCCCCGCCAGTTAATAAATTTTGTAAATCAGATGGTTGGTGAAAAAAATAGTTAAATGTCGAGGGGGACTTTCTTTTTATTTAATTGGTTTCAGAAATTTTATCATTAATCAAACAAAATACAAGTTTATTATTTAAAGTTACAAACTTTCATTTCAGCAATCTTGAGACCTAGAATTTTTTTTTGTCGATCGGCTTTTGGGATGTAAAGCAGACAACAAAGATTGTGAATCATCAGTCATAACCGGTATATTAAATATCATATACATACGGGACCACACAAACAAGGTGTTTAGAAAAGGAGGAAGCATTTGTAGCCCGAAGAAATCTAGATTGACAACATAATGTTGTTAAATGTATCGATATCGTGTGTCAACGTCAAGAGCAATTCTACGTAATACCTTTATCTTCGCGCGTATATTTACGTGTAAACGATCGATGGACGAAAGAGGGCAACAAGGTAATTAGATGATTACAGGAGCATTATCTATAAACATATTCTGCTGCGATATTCCACAAACGGTTTATAACGTATGGCTTTAAATATTAAATTTCCATTCGACATACATATTTTGACCATCAAATTCTGTTTCAAGGTGAGAGAAAAAGGAAAAAACTACAGCTGTCTGTTTTTATTCTAAAATTTTTTTTTGGCAAATTTTTGATAAAAAAAAAACACTGCGTTAAAAATGATTTGCGGATTGATGATTCATTCAGTTTTAATTGCTTTTTCTCACGAAACGTTCAAAAGATCGCGAGGACCAAGATTCTTATCCAAACTCGGCAAAAGAGAGAGAGAGAGGCGAAAAAAAAATTTCCAAAAGAAAAAGAGAGAAGGAAATTCTAAAGGAGGGGTTGAAAGAAGCTTTGTGAGTCATTGGCCCGCAAAAACGTTATGGTTGAAGAAAAACAATGACAGAACCTTCCTTTTTTTTCTCTCTCTCTACTCTACTCTCCCTTTCTATTCCACACTTGAAGACTCTACCAAGAGGGGGGAAATCTTTTCAGTTTTTGGCAACAGCCAAAAAAAAAAGAACAAAGAAATTTACGTATTCCTCTTTTTTCCCTCAAAAAAAAAAAAAAAAAATCTTGAAATTCACTTGAACTTGTCAAACAATAGTTTTTCCACAAATCATTACAATTATGCAAAGGAAGAACGGAAGAAGAGGGAAATAAAAATGACAAGACTATCAAGAGAGAGTGGCAATTATTCATTCACCCCCTTGAGAAAGAAATCAGCGTCCTTCACAAATTAACCGAAGAGCACTGCATATACAGTGTTGCAATTCATGTTTTCTTTCTACTTGTTTATCTTTACGAGCAAAGCGGGTCACGATCTCTTATACAATACACGGTGGTAATGAAATCAGTCACGGTTTTACTACCACATATACAACACGAAACTAGGAATATGTATGATGATAAAAATTTACAACCAAGTACACTTATCAATATTTTTACTTTTACATTCATTGTTATAATTATTATCATCATCCATATTTACCTGTACAAGAGAATTACTACTTTTGTGCCAATTCTTATCGCGCAAATAAACTACACTATCAACATTCTAAAATCCTTGAGAAATTTTCTCTCCTATAGCAAAAAAGAAGAAAAAAAACCACCTCCCATCTGCTTACAGATCCTGTCAGCACATTGCCCGTAAATAACGATCATCATAAATAATATTGGAAATAATCTAAATAAATGAAACGGGAATCTCCCGAAGAGGTTATCTTGTTATCTAAATGATATGCCAGTGCAACATTTGCAAGACACACCTTCCATTAATAAACCCCTTATCGTGATTAAAAAATTAAAAAAAAAATTGCCCGGGAAAAGAGAGAAAAAAAACTAGAGGAGAAAATTTACGCACAAAACTGATAGTAAAACAAAAATTTGACGATATTCTCTCTTTTCAACTCACAATCTTTCTTTCTCTTCTGCCTACGCGACATCGAGTGTATAAAACCGGTCCAAAGATTATAGAAGTTCCTGGACTTTCGCCGACAATAATTAATATACACAGTCGGGTTTTCAACTCCTTTATCGCAAATCGGGGAAAAAATTCCTAAAGGACGACGACAGCAGCTGATAGACGGAATACGAGTGAAAATCGATTGAGAAAAGGTCTTAAATAAAATGATTGAGTTAGAAAGTTGGATGCTGATAAAAAAACCCTTTTTTATCATTAAAAAAAGAAAAATGTAAATTTTAACAAATTTAATTTTTACAAATTCTACTATCTTTAAATAATTTTCCCCCGTCGTTGCTTTTTTTTAGGAAGTAAAAATTATCGCAAAACGTCACGAGAGAAAGAAACGCCCACTATTAAGGTAAAATTACTTTATTACCAGTACCACTTCACGAATATTAATAATTCAAATATTAAAACAGCTAAAACCGGTAGATTTTATTTTAATCTGCAGCAAATAATAAGAGATAATTTCCTGTAATTAGTTTTTGTTATCCCAGTTAGAAAGTTGACAAGCCATTTTATTTATGATTAGAGAGATAGAACATTAAAATTAAGAGAAGGTATTTAATATATCTGACGTGTTTACTTTTCGATATCTCAATTTTGAAAATATTTTAAACCATGACTGTTGGGAAATTTTTCACTATGCGAAAATTAATAAGAAATACGTAAATAATTTCAAATAAAAAGTGTCTGGGAAAATAATAAAAGACGAGATGGAAAAAAGGTCTCTTTCCAAGAAGCAGTTAAGACGCACCGGCACGATTTGCTTAGCATGCTAACCTTAATCTTGCAAACCTGTCGAAAGCCTCGAGCTAAGAATCGAAATTCCTAAAATGACGGTTAAAACACGGAGAAATCACAAAACCGCGAACGAATGTAATAACGCGCGCGCCATAAAAAGGAAAAAAAAATCACCTGCGACAACTAGTGTTTTTTCCCCCCCTCATTTCCCCACTTTGATTGTTAAACCGCGACAATTGATGACAAGCGTCATAAGTGATTTGAATACCAAAGTTTATCATTATTCGCAAAAAAAAGTAAGAGAAAAACTTTTTATTGATCTACTTTTTTCTAGTGGGAATCAAAGGAACAATATGCCGGCCGGCGTCTCCGCCAACCGTCGAAAATCCTCTCAAGACGCCATCATTTTTTTCACAATAAATTTAATTTACCAAAAATAAGTAATCATTGTCAACTCATACCAACCTTATTTCGAGACCTCTTGAAATAATCCAAAAAAATCACAGTTGCACTTTTGTCGCAGCACGAACAATTAATAACGTTACGCAAACCGGCCTCCCGGTTTGCCTAAAAAAAAATCAAATTCCCGGCGCGTTTCTTATTATAACGAGAATATATATATAACTAATAAGACAGCGGGAAACCACCAATATCAAAAAAAAAAAGTTTCAAACACAATTAATGTTTATCGAACAGGGAAAATTTCGAAATCGTTGAAAACCTTTTTTATTAATAACACACGAAATGATATTACTACGGTGAAAATTCACGATACTGAAGCTGTTCATTCTCAGCGAGAGGGAAAGGCTCAAGAAATATACCGTGTGGCGACCAACAAGTAGCCCTGTCTATACTTTAGGCCCGATTAAAGGCAACTAAACTGTTGGAGCGAGAGTGCCTTCCATCTTCCAGCAGACCCTTGGCCCCCACTCCCGGTAACCCCCCCGGCGCCAGGGCCGTCTTTCAATGGCGCCACTTCTCTTGCTCAATGTTTCACCGCCCCGCAATGAGTACATTGGACTGTCATAATCAACAATCGGTATCACACACACACTATATATAAATGTAAGTACCTGTCTTTTTCTATCAACTTGCTAAACATTATCTGTTATCAATAATGGACTAATCATGCTAAAGTGTCGGTTACACTTTTCATTGAAATTCAGACTTGATCGTCGACGCCGCCGCCTTTTAAATGGAAAATTTTACACCTCTTAACAAAACTGGATCATTCTGCAAAATTAACCTAAATTTATAATAATGTAAATATTTGGAGACATTTTTTGACGTTGACATGTTTTGACGTCATTTTTGCCCGACATTTTTTTTACATTTTCATTACAATTATAGTTTCTTAGAAACATGTTGATACGTACCTTTTTTTAGTACCGGTTTTAGTTTTTAGGTTATGTTTTTGTTTTTAGTTTTCTTAAAATCAGATTCACATGTTTTGACGTTAGTTTTGCATTTTCATGACCAAACATTGTTGATACATCCTTTTTTTAGTTCCGGTTTTATTTTTGAGGTTATGTTTTTGTTTTTGAGTTTTTTAAATCAGATTACCATTGTTCTGATGTTTTAGTTCCGGTTTTATTTTTGAGGTTATGTTTTTGTTTTTGAGTTTTTTAAATCAGATTACCATTGTCTGATGTCAATTTTTACATTTCATATCCAAACATTGTTGAAACGGTTAAAACGTACTTATTTTTTGTTCCGCTTTCATTTTTGAGGTTATGTTTTTGAGTTTTAGTCTTTTAAATTACGTGGGTTTGTAAAATATAATTGCCATATGTATTTTGACGTAAAATTAAATTTCCTTATCCAAATATTGTTAATTATTTTCTTTTAGTTTCGATTTACTTTTGAGGTTATGTTTTTGGTACCGAGTTTTTTGCAATATTACTCAGGTTTTTTAATTAAAGAATTGCAGGGTTGGGAGCAAAAACACCTCAGGTAAATTATTTACTTGCTTTTTACCGTAAAATACGTCTTATTTTACTCTACAAATTTTATGCCCAATGTATTGGGGGAGGGGGAAAAATACGTGTTTTCCGTGTGTACTGCCCGTAATATTGTTAATACGTAATATTTTTCCAAATTGTGAACCAGTTTTTTGTGTTTACGGCAGTTTGTAATATTGCACAATTAGGCGTAACTATTACGTCTTTTTAATTCTTTTCAGACTTCTTATATTAATTATAAAAAAAAATAAATAAAGAATTTTCAAAAAATCTATTGCATAAATATAACCGTTTATGCAAAAATGATTCCGTTGTGAACAAAGCATAAATAAAGTCACCTTTAGTTGTTTTACCTACCCAACCCTGGCGACAGTTTTTTAACAACATTGTTGAAATACACAGTGCAGAACTATTGTTGACAGTAATCGATCAGATGTTGAAATTGCTGCAAATAGCAAAAATACCATTAGTGAATTCGCAATATTGATAAAATTGAGTACAGTTTCGTTAAATATATTGGATAAGCAACTATTATTGCAAAAGGAAATTGTAGTGCAATAAATTGTCATCTCGTGTTCCGGTGAGTATATGTAAAACTATTTCTAACCTAAAAAATTTTTGTTTCGAGATGAGTCCAAAATTGTAAAGTGTATTTCTAATCTAAACCCTTGGTACTTTCTGCCTTTTTTTAACTTTCAATAACACGCTGGCGTGCATTCATTCTCCCTCCAACCTGTTGGAACCTGCACCGATTTCATGAGCGTTGCGCTCTCGGGTTTCGGGTAACAGCTGCATCCTCGTTTTCTTATATGAACTTTGCCCTGCACATTTTTAAGCGACGTTTTTTTTGTAGTTTGCTCCATTTTTTTGAAAGTTTGCTTTTCTCACTGTAGAGTCGAGATGAGTCTTTGTTAATAGTCTCTTTGTTACACGGTCGGAATGAAGTAAATTTATCCCCCGAGGGAGTGTAATTGAGAAATTTTTCGTAATTAGCAACATGTAGAATTGTCAAAAGTGTCTCGAGGGAATATTTTGTTCCTATTATGCGTAAAAGTGAGATTTTATAATCATACAAAGGTGAGTGTGAACTAATTTTCCACCTTTGGTGCATCAGGCGCTGGGCGCATGCGCTTATTTAACCTAACCTAACTTTCTTGTCAGTTTGCCGAGTGAAATCGCACTCGGAGTTTTTGTCGCTCCACACAAAGACGACAAAGACAGTTTAGATATTATAGTCTTATAGTTAAAAATATTCTTCTGAAAATTGGTGAAAAGTATTGTTTCAGTCACATTTGTGAGTATTTAACTTTTAAAAATTGACATTGTATTATATGCCACCAGGAGTTTCGAGATGTATAAATTAATCATTTATCGTTCAAGGTTGTTATATTAATCGTGGCAGTTACTTATTTATTTATTCCGAAACTTTTGGACTCATTAAGAAGAAACGTGTATGCGCAAATGTAGTGATCTTTTGTTATATTTGCACAATATGGTTTTAAAAAAACGCTTTTATAATCTTCAATAAATATTGATCGGTAAATTTTGAGGTTAAGTAAATTTATCAAGCTTGAATAATATTACACGATTTAATAAGTTCCTTTTTTATAAAATAATTTATAAAATTACATAAAATTAATACAATATTGTTCCATAATGACAATAGTGATAATAATAATCATAATAATAAAAATAATAACGATAATAATAAAATAATTAACATAATTTCCATTATAGTCAATAATATATGTGATTACTATATTATTGACAAAATATCAATTATATTAATTTTTTAATAATTTAATAATTACAAGACGTTTTAATAAAAGTCCCTTTTCATAGTGAACTAATTTATAAATTTACATATTAATTATTATTATTAGTATATTTTTTCATATTGACAATAATTATTATTCCAGAAATTTAATAATTTTCAAAAGTAATAAAATTCTTCGCAGAAATTCAATTATGTTCAAAAAAAAATTTTAAATTCTCGTCAAAATTTCAATTATTTTTAGAAATAATAAAAATTTCACAGGAATTCAATTTATTATTTACAAATTTTCTATAAATTTATTCGCAATAATTCAATTATTTTCATAAATAATAAAATTTTTACAGGGATTCAATTATTTTCGTAAATAATAAAATGCTTTTTAGGAATTCAATTATTTTCACAAATAATAAAACTTTTTGCAGAATGTCAATTATTTTTAATAATTTGGCAAAATTTTAACTATTTTCAAAAATTTTCTACAATTAAATGATTTTCCTTATTTACTATTTTAATAAAATTTTCTAAAAGAATTCAATTAAAATAAATTTAATAATTACTTTCATAATTTCATAATTAAATTTTTTATAAATTTCTTTACAATAATTCAATTCTTTTCACGAATAATAACATTTTTACAGGGATTCAATTATTTTCACAAATAATGAAACTCATCGCAGAATTTCAATTATTTTTAATAGAATTTTCTCGAAAAATGTAATTATTCTTAAAAATTTTATTAAAATTCGTCGAAAGAATTTAATTATTTAAAAATTTGTTGATAAAATTATTTATGAGATTTGAATTTTAAAAAACATTTAATTATTCAATAAATCATTTATTTTTGTATTTAAATAATTGAATTCCAGTAGCGAATTTTCTAATAAAAATTGATTTAAAAATGAATTTCAGCTAAAATTTTAGATAATAATTGAATAATAAAAGCAAGATAGCGTGAATTTTTAGAAATAATTGAATTTTGAAATTAATTTTTTTTGAAAAGTTTTCTAATGTATATTTATTTGATCAATTTACGAATAATTGAAATTCGTAAAATTGAATATTATAAACAAATGGATTTGAAAATTGTCAAAGAACTTTTTCGAAAATTAATTGCTTTAAAGAAGAGTTTTAATTAAAAATTCTTAAAAATAATAATTGAATTGAAATGATGAAAATTTTTATTATTTTATTATTTCTATATTATTGTCAAAATATAGCTAAATATTTTTTTTACAAAAATTAGATCAGATCGTACTCAATTGAATAAAAATAATTATTATATATTAATTTTTAATAGTAATTTTTAATAATTAAAAGTAATTTCCATTGTTAAATTATTTACTTGAGTAAAATAATTTTTGAGTCAATTAAATTGTATTTAAGCCAATAATTTCAGTATTTGAAGCAAACACCAATTTAATTGACTCAAATAAAAATTATTTGATTCATGGTAAATATTTAATTAATAATAATCAAGTAATTGGTTATTTGAATCAAATAAATTTTTTTTCAGTGTATATTATTGTCAAATTATTACAAATATTTTTTTTACAAAAATTAGATCAAATCGTACACAATTAATTTAAAATTATTTTTATATTAATTTTTTTAATTAATAATTCTTTGAAATTTAAAATTTAAGAAAGGAACATTTTTCTGCGTATACTTTTCTGGTAGTTTTAACGTATTATGGTAATGCAGTTGATCTTTCGAAAGTGAAAAATCCTTTGTGATTTTTGGGTATTGCAGGTCTGAACAGGAAAATTTTCCTTCTATTGTGCGTGATTTTTTTCTATGTTGTATTTATTATTTTCACAAAAAAAGAAAATTGAAAAATTATCAGTAATAATAGTTTTTTTCTTTTTACTGAATTACGATAATTTGTTAAAAATAGTATATTTATTATTTTTGATCACTTTTCCAAGAATTGTATTAAAATAAGTGCCTTTCGCTTATTGTTAATAAATATTAATGACTGTATGTATATATTATATACAGGGAAGCTCATTATCAGCCCTTGACACAAAAAACAATAAGTTACACAAGAGAAGGCATGTTTTATAAAATTGTTGATAGCGTTACGTCTCGTTGGACAAGTGCCGTGAAAAAGTGCGCGCGGAACCTTCCATCCTTGTGTGACAAATCACGGGGAATCGTCCAAACGAAATGAATACCATCGATTCTACACATTCCCACGCTACCCAATTCTCACGAGACCCTATTTCAGTTCAAACCTTATCAATAGTTCATTTTCTTTTACACTCTTTTTTTTTCTTCGTCTATTTTTTTTTTTTTTTTTTTTTATTTTGTTTACGTGTAATTCAAATTTTATATTGTCAAATAGCTTTGAAAAAAAGACCGCAATCGTTAGTTATATATTATTGTTATAATTATTTTTCTTTCACAAAAATAAGAAAGAATCCTTTCTGAAATTAATTTAATAATTCAGAAATTAGACTCTTTCAATTAATTTTTTTACTGTATAGTATAATTTTATTATTCTATTTATTTATGCAAGTATAATAATAAAATTATTAGATCAATTGTAAAGTTTTATTTATTACTTTTATTTGGTTATTTTTTATTCTATTTTATATTCTTTGTTTGGTTCACTCGCAAGTATTTTGATCCAACTCTAGATTTGAATTAGTAGAAATATTTACTAATTTCAATTAGTAGCGAACTTTCAAATTGATAAAAAAATTTATAATTCAAATTTAGGGGAAAGTATTTAATTATACTAATATTATTGTCTTAATTACTCAAGTTGATATAATTATTAAATCAAATTGATTGGAATTTAATTACATGAATATAAATATTTAAATACTTACATCAAGTAAATATTTGATATTTTATTAACCGATTATTTGAATTATTATGTTTTTTCTGATTTACACAATCGAAAACAAAAGACTTATCATTTATAAATTATATTAGTAATTTTTAATTGTTACATAATTAAATATTAATTTTCTATTAGATTTTCACTATTTTTTATAATTTCTTTTTTAACTTCTACTGAAAATGGCAATAGTTGCAAATTATTGTGCAAAAAAAAAAATTGCGACATAATTTGTAATTTCTTCGCATATAATCGGTATTGTTTATAATTTTAGATAATATATATTTATAATTTTAAATTATTTATATTTATAATTTTAAATAATTTATGTTTACAATTTATTAAATAATTTATATTTATAATTTTAAACAATTTATATTCACAATTATAGAGAATTTTATTTTCATAATTAAATAATGATAATTTATTATCAATTCTTAATTTTTATAATTAAGTATTGATAATTTATTATTACTGATTAGTTTTCTAATAATTTTTAACCACTTTTATACACTTTTTGTTGAAATGGTCAGAAATTGCAAATAATTATGCAAAAAAAAAAAATTGCAACGTAATTTGTAATTATACATTGTATACAATCGGTAGTATATTTTTAATTAGATAGTACATTTATAATTATAATATATATTTTTAATTAAAGTATTCGTAATTATAATATGTTTAATAAATTATTAATAATTACATAAATTTAAATTAAATTTACATTTTTATGCATATAAAAATTATTAATATTGAAAATGATAAAAAAATTGATGGTGAATAATTTTTTTTTAATTTCGTTAGGAATCAGAAGTACCTAAATTTTTTTAATTTTTAAAAAATTATCTCTAAATGTATTGATAATTTATTATCAACGACTAGTTTTATACTAATTTTTAATCTCTTTTTTGTTGAAGTTATTAGAATTTGCAAATTATTGTGCAAAAATATTGCAAGAAACACTGAAAAAAAATTTATTTGATTCAAATAACCGATTACTTGACAGGGTGTCTACTAACCGGGAAATCAGGGAAATTGCCGGGAATTTAATTTGACCGGGAATAAGCCAGGAATTTTATGTTAAACTGGAAATTTTTCCACCAAATTAAAAATAGTTTTATTATTTTAATTTGTTTTTAAAAAATCGCTTTTCATTTCAATTTTTACAGATATTTTTACAGTTCTCTAAATTTTAATTAGTTAAAAATAATTAATTTGATAGTAAAATTTTAGACACTTATTCAAATATAGTATATGCAATTAAATTTTTAAAAAAATATTGAATTAATAGAAATTTTGTGAAATTCAACTGAAGATAATTAAATTTGTTAAAGAATTTTATTAAAAACTTTTTAAAAAATCGAATTTTCAAAGTATTTTAATTTAACATTTGATAAATAATTGAATTTTATAAAGAATCACATTCTAATGTATTCATGTTCCTTAGTGCGAAAATTAATAATTAAAATTTTTATTAGTTAATTTAAAAAAAGATACACACTTAAAAATTTTTTAATAGGTAAAATTAAATTTTCGCAAAGTTTTTTTGAAAATTCTGAAAAATAAGATTTTTGAAATTTTTCAATTCTATTGTTTCAAGATGATTGAATTTTTATAAACAAATAATTGAAAATTTTTTAAATAATAGACATTTCTTTACATTCTATTAAAAATAATTAAATTTTTTTAAAGAATTTTATTTAAATTTTTCGAAAATAATCAAGGGAAGTTAGTGACCGTAATTATAATTTTATTTTTAAAAATTTCTTTGCAATATATTCAATTATTTTCATAAATAGTAAAACTCTTTGTAGAATTTTTCAATTATTTTTAATACAATTTTAATCGAATTCCTCAAAAATGTAATTATTCTTAAAAATTTTATTAAAATTCATCGAAAGAAAGAATTCAATTATTTCTAGAAACTGTAAAAAAATTCTTCTCAAGAATTCAATTATTTTCATAAATAGAAAAAATTCTTCAGATTTACTAAATTCTTTTGAATATTATTTTTTTAAAAATTCTTCTCAAGAATTCAATTATTTTCATAAATTTTCATAAAATTCTTAAAAAACAATTCAATTATTTTCAAAAGTAATAAAATTTTTCGCAGAAATTCAATTATGTTTAAAATTTTTTTAAAAATTCTTTTCAAAATTTCAATTATTTTTAAAAATGATTAGATTGTTCTCCACAATTCAATTGTTTTCAAAAATTTTAATAAAATTCTACGCAAACATTTAATTATTTTCATAAATAATAACATTTTTTTGAAGGATTCAATTACTCTTATAAAAATAGTAAAATTCTTTGCAGAAATTCAATTAGTAATTCAATTAATAAAAAAAATTCAATTAGTAATAAAATTGAATTAATCAAATTTTCAACTCTCATTATAAACAGACAAGATTATTTTAAAAAATTGAAAAATTTTTTGTTTAATTCAATTATTTTCCAAATTTTTAATTAAAATTATTAAAAAAAAAAATTCTTCTCAAAAAATTTAAAGAAACTCATCAAAACAATTTAATTATTCATAAAAACTCTAATAAAAATATTTTAAGCCATTTGTAGATTTATTTATGTTCGAAATCAAATAAATTTAAATTTGAGGAGAAAAAAAAACCGGGAAAAATTAGGACAAAGCCGGGAAATAATCGGGAATTTTGTTGAAGGAAAAGACACCCTGCTTGACTATTATCAAAAAAATATTTACTTGAATCAAATAAATTGTATTTGAATCAATTATTTCAGTATTAGAAATAAATACCATTTAATTGGTTCAATTAAAAATTATTTGATTCAAGTAAATATTTTTTTGATAATAGTCAAATAATCAGTTATTTGAATTTAATAAATTTTTTTTCAGTGTAATTTGTAATTATAGAGAAAAGACGTCTACGGATGATTAAAATTAGTGGTAATAATTTCGGATTACTGATTATTAGTAATTTTACACTAAAAAATGAGTAAAAAAATTAAAAACTAATAAATGAAACAGTAAAATTTTGCCCAAAAATTAGTATGGATTTTTAATTTTTATTAATAGACGACTGATTGAAATTTGAACAATAGAAGAAAAGAGGGGGGGGGGGGGAAATAAAAAATAGAAAATTTACAATTATTGCATTTTTTTTTTTTGCAAGAGAAGACGGGGATATTTAGAGTGAAGATACGAGTCTGAAAGCACGCCGCGTAATGAGGAGCATTGGATACCGCGCCCGATTTATGCTATTCTATATTCTCGTTATCATTGCGAAATATGCGAAATTTCCACGGGGATTATGAGTCCATTTATTTCAAGACACAATGAAATTGTAAAATGAACATGTTTCATAATTGTCGTTACGTACTTCGAGAGATTTTCACTATTCGCATAGTTTGTCGAGGGACTATATTGTCAAGGCGAATTAATCAGGTTCTACGGTCGATGCGGCGCGGCAAGCCGGTCTCTCTCTCTTTTTCTCTCGCGGGGAAATACAGTCGTCAGTGTGGAGAATGGTGAATACACACATATATATATATATAGGGATGGGCCTCTCTTTCTCTCTTTCTTGTTCAGTAGCCAGCATTATTTGAACGGAACAAAAGCTTCACTTAATTTCACTCGCAGCTTCCTCGAAACACTTAATTTTTTCCTACGAATACATTTATTAACTCTAATTTTTTCTAATTTGCAATAAAAAAAAAATATTCCCTATAATATTTTTTTTCTTTTTAATTCAAATATTATGATGATTGGGAAATTGGATAAAATTGAAAAAGAAATGAAAAATTATTATTGAGGTGATTGTTTTTATTTATAAATCGAATATTCTTGTTCTTCGCAAAGTGGTTGACAGAGAAGAAAATGTAAACTATAAAGAAACCTATTTTTTGCATTTCTTAACCGCGCGGCTAATTGAATTTCTTTAATTATGTAATCTTATTTGTCTGAAATTTATAACAGCCTTTTAATAACTTTCTAATCTTCCATTTGCGAAAATTTAATAGATAGATAATTAATTTATTATTAAATAATAAATAAATTGATATTAGGAGTTAGTTATTGAATGTACTTATATACGTACTTACTATTATCTCTGTTATGCGAGTTTTATGGAAAACTAATTATTATCTAATTAGGAAAATTAATTTAAGATTTTTTTTTAATACTTTGCATGTAATAATTTATTAACTTTTCTTGAAGTAGAATTAATTTTACAGAATTTTTTTCAGACAGCTTTTTTCAATGTTCGAGGTTTTTACAAATTCAATTATATATGTTCAAAAATTTTTTTAAATTTTCAATTATTTAAAAATTTGTTGATAAAATTATTTATGAGATTTGAATTTTAAGAAACATTCAATTATTCAATAAATTATTTTTTTGCATTACAAATTATTGCTGAAAATTTAATTATGTTCAAAAATAATAAAATTCTTTCTAGGGATTCAATTATTTTCACAAATAATAAAACTTTTTGCAGAATTTCCATTATTTTTAATAATTTGGCAAAATTTTCTATTTTTAAAAGTTTTCTTCAATTAAATGATTTTCAATATCTACTATTTTAATAAAATTTTCTAAATGAATTCAATTATTTAAAATAAATTTAATAATTACTTTCATAAATAATAAAAATTTCACAGGAATTCAATTATTTAGGAATTTTTTATAAATTTCTTCATACAATAATTCAATTCTTTTCATGAATAATAACATTTTTACAGGGATTCAATTATTTTTACAAATAATGAAACTCATCGCAGAATTTCAATTATTTTTAATACAATTTTAATAGAACTTCTCGAAAAATGTAATTAATCTTAAAAATTTTATTAAAATTCGTCGAAGGATTCAATTAATTAAAAATTATTTATGAGATTTGAATTTTAAGAAACATTCAATTATTTAATAAATTATAGTTTTGCATTACAAATTATTGCTGAAATTTAATTATGTTCAAAAATAATAAAATTCTTCTTAGGGATTCAATTAATCTCAAAAATAATAAAACTTCCCAATGGGAAGTAAACGATTGGTTCAATAATGGGCCATGCTTGGCGAACTCCGTTCCATTATTGGAACATTAATGGCAACCATCATTGGACCACCAATGGTTTAAACTTGGGATGATCACGCTACTGCCAATGATCGGTAGCCAAGCATCGGGCCAATATTAGTTGCCAAGGAATTGCCAAGGAAACAAAATCGATTTTTAAAAGCTTGATTTTTTATTGGCAGCCAACAAAAAACCAAGGTTTTGAAAATTGATTTTTTTAAATTATTAATTAAAATATATTTTTCAAAAATTTATTTTAAAAAAAAAAATATTTTTCAAAAATATATATTTTTTTTTAAATTGATAGAACATATTAATTTAATTTTTCACCTCTGGTAAAACAAAGATGAAAGACTGATAAATTCCCTCACTTTATATCTTACAGTGGAGGGATAACTGTGAATGTCTTTGCGAGAGAGGAGCAGGTACTTATATAGAGCCAGTGAAACAGGTCACAAGCGAGAAGAAATCACTAGCATGCACTCTGGCGGCGCTTGTCGGAAGTGGCGCAACGTTGGTTGCCAAGCGCTGTGTCGATAACGTCAGGATATGCATGCGCGCCAGAAAACAGTTCCGACAAGCGCCGCCAGAGTGCATGCTAGTGATTTCTTCTCGCTTGTGACCTGTTTCACTGGCTCTATATAAGTACCTGTTCCTCTCTCGCAAAGACATTCACAGTTATCCCTCCACTGTAAGATATAAAGTGAGGGAATTTATCAGTCTTTCATCTTTGTTTTACCAGAGGTGAAAAATTAAATTAATATGTTCTATCAATTTAAAAAAAAATATATATTTTTGAAAAATATTTTTTTTTTTAAATAAATTTTTTAAAAATAAATTTTAATTAATAATTTAAAAAAATCAATTTTCAAAACCTTGGTTTTTTGTTGGCTGCCAATAAAAAATCAAGCTTTTAAAAATCGATTTTGTCTCCTTGGCAATTCCTTGGCAAATAATATTGGCCCGATGCTTGGCTACCGATCATTGGCAGTAGCGTGATCATCCCAAGTTTAAACCATTGGTGGTCCAATGATGGTTGCCAATTGTTTTGCCAAGAAAAAACCATTGGGTACCAAGCATGGCCCATTATTGAACCAATCGTTAACATTGGCAACTTCCCGTTGGGTTTTCGCTGAATTTCAATTATTTTTAATAATTTGGCAAAATGTGAACTATTTTCAAAAATTTTCTGCAATAAATTAAATGATTTTCAATATCTACTATTTTACTAAAATTTTCTAAAAGAATTCAATTATTTAAAATAAATTTAATAATTAGGTTTATAAATAATAAAAATTTCACAGGAATTTAATTATTTACACATTTTTTATAAACTTCTTCATACAATAATTCAATTCTTTTTATGAATAATAACATTTTTACAGCGATTCAATTATTTTCACAAATAATGAAACTCATCGCAGAATTTCAATTATTTTTTAAAACAATTTTAATAGAATTTCTCAAAAAATGTAATTCTTAAAAATTTTATTAAAATTCGTCAAAAGAATTAAGTTACTTAAAAATTTATATAGATAACATTCTTAATGAGAATTCAATTTTAATAAACATTTAATTATTCAATAAATTATTTATTTTTGTATTCAAATAATTGAATTCCTGTAGAATTTTCTAATAAAAATTTATTTTAAAATGAATTTCAGTTAAAATTTTAGATAATAATTGAATATTAAAAGTAATATAGCGTGAATTTTTGGAAATAATTGAATTTTAAAATTAATTTTTTTGAAAAAGTTTAATTGAATTTTTTTTATATTATTTGAAGTTTTTATTTTCTAAGGTATATTTATAATTGAAGAATTTACGAATAATTGAAATTCATGAAATTGAATATTGTAAACAAATGGATTTGAAAATTGTCGAAGAACTTTTTCGAAAATTAATTGCTTTAAAGAAGAGTTTTAGTTAAAAATTCTTAAAAATAATAATTGAATTGAAATGATGAGAATAATTTTGAAGAAGTACAATATATTCTTAGGATGTAAAATAATAATTTTATCAAATTGCTATCTTTAATTATTATAAAATTTAATTTATAAATTTAAGTAAAATGTACTTTTATTTGACTCGGACTGGTTAAATTTTTGTCAAAAATTGGTCCGTAAATGGTCCGTAATTTTTCATTTTTGGTCCGTAATGTCCGAATTTTTAAATACTTTCACTGGTTCGAGCCCTATAATTTTGAATTAGTGACTGACTGTTTGCTTTTAAATTATTAAATTTGACTAATAAATAGTAATTTCTAACAATTTTTTTTCTACTATTTATTATCCTATTAATTAATTTACTAATTTAAAAGAAAAAGCTCAGTCACTAATTGAAATTAGTAAACAATTTTACTAATTCAAATTTAGTTAGAAGGGGATTTGAATTTTTTAAAAGAAAATTTCATGGAAAAATCCCCATGATTCCTGTAATATTAATAATTTCCACTTTGTAAAAATAGAGAAAAATAATTACTATTTTCACTTTCAGATTTCCAGCATCAGTGACACGTATAAAATCCGGACAAAGTGCTCTATAAAGTTGATGAATCCGGTGTTTGGATTTGATATCGAACTTAATCGAATGACCTAAATCAAAATTAATCTTCCCTTCAAAAAGGTAATGGTGAGTTTTTCATTTTTCTTTTCTTCTCTAGAATAATATTTGTAGGTACATACAATTTTTACAAACCAATCTCCTCTTGGGAAATCTTTTATTTGAAAATTTCCTAAAGTAAACCCCACTTTAATTATATCTTCTTTTAAATACATTGATATTTTACTGAAAAAATTTTTTTGCTCTTAAATTTATAATTTACATAATTACTCTTAAATTGGATTTAAAATGCAAAAATGAAAAAAAAAATGTTTACTGAAAATCAGAGGAATATAATCCTTGACATATTACACATGATTGCTTCTTTCGGAAGCAAAGGTATTAGTATATTGTTGTTTCACATCGCAGAAGCAAAAATGAAATTTGATAGTCTTGTCGATTTATTTATTTCGAGATAGAAGGAGTAGTATTGTTAGTTGAGGCATAAATGACTGACAAGAATATGAGGGAAACTATTCTTAATATAGTCCGAATAGAATTATTTTTGCACAATTTTTTTTATCTGATTTCTTTTTGTTTACCTAGAATATGAAATACAATACAGAATCCAAAAAAAAATTCTTGTTTTCGAATCAAATAAATTGATGACCTATAAAAATAGTTACAAATTAATAAATAACATTAAAATTACATGTATTGAAATACTGTTCCTAAATATTTTTTTTTACTCAATTATTTTGTTACTCAATATTTTTTTTAACGAAATTTTTTTACTGAATATTTTCTATTCAATAATTTCGTTACTGAATATTTTTTTAATGAATATTTTTTTACCGAAATTTTTTTACTGAATATTTTTTTTACTGAATTATTTTGTTACTGAATATTTTTTACTGAATATTTTCTATTCAATAATTTCGTTACTGAATATTTTTTTTTACTGAATTATTTTGTTACTGAATATTTTTTCACAGAATATTTGTTTTACTGAATATTTTTTACTAAATATATTTTTTCCTGAATATTTTTTACTCAATAATTTTATTACTGAATAATTTTATTACTGAATATTTTGTTTATCGAATATTTTTTACTGAATAATTTTATTATTGAATATTTTTTGTTTACCGAATATTTTTTCACTGAATATTTTTGTTTTTTAATATACAAATTGTCAAATATGAGAATTTTAAGATGAAAATAAATTTTTCATCAAATATTATAATTAGTGCAAAAAAAAAATGTAATATCCAATTTATACAATCATTCTAAAGAAATGCAATTAGCACAAAGTTTGATATTATAGTATGAGAAAAAATGGTAAATAAAATGTGAAATTTTTATTCAGGCAAAAAATAACTCTTCTTTGAATATATAATGATAGAAAAGAGTTTTGCTTTTTGACTGTGATATAGAGTGAAAAAATTTGCAATCCAATTCTCACGGTCAGTAATGTGATGAATATGCAAAATCGAAAACAATTATTGACAGTGTTTACACTGTCATAACACATAACACAGAGGGGACAATAGCGACCTATTGAAGGATAAAAGACAAAAAATTTATATTCCACACATTACTAAACTGAATAATTGAAATTGCTCGCAGTTATATACACTATGATAATCCAATTTGAATTCAAAGCAAAAAAAAAAAAAAAAAAAAATAGAATTAAAATTACCTTGTGTATTTTTAGTTTAAAAAACTGTTATAGTTATTGTTTACACAAAAGATTATTTCTGGTTATTTATTTATTATTTTATTATTACTTTTATTATTATCTATTATTATTATTATTATTTTTTTTTTATTATTATTATTATTTTTATAACTTTTATTAAATACAAATTAAAAACTTTGAAAAAATGGGGGACCAACTTTTATTACTTTTATTACTTTTGTTATTTTTACTATTTTTTTTAATTATGACTTAGAAATTATTATACAATTATTTTTAATATCTACTATTTAAATAGCATTTTCCAAAAGAATTCAATTATTTAAACAAAATTTTAATAAAAATTTTACACAAATTCAATTACTTACCAATTTTTTATAAATTTCTTCAAACCAATTTAATTATTTTTAATTTTTTAATGAAATTTCTCCAAAAAATTAAAATATATTCAGAGAATTGAAAAAAATTGTTCTGAGAAATTCAATTATTTCGAAAAATTTAAATAAAATTCTTTTAAAAATTCTATTATTTAAATAAATTTTAACAAAATTTCTTTACAAGATTTAGTTAATAAAATTTTCAATACAATATTCTTCTTAAAAATTCAATTATTTTCACAAATAAGAAATTTTTTATACGAATTTAATTATTTACAAAAATATGAATAAAATTCTACGCAAAAAATCAATTCTTTTTAAAAATAAACATTTCCACAGGAATTTAATTATTTAAAAAAAAAATTAAATAAAATTCTTTGTTAGATTTCAATTATTTTCAATTTTTTAATCAAATTTCTCGATGGAATTTAATTTTTTTTAAAATAGTTTTAAAAAATTCGGAGAAATTCAATTATTGTTTAAAAAAATTTGAATAAAATTCTTCACAAGAAATTATAATTATTTTCATAAATAATAATATTTTTCTCTGGAATTCAATTATTTTCACAAATAAAAAATTCTTCACAGGAATTCATTTCTGTAAAAATTTTTTTAATAAAAATCGTTGCAAGAATTTAATTATTTTCATAAAAATAACAAAAGCTTATCGCAGAATTTCAATTATTTTTTTTATACATTTTTAAATAAAATGATAGAAAATTGCATTTATTCTTAAAATTCTTTTATTAAATTCGCCGAAAGAATTAAATTATATTTTTAAAAATTTTGATAAAATTCTTTGCAAAAATTCAATTTTAAGAAATATTCAATTATTTTAATAAATTATTTATTTTTGTATTTAAATAATTGAATTCTCGAAAAATTTTCTAATAAAAATTGAATTTTTGTGGCAACCCTGATTATTATAATATTATTAATATGGGACTAAGACTAAAAATATAGATAAAAGAAAAGAATTTCAACCTCGCAATAATTTCAAAAGAGTATTGTTAGGAGAAAGGTATAAGAACTCTTAAAAAAAAGAGGATGATTATAACATTAATTGTTGAACATAAAAATGTAATAATATATGATATGTATTACACGCAACCCCTCGTGATCGTTATATCATGGCGCAAGTGATGTAAAAAATATATACGATCTTCTCATTTTCGTTTAATTTTTTTTTTCTCTTTTTTTTTGTTTGTTAACTGTTCTGTGCTCCCGAGTTTTATTAACACATTTGCCAGTTTTCACTTTTGATGTGTGAATTAAAGTAAAAAAAGCGTCTAATTTTTATGATCTTTAGCAGTATAAGTTAACTATATGCTTTTAATGAAACTTTTTATCGTCTGATGTACACAGGAATTTGTGACTTTTTTTTAGTATTGCAACTTTATTTTTTTTTCTTTTTTGATCTACAAATTTGTAGTTGTAAAATAGTATAATAGTAAAATTTAATTTTGTTTTTCCATGACTTTTCCCTGATTTCCAAAAAGAATTTATTTACGAATTTCTTTAATTCACAAATTATTCGAAAACATCAATAACTTTTTTTTAAATAAATTTTTAATTATTATTATTTTTCTCTAGGAACTAAGATTTTCAAAAATTTTAAATTCAAACTTTTTTCAAATTAACCAACTTATAAAAAATTATTCTAAAACATGAAGAAATCGATTACTCCTCGTCTTCGACTCGGAGTCATCGATTTCTTCATGTTTTAGAATAATTAAAAATAACCCAGTGATAAAATTATTATTTTACATAAAAATATTGTCACTCTAACTTCTTAGAAATTATTTTCATCATTTAAATTCAATTATTATTATTTTCTAGAATTTTTAACTAAAATTCTTCTTTAAATCAATTATTTTTAATAATTTTTGAAAAAGTTCTTTAATTTTCAAATCCATTTGTTCACAATTCAATTTTACCGAAATTTCGATTATTCATAAATTCTTCATTCAAATATTAGAAAATAAAAACTTCTAATAATTTAATAAAAAATTCAAATAAAAGTTTTCGAAAAAATTAGTTTCACAGAATTTTTAATTTAAAAGTATGAAAAATTTAGATTTTCAAAGATTTTAATTTGAAACCTTTTTAAAATTCAATTATTTCTAAAAATTCACGCTATAATGGATTTAATATTCAATTGTTATCTAAAATTTTAACTGTAATTCATTTTGAAATAAATTTTTATTAGAAAATTATACGAGAATTAAATTATTTACATACAAAAATAAATAATTTATTCAATAATAATTGAATGATTCTTAAAATTGAATTTTTACGAAGAATTTTATTAAAAACTTTTGAAGATAAGTAATTTCTTTTAAGGAATTTATAGTTAAAATTTTACTGAAATTTATTATATTAAAGAATTTTATAACAATTCTTGAAAATAATTGAAAATTGATTGAATAATTTTATTAAAATTTTTAAAAATAATTGAATTCCTTAGAAGAATTTAAATAATAATTTATGAAAATAATTGAATTCGTGCGAAGAATCTTATTAAATTTTGTTTAAATAATTGAAATTTCGACAAAAATTTTATTGAAATTTTTAAAAATAATTGACTTCTTGAGAAGAATTTCGCTACCTATCTATTTATAAAAATTACTTAATTCTTAACAATAATTTTTGAAAAATTTTGATAACAATTTCATTTCTGCAAAGTATTTATTATTATTTTTCAAAAGAATGGAATTCTTATGATGAATTTTGATATTTATCAAAATAATTGAATTTTTGAAAAGAACTTTATTAAAATTCCTTAAAATAATTGATTTTATGGGAAAATAATTGAATTTTTGAGTGAAAAATTTTGCTATTTATAAAGATAATTGAATTCTTCTTAAAATTATATTCTCATAAAGTATTTTATATAAATGTTTTTTAAATAATTGATTTCTTTTGGAGAATTTTATTAAAATAGTAAATATTGAAAATCATGGAATTGAGGAAAATTTTTGAAAATAATTGAATTTTATGGAAGAATTTTGTTGTTAACCAAGATAATTGAATTCTTTTTCTTTCTTATAAAAATAAACATTTCCACAGGAATTTAATTATTTAAAAAAAAATAAAATAAAATTCTTTGTTAGATTTCAATTATTTTCAATTATTTTTCATAAAATTCTTCACAAGAAATTATAATTGAATTCGTGCGAAGAATTTTATTAAATTTTGTTTAAATTAAATAATTTAAAATTTGTCAAGAATTTTATTAAAATTTTTGACAATAATTTAATTTTTACAATAATTTAATTCTTGAGAAGAATTTCGCTATCTATATTTATAAAAATAATTGAATTCTTGACGAGAATTTTGAAAAAATTTTGAAAATAATTTAAATGCTGCAAAGTATTTTATTACTTTTCAAAAGAATTGAATATTTGTGTGATGAATATTTATATTTATCAAAATAATTAAATTTTGGAAAAGAATTTTCTTAAAATTCCTTAAAATAATTTGATTTTATGGGAAGAATTTTGTTCTTTACCATGTCAATTGAATTCTTTTGCTGAATTAATTAAAAAAAAATTTTTAAATAATTGATTTTCTGACACGAATTAAAAGTTATTTATGAAAATAATTGAATTATTGCAACGAATTTTATTTTTTTATTAAATAATTGAATGTTTCTTAAAAATGAATTCTTTCGTCAAGTTTGAATAAAATTTTTGAGAATAATTGCATTTTTCGAAGAATTTATTTAAAATTGTATTAAAAATATTTAAAATTCTACAATGAAAATAATATTGAATTCCTGAATAATATTTTATTATTTATTAAAATAATTTAATGTTTTCATAGAATTGTATAAACATTTTTTTCAATAAGGGAGCGTTTACAAATGATGTCACGCAATTTTCGGAAATTTTCGACCCCCCCCCCTCCCCCCTGTCACGCAATTTTTGCAATTTCACATGAGAAAAATACATACCCCCCTACCCCCAAAAGTGTGACATCATTTTTGAACGCTCCCTAATTACATTTTTTGATAAATTTTATGAAAATAGTAAATATTATAGAAATCATATTAAATTGCGAAAAACTATTGAAAATAATTTAAATTTTGCAAAGAATATTATTTAAATTCTTAAGAATAATTGAACTTTCGGCGAAAAATTTTGCTATTTATAAAAATAATTGAATTCTTGTGGAATATTAGTTAATATTTGTTAAAATAATTTAATTTCTTTGAAGAATTTTGTTACTTTTGAAAATAATTTAATTCTTGTGATAAATATTGTTATTTATGAAAATAATTGAATTTTGCAAAGATTTTTTTTTTTAATTTCCAAGAATAATTGAATTTTTGTGAAAAATATTGTTAATATTTATCAAGATAATTGCGTTAAAACTTTCGAAATAATTAATTTAAATAATATTAAAAAATCCATTCTGATCAGAAATAAAAAATTTTTCCAGTACTTTTAATAATAATTTTTAATATTTAGTTGAATCAAATAATTTTTATTTAAATCAAATAAATTGTAATTTAACCACAATAATTTTGTTTATTTGAAATAAATACCATTTAGTTAATTAATTTATTTATTTACGTGCATTACTCACAGGCATTTAATTGATTTAAATAAAAATTATTTAATTCAAGTAAATATTTATTTAGTAAAGACAAGTAAACGATTTTTTGATTGAAATAAATTTTTTTCATTGCAAAAATCAACAGAAATATGCAAAAAAATTAAAGACAATTTTCTACTGCAAAAGTATAGTAAACGTTACATAGCTTTAAAATTTTTTTTTCTGTTGCTATGGTAACAGTTGTCACGGTATAATTTCTCATCTCTCTTCTCATTTTTTTTCCTAAAGAGACAAAAAAAAATTTGAGCTCTTTCTCTATATAAAAACCGGAAAATATCTCGATTTCTTTCGGCACTTTATTTAAAAAGTATTTTTCAAAAATGTATTTTTGTTTCTTTTTCTCCATTCGTGTGTTATTCCTTTTCTTCGATTATTTACCATTGTATTTATGTGACATTAATGAGAAGAGGATCCCAAGTGTTATGAATGGTAGGAGGTCTTGAGAAATAAAAGAATCGAGAAAAAGTGAATGTTATAACGTTGAGAGGCGCCATATATAAGAACGGAATAATATAATGTAAAAAAAAAAAAAAAAAAAAAAAAATTGAAAGTAATTCCATGAAATTGTATACACAGGATTCCCCATGGGGTTTTCAGACTTTTACACACATATAACGAAATATAGTGCGTATGTGTTCTATTTGTATGGTCAAGTTTTTCTTATATGCTTTTCATATATATAATATGGAGAAGAAATTTTCAAACATCCTTGAGCGTCAAAGGATCTCGTCAAGGACATTATAGAACATATATAGGATTCTGTACTCTCAGACACGAATATATGGGAAGGAGTTGAGGAGAAAAGTCGATCTAGAGACTTTAAACTTGATGGATTATTCTACTCGTGTCTTTGACAGTCCCGTAACGACATTCCACGCATCAGTAAAGTCGTTGAGGTAAATGTTGTGTCTTTACCTCCTTAGTGTCTCGTCTTTATATACATAATTCGCTTTTCTTGATGCTTTTCAAACGCATTTTCGTTTCTAAATTTCCATGAAAATAATGTTCTCTCTCTTCTTTGAGAGGGTGTGAAATAATGGGTAAAAATTTATTTTGGCAAACAATTCGGTTTTTCATTATCGTTGAATTTCTATTTCTTTGGATGTTTTCACAGTTAACTATATAATTGTAAGAGGTACAAGGAGAGAGATTTAAATTTTGTAAAAATATTTTACAAATTGGCTCAGAAAAAATGCACCAAAGCAACTTCGATATAAAAAATAATGAAATTTAAAACAAATATGAAATTTAGTATAAATTTAAATGGAAATTTAATTAATATTCTTCAGTGTTGCCACAGGTCAGAAAATTCAAAGACCTCAAGGAAAAGTCAGGGATTTTTATTAAAATGACTGGAAAAAATTTAATTTTTAGAATTAATAAGAAAATTCTGAATTTTTGTGTCTCTTCTATTTTGTTTTAAGAAATTAACACGAATTCTGGTACAAAACCTTCAAATTTTTCCATTTCTGACAATAATTTCTTTTTAAATAACTCAATTCTTGAAGAACTATCATAAAATTAAATTTTGCAAAATTTTAGTAATTCAAAGTCTTCTGAAATTAGTTAAATTTTGTAAGAATATTTCATTAATTATTAAAAATAATGGAAGAATTTTAGTTAAAAACATAAAAAAAAATTGAACTTCAGAGAAGTTGCAAATATTTTCAGAAATTCAATTATTTTAAAAAGAAATAAAATTCTTCGCAGAAATTCAATTATGTTCCAAAATTTTTTTTAATTCTCATCAAAATTTCAATTGGTTTTATAAATTATAAAATTCTCAGAAATTCAATTATTTTCAAAAATTTTCCTTCATTCAATTGAATCATTAATGATTTTCAATATCTACTATTTTAATAAAGTTTTCCAAAAGAATTTAATTATTTTCAAAAATAATAAAAATTTCACATAAATTTAATTATTTACAAATTTTTTATAAATTTCGCAAAAATTCCATTATTTTCGTAAATAATAACATTTTTTTACAGGGATTCAATTATTTTCGTAAATTATATAATTCTTTTTTTGGAATTCAATTATTTTCGTTATAGTAATAAAATTCTTTGCGAAAAATTCAATTATGTTTAAAATTTTTTTTAAATTCAAGTCAAAATTTCAATTCTCTTTACAAATAATAAAAATTCTTGTCAAAATGTCAATTATTTATACAAATAATAAAATTCTCTAGAATTCAATTATTTTCAAAAATGTTACCTAATTTAATGATTTTTAATATCTACTATTTTAATAAAATTCTCCAAAAGAATTCAAATATTTAAAAAAAATTTCCATAATTCAATGATTTTCAATATCTACAATTTTAATAAAGTTTTCCATTTACCGAAATAATTATTTCCAAAAAAATTTAATTATTTTCAAAAATAATAAAAATTTCACAGAAATTCAATTATTTACAAATTTTTTCGCAAAAATTCCATTATTTTCATAAATAATAACATTTTTTTACAGGGATTCAATTATTTTCGTAAATTATATAATTCTTTTTTTGGAATTCAATTATTTTCGTTATAGTAATAAAATTCTTTGCAAAAAATTCAATTATGTTTAAAAATTTTTTTAAATCCAAGTCAAAATTTCAATTCTGTTTACAAATAATAAAAATTCTTGTCAAAATGTCAATTATCTATACAAATAATAAAATTCTCTAAAATTCAATTATTTTCAAAAATTTTACCTATAATTTAATGATTTTTAATATCTACTATTTTAATAAAATTCTCCAAAAGAATTCAAATATTTAAAAAAAATTTCCATAATTCAATGATTTTCAATATCTACAATTTTAATAAAGTTTTCCATTTACCGAAATAATTTTTTCCAAAAGAATTTAATTATTTTCATAAATAATACAAATTTTACATGAATTCAATTATTTACAATTTTTTTTATAAATTTCGCAAAAATTCCATTATTTTCATAAATAATAACATTTTTTTTACAGGGATTCAATTATTTTCGTAAATATAATAAAATTCTTTTTGGGAATTTCAATTATTTTCATTAATAATAAAATACTTCGCAAAAAATTCAATTATGTTTAAAAATTTTTTAAAATCCAAGTCAAAATTTCAATTATCTATACAAATAATAAAATTCTTCTTTGAAATTCAATTTTATTTTCAAAAATTTTCCTTAATTCAATGATTTTCAATATTTACTATTTTAATAAAATTCTCCAAAAGAATTCAATTATTTTAAAAAATTTTATATATAAAATTCTTTATTAGAATACAATTTTAAGAAGAATTCAAATTATTCAATAAATTATTCATTTTTGTATTTAAATAATTAAATTCTAGAATTTTCTAATAAAAATCGATTTTAAAAATGAATTTCAGTTAAAATTTTAGACAATAATTGAATATTAAAAAAGCATTATAGCGTGAATTTCTAGAAATAATTGAATTTTGAAAAGGTTTCAAATTAAAATCTTTGAAAATCTGTATTTTTCATACGTTTAACTAAAAATTCTGTAGAATTAACATTTTTTGAAAAAGTTTAATTGCATTTTTTTTTAAATTATTACAAGTTTTTATTTTTTAATGTTTATTTAATTAAAAAATTTTCGAATAATCCCACAATTTTCTGTGTTTCTAATTATTGAATGTATCTTTATATACTTATGAATGTTTTTTTAATTCCTGAATGAATTCTGATGTGGTGAGATGAAAAATGAGTTTTTAGCACAAAATAGTAGATTATATTTTTATATATACGTGAGCGGGAGAGGTGTTTATAGAGAAATCGTTCTTTTTTTATTTGATTATAGTCGAACACAATAATTTGAGGTTCTGGTGTGTCATTTCATTTAAAATGTGTTCCCTAATTCTGTCGAAATCTTTTCTGAAAATAGTATAATTTATGTATACGCAGCTATATCAAATTGATAATTATACATTGGTATGTCTAGATATGATTTTTTCTATAAAATGCCTATTAGTTTTGCATGATTGCAAATTTTTTAAATCTTTTTTTTTCAATAATTTATGAAAATATTTTTGATTCAAATTAAACTCCATTAATTATTCGTTTGTAGTTTATAAAAATAAGAAATAATAATTAGCTAAACTCGCATATTTATTATGTCAAAATAATTAAAAAATTTTTTGTGGCAACAAATATCAATTATGTTAGTTCGACTATTTTTTCTATTATTTTTCTACTCAACGTTAGTAATTTTTTTTTAAATGGTCCCTGAAGTTAGCGTCGTTGCTCAGCGTCCAAAGTTAGAGATGAAAATGTCACTAATTGTCCCTCTTTTATTCACTTAGGGAGTTAAAAAATTTCCTAGAATACTTTTTTGACCCTAAATCTTTAAAACAATTAGCTCACTGTCAGATTTAGAGTGTTGTTAATTATTAATAGAAACAAAATATTAATAGCCGAAAAATATTAATAGTCGGAAAATATTAATAGTCGGATAATATTAATATAATCAGAAAATATTAATAGTATCACTGTATCAAAAAAATTAAATAAAATCCTACTGAAAATAATAATTTAAAAATTCTCAAAAACAGTAAGTAAATTAAGTTGAAATAACATGTAATAGATTAGAAAAAAAAAGAATTTAAAGAATTATCTATAAATACATGTGATTTTGAAATTGATGATATTCATTCCACATACGAAAACTATATATGTAAATGTAATCTTATTCACATCGTAAATTTCATTATAAGAAATTAAAATATTTCAAGTATTCAGAAATTATTGTTACGTGGTTTGATTTTTAATTTTTACTTGTAGTCAAATTGTCTTACAAAATATATATTTAAATACACACAGGTGTAAATTTTTTGACAAAATATAAATTTTATACATGTTATTTCCTTTTTCTTAAATATTCTTCTTATTTCTTTTTTCTCTTGGAATGTTTTGCGCCATTCATTCATTTATATTTTTTTTGAAAAAAGAGAACGAAACGATTAATCACTTTTTTTGATCACTTCATCGTATATTCATTATTAACATTCGTCAATTAATCATTATTATTAGAGATGCAAATCAATTTCGTTTATGAAAGGTTTACATGTATTGTAGTCGTTTTTTCTACTATTTATTTCGTTTTTAATTTCGAAATTTTTCGGTTTATATAGGTACTTTATTTGTTTCCTGTGTAAACGAATGTTGTACTAAAATATTATTTGATTCAAGTAAATATTTAATGGATAGTAATCGTTTATTTGAATCAAATTAATTTTTTTGGTGTGGTAAAATTCTGTAAAATATTTTTAAATGGGTTATTATTATAATTTTCCCCACTGATAAAGTATAAAGTGGAACGAAAATTTGACTGATTTAGCTTCAAGTTTGAACCTTGGTTTGAACTGATTAAAATTGAGCAAGTATATTAGCTGATAAAATGTTTTTGAAAGCATATTTTTTTCACTTCTTTCTTTTGTGATAAAGTATATAGAAAAAAGACTCTGAAATTCAATTACTAATTGATGAGCTCATTTAATAATTCTAAGAATATTTTTCTAAATTGGCACTTTTTGTCTCCGTTTTCAATGAGCACATCACATATAATAGTTTTGAATAGTGCTTCTTTTTTGTGCCCGTTGGCCTTTTAGAAATTTCCTTGAAGCTACATCTAGATTAGGTATTTTTTGGAAGGACAGGATAGTGAAAGGTGAATGAAAAGAAGGGGTTCATATCAAAGAGTTTGTAAGATATAGGATATTTCTTTATCATCTCTCTTTTTTCCTCCTTCTACTCTCCTTCTCTGTCTCTCACTCTCTTTCTTTTTCTCTCTTACTCTCCTCTTATCTCTATTCAAACTTCTTCTGATGGTCTATCCTCGATCTCTCTTTTTCACTTCATCATTATATTCCTCGTATGTCGGCTTCCTTCTTTTTCTCATCTTTCACATGCATATAAAACCAATACACATAAATATATCTAAACTCGCAGCGTGTGAATAAAACGTATTGTCGATGACCGCGAATGCAAGGTCAGTTCTTGTCTGCAGCGGTGGATTTTGCCGCCGCCGGTAGTGATGTCACGAGAAACGTGACTAACGTCAAGACCCTTCAACGGATTTCCCGTGATGCACTCTTCACTGCTGGAGAGGAAACGGATATCGTGAATTGCACATTCGATATATTAAAGGTCAATTACTAATCATCTTTTCTAAACTTTGCAATTTTGCAGACTTTTCTTTTAAATAATGCTGTTTACTAGCAGCTATTTTACTCAGAGGTGCTAGATAGTATACTTAATGGCAAGAACTTCTGTTGCTCTTAATAGATGATTAAACTTCGGCTATTCGATATTGATGTGTCTTAACAATTTTGATATGTTTGATAGGCTCAATTTGATATCCTTAGAAAAAATTGTGCGGTCAATTTGTCTTCATTAGTCGATTAGGCATTATTTCTGATATAACTTCTTCACCTGTTATTCTGCATTGTTATTTTCGCAACTAGGAAGTACTTGGGGCTTTTTGATATTGTAAAATTACAGGTCTGTCAGCGCAAAGCCTTGAAACGACATTTATTTCGACTCTCAACATGAGACATCTGTCACTCAATATTTCATCGTCGTGTGGTAATAATATACCTCGTAAACACATCGGGGCGTTAGAAGCTCGAAGAGACTTGTAACACTCAATTCTCACAGAGAGAGAGAGAGAGCAGAGTTGGATATACACATAGTTAAACATAAAACATTCAAATCCCATGAATCATATAATCGAACCAAATTACCCCCCCGCCCATTTTCAAAACATTCGTTTCTATTACAAAAGAAATTTGTAATTTTCTAATTAAAAGAAAGTCAAAACTCTTGTACTTTAATTATTATTTATGAGAGCAGGTAAAGAATTCTTTTTTAACAAAAATGCGAGCAAAAATGTTTGTCAAAAGAATTATTATTATTCAGGCGTATGATAGGAAAACCCCAAAGTTGGAAAATATTGTGTGTAGTGGCTTTTGTCATTTTAAATACATGTATATAGGGTTGTATATGTATACCTAAAGAGGAAATTCCGACCATATTCATTTGCTTTGTTGGAATTAACTGTGCTCCAACCCCTCTTTGAGTAAGAAAAATGCCCAATTTTGCGGTGCTACTATATAGCTTTTCTCGTTTGGCAATTTTGTTTTGTAAACTTGACGAATTCGGTGATTTAGCAGCATGATACTTTTACCGGGATAATAATACGATTTTAAGCTAGGAAATTTTTCAAAATATTCGTCTTTTCATCTAAGTGTCAGTAGGAATTACAAAGTATATATATGTAGGTAGTTTTGAGCTTTATTTTGAAATTTTGTGACATTTTGTGGGATTAACAACAGGTTAAGTGCCTTTTGAAGTTGATGAATTTGCGCCGAATATTCATATTCAGTTTGAGTGTGTGTGTGTGTGTATGCGGTAAATTATTCTTTGAAACTTTTTATCATATTGTGAGTAGCAGAATAATAATTCTTGTTGGTGATGTTAGTTTTCTTTTTTTCTGCTTTCTTATCTTCATCTTTCATTTCCTTATTTTTTCCTTCTCTGTTTCCTGTTCTTTCTCTTCCTCTTTCTTCTTCTTCTTCTTTTGCTCCTTCTTTTCCTTCTTTTTTTTTCTTCTTCTCTTTCATCTTCTTCTTTATCTCCTTGTTCCTTTCTATCTTTGCAAATTTTTAGCATGATATGAGCAACAGAATATTAGTTTTTTGATGATGGTGTTATTCTTCTTTATCTTCATCTTTCGTTTCCTTATTTTCTCCTCTTTCTTTCTTCTTCTTCGTCATCCACTTCTTTTTCATATCCTTGTTTTTTTTATATCTTTGGATATTTTAAGCATGCTATAAGCAACAGAATCTTAGTTCTTGTTGATGGTGTTATTCTTCTCTTTCTTCTACTTCTTTATCTCCATTCTTATCTTCCTTAATTTCTTCATCTTCTTCTTCTTCTTCTTTTGCTTCTGCTTCTACTTTTTCTTTATCTCCTTTTCGTTCTTTTCTATCTTTGGATTTATCTAATTCTTTGGAAATACTTATCATGTGAGCAGCAGCATAATAATTCTTGTTGGATCTTCTTTTTCCTCCAGTACTTTGTGTCCATCTTTCTTTTCCTTATTTTTATCACATTCTTCTTCTACTTTTACTTGTTTTTTAACACTTACTTGCGTTCTTTTTCATCTTCCGATTCTTTAATTCTTTGTAAATTGATATCGTGTTGTAAGATCTTCTATTTCTTTTCATTTTCATCATCTGTTTTATTCCCTTGTCTTTTTCTTCTATCTTTTCCTGTTTGACTTTCTTCTTCTTTTACTTTTTCTTTTTCGACAACTTTTCTTTCTTTATCTCCATTTTCGCTTTTTTGATTTTAATCGTATTGAGCTGCAACCGCACCTGAGAACTTGTTTAGCCAAATAAAATTTAAAAATCTAGCAGTTTGGACCCAAACTTTCAGCATAGTTTCGCTAATGCCTAAAGGTTCAGGGTAGACCTATAATATTTATAAGCTTATTTTAGTCCTAACCTAAAATTTAAATTTCATTTCTGTGGTTATTTATTCTCATAACTTCCTATGGAGATATCCCCGCACTGAACATTTATTTGAAGCCTTTTATTGTATACAATAAGTAAAAATAAATAAAAACCCGAGTTATCATTAGAAAAGCAAGCAAAAATATGATATAAATCATTTCCCACACTGTTTAAAGTTCGGTTTAAAGTAAATGTTGATGCTAAATACACCTGATTTTTTTTTGACGTAAATGGTAAATTGTTGGTATAAAATTTTATTCCTATTTTTCTTGGTATACAAAAGAGGAATGCCGAAATTTGGAAAATTAAACAAATCCCAAGTGGATTTAGTTACCCTTGAAAAAGTATATAATCTCTGAATTCGTGTACGCATGTCTATCTCTATATATAGAATATAGAAAATATAACTTGAGAAAAATAAAGATTTCCTTTAGGTCTTAAACCCTTAAAACGATAACGTCAGTCGGAATTTCAAGAACTAAAGTAACGTGTGTAAATTTTCAGATAAAGCACGTGGACATAGACATACTAGAAGTAGCATACAAGCGATAGGAGTATTAGCATAGGTTATCTGCATTCTGTTAAAGTGGGGGGCCTTTTATCCTATATCAAATACCTTACGCAAATGATTAATATCGTCAATTTCTCGAAAGGGACTTTCGCCGTTATCTCGTGCATTGTGCGTGAATCCTTAGTTACTCTGTAATTTTAGAATTATATATAGAGCAATGAGTTTTTCACTGTACTTTGTAAAACAAATGTACGTATAGAATTTTACTCATAAAATCTGGTGAATATTTTATGGTATATCCCCTTTATCTAGAGGTCAAAAGAAACTTTGTTAAATATATTATCAGGGTTACCACGAATTCCAATACAAAACCTTCAATTTTTTCTACTTTTAAGAAGAATGAATTTTTTATTAAAATTTAATTATTTCAAAAGTTTTAAGGCAACTATCTTCATAAATAACAAAATTCTTTACAGAAATTCAATTATTTTTAGGAATTTTAATAAAATTCTTTGCAAAATTTAATTATATTTTCATAAATAACAATATTTATCACAAGAATTCAATTATTTTCGAAAGTAACAAAATTCTTCAAAGAAATGAAATTATTTTAAAAAATGTTAACTAATATTCCACAAGAATTCAATTATTTTTATAAATAGCAAAATTTTTCGCCGAAAATTCAATTATTTTTAAGAATTTAAATAAAATTCTTTGCAAACTTTCAATTATTTTCAATAGTTTTTCGCAATTTAATATGATTTTTAATATTTACTATTTTCATAAAATTTATCAAAAAATTTAGTTATTGAAAAAAATGTTTATACAATTCTACGAAAACATTCAATTATTTTAATAAATAATAAAATATTATTAAGGAATTCAATTATTTTCATCGCAGAATTTCAAATATTTTTAATACAATTTTAAATAAATTCTTCGAAAAATGTCATTATTCTTAAAAATTGTATTCAAACTTGACGAAAGAATTCAATTTTAATAGAAACATTCAATTATTCAATTAAAAAAATTAAAGTCGTTGCATAAAATATATTATTTTCAACATTTTTTAAGTAATTATGCAAAAGAATTCAATTATCTTGGTTAACAACAAAATTCTTCCCATAAAATTCAATTATTTTTGAAAATTTTAACGAATATCTCGTAAAAAATTCAATTCTTCGTATAGAAATTCAGTTATTTTCAAAAATTTTCCTCAATTCCATGATTTTCAATATTTACTATTTTAATAAAATTCTCCAAAAGAAATCAATTATTTAAAAAAAATTTATATAAAATACTTTATGAGAATACAATTTTAAGAAGAATTCAATTATCTTTATATAAATAGCAAAATTTTTCACTCAAAAATTCAATTATTTTCCCATAAAATCAATTATTTTAAGGAATTTTAATAAAGTTCTTTTCCAAAATTCAATTATTTTGATAAATATCAAAATTCATCATAAGAATTCCATTCTTTTGAAAAATAATAATAAATACTTTGCAGAAATGAAATTGTTATCAAAATTTTTAAAAAATTATTGTTAAGAATTAAGTAATTTTTATAAATACAGGTAGCGAAATTCTTCTCAAGAAGTCAATTATTTTTAAAAATTTCAATAAAATTTTTGTCGAAATTTCAATTATTTAAACAAAATTTAATAAAATTCTTCGCATGAAAGCAATTATTTTCAGAAATGATTATTTAAATTTTTCTTATAAATTCAATTATTTTCAAAAATTTTAATAAAATTCTTCAAAAGTTTTCTATTATTTTCAAAAATTATGATAAAATTCTTTAAAAGTTTTCCCTTATTTTCAAAAATTATGATGAAATTCTTTAATTCAATAAAAATCAGTAAAATTTTAACTAAATTCCTCAAAAGAAATTAATTATTTTTAAAACTTGTTAATAAAATTCTTCATAAAAATTCAATTTTAAGAAACATTCAATTATTCAATAAATAATTTATTTTTGTATTTAAAAAATTTAATTCTCGTAAAATTTTCCAATAAAAATTTATTTCAAAATGAATTACGGTTAAAATTTTAGATAATAATTAAATATTAGAAGCATTATAGCGTGAATAAACAAATAAATAAAATTAAATTAAAAATTCTGTGAAACTAATTTTTTCGAAAAATTTTATTTGGATTTTTTTAAAAATTATTATAGAAGTTTTTTTTTCTAATATCTATTTAAACGAAGAATTTCTGAATAATCGAAATTTAGGTAAAATTCAATTGCGAACAAATTGGATTTGAAAATTAAAGAACTTTTTCAAAAATTATTAAAAATAATTGATTTAAAGAAGAATTTTAGTTTAAAATTCTAGAGAATAGTAATAATTGAATTTAAATGATGAAAATAATTTCTAAGAAGTTAGAGTGACAATATTTTTATGTAAAATAATAATTTTATCACTGGGTTATTTTTAATTATTATAAAACATGAAGAAATCAATGACTCGGAGTCGAAAAAAGTTTGAATTTGAAATTTTTGAAAATCTTAATTCCTATATAGAAAAAAAATAATAATTAAGAATTTATTTGAAAAAGATTCGTAACTAAGGGGCTGTCCATAAATTGGAACATTTTTTTGAGTATCTAATAATATTTAGAAAGAATCGGAATATTCTTTAGTGTCAGGGAAAAAGTCAAAATTCAGTCTGGAAATCAGTGGTAAAGTGAGAGAAAAACAAAGCTTAGTTTTTTGTGGCAACCCTGATATTATTAATCTAACAGTAATAATTTGTACAGCATTGAATTTTTGAATTTCCCTCTAATTTTTGCGTGTACACTTTTTATATGAGATTTTGAGTGATAAATCTTTCTTAAGTCAGACTCTAACCGGGCACGTGTTCTTTTCTCGTAAAGTAAAAGAAAATGTATTAAAGGAATGAAGTATAGGGGGACTTAATAGACTCGAACTGTCAAGCCAGGATCAAAAATGTCACTTCCACCTAAGAACTCCATTCATATAATATAATGTTAAAGAATCACTATAAGGATTAGGTACAGCAAGAAGCACAAATCGAGAGAAAGATCGAGACACAGAGAGAGAGGGAGCTATAGATAAAAAAAGGGTAAAATTTATGAGTTCATGTTTATTCTAAAATTTGTTACACTTTCAAGATTTTAGATCTATTTTTCCAAAAAAAAAAAGATACTCTCATTTTGCGACATTGTTGCCCACTTTTGTTATATAAGTTGTGTCAACTTCAAAGGCAAGGGAAATAAAGGGAAAGAGGTACACAGTGAAAGGCGATGAGATAAAAGGGAGTATAAAGTGGTGGAGAGCTAAGGAGGAAAAGAGTGAGTGAGTGGGACAAAGAATACAAAGAATATTGTTTAAAATCTATGTCCTATAATTTACAAGATATTGCGTCCTAAATCTGTTCCGTAACTTTTAAGTATTTGTCTAATTTGGACTTTTATTTTCAACTCTAATATTCCTTTCCCTTCGTGTAGGAGAGACAAAGAAACAAACTATCGTAAAAATAAAAGGCGGAGAGTCATTTTTGCAGAATTTATTCCTTGTAAATCGTCTCTTAATTGGAAATTTCATAAAACCGTAGTTAGAAAAATGAATTTTTCAATAGAACTCTTCAAGTAACCACTGTACAGGTAAAAATTTATTCTTAACCCCTTATAGAAACACGGAGAATCACCATTTTGCTTTTAAAATTGTAATCTAGCTGTTATAATAGAACTGTAGAATTTTTCAAGTACACGGCACTTTTGAGGAATTGAAATTATTGTGTTGAGATGATGATATTGAAACGAGAGATGTGAAAAATGGTATTCATATAGCTGTATATGTATAATATACAATATTTGAGCTCATTTGCGAGGTTCCGAGATTTCGGTGTAGGGACTTACAAAATTCCCGCGCAGGTAGAAATCATATGAGAATCATCGAATCATCGAATCCATTGAAAAGTATTTTTTTTATCCCAAGATCTTGTTTCCTATGTAAATTCTTTTCAGATATAAAAATGTAGGAAAGAGGGCTGGATTTATATATATATATATATATGTGTATGGGTTTCACGGGAAGAATAAAAAGGTTTAGGCGGAAGATTTCATTTTTGAAATTGCTATTCGAATTCCTGAATTTCAATATTATTTCAATTTTTGTAATTATTGGAATATTTTTTTTTCTTCATATTATAATTGGGTTTCTAAAATCTCAATTAGTGAACGAGCGTGTTCGTATTTTTAATGAAAACAATCGGACAGGAAGATTGTTTTCGTTAAAAAGACTCAGAGAGTCTTTGAAGGTTTTAGAAAATAGAACCTGAAGAGGTGATTTGATTATTAAAATGTGTTGTTCTTCGAAGAAAGGTATAGCTAAAAAGCAAATCATCTTAAGGTTATATTTGGGTTATTTTGACCTTAATTAAAAGTTTCTGGGCTAATTGTGTGAAACTAAAATCAGTGTTTACTGATTATTGTATTTTGGTTCCAAAAATTACAAAAATAACGTACAAATTTTTGCTTCTTATAGTATCTTTCTTCGGAGCATATCACAAATTATTTTTAATATGTTGGTGATCACTGTTTTATTAGTTCCTTAATTATTGAATTAGCTTCTGAATTATTAATAATAAATAAGACAAAAATAATAAGGTTAGCTTCTCAAATTTTTGAGTAGCTTCTTAATTATTAAATTAGCTTCGAAATTATTGCATTCGCTTCTTAATTATTGGATTAACTTCTTCATTTTTAGATTAACAGGTTAATTATTAGATTAAATTATTGAATTAACTTCTTAAATTTTGCTTTAGCTTCTAATTTACTAGATTAGCTTTTTAAATTTTGGATTAGCTTCTAAGTTGTTAGATTAGCTTTTAAACTGTTAGATTAGATTCTTAATAATTGGATGAGCTTCTTAATTTTTAGATTAAAAGATTAATTATTAAATTATATTTTTGTATTAGCTTCTTAATTATTAAAATAGTTTCTTAAATTTTAGATTAGCTTCTAAATTATTAGATTAGCTTCTAAACTATTGGATTCGATTCTTAATGATTGGATGAAATTCTTAATTTTTAGATTAACATCTTAATTATTAAATTACATTTTTGGATTAGCTTCTTAATTATTGGAATAGTTTCTAAAATTTTCGATTATCTTCTAAATTATTAGATTGGCTTCTTAATTATTGAACTAAACTCTTAATTTTTAGATTAACATCTTAATTATTAAATTACATTTTTGGATTTGCTTCTTAATTATTAGATTAGTTTCTTCAATTTTTGATTAGCTTCTTAATGATTGGATTAGCTTCTTGAATTTTGTATTAGCTTCTTACTTATTGGATTAGTTTCTAAAATTTTGGATTAGCTTCTAAATTATTAGATTGGCATCTTAATTATTGAACTAACTTCTTAATTTGTAGATTAACATCTTAATTATTAAATTACATTTTTTGATTAGCTTCTTAATTATTGGAATAGTTTCTTAAATTTTAGATTAGCTTTTAAATTATTTGATAAGCTTCTTAAATTTTGGATTAGCTTCTACATTATTAGATTAGTTTTTAAACTAATTGGATTCGATTCTTAATCACTGGATAAGATTCTTCATTTTTGGATTAACATCTTAATTATTAAATTACATTATTGGATTAACTTCTTAATTACTTGATTAGCTTCTTAAATTTTGTATTATCTTCTAAATTATTAAATTAACTTCTAAACTATTGGATTTGATTCTTCTTCATTGGATCAGCTTCTTAATTTTTGGTTTAGTAGTTTAATTATTGGATTAGCTTCTACATTATTGGATCAGTTTCTTACTTTTTGGATAAGTAGCTTAATCATGCGTTTGCTTCTTTAACTTTTCTAAATTCTGACAATTTTAAATTTTTATATTGCAATCGTTTAATCACTAATTCTTCAGATTCTTCTTCCGCTTTTCCATCGTTGATAAAAATTTTAATCCAAAAGTTTAATTTGTGCTTGAACCCCATGAACCTCTATGGTTTTCATATGTTTCAATTTGTGCATTGAAATTGTTTTAATTATAGATTTTAAATTTGATGTTAGTATTAATTATCAGAAGTTCTTCAGGTAATTAATAAAATTCGCTCTACAATTGTTTGCTCTTTTAAATTCTCATCACTAATCCTAAATCTGTTGTTGTAAAATCATCCGTTTGATAGTCCCACTTAAAAAAAATAAACCATCATTAGTACAAGAGCCATCCGTTTGCTGTATTTGCTACAAATAAACATTTTTTTTTTCTTTTTCACTGTTAGAGATGAAATTTATAATAGAGTTTGAGGTTTTTTTTAAATGACCTTCGGGAAAAGAGAATCAGTCAATTTTATTTTTTGTTTTCTCTTTTTTGAAACAATAGAAAGAATTCGGAGACATTTCCGGGAATGATCATCCGAAACAAGTTAACTGGAATTTGAGGATTGTGCTAGTTAAAGGCTGTGGGGATTGGTGTACAAGGGGGTCTATAAATTTTGCTACAACCCACTCGGTCCCGGAAACGCCCGAAGGGCCCGACAAAGGAACTTAACGATGAATAACACTGCCATGCGATGCTCGTGGACGCGAAATAAGAAAACGAGAATGAGAAACCTGAAATTCGAATAAGACTTCCATCTGCTAGTATAGTGTGCTTTTGTCCATTTATTTCACATGTGCATTCTCTTTAATTCCACTGTATATTTTTATATGCAACTTCCTGAATTACTATTTTGTATTCTTTATATTCTATCATTGGTGCTTTTTAAATTATTTATTTGTTTGTTTATTAATTCTTTTTTTCACTGTTTTTCTAAGAATGTCAAATTAAGACAAAAAAAGTATCAAAATTGTTGATACTTTTTTGTCTCAATTTGATATCCTTAGAGAAACTGAGGCAGGCTTCGGACTCATCTACTGAAACCTAGTATTAACTACTTTTTTTTTATTATTTATTTTTATTTATTTATTTATATTGGTGAATTATTCCCCACATATCAATGGGCATATTTTTCAATTATTCATCTCCGTATCGTGATAGCGAATCGTTTATTTGTGCGCGCCTTGATCCCTTTTGTCTATTAAGCCATAAATATTGTCTTTGATCACCGACTCGAGGACATTTTTGTTAGTCATCGATTTTTAAAGAGACGAGAAAGAGGTCCCTATGGGTGGAGAGGAAGGAAAAAAAATGGGCTCAGCACCAAGAAAGTATATCGTCGCTCGCTTGCTCGCTCGCACTAAACATTCTCTGCTCTGAAGAGCCGGAAAAGAGAAGGAAGCCGAAATGTAGAATTTGTACGAAACAGACAAAAAGGAGGAAAGTAGCTTTGGGGGTCTTTTTAAGAAATTCTGATGTTTGAGAAATGTCCCCTGAATTCTCTTTTTTTTCTCCTACTCTATATTTTCTTAAACATATATACGTTTCCATAAATACAGCTCCGATTACGAAAATAAAATGTTCACGCTCAAACGGCATGTTTGAAGTTTGCTTCAAAAAAAAAAATTTGGATACGCCATTTTTGAGCTTATCCAATGTAAAAAATTTTCCATTCAACCTGTTCGAGTATTTCTCTATAAATATTTGAAAACTATTTTCAACAATGTATTTTATAAACCATTTTCATCGTTTCCTTGAAATTAACCTTTCTTCAGGTATATTTGCATTATTACAATGTATCAAATGTATGCGTCTATTGAGAAAATTTTAATCTAATTTATTTTTCCTCTCTTGGAAAAATAATAAATATTAATTTATATATTTGACAAACAATTTTTTTTTTTGAAATAATTGAATTTTCCATTCAATAATTCTCGAGGTCAATATAAAGTACAATTGTGAATGAATATATCTTCATTTATTTCCTAGTGTAGTATTTCGTCCACATGTTTTTTTTCAATTTAAAAGAAGAAAAAAAATGTGGTTATCATATTTTGTTTGTACAAATGTCAAATGTTTAAAAAGCTGTTAAAGACATTGCATAAAAAGTGTTTATCTAAGGTTTTTCTTTAAGAAAAATGAAAAAAAAAATGTTTAAAACTTTTTTTTATCAGTTATATTGACTATTCTTTGAATTCACTTTGCCTCTGTAATTTTGTAAAAGAGTTATCTTATTCTTTTGAATGTGGAAATAATTTTTCCGTTTGTGATCATCTTTTTTTCGTTTTTTGTTTTTTTTGTTTTCTTATGCGGAATTTTTATTTCTTTGATTGTTAAAAATTGAAATATTTCCGCGATATGCCTGTTTGGATTGCATTTTTATGCAGATCTAACGAAAGGTATTTTGTTCTGAATTTATGCGAATAAGAAAAATAGTTGAGATAACATTGTTTTCAAATAGGCATATCAGATTATTTATTTAGAGGCGAAAAAAATTTTCATATTTGTTTTTCAAAAGAAATGCAGTAATTATAATAGGTCAATTAGGAAATGATTTAATATTCGAGAGAGGGAAAATGTTTTGTGAAATAAATATAATTTAACAACGAATAAACAAACATTATATCAAAAGGTGTTAATAAATATAAAAAAATATCAAAAAATATTTAAAAATATTAAAAAATATTTTAAAATATAAAAAAATATCAAGAAATAGCAAAAAATATCAAAAAATATTTTTAAAATATAAAAAAAGTGTGGAAACATTTTGCCTTCAGAATTTTTTTTTATATTTAAATGTCCGTGTTTTAAATTTAAAATTCTCAATGCTTTTAAACATTAAAGGTCCAATTTTTTTTTTGTTGGTTTAAATAAATTTTTGAATGAAAAAAAAACCGTCTTCTCTGATACTTTGTAGGATTTTCGAGGAGGGGAAGGAAAAAAAAATTTATAACAGGTAGTAAACACACTAAATTTTCAGCTCCTCGACCAATTATTACGTTTAGTTCGTTGTCGAATGCTATTCTTGTAACATCCATTCTAAAAATAGAAAATTTCAAAAACTTGACAATGAAGAACTACCTGTGTAAAATTTATGGGAATGTTAACATGAAAGGTACAAGATCTGATTGCAATGGTTTAGATTTAAATTACTCGCTTTTTCCTCCATCGAGAAAAAAAAGTGGATATTAAAAGGTCTTTTTATATATTTTCTGAGAAACCATTTCCTTTTGGATTGAATTTTAGAAAAGAAATTTTTAATTAATATATTAATTCAATGTATTATTTTATTAATTTTTACTTAAATTCTACGAGAATTTTTGTAGAGTTTCACTAAAGTAATTTAATAAAATTTCTAAAAGAATATTGGTAAATGTTAATTGGAAATTTGATATAGAAAACACAATAATTATTCTTCTATAGACATTAGTTAATTATATATTGTTAAATAAAATTTTACTTATTTTGAATTTCGCGCCAATATAGTTCATTAATTTGCCGCCTAGACGGCATTAAAATTCTCTCACAAGTGGTAGTTAAATTCTATAGAATTTTTTTGAATTAAATAACTTCTTTTTTTAGTGTAAATGCTAGTGTTATTTCACATAACATGTCTTTTTTCTATCTGAATACAAAAATTAATTATGAATATCTATTTATTAATAATAATCGTTGTATTCCGGTAATCTGTTTGCAGTTTCAAGTTAGTTGCTGTTTGCTTTTTTGTTTCCTAACTTTTGAAATAAATTTTCTTCTTGAATGTTTTTAACATTAAAATTAATGTACTGAAAATTATTAAATTTTTGCAAAGTATATTTATCAAAAAATTTGAAAGTAATAATGAATTGATTTCAAGAATTTTATCAACATTTTTTTTCAATAATTGAATTCTTTCGAGAAAATGTATAATTAAAATTAAATTTTGAATCTGTATTCATTCAAAAATTGATGTTTATTCTTGAATATATAAAATTTTTTAATTTACAAAATAATAATAAATTGAATACCGCGTTCCGTGCGTATCATTTGCTAACAAAAAATTAACTCACAATAATTAAATTACAAAATGTGTTATCATTTTCCTTGAAATTATATGAATAATATTTTTTCGTTTACACAATTTACCAATTATTGCGCTCACATTTTTTCTTCTATGGTATTTATTCTTTTACAATTTTCCGCACGTGTTTACAATAAACACGAGCAATAAAAAAGAAAAAAAGAACCTATACCTTTCCAAGGTATACACGTTTATTTAAAAAAAAAAATCTTTTTACAATCTTTTACACAAAATGTACTCGCGCAGTAAAATTCTACTCTATATTTATTGGTTGTCAACGCTTTGTCATTTGATTGTCAATACAAAACGACATATAATGAAGAGATATTTATCAAACGCTACCAGAAAAAGAAAAAAAAAAGTTTAGTAGAAAAAAATGGGTATTCTTTTTAACACACTTGCATTTAAATTGTGTACATGCTCACTTAATTTGCTTAAGTGTTATTATTAACGGATGACCTCGGGTTATCATAGGATCAACCAGAATATAACTGAATAGATTATAAACATAGGAAATCATTACGGAAATGCTGCAACAGTGACCTTCGCAACCGGAAATATGAGATATTTCTTGGGTCGACACTGCAACTGTTGCTACTATACTACTATATGCGTTAATAAGGTCATAAATTTTTGCAGTAGAATTATTTTAATAATGTGTACACTGCGGTTAATAATAATATAAGATTATTAAATTGATTTAAGAGTATAAGAGTGAGTAGGAAAGAAAGTGAAATAATTACGCAATAAAAAATTATTAAGGGTGCATGATTAATTTGTAACCGAAATGGAAACTTCACGGTAATTAGGATTATAAAAACTGCGAGAATATAGTAACTCGAAAAATTCACCGTCAATTTGGCGCCTTTAAATTCAACGTATGTATACATACTGATAAAGAAAGGATATATATGTATCCTGATTGTGTTTTTTTAATGTTTCCTTTCATTTGAACCCGAATTAAAATTTAAGTTTTTTTTTTGAGTTTTACTGACCGCTTATAAAGGAAATTAACTCGATAGTATATATTTCTATCTGAATAATAATTAATTTCGATACTCCTTAACCTTGATTCGTCATTTGCCCTTTTAAATTTATTCTATGTCTTTTCGGGAATATTCGCAGGATAAGCAAATTCTATACTCGTAGAATTTGTCTTTTTTTTTTTGTCGTATTTTATATACCAGACTTTTTCGACATTTTTTGACTTATTTTTAAATAAATGCGACATTTTCGATTTTTATTTCAAAAACTGAAATAAAATATGTATACCATTTTTTTGTGCAACTTTTGTTTCGATTTTTGTAGTGTGAAAAATAACGGTTGTTAAATTCTTCCCCCTAAAGTATTTTACATTGTTTTGCAAAAATTTTACTTTCTGGTGAATTTTAAAAATATTAAAAAGCTTCAACTATCCTTGAATAAACTTTTTCATCTTTAAAACTTCTTTAAAAAAATTGTAAATAAGTTAAAATTTTTTAAAAAAGGGAATTTTTGTATTTCAACAATTGAATTTTCGAAAAACTTTCTGATAATTATTTAAAACAATTAATTTAGACAAAATTTTTTATTTATAATTCTCCAAATTAAATTTTGTAAGAGTTTTTGCAGAAATTTCTGGATATAATGAAATTTCAAAACGTTGTAAATTAAAATTTTTGAAAATCTAAGTTTTAAAGTAATTTTTATTAAATATTGTATAAAGAACTTGGTTTTTTCAAAAATTTTAGTTTAAAAATAATATAATTCTTCAAAGGAATTCAATTATTTTCAATACAATTTTAATAAAATTTCACGAAAGAATAAAATTATTTTTTAAAATATTATTTAAATTAAATTATTTTCAAGAGTTTAATAAAAATTCAATTATTATTCTCAACAATTTTGAGAAAAAATTGTTCGAAACAATTCAATTATATTAAAAAATTTTTAAATTCTTGTCAATAATTTAATTATTTTTGTAAATAATATAATTCTTCTGAGAAATTAAATTATTTTCAATACAATTATTTTTAAAAATATTAATTTAATTCGATTATTTTCAAAAATTTTAATTTAAATTCAATTCTTTTCAAAAATTCAAATAAAATTTTAGGAAACAATTCAATTATTTTAATGAATTGTAAAATCCTCCGCAAGAATACAATTATTTTCATAAATAAGAAAATTCTTCGCGCACGATTAAAATATTTTCATAAACAATAAAATTCTTCAAAGGAATTAAATTATTTTCAATACAATTTTAATAAAATTTCCCAAAAGAATAAAATTATTTTTAAAAATATTATTTAAATTCAATTATTTTCAAGAGTTTAATAAAAATTCAATTATTTTTATAATTCTTCTCAGAAATTAAATTATTTTCAATACAATTTTAATAAAATTTCTTGGAAAAAAATTCAATTATATTTTCCAGATAATTTTAATTAAATTTTTCTAAACAATTAAATTGTTCTCAAAAGTTTTTAGGAAATTTTAATTATTTTCAAAATTTTCAATTAAAATTATTTTAAAAAATCACAGTATTTTTACGAAATTTTAATGAAATTCTTTTAAAGTAATTTTCATTAAATATTGTAAAGAACTTGTTTTTTTCAAAAATTTAAGTTTGAAATTTTTCTAAAATTATTTTAAATTTTGAATATATATAATAAATTTTCAAATTATCGAAATTTAGTAAAGTTGAATAGAAAATAATTAATCTTTTAAATTGTATGTTACGGGAACTTTCAATCCTTTTGCAGGGTGTCTAATGGTCAGGGAAGTTAGGAAAGTCAGGGAATGTCAGAGAATTTCAATGAAAGCCAGGGAAACTTCTAAAAATTAATACAAAAATAAAATTTTTTGTGAATAAACAATTTTTTTAATGAAACATAACTTAGAAGGTTTTTATTATCATTTGTTTCTAAGTTAAATTTTAAGAAATTTGGTTTTTCGAATAACTGATAAATTTTAATAATTTTAGATTTTTTACCAAAGGGTGGAGACAATTAAATAAGTAAAGTGTTTTTGAAGAGCACAAAAATAATGAAGCTGAATGCCATAAAAAAGAAGGAAAAATGTTGAATTTTAAGAAATTCGGTTTTTTGAATTTTTGCTAATTTTTCATAATTTTAGATTTTTTACCAAAGGGTGGAGATAACAAATTACGTAAAGTATTTTTAAAGAGCACAAAAAAAATGAGGCTAAATGCCATAAAAAAGAAGGAAAAATGTTGAATTTTAAGAAATTCGGTTTTTTGAATTTTTGCTAATTTTTCATAATTTTAGATTTTTTACCAAAGGGTGGAGATAACAAATTACGTAAAGTATTTTTAAATAGCACAAAAAAAATGAGGCTAAATGCCATAAAAAAGAAGGAAAAATGTTGAATTTTAAGAAATTCGGTTTTTTGAATTTTTGCTAATTTTCCATAATTTTAGATTTTTTACCAAAGGGTGGAGATAACAAATTACGTAAAGTATTTTTAAAGAGCACAAAAAAAAATTAGGCTAAATGCCATAAAAAAGAAGGAAAAATGTTGAATTTTAAGAAATTCGGTTTTTTGAATTTTTGCTAATTTTTCATAATTTTAGATTTTTTACCAAAGGGTGGAGATAACAAATTACGTAAAGTATTTTTAAAGAGCACAAAAAAAATGAGGCTAAATGCCATAAAAAAGAAGGAAAAATGTTGAATTTTAAGAAATTCGGTTTTTTGAATTTTTGCTAATTTTTCATAATTTTAGATTTTTTACCAAAGGGTGGAGATAACAAATTACGTAAAGTATTTTTAAAGAGCACAAAAAAAATGAGGCTAAATGCCATAAAAAAGAAGGAAAAATGTTGAATTTTAAGAAATTCGGTTTTTTGAATTTTTGCTAATTTTCCATAATTTTAGATTTTTTACCAAAGGGTGGAGATAACAAATTACGTAAAGTATTTTTAAAGAGCACAAAAAAAAATGAGGCTAAATGCCATAAAAAAGAAGGAAAAATGTTGAATTTTAAGAAATTCGGTTTTTTGAATTTTTGCTAATTTTCCATAATTTTAGATTTTTTACCAAAGGGTGGAGATAACAAATTAGGTAAAGTTTTTTTGAAGAGCACAAAAATAATGTATCTAAATGCCATAAAAAAGAAGGAAAAATGTTGAATTTTAAGAAATTCGGTTTTTCGAATTTTTGATAAATTTTGATAATTTTAGATTTTTTACCAAATGATGGAGACTATTAAATATAAGTAAAGTGTTTTTGAAGAGCACAAAAATAATGAAGCTAAATGCCATAAAAGAGAGGAAAAAATGTTGAATTTTAAGAAATTCGGTTTTTCGAATTTTTTTAATAATTTCAAATTTTTTACCAAAGGGTGGAGACTATTAACAGGGTGTCTAACGGTCAATTTTCAAAAAACTTTCTGAAAATTATTGAAAATAATTAATTTAAAAATTATTAATTTATTATTAATAAATTAATTAATTAATTATTAATTCTGGAAAATAAATTAACTAAAATTAACTAAAACTTTGAATTGAAGTTATTAATTATTAATTATTGAATTGAAGATAGAAGGAAAAAAGTTAACAAAATTGTTTAGAATTTGCAAATTAAAATTAGAAAAATTCAAACTTTTTGTGCCTTAAAGTCAATCCGAGACCTGAAATACACAAAAAATATAATTCTTTTATTTCGCATGATAAAAAAAAATTGTAGAAAAAAGAAGAAAGTTTACAAGACAAAGAAGAGAGATTATTAAAAAAAAAAATTTGCAGAGAAGCATAATGAGGGTTTTTTTTTTGCACATAGGGGATATGGTATAAAATTTATTATAGTCTGGTGTGTGCAACCCAAATTAGCATTGCGATTATCATTGTAATCAATAAAAGCCATTAAATTTAACAGATGTAATTAAGGATGCATTCATAAAAATTAGTTTGCTGATTGTTTGAAGTAAATCAGCATCTGCACCTTCAAAGTTGTCCCAATTAAAGTGAATGTATACTTAAAGGGAAAGGAGAGGGGGAGGGGAGGGGGGGCAAAAAATCCAATGTATATTTGTATTAAAGAAAGGCATTTAATGGATGATGGTTTTAAAAAGCCATTTAAATAAAATGTCGCACTTTTGAGTTGAAAAGACAATGAGTACTTGTTATTGCGTGAACATAATTTTGACAGGGACACTTTTTCCTGCCGCATATAAACGAGCATAAAATGCGGTTATTTAATATATAAATAAAATTAAATAACCGTACACACACATATAGATATAGATACATATATGTTGTAAATAATTTATGTATATAGACATAGCACACAATGACCAACAGAGCATGACCCCGTGTTTTATATAATAAGCGAAGCTCCTAAAAACGGCGCCTCGTGCAATATAATTAGAGGTCTTTATGAATTATCCAATTAAGTACTTGACGATCTTGATTCTCGGTGCATCCTGCTGCGCTTCGTTAAAGGACGTGATTCGCGCTCACCCCTCGTATCGGAATGAAGGGAAGTTCACGAAGGTTACTAGGTGCAGGTGTATCGACAAGGAATTAATTTTCATTCTTCAGTGAAAGTGCCAATTTGAATAATATACATTTTCTGTATGTATATATAATATCCTACGAAAAGGCGGGATATTCGCAATTTTTTTTTTCCTTTACTGCATGTACGCACACAAACATTGGAGAAATAAAATTCTTGGCAAACGTTTAAAATAGATAGGTTGGAAATTTACATTTGTTTCCTTGTGATTAAAGAATAGTTGAATTGATAAATATGTACTGTAAGTAAACGGTTTTCGGAATTTGAATCAATTAGAATTGTAGGTATATAAATATATATACAGCATTTGTATTTGTTGGATTATTTATGTTTGGTTAGGATTTTTTCGCTCTTTTTATTGTGTTTTGATTTTTTTTTTTTTTGCCCTATACTAGTTTTTATTTCTGTTGTTCTTCTATATTACTCTTTTTTGTGTTTTTGTGGCTCAACTATATATAGTTGAGCCACAAAAACACAAAAAAGAGTGAAGAAGAACAATAAAAATTACTATAGTATTTTTTATTTGTTGTTGTTCTTCTACTTCTTTTTGTTTTTGTTGCTCTACTTATAGTTTTCAGTTTATTTGTTCTTTTATTCCTTTTTCTGTTTTTACTGGTCTACTAGCAATATGAAGAGCGAAAATAGAAACTATTTCTGTTTTTTTAGAATTTCCACTGCTTTAAATTCGCTAATACTAGAAATCAAAAAACTATTCTCAAAAATTATAATTCAATTCTTTAAAACGATTTAATTATTTTCGAAAAATACTTGAAATTCAATTATTTTCAATACCTAGTATTTTCAAAAAATTTCGCAAAAGAATTCAATTATTTAAAAAAATTTTTATAAAATTCATCCAAAATTCAATTATTTTCATAAATAATAAAATTTCCACAGAAATTTAATTAATTTATAATGGCATTTTCAAAAAAATTTCGAAAAAATCAATTATTTAACAAAATTTGTATACAATTCTTCACAATAATTCAATTAATTTCACTAATAATAAAATTTCTCATGAAAATTCAATTTAAAAAAAAAAATTTTTTTTGATAAAATTCTAAGTAAGAATTCAATTATTTTCATAAATAATAAAAAACTCATCGAAAAATTTCAATTATTTTAATACTATTTTCAAATAATTAAACGAAAAATTAAGTTATTTTCAAAGTTTTCCACAACAATTCAATTATCTAAAATAAGATTTTCATAATATTTATAACATTTCGAAAAAATTAATAATTTAACACAATACAATGTTTAGAAAATTCTTATGAAAAATTCAATTAGTTTTAAAAAAAACAAAATTTTTCATAGAAATTCAATTCTTTTTAAACATTTTAATAAAATTTTTCCCAATAATTCAATTATTTTCATAAATAATTAAATTCTTCTTAAGAAATTCAATTATTTTTGAAAATTTTAATAAAATTCTTTGAAACTATTCAATTATTTTTATAAATAATAAAATTCATTACAGAATTTCAATTATTTTTAATTAGTTTCAAAAATAACAAAATTTTTCATAGAAATTCAATTCTTTTTAAACATTTTAATAAAATTTTTCCCAATAATTCAATTATTTTCATAAATAATTAAATTCTTCTTAAGAAATTCAATTATTTTTGAAAATTTTAATAAAATTCTTAGAAACTATTCAATTATTTTCAGAAATAATAAAATTCATTGCAGGATTTTAATTATTTTTAATACAATTTTACAGGAATTACTCAAAAAATGTTAAAAAAAATTCTTGAAAATTCAATTTCAATTGTTTGAAAAAAGTAATTATTTAAAAAAATGTTTTTTTCAATTCTTTGGAAGAATTCAATTATTAAAGATAAATAACAAAATTATTCCCGAAAATTAAATTATTTTGAGACATTTTAATAAAATTATTTGCAAAATTCAATTATTTTCATAAATAACAATATTCATCACAAGAATTCAATTATTTTTAAAAGTAATAAATTTTTTCTTGTAAATTCAATTATTTTAAAAAATTCTAATAAAATTGGTCGCAAGAATTAAATTATTTTCATAAACAATAAAATGCTTTTTAAGAATTCAATTATTTTCAAATATTTTATTAAATTGTTCGAAAGAAATCAATTATTTATTTTAAATACAATTTTAATTAAATTTTTTTGAAATAATTCAATTATTCTTTTAGATTTTAATTAAATTCTTCCCAAGAATTCAATTATTCACATAAATAATTCTTCGAAAGAATTCAATTATGTCGATAAATAACAAAACTGTTTTCGAAAATTCAATTATTTTGAGGTATTTTAATAAAATTTTTTGCAAAATTCAATTATTCTTATAAATAACAATATATTGATTAGAAGAATTCAATTATTATTAAAAGTGATAAATTTTTTCTTGGAAATTAAATTATTTTTTAAGATATTCTAATAAAATCGTTCGCAAGAATTCAATTACATTCATAAATAATAAAATGCTTTTTAGGAATTCAATTATATTTTCAAAAAAATTTAATAAAATGCCACACAGACATTCAATTATTGTCAAAAATTTGAATAGAATTCTTTGTTAAATTTAATTATTTTTAAAAACTTTTCGGAATTCAATGATTTTCAGTATCTACTATTTTCATAAAATTTGCAAACAGAATTCAATTATTTAAAAAAATTTTTGTAAAAATCTTCGTTAGAATTCAATTATTTTCATGAATAATACAAATTTCTCAAAAATTCAATTATTTAAATTATAGAATTTGCATAAAATTAGTCGAAAGATATCAATTTTGAAAAACTTTTATAAAATTCTTCGCAAGAATTAAATTATTGTTATAAATATTTAAATTCTTTCATGAATTATTATTCATAAAATTCGATTCAGGAATTTAATTTATTAGCAGGATAGGAAAGAAGTAAATACTTTTGATAAAAATTAGGAAAAAGACAGGAAAATAAAAAATATGGAAAGGGATTTTTTAAAAAAGGTTTTTTTAATTACTTATTAACAAACATATTAGAATTTTTCACAGGATTTCAATTATTTTCAAATATTTTAATAAAATTGTTCGAAAAAAATCAATTATTTTAAATACAATTTTTATTAAATGGGATTTTTGTCAGTTTAGTCAAGTGTCTAAATCGAGTTTTTTTGGTCGTCAAGTTTAATTTTTTGATAGCTTCTTTTTTACTACTTTTTTTTAGTTTGAATGATACTTTTTTAAAATTAATTATCGAGTGCAAATAAGTCTGCAATAATTAAAAAAAGAATGAAAGTAAAAAAAAATAATAAAAGAAAAAGAAAGAATGAAATTTTTCCATTCATTAGAAATTGAACGTTAGAGAGGATTTTAATTACGTCTGCAGAATTTTTATACAAATTTAGATAAATTCGTTTATAACATTAAATTTAGATGAAGTTGAGACGTATATAATTAGTGTGTTATTCTTATAATTTCACTTGAATATTTTTGTCTCCGATGATAATTAGAACTATTCATAAATATTATGACCATCATATTGTGGGATTAAAATTATTTGCAAAAGTGTGCCTAGAATAATTAGAGATGACGCCTTTTTTAATGTCTCTTTGAGTTTTATACCAATTATTATTTCTTCCTTAGAAATATTGTAGTAATTCTGCAACATTGTCTTTAATATTCCATTGGGGACGTCTATTTAATAAATCTTAGGGCATTAGAACGATCATCACCACCACTTACGTTCCAATACCTGAAAGAAGGACCCCTGCAATGTCAAGCGCCTTGTTGCCAGTCAGCAATAACCTACTGTCATAAATTCTGGCTTTACACTATGTTACTTACTTTTAAAATCCTTCTCCTCAAGTTGGGGGGAAAAATAACTTTTACTGCAAATATAGTTAGCGATAATAATACTACTCCATCTGTTTGGTTTTTGCAATTTTTTTTTATCCCCATTTTTAAATTTGAAAATTCAAATTAATATTAATTTTAAAAAAAAAATTAATATGATTTTAATCCAAAAAAATTACTGTTAGTTTTAAAATTGTGATTGAGATTACAATTTTAAAATTGTGATTACAATTACAATTACAAAATTATGATTGCAATTACAAAGTTGCAATTAATGAAGAAAAATAATTGAAGCTTCAATAGGAAAATTGCTTTTCTTTTAGAGAATGGCAAGAAGGCCAACGCCCTTAATTGCGAAGCGAGGGAATGAATTCTGGGATAAATTCATTAAAAATCCATTAAACATTAAAACAATGAGAAATTTTTAATACTAAATGTTTTTTATCAATCAGATTTATAATTATAATTTGTATTATTTCTTCTCTTGTTATAAATTAACTGCAGAATTGTGTAAGATCTTTTTATTTTATAACTCTCAGTTTTCAAGAAAACGAGTAATGTTGCATATATATAGGTATATTCGAGCATAAGTATGTAATTATCTTTACTAACATAAAATTGTTGAATACGTTGCTGCTAAGGATAATCGATTCATGTCTAGGTAGTTATTAACAGTAAATAAATTCTAAAACATTTAATTCTAATTGTCATTTATGAGTTATGTCCATAGTGGCAGAAACAATAAAAAAAAAATTGTCACTACTTTTCTTTTTGTTAGGATTTTATTCGATTCCACAAGTCTTACTTTTATTTGCAAGTCTAAAAATTATTAAAGATAAAAAGAAACTTAAAATCCTACTACATAAAATCCATGCGAGGTCTGTTATCAGGGAAACCAGAGAAAAGGCAGGTAGAGTATAGAATTGGTTAGGAAAATCAGGGAAAATTCAGGAAACTTTATTATTTTATTATTAAAAAATTAAATTTTTAGAATGTATAGCAAAATTTTGCATTTTAGTGTCTCTTTTGATTGCCTTATAAATACTTTACAACTACCACAAAATTCTTATTGCAAATTAAATAAAATTTTTTCTATTTCTGACAATAATTTAATTCTTGAAGAATTATCATAAAATTATTACTTATAAATTATTTAATGAATAATTTTATTTAAAAATTTCAAAAATAATTAAAATTTTACAAGAGTTGCGTTTACAATTTTTATAAATAAAATATTAATTTCAAAAGGTTTCAATTTGAAATTTTAGAAAATTTGAATTTTGCATGAATTTAATTAGAAATTTTTAAGAGTTAAAAATAATTCATTTAGAAAATTATTTTAGTTTAAAACTTTAAAAAAATAATTGAATTTTGGAGAAGTTATACAAAAATACTTGTAATTTTTAGAAATAATTAAATTTATAAGAAGTTAGAAATTTCGTTAATAAGAACATCTTTTTTCATATTATCTAATAATTTTTAGAATGATTCAAAATATTCTTTATGTTCAGGGAAAAAGTCAAAATTCTATATCTGGAAATCAGGAAAAAGTCGCAGGGTAAAATAAAAGTATAAATTTTTGTGGCAACCCTGTTACAATATTTAAGGATGATCTTTAGTTTTCTCAAATAATTGCCTTTCTTGCAAGAATAATTGATTTTCGTTAAATATTTTTCTTTTGAAAAAATGTTTGACTTTGTTGATAAAACTTTCACAGTAGGCAAACTTTCACATCAGGCAAACATTTTTGTTGTACAAATCATAATATTGGTTGAAAATATTCTTTACTCAGTTGATACTTTTCTAAAGTAATCGATTTTCTCTCGTTTTCTTCAAACAGACGAAAATTTTACATATTTTGCAATAGCTCGAAAAAAAAATAACGAATATTTTTCTTTGCTGCAATTTTTTTTTTAAATTTAATTAATTTAAATATAACTAAATAAAAATGAAAAATATTGTAATTGAATATTTAGTTATTAAATTAATTATAACTAAGATTTTTGAAAAATTTTAATGATTGCAAAAATTCAATTATTTTCAAATTAATAAAATTCTTTTAACAAAATTCAATTATATTGAAAATTTTTAAAAAATTCTCGTTAAAATCACAATTATTTTTATAAACAAAATTCTTCTTCAAAAATAAATTATTTTTAAAAATGTCAATAAAATTCTCTGCAAAATTTCAATTATTTTCAAAAATTTTCCTAAATTCAACGATTTTCAACATCTACTATTTTAATAAAAATTCCCAAACAGAATTCAATTATTTAAAAAAGATTTCAATTAAATTCTACGCAAACATTTAATTATTTTCATAAATAATAAAACTCATCACACAATTTCAATTATTTTTAATACAATTTTTATTGAATTTCTCAAAAAATGTAATTATTCCTAAAAATTTGTTGATAAAAATCTTTATGAGAATTTAATTTTGAGAAACATTCAATTATTCAATAAATTATTTGAATTTTCTGAGAAGAATAATTGATTTAATAATTAATTTCAGTTAAAATTTTGGATAATAATTGAATATTAAAAGCATTATAGGATGAATTTTAAGAAATAATTGAATTTTCAAAATGTTTCAAATTAAAATCTTTGAAAATCTGAATTTTTCATACATTTAACTAACAATTCTGTAGAATTAATCTTTTTTGAAAAAATTGAATTGAATTTTTTTTTGAAATTATTTGATAATTTTATTTTCTAATATATATTTAAATGAAGAAATTCCCAATAATTAAAATATTAAGTAAAATTGTATTGCAATAAAATGGATTTGAAAATTCTCAAAGAATTTTTTAAAAAATTATTAAAAATTGTTGATTTAGAGAAGAATTTTAGTTAAAAATTCTAGTAAATAATAATTGATTTGAAATGATGAAAATAATTTTGAAGAAGTTACAGAGTAACAGTATTCTTATAATATAAAATAATGATTTATTATTTTATTTATTTTATTTATTTATTTTATATATTTTATTTTATTTATTATTTCCTTTATTTTCTAAAAATTTAAAACGTTTCAATTTCATTTTCAATTAAAATTTGCAATTGACAAATAAAATTTATAAACATTTTTTATTCTTTATTTTTAAAAAACTAAATTTTATTAAAGCAATTAGAATTAAAAGTTAGAAATGATGCAAATTATTTCTTTGTGAAAATTGTAATTCAAATTTTTGTTGAAAACACTAAAAAATATCCAATTTTGGAAAAATTACAAATAATTGCAGAAATTTAATTATTTTCAAGAGTGATAAAATTCTTCTCATAAAATTCAATTATCTTTCCAATTAAAAAAAAAATTCTCGTCAAAATCCTAATTATCTTTAATAAATAATACAAAATTCTTTCCCAAAGTTCAATTATTTTCAAATCAATAACAAATTCTCAAAAATAGTACGCAAACATTTAATTATTTTCATAAATAATAAAAATTTCTCAGGAATTCAATTATTTACAAATTTTTTTATAAATTCCTTCGCAATAATTTAATTATTTTTATAAATAATAAAAATTTTTTTAAGCAATTCAATTATTTTCGTAAAAAATAATTCAAAAATTGTAGAAAATAATAATATTGATTTGAAATGATGAAAATAATTTTGAAATAGTTACTGCAATAATATTCAATGATTTTATCACTCGGTCATCTTTAATTATTATAAAACATGAAGAAATCGATCACTCCGAGTCTTCGACTCGGAGCAATCGATATCTTCATGTTTTCTAACAATACTTTTATAAGTTAATTAATTTAAAAAAGGTTTGAATTTGAATGTTTTGAAAAATTTTAATTCCTACGGAAAAATAATATTTAAATATTTATTTAAAAAAGAGTTATTGATGTTTTCGAATAATTTTACAATTAAAGAAATTCGTAAATAAATGTAACAGAACATTTTTTTTAGTAAAATTTTTTCCTTTATTTTCTAAAAATTTAAAAAGTTTTTCATTTTGAATTAAAATTTGTAATTGACAAGTAGAATAGAAAATGTAATGTTTCTTTTCCAAAAGAAAAGAATGAGTTTCTGAACAATATTGTTATTGAGAAATATAAATTATGCATAAAATATTTCCTATTTCTTAATTATAATTTTTTAACAATTAACAATTTTGTCATATTTTTTATAAATAAAAAGGAGAAAAATTTGCATAATTTAGATCAGTCAAACGAAATTTGTTATAGAAGAAAGCATATAATAAACAAAATTTATTTGTTATTCATATAATTTTTTTATATTTTCTAATTTCAAATATTGTTTTATTATATTATTATATTATTTTATTATATTATTTTATTATATTATTTTATTGTTTTATTATATTATTTTATTGTTTTATTATACAAAATACCTTGCATTTTTTCGATCTGTGAAACAATATTTTTTAAAGAAAGAAAAAAACAAAAGCATACCCAAAAACTATAATTTCAAACTATGGACAGAATGAAAGAAAGAATAAGACGATTATTATATAGTTAATTTTATTTGGCACAAATATATGTTTTATTTAATGCTGAATAAAATTTTTATTTAAAACAAATAAAAAGTCTAGTTGGTTCGGATATACGTTCTTTTATCTCAAATAAAATATATTTGGTTTAAATAATCTTTTTCTCTGGGTGGCAGATCTAATAAATATTCACTTGGTTCAAATAAATATTTATTGTATAACAGACAATTGAACCATTTAATTGATTTAATTAATTTTTATTTGATTTAATTTTATTTTTTTTCCAGTGTAGAAAAATAATTGTCGTTCATTTGAACATTTCAAAACTTAAGGGTGCATTATGTTTATCAAAAATAGGGGGAAAAGTGAGTCGAATTACCGTTCATCGTCTGAGATGTTATAGAGGGAAATTGAAATTTCGTTTATAGCTTAATGAGAAGGTAGGCGGTGTGGCGAAAACTAGATTCATATTTGCAATTCAAGGGAACGCCTGCTTTTATTCTTTTCTTTTATTATTTCAAGAATAAGAGGAAAAAAAGGAGAGAGAGAGTTAAAGAAAAACGGTTGCATATGACGCGAGGACGATGCACTTATAAGCGAGAGCTTATAAGAGGTTGTAAAAATGTTTGTAGTGAGAAGCATTTACGATATGACGCTATATACACTATTTGTACGTGTCAACGTATTTTTGCAGGATATGCGACCTCGTCTGTGATGCAAAAAAGAAAAAAAAAAAAAAGAAAGAAAGAGAAAGAATAAAAAAAAAAGTCTCCTTCTTTCTCCGCACCTCAGCCGTACGCGCGTCTCTTCTTTTATATGCACGCGGGAACTTCTGGTCTGCCTCCTTTTTATCCCTTATCCTTTATATTCTTTATCCTTTATCCCGGACTAGTAGGTAGACAGACATACCGGGTTTTTGGCGTGGCGTAACAACGAACGAACGAACGAACGACGGTCCCGGGCGTTTCGATCATAACACGCCGGGGCCTTTCTGAACTGGTTCTCCTGTCTTAGTTTTTCTCACTGGTCCAAATTTCTGTGTATGTGTGTTGTTTGTTACCCTTCTTCTTCTTCTTCTTCCTCTTCTTCTTTTACTACTTCTTCGCGTTTGCTTCTCTCCTTCTCTGCATCCCGCAATGAAAGAGTCTAGACCGGCACCTGTTCGTCCCGCCACAGCCGGATTGCCATTTGTTTCTTCGCACAAGCACTCTGACCACTGAACTGTTCAGGACTCATTGCGCTCAGGGTGCATAACAATTGTTTCCTGTTTTTTTTTCTTTTCTTTTTCTTTTTCCTCTTCTTTTTTTGTTATTATTAGCTCTTATTTTAATTTTTGTATTGTATTTTAATTTCTTTTCTATTTGTGCTCCGTAAATCTGAATTAACATGAAAAGTTACTTTTGATGTGAATCTCAATAACTTTTGACAAATTAAATAATGGAATTCGCCACGAAAATTTAGTTTTATTTTTCTTGACTTCTTTGATTTTAAGACAAAATTTTCACTTTTTCCCTGAATCTAAAGAATATTCAGATTCGATCTAAAAATGATTAGATACTAAAAAAAAATGTTCTATTATATTTATTTACGAATTTCTTTAATTTTGCAATTATTCAAAAACATCAATTTCAATTCGGAAATTCTTCAATTAAATATAAGAAAATAAAAACTTTAAATAATTTAAAAAAAAATTCAATTAAAATTTTTCAAAAAAAAAATTAATTCTAATTTTCTTAAAAGTATGGAAAATGCAAATACTCAAACATTTTAATTTAAAACCTTTTAAAAATTCAATTATATCTAAAAATTTAACCCATAATGCTTTTAATATTCAATTATTATTATCTAAAATTTTTACTGAAATTCATTTTTAAATCAATTTTTATTAGAAAATTCTACTAGAATTCAATTATTAAAATAAATTAATTAATAACTTATTAAATAATTGAAAGTTTTTTGAAATTGAATTCTGATAAAGAATTTTATCAACAAATTTTTAAATAATTGAATTCTTTCTACAATTTTTAATAAAATTTTTAAGAATAATTACATTTTCCGAGGAATTTGATTTAAATTTTATTAAAAATAATTGAAATTTTACGAGTTTTATGATTTATGAAAATAATTGAATTCTTAAGAAGAATTTTATTATTTTCGGACATAAGTAAATTTCTGCCAAGGATTTTATTGCTCTTGAAAACAATTGAATTTCAGCAATAATTAAAAATTTCTCCAAAATTAAATTTTTTTTAGTGTTTTTAAATAAAATTTTCCTAAAAATCCATTATTATTAATAATTTTTGAAAATTTTTTGAGAATTTTCAAATCTATTTGTTTTCAATACAATTTTACGAAACTTCAATTATTGGTAAATTCTTCAATTAAATATATATATTAGAAAATAACAATATAGAAAAAAAATTCAATTAAATCTTCCGAAAAAAATTAATTTCACAAAATTGTAACTTATTAAACAATTGAATGTTTCTCAAAATTAAATTCTCATAAAAAATTTTATCAACAAAGTTTTAAATAATTCTTTGAAAATCTTTTAATTCAGGAAAATTCTTAAAAATAATTGAAATTTTGCCAAGAATTTTATTAACATTTTTTTAAATAATTGAATTGTTATACGAAGAATTTTATTAAAATTTAAAAAAATAATTGTTTTCATGCAACGAATTTTATTAAAATTATCAAAAATAATTACATTTTAAATAATTGAATTCTTTTGGAAAATTTTTTTAAAATAGTAGAAATTGAAAATCATTTAATTTTTTTGAAAATTTTTTTAAATAATTGAAATTTTGCCAAGAATTTTATCAAAATTTTTTTTTAAATAATTGAATTATTAGGAAGAATTTGATTAAAATTTTTAAAAATACTTCCTCTATGAGGAAGTAATAATTGAATTTTTCCAACGAATTTTATTAAAATTTTCAAAAATAATTGAATTCTTACGAAGAACTTTAGTATTTTTTTTTAGTAATTGAATTCTAGAGAAGAATTTTATAGAAATCATTTTAAATAATTGACATTTTCGAAAAATTTTATGAAAATTGTGTTTGAAAGTAATTAAATTTATGTGAAAATTTTATTATTTATGAAAATAATTGAATTCCTAAAAAGAAATTTAAAATTTACGAAAATAATTGAATCCCTGTAAAAATTTTGTATTATTTATGAAAATAATTGAATTATTACGAAAATTCTTTTTAAAAATTTCTAAATCATTGAATTTTTGCTAAGAATTTTATCAAGAAATTTAGATAATAATTGAATTTCTTTGAAGAATAATTTTATTATTTATAAAAATAATTGAATATTTGGGAAGAATTTTATTAAAATTTTCGATAATCCTAATTAAATTCTTTTGAAGAATTTTTCTTTGAATTTTTTTTTTAAATAATGGAGTTCCTTTAATAATTCTTTAAAGTTTTTCCAATAATCGTATTTCTTAATTATTAAAATGAAAACATTTTATTCTTGAATTTTTTTAAAAATTTTTAGAAAATAATTGAATTCTTTTGACAAATTTCTTTAATTTATTGAATACAATCGTATTTGTTAATAATTGTATTGAAAATAATTGAATTCCTAAGAACAATTTTATATTTTAAGAAGATAATTGAATTCTTGGCAAGAATTTTATTTAATTTTTCAAAAATAATTGAATTTTAGAAAAGAATTTAATTATTTATAAAGATAATTGAAATTTTGACAAAATCTTTTTTAATGTCTTTGAACATAATTAATCAAAGATTTATTTTTAATTTTTTGAAAATAATTGAATTTTTGAGCAGATTTTTTTATATTTTTCAAAATAAAAAAATTTTTTTGAATTTTTTTTTGAAGAATTTTATTTAAATTTTGGAAAATAATTCAATTGTTTCGAAGAATTTTATTATTTATGAACGTAATTTGATTAATGCGAAGAATTTTATTTTTTAAGAAAATAATTGGATTATTGCAAAGATGTCCATTTAAATGTTTTAAAATAATTAAGCGTTTGCGAAGAATTTTGAATTTTTAAGAAAATAATTGGATTCTTGCGAAGAATTTTATTAAAATTTTTGAAAATAATTGAATTTCGGAGAAGAATAATTTTATTATTTATAAAAATACTGAAATTTTTACCAGAATTTAAAAAAAATTTTAAGATTATTGAATATCTGAGAAGAATTTTATTTCTTATGAAAATAATTGAATTTCTGCAATCAATTCAATTAATTTTGAAATATTTAAATAAAATTATTCATTAAATAATTATAAGTAATAATTTTACCATAGTTCTTGAAGAATTAAGTTATTTAAAAAAAAATTATTGTCAGACAGTAAAAATTGAAGTCTGTTTGTTATTTTGTTTTAGAATAATAATATTAAATTGTAATTTTTTATTCGATATAAATTATTTCACTGCTTTCTCATAGAGAAAGTATATATTTACATTTACAGTAAATGTTATATAGAGTACTGAATATAAACTATTAATATTATAAATAAAATAAATAAATATAAAATATTAATTTCATTTAGTTTTATAAGAAAACATTTTAATTAGATTAAAAAATTGTTTGTTTATTTGCATCTTTCTATTAAATATTATTTGATTAAATAATTCCTTGGAAATTATTTACCTAACGGAGGATAAATAAATAAGTAGAGAAAAATCTTCACTTATTCAATTTAATTTTCTTAATTACTACTTTACTTGATTTGCCTATTTACTCAATAAGATCCCTTCACAATTCCTTCGAGTGAAAACTCGTTTTGATAAAATGCAATTTCAATCTCATTCGAAGAGTGATTCTTCGCCCATTCTCTCCCTTTCTCTCTCTTTCTTTCTCTCAAGTGTAATCTTACTCCAAATACAAAAGTGGATGACAATCTATTAAAACAAACTCTTCTCTTTCGAATAAGGTGCATAATTGAATATTTTTTTCCATTTAAAGAAAAAAAAATAATTTTCATAAAAATAAGGAATTTTTCCCTTCTCTTAGGGGAGAATAATTCTTAAGGCGAAAAATATTCTTTATTGTCACTATATAGGACAAATTAACTAAAATTTTAGTAAGTTAAAAAATTTAAAAATTTAAAACACTTAAAATTAATTTTTTTGGTGGGATTTTCTTTTTTTCTCTTGAAACATTTTACAGTCTGTGGAATGTGACTAAATTTAATAATTTATTGAACCGTAAAAATAACGTTTGACCTGACAAATAGTTTTATGATATTATACAACTCTTAGGGACAAGAGTTAGAAGACATTTTTGAGTTGTAAAATCTCAAGAATATTTCCATTTGCAAGACAAAAAGAGGAAAATCCTAATCTTTCACACATTTTCTCCAGTTGTGCGCAAAATTATTAACACATTTTCGTTTATAACGGACATAAATATAACGAAATACCAAACCATTTTCCTCTAGTCTTTTGATTTTTTTTCAATAAATTCTCAAATTTCGAAAAATGCCCTTAATTATAGAAACTTAGTTTTTCTTACATGAATTTTTACATTTTTCGAATAAGTAGAATTTAAAATATTATTCTTTTTAAACATACGAATTATAATTCAATTTTCGTTTAATAAGGATAATAAATAATTATATATATTTTATTGAAAAATATAATTTAATAATAAATAAAGAAAAAAAATTCTTGTTTGTTGCATCTCGAGATAATATAGTAATTTATAACATTTTGATATTTTTTTTGCTTATTTCTGTCATATTATTAATATATTAATAATGAAAAGAGGAAACAGATGTTAATTATAACGACTGTTGCCTCTTTTGTTAAATAAAATATAACAGCTCTTTTATTAATTCTTCCTTTTTATTTTATTGTCAAATTAGGGTGTACTTCATACGCGAAGAATTAAGAAAAAAAAATTTTATATATCATAACAGCAGGAAACTGCAAAACATTAATCGCGAGTGAATTAAATTATGTAATTTGATACAAAATAATATAATATAAAAATGCAAATATAATTCACAATTTCTTCTTCTCTGCCAGAAAGTAATAATAATTTTTTATTTTAAAATTTAATTTTTGTAATTGGATATATCATATAACTATTTAAAATAATTAACTATACACCTCATGTATGTAGTTCACTTGTGCAGCTGTCACTATAAATAATATTTTTAATATATTTTATGCAACGTGTGTTTATAGTTTTCTAATACATTTATAGACAATTTTATAAATTAATAACTTAATTCTTGAAGAATTATCCTAAATGATTAATAATTAAAAATTATTTAATGAATAATTTTACTTAAATATTTCAAAAATAATTGAATTTTAAAAAAGTTGAGCTAACAATTTTCATAAAAGACGAACTTCAAAAGTTCATTTGAACTAAATTTGAAATTTAATAAAATTTCAATTTTGAATGAATTTAAATAGAAATTTTAAAGAACTAAGATTTTTGAAAAATTTTAATAATTCAAATTCTTCTGCAATTAATTAAATTTTTTAATATATGTTTATTCAATTAATTAATAAAAATAATGGATTTATAGAAGAATATTATTTAAAAACACTAAAAAAAAAAGAATTTTAAAGAAGTTACAAATTATTGCAAAAATTAAATTACTTTCGAAAATTTCAATAAAATTCTTCTCAAGAATTCAATTATTTTCATAAATAAAAAAATATTCTTCGCAAAAATACAATTATTTTCAAAAATTTAAATAAATCTCTTTGAAAGAATTCAATTCTTTTCTTTAAAACACAAAATTCTTTGCAAAAGTTTAATTATTTTTAAAAATTAAAATGAAACTCTTTTCAAGAATTCAATTATTTTCTTAAAATATAAAATTCTTCGTATAAATTCAATTATTTTCTTAAATAATAAAATTCTTCGCAAGAATTCAATTATTTTCTTAAAATATAAAATTTTTAAAAAATCCTTACAAAAATACAATTATTTTCATAAATAAAAATATTTTCTTCGCAGGATTTCAATTATTTTCAAAAATTTAAATAAAACTCTTTGAAAGAATTCAATTATTTGTTTAAAATATAAAATTCTTCGCAGAAATTCAATTATTTTCAAAAATTTAAATAAAATACTTCGCAATAATCCAATTATTTTCATGAATAATAAGATTCTTCAACTAAATTTAATTATTTTTAAAAAAATTTTTTAAAATCCTCGCAAAAATACAATTATTTTTATAAATAAAAATATTTTCTTCGCAGGATTTCACTTATTTTCAAAAATTTAAATAAAACTCTTTGAAAGAATTCAATTATTTTTTTAAAATATAAAATTCTTCGCAGAAATTCAATTATTTTCAAAAATTTAAATAAAATACTGCGCAATAGTCAAATTATTTTCATACATAGGTAATAAAATTCTTCAACAAAATTAAATTATTTTATAAAAATTAAAAAAAAAATTTTTGCAAAAATTCAATTATTTTTATAAATAAAAAAATATTCTTCACAGGAATTCAATTATTTTCAAAAATTTAAATAAAACTCTTTGTATGAATTCAATTATTTGTTTAAAATATAAAATTCTTCGCAGAAATTCAATTATTTTCAAAAATTTAAATAAAATACTTCGCAATAATCCAATTATTTTCATGAATAATAAGATTCTTCAACTAAATTTAATTATTTTTAAAAAAATTTTTTAAAATCCTCGCAAAAATACAATTATTTTTATAAATAAAAATATTTTCTTCGCAGGATTTCACTTATTTTCAAAAATTTAAATAAAACTCTTTGAAAGAATTCAATTATTTTTTTAAAATATAAAATTCTTCGCAGAAATTCAATTATTTTCAAAAATTTAAATAAAATACTGCGCAATAGTCAAATTATTTTCATACATAGGTAATAAAATTCTTCAACAAAATTAAATTATTTTATAAAAATTAAAAAAAAAATTTTTGCAAAAATTCAATTATTTTTATAAATAAAAAAATATTCTTCACAGGAATTCAATTATTTTCAAAAATTTAAATAAAACTCTTTGTATGAATTCAATTATTTTTAAAAATATTTATATTTTAAAAGATAATTGAATTTTTTTCTTTGATAAGAATTCAATTATATTCTTAAATTAAAAAATTCTTTACAGAAATTCAATGATTTTCAAAAATTTAAATAAAATACTTTGCAATAATCCAATTATTTTCATGAATAATAAGAGGCCTCAATAATAAAATTCTTTAAAAGAATTCAATTTTTTTTTTAAAATTGAAAAAAAATCTTTGCAAAAATTCAATTTTTTTCATAAATAAAATAATATTCTTTTTACGAATTCAATTATTTTAAAAAATTTGAATAAAATTCTTTGCAAGAATTCAATTATTTTCTTAAAATTTTAAATTCTTTGCTGTAATATTAAATTATGTTTAAAAAATTTTGTTAAATCTTATCAAAATTTCAATTATCTTTATAAATAATTTTAGTTCTTCTTCAAAATTCAATTATTTTTAAAAATTTTATAACATTCTTGAAAAAAATTAATTATTTAGAAAAATAACAACATTCTTCAAAAATTTAAAAATTCTTCGCATAAATTGAATTATGTTCATAAATAATAAAGCTTATCGCTGAATGTCAACTATTTTTAATACAATTTTAATCGAATTCAAAAATTTTAAATTCAAACCTTTTTTAAATTAAACAACTTATAATAATTAAAGATGACCGAGTGATAAAATCATTGTTTTATATTATAAGAATTTTATTACATAGTAACTTTTTCAAAAAAATTATTTTCATCATTTCAAATCAATTATTATTATTTTCTACAATTTTTCATTATTTTTTATGAAAATAATTGAAAAAATTTTATTATTTATAAAAATAATTGAATTATTGCAAAGGAATTTATAAAAAAAATTTGTAAATAATTGAATTCCTGGGAAATTTTTATTATTTCTGAAAAGTAATTAAATGTTTGCGTACTTATTTTTGGGAATTTGAAATTGATTTAAAAATAATTGAACTATGGGGAAGAATTTTGTTATTTATAAAGATAATTTGGATTTTGACGAGAATTTTTTTTTTAAATTTAAAAGATAATTGAATTTCATGAGAAGAATTTTATCATTTTTGAATATAATTGAATTTATGCATTTTTTTTTAAATTCTCATCAAAATTTCAATGTTTTTTAAAAATCTAAAAAATTCGTTTTCAAAACTCAATTATTTTTAAAAATTTTAATAAAATTCTTGAAAAAATTCAATTATTTAGAGAAATAAAATTTTTCAAAGGTATTTGATTATTTTTCTAAATATAGTAAAATTTTTTGCAAAAATTCAATTATTTTTTAAACAATTTTAATAAAATTTCATAAAAGTAATCCATTATTTTTTAAAATTTTTAATAAAATTTATTGAAAGAATTCAATTATTTTTATAAGTAATAAAATTAATCGTAAGACTTAAATTATTCTTCATAAATAATAAAATTCTTCTCAGGAATTCAATTATTTTCAATACAATTATTAAAAAATTCGATTCTAATTCAATAAATTAAACAAAATTTTTCGAAAGAATCCAATTATTTTCTAAAAAATTTTAATAAAATTCAGGAATTAAATGTTTAAATTCAATGATTAAGAAACATGATTATTGTAAAAAAATTGAAAAAAATGTTCATATAAAATTCAATAACTCCATTTTGAAAAAAAAATTCAAAGAAGTTCTATACAAAAGAATTTAATTGGGATTTTCAAAAATTTTAATAAATTAATAAATTTTTATTATTTATGAATATAATTAAAAGTTTGCGTACTATTTTTGTGAATTTGAAATTGATTTAAAAATAATTGAACTTTGGGAAAGAATTTTGTTATTTATAAAGATAATTGGGATTTTGACGAGAATTTTTTTTAAATTTGAAAATTTGAAAGATAAAAAATAATAGAATTTAAAAATTTGTAATTCAAATTTTTGTTGAAAAGACTAAAAAAATCCAATTTTGGAAAAATTACAAATAATTGCAGATCTGCAATTATTTGTAATTTTTCCGAAATTTGATTTTTTTAGTCTTTTCAAAAAAAATTTGAATTACAAATTTTTAAATTCTATTATTTTTAAAATTGCTAATTTTATCCTATATAAAGCTTTAGCGCGCGAATTGTTGCTAGTTTTTATTAAAGTGAATAAAAAATAAATTTAATAAAATAATTATTTTTAATTATTTGTATTCTTGGACAAATAAATAATAAAAAAATATTCTTTTCTTTCATTACAGTTTCAAGTGACAAAAATTTGTATACATCATGATAAGAATGACTGGAGGAAATTTTCCAACAAGAGAAAGAAAAAAAAAACCATTACAAACTCAAGATGCAAAAGTTAAAGTTTTTGGTCCATTAAGAAGCACAGTCATCACACCCGTCAACAGCAAAGGATAACAGGGTCACGAGTGAGTACGTTATTTTAACTAAGTGTATGCGGCATTATGCACATGAGCAAACTTTTAACTACTAAGAGTGTTACTTGTTTAAAAGTAAGGGGTGTATAACAAGACTGTCGAAACATTAGCACAAGTACCTACTGGAGGGAAAAGATGTTAGGTGACGAAAAAGGGGGGAGTGAGAGTCTCCAGTTGAGGGTCGTAAAATACTTGAAAAGCCGCGAAACAAACGGGACACTCTCTTATATACCCTGCAGTTATGTAAGAGAGAGAGAGAAAGAGAGAAAGAGAGGTAGAAAGTTTTACCCCGAAAAAAAGAAAAAGTTTTGTTTAGTTATGCCTAATTACCCTTTAACAAATGTAAACCATTCTTTTTTCCGTTTCTTTCTTTTTTCTATCCTATTTCTTTCCTTTTGAGAAATGAGAGCAATTTTTCATTGACAACCTGTTATTGTTATTTTTGGTTTTTGGGAAAAATTTTTTTTTCTTCAGTGTCTTGACCAAATATGGTTTTAAGTTTCTTGTTTCCTTTTGAAATATTTCAATGTGCATACAGAGAGTGGTGTATATACATAGTTTACTTTTTGACGCCTTTGTGTTTTATTAAGTTAAGCGAAACTGTTTGTCAAATAATAGTATCTATTTTCCAACCCTCGAAATTTCTCTTTTGCTGGCGACCAGCTTTGTCCAAATGTTATTTCAGTATTACCATAATCGTTTTGAGACCCTATCATATCACGCATAAATGCTGGCTGCTGAACCCTTCTCTCAATAGAAAATCAATTTTGGGAATTAGACATTTTCCCACCAATTTTCTAGCTGTCCACCCTTCAATTATGTGTGTTAAATTGTTCACAAAGGGTCTTTTAATTTTTGTTTGCTAAATTTAGATTATTAAAATTAACAATCAGTTAATATGAATATTGTTGTCATTTTTTTTTCTTCTGTTTGTCAAGAAACAAATTTTTGAAATTCGGTTTAAAATTCTAGGGCTCGAATTAGGTCTGTAAATCCCGTAAAGGTCCTTAAATTTGTTTAAAGTCCGTAAAAGTAATTTTTTTAAAAAAAGGTCCGTAAAGTCCGTAATTTGATTAAAAAGAGCAAAAAAATTTTTGAGAAGTTACAAATGATTGTAAAAATTCAATTATTTTCAAAAGTAATAAAATTCTTTGCAGAAATTTATTAAGTATTTTCCAAAATTTTTTTAAATTCTCATCAAAATTTCAATTATTTTTATAAATAATAAAATTCTTTTCCGAAACTTAATTATTTTAAAAAAATCTAATAAAATTGAATTATTTAGAGAAATAACAAAATTCTTCAATTCAATTCAATTATTCAATTATTTTTATAAATAGTAAAATTTTTTGCAAAAATTCAATTATTTTTAATACAATTCTAATAAAATTTGATGAAAGGAATTCCTTATTTTTTAAAATTTTTAATAAAATTTATGGAAAGAATTCAATTATTTAAAGAAATTTCAATAAAACTCTTTGTGACAGAACACAGAATTTAATTATTTTCTTAAAATTAAAAATTTTTCTCAAAAAATTTAATTATTTTTAAAAAAATTAACAAAATTCTGCAAAAAAATTGAAGTATTATTAAAAATTTTTAAACATTTTTTCAGAAACTCAATTACGTTTAAAAACTCTCGTCAAAATTTTAATTATCTTTATAAATAACAAAATTTTTTCCTAAAATTCAATTATTTTAAAAAAATTGAATAAAATTCTTGGCAAAAATTCAATTATTTTATTGAAATATAAAATTCTTCTCAGGAATTCAAATATTTTAAAAAATTCTTGAAAAATTTTTATTATTTAGAGAAACAACAAAATTCTTCAAAGGCATTCAATTATTTTTAAAATAATTTTAATAAAATTTCATGAAAGAAATCCATTATTTTTAAAAATTTTCAATAAAATTTATTGAAAGAATTCAATTATTTTTATAAGTAGTAAAATTCATCGTAAGACTTGAATTATTTTTCATAAATAATAAAATTCATCTCAGGAATTCTATTATTTTTAATAGAATTATTAAAAAATTCGATTGTATTCAATAAATTAAACAAAATTTTTCGAAAGAATTCAATTATTTTCTAAAAAAAATTTTAATAAAATTCAAGAATTAAATGTTTAATTTGAATGATTAAGAAACATGATTATTGTAAAAAACTTGAAAGAAAATGTTCATATAAAATTCAATTACTTTGAATATTTTCAATTAAAATTATTAAAGAAACTCCATTTTTAAAAAAAAATTCAAAGAAATTCTTCAAAAGAATTTAATTGAGATTATCGAAAATTTTAATAAAATTCTTCCCAAAAATTCAATTATTTTCATAAATAACAAAATTCTTCGCAGAAATTCAATTATTTACATAAATAATATAAAATTTTTATATGAATTCAATTATTTTCGTAAATAATAAAATTCTTTTTAGGAATTCAATTATTTTGATAAATAATATAAAATTTTTACATGAATTCAATTATTTTTGTAAATAATAAAATTATTTTTAGGAATTCAAGATCTTTCATAAATAATATAAAATTTTTTACATGAATTCAATTATTTTCGTAAATCATAAAATTCTTTTTAGGAATTCAATTATTTTCATAAATAATAAAATTTTCACAGGTATTTAATTATTTTAAAAACACAATTTTCACAAAATTTTTCAAAAAAAATCAATTATTTAAAATGATTTTCATCAAATTCTTCGCTAGAATTCAATTATTTAAAAAAAAATAATAAAGTTCTTCGTAAGAATTCAATTATTTTTGATAATTTTAATAAAATTCGTTGCATGAATACAATTATTTTTTTAAATTTTAATAAAATTCTTCGTATAACAATTCAATAATTTACAAAAATTTTAATAAAATTGTCTGCAAAATTTCAATTATTTTTAAAAATTTTCCTCAAGTCAATGATTTTCAATATCTACTATTTTAACAGAATTTTCCAAAATAATTCAATTATTTAAAAAGAATTTAATAAAATTCTATGCAAACATTTAATACATAAAATAATAAAAATTTCATAGAATTCAATTATTTACAAATTTTTTATAACTTTTTTCGCAATAATTCAATTATTTTCATAAATAATATAACTCATTATAGAATTTCCATTATTTTTAATAAATTTTAATCGAATTTCTCGAGAAATGTAATTATTCTTAAAAATTTGATTAAAACTCGTTAAAAGAATTTTATTATTTAAAAAATTTTTGATAACATTTTTTATAAGAATTAAATTTTGAGAAACATTCAATTATTCAATAAGTTACAATTCAGTGAAATTAATTTTTTTCGGAAGATTTAATTGAATTCTTTTTTATATTGTTATTTTTTAATATATGTTTAATTAAGCAATTTATCAATAATTAAAATTTCGTAAAATTGAATGGTAAACAAATGAATTTGAAAATTCTCAAAAAACTTTTTTAAAAATTATTAAAAATAATGGCTTTTTAGAAAAATTTTAGTTAAAAACACTAAAAAAAATTTAATTTTGGAAAAAATACAAATTATTGCAGAAATTCAATTGTTTTGAAGAGTAATAAAATCTTTCGCAGAAATTTAATTAAATTTCAAAAATAATAAAATTTTTCTTAAGATTTCAATTTTTTTCATAAATCATAAAACTTGTCGCAAAAATTTCAATTATTTTCTTGAGTAATACAATTTTTTAAAAGAATTTAATTATTTAAAAAAAATTGAAAAAAAATTCAACTATTTCTTAAATCATAAAATTCTTCACAAGAATTCAATTATTTTTTAAAATATAAAATTCATCGAAGAAATTCAATTATTTTACAAAATTAAAATAAAATGCTTTGCAATAATCCAAATATTTTCATGAATAATAAAATTCATCAACTAAATTCAATTATTTTCAAAAAATTAACAAAAAGCTTTGAAAAAATTTAATTTTTTTCATAAATAAAAAAATATCCTTAGCAGGAATTCAATTATTTTCAAACGGTTAAATAAAACTCTTCTCATAAATTCAATTATTTTCATTATTATTTTCTTAAATCATAAAATTCTTCACAGAAATTCAATTATTTTCAAAAATTTAAATAAAATACTTCGCAATGATCAAATTATTTTTTTGAGCAATAAGTTTCTTTAAAAAAATTCAATTATTTTCAAAAAAATTGAAAAAAAATCTTTGCAAAAATTCTATTCAAGTAAAATTTTCCAATAAAAATTGATTTAAAAATGAATTTCAGTAAAAATTTTTGATAATAATTGAATATTAAGAGCAATATAGCGTAAATTTTTAAAAATAATTAAATTTTGAAATAAATTTTATTTTTGGTCCGTATTTTTAAATACTTTTACTGTTTCGTGCCCTGAAATTCTTGTTCTCGTATATAACTCATTCAGAGAATTTTGATGCATTTTGAAAGTATATTTTGTTTTTTTTGCTTCTTCTTCTTCTTCATCTTGTAAATTTTCTTTATCAAAAGTTTTTAGAATATATATTATACTTCGTATGCATGAGACGTTAAGTGATTTAAACTTAGACAATCAGAACTTATTGTTAGAAACATTTGTAGTTTCTCTCTTATTAAATTGAAAACTCTCGCGATCTTGTTTAGCAGCAGCCACTTCCCTCTCCCATTTCTCTCTTTCTCTCCATCGCCCCCAGTGTCTTGTCAGTTATATTCTCCTTTTGCTATGCAACTTGCAATGTTGTGCCGCATTGCAGATTCTGGTGTTACACTCTCGAATTAGTTCACAATTCACTGGACGAAGGAAATGATTTTCAAAATTTTGTAAAATTATTTTCCACCCATTTTACTCCCTTAAATTAATATAAACACTTTCTTCTCTTTTTTTTAAATTTACAATAATTAACAAAAAATGTTTATTGTTGAAGACAAAAATTTCCACTTTTGGAAACATTTGGAACAATTTTTGTTTTTTGAAACTTAAAACACTTTTTATATTATTTTCTCCGAGTTTTTAATCATGGAATACTTTTTAAACAAGGCAAAAAATATAAAATATCTTTTACTACTTACAAAGAAAAAAGCAAATTGTTTGGAATTATAAATATTACAGGGCTCGGATTGTGCGAAATTGAAATTTTTTTTTAAATTTAAAGGAAAAAGTTTAAGTCAAAAAAATGTTCTGTTACATTTATTTATACAAATTTCATTCAAATTTTTCGAAAACATCAATAACTTTTTTTAAAAATAAATATTTAATTACTATTTTTCCATAGGAATTAAAATTATTCTTCAAAAGATTCAAATTTAAACCTTTTTGAAATTAAACAAATTATAAAAAATTGTTATAAAACATGAAGAAATCGATCACTCCGAGTCTTCGACTCGGAGCAATCGATGTCTTCATGTTTTATAATAATTAAAGATGAAATTTCTGTGAAGAATTTTTTTACTTTTGAAAATAATTGAATTTAGCAAAAAGTTTTATCAGAACTTTTGAAAATAATTCCATTTTCGGGATGAATTTCATTATTTATGAAAATAATAAAAATTTTAACGAGAAATTTAAAAAAAAATGTTGAAAATAATTTAATTTCTGCGAAGAATTTTATTACATTTGAAAATAATTGTATTTCTAGGATAAATTTTATTATTTATAAAGATAATTGAAAATTTGTCAAGAATTTTATTAAAATTCTTTGCAAATAATTGAATTTCAGAGAAGAATTTTATTACTTCTGAAAATAATTAAATTCCTGTAAATAATTTTATTAATTTTGTGCAAATAATTGAATTTCTGTGGAGAATTTTATTAAAAGTTATGAAAATAATTGAATTCTTGCAAAGATTTTTATTAATATTTGAAAAAAAAATTTATTTCCCGTAAAAAATGCAATTGAATTTTGAAAATAATTGAATTTTTGCGAAGAATTTTATTAAAATTCCTGAAAATAATTAAACTTCCGCGAAGAAAATTTTGTATTGAAAACAATTTAATTCTTATCATTAATTTAATCAAAATTTTCCAAAATAATTTAATTTCTTGAGAAAAATTTTTTTTAATAATTTTAAATAATTGAATTCTTACGATAAATTTGATGAATTTTTGAAAATAATTCAATTCCTGTGAAGAATTTTATTAATTTATAAAAAAAAATTACTGTTAAGAATTTTAAAGTTTTTAAAAATACTTGAATTCTTGTAAAGAATTTTATTAAAATTCTTTGCAAATAATTGAATTTCTGTGGAGAATTTTATTGAAAGTTATGAAAATAATTGAATTCTTGCAAAGATTTTTATTAATATTTGAAAAAAAAATTTATTTCCCATAAAAAATGCAATTGAATTTTGAAAATAATTGAATTTTTGCGAAGAATTTTATTAAAATTCCTTAAAATAATTTAACTTCCGCGAAGAAAATTTTGTATTGAAAACAATTCAATTCTTATCATTAATTTAATCAAAATTTTTCAAAATAATTTAATTTCTTGAGAAAATTTTTTTTTAAATAATTTTAAATAATTGAATTCTTACGATAAATTTGATGAATTTTCGAAAATAAATTGTTGTCATGCGAAAAGTTTAATTAATTTTTTGCAAATAATTCAATTCCTGTGAAGAATTTTATTAATTTATAAAAAAAAAATTACTGTCAAGAATTTAAAAATTTTTAAAAATACTTGAATTCTTGTAAAGAATTTTATTAATTTAAAAAAATAATTGAATTTCTGTGAATAATTTTATTAATTTTGTCAGATATGTACACGGAAAGAAAATTATATTAAATTTTGTAAAAGTGCTTCTCAATTTAGGGAAAAAATGCGACAAGGCGAAATATTGGTATCAAAAATATTAAACAGTGAAAGGAATAATATGAAATTTAGTATAATAATATCAAATATCAAGAATTTTAATCTAACTTTACTAAATTTCAAATTATTTCTTTCATTGTTTAGTATTTTTGATAACAAAATTTCGGTTTGGTGCACTTTTTCCCTAAACTGTAAAAACTTTTACAAAATATATATGATATGTGTTAATATATGTAATAAATTTTCTCTCCGTGTAATTGAATTTCTGTGTGAAATTTTTTTAAACGTTTTGAAAATAATTGAATTCCTGTGAATAGTTTTATTAATTTTGGCAGATTATGTAATTGAATTTCTGTGTAAAATTTTTTTCAAATGTTTTGAAAATAATTGAATTGTTACAAATATTTTTATTAATATTTGAAAATAATTGCATTTTTACGAAGAACTTTATTACTTTTAAAGATAATTGAATTTCTGCGAAGAATTTTATTACATTTGAAAATAATTGAATTTCAGAGAAGAATATTTTATTATTTATAAAGATAATTGAAATTTTGACAAGAATTTTATTAAAATTTTTGTTGAATAATTAAATTTCGGAGAAGAATTTTATTATTCATAAAAATAATTGTCATTTTAAAGAGAATTTTTTAAAAAATGTTATAAATATCTAATTAAAATTTTGCTATGAATTTTATTTAATTTTTTAAAATTTTATTCCTGATTGTTTGATATTAATGTATACCTGTTGTCGAGAAATGTGATTTTTTTTACAATTTTGACAATTTCGTGTTTCCTTTTTGTCGTTTTTTCAAAAATTTCATGCGACTTTTTTCCGACTTTTTTTGGAAATTTTATGCGACTTTTCGTGACTTTTGTTGTAAATTTATGCGACTAAGGCGACTTTTTTTTGAGTCTTAAAGACGATCCGAGCCCTGTTAAATATTAATATTCGTTATTGTATTTATAAATATTTATAAATATATAAATGTTTGTACAAATATATACAAATATATATGTGAATATGTATATAAATATCTATAATACTATAATTATATGGAAATAATGATTATTCCCTGTTTCATAATGTGAATTTAGTAGAAATCTGTTTCTCTTTTTCTCATGACTACAAAGCTTCCGACAGGTGCTATCCCTCCTTAAAGCCGAGGTTAAACACGAGGCACCTCTCTCGAAAAACTGACTCGTTCGGCTACTAATGAACGGCCGTGAAGGCACATAATTAGTATTCGCATATTTTAACCAAAAAAAAAAAAAAAAAAAATCCGGTCCCCAAATTTTTAGGGACGAAATCACGAACAAGGATAGAAAGAAAGAATGAAAGAAGAAGACACATCCCTCTCATTAGAAGTGTGTGCCCTAAATTCTAAATCCTTGACCTACACACCTCATAAGTCTTATATGGATGAGATTTGGGCCTGTCATTATTATTTGGTGTTGACAATATGATTCTTTATTTCCTCCTCACATGTTCTATTTACCACAAACCTTTTTTTTTTTGTTTGTTAGTTTCCTCTATTCCATTCGACTTTTTTTTCCTTCTCTTTCTTGAACTGAGCCTTTGTATACCTAAATGACGTGTTCAAGAGACGATTTTTTTTTTATTGAAAATTCTTCGCATATGAATGGACGATAAACCAGTGCGTAGAGATTTGTATCGTACAAACGTGGCAATTATTGAAATTAGAAAGATGAGTGGAAAGTTTCTTATGTGATTTGAAAGTTTAAAATGTTTTTTCTTCCTCAACCCTTTTTTTCTGGCCTATTAGTCTCTAAATATCTGAATTAGCAAATAGTTGTCCACTAATTTTATTCAGTATAACAAATCTTTTTACTAGTTTCTAGTAATTTTTCATCCATTTATTACTAAAATTTACACTAGTTCAAAAGGAAAAATTTAGTCACTAATTCTAATTAGTAAACTTTTTACTAAATCAAATTTACTCTACAAATTTCAATTAGTAAAAAAGTTCCGTAACCTGGAAACCTGGAAAAACTGGAAATGTCAGGGAATTGCTTCAAAATTCAATTTGTTTTAGTGTTTTTAACTAAAATTTTTTTATAAATCCATTATTTTTAATAAAACTTTTTAAAATTTTCCAGGGAAAACCTAGAAAAGTGAGGCAATTTTGATCGAAATCCTGGAAAATTGTTGATTTCTAAAGTTATTGTGTTTATTCCTGAAATCTAATTTTATTTAAATATTTCAAAATTAATTCAATTTTAAAAGAATTGCGTTTAAAATTTTCATAAGCAGATGAAGTTTAAAAGATTTTGATTTAAAATTTTGTAAAATTTCAATTTTAAATGAATTTAATTTGAAATATAAAAAAAATTGTATTTAAAAAAAATTTTGAAAACTAAAATTCTTCTGAATAATTAGTTGCATTTTTTAATATATATAATATATTTAACTAGTTTTATTAAAAATAATGGATTTATAGAAGAATTTTAGTTAAAAACAATAAAAGATATTGAATTTTGAAGCAATTACAAATAATTGCAGAAATTCAATTACATATTTTCAAAATGATAGTAAAATTCTTCTCATAAATTCAATTATTTTCAAAAATTTTAATAAAATTCTTGGAAAAATTTGAATTATTTTCAAAAACTTTCGTCAATTCAATGATTTTTAATATCTAGTATTTTAATAAAAATTTCTAAAAGAAAAAAGAATTCAATTAGTTAAAAAAAATTTAATAAAATTCTACGAAAACATTTAATTATTTTCGTAAATAATAAAAATTTCCCGCAGGAATTCAATTATTTACAAATTATTTTCATATATTATTCAATATTATTTTTATTAAAATTTATCAAAGAAAATTAATTATTTTAATAACATTTGCTGCAATTTATTTATTAGAATTTAAATATTATTTTCAATAAATTTCTAATTAAATTTATTTAAAGAATAAAATTATTTTCAAAATTTTAATGAAATTCTTTGCTTAATAATTTAATTTTTTTCAAAATAATTTTAATAAAATTTTTCACAAAAATCCAATTATGTTTAAAAATTTACAAACATTCTCGTCAAAATTCCAATTATCTTTATCAATAATAAAATTTTTCTTCGAAATTCAATTATTTTCAAAACTTTTAATAAAATTCTTCTCATAAATTCAATTATTTTCTTAAATCATAAAATTATTCGCAGAAATTCAATTATTTTCTTGAGTAATACAATTTTTTCAAAGAATTCAATTATTTTCAAAAAAATTGAAAAAAAGTTCAATTATTTACTAAATTCTAAAATTCTTCGCAAAAATTAAATTATTTTTTAAATTATAAAATTCATCAAAGAAATTCAATTATTTTACAAAATTAAAATAAAGTACTTCGCAATAATCCAAATATTTTCATGAATAATAAAATTCATCAACTAAATTCAATTATTTTCAAAAAATTAACAAAAAATCTTTGAAAAAATTCAATTATTTTCATAAATCAAAAAATATATTCTTTGCAGGAATTCAATTATTTTCAAACGTTTCAATAAAAATCCTCTCATAAATTCAATTATTATTTTCATTATTTTTTTAAATCATGAAATTCTTTGCAGGAATTCAATTATTTTCTTAAATATCGCATAAAATTCTTCGCAAGTATTCACTTATTTTTTAAAATATAAAATTCTTTGCAGAAATTCAATTATTTTCAAAAATTTAAATAAAATACTTTGCAATAATCAAATTATTTTCTTGAGTAATAAATTTCTTTAAAAGAATTCAATTATTATCAAGAAATTAAAAAAAAATCTTCAAAAAAATTCAATTATTTTCATAAATAAAAATAAATTCTTCGCAGGAATTCAATTATTTTCAATTCATCAAAAGAATTAAATTATTTGAAAATTCGTTGATAAAATTGTTTATAAAATTTCAATTCAAAGAAACATTTCATTAATCAATAAGTTATTAATTTTTGTTTATAATAATTGAATTCTCGTAGAATTTTCTAATAAAAATTGATTTAAAAATGAATTTCAGATAAATTCAAATTAAAATCTTTGAAAATTAAAATTTTTTATACTTTTAACTAACAAATTCTGTGAAATTAATTTTTTTCAAAAGGTTTAATTGAATTTTTTTTTGAAGTTTTTATTTTCTAATGTATATTTAATTGAAGAATTACAGAATAATCGAAATTTCGTAAAATTAAATATTGTAAACAAAAGAATTTGAAAATTCACAAAGAACTTTTTTTAAAAATTATTTTTAAAAAATTGACTTAAAGAAGAATTTAAAAAAAAATAATTATTAAATATTTATTTAAAAATGAAGTTATTGATGTTTTCGAATAATTTTCATTTTAAAAAGCTGGAAAACCTGGAAAAGTCAGGGATTTTGAAAAGAGCAAAACCGTGGCAACCCTGAGTTTACTAATTACAATTAGTCCACTAATTGAAATTAGTGGACGACTTTTGACTATAAATCAAATTTACTCTCCAAATTTAAATTAGTAAAAAAGTTTACTAATTAGAATAAGTGACTAAATTTTTGCTTTTGAATTAGTAAATTTTAGTAATAAATAGCAATTTCTACTAATTTATTAGTAAAATGTACTAATTAATTAGTAAAATTTTCTAATTCAAAAGCAGAAAGTCAATCACTAATTCAAATTAGAAAACATTTTGACTAATTCAAATTTAAAGAGTAGAAAGTATTAATTTCATTAATTAAATAATTTCTTTTTCCTTAAACAAATTTTTCTTGCGTTATAATTAAATAATTGACTATACTCTCTGAAAAGGAATGATAAAAATAATTGGAATTTAATTTTAATGAACTGAAAATCAGATTTCTTGGTTAAATAAGAAAACAGATGGTAAAAATTTATAAAAAAAAGGGGTGGCTTTTTGGATACCGTTATATTCGGCTGTTTCATGTGCCACTGTTTGCAAACATGTATTGAGAAAATATACACGTGAATCAGAAGGAAGTTACAAGCAACAAGCCACTTAAAGGGCCGGCTGCAGCGTTAATTTGAGATGTCTTTTTTGTTCTTCCACTACTTTGTAGAGACTTTTTTTTAAATACATCCCGATAAGAATTTGTGATTATATAAATTATTTCTTTGAAATGTAAAAAGTAAATTTCGACCATTTTTGTATTTTGAAAAAATACATAAAATTACCTTCTTATCATTATAAATATATCGCTCACTCACGGAAATATTACAATTTTCAGTTGCTCCCTCATTTTTTTCGTAATGCTCTCCAATATGTTTTTTTTTTAATTTATTATAACTAAACTATTATTTTCGCACTTATTTATTTTTTCCATTGTTAATTATTTTTACTTTTATTATTTTGTTTCGGTACTTATTTTTACTTATTTCTTTATTTCGTTATTTATTTATTTCGTTTTTTATTACTTTTACTTATTTATTCATTTCGTTTTTTATTACTATTACTTTTTTATTTATTTCGTTTTTTACTATTTTTACTTATTTATTTCCTTTTTTATTACTATTACTTTTTTATTTCTTTCGTTTTTTATTATTTTTACATATTTATTTATTTCGTTATTTATTGTTTCTATTTATTTATTTATTTGAAAATAAATAAATAAATATAATTATTGATTCAAATAGAATTTATTTCAAACACAATTTGATTTGAATAAAAATTATTTTATTCAATTATTTTATTCAAGTTAATATTTATTTGAATGAGTTACTAAATATTAATAATAAAAAATATTATTATAAATGTTTATAATAATTTTTCAATTTACAAGAACTATGCTTTCCTCCAAGTAAGAAATCTTTTGTTTACATTTTTTTTTTTTTTGATTTATTACCATTTTTTGTAAATTTTATTCATATTGCTATAAAAGTGATAATAATGATAATAGAAAAAATAATAATAATAGTATTAAAAATAATTATATGTATAAAAAAAAATTTATATATCTGAGAGTGAGAGCAATTTCGAATACAGAGTATAGACTATAGAGACTATAAAGTCTCCTTTTCAAACCCCAAAGACTGGTTCTTTTTCCTTCCCCTCGAATTCAGACGCACCTGGCTTCTGTGATGAGTCTTAAGAGAGCGATTCTGACCAACGAACCTTAAATTTCGGTAGTAAAGATTTTTGCACGAAATTAATCCGTCTTTATAACGAAATAAAATATATATGATTTATATTTGGTTACACGTATATTTATATTATATTATATATATATTATAATAAAATACATTGTTGTTCTATATACTGTAAAAAAATTTGTTATTTTTTATTATTATTTATTTTTATAACATTATTTGTTATTAATTACATTAATTTAATAATAAATAATATTCTCTAAATTTGAATAAGTAAAAATATTTACTAATTTAAATTAGTGACTGACTTTTTGCTTTTGAATTCGTAAATTTTACCAATAAATAGTAATTTCTACTAATTTATTAGCAAAATTTTCTAATTCAATTATAATATTTAAATTTTACTAATAAATTAGCAGAAATTACTATTTATCTATTGGTAAAATTTACTAATTAATTAGTGAATTAATTTTTGTCTTTGGATTAGTAAATTTCACTATTAAATTAGTAGAAATTACTATTTGTTAGTAAAATTTACTAATTCAATAGCAAAAAATTAGTCACTAAAAATTAAAATTAAATTTATTTTTAAATTAGTAAATATTTTTACTAATTCGAATTTAGAGAGTATTAAAATATTTTTATTATAATGATATTTATTATTAGTATTTATTAGAACATTTTGTATTTATTTATAGTATATAGTTTATAATATATATATATATAATACACACTGACTCACACGATTTTTGTTTACTTATTTTTCCTTTTTTTATTTTATATGTCAATATTTATTTGACTGCTGGAATATATGTTGAATGAGATATTTATATGAATCAACATTAGAACATCCCTGTACACTTGGCATATATTGATTTTTATACATTTTATCAGTCACTTTCAAGATTACTCACAATTCTTACTCAATGATCCTGAAAAATAATATTCACCTCGCAATTTTTAAAATCTTTTTTCTGATATTGAACTGCAAAAAATGAACCAAATGCCATTCGTAGAGAAATGTTTTTGTTAAACCAGATATATAATTTACTTGAGTCAAATAAATACGTATATATTTGTCACAGAGACTACTAAATTGTTTATTTGTTTGAAATAAAAAATTTATTTAGCACAAATAAAATTTTTACTCGAACCAAATAAAATTTGTTTAAAACAAAAATAGCCTCACCAAGTAAACATTTTTTTTTTAACCAAATTATTCGAAATAAATAAAATTTATTTGCACGAAATTAAATTTATTTAAACCAAATAAAATCTATTTCAACCAAATGGAATTTATTTGAACCAAGTGGAATTTATTTAAACTATAAATAAAATTTACTTGAACTAAATAGAATTTATTTAAACCAAATAAAATTTATTTCAACCAAATAAAATTTATTTCAACCAAATAGAATTTATTTGAAACAAATTAAATTTCCTAATTTAAACCAAATAGAATTTATTTGAACAAAGTGGAATTTATTTATTTAAAATTAAACTGAATAAAATTTATTTGAATCAAATAGAATTTATTTGAACCAAATAAAATTTATTTGTAATAAATTTAGTAGGTTATGAATAAAATTTATATCTTATTTTTTTCGGTGTTTTATAAAAATTTATTTGAACCAAATTAAATTTATTAAAACTAAATATAATTTATTTAAACCAAATGGACATTATTTTTGAAGAAAATTAAATTTATTTGAATCAAATGGACTTTATTTGAACCAAATTAAATCTATTTCAACCAAATTAAATCTATTTGAACCAAATTAAATTTATTTAGACCAAATGGAATTTTTTGAAACCAAATAGAATTTATTTGAACCAAATTAAATTTCCTGATTTAAACCAAATCGAATTTATTTGAACAAAGTGGAATTTATTTAAACTAAATAAAATTTATTTGACTCAAATAAAATTTATTTGAATTAAATACAATTTATCTGAACCAAATAGAATTTATCTGAACCAAATAAAATTTGTTTGTAACAAATTTAGTAGGTTGTGAGTAAAATTTATATCTTATTTTTTCGGTGTTAATTTATAAAAATTTATTTGAACCAAATTAAATTTATTTAAACTAAATAAAATTTATTTGAACTAAATGGAATTTATTTGAACCAAATGGACATTATTTGAACCAAATTAAATTTATTTGAATCAAATGGACTTTATTTGAACCAAATTAAATCTATTTGAACCAAATGGACTTCATTTGAACCAAATTAAATTTATTTAAACCAAATTAAATTTATTTAAATTAAATAGAATTTATTTGAAGTATACATTTAGCACTAGGTTGTGAGTCAAATTTATATTTTATTTTTTCTGAGTGTAAATCTATAAAAACTACTGTATAAAGAAATAATGTTAAAAGCAGTGTAAAATTCCCTCTTCTTTACATAAAAAAAATTAAAAATTCACAAAAGAAATTGTATTATTAAATAGCCATTATTGAAGAAAGTGCCTTGATGTGGGGAAAGTCTATTAAGGTCATTAAGAAAATCTTGAGCTTGCGTGTGTAGTTTTTTTTTTTTTGGAAAAATATATTAGCAGCTCATATTTAACTTTTATATAATATATGAGTTATAGGAGAGTGAGCATGTCGAGCACATGTCAAAACTCATATGTCATTATTACACCTCATTCTGGGGGTTGAATTTTCATATCATTTGCCATATGTTGCGACCTGAGACGTTTCAGAATAATAAAATGCAAAATAATGATGGGTTTGAGAGGCCCATTATTACGAGTGCGAGGGCGAGTATATATAGGATTAGGATTCTTTAACACCTTCCTAAAGATTTATTTCTTTTTTTCACAATAGCATCTTCTGGCATGTCTTTCTAATTTGATGTTGTAATCATTGTCGCAGTAATATTTGGTTCTAATCTATCTCAAATTTGTGCTTTTTCTTCATACCCTTAAAGACTTTGTATAGAAAATAATGAATAAACGTTCAGAGGAACGTAATTTACATGTTTATGTTCCAAAAGAAAATTTTGTTATTATTAATTAGTTGTAAATAAAATTGGGTCATGTATTAAAGAAACAATTTGTAAGGTTTCAAGAGCATTTCAAAAGGTTTGATATAAATTTCGGTTCAAGAGTACTTTGCAAGAAATTTATTGCATGTAATATTGGATCATGTATTAAAATTTAAAAACAATTTATGGTTTAAAATATGTTTGGTATAAATTTTGATATTCGAGAGAAGTTCAAGAGACTTTCATAAAAATTCTCCTAGAGTCCTCAAATATTCAATTTATTAGAAAACAAATTCGCAAAGAAAAATTCATCTGTATTATTTGCTATACAAATATAAACATTCCTAATATGGAATACAGAGTACCAAAGTCCATGACGAATGAGACAGAGAATTTCTTCAAACAAGAATCGAAATTTGATGAAAAGTTAACGAAGCAAAAAATCGACATGATCGGTCACTTCAAAAACGCTCTCAAAATTGATTATTTACGTCTATTCAGTAGGTGTGAATTTCTAAACACACTCCATTCTTAAAGCACACCTTTCTAATGGAGTAATTTTTCTAATGGATTGAATGCCAAAGAACAGTTTGTTATACATATAGAGATGTTAACACCTCCCAAAAAGTCCAATTTGGATGTTCCTAAACTCAAAATTGTTTTTGGAACCGAAAAAAAAATATTAATCATCATCATCATCACATCTAGAATGTGCCATTTCTTATTCACAAAACATTTTCACACCCAAGTGACATGAAAAAATATTTGTCCGACAGATTGGAAGGGGATCTGAAAAGCTGAATCATTGGTGTATAAACACGCATATATATATAAAGCAAAAGTCAGAAGGCTGCTGTGTGGTTAAGTAAAGAGCATATCACCTCCCCAGGGCCCCAAAGGATCTCGTCCTGGTCAAGTTTTCATCTCTCTTTTGCCTCTCTTGCACTTGCCTCATCGTCCCAGCAGGCCAGGACTCGAGTCATCTTGCAAAGCAGGAATCTCGGGGGTTTATTGACCCGAGACCCTGTGCGATCTGGAGCAAATCTTGTGTGTAGGTGCGTATGTACTCTTGTTGAGAACAATTTTTGTTTTCTTTTTTTTTTTTTTTCTTTTTTCTGTTCAAATGCTGCATAAACTGTATTACTGTATCTGACTATCTGCGGCGATGTCTAGCCTCCTCCAAGGTTAACGCTGAGAACTGCAAATTCCTGCGGATGCATATGTGCGCAAGATAACAGGTACACCTCACCCATGCTCGCAGGTATGTGAAGTTACGTATATATGCGAACCAACTTATCATCGTATTTGCATACCGGCAACTAAGACTGTCCGGGTGTTAATTCTTCCGCCATAGTTGAGATTATTCTGCGGAATGAAAATTAGAGAGACTTTCATTTAAGGTAGACCACTTCCTTTAACGGGACGACTACAAATTTTATTAAAGATTAAACAGTTAATTAGGTTAATAATTATTAATTATTAAACTAATTAATCTAGTTATTAACCTAATAATTCGGTAAACAATCAGGGCAAACATAGAAAATTCTATTAGACTATATTATGGTCTGCTAAATTTTGAATAATTTTGAATCAAAAATTATGCATTGTTACGGAAAGGAATGTATAACAATGTCCTGTATTGTTTTGTGCAATGACTGATGATAAACTGTATAACAGAATGGGTGAAGAAACAAGAATTTAAGGAACATTAGAAGCATTATATTAATGTTTCTCTAAGGATATCAAGTTGAGACAAAAAATTTATCAAAATTGTTGCCACGCAACAATTTTGCTACTTTTTTTTGTCTCAACTTGATATTCTTAGAGAAACAGCGATACAAATATTCTGTAAAATTAGTCAGAGTTGCAACATTTTTTTTCAATGTCGCACAGAAATGGTAGCAACAGTACCTCAATATTCTGATACTCCAGCAATATTTCAAAAACAATTATTTTGCTGTTTTTGAATGTTTCAGATGCAACAACTTTGCTTCTTTTTTGTCTCAACTTGTTATTCTTAGAGAAACAGTGATACAGTACGTAGTATATCAATAAATTAGCCAAAATTGTGACATTTTTTTTAGTATTGCACAGAAATGGCAGCAATAGTACCTCAATATTCTGATAACTCCATCAATATTTCAAAAACAGTAACAAAATATGCTACTGATTGCAATTTTTTGCTATTTTTGAATTGACGCCACAGCTTCATGTTTTTATTGAATATTAAAATAATTAACAATATTAATTAAGAACTATGAATAATAATAGTTCAAAGTTTAATTTTACTAAACATTAGTGGGACTTCGATTATCCAAAAATTTTTTTATCCACACTGCAAATCAGTTTATCTTGAACTTTTTGTCTTCTTAAACCCAAAATATAATTTTCTACATCTGTCGGTACACGAAAATCTCATAAAAATAAAGAAATTGCATTGACGAATCCTTTGTTATTGAAATTCTTTTTGATAACAGTCAAAAAACGCTCTCTATTTTGAATTAGTAAAAATATTTATTAATTTGAATTAATAATTGACATTTTACTTTGGAATTAGTAAATTTTACTAATAAATAAATAATAGAAATTACTATGTGGTTGTAAAATTGACTAAGTTTTGCTTTTGAATTAGTAAATTTTACTAATAAATAAATAGAAATTATAATTTATTAGTAAATACGACTACTTTTTGCTTTTGAATTAGTAAATTTTACTAATAATTTATCAAAAATTACTAATAATGTAGTAGAAATTACTAATAGTTTAGTAGAAATTACTAATAATTTGTAGCAATTACTATTTATCAGTAAAGTTTACTAATTCAAAAGCAAAAAAATTCAAAAGCATTTGAATTAGTAAATTTTACTATTCAATTAGTAGAAATTATTATTTATTAGTAAAGTTTACTAATTCAAAAGCGAAAAAACTTCAAAAACTTTGAAATTAGTAAATTTATCTAATAAATTAATAAAAATGACAATTTATTAGTAAAATCGACTACATTTTGCTTTTTAATTAGTAAATTTTACAAATAAATTTGTAGAACTTACTATTTATTAGTAAATTTTACTAATAAATTTGTAGAACTTACTATTTATTAGTAAATTTTACTAAAAAATTAGTAGAAATTACTATTCATTAGTAAAGTTTACTAATTCAAAAGCAAAAAAATTCAAAAGCTTTGAATTAGTAAACTGTATTAATAATTTTATAGAAATTATTATTTATTCGTAAATTTTACTAATAAATTAGTAAAAATTACTATTTATTAGTAAAGTTTACTAATTCCAAAGCGAAAAAAAATCAAAAACTTTTAAATTAGTAAATTTTACAAATGAATTAATAGAAATTACGATTTATTAGAAAAATTGACAATGTTTTGCTTTTGAATTAGTAAATTTTGGTATTAAACTTGTAGAAATTAGTATTTATTAATAAATTTTACTAATAATTTAGTAGAAATGATTAAATTAGAAATTAGTAGAAATTGTCATTTAATAGTAAATTTTACTAATAATTTATCAGAAATTACTAATAATGTAGTAGAAATTACTAATAGTTTAGTCGAAATTACTAATAGTTTAATAGAATTACTAATTTAAAAGCAAAAGAAAAAATTCAAAAACTTTTGAATCATAGTAAATTTTACTAATAAATTAGTAGAAATTACTATTTATTAGTAAAGTTTATTAATTCAAAAGCTGTTGATTTACTAAATGTAACTAATAAATTAGTAGAAATTACTATTTACTAATAAAATTTGCAAATTCAAAAGCAAAAAGTCTGTCACTATAATTGAAATTAATAAACGATTTATACTATTTTAAATTTAGAGAACAGAAATTATTTTTTTTATTATTAGCAGTAGTATAATTATTATTTTTTTATTTTTATATTAGTTATTAATAGTATTTAATGAAAAATTAAATAAAATGAATAAATACATCGTGTACATAAAAGTTTAAAAGTTTTGCAACCATAAAATTTGGAAACTGCTCACTAAATTTGAATTTGTTGAAATACTTACTAAATTGAATTAGTGATCCTGATTTTTTGGTTTTGAATTAGTAAATTTAACTAATAAATAGTAATTTCTACTAATTTATTATTGAATATTAATTTCTAATTATAATAATTTATAATAATTTTCTACCAATTTATTAGTAAATTTTACTAATCCAAAGGCAAAAATTCAGTCACTAATTTATTAATAAAATTTTACTAATAATTATTTCTACTAATTTATTAGTAAAATTTAATAATCTAAAAGCAAAAAGCCAGTCACCAATTCGAATTGGTAACCTTTTTCACTAATTTCAAATTTATAGTTTAAATAAATAAATGTTTAATAAATAAATTAAATTAATAATAATAAATTAAATATGTTTAAACTAAACGTTTTTAAACCTTACAAATTATTTTTAATACATGAACCGCAATATTATTTATAGTGAAATTGAAATTTGGAAAAGAAACAAGTAAATTTCGATCATTTAAACGTTTATTTATTTATTTAAAATTACAAAAACCGTGACTTAAGAAAAATGAATAAAAATCACAATTTTCGGATAAATTATTATTGATATGAAAAGTCGAACAATCAGAGAATACAAAAGTAAATTAAAATAGTAAAGAAAGATTGAATTTAAACTAAAAAATATTTAAGGGTAATTAAAATTAGGAAAAGTAAAAATCCAAAAAATGTAAAAACCCAGAAAAACCTGAAAATTCCAGAAAAATGATTTCCCTCCCTCCTTTCAGTATTTTATTTAAAAAGTGAAAATTCTTGAGATTAAAATGATGAAAAACTGAAATTATATATATCAAGACTTTGTATATATCGATATAATTAAGATTATGATTATCTGTGTTATTATAATATCCGTATCATTATGTCAGTAGTTAACTGATTTGAATATAACGACGTGCATATATGAATTACATGTAAACCCTAATTAAATACGTTATTAATGAGGCGCAATAAGTCAGTAATTATTCATGGTAATTTATAAATATACGTGTATCTCTTTACGAGATTTTATCAAATTACTAACATTGTATGTGCATACATACACATAAGGGCAGACAGTTTAAAGTCATTATAAAGCATTGTCGGTAAATGGAAAACTCATTTTGTCCCCTAAAACTATGTATACATATACTTTTGTATAGAAAATTTTTATATTCAAGAAATGAAAAAGAGATAAATACGTCAATTATAAACTAGTAACATATACACTGCAACAATGTTGAAAAATCATTAAATCAACTTTTGGACGTCGTCGAGACACCCACAGACATGCGAGAGACAAAAATTATTTCAAATGTATTTGTGCGCGTGAAATGCTGTTTCTTTATATGTGGATCGTTTAGTTTATCAGCAAGAAATCGTGTTCATTAAAGAAAAAATTTCATTTTGAAAAAAAAATAAAAACAAATCGCGCTTATCTCTTATATACAAATAATTTTTTTTTAAATAGTGGATTTATTTTTCGATCCTGGCTTTGACCAGTCAAACTTGTCTATAATTTCTCTTTTCTTTTTCATTTACAAAGTAACTGTGGTTTTCCTCCGCGCAAAAGTGGTTTGGTTGTGTGTTTGTGTAATCGGATCGAATGTTTTACTCTTCTCAATATAGTCTCATATATACATTGAAAGACACTAAAATATTTCGATCGTATTTTAATCGATATATCCAACGCCCGCCTAATTTATTTCGAACATTCCGTTTCGCCTTTTTTAATCTTGATCTTTACCATTATACATTCGCAAAATATACGAGGCTGAAAAAAAAGTTACGTCACTTTATTCCCGCAGTCGCTAATCACTTGCGTGTGTCACTTGGCAATAGTATAAATACCTTTGTGAACTGCCAAAAATTATAATTGATTTTTGAACATATTTTGCAATTAAAAAAATTTACTTTTTGACCCAATTAAGAAACCAGCAGTTGTATTAAAAAAGTAAACATATTGCATTCATATAGGAAAATTGGAAAAAAAGATATACCTGTTTTCTTTTGTTTTTAATTTTCAATTGTTTAACAATAATTGTTTAAACAAATTAATAAAAATTTTGAAAATTGTTAACGCTAATCGATTCTATGTAAAAAATTAAGGAAGTTTTGCATGGGTCATATTTTTCTCCAAGGCGTATTTTGTTTATAAAATTGTTATAAACAAATTATCCTGGATAAAGGGTGTTTCATCCCAAGCATAAACAAATGGAATTTAAGTAAAATTAACAATTGGATTCATAGACAAATTGGAAAAAAAGATGTACCTGTTTTTTTGTTTTTAATTTTCACTTGTTTAACAACAATTGTTTAAACAAATTAATACAAATTTATCAATTTTTAAAAATTTATTATATAATTTGTTTATAACAATTTTATAAATAAAATTCGACTTGGAGAAAAAAATGACATAGAATCGATTAGCGTTAACAATTTTCAAAATTTTCAAAATTTTTATTAATTTGTTTAAACAATTATTGGTTAACAATTGGAAATTATAAACAAAAAAACAGGTACATCTTTTCTTCCAATTTGTCTATGAATCCGATTGTTAATTTTACTTAAAATTCATTTGTTTATGTTTGAGATGAAACACCCTTTATCCAGCATAATTTGTTTATAACAATTTTATAAGTAAAATACGACTTGGAGAAAAATATGTCCCATGCAAAACTTCCTTAATTTTTACATAGAATCGATTAGCGTTAACAATTTTCCAAATTTTTCCAAATTTTTATTAATTTGTTTAAACAATTATTGTTCAACAATTGGAAATTAAAAACAAAAAAATAGGTATATATCTTTTTTTCAATTTGCCTATGAATCCAATTGTTACTTTTTTAATACAATTGCTGGATTCTTCATATTAATCGAGTTAAATAAAAATTAGTTGATTCAATTAAATATTTAATTGATAATAATGAAGTAATCGATTTTTTTAATCAAATAAATTCTTTTAAATGTATAAGAATTATTTTACTGTAACTTCTTCAAAATTATTTTCTTAAATAATTTTTAAAAATTTTGAATAATTTTAATCATTTCATTTCGACTATTATTTTCTACTTTAAATAATTAAATTCAATTAAACTTTTTCAAGAAAATTAAACATACAGAATTGATATATAGATAAAAGCATGAAAGATATAAATTTTTAAATATTTTAATTGAAAACCTTTTCAAAATTCAATTATTTCTAAAAATTTATAATATACTTTTAATATTCGATTATTATCTAATATTCATTTTTAAATCAATTTTTATTAGAAACTCTAAGAGAATTTAAATATTTAAATACAAAAATAAATAATTTATTGAATAATTGAATGTTTTTTAAAATGGAAATCTCATAGAGAATTTTATCAACAAATTTTTGAGTAATTGAATTTTTTAACGAGTTGGAATTTTTGACAAGAATTTTATTAAATTTTTTAACATAATTAAATTCAGAGCAGAATTTTTTATTTTTAGAAAATAATTGAATTTATAAGTGTTTTATTTAAATTTTTGAAAATAATTGTATTCCTTCGAAGAATATATTTTTATTTATGAAAATAATTGTATTTTAGCCAAAATTTTCTTGAAAATAATTGAATTCTTTTGAAGAATTTTATTATTCATGAAAATAATTGAATTATTGCGAAGTATTTTATTTCAATTTTTGAAAGTAATTTAATTTTTGCGAAAAATTTTATATTTTAAAAAATAATTTCATTCTTGCCAAGAATTTTATGATATTTAAGAAAATAATTGAATTCCTGCGAAGAGTTTTATTTAAATTTTTGAAAATAATTAAATTTCGGAGAAGAATTTAACATTATAAAAAATAATTTAATTCTTACGAAGAATTTTATGATATTTAAGAAAATAATTGAATTCATGCAAAGAGTTTTATTTAAATTTTTGAAAGTAATTGAATTTCTGCGAAGAATTTTATATCTTAAAAAATAATTGAATTCTTGCGAAGAATTTTATGATATTTAAGAAAATAATTTAATTCTTGTGAAAAATATTCTTTAATTTTATCAAAATAATTGAATTCTGTTGATAAATTTTATTATTCATGAAAATAATTGGATTTTATTGCAAAGTATTTTATTTAAATTTATGAAAATAGTTCAATTTCTGCGAAGAATTTTATATTTTTAAAAATAATTTAATTCTTGCCAAGAATTTTATACTATTTAAGACAATAATTGAATTCATGCGAAGAATTTTATTTAAATTTTTGAAAATAATTGAATTCCTGCGAAGAATATTTTTTTATTTATGAAAATGATTAAATTCTTAAGCAAATTTTTTTAATTTTGAAAATGCTTTAATTTTTTCAGGAATTTTATTTAAATATTGAAAAATAATTAAATTTTTTTTTATCAATTTTATTATTCACAAAAATAATTGAATTTTTTTTATAAACTTAATTTAAATTTTAGTAAATAATTGAATTTCATCCAAGAATATATATTTATTTATGAAAATAATTGAATTCTTAAGCAGATTTTTTTATTTTTGAGAATATTTGAATTTTTTTGAAGAATTTTATTTAAATTTTTTGAAAATAATTGGAATTTTTTGATGAATTTTTTATTTTAAGAAAATAATTGAATTCTTGCAAAGAAATTTATATTTTAAGAAGATAATTGAATGCTTGCTAAGAATTTTAATCAAATTTTTTAAAATAATTGAATTTTAGAAAAGTATTTTGTTATTTATAAAGATAATTGAATTTTAGATTAGCAGTTTAGTTAATTGAAAATTTGGTTAAATGCCAATTGATCGTAGTCCACAATTTTTATTACGTATAATTATCAATCAATTTTTTTATATTTTCAAAAATTTTCCATCACCTTTTCTCTAAATTGTTTTATTTCTTCAAGGTGAAAATTTTGTTACATTTCTAAACATTTATCAATAAATTTTTTTGTTAACATCTTGACATTGAAAGTGACAAGCAATTATTAGTTGTATGATAAAAAAAAGTCTGATAATTCATGACTGATAATATAAATTCAATTTGATAATAATTCAGTGAGGAATGATGTGAAATGATATGATTATAAAAAGATAGAAAAATTTAGATTATTGATGAGATTTAATCTTTGAAAAAATCTTTTTCGAGGTATTCATGTATATTTTTTCCAGACGTCTACCGCAATATACATATGTATATATATATGCCTAATATAACTATATAGTAGTGGCGTCAGATAGTTTGCACTTTCCGTTTGATTATATGTATATATGTATATATATAGTAGTAAAGCTTCAGACTGTGGAGGTTACGTGAATGGAACCTCTGTCTACCTGAAAAGGATTAGTCTGAGGATTCTTATTTCGCCTTGCGCCAATATTGAAAAATGCCAAAGAATCTCAGACAAAAAAGAATTTTTTTTTCTCTCTACAATACCAATGCAGTGTGCGGTAAAAATTGTTTTCTTAAGAAATTGATCAATAGATAAATCGTAATAATAAAAAATTTTCTTCTAATTTCTATAAAAGTTCCTTTGTACTAACAAAGGAACTTTTTTTTCCAGAAAAAGAAAATTTTTTCAATTTTGAAAAATTATTAATAAATCCGACTTTATTTCTAAAGACGATAGTCTTTAGAAATAATTTCTTTTTTTTACTTTCTTATTTCCTTTTTTAAACAATAATTATCTTCATAAAAAATAAAACATTTTTGTTTTGATTAAAATTTAAAATTTTTTAAAATAATTTAAATTCCAGCGAAGAATATTTTTTTATTTATGAAAATAATTGAATTTTTTCGAAAATTTTTTTAAAAATTTTTTGAAAACAATTGAATTTAGTTGATGAATTTTATTATTCATGAAAATAATTGGATTATTGCGAAGTATTTTATTTTAATTTTGGAAAATAATTGAATTTTTGTAAAGGATTTTATATTTTAAAAAATAATTAAATTCTTGCAAAGATTTTTATTTAAACTTTTTGAAAATAATTGAATGTCTGCGAAGAATTTTAGATTTTTAAGAAAATAATTAATTTCCTGCGAAGAATATATTTTTATTTATAAAAATAATTTAATTTTTGCAAAGATTTTTTTTTATTTTTGAAAATACTTGAATTTATTTGAAGAATTCTATTTAAATTTTGGAAAATAATTGAATTGTTTTGCAGAATATTATTATTCATGAAAATAATTAAATTCTTCCACAGATTTTTTGTATTATTGAAAATAATTGAATTTTTTTGCAGAACTTTATTTAAATTATGGAAAATAATTGAATTTTTGCAAATATTTTTTGTTAAGTTTCTGTAAATAATTGAATTTTTTAAAAGATTTTTTTTTAATTTTTTAAAAATAATTGAATTAAGTTGATGAATTTTATTATTTTATAAAAATAATTAGATTATTGCGAAGTATTTTATTATTCATGATAATAATTAGAATATTGCGAAGTATTTTTTATTTTAATTTTGAATAATAATTGAATTTCTGGAAAGAATTTTGTATTATAAAAAATAATTGAATTCTTGCGAAGAATTTTATTATTTCTTAAAATAATTGACTTTTTGCGAAAATTTATATTTAAATTTTTGAAAATATTTGAATTCTTCCACAGATTTTTTGTTTTATTGAAAATAATTGAATTTTTTTGAAGAATTTTATTTAAATTTTTAAAAATAATTGAATTTCTGCGAAGAATTTTACATTTTAAGAAAATAATTAATTTCCTGCGAAGAATATATTTTTATTTATAAAAATAATTGAATTTTTGCAAAGGTTTTTTTTTAATTTTTTGAAAATAATTGAATTCTTGAGCAGAAATTTTTTTATTTTTGAAAATACTTGAATTTATTTGAAGAATTTTATTTAAATTTTGGAAAATAATTTAATTGTTTTGCAGAATTTTATTATTCATGAAAATAATTAGATTATTGCAAAGAATTTTATTTAAAATTTTGAAAATATTTGAATTCTTCCACAGATTTTTTGTTTTATTGAAAATAATTGAATTTTTTTGAAGAACTTTATTTAAATTTTGGAAAATAATTGAATTTCTGCGAAAAATTTTACATTTTAAGAAAATAATTGAGTTTTATTTAAATTTTTTAAAATAATTGAATTTTTGCAAGGAATTTTACATTTTACGAAAATAATTGAATTCTTGACAATAATTTTATTAAAATTTTTTAAAATAATTGAATTCCTGAGAAGAATATTTTTATTTGCCAAAATAATTGAATTCGTGATAAAATTAAAAAAAAATTTTTGCAAATAATTAAATTTTTGAACAGTTAATAATAATATGAATTTCATTAAAAAATTTTTAGAATAATTAAATTCTTTCCAGAAATTTAATTAAAATTCTATTATGAAATTAATATTTATTGTACTTTTTTCTTGAACGAATAAAAAACAGAATGAAAATTTAATGTCCAAAACAATTTTTGAAAATAATTGAATTTTTGAGCAGATTTTTTATTTTTGAAAATACTTACATTTTTTTAAAGTATTTTATTAAATTTTTAAAAATACTTGAATTCTTTTGAAGATTTCATTATTGATGAAAGTAATTGGATTAAATTTACTTTCTTACTTCTTTTTTAATTCATAATTTTTTTTATAAAGAATTAATGTTTTTTTTCTGTGTGGTTAATAAGTTGGACGTGAAAAAATTTTTTTTTTGAAATAGTAATCGTTAAAATAGTAGATAGGTGTTCTATAGGGGTAGTATAGGTATCTATAGAGGAATATCTATTTGGTTTTGTGAAATCCTGGTAAAACCGCACATTTAGGAACGATTATTTGGTCTCATATAAAATTCGCAGACTGTGAAAGAATAGCGGAAGCTATTTCTTCAGTCAATTTACGCAGATGGAGATTTATGAAAGTTCTTATAGGTTATATTTCAAAGACAAGATGTCTATTTTGTTATACAATTTTTTTTTTCAATGGCAGAGGAATTCTCTTATTTTTATGGTCACATAGTCCCAACTTCTCTTAAAAATTGAGAAGGATTTTCCTTTTTACTCGAATTTTAAACAATAAAGAAGTATAAATAGTTGAATTAAATTATATTTTGACCGAATAAAATTTTTATTCCAACGAATAAGTAATTTAGGAGATTTTTCTTAATATTTTATTTGTTTCAAAAAATTTTGTTTTAAATTGAGTAAGTTTTTCTAAACTTTTTATTCGTCTAAAATAAATTTCACTTGATTAAATTAATTCTGTTCGAAAATTCTATTAAGAATAGAATAGAATTTTATTCATTAATGTTACAAATTATTGTTTCACATCCTCTTCCAGCCTTTGGTTTCTTATTCACACTTACATAAACATATAATATAAAATATTAATATAGTATATAAATATATATATATATGTCAATACACAAAAAGAAATTATAAATTACATTTACATTAATACTCTCTTACGTAAAATTGTTTCTAGTTCATTTAGATTCTTACACAGGTTTTTATCACAATTGCCTTTCAATCCCTCAATTAGTCTACTCCTCCAAAGTTCCTTTGCACTTTTGCCTCTCCAATCTTGCCACCATGTTTTGGAGTCTGCTTTTAGCTCTTGGAGAACGGTATCACATTGGACTACGTGTTCCAAAACTTCTTTTTCCGACCTGCACCCTCTGCAGGATCTATCTGAAAAGCCCTTTTTCTCTTCTTTTATTGCATTTCCACATCTCCATCTAGCCCAGCCCTCTTTTTGACTTTTTGACATATCTTTCCTCCCCCAATATACCTCCATGTTTATTCCTTCTTTAATTGATTTGTAATATTCACAAAAGGACGATTTATCCACCTTTGACCAGTCCGTTTGTACGTCTTGTTCCAATTTAACTTTAATTAGCTGCCTAACTCTTGCCTCGACTTCCTCCACTGGTTTCCTATCCCACAGTTGATTAATAATCTGACCGTCTCCTAGACTCTTCAAGCACCGTTCCAAATCTTTCCCCCACTTGGATGGATTGTTGTTCTTAATTGCCCTAATTTCTTCCATCAGACACTTCCTTACCCACCTGTTTTCTTCCATTTTGTATATTTTTATCATGAAGTTGATCGATCTTTTAAATGCTTCGATCTCAATGCTCCTTCTTCCTGCCTCGAGCTTCCAGATATAGTCTGGCGTGTTCTTTGCTAAACCCATACTCATTTTAGTATATTTTCCCTGCAACCTCTCCAATTCCTCTCGTCTGCTCCAACCCCACAGTTCTACACCGTACATAGCTCCTGCTTTCACTGTTGAATCCATAAAGTAGAGTTTCCTTCTTAAGTCAGTGATTCCCGCCCTCATAGTCTCCCCCCAGACTTTATTTATCAGCAGTTGCGTCTTTCCTATTGCCTTATTTATATGTGCTTTGTAACTATTCTTGGTAGTGAACCAAAAACCCAGATATTTAAACTTTTGTACAATTTCCAATTGCACTTCTTTATACTTCCACTCTTTTTTACTTCTCCTGCCTCCATTACTAAAGACCAAAATCTTCGTTTTGTCCGTGTTCACTTCCAGCTGGTTTTCATCCGACCACCTTTCTAAAGTCTTCAGCATCCTTTCCAGTTCCTGGCCGTCTTCCGCTAACAGCACCACGTCATCAGCGTATATGAGTACAAATATTTTCACTCCATGATTTGAGCCTGATCCTACCGCCGTTCCTCCTTCCTTCTTTTCAGTCAGCGTTTCCTCCAGATCGTTTATAAAGATGTTGAAAAGTATTGGACTTAGTGGACAGCCCTGGCGTACCCCGTTATTTGTTTCAAACTTTCCTGTCACCTCCCCATCTATTAGAATTCCGTTCCAAGTTGTTCTATAAATCTCTTTCGTTACTTCTAAGAATTTTCCTTTAATTCCCATATCTTCCATCTTTTTCCACAATTTCTTTCTATTAACTCTGTCAAAAGCTTTTTTGAAATCAACAAAACATGTGTATAGTTTGCCGCCCTTTCGCCTTAGTCTATTGCCTATCAATGTGTTTAAAACAAAAATATGTTCTGCCGCTCCTCTTTTGCTTCTGAAGCCCCCTTGCGCCTCCGTCAGTTTATTTTGTTCTTCTAGCCACGCTCCTAACCTACTAGCCATTATTGTAGCCAGGATCTTATATCCAATATCAAGTAGAGAGATCCCTCTATAATTGCCTACTTGATTCTCGTCCCCACTCTTGTAAATAGGGAAGATAATTGCCATTCTCCAATCCTGCACAATTTCTCCTTTTTCCCAGATTTCTTTAATTAAGTTATACAGCTCTTCTTTACCGTTATCAGACAGGTTTGTCAAAAATTCCGTTGTAATGCCGTCCTCTCCTGCTGCTTTTCCTGCCTTCAATTTTCCCATAGCCTTCTGCACTTCTTCAAATTCCAGAGGTTTATTTAAAGCTTCTGATTCTTCTGCCATCCCGTCCTCTCTTGGTTCTTCTCTTTTTCCCTCTCTTTCCATTTCTTCAATCCCCTCAGGTTGCTCATTCAACAAGTTCTCAAAGTGTGCCTGCCATTCTCTTCCACTAATATTATTTTCTATACATTTCCGTTTCTTTCTGAACCAACTCATCGCTCTCCACCATTCCGACAAATTTTTGCTTTCTTGCACCTGTTTCTGTTTGTCATCTATCCACTTTTTTATTAGTTCCTTTCGTAGTTTTGCAGTTTCTTTCCTGCATGTCAAATATTCCATTTTGCTGCTCCAATCCCTTTTCTTTCTAAAAACGTGTAATTTTTTAAAAAGTTTCTTCCTCATTGTTCGATATTGACCATTGTCCCATCCATCTTCAAACGTTCTAGCGTAGTTTCCTTTTGACGTCATATTTACTTTTTCTGCCGTTTCATTAATTATCTGTTTAATTTTCTGCCACTTCGTTTCTATGCTAATAGAGTCCTCTATTCCTTCCATAGCTGCTACTGTTTCTTCTTTAATTTTCTCCCATATTTTGTCACTCACTTCTTTGTATTCCTCTCTTCTAGCCGCTTTCCATCGGAGTTTATATTTAGTTCTCTTCCTCAGATTCTCTGTGTTCTCTTCTCTCCTTGGGTCTCCCCAGTCTAATCTGTAAAATACCATTAGATGATCGGAGCCTTCCTGTGGAGATATCTTTAGTCCCTTGAACCATTCTGGTATGTTTTCTTCTTCCATTTTAATCAGTACTAAGTCAAGTACACTTCCCAGTCCCATACCATGTCCTACACATGTTATTTTTCCTTCCTCGTCTCCTTCAGCTCTGCCATTCATGATCATCATCGTTCTCCTTTCACACCAATCTATAAGTTTTTTGCCTTCTTGTCTAATTTCCTTATCTTCAGACTTCCTAAGTGGCCATTCGTTTACCTCGTCCATCCCACAATTTGCTACGCCTTGCTCTTCACCTATTCTGGCGTTTAGATCTCCTGCTACAATTATTTTTGCTTCTGTGCCTTCTAGATCATCAAGCTTTTCGTCTAAAACTTTCAAGAATTTCTTAATGTTTGAGGCTTTGTTATTGTATCCTGTGATTATTATATAATTAATCTTATTGTCCTTTTTAATGACTATTTGCAAACCGAATTCCCATTCTGTTACTGACCACTCCATCTTCAGTTTCTTTTTTATTCCTATTAATTGCCCACCTCCTGCTCTTCCTCGTCCTGATTTCTCTCGGGTTGCTGCTTTTCCTTGCCACCAATAATTTTTGTTCAAACTCTTTAAAACCTTTTCCATTTTATCTTTTTCTACAAAGGATTCTTGAATAACTATCACATCTCCTCCTTCTAAAGCTTTCCAATTTTTCCTTAAATTACTTAATCCTTGAGAATTGAATTGAATTATCGTCAGCTCCCTAGCTTTCTGCTCTTTTTCTTTAGTCTCGAAATCTCCGCATGTTCCGCCTGTCATCTTTTTCCTGGCATAATCTTAATTCCCCTTCCAATTCATCCCACTTTAGCCAAGTGCCTTCTATTTGTATCATTTGATACACGACTTTTGATTCTTTCCCTCTTTGTCTCCATCTATCAGCCTCCTCTTCCAGGAAATCTTGGATATCTTTCTGTCGATCTGTTAGATCATCCATGATCCAAACACCCCATCCTAATCGATTCAATTTCCTTTTTTCTCTCATAATCTCCCTTTTCTTTGTCCATTCTTCTAAAGTAATTCTCCAACCATTTTTAATTCTTTCCATAGCGTTTACTCTTACCTCTATTTTCAACACATTCAAGATCCAACGCTCGAATTCCTCTTTCCGTTCCCTTGTTGTCAATGTTAGACCTATCACTATAATGTTTTTCTTCCTCGCCCACCTTTCCTTCTTCTCTACTTCCCAGTTTTCCTCGCCTAGCTGTATAGGTTGATTATTATTTGTCGGAGTTGGATTTGCACTTTCAAATTCTGCCCATTGATTACTCAAGTCATTTTCTCTTCCTGTTTCCTCGTGTCGTGTCTGTGAACGTTGTTGCCCTGTTGTATTCGACATATTTGATCTATCATGTTCGAGAAAGTTATCTTTCTGTAGAGTTTGCCTATTGTTTATATTTTTGTATTCTCTCTCCTTTCTCATAATTTCCTTTACGCAGGTTAATTCTTCGTTTTGGTCTTCGATTAGTTTATATAATCTTTTAATCTCCTCCCGGTATTTTGTATTCTCTCTTTTTAATTCCTCGTGGAAATTTTGTTTTTTAATTTCTTCTTCTTTTCTCTCCTTCAAGTCCTTCCTTATCGTCTCAAATTCTGTTCGCATAAGACTTTCCAATTGTGCCAATCGCGACTCCCACTTTTCTTCTATTTTAGATTCCCAATCCCTTCTATCTTCCTCCGGACAATCTTTTTTTCCTTCCTCATTTGCCTTGTATTTTGTATCTGTTTGAGTAGTCTTGTTATGTATATTGTTTTTCTGTGGTGTTCTTATTAATTGTTTCGTCGTTACAAATACATTATCAGCTTTTTCGCTAAAAGTTTCCTGCCTTTGGTTAGAATTGACATCCTCAGTTTGCAAGCCATTCCCGGTCACAACCTTGGGATTGTCTTCTCCTTTTTGTTTTTCGTTTTCATTTACCTGTTTATCTTTGCCTTCTTCGATTTCATTGTCACCTCCGGCCTTTGTACTACTAAATCCTTTCCAATAATTCTCTAGATTCTTCATTCCTGTTTCTTCTTTTCCGTTTTCTCCTTTTCTCGGTCTGCCTCTTCTCCTTTTTTTGCCTATTTCGCCTGTTCCTTCTTTATCCTCTGCGACAGTTTCCTCAAAAGATATTAAATCTCGTAAGTCACTCGTGAGTTCTTTCGATGGACTCTGGATGGCGCTCGCGTCGCTCGGTTTCTCTCCGGAAGTCCCAGAAACCGACTGAAGCGCCTCCAAATCACTTATCATCAAATCGTTCATAACCTCACTTTCTAAGTTTCTACACAAAACACTTCGTCCTACACAACACCCCGCACAACACTTATTACGGCTATCCAGTCCACAACCCTTTATTTAATCGTTCACAACACTTTTATGTATCGTAACAACCAGAAAGCCCTTTTTTTACGGATATAGCGAGAGCGTTTCTCGAGACGCGTGCACATGCCACTTTACTCAAACCGGAAGTCCCCTTGATTAAATTAAATTTAATATAAATTAAAATGAAATTCAATTAAAGAAAGATTTAAATTTACGAAAATTTACCTAAAAGAATCAAAACTTTATTTTCGACGAATGGAAATTTTTTTAAAAGCTCAAATAAATAATTTAGTAGGTTGTTTATTTACTTAACCTAATAAATATTTTATTTGATAGATATAAATTAAAAACTAAATTTATTCTGGTTAAATAAAATTTAATAAAAATTCGAATTAAATTGAATAAAGTTTAATAAAATTTAAGAAAAATGAAATTTAAATAAAACAGAAATTTTATTAGAACCGAATAAAATTTTTATTTGAAACAAATAAATAATTTATAGGTTCTAAGGCAAGTATATACTTTTATTTAACTCAAACACATTATATTTGGAGGAAATAAAATTTTTCCTTGATAGAGGAATATTTCTCATTGTCAAGCAAGTATTAAAATTTATCACTTAATCCAATTTTTTTTTAAATTAAGAGAAAACTGTTCTGCGCAAAAAAAAAAAAATTCTAAATCAAAATACTTTTGCAGAATTGTATAATTTAAATATTTGTATAATTTATGTAAATTATTCTTTTATATTCGAGATTAATCGTTAAAGTTTATTTTTCTATATAAATTAGAGAATATTTTGCTAATTCGAAAGAAGATTAAATAGGGAAGTAGATTACTTTACGAAATTGCAAAAAGATTTTATTGACAAAAATTGATATTACAAAAATATATATATTACTCACTAAGTAATATATATACGCAGTATAATAAATATTGATATTTAAAATAACTTCTTTAGAAGTTTTTTTAATAATCTTAAAAAAAATTTGAAGAATTTTACGATAGAAAATTATGTTTTACTGTTCTCTGCTTTTAAATTAACTCAATTTTAATCTTTACTGAATTACACTTGTGCGAATTGCCATTGACACTTAACGTATTTTTTAAAAAAATTTACTAAATATTCGAAATATTTAATAACAGTTAAATTTTAACTGTTATTCAGATTTGTTTTTTTGAAAATAAAAATCGGTTCTCATAAATTTTATTTGCATAAATTCTGTATTTGGAAAGCAAATATTAGGTATATACAAACTTTATACATTTAGTTTTATAATTTGTATGATTATTAATAATTATTAATTAATATTAATGATTAATTAATATAAATGATTAATTAACATAATTTATTAATTGATATAAATTATTAATAATTAATTATTTATTAAATTTAATATTAATATATTGTTAAATAAAATTTTTCCGTTTTGAATTTCGCGCCAATACAATTCATTAATTCACCGCCTAGATGGCATGAAAGTTCTCTCACAAACGAAGTGAAGCAAATGCAAAGTACAATGGTGGGGATTCTAAATAAATAAAATAAATAATTTCTCTTAGAGGATAAATTTTTTATTTACTTTACTAATTAAAAAATTAAATATTAAATATTAGAGAAAATTAACAATTTAATATAAAATATAAAATTATTATTATTATTTACTTTTAAATTGGAGAGAATATTTTTTTCCCACTCCCATGCCATAAACGTAACAATTTGACCTCTCTTTACTATTAGAAAAAATTTCTTTCCACTTTGAGCAATAATAATATTTGTTTCCCATCGCGTCTAATAACAGAAAAAAATTCCTTCTTTTTCAAATTCGTCGATAATAAAAGATAGGGTTTTTTTTTTTTTTTGGTTTGAACACAAAATTGAGAACAATTTCTTTTTCTTTTCGAGTATATATTTGAAGAGGGTGTGAAATTGTTTCCGTGAATTTGTGAAGTGGTTTGCTTTTGTCCTTTCTCTCTCTTTCTCTCTCTCCTCGCTCTCTATCTGCAAAATAGAAAAATGAGAGGCAAAAGAAGAAAAAAAAAGAAATCTTATGAAATTACCTTTTTACTTAGTTCCTAAAACGATAATCGAGAAGTGCGATGGAAAAGTAGAGAAAAAAGTGGGCCATGTCGAAGGTTTTCGACGTAAAACGACGCGGTGGTTCGCCTTGAACAGGTAGAAGAGACTCTTCTCGACCATTGAATTTTTTTATTTTTCACAGACGGGTTCGCCTATAACCTAACGGCAAATTTCTGCCCTCCCCCCACCCAACCCTCTGTTATATTCGCTCTTTTATTCTAAAATCTCCCCTTCTCTGTCTAATACATTTCATCTCACGCACTTCCTTTGTTCCGCCGCTCTAGGTTGAAGGGTCGATTCTCACTGTTAAGGAATCAATTTTTAATATTTTTTTTTTTTTCATAATAAAATAATAAAATTTCTCGATATTTGCAAAAATTTTATTGATCTCCTTAGAAATTTTTTTTCTATTGTATTTTTATACACTTATTTTCTTATTATTTTTTTTTCTTTATTCAAATCATAGAAAATATATTTTTTCTGAATGGAAAATATTTGATGGTGAAAATAATTCGCCCTTTCAAATGTCTTATTTTCGATCAGATGGTAAATGTCAATTTTTTTTTCTTTGCTTCTATGACGAGAGGTCAAGATTTTTGACATTATGATCTCAATAGTATGAAGTGTATCAAGGTCTGTACTAGTTCTTTGTCTTTTTTTGATATGCAGTGTGTCGATGATATATAAAAATAATTTTTATAAAATGAAATGAATTTGAATTCGACACGAGTGAATATTTTTTTTGAAATTTAAATAAAAAGTGTTCGGGATGTTTTTTTTTCTTCATCATCTATTTTCTAAAGAAGCGTGCGCTCTTTTAGAAAACATGTATACATAAAGAAGAAAATAAAATTTCCTTTTCAGTTGATTTCTTTGAGAAATAAATCTTTGTGGTACGAAGGAGACCCTTAAAAAAGCCGAGAAACTGAAACCACAAAGATTTTTGTGTTTAAAAAGTGAACAATAATGTAATTTTGTAGCGAAATGTATATATTTTTTTTTTCTGAAAGAAACTCTTTGAAAGTTATCAATCTGTGAATTTTAAAAAATTACAAAATTTCACTGCCGTAGTTAATCAAATTTATGTTTTGGATGAAAATGTATACAAGTAGGTGGCTTTTTTCTGGAAATCCAAAAAAAATAAAAATTATTTTTTAAAATTATTCTGAAAATATTCACTTTTAGAAAAAAAATTTTATGGACATTAAATTTTCATTCTGTTTTTTATTCATTCAGGAAAAAAGTACAATAATTATTATTAACTGTTCAAAAATTCAATTATTTGCAAAAAATTTTTAAAAGTTTTAGCAAGAATTCAATTATTTTCGTAAATAAAAACATTCTTCTCAGGAATTCAATTATTTTTAAAAATTTTAATAAAATTATTGTCTAGAATTCAATTATTTTCTTAAAATGGAAAATTCTTCGCTAAATTTTAATTATTTAAAAAAATTTAAATAAAACTCTTGGCAAAAATTCAATTATTTTCTTAAAATATAAAATTCTTCGCAGAAATTCAATTATTTTCAAAAATTAAAATAAAGATCTTCGGAATAATTCAATTATTTTTGTGAATAATAAAATTTTCAAAAGAATTCTATTATTTTTCAAAATTCAAAAAGAATTCTTGAACAAAATTTAAGTATTTTTAAAAAGAAAGCGAGAAAGAAAATCTCATCGAGAAGTCTGTTATTTTCAAAAAAATTATCGCAAAAATTCAATTATTTAATAAATAAAATAATATTCCTCGCAGATTTTCAATTATTTTCAAAAATTTAGATAAAACTCGTCGTATGAATTCAATTTTATGTAAGAATTCAATTATTTTCTTAAAATGTAAAACTCTTCGCTAAAAATTAATTATTTTAAATAATTTTATTAAAACTCTTTACAAGAATTCAATTATTTTTTAAAAATATAAAATTCTTCGCAGAAATTCAATTATTTTCAAAAATTTAATTTGAATTCTTTGCAATAATCCAATTATTTTCATGAATAATAAAACTTTGGAAAACAATACACATATTTTCGAAAATTTAAATAAATTCAAGTATTTCCAAAAATAAAAAAAAATCTGCTCAAGAATTCAATTATTATCAAAAAATTTTTTAAAAAAACTTCGCAAAAATTCAATTATTTTTATAAACAACAAAATATTCTTTGCGGAAATTCTATTATTTTCAAAAATTTAAATGAAATTCTTTCAAAAAATTCAAATTTTTTCAAAAAAAAAAAAAAAAAAAAAATGCTCAAGAATTCAATTATGTTTGAAAAAATAAAAAAAAATCTTTGCAAAAATTCAATCATTTTCACAAATAAATAAATATTCTTCGCAGGAAATCAATTATTCTTTGAAAATGTAAAATTCTTTGTAGAAATTAATATTAATTATTTTCCAAATTTTAAATAAAATTCTTCAAAAACATTCAATTATTTTCGTAAACAATAAAATTCTTTATAACAATTTAATTATTTTCCAATATTTAAATAAAATTCTTCAAAAAAATTCAAGTATTTTCAAAAATAAATAAATTTGCTTATGACTTGAATTATTTTCATAAATATAAAAATATTTTTCGCAAGAATTCAATTATTTTCAAAAATTGAAGTAAAATTTTGTTAAAAAAATGAAGTTTTAAAAAATTTTATTTAATATTCTGAAATTTTATTAAAAATAATTGAATTTTTGTAAGAATTTTGCTTGTATTATAGTTAAATTCGACTAATTGTTTTAAGTGTATCGTTTATGTAATTTAATTTCTAGTTTCACTTTCAAAAATTTTTATTTTTACTTTTATTGTCACTCTTTCACTTTGGTAGATTTTTTTTCACTTTCACTTTGAAAGATTTTTGATTTTCACTATTATAAAATTTTTATTTTTACTTTCATTTTCATTTTGATAAATTTCTATTTTTATTTTCATTTTTACTTTGATAAATTTTTATTTTTACTTTCTGTCTATAAATTAAAGTGAAAAAAATAATCCAGCTGAAAATGAAAATTACAGTGAAAGTAAAAAGAAAAATCTATCAAAGTGACAGTGAAAATAAAAGTGAAATACTATAAAAATCTGTGAAAGTGAAAGTAAAAATGAAGTTATGATTATAAATATCTAGTAAATTGAAAGTCAAAATTAAAGTGAAAGTAAAAATGAAATTACAAAAATGACCCTCAGTTAAAAAAATTTACTGAAATATATAATTTACTTTTAAGTATGGTTGTCAGTTATTTTTAACTAAATGATCAGTAGAAATATTCCTATTTGAATCAGTGACTGAGTATACTTTTTACTTTACAAATCAGGTTGTTTTTAACTGGTTAAAATTTATAGTGTAGAGATCAGGGAAAAAGTCAAAATTCTCCCTAAAATTGAGGGAAAAACAAATTCAAATTTTTTTATCAACTCTGTTTAGAAACAATTACTTCTGATTGAAATAAAAATTTTCGATTCAAATAATTTTTTTTTCTTGGTAATAGACAAGTAATTTATTTGAGTCAAATTTTTTTTTTCACTGCACATACATACAGACACTCCCTCTCTCGATGTCTGTTGGACAGGCCAACAGGTGCCCACCACGTGCCTTGATCCCTTATACCCTTTGACTTAATAAGATTGCAGTCTACTCTCTCTCTTTGCAAAGTGTGAATTCCTTGTAACTGTATCCATCTCACAGTTGAGCAGGGGTCTCTCTCTCTCTCTCTCTCTCTCTCTCTCTCTCTCTCTCTCTCTCTCTCTCTCTCTCTCTCTCTCTCTCTCTCTCTCTCTCTCTCTCTCTCTCTCTCTCTCTCTCTCTCTCTCTCTCTCTCTCTCTCTCTCTCTCTCTCTCTCTCTCTCTCTCTCTCTCTCTCTCTCTCTCAATGCAGATTGCAGATATTACAAGAGATATAGAGTTAAAGCAAACATACGAGATAAAATTAAAAAAAAAGGAGGAAAAAAAATACGAGAGGTCTCTTCTATATCTCTGACGTCGAGATTTCTAAAGCAATCCTGCGCGATATTTTTATTTCTTATTCAGGAGAGATATCTTCCTTTTCAAGAAGAGCAATTTTACACACACTGAAAATAATCTGAAATCTGACTCCAATTTACAGTTGAATTATGGTATACATATTTTTTAATTGGATTATTTAATTGAAATTAATTTATTTGAATATTCCACGTTATGTTCATTGGCAGAATAAAATAATCATTATCTTAAAGATATTTTCTCTTTTGATACCGCGCGCGCGCATTTTATCTTATATATATATATTCTTTCGAAATAATAGCGAAGAAGAATTCCTCTTTGAATTTTTCAATTGATATTCCGATTATTAAATAGTATTTCGATTCGCCGCCGGGTGAGAGATCTTAATCTTGAGTTTTATTAAATTGTAAGCGAATTTTTAAAAATTGAAAATTTTTTTTTTCTCTAAGGATATAAAACTGAGACAAAAAAACGCTTCAAAATTTTTCCAATGCAACGTTTTGATTCCTTTTTCGTCTCAATTTTTGTCTCCATATCAAAAACTGTAATTTTTTGAATCAAAAATTTTATTTTGATTTTTGTTGCATAAATCTTATTTTTGGGTTAAATAAATTTTTTTAAACTAAATAATTTTTTTTTAATTACATTTTCGAAATATAGAATTATAACAAAAAATTGTTTAAATAATAATAATTCTCGAAGAACTTTCGGAAAATTATTAAAAATAATTGATTTAGAAATAAAGTTTACTTAAATATTATGTAGAAAATAATTGGATTTTGGAAGGATTAGAGTTATAATTTTTTAAATTTATTAAATTTCAGAAGGTTTGGAATTGGAATTTAAAAAAAATTTTTCAGGTAGAAAAACAGAAGATTATTCTATAATTACTTTATTTATGTATTTAAATATTTATTTAATAAATTTATTCAATTTTTAAATAATTGAATTTAGAAATCAATGAAACGCCAGGGAGATAAAAAATAAAATTTTTGTGACAACACTAAATAAAGTTTGTTTAAACTGAATAAATATTTATTTGATTTAACTAAACTCTTGATTTGAATAAATTTTGCATTCAAAGAAAGAATTCAGTCAACTGAGGCAAAATTTTTTGTTGAACCAATCAAATGTTTGGTTTAGACAATATATTTATTTGGTTGATTTTACCAAAAATTAATTATTACAAATATATTTCTTTCTGAGTGTATTTGAAATTTTTTTCCCATTTTTCATAGTTTTGATTTTTCATGAAAAGTATAAAATATTCGTTGAATAGAAATATTAAATTCGAGAGTATATACTAAAGTTTCGTCAGGCGTTTTATTTAAAATTTTTTTGTTTAAGAAAAGAAGTTCAAGGAACTTTAATAAAATAATATATTGAATTCATTATTTAAAGTTTGAATTTCAAAGTGAAAATATACATTATATATTGAATGATATTTATATATATCCAGACGCAAATTTTTTTCTTCAAGTCTGCAAATAATTTTAGATTGCTTTATGTGAATAGATTAATTATATACAATATTCGAGTGCGTTGACAATTGACAAATTATTGTTTTCATTAAAATTGGCACGTGTGCAAGTGTTTTATACATATAGGATTCAATCAAATTTCGCTGAAAGAGAAGAAAAAATAAATTTGTATGAATTTATATATAAGATGGCAAATATCATATAAAATTTCCACAGGAATTTTGCTATCGTGACACATTTTTTTTGCTTGTGAAATTTTTGTGTAATGCCAACAATTAGTTATCATATGTATATATTTATATATATAAAGTGTCATTTGTCAAAAGTGCCGGATGAAAAATTACTTAATTAAAATTATACACTTTTTATATAACAAAATTGCATGAAATTTGAAAAATTTTCACTTTATTTTGAAATTAAAAATCGCGAGGAAAATTCATTTGAATATTCTCGAAAATTATTTGTAAAAATACAAATATTTCAAAGTTTAAAAAATTATTAACATTCAATTATTCAAAAAGTTAATTTTCAAAAATCAAAATCTTCGTTCTCATTTGAACAAAAAAAAAAAATAATTTGAGTTATTTGATTTCGAAAAATTTCATTTTTTTGTAAATATTCTTTTTAATTAAAAATATTAGAATTAAAAATATTTGCGTGCAGAAAAAATTTCCCATTCTTTCTATTGAAGTTTATTTAAATTCTTAAAATTTCGATTTCATTTCAAAATATTATTTTTTCAATTTTATTTTAATTAAAATTAAAATTAAGAATATTATTTAGAAGAAAAAAATTTTCGTTCATTTGAATGTTATTTGAATTTGTAAAATTTCAATTTTATTACAAAATATTACTTTTCCTTTCAAAAAATGTTTTTTTAATTTTATTAAAAGTAAAATATTTGAACAGAAAATTTATTAAATTATTAAAAATTTTTAATTATTAACATTCAATTATTTAAAAAGTTCATTTTCAAATATCAAAATCTTCGTTCATTTGAACAAAAAAAAAATAATTTGAATTATTTGATTTTGTAAAATTTCATTTTTTTTTTGAAATAATTTTTTTTAATTAAAAATATTAAAATTAAAAATATTTGAGCAGAAAGAATTTTCCCATTCCTTCTATATTGAATTTTATTTAAATTTGTAAAATTTCGATTTCATTTCAAAATATTATTTTTCAATTTTATTTTAATTAATATTAAAATTAAGAATATTATTTAGAAGAAAAAAATTTTCGTTAATTTGAATGTTATTTGAATTTGTAAAATTTCAATTTTATTACAAAATATTACTTTTCCTTTCAAAAAATGTTTTTTTAATTTTATTAAAAGTAAAATATTTGAACAGAAAATTTATTAAATTATTAAAAAGTTTTAATTATTAACATTCAATTATTTAAAAAGTTAATTTTCAAATATCAAAATCTTCGTTCATTTGAACAAAAAAAAAATAATTTGAATTTTTTGATTTTGTAAAATTTCATTTTTTTGGAAATATTATTTTTAATTAAAAATATTTGATCAGAAAGAATTTTTCATTCCTTCCATTGAAATTTATTTAAATTTGTAAAATTTCGATTTCATTTCAAAATATTATTTTTCATATTAAAATTAAAAAATTAAAATCATTAAATTAAAAATGTTTAAGCAGAAAAATTTTCCGTTCAGTTAAAGTTTATTAAATTTCGTAAAATATCAAATTTTATTACAAAATATTGTTTTTCATTAAAATTAAAAATATTCGAACATAAATTTAATTAAATTATAAAAAATGGCGAATTCGATAAATTCAATTATTTGAAAATTAATTTTTAAAAATCAAAATCTTCATTCACTTGAACGAAAAAATAATTTGAATTATTTGAATTCGTAAAATGTCGATTTCATTTCAAAATATTATTTTTCATATTAAAATTAAAAAACTGAAATTATTAAATTAAAAATGTTTGAGCAGAAAATTTTTTCGTTCAGTTAAACGTTATTAAAATTTCTAAAATATCAATTTTATTACAAAATGTTTTTTTTTTCATTAAAATTATAAAAACATTTGAGCATAAATTTAATTAAATTTTAAAAAAATGTTGAATTCGATAAATTCAATTATTTGATAATTAATTTTTAAAAATCAAAATCTTCATTCATTATTGAACGAAAAAGTGGTTTGAATTATTTCAATTCTAAAATTTTTGATTTTATTACAAAATATTATTTTTCATATTCAAAAGATTGATTTTATAACTAAGAAAATATTGAACTAACGTTATGTTAATTTTAGTATAGTAGTTTTTAAAAATTCTTGGGCAGAAAAAATTAGCTTTACCTTCATTTGAATTTTATTTAAACTAAATTAATCAAATTAAAAAATAAATTTTATTTATTTTTATTTTATTTAAATTTATTTCATTAAAATAAAAAATTAAAACCTTACGTAAAATTAAAATTATTATTATTATTATTAGAGCAAAAAATTTACTAAGAATAAGTTGAAATTTTTACTAAAGTAAATTAGCGGATTTTCCACTATAATTCAAATTTTTAAAAGACTAGTTAAAATCGGAAAAATTCGTCCATGAAAATAACTAACAATTAATAAAAATTCACCTAATTCAAATTTAGAGACCAAAATCACGCTTCGAAATACAATCAAGAAATAATAATCCGCTGTTAATTTCTCCTAAAAACCATGTGAATTTTATTTTCAAGAAACATTGTATCGAATATTATTTGAAAAGTTTCGAATAAAGAAAAAAAGAAAGTCCCATATAAATGTACGACATATCCCCTTGCGTTCCAATTTTTCATGGCGAATTATCGAATTTTAGAAGTGAGTTATTATATTAAAACTAAACGCGTAACGCAATAAAGTAAATCACCCTATATGACCGAAAATGCAATGGCTCGGTATACATTTTGACAAAGAAATTTTTTTTTTTTTGAGGACAAGAAGAAAATGTGCATTGCCTATACTACATACCTATATATATATGTATAATGTATTGCCATACAGCTATTCATTTTAGAACAGGCCCCCTCGTTTAAGAAAGGCGGCTGCACATCTCTACAATCATAAATTGCTTTAAAGAAGTAGGGAACGTTTTCTTGCATGAGTCTTGCGCTATATATACACAAATACAATACATAAAGTACATGTATATATATATAAGAGAAAATGGGACCCCAAAGTTATATACCTCAAAAGAATACAATAGAAAGAGCCTGAAGGAAAATAATTAGGACGGTCCGTGTATCAATGAGAAATGGCACGTGCGCGCATCAACAATGTTAGAAATAATTACATTTTCTATATATCCTCAAGTGCGGTGCGCGCGTTTATTTTTAGAAAGAATATATTTACATTTTTATGATAACGCAAAAGAAAAACACGTTTTTGTATTAACAATTAATTTGCACGCGGAAAGAGAGAAAAAAAAACAATGACACTTTTTTTTTATTCAGATACTCTTTTTTTTAAATTCACTATTCGATTCCTCAAGTATTATTTCCATTATTATTCCTAATGAAATTTGGAAATATTTCAGTCTATTTAAAATTTAAATATAAAAAAAAATTTATTATTTAAAAAGACCACATGTGAATTAATGTTTAAGGAATTTAAAAAATATTGTTTCATGATGTATTGTAAAATCGTTCAAGTATAAAATATTATTGAAATATTTTTTTTGAAATTTCCCTAAAGTTTCAAACTTTTTGATGAAAGAAAAAAAATTTTTCTGCTCAAATATTTTAATTATAGGTAATGATTTTAATTTTTTATTTTAATGAAAAATATTTCATTAATAAAATTGAAATTTTCGGAGTTAAAATAACATTCAAATTTCTGCCCAAGAATTTTTAAAAACTACTATACTGAAATTGACATAATGTTAATTAAACATTTTCTTAGTTAGAAATTAACTTTTTGAAAATGAAAAATAAATATTTTGTAATAAAATGAAAATTTCACGAAATTTAAATAACGTTTAAGTGAATGAAAATTTTTTTCTCTCCAAACATTTTTAGTTTAATGATTTCAATTTTTTAATTTTAATATGAAAACTAATATTTTGAAATAAAACCAAGACTTTCAGAAATTTAAATAAAATTACAATGCAGAAATTTTCAAATTAAATTACATTTAAAACTTGAATCATTCTTGTTAAATAAATATTTAAATACTTATTTATTTATCCACAGAAATTACAATTACAATATTTTAAATGATTACTGTGTAAAGTCTTTTTGAAATTTAACAATTTTTAAAAATTACAAATGATGTAATTCTTCTAAAATTCAATAATTTTTTTGTTGATTAAATATATTTTTAAACAAAAAAAAAAATTAATATGGTTGCAGTTTTACAACAATTAAAATTTTAAAAAATTACAATTCAAAAATCTTTTGAAATTTATCTATTTCTAAAAATTCATAATATAACACTTCTAATATTTAATTATCAACTAAATTTTTAGTTGGAATTCAATTTTAAATCAATTTTTCGTAGAAAAAAGATCTAAAAAAATCAATTTTTTAAATATAAAAATGAATACTTGAATTCTTATAAAGAATTTTATCAAAATTGCTTTAAAGAATTGAATTCTTTCTTTCTTTCTTTCTTTCTGTCTTTTTAATAAAATTTTTAAAAATAATTGCATTTTTCGAGGAATTTAGTTAAAATTGTATAAAAAATAATTGAAATTTTGTAAAACGTATTATTATTTATAAAAATAATTTAAGTTTTGCAAAGAATAAAATTTTTTAAATAGTTGATTTTGTTGGGAAAATTTTATAAAAATTGTATTTTAAGTCAATGAATTCATGTAAAAATTTTATTATCTATGAAAATAATTAAATTTCTTCGCAGAAGTTTATTAAAATTGTATTCAAAGTAATTAAATTTATCTAAAGTATTTTATTATTTATATGAAAACAATTGAATTATAGCCTCGAATTTTATTATTTACTTCAAAAATTTAATTTTTACAAATTTTTTTCGACGAATTTAATTAAAATTTTATTAAAAGTAATTCAATAATTCTTATATATAGAATTTTAATAAATTTTTTTAAAATAATTGAATTCTTGTGATGAATGCTTTTATTTATCAAAATAATAGAATTTGGGAATAAATTTTATTAAAATTCTTGATAATAATTGAATTTTATTAATTTTAAAAATAATTGAATTCTTGTGATGAATATTGTTAATTATAAAAATAATTGAATTTCACAATGAATTTTATTAAAATTCCTGAAAATGATTGAATTTTAGCAATGAATTTTGCTATTTATAGAGATAATTGAAATGCTGACGAGAATTATTTTTTAATTTTTGAAAATAATTGAATTTCTGCGAAGAATTTTATTAATTTTGAAAATAATAATTGAATGTTTACAAAGAAGTTTATTAAGATTCTTTTAAATAATTTAATTCTTTTGCGGGAAATTTTATTAAATAATTGTATAGTTATTGAAAATAATTGAATTTCTTAAAAAAAAATGACAATTTTGTTTGCTATTTTATTAAATGGCAATTTGGTTTAGTCTCAATTATGTTGTTCGAAAAAAGAAAAATATAAATTTCCTTTCATGGGAATTTATTGGTTTAGTCTTAATGCCAGTTTGGTTCAATTTTAATCCTGTTAAATAGCATTTTGGTTTACTAAAATTTCGTTCGGCTTGTTTGTTTCCCATTTCGTTCAATTTTGACTTCGTATCCCTTTATTTCGGTGTGTCAATTCAATGAAAGTTTAGCCAAACAGCGCAGCGGTTTAGTTTCGAGGCAATTCGGTTTAGTGCGTCAATTCGGTTCAGTAACAAATCGTTCTAATGGCTATTTGGTTAATTTGCAATCCACAATCCTGTTAAATGATTCTTTTTTTTATTTTCACTTTACTCCAATTTTGCAATCGTGTAAAATTTTTTTCCCTTTGAAAAGAACGGTGGCAATTCGGTTCAACATCAAATTGGCTCAGTTTCAATAATCCTATTGTTGACTATATGTTCGGCTAAATACCATTTCGGAAAAAATATGTGTTAGGTTCCTGCATGCGGCTAAGCGTCAGCTAATTAGAAATCTATTGAAAAATATCAATTCGCTTCTTTGAATTTATTATCTACAGTTGAAATTTTACAAACCGCATTCGTAGAATTCTGGCGCACTGGCTCTCAAAAGGAATTATTTTTGAGCAAGTTTTCTGATAGGAATCTTCACACATCACAGAATTCTAATGGCATTGTTCGCAATAAAAAAAGGAAGTGCGCCCTTTTACGAGTTTAGAATTGTAGAGAAAGAGAGAGGGAGAGAGAGAGAGAGAGAGAACTGTCTTTCTCTGTGTTTGTGGAAAACTGGAAAGCTCGTGTCGCTATATAGAGATCGTTTCCCCTTTCTGTCGCGATCATATCAGTTAGACCATAAAACACAACTTTGTGTGTAGATCTGGCTCACAAAAGAGAAGCTGCTGCAAAATTTTCCTGGGACGAATCGCGATGAGGGCGTTTTCCCGGCGTATATGATGCTTGTGACGAAACCGTTCGATGGGATCTCCATGGAGACAGACACCCCCATACCTTCGTCCAGGAGATGCTCCCCATGAAAGTTGCTCCTTGTCCCGCAGGTCCCATACTCAACTTTCTCGTTCTATTCTCCCTTTCGTTGGACGTTGTTGCGTACGAAGGTCGTTGCATTGAGCTAGGTCACTTTGTCCCGGCTTTACTCTCGCAACCAAGAGATCACTGACTTTAAAAGCCATACCTTCATAAACCCGTTAGCGTTGTCGACATTTTTTTTTTCTTTTCTTCTTTTTTTCTCTTCTTAAAGTCAGAAGAGTACCAGTCACAAAGTTTCCTTTGTAAACAGACATTTTTTTGGGTTAATATACCCATTTTTTTAATGGTTAATATAAATGATAAATAATTAAACCCTAAAACCTAACAAAATTCAGGGCTCGAACTAGAACCGTAAATCCTGTAAAGGTCCGTAAATTTGCTACAAGTCCGTAAAAATCAGTTTTTTAGAAAAATGTCCGTAAAGTCCTTTGATTGAACAAGGAAAAAAAGTTCGAGAATTGAACGTTTAGAGAAATTACAAATTATTGCAGAAATTCAATTATTTTTAAAAGTAATAAAATTCTTGGCAAAAATTTTAATTATGTTCAAAAAAAAAAAAAAATTTCAATTATCCATTATAAATAATAAAAATCTTCTCCAAAATTCAATTATTTTCAGAAATTTGAATAAAATTCTTCGCAAGAATTCAATTATTTTCTTAAAATTCGCAATTCTCCGCAAAAGTTTAATTATTTTCAAAAATTTCAATAAAAATCTTTGCCAGAATTCAATTATTTTCTTAAAATATGTAAAATTCTTCGAATAAATTTAATTATTTTCACAAATTTGAATAAAATTTTTGGCAAAATTTCAATTATTTTATTCAAAAATTTTAATACAATTCTTCGCGACAATTCAATTATTTTCCAAAAATTTAAATAAAATTCTTCAAAAATATTCAATTATTTTCGTGAATAATAAAATTCTTCAAAAACAATTAAATTATTTTCACAAATTTTAATAAAATTCTTGGCAAAATTTCAATTAAGTTTAATTATTTTCAAAAATTTCAGTAAAAATCTTTGCAAGAATTCAATTATTTTCTTAAATAATTAAAATTCATCAACAAAATTCAATTATTTTCAAAAAAAAAATTTTTTGCAAGAATTCAATTATTTTCTTAAATGTCATAAATTTCTTCGCAAGAATTCAATTATTTTTTAAAATATAAAATTCTTCGCAAAAATACAATTACTTTCAAAAATTTAAATAAAACGCAAAAATTCAATTATTTTTTAAAAATTTTAAATTCTTCGCATAAATTCAATTATTTTCCAAAATTTAAAATAAATTTTTTTAAAAGTATTCAATTATTTTGGTGAATAATAAAATTCTTCAAAACAATTCAATTATTTTCATATACATTTTAATAAAATTTTCCAAAAAAATTCAATTATTTAAAAAAATTTAAATAAATTCTACGCAAACATTAATTATTTTCATAAAATAATAAAAATTTCACGGGAATTCAATTCTTAACAATTTTGTTATAAATTTCTTTACAATAATTCAATTATTTTTATAAATAATAAAATTTTTACAGAGGGATCCAATTATTTTCATAAATAAAAAAACTCATCTCAGAATTATGTTCAAAAATTTTTTTAAATTTTTGTCAAAATTTCAATTGTCTTTATAAATAATATAAAGTTCTTATCTGAAATTCAATTATTTTCAAAAATTTTATTAAAATTCTTGCGGCAAAAATTCAATTATTTTCACAAATAAAAAAATATTCTTCGCAAGATTGCAATTATTTTCCAAAATTTAAATAAAACTCTTCGTATGAATTCAATTATTTCCTTTTCTAATAAAAAGTTCTTTGCTCAAATTCAATTTTTACAAAATTCTTCGCAGGAATTGAATTATTTTCAAAAATTTTAATCAAATTTTACATATAGTAATTCAATTATTGCTAATAAAATATTAATAAAATTTGTTAAAAAAAATTCTGCAGTAATTCAATTATTTTTATTGATAATACAATTTTAATCAAATTTCTCCAAAAATGTAATTATTCTTAAAAATTTTATTAAAATTTGTCGATAGAATTCAATTATTTGAAAATTTGTTGATAAACGATTCTTTAAGGGAATTAAATTTCAAGAAACATTTAATTATTCAACAAATTATTTATTTTTCTATCTAAATTATTGAATTCTAGTAGAATTTTATAATAAAAATTAATTTAAAAATTAATTTCAGTTCAAATTTTAGATAATAATTGAATATTAATAGCAATATAGTATGAATTTTTTAAAAATAATTGTAATTAGTTTTTTTTGAAAAAGTTTTCGTAAAATTGAATACTATGCTGTAAACAAAATGGATTTGAGAATTGTCAAAGAACTTTTTCGAAAATTAATTGATTTGAAGAAGAATTTTAGTTAAAAATTCTTGAAAATAATAATTGAATTATGAAAATTATAAAAAAAAAATTAATGTTAAATTTCATAAAATTTCTTTGACTTGATATTTTTTAAATTGGATAAAATTGAAATATTTTTTTTTATATTTAATCAAATTTAAATATTGCTAATTTCAAATATTGAGATATTGAAATATATATTTTAAATGTAAATACTTTTGAAATTAATCAAATTTAAATGTAAATAATATAAATTTAAATGGATAAAAGAAATATTTGATAAGAAAATTCCCTTCGTGTCTGTATTAAATAATTAACATTTTTTATAAATTTTTTTTTTTTTTTTGCATAATTCTATACAAAAAAAAATGATTAAATAACAATGTCTCTTTAAAAAGTTTATTTGTATGTATATGTATAGTGACGTTGATCTTGATAAGTGAAAAATACTTTATTTGGAAAAGTGTGAAAGCATTGCGTAAGTTATTTATATGTGACTAACTTTGTTGAACATATATAATGTCAAATCATTATAACTGATTCAACAAAAGTTTTGTTTATTCGGTCAAATATTTATAATGTACGTAATATTACTTTAATTCCTCATTTGTAGAAGATTTTTTTTTTACTTTTTTTCTCATTTAATAATTATTTCTTCTTTTATTATTAATATAATAATTATAATGCATTTACAAAAAAGACTCAGAGAGACAAATAAATTATTTATTTATTTCAAATAAATTTTATTTCGTTCAAGAAAATTTTATAAATATAAAATTTTCTTGAACTTTATTGGTATTAAATTTGTATTTTAATTTTTTATTTATATTATATTTATAATTATTATAACTTTTATTTTTATTATCTTTATTGTTTTGTTTACATATTTTTAATGAATATTTTCTTTTATTATTTTACTTTTATTATATTAAGATATTATAAATTTAATAAATATTCCAAAAATATTTTTTTTTTGCTGGTTAAAATTCTTATTTAAAACAAATAAATAATTTAGTAGTGAGAAATATACTTTTACTTGATTCAAATAAATAAATTATATGGTTTGAATAAAAAATTTCTCTTGAGTTTGATAATTTTTTAGAAAAAAATTAATTTAGAAATAACTTTTCTAAATTTAATACAAAGAGAGAAATTAATTTAATTTGATTTTATATTAGCTGATGAGTTTAAAAATAGTAATTAAATTAATATTAAGTATAAACATCAAAACCAAATTAAATTTATTTCAGTCAATTTCAAATTAAATTCATTTAATTATATTAAATTTTGAATTAATTAGATTAAATTCTATTTATTCAATTAGATTAAATTTAATTTTGCTTCGTTTTGTTTTTGCATATAATTACGAAATCGTTTCATCATATTTGGAAATTGAATGAAATAATTTTGACAATAATAGACTTTTAGGATTATTCCCACAAATTTAATTTACTAGTGAGCATATTTAAAAGAAAATCATTTTATTTATAATAACTTCCTGTAAAGTATCAATCTACAATCGACATATTTTTCCCTTTTTTTATCTTTATTTAAGTCAACGTCAATGTTTAACAACGTTTTACTTGCAAAAATATTTTTCCATCGCAATTTTTTTTTTTTTTTAATATTTATTTTACAACATTTTATGGAAAAATTTTTAAAGGGATATTTTTTTGTTATTTTCTTGAAAATTATTGGGGAAAAAAAATTTATGAAAGAAAATTGAAAACAAATAAAAGAAATTTGTTATTTTCTCGAAAATCCAAAAAAAAATTTGAAAACAAAAATTTGAGACAAAAAAATAATAGAAATTTTTTTTTCACCGTTTGTGACAAAAAAATTAGTGTGCGAGGTATTTTTCTTTTTTTGTCAATGATTCGATATTTTTAATAAATTTTTCTTAAAGTTTGCTGGAAAATTATAGAATAAAAAAAAAAGTTTTTCCTTCTATAATGAAAGTCAATGATTCGATATTCATAATAAATTTTTCTTTCAAGTTTGGTATAGAAAATTATATGGAATGAAAGAAAGTTTTTCTCTTCATACCCTAATTTATATATATACTATATTTCTATAAAAGTTCCGCACAAATATCGCTCACTATATAGGGGATATAATATTGACGCAGAACATATATTGCCCAAAGTTGCTTAATATCAGGCCAATATAAAGATTTAAGGGGTTCTCTCGTCTATTTGTGATGTATTATATTTCTTTCTTCAAGCGTATTAACAGCCGATTGACTGCTATACACCAGAAATTATTGATTAATAACGAGCCACATTATTGCGTCTCTAATACACTATATTATATTGATAATAATTTTTACGTATATTCTTTCTTTACGCACGTTTGGTTCCTAAAATAATACCATTTATATTGTCGTCAATTGTTTTTTCTATTTTTCTTTTTTTTTTCCTCATTCTCTAAAGACGATAATATTATATTGTATGTTTAGAAAAAATCAGGTCAAATCCTTTTGGAATTATAATGAACTTTCAATTTCAAAAGGCGGGGAAAAAAGAATTTTCTTTTCACTTGAAATTGCGAAAGTCTTTGTCACATTTAGATGTGCATATAATCTGTAATTAAAATGAATGCACGTCTATTTGTAAGCAAATGGCATATAATATTGCGACTGGTTGTGTAAAAGGAAAAATATAATATGTAAAACGATCAAGTGTGGGAAATTGTCAAGGCTAAATTTTTAAAACTAGCCTTATTTTTTTTTTTTTTTTTAAAAAAAAAATTTTTTAATTTTTAAAAATGAAATGTTGCATTTACAAATTATTTAATTAATAATTTTATACTTAAATATTTCGAAAATTAATTAAATGTTGAAAGTTGCGTTTACAATTTTTATAAATAGATGAACTTCAAAAGGTTTTCATTAGAAATAGAAAATTTCAATTTTGAATAAATTTTATTAGAAATTTTAAAGAACTTTGATTTTTGAAAAATTTTACCAACACAAATTTTTCTGAAATTATAGTTAAATTTTTTAATATATAGGTATTTAATGAATTATTAAAAATAATGGATTTATAGAAGAATTTTCGTTAAAAACACTAAAAAAATTAAATTTTGGAAAAGTTATACAAATAATTGTAGAAATTCAATTATTTTCAAAAGTAATAAAATTCTTCGCAAAAATTCAATTATATTCAATAATTTTTTAAAAATCCTCGTCAAACTTTAAATTATCTTTAAAAATAACAAAATTTTTTACTAAAATTCAATTATTTTTAAAAATTTGAATAAAATTCTTGGCAAGAATTCAATTATCTTCTTAAAATATTTATTTCTTGGCAGGAATTCAATATTATTTTCTTAAAACATAAAATTCTTCGCAAAAGTTTGATTATTTTCAAAAATTTAAATAAAACTCTTTGCAAGAATTCAATTATATTCTTAAAACTAGCTGTCGTACCCGTCTTCGACGGGTTGTAGTTTCTGATAATGCACTTAACAGTGTATCTACCAACCTAGAAAACCGGAAAATAGCCGGGAATTTGATTTGACAGGGAAAAAATAATAATTAGTTACTATTGTCTATTTCATTAGGAAAATAATACCATTTGAAACAGTGACCGACTTTTTATTATCAAAATAGTTATTTTTAACTAATTCAAATGCAGAAAACAATATTTCTCAATTTGTAGTACTTCAATCAATATAATGTATTAAAATCAATCTAAAATTTCCTCCAGTTTTTTGAGTTATAGTACAGTCTAATTCGAACTAATTGTATAGCAAGTAGATCCAGTTTTTCTCGGTTACATTAAATTCCCTGATATTTTACGTCTTTTCTGGTTGGTAGACACCCTGTTAAATGTATTATTAAAAAACACCCGTCGAATAAACCAGGAAAAATTTGGACAAAGCCGGAAAATGTTTTAAACCAAAATAAACACCGTGTTTAACTTTTGTCTTTACATTGATCAAGATATCTCTAAAAGTTAAATCAGAGAGCCCACAAATACTATTGAATTAAGCTTCATAGCAATTGGTATCAAGATAATTTTTTCAATTTTTTGATATTCAAAACATTTTTATACTTACATCTTCGTTATAAGAAAGTTTTTTAAAAATATTTTTATATTTCCATTTTAGTTACAAAGTATTATTTTTTGCAAAATTATGCTAAAATGTTAATAAATAACATGTAATACTCAACTATAGAAAGTTTAGAAGCAATCCATAAAAAAATATAAAATTTAGAAATTATTTGTGTTAAATAAATTCATTTATTAGAGTCAAGTATTTATTTAATTAATCCAATTAAGATTTATTTGATTTAACTAAATAAAATTATTTAAACGAAATAAATTTTTATTAGATCGAAATAAAAACTTTTAAATAAGATATTATATTACTATTAGGTATTAACGTAACTTACAATCATAGCCTTATCCGATTAAAAAATATTAACTTGAACGAAAGTTATGACATTTTTCCAAAAAATTCGAAAAATCAAAAAAATGCAAATTTTTTATCTTTTGTAAAATAAATGCAAAACTATCATTAGCTAACTTTTTCAGATAAATAAAACCCATTTCTACAATAAAATTTTTAAAAAAGACGTATTTGAAATTTTTTTTCGTTTTTTTAGATTAACTTTTTTCTAAGAAAATAGTGATTTTTAATCTTTAAGCAAGCTTTTCAGGAAAAGTTATTAAAGTTTTTTATTTAAAGATCAGTATGTTAAGTAAGAAATTTGCTACATTAAACCAAAATAATTAAGCTAAATGCCATAAAAAAGAAGAAAAAATGTTAAATTTTAAGAAATTCGGTTTTTTGAATTTTTGTTAATTTTCCATAATTTTAGATTTTTTACCGAAGGGTGGAGACTATTGAATAAGTAAAGTATTTTTTAAGAGCACAAAAATAATAAAGCTAAATGCCATAAAAAGAAGGAAAAATGTTGAATTTTAAGAAATTCATTTTTTTGCATTTTTGCTATTTTTCCATAATTTTAGATTTTTTTACCAAAGGGTGGAGATAACAAATTAGGTTAAGTATTTTTGAAGAGCCCAAAAATAATGAAGCCAAAAACCATAAAAGAGAAGAAAAAATGTTGAATTTTAAGAAATTCCGTTTTTTGAATTTTTGCTAATTTTCCATAATTTTAGATTTTTTACCAAAGGGTGGAGACTATTAAATATAAGTAAAGTATTTTTGAAGAGTACAAAAATAATGAAGCTTAATGATATAAAAGAGAAGAAAAAAATGTTAAATTTTAAGAAATTCGGTTTCTCGAATTTTTGATAATTTTTGATTTTTTGCTAAAGGGTGGAGACTATTCAAATAGTATAATTATACTACCGAAATAGCTAATGGTTACTAATTATTAATTTTCCGATGAAATTAAATTCCCGGGTATTTTTGATTTTCCAGATTGGTAGAAACATTGTTAAATGTATTGGTAGAAACTAAAACCCGTCGAAGACGGGTACAACAGCTAGTGCTATATATTATCAAAATTTTTAAAATTCAAAATTAATCTTTTGAAATAATTATTGTCATCAATTTTACTTAAATTTGATACAGGGTTAATTTTAGTATTTTTTATTACAATTTAGTCATCAGAATGAAATTTGAGTTTTTCATTTTTTGATCATTAATTAATATAATATAATAGCAATTTTGAATTCTGTGCAATATACTGACAAAAGTCTCATATTAATTATATGGATATTGTTAATATTCTGACCTAATAGAATTTTTTTAAGAAAGTAAACTTATGATTTCAACAACAAATTTTTATTGTTGACCTAAGAAATACAACCGTATAAAAATTAATTACAAAAAAATTTCAATTTTTAATTTTTTAATTTTTCAATATTTAAATCTAACACTTTTTATTTGTTATTCAAAATTTTATTATTCTGACGATTAAATCTTAATAAGAAACACTAAAATTAACCCTGTACCAAGTTTAAGTACAATTCACTAAAGTATATGAAAAAACTAAAAATTTCGAATTTTCGAATTTTTGAAAAAATGGCATAACTTTCGTCCATATTAATATTTTTTAATCTACTATCGCTAGGATTTTAAGTTAGGCTAATGCCTAAAAGACTGCCAAGTTTCACTTTAAACGATCGAACCTTTTTTCCGTGATACGCGGTCGAAAATTTGCGGACATACATACACACATACACACATACACACATACACACATATACACATACACACATAATTTTCTTAATAGTATTTTCGCATTCCTTAGAGTGTAAAAATAAGGAATATAATAGAAATTTTGAATTCTATGCAATGTACAGACAAAAGTCTGATTTTATTAATAAGGATATAAAATTCTTCGCAGAAATTAAATTATTTTCAAAAATTTAAATAAAATACTTCGAATAAATTCAATTATTTTTTTAAATAATTAAAATTCTTTACAAGAATTCAATTATTTTCTTAAAATATAAAATTCTTCGCAGAAATTAAATTATTTTCAAAAATTAAAATAAAATTCTTCGAAATAATTCAATTATTTTTGTGAATAATAACATTTTCAAAAGAATTCAATTATTTTTCAAAATTAAAAAAGAATTCTTCAAAAAAATTAATGTACTTTCAAAAAGAAAACGAGAAAGAAAATCTCATCGAGAATTTTTGTTATTTTCAAAAAAATTATCGCAAAAATTCAATTATTTAATAAATAAAAATATATTCTTCGCAGAAATTCAATTATTTTCAAAAATTTAGATAAAACTCGTCGTATGAATTCAATTATGTTCTTAAATTATAACATTCTTCGCAAGAATTCAATAATTTTTTAAAACATAAAATTCTTCTCCGAAATTTAATTATTTTCAAAAATTTAAATAACACTCTTCGTATTTCTTAAATAATAAAAATTTGTTCGCAAGAATTTAATTATTTTCATAAATCTAAATAAAATTTTTTGCAATAATCCAATTAATATTCATAAATAATAAAATTCTTCAACAAAATAAAAATATGTTTAAATATTAAAAAAAAAAAATCCTCGCAAAAATTCAATTATTTTCATAAATAAAAAAATATTCTTCACATATAGGAATTTATTTGTTTTCAAAAAATTTAAATAAAACTCTTTGTATGAATTCAATATTATTTTTCTAAATATTTGTATTTTAAAAAATAATTTAATTGAATAATTTTCTTCGCAGAAAATTTAATTATTTTAAAAAATTTAAATAAAATACTTGGCAATAATCCAATTATATTCATGAATAATAAAATTCTTGTCTAAAATTCAATTATTTTTAAAAATTTTAATAAAATTCTCCGTCAAAATTTCAATTGTCTTTATAAATAATAAAATTCTTCTGTGAAATTTAATTATTTTCAAAATTTTTTAACAATATTCTTGGCAAAATTACTATTATTTTCAAAAATTGTTCTCATTTCAATGATTTTCAATATCTTACTATTTTATTAAAATTTTCCAAAGGAATTTAATTATTTAAAAAAAATTCTTTATAGGGGAATTTAATTATTTTGATTAATAATAACTATAATTGCAGTATTTTAATTAGTTTTAATAAAATTTTAATTAAATTCCTCGAAAAATGTAATTATTCTTAAAAATTTTATTAAAATTTGTCGATAGAATTAAATTATTTGAAAATTTGTTGATAACGATTCTTTAAGGGAATTGAATTTCAAGAAACATTTAATTTATCAAAAAAAAATTTTTTTTTGTCTTTAAAATTTAAAGTCAGAAATAGTAGTTTTTAGTGGCTGTAATCTAAAAAAAGTACTCAAATAGTGTTTGAGAGTGTTTTAGGGGATATTATTAATTTAAGGGGATGAAAAAAGTAAAGGGGGAAAAAGGGGGACTAACTTCGATCCTTGTAACTAATTAATTAATAGTGATAATAAAAAAATAACTGTAATTACCCAAAATAACAGTAATTATCCAAAACAATAGTAATTATCTATATACAAATAATAGTTCTGGATAATAGTAAAATTATTTATAAAATAATAGTAATAATGGTAATAGTGACAATTAATAATAGGAATCATGAAAGAAAAAAAAAAGCGATTAATTTAGTTGTCGACAGTAATAAAAGTTCTTTGTCCTCCTCGCATCAATGGTAGAAATAGAAAATAAAGGAAAAGAAGAAAAGCATTTATTGAAATGAAGAGATATTTGACTAAGTATTAAAAATAGAAATGATCACTTAAGTATATAAACTGATCCTATTAGAATATAATCGTCTCTTCCGGTCTGCAGATGGAAAGCGGAGTGAATATATTTAAAAAGAGAATAAGAAGTAGTTTAATTTCCTTCCTTATCCACGGGGAGAGAATAATAGAAACCATATATATATATATAAATATACAATATGTGGGACGAGGGCACGTCTTAAGCAATTCTTCTTTAATATATATTATCTTTTAAAACCTTAATGAATTTTTAATGAACACTATATCCGTTATTTGCAGACGTTACATATTATTTCCTTTTTGTAAAAATTAATTTCCTAATATAAATGTATCTTATTATAAAAAGGACATAAAACAAAAAAATATGACTCTATCAGTACAAAAAATAAATATATTTTTTTTCAAATGTAATTAAGAGGTAAATAAATATAATAGTCTCGGATTATAACTGCGCGCAACTGGCTTTTTCATTGCGCGGATAAAATGAACATTTTATCACCTTTAAAACCGTGAAGATTGATAGTACCACTTGAAAGCGAGAAGAAGGCTTTTTTTTTGCAAAAAAAAGATGATCATTTTATGTGTATATATATAAAAGCGCAGAATAGAGAGAGAGGAGATACCGTGACAATTGCAATACTTTCCCGTTCATTTTTCATTCCTTTTATTTTTCATTGCAATTGGTGCAACATGATGCAACTTTGAAGTAAACGTTTATAATTGCGACCATGATCTGGCACAAGATCGATGTTTCTATTTTAAAGCGGGAAATTACCGGAAAAACTTTCTCAATCCAATTCATAGTGAACTCAATTAGTCATCTGTTTTCTATATATACTATATATAACTAAATATTTTACCACCAAATGGGGAAAAAATGGAAAAGGAAAATTGTGTGGAAAATTATGCACTGACGTAAAATTATACACATACTGTCATATTGAGAAAAATAATAGAGTATACTGTCAACAAACTATGTAGCTCATTTTATTATTAAAGAAGTCAATTATTTTTAATCAAGTCAATTTTTTTTTTAATTTTGCAAATTTTAATTATTTTAAACTTTGTCATATTATACAGTTTTTCCAAAGATATCAAATTGAGACAAAAAAATATTGCAATTAATAAAACATTGCATAACAATTTTGATACGTTTTTTTTTATCACAATAATTTGATATTCTTCGAAAAACTGTTTTTTTTTTACAAAAATTCGTTTACAAAAATTTAACAAACTAAAAAATAGACCGAAACTTGTCAGTTGCCAATAAGAATTAAGGTCCAATTTCAGGATTGATACAAAATTTTTATTTCGTTTTTCCCTGACTTTTCAGATAAAATTTTGAATTTTTCCCTGACCCTAAAAAATATTCTATGATTCTCTCTAAAAATGATTAGGTAGTCAAAAAAATGTTCTATATTATTTACGAATTTCATTAATTGTAAAATTATTCGAAAACAAAAAGTTTTATTTCAAATAAATATTTATATCTATAAAATTTATTTTTGGATCAATTTTTATTAGAAAATTCTAAGAGAATTAAATTGTATTTAAAATTTCTGTTTTATTTGAGAATTTCCACTATATTAAATTTGCTAATAAAAATCAAAAAACTATTTTCAAGAAATATAATCAAATTCTTTAAAACGATTTAATTATTTTCGGAAAATATTCGAAATTCAATTATTTTTAATATCTAGTATTTTCACAAAATTTCGCAAATGAATTCAATTATTTAAAAATAATTTTTTTTTAATTAATCCAAAATTCAATTATTTTCATAAATAATAAAAATTTCCACGGGAATTCAATTAATTTAGAATAGCATTTTCAAAAAAAAAAAAAAAAATTAGAAAAAATCAACTATTTATCAAAATTTTTATACAATACAATAATTTAATTACTTTCAGTTTCACTAAAATGGAAATTCAATTTTTTTTTAAAAATTTTGATAAAATTCTAAGCAAGAATTCAATTATTTTCATAAATCATGAAATTCATCAAAGAATTTCAATTATTTTTAATACTAAATTAATTAATCTAAAAATTTAATTATTTTCACAAATAAAGTTTTCCACAAGAATTCCATTATATTTCAAATAAAATTTTTTATAATATTCATCATATTTCGAAAAAAATAATTATTTGAAACAATATTTATAAAATTCAATTATGAAGAATTCAATTATTTTCAAAAATAACAAAATTTTTCACGGGACTTAAATTCTTTTTAAACAACATAACAAAATTTTTCGCAATAATTCAATTATTTTTGTAAATAATAAAATTCTTCTCAGGAATTCAATTATTGTTTTATTAAAATATAAAATTCTTCGTAGGAATACAATTATTTTCAAAAATAAAAATATTTTCTTCGCCGGAATTCAATTATTTTCTTAAAATGTAAAATTCATCGCATAAATTCAATTATTATTCAAAATTTAAATAAAATTCTACGGAAACATTTAGTTATTTTCATAAAGTAATAAAAATTTCTCAGGAATTCAATCATTTCTTACAGATTTTAATAAAATAATTCTTCACAATAATTCAATTATTAACATAAATAATTCTTTAAAAGAATTCAATTATGTCGATAAATAACAAAATTATTCACTAAAATTCAATTATTTTAAAAGGCATTTCAATAAAATTCTTTTCAAAATTCAATTATTTTCATAAATAACAATATTCATCACAAGATTTCAATTATTTTTAAAAGTAATAAAAATTTCTTCTTGGAAATTCAATTATTTAAAAAAATTCTAATAAAATTGTTCGCAAAAATTCAATTATTTTCATAAACAATAAAATGCTTTTTAGGAATTCAATTATTTTTAATAAAATTTAATAAAATACCACATAGACATTCAATTATTGTCAAAAATTTTTATATAATTTTTTGTAAAATTTAATTTTTTTCTAAAAATTTTTCGCAATTCAATGATTTTCAATATTTACTATTTTCATAAAATTTCCAAAATAGAATTCAATTATTCAAAACATTTTTTTTGTAAAAATCTTCTCAAGAATTTAATTATTTTCATGAATAATAAAAATTTCTAACGAATTCAATTGTTTAAATTAGAATTTAAATAAAATTTAGTCGAAAGAAAATTAAAATTTTTTTATAAAATTCTTCCCAAGAATTAAATTATTTTTACAAATATTTAAATTCTTTGATAAATAATAAAATTCGTTACAGGAATTTAATTTATTAGCAGGTTAAAAAATAAGTAAATATTTTTTATGAAAATTAGGAAAAAGTCAGGAAAATAAAATATAGAATGGAATTTTTGTCAGTTTTGTAAAGTGTTTAAAACCAGTTCTTTTGATCGTCAATTGTAATTTTTCAATAGCTTACCTACTTTTTTAAAATTAATTATCGAGTGCAATGTCTGCATTTTTTGTTGAACTCTAAAAGTATAGTAAAATTTTATATTTTACTTTTCATCCATTTTCCTTAGTCTCGAACAGGTTTTGACATATAGCACTCTTTGATTTCTGACAAATTTTTCAATTTTTGACCATGAAAATACCATTTATGATAAAAAAAATCTGAAAAAGAAGAGAAAAAAAACACTTGTCATTTGAATTCGAAACATAATAAATTAGTTCCCAGTATGGAAAAATTTGTTACGGATCATTATAGAAATATTTTCTCTATTGAATATGGTCTGTACTTGTTGATAAGGGAAAAAAGGAGAAACTAGAAGGAAAGAGAGTGAGAGAGAGAGAGTATAAAAAATTGACTGAATGACCGTAACACGCAGGAGGCGAAAAATACACATTTCTTCTCGCATGAGGTTGAAGTTCAGTCCAGGGGATCTAATAAATGTGCATCTGCTACCGTCTTGTCTTTTGCACCCTGAGAAAAGTTTCTGGATAATTTCCAAAGTTTTTGACACCCTCTCCCCCCCTCTGTGTCTTCCAAGAAGCAAAATGTGATTTTAAAGGGTGTGTGACATTCAGGGGAGGAGAAAATTTTTCAGAACAAAAAAAATATATTTATGAAAAAATAAAGAAAATAGAAGAAAGAAATTTTTTTTTTTGAATAAGAAATAAGTGTATCTTGAAAATTAGGCAATTCCAGGTTTTTTTTCTTGTGGAAAACAAGAAATAAAAAATATATTTTCAAAAAAATTTTTTAAATTTCACGAAAGAATTCAATTATTTTCTAAAATTTAAATAAATCCTTGTAAACAATTCAATTATTTTTTTAAATAGTAAAATCTTTACAAAAATTCAATGAATTTCAAAACAATTTTAATTGAATTCCTCGGATGAATTAAAATATTTTCAAATATTTTCCATAAATTTCAATTATTTCCTAAAATTTTAATAATAATTCTTCCAAACAAATCAACTATTTTTATAAATACAAAAATTCTTTGCAGGAATTAAATTATTTTTAATCAAATTTAAATAAAATTTCATGAAAGAATTTAATTATTTTCAAAAATTTCTATAAAATCCAATTTCAATAAGAATTTAAAATTCTCTAAAAATAATTCAATTACATATTCTCAAAATATTTTTAAAAAATTCTATAGAAAAATTAAAGTACTTTCAATGCAATTTTTAAATATAGTCTTTAAACAAAAATTGAAAGAATTCAATAATTTTCAAAAAAATAATAAAATTCTTGTGATGAATTCTGTAAAATTCTTCATAACAATTTAATTATTTCTTAAAATTTTAATAAATTTTTCGCAACATTTTAATTATTCTTATAAATAGTAAAATCCTTCTAAACAATTCAATTATTTTTTTAAATAGTAAATTCTTTACAAAAATTCAATGATTTTCAAAACAATTTTAATTGAATTCCTCGGGTGAATTCAAATATTTTTAAATATTTCCATAAATTTCAAATATGTCATAAAATTTTTATAAATTCTTCGAAACAATTTAACTATTTTTATAAATAGTAAAATTCTTCGCAAGAATTCAATTATCAATCATTCAATCATCAAAATTATTTTCATCATTTTAATTCAATTATTATTTTCTAGAATTTAAAATTTTATTTTTTACGAAAATAATAATTGAATTCCTTAAAAAAAATTCATTATTTATGAAAATAATTGAACTCCTGTGAAATTTTTATTATTTATGAAAATAATTAAATGTTTCCATACAATTTTATTAAAAATTTTTTTAAATAATTGAATTCCAGGCCTCGGATATTATGAGTTTTTCGACTTTTTTCAACTATTTTCAATTAATGCGACTTTTATCGACTTTTATTAAAAAATTGCGACTTTTTCGACTTTTCTTCCAAACTTATTAGACAAAATATCATATTTTTAATATAAAATACAACTTATTTCGATGTTTATAGTGTAAAAAGTATAAATATAGGCAAATCTTTGAAAATTTATTTTTGAATTCTTTTTCTAATACAATTTTTGAAATATACAATAAAAAAGATTTTGAATAATTGAAATTTTTTAAAATTTAATTACAAATAAATCAGTATTTTATTAAAATTTTTGAAAAATAACTTTTAAAGACTTTTAATTGAAAATTTTGGAAATATTTGATTTCTCAAAAAATTTTTATGAATAATCTTAAAGTGTAAATCAAATAAAAATGGAAATAATTGAATTATTTCGTTCAAATTCTTTAAAATTCAATTATTTTCAATATTTTCAATATTTCCGAAAATTCAAATGCATATGTTACCGACAAAACCCGAATAATAACATTAACATTTTTTAGAATTATTTTTAACATTTTGGAGTAAATAATCATATTTAAAATTCGTAATTAAAATTATTCAAAAAAAATTTTTTTTTTAAACTATACAAGAATTCTTCAATTATTTTCGAAAAATTAAATTACAATATTTATGAAAAACTAATTCTTAGAATATTGTTTTATCATAATTTTTTAAGATTCAATTACCTTGGAACAAAGAAAAATAAATTTTTTAAAAATTCCTACTTTATAATTTTTGAGGAATTATTTATAATTTTATTAAAATTCTTCAAAAATTTGATTATTTCTTTTTATATTTTTTAAACAACTCTATTATTTTTAAAAGATTTTATTAAATTTCAAAGATTTTACCAAATTTCAATTTCTTGCGCATTTTTTAATTGTTTGTAATTATAAAACTATTGTCTTTCAAAAATGATTTAGAAATATTCATAAGAAGTAAATTTTACGAATTTCTTTATTAAAATTTTTGAAAATATTCTTCCTTAATATCTTTATAAAGAAAAATGGACGGTTTCAATTATTATAAAAAATTGAATTTTCGTATAATTGAATAATTGATATCTCGAAGAACTTTCGAAAAATTATTAAAAATTAATGTAGATAATTGATTTAGAGATGAAGTTTAGTTAAAAATTGTTGAAAATAATTGAATTTTTCGAAGTTTTATAGTTTTAATTTTTAGAAATTATTAAATTTCAGATTAATTGAACTTAGAAATCAGTGAAGAATCAGGGAAATACAAAATAACATTTTTGTGACAACATTAAATTAAATAAATGACTTTTTCAACTTTTTTTCTATTTTTAATCGACTAAAGCGACTTTTTTTGCTCGTTAAAGTCGATCCGAGGCCTGGAATTCTTTTTGGGAAATTTTATTAAAATAGTAGATATTGAAAATCATTGAAATTAGAAAAATGCATTTTATTTTTGAAAACAATTGAAATTAGGAAAAGAATTTTTTTCACATTTTATGAAAATAATTGAACTTTGGAGAAGAATTTAGTTATTTATAAAGATAATTGAGATTTTTACGACAATTTTTTTTAAATTTTGTAAAAAAAAACCGAATAAAGCATGAATTACAAATAGTAAATAAAGAACAATTTTCATCCTAATTTCCAAAGAATACAAAAAAATATTTCCATTCTCTTTGATTCTCGTTCTTTATTTCTTATATTTATATAAAAGTTGTAAATACACCCATTTAGGTCCACATTTTTCTCTCACGCAGTGAATTGATGGGGTATTGTCAAAATATACTTTAAAAATGTATACTACATATTATTTCTTTTGTGTATTCCATCGTCCTCAACTTGAGCCTTATTAGTGCGGCACCTGCCCTAATTTTATATTCTCTTCTCCTGTAATAGAATTTTTTTTTTGAATTTGAAAAGAGGTCAATCTTTTAAAAATGACTCTCAAAAATAAAAAGAAAAAGAAAATATTGTGTCATTTATATAATGTATATAAATGCTCGTTTAAATATTTATTCTTGTCGAAATTTAAAAAGGAAAATAGAAGAAAAACTTGCATTAACATGACAATAAGGAAAAAGTAAGAGTAAATTCTTTTGTCAGAAATTTTCACTTGCGCTTTCATGTTGCATTGAGGAATATTAGCTAAAATTTGTGAGTCTAACTCATTTTTTCTCTTTTCTTTTTTTTTTTTTTTTGTATAAAAATACCGAGAAAATGATAATTTAATTCAGAATTTTAAAACCTACCTCTATATATTTTTGGTTTTTATTCTTTATATTGAGGAAAATTCTCACGATTGCCAGTTTATTTCGGTCAGTTGATAAATTGGAACTTCAATTTGTTCGTTTTATTTCATTCTTTTCGGTTAATTAATTTCATTTTTGAAAAATTACTGCCGCTGTCTTCTTATTTATTTATTATAATAATAATAAATTTTTTTTAAATTCTCGTCAAAATTTCAATTATTATCTTTAGAAATATTAAAATTCTTCTCAGAAATTCAATTATTTTCAAAAAATCTAAAAAACATTGTCAACATTTCAATTATCTTTATAAATAAATAGCAAGATTCTTCGACAAAATTAAATTATTTTCAAAAATTTTAATAAAATCCATTGCAAAATTTCAATTATTTTCAAAAGTAATAATATTCTTCGCAAAAATTAAATACTGTTCAATATCTACTATTTTCTTAAAATTTACCAAAAGAATTTAATTATTTAAAAAAAAAAATTTAATAAAATTCTACAAAAACTTAAAATTTTTTTCAAAAAATAATAAAAATTTCACAAGATTTTCATTTATAACAAATTTTTTTTTATAAATTTCTTCGCAATCATTCAACTATTTTCATAAATAATAAAATTTTTACGGGGATTCAATTATTTTCGTAAATAATAAAATTCTTTTTAGGAATTCAATTATTTTCAATAGAATTTTAATCGAATTCCACGAAAAAATTCTTAAAAATTTTATTAAAATTCGTCCAAAGAATTTAATTATTTAAAAATTTGTTGATAACATTTTTAATGGGAATTGAATTCCAAGAAACATTTAATTATTCAATAAATTATTTATTTTTGTATTTAAATAATTGAATTCTGGTAGAATTTTCTCATAAACATTGATTTAAAAATAGATTTCAGTTAAAATCTTTGATTATAATAATTGAATTCTTTCGAAGAATTTCATTAAAATTTTAAAAATAAAAAATTTGAATTTGAATTTTATCGAGACATTTTTTTAAAATTATCTTGAAAATAATTGAATTTCTATCAAAATAAGTTTTATCGAAACTTTTTAAAATGTTTGAATTTCTGCTAAAATTCTGATATTTTTGAAAATAATTGAATTCCTGCGAAGAATTTTATTAAGACTTTTGAAAATAATTGAATCTCTGCAAAGATTTTTATTATTTTACGAAAATATTTAAATTCTTGAGAAAAATTTTATTAAAATTTCTGAATGTATAATTGAAGATCTGCTAAGAATTTTGTTATTTTTAATTTATGCCAAGAATTTTATTAAAATTTTTAAAAATAATTGAATTCCTGTTAATTTTTTACAAGAATTTAATTATTTTTGAAAATTTTAATAAAATTCTTCGCAAGAATTCAATTATTTTCAAAAATAATAAAATTCAATGCAGAATTTCAATTATTTTTAATACAATATTTTAATCGAATTTCTCGAAAAATGTAATAATTCTTAAAAATTTCTTTAAAAGTAGTTGATAGAATTCAATGATTTGAAAATTTGTTGATAACGATTTTTTATGAGAATTGAATATTAAGAAACGCTCAATTATTTAATAAATTATTTATTTGCATTTTTGCATTTAAATTTGTATTTAAATAATTGAATTCTAGTAGAATTTTCTAATAAAAATTGATTTTCATTTCATAAAAGTGAATTTCAGTTAAAATTTTAGATAATAATTGAATATCAAATGCAATAGAGCGTGAATTTTAAAAAATAATTGAATTTTGTAATTATCTCTTTGAAAAAGTTTAATTGATTTTTTTAAATATTATTTTTAGTTTCTATTTTCTAATATTTATTTAATTAAAGAATTTACGAATAATTGAAATTTCGTAAAATTGAATATTGTAAAGAAATGAATTTGAAAATTGTGAAAGAACGTTTTCGAAAATTATTAAAAAGTAATCGATATAAAGAAGAATTTTAGATATATAAAAATTCTTATAAATAATAATTGAATTGATAATGATTTGAATTATTGTAAATTATTTTTATTAATTTTTATTAATTTTTATTAATGTTTATTAATAATTATTATTAATTATTATAAAACATGAAGAAATCGATGACTTCGAGTCGAAGACTCGGAGTTATTGATTTCTTCCTGTTTTATATTTATGAAAAATTGAATTTCTAGTTTTAAGTAAAATATATTCTCTGATTTGATTTGGCCTGATTCTATTTTTGTCAGTTGGTCTGTAAATGGTCCGTAATTTTTAATTTTTGGTCCGTAAAGTCCGTATTTTTAAATAGTTTCACTGCTTCGAGCCCTGTAATAAATAAAAGGACAATAATATTAATTTTTAATTATTTTAATTATTTATTTGGTTAATTTTGTTTCACTTGGAAAAAATCAACATTATTGTCTTATTCGTTAATTTATTTGTTTATTAACAATATTTATTCCTATTCTGTCTCTTAATGATAAATCCAACAAGATTTCGTAAAGGAAAAAAAAAGATAAACAGAAAAATTTGCAGAATTCTTGAGTACTGTGGCAAATTTATAGTTTGTGTTATACGATATGATGTTTCTCGTGAGTGTGGCTTCTTCTTTCTCTCTGTGTTTATAGAAAAATAGAGAAAAATACATTGACTATTGGAAATTAAAATGAAAAAAAAAAAAAAACAGAAGTAAGGAATATGCTTTCCCAAGGCTCGTGACCAACACATATATAGAGAAATTAATGTTAAAAACTATGTAACATTTGCGAACGTGCAGAGAGTTACATATATATATTGGCGGTGTACATCTTTCGCGGTGGTAGAATGAGGTCATGTGGAAAAATATCTATGAGCTGACGACGCGCGCTCAACTCTGACAGACACTTCAACGATCATAGGTTTGACCTGAATGGTACAGTGAAAGGTTGCGAAAAGGTAGAGATTGACCCTTTCCATAAGAATCAATCTCTCAACTCACTTCACACATAATCGACAAAATGAAATTTGCAATTATTTTTTTTTTTTTCTCTTTTTTTTCCTTTTGCATATTATATATTGATGTAACAATCCTTTCAATTATTTACGAATCATTTCTTTTCTAAATGCCACACACATGGAATTTTCTTTCTTTTATTTATGAATAATTTTTTTAACCAATTAGGAAATTTTTTACACTTATCAGGATTGCCACAGGTCAGGGAATTGAGGGAAAATAGAATTAGTCCGGGAAATCAGGGATTTTTATTAAAGTACTGGAAAAAATTAAATTTGCAAAATTCATAATTAGTTTTATTCAATTTTTTAATGTATATTTAATTAATTATTAAAAATCATGGATTTAGATAGAAGAATTTTAGTTATAAACACTAAAAAAATATAATTTTAGAGAAAGTTACAAATGTTTGCAAAAATTTTTGTCAAAATTTCAATTATCTTTCAAAATAAATAAAATTCTTCCTGCAAAATTTAATTATTTTCAAAAATTTTTAATAAAATTCTTGCGGCAAAAATTCAATTATTATACTTTCAAAAATCGAACTCAATTCAATGAATTTTCAATATCTACTATTTTTATTATAAAAATTTCTAAAATAATTTAATTATTTAAAAAAATATTTAATAAAATTCTATGCAATAATCCAATAACTTTCATGAATAATAAATTTCTTCAAAGCAATTCAATTATCTTCAAAAAATTAAATAAAATTCTTGAAAAAAATTCGAGTATTTTCAAAAATAAAAAAAATCTGCTCAAAAGAATTCAATTATTTTCAAAAGATATTATATTAATAGAAATAAATTATAAATTAAATATAAATTGTATAATAATAATTAATAGTATTTTATTTATTTAATTATTATTTTTAATAATAATTAATAGATTATTTATTTATAGATGATATTGAATTTAAATCGAATTTTTTTTTTCAGATACTTGGAAGAAAATTGCATTCAGTGGAAAAGTGACGATTCTCGAAATGCGTGAAACTGCTATTGACGATGATTCGATGCTTTTGCGGGGAAAAAGAAGGTAGGAATTATTTAACAATCTCTACCTGGTATTATATTATTACATAAGGAAGATAAGAAAATTTTTTTTTTTCAAAATAGTTACATATGGGCAAAAAATGCATATACACACCTTTATAAATATGAATCAAAATTCTCCTTAATCCCAATGCAAATAATTCCTATGAAATTGCGAATCGTTATAAGGTGTGTTCTCTTTTTTTTCATATAAAAAAAAAAAATATAAAAAAACAATTTTTTGAAAAAATAAAATAAGGAATGATTTTTGATATCGCAGAAAAAATATTTGATCAGTGTTAAATCCTCGCATGTATATAGCCAACTTGGAAATTCCCGAGAAAGTGATAGTGTATGCAAATATTAACATCAAGTTTTCGTCGCATGTGAGTAACTCGTTCACGAGATATATAGTTAATATCTTTATGCAGAAGTCAAAGACTTAAGGAAATATGCTTCTTTTTTTTCTCTCTTCTTTTTCGAGATAAAAAAAAATAAATAATAGGTACTATGTGCGATACACATTTTTCATTATTAGAATATTAGAAAAATATTCAAAATTAATTATGTTGTTTATGTTATTTATATTATTATTATAATTTTTGTTTTTTCTTTTTGTAAGCCCGTATAAATTGTTAAATAAATAAATAATTATTTTTTTTATTATTATTATTATTATTATTATAATTATTATTATTATTATTATTATTATTATTATTATTATTATTATTATTATTATTATTAATATTTATTATGAATAATAATATTTATAATAATTATAATTATATATAAGAATAATAAAAATAAAATAATAATTGAATTAAAAATACATAATAATAATTAAATAATAAAAAATTTTAAACTTATTGGAACATTATCGTTTTCGGTTAACATTTTGTGAGAATGAGATTTTGAAAAAATGTAATAAATTTAAGGAGCAGAAAGAAAAAAATTTATATTATACAAATTGCATACAAGATTACAAATACATATATACAAAGGTCTTGAAAGGTTTAACAAGAAAAGTTCAAAAATCTCTTACAAAGTGTTTCTGACGAGACATTTTCGCTTATCTTTACATATATATCTAGGACCAACTAAATATTCATCTGAATTCATGTGAATCTCTCTTTCTCTCTCTGTGTGTGTGTGTTAATGGCTGAATAAATTACATGATAAAAATGTTGTTGTCTCGTTGGTGAAGATTTTTCATCAAAATAACTTTAACAACACGATGAAAAACTGATAAATAGGAAAGATTTTTTTTTCTTCTTTCACATTATATATAATTGACCGCGCACAGGTTTCAAAGATCCTAATCATAATCCTTCTAATATGAGAAAAGTCCCTCTCATTAGAGAAAAATCTCATTGTCTTCGGAAAATTATTATATTATCGGACTGAATAAAATTGTGAAACATTTTTTATAAAACATTTTTCATATTTACGAAAGTTTTCGAAATTTTATTTTTTAAAATTTTCGATTTTTGTGTACTATTAAATTTTAAATTTTTGTTTTATTAAATTTTCTAATTTTTGTGTTTTATTAATTTTTCAATTTTTATGTTTTGTTTAATTTTCAATTTTTGTGTTTTATTAATTTTTTAATTTTTATGTTTTATTTAATTTTCAATTTTTGTTTTATTAAATTTTTGATTTTTATGTTCTATTCAATTTTCTGTTTTTAATTTTATTAAATTCTTAATTTTTCTGTACTATTAAATTTTAAATTTTTGTTTTATTAAAATTTCTAATTTTTATGTTTTACTAATTTTTTTCAATTTTTGTGCTTTATTTAATTTTCAGTTTTTGTTTCACTAAATACTTAATTTTTATATTCTATACCTATTAAATTTTCTGTTTTTGTTTCATTACATTCACAATTTTTATGTTTCGTTAAATTTTTCAATTTTCGTTTTTTTAGTAATTTTTATGTTCTCTATTAAATTTCTATTTCTATTTCTATTAAATTTTTATGTTTATTAAATTCTCAATTTTTATGTTTTCGTTAAATTTTTCAATTTTTGTTTTATTAAATTTGTAATTTAAATATTCTATTAAATTTTCTGTTTATTTTGTTTTATTAAATTCTCAATTTTTTTTATTTTTTTAAATTCTCAACTTTTATGTTTCACTCAAATTTTTAATTTTTGTTTTACTAAATTTTCTATTTTTGTTTTATTAAATTTTTAATTTTTATCATCATTTATTAAATTTTCAATTCTTGTTTTTTTTAAATTTTCAATCTTCTTTATTGAGTTTTCAATTGTCCATATTTTATAAAATTTTTAATTTTTATGTTTCACTATAATTTTCAAATTTTATGTTTGTTTCCTAAATTAGAAAATATAAGCATTGACCTAAATTTTTGAGATTATATTCACCTGTTGACCTGTGACTGTGATCAAAATTTTAATGTTGCAAACATCTTTTTACCTGTGTGAATTCTGTCCTAAATTTTATATAGTCGTATCAGTCTCTTGACCTTTGACTTTTGCCTATAAAATTTTTTTTGATTTTTTCGCTCTTTCCCCAGTAAATTATGACCTAAATTTTTTTATTTATATTTATATTTTACAAGGGGGTTATTAATTATTATCAATTATTAATTATTATCGTTATTATTATTATCAATATTCGAATTATAAAAATTGCGTAAGATTGAAATAAATAAATATTATTAAAAACACGAGTAAAAGAATCGACTAAAAATTAAAAAATAAAATTAAAAATTGACAGAATAAAACTGCGTTTTGAAACAAAGGATGAACTTGACTTTGTCTATACGTGATTTCTGTATAGATTTATTGCCGCAAGTGGAATTGTGCTTGTAATAAGTAATTTTTTCATTTTGAAAGCAAGGGGGTGAGTTGTGCGTTTGAAAAAAAATGATAATAAATAAAAATAAAAATGAAAAGAATATAAGGAAAGGAAAAAAGTATCGATCGTTCGCATGACATGACTTGGCCACTTGCCATTCCATCCACCATTTCCTGTGGATATACGTGACGGAAATTACATCTTCCGCGTGTTACTTTAAAATTGCTGGACTATCCGGTGCAATTAGAGATGAGCGATCTGCGTGTTAACAAAAAAAGTACCAAGAAATTTGACCCACTTTTCATTTTTGTAAAAACAATGATCTTGACCCTATATATATATTTATGTACAATATGAAACGGTAATAACACTTTGTTACGAAAGAAACAATTGTTTCGAGTAAAAATTAAAAAAAAATTGCTTTTATTTTCACTATAAGTGCAAGTAAACAAAGAAAAAATAACAAATAGGATGAGAATCAGTTAAAATTTGTACTGATTTGGTATAGTAAAAGAAATTTTTCTATACTGTTCAGGCTTCCCACACATCTGCTAAAATCTACTATTTACTACTTTTTTTACGATATGATACTATTTGGGTACTTTTTTTAAATTTCAGCCACTAAAAGCTACTATTTTTGTTTTTTTTTTTGAGAATTTCCACTACTTTAAATTCGCCAATACTAGAAATAAAAAAACTATTCTCAAAAATGGTAATCAAATTCTTTAAAACGATTCAATTATTTTAAAAAAATATTCGAAATTCCATTATTTTCAATATTTATAGTATTTTCATAGAATTTCACAAAAAAATTCAATTATTTAAAAAAAATTTTATAAAATTCATCCAAAATTCAATTATTTTCATGAATAATAAAATTTCCACAGGAATTAAATTAATTTAGAATAGAATTTTGAAAAAAATTTAGAAAAAATCAATTATTTAACAAAATTTTTATACAATTCTTCACAATAATTCAATTACTTTTATTAATAATAACAATTTTCATGGAAATTCAATTTTTTAAATAAATTTTTAATAAAATTCTAAGCAAAAATTCAATTATTTTCATAAATAATAAAACTCATCATAGAATTTCAATTATTTTTAATACTATTTTTAATTAATTTATCGAAAAATTCAATTATTTTCACAAATAAAGATTTTTACAAGAATTCAATTATTTAAAATAAAATTTTGTTAATATTTATTATATTTCGAAAAAATTAATTATTTAAAACAATGCGATACTTCAGTGTAATACAGTCCTATCTTCTGGTAATATTTTGTACAGTAATGTTTATAAAATTCTTATAAAGAATTCAATTATTTTCAAAAATAACAAAATTTTTCACAGAACTTCAATTTTTTTTAAACATTAAAATAAAATTTTTCGCAATAATTCAATTATTTTCATAAATAATAAAATTCTTCTCAGGAATTCAATTATTTTTGAAAATTGTAATAAAATTATCAAATTCAATTGTTTTCATAAATAATAAAATTCATTGTAGGATTTCAATTATTATTTATCTTTAATACAATTTTACAGGAATTGTTCAAAAAATGTAATTATTATTAAAAATTCTATTTCAATTCCTCGAAAAAATCAATTATTAAAAAAAATTTTTTTTTTAATTTATTGAAAGAATTTAATTATTTATAAAAATTTTAGAAGTTTTCACAGAAATTCAATTATTTTTAAATATTTTAATAAATTGTTCGAAAGAAATCAATTATTTTAAATACAATTTTAATTACATTTTTTTGAAATAATTAAATTATTCTTTTAGATTTTAATAAAATTCTTCACAAGAATTCAATTATTTACATAAATAATTCTTCGAAAGAATTCAAAATTATGTCAATAAATAACAAAATTATTCCTGTAAATTCAATTATTTTGAGATATTTTAATAAATTTCTTTGCAAAATTCGATTATTTTCATAAATAACAATATTCATCACAAAAATTAAATTATTTTTAAAAGTAATAAATTTCTTCTTGGAAATTCAATTATTTTTAAAAGTAATAAATTTATTCTTGAAAATTCAATTATTTTTAAAAAGTTCTAAAAAAATTGTTCGCAAGAATTCAATTATTTTCATGAATAATAAAAAGCTTTTTAGGAATTCAATTATTTTCAACAAAATTTAATAAAATACCACACACACATTCAATTATTGTCAAAAATTTTAATAGAATTCCTTGTAAAATTTAATTATTTTTAAAAACTTTTCGCAATTCAATAATTTTTAATAGGATTTACTATTTTCATAAAATTTTCCAACAGAATTCAATTATTTAAAGAATTCATTTTGTAAAAATCTTCCCAATAATTCAATTATTTTCATAAATAATAAAATTCTTCTCAGAAATTCAATTATTATTTGAAAATTTTAATAAAATAATTGTAACTGTTCAATTTTTTTTTATAAATAATAAAATTCATCGCAGGATTTCAATTATATATTTAATACAATTTCGCAGGAATTGCTCGAAAAGTGTAATTATTCTTAAAAATTTAATTTCAATTCCTCGAAAAAATCAATTATTTAAAATAATGTTTGATTTCAATTCTTTGAAAGAATTCAATTATTTATAAAAAATATTAGAATTTTTCACAGGAATTCAATTATTTTCAAATATTAAAAAAAAATTGTTCGAAAGAAATCAATTATTTTAAATACAATTTTAATGAAATTAAATTTTTTTAATTATTTAAAGAATTTGTTGTAAAAATCATCGTAAGAATTCAATTCTTTTCATGAATAATAAAAATTTCTCAGGATTTCAATTATTGAAATAAAGAATTTGCCTAAAATTAGTCGAAATAAATCAATATTATTTAAAAATTTTTTATAAAATTCTTGTCAAGAATTAAATTATTTTTATAAAAATTTTAATTCTTTCATGAATAATAAAATTCGTTGCATGAATTCATTTTATCAGCAGGATAAGAAAGAAGTAAATATTTTTAATGAAAATTAGGAAAAAGTCAGGAAAATAAAATATAGAATGAAATTTTTGTCAGTTTTGTGAATTGTCTAAAACGTGTTTTTTTGATTGTCAAGTTTAATTTTTCGATAGCTAGTTTTTTTACTACTTTTTTTTAGTTTGAGAGCTACTTTTGCTACTTTTTTTAAAAATTAATTGTCGAATGCGAAGTCAGTAAATTTTTAGTTTCATTTTTACTTTCACTTTCATTTGTATTTTCACCATGACAAATTTTTATTTTTGAGAAATTTTCATTCTTACTTTAAGTTTTTTTTAGTCAAAGTCAAAGTGAATGTAAAAGTGAAAATGAAATTCTGTTAAAGTAGAAATAAAAATCAAATTAAGTCTGAATGTCCGTCAAAGTGATAGTAGCTGTGAAAATAGAAATACTCTCAAAGTAAAAATAAAAATAAAAATAAAAATGAAAATCGAAATTTTAATGATAATGATAAATAATCAAAATTATAGATTTGAAATGATGATGATTCAGATTTGAAAATTAGCAAATTGCGAGTCGAAATTCTATATATAGTAATGGACAAATTGAAAAAAGAATTATTGAGTTCGTGTTAGCCGAAGTCGTTAAGTGCTTGAGTCAGATGTCGGCCCGAACGTATTAGGGTTCGAATCCCCCCCTTGGAGGCAAATTTTATTTTCCCTCTCTCAGACTTATATAGAAATATCCAGCAACATTACACTAAACGTATAAGTTTAATTTTGATAAATTATTCCTTAAGAACTAAAATCAAGAATAATCGATATTTGTAAGTAGATACTTTTGAAATTTGTCCAAAGAAAAAATAATAATATGTAAATTATCGAAAATTAACCTAATAGAATGGTGGTCACAATATGGACCACATTGGAATTCCCCCATAGTGAGAGAAAGGTGATTAATTGCACATGTCAAAACGGAAACGAACTATTAATCAAAATTCAAGTAAATTTCTTCATCTTCTTCTATCCCCTGCTCCTATAGAGTAAAAAAAAAACTTCTCTTGGGGGATTTTATGTTTTTTTTCCTCCACGAGAGGAGTTTCTGTCAAATTAGATGAAAATTTCAAAAATTTCGAAATGTATATATATTTTTATGGAGTGTAAACAAAGAAATTGGATTTTGTTAACTGCAAAGGTGTTTTAGTGTTTTTTTTTGCGCTTTTTTTGTGAGGGGGTGGGGTGGGGGGTCGATTAGTGTATTTCTTTTGAAGCACGAGCCATAGGCGCGTACTTGACATGAAAGTATATTCTCTCGAAATCATGCGTCTGCGTTCTTCACCTGTTGGCTTAATTGCTGACTGCTGTGCAGCCTGGCCATCAATTGGCCCCGAAAATTTCTTTCGGTCTTCTTTTGCTCATCCCTGCGGGAACCTAATTTTGCAGCAGAGAGCGCGCGTATATAGAAAAACAAAAAAACAAAAAAAAAGACAAGTTGCGAGAGAGAGAGAGAGAGAATTTTATGAATCTGTGAACCAGTTTCTTCGTTAAAAATTGTCAGATCGTTGTTTCTGGGAATTTTAGACAAAAATTTCTCAATTCTTTTTAGAGAAAGGGAATAAGAAATTGATTTTATATTATTTAAAAAATAAGCTGTATATAATTTAGGTTTTTTCAATCACTGTACATTTTTTGTTATTATTTTATTAAATAATGTTATATTTATTAACTATTGACTAAAAAAATAATTTTATTAATTAATTAATTTAATTTCTTAGCTACTATAATTTTATTCACTAATAAACAAATTTAATTAAATAATAAACTAAGCTTTTAAAGTATTGAACTAATTTTATTAATTAATAAATTGAATTAGCAAACTAATAAACTATTTTATTAATTGATAAATTAAATTACCTAACTAATAAACTATTTTATTAATTGATAAATTAAATTAGCTAACTAATAAACTATTTCATTTACAAAATCAGTCCCCGAAGTCCTAATGGACTATTAATTTTATTAACTAGCAAACTAATTTTGTCAACTCATAAATTAAATTTATTATCTAATAAACTAATGTTATTAAATAATAAATTAATTTTGACAACTAACAAGTTAATTTTATTTATTAATAAATTAAAATTAGTGACTAAAGGTAATTTAACTAGTGAACTAATTTTATTTATTAATTATTTAACTAATAAACTATTTAACTAACTAAAAAATTATATTAATTTGATATAATTTTATTGTTAAAAATTAAATTTATTATCTTTGAAAATAATTTCATTAACTAATAAATTGAGTTTATGAACTATTAAACTAATTTAATTTATAAACTAATGATCTTTTTTGTAATAAAATAAATTAATTTTACTTTTTAATACACTAATTTTACTAATTTAATTATAATTTTAATTTTAGTAATTAATAAATTAATTTGTTTATCTAATAAACTATTAAAAAAAATTAAATTTTAGGAACGAAAAGACTAATTTAATTAACTAACAAATTAATTTTGTAAACTAATAAACGAATTTTATTAACTAATAAATTAAGTTCATTAAGTATTAAACTAATTTAACTAGTAGACTAATTTTATTAATTAATAAATTAAATTTATTAGCTAATGAACTATTTTATTTATTAATAATTTAATTTGTTTACCAAATAAACTAATTTTATTAGCTAATAAATTAAGTTTATCAACTATTAAACTATTTAACTAGTAAACTGATTTTATTAATTATTTTAATTTATAAACTAATAATCAATTTCGAAAACTAAAATTAATGTTACTCATTAATAAACTAACTTTCCTAATATAATTTTAATTTTATTAATTACTTAATTAAAATTGTTAACTAAAAAATTAAGTTTATTAACTATTACACTATTTCATTTGTAAACTAATTTTATTAATTAATAAATTAATTTGTTTAGCTAATAAACTATATTTCAATAAATAATAAGTTAATTTTATGAACGAAAAGACTAATTTAATTAACTAACAAATTAATTTTGTTAACTAATAATCTAATTTTATTAACTAATAAATTAAGTTTATTCACTATTAAACTAATTTAACTAGTAGACCAATTTTATTAATTAATAAATTAAATTTAATTTTTTATTTATTTATTTTATTTATTAATTATTTAATTTGTTTAGAAAATAAACTACTTTTATCAGCTAATAAATTAATGTTACTCATTAATAAACTAACTTTACTAATCTTATTTTAATTTTTTTGAAGGATTTTTTTTTTGTTAACTAAAAAATAAAGTTTATACTATTACACTATTTAACTAGTAAACTAATTTTATTAATTAATAAATTAATTTGTTTATCTAATAAACTATTTCAATAAATAATAAATTAATTTTATGAACGAGAAAACTAATTTTATTGACTAAGAAATTAATTTCGTTAACTAATAATCTAATTTTTTTTTAACTAAAAAATTAAGTTTTTTAACGATTAAACTAATTTAACTAGTAGACTAATTTTATTAATTATTAAATTAAATTTATTAGCTAGTGAACAATTTTATTAACTAAAAGTAAAAAAGAATTACAAAAAAAATTGTATTGCAAAATATAAAGTTTTTTTTGTTCCTCATAAGAAATAAATTTTTTTTTTTTGTAAATAAAAGATATTTTCTTTGTTTTCTTTTCAGAATAATTATTATTTATTATAGAAATTACATAATTTGTAAAATACAAAATTATGAAAAATACAATTATTTTTTATAGAAGTGGAATTTTTCTTGTTTAGAATTTAAATTGTTTTATGTTTAGAGTCATTAAAATATTTAGACAAAAATACTCTTCTTTTTAAAATCAAGTCGGTACTTTCTGTCTTTAACGCATTTTCTCGAAATTTAGTTTTTGAAGAAAAACCCCATTAATTATTATTGAGTGATATTTTATGCGTGTCTTATTTTACATTTTGATTTCTGCCTTTTGTGTTCATGTATAGTTTTTCAGAGCTATAATTTCAATAGAGTTTATTAAACAGGGGCTCAAGAGTTTCTGCGGTTTATTAGACCTTTTATGGGCGTTTTTTTTTTTAAAAGCCAAAAGAAGAATACACTCGAAACTACAATTTTATGAGTTTAGTATTTCAAATAAAATTTTATGCTTTTAGGGGATGTGGAAATTTGAACAAAGTATACGAAAATATATATACCGATAAATAGTGTCTCGTAAAGGACTTTCAAGTGTTTAAAAATTTTAATCGCTAAATTATTTTAATTGCAAATCTTTAATTAATTGTATTAATATAAAAATCAAATTATTAATTAAAAATAATCGATGTAAATGTACGGAAAATATTTTTTAGTAACAATTAAAATTGCTTCTAAACTAATGAATAACAGGCGGATTTAATTATTTAATTAATAATTTAGCTAATTAGTTAAATTATTTTAATTGCAAATTTTTAATTAATTGTATTAATAGAAATCAAATTATTAATTTAAAATAATTGATGTAAATGTAGTAAAAATATTTTTTTTTAGTATAACAATTAAAATTGCTTTTAAACTACTCAATAAAAGGAGGATTCAAATTAAAAAATGTTTAAAGGACACGTTGTTAAAGGTAAAGGGAAAATATTTTCTCAGGATCTTTAAATTTTAACTTCTATTTAGTTACTTCAGTTTTCCATGTGTTGGGAAATTTGTCAATCTCGAAGAGAACTTCAGATGATTTATTATCTATTTCGAGAAACTTCAGTTGGGGGTTTTAACTATTTTTAGAAAATTCTTTCGTATATTTAGAATCGTGTAGGTATGAACTGTTATTTTGACCTTGCCCTTCGATGAGATTTCCCTTCAGAAGTTTCATTTTTCCAAAATTCCTTTATTTAAAGTGTGCTACTATTTTAAAAAAAATTTCTTCACCAAAAATTTTGTCTTTAAATGGAATAAATAATTTTTATTTTCTCTGATAAGTTTAATATTAAACGGTTTTAATTTAAATTAATTAAATTTTCTTTTATTAGGAATTCAATATTTGAATACTGAATAAAAAACAAATTAATTAATATTTTTATTAATAAACTATTATTTGGAAGTTAACAAATAAAATCTTGTTGCTCTTGAAAATTAAAATTTTGAAGGAATTTTTGAAAAAAACCCCTAAAAAATATTTTGAAAATTAAATTTTAATTGATTTGGTGAAAAGAAGAATTTTCGTCACATAAATTCGGCGCCAGAGTAAATTTTTTTTCCTTCAGATTTCTATAGGTAAATAAAATAAATAAAGTAAATAAAATTTACCTCCTGGTAAACTAATTAGTTTTACGGGAAGGGAAAAAATTATTTATTTAGAAAACAGTGGGACTTTGTTTTAAAATATACATTATATTATATTTTTTGACCGAGTGATAAAATCAAGAATTCTATATTATATTATATTCTTTATCTATATTTGAGATTATACCGATGAGATTTGGAGGAAAAAATAAAAAGAAAAAACCTAGAAAATTGGAAATAAGTGTCGAAGGAGAATTTTTGCGAAGTGTCCTTTTTATACCTGATGTTGAGAAATGTTAATACTATATTAAAATCTTATGGGCGTCTTTTACTTCATTGGGCATTTAAAAGTGACCCTAGAGAATACAAAACTTTGCCGCACAATCTGTTGACCAGATCTGAAAATTTTCATCTGGAAAAATATTTTAAGCTTCAATTTGCATTCTTATAAGTGTCTCTTATGCCTCAAATCTCACGGTGAGCAAATGGAAAATAATTTTAATTTTTCCCAAAAGTTATAAATCAAAGTAGTTTTAGGATTATTGGTTATTATTTACAATATTATAACATCTGGCCATTAAGATTTTGAGAAATAATAATTTTTATTTAATTGTTCAGTATATTTTTTTTTCTTTTCAGTAATTAAATTATTTACTCTTTTTGAATTCATAGTTTTTCTGCAGATATCAAATTGAGACTATTTTCCACTATTTTCTGTTTGCTTTCAATTTAATTTTTTCTTTATTAACGAAAAAATTATTATTAATTAATAATTATTATTATTTTCTGTTTTATTTATATTTATTTTGTTCGTTACCAATAATTTCTGTATGGTTTAAATTTATTTTGTTCGTTATCAATATTTTCAGTTTGGTTTGAATTTATTCAAACACGTTTTAGTAATTTTTATTTTACTAGAATTTTTATTTCTGTTTTTTTATTCGAAATCAAAAAATACAACCAAAGGTATAAAACAATTTTTACTTACATCAAATCAATTGTATTTAAATCAAGAATTTCAGTATTTGAATAGTAAATATTACTTAATTGATTTAACTAAAAATTATTTAGTGCGGAAAAATTTTTTTTTCTGTGTAATTTAAAAAAAAAGTTTCTTAATATCAAAAATTTAGAAAAAAAAATTTATAAACTACCAGAAAATTCTTTGAAAACCTAATAATTAATTATTAAAATAGAATAAAAATTTGTTACTTTACGATTGTTAAAAATTTTTCAAAAAACTGTCAAAAACTGTAAAATTGGTTTTTTTTTGTCACATTTCAAAGCCAAAAAACTTTATGAAAACCACGCTAAATTAAAAAATAATGTATTAATGAATTATTTATTAAAGTGATACAGGAAAGGAACTCTCCCAATTTCCTTCTTCTTCCATAAATAAAAAAATGGGCCAAAAGTGTGAAATAGGTCAAAAATATATTTTTTATTATCAAAAACTATAATTTTGATCAATTTTTATTTATTAGACAATATTATCGATTACAAATTTTCAAAAATTAATTTTTAGCAATTGTAAAGTGTATATTAATTAAAAAACACCTTTTTCTTTAAATTTTTTGAAAATATTTTTTTTTAATAATTTTAATTAAAAATTTGGAAAATAATTGAATTAAAATTGATAATAATTAAATTTCTGCAAAGAATTTTACTATTTATAAAAGTAATTGAATCCTTCCAAAGAATGTTATTATTATTTATGAAAATAATTAAATGTTTCCGTATAGAATTTTATTAAAATTTTGGAAATTAATTGAATTGTGGAGAACAATTTAATTATTTATAAAAATAATTGAAATTTTGAGGAGAATTTAAAAAAAAATTTTAAACATAATTTAATTTCTGCGAAGAATTTTATTAGTTTTGAAAATAATTGAATTGTTCTTTTAGAATTTTATGGAAATTTATGAAAATAATTGAATTCTTGTGAAGAATTCTTTTAAAAATAATATTCAAAAGAATTTAGTAAATCTGAAGAATTTTGCTATATTTATGGAAATAATTGAATTCTCGAGAAGAATTTTTTTTACAGTTTCTAGAAATAATTGAATTCTTTCGACAAATTTTAATAACATTTTTACTGAAATAATTACATTTTTCGAAGAATTTGATAAAAATTGTATTAAAAATAATTGAAATTCTGCAATAAGTTTTACTATTAATGAAAATAATTGAATACATTGCGAAAAAATTTTTAAAAATAAAATTATAATTACGATGACTGAGTTCTCTTATGATTATTTTCGAAAAATTTAAATAAAATTCTTTAAAAGAATTAAATTATTTTTAATAGAATATAAAGAAATTTCAATTTTTTCAAAAATTTGCAATTATCCGTCTATAAAAATTCAATTATCTTGAAAGAACAGAATTAAAAAATTTCAAAACTCTTTTTTTTTCAGAATTTTTAAAAAAAATTTTGCCAAAATTCAATTTTATTAAAAAATTTTAAGTGTTTCTTTTTTTTAAATTAACTAATAAAAATTTTATTTATTAATCTTCGCACTAAGAAACATGAATATATATTAGAATGTGACTCTTTATAAAATTCAATTATTTATCAATTATTAAATTAAAATACTTTGAAAATTCGATTTGTTAAAATAGTTTTTAATGAAATTCCTTAACAAATTTAATTATTTTCAGTTGAATTTTACAAAATTTCTATTAATTCGATAATTTTTTGAAAATTTATTTACTAACTATATTTGAATCAGTGACTGATTTTTTACTATCAAATTAATTATTTTTATCTAATTCAAATTTAAAGAACAGTATAATTATAAAGTATAAATTAGTTTTAAAAAAATGTTTATATACTCCCAGAAAAAAATATATTTGACTCACAGTCAATTAGACTTTTTATTCGTTTCAAATAAAAGTATTATTTATGTCTAATAAAATTTTTATTTAAAACAAATAAATAACTTAGTTGCGGCTATCTGACAAATATATTTTACTCAAATAAATTATATTTGGTTTAAATAAAATTTTATTTGGTTCAAATAAAAGTATTATTTATGTCTAATAAAATTTTTATTTAAAACAAATAAATAACTTAGTTGGCTGCGAGATAAATATATTGAACTCAAATAAATTATATTCGGTTTAAATAAAATTTTATTCGGTTTAAATAAAATTTTATTTGGTTTAAATAAAATTTTATTTGGTTCAAATAATAAAAGTTTGATTTATGTCTAATAAATTTTTTATTTAAAACAAATAAATAACCAAGTTGGCTTTGACTGCAAGAAAATTATATTTAACACAAATAAATTATATCTTGGTTAAAATAAAATTTTTCTCAGTGTATAAACTAGAAAAAAAAAAATTATAAATTACCAGTGAATTTTTTTTCAGAATCTTATAATTAATTATTGGAATAGAGTAAACATTTTTTTAAAATCCTATACAAAATACGATAGACTGCTTTATAGAAAAGAGATATGCGAGAAAGAAAGAAAAAATCAATAAAGAAATAAAGAAAAATGGATCAATTCTTTATTCACGGATTGCATAATGTTTGCCGAAGATATTAATCCGGCCTATTTTGAAAAGCGAGACACACATCATTCGAATAATGCACACACACACACATATATATCTGGAGTAAAAGATGATTTGTCAAAAATTGTTGCGTGGAAAAAGGAACAGTGAACGACGAGACGCACCTTTTCATTCATTATGTCTCCTTTGTCCTGGGGTGGTTTTTTATCTTTCTTCTTCTTCTCCTCCGTTCTCTTTTTTTTTGCGGAGAGAAAAAATTCCTTTTTGCGGAAATTGAACTGTTGGATCGATGAATAAAACGAGCGCCGTCTGTTGCTCCGATTTTCTCCGATCGCAATCATTACGAAAGAGAGTCTTGCACTCTCGTTGTAAATAAATTCGTACGTACACCATACAGTGAAGGGGAAATATTTTTTATTATTTATTTTTGCTCCCAAGTCAAATCGGTACACGAGAAAAGAAGAAGAAGAAGAAGAAGAAAAAGAGGACGAGGTAAGGTGGTGAGCATCTGCCCTCAGATTGCGTCCCTCCAGTTTCGCGCAACGAATAAAAATCGAGTTCGAAAGCATTACCAGCTGGCACGCGTCTACCTTGGCGCTATTATCGCTGAGGAGGATCACATCGCGGTGGAGTCCTCCGATTTTCTTTCTTTTTATTTCTTTTCTCTACCTCTCGCTGTCTCTCTTTCTTTCTTTTGCGCGATTATTTTTTTTTCTCTTATTCGCTTAAAGCACCTGCCGCCGACGACCACAGTGTTTTGATTTTAAGCCCTGAAGGAAAAAGATTTCTTTCGAGGAAGGCGCAATGTACTTTTTGAATCGTGTGCCACGTTTTTTTTAAGAAGTGTGTGTGTGTGTCTGTGTTTGCTTGTGTGTATATATACGATTTGTTGTTTGGAGAATTATTTCGACTGGACCAACAACAAAGCCTTTTGTCTCCCAGTATTTCGACTTTGTCTTCGGGGATAAAGCTGCTCGTTGTTTAACTCGTTCGGTTAAACGGTGTTCAGATCCTTAGAAGAGGAGAATGTATTTAGTGTATATACCACAAAGACAAACACGAATTAAAGAAAGGAAATTTTTGTCCAAACCCTTTTTTTGACAATTGGAATATAAGCTAGAATTTCTAGGAACCTTCATCTTAATTCTGTAGAAAGTGATGTTTGTTCATTTTGAATTTTTTTTTTTTTTTTTTTTGACTATGGGATTCATGAGAAATTACCTCGATTTTGCGGGGAGCATTTTGTCAAACAAGTTCAGTTTGGTTCTAATTTGTTTTGCTTTATTCAATTTGGATTTTTAGATTCGTTTGGTTAAACTATGTTTTATGTGGTTCAAAAAGGTTTTAAATTATCCAAATATGTTTTGAAATTTTTTTTGGTCTTTTCAGTTTGTTTTGCTTGGTTCAAACAGATTAGAATCAGTATAAAATGATTTTAACTGGTTCAAATATATTTAAATTCTTAAAAAATTTATTTAAATTTGTTTCTATATGTTTTATGTGGTTCAAAAACGTTTTAAATTATCCAAATATGTTTTCAAATTTTTAGCCTGTTCAGTTTGGTTCAAAGTTCAAACAGATTCGAACCAGTTTGAAATAAGTTTAATTGGTTCAAATTTATTTTAATTCTTAAAAAAAATGTACTTAAATTTGGTTCTATATGTTTTATATGGTTCAAACACGTTTTAAATTATCCAAATAGGTTTTCAAATTTTTTTTGCCCTTTTAAATTTGTTCTGGTTGATATCAATAGGTTCGAAACAGTTTGGAATAATTTTATTTAATCCAAATATATTTCAATTGTTAAAAATCTGTTTCAATCATATTTTATGTGGTTCCAACACGTTTTAAATTATTTTAATGTTTTAAAATCTTTTTTGGCCTTTTCGGTTTGTTTTGTTTCGTAAAAACAGGTTCGAAACAGTTTAAAATGATTTTAATTGGTTCAAATATATTTCAATTCTTCAAAAATTTATTTAAATATGTTTCTATATATGTTTTATGTGGTTCAAACACGTTTTAAATTATCCAAATATGTTTTCAAATTTTTTAAGCTGTTCAATTTGTTCTGTTTGGTTCAAACAGATTCGTACCTGTTTGAAATGAGTTTAATTGGTTCAAATTTATTTTAATTCTTTAAAAAATGTATTTAAATTTGGTTCTATATGTTTCATATGGTTCAAACACGTTTTAAATTATCCAAATATGTTTTCAAATTTTCTTTTTTGGCCTTTTCAGTTTGTTCTGATTGGTCCAAAGAGATTGGAACCCAATTTGAAAAGATTTTAATTGGTTCACATATATTTCAATTGTTCAAAATGTGTTTCAATTATGTTTTATATATGTTTGATGTGGTTCAAACACGTTTAAAATTATCCAAATAGGTTTTCAAATTTTTTTTTTGCCTTTTCAGTTTGTTCTGATTGGTCCAAAGAGATTGGAACCCAATTTGAAAAGATTTTAATTGCTTCAAATATATTTTAATTCTTAAAAAATTTACTTAAATTTGTTTCAAATATATTTTGACATTTTGTTTTGATATTACAATTTTTTTTAGTCTTTTCACTGTTCTTTTTGGCGAAATAGGTTTGAACCAGTTTTGAATATATTTTAATTGGTACAAATATTTTTAAATTGGTTTAAATATGTTTTAATTATAATTAAAACATATTTGAACATTAAAAAATATTTGAACATATATGTTCAAATTTATTTTTACATTTTGTTTCGACATCTCAATTTTTTCATTCTTTTAACTGTTCTTTACGGTATAACAGATGTGAACCAGTTTGTAATGATTTTAATTGGTTCAAATATATTTCAATTTAGTTTTATATATGTTTTATGTGGTTCAAACACGTTTTAAATTATCCAAATATGTTCTGAAATGATTTTTGTCCTTTTCAGTTAGTTCTGTTTGCTATAAATAGGTTCGAACCAGTTTAAAATGATTTTAATTGGTTCAAATATATTTTGACAATTTTGTTTCGACATTTCAATTTTTTTTTAGTCTTTTCACTGGTTTTTTTGGCGAAAATAGGTTCGAACCAGTTTGAATATAATATTTTAATTGGCACAAATATTTATAAAATTGGTTTTAATTAGGTTCAAATTTATTTTTACATTTTGTTTTGACATCTCAATTTTTTCATTCTTTTAACTGTTTTTTTCGGTGTATAACAGATTTGAACCAGTTTTAAATTATTTTAATTTTGGTTCAAATATAGTTAAATTGGTAAAAATGTATTTCAATTTGGTTCAAATATAGTTTGTTATTTTATTTGAAACTCTCGATTTGTTTAATTCTTTTCATTGTTCTTATTGGAATAAACAGGTTGGAACCAGTTTGAACATGTTTTAATTGGTTCAAAAATATATTTAAATTGGTTTTGTATATATTTTAATTCGGATGAAATATATTTTAATTTCTTTATATTTAATTTATCAATTCATCTAAATATGTTTCAACTAGTTCAACAATGTTTTAACTGATTCAAATCTATTTTTTGTTCTTTAAATATATCTTCGATTTATTTATAAGAATATTTTTTATTTTGTTTAAATATATTTTTATCACTTCAAACATTTTTAAACTACTTCAATCGAGTTTCAAAAGGTTCAAACATTTAAAACCAGTAGATTTTAACTAATAAAATTATGTATTAACTGGTTCCAATATGTTTCAACTGCTTCAAATATTCTACAACTATAATTTACAAAATATATTTCAACTGGTTTAAATAGATTTTACATTTTAACTCTTTAAATTAAGTTTTAACCAGCTGAAATATTTTTCAATTATAGTTTAAACTTGTTACAAACTGATTCAAATATTCTACAACTATGCCTAAAATGTGTTTCAACTCGTTCAAATAAGTTTCAATTAGTTAAAATATTTTTTAACTGGTTTAAATAGGTTTTAACTGCTTAAATTAGGTTTCAATTGGTTCAAATATGTTTCAATTGTTTCAAATATTTTTCAAGTTGTTTAAATAAGTTTTAACTGCTTAAATTAGGTTTCAACTGGTTAAAATGTTTTTCAATTGGTTCAAATATTTTTCAACTCGTTCAATTATTTTACAATACTTAAAATATATTTGAATTCGTTTAAACAGGATCTAATTAGTTCAAATGTGTTTCAACTCATTCAAATGTGTTCGAATTAGTTCAAATATGTTTTAATTCAAGTTCGAATGCGTTTCAACTGTTTCAAATATTCTACAAACGATCTTAAAAAATATTTCAACTGGTTTAATTGGGTTTCAACTGATTATACAAGGTTTAAACTGATTCAAACATGTTTCAATTCTTTTAAACAGATTCGAACTGCTTAAATAATAATGTTTCAGTTAGTTTAAATGTATTTTAATTTGTTCAAGTATTCTACAACTATATTTAAAATTTGTTTCAACTGTATTAGAAAAGTTTTTATCTGCTTCAATTCGGTTTCAACTGGTTTAAAATGGTTTTATCTACTTAAATAAGTAATAAGTAATAAGTTTCAAGTGGTTCAACTATATATAGGTTTCAACCTTTCAACTGCTTGAATTCGGTTTCAAATGATTCGATTAAGTTCCAATAAATTCAAATGTATTTCAACTGGTTCAAATACGTTTGAATCAGCTCAAATATGTTTGAATTAGTTCAAATGTGTTTTAATCGGTTTAAATACAGGTTTTAACGACTAAAACGATATTTCAACTATATATACTTCAAATGCTCCAACCGGTTAAAATCCGTTTCAACTGGTTCAATCTTTCCTCATATTTCAAATTGAATATTCATTGTACATTGAAGAAACCATATGTGTCGGTTTTAGATTAAATATCAATTTAAAGAAATGTTTGTTAAATGAGTATTTGCCCACTTGGAGGTCATTAACACCGAATGAATTCATAAATAAAATCGCAAATGAATATCAATGATCAAACATCAGGTAATTAGATATATAGAAACAGTGAAGAGAAACATAATTTGCAGTTTAATAGCATCTGTTCAAACATTTTTATATATATGTAAGAGTAATGTATATATAGCATTCGAACCAGGTATATATATTTTATTGAATTATAAGAATGAGTCCTATTTACTTGCCCGAGGTGTAGATTTTCTTGCGTAACAAAAAAAAAATAGGAGTACAATTTTTTTTTTCTCGACTAAAAACTTTTGTGTGATGGACTTTGAGGAAATTTTTGTGGATGTACGAAAAGCTTGAGTTAGCAGAAAATCGATCTTTATATATGTATGTATGTGTAGTATGAACCTGGGGCTTAGATCGTTCTTTGTGCACTCCTCTCTTTTATATCCTTTTCATTGAATCGACAATGTATGCACCTCTGCGTATATATATAGAGAGAGAGAAAGAGAGAGAGAGAGAACCAACCCTCTATCAGAGAAGCAATCCTATTATAACATTTCATGTGTACGTATGCAATTCATAGCTACTTGTATTAATTCCCCAGTGAAGAGCGACATACTGGAAATAGGCATTATTTTCAGAAAAAGACTGATGCCTTGTGCATGCGTCCAGTAATTCAGGCAAAAGAAAGAATTATAAATTTACGACTACATATATCCTGCGAATAGAAGAAAGACTATATATATGAGTCGTAAAAGAAAGTTTTCTTATATTCTCGAAACACAGGGACAATGAATTTTATGTATTTTTTGAACTTTTTTTTTGGCTTTCTTTATATCTACGTATATATATATATATATATATATATATATATATATATATATATATATATATATATATATATAGAAAAGAGTGTATTGATGAAAAGAATTTAATGGACAATTATCGAAAAATTTTTGAAAAAGGCAGAAAGTAAATTTATCGAAGTGAAGGGAATTTTTGATAATGAGAATTTAAGGAGAATATTGAGAGAAAAATTTATCTTGAACAGCGATAAGTTTCTCTAGAGTATAGCGAAAAAGTCTGGTTGAAACATGTTTTAAACGGTTTAAAAATATTTTTAACACTTTCAAATATGTCCAAACATGTCCAAATATATTCAACTAATATCAATACATTTTACTAATTCAAATTTTGTTTACTGATCTTAACTTTCAACTGCTTTGAATGTGTTTGAATTAGTTTAATTGTGTTTCAACCGGTTCAAATATGTTTGAATTAGCTTAAATATTTTTCAACTGGTTCAAATAGGTTTCAATTGCTTAAACCACGTTCAAAGTGGTTCAAATATTCTACAACTAAATTAGAAAAATATTTTAACTGGTTTAATTAGGTTGTAACTGATTAAATTATTTTAACTGGTTCAAATTTGTTTTAATTTGTTCAAATGTGTTTCAACAAGTTTATATATTTTACAATACCTTAAAAATATTTGAATTGGCTTAAACAGGTTCTAACTGCTTAAATAATGTTTTAAATAAATTTTAATTAGTTCAAATATTTTTTGAATTATCTTAAATATTTTTCAACTGGTTCAAATAGGTTTCAATTGATTAAATCACGTTCTAACTGGTTCAAATATTCAACAAATAAACTCAAAAAATATTTTAACTGCTTTAATTAGGTTTTAACTGATTAAATTAGATTTCAACTGGTTCAAATATGTTTTAATTAGTTAAAATTTGTTTTAATTAGTCCAAATGTCTTTCAACAGGTTTAAATATTTTGCAATACCTTAAAAACATTTGAATTGGCTTAAACAGGTTATAACAGCTTAAATAATGTTTTAAATATATTTGAATTATTTCACATATATTTCAACCGGTTCAAATATGTTTCAGTTTGTTCAAATGGGTTTCAACTTGTTCTAATATATTTAAATTAGTTCAAATATGGTTTAGCTTGTTCAAATAGGTTTCAACTGATTCATATATCTACAACTTTATTTAAAAATACTATTACAATTAATTTAATTAGGTTTTAATTTCTTAAATAACGTTAAAACTAGTTCAAACATATTTCAATTAGTTCAAAAAGTATTTCAACTGATTTGAATAGATTCTAACTGCTTTAATTAGGTTCGAACTGGATCAAATAAGTTTCAATCAGTTCTTACAAAGGAAAATTGGTCAAATATCTTGTTTTATTGCACGAAATTCACAACCCTAATTGATTTTCTAGTTTTTTTTGTACTTTATTTGTGAAAATTGAATTTTCATTTAAAAGAATTTTATTGTACTGTGAAGTGTTAGGTATATATATAAAAAAAGTATAATTTGTAATTTTAGGGGTCATCAGTTCTTTAGGGCTACTTGAGAAATGAAAAAGATTTAATAGTATAGTAATGTCCTTTGAAGATGAAATTGATGACGTTTTGGTAAAATTTTATTTTGACTGATCTAATGTACTTTTCTTCTTTTTTTTGGGAATAATGAAGCAAATCCCCTGGAGATTATTTGACAATCATTCCACACAATTTGACCATGGTTGATTTTACTGTCATCAGTCAAGAAAAAAAAGTCCCTGTCATTTTTTTTTCCTCTTCCACTTTCCATTGTAAAGTAATTAATTCGTTTTTAATTCATCTATTTATTTCCTTTGTTTAAAAATAATTTAGTTTTATTATCAGTTATTATTAATATTGTTATTTTTTTATTATTAGTTTATTAATATTTTCTTCATTAATCAGTTGCTTGAAATCAAAAAATGAAGGGATCTTTTTGTTTATACTTAATATTAGACGACATAATAGTTATATTATCCTGACATGTGATCATATATATAATTATCTTTTCTTTAACATCAAACTGGTAATTTAATAGGGTGTGATGTTATCGAACTTTGTGTAACATGACTTTGGGTTGTATTTTTTTTCATCTTTTTAAGAAGAGGGTTCGTCTCTCTAAACATTGCAATCGCGACCATGTGGTTTTAAATTGAAGTCCGCAAGGAGCATGCATGTATATACATACACCTTATGATTATATATTCGAGAGAGTTGAAGGACACCTATCTCTTAAAACGACATCATTTGAGCATTGAGAGAGAAAGAGAGAGAGAGAGAGGCCTCAATGGGGTCCCGGCAAAAGAGAGCTGAAGACGAACGGGTTAAGACCTTTAGATCGTAAAGGAACACCGCGAATATATACGCGCAGCTGTCGTCCTTAGCACCTGCCTCCTGCGATCAATCTCACACACGCGCCTGATGTTTCATATATGTTGCTCACAGCAAAATGATTTTGCGCATTTACCGCTGCACAATCTTTTATTCGTAAAAACTGCCTTCGATTCTCTTTTCTTTTATATATATATATATATACTTGTACCCACTCTGTACTTTCTTATGCTATATAATTTTATATTATTTTTCGAATTGATTCAAATATTCTTCAACTATACGTAAAATGTGTTTTAAACTGTTTAAAATCTGTTACAACTTGTTCAAATAGGTTTCAACCGGTTCAAATAGGTTTCAACTGGTTCAAATGTGTTTCAATTAGTTTAAATACTTTTCAACTGGTTTAAATAGGTTTTTACTGCTTAAGTTAGGTTTCACTTGGTTTAAATATGTTTCAATTATAGTTTAATTATTCTACAACTATAATAAAAATGTGTTTCAACTGGTTCAAATATGTTTCAATTGGTTCAAATGTATTTCAACTCGTTCAATTATTTTAGAATACTTAAAAAAAATTTGAATTCGTTTAAACAGATTCTAACTGCTTAAATAATGTTTCGGATATGTTTGAATCAGTTCAAATGCGTTTCAACTGATTTAAATGTGTTTGAATTAGTTCAAATATTCAACACCTATAAATAAAATCTGTTTCAACTGGTTCAAATATGTTTCAATTGCTTCAAATATCTTTAAACTTGTTCAATTTAGATTTTAACTGCTTAAATTAGGTTTCAACTGATTCAAATGTGTTTCAATTAGTTCAAATATTCTACAAATATAATTAAAATGTGTTTTAACTTTGTTCAAATAGGACTTAACTGCTTAAATTAGGTTACAACTGGTTCAAATGTGTTTTAATTAGTTCAAATATTTTTTAACTGGTTTAAATAGATTTTTATTGCTTAAATTAGGTTTTAACAGGTTTAAATATGCTTCAATTAGTTTAAATATTCTACAACTGTAATAGAAATGTGTTTCAACTGGTTCAAATATGTTTCATTTGCTTCAAATGTCTTTGTATTTGTTCAATTTTGGTTTTAACTGCTTAAATCAGGTTTCAACTGGTTCACATTTTTAATTAGTTCAAATATTTTTTAACTGGTTTAAATAGGTTTTTATTGCTTAAGTTAGGTTTCAACTAGTTTAAATATGTTTCAATTGGTTTAAATATTCTACAACTGTACCTAAAATTTATTTCAACTGGGTTAAAATGTGTTTCAACTTGTTCAAATAGGGTTTTACTGCTTAAATTATTCTATTTTAAATTTTAAACTTATTTTCATTATAGGTACTTAAATAATTTAGTACTTTCTGTACGAATAGCCAACCACTGACCGTATAAATGTTACAAATAAATAAATTAATTAAATTAGGTTTCAACTGGTTCAAATATGTTTTAATCGGTTTAAATATTCTAGAACTGTACCTAAAATATTTCTCAACTTTTTAAAATGTGTTTTAACTATATAGTTCAAATAGGATTGAACTGCTTAAATTAGGTTTCAACTGGTTCAAATGTGTTTCAATTAGTTGAAATATTTTTCAGATGGTTTTTAAAAGTTTTTAATTGCTTAAATTATGTTTTGTTGTTGTTTTTATGAGAGAAAATATATCTTTATAAGTTCAAATATGTTTTATAAAGTTCAAACATGATTTTACAGGTTCAAACATTTTTTTACAGCTTCAAATATGTTTTAATGAATTCAAATATATTTTATTACCTTCAAACATGTTTTAGCAGGTTCAAATATATTTCAATGAGTTCAAAAACATTTTCTTAAGTTCAATCGTGTATTTGAATGAGTTTCAATTTTTTTTTCAATTGACATTTAAAATATTTTCTACATTTACTCAAGTGTTTTAATAAAACCGACATCATGTAATTTTTTTTTTAATCTGATTGACTCCTTTATTGCTATAATAGAATTTTAGACCATTGTATTTGTTTCTCTTTTTTGTCCAGATAGATATATATTGCGTGCCGTTAAATGAATGTAGAATACTTTATTTCAGTATAACAGTTGGCGAATGTGAATAACTTCAATGCTACCACTTACCAATACACATGAAACATTATAATAGAACTGTCCAATTTTTAACGTGTTATATAATTTTAGAAATCACAACATTTATAAAGAAATAAAAAGTCGGAGGGCTCGTTATCTTTCTTGAGAATTATAATAATTAGAAGAAGAAAAATAATATCTTCTCATGTGATGGGAATTTAATTAATTGAATCTTTTAAAAAAGTAATTAATGTGGTTTCGGGCTTTTGAAAGGTTTCGATTTTTTTATTTCATTTGACAGTATATATATGATAGTGTAAATGTATATAAAAATGTTTGGTCAAGTAGAAAAGTCCGTCTATAGTCAGACGTATGTAATTTTTTCTCCTAGCTATTTGTTTTTTTGGGATAAACTATAATAATCGGTTCGATTTAGAAAACATTATAGAGGTAAATTTTTTTGACATGAAATCCTCATTATTAGCTACAAAGGAATATAAATATTCTCTAAAAGTATACAATTCTTTTGTTTCATGAGGATATTGGACTTTTTCTCTTGCTATATACAATGAAATTACTTTTTCTTGGGTGTGTAGAATCTTTATCCTTTCTTCAAAATTTCAATCGTTGTGCGACAGTCATCTCCAATAATAGTAGTAGTATACACTCAGAGACTCTACAAGTCATTCATATTTCATAGCCACACACAATGCACAAGTTCATCTCGTCTACACTACGAAAGAGAGGCTGACTTAATTCTTTCGAGTGGCTCGCGTCATATACAACACATCCACACTATATAATACGCCCCCCCCTCTTCGCTCACTTTCTTGAATGAAAAGGAAAGAGTGCACAGTACGAGTCTATAGAGTTATTTGAGATTTCCATTTTGACCAATGCTGCCATGATGATCCAAATAGATGACTCGGCGAGTCGAATGCAGGACAAGGAAACTATACATAGACACCTTTTTGTGTGTATATACGCACACCTTTTTTTCGCCCCTTTTTTCCACCTCTCACGCCCCAAGTTTCATGATTAGGCAAAAGATTTAAAAGAAAAAATGCGTTCTATCCATTAAAACAGATCACTCTATCAATGAAATTTAATGAAGCGACCCTAAATAGTTGAAGGTGAAGAAAAATAAAAGCGGCGTGAGCCGAATGAAAATTGTGTATATAAGTGTGTGACAATTAATCACTGGATTATCGTTGTGCGGTTTACATGGGACACGTGGTGAAGAAGAAAAAAAAATGAGTGCCGGGATTTCTTGAATAAAAGAGGGTATTTTATATAGAAAGAAGAGAGAAGGAGAGAAGAAGAAGAAGAAGAAGGTTATAACAATCTTCTTTTTTTCCTCTCCTCCAGCTGGATTAGCCCGCGATCCCCGCGGCAAAAGCACATTGCGGGATTCGCCCTTTGCCACTGTTGCAAAAGCAGGGTCTTTTGACTTGTCCCTTTTCACCTGCGAATGCGTTCACCAATTCACCTGGACTCCAGTCAGTTTCCATTTATTTCTTTCAGTTTCATTCTCGTAAGAGCCGTCCTCTTTTGGATCGACCTGGTTTTTTCTATTCAGTATACGAAAATTCTAAATCTAGCCAAAACGAGCACTAGACAAAATGAGAGAGAGAGAGAGAGAGAGAAAGGAAAGAGACAAAGAGAAAGAATAGAATAGAATGACGCTAATAACAAAATTTTGTACGCACTTGAAAAATTTTTGCAGGTGCAAAATTTTGCTACGTCATCCTTCCTTTTTTTTGTACACTCTGTAGAAAACGAAATAGTGTGCTATGCAATGACGACGAGTGGAAGTTGTCGCTTGAAAGGTTGTTCATGTTCGATGAGACTATACGTTGACGTTGAGACAAATTTATTGTGTAAATTAAATGTAAAGTGTGGTTTTCCTTCGTTAGTCCTGCTGGTCCGGCCTTCAATATTCTTTCTACTTCTTCTTCTTCTTTCCTTATCTGATTTTTTTCCCCGTTGATGCGGGCGCCACCTGCCATGCCGTGTCCATGTTTATTATACGATGTGGACTCTTCGAGGCACCCCAGTGACACCCTTGAGTTAAAACTCTCACAAATGTTGACCGGTGGTGGCGCTCACTACCAGTACATTGTGACAATATTTATTTCCAAGCCTCAAGATGATGATAATAATAAAAGAATTTAATTTCCATTTATTCTTTACATGCTTACATTTTATTACATTTACATCTGTACATATGCGTACTTGTAATTTAATACTGTTTTTAATTTAACATAATTTATACTTTAAAATAATTTTAAAGTGGTTCAATTCTATATGCAGAAAAAAAATTCTTCTTCTCACATTTCGAATCTTTGAAAAATATTCATAAATTATTTAAACTTAATAATTACATGCATTCCACTAATTACTAGGAAGAATGGAATAGCTAAATGTAAAATTGGATGAAATAGTGAGATATTTATTTAATAATAATATTAAAAAAAAGAGTATTATATTTAATGATGAATAAACATGACGTTTGATTAATTTCCATACTAGATGTCAAGTTAAATTAATTAAAAACATACGATCGAATTTATTTTGAAAGAAGAATAAAATAAGATGGTTCCTTAAAAGATGGTGCAATTGGTTAAACGCACCCAGAAAAAAGTTCTTCTCGTGGAAAAAATAATAGTTACTGTATTTCAATTAAAATTTGGTAACTGAACAGTCAGCGCCACCCAATTTTTCGTCAAACTTAGTCCCTATAAAATGGGGTAAAATGGGGTTAAAATCCCTGGGGTGATTCGAGGACTCGTGCTGACGAAGGAAGAAAAAAAATCGTCCCGTGTGTAAGTCACGAACAATACATATATACAAATATGTGCGCCTGTATTATAAATGACACAAATTTCGATGAATAAGCACAATAAGCACACTTGATGTGGGAGAGACTGTAAACGATAGCCTTTATACATTAGCATGACAATTTCAATGTAATTAAAGCCCTTTGGTAAGCAAGGACCGACTCAATTTCCTTTTTGCTCAAATACATATATATATATATATACCTACTCAATTAAAAAAAAATATATAGATATATTCAATTCAAAAAAAATATATATATCCCGTATTCATACTATATACATATACTATACCTACACACGTGCGACTCAAGGAGCAGGTGCAAGAGACTTACCCATATGATTTGTAACACTGCTTTTTCTTTTCCTCTGCACTTTGCAATTTTCAAGACTTTTTTTCGGTACTTGAAGCCTCTTAACTCTTCAACAACACAACTGTTCCCAAAAAAAAGTGGCTTTGATTCATTAATCATTCCCAGATTCGTTCTCGGTTTATTTCAAATAGAAGGTAGAATTTTTATAAGAAAGCCAAATACAACTTTGAAACCGGTATGGACTATTTAAAACATGTTTTAAACATATACCTCAAAACGTGTTAAATTAAAGTAAACCACATTTTAGATATAAATAATATGTTTTATCGCAAAAATCTTATTGCTTGACTTATGGATTTTAAACGAAATCTTTTAATTTAGGTGCAGAACATAGTGGAAAATACATGAAATCTACTTGAACTATTGTTAAACCATGTCCTAAGGTAGAATAAACTTTTGCAACTATTAAGTAACATATTTTTAGACTAAAAAAAATGTGCTCTAATGTAAACTTTTACTTTAAGTTATCAAAAACGTTTCTAATCATTTTGAACATGTTCGGAACTACCTAAAAGTGGATAGAACTAGTAAAAACATATTTGTATGAAGCAAACGGTGTTAGAACTAAAAAAAACTATTTTTTGTCCAACTAAAATAGGTTTTAACTAAAATAATACTTTTGTCCAACTAAAATGTGTTTTATACAAAAGAAAACTTGTTCAAACTGTAAATGTTTGATTTTCGAACCTAATAAAACAGTTTTTGATGTATAAAACATTTTAGTACAATGTTATTGCCCGTTAAGATTAATTGACTCATTCACTATTTATGATTTGTCTATTATTTGATTTATGCTTAAAAGAAAATTGAATTTACACGTGTCTCGATATTTTCCAATGAATGAACCTTTAGATTTCTGTTAAATGAATAAAAGTGTGTTTGAAATACTGTCATTATGTAGAATACTTTTTAGTGACAAAAAATCTAATACGGCATTTAATTTAGACATTAAATATGTGTGTATGTCACGTGAATGATGTCTTTTTTTAATCTAAAAAAAAGGAGTAGTAGCTATCGCAAACTAGTTTTCTGAAAGCTCCAATCTTGTAAATTATAGATCTTAAATGAATACAGGAGTTATGTGAAAGTGAATCTAATTGAATAAGTGGCCGTTTTGATATAAAAATGTTCTACATGTCTTGTCATGAAATTTTCATGTATGCATACATTAATAGTGGTTGATTTTTTTAAATATTTTGTTTTTAGAAATTTCCTATTAAATTATAATAGTATTATTATAATTATCTTTCTCGTAACAACTAATTTACGAACTTTTCTTATATGGGGAAAGTTATTAAGTATTTGAAATTTTATTCCACTGAAGTAGTAGCTTCCATCTATAAGAAATTATACGAACTTCATATTCGTTCTTCTACAATTAGATTTACCGGCAAATTTGATGGTTAAACAGAGCAGATACTAATTGTCCGTCGGTAAGCAGAAAAAATACCAACTAAAATCTTATTTTTTAAGCCGACTTTTTTTATTTTCGTTTATTGTTAAAAAAATAATTTTAAAGGCTTTGGGTAATAATTACTTATACAGAAAATATTCGTAAAAAATCGGTTTATTTTACAAATTAAACAAATTTTATAACATTCCATGCGTCGAAGATATTTTACACAAACAATTTGTTTTTACAAAATATTCCTTACAATATTTATTTAAAGAAAAACATTAAAATAAACAATGTAATTGATGATGAATAAATGCAACGCTAGGAGAAACAATTAAATTTAAAATATCAATAGTTAATTTAAATTTAATTATTTACATATGAATTTCACTAATTACTAGGAAGAAAGGAATAGTTAAATGTAACATTGGATGAAGTAGTGAGAAATTTATTTAATATTAATAATTAAAAAAAGTATTATATTTAATGATGAATAAACATGACGTTGGATGAAGTTAATAAGTGAAGTTAATAAAGTAATAATGCATGAAAAATATGTGGTAAAAAGTTTTCCATACTAGATGATGAATAAATTCAACGTTGAAAGGAGTCAATCACTAATGAATAATAGAAATAACAAAAATTTCTTTTGAACATTTAGCATATAAATTAAAACAAATGGCAAGTTAGAGTTAATAAAAATATACGATCGAATTCATTTTTGAAAGAAGAAAATTTAAAGAGTGTATTTTTTTATTTTAAATTATTTACAATGAAATGTGATATGAAGGTTCTTCTAGTAGTCCAAATTAAATTAAATCTTTATGACATTTTAATTTTGATTATCTGATAATATAATTTATTGTAACTATTGTATAAATAAAAATAAATTTTATAAATAATACGATCGATCCTTGTTCAAAGAAAAAGTTAGTTATAATTATATAAAGTTAAGGAATTATTTATGAATTATAATTAAGAATAATTGACAAAAAAAAGAATTTTGTAATTTACACAATCGAATTATGTTCAGACAAGTCTGAGGAAAAGTTATTTATTAAAAATAACCATTAAATTAAAATATGAAGGGTTGTTAGAGTTAATTATTTGTAATGAAAAAATTAATTCAAAAAAGTAAATTTAAAGGTATCTGGCGCCCATATTTTGTAGAGATACATATTTATGTAGCAATTTGCTCCATAGAGAGACAAGAATAGAAACAATGAATTCTATCGGCTTTTATATTTAGACTATTTCAATTTGTATCTGGGTGATATGTGAGAGAATCATGAAAGTGTCACATTAATAAGAGTAATTAATAATAAAAATTATTAAGTGAAATAATTGAGAAAAAATGATTCTTTAAATTTTAATTTATTTATTTTCTTTTAACTTCCGTTAGCAATCATTGTTTCTTTGAAAATTAAATTCACTTTAAATTTTTATTATAATTCTTCCAGCAGTTAAAAATTAAGTAAAGCACTGGAAGAATGATATTTTAAAATTATATTCACCATTTGTCTCTTTAATTTCCGTTTGTAATAATTTTTGTTTGCAAATTGTTTTTGCAAAAGTTTTTCAACAGTTAAAAAAGTTAAAAGTTAAAACTTAGAAATTGAAAGTATACAGGAAAAATGATTTTCTAACAATTGTTGCAAAATAACATTTTTAAAATTCCGTTTGTAACATTTTTTTTACAAATTACATCTAGAATTTGATTATTAATTTTTAAATTTTATGAAAACTAGCATCTTTGAATTTACTGATAAATAATCTACTAGAGTCAATGATGCCAGTAGGTCTAATTTTGTGAAGATAAAAATTATTAAGTGAAAGTAATAAATGAGAATCCTTTTTTTGATATATTCAAAGTAAGCTCTTTTAATTTCCGTTTGTAATAATTTTTTTTTTGCAAATTATCTTCAATAATGACTTTAAGTCATTTTGGTCTATGTTTGTTCTACCAACATAGGGACCCTCTTCATGAAGTTTAGTCTTCATCCAAATGTTACTAACGATGAGTATAATTAGTTTTTAGTACTTAGTTTTTTTTAGATTGTATGATTTTTTAATCCTTATGGTTGCATTTTATTCGCAAAATTATATTTCTTAAAATCGTAGTTTTTAATGTTTTAATTATCTAAGTAAAAAATTGAAATATTTTGTAAAAATTGTTGAGTTTTAAAGTATAGTTGACAGTAAAATTTTGAATTTAAAATTCTGTTGAAAAATAATACAAGAACTTGCTTATCTCACCTAGAAGATTACTTTGAACGAAGAGATTAGGATTTCTTTAGAATTCTTCTCAGTTGAGCAGGAGAGTGGATGGTAATTATTTCATTTGTTGGTTCTTCAAACGATTAAGCAGAATTTGCCTAAAATAATAGAAAAAGTATTAGTGGTTATAAATCTGAGAAAAATTATTATTCTGTAAATTCATATCTCGTTGGGGTTTTCTCTCCCCTTCTATTCTCTTCAAACATGTCTCTTACCTGAATAAATTATTTTCAATCCTTTCCAAGGTTATAAAGGTATTGTGAGTCTATTGTAACAGCTTTTCGTAAAATATTCTTCAGGTAGGCAGTTGGCAATATTTCTTCTGCTACTTCCAAAGGCTGGTCAAGTTGAAATATACCTGAATTTTTAAATGATTCGTTATATTTTTTTTAATTTAATATTTTAAATAGTAGTAAATGTCAGTACAAAATAAAAATTTTTATTTAATTAATTTAATCGTGAATTTCAATAAAGGTCCAACTCTGAAAACCATAAGGGTCTTTTTCACCTAACAGTAGAGAGTGAAAATGACTCTTACGGTTTTCATAGATGACTCCTTTTCGAAATTCACAATCAAATTGATTATTGTACTATTTTTATAGTTTTAAATGCTAAGCACACTAAAAAATAAATATTTATTTTACTTTTCAGTTAAAAATTAGTCATTTAATGCTTTAAGAATTATTTTTAACTGAAAAATAAAATAAATATTATTTAAGACTCAGAAAAAATTTGTTTGAATTACTCTATTTTTTGTATAATATTTATTTTTAGGTTATTGTTAATAAAGTTTGTTTAATCTAAGTAAATGTTTATTTGATTCAAATAATTGAGGGATTGGATGTTATAATGTGTTACGCGCCATGTTAAGTGAATGGCGCGTAACACATTATAGCATCCAGCCCCTCAATTATATTATTTAGTATATTTAAAATGTATTAAAGTTTAATTAAATTTTTATTGAACAAAAGCCACAATCTGCTGCTGCGTTGCTTTTTAAATATTTTAGTTAATTTTATTAAATTTAGTTTATTTAATTAAATTTGTATTTTACTAATAAATAAATTAATATTAATTAACTTTGAATTCGAAAGAAGAATTTTGTTAGTCGAAGAAAATTTTTAGTAAAACTTAACAAATGTTTGGTTAACTGTATAGCAATGCATTAATTTACATGATTGAACCAAAGTTTGGTTGTTTCAAACAAACTTCCTTCTGAGTGAAATTAGTGAGGCGTCTTTTTTTTAATATCATATCAGTTATATTATAATTTATCAAACACAATTCTTTGCGACTAAAAATGTTTAAAATATACTCTACTATCGAAAAACAAGTTGCATTTTGGATTAGATAAGAGAATTAATATTTAAATTTAAAAAATGAGAAATATTTGTTAGAAAAAAAATGCTGACTCACCTTTATGCCATTTATATTTTCCTCTCGTCTGTTGCAATACTTTTCATTCAACAGCATTTTCAGCATCAATGCTCCCATGAAAAAGAAACCATTTTGAGAGACTGCAATCTCGTTTGTACTTGAAGCTTGGTTCATCTCAAAATTTATACGATGTACAAAATTCGACGCTTTCGATGTACAAACGTCGAAAATGTATTTTTCAATACTGTTTTCTTCATTCTAAACAAAAAAAAAACAAATATTTATTAACAAAATTCATTTTCGAATTGAAAGAAAAGAACAAAATGCTAACATAAATTGATGATTCTATAACCTAACGAGAGCACGTTTCTTTTTAATTCAAAGGTTGAATTTTATATTTAAAAAAAGCCAAGCAAATTAAGTTTCAATTACTTTGAAGAAAGAGGAATAATTTTAAAAAATATACTTCTATTTATTATTACTTACGAATTTTTGATGTTTAATTTTCAGTTTTCCAACGAGAGCGACACTTCAACTGCTGGACTCGGACGATGAATAATGGCCGACTACACGCCGCCAGGCAGTTGGGAAACGAAGGAGGAGAAGCAAAACGGAAGCGACGCAGAAAATATGCGTGAGTACAGTCATCTATCTCTTTCTCTCTCTCTGCCTTCTCCCATACTTTCTCTCTCCTCTTTCGAGGTCGAATTTTTGGGGAAATATTTACTCACTAAAAGATTCTCTAAAAATAAAATCCCTAACTACAAAAAGCATATTTTGATTATATATTTCATATATTTTAAAATTACAAATAGATTTTTAAACTCAAAAAGTAAATTGAACGTGTAGTAGAAAATAAAATTGGAAATTATGCCAAAAAAAAGATATTATTTGAAAGAAAAATATGAAAATACTTGTTTTGAGAAATTTTTGGTAGCATTGATTACATTTCCTGGCGAAGTGGAGTACAACAGAGCTCAAATTTTATTTTTTTCGAGAAATTGTTTTGAAAGAGAAAATAATATTTGATAAAACAATAAGAATATATTTTTGAAAAATAAATTTTTAATTGAAATCAATAAAGTAATGAAATAGTATAAAGTGTATTGTGAGATTAAAAAGAAAATTATAGCGGGAGAAATGAACTTTGGTGTCGAGTTTAATTCAAGCTGCGCACAATTGTGCGTGAAGCTAAACAGCGCGAAGAATTAAAATGCTAATTATTAACTACTAATTATAATTTTTGAATAATTCTTAAATAAAAAGTTGTAATTAAATTAAAAATTTTTTTAAAAGTTTATTAAATTATTTTGAAAATTAATGATTGATTGGTTTTTGATTTTTTAAATTAAAAATTAAACGCAGTAATTAAATATTCAAAAATTAGATTTAAATAGTAAATGATAATTAATTAGCTTTGTTTATTTATTATATTTTTCATATTTTTTATGTTTGTTTATTTTTATATTTTTCATATTTTTATGTTTGTTTATTTTTATATTTTGAATATTTTTTATGTTTGTTTAATTGTTATATTTGGTTCTTTGCTATGTTTATTTATTCATTATATTTATTTATAACTTTTACTTCTTTATAATTTTTTATTATTTAAATTAAATTAAACTCAATGTAAAATGTAATTCACTACACTGAAAGAAAAATTTATTTGATTCAAATAACCGATTACTTGACTATTGTAAATTAAATATTTATTTGAATAAAATAATTTTTATTTGAGTCAATTATATTATATTATTTTCTTCAAATACTGAAATTATTGGTAAAAATACAATATATTTGACTTAAATAAAATTTATTTGATTCAAGTAAATATTTATTAGATTCAAGTAAATATTTATTCGATTCAAATAAATATTTATTTAATTAAATTATATATTTATTTGATTTAAGTAAATATTTATTTAATTAAAGTAAATATTTATTTGATTCAAGTAAATATTTATTAGATTCAAGTAAATTTTTTTTTTTATTCAAGTAAATATTTATTTAATAATAGACAAGCAATCGGTTATTTGAATCAAACAAATTTTTGTTAAGTGTTATTTTCTACTTTTTTGAAATGAAAAATAGTGTATACTAGAATTAATTAATTACAAATAATTATTATAATTACAAAACTACTTTTTTCATTTTTGCTGAGAATGTTAAAAAAAGTTAATGAAGAAAAAGTGTGAAGATAAATTTATAATTGAATTTAAGCATATAACGTTCTATCTGCGTCAAACCTGATAAGGGTCGCAACAAGAATCAAATTAGTACAGCACATAATGTAAATTGATCCCCGCATGCACGTACTCGATATAATAACTCATATTGACAGACATATTAAAATATGTCTGCAAATTATTATAATTAAAAACTAAAAAAAATCATTTATTTCTGAAAAAAAGCTCATGTTAAAAATAGTATACTGTTCTTTTGATATTCTCTTTACAGTTTATTCTCTATTTATATTTATTATTTAGACGAATTATTATTTATTATTTATATTAGAGAGACAAATTTTTAATGCCACTGAATAAATGTCTTTGATGCTTGAATTTAAATTATTTTTTGCCAAAATTGCAAACTAAATGTAAGATTTATTTTGTAGTCTGTTTTTTTTACTAAAATAGACGAAGAGTAGACTACTTTTAAGCTGAAAACTAGATTAATTTCATTTTAGTACTTAAAATCATAATCTACAGTGAAAAACAAATTTATTTGATTTAGATAACCGATTCCTTGACTATTATCAAAAAAATATTTAAATTGAATTAAATAATATTTATTGGAGTCAATTAAATGGTGTACTTGCTTCAAATACTGAAATTATTGATTCGAATACCATTTAATTGACTCAAATAAATATTATTTTATTCAAAGAACTGTAAAAAATAAATCTTACTTTCAGTCTCTTTTTGACTAAAACCATTTACATTAGAAACATTTTTAACTAAGCCTTAGCCTTGAGAGTATTATTTTAAGTCATAAAATTGACTTAATCTATAGTTTTCAGCCTAAAAATAGGCTATTTTTCAATCATTTTGGTTTTAAGATGTAATCGGTTTCAGACTTTGTTTTTTCTGTGGGATTATAGTCGCAATTATAATTAAAATTATAATTCTTTTAAAAAATAATAAAGAATCGTGTTCTTTTTAGTATTGCCGAGAGTAAATGACATTTTTTTCTAATAATTAAACTCTTTTGAATTGAAAAAGTCAATATTTTTATGCTGAGCCATCTGTTCTGATTGATTATGGTGAGTGTTGAAAATAGTTAAGCAAACGCGAAATGAACGGCAATTGACATTATCACAATATCACATTCGCTGCATAATGAGTGAGTCCATCGATCAAAGCCAGATTTGGACTCGAACAGTCATTCTCTGTTTAAGGTTGCAATGCTGGCTTATTCTTTACAATGTGTGTACAAAGATTGAATAGCGGCAGGAGGAATATAATATATAGATTCAATTATTTGTAGCTAACCATAGAATTAATTCTAAACAATCTTTTGTCAGATGAAGGTTACTCGATATATACGAATTATATGTATTGTAATTATCCGCAATCGTCACTCACAAACGTGACAATGATAATAAATATTTAATGTTGAATTCGCTGGAAAATTGTCACTGTCCCCGAATTTTAATTTTGAATGTCAAATTCGAAATTAGGTATCTGTAAAAAACTCCCTAGAGATTTGTTTTATTATTGAAAGAAGAACAAATTTTTTATCTGAATTTTTAAGATTTAACTTTGGAATTAAAATCAACATTCAGAAAAGAATATATTTGACTATAACACTGATTTTCTTAGGATATAAAATTAAGACAAAAACGAATCAGAAATTAAGTGAGACAAAACAAAAAAAAAGTTTTGCGAGGCAACACTTTTGATTCGTTTTTTGTCTCACTTAATTTCTAAGAACCAAAGATAATTACAAAAATTAAAATTTATTCACTAGCTACAACAACATTGTGACTTTCGATGAAATAAATTATTCTCCTGGTTCTATTCAAGATAGGTAAATAAATTAGGAACATTTTCTGCTGATTCGTCAACGCACTCTGCATTCAAACAATACTGAAAGTTAAAAAGAAAAATATTTTATATAAAATGGAAAAAATTTAATTACTTAAAATTTAGGTTTACCTTTTTATTTCCACATGTCGATCCCTCTGCTGCCGGTTCAAAAGCAGAACAAATCTCCTTATTGTCTTTAATTTCTTTGCAGTGCAATTGAACACAATGTTTTTCGCCATACTAAAAGGAGTTAATGTCACTTTCATTAAATTTTATTTAGTAAAAGTTAGATCACTATTTATTACTGATTCTAATGTATCTAGAAGCCTTTATAATTTTTTTTCTAAGCATTTTTCTTTAGACATTAAAAAGTGTTTTAATACTTAGTTACCCATGTCAAAAAAGTTTCATTGAATTTTACAAAGTCGACAGAATTTCTAAATGAATTTTAGTAAGTATTTGGTAGTTTGCACAATTATTTTTTTTTAAATTACAAATTAATATTTAATAGTCAATTAATAATGTAGAATTTATCTAGACTTATTTTTAATTATTATTTATCTAGATTTTGAAAATAAATGACTGAATGTATGAAAAGTAAACAAAGTAGTATTTACATCACAAGATGAATGTCCTGTTTTTTTCATGCACTGTTCGTCTAGTGTCATTAATTTGCCTGGCAAAATTTTTTCTATTGGTTCGTCCGTGAAGGGTGGATTCCGAAGGCAGAGTGCTTTATCCGAACTGCAAGAAAAAAGAAAATATTTACATTTAAAAAATTTCCTTTCGTGGAATTACTTTTTGTTTGGTTTTTTTTTTGTTTTTGATAAAAATTACTTTAGAAAATCTCGCATTTGTCGTTGATTGCAACGATTCAGTCTAACTCTCCTCTCCGATCCATTTACATAGCTCATCATGTATCCTAAATCCCATTTACAATCATCATCCGTATAATCAATGTCATGTGGTGCACCTAATCTAGAAAAAAAATTACTTTACATTGAAATTAGGTTTTATTTTTTTAAATTTTATTTTATTAAATTCTTTTTAGTAGAAGAATTTTATTGCAATACATACAGATGGCCAACTTCATGAGAACCGGAAGTTAATCCTTGAAAACCTCCATTGTCACGAAAAACTCCCACAGCAATAGAGTAGGTAAAATTGCACGCTCCTTGAAAGTATGCTCCACCTGGGAATAAATTAACGCTAGAATTAGAGTCGATTAGATAATAAATTAGATCTGGTTGAGTCAGTCAGAGAGAAGCGCTCCCCACCATGCGTTGGATGGGAGTCAAAAGGGAGGGGGAAGCGCCCGCGTGGTGGGGGACCGCTTCTCCTGTACTCTCGAGCCAGCTAGCTCACCTTCATCTTTTCTTGTAACATTATTTTGAATCTGATTCAAAAGTCGATGTCTGTAAAAGAAAAATTTTCATTCTGTTAATACTGGAAAAAATTTGTCTGGCAAAATAATTCCTTTATTAATTACTTTAATAAAAATTTACTAGTTTACAAACTACTACCTACTTCGCTATTTTGGACTAATTTTTAACCTTCCCTATCAGCATTTTTTTTTTTACAAAAATAACTTATAATAAATAAAATTTTTTTAGAAAATCAAATTTTTTCTAAGTGTAACGTAGTTTGTAAATTTTTATTGAAGCAAAAAGATATAATTTGACGTTAGTAAATTTTTATTAAAGTAATTAATTACCCAGTGGTAAGAACGACCATGTCGAAGTATGCTTCATTAACTGCGGCCCATCTATGAATAAAATAGAAGCCAGTTTGTGGCAAAAGTAGGTTCAATAAGTAACTTTTATTTCCATTTTCCTCTAGATAACCATTCGAATATTCAAGAGGTCCCTTTGATTTAAAAATAAAGATAATAAATATTCATAAAATAACAAATAAATATATTCATAAAAATAGAGTTTAAAAATAATTAAGAAATGAATATAGCAAAAAAAAAATGTAAATTTTAATCTTTAATATTGCAATAACTGGTAGAATAATTTCAACTTCTTTTTTTTCAAATTTTTTAGTCTTTATTACCTCCATTAAAACAATTCCTGCAATATTTAATCGCACTTTCGGACTGTTGAGATTTCTGTACCGCAAATCCACTGCATTCCAGAATGTTAGAAGGTAGCTGACTGCATTCTTAACATTTCCATCGAATTTACTAATGAAATTAGTGTTGTAAATAAATAGTAAGGAATTAAAATATAGAAATATTGTTAGAAAATTAAATAATAATTTTATTGTAAAGTTCGAAAATTTATCATTTACCTAAAAAGTCCTTCGTCGACTACAACCAGTATTTCAGGATATACAACTTCTGCTGGTCCAGAATAAATTTCCATTGGTAGGGTATCTAATTTTAAAGATAATATTAATTCAAAATTATTTGTTGAAAACAAATTTTTGCTTTTTTTATTTTTATATTTATTTGATTAATTTTCAAAACTTACAATACTGTGTCTCATTATTTTCGCCCAAAATATCGTCTATTTTATAAATAATGTGATGATAGGTGGTTAAAAAATCATCTTTGTCCTTCTCGAATAATTTAAAATTACATGGAACGAGGGTACAATTTTTTCGATGACGTTCAGGCAGGGAACGTATCATGTGTTCTGGACCAAAAGTTCCATCCTGAGTAGTTTCATTCAATTAATAATTTTAAAACAAAATTTGAATATTTAAAATTTTTTTTTACTGATAAAACTTAAAATATACCCATAGTGTATGACCATTTGCATCTCTTCTCATTCTTAAAGCTGCTCCATTATTTAGGTCGTGAAAAAATTCCCCAACATCTTCCATTACCTAATTATTAAAAAAGAAAACCGTTTACTTGAGAAAAATTATTAATTATTAATAAATGTTAATATATTCTTATTATTAACAATACTTATCGTCGACTATTATTATTTATTGTTATTTAATTACTAAATTATTATTTTATTATATTTTTTTATTAGCCTATTATTTTATTCCATATTATTCTATTTTATATTATTTTATTTCGTGTTATTTTATTATTTTATTACTTTACCAATTATCCCATCAATTATCTTTATAAATAACAAAATTCTTCCCCAAAGTTCAATTATTTTCAAATCAATATCAAAAAATGAAAATTCGCTGTACTTGCATTTGTAATTAATTTGAATTTCAGATCAGTTATTGATTCCTCTTCGATTTTTTTTGTTTTACCCAGCCAAATTTTCGTATTTTTTCCCGCCAAAACCCCTTCGGTTGGATTCAAAAAGAGTGTTTTCTTTTGACTTGATATTTGAGCTTCAATTATTTGATCTGCACTTTTATTAATTTTATGCCTTACAGAAACAAGTTCATAATGTGGAATTTCTAGAAATAATAATTGTGATCAGTGTAATATTACATTATTTTTATTAATAATAATATTTAATATAAAAATAAAGACAAAAATAATAGTAATGAAAATAATAAAAGTAATAAAAAAACAATAATAAAAATAATAATAAAAAAAAAAATAATAAAAATTGTGATAGAGATAGTGATACTGATAGTGATAGTGATAATAATTATATTAAAAAATTATTTAATTACCTGAAGTGTGACTAATTTGGAAAATATCTTTCAATTCCACATCGGACATGTGTTGATGAAACTGAAAGAAACTTTTTCTTTTATTTTTAAAAACAAAAAAATCCCGTTACAATATTACCTTACCTGTTGGGTCCTAATTGTTGCAATAAATGTGATAAACAATAAAATAACCGAAACCATTTTTCTGATAAAGTTGCACAAATTCTATCTAATAAAATTAAATTACAAAAATTACATTAAATTTCAAGAACAAATAAAAAAAAGGATATGAAAGTAATTTCTCATCTTATATACTCTGCAATAATAATGCAAAAAACTTGAAATGTGAATTTGCACTGAAAATTTCTCTTAAAACACCTTCCGTTACACATAAATTAACCAGGAAGCAAAAAATTATATCTGATAAATAATAATAATTCAATATCAATGAGATTAGCAAACTTGATATACCTTGTATGTTCAGTTGTTATATATCGTGAAATTAAAATCGGTAAAAGAAAATTTGCATAAATTCTTATGCACATTTAAGAATTTTCCCTCTCACGTAATTAAAAGTTCATTAACATTGTACACATTGTTTCCTCAAGGTTAGAATTTTTTGAAAAGAAAAAAAATTTTCGCGTAAAGAATTTGTTTTATTTCCTTTTTTTGATATTCAAATTTTTCCAAAGAATAATAATAAAAATACTTTTCACTGACGGGAAATAATTATAATTTTAAATCAAATTTGAATGTTTCTGAACTATGTGTGAAAATAATTGAATATTTTATCAGTTTATCAATTTATTTTCATAAGGAAACGAATGATTTTTTTTACGTAAAGTTTATAAAAATGTATACAAATTCCGGCAATGAATCACAATTTTCTAATTTATTTCTTATGTGAAAAAAAATATTTTTGTAAAAAAATTTCTGACTTTGAATGAAATGGAGAAAATTTGCGCAACTGCACACATTTTTCGATACATTTCGATTTTTAAAGGAATGAGTCTTATCTAGATTTCAAAAATGTGATAGCAAAGTAATTTATTATTGTTGACATCTTGTGACACATTTACCTAATTTTGTAGTTAATAAATCGTAGTTGATCTAATTTTTTGTTCTGCTCTACGTGCAGACTGTGTAATTGCATGCAATAAAAAAAATATGCAAAATAATGTCTCTGAAAAGAAAAGGAAAAAACCACTTTTAAAAATGTTGCTTTCTTTTCATTCAAGGTGAATTTATATTGTGTTTACTATGCAAATATCAAAGTTCCCGAAATAAGATCATGTTGAGTGAATTCACTTCCTCGTGAAAGGAAGAAAAGATAAGCTCTCTTGACTTTTATTATAATTTTCTCGTCAACAATTAAGATAATAATATTAAAAAGAAAAAATAAAATAATAAAAAAAAAAGATGAAAAGTTTAAGAAGAATTAAATTTTAATTAATAAAATTATATTTAACATTTTCTTTTTGTTAAAATCGTTTTTAACTTTTGCATATTGAAAAAACTTATTAGGTCATGGTTAACACAAACCCTGACTAAAAATTGTTAGTAAACTGAAGATAAAGTTCGCTCAAAAATAATTTTTCATCTTCTGCTGAAACAGAAATTACTTTTATATGTTACTTTTTATGAATTGTGAATTAAACTTTTTTTTATGACCCAGATATTAATTGGAATTGTTCTAGCAATAGTTTGGCACCAGTTAAAAATTTTATGACTAAAAAAAATTGTTAGTAAACTGAAGATAAAGTTCGCTCAAAAATAATTTTTCATCTTCTGCTGAAACAGAAATTACTTTTATATGTTACTTTTTATGAATTTTGAATTAAACTTTTTTTTATGACCCAGATATTAATTGGAATTGTTCTAGTGATAAGTTAGGACCAGTAAAAATTTTATGACTAAAAATTGTTAGTAAACTGAAGATAAAGTTCGCTCAAAAATAATTTTTCATCTTCTGCTTATTATCGGCTGTGGTTACTTTTTATGAATTGGGAATTAAATTAACTTTTATGACCCAGATATTAATTGGAATTGTTCTAGCAATATCTTAGGACCAGTAAAAAATTGTACGACTAAAAATTGTTAGTAAACTGAAGATAAAGTTCGCTCAAAAATAATTTTTCATCTTCTGCTGATTATCGGCTGTGGTTACTTTTTACGAATTGTGAATTAAATTTATTTTTATGACCCAGATATTAATTGGAATTGTTCTAGCAATAGTTTGGGACCAGTAAAAAATTTTATGACTAAAAATTGTTAGTAAACAAAAGATAAAGTTCGCTCAAAACTAATTTTTTATCTTCTGCTGATTATCGGCTGTGGTTACTTTTTATGAATTGTGAATTAAATTTATTTTTATGACCCAGATATTAATTGGAATTGTTCTAGCAATAGTTTGGGACCAGTAAAAAATTTTATGACTAAAAATTGTTAGTAAACAAAAGATAAAGTTCGCTCAAAACTAATTTTTCATCTTCTGCTGATTATCGGCTGTGGTTACTTTTTATTAATTGTGAATTAAATTTTTTTTCATTAGAATGTTGTTTAGCAACATCCTAGCAACAACTCAGATGATTACCAGCCCATAAAAATTACTAGAATTAAAAAAAATTTGGATTTAAACTTATTTTTCCCCAAATTTTGATCTTCTGCTAACATCAGCTGTGACTGCTACAACTTAAAAGTTAAAATAAAATAAACCAAATATTTCCGTTCGTCTGGATGTTGTTTGACAACATTCCAGCAACAATGTAGATAAATTTCAGCCCATTAAATTTATTAGAATTAAAGAATTTGAATATAAACTTATTTTTCCCCAAATTTTGATCTTCTGCTAAGGTCGATTGTGGCTGCTACGACTTAAAAGTTAAAGTGAAATGAAATAACCTTTTTTTCTTCAGGATGTTGTTTAGCAACATCCCACCAATAATTAGTAAAAATAATAATAATAATAAAAATTAATAAATTAATAAAATTAACAGATTAATAAAAATTACTATAATTAAAAATATGAATTAAAATTTGTTTGTTAATTTTTAATGAATGCTTTGATTAAATTGTTAAAAAATTGTTATGGGGAAAAATAAATTACACCATATTTATTATTCTTATTTAAAAATACTTGTTACAAACTAAAAACTATTAATCCACCTAAATTTAAACGAGCTAATAATATGTTTTGTCTGTAATTTTCCAGGAAGCGGAACAAAACAATGATTCTCCGGGATCTCAGGTCAATTCTCCAGGCAATGTGTTTACATTCGGTTTGCAAACAAAGGAGTCGATTAACAGGTCATAACTCGTGAAAATTGAAATTCAGAATACAATAGAAAATACATTTTGTGCACAGTTTCAATCTGCGAATCCTTCTATTAACACTAAACATTACATCATTGTGAATACCTAATTTCGGAAAAGCAACATGTTCAAAAAATTTGCAACTGTTGCAATTTTCACAAAAAAAAAACTGTTAAAATAATTCTAAAAATTATTAGCTTCGGGAGTTTTCGCAAATTTTCTAAAACCGCGATCGTTTATAGGGTGTTTATTAATATTTTTCTTTTGTTAAATTCCAGTTTTAAGTGTACGCATAAATTATAATATTCATGAAAAGTTTCGGGTGCGTTCGAATTTTCTTATAATCGCGTTCGTTTGATAATTGGTATTTAATTGTGATTTCGGGAGTGTTCGCGAATTTTTTTTCAAATTGTGTGTTTTGAAATGGATATTCGAGGGATTCTCTAGGATGGAGGTCGGGCATGGAAGAATGAAGTCAAAGGTGAGATTTTTCTTTTGTATAATTAATAATTTTATGATTTTTCAGAATTAATAATTTGTGTGAAAGACGATTTTGAAGAAACATTTTTACTTTCAATCACTTTCAATTCTTATTTAAATGTATCAAATCGTAAAATACATTTTCTTTAATTTTATGGAGTTCTGTAAAATTTGGTAGTTAATACCGTTAAAAATTTAGAAAAACTGTTAAGTATATTATTTAATCTACAACTTCTGAACATTATCCTGTATTATTGACCATATTTTACAGTTTCCAGAATATCTTCAGCTAGAACAGAACATATTCTGTTAAATTCACTGAATTTTTATTTTCGTGTAAATATCTGAATTATTTTTACTCTTGGAAAAATGTAAAAATAATTAGGGAACTCTCTTGTTGATAAATAATTTTTCCCTCATGTTTCAGACTGATAGACAGGAAGGAGGAACGTGGAAAAAGTGACCCCCTGCAGAGACTACGGATTGGCCGTGAAAAAGTGGTGATGCTGCCAGAGCTCTTCATCGAGGGAGTCAACGAACTGCAAGTCGATTTTTTTTACATTTACATAGCGACACTAATTTACTCATTTTTCAACAATTCACAAATTCAAAAAGTGTTTGGATTTTTTCATTTTGAGTTTCGAAGGTTTGGAACTCAGGTGTTCGGATGCGTCCGGAAACTTATGAAGTCTAAAGATTTTTAAAAACCCTTTTTATATGCTTTAGGTTCGCATATGATTTTGCTATGACCCTTAAGAATTTGTATCTGGACGGTATGTGAGAGAATCTTGAAAAACGTTATAATTTAGAAGAATCTGGTTATTAGGAGTGTTTTCAGAATAGTTGTAGGTATTTCTTTTTTTGCTGCGTATGAGAATAAAAGGCGAACTTTTATAATCAAATTAAGTTAATTACAAATTAAGTAATTAAGAAGTTATTATTAAATAGTGCAGTAGGTAGAGCGACAAAACAATGTTAAATTATTTTATTCCATGCCTTAGTGTCGCTATGTTTTTTCCTATTATTTTTATTTCACCTTTGCAGTTTTTGGCAAAAAATATCTTATTCTACAAACGGTAGCATAGAATATTTTTTTGCAAACTTGTCAAAGAAGTGAAAAATACACAATACAAAAAAAAATGTTTTTGTATTGTGTTTTCGTTTGCTTTCTTATTTTCCAGTAAAATCATCATCTTATTGCTTAGAAAATTGGAATACCCGAAAAGTTATATTCCCAGAGACTTATTATATTTCTTTATTTAGAATTTTTTCTAGATAATTATTTTTTCCAACAAGTCATTGTTGTGACTTTCCTGTACAAACAAATTTTTACGATGGAAAACGCTGCAAAAAAAAACTTGCGCGAATTTTTAATCATTTTTTGTAATTACTTTTGCAGCTCTTTTAATTTTTGTTTGTTATCATTTTTTTTCCAAAGAAAAATAACAATTTGTTATATAGAAGTCGTCCGGTTTTTATTTTTTAAATTGCGTTTATATTTCGTCTTTTTTATTAATTTCTCTGGAAAAAAAAGACTTTCAAACCCGAACAAACAAACTCTCGCGTGTATGTTTTCTTTCTAAAATTGTATTTCTTTTGCTTCCTTTATTACCGGCGAGAAGAATTTTTCCACAAAAGAATTTTTATTCGCTGCAAACGAACTTGCGCGAATTTATCACTTTTTAAATCACGTTTCATTAATGTTTCCATGTTTCAATGTCTTTTTTGTTTTTTTTATATAATGTGAAAAAAGTGTTTATAAATATTAATAACAGTGTAAAAAAAATTGTTTTCATGGTTCGTTTCTTTTCGTTTGCAATCATGCTTTTTGCAATATTATTATTTTTAAATATTTTGCAAATATTTTCTTTATAATTTTTTTGTACGCTGCAAACAAATCTGCGCGTAGTTTTTTTAAAATTGCAGTCGAAAGTTAATTTTTTTTCCAGTGATTAAATATTTTATAGTTTTATGATTACAATCTAAAAGAGTGCCTAAAAAGTTGAGTATCAATTTGAATAACTTTTCTTCTAATTGTTTCTATTTATTCATTTGTTTATTTACTTTTAAATTTATTTACTAATATATTTACTTATTTATTTGTTTATTTACCTATTTATTTATTTTTTTACTTATTTATTTACTTATTTACTTACTTATTTATTTGTTTTTTTATCTATTTATTTATTTTTGTACTTATTTATTTACTTATTTATTCACTTATTTACTTACTTATTTATTTGTTTATGTATCTATTTATTTATTTTTGTACTTATTTATTGACTTATTTACTTACTTATTTATTTATTAATTTTTAAAATTATTTATTTGTCTTATGCAGATAGCAATTAAGACCCATAGAAAAATAATTTTTCAATAGAATCTTTTTTTTGTTTCAGTTTCAGAAAATAATGTAAGGTAAAATTGAAAATTCTAATTCATACATATAGAAAAGAAAATTGTTTGAATTATTGGGACAAGAAAATAAAATTAGTTCTATATTAACAATCTTAATGTTAAATTAATGAATTCTTTTTCTCCTTGCAGGTAAAAATTAACTTTTAGTTTATTAATAGGATAAAAAATTTATTGCTTCAATATTTTGTTTTAAAAATGTCTTCCAAACTATATTTGAAAAGAAAATCGTGGATTTATTTTCAAAATTTTATTCTAAGATTATAAATTTTCATAATGAATAATATTCATAAGATTCACTTAAATTCTCCACGTGTGATAACGTTACACAAAAACATGTATTCTGAAATTAAGAATTAATTCTTAATTTCACAATACATCCAGAAAAAAATTTTTTGTTAATTCAAAGAAATCATTTTCTTAGACTCCTTTTTGTTGCATTCAAAATTGATGTTTCTTTTAAACAAAAAGGGGGTTTTTGACTCATTTGAAAATGTTTTTTTTTAATTGAAACAAATTTTTTGTTTGAACTAAAGAAATTTATTCTTTATGTCACAGAAATTTTGTTTTTGATATATAGAAATGAAAAAAAAGAATTAAATAAATAATTCTTTAATTTAAAAAAAAATTTTTAATTCAAAGAAAATTTCTTTGATTTAAACAAATTTTTTATGATTTTAACAAATATTAGATGATTTAAACAATTTTTTTTAAACCAAGAAAATTGTTATTTAAATCAAAAAAATTCTATCATTCATATAGAATCAAAGATAATTTCTTTAATTTATAAAGGGAAATAATTCTTTGAAACTATTAAATCGTTTTTGTATCAAAAACATTTTTTTTTTAATCGAATAAATTTTCTTTAAATAAGAAAAATCAATTTTTTATTGAAGAAACAAGTAAAAGTAAATGATTTCATGAAATCAACGAGAACTTTTTCTTTAGCACTAATTTTACACCCAAAAAAACAGATTTGTTTGAAACAAAGAAATCCTTTTTTAAAATAATTTTTTAAATTGAAGATAAAATTTGTTTGAATTGAACAATTTATTTTACATTGTAATAGATGTTTTTTTTCTTTAAGAAAAAATTAATTCTTAAATGTTTTGAAATTATGAAATTTTTTCTTTAATTGATATCTTTAATCCAAAGAAGCAGCTGACAAAATTCAATTCTTTTGGAAAAGAAACATTACATATTCTATTCTATTTTTCAATTACAAATTTTAATTGAAAATGAAATTGAAACTTTTTTAAATTTTTAGAAAATAAAGGAAAAAATTTTACTAAAAAAAAATGTTCTGTTACATTTATTTACGAACATATTTAATTGTAAAATTATTCGAAAACATCTATAACTTTTTTTTAAATAAATATTTAAATATTATTTTTCCGTAGGAATTAAAATTTTTCTAAACATTCTAATTCAAATCTTTTTAAATTTAATAACTTATAATAATTCGTTTGAACCCGTGTAAGATTGAATAAATAAATAAATAAATAAATAATTAAAAATGACCGAGTGATAAAATCATTGAATATATTATTACAGTAACTTTTTCAAAATTATTTTCATCATTTCAAATCAATTATTATTTTCTACAATTTTTAATTATTTTTTATGAAAATAATTGAATTCATTAAAATAATTTTTATTGTTTATAAAAATAATTGAATTATTGCAAAGGAATTTATAAAAAAATTTGCAAATAATTGAATTCCTGGGAAATTTTTATTATTTATGAAAATAATTAAATTGTTTGGGTAGGGGAACATAGTCTAGGTCGGCCACCTTTTTGACTTTTGTTTATAACTTTTTTTTAAAAATGAATTTGGACAATTGAAGTATATGGTTGGAAAGTCCTGTTTAATAGGAACATTTTTTCTGTACAAAGTAAATTGACAGGTTTAAAAATGAAAAAGTTATAAAGATTTAAAAAAAAAAAAATTTGTAGTCCAGGTTAGCCATTACAGTCAAGGTCGGCCATGTTTAAAATTCAAAGGGCATTAATCGTTAAAAAATAAAATAACATGTTTGGAGTTACGGAAAATTGATTCTTTATTGTTTACAGTTTGTAACTTAATGAAATAACAAAATAATAACAATAAACAATATAAAAAAATAAATATAAATAAAAAAAAGTTTTGCACTAAAATATTAATAAAATTAAATAAAAATATTAATAAGATGATCAATTATATTATGAGTTATACAGAATTGCAGTTTTTGCAAATGAAGTAGCTCGTCCTCAACTTTGCGCATTTTAAACACATAGTGGCCGACCTTGACAGTAAGTAACATTACCGAATTGTTGTAAACAAAAAGAAATACGTTTCGGGATTCGATTTTTTACTTTGTTTTCCTTTCAACCATGAGTCCCACAAATTTTCTGCATACTTGCCTTGACGATTCAATTTGTTTTTTATCTTTTATTAATGGTTTTTCACATTATGCACAAAACTTTTTTTGAGCTTTTTTTGTACCGACGTCACAGAAAACACAATTTTCGATTTTCCGAAAATGTAATTGAACAAAAAGTTAGGTTTCACTAAGACAAGCTTCGACAAAAATGCGCGTAGGTGGCGCTAGTGAACTTGACAAAAAAACGCGAGTGGCCTACCTAGACAGTAGGCCAACCTTGACTACATTCCCCTACTATTTTTGGGAATTTGAAATTGATCTGAAAATAATTGAACTTTGGGGAAGAATTTTGTTATATTTATAAAGATAATTGGGATTTTGACCAGAATTTTTTTTTAAATTTGAAAGATAATTGAATTTTATGAGAAGAATTTTATCACTCTTGAAAATAATTGAATATCTGCAATTATTTGTAATTTTTCCATAATTTAATTTTTCTAGTGTTTTCAAAAAAAAATTTGAATATTAAATTTTTAAATTCTATTATTTTTAAATATGCTAATTTTATTCTAAAAAGTTAGCCGCGCGCTTTAGCGCTCGAATTAAAGTATAAAAAAAGAAATGCATTACAACTCATTAATTTAAAAAAAAATCTATATATCTCATTAATTTAAAATTTATTCTCTGAAATTTTTCTTTCTTTTTTTTTTTAATTAAAAAATACTAAATGTCAAGCTTTGCAGAAAGCATATATAGATGAATAAAGTCTGACAGACGAAAGGGTGGAATCGTGTGAAAAAGCAAGTTTTCAAGCTTGTGTCGAGATCATATATTGTATATAGTGGTGAAACAGAAATCTTGTCTGCCAGTATGTATACCTCGAGGGGTGACCCTCCTCACATACGGTAATATATGTAGCAGAGGGGCGATCAGCTGACTGAAGAGTTGGGGGCTCGCGAGAGTTTCCTACATGAAACCTACACCATGCTTTGACAGTTAAACGTCAGCTGCCGTGCAGCTTGTTTCATGAAATATTTTCTCAATTTTTCCACTTTATAAAAACAATAACTAACTCAAAAGTAAAAAAATTTTTTACTTTTACGAAAATTCAAGAAAATATTTAAAATATTTTTTCAATAAAATTGAATTTTCCATATTTGAAGTATATCAATAAATTAAAAGCAAAATACCGAGTAAACGTTAAAGTTCAACAATGTACAATCAGTAAATATTGTCGGGTAGAAGCATACATTATTGATAACGTTATCACACGTGGAGAATAGAAGTGAATCTTGCAAATATTATTCAAATATAAATGAAAAAATTTTCTTAGAAAAAAAAGAAAAAGAATTTTAATAATTAAGTTTGTAAATCTTTTTTTTTTCTGTGATTCATAATATAGAGGAGAGCTTTTCTGGGTAATTAGAAAGTTTTCACGACACATTGGATATGTTTTGCTAAATTGGACCGGAAGTTTGAATATAAATGGTGTGGAGAGGACAATAGTGCAAAAGATCTTTTGAATTCTACAGTGTGCAATTAACCTTGTTTTGCCTCATCCTTGAAGTCAATTTGATGTTGAGTCATGTCACGGGCCGTTCAGTTTCTTGAAAAGGTAAATAAACTTTACTTTCAGTATTCCATTCATTCAGCATTAAAATCTTATATTATAAATAATGCGTATGGTGTACAATAAGATTTTTCCGCTGAAGAACAAATAAAAAATGCTTTTTCTTCTCAGGAAAAGAATGAACAAATTTTCAAACTTTTACAAATGTTTACAAATATTTACCAAGGTTTACAAATGTTTACAAATATTTACCAAGGTTTACAAATGTTTACCAATGTTTGCAAATGTTTACAAATGTTTACCAATGTTTACCAATGTTTGCAAATGTTTAAAAGTGTTTACAAATATTTACCAATGTTTACAAATGTTTAAAAGTGTTTACAAATATTTACCAATGTTTACAAATGTTTAAAAATGTTCACAAATATTTACCAATGTTATAAATATAGAAAAATGTTTACAAATTTTCCCAAAATTTATATGACTTAAAAATATGGTTTATACAATAAAATAGAATATTTGATTCAAACATAATTTTTTTTAGTGCAGTGCTTGTAAAATATACAGTACACTAGAACCTCAATTATTGAGACATCCACCATCTGTCTTGTATGTTTTGATAATTGAGTCTCTAGTGCACTATATAATAAATATATTATATTATATTACATTATTATTTATTTACTTGTAAATATAATTATTAAAATATTATTATTAAAATATAATTATTAATATATTATTATTATTATTATTATTATTATTTTTTATTATTATTATTATTTTTTATTATTATTAATAATAATATCTACATTATTAATATTTTCGTAATTATACAAATAATTTTGTAATTTAATTAAATTAATTTAACATTTCTAGATAATTAATATTACCATTTATTTTATTTATTTCGATTTATTATTTATAACATTAATTTAATTGTCTTTCTTAAATTGAATCATTTCTTGCGCGCAGGTGTCGATTATAAGACACGAAATTCCTTCCCGTTGATTTGTCAGTTTTGATAAAGAATAAAAAATAAGAACGAAATAATAAGAAAAAAAAATCAAGTTCTTAACAAAATAAAATATAAAGTAAATAATTAACAGAAATTAATTTTACTTAATGTTAATTGCTACTTAAGTTTTTTTTTCTAAAAATTTATTCCCAAGTTTTTACAGTTTGTCGATTTTATTTTATTTTATTAATATTAATTTAATTAATTTTATTTTATTTATCTCACAGATTTTTGATAATTTTTCTATTTTTGATTCAAATTATTGAAATTTTATTTACTTAACAAATTAATTAATGGTATTTATAACTTTTTTTAAAAATAAATATTTAATCAATATTATTTTTCCATAGGAATTAAGAATTTAAAAAATTTCAAATACAAAACTTTTTAAATTCAATTACTTATAAGAATGTTTTATAATAATTAAGGATGACCGAGTGATAAAATCATTGTTTTTATATTATAAGAATATTATTAAAATAATTTTTTCAAAATTATTTTCATCATTTCAAATCAATTATTATTTTCTGCAATTTTTCATTATTTTTCATGAAAATAATTGAATTCCTTAAAAAAATTTTTATTATTTATAAAAATAATTGAATTATTGCGAAGGAATTTTTAAAAAATTGGTAAATAATTGTATTCCTGAGAAATTTTTATTATTTATAAAAATAATTAAACGTTTGCGTACTATTTTTGGGCATTTGAAATTGATTTAAAAATAATTGAACTTTGGGGAAGAATTTTGTTATATATTTATAAAGATAATTGGGATTTTGACGAGAATTTTTTTTTAAAATTTGAAAGATAATTGAATTTTATGAGAAGAATTTCATCATTCTTGAAAATAATTGAATTTTTGCAATTATTTGTAATTTTTCCAAAATTGCATTTTTCTAGTGTTTTCAACAAAAATTTGAATGACAAATTTTTAAATTCTATTATTTTTCAAATTGCTAATTTTATCCTAAAAAGTTAGCTGTAAAAATAAGTAATTAGTCAAAATAATTATTAAAATAGGAACAATAATTGTAAAAATAATAATTAAAATAGTAACAGTAAAAATCATAAAAATAAAAAGTCACAATAATTGTAAACATATGAAAAAAAATAATTACATAATTAATAAATAACTGTTGTTAATTATAAACATTGCCTGCCCAGTTAAAACTTTTTTGCATCCCCTTATTTAGATATTTATAAAAGGTGCAAATTTTCTTTTTTCTTCTCCAAAGCACTACATATATACATTTAAGGCACTTCTAAAAAAGTAAAACGGATAAAAGTACCGTGATACCGTAAATGAAAAAAATTTATAATTATTTCTTGAAAAATCGTTAAAAGGAAGTTGTGGAAGTTGTGTGGAGCTTGTTGAATTTATGGTCAATGCTCCTTTTATAAAAATTGTGTAGAATCACGCGACTTAAAGAAATATACATATACAATACAAGTTTATAGACATGCTCGCAAAATACTTTGTAAATATGCACTTAAAAAAAAAACAAGAAGTGGAAAATTAAAATTCGTTCCTGTAGACTTACTTTTGTTTATACACATATTTTAATTCATTATTAATGGACATAGTATTATAATTATATGAGTTACTAGGTTTAAACGAATGGAATTTCCACCCTAATGAATATTGTCTGCGATGTTTATCTATTAGATGAGTCCCTGTGTGACTTGAAAAGGAAATTTTTAATCAAGCTTATTATGAAAATATACACACCCACTTGCGCGATATTTACCTATTCGTATCAGTTTTTTTTTTTTTTTTGTTTTTTTGTTTTCTAATTAACAACTTTATTTTCTATCCAAATTTAGTTCACGACTTTAATAATTTTTTTTATTCATCATCTCATTAAATAGTTGCTAAATAGGCTTTTAGTGTTTTATGCTTTTGATATGCATTAAAATTAATTATCGCTTTTTGTAGTAATTATTTTTGTATAATTACTTTATTGTGTGTAATTACTTCATTGCAATTTCCTAATAAGTCAAATAATTTTTTTAACTAACAGAGAATGACAATTTTTGTAAAAAATTTTTTTGTAAAGGGGGAAAAGGGGAGAAGGTGTTTTAAGGGATATTATTAATTTCAGGGGATAAAGAAGGAGGAAGGGGGAAAAAAGGGGACTAACTTTAATCCCTGTAACTAATTATAATTAATAGTGATAAAAAATAATAACAAAAATAAATAAAAAATAATAACTATAAAAATACTTTTGTACAAAGAGCAAGTCCCGTTTATATTCAAGTAAATAAATAATCAACAATTATAATAAATAATAAATAATAAATAATAAATAATAAATAATAAATAATAAATAATAAATAATAAATAATAAATAATAAATAATAAATAATAAATAATAAATAATAAATAATAAATAATAAATAATAAATAATAAATAATAAATAATAAATAATAAATAATAAATAATAAATAATAAATAATAAATAATAAATAATAAATAATAAATAATAAATAATAAATAATAAATAATTGAGAAAAAAAATTATTAGAACAGGTAGAAATAAAAAAATAAAAAATAAAAAATGTTTTTAAATTAAAGAGAAAAAAATAGTTAAATGAAAACAAATTAGAGAACAAATGATTATTATATACGTACACACATATATATACGTATATGTTGTTCATGAGTGTATGTAATAATCGTAAGTGCTTAAAAGGTTAATGTATAGTGCTCAGATTACTCCAACTAGAAATAATAGCATTATTTTGTTACCGAGAATCAGGGCATGTAAATGTATTGTAAACACTACTATGTGTGATAAATCTCTCTGTTAAATTAAACAAAAAAAAAAAAAAAGAATCGATTAAAAAAAATATTTCAGGCATAGATCTCTTTATTCATATATATATATATATGAATGTGGATCACAATAATTTCTCCATCGACAGTTACTAATGCATGTGGGAGTAATAACATGTTACCTAATTATTCGCGCTCATTACTATAATAAAGAGAATGTGATAGTTTAATAATGTATATATGTATAAAGATAGAATACAATCAGGTTGCACGCCTCTCTGCAGATTTGGAGAACTCCTTTATAGAAATGGAAAGCTCATAAATATTGTTATGAGATGCATTTTTTATTATCTTGCTATTATGCACTCATTTTAAGAAACTTTTCATTTGTGATATTTATTCTTCCTAATGAGCTCTGTGAGTCTCACGGATTTTTTTTTAGTTTAAATTTATTGTATCGTTTGTTTATTAATACATGCGAAAAATTTATTTATTTTTATTTTATTTGTAGGTACGTTTTATTCATCAGGGTTTTCAAATTTATTTTTTTTTTATTTCATTTCTTCTTTTTGTTCTCTTTTGTCATTTTGTTTCGTTTATATTGAATAATACTTTTTTTTTATTTATTCTTGTTTTTTAATTCTGGTTATTTATTGTTTTAATTTCATTTATTAGCTTTTCTGTATGTTTTTCCTTTATTTATTTATATTTATTTACATTTTTCAATTTTATTTACTCATGTTCTTTTATTGTGATGTTTTTTTATTTAATTTCAATTTTTTTTTATTTACTCATTTTTTGAAATTTAGTTTATTTACTTTTTTTAATTTTCATTATTACGTTTTTTATTCTTGTATATATACAATATTTTATTGTGATGACAGAAAAAAAGTATTTGCTTACTAAAAGAAATCATTTAATTCGAATTGTTTCATCGATTAAACATTAATTTTTCATTGATTCAAAAAAATGCATTTAATTAAAAAAAAATGTTAATATTTGACTCAAAAAAAATTTATTTGATTCAAAAACAATTTATTCGATTCAAACAAATTTTTTTTCAATTTAAAAACAATTATTGAGTAAAAAGAATTTCTTTGAATCAAAAATAATTTATTCGATGCAAGAAATTTTTTTCAATTTAAAAACAATTTATGTGAAAAAAAAACAAAATTTCTTTGATTAAAAAACAATTTATTTGTTTCAAAAAAAGTTTTCTTCTTAAATTATTGAAGAATTATTTCTTTGGCACAAATATTAATGATAAAATTTGTTTGATTTAAAGAGCAATTTTCTTTGATTCAAAGAAAATTTTGTTTAAATAAAGAAAAAGTTGTTTAAACCCAAAAAAAAATTTTTTTGAATAAAAAATTTAGAAGCAGTTACGAATGATTGCAGAAATTCAATTATTTAAATCAAAAGTAATAAAATTTTGAAAAACATTCATTTTTCAATAAATTATTTATTTTTGCATTCAAATAATTGAATTCTCATCGAATTTTCGAATAAAAATTGATTTAAAAATTAATTTCAGTTAAAATTTTACATAATAATTGAATATTAAAATTATTATTGCATGAATTTAAAAAAATAATTAAATTTTGAATATATGTTTGAAAATAATTACATTTTTCGAAGAATTTACTTTAAATTATATTAAAAATAATTGAAATCCTATGAAAAATTGTATTATTTATGAAAATAATTGAATTCTTAGAACGCATTTTATTACATTTTTTTTAAATAATAGAATCCTTTTAAGAAATTTTATTAAAATAGCAGATTTTGAAAATATTTCAATTTCAACAAAGAATTTCATTATTTGTGAAATGGAATTGAATTCTTTTAAAAAATTATTGAAAATAATTACATATAAATTAATTAAATTAATTAATTATTATCGCGGAATTCATTTAAAATTGTATTAAAAATAATTTAAATCCTAGAAAAAATTTTATTATTTATGATAATAATTGAATTCTTCCAACGAATTTTTATTAGATTTTTTTTTAAATAATTAAAATCCTGTAAAGAATTGTATTATTTATGAAAATAATTGAATTCTTGGAACGCATTTTATTACATTTTTTTTAAAATAATTGAATTCTTTTAATAAATTTTATTAAAATAGTAGATTTTGAAAATATTTCAGCGAAGAATTTCATTATTTGTGAAATGTAATATAATTGAATTCTTGCAAAAAAATTTTGAAAACATCGAGGAATTTATTTAAAATTATATTAAAAATAATTGAAATCCAATGAAAAATATTATTTTGGAAAATAATTGAATTCTTGTAAAGAATTTTCAATATTTTTTTTAAATAATTGAAGTCCTGCCAAAAATTTTATTATTCATGAAAATAGTTGAATTCTTCGGAAGGATTTTATTAAAGTTTTTGTAAATAATTTAATTTTTTTTTTTGAAAAATTTTATGGATATTTAAATTATTATAAAACATGAAGATATCAATCACTCCGAGTCTTCGACTCGGAGCAATCGCTATCTTCATGTTTTATAAAAATATATTCTTATAAGTTATTGAATTTAAAAAGATTTGAATTTGAAATTTTTTGAAAATCCTAAATTCTATGGAATAATAATAATGATTAAATATTTATTTAAAAAAGAATTTATTGATGTTTTCGAATAATTTTACAATTTAAAAAAATTCGTAATTAAATTGTAATACAACAGTTTTTTGAGTATCTAATTATTTTTATAGTGAATCAGAATATTCTTTAGGGTCAGGGAAAAATTCAAAATTTTGTCTGGAAATCAGGGAAATTCTTCAAGTTTTTTATTTTAATAATATTTTTACATTTATATTATAATTAGAGTCTAATAATAAGTTTTGTTGCAATTTTTTTGCAAAATTCAAAAAAAACAAAAAAAACAAATTCAAAAAAATTCAAATTCAAGTTTTGCAAATAAATTGCAACAAAGATTATTATTAGGTTCTAATTATAATAAAAATGTTAAAATAATATTAAAATATAAAACTTGCAGAATTTTCATGGAATCTTCACGGAAATTCCATGAAATTTTTTGACGTGGGTTAACATACAGGGTGAAATGTGAATTTTTCGGAAATGTGCTTTATATTTGAAAAAAAAAAAAATTTGTAAATAGAGAAAAATGAATATCAGATTTCGCGTGTACCTGTAAATTTATATTATGTATATAATATCGATTACTGTTTGTTGTCGGTTCGGAATATCATCACCCCCTCTTTCTTTTTTCCTTTTTGCACTTATGTATCTATATAGGGAGAAAAGTAAAACATTGACTATATAACGGATGCAAGGGGCTCACGTGTCGTGAGAAATTGTTTCACCACACGTGTGAGATGCGTCCTTGTCCCCTTAACCGTGACGCAAATGCATGGAAATATGTGTAGAGGGATTATTCTGAAAAAAAATAAACCCCCATTGTCCTCTTTATTCGCACACAAAACAAAAATCATCCTTTTATTTCACCCCGTTGACTTTTAACTCTCGATTATGCTAAATCACAGAAAAGTGACCATATTCATAACACGCCAGAGAGAAAGAGTGCGAGAGACAATAAAAGTTTAGAAATTAAACTACGTGTGCAATATTTTTTTATTTGGAAAAAAATTTTTTTCATCATTTAAAAATAATTATAGTAATTTTAATTTAATTTTAAAGTAAATAATAATTTATTAATAACAATTTTTAACTAATAATATTAATAACGCGGCTATAAAGTGAAAAAAAAATTTATTCGATTCAAAGAAGCTCCAAATTTTCTGTTTTTGAATAAATATTTACTTGAATCAAATAATTTTTACCTATTAAATTTATTAATATTTTCGTATCTTCAAAGTTCTCATCACGAAAAGGCAAAGGCTATTATTTTGTCCGTTAAATAATTTTTCTTTAATATAAAATAAATTTTATAGTCAGGAAGAATCGAACCCCGGTCCTTGTGGTTACAAATCCAGTAGGTTAACCTCTCAACCACTCCACTTACGAATTAACTTATATTATTCAAATAAAATTTTTGTTTTTTTCCAAAAAAAAACTTTTTCTTAAGTCGAAAAAAAGAACCTTGTTCTATTTGATAATAGACTGTTTATAAATTGATAAAATTTGTTTAAATAAATAAAAACAGAAAAATAAAACAAAAAAAGTAAAAGTAATAAATTATTTATATAATTATATTTAAAATTTAAATAGGATGAAAAATTAATGTTAATTAAATGCTAAGTGCCGTAAAATAAAATACACGCCTCGTAAACTATATAATATTCTCCCCGATAAATTATATAAATATTTTAAACGCAATTACCATCTCAATTAGTTATTTTATCGTATCTCGATAATATACAATTCTCATGTTTCCGAGATTAAAATTTTCGAATTCAGGTCAAACTATTGGGTAGATATTGATTTTAATTAAATATATATTTCGTTTTTTTTTATTTAGTTGGAATTTTTAAACACGATTCTTTATTAATATTTGATAAAATTTATAATTAACTCGACAGCATTCGAATCTGTAGTAACATTGTATAACAGCACGATTTCAGTATTGTCAATATTATTATTCAATTTTATTATTTTTTTTTAAAATATATTTCAATGGATTTTTTATTCTATTCAAGTAATAAATTATAATTATTAAATTAAATTTAAATTAAAAATTTTTTATATTATTATTATTATTTATTTGATAATAAGTAATCGTTTATTTGAACCAAATAAATTCTTTGTTCAGTGTAATAATAGAAAAATCTAATAAAATATTTAATAATATTCAACATTTAATTTAAAATTTAATAATATTTATTTAAAAATTTAATAATATTAAAAAAAAATAAAAAAAAATTGAGAGAATATTTTCGATATTGTTGCAAGTTATGAAACTGTGGGGAGAGGGAGTTAAGAATTTTTAATGGGAAAAAAATCGTGATTTATAAAAAAAGAAACATCGGAAAACTGCGGGTTCCGAGGAAAAAAAAGAAAGAAAAAGAAAAAAAAAGGAAAATTGTTATTAAATAAAATTTTATTAACCATTAACCAAATTAATAAAATGAAATTTTATTAAATTATGAAAAAAAATTATTAATATAAAAAATATAATTTTTATTATCATGGAAATTAATTTTACGTATAAAAAATAAATTTTCTGGTAAATTTCACAATAATTTAAAAAGGATTTCGTTGTCTATCGATTAGTAAGATTGAAATTGCGATTTTTCCATTAAGAATGAAGTAGGTCTTGCTTTTCAAGTCGAACCGGAATAACGAGTTCCTTCCGTATCTCACATTTATACACTTTTTTTCTTTCCCATTTGTCACAAAATGTTTGCCTTTTTCCTTTATTTGTACTTTCGAAAGTAGGCTAATTCCTCTGTCAGTTAAAAAAAAAAAATAATCGATCTTTGATTTTCAAAACAAAAATTTCAATTTCTTATCTCAGTATAGCGTTTGAGCTTTTTTAACTCCTCTTTTTATTCTTTTTAAAATATTTCTCGAATGTTCTGTATAAAAGCACTGGATAAAATTTTCATAAATTCTGAATATTTCCTTGGAATACATTTCAAAATTATTTCGAGAATTTTTTTTTCTTTAGAATATCAAAACGGTTATTGATTTTACACTTGGGAAAATTTTATGTTTCGCTCAAATACACAGAAAAAAAAATTATTTTATTCAAAAGAGTGATTATTTGTCTGTTATCGAATAAATATTTACTTGAATCTAATAATTTTTATCTCCTATTTTCTTTTAAATTAAATAAATTTTATTTGGACCAATAATTTCAGTATTTGAAGCAAATTCAATTTATTTGATTAAAATAAAAATTGTTTGATTCAAGTAAATATTATTTGATTCAAGTAAATATTTATTTAAGTCATTAAATATATTTTTAAATCAATTAAACGTATTTTGTATTAAATTAAATACACAGTTTTTCTAAGGATATCAAATTGAGATAAAAAAACGTATCAAAACGTTGCTTCGCAACAATTAAAATTAATTAATTAAAATTAAAATCAATTAAAATTTTTAATTAAAATTATTAAAATTCTTCCCAAAAATTCAATTATTTTCACAATTAATAAAACTTTTCGCAGGAATTCAATTATTTTCAAAAAAATTTAATAAAATTTCTCGAACAAATTCAATTATTTATAACATAATCTTAATGGGATTCCTCGAAAAATTTAATTATTTTTAAACATTTTAATAAAAATACTATTTAAAATAATTCAATTACTTTCAACAATTTTAAAAACCTCCTTTGCAAGAATTCAACTATTTTCACAAATATTGAAATTCTTATCAAGAATTCAATTATTTTCACAATTAATAAAATTCTTCACAGGAATTCAATTATTTTCAAAAAAATTTAATAAAATTTCTCGAAAGAATTCAATTATTTATAATTATAAACTTTATGAAATCCCTTAAAAAATTTAATTATTTTTAAACATTCTAATAAAAATACTTCAAATAAATTCAATTACTTTCATTAATTTTAAAAACATCCTTTGCAAGAATAAATTCAATTATTTCCATAAATATTAAAATTCTTCCCAAGAATTCAATTATTTTTACAAATAATAAAATTCTTCTCATGATTTAAATTATTTTCAAAATTTTTTTAAAAATTCTACGAAAGAGTTGAATTATTTCAAATTAAAATTCATAAAAATTACAAAAACAAAAAGAAATCCCTCATTGAAGTAAAATTAAGCAAAATTAAGAAAAATACAATAATTTATAAAATTTTCATGCAAAAATATTATCACAAAACTTATTCTTTAAAATATGAATTATTAGTTAATATTTGAACTAATTGAAATAGAAAGTTTGTGAAATTTCTAAAAATTAATTTTTTAATTCTTCATAGAATAAGACATTAAAATAAATAAAGTTCAGTTTTTCTCATAAAATAAATAATATTTTTAAATATTTAAATAAATAACATAAATACAAATTAGTTTCTCTGCAACAATTTTATAACAACAATTTTTATTTTTTAGAATGTTAAAATAAATTTACAAATTAAATTACGATTTTTATTTCAAAACAATTTTGTTTTATTGATTTTTGTTATGTTATTTAATTTTCAAAACATTTCATTAATTATTTAATTTTCAATTTTCAATTTTTAATTTTGAAATTAAAATTATTATTATTCAAATTTTCAATGTTTTGAAAGTTCTGAACGTTCAATTGAATGAAAGTCACTTATTTATATTTAGTCATTTAATCAACTAATTTTTTCTTGATTCAAATAATTTTTATTTATAAATAAATAATAATAAATAATAATAATAATAATAATAAAATAAACTGTAGTGGGATAATAAAAATAAAAAAATAAATAATTTCAATATTTGAAGCAAATATAATTTAACTGACTTAAGTAAAAATTATTTAATTCAAGAAAATGTTAGTTAGAACAATTAATGTTCTCTTGAAACAAATAATTTTGTTTTAAATAAAATAAATTGTATTAGATAATAATAAAAAAATTAAGAAAATAAATAATTCCAGTATTTGAAGCAAATACCATTTACTAATTAAAAATTTTTAAAAATCCACAAAATTTGTTTAACCCAAATAAATATTTGTTTGATTTAGATAAAAATTTGGTTCAGTTTAGAAAATTTTTCGTTCGAATAAAGAATTGTCATTATTTGAAGCGAATTTTGAAATCCAGTAAAAAATAATTATTGTTGATTCAAAAAAAATGTTTGGTTGCTTCAAGTAAATTTTTTTCTGAACACAGATAGTTTTTTCCCGTATTTGATTCCAATTTTGAAATCCAGTAAAAAATAATTATTGTCGATTCAAAAGAAAAGTTTGGTTACTTCAAGTAAATTTTTTTCTGAGCACAGATATTTTTTTCCCCCGGGATAATAAATAATTTTTCCAAGAGGTGTGATAAATGAATGAGCATCTTTATTTGCCGTCCATTAATCCGCAGTCTCTTCGGGCGCACACCATACATCCCATAGGTCAAAAGGGCAACAATGAGTGTCAATTGATTCGCTGGAATTAAAGTACAAAAACGACTTTAATAAACGTTCATTATTGTCGCCCACGATTTCCGATTATGTTATACTCGCTTGTTATTTGTTATTTTTTTTTCTCTCTCTCTCTCTCTCTCTCTTTCTCTTTATTCTTTACATAAACGTCAAGATGCAAAAATCTTTGTGCCATTATTTTTGAATTGTATACATATATCAAGTTTTATTTATAACCGTCCTGGTTTTTAACGCTCTGTGGTCAATAAGAGCACGAAACCATGAAATCTCCCTTGACGTTGAAAAAAAAGAATATATATATATATACATTGCCCGTATACGTCAGGGATTCCAGGACATATAACCCTTTTACCTAATTACGTATCAGAAAACTCAAGTTTTCTATACTAGTTGTTGCCTTTGTTTCCGGTTAAATGACCACCTGTCGTACACCATATCATTCCCACGGTAGAGTGAATGATGAAAGACAAGGATGATGATCGTGGGGTGAATATGTTTCAAAAAAAGAAAAAAAAAATTTTTTGCTTGCCCAATATATTCAAGTAAAGCCACAAACACCGACTAATTTTAAACCGCAGGTCAACAGGAAATGGGTCGGAAATAATTCGAACATACACATCGTTTTACTGTGCTTTGTTGCGTATTAAATCTAAATTACTTTGAATTAACAAATTTTTCTTCACGCTAGTTCATTTTTTTTTTAATTTTTCTGATAATTTCGCGTTTTTTCTGCCTTATCGTTAGCACACTGGATCATTTTGGCATACCGATTAAGAATTACTTAAATTTAATGAATAAAAAATTTTTTAACTAAATTTTTCAATTAATAGGTAAAATAAACTTTTTACACAAAATACATTCGGACAAGTGGTTTTTTAATACAAAAATTACTCCAACGTTTTGAAATCAATTCGATTTTCTCTTCAGGGAGTCTATTAAATAATACAGAAAAATATAAAATAAAAAACACAAATTATTATTACTAATAATTATTATTACAAATTATTAAATTATTTTACCTATCAATTGAAAAAACAACTCGGACGTAAAAGCTTTTTTAAATATTAAATTTTTATTATTGATTAACAAAGCTTTTTTTAATTAAACGAAAATTTTTCAAATTAAATTTGTATTATTAATTAAAATAAAAAATTTAAAGATTAAATTTTTATTGATTAAAAACGATTTTTAAACATTTCATTACTTCCTTTTATTTTATTAAAAATTGAATTTAAATTTCTTTTTTTTTTAATTCAACACCACGGATGTAGTTTATTCTATTCATATAAAATGTACATAACCAATTTTATATATTATGAATCACGAGTTTTGAACGTTCAATAATAAAAGAAATACTTATTGAAAAAAATATATCTTCATAAATTTCTGATTGTAATAAAAAATAAAAATTTTAATTTTACATTTAGAAACTTTAAAATTAATTTTCTTTTATACTAACGCAAAATAATTGTAGTAAAAATATAATTTTATTAAATTCAATTAATTAAAGAATAATTAATTGAAAATTAATTAAATGTTTTCAAGATTAAATAAAATAACAGAAATTAATTAAACAAAAAATTGTTTTGAAATAAAAATCATAATTTAATTTGTAAATTTAATTTAATATTCTAAAAAATAAAAATTGTCGTTTATACAATTGTTGCAGAAAAACTATTTTCTATTTATGTTATTTATTTAAATATATATTTAAAACGAAAAATAATAACTACATACTGAAATCTATCAACTATTAGTAAAAGCAACAATAGTTTTTAATTCGCAGGACTCAAAAAACAAATATATATTTTCAAAATTAATAAAAAGGTAATTTTTTACGAAGAAATTTGAATTTTTCTTATCACCCAGAAGTTGAATTCTTGTGAAGAATTTCAACAAAATTTTGTTAAATAATTGAATTCTTTTGAGAAATTTTATTCAAACTTTATTAAAAAGAATTTCATTAAAATTACGAAAATTAATTGAATTTTTCGAAGGATTTTTATTTAAAGTTTTGAAAATAATTGAATTCTTTTGAGGATTATTATTAATATTGTGCAGAAAATAATTGAATTTAAACAGACTTTTTTTTAAATAATTGAATTCTTCCGAGAAATTTTCTTAAAATTTGATTGAAAAAAATTGAATTTCGTTGAATAATTTGATTAGTTAAGTTTTAGAAAAAAAATTGAATTCTTGAGAAAAATTTTAATATTTATGAAAATAATTGAATTTATTCTTTCGAAGGCAGCTTTTAAAATTGTTGATAGTAATTGAATTATTTTGAAGTATTTTTATTAGAATGTTTAAAAATAATTAAATTTTTCGATGCGAATTTCATTAAGATTACCTATGTTATGAATAAATTGAATTCTTTCGAGAAATTTTATTAAATTTTTTGAAAATAATTGAATTCTTGGGAAGAATTTGATTATTTGGGAAAATAATTGAATTATTCTTGGGAAGAATTTTATTGTTTATGAAAATAATTGGATTTTTCTCAAGATTTTCCTCATAAATTATATAGAAAATAATTTAATAGTTCTTGTGAAGAATTTTATTATTTTTGAAAATAATTGAATCTTTTCGAGGAAATTAATTAAAATTACGGTAAAAATGGTAAAAATGGAAATAATTGATCTTTTCAGAATATAATCATATTATTCATAAATTTAATTTCTTTGAAGAATTATATTATTTACAAAAAGAATTGAATTTCTGAGAAGTAATATATTTAAGTATGAAAATAATTGCATTCTTGTGAAAAAATTTTGAAATTAATTAAATTTCTCCGAATTATTTTATTAAAATTTAGAAAAATAATTAAAATATTTTGAATAATTTAATGAGAAATTTCTTAAAAAATAATTTAATTCTTGTGATAAATTCTATTATTTATAAAAAATAATTGAATTTTTTCACAAAGAATTTTATTAAAATTTTAAAAAATAATTAAATTCTGTCGAGAAATTTTATTAAAATTGTATTGAAATTAATTATTGTTAAAGAAATTTTGAGTTAAATATGTAAATGTATATTTGTCTCATAACCTACTAAATTATTTATTTATTATTAATAAACAATGTAATAAATAATATTATTATAATATTATAATAATAAATAATATTAAATAATATTATAATAATAAATAATATTAAATAATACAATTTTTTTGTACCAATAAAATTCTGTAAGACAATTAAAAAGTCTAGTAATGAAACAATGCGAAATTTTGAAAAATTATTCCCCCTCTCTTTCGTAGTATAATTTAATTAAAACAAACAATTTTTTCCTTTCGTTAAATTAGGAAAATTTTTTGTTTTTTTATGTGTTCGTTTTAATTAAAATGGCTTCTAAAAGAAAAAGAGTGATGGCAAGGAAAAATATTTTTTTAAGAAACTTTTTTCTCAGTGTTTACAACCACTTTTAGGATGTGATATATAATGTACAGAAGGGAAAGTGGGGGAGTAAATTTTGGATTAACCATAATGGCATAGATGGTATCAAAGTGGATTCGATTAGGGACATCAAATGACTTGATGTGTATATGACATGTCAATGCCATTAACATAATTTCATGGCGCATCAAACTTATTTAAAGACAAAGGTGCGCCGTTTTTTTTCTCCTTTCAAATTGAAGAATGTAATTATACGTCTTCTCATTACTCAATGCTTATTCACTATTATTCGTCCATACAACACATCAGAATTATTTTGCAAGAAATTATTTTCTAACTGATTTCTAACAAAGCAGTATTATTTTTCTTCGCTTTTTGTATACAGAGAAAAATAGACAAAGAATAATTTTTATGAAGGAATTTTTATTAAAATTCAATTTTTAATTGAACGGTTAATGTTTACTTGACCGAATTTTTAATTACTCAAAGTTCAATTAAAAGCAACTCGTGTTGCATATGTTTTTCCCAACAAAAAAAAAACGTTCACTGTATAAATTTTACTTTCAGTCCAATTTTGTCCAATTTTGATTTAAACTTTTAAACTTAAAAATTGTATATTTTGGATTTTTTCGGTTTCGAGACTTCATTTCTTTCTGGCATTAGAAAAATTTCCAAATGATAAAATTTATTTTACTCTTTTTTTCTCTATCAAAGACAGTGACCTGCCTCGATTGACTCAAGGTCAGAACTTCTGAATCATGTGGGCTTTTAATCTAGACCAGGGGATCGAATCAGTCAACATGACACCTCACTTAATATAATTCTTCTCGTTCTCAAAAAAAAAAAAAAATCTCTTGTCTGAGTATAAATTCAATAAGCAACAGTGTAAAAAATAAATTTTCCTTTCAGACCACTCTTTACTAAAATCCTTTAAATTGAAACCATTTTTAACTGAATTTCAGTCTTGAGAGTATGATTTTAAGTTCTGTTTTTAACTTATTTGTTCCCTTTTAAATTTCTAGAATTTAATTACTTTCAACAATTTTAAAAACCTCCTTTGCAAGGATTCAATTATTTACATAAATATTAAAATTCTTCCCAAGAATTCAATTATTTTTACAATAATATTCATAAATTTTTTCGCAGGAATTCAATTATTTCCATAAATATTAAAATTTTTCCCAAGAATTCAATTATTTTTACAAAAATTAATAAATTTTTTCGCAGGAATTCAATTATTTCCATAAATATTAAAATTCTTCCCAAGAATTCAATTATTTTTACAATTAATAAAATTTTCCGCAGGAATTCAATTATTTTTATAAATATTAAAAATCTTCCCAAGAATTCAATTACTTTTAATTGAATCCTTTGCAAGGATTCAATTATTTCCACAAATATTGAAATTGTTCCCAAAAATTCAATTATTTTTAAATTTATTAAATTTTTTCGCAGGAATTCAATTATTTTTAATTGAATCCTTTTCAAGGATTCAATTATTTCCATAAATATTAAAATTCGTCCCAAAAATTCAATTATTTTTATATTTAATAAATTCTTTATCAGGAATTGAATTATTTTTAATTGAATCCTTTGCAAGGATTCAATTATTTCCACAAATATTGAAATTGTTCCCAAAAATTCAATTATTTTTAAATTTATTGAATTTTTTCGCAGGAATTCAATTATTTTTAATTGAATCCTTTTCAAGGATTCAATTATTTCCATAAATATTAAAATTCGTCCCAAAAATTCAATTATTTTTATATTTAATAAATTATTTATCAGGAATTGAATTATTTTTAATTGAATCCTTTGCAAGGATTCAATTATTTCCACAAATATTGAAATTCTTCCCAAAAATTCAATTATTTTTAAATTTATTAAATTTTTTCGCAGGAATTCAATTATTTTTAATTGAATCCTTTTCAAGGATTCAATAATTATTTCCATAAATATTAAAATTCGTCCCAAAAATTCAATTATTTTTATATTTAATAAATTCTTTATCAGGAATTGAATTATTTTTAATTGAATCCTTTGCAAGGATTCAATTATTTCCACAAATATTGAAATTCTTCCCAAAAATTCAATTATTTTTACAATTAATAAATTTTTCGCAGGAATTCAATTATTATCAATTGAATCCTTTGCAAGGATTTAATTATTTCATTGAATATTAAAATTCTTCACAAAAATACAATTATTTTTACATTTAATAAAATTTTTTGCAGGAATTCAATTATTTTTAATACAATTTTAATCGAATTTCTCTGAAAATGTAATTTTTTAAAAAAATTTTATTAAAGATCGTCAAAATGTTCAACTGTTCAATAAATTATTCATATTTTTTTTTTTTATTTACTTAGTTTTATTCAATTTGTTTTTATAAATATTAAAATTCTTCCCAAGAATTCAATTATTTTTACAATTAATAAGATTTTCCGCAGGAATTCAATTATTTTTAAAATAATTAATAAATTTTTTCGCAGGAATTCAATTATTTTTAATTCAATCCTTTGCAATGATTCAATTATTTTCATAAATATTAAAATTCTTTCCAAAAATTCAATTATTTTTACATTTAATAAAATTTTTTTCAGGAATTCAATTATTTTTAATTGAATCCTTTGCAAGGATTCAATTATTTCCATAAATAACGTTGGTGAAGTTTACAACGTTTTTAATTAACGATTTAAAAGGAATAATATTTTTTGAAACAAATTTTAATTCATTTTTCTATAGAAAATATTTTGGTTAGTTTTTTGAATAATAATTCACAAAAAGAAATATTTGTAAACAAAAAATTTTATTCATTTTGGTAAAAAAATAATTTTTTCTTTTCAATCGTTGATCATAAACGTTGCAAACTTCACCGACGTCATAAATATTAAAATTCTTCCCAAAAATTCAATTATTTTTACATTTAATAAATTTTTTCGCAGGAATTCAATTATTTTGAATTGAATCCTTTGCAAGGATTCAATTATTTCCACAAATATTAAAATTCGTCCCAAAAATTCAATTATTTTTATATTTATTAAATTTTTTCGCAGGAATTCAATTATTTTTAATTGAATCCTTTGCAAGAATTCAACTATTTTCACAAATATTGAAATTCTTCCCAAAAATTCAATTATTTTTACATTTAATAAATTTTTACGCAGAAATTCAATTATTTTGAATTGAATCCTTTCCAAGGATTTAATTATTTCCTTGAATATTAAAATTCTTCCCAAAAACTCCATTATTTTTACAATTAATAAATTTTTTCGCAGGAATTCAATTATTTTTAATACAATTTTAATCAAATTTCTCGGAAAATGGAATTTTTTTTTAAAAGTTTATTAAAAATCGTCAAGAATTCAATTATTTAAAAATATGTTGATAAAATTCTTTACGAGAATTTGAATTTTAAGAAACATTCAACTGTTCAATAAATTATTTATATTTTTTCTTTTTATTTACTTAGTTTTATTAAATTCGTTTTTCAACAAAATTTATTTTTAATAATATAATTCAATTTTTAGAAATAATTGATTAAAATAATTAATTATTACTTAATAGTTTTTAGTTGTAGTTTTTTTATTATTACTCAATAGTTTTTAGTTGTAGTTTTGATTATTAGTTGATAGTTTTTAATTCTACTTTTCATTTTTAATTGGTAATTTTCAGTTGTAGATTCGATTTTTTATTGGTAGTTTTCATTAGTTGAAGTTTTTATTATTAGTTCAGAGTTTTTAGTTGTAGTTTTTATTATTAGTTGGTATTTTTTATTGTAGTTTTCAGTAGTAGTTAGTCGCTTTTAGTTAGTAGTAGTAGTATTTTTACTGCTTGTTAGTATCTTTAGTAGTAGTTTTTGTTTAAAAAATTAAAAAGTTTTTTTTATTAGTTGGTAGTTTTCAGTTCTAATTTTTATTTTTAGTCGGTAATTTTAGTTTTTGATTTCATTTTTTAATTGTAGTTTTCAGTATTTTTATTATTAGTTATCAGTATTCAGTTTTAACTTTCATTATTAGTTAATAGTTTTTAGTTGTAGTTTTTATTATTAGTTAACAGTTTTTAGTTGTAGTTTTTATTATTAGTTAATAGTTTTTTAGTTGTAGTTTTTATTATTAATTAGTAGTTTTTAGTTCCAGTTTTCATTATTAGTTGGTATTTTTTATTGTAGCTTTCAGTAGTGGCTAGTAGTTTTTAGTAGGAGTAGTAGTTTTTACTACTACCCAATGGGAAATTTACAACTGGCGTAGTACTGCGCCAGCACTGGCAGCACTGGCGGCAAGGCTGAGAGCCAGCACTGGCATGGCACTGGGATGATAACGCCGTCTGGCGCTGCCGAAGTACTGTCTGTCAGTGCTGCCAGACAGCGCTGGCGCAGCACTGGACCAGTGCTGGCTGAGAATATTGCCGCAATAAATGCCGTATTGCTATTAATTAGTAGTAAATTAATAATTATAAATAATTTAACAACAAAATGGTAAATAATATTAATAAATAGTTATTATTCATAAAATATTTCTCTTCTTAAAGAAATTGTATTAAAGATGGAGACTAACAATATGGATATAGTAAATGAAGTAGAAAAAAATTGTTTATAACATTTAAAAATTAAATAATAAACAATTACAGTAAGTGTGCATTAGATTTTCATATTTTAGTACCTAACGATTGGAATCTAGAAATATCGCAAACCTATGAAAATAAACAAAATTGCTGACGAGGGGAATCGAACCTACGACCTACGGACTAACAGACTAACGCTCTAACCACTATGCTAACGACACGTGTGTGCAGTAAAATTTTAATATCTCAGTATCATTCAGACATACAATTATTGAGTCAAAGATGAGAAAAAAATAGGGATACGTTAGAAATAATAAATTGAAATAAAATAAATTAAACTAAATTTTTAAAAATTAAATTACTTTACTTATTGCATTTAACATTTTACGTAATTCTTAAATTACGTGGTAATTTTTTAATAATTTTTTATTCATAGTAAGAAGTATAATAGTATTTTAATAGGAACCAAATTATTATTGAGATTAAAGTTTAAATTTTGTTTATAATTTTAATTTGTTTAAATAATTTATTATTTACAAAATTAGACAATTATGTTAAATTATTATTATTATTATTAAATTTAATAAAAATAAAAAATGAACAACTGAAAAGTAAAGTATTAATTTTTTTCAATAAATTTATATTTATAAACATTCATAAACTTTTTTTATAATTTTTTTCAAGTTTATGTCAAAAAAGCAATGTTGGCAAAGAGCGTTGTGAACAATTTTTCTATACTCAGCCAGCACTTGCCGCCGAGCCTTGTCCAAGCTTTGGCGAAACAAAAATTCTGTACTGCGCCAGCACTAATTGTCGAGGCTCGGCTAGACTACGCCGAACAATCGTCTGAGTACTAAGCCAGTGGTGAGCATCGGCACTACACTGGCATTTCCCATTGGGTAGTTAGTATTTTTAGATACTAGCATTATTTTTTGTTTTTCTATAAAAAATCCAGAACTTTTTATTATTAGCTGGTACTTTTCAATATTGTACTTTTTATTTTTAGTCATCTATTTCATTTCTACATTTCAGTATATAGTAGTTACTATAGTTGTTAGTAGCAGTCGTGTTATGTATCGCTATATTTAATATTTTTTAATCACATTTGTTGTTTTTGTATTTTTTTCTCATGTTTTACATGCTGATTAGCCTACTCTCACTCTCTTGTATTGTTGAGATTAAATAATGTGACAAGATGTGAATTACTAGAAAGTGATAATACATAAACGTGCGAGCGAGAGAGTGTGCGCGTTTGCTTTTAAACTTTTCATTCAATAATGCACTGCAAATTGTAAATCAAGTTGCAGTTTACTCTTGCATTATGCATACATACACATATCTGCATTTATTATCTTTTGTTTACAACGCTATATACATATATAGTTTATATCATGCTCGCGCTGCTATAACCCACTATTTGATAAGAATACAAGCGGTGTGAAATTCATATGCACACAATTATTTCTCGATTATATACGCGCATATGTGCAAAATTTCATTCAATTATTTTCTGAAACTCACATATCATGAAAAAAATCATTTAAAAAAAATAAAAATTGAAAATTCCTCACAATTAATTTCGGTCTTAAAAAATAAAACTGAAACTTCCTCACAATTAATTTTGGTCTTAAAAAAATAAAAACTGAAACTTCCTTACAATTAATTTTGGTCTTTGAAAATTAAAACTAAAAATTCCTCACAATTTCAGTCTTAAAATTTAAAATTCCTTATAATTAATTTTGGCCTTAAAAAATTATTTTCAAAACAATTATATTATTGTTCTTTAGAGTTGATATTGTTATTATTAATATTTTTTATGCATTGTTTCATTCTAAAATCTTACATTACACTTGTTAGGAAACTCAAGTCCTATTTTGTTTCAAGAAATAAAAATTCAATTGCACAAGTAAAATTCGTCGAAAATGGCAAAAATAAGACAAAAGAAATTTCTAATGAGTTTTAAAAAGTAAAGTTTGTTAATGTGGGGTACTCACGTAATGACCTGTATTCGATTACGGATGTTATGAAGGTTGCTATTGAGTAAAAGCCATTTATAAAAAAAAAGAGAAACATTCTTTAATTTCCTATTGAGACAAGGAAAAAAAATTAAATTAAGTAGGAAAAAATAAAAATTTAATTAATTTATTTTCAATTTATTTCAATTAATTTCATTAATTTCATTAATTTTGTATTGAGACAAAAAAAATTACATTTAATTTTTAAATAATTTTCATTTAAAAAGTAAAAAATATAAATTGAAAAAAAAATAAAAAAGATGAAATAGAGAAACATTCATTAATTTTTTATTGAGACAAAAAAAAATTATATCAAGTATTAAAAAATATAAATTGAAAAAGAAATAAAGAAGCTGATGTAGAGGAACATTAATTAATTTTCTATCGAGACAATAACAACAACAACAACGAAAATTAAATTAAATAGTAAAGAATATGAACTGAAAGAGAAATAAAGAAATATAGGAGAAATTTAAAAAAAAGAAGAAAAATGAAATAAAAAAAAGTTATTGGGGTCAGACTGAATTTTGAAAGATAAAAATCAAAGATTAAAAGTCTGAGGGTACATTGGAAGTGTGTGTATATTCTCGTTGAGAGTGTTTGCCGCTCATTTTGGTAGACAATAACTTCTACCCCCGGCGTGCTTGCTGACTCAGACCTCCAGGCTCGTTCTCCTAAGCTTATGTGTGATGGAGAATTTTAAAAGTATCATCTTTGAAAATTCGACAAAATTTTCTGGTTCGTGTGCTTCTTTTTTCTTTTCTTCTTCATTCGGTTTTTGTAAAAAGAGGAATTTTTGGGTACTCGAGATAAATATATTAGAAATTTTTTAATCGTAGTAATGAAAAAATTATTGTACTTCTTTAAAATTATTTTCATCATTTCAATTGAATTATTATTTTAAAAAATTATTCTTTAACATTTTTCATTAAATTAATTAATTTTCGAAAAAGTTCTCTGACAATTTTCAAAATCCATTTATTTACAATATTCAATTTTACAAATTTCAATTGTTCGTAAGTTCTTCAAATAAATATATATATATATTCCTAGGATTTAAATTATTTTTAATTCAATTTTAAATGAATTCCGCGATAAATGTAATTATTTTCAATAATTTTCTACAAGAATTCAATTCCATTTCACAAATAATGAAATTCTTCGCAGAAATTCAAATATTTTCAAAATCTGCTATATTTTAATAAAATTTCTTAAAAGAATTCAATTATTTAAAAAAAATTTAATAAAATACGTTCCAAGAATTCAATTATTTTCATAAATAATACAATTCTTTACAGAATTTCAATTATGTAAAAAAAAAAAAATTTAATAAAAATACGTTGCAAGAATTCAATTATTTTCATAAATAATAAAATTTTCCATAGGATTTTAATTATTTTTAATATAATTTTAAGTAAATTCAATTATTTTTATAAATAATAAAATTTTTTTTAAGGAATTCAATTATTTTCATAAAAAATAATGATTTTAAATTCAAAATTTAATTATTTTTTTAAATTCATGCTATAATGCTTTTAATATTCAATTGTTATGTTAAATTTTAACTGAAATTCATTTTTAAATCAATTTTTATTAGAAAATTCTACTAGAAGTCAATTATTTAAATAAAAATATGAATAATTTATTGAAAAGTTAAATGTTTCTTAAAATTCAAATTCTCGTAAAGAATTTTATCAACATTTTTTTTAATTATTAAATTCTTGACGATTTTTAATAAAATTTTCAAAAATAATTACATTTTCCGAGAAATTTGATTAAAATTGTATTAAAAATAATTGAATACCTGAAAAAATTTTTATTAATTGTGAAAATAATTGAATTCTTGGGAAGAATTTTAATATTTATGGAAATAATTGAATCCTTGCAAAGGATTCAATTCAAAATAATTGAATTCCTGAAAAAAATTTTATTAAATGTAAAAATAATTGAATTTTTGGGAAGAATTTTAATATTTATGAAAATAATTGAATTCCGGCGACAAAATTTATAAATTATTTTAAAAATAATTGAATTCTTGGGAAGATTTTTAATATTTATAAAAATAATTGAATTCCTGCGGAAAATTTTATTAATTGTAAAAATAATTGAATTCTTGGGAAGAATTTTCATATTTATAGAAATAATTGAATTCTTGCAAAGAAGGTTTTCAAAATTGTTAAAAGTAATTAAATTCTAGAAATTTAAATTCAATTATTTAAAAGGAAAAAATATAAATAATTTATTGAACAGTTGAATGTTTCTTAAAATTCAAATTCTCGTAAAGAATTTTATCAACATTTTTTTAAATTATTAAATTCTTGACGATTTTTAATAAAAATATTTCAAAAATAATTACATTTTCCGAGAAATTTGATTAAAATTGTATTAAAAATAATTGAATACCTGACAAATTTTTTATTAATTGTGAAAATAATTGAATTCTTGGGTAGAATTTTAATATTTATGGAAATAATTGAATCCTTGCAAAGGATTCAATTCAAAATGATTGAATTCCTGCGTTAAAATTTATTAAATGTAAAAATAATTGAATTTTTGTGAAGAATTTTAATATTTATGGAAATAATTGAATCCTTGCAAAGGATTCAATTCAAAATAATTGAATTCCTGAAAAAAATTTTATTAAATGTAAAAATAATTGAATTTTTGGGAAGAATTTTAATATTTATGAAAATAATTGAATCATTGCAAAAAGGATTGAATTAAAAATAATTGAATTCCTGCGAAAAAATTTATTAATTATTTTAAAAATAATTGAATTCTTGGGAAGATTTTTAATATTTATAAAAATAATTGAATTCCTGCGGATAATTTTATTAATTGTAAAAATAATTGAATTCTTGGGAAGAATTTTCATATTTATAGAAATAATTGAATCCTTGCAAAGAAGATTTTTAAAATTGTTGAAAGTAATAAAATTCTAGAAATTTAAATTCAATTATTTAAATAAAAAAATAAATAATTTATTGAACAGTTGAATGTTTCTTAAAATTCAAATTCTCATAAAGAATTTTATCAACATATTTTTAAACAATTGAATTCTTTTGACGATATTAATAAAATTTTTAAGAAAATTAGGTTAACCTGGAAATTAGCAGATCATCGAGTTTAGATTATTTTTTCTATTGAAAAAGTTGCCGAATGTCCAATTTTAGTATAAATGGAGAAAAAAGACAAAAATAGTGTTTATTGTTTTAAATATGAGTGACAAATAATGTTTAGAAACAAAGAAGGAGAACAACTATTGTTATATATTTAATATCGCACACGAAACATTTATTCAACACTCGGCACTTGGAGTTTTGACTAATTCTGACATAAGTGAAACGTTTGTTTTCGTCCTAACAAGTTATAAAATTATAATTATTATAATTACAATTTGTGTAGAAAATTTATTATATAATTATTCTAATGGATTTCTACAGAATCAATATAATTTACTAGAATTTTTGTAGAATTATTATTTATTAATAATTAAATATTCTATAGAACTTGGAAAAATTAATTTTTTTTTTGACTAATTTTTTGAAACATTTATACAATTTATAATTGACTGGGAAAATTATTAGTAGAAGTTTAGTAAAATTTTTGTCTGTAGTAGAAAATTAATTTATGAAAAAAATACGTTAATTAGGTTAATTTAACGTTAAATTTCTTGCACACGGATAAATTCTATTTTCGAAATATAAATTCACTTCCACTTGTGGTCCTTTTTCTCATGCCTAGTCATATGGACTTTAGCCAATTTGCATGTAGTGTGTAAGGAAAACGAAAATTCCTCATTGAACCACAAGAAACTATCTAAAATTATCCAAAATTCCTGCACGCAGAAAACAAGTTTTGCTGATTCAGGGAAAAATTTTCTAAATTTCCGACAATTTTTTTTTTAAATTACACAAGAAATAGATTCAAAATTTGATTCAAAAAATGATGATGGAAAATATACAAAAGTTAATTTCAAAAACAATTTCTTAATTAATTCTTAATTAAAATTTTATTTGTTTTATTCAAGGAAAATTTTCAATCGACTACGAAAAAAATCGTTTTCGTCACTTAAAAGTTTGTTTGATTCGAAACTTAATTCAATTTTCGAAAACATCGAAAATTAAATGAAAAACAAACAAAACGTTTTTTATTTCAATTTTAAAAATTAATTAATTAATTTAAAAATTTTTTTTTTATTTCTTTTGCTAATAATAACTCTAATAATTCTTCTAGGAATTCAATTATTTTTGAAAATTTTAATTAAATTATCAACAACTATTTTATTGTTTTCATAAATAATAAAATTCATCGCAGGATTTCAATTATTTTTAATACAATTTTACAGAAATTGCTCAAAAAATGTAATTATTCTTAAAAATTGAATTTCATTCCTCGAAAAAATTAATTATTTTCAAAAATATTAAAATTTTTCACAGGAATTCAATTATTTTTAAATATTTTAATAAAATTGTTCGAAAGAAATCAATTATTATAAATTACAATTTTAATTAAATTTTTTTTTGAAATAATTCAATTATTTTCATAAATAACAATATTCGCCACAAGAATTCAATTATTTTTCAACATTTTAATAATATTTTTCGCAATAATTCAATTATTTTCATAAATAATAAAGTTCTTCTCAGGAATTCAATTATTTTCATAAATAATAAAATTCTTCTCAGGAATTCAATTATTTTCATAAATAATAAAATTCTTCTCAAGAATTCAATTATTTTTGAAAATTTTAATAAAATTATCAACAACTATTCAATTGTTTTCATAAATAATAAAATTCATCGCAGGATTTCAATTATTTTTAATACAATTTTTACAGGTATTGCTCAAAAAATGTAATTATTCTTAAAAATTTAATTTCATTCCTCGAAAAAATCAGTTATTTTCAAAAATATTAGAATTTTTCTCAGGAGTTCAATTATTTTAATAAATATTTTAATAAAATTGTTCAAAAGAAATCAATTATTATAAATTACAATTTTAATTACATTTTTTTTTGAAATAATTCAATTATTTTCATAAATAACAATATTCGCCACAAGAATTCAATTATTTTTAAAAGTAATAAATTTCTTCTTGGAAATTCAATTATTTTTAAAAAAATTTAATAAAATACCACACACACATTCAATTATTCTCAAAAATTCTAGTAAAGAAATGAATTATTTAAATTTTTTTATTAAATTCTTCGCAGGAATTAAATTATTTTTATAAATATTAAAATTCTTTCATGATCTATAATAAAATTCGTTACGGGAATTCAATTTATTAGCAGGATAAAAAAGAAGTAAATATTTTTTATGGAAATTAGGAAAAAGTCAGGAAAATAGAAAATATGGAATGGAATTTTTGTTAGTTTTGTGAAAGCTACTTTTTGACACTTTTTTTTAAAATTAATTATCGAGTGCAAAGTCTGAATTTTATAAAAAATTGAAAATGTTAAAATTGAAGTTGAATTGAAATAGAAAAAAAATTTGACACATTTTTATTTCTCTATATAAATTAGTACAATTAAAAAAGAAAAAAATGATTGAAAAAGAGAAAATTTTTGAGAATATTGAAGAAATTTTTGAATTTTCACCGCCCTCTCCTGATAAAATAATACAGCGCTATCTGAACGTGGGGTTGACGAAGTAAAATCCATTGATTTTTCCCCTAACGTAATGTGTACTACCCCCGTTGTGTCCTTTGACCAAATAAGGAAATCGCACGCCGCGATGATATTAATCGCGGCATTTCTCGTTATGATCGCGCGCTGAATAAAATTCTTATTTTCTTCCTTCAATTTTTTTCTTATTTCAAATGATATAATTACCTGTTCAAGAGAAAAAAAAATAAAATACAAGAAACAAATAAAATTTAAATCATGTTTCCTTTTTCATTGACAAGTACAAAATTATTTGGTGAATTTCTATTTCAAATTCGGAGTCTGCAATGCTTGGTATTATTTTCTTATAAGGGATGAAGCTTCGCCTGGCGATAGAACGTGAGTGTTTGTGTTGTTGTGCATTATTTATATTATGCCTTTTCTTTTCTTTTTTTATTATTTCTTTTTTTTTAATAAAAATACTCGAATTTTAAAAAAAGAATTTAATGTACAATTTTTCGATTTTTATTTTATCCTGGCAATTTTATTTTTCTTTGGAAAATAATTTCAAAGCTGTTTGGGAAAAATTGGTTAGCATCAGTTGTGGATTCATAACATGTGTTTAGATTTTTATTTATATTTTTATTTCGAATTAAAATTAGATTATCTTTTTGGTTTGTTTTTACTGTTTACCTGGTAATTTTTTTATTTTTCCTCTGTTTGTTATTTTTACCATTTTTTACAGAGAATTTTTCTTTTTTATATTTGGAGAGCTTACAGTTCAGAAGAAAACAAGTAAATTAATTCTAAATGTCTTAAAAATATATTCGGTTATTTTTAATTTTCTTATTATTATTTTTTTTATTATTTTATTTTTCATTTGTTCATTTTTTTATTTATTTTTATTTTATTTTTCATTTGTTGATTTTTATTTATTATTATTTTACATTAGTTTATTTCAAGTTTAATTAATTTTATAAATTACTTTAAATTTCTTTTGTCAATTTATAATTAATTTCAATTTTTTGTCTCTTATTCTTTTTAATTTACTTTGAGTTTAATTTCATTTTTTTTATTGATAATTTTCATATTTTTTCTTTTTTAAATCCTTTTTAAAAAAGTTTTAAATTTTTTAAATTTTTTAAAAAAGTTTCTTAAATTTTTTCCCGATGATTTTGTTGTTTTATCTTCGCGTTCTCTTGTTTTAAATATTAAATTTGTAATTGTGATTTAATTTTTATATGAAATATTTGAAAATTATTTTCATGTATTTTCAATTTTTGAAATTGAAATTTTGAACACAAATGGAAAGAAAATAAAAATTTTAATTAATAAAAAATGAGGCGGAATTGAAAAAATCGAAACGAAACAAGTCTATGCATAATTACAGACCGAGAATCTATATAGAAAGTGCAAACGACTCTTTAATTCGCTCTATAATGTGTTTCGTATAAATTTGAAAATAAAAATGTATTTAGAGAATTTAATGATCATTAATCGTGAGCAAACTAGATTTCATCGAAACCGGATAAACAACTGATTTCCTGTATTTTCAGGCACAATTTACATGTTTTTTTTCCAGTCAAGTTTTAGCAAATTATTTATGTTTATATTTAGCAAAATAAACTACTTAATAATTAAAATAATTTAATTATAAATAATTAAAATATTTTTTTTGAAAAACTAATATTTTTTTGGTATTCAATTTATATAAATTGTAGAATTATATATTTATTATTATATTTGTATTAATTGTATAATCATAGTATTGTATAATTTATATAATTGTATAAAAAAAAGAAAAAAAGTAAATTACGCAGAAAAAGGAAAAAAAATAAATTGTATAAAAAAAGAAGAAAAGTAAATTGTACAGAAAAAAGAGTAAATTGAATGAAAAAAGAAAAAAAGTTAATTGTACAGAAGAAAGGAAACAAATAAATTTCATAAGAAAAGAAAAAAAGTAAATTTTAATAGAAAAAGAAAAAAAGTTTTATAAAAAACAAAAAAAAGTAAATTGTATAGAAAAAGAAAAAAATAAATTGTGTAAAAAATTCGTGTAATTTCAATAATCGAATAAAATAAAAATTTCAGAGAGGATGCTAATTTAAAGATGAATTTCGATAAGTTTTATTGTCTCAAATGGGAAAAAGTGAAAAAGAAAATGAAAGAAAGAAAAAATGGAAAAATTAATATAACGCCTATTGTAATTAAAAAGAGGAAAAATGAAGAAAGCATATAAAGTGAAAATATAATCATTTTCCATTTCCTCATGAGTGTTCTCCGCTCATGAATTTTAGTTCACCTTTCTAATTTTAGTTTCTCCCCGACACACATCAATTTGAATCAGCGAATTTCTTTGTTGATTCTATAATGATACCTGGCTCATCAAATTCATTGTCATTATGTGGGAGACAAATTAATGTTCAGTCAGTTGAATGTCCACATTGTCGACACTTATCTAATATAATTATCCGACCGATCAATTCTAACAACTTAATGAATTAGCCGTGATTCAGATATTAATTTGTGTACACTGTCCTTCAAATTTACCTCAGTCTCTGCTTTGTATAGTATTTTTATTTATCATTTAATCCCCTCCTCTTTTTTTTTCTTTACTGACGAAAATTATTTTGCTAAAATTTTTTTAATGTTAAATATTTAACATTCAAGTTAACTTGTCCGAAAATTTTAATTAAAATTTTGTTTGCTTTTAAATTCCTTGTTCGTTTGTTTTGTTTATTTGCTACAATTTGAAAATTTTTACTCACATTTCTCTATATTGAATTTATTAATTAGTTTCTTAATTTATTAATTGGTGAATTTATTATTTAAAATTATTAATTAAAAATGTAGGGGAACATAGTCTAGGTCGGCCACCTTTTTGACTTTTGTTTATAACTTTTTTTTAAAAATTAATTTGGACAATTGAAGTATATGGTTGGAAAGTCCTGTTTAATAGGAACATTTTTTCTGTACAAAGTAAATTGACAGGTTTAAAAATGAAAAAGTTATAAAGATTTAAAAAAAAAAAAATTTGTAGTCCAGGTTAGCCATTACAGTCAAGGTCGGCCATGTTTAAAATTCAAAGGGCATTAATCGTTAAAAAATAAAATAACATGTTTGGAGTTACGGAAAATTGATTCTTTATTGTTTACAGTTTGTAACTTAATGAAATAACAAAATAATAACAATAAACAATATAAAAAAATAAATATAAATAAAAAAAAGTTTTGCACTAAAATATTAATAAAATTAAATAAAAATATTAATAAGATGATCAATTATATTATGAGTTATACAGAATTGCAGTTTTTGCAAATGAAGTAGCTCGTCCTCATCTTTGCGCATTTTAAACACATAGTGGCCGACCTTGACAGTAAGTAACATTACCGAATTGTTGTAACCATAAAGAAATACGTTTCGGGATTCGATTTTTTACTTTGTTTTCCTTTCAACCATGAGTCCCACAAATTTTCTGCATACTTGCCTTGACGATTCAATTTGTTTTTTATCTTTTATTAATGGTTTTTCACATTATGCACAAAACTTTTTTTGAGCTTTTTTTGTACCGACGTCACAGAAAACACAATTTTCGATTTTCCGAAAATGTAATTGAACAAAAAGTTAGGTTTCACTAAGACAAGCTTCGACAAAAATGCGCGTAGGTGGCGCTAGTGAACTTGACAAAAAAACGCGAGTGGCCTACCTAGACAGTAGGCCAACCTTGACTACATTCCCCTATTAATTAAAAATCTAAAAAACAAATTAAATAAAATGATAATAATTTTTTTTTAATAAATAAATTTAACATTCACCGTAACCCAAAATACTTACATAAATAAATTTAATAAATAATATTTTTTTAATTAATTTATAAAATTAATTAATAATTTAATTTATTTATTTAATTAATAATTAAATTTAATTAATTTTTTTATTTTCTCTGCACACATTAATAAATATATATATATATATATATTAATAATGCATAAAGACAAAAGGTATCGATGATCAAGTAATTTGAGATGAAAATATTTGAAGGTGTAAAAAATAAAAGTCCGCTTCCCAAATAGAAGCCATATAAAATTTCAAATCCCCTTTGAAGACTTTTGAATACTGTATTAATTTCATTAAATCGAGTAATCTAACATTATTGTGAGTTCAACGACACACAATTTCCAATAGAATTTACATTTTTAGAACTGCTATGTGCAACTTCTATTATTTCATTTAAAACTGAAAATAAATAATTGATGAATATGCATATATCGGGAAGTTTTTAAGTAATTTTAAATTCACTGATTTTCGGAAAACGATAATTGTTAAATTATACGTAAATTATATTATATACCAAAAAAGTTAAATTTTTATAAAAAATATTTAATTTTAAAATAATTTTAAATTCACTGCTTTTCAGAAAACGATAATTGTTAAATTATACGTAAATTATATTATATATCAAAAAAGTTAAATTTTTATAAAAAATATTTAATTTTAAAATAATTTTAAATTCACTGCTTTTCAAAAAATGATTTCTTCCCAAAATTAAATCTTTATTACAATATTTTTGCCTTTCAAAAAAATTAATTTTAAAGTTTCTATAAAAATGTAAAATCTGAGTTTTCAATTTTTATTTCAATGTTAGTAATTTACGAAAATAATTTTTAATGAAAAAAGTTCGTTTATTTGAATATTCAAAACTTGTTGATCATAATTAATAATTATTATTGTTAACAATATTGATGATAACTATTGTCAATAATAATTATTGTTAATAATAATATTTGTTAATAATAATATTTGTTAATAATAATATTTGTTAATAATAATATTTGTTAATAATATTAATTGTTATTAATATTAATGGAAATATTTTTTATTAATAGTCTAATTATCTGTATTAATTGATGAAAAAAAAAATATAGACTCTTTACAATTGAAGATTTTTTTCAATGCCTTCAGAAAAGATAACTTTGGCATTCTTTCAATACAAAACTCCAACTGCGCATTGAAAAAGAAAACTTGAAAAATGAAATACGTATTCACTTTTATCAATACTGTATCATTTTTCCTAAATATAGAATTTTAAACTAAAAATTAAATTATTATTAATTGAAATTATTATAAAAAATACAATTTATAGAATTTAAATTAAAAGTGAAAAAATTCTGGTCTCTAAAATCTAAAAAGTAAATCAGGAATAAATTACTTAGTAATTAAATTTAAAATATTGAATAATAATAATTTTAATTGAAGAACAATAAATAAATTAATACTGAATCATAGTACTACTGAATCACAGCTAATTCATTAAAAATCATTTCAATATATAATAAAAATAAAAATAATGCTGATAATAATAATAAAAATATTAATAATATAAAAAAATTTCAAATTTAAATAATTCCATATTTAAATAACTTCAAATTCTAATAATTTTAAATTGAATATCTGAAGTAATGGAAAATAAACAAGACTTGTTTATTTTTAAAATAAATTTAAATAAAAAAATTAATTAAAATAAAATTTAAAATAAATTTAAATTTTAAAATAAATTTTTCATATTTAAAAAAATAGGTACTTAATATTTTTTTAAATATAGGAAACAAGTAAATAAATGAAAGAGGAAACTAGTAAGCAAATGAAGGATCAAAACCTTTTATGATAAAATTAGCAATTTTAAAAATAATAGAATTTAAAAATTTGAAATTCAATTTTTTGTTGAAAACACTAAAAAAAATTCAATTTTGGAAAAATTACAAATAATTGCAGAAATTCAATTTTTTTCAAGAGTGATAAAATTCTTCTCATAAAATTCAATTATCTTTCAAATTTAAAAAAAAATTCTCGTCAAAATACAAATTATCTTTGTAAATAACAAAATTCTTCCCCAAAGTTAAATTATTTTCAAATAAATTTCAAATTCCCAAAAATAATACGCAAACATTTAATTATTTTCATAAATAATAAAAATTTCTCAGGAATTTAATTATTTACAAATTTTTTTATAAATTCCTTGCGCAATAATTCAATTATTTTTATAAATAATAAAATTTTTTCAATTATTTTCATAAAAAATAATTAAAAATTGTAGAAAATAATAATTAATTTGAAATGATGAAAATAATTTTGAAAAAATTGCTGTAATAATATTCAATGATTTTATCACTTGGTCATTTTTAATTATTATAAAACATGAAGATAGCGATCACTCCGAGTCTTCGACTCGGAGCAATCGCTATCTTCATGTTTTATAAAAATATTCTTATAATTTATTGAATTTAAAAAGATTTGAATTTGAATGTTTAGAAAAATTTTAATTCCTACGAAAAAATAATATTTAAATATTTATTTAAAAAAGAGTTATTGATGTTTTCGAATAATTTTACAATTAAAGAAATTCGTAAATAAATGTAACAGAACATTTTTTTTGAGTAAAATTTTTTTCTTTTATTTTCTAAAAATTTAAAAAGTTTCAATTTCATTTTCAATTAGAATTTGTAATTCACAAATAGAATAGAATGTATGTAATGTTTCTTTTCCAAAAGAAAAGAATGAGTTTCTGAATAATATATTTTTATTGAGAAATATAAATTATGCATAAAATAAAATATTTTCTATTTCTTAATTATAATTTTTTAACAATTAACAATTTTCTATTTTTTATAAATAATAAAAGGAGAAAAATTTGTATAATTTAGATCAGTCAAACGAAATTTGTTATAGAAAAAAGCATATAATAAACAAAATTTATTTGTTAATCATAATTTTTTTTTATTTTTTCTAATTAAAAATATTGTTTTATTATAAATCATGAAAAAATACCTGCAATTTTTCGATCTGTCAAACAATATTTTTTAAAGAAAAAAAACACAAAGACTAATATTAATTAATTAATTTTAATTAATTACACAAAAACTAATATCAAAGTGTGGAAAGACAGAATCAAAGAATGAAATACGAAGATTATTTTAGTGAATTATTATAAATAATTTTTATGGAATAAAAATTAAATAAATGAAAGAAGAAACTAGTAAATAAATAGAAGTACAAAGAAAATGTACGGGAATTATAATAAATTATTATAAATAATTTTTATGGAATAAAAATTAAATAAATGAAAGAGGAAGCTAGTAAATAAATGGAAGGACAAAAAATATGTACGGGAATTATAATAAATTATTAAAAATAATTTTTATGGAATAAAAATATGAGAATGGATTTAATATTATATTTCAATTCTTTCTTTAATTGAGAAAATTTTGTGAGTTATAAAAAATGAATTTATAATTCGTTAAGTTCCTTGAGGAGGGGGGGTTCTTTTTTTTGACAATTTCGTTATTATGCAGATGTATAGAACATTAATCCGTTGGACATGGTCTTCGGTCTTCATTTGCACGCATGAATTTAATGGTATGAGAGCATGACTATAAGCGTACTTATATATGCATCGTGTATATACACAATTGTCGTTTCGCCTGGAATTGACTCTTCACCATATACCACACGTGAACATATAGGTTTAGCCCGCACTGGCCTCGCGGTACATCGAATTCCATTGGCCGAGAGTGCTACTCTATCTCGAGCTTGAGTCGCGAAACGACGATCCAACTTCCTTCATCTTCTCCCATTTATATATTTTATAATAATATATATACTTTTCGATTGCGACAAAAGTAATAATATTAAATCACTTTTTTTTTTAAAAATTAATGTAAATAAATAAAATTTATTTATATTTTGCTATATGGGCTGTGATTAAAATAAATAAATAAAAAGGTAATTCAATAGATAATTGAATAAAAAAATAATTTATTAAACAAAAATATAGATAACTGAAAGGGAAAACAATTAAAAAGTAAATGAATAATAATTAAACACGAATGTTAATAACTGAATAAGAAAACAATTAAAGAATTAAATAAAATTAAATAAAATAAAATTAAATTAAATTAAATTAAATTAATAATTAAATAAAATATTTAAAGAAGAAAATAAATTAAATAAAAAAATAACTAAACGAAATAATTGAAGAAGAAGAAAATATACAAGTGAATAAAATAATGAAACAATAAAATAGACAAGTGAATAAAATAATAAAACAAGAAAATAAGCAAGTGAATAAAATAATTAAAAAAGAAAATAAACAAAGGAATAAAATAATGAAACAAGAAAATAAGCAAGTGAATACAATAGTAATAAACTAATTAAAGAAGAAATTAAAGAACCTAATAAAATAATTAATGAAGAAGAAAATAAACAAGTGAATTAATTAATTTAACTTATTAATAACATAATAACTAAATAAAATAATTAAAGAAGAAAGTAAAAAAGTGAATAAAAAAATGAAAGTTGAAGAAAATAAATAAAATAATCAAAAATGAAGAAAATAAATAATTGAAAAATTAAAAAAGAAGAAAATAAATAATTGAAAAATTAATTAAAATGGAAAATAAATAAGCAAACAAAACAATTAAAAAAGTTAATAAAATAATTAATGAAGAAGAAAATAAATAAGTAAATTAAATAATTAAACAATTTATCTGTCCAAACCAAAAAATCCAAAGTAAATGAAATCCAAAAAAGTAAAAAAAATAGTTTTTATTTTTTGGATTTTTTGTCCTGGTCAAAAAGTCCAAAGAAATTAAAAATCCAATGAAAAAAATGTTTATATACAAATTTTAAATCGTTGCCTTGAATGAAAGTATAGGTAAAATTAATATTTTATATTTCTGAAAATAATTAAATTAATCAAGTAATTTAAGTTATATTATATTGAAAAAAATAATTGAATTTTTGTAGAGAATTTTATCAAAATTGCTGAAAATAATTGTATTTCTTGAAATAATTGTTTTAATAATTTTGTAGAATAAATGAAATTTTTCTAGGATTTTTTTTTTATTTACCTGCATGAAAATAATTGAATTTTTGTGAAGAATTTTTTTGTTTATGAAAATAATTGAATTTTTGTGTAGAATTTGATTATTTATATAAAGAATTAAAATCCTGCGATTTTAACATTAACATTTTAAATTCCGATTTTATAACTTTCTCATATGTTTCATTATTTATTTTGGACGTTTTTATTTATTTAAGTTTTTTTTTGACTTTGAACATTTTTATTTTGTACTTTTTGTACTTTTGACTTATTTTCTTGGATTTTTCGGTCTGGATTTTTTGGATTGAATTTGTTGTCCTGTAATCATTAAACAAGAATATTCATAACTAAATAAAATAATTAAAGAAGAAAGAAAATAAGTAAATATAATTAAAGAAGGAAAAAGGAATAATTAAATAAAATAATTAAAGAAGAAAAAAACAAGTGAATAAAATAATTTTAAAAATAACAAATAATAATAAGTAATTAATAAATAGGTGATAATAATAAAATATGAAATGAATAAAATAAAGAAAAATAAATTTTTCAAACACGGAAATAAATAACCAAATAAAATAATTAAGCTAGTAAATAAATAAAGAAAATTAATTATAAAAGAAATTAAATGCGAAAATAAAAATATTAAATATTAGCAACAATAATGTGATATTAATACAAAATATTCGATAATCTAATCATTATCGTGCTAGTTATTTTATTATCGTATTTTATATTTATAATCAAGGTGTAACCTTGTCTTATCTGTGAAGAGTGAGAGATTATATTCTTTTATGTTAATTTGCGTACACGCTTCACTGTTGAATTTAAATCTAATTATATTAATTATAATTTAATTTATTTCACTGTTAAAATTTTTGTATATTTCTTGAAAATTGAATGTAAAAAAAATAATTTCTCTGTATAGGTATGTAATTTATAAATTTTTTGATTAAAAATTTTAATAACAAAAATTTTCTTACAGATGTTTTCTGTCATGTGATTTGATTTCATTTGCTGAGGAATTTTCATATTTAACAAAAGAGGAAGTAGAAGAAGAAAGAGAGAAAAAAAATGGGCAAACTTCTCAGTCTTTTGGCTCGGGACGAATCGACTTGCTGCACTCCGCAAAAATACGATGTCTTCTTGGATTTTGAAAGTGAGTAATAACATTTTTTTATTAATATTATTTTTATTACATCAATTAAGAGAAGTTAATGATTCATTAATATTACTTTTTTTTTATTAATTCTCCTTTTAATTTCCTATTTTTCTGTATTTTTAATTTTCTTTGTATTTATTTTCCTATTTTATTTATTCACACTTTTTATTTTTTTTTATTTTCTTTTCTTTTCATTATTCTTTTTTCTCTTCTTTTTCTTTATTAATATTATTTTTAACTCCTAAATTTTTTTAGGTAAAATTTTCCTTTTGACCTGACACATTTGACCTAAAATTTTTATGTAAAATTTTCATCTTGATTTGTTATATTTGTCATTATTTGTCATAATTTTTATTATATTAATTTTCTATAATATTAATTCTCTACTATTATTGATTGATCTTTAAATAAATTTTTAAAGTCAATATCGTTGGAGTTTGACGGAATGAATATAATATTGAGACATAAATATTTTCAAATATTTTCAGATGCTCAACCTTCGGAAAATGAGAGAGAAATCTTTGAAACGGTTCAAAGAGTCTTAAAAAATTCCGAATCAATTTTGGAAGACATTCAATGCTATAAAGGAGCTGGAAAGGAAATAAGAGAAGCCATTTCGGCACCAACTGAAGAATGTCAACGAAAGGCTTATCTAACAGTGGCACCATTGGTGGCGAAACTCAAAAGATTCTACGAATTTTCTCTCGAGCTCGGTACTGTATTTTTTCTATTTTTTTTTTTAAATTTTCATTGTCTATTTTTATTTTTATAACAGTTTTAATTCTTCTTTTTTTTGTTCAAAATACGAATATAATATTGAAAGTGAAATGGATTTTTTAATTGAAAAAAAAGTTTTTTAATTTAAACAAAATGTAATTTAAAAAAATTAATTAAAAAAATTAATTAATAAATTGAATGGTAAACAATTCTTAATCGAAAAAAAATTTTTTAGAGGGTGTCGTTCCAAAAATTCTTGGTCAGCTATGTTCGGGAAATATGTCGCCAACTCAGCATTTGGAAACCCAACAAGCACTTGTGAAGCAGCTTGCTGAAATTTTAGAATTTGTCTTAAAATTCGACGAACACAAAATGAAAACGCCAGCGATACAAAATGACTTTAGTTATTATCGAAGAACATTGACGAGGGCTTCACTGACGCATCAGGGGAGCACTGAAAAGGATCTCGTTGTCGGCAATGAATTAGCAAATCGAATGTCATTGTTCTATGCACACGCAACGCCAATGCTTCGAGTTCTCAGTCATGCCACCATTACATTTTTAATGTTGGTAAGCAAAAAAAGAAAAAAACAAATTCTAATTATTTGTAAAAGGAAAAATTAATTTTTTTTTTAATTTTATTTTTTTTCTACAATTTTATTATTAATTAATATTTAATTTTAAAGTCGGTGTTCAATATTTTATTACTATTTATATTATTTATTAGTTATATTTTAATTACATTATTCATAGTTATTTTCTGATTTTTGGTATTAATAATTTAATAGTATACGTTTTAGTATTTTTATATTTTAATTTTATTTTTATTTTCTATTTGTAAAATTGTCACCGAAAGGAACAACAAAATTTGTAATCGACAATTTACATAAGTATTTAATTTTTTTTTTAGAACAACGACATACCGAGGGAAAATATTACTGAAACGTTGGGTACAATGGCCAAAGTGTGTCTTAGAATGCTAGAAAATCCGTAAGTACAAATAATTTCTTCCCCAATTTTTTGTTTTATTCACTAGTTTTCACTATTTTTATTTTATTCTTTATTAAAACGTTAATTTGATAAAATGAAAAGATAAGAAATACCATATTTTTTCTATTTATTGTTTTTTAGTAAGTAAATTTCATTTAGTAATTATAATTTATAATTAAAATTTAATAATTTAACAAATTTAACAATAAACGGTAAATTTATTTAAGAAATAAGTAGGAAAGGATTTTTGTAAATCGATAATTTCGTGGCTAGCGTTCTACTTTTTTTTCTTCTATTCTTTGCAGAAACTTATTGGCTCAATTTCAACGAGAGGAGACGCAACTCTTTGTTTTAAGGGTGATGGTTGGACTTGTCATTTTATATGATCATGTTCATCCCCAAGGAGCTTTTGTTAAGGGATCAAATGTTGACGTAAGTTCATTCCAATTTTCTCCTTTTTTGTTCAATATTTCTCAAAATAGAAAAAAATTCCTTCAACAAAAAAAAAGAAAAGAATAAGATTTCTAAAGAATTTGTTTTTTATTTATTTATTTAATTTCAGGTAAATATGGAGAGTATTTATTTTATTTACAGGGAATGTTTATTTTATTCCATTATTATTAAAAATAAAAAAAAATAATAATAACATTAAAAAATAAAATAAAAATAATAAAAAATAAAATAATAATAACAATAGAAAGTAAAATCAATGAAATAAAATTAAAAGAAAAATTAAATTTTGTCAAAAAAAAACGAAACAAATTTATTCAAGAAATTAATGATTTAATAATGGAGTCGCTACTTTCCACCTGCGAACGCTAAAGTCACCGCTAGATGGCAGTTCAGTTCCTTCTTGGAATTTCTACTGACATCTGGTGGTGACCTTGGCGTTCTCAAGTGGAGAAATTAAACCACCATTTTGTCCCTCAACTTTCTTTTATAAATAGAGAAATTTATTGTGAGAATTAATAAATTAATAAATGTTAATAATAAATTAATAAATATTAATAATAAATTAATAAATATTAATAATAAATTAATAAATATTAATAATAAATTAATAAATAAATTAAATTTAAAAAAAAGAAAGAAAAGAAAAAATGTCGATTTTTAATTAAAAAAAATTATTTTAGGTGAAAGGCTGTGTAAAATTATTGAAGGACCAACCGCCTTGTAAAAGTGAGGGTCTTCTAAATGCACTGCGTTACACAACGAAACACCTGAACGAGGTAAATACCCCAAAAAATATAAAGAACTTACTAGCGGCATGATTACCAAAACAAAGTGGCTGCTGCATTAGAAGTTAAAAGCAAAGTGTGTCAGTTATAAGCAAAAAAAAAAAAAAAAAAATACTGTACACCATAGAGGTATGTTCCATTTTTTTAAATTTTTTATTTAATTACTATACACAATCAGTTGCAAAATATTCTGACGAAAGAGCAACGCATAATCCATGACTATCATTGTGCAAGGAATTGGAAATTTTCCAAAAGACTATCAATTGATACCACAAAAAATTATTTACTTTGTCGTGAATAATTTTTAATTGAAAATTATTTACTGTGAATAATTTTAATTATTCCATTGTCGCTACTATTACTGCAATATTCATATTCTTCCCAAAAAATTTTCATTTATCTTCCGCATTTATTGCTAAAATTATTTTCTCTTTGTGATTATACACCGTGTTCCATGACAATCAATATATCGACAGAAAATCGGCTTTTTTTATTGAGTCAAGTAAATTGAAAATTATTTTATTTAATAATTATTACTATTGATAGTAATATAATTAATTAATATTATTATTTAATAATAATATATCATTATAATGATAATTATAATTTAATCAAAACAAATAATTAATGGTATTATTTAATAATTATACGGTAATTAATTAATATTATTATTTTATAATTATAAAATAATTGTATTCACTGGAAAAAAATTTATTTGATTAAAAAAAAAATTGTTTGATTCAAGTAAATATTTATTTGCTAATAAACAAGTAGTTTATTTTAACCAAATAAATTTTTTTTCAGTGTTTTTATTGATTATAAAATAATTAAGAAATGGCATTATTTAATTATTATAGAAATAATTAACTAATGGTATTATTTAATTATTATAAAATAATTAACTAATTGTATTATTTAATGATTATAAAATATTATTATTATTTAATAATTAATAAAAAAATAAATTTACTCTATTCGTAAGACGCACTGAAAAAAAAAACAATTTTATTTAAATACTGGATTAGTTGAATGAAAAAATATTTTTTTATCTAAAACAATTTGCTTTGATCCAAAAAGATATTTATTTATCTTATTACCAAATAAATATCTCTTGAAATCTAAAAAATTTTCTTAAATAGTAATTTTCCTAAAATTGTAAACATTCAAATGAACAAAATTTATTTTCTGTTCAAAAAATTTTAATTGTAATAATTAATTTTTTTAATTTACAAAAAAATTATTACAAAATAATTTTTAATAATATATAGAATAATTTTTTTAATACACAGAATATTTTCTTTAATAATATAAATAAAATTAAATGAAGGAAAAAAAATTATCGACGTTCATTTGAACGTTTCGAGACTTCAGAAACATAAATCGTATTATTTTCTAAATAATATAAATATAATTTTATTTAAAAACAAATAAAATAAATTTTTTTGATAAAAGCACCTATTTTGTTATTAAAAAAGTTTCATTTAGAAAAAAATGCGTTTCTCAAGTAACAATTAAACCAGTATTTCTTTCAATAAATTTCTATATCTCATCAGTGCATAAATTGCAAAAAAAAAAAAAACTGTTAACAAAATTAGAAAATAAAAAATGAGAAATTAGGCTCTTCCTCGAAACCATTTCACAAAAATAAAAAGCAGACAAAAAAAAAAAAATGAAAAAAAGATGTTTAATCACGTTGTAAATTTCACAGATGTTTAGCATCTTGTTTTCTCTGTTACTACCTGAGTAAGTTTTAAATTAAGTAAATCAGTAATAGAAGTTAAGGGAACTGCAAAAAAAAAAAAAAAAAAAATTGTGAGATTAATGTTAGTCGAAAAAAAAAGAATTATGTAAAGGGTGCGAAATTTTGCAAAAGAAAAAAAATGTACATAAGTGCTCGAAAGTGTAAACATAATAGAATTTATATTATATAAATACATCTATATATATTATAAATAATTGAGAAAAAAAAATATTTCGTCTCTACTGCCGTAAAAATTGGAGTCGACGAATATTGATAAAGTATAATTTAGTGAAAAAGTGAATTTTGTATTTGTAAAATCACTTTTTTGTCTGATAAGCAATGTTTTTTTTTTACTTTTTTTTTCTAAGGAGTAATTAAAAAAAAGCTAATCAAGTATTGACACAAGTACCAAAGATATTTTTAATTGTATATTACAAAATTACTGTATTACCATTATTATGGTAATAGTTTAATAATATGGAACTAATGTTATCAATATAACTAGTTACCAAACGTAAAATGTCGAATACTATATTTAAAGAAAAAAAAAAAAAAAGAATCTTGCTCGATTTTATGACCATATCCGCTGGAGGTTGGTAGTGTGTAATTGAAAAAGGAAGTCAATTCCGTAGGTAATTCTAATTCAACTCGATGATTGAAGGCAATAAATTCTAAATCAACTCGATGATTAAAAGCAAAAAGCAAAAAAAAAAAAATCTAATTCAACTCAATAATTAAGGGGGAAAAATTCCAGGCCTCGGATAGTTTGACTTTTTGGACTTTTTTCCGATTATTTTCAGAAAAAGCGACTTTTTTCGACTAATTTTCAAAAAGTGGGATTTTTTGAAATTTTCTTATTGCAAAAAAAATTGTCAAAAAAAAAAAAATATAGAAAATAGAAAAGTTAATAATGATAATTAATATTCTTTTTAATATAGAAATAATTGCATTTTTTTGGTTCAAATAAAGAAAAACTACATTTGGAAATAAAATGCAAATTATTTCAATTTTTTTGGGTGAAAAAGAACTAGTCAGATATTTAAAAATTTATTTCTAATTAATTTTTCTCTATGATAATTAAATTTTCAAAATGAATAATTTAACAATTTTAAAATGATTAAAATCTTGTAAAATTTTATTGAAAATAATTTTTTTTAAAAGTATTTCATATTAAAATTTTTTAAAATCAAATTCTTAAAAATCCTACTTGTAAATTTTGAAAAATAATTAAATTCTAAAGAGTCGTAATGAAAAATCAAATTGAAAATTATCTTTAAGAAATTATATTAAAATATTTTTTGAAAAAGTAATTCTTTGAATAGTTTCATAATAATTTTTTAAAAATTGTATTTAAATTGTATTTAAAATACAATTATTTTCCATATTTTCAATTTATTTCCAAAAAATAACAAAATATGTTGAAAAAAAAATCGCACTAAATTTTTTTTTGGAATTATTAAAATTTTGAAGAAAACAATTATTTTCTAAATTTTTAATTAAAATAAAATTCTTTAGAAAATTGATTAGTTTCTTAAATTAAATTCAATTCTTTTAAAAAAACTCAATTATTTTCGAAAAGTTTTATAGAATGATCTTGAATTTTTATATTTGCAATTAAAGTATTCAATTATTTGATTATTTTTTAATATTTTCCAAAAATTCCTTTTTTGAAAATTCAATTATTGTCGCAAAATTTTACTAAATTTCAATTACTTGGAAATATCTCAATTGCAATATTTCAATAAAAAAAACTTTTATTATTAATAAATTCTTTCAAAATATTTATAAAAACTAATTTGCAGAATTTTTTAATTATAATTTTTAACAATAATTTATTTATTTTGAAATTTTTATTAAAAATTCTTTTGAAAATTAATTAGTTTTTTAAATTTTCAAAATTCTTTTAAAAAAACTTAATGATTTTCAAAAAATTGTATGGAATAATTTTGAATTTTTATATTTGCAATTAAAATTCCTCAATTACTTGATTATTTTTTAATATTTTCCAAAAATTCTTTTTAAAAAATTCAATTATTGTCGCAAATTTTTTAAATAAATTTCAATTATTTGGAAATATTTAAATAAAAAAAATCTTTTATTATTAAAAAATTCTTCCAAAATATTTATAACAACTAATATTTAAGGAATTTTTTAATTATAATTTTTAACAATTTATTTATCTTCGAAATTTTTAATAAACATTCTTTTGAAAATTAATTAGTTTTTAAAATTCTCTAAATTCTTTTAAAAAAAACAATTATTTTCGAAAAGTTTTACGCTGAAAAATCATGTATTTTCTTATTTTTAATTAAAATTCATCAAAAATTTGATTATTTTTTAATATTTTCCTAAAAATTCTCTTAAAAAATTTGATAATAGTTTGAAATTTCTATTATTTGGAAATATTTTAATTGTCAATATATTAAAAAATCTATTTTCATTCAAAAACTATTTAAAAATATTTTTAACTACTAATTTTAAGAAATTTTTTAATACAATTTAAAATATTTAAAAACTTTTTTTGTTTAAATAATTGAATTCTCGAAAAACTTTCGGAATATTATTAAAAATAATTGATTTGGAGAAGAAGTTTGGTTAAAATTTTTTTAAAATAATTAAAATTTGGAAGGATACATTTTTATTTTTTAGAAATTAGTAAATTTGAGATTGTTGGAAATTGAAATTTAAAAAACTAAAATCTCTGTATAGAAAAATAAATGACAAGTGTATAAATACTTTTTTTTTAACTAAGTTATTTAATTTTTGAATAATTGATTTGGAAAATTAATTTAAAAATTAAAAATTGATTTAAAAATTAAAAATTGATTTAAAAATTAAAACTTGATTTAAAAATAAAAAATTAATTTAAAGTCGATCCGATGCCTAAAATTCTAATATTCAACTCGATTAAAAGCAAAAAAGAAAAGAGAAAAATCACAGAAAGACAGAAATTGAATGGATAGTCAGATTTTTAAGAAACAATTATTGATGAAAGTAAGTCTTTAAAAATCTACGTATTCAAATTTACTGCACTTTTGAATAATACTAATAATAATAATAATAATAATAGCAAAGAAATATATTGAAAATATTTGTAAATGTTTCTTTTTTACCGAATATTTTACGATGACTGAATTTAAGACTGGATGTACAACCAGGTTTAATATTCCTACTACGATTATATTGAACGATCAAACTTTCATATTACACACATTTTACGAATAATGTGAAATCAAACTCGATTTTAAGATTTAGAAGGAAAAAACAATCGCACGTTAAAGATTGTCAAGGTTTCTTTTTTTTTAAAGATACCTTTAGAAAATGACACTTCAAAAGTGTCTGTTAAGTAGAATTTACTCTTCTTTTTATAAGGAACCAAAAAAATTTTTTTTATACTCGATTTTAAATCAGTTTTGTTTCGATTTCAAATTATATTGAAGAAGAAAAAAAAATAATGAATAAAATTTATTTATGAACCAAAAATGGTAAATATAATGACAAATTTTTGTTTTACGTGAATTTTTTACCCAACGAATTTTGAAAATAGAAATTCAAAATTAATTTTGAAAATCAAAAATTCGAAATGAATTTAGAAAACAAAAATTAAGATTGAATTTGAAAAATAAAAATTAAACTGAATTTTGAAAATCAAAAATTCGAAATGAATTTTGAAAAATAAAAATTCAAAATGAATTTGGAAAATGAAAATTAAACTGAATTTTGAAATTAAAAATTCGAAATGAATTTTGAAAAATAAAAATGAAAGTGAGTTTTGAAATTAAAAATTCGAAAACTCTTGAACGAATCTTGAAAATAAAAATTCAAACTTCAAACAGAATTTTGAAAAATAAAATTTATAAATGAAAAATTTGAATAGAAATAATTTAATTTATCCGCATGAAAGAATTTTTAATAATTCTAGCAAACTTTTTAAATTTTTATACACGATTTCACATTAATATGTTAAATTTTTATATTCACCACGACTATTGTATGAAATATCCGAATTTCGAATATATTTAAAATAGAGAAAGAAAATAAAATAAATACAACTGTCTTTAGTCGACATCTGCGTGCATAAATGACAGTTCACAGCGGAACTATTTTCAGCGTTCGACACATCGTGTGGGGTAAAAAGGGAGTAATAAACAGTATACAATAATGCTTTTAAGTACATATATTATGTATAAGAGAATCTGATAATGTGAGTATGTAAAGAGAAAAGAATAATATTTAATAAAAAAAAAAGAAAATCTATTGCAATTATGCAATATATTCCTGGCATTGTCTATAATATTATAATATATCGAAAAAAAACCAAGCTTCCTCTGTGAGAGGAAACAATATACAAAAAAATTTTATTTCATCTTTAATAATTGTAAAATCTCTTCCAGTACAAAGGGCAATAGTGTCCAGTTGATGCAATTAAACAATAATACAAAAAAAAAATAAATGAAAAAAATTACTCACAAGTCTTTATAATATATCTGCTCCGAAATATATCTTTGCACGAAATAAACATCTTGCAAACATATGCGTGTAAGTTAAGCTATACAGTATGTAAAATGTAACAAAGATGAAAGCAAAAGAAAAAAAAATCTGTAATACTTCGAATTACACATTACTATTATTAAAAAAATTTGTTCATTTTTTAAGGACCCTTAGTAAAAAAAATATGTCCCCACCTTTTTTTTTTATAAATGTTCATTTTTTGTGAAACTATTTTTTTATAGAAAATAATTATTTTTTTTATTGAAATTATACTTTTTATTAATATATTTTTCAGGGAAAAATGAATTTCCCTTTTATTCTAATTATTATGAAACTGACATTAACATTTAAAATGTATTTACTATTTTTAAATGTTTTGTATGACTAAAAAAAAACAACTAGGAATTATTTTTATTAATGTTTCACATTTTGTCTGACATAAACTGACTTTTACTACTGATAAAGAATATTTTTTTGAAAAAATAATTTGTTTGTCTAAAAATATATTTAACTCCCGAAAAGGGTAATTAAAATTAATTTTTAACATTTTGTCTGACTTAAACTGACCTATACTACTGTTAAAAATATTTTCTAGTAAAAAATATTTGTCATACAAAAATTTATTTGTATGACCAATACTTTTGGTCATACAAAACAGTCAAAAATAGTAAAAATATTTTTTCTCAGTAGTATAGGTCATTTTAAGTCAGACAAAATGTTAAATATTAATATAATATTATATTAATTTTATTTATCAGAAGTTAAAGATATTTTAGATTAAGAAAATATTTGAAAATATGTAGGAAAAATATTTTTTATCAGTAGTAAAGACTAGTTTATGTCAGACAAAATGTTTTAAATTATAATTCAAATTCTCCTTAATCAGTAGTTTTAAAATATTTTTAGTAATACAAAAGTAATTAAAAATAGTAAAAATATTTTTTCTATTTTTTAATAATTTGTTAGTCTAAAAATATATTTAATTCCTGATAAAAGATAATTAATTCTAATTTATAAAATATTGTCTCACCTAAAATGACTTTTTCTACTGATAAAAATTTTTTTTACAGTTTTTAACTATTTTGTATGACTAAAAATAATTTATACTACTGTTAAAGAAGAATTAGTATTATTTTTAAATTAACACAAAAGAAAGATTAAATTAATAAATTTTTAGATTAATTTTTTTCAATGAAAAAAATGTGTCTAAATCAAAACCAAAACATTTTGAAAAAATAATCTATCGATGGAATATTTTAATCCATTTTGATGTTAAAATTATACCCCACAATTTTTTGCGAACATTTTGTCTAACTTAAAGTGACCTATACTGCTGATAAAAAATTTTTTTAATGTTAATTAATTAATTAATAATTAATTAATTTAATATTAATTTTAAACAAATTGTCTGACTTGAAGTGACCTGTACTACTGATAAAAATATTTTTATTATTTTTCACTGGTTTGTATGACTAAAAAGTAAAAATTATTATATACTGCTGATAAAAGAGTATTAGTATTAGTTTTAAACATTTTGTCTGACCTGAAATGACCTATACTACTGATAAAAAATATTTTTTACTATTTTCAATGGTTTTACATGAATAAAAATAATTTATTATATCTTACTGATAAAGGAAAATTTGTATTAATTTTCAACATTTTGTCTGGCGTAAACTGTCCTTTACTACTGACAAAAAAATATTTTTAAATAATTTGTTAGTCTAAAAATATCTAACAACTGATAAAAAATAATTTATATTAAATTTAAACATTTTGTCTGACTTAAAGTGACCTATATTTATAATTAATACTGAAAAAATATATTTTTACTATTTTTAACTGTTTTGTATGACTAAAAAGTAGAAATCATTTATACTACTGATAAAAGAGTATTAGTATTAATTTTAACCATTTTGTCTGGCATAAACTGTCCTTTACTACTGACAAAAAAATATTTTTAAATAATTTGTTAATCTATAAATATCTAACAACTGATAAAAAATAATTAATATTAAATTTTAATATTTTGTCTGACTTAAAGTGACCTATACTACTGAAAAAATATATTTTTACTATTTTTAACTGTTTTGTTGACTAAAAATATTTTACACTGATGAAGGAGAATTTGTATTAATTTAAAACATTTTGTCTGACATAAACTGGCCTTCACTACATATTTTCAAATATTTTGTTAGTCTAAAAAAATCTTTAACTGCTGATAAAAGTTATTTAATATTAATTTTTAACATTTTGTCTGACTCGAAGTGACCTGTACTACTGATAAAAATATTTTTACTATTTTTAACTGTTTTGTATGACTAAAAAGTAAAAATGATTTATACTACTGATAAAAGAGTATTAGTATTAGTTTTAAACATTTTGTCTGACCTAAATTGACCTATACTACTGATAAAAAATATTTTTTTTACTATTTTCAACTGTTTTGTATGACTAAAAATAATTTATTATATCCTACTGACACAGGAGAATTTGTATTAACTTTAAAAATGTTGTCTGACATAAACCGGCATTTACTACTAATGAAAAATATTCTTACTATTTTTTAATAATTTGTTAGTCTAAAAATATCTTTAATTCCTGATAAAAGAAAATTAATTCTAATTTTTAACCTATAGTCTGTCATAAACTGACCTATACTACTGATAAAAAATATGTTTACTAATTACCTATAACTATTTTGTATGACTATAAATTATTTATTATATCTTACTGATAAAGGAAAATTGTATTAATTTTAAACATTTTGTCTGGCGTAAACTGTCCTTTACTACTGACAAAAAAATATTTTTAAATAATTTGTTAATCTATAAATATCTAACAACTGATAAAAAATAATTAATATTAAATTTTAATATTTTGTCTGACTTAAAGTGACCTATACTACTGAAAAAATATATTTTTAATATTTTTATTAGTTCTAACTGTTTTGTATGACTAAAAATATTTTATACTGATAAAGGAGAATTTAAATTATTTTAAAACATTTTGTCTGACATAAACTGGCCTTAACTACAAATCAAATATTCTGTTAGTCTAAAAATATCTGTAACTGATGATAAAAATTAATTAATATTCATTTGTAACATTTTGTCTGACTTGAAGTGACCTGTACTACTGATAAAAATATTTTTACTATTTTTAACTGCTTTGTATGACTAAAAAGTAAAAATTATTTATACTACTGATGAAAGAGAATTAGTATTAGTTTCAAACATTTTGTCTGACCTAAAATTACCTTTACTACTGATAAAAATATTTTTTATTTTTGAAATAATTTTTTAGTCTATAAATACCTTTTACTCCTTGTAAAAGATAATTAATATTAATTTATAACACATTGTCTGACTTAAAGTGACCTATACTAATGAAAAAAATATTATTACTATTTTTAATTATTTTGTATTACTAAAAATATTTTTAACTACTGATTAAGGAGAATTTGAATTGTAATTTTAAACATTTTGTCTGACATAAACTAGTCTTTACTACTGATAAAAAATATTTTTGCTACAAATTTTCAAATATTTTGTTAGTCTATAATTTTTTTAAGAACTGATAAAAAATAATGCATTTTAATTTTTAACAAATTGTCTGACTAAAAATGAGCTATACTACTGAAATAAAAATATTTTTAGCATTTATAAATATTTTGTTAGTCTAAAAATATCTTTAACTTCTGATAAATAAAATTAATATTAATATTTAGCACTTTGTCTGACTGAAAATTACCTATACTACTGATAAAAAATATTTTTACTATTTTTTACTGTTTTGTATGACCAAAAATATTTTATACTACTGATAGCTATTTTTTTAACTAAAAACTATTTTTTATCAGTAGTATAGGTCAGTTTAAGTCAGACAAAATGTCAAAAATTAATATTAAGTACCCTTATCAAGAGTTAAATATATTTTTAGACAAACAAATTTTTTTTTTTTTAAATATTCTTTATCAGTAGTAAAGGTCAGTTTATGTCAGACAAAATTTTTATAATTTCTACTAATTTTCCTCTATCAGTAGGTAGTATAAATTATTTTCAGTCATTTTAGTTGAATATAGTAAATATATTTTCCGTCAGTAGTAAAAGTCACTTTAAGTCAGACAAAATGTTAAACATTAATAAAAATAATTCCTATAGTTGGTAGGAAAAGCAATTTTACTATCTTTGATTATTTTGTACGACTAAAAATATCTTGTACTACTGATAAAAAAATTAATTTAAAAATTTTTTTTAGAACTATTTTGGCTAAGTTAAACTGACATTTACTACTAACGAAAAAATAATTATTTATACATTTAAAAAATTTGGTCTGACCTAAACGACTGTTTACTACTGATCACAGACTTTTTTTTAAAATTTATTGTTAATCATTTTGTCTAGCTGGAACTGTCTTTCACTACTGAGGAGAAAACACGATTTTTCTTTGTTGAACTTTTTGCCTGAGTAAAATTTTCTTTTTTGATTGGATCGCTAATGGAAAATATTCACCAGAAAAGTTTTTTGAATAATTCAACTGTTTTTTTTTTTTTTTTTTTTTATATCAAAGCTAGTGAATAAATTTTATTAATTTACCAATTATCAATTAATGAATAAATTTATTAATTTAGAAATATAATAAATAAATTTACTAATTTAGAAATTAATAAATAAATTTACTAATTTAGAAATTAATAAATAAATTTACTAATTTAGCAATTAATTAATACATTTATTAATTTACCAATCAATCAGCAAATTTATTTTTTTTACAATCAATTAGTAAATTTATTTATTTACCAGTTAAATAATAAAATAAATTTATATATTCAACAATTAAAAGTTCAAAATTGGGTTTTTTTCCAAAATATGATAAGATTGAAATTATTCGAAATTCAATAGTTTTGTTATGTTTCCGTATCCTGGCAACCAACACTGAAGTCCTTCATGTTGACGATTCGCTACCTAAAGTGTACTGTACACATTTTACACCAGCTAACCATCAATTAAATTTTTAAAAACTAGCCTAAATGATTTTTTTTTAATATTAAAATTATAGTTTTGTTCTACTAAAAACAAAATGCACTTTATAAGTATTTATTTACTCCAACATTAAATTCGAGTCTAGAGTTGACTAAATATAATGACAACTCGAACAAATTCAGATACGTAAACAAAATAAAAAAAAATCATGTCAGGAAGAGGATTTTGCGTTAAAGTAGAAATCGATTTACACGCTGTAAGTATTTTTTAATTTTAAGCCGAGTTTATTTTCTGTTTTCTATTTCTAATTAATTTTTAATTTAACAAATTACATTCTAATTTAATTTTAACTATTGGATTTATTAAACTAAATTCTAATTTAATTTTACTTAAATGAATGAAATTAAATTCTATTTTAATTTTAGCTAAATTAATTTAATTAAATTCTAATTTAAGTTTACTTAAATTAATTTAATTAAACTCTTATTCTAATTTTCTAATTTTTGAATTCAAATTTTCTAATCAAATAGTAGATTTACTTGTAATCTAATAGTAATAATAGTAGATTTATACAAATTCGAATTTATAATAAAATTTATATTCAAGATCACGTGTCCTGGTGTTTGGCTCTGTCCTAATGGCAAAGTGGCACTTCGAATAAATACTCTAAAGTCTTCTATTGAATCTCATCGAATTTCGCCAATTTTCCCTCTATTATTTCATGATAAATTTACATTTAAAATGGTCTTTAGAGGAGTAACTTCGCTAGGTGCTTTGCAACGTAAATTAGAGGATGAATTTTTCTACACAGAATTATTACAGTGGACCGAAAATTCCAGTGGATTTGTAATTTTATCAACGTTTGAGACAAATTTAGCAGATTTATTATATCCCTCGTCTTGTCTCAAAGGATTACTCGCCGGCGTTGATGTTGATTTACTGATGGAGCCCACCAAATTTTTTCCCGTAGGTCTAAAAAAAAAGGAAAAATATTAACACAAACAAAAATAACAAAATTTTTTTTGGAAAATAATTTTTGAAATTAAATTAAATTCTACAAGTTTTGGAATTAATAAAATATTAAAAAGAATAAAAGTAAAATAATGAAATCCGAAAAGAATAAAAGTAAAATAATAAAATTCGAAAAGAATAAAAGTGAAATAATAAAATCAGAAAAGAATAAGAATAAGAATTTAATAATGAAAAAATAATTATATTTATCAGGGTATTCTGGCTCCGAAAATAGAAGTATCGACGAAAACAATGGTAGAGGAAATTGTCGGAATTTGTGACTCGAATACAACAGGAGCGTTTGTTGTTAATCCAAAAATAATCCATTCGAAGGTAAAATATTTTGCCTTCATAATTGACGAATTTTTTTCAAAGAGTAATTCTTTTTTTTTGAAAAGAAAATAAGATTAAAATGAGAAAAATAATTCGAATACGAATCGTTGTAATTTTTAGAATGCATCCAATATTAATAGAAAACAGCCGGCTAAGGGAATTATTAGACAAAGAAAAGTTTGTCACAGTAAAGGAAAATCCAAATATCAACCTTGTCGTTCGTAAGCAAAATTCAATTTTTTACATTGAAATATGAAAATATATTTATCAATTTTTAAAATATAAATATTAAAATATTAATTAATATATAAAATGTAAATAAATATAAAAAATATTAATTATCAATTAATTAATTTATTAATTATCATTCAATTAATTTATTAATTAATAATTAGTATTACAAATATTAATTAATACATAAAATATAGAACATAGAAATAAATATTAATTAATATTAATTAATATTTTTTAAAAAAATATTTAAATTTCGTAACTAACGAAAATTAAACTCGCAGATGTAAGAAAGTGACAATAGTGAAAATTCCTAGATCTTGTTCTCCGGTATCATCCGATCGTTATACTGAATCTCCATCAGAATGTTATCATAAACAGTCGAAAATATCCAATTCTAGTTGCACCAACTCTCATAGAAATTGTTTCAACAAAAAGAGCCATAAATTCGAAACTTGTCCTGTTTGCTCAAAATATAATTGTTACTTTTCTGAAAAAGAAGATTTTTGCTGTAATAAATGTGAGAGCATGAAAATAATTGATTCCTCGCCAAAGGCTCAGGAAGTACTTAATTCATATTTGGAAAAAGAAAATAATTGTCAATTTCAATTGAAAAGTTCACCTCCATTGAAAGATCCTGCAAATTCAATGTTAGTATTATTCAATTATAATTTAACTACACAAAAATTTTAGTAAATTTTACTTGAAATAAATTAAATTCAAAAAAATGCAAATTCAATTCAAATTAAATTCCATTTAAACAGAATTCAATTAAATTAAAATCAAGAAAATTCGAAAAAAAATTGAATTTTAATTAATTTAAATCCAAATTCATATAAATTCGAATTAAATTAAATTAAAATTAAAGTAAATCCAAATTCAAATAAATTTGAGTTAAATTGAATTTGAATTCAATACAAATTCATATAAATTCGAATTAAATTAAATTCAAATTAAATTAAATCCAAATTCAAATAAATTTGAATTAAATTCAAAGTAAATTTCAAATTAAACTGAAGTCAATTAAATTTTAATTAATTTAAATATAAATGCAAATAAATTCGAATTAAAGTAAATTTAAATTTAAATACGCAGGTTTGAGTTAAATTGAAATTGAATCAAATCCAAATTCAATTAAATTAAATTCAAACGGAATTCTATTAAATTTGAATTAAAGACAAATTCGAATTAAATTAAATTCAAACTGAATTCAATTAAATTTGAATTAAAGCCAAATTCAAATAAATTCGAATTAAATTAAATTCAAATAAATTCGAATTTAAATAAATATGTGTTAAATTGAAATTTAATTCAATTCAAATTCAAATAAATTCAAATTTAAATTAAAGTCAAGCTAAATTCAAATAAATTTGAATTAAATTCAATCAGATTCAATCAGATTCAATTCAGTTAAATTCAAAGTAAATTAATTTCAAATTAAACTGAAGTCAAACGGAATTGAATTAAATTATAGCTAAATTTAATTCAATTCTAATTCAACCAAATTCGAAGTAAATTAAATTCAAACTAAATTCAATTAAAGTTTGATTAACTTAAATCAAAATTCAAATAAATTTGAATTTAATTAAATTTAATTTAAATTAAAGTCAAACTGAATTCAATTAAATTATAGATAAATTTAATTCAATTCTAATTCAACTAAATTCAAAGTAATTAAATTCAAACTAAATTCAATTAAATTTTAATCAGATTAAGTCAAAATTCAAATAAATTTGAATTTAATGAAATTTAATTTAAATTAAAGTCAAACTGAATTCAAATGAATTTGTATTAAATTCAAATTCTATTCAATTAGAATGAAAGTAAATTAATTTTAAATGAAATTGAAGTCAAACTGAATTAAATTAAATTTTAATTAATTTAAATCCAAATGCAAATAAATTCGACTTAAAGTAAATGTAAATTTAAATACGTAGATTTGAGTTAAATTGAAATTTAATTCAATCCAAATTAAATTAAATTAAATTCAAACTGAATTCAATTGAATTTAAATTAAAGCCAAATTCAAATTAATTCGAATTAAATTAAATCCAAATTCAAATAAATTTGAGTTGAATTAAATTTAAAATCAAATTTAAATTCAAATTTAATCTAATTAAAATTCAAATCAATTTAATATAATTAAATTCAAATCAATTCAGTTTAATTTAAATTCATATTGAATCCAATTAAATTCAAATTCAATTCAATTCGAATTGAATTTTTACATTAAATAAAATTTAAAATTAAATTAAATACATTTCAGTTTAAGAGATAGAATACATCAGCTACAGAAAGCAAAAGAAAAATTCTCTCATGACACGTGTATTGCAGACAGGTAAAAATTTACAAATTATTTCTCGATTATATTTTCTTCGTTCATCAATAATTGAAAATTTAATCTTTTTAGCTTCTGTGTTTGTGATCCGGCGTCAGATTATTGCGATCACAGTAGACCAGAATTTTACAAAAATTTAGAAAAATTTTACAAGAGAATGTATAAACAAGCAAAATTACGTGCTGAACAAATGGATTGTTATTGATTTTATCCACTCTAAGGATGAATATTGAAATTTATTAAACTTGGAGAATTTTCGTTTTGTGACAAAAGGTTTGCTATTTACTGTTTGTGAAATAAATGTGTTTAATATTTAAATATTCTTGTAATATTTAAATCTCTTCTCTATTAAGTATTTAATTTGTATTTCGAATCGAATAATTAAATTTAATATTTTGAAAATTAAGTTCGAGATTTAAATCGTAAGTAATTAGTTCTTTCATTTTGAGAAATGTATTTTTAATAATTTCTAATTTCTTTTCGTGCGAAGATCTTTACGTATAAAATTAAATAGTTTTAATTATAATTATAATTTTTCATTATAATTACCATATTAGTTTTAATTACTAATATGGTATTTTTATTTCTGAATTAAAACAAAATTTTCTTACCTCTTCTCTTTTGTAAAGAAAAAAATCCTTTCGTTTAATTTTTAATTCAATTGATTTAAATTTCGATTTTAAAATTCTTTCTCATCCGTTAAAAAGGACTTTATTCTATCGACTTTTATAAAAACATTCGAATATCTTTTTTTTTACATATTTACAAAATATCAACAAATTAAAAATCGGGTCTTTTGGTGTAAATTGCTCTTCCTTTTTTGTATGCCGGAGTGTTTGCTATCCTCACTCCTCGAAGGTTTACTGAATTTTTTAAAAGAGCAGGAGTTCTTAAAAATAATCCCTTTCCTTCCGGTGTCCAAGCTTTCAAGAAAATTTGTTCGTCTGCTTTTGGTGTAATTGATACCCAACCTTAAAAAGACAACAATTACAATCAGAAACGAATTTAACAAGTTTTGTTTAAAAAAAATTTTGATTTAAAATCCTACCGGCACTTGAGAGTACAACGTCTGCAGCAGATTCTTCTTCAGATATTCCAGTAACTTCCATGTCCCTAGAAACTAATTCCGGCCATAATCTCAATCGTTCCGGGTCATTTGTAGGAACTCCAAAAGCTTTAGTGTACAATAAATCGCCGTAGATAACGTCAGCATCATTTGTATAACAAATTGTCAATGGGAGTTTGTGACTTGCAAAAACTGTGCATCTGTGGAAAATACAATAATTTTTGTATTTTTAATAATAATTTTTCTGTCTCATATAAAAAAAATTATAAAGTTTCTAAATATTGCTTAAAATTAAAAATATTGCCTTAAAAACTTAAAAGGTTTTTAATTTTTATTATAATCAGTAATTAACGAAAATATTGCAAATATTTTTAATGTTTTAAAAATTTAAATATTTTAAATATTTAAATTTTTAATTTTCCCAGAATTTTTCACGAAATAAATATTTTAATTTTTTAAATTTTAATATTTTTAAATTTTTAATATTTCCTCCATCTAAACGTTCCAAACTTTGTGGATCATAATTCAAATAGTTTTTTCTTGAGTTGTATTTACAAGACAAAAAAAATTACCTTATAAACGATGGAACACTCAAAAAGTCAATTCTGCCCATTCCGGCAAGGAATAAAGTTTGATTTTCTCTAATGACAAATGTTCGAGGAACAATTATTCGACTCGGTAGTGTCATCAGCAATTCGTCAGTGGTCAAAAGATGTAAAATTTGATCCGGATGAATACTTCCCGGAGTGTCGTAGCACCATTTGCTGTTTTCAAATTCTTCTGCATTTTCATCTAAACCAAATTTTTTCTGAATTACCGTTCTATGAGTGCCTAAGGAAAAATTATCAATTTCGTCTTCTTTTATAGGAACTTGAAATGTTCTTCCAATTCTTCCTGAAATGAAAAAAAGAAATTACAGATTATTAGACATTTTCCGCATTTGTTTAAAAATCATTGTTTTTTATATTTAAAATTATTGTTATTATGGAAAATATTCTAATCTATTTTATTAACGTTTGTTAATAAAATAGAAAATATTAAATAGATTTAATTCTTCTTGAATTCTTTTTGTTTGATTTATAAATTTTGAAATTACCAAGAATTTTAATATAATCATTTTTTCTGACAATAATTGAACTTTATAGAATATGAATCTGAATTTATATTATTTATTTAATTTTATTTTTTATTTTACTAAATTCAATTCTTGAAGAAACATAATAAAATTACTTAAAAATTATTTAGCGAATATTTTTACTAAAAATTCCAAAAAATATTTTTACTAAAAATTACAAAAAATACTTTTACTAAAAATTACAAAAGATATTTAATTTTCAAAGAGTTGCATTTGCAATTTTTATAAGTAATTAAATTTCAAAAGGTTTTAGAAAATTAGCATTTAACAAAATTTGAATTAAAATTTTCTATAAAAATTAGTTTCCTGAAAAATTTTTAATCAAATTGCGTTGAAATTAGAATTTTTAAATATTTTAATTGAAGAATTTACGAATAATTAAAATTTCATAAAATTGAATTGTAAAAAAGTGGATTTCAGAAATATTTTAGTTCTTTTTTTTCTTCGAATAATTAAACTCTCAAAGAAGTTTCTAAACAGTTATTAAAAATAAACGATTCAGAGAAGAATTTCAGTAAGAAATTCTAGAAAATAATTTTGGAAAAGTTACAGCAGTAATTTTTGAACATTATTGAACTTCAAAAGGTTTCAAATTGAAGTTTCAGGAAATTTTATTGGAATATAATTTAATTTTTAAATATTTTAATTAAAAAATGTTTAATACTTGAAATTTCACCAAATCGAATTGTAAACAATAATGTATTTCAAAAATATTTTAGATGAATTTTCTTTTTTTTCAATAAATTTAATTTTCTCACAAAGAAGACAACTAATTTCAAAAATTATTAACAATAATTAATTTAAAATGGAATAATAGTTAGAAATTCTTAAAAATAATTTTAGAGAAATTACAATAGCAATGTTTGCATATAAATTATCGAATTTTAACAATTTTTAAATTAAAAATTTTTGAAAGTCTTAATTCTTATGGAAAAATAATAAAAGCGATTAAATATTTAGCTAAAAAAATTATTGATGTTTCGAATAATTTTACAATTAGAAATATTCACAAATAAATGTATCATAAATATTTTTTTTTGCTTATCTAATAATTTTTTTTTTAAATTTTGAAATATTTTGAATTATTTTAGAATATTCTTTAGGAAAAAAGGAATATTCTTTAGAAAAAATCAACATTCTGTCTGGAAATCAGGAAAAAACGAAATAAAATATTTCTGGCAACCCTGCTAAATTTTCGCACTTATTTTTTTTATGAAATTTTGTGAAAGAAAATATTTTCTCCAAAAATCAATACCTTGAAGTGTAGCGAAAAGGAAATTTTTCGACACACTGAATTGATGCCTGAGCAACTTTTCATTCCAGCGTTTACTCTCATTTTGAGCCATAAGTCTTTTAGTTCTCTCAAAAACTCGCCATTTATTGGGATTAGTTAAAGGAAATTTAAGTAAACTTAAGGTCGTCCCAGGCCAGGGAGAAGTTGTTGCTCGTTGTATAAGATCGATGGCTTGAACTTTGCAAAAATCAGACTGTAGTAATGCGTTAAACAACGAAGATTTTCCTACGTTCGTACAGCCTACTAGGTATACGTCACCTGTGAACAAAAATTCGTTATTAATTAAAAACAATTCAAGGTCTCTAAATTTATTAACTTGACACTTAATTTTTCAATGTCAAATCGAATTCAAATTCAAATCTTTATTTTTATTCAAATCAAGAAATTTCGAAATTCAAATCTTTATTTTGATTCAATTCAAGAAATTGCGAAATTCAAATCTTTACTTCGATTCAATTCGAGAGATTTTGAAATTAAAATCTTTAGTTTGGTTTAATTCAAGAGATTTCGAAATTTAAATCTTTATTTGGATTCAATTCCACAGATTTCGAATTTCAAATCATTCTATTTGATTCATTTGAAGAGATTTCGAAATTCAAATATTTATTTTAATTCAATTCAAGTGATTTTAAAATTCAAACCTTTATTTTGATTCAATTAAAGAGATTTCGGAATTCAAAATATTTATTTTGATTCAATTCAAGAGATTTTGAAGATCAAATCTTTATTTTGATTCAAATCTTTATTAATTATAAAATAGCGAACCTCTATTACGCCACTTGTTCTGAATTTTCGTGATAAGTGTTTCAATTCCAAAACCAGATTTCGCCGAAACAAGTGCAACGTGTTTTATACATTGCTCCCTGACACCAATTTTCACAACTTCATTTCGTAAATACTCGGTAATGTGATTGAAAAATCCTGGACTGTCTTGAGGAAGTAGATCAATTTTATTGCCAACAACAAATAAAGGTGTTCTACGTCCAATAATGGCACCAATATCCGGCCAAATACTATTTGGAAAATCTGTGAGATCAACTATTAAGATAACAGCGCAGCCTCTGTTTTTTATGGCTCTTAATAATTCAGGATATTCTTCCGGAGAAACCTTCACGTCCAGTGCGGTATTATAGAATTTCATAAAGTGACAACGCTGACAAATTAAAGTCTTGAGAACATCTTTATTTTGATTTTCCAATAATTCCGATGGTAAATAGCCGGGAATTTCGGAATCTTTACAATGAAGTAGTGCACCACATCCACCGCATGGAACGGAAGTAACTTGAGAATCAGGATTCGATGTTCCATACTGTGCTTCCCAGGAGTCTTCATATTTGTCATTAAATGTCTCATAATCAGTCATCCAGTTTGATGGAATTTTCGATAAATCGTCTCCCAATCGTACGCAGAGTTTTTCTGTAGGGAAAAAATGACTAGTTATTTTTTTTCCTAAAATTCTAAACGTTCAAATGAATGCAGTTTAATTTATTTCTTCTTGAAATTCAATTTTTATTAGAATAATTTAGAAGCGCTGTTAAAAAAAATTAATTATCAAGCTTTTAAAATGTAAAAAGATTTCTAATTTTTATTGCAATCAGTAATTTAAGAAAACATTTTTAATAACAAATATTTCGTTCATTCGAATACAAAAAAAAACTTGTGAATCATAAAAAATTAATTGTTTAACTAAGTAAATCAAGATTGCCACAAAAATTTCATTTTTCCCTAATTTCAAGACAAAATTTTGATTTTTTCTCTGCCTCTAAAAAATATTCTGAATATCTTTAATTGTAAGATTATTTATAATAGTTTTATTTAAAATAAATATTTTACCATTATTTTTTTTTTTTAAGGAATTAAAATTTTCAAAAATTTCAAATTCAAAAACTAATAAGAATATTGTTACTGAAACTTTTTCGAAATTATTTTCATAATTCAAATTCAATTATTTTCTAGAATATTTTTAACTAAAACTCTTTTTTAAATCAATTATTTTTAGTAACTTTTGACAAAGATCTTTGAGTTTTTAAATCCATTACTTTACAATTCAATTTACAAAGTAAAAATAGAAAAAAAATAATAAAAACTTAAAATAATTCAAAAAAATTAAAATTAAATCTTTTCAAAAAAATTTGTTTAACAGAATTGTTAATTAAAAGTATAAAAAATTCAGCTTTTAAAGATTTGAGTTTGCAATTTTTCCAAAAATTCGATTATTTCAAAATATTGCAATTATTTTTAACTCCTCTAAAATTCAATTATTTTTTTTCGAGTTTTTAAAATAAATTCTTCTCTAAATCAATTATTTTGTATTAATATTCCTCTAAATAAATTATTTTTAAATAATTAAATAAGTAATAATTAAAAATATATTTAAAAATTCAAATAATTTCAACAGAATTCGGATTACATTTTTCAAAAACATTAATTCCACAGAATTGTTAGTTAAAAATATAAAAAATTCAAATTTTTAAAGATTTTAATATGAAAACTTTTCAAAATTTAATTATTTTTAAAACTTTTAAAATAAATTCTTCTCTAAATCAATAATTTTATTTTAATATTTCTTTAAATAAATTATTTTCAATAATTAAATAAAACTAATAATTAAATGTATATTAAAAATTCAAATAATTTCAACAGAATTCGGAATAAAATTTCTCAAAAACATTATTTCTACATAATTGTTAATTAATAATATGCAAAATTCAAATTTTCAAAGATTTTAATTTAAAATCTTTTCAAAAGTTATTTTTAAATTAATTTTTATTTGAAAATTCTACGAGAATGAATTTTATTATTTAAATACAGAAATAAACAATTTTTGAATAAATGATTATTTCTAAAATTGTATTTTAAAGAATTTTATGAAAATTTTTTTAAATTATTGAATTTGGTTGACGAATTTTAATAAAAATTGCATATTTTCTGGAATATATTTAAAATTGTATTAAAAATAATTGAAATGCTACGATGAGTTGCATTTTTTTATAAAAATAATTGAATTCCTTTGAAGAATTTTATTATTTACGAAAATAATAATTTAATCTCTGAGGTGAATTTTAATATTTATGAAAATAATTTAATTCCTTGCCAGAGATTTATTAAAATTTTCTAAATAATAGAATTCCAGTGAAAAATTTTATTTATTTGTGAAAATAAATTGAATTTATGAGAAGAATTTAAAAAAAAAAATGTTTAAATAATTAATTTTTTTTGAAAAAGTTTATGCAAATGCTACTTTAAGTAATTTAATTCCTTTAAAATTTTTATTTGTGAATATAATTGAATGTATTTAATCAAAATTTTTTTTTCTTTTGGAAAATTTTATGAAAATAGTTAATATTTAAAATCATTATTTTTCCTGACTTGTGTCAGCTCTGTAATTGTTTAGTTAACATTTTGTTTAATTTCAGTATCGTAATTTTGAAAAATATTTAAATAGACAAGAATTTTTTGTTCATTTGAACGTTCAAAACGAAAAATTAATTTTCTTCTTACACTAAAATGTGAAAATAATTCTTACTCTGTAAATTCTCAGTTTGTTCTGTAGTTTTCATAGTTTCCAAGTATTTTTCGTAAAGAACTTTAAACTTTTTGTTTAGTGTGTCATTTTTTGTTGTCGACTTTAGAATTTTTGTTGCAACCGTTTGAAAACTATCTTTCGCAGCGTAAGGCATGTAAATAGGTTTCGAGTCAACATCCAATTCTTCTGAGACTTCTTCAGTATTTTCTTCCATAGATTTTTTATCATCACCATCATTGTTTAATGTCACACTAAATACAGGAGTTGTCATTAATGTTTCTCTCTCCATTGAATCCAATTTCTGTTTCATTAGATTTATAATTCTTCTATTTTCATCATGTCCAAATCTTAATGATCTTTGTAGAAAATAATCAGAGAATAACAATTTGTATCTCCACTTTTCAATTCTTGGATCAATGTCCCTCTTTTTAAATTCATCTTCATTGAAATTTACTAAATCGTGAATAATTGCGGACTTGGGTCCGTGGTGAATCAACATTTGAGAGGAATATAACCCCAAATTATATCGACACAGTATTTTCTTGTGTCTCAGACTTGCTGAGTGTTTGACAAAAGTTTGTAACATTTTCTCGCTTTTGATAGAATTTGCAAAATTAATAATTCATTAATTATTCCTCTTTTGTTTACATTCGATTTTGTTTCTCTATGATAAACATGTGCGGAAAGTGTCAATCAACAACAGTATTTCTATTGTTGAAAAAAGTATTTTTGACTTTGTTTTTCATCTTTTTCGTTAAAAAGAAATATTGCGAAAAAGGTTAAAATCGATATTCTAAAAATAAATAAGTTTAAGTATTTATTTAATTGAATAAAAACGGTATTTAGAAAGTTAATTAAATTTTCTAACCTCAAATTAATACACTTTCGGTGCTTTTGGTAGAAATATGAATCTTTTATGTTAATTCACTAGATTTGTGTACTTTTTTAAAAAACTACATTTTATAACAAAATTTCCATGAATTTTCCATAAAAATAATATACATTAATTAATAACTAATAATATTTATTTCATTTATTTTGATCTTCTCTTTAAATTTTATTTTTGTTGATACTTGACAGACTGAGTGGGACTAGGCAAACTGTGTACGTACCTTTATGCAGTCACGTGACTACTTTCACACTGGTAACTGCTGCCATCTGCGACTAAATTCATTATATTCACGCGTACAGTAATATGGCTGCCAAATAGATTATAGATAAGTGATTTGTGTTTTGACTATTTGTGATTATTTAATTACAGTGAAAATATTTTACAAGACAATATTGTTTAATGCCCAAAAAGGCACACAAATATACGTGAGTTACATATTTTTCTTTTTTCCTAAAACTAATATTATTCTAATCTTTTAATTGTTCTCCACGATGTGAAAATTTTAGGTACTTTTAATAGATTTTCGAATTTTTCATTGTTCTTGCTAATTAAATAAAATGTTTTCGATTTAACGGGAAGAAATGATTTGAAATTTGATCTAAATAGTTGAATATAGGTGAAATAGTGTTTTAATTAATTTTTATTGTCAACTTTTTGATGTATGTTACAATTGACAATTAATTTTTAGGTTATCTTTTTTCGCAAATGTCAAATGTGTATATATTTGCTGATAAATAATTATGGATTATCTCATTTTGTTTCGCAGTAATTTCGATTAATTTCATTCATTTCAACTTTTGAATGTTGTGATGTGAAAATATTCGCAATTGTATTTTATTTATCAATTTTGTAGCGGTTTTTAACTTTAACTTTTTGTTTGTTTTTTTTTTTTTTGAGAAAAAAATGTCGAGTAGTGCAGTGGAGAACTTATATTTGGAATATATTCGTAGATTAAATTTACTGTGCAGAAAATTTGCACGTGTAAAAGATAATAAATAATCGGACATTATGTGAAAAGGGATTAAAATTATAAAATCAGGTAATAAGTAGAATTATTTTATTATTGATTTAAATTTCTATTCTCGAGTTGTCTTTTTATTTTATTGTTTTTCGGTTTGTTTATACAATTTATCTTCGGTCAGTTTTTTTATTTTTAAATGTTTAAATAATTGACAGCAATGAAAAAAATTGGAAATTAGCCAGACATTTTGTCTTGAGAAAAAAATTTCCATTTTGCAAAATTTAAATTTCCGTTTTGTCAGTTTTCCCGTTAATTGCGATTTTTTTCAAAACACGTGAAGTTTTATTTTCTTTCTTTTAACTTCAGAGTTTTTTTTAGGTTTGTTTATTTTTATTATAATGTTTATTTTTATTATAAAAAAAAGTTCGTGTTTTTTTCTTAATAAACTTTTAATGTTTACTGAACGTTAAAAATTAAAAGCTATATTTATCATTCTTAAACACTTGTCTTCGAAACTATTTATATTAAAATGTAAATTTACATATTTAAATATAAATTTTAGTATAATTTTATAAAATTTATATTTAAATAAATAAATTTAATTTATAATATAAATTTAGAAAATTTATATTTAAATATAAATTATAATTTATAAATTTAAAATATAAATTTGCATAGTATTATAATTAACATGAAATAAATTTTCTTTATTGATGAGAATATTTTTAATTGAGAAATTTATAAAAAGTCTGGTTTGACTTTTAAAAAAATATTTTTTAACAAGAAACTGAACTATATATTTTTATAAACAGATCGACTTGTTCCAAACTATAAATTGTGTTCAAAATTAAGAAATCAAAACAAAGTTTATTTTAAACAAAGGTTACATAATTTTATTTACACGAGAAGTTTCTTTACCATTAAAAGAAAATAATCGCATTTATCTTATGTTGCAAAATGCGTTTATTTTATTGTTCACATAGTTTATATAAAGAAAAAAACCTTTTGTTCTTTAAAAAACAAAAATTTTCTTCAATATAATAATAAAATCATTTTAATGTTATTTTCGAATAAATAAAACAATTAATGCTTACGATTATTGTGAATATAGGGAAGAACAGTATTTTTGGCCAAAGATGACTCAACGTCACCTACACAAAGTCATTTACTTTACTTTCAAATAATCATTCGTCTCTCGAAGATGAATTAAAAAATCTCTTATTTTTTTTTAAAATTTTATTATTGATACGAAATATCAATAAAAAAATTTAAATAATTTTTAATTCTGAAAAAAATGAAAGGGGGAATTAAATTTATAGACAGATTTTTTTAATGGTATTTTTTCGTTTGTGAACTCTTTTTCTTTGTAATCTCTCTCTCTCTCTCTCTCTCTCTCTTCTTTTTTAGACGATGTGTTTAATTGTGATGATGTGTTCAATGTATATATATATATAAACTGACGGATAATAATCTCGTATATCCAGAAATGGAACGATAATCTCTTATTTATCACCTTTAGTAACAGGAATAGGAAAGAGAATTCCTTATGGAATGGCTAATCGAGAAAAATACTTTACCGGCATAGCAATCACGTTAGTTGATGTTATTTGGTTCGTTAATTACCTGAAACGAACAATCCAGGATGGTCAGAGAGAGACGATGGATCTGGGTCGGTCTAAAATAGCTGCTACTGCATTCACCTAACACCCCCACTTTGTGGTGCGTCGTTGGCGTCTCAATGAAAAAGAAATCTTCTTCAAAAATTTTATACTTTTCAATCTTTCAATTTCATTGCAAATTCATTCAATTTTCCAATCGACAATCTTCAAACGAGATCAATGTCAAGAATTCTTTTTTCTCCTTCTAATTCCAAGTTTCGATTAATTTTAACCTTGATTCATTCAAATTTGGTGTTGTAAAAAGTTAATCTTGTTATTGTTCTGTTATTTCTGTTTCAATTATTTATAGTTGTAAATTATTTATAATTGTGTTATTTATAATTAATTATAATGTTAGTAATAATAATTAATGGCTAATAATTAATTATAATATTACTAATTGTAATTAATAGCTAATAATTAATTATAATATTAATATTATTAATATTAATTATAAATTAATTGTTAATAACTAATTACAATTTTAATTATTAGCTAATAATTAATTATAACAATAAAATTAATGATCAATTAATTAATCAATAATTAATGATCCTAAAGTTCTGAATGTTCAAATGAACGAAATTTATTCGTTATTCTTTTTCAAATTAAATTTTTATTACAATAATTTTGCGTCACTGTCAAAACAATTATTATAGTTTCTGAATGTAGAATTGAAGTTTTTAATTTCTTTTGCAATCAGAAATTGTTTGAAAATATTTTTAATAATAAATATTACGTTTATTTAAACGTTCAAAAATTGAGGATTATATAAATTAATTAAAAACTGATAATTAATTATAAATATTAATTAGTAGCTAATAATTAATCATAATATTAATTAATATTTTATGATCCTAAAGTTCTAAACATTTAAATGAACGAAATTTAATTTAAAAAATAATTTTAAAACAAATCAGTAATTTATGAAAATATTTTTAATAAAATATATTTCGTTTATAATAATAATTATTATTAATATAAATAAATTAATATAAATAAATATTAATATTCAAAATTTGTGAATTGTAATAATTATAATATTGACACTATTAATTAATAATTAATGAGTCTAAAGTTCAGAATGTTCAAACGAACGAAATTGATTTATTTCTTCTTCAAATTAAATTTTTATTTAATTAATTTTAGGTTCAAATAATTTTTTTCCAATTAGAAATATTAATAAGTTTCTAAATGTATAATTAAAGTTTTTAATTTCTATTCTAATTATTAAATTTAAATTTAGAAACTTTATATTTAAATAATTTTTTTATTGTAAAATTTTTGGACAATAAAAAAATTAATTAAATATAAAGTTTCTAAAAATAAAATTTAGATTTTTATTTCTTATTCCTTATTGCAATCAGTAATTTATGAAAATGTTTTTATTAAAAAATATTTCGTTCATTTGAAAGTTTCAAAGTTTTTGGTTCATAATAATTATAATAATAATAATTAGTAATATTAATTAATAATTAAAGTTCCTAAAGTTCTGATCGTTTAAATCAGTGAAATTTATTTATTTCTTCTTCTAATTAAATGTTTCATTGCAATAATTTTGTGTTGAACTAATTTTACAATAGAGAAAATAAATTATAATTTTTCTAAATGTAAAATTTAGGTTTTTAATTTTCATTGCAATCAGTAATTTATTAAAATACGTTTAATAAAAAATAATTTGTTGATTGAAAAGTTTAATACTTGTGAATATTAATTAAAATAGTACACTAAAAAAATTTATTTGATTCAAATAATCGATTACTTAACTATTATCAATTAAATATACGTAAAAAAAATTAATTATAAAGTTTCTAAATGTAAAATTAAAGTTTTTAATTTCTATTTTAATCAGTAATTTAAAAAAAATTACTTTGATAAAAAATATTTCGTTCATTTGAAAATTTAAAAGTTATGGATCATAATAATTAATTATAAGTTTAATATTAATTAATAATTATAAAATTAATATTATTAACAAATAATGTTTCTTAATGATTATAATTATAAATAATTTAATTATAAAAAGTTACTTCTGTACTAAGTTATTAGTTTTTTTTAACATAGTCACCAGAATTTTTTTCTTTTGATTTGCAAAATTTTCTTCAGCATAATAAAAAAAAAAATTCTTTGATGTTTTTTTCGGGAGATAATTTCGTGAAGGTTCGCCGAGAAAATTGACAAATGTAGATTATTGTTTATCACCTTGTTGGTTGTTGAAAATGTAGTCTCCTCTTTCGAAACATTTTTGAAAATACCTCGAAAATAATTGAAGTTTGTAAATATTATTTTAAAAATAGAAAAGTTGAAATTGAGTTATAAATGAATTGCATCGAGTGGAAATATGAGTTTTGTACATCTCGTGAATAATATTTTGACAAATGTGTAATCTTCTGCTTGTTGGTCATGTTGCAATAAGGATTTTTATACAAGGCTTCTATTAAAGAAAAGTCTTACAAAAAGATTTTTTTAGCCATTAGGCCAAACAAACCAAAAACATTTTATTTCTAAAAAAAAGTTTGTAATAAAAACTCTTTTTTTTTGGTAGAAGAGCTTTCAGCGAAAAAGTAATTCACTCGCGAAAATTCCATTTTTAACTTATTCGTTTTTTCACCCTTTTTTGATTTCTTTTTGATTTTTTGACATTCTTTTTATCATCATACGATGAGGAAATTTTTTTTTTTCCAAAAAGAAGATATTTTTTCTAGGGTAGCGCCACGAAGCGTCTAAGACCGGAAGCTCTCATTACTGGCTTTAAGCCAGGAACCCCGAGGTTCACTGAGAAGCCGAGAAGGCAGCCCGAATCAGTCTGTGACATGGCCGCTTTCGCGCCGACAACGTTTTTTCTATTTCGCGATATGTAAATGTTTAAACATTTATTGACTCCATTATTCTCTATATATTCGGAAGTATAAGTTATTTAATTACAGTGTAACAAAGTCTAGTCTCTCTCCTCTCTCATTTCTTCTTTTAACTTTTCATTTTTCAAGAATAAATAAATAAACAAATAAATAAATAAAAGAAAATAAATAGAAAAATTAATAGAAGATTATAACAGATTATTTAAAAGTATAAATAACAGAATAAACAAGAAATAAAAGAACAAGTAGCAGAATAAATAAAAAAAATTGATGTATATATTAAGAAAAAGATGGATGATCACAATTCCAGAATAATAGTCATACATTAGCAGAAGGAACTTCGTATTTATGACTTTCAGCAAAATTGTTTTAGAGCAACGATTCCACTGCAAAGAAACCTGAAAACTGGAGATCTACTTACTATTTCACCAAATTCTCTTAATTTATACAATTTCAATGAATTAATAATTCCAAAATTGACTTAAAACAGGAACTGATTAGTGAAAAATTTGGATTGTTTTTATTAAGGGTGAAGATGAACAGGAAGTAAAATGTAAGGAGTTAGAAGAAAAAAGTGTGTGAGGGAGAGAGTGCGAGAGAGAGAGCGAGAAAAGGGAAAATAAGAATTGAAAAATAGAAATGAAGAGAATGAATGAAGTGGAGATGCCTGCAGCAAATGAAGCATCTCGACAGTTATATTAATGAAAAAACTACTTCTCTACGACACAATAACCATATAATTCATCATTCCTTTATTGAAAAAGAGCATTCCTGGCAAGATTTTTTTTTGTGAACGAATAATTATTTATTGAGAGAAAAAGAGGAAAGAAACAAGTTCGAAAAAAAAATGATATATAATTTTACAAGATTAGCAAAACTTGCCTTCCTCAAATTTTCAAGTGTCTTAATCAAACGTACATAATAAATATAAATAGAAAAAGAAATTTATTTATAATATTCTTGTTCCAGTCATATATATAGTATTTAATTATACTTTCATCAATGCTCAATCGCAACATTTGTAATTGTAGTTCAATGTTGTATTGATATTTAGAAATTTATATTTAATAAGACTACTGTCAAATTATTTAATTAATTGATTAATAATATTAATTTACTGTTGATAATACAACAGTACTAAAAAAACTGTGGTTAAAAAAACTACTAGATTTATAACAGAAAGCGGTGATTAAAAATCAACTGTTGATAACAGGAATAGTGGATTTTTACTGACAACAGAAGCAGTAATTAAAAATCTGCTGTTGAACAATTTCTGTTTATGAAAAAGAAACAGTAGTTAAAAATCAACTATAGATAGCAGAAGCAACCAACCATTTTTGTCCTTTGACAAAAAAAAACAGTAGTTAAAAATCAACTATATTGATTACAGAAGCAACAAATTTTTCTGTGAACAAACAGAAAAAACAAGAAATAAATCGTCTGTTGATAGCAAAAAACAAAATTTTCTGCTGCCTATGAAAGAAAAGAAGAAACAGCAGTTAAAAATCAATTCTGTTTATGCAAGAAGAAAATCATCAAATCAAGATGATTCGTCCAAGAAATCGAATTGAAAACAAGAAAATAACAATGGGAAATTAAAAACAGTGGAGCTAAGAGTGAAGAATTAAGAGGATAAACGAAAAGTAGTTAAAATCAACTATTGATAAAGAAAACAACTTTTGTTGTTCATGGAAAAACAATAGAAGCAGATGAAGATGATGCAATGCGTTCATGAAATCGAATGAAGAGAAAAGAAATAATAGTGTAAAATTAAAAATAGAGTGAAGAAGAGTGAAAAAATAATTAAGAGGATAAAAAAATAATTTTAAAGATTTAAAATAAAAATAATAGTTTACATTAGAAAAATCATGGAACATCGCTGAGTTCGCGAGGATGCCTGAGCCGAGAGCAAAGCGCTGTAAACACTGTGATGGTATGCCATCTTGTTAGATGTGCATCAAATTAGCCTTAACAAGAACTATATGAGCGGCTTCAAAAACCATTCACCTTTTCTAATTTGGCATTGTTTGCAGTTAAACTAACATGAATTAACCAACAAATTGGAATCAAAACTTTATCTTCAATTTACTAATTTTTTTTTTTAATTTTTAAAAATTTTTTTTTCTAAACAGAAAACTATGTATTAGTGCATTTGTGTTATTGTGTTGTATACGTGTGTTCCTAGATTCGAGTGTTTCTTAATGCTTTAAGAATGTTTCATTAATTATTAATTATTTAATTGTCAATTAATAATCAATTAATTATTATTTAGTTGTCAATTAATTATTATTTAGTTGCCAATTAATTATTCATTAATTAATTAATAATTGACAATTAATTATCAATTATTATTTAATTGTCAATTGATTATTCATTAATTAATAAATAATAGACAATAATTAATTATCAATTATTATTTAATTTACAAATATTTATTAATTAATTATTAGTTAATTATCAATTAATTATTATTTAGTTGTTAATTAATTACTAATTGAGAATTAAGTAATTGATATTTAATTGACAATTAACTAATAATAATTCATTAATTAATTATCAATTAATTATTACTTAGTTGTCAATTAATAAATATAAATAAATAAAATTTATTAATAAATATAATTCATATTAATTAATAAATAATTTACAATTAATTATCCATTATTATTTAATTGTCAATTATTTATTAATTAGTTATTATTAAGTTGTTAATTAGCTATTAATTGAGAATTAAGTAATTGATATTTAATTCTAAATTAATAATCAAATTAATTATTGTTTAGTTGTGAATTAATTATTAGTTAAATGTCAATTAATTATTAGTTAAATGTCAATTAATTATTATTTAATTGTCAATTAATTACATTCAAAATACAGTATTAAATTATTATCTTGTTTTAAATATGAAGAAAACAATTGCAATAAAATGTTTCTCTAATAAAAATGAAGAGTAGTATTTAATACCTTGAGAATTTGACCATAATAATCCAAATATTATTTAAATTTCTAATTTTTACATTTCCTTATTGTTTTACAAAGAGAGAAAAAATTTGATTGAATTTGTTTAATTTTTTTCTCATTTGGCTCTGAAATATTTGAACGTCAACTTGAATTTTCCTTTTGTTTGTTTTTTTTCTTCTTGTCAAACATTTGATGCTTTGTGACCTAATATTTCTTTAAGTAATAATATTTCTTATTTCGTTAAGTAATATTATTTCTTATTTCTTTATAAGTGATAATATTTATTATTTTTTTTTTGAAAAGAAATATTTCTTTGAAGTTTTATTGTATTTTTTTATGTATAATATTTTTTTACATCGAAGAAACGTTCTTAATCGTTTAGTAAAAACTTTTTGAGTACAATTAAAAATGTTTATTATCATTTTTTTGTTTTTCCATATCGTGTTGTTCGTTTAATCCAAGTGTTAACATTTATAACAAATTTTTGCTTTTTGAATTTTTCTATTTTTAACTTTTTGTTTTGAATATCCACCGGCATGCTGTTATTATTATATAAGAGCGTTTTTATTAGTTTTTCTGACCAAAAAATAGAGTAGAATAAATAAATGAAATGAAATAAATAAATTAATAAATCCGAAATGGATTTAATTAATTAAAAAAAAATTAATATTTAATTAAATTGGGTTAAATTAAATTGACATCTTTTGCCATTAATTTTCCACGAGATAATATTTTTTTGGTTTATTACTTTTTTATTATATTGTATAACCAGAAAAAAATTATTTGATTTAGCATATACTAGACTTTTTTTCAATTTAAAATAAATTTTATTTGTTTCAAATAAAGTTTTTTGATTCAATTAAAGTTTATTTGCTTAAAAAAAATTTCTTTTGGTTTAAATAAATTTTATTTGTTCCAAATAAAGTTTTTTGGTTCAAATAAATTTTATTTGTTTCAAATAAAGTTTTTTGGTTCAAATAAAATTTTATGTTTTAAATAATTATTTTTTTACTCAAATAAATAATTTAGTAGATTTTGTGACTAATATACGTTTATTTAAATCAAGTATAAATTGTTTAGCAGAAACAAAATTTCTACATATATATTTTAAATAGAAAAATAAAAAAAAACACCTTCAATTGTTATTTACTCTCATATTTATTTGATTTTTATTTAGTAACGTTTGTGAACAAGTCGATTGCGTTATATACAAATATATTACATTACAGTACAGTGTAAAATTATATTGAAAAATTATAATAATTAAAAAAAATTTATTTGACTTAAGTTAATATTTACTTGATAGAAGTAAATATTTATTTGATACAAGTAAATATTTATTTGATGCAAGTAAATATTTGATACAATTAAATATTTATTTGATATAAGTAAATATTTATTTGTTACAAGTAAACATTTATTTGACACAAGTAAATATTTATTTGATAATAAACAAGTATCGGATTATTTAAACCAAATAAATTTTTTCAGTGTTTAAAAATAATAGAATTTAAAAATTTGTAATTCAAATTTTTGTTGAAAACACTAAAAAAAATCCAATTTCGGATAAATTACAAATAATTGCAGAAATTCAATTATTTTCAAGAGTGATAAAATTCTTCTCATAAAATTCAATTATCTTTCAAATTTAAAAAAAATTCTCGTCAAAATCCCAATTATCATTGAAATTCAATTCTTTTTAAACATTGTAATAAAATTTTTCGCAATAATACAATTATTTTCATAAATAATATAATTATTCTTCTCAGGAATTCAATTATTTTTGAAAATTTTAATAAAATTCTTTGAAACTATTCAATTATTTTTATAAATAATAAAATTCATTGCAGGATTTCAATTATTTTTAATAAATTTTTACAGGAATTGCTAAAAAAATGTTTAAAAAAATTTTTGAAAATTTAATTTCAATTTTTCGAAAAAATCAATTATTTAAAAAAAAAATTTTTTTTCAATTCTTTGGAACAATTTAATTACTTATTTACAAAAATATTAGAATTTTTCACAGGAATTCAATTAGTTTTAAATATTTTAATAAAATTGGTCGAAAGAAATCAATTATTTTAAATAGAATTTTAATTAAATTTTTTTTTGAAATAATTCAATTATATTCTTTTAGATTTTAATGAAATTCTTTCCAAGAATTCAATTATTCACATAAATAATTCTTCGAAAGAATTGAATTATGTCGATAAATAACAAAATTATTCCCAAAAATTCAATTCTTTTTAAACACTTTAATAAAGTTTTTTGCAATAATAAAATAATAAAATTCTTTACAGGATTTCAATTATTTAAAAAAAATTTAATAAAAAATCGTTGTAAGAATATAATAAATAAAATAATAAATATCAAATTTTTTAATATGATTATATTTTGATTATATTTCTAATTACAAACAATTGCATTTTTAAAAAATTACCTTCACAGTTCTTATAAATAATTGAATTTTGATGAAGCTGCTTTCATAATTTTTAAACATAATTGAATTTTGTAATAGTTGCTTTCATAATTTTTACACAGAATTGAATTTTGGAAGAGTTGTTTTCACAATTTATAAATAATTGCATTTTATCGAGTTTCGTACACAATTTTTTATAAATAATTCAATTTTGGAAGAGTTACTTTCAGAATTTTTAAAAATAATTAAATTTTTGAAGAATTGTGTTCACAATTTTTATAAAAAATTGAATTTTATAGAGTTTTGTTCAGAAATGTTTTAAATAATTGAATTTTGGAAGAATTGCTGTTTCAATTTTTATACAAAATTGAATTTCGAAATAATCGTTCTTACAATTTTGATAAATAATTAAATTTCAGAGTTTCGTTCACCAGTTTTTTTTTATAAATAATTGAATTTTATTGTGTTTCGAACACAATTTTTTTTTTACAAATAATTCAATTTTGGAAGAGTTGCTTTCAAAATGTTTATAAATCATTGTATTTTAAAGATTTGTGTTCTCAATTTTAATAAATAATTGAATTTTAATGAGCTGCGTTTCGAATCATTATAAATAATTGAATTTCGGAAGAATTGTTTTCTCAATTTTTTATGCAGAATTGAATTTTAGAATAATCGTGTTTACAATTTTTATAATGAATTGAATTTTAGAGTTGTCTTCACAATTTTTTTTAATTAATTCAATTTTTGAAGAGTTACTTTCAGATTTTTTAAAAACAATTGAATTTTGGAAGAATTGTGTTCACAATTTTTATAAAAAAATTGAATTTTATAGTTTCGTTCACAAATTTTTTTGAATAATTGAATTTTGAAAGATTTTTTTTTATGAATTCATACAGAAATAATTTTGATAGAGTTGTGTTTAAAAATTTTTATAAATGAATGAATTTCGAAGAGTTATTTTTACAATTTTTTATAAATGAATGAATTTTTTATCGAAAGAATGAAATACGAATATTATTGTAGTTAATAAATAATTGTTAAGAATTTTCTGCGAATTGGTAATTAATTAATTTAATAATTAGCAATTTTACAATTGAAAAAAATGACCAAAAAAAATAAAAGTATGGAAAAAATGAATAAAAATGGAAAATTAGCACAACTTTTGAGAATTAATTTGTAGATAATGATTACAGGTGGGTAGATTGATTAAACTAGGACGGGACTTTCGATGAAAAGTGAGTCTTAATTAGAAACAGGGTTTTGTCTGTGGGCCATCGTATCTTGGTGCTCACGACGAATGCGTAGAGCGCATTGCGCATTCCAATGGGATTGCGACGTATTTTTAAACTCCGGTTATTCACCCTTAATACAGATGCATACATTTACTCATAGTGAAATAGAATCATATTAATGCAAATTGTTTATTTAATCTTAAAATATGTATATATAGAGAATATTGATTCACACTATTGGTCACTTAGATTTTTTCCCTACTATTCGTAAACTATACAAGAACTGTTTTCGTTCAAAACGAAAAACTGTTTCCGTTAGCCTTTAATTTTAATCTTTTTTTATTTCCATCTCTGAAAAATTTCTTTTTAATACAAATAAATACTTTTTTTATATAATAAATTTTTCTTTGAGTCAAGTAAATGTCTATTTGATAATAGACGAGGAATCGATTCAAATAAATTTTGTTTTTAGTATATTTTCGTTTTGAAAAATTATGATTTTATTTCTTATTAATATTTTTAATATTCAAATATTTAATAATATAAAAAATGAATTTGTAATTTTCACAATCGCGTAAATATTATTTGAACAAATTAATTGAAATCCTGTTCTATTGATAAATTAAATATTTTTTTGATTCAAGTAAATATTTTGTTTGACAATAGACGATTATTTGTAGGAAATAAACTTTCTCCTCATTGAATTAAATATTTGATTTTGAAAAATTATGATTTTATTTCTCCAATTAATATTTTTAATGTTCATAATATTTAATAATATCAAAAGAAATTTGTAATTTTCACAATCGCATAAATATTATTTGAACAAATTATGATTTTATTTCTCCAGTTAATATTTTTAATATTCATAATATTTAATAATATAAAAAGAAATTTGTAATTTTCACAATCGCATAAATATTATTTGAACAAATTAATTAAAATCGTAATATATATATATTGTTTGAAAAACATTTATATTAATGTGCGATAATTTTGTTTATACACGATTTATCGTGTATCTTGTTTGTTGCTTACATAATATTATATATACATTTTTTATTAGTCACGAATTTACCTGATATTTGGCGAGAGAGCTACTGAGAATCAAGATATAGACTCTCTCGTATATGAAAAAATGTTTTGCGTAGGCTGTAATGGTTTGACAAGCACCCAACGAAATGAAATTGTCGCCCGCTATTCATAAATCTCAATGCTCGATCTAAAAGTTCTTTAAAAGAACACACACTGTTCTTCTTATACTTTCCTTCGTTTAAATTCCTGGTTTAATTTTTTTTCTCTTGTTTTTTTTTCATTCATACTTCTTTTACACGCATATACATTGGTTAGAGAAATGCTTTTTGAAATATAGTTGTTATTTTAGTTTCAGCGGAACCTATTTAAAGGATTCACCAACTTGTGATACTGTTCTCATTCTAAGAGAGCTTGACAAGTTTGTGAGAAAAGGAAATATTAAAATCCGCAATTTATAAATTTATTTATATAATGTACTATTATAAGTGTACGGCTTTTTTTATGTTCTTTGGATAAATTTTAAATCAGAATAAATTTTTAATTTTTAAATGAAAGTTTCCGAAAATTGTATAGGAAAATTAATATCAATAATTACATTTTGAAACGATTTATCTGATACAAATAAATAATTACTTTTCTATTGTCAAATAAATATTTAATTGAATCAAATAATTTCTATGTCGATTAAATGGTATTTGCTTGGATTATTGAAACTATTGGTTCAAATAGGTGCAATTTATTTGATTTACATAAAAATTATTTGATTCCAGTAAATATGTATTTCAATCAACTTTTCAACGTTCAAATGAATGAAATTTTTTTCCGTGTAGAAAATTTTTTTTAAAATTACTTTAAAATAATAAATTTTTAGAATTACTGCAAAAATTCTGATTTTTGGTGTTCAAAACTATTTTTAAAAAACTTAAAAATTTAGAATTTTTCTCCAGATTTTTTTCATCTTAAAAATTTGAATCACAATGAATTTAAAAATTTTATCTTGATTTTTCTGATATTTGTAAATAATTAAAATTTATTATAACAGCTAAATTTTAGAATAACTTTTTAAATGTTGTTATGAATTATAATTAGCTTAGAAAATATTTTAAATAATAAATGTTGCAATTATTAGGAATAATTGAATTTAAGAAAGGTTTTAAACTGGAAATTATTAAAAATTTCCATTCTTATAAAAAAAAATTCATTTTTTGAGAAATTTAAATTAAATTTTCTAAAGATACTTGATTTAAAAAGAAAAATTATTAAGAGACTAATAAATAATTAATTGAAATTTTGTGAAATTAAATTTTTAAAGTTTTTAAACTAAAGTTTTTGAAAATTTCAATTCTCTTGCAGAAAAAAATAATAATTATTTATTTCTACAAGGGAATTGAAATTCTCAAAAACTTTAAATACCTATAATTAAAAAATTGAATTGAAATTTCTTAAAAATCTAATTTTTCCAGAGTTTTAATTAAAATTACTTGAAATTAAAATCCACTTAAATAAATATTTAACTATTAAATATTCATTTAATCTAATTTTTTCAGAGTTTTAATTAAAATTACTTGAAATTAAAATCCACTTAAATTAATATTTAATTATTAAATATTTATTTAATCTAATTTTTCCAGAGTTTTAATTAAAATTACTTAAAATTCAAATACTCTTAAATGAATATTTAATTATTAAATATTTATGTAAGAAAAAAATTTACTTGAATTTCAAGTAATTTTAATTAAAACTCTGGAAAAATAAGAATTTTGAGAAATTTTAATTCAATTTTTTAATGATAGGTATTTAAATTAAAAAAAAATTTACGAAAATATTATAATTAATTAATTGAAATTTTGTAAAATTTAAATAAAAAGTATGGAAATTGTTAAAGAATTTCATTAGAGATTTAAAAAAAAAATTTCAAATAATTTAATTTTTTCAGAATTTCTGTTAAAATTTTTATTAATTAGTTAATTTTAAAAGATTTAAATTAAATTTTTTTTTTTGATAATTAACATTTTTAAAAATATTATTTTAAATTCTAAAAAAATAGGTTTTTAAAATATTTCCGTTCAATTTTTTTGAAAGATCAGTGAATTTTTATGAAAAAAAGATTAAAATTTTTTTAATAATTGCATTTTTTAATAATTCGATCAAAAATAATTACATTCTTTAAAAGTTTAACATAATTTTTTAAAAATAATGCAGGGAATTTTGTTAGGGTATAATTAATTTTATTTTTAAAATAGGCAGTAATTCTTAAAATTTTAAATCAAATTTTTGCTTTAAAAAATTGTTTTTTTAGTATTTTTCATTCAACTTCCCTTAAATTTTGTTTTAAGAATCAGGGAAAATGTTAAAATTCAATCTGGAAATTAGGAACAGTCAGGGAAAAACGAAATTAAATTTTTTGTGGCAACTCTGCTTGGTTAATATTTAATTTTTTTTTAGCTCTCAAAATTTAAATTAGTTAAAAATCACATTATTTGATAGTAAAAAATTAGTCGCTGACTCAAGTAGTAATATTTTTACTAATTTAATTTTAAAATTACTAAAAGTTTTGGTATTTAATTCAGTTAGTAAACTTTGATTATTTCAGTAGTTTTTTTCTGCTAATAATTAGTTACTTTCTACTAATAATTGTTTTATTTTCTACTAATAATTGTTATTTTCAACTAATATTTAGTTATTTTTTACTAATAATTAGTTTTTTTCTACTATTAATTAATATTATCGGTAATTATGCAGAAGAAGGACTTTTCCCAATTTTGAAGATAAATGGTTAATTCTTTTTGGAAAAGCTTTAATTACCATATTATCTAATTATTATTATTAATTATTATTATTATTTAATTATTATTATTATTAATTATTATCTAATAATTAATATTATCTATTATTAATTCTACTAATAATTAATATTATTATTAATTCTACTAATAATTATTTTTTTCTACTAATAGTTAGTTATTTTCTCCTAATAATTAGTTTTCTTCTACTACTAATTAGTAATTAACAATCAGTGATTAACTAATTAATAATTAGTGATTAGCTAATAATTAGTGATTTTCTACTAAATTGTTATTTATTTATTTTTTTATTAATTTCTGGAGCAAAAATTCAGCCATTATTTTATTAACAATTAATTATTTTTAACTACTCAGGTTTTAGAGACAGTAAAATACGAATTAAAAATAATAAAAAAAAATTGTCCTTAATTTGAAAGTTCAAAACTCTAAGAACATTAAATCTTTTGGCATTCGCTACAGAGTAATAGAATTTTGATTAATTTGTAGCATTGCAATATTGTATTCTTCCAACGATATATTTATAGAATAATCGCAGAATTTTTGATTTTGTTTTTAATGAATTGAATTCAGTGGAATAGAGAGTTGGTGTATAAATTTCTCGAAAATCGTATCTTTTATCTGTTTAATCATAAAACGTGAAGGATGATTTGGTATAAAAGTTAGATAAACCAAGCGAGCAATGCAGATTTGGCATATGGTCCAGGAAGAAGCATTATGCCACTGTTTACCGAGTTGCAGCCTCCATTCTCGTCCTCTTTTTACTCCTCCCCTACTTGAGTCGTCGTTCGGAAGAGGATGACCTGGATAGTTACCAACTATAGTTTTTTTTTTTGTTGTTGTATAGACCTTTCATTTTTACCTTAATTTTTCAATCTTCAAAAATTCAACATTATTACCATGACAGTAATTACCAATGTTTCATTCTATTCATAACAGTATTTCGTTTAATTTGGAAATTAAAAATTTAAATTAAAAAATTGTTGAAATATTTCCAGAAAGAATGTTAAGTATAAACACAGTTGTACAACATGGTTTGGGAAAAAATTGTTTACTTATCTCTTGTTTGTAATTTTTGAAAAAGTAGAAGAAGAAAAAGAAGAAATAGTAAAAATTTGCAAGGAGTGTGATTCTCTCAATCAGTTTGTTTCGAACTTCTCTGATACTTATTTCTGTGTCAGACGGACAATCAAATTTACGCGCCCCAATGCCAATGTTAAAGCACACAGAGTGGAAGACAAAATTAACTTGAGTCACGAGCTTTACTGATGGCTCGACCAGTAGTGTGTGGGTCTTGCCAAAAAAAATTTTATAAGAGTAATGCATAATTTGTTCAACTGTCTAAGTAGTATCTCATCAGTTGTTTACCGCTTCTTGGTTAACGAAATCTGACAGTACTTATCTGATACTGTTCTCCTGCTATCTCAACCTCATCAAGAGTTCTGGCATCGAAAGTCGAATCTCATGTTGATCCAATATACATTACATCAATTATTCACGCTAAGGATTATTTTAAATTACATCTATACGATTACATGTGTATGATAAATTTCACACATCATTTTTCTCCTTTTTTTTAATTTGTATATTGTAAATAAGAAATCGGATACAATCTTAACGATGCTTTAATCTTTTATTCTTATGTGCAAATATTTATGCACAAAGATAAATTTTTTATCTGAAGGAAATATAATTTATTTATTTATATAAATGTGCACTGGAGAAAATTCATTTTATTAAAATTAACGATTACTTCTTTGTTTGTGTTATACAAAATTTTATTTGTATTACATAATTTTTAATTAAATTGGATAAATGATGTTTGCTTCAAATACAGAAGTCATTGGTTTAAATATTGAAATATGTTAAAATACTAAAATTATTTCTTCAAATACTAAAATTATTGGTTAAAATAAATTAATTGTTCAAATATTTAAAAGTAGTGAATCAACTGTAAATTATTTATTCAAATACTGAAATTATTGGTTCAAATAAAATTTATTGGTTCGAATATTTAAACTATTGGTTTAAATAAACATAGTTGGTTCAAATATTAAAACTATTGGTTTAAATAAAAATTATTTGTTCAAATATTAAAATTATTGGTTTAAATAAAAATTTTTGGTTAAAACAAAAATTTTTTGTTCAAATAAAAATTATTTTTTAAAAAATAGAAATTATTTGTTAAAATTTAAAAACTATTTCTTCAAACACTACAATTATTGGTTCAAATAAAAAAAAATTGTTTAAATATTTAAAAGTATTAATAATTGAATCAACTGTAGATTATTTATTCAAAATATACTGAAATTATTGGTTCAAAAACTAAAATTATTGGTTCAAATAAAATTTATTAGTTCGAATATTTAAACTATTGGTTTAAATAAACATAGTTGGTTTAAATATTAAAACTATTGGTTTAAATAAAAATTATTTGTTCAAATATTAAAATTATTGGTTTAAATAGAAATTTTTGGTTAAAACAAAAATTATTTGTTCAAATAAAAATTATTTTTTAAAAAATAGAAATTATTTGTTAAAATTTAAAAACTATTTCTTCAAACACTACAATTATTGGTTCAAATAAAAAAAAATTGTTTAAATATTTAAAAGTATTAATAATTGAATCAACTGTAGATTATTTATTCAAAATATACTGAAATTATTGGTTCAAAAACTGAAATTATTGGTTCAAATAAAATTTATTAGTTCGAATATTTAAACTATTGGTTTAAATAAACATAGTTGGTTCAAATATTAAAACTATTGGTTTAAATAAAAATTATTTGTTCAAATATTAAAATTATTGGTTTAAATAGAAATTTTTGGTTAAAACAAAAATTATTTGTTCAAATAAAAATTATTTTTTAAAAAATAGAAATTATTTGTTAAAATTTAAAAACTATTTCTTCAAACACTACAATTATTGGTTCAAATAAAAAAAAATTGTTTAAATATTTAAAAGTATTAATTATTGAATCAACTGTAGATTATTTATTCAAAATATACTGAAATTATTGGTTCAAAAACTAAAATTATTGGTTCAAATAAAATTTATTAGTTCGAATATTTAAACTATTGGTTTAAATAAACATAGTTGGTTCAAATATTAAAACTATTGGTTTAAATAAAAATTATTTGTTCAAATATTAAAATTATTGGTTTAAATAGAAATTTTTGGTTAAAACAAAAATTATTTGTTCAAATAAAAATTATTTTTTAAAAAATAGAAATTATTTGTTAAAATTTAAAAACTATTTCTTCAAACACTACAATTATTGGTTCAAATAAAAAAAAATTGTTTAAATATTTAAAAGTATTAATTATTGAATCAACTGTAGATTATTTATTCAAAATATACTGAAATTATTGGTTCAAATACTGAAATTATTGGTTTAAAATTTAAATAGAACTTTTTGGTTAAAAAAAATTTTTTGGTTCAAATATTATAAAACTATTGGCTTAATTAAAAGTGATTAATTCGAATATTGAAAAAATTTGTTCAAATTAACTGTTAAAATACATAAAATATTTTTTTAATTAGAAATCATTGCTTAAAAAAAATGTTTGTTCAACTATTGAAAATATTTTTTCAAATAAAAATGAATTGTTCAAATATTTAAAAGTATTGAATCAAATGAAAATTATTAATTCAAATTCAAATACTAAAATTTTTGGTTCAAATACTAAAATTATTAGTTTAAATAGAAATTATTGGTTCAAATACTGAAATTATGGGTTTCAATAGAAATTTTTTGTTCAAATACTGAAATTATTGGTTTAAATAGAAATTTTTGGTTCAAATGTTGAAACTATTGATTTAATCAAAAATTGTTGGTTTAAATGTTGAAAATATATGTTCAAATAAAAAATTTAATAATTTCTTCAAAATAAAAATTAATTAATAAAAATAACTATTTCTTCGAATACTACAATTATTGGTTCAAATAACAATTAATTGTTCAAATATTTAAAAATATTGAATCGAATGTAAATTATTTATTCAAAAACTGAAATTATTGGTTTAAATACTAAAATTATTGGTTCAAATAGAAATTTTTGGTTCAAATGTTGAAAATATTTGCTCAGATAAAAATGTTTTCTTTAAAAATAGAAATTATTTGTTAAAATTCAAAAACTGTTTCTTCAAATTCTACAATTATTGGTTCAAATATTAAAAATATTTGTTAAAATAAGAGTTATTGGTTCAAATATTGAAAATATTTTTTAAAATAAAAATTATTTGTTCAAATATTGAAACTATTTGTTTAAAATTAAAAATTGATGATTTAAATACTAAAATTATTGGTAAAAATATTAAAACTATTGGTTTAATTAAAAATGATTAGTTCAAATATATTAAAAATATTTGTTCACATAAATTTGTTAAAATACTAAAAATATTTTTTTAAATAGAAATTATTGGTTAAAAAAAATGGTTGGTTCAAATGTTGAAAAACTTTGTTCAAATAAAAATTATTGGTTCAAAAATGTTGAAATTATTGGTTTAAATAAAAATGATCGTTTAAATTAAAAATTATGGGTTCAAGTAAAAATTATTTATTCAAATATTGAAACAATTGGTTTAAAGTTTAAATAAAAATGATTGGTTCAAAAATATTGAAAATATTTGTTCAATTAGTACTTATTGGTTCAAAAAAAAATTATTGGTTCAAATATTAAAATTATAACTGTCTGGAAAGATGCGATAAATCAAGAAAGTGCAAATAATAAGACTCCTTTCTTCTGTTTAAAATAAGATTCATTTTATACAGAGTGCAGTAATTACTATGTCTGTTTTTAATTACTTTCGAACAATTAAAAACTCTTTTAAAACCTTTTAATACTTATTAAAAACTTTTTAATTCTTTTTAATACTTTTTAATACTTTTTAATTCTTTTTAATACTTTTTAATTCTTTTTAATACTTTTTAATACTTTTTAATACTTTTTAAGTTCTTTCTTTTAATTTTATTTATACTTTTTAATACAGTTCAAATACTTTTTAATTTATTTTATCATTTATAAATGATTATTGCTTTTTTTTGTTGCAGGTAAGAATGAAGAACTACATTTGATTTCTCAGAGGATGGCAAAACACGTAAGAGATAAGAATAATTAAAATATTATATTGGCGCCGCACTTTCAATTATTCAGGTGGAAATTTCTATCTGACGCAATGCCGTGACAATATTGTGTTGCAATTTAATTTTCATTTTTACATTCTCATCGTATGAGAAGATATATATTTTCATTAATTAGTCCTGATAATATAGTTGCTACAACTTGTTATTAATGGACAATTATTTTTTTTCGAGAAAAGTTGCAATAAAGTCTCAAAAAAAATTTTGTTTTAATACAATTTTTAAATAGAACATTTCCACCTGCACATGAGTATTAATATAGATTCAAAAATTTGAACACTATTTAATTTTATGGTAAATATGAACACTATATTTCCATGGTAATTATGAACACTATATTTACATGGTAAATATGATTAATATATTTACATGGTAAATATGAACAATATATTTACATGGTAAATATGATAAAAATTTCATAAATTAAAATAAATAAAACCTAAATGAATAAATCATAAAACACATTGAAGAATTTCAATTACTTTTAATTCTATTTTAAATTAATTAACGAAAAATTCAATTATTTTCACAAATAAAGTTTTCCACAAGAATTCATGTATGTGAAGTTGGCCCCCCACTTTCAAAAAAATTAAATTTTTTTTAGAGTTCTGACTTCCTCTACAATAGTTCTGGAGTTCCTGATAGTTTTTAGAAATAGTTCCGGCGATTAAATGGTAAAAAACAGGTTTTTTCATAATGGGGGGCTAACTTCACGCAGCCCCCCACTATTGAAAAAATGGATTTATTATTAGAGTTCTGAGTAGCTATAAGAGAGTTCTAGAGTTCCCTACAGTTTATTTCAATAGTTCTCATAATCCAAAATCATAAAAAAAATAATTGAAAATTCCAGAATTTTTCAAAAAAATTAAAATTTTACGAAAAAAGAGTTCTGATCAGAGTTCTGTTAGCCCCCCATCGAGATAGATAAAAAACATTTATAACAATTTTTTCAAAGGCGAAAAACTACTAAACTACAAAAGTCTGAAAATTACAAAAAAAATTTTTATCATAAATTAAGAGTTCCATGAGTTCTAATCAGAGTTCTGTTAGCCCCCGATAGTGTTTGACAAAAAACCTTAATAACAATTTTTTCAAAACCCAAAAACTACTAAACTACAAGAGTTTGAATTTTCAAAAAAATTTGATCTTTTATATTTTGAGAGTTCCATGAGTTCTGATCAGAGTTCTGTTAGCCCCCAATAGTGTTTGACAAAAAACCTTAATAACAATTTTTTCAAAACCCAAAAACTACTAAACTACAAGAGTTTGAATTTTCAAAAAAATTTGATCTTTTATATTTTGAGAGTTCCATGAGTTCTGATCAGAGTTCTGTTAGCCCCCGATAGTGTTCGACAAAAAACCTTAATAACAATTTTTACAAAACCCAAAAGCTACTAAACTACAAGACTTTGAATTTTCAAAAAAAAAATTGATCTTTTGTATATTCAGAGTTCCATGAGTTCTGATCAGAGTTCTGTTAGCCCCCGATAGTGTTCGACAAAAAACCTTAATAACAATTTTTTCAAAACCCAAAAACTACTAAACTACAAGAGTTTGAATTTTCAAAAAAATTTGATCTTTTATATTTTGAGAGTTCCATGAGTTCTGATCAGAGTTCTGTTAGCCCCCGATAGTGTTCGACAAAAAACCTTAATAACAATTTTTACAAAACCCAAAAGCTACTAAACTACAAGACTTTGAATTTTCAAAAAAAAAATTGATCTTTTGTATATTCAGAGTTCCATGAGTTCTGATCAGAGTTCTGTTAGCCCCCGATAGTGTTCGACAAAAAACCTTAATAACAATTTTTTCAAAACTCAAAAACTACTGAACTACGAGACTTTGAATTATCAAAAAAAAAAAATTTATTAGAAATTGAGAGTTCCATGAGTTCTGATTAGAGTTCTGTCAGCCCCTCATCAAAATTAATAAAAAATCTATATTGCAATTTTGTCAAAACTTAAAAACTACTGAACTACAAGACTGAATTTAAAAAAAAATGTATCATAAATTGAGAGTTCCATGAGTTCAGTCATGTAAAGTTAATACTACTTTTTAAAAAAATCAAAAATTTTACAAGAGTTCTGGGTACTTTAGCAATAGTTCTAGAGTTCTCTAACGATTATTTAAATAGTTCTGATGATTAACAATAAAAAAAGCGACAATGAAAAATCATAGTGCTAACTTTGCATAGCACTATGATTTTTGCAAAAAAGAGTTCTGACCTAATATTATGAAAAAGAATAAAGAGTTCTAGAGTTCTCTACCAAAGAAAACAAGAGTTCTGCAAAGTTTCAAAAGTTATTAACAAATTAAAAAAGTTATGAAAATAATATTCTTCAAAATTTTAAAATTCAGAGTTCTGAGAGTTCTGAAAAGAGTTCTGGAATCGTCATAAAGAGTTGTATAAGTATTTCTAATGACATTTTGTTCTAAATCCAAAATCAAAAAATTACAGAACTTTGAAATATTCAAAAAATTTAAAACTTTAAAGTTCTGAGAGTTCTGAAAAGAGTTCTGGCATCGTCATAAAGAGTTCTATAAGTATTTCTATTTTCTAATGACATTTTGTTCTAAAATAAAAAAAAAATGTTACGGGACATTCAAGTTTTCAAAAAATTTTAAATTTCAGAGTTCTGATAGTTCTGAAAAGATTTCTGGCATCGTAATAAAGAGTTCTATAAGTATTTCTAATGACATTTTGTTCTAAATCCAAAATCAAAAAATTACAGAACTTTGAAATATTCAAAAAATTTAAAACTTCAAAGTTCTGAGAGTTCTGATTAGAGTTCTAGCATCATTGCGAAGAGTTCTAGAAGCAACTCTGATGACATTTTTCTCTAAGCCCAAAATCAAAAAAATTACAGGATTTTGAAATTTTTTTAAAACTTCAATGTCCCGTAACTTTTTTGATTTTTTGATTTAGAACAAAATGTCATTAGAAATACTTATAGAACTCTTTATTACGATGCCAGAAATCTTTTCAGAACTATCAGAACTCTGAAATTTAAAATTTTTTGAAAACTTGAATGTCCCGTAACATTTTTTTTTTATTTTAGAACAAAATGTCATTAGAAAATAGAAATACTTATAGAACTCTTTATGACGATGCCAGAACTCTTTTCAGAACTCTCAGAACTTTAAAGTTTTAAATTTTTTGAATATTTCAAAGTTCTGTAATTTTTTGATTTTGGATTTAGAACAAAATGTCATTAGAAATACTTATACAACTCTTTATGACGATTCCAGAACTCTTTTCAGAACTCTCAGAACTCTGAATTTTAAAATTTTGAAGAATATTATTTTCATAACTTTTTTAATTTGTTAATAACTTTTGAAACTTTGCAGAACTCTTGTTTTCTTTGGTAGAGAACTCTAGAACTCTTTATTCTTTTTCATAATATTAGGTCAGAACTCTTTTTTGCAAAAATCATAGTGCTATGCAAAGTTAGCACTATGATTTTTCATTGTCGCTTTTTTTATTGTTAATCATCAGAACTATTTAAATAATCGTTAGAGAACTCTAGAACTATTGCTAAAGTACCCAGAACTCTTGTAAAATTTTTGATTTTTTTAAAAAGTAGTATTAACTTTACATGACTGAACTCATGGAACTCTCAATTTATGATATATTTTTTTTTAAATTCAGTCTTGTAGTTCAGTAGTTTTTAAGTTTTGACAAAATTGCAATATAGATTTTTTATTAATTTTGATGAGGGGCTGACAGAACTCTAATCAGAACTCATGGAACTCTCAATTTCTAATAAATTTTTTTTTTTTGATAATTCAAAGTCTCGTAGTTCAGTAGTTTTTGAGTTTTGAAAAAATTGTTATTAAGGTTTTTTGTCGAACACTATCGGGGGCTAACAGAACTCTGATCAGAACTCATGGAACTCTGAATATACAAAAGATCAATTTTTTTTTTGAAAATTCAAAGTCTTGTAGTTTAGTAGCTTTTGGGTTTTGTAAAAATTGTTATTAAGGTTTTTTGTCGAACACTATCGGGGGCTAACAGAACTCTGATCAGAACTCATGGAACTCTGAATATACAAAAGATCAATTTTTTTTTTGAAAATTCAAAGTCTTGTAGTTTAGTAGCTTTTGGGTTTTGTAAAAATTGTTATTAAGGTTTTTTGTCGAACACTATCGGGGGCTAACAGAACTCTGATCAGAACTCATGGAACTCTGAATATACAAAAGATCAATTTTTTTTTTGAAAATTCAAAGTCTTGTAGTTTAGTAGCTTTTGGGTTTTGTAAAAATTGTTATTAAGGTTTTTTGCCGAACACTATCGGGGGCTAACAGAACTCTGATCAGAACTCATAGAACTCTCAAAATATAAAAGATCAAATTTTTTTGAAAATTCAAACTCTTGTAGTTTAGTAGTTTTTGGGTTTTGAAAAAATTGTTATTAAGGTTTTTTGTCAAACACTATCGGGGGCTAACAGAACTCTGATCAGAACTCATGGAACTCTGAATATACAAAAGATCAATTTTTTTTTTGAAAATTCAAAGTCTTGTAGTTTAGTAGCTTTTGGGTTTTGTAAAAATTGTTATTAAGGTTTTGTGTCGAACACTATCGGGGGCTAACAGAACTCTGATCAGAACTCATGGAACTCTGAATATACAAAAGATCAATTTTTTTTTTGAAAATTCAAAGTCTTGTAGTTTAGTAGTTTTTGGGTTTTGAAAAAATTGTTATTAAGGTTTTTTGTCAAACACTATCGGGGGCTAACAGAACTCTGATCAGAACTCATGGAACTCTGAATATACAAAAGATCAATTTTTTTTTTGAAAATTCAAAGTCTTGTAGTTTAGTAGCTTTTGGGTTTTGTAAAAATTGTTATTAAGGTTTTTTGTCGAACACTATCGGGGGCTAACAGAACTCTGATCAGAACTCATGGAACTCTCAAAATATAAAAGATCAAATTTTTTTGAAAATTCAAACTCTTGTAGTTTAGTAGTTTTTGGGTTTTGAAAAAATTGTTATTAAGGTTTTTTGTCAAACACTATTGGGGGCTAACAGAACTCTGATCAGAACTCATGGAACTCTCAAAATATAAAAGATCAAATTTTTTTGAAAATTCAAACTCTTGTAGTTTAGTAGTTTTTGGGTTTTGAAAAAATTGTTATTAAGGTTTTTTGTCAAACACTATCGGGGGCTAACAGAACTCTGATTAGAACTCATGGAACTCTTAATTTATGATAAAAATTTTTTTTGTAATTTTCAGACTTTTGTAGTTTAGTAGTTTTTCGCCTTTGAAAAAATTGTTATAAATGTTTTTTATCTATCTCGATGGGGGGCTAACAGAACTCTGATCAGAACTCTTTTTTCGTAAAATTTTAATTTTTTTGAAAAATTCTGGAATTTTCAATTATTTTTTTTATGATTTTGGATTATGAGAACTATTGAAATAAACTGTAGGGAACTCTAGAACTCTCTTATAGCTACTCAGAACTCTAATAATAAATCCATTTTTTCAATAGTGGGGGGCTGCGTGAAGTTAGCCCCCCATTATGAAAAAACCTGTTTTTTACCATTTAATCGCCGGAACTATTTCTAAAAACTATCAGGAACTCCAGAACTATTGTAGAGGAAGTCAGAACTCTAAAAAAAATTTAATTTTTTTGAAAGTGGGGGGCTAACTTCACATACATCAAGAATTCAATTATTTAAAATAAAATTTTTATAATATTTATTATATTTTAAAGAAATTAAAATTTTAAAACCATGTTTATTAAATTCTTATGAAGAATTCAATTATTTTCAAAAATAACAAAATTTTTCACAAAAATTAAATTCTTTTTCAACATTTTAATAACATTTTTCGCAATAATTATATTATTTTCATAAATAATAAAATTCTTCTCAGGAATTCAATCATTTTTGAAAATTTTAATAAAATTCTTAGCAACTATTTAATTATTTTCATAAATAATAAAATTCATCGCAGGATTTCAATTATTTTTAATACAATTTTACAGGAATTGCTCAAAAAATGTAATTATTCTTAAAACTTTAATTTCATTCCTCGAAAAAATCAATTATTTTCAAAAATATTAGAATTTTTCACAGGAGTTCAATTATTTTTAAATATTTTAATAAAATTGTTCGAAAGAAATCAATTATTATAAATTACATTTTTAATTAAATTTTTTTGAAATAATTCAATTATTTTCATAAATAACAATATTCGCCACAAGAATTTAATTATTTTTAAAAGTAATAAATTTCTTCTTGGAAATTCAATTATTTAAAAAAAAATTTAATAAAATAATTCAATTATTTAAAAATTTACAAATGATTGCAGAAATTCAAATATTAAAAAAAAATTTAATAAAACAATTCAATTATTTAAAAATTTACAAATGATTGCAGAAATTTAATTATTTTTAAAAGTTCTAAAATTCTTCGCAAAAATGTAATTATGTTCAAAAATTGTTAAAAATTCTTGTCAAAATTTTAATTATTTACAAATTTTTTGATAAACTTTGCAATAATTCAATTATTTTAATAATTAAATAATGAAAATTTCTCTGGAATTCAATTATTTAAATTAGAATTTGCATAAAATTAGTCAAAAGAAATTAATTATTTAAAAATTTTTATGAAATTCTTCGCAAGAATTAAATTATTTTTATAAATATTTAAATTCTTTCATAAATAATAAAATTCTTTGATGGAATTCAATTCATTAGCAGGATAAGGAAGAAGTAAATATTTTTGATGAAAATTAGGAAAAAGCCAGGAAAATAAAAAATATGGAATGGAATAATTTTTGTCAGTTTTGTGAAGTGTCTAAAACGATTTTTTTTTGTTCTTCAAGTTTAATTTTTCGGTAGCTACTTTTTTACTACTTTTCTTAGTTTGAAAGCTACTTTTTACTACTTTTTTAAATTAGTGTTTTTTTTTTTATTAATTTTTTTACTTTTTATTTTTTAATTATCGAGTGCGAAGTCCCTCAAGAACATTAATAACTTCATTTTTAAATAAATATTTAATCATTATTATTTTTCTATAGAAATTAAGATTCTCAAATTCAATTACTTACGAGAATACTATAATAAGACATGAAAAAATTTAAGATGAGAAAGTAATAAAATCATTATTTTATTTCATAAGAATATTGTAACTAAAAATTCAAATTTTCAAAGATTTTAATTTTAACCCTTTTCAAAATTCAATTATTTCTAAAAATCCACGTTATAATGCTTTTAATATTCAATTATAATTTAAAATTTTAAGTGAAATTCATTTTTTAATAAATTTTTATTAGAAAATTTCCCGAGAATTTTATTCAAATTTTTTTAAATCATTGAATTTTTGCACAATTTTTTAAAACGTATTTATATATTGTAAATATGAACATCATATTTCTATGATAAATATAAACATCATATTTCTATGGTAAATATGAACATCATATTTAAATATAAATACCATATTTATATTTTATATTGAAAGTTAATAATTTGATATGTCAATACGACATAATGGTATAGTAATTAATTGAATATACCTTCAGTATGACTTAACATTTTTTCATTAAAATTAGTTTTGATTATTAACCATCATTGATATGTCATTGGTGGATCATTAATTGATCATTTCGGGTCGATCCTTTTTATGGTTTATAAAAGTGTGGGTCCCTATTGAAATTAGGTCAGACGTATTAAATTTTTCTTTATACGTGTTGTGGCTCTTCTCTCGATCGCACAAACTATTGATTGCTCTCTGTCTCGGGGCGATTCGTCGTTGTCGACTCTCATTTCTGTCGATCGGGCCGCTTTCATGTGCGCACTTTTTCGCACAGACATTTAAGGAATTATTATTAATATTTTGTCATTAGCATTGATATTTCTTCTTCTTCTTCTTCTCCTTTTCTTTTCTCCGAAAGACTACGTGCGCGTTAATTATTCATATTTATCAAGAAATAAAAGGAATGTAAACTTAAAATAATATTTGGGCGTGAATAATAACTTTTTTCACACTGATTTCATATAATACATATATATTTTGTCAAATATCAAATTGCGAATTTATTATTCAATTAATATTGAATAAAAAAAAATAAAAAAAAAAAATTTCGAGAGTTGAGAGAATTTAATTCTTTTTTTGTTTTTTTTGTTTACTAAAGTGAATTAACGAGGTGGAAAAAAAGAATTGATCAAAAAAAAAAAAAGAGAAAAGTAAAGGTTGAAAGGAAAATAAAGACAATGCGAAATGGAGAGTTTGGGGAAGGTAAAGTCGGTATATAGATTAGCCATTCTTGCCTTGGTCAAACTGATTACGTAAGCTCGCATTCACGCTGATTCACCACAACTTGGGCGCCTTCTCCTCTACAAACACCCCACTGACCCCACACTCACATTTACCTTCTCTCTGCCTCTTTTTCTTCTTCTTCTTCTTCTTCTTCTTATTCCTCTTCTTGTTCTCTTCGTCTTCTCTCACACAATGCATGTATACATATATTGTACTTTTAAACGACAGAAGATTGCATCTCAAATTCAAACATGCTTAAGCGGAGCAAAATGTTTTTCGCTCTCTTGTGGATTATTCATTATTGCAATGCTATTTAATACTCTACTTAAACTGAGACCTTGTGTATATTTTAAATTACATATTTCAATACACAATTTTATTACACTGTTTAAATTCATTTTTAATAGGTGTGCTCAACACTCACGTTAATTAAATTCAATCATTTACTTTTTTAATCAGGAAAAAATGTTTCTTAATTTTCCTCTTCTTTATTGGCTTAATCAGAATTTTTGCACTGCGAAAAAGAAATTTATTCCTGGTCTCGAACTCGATCATACTTTTTAACAATTTAACAATTATCGCACTATACAATTATTTCACTGTATACTGTTTTTATAAATTTTTTTTGACGAAATAAGCATTAGTAGTAACTAATGCTTATTCCCAATGGGAAATTTACAACTGGCGTAGTACTGCGCCAGCACTGGCAGCACTGGCGGCAAGGCTGAGAGCCAGCACTGGCATAACTCTGGGATGATAACGCCGTCCGGCGCTGCCGAAGTACTGTCTGTCAGTGCTGCCAGACAGCGCTGGCGCAGCACTGGACCAGTGCTGGCTGAGAATATTGCCGCAATAAATGCCGTATTGTTATTAATTAGTCGTAAATTAATAATTATAAATAATTTAACAACAAAATGGTAAATAATATTAATAAATAGTTATTATTCATAAAATATTTCTCTTCTTAAAGAAATTGTATTAAAGATGGAGACTAACAATATGGATATAGTAAATGAAGTAGAAAAAAATTGTTTATAACATTTAAAAATTAAATAATAAACAATTACAGTAAGTGTGCATTAGATTTTCATATTTTAGTACCTGACGATTGGAATCTAGAAATATCGCAAACCTATGAAAATAAACAAAATTGCTGACGAGGGGAATCGAACCTACGACCTACGGACTAACAGACTAACGCTCTAACCACTATGCTAACGACACGTGTGTGCAGTAAAATTTTAATATCTCAGTATCATTCAGACATACAATTATTGAGTCAAAGATGAGAAAAAAATAGGGATACGTTAGAAATAATAAATTGAAATAAAATAAATTAAACTAAATTTTTAAAAATTAAATTACTTTACTTATTGCATTTAACATTTTACGTAATTCTTAAATTACGTGGTAATTTTTTAATAATTTTTTATTCATAGTAAGAAGTATAATAGTATTTTAATAGGAACCAAATTATTATTGAGATTAAAGTTTAAATTTTGTTTATAATTTTAATTTGTTTAAATAATTTATTATTTACAAAATTAGACAATTGTGTTAAATTGTTATTATTAAATTTGACAAGAATAAAAAATGAACAACTGAAAAGTAAAATATTAATTTTTTTCAATATATTCATATTTATAAACATTCATAAACTTTTTTTATAATTTTTTTCAAGTTTATGTCAAAAAAGCAATGTTGGCAAAGAGCGTTGTGAACAATTTTTCTATACTCAGCCAGCACTTGCCGCCGAGCCTTGTCCAAGCTTTGGCGAAACAAAAATTCTGTACTGCGCCAGCACTAATTGTCGAGGCTCGGCTAGACTACGCCGAACAATCGTCTGAGTACTAAGCCAGTGGTGAGCATCGGCACTACACTGGCATTTCCCATTGGGTTTCGTCAAAAAAAAAAAATCACTAATGATAGTAATAATTTTTAACTATGATTTCAAATATCAATTTATTTAGTGACGAAATTAATTTTAATACCTACTTCAAAAAGAAATAAAAGAGGATGAAAATATCACAGTTGCTTTCATAATTTTTATACAGAATTGAATTTTAGAAGAATTGTGTTCACGCAATTTTTATAAAAAGTTAAATTTGATATAGTTGCGTTCAGTATTTTTGTTATAAATAATTGAATTTTATCGAGTTTCGTGCAAAATTTTTTATAAATCATTCAATTTTGGAAAAGTTTCTTTTTAAAATGTTTATAAATAATTGTATTTTAAAGATTTGTGTTCTCGATTTTTGTAAATAATTCAATTTTAAAGAGTTGCGTTTACAATCTTTATAAATAATTGAATTTAGGAAGAATTGCTTTCTCAATTTTTACACAGAATTGAATTTTATCGCGTTTCGTAGACAACTTTTTAAAAATTATTTAATTTTGGAAGAGTTGCTTTCAAAATGTTTATAAATAATTGTATTTTAAAGATATATGATCTCGATTTTTATAAATAATTGAATTTTAAGATGTTGCGTTGATAATCTTTAGAAATAATTGAATTTTGGAAGAATTGCTTTGTCAATTTTTATACAGAATTGAATTTCGGAATAATCGTGTTTACAATTTTTATAAATAATTTAATTATAAAGTTGTCTTCACAATTTTTTAAAAATAATTCAATTTTGGAAGAGTTGCTTTCAGAATTTTTATAAACGATTGAATTTAGGAAGAATTGCTTTCTCAATTTTTACACAAAATTGAATTTTATCGCGTTTCGTAGACAACTTTTTAAAAATAATTTAATTTTGGAAGAGTTGCTTTCAAAATGTTTTTAAATAATTATATTTTAAAGATTTTTGTTCTCGATTTTTGTAAATAATTGAATTTTAAGGACTTGCGTTGATAATCTTTAGAAATAATTGAATTTTGGAAGAATTGCTTTTTCAATTTTTATACAAAATTGAATATCGAAATAATCGTGATTATAATTTTTATGAATAATTGAATTTTAGAGTTGTCTTCACAATTTTTTATAAATAATCAAATTTTGAAAGAGTTGCTTTCAGAATTTAAAAAAAATTGAATTTTGGAAGAACTGTATTCACAATTTTTATAAAAAATTGAATTTTATAGAGTTTCGTTCACAAATTTTTATAAATAATTGAATTTTGAAAAAGTTGCTTTCATAAATATGTACAGTATTAATTTTGGAAGAGTTGTATTCACAATTTTTATAAATGAATGAATTTCGAAGAGTTGGTTTCACAAATCTTTATAAATAATTGAATTTTATCAAGTTTCGTATACAATTTTTTAATTAATTCAATTTTGGAATAGTTGCTTTCAGAATTTTTATAAATAATTGAATTTTAGAAGAATTTTGTTCACAATTTTTATAAGAAATTGTATGTTATAGAGTGGCGTTCACAATTTTTTATAAATAATTGAATTTTATCTAGTTTCGTACACACTTTTTTTATAAATAATTCAATTTTAGAAAAGTTCCATTTTAAAATGTTTATAAATAATTGTATTTCAATGATTTGTGTTCGCGATTTTTATAAATAATTGAATTTTAGAAGAATTTTGTTCACAATTTTTATAAGAAATTGAATTTTATTGACTGGCGTTCACAATTTTTTATAAATAATTGAATTTCGTAATAATCGTGTTTACAATTTTTAAAAATAATTGAATTTCAGAGTTATCTTCACAACTTTTTATATATAATTCAATTTTGGAAGACTTGCTTTCAGAATTGTTATAAATAATTGAATTTTGGAACAATTGCTCTCTCAATTTGTATACAGAATTCAATTTCAGAATTTTTTGTCACAATTTTTTATAAATAGTTAAAGTTTAGAACAGTCCCTTTCAGAATTTTTAGAAAGAATTGAATTTCGGAAGAGTTATGTTATAAATAATTGGATTTTAGAAGAGTTATTTTCCAAATATTTATAAATGATTGAATTTTAAATATTTGCGTTCACTTTTTTTTTATAAATAATTAAATTTTGTTAAACCTACTTTCTTAATTTTTATACAAAATCGAATTTCGGAAGAGGTGTGTTAACAATTTTAATAAATAATTGAATTTCAATTAGTTGCCTTCACAATTTTTTATAAATAATCGAATTTTTGAAGAATTACTTTCACTATTTTTATAAATAATTCAATTTTTGAAGAGTTGCTTTCACAATTCTTATAAAGAATTGAATTTTGGAACAGTTGTGTTCAAAATTTTTGTAAATGTTTGAATTTTAAAGAGTTGCATTCACAATTTTTATAAATAATTGAATTTTAGAAGGTTTAAATTTGTAATTTTTTGAAATAATCTATAAAATCTTGGAATAATAATATAAAAATAAAATATTAATAAATTGGTTCTAATACTTTAAAAAAATTGAAGAGGTTAAAAATATCTAAAAGAAAGTAAGTTAAGAATTGAAATCCGTTTATATTAATTAACGAACTCTCTAGATTTGATTATAAATAATTGAAATTTAATGAATAAAAATCCGTAAGTGTTTTTTTATCGTAGTATTAATTTAGAGAAAATAATAAAATATTATTAATTGCTTTGGTGAAACGATGAATTTAATCAAAAAACTTTACAATAAACTGAACTTGTACCGAAACGTCAGTTTATTGTAAAATTTTTTTATTAAATTGATCGTTTCATGAAAGCAATTAATAATATTATATTATTTTTTCTAAAAAAAAAAATAATAAATTATTTTATTTTTATTAAATAATTGTAAAATTAAGAAAATTGACGAACATTTTGATATTCAATATGGAGATGCTACTCTCCACTTGCGAACGCCAAGGTCACCGCTAGATGGCTGGATTCCTCGCCACCTAGTGTCGACCTTGGCGTTCTCAAGTGAAGAAATTAAACCACAATTTTATCCTTCAATTTTGATAATTAAAAAATAAGAAAATATTATTGTGAGAATAATTGAAATTATGTTTCTAGAGCCAATTCATAAAACTTTTTATTCGCAAACACAATATTCGTTATTTATAAATAAATTACATTTTACATTACTTTTGATGCTATTTTCATTTCTAAATTAAGTCCGAGGCATGAGTTCGTTTATATAAATTACAAACACTAATTTTTTTTTGGAGAATTTTGTAATTATGGAACACCCCATATATGTTTATAATGCATCATAGATTGCAAAGGTGTGGGAGTATATTTGCACGCACTGTATGCATATAGTGTGAAATTATTATGGATCAAAGTTGAGTTGTGATTGTATATCTAAAAGTGCAAGAAGGCGAATGATGCGAATAAGTAGTTCTTAAAAGTGATATATTTTGATTGTACTCACGTCCGTGTATTATAATGATAATTTGATTGGCACACGGGTTCAACTTCGATTCGTATTAACTTTTTGAGAAGATGAAGAGAAACCGGGTCAGGGACCGATTTCACTTGTGCAGCTTCGTCTTTCCTCTCGTTCAGGCTCTCCCAACAAAATCGTTAGCAAGAGCAAAAGAAATGTAACTGCAATTATCTTTAAAACTCGACACATACATACATTTTTATATATGTATATATATACGTGCTGCACTCTTAGATTTGTAAATTAATGATCGCATAAAAAGAGTCGATGTGACAAAATTTAACTTTTGGCGTTTCGAATATAATATTCTATTTTTTGTATTTGGTGTATTGGCAATTTTTACAAAAAGGATTTTTTAAATGTCATATATACTCTCTAAAGAATTAGAAAAATATTTAGTACTTTGGATTAGTGACTAAATTTTTGCTTTTTAATTAGTAAATTGAATTAGTCAAAATTTCAATTATCTTTATAAATAATAAATTTCTTGTCCGAAATTCAATTATTTTTAAAAATTCTAATAAATTTCATGGCAATTTTTCAATTATTTGCAAACATTTTTCTCAATTCAATGATTTTCGATATTAATAAAATTTTCCAAAAGAATTCAATTATTTTTAAAAATTCTTGTCAAAAATTTCAATTATCTTTATAAATAATAAAATTCTTCTTTGAAATTCAATTATTTTCAATATTCAATTCAATATTTTAAAAATATTTTAATACAATTCATGTCAAAATTTCAATTATTTTCAAAAATTTTCCTCAATTAAATGATTTTCAATATTAACAAAATTTTCGAAAAGAATTCAATTACTTTCAAAAAATCTTGTCGAAATTTCAATTATCTTCATAAATAATCAAATTCTTCCCCGAAATTAAATTATTTCCAAATATTTCAGTAAAAATCTTGACAAAATTTCAATTATTTTCAAAAATTTTATTCAATTCAATGATTTTCAATATTAACCAAATTTTCCAAAAGAATTCAATTATTTTCAAAAATTCTTGTCAAAATTTTAATTATCTTTATGAATAATAAAATTCTTCCTTGAAATTCAATTATTTTTAAAAATTTTAATTTTCTTGGCAAATTTTTAATTATTTTGTATAAATTTTTCGCAATTCAATGATTTTCAATGTTAAGAAAAATTTCCAAAAGAATTCAATTATTTAAAACAATTCTTGTCATAATTTCAATTATCTTTATAAATAATAAAATTCTTCTTTGAAATTCAATAATTTTTTATTTAAATTTTCCTCAATTCAATGATTTTCAATATTAACAAAATTTTCCAAATGAATTCAATTATTTTCAAAAATTCTTGTCGAAATTTCAATTATCTTCATAAATAATCAAATTCTTCCCCGAAATTAAATTATTTCCAAATATTTTAATAAAAATCTGGGCAAAATTTCAATTATTTTCAAAAATTTTCCTAAATTCAATAATTTTCAATATTAATAAAATTTTCCAAAAGAATTGAATTATTTAAAAAAAATTCTTATCAAAATTTCAATTATCTTTAAAAATAATAAAATGTTTCTTTGAAATTCAAATATTTTACTCAAATTCTTGGCAAAATTTCAATTATTTTCGATAATTTTCCTCGCAAAAATTTAATTACTTTTATAAATAATAAAAATTTCCCAGGAACTCAATTATTTACAATTTTTTTTTTAAATTTCTTCGCCATAATTCAATTATTTCCTAACTAATAAAATTCCACTCTGAATTTTCATTATTTTTAAATGAAATCCTCGAACAATGCAATTATTCTTAAAAATTTTATTAAAATTTTTCAAAAGAATTCAATTATTTTAAAAAAATTTGATGTAATATTTTTATTAGAATTTAATAATTATTTTCATTACATTTTCAATTAAATTTTTTGAAAGAATTTATTTATTTTCAAAAATTGTAATGAAATTTTACAAAATAATTCAATTATTTCCAAAAATTACAAATGAATGCAGAAATTCAATTATTTTCAAAAGTACTCAAATTCTTTGCAGAAATTTAATTCTTTTCAAAATTTTTTTTAAACTCTTGTCAAAATTTCAATTATTTTTATAAATAGTTACTAAAATTCTTCTTCAAAATTCAATTATTTTCAAAAATTTTAATGAAATTCTTGGTAAAATGTCAATTGTATTCAAAAATTTCCATCAATTCAATGATTTTCAATAACTATTTTAATAAAAATCTCCCAAAGAATTAAATTATTTAAAATACAATTTCTATAAAATTATTCGCAAAGATTCAATTATTTTCATAAATATTAAAAATTTCACAATAATTCAATTATTTCCAAAAGTAATATAATTCTTCCCAAAAATTTAATTATGTTCAAAAATTTGTAAAAATTCTCGTCAAAATTTCAATTATCATCATAAATAATAAAATTCTTGGTAAAATTTCAATTATTTTCAAAAATTCTCCTGAATTAAATGATTTTCAATATATTTTGTAATTCTTTTGTATAAAATTTTATTAAAATAGTAGTATTTTAATAAAATTTTTCAACAGAATTAAATTCAATTATTTAATAAAGAAATTTTGCTATAAAATTCTGCACAAACATTTAATTATTTTTATAAATAATTAAAATTTTTCAGAAAATTCAATTATTTATAAATTTTTTCTCAATAATTACATTATTTTCATAAGTAATAAAACTCATCTCAGATTTTCAATTATTTTTCATACTTCTTTATTATTCAATAAATTATTTCTTTTTGTATTTAAATAATTGAATTCCTGTAGAATTTTCTAATGAAAATTGATTTAAAGAAAAGGTTTCAAATTAAAATCTTTTAAAATCTGATTTAACTTTTAACTGACAATTCTGTATGGAATTAAGTTTTTTTTAAAAAAAGTTTATTTGAATTTTTTTTTCTATTATTTGAAGATTTTATTTTCTAATATATATTTAATTGCAGAATTTCCGAATAATTTCGTCAAATTGAATTATAAACAAATAGATTTGAACATTGTCAGCGAACTTTTTGGAAAATTGTTTAAAATAATTGAATTAAAGAAGAATTTTAGTTATAAATTCTAGAAAATAATAATTGAATTCAAATAAAGAAAATAATTTTGTAGAAGTTACAGTAACAATATTGTCATAATAAATAACATATTTAATTTAATAAAGAGTATCTACCTATTATATATAAAAATAAAATTAGTTAAAAACGTGGCTAACTTCCCTTCATAATTTTCAAAAATATTCAAGAATTCAATTATTTTTAATGAAATTCTCGAAAATTTGTAGTAATTCTAAAAAATTTAATATTTTTTCAGTATTATTTTTTTATAAAGTACTGACCTGTAGCAATTCTGATATTGGATGTTTTCGTCATATGTTTACCTTTCGAGGCGTATAATTATTTTTCTTTTTTCAATTCTTTAAAGATATAAATTTGACGTTTCGTTATTTCATTTCGTTTCATTTTTGATGAAATCTGCATTTGTTGTCTAGTTATAAAAAAGAAATTTTATTAAAAAGATATTTTGCTTTTTGAATGTATTGATTCGCATCTGTCAGATGTTACTGGCCGATAGGAATCACTGCGCAAAGTAATTGAATCTCGTTAGTATGGGCGTACAACTTCTCCTCTTCATCTCACTTTTTCGCTCTACAGCATTATCTCTTTCACGAAAGTGTTTGACTGCTGTCAAACCAACTTTAAGAAAGAATATATCTTCACAATTGGAGAAAGTTGGCATGATATATTAAATTGGCTCAATCTACATTTGCAATCGACAACTAAGTGAATCTTCTGACAATAGTGAAAAATGATTCGTTGATTGTGTCAAAAAAAAATTTTAGATTACCTCAACATTTAAATATTGTGCAATAATTTTATAATTCGATTTTTAATATTCATTATTTTGATTTTATTCCATTGAACTATTTTTTCATATTAATTCTTTTGACATTTTTTTTTTTATACTAAAGAGAGATATTTTTTTCTCGAAAGATTTTTTCTTAGTTGATTTTTTTCAAAGCTTTTTTGTAAAGATTATTTTAAAAAATTAAAAAAAAATTTTGTATTTGTATTTTTTGTATTATTTTTAATATTTGTTTTAAAGATTTTTAAAAATATTTTTGTAAAAAATATTTGTTTTAAACATTTTTAAAATTATTTTTGTAAATACTTTTTTCAAGATTTTTTTTTTGAACGATTTTCAACTTTGTGGGTTTGTGATATAATAATAGATTTTTCAAAACGTTCAATGCTATGCTTGTTTATCAAAATTACCTTTTTGGAATTCATTCAAGCATGAAGCAACTTTACTTTTCGAGAAGTTTTTCTTCATAAAACAACTTTTTTTTTTACACAAACAATTTCGACACTCAGCTAGTCACTCAGTGAAACGTGCTAGACATTTTAACAGTGTTATTTAGCACAGTGCCGAGAATGACTTTAAACATTATCATTCTTGTAAATTAAGGATGTTTTTATATATTACATTTGTTGATTAGTTTGTGTATACGGAAAAAAGTGGCATTCAGCATAGTTGCAAATTACAATTGCTTTTCGTATCACCTGTAAACTTTTTTTTTTTTTTTTTTTTTGAGAATTAACAATACAAAAGCTGCCAATTCAAAAAATTTTAATAAAATTTTTTAAAATGATTCAATTACATTGAAAAATTTGAAAAAAATTTTTAGCAAGAATTTAATTATTTTCACGAATAATAGAATTATTAATAGGAATTTAATTATTCTCAATGCAATTGTAATTAAATTCGTGAAAAAAAGTTAATTATTTTTAAAATATTTGACAAAAAATTCAATTATTTTCAACACTTTTAATAAATTTCTATGCAAAAATCCAATTATTTTCACAAATAATAAAACTTTAAGATCAATTATTTAAAGAATTATTTAAAGATTCAATTATTTAAAAAAACAATTTCCAAGAAAATTTTTCGTAATAAATCAATTATTTTCAAAAATTTTTGATTATTTGTTCATAAGAATTTAATTATTTTCAATACCTACAATTTTTATTCAATTCCTCGAAACAATTTAATTATTATTTTTTATAAAGAATAAAATTCATTGAAAGAATTACATTATTTTTCATACGCAATAAAATTCAATTATTTTCAAAAATATTTTTTAAAATTTTCGTCAACATTTCAATTATCCAGTTATAAGTGAATAGCAAAATTCTTCGCCGAAATTCAATTATGCTCAGGAATTTTTCTAAAATTTATTGTAAAATTCAATTGCTTTCATAAATAACAATATTGATCACAAGAACTCAATTATTTTCAAAATTAATCAAATTCTTCGCAGAAATTCAATTATTTTCAAACAATCTAAAAAAAATTGTCAACATTTCAATTATCTTTATATAAATGAATTTATTTATTTATTTATATAAATTCAATTACTTTTATAAATAACAGTATATTCATCACAAAAATTCAATTATTTTCAAGTCATAAATAATGAAATTCAATTATTTACAAAAATTTCAATAAAATTCATGGCAAAATTGCAATTGTTTTCTAGACATTTAATATTTATTTCTATTTTAATAAAATTTCCCAAAAGAATAATTCAATTATTAAACAAAAATTTTGATAATATTCTACACGAACATTCAAATATTTTCCAAAAAAAATAAAAATTTCACAGGAATTAAATTATTTAAAATTGAATTTGCATAAATTTTTTTGAAAAAATAAATATTTTAAAATTTGGTATTAAATTCTTCGAAATAAATTAATTATTTTCATAAATTTTAAAATTCTTTTCAAGGAATTTAATTATTTTCATAAATAATAGAATTATTCGGAAAAAGTCAATTATTTTCACTAATAACAATATTCATCACAAGAATTAATTTATTTTCAAAAGTAATAAAATTCAATTATTTTCAACAATTTTAATAAATTTTTTTGCAAAAATTCAATTATTTAAAAAAGAATTTCAAAGAAAATTTGTCGTAATAAATCAAATATCTTCAAAGACTTTCAAAATAGTTCAATTATTTTTTTAAATTTTAATAAAATAAATTGATGACATTTTATTAATTTCAAAAATTCTTCTCAAGAATGCAATTATTTTCATAATTAATATATTACTTCTCAGGAATTAAATTATTTTTATAAATAATAAAACTTTTCGTAGGAATTCAATTATTTTTATAAATAATGAAATTGATTAAAAATATTCAATTATTTTTATGAAAAATAAAATTTTTTACAAGTGGTCAATTTATTATTTTTGTAAGTAATAAAATTCTACGCAGAAATTCAATTATTTTCAATAATTTTAGTAAATTTCTTTAAAAATTAAATTAATTAATTAATTAATTAATTAATTAATTTAAATTAATTTAATTTCTTTAAATTTCTTTCTGTAGAATTCGATTATTTTACCAAGATTATTTGTAGAAAATCAATTATTTTCAATATGGATAATTTCGTACAATTTCTCAATAAAATATTATTATTTTCAAAATTTTTAATAAAAAATTTTCAAAAAATTTTATGATTTTTAACAACTTTAATAAAATTCTTCTTAAGAATTCAATTATTTTGCAAAGATTATTTGCAGAAATTCAATTATTTTTAATATAAAAAATTTAATACAATTTCTCGAAAAAATATAATTATTTTCAACATTTTTAATAAAAAGTCTTCAAAAAAGTTTTATGATTTTTAACAATTTTAATTAAATTCTTCTTAAGAAATCAATTGTTTTCACAAATAATAAAATTTTTCCCAGGAATTCAATTATTTAACAATTTTTTTTATAAAATTCGTTACAAGAATTACATTAAATTTTAATAAACATATTAAAATTCTTTTACAGAATTTCAATTATTTGCAATACTATTTTAAATAAATTCCTTGAAAAATACAATTATTCTTAAAAATTTTATTAAAATTCTTCGAAAAAATAGATTATTTTCAAAAAATTTTAATGTAATTGAGGGCTCGGATCGAAAAACCGACACTTCGCAATGTTCTTTGCGTTTACAAGCGTCGGTTCTTTGATCCGAGCCCTAAATTTGATGTAATAATTCAATTTCAAAAAGTGATCAATTATTCCATCAATTATTTATTTTTTTATTGAAATAATTGAATTCTGGTAGAAATTTCTTATAAGAATTGATTTACTTAAATATTTATTTAAGAAAAAATATTCAATTTTCAAGCAAAAAATTCATTAATTTCAAAAAATTACTGTATACTCAATTGAAAAACAATATAAATTAAGAACTAATTCATAATAATAGATAAAGTTTGTTTAAACTAAATAAATATTTATTTGATTTAAATAAACATTTGGTTCAGTTTAATAAATTTTGCTAAATTTTAATTTTGTTAAATAAAAAAAAATTGGTCGTATGCAGTAACCCGAACATTTAATTGAACCGAATATTCCTTTGGTTAACTGAATGAATTTAAATAAATTACTTATAATCTTAATTTAATCAAAATTTGTTTGTTTAAAAGAATTTTTCTCTGAGAGTAAGAAAGTTTGTTTATTGAACCAAATATAAAAATACATCATTAGTATAGTAATTATCGGAAAAATTGAGATCATCATTTAAAAAGAAAACGCTAATCGTTTCAGCAATTCGAAATTTCTCAAATTTTCTAGGAAATTGGAAAGGACATGGTGGTTAGTGTGATGTCACCATTTACAGATATATACATGCAATTACTTCGCTGACACTCTAATAGAAATCGAGTAGATTATATTATAGTTTTTCGAAGATAAAAAAAATTATGTAAAAATTTAAGAAAGAAAAAATATACTGAAAAATTTCGGTACAATTTTGATAATATATTAGGTAGATTTTCAAAAGATTTTTGCTTTTTGAACGGCAAGTTTATATATATTGTTTTTTATTGGTATTGCTCTTCATCGATAGGAAAAAAAACAACTCCACTGGTTGAATAAATAAAGTTCGTGCTGTTGGTCAGTAGAGCCGTCGAGAAGGAATAATTCACGTTCTTGGCACAGTTTCATTCGCTTCAGAAGGATGTTGCTAATACTTAAATTTGTCGCGATAGGTCGTAGACCTCTTTTATCTCTTTCATGTAGTTGCCCACTTAGAGGAAATTTATAACGCTCATAGATGGAAATTTTCCTTTTCGAATAGTGTTTTTTGCCTCAAAACTACTACTACTACTACTACTGGGATTTTGATTTTATTTTTTTTAATTTTATCTCAGTTTTGTATTTTTAGACGTATTTTATTATTTAGTTCAATTATTTATTGTATATTATTTACACTGAAAAAAAATTTATTTGATTCAAATAATCAATTACTTGACTATTATCAATTAAATATTTACTTGAATCAAATTATTTTTATCGGAGTCAATTAAATTTTATTAGAATCAATAATTTCAGTATTTGAAGCAAATAAGAAACCATTTAATTGATTCAAATAAAAATTATTTGATTCAAGTAAATATTTAATTGATAATAGTCAAGTAATCGGTTATTTGAATTAAAGAAATTTTTTTCAGTGTAATATCTGCTTTTTGTTAAAGAAATAAAATCAAAATTTAGGTTAAACTGTTAAAAAAAATGTTAAACTGTTAGGGCTTTTTATTAAAAAATGTGTTCTTCGGTTTTTTATTTTTTTTTGTTAAAAAATAACTAGTTAAATATTTCAAAATTTATTCTCTATTCATTTTTTTTAAATAATTGAATTTTTGAAATATGTAATCAAAAAAGTTGTTAAATAATTAAAATTTATTAAAATTTTATGAAAAATAATTGATTTCTCTCAAGTATTTCATATTAAAATTTTTGAAAATGATAATTTAAAGAATCTTAGTTGAAAATTTTTGAAAATAATTGAATTCTTAAAAATTTTAATGAAAAATCAAATTAAAAATTGGCTTTAAAAATGGATATTATTAGGAAATTATTTTTAAAAAATAATATTGAGAATTTTTTTAAAAATATTTTTAAAGTTCAATTATTTTTCATATTTTCAATTAATTACGTATTTCAGAAAATTCAAATATTTAAAAAACATAATTACATTAAAATTTTTTTGGAATTATCATAACAATTTTAAGGAAAACAATTTTTATCAAAATGTTTAATTAAACTTATTTAGAAAATTGATTAGTTTTTAAGAATATTTAATTCTTTTCAGAAATTAAAACTATTTTCAAAAAATTTTGCGGTAAAGTCATGTATTTTCATATTTCAAATTAAAATTCTTCAAAACTTTGATTATTTTTTAATAGTTTCCAAAATTTTTTTTAAAAAACTCACTTTTTGTTAAAAACTTATAATAATTTCAATTATTTGAAAATTTTTCAATTATGTATATTAAAAAAATCTATTATCATTCAAAAACTTTTTAAATATATTTTGAAAATTAATTTTAAAAATTTTTTATTATAATTTCAAAAAATTTAATTATTTTCAGAATTTTTAATTAAAATTGTTTTGGACCATTGATTACTTTTTTCAATCGTCCAATTCTATTAAGAAATTCAGTTATTTTTAAAAAAGTTTTGCGGAAAAGTCATGTATTTTCATATTTCAATTAAAATTTATCAAAAACTTGATTGTTTTTTCAATTGTTTCCAAAAATTCTTTTATAAAATTCAATTATTGTCAAAAACTTTTAATAATTTCAATTATTTGGAAATTTTTTCATTATGTACATTAAAAAAAATCTATTATCATTCAAAAACTGTTTAAAAATAGTTTGAAAATTAATTTTCAGAATTTTTTATTATAATTTTAAAAAATTTAATTTTTTTCAGAATTTTTAATTAAAATTGTTTTGGACAATTGATTACTTTTTTCAATCGTCCAATTCTATTAAGAAATTCAATTATTTTCAAAAAATATTTGGAAATATTTCAATTATTATTAAAAAAAAGTCTTTTATCGTTTAAAAATTTACTTTAAAATGTTTTTGAAATCAAATTTTTAGAATTTTTTTATTATATAATTTTAAAAAAATTTAATTATTTTAAATATTTTTGGTTATATATTATTAATATTTTTAATAATATCTTTTTAATTTTAAATTGAAATCATGAAGCGTTGCAGTTACAATTCCTGTAAAAAAATTGTACTTTTGTACCTACTTAAATAATTAAACTCTCAAAAAAAACTTTAGAAAAATTATTTAAAAAATAGATGAATTTTTAAATAGAGACAAAAAAATTTTATATATTATTTTCATTATCAGACGAATCAAAATGACAAAAATATACACCTTGGACTATCTTAATAGAAGAAGTTTAGTTAAAAATTCTTGAAAATAATTAAACTTTGAAAGGATTATAGTTTAAATTTTTAGAAATCATTTAATTTCACAATTTCAATCAAAATTAAATTTCAAAATCGAAATTTAAAGAGTTTGAGTTCCTACAGAAAAATAAATAGGTATTTAAATATTTTTATTTAACAAAATTATTCAATTTTTCAATAATTGAATTTAAATACCAGGGATTAGGAAAATATTGTGACAAAAAACAGCTTTTTCGATTTTTTTTCAATCTTTAGTTTTTCTGCCCTTAGAGTTCATCCGAGGTCTGAAAATTGATTTTAGTTTTAAATCGGAAAATAGAAAAAAAGCATTTGAAAGTAGATCTTTAAATAGATTGAAAGATTTAAAAATAGATCTTTAAGTAGATTAGAAAATATTTAAAACTAGATTTTTAAATAGATTTAAATAGATTTAAATAGATTCAAAAATAATTATATGTGATAAAGGATTTAAAAATTGATTTTTAAATAGATCGTTTTTTCAGAACAATATTAAGAATATAATGGTAAAAGAGTGAGAAATAATATGTATTAATCAAGCCAAAAAGGAAATGAAGTAATTAGATTTGTAGAAAATCTTGAATTCTCCTCCTTTTTTTCGGTTAGAAAATTGTCTCATATTTATGCTTTTGTCATGAGTATTTCTAATTGTATAAATATACTCACAACAAAATAGAGATAATATAACTTTCTATATTTTTTTATCTCGAGCTAAAGGTGCCACACATTATAATCCAAAATAAGATGATTTTCGCACGAGACTCTAATAAATTAAGGCAGGAATTAGAAATAAGTGCCCGCCCTAGATGTTATGCAGGGCGTTTCCAAGTTGTCGTTTGCTATTTTAGGAAACGAGCGTAAATGTTTATTGAGCTAAAAAAAAATGATGAAGAAGAAGAAAAAGAAGTTGAAAAAGAAGTGTATCTACGGAGCTACTCAACTATTCCTGTTTTATACCATGCTTGTCATCTATTCAAGAGAAGCTGAATAGTTAGGGAATAAAGTTAGCGGTAAGTGTGCAAAGAAGGCGCGATGGTATATATCTCACGATCTACCACAAGGCGATTTGTTGTTGCGAATAACATTAGAATCTCTTGAGAACGTAAGATTACTTGATAGCATTCTGATTGTTAGTGTCGGGCTGCTTTTACAGCTGCTACTGCGATCAACGGACTATTATTGTTGGCTTATTTTTTTACTTTACGGCCTTTTTATAAACACACATTTCTCGAAATCAATCTCTTTTATACAGATTCTGCAATTTTTATTTGATTCACCTTTGTCGTGTACAATGGCTTTGCAATTATTTCTATAATCAGGCTTTTCTACTAGTCATGGAAATCGAGGAATTGTCGATGGAATTTACTTTTGGTTTTATGGAATCATTGAAATCTTGAAATATGGAAATTTTAATTATTTTAAGGAAATTTTTGGAGCTTGTGAAAATTCTATAACAAACGTTTGGTTGAATTTTCCATTGTTTTATCAAATTGATTAAATCGAATTTCTATTTAACCAAATTTTTATACAGATTTGCAAAACTCTAAACTTGAATTAGTAAAATTTTTTACTAATTCAGGGTTGTCCCAGGTCAGGGAAAGCAGGAAATTCAAGAAAAAGTTAGGGAATTTTATTGAAAGTGTACTGAAAAAATTTAATTTTTGTAGAATTCATAACAAAATTCTAAATTTTAGTGACATTTTTGATTGCTTTAAAATTTTGAAATTACCAAGAATGTTAATACAAAACCTACAATTTTTTCAATTTTTGACAATAAATTATTGTAAATAGATTAATTTTTAGAAAACTATCAAAAAATTATTACAAATAAATTATTTAATGAATAAGTTTACTTAAAAATTCCGAAAATAATTGAATTTTATGAGAGTTGCGTTTACAATTTTTATAAATAATTGAATTTCAAAAGGATTCAATTTGACATTTTTGAAAATTTGGATTTTAAATGAATTTTATTAGAAATTTTAAAGAACTTTAATTGTTTTCAATAAAACTTTCTGAAAAAAGTTAATTTTTCTTAAAATTTTTCATAAATTTTTTGTCAGAATTTCAACTATTTAGGTATTCGATAAAATTTCTCGACAGAATTCAATAATTATTTAAATTTATTATTATTTTCTTGTCAGAATTTCAGTTATTTTCAATTCTTTGCAAGAATTCAATTAATTTCAATTTTCAACACAATTTTAACAAAATATCAGAATCGAATTATTCTTAAAAATTTTGATAAATTTCTTTGCAGAATTTCAATTACTTTGAATTTTTCCCAAGAATTCAATTATTTTCAATAAAATTTCTCGAAAGAATTCAATTATTCTTAAATATTTTTATAAATTTCTTTGTGTTATTTCAATTATTTTAAATTTTTCCCAAGAATTCAATTATTTTCTATAAAATACCTCGAAAGGATTCAATTATTCTTAGAAATTTTAATAAATTTCTTTGCAGAATTTCAATTAATTTGAATTTTTCCCAAGAATTCAATTATTTTCAATAAAATTTTTCGAAATAATTCAATTATTCTCAAATATTTTTATAAATTTCTTTGTGTTATTTCAATTATTTTAAATTTTTCCCAAGAATTCAATTATTTTCTATAAAATACCTCGAAAGGATTCAATTATTCTTAAATATTTTAATAAATTTTTTTTACAGAATTTAAATTATTTATTCAATAATATTTCATGAAAGTATTCAATGATTATTAAATTTTTTTATAAATTTCTTGTCTTAATTTCATAGTAATTTTTTTAATTCTTTGTAAGAATTCAATTATTTTCAATACAATTTTTGTAACTAAATATCAAAATTATTCTTTTAAATTTTGATAATATTCTCTGTAGAATTTCTGTTATTTTGAATTTTAGAAAATTTGAATTTTAAATGATATTAATTAGAAATTTTAAAGAACTTTAATTATTTTCAATAAAATTTCTCAAAAGAATTCAATAATTCTTAACATTTTTGATAAATTACTTGTCAAAATTCTAATTATTTTAAATTCTTTGCAGGAATTTAATTATTTTCAATGCGATTTTAAAAAAAAATATAAAATTCAATTATTCTTGAAAATTTGGATGAATTTCTTTGCATAATTTCAATTATTTTGAATTTTTTCATGAATTCAGTTATTTTTAATAAAATTTCTCAGAAGAATTCAATTTTTTTTTTAAATTTTGATAAATTTTCGTGTAGAATTTCAATTATTTTGAATTTTTTGCAAGAATTCAATTATTGTCAATAAAACTGTCGAAATAATTTAATTGTTTTTTAAAATTTTTGATAAATTTCTTTGCAGAATATCAATTATTATGAATTTTTCACAAAAATAAATATATTTCAATAAAATGTTTCAAAATAAAATTTTTTAATTCTTTTTAAAAATTCAATTATTTTCAATACAATTTTAAAAAAATATTAAATTCAATTATTCTTGAAAATTTGGAAAAGTTTCTTTGCAGAATTTCAATTATTTTAAATTTTTTCATGAATTCAGTTATTTTAATTATAATTTCTCAGAAGAATTCAATTATTCTTCAAAATTTTGATAAATTTCTTTTCATAATTTATTTATTTATTTATTTAACTAGTAAATTTCTTGTCAAAATTTCAATTACTTATTTAATAAAATTTCTCTAAAGGATTCAATTATGTTTAAAATTTTTTATAAATTCTTTGTCAGAATTTCAATTATTTTACATTTTAGGCAAGAATTCAATTATTTTCAATATAATTTTAATAAAATATCAAATTCAATTTTTTTTAAGGATTTTAATATATTTCTTTGTAGAATTTCGATTATTTTGAGTTTTAGAAAATTTGAATTTTAAATGAATTTAATAGAACATTTTTTTGAGTATCTAATCTTTTGGAGAGTAAATCAGAATATTTTTTAGAGACAGGGGAAAAATTAAAATTCCGTCTGAAAATCATGGAAGGATAAAATTAAATTTTTGTGGCAACCCTGTAATTTGAATTAATGACTTACCGTTTGCTTTTGAAATAATAAATTTTACTACTAATTAGTAGAAATTACTACTTATTAGTAAAATCTACTAAGTCAGAAGCAAAAAGTCAGTCACTGATTCAATGTCTAGAGGAATCATGGAACTGTTAGGGAATTTAATAAAAGGTACAAAAATCTGGTCGACTACAAAATACCAGAAGAGAAAAGAGAGAAAATTTAATATTTAACAGTAATAATAGGAATAATAGTAATTTAACAGTAATAATAGGAATAATAGTAATTTAACAGTTTAGTAATAGGAATAACAGTAATTCAACAGTAATAATAGGAATTTTAGAAGAAACATTATAATGTTAAGCTTTGGATAATATTTAGTTTGCGATGGAGAATATTTACAGTGGACGTTGATCTGTCAACTGATTATAGTGATGGCGTATTTTTATCGATGTTTTCTTACTGAAGACTGAAGAGTATATGTTGCGTGTTACACAATACACAGACACGCATATAGTGTGGGACAGTATAAAACGTATAGTGTGCGCACGTATTTACTTTTGATCGACAGTGCGTTGTTGAATGTCGAGCTCCTCGCAGGAATAGGTTTTATGTAGACCCAGGCGAGGCAAAAGCCGAATCGATCTGCTGATGTGTCTCATCGCATTCGATGGTTGACGAGGGCTGATGGATGCTTCTGGAATCTCTCTGGACACTGCTTGAATGCGGTACAATGGATAAAATCTCAGTTTAAATCGAAACCGACTAGTTACTGCTTTTTAAACTATATACAACCAAGTTTCTTCTCTTCCTTACGAATTTTTCCTTTCAAATATCTATTCCTTTCATTTTTCTATGCTCTAATTTTTATCCTCTCTATTCCTCTAATTTTTCTATGCTCTAATTTCTGTCCTATGTAATTAATCCTCTAATTTTTAATATGCTTTAATTTCTGTCCTTTCTATTTCTCTAAGTTTTCTATTAATGAAAAATTAAAATTTCAATTCTGTTAAAATTAGTTTTGAATTTTAAAAATTTTAACCCAATTCTTCCGAAGAATTTAACTATCTTAATAAATATTAAAACTCTTTCGTGAAATTAAATTATTTTCAAATTTTTTTTTTTAAATTCTCGTCAACATTTCAATTATCTTTATAAATAAATAGCAAAATTCTTCGACGAAATTCAATTATTTTCAGGAATTTTAATCAAATTCATTGCAAAATTAAATTATTTCCATAAATAACAATATTTATCACAAAAATTAAATTATTTTCAAAATTAATAAAATTCTTCGCAGAGATTCAATTATTTTCACAAAATCTAAAAAAAAAATTGTCGTCAACATTTCAATTATCTTTATAAATGAATAGTAAAATTCTTTGCCAAAATTCAATTATATTCAGGAATTTTTTTAAAATTCATTATAAAATTCAATTACTTTCATAAATAACAATATTCATCACAAGAATTCAATTATTTTCTAAATTTATAAAATTCTTCGCAAAAATTCAATTATTTTCAAAAAATTATCAACATTTCAATTATCTTTATGAATAAATAGCAAAATTCTTCGACAAAATTCAATTATTTTCAGGAATTTTAATAAAATTCATTGCAAAATTTAATTATTTTCATAAATAATAGTACCTATTCATCACAAGAATTAAATTTTTTTCTAAAGTAATAAAATCCAATTATTTTCAAAAATTTTAATAAAATTCATGGCAAAACTGAAATTATTTTCAAAAAATTTTCTTAATTCAATAATTTTCAAAATTCTACTATTTTAAGGAAATTTACAAAAAGAATAATTCAATTATTAAACATAAATTTTGATAATATTCTATTTTCCAAAAAAATAAAAATTTGGCATTAAATTCTTTGCAGCAAATCAATTATTTTCATAAATTTTTTAATTCTTTTCAAAAATAAAATTCAATTATTTTCAAAATTTTTTTAAAAAATTCTCGTCAACATTTCAATTATTTTTATAAGTGAATAGCAAATTCTTCGCTGAAATTCAATTATGTTCAGGAATTTTTCTAAAATTCATTGAAAAATTCAATTTCTTTCATAAATAACAATATTCATCACAAGAATTCAATTATTTCCAAATTAATAAAATTCTTCGCAAAAATTCAATTATTTTTAAAAAATCTAAAAAAAATTGTCAATATTTCAATTATCTTTATATAAATGAATTTATTTATTTATTTATATAAATTGAAAATTCAATTACTTTTATAAATAAATAAGAGTATTCATCACAAAAATTCAATTATTTTCAAAAGTCATAAATAATGAAATTTAATTATTTCCAAAAATTTTAATAAAATTAATGTCAAAATTGCAATTATTTTCAAAAATTTTTCTTATTTCAATAATTTTCAATTTTTAACTATTTTAATACAATTTCCCAAAAGAATTCAATTATTTAACAGAAATTTTGATAATATTCTACACAAACATTCAATTATTTTCCAAAAATAATAAAAATTTGACAGAAATTCAATTATTTAAAATTGAATTTGAATAAATTTTTTTGGAAAAATAAATATTTAAAAATTTGGCATCAAATTCTTCGCAGCAAATCAATTATTTAGAAACAATTTTGACAATGTTCCACACTCGAATATTCAATTATTTTTGAAAATAATGAAAAATTTCAGAGGTATTCAATTATTAAAAATAGAATATTCATAAATTTTTTCGATGAAAATCAATTGTTTGAAACATTTTAAAAAAAATTTTCGCAATAATTCAATTATTTTTATAAATAATAAAACTCATCGCAAAATTGGATTTTTGAAAAGTATAAATAAAAATGATCAAATTTTTGAAGAATTTTAATTATAAACATGACCATGATTTCTCAAAACTTTTAATAAATCCAAAAAGTAAATTTTGAATTTTAAAAAATTGTTACAAAACAATTCTAATAATTAGTTTTTAAAAATATTTTATTAATGTAATTTTTCGAAAATAATTGTATTTCTTAAAAGAGTTTTTGTATAATTTAAAAAAAACTAATGAATTTTTTGAACAGTTTTAATTAAAAATTTTGAACATTACTGTTTTCTCTAAAATGCTAAAAATAATTCTAAAATGTTATTATTTTTGGAAATATGTCATTGAAAATATTAAAAATATTGAACTTTAAAAAATTAGAAACTTATTTTCATTTTTGAATTTAACTTTAAAGATTTTTCATTAAAATTTTTGATAATTCAATTATTTTCAAAATTTGCAATTCAAATTCTTCAAAAATTGATTTTGAAAAATTGTAACAAAATACTTGAAATAAATTAATTATTTTCATTTAAATTTCACAAAATTTAAATACTTGTTTAAAAACAATTTTTGAAAGATTTGTTTATAGTTATTTTTTGCAGTATAAAAATCAAAATAAGTTGCACTTTTTTTTACTAAAAATTGTGGTATTTTGTTGCAATGTTTGGAAGAAAAGTCGAAAAAGTCTCAATTTTCTTAATTTCCCTGACAAAAAATGTTTCTCATGACATTTATTCGACTTAACTGACAAAAATTTTGTTTTAATGCGTAATGGAAATTTTATCATTTATCACCTGGAAATCATGGGAAAATCATGGAGTTTTATAGGGGGAAATTTGTAGAAATTTATCAGGGAAAAGTCAGGGAAAAACAAAATTAAATTTTTGTGGGAACCCAGAACCAGTCTCATAATTAGATGCTAGGCTACATGTCGTTAGTTCTGATCAAGAAAATAGAATTATGTTCATCAGGAAAATAGATAATTTTCTAATTAAGAAAATAGAATTATGTTCATCAGGAAAATAGATAAGTTCTAATCAAGAAAATAGAATTATGTTCATCAGGAAAATAGATAAGTTCTAATCAAGAAAATACAATATTATGTTTATCAGGAAAGTAGATGATTTCTAATCAAGAAAATACAATTATGTTTATATCAGGAAAAGAGATAATTTCTAATGAAGAAAATAGAATTATATTCAGTGCAGGAAAATGGAGAAGATCGCAATAATTTTCCTAACATCCTGTTTGGTATATGAATTTAATCAACTAACTCCGCCAGTGCGGACAATTGATATAAAATGCATCAACAGATCAGTTTTTGTTTCGTTCTGGGAAAAATGTATGATATAGTGATATGTGTAAAGTGGAAGAAGTTCTTCACGTCCTTCTAGTTCCTCATGGAGCGTGGTCCCCGCATGATCACTGCAGGTATTGCTTTCTTACTTTTGTCTAAGGGTAGACAAGTCCTGACTTCGCGAGTCAACCAGACAGCACTGCGCCTTCACAAACTTCTAAGAACAACTCCATGAAGCGTATATATAAGATAAAAGAAGAAAACAAGAAAACATTCAAGTCCAATCCACATATAGAATATAAAACTCCACAAGAGAAATCCGTCACGTGATCTGAGAACGAATCCGTTGTATGAGACAAAGTTTTGTATCGTTTAGCGCAAGAGAACATTAGTGGGTTTTTTATTCTGCACTTAGGGTTTTTGTCTTGCACCTAGTGTTCTTTTTATGCACATAGTTTTTTTCTAATCTTGTCCATAGTCCTTTTCATATTCCTTATCGATTTAGAAGAAAAGAAAATCGGGGTGTGTCAAGTCAGAGAATATAGTTGGAAATTAAGGAGAAGTTAGAGAATTTGTATAAACATTCTTCAAAAGCCAGGGAATTTTAATCGAAAGAAAATAGAAATTAAAAAAAAATCTTGCTAAAAGGAATGTTTAGTTATTGTGTTTAGATTTTTATTTGTTTTCCCAGGATTCACACTAATCTACTAAAACCTTTTATATTTACTATACTTTTTTTACGATTTGCTACAATTTGAATACTTATTTTTAGATTTAAGACACTAAAAGCTACTTCTTTCTTTTTTATGAGAATTTTCACTGATTTAAGTCCGCTAACAATTAAAATAAATAAATTACTCTAAAACATTTTCATAAAATTCTTTGAAGCGATTCAATTATTTTCAAAAATTTTAAGAAAATTTTTCGCAAATATTCAATTATTTTCACAAATAAAGTGAATTTTTTTGCTGAAATTCAATTATTTTCGCAAATAAAGTGAATTTTTTTTGCTGAAATTCAATTATTTTCAATTTTTCAGTAATTAATATTTTAATAAAATTTCACAAAAGAATTGAATAATTCAAAAAAAGTTTTAGTAAAATTTATTGATAAAATTTAATTATATTTTTTTTGTGTAATTCTTTAGAGCAGGATTTCAAATTTAATTCAAATAAATTTTACATAAATAAAGTTTAAACTTTAAACAATTTTATTTTATTATTTTCAAAGATTATTATTAAATATCAATAAAATTTTGAATAAACTTAATTAGAAATTTTAAACAAATTTAATTGTTTTCAATAAAATTTATAGAAAGAATTCAATACTTCTTAACATTTTTTGATAAATTACTTATTAGAATTCCAATTATTTTACATTATTTACAAGAATTCAATTATTTTTAATACAATTTTAATAAAATAGCAGAATTCAATTGTTCTTAAAAATTTTGATAAATTTCTTTGCAGAACTTCAATTATTTTTAATTTTTCGCAAGAATTCAATTATTTTCAATAATATTCATCAGACAAATTCAATGATTTTTAAATATTTTGATAAATTTCTTTGCATAATTTTAATCATTTTGAATTGTTCGCAAGAATTCAATTATTTTAAATTACATTTCTCGAAAGAATTCAATTATTTTAAAAAGTTTTGATAAATTTTTGTCAGACTTTTAAATATTTATTCAAAAAATTTTTAGAAAGAATTTAATGATTATAATAATTTGTTATAAATTTCTTGTCATAATTTTGGTTATTTAAAAATTCTTTGCAAGAATTAAATTATTTCAATAAAATTTCTCTAAAGAATTCAATGATTCTTAACATTTTTGATAAATTACTTGTCAGAATTACAATTATTTTAAATACTTTGCAAGAATTCAATTCTTTTCAATACGATTTTAATAAAATATCAGAATTCAATTATTCTTAAAAACTATGATAAATTTTTTTTCAGAATTTCAATTATTTTGAATTTTTCGCATGAATTTAATTATTTTCAATAAAATTTCCAGAAAGAATTCAATTCTTTTTAAAAGTTTTGATAAATTTCTTATCAGAATTTCAATTATTTATTCAATAAAATTTTTCGAATGAATTTAATGATTTTAAAAAATTGTTATTTTCTTGTCAGAATTTTAATTATTTCAAATTTTTTACAAGAATTTAATTATTTTCAATACAATTTTAATAAAATATTGGAATTCAATTATTCGTAAAAATATTGATAAATTTCTTTGCAGAATTTCAATTAATTAAAAATTTTTCGCAAGAATTCAATTATTTTCAATAAAATTTATTAAATAAATTCAATTGTTCTTAAAATGAAATTATTGATAAATTTCTTATCAGAATTTCAATTATTTATTCAATAAAATTTCTCGAAAGAATTCAATTATTCTTAAAAATTTTGATAAATTTCTTTGTAGAATTTTTATTATTTTGAGTTTTAGAAAAATGGAATTGTGCATGAATTTAATTAAAAATTTTGAAGGCCTTGGTTTTTTGAAAAATTAAAAGAAAATATCAATTTTTGAAATAATTGAAATTAGAAAAGATTTCAAATGAAAATCTTTAAAAATCTATTTCTATTATTTAAATAAAAAATAAATTCGGCTCGGACTAATTGGTTTCTTTCTGTTTTATAATAATTAAAAATGAGAGAGTAATAAAATAATTATTTTATATTATAAGAATATTGTTACTGTAAGTTTATCAGAATTATTTTTAAAATAGTTTTGTCTGTTCATAATTTTAATTGAAAATTTGATTAATTCAATTTTATTGAAATGTATTGTTACTAATTGAATTTCTGCAAATAATTTTACTATTTATAAAAATAATTGAATCCTTTCAAAGAATGTTATTATTTATGAAAATAATTAAATGTTTTCGTAGAATTTTATTAAAATTTTAAAAAATAATTGAATTGTGGAGAACAATTTAATTATTTATGAAGATAATTGAAATTTTGAGGAGAAAATATAAAGAAAAATTTAAACATAATTGGATTTTTGCGAGGAATTTTATTACTTTTGTAAATAATTGAATTCTTGTTTCTTGAGAAGAATTTTTTTACAGTTTCTAGATATAATTGAATTCTTTTGACGAATTTTAATAAAATTTTTAAGAATAATTACATTTTTCGAGGAATTTGATTAAAATTGTATTGAAAATAATTTAAATTCTGCAATAAGTTTTACTATTTATTAAAATAATTCACTCAAAAAAATTTTCTATTACATGTAATAGAAAATTTTTTTTTTTAAGTATTTAATAATTTTTAGAGTGAATCAGAATATTCTTTATAGAATATTCAGAATATTCAGGGAAAAATTAAAATGTTGTCTGGAAATCTGGAAAAAGCAAAATTAAATTTCTCTGGCAAACCCTGACAGTAAATTTTTAATTATTAATGCAGAATTTTAAATTATTTAAAAATTTATAAGTCTGGAAAAAGTGAGGGATTTTGGAAAATGAAATTTTTCGATCACCCCGGCGGAAAAGGGGAAAAAGAAGAAGAAGCAAAAGCAACAATTAAAGAATTCCCCGAATGACTCTCTTGATGAAACTTTATAATAATGTGGATTCCCCATAATTTGTCCACTCTAGCTTCCTATCCGTTGGATCGATTCATCTTTAAAACCAGCTCGTTATGTGGGTTGGGCTTGAAGGCAAAGAGGAATCGGGATGGCTAGACGGTGGGAACTGGGAACCATTCTCGGTCGCGCAAAAGCTGCGTTGGTCGTCGACAGGTGCATCGACCTCAAAGGTCGCAATACTGCTACTAGACTAGTACTAACTTGAGGAGGAAAACATTTTGACGTATACTCGTATCATTGCCTCTGCCTCTGCCTCTGCTCTTCTTCACTTCTATTCTCTTTATTTTTCTTTACTCGTTAGTCTTCTAACAACATATCCTCCAGCTAAAAGTCGAAAAACTCGTGTCTTACTTCAGTGATTTCTGTGGGAACAATTCAGAATCAACTCTCTTCAGAGGGTTCATATTTTTTTTTCCTTTTTTTGGAAGTGTGTAAAAAATTTACAGTTTGCCAAAAAAAAAAAAAAAAAAATTGAAACAGGTGTAAATTATTCATCGTTTTTAATAAACTTTCTTCTCCCTTTTCAATATATATATATATATATATGATCGGGAAGCTTTTTCCCGATGTCTCATAAATATGAAGAAAGGAATTTTTTAAATTTACGATAGTTTGGTGGCTCTTTGGCAATACATTTGAACGAGAAAAACGTCGTTGTTTATTTAGAGTCACTTTCGACAGTTACCTCGTTACTCGTTTAAATTTACGACGCGTACTCGATTTGAACAAAAGCAAAGTCCGCCCCGGCATTAAACACACGTGAAATGTATCGATCGTTGGATATTACGAAATTTTTTACATTTTTTTTTTTTTGGGCGAATTTCAACATGATGCAACGTGTCAAAATGTTTCGCAGAGTCAATTTTATGTAATTTTATATATAGCTGTATAAAAATTTAATTTATTTGTTGCATTAACAGCTTTTGGCATTATCAGGGTTTGTAGAATTTTTTTTTTTTTTCTTTAAATTTCCATGATTTCCAGGTGATAAGTGATAGAATTTCCAAGATAGATTTAAACACGGTAGAATGAATGAGATGAATTTTAGTTAATTAAAATATTTTCAAAATCTTTCAAAAATGATGTTTTAATAATTTTTTGAAGATATAATTCAATTTTTAAAATATACCTATAATTAAAAAATTGTCGAGTGATTGAAATTTTGCAAAATTTAATTGTAAATAATTGACTCTTTTTAACTATTTTATAACAATTGTTAAAAATCAACTTTCAAAGAGTTTTAATTGCAAATTTTTAAAATAATTGAATTCTCAAAAATTTGAAGGAAAAATCTTAAAGTGTAAATTGAAAAATGAAAATTAATGAAAATAAGCTTCTAAAAATTGTATTGAAATATTTTTGACAAAGTAATTCTTAGAATTTTCAAATTCTATTTTTTAAAATTCAATTACTTTCAATACTTTCAATTATATAATTCCGAAAAATCATTTTCATACGAAAAATAATAACATTTAAATTTTTAAAAATTATTATCAATGTTTTGGAAAAGACAATTGTACAAAATTTTTAATAAAAATTCTTCAAAGAATAAATTATTTTTTTTTTAAATTATACAAACATTCTTTTATGAAATTCAATTATTTTCATTATGATATTTTTAAAAAACTAATTTTTCAAGTAATCATGTTGATAATTGTATTTAAAATTATTCAAAAATTTGATTATTTTTTTTATATTCTTCAAAAATTCAATTATTTTAAAAAGATGTTACTAAATTTCAATTATTTGGAAATTTTTCAATGTTATATAATTAAAAATATTTTACCTTTATATCTTTAAAGAAATGAACAGTTTCAGTAACAATTATTATAAAAAATTGAATTTTTTTTATTTAAATAATTAAATTCTTGAAGAACCATCCGAAAATTATTAAAAATAATTTGAAACTTCAATTCTTAAGAAAGAATAATAAATTTAAACATTTTTTAATTAAAATTTTTAAAAATACTTAAATTGCTAATAACAGTTTATTAAAGAATTATCAAAATTATTCAAATTTTTTGAAATTGAATTGAAAATAATAGAATGTTGCAAAGAATTTCATTGGAGATTTAAAAGAATCAAATTTTTAAATAATTTTAATTTAATAATTGGTAAATAATTGAATTTTACGAAAAGAATTGCAATTACATTTTTTGTTAATTATATACTTTTAAAAAGATTAAAAATTTTTTTTTATTAATTAAAATTTCGAAAATTATGATTTGATATTCGAAACTTTGGTTTTTAAAATATTTTGTTTTTTTAAAGATTATTAAATTTTTATAAAGAAGTAATTAAAAATGTTTGAAATAATTGAACTTTCCAAGAATTCTATAAAAAATAATTGAATTCTTAAATAATTTTACTGATATACTGAAATTTTTGAAAATACTTGAGAAAAGTTTGCAGAATTTCAATTATTTTGAATTTTTCGCATGAATTCAATTATTTTCAATAAAATTTCTTGAAAGAATTCAATTATTCAAATTTTTGTAAATTTCTTGTCAGAATTCCAATAATTTAAAATTCTTTGCAAGAAATCAATTATTTTTAATACAATTACAACAAAATATAAAAATTCAATTATTCATAATAATTTTGATAAATTTCAATTATTTTAAATTTTTCGCAACAATTCAATTATTTCCAATAAATTTTATCAAAAGAAATCAAATGATCTTAAAATTTCTGATAAATTTCTTGTCAGATTTTCAATTATTTTGAATTTTTTTGCATCAATTCAATTATTTTCAATAATATTCATCAGACGAATTTAATTATTCTTGTTCAATAGTTTGATAAATTTCCGTGCAGAATTTCAATTATTTTGGATTTTTTCGCAAGAATTCAATTATTTTCAAATTTTCCATAAAATTTCTCGAAATAATTCAATTATTATTAAAATTTTGTTATAAATTTCTTGTCAGAATTTCAGTTATTTTAAATTCTTTGCATAAATTCAATTATTTGCAATAAAATTTCACGAAATATTTCAATTTATATTATAAGTTTTATAAATTAAAAATTTCTTGTCAGAATTTCAATTATTTTACATTCTTTGCAGGAATTTAATTATTTTCAATACAATTTTAATAAGATAGGTATCAGAATTCAATTATTATTAAAAATTTTAATAATTTTCTTTGAAGAATTTCAATTGTAATTGAATTCTTATATAATTTTACTGAAATACTGAAAGTTTACATGGAATTTTTGAAAATATTGGAGAAAAGTTAGCGAAACAATTAACATTTTAATTATTTTTATAAGTAGTAAAATCCTTCTAAACAATTCAATTATTTTTTTCAATAGTAAAATCTTTACAAAGATCCAATGATTTTCAAAACAATTTTAATTGAATTTCTCAGATGAAGTCAAATATATTTTTAAATATTTCCATAAATTTCAATTATGTCCAAAAATTTTAATAAATTCATCGAAACAATTTTTATAGATAGTAAAATTCTCCGCAAGAATTCAATTATTTTCAAGTCACTTTAATAAAATTTTAATAAAATTCTTCTTCATAAAATTCAAATGCTTTCAAAATTTTCAATTAAAATTATTAAAGAAACTCCATTAGTTTAAAAAAAAATTCAAAGAAACTCTTCAAAAGAATTTAATTAGGATTTTAAAAAATTTTAATAAAATTCTTTGCGAGAATTCAGTTATTTTCCTAAATAATAAAATTCTTTGAAGGAATTCTATTATCATCAAATTTTTTGATAAAATTCTTTGCAACAATTCGATGATTTTCAATACATTAATTTTAAAATTGAAAATATTTGAAAAGAAAAATTATAAAAAAAAATAATAATAATGAAATTTGTCTTGCATTATTTTTGTTTATGAATCACAATTTTTTTTAACAAAATTATTATTTTGTTTTAGAAAAAGAAGAAAAATATTTGCAAAATTCGTATTTTTTTTTAATCTTATTTTTGGAAGAGGATTTTCCACAGGAATTAAAACATTAAAAAATTTCAAATTCAAATATTTTTTAAATTAAACAACTTATAAAATTAGAAAACATGAAGATATCGATTGCTCCGAGTCGAAGACTCGGAGTGATCGATTTCTTCATGTTTTCTAATAATTAAAGATGACCGAGAGATAAAATCATTATTTTATATTATAAAAATATTTTTACTGTAACTTCATCAAAATTATTTTCATCATTTTAATTCATTTCATTCAATTATTATTTTGTAGAATTTGAAATTATTTTTTATGAAAATAATTGACTTTCTTAAAAAAAATTTATTATTTATAAAAATAATAATTGAGTTCCTGTGAAATTTTTATTATTTATGAAAATATTTAAATGTTTGTATCCAATTTTAATAAATTTTTTTTTAAATAATTGAATTCTTTTTGGAAAATTTTATTAAAATAGTAGATATTGAAAATCATTGAAATTAGAAAAATGCCTTTTATTTTTGAAAATAATTGATATTAGGACAAGAATTTTTTTGACATTTAGGTAAATAATTGAACTTTGGAGAAGAATTTTGTTATTTATAAAGATAATTGGGATTTTTACAAAATTTTTTTTTTAAATTTTGAACATAGTTGAATTTTATAAGAAGAATTTTATTTTATTTTTGAAAATAGTTGAATTTTTGCAATTATTTGTAATTTCTCGAAAATTGAATTTTTTTAGTGTTTTCAACAAAAATTTAAATTGGAATGTTTTCAAATTCTATTATTTTTTTAAAATTGCTAATTTTATTTAAAAAAAGGTAGTAAAATGTTAGTCGCGCGAATTATTGCTAATAAAGATTTAATATAATAAGAATGAAATAATGTAATAAAGAAATAATTGAAAAATAAAAATAAAATAAATATAGAAATAAATATAGAATGAGAGTATGAAAGAAAAATGAAAAAAGAAATAATGCAAAAGAGTATAAGGACTAAAATATTCAACTTATTGAAAATGATAATTGGAATGAATAATAGAATATATATACTCGGGGATTATTTTCCTTTTTAATTGCTGATTCATTATCGAGAATAGATAAGAAATGTTTCATGTAAGGATGCCGAATTATAAAAAGAGAAATAACTGTTTATAAATAAATGCTTGAAAGTATATACTTTATAGCAAGTACTCTTGAAGAATTGTCATTATAAATAATAAATTTTTTGTACAAATATTGCCACAAGCCGTAATCGCTGACACCAAGATCAAACAGGTATGGTTACAAGAGAGGCAATCCTTACAAAAGGAACAAACAGAATTGTACAAAGAATTATCGAAAGAGCTGGTCCAGACAGCATAGCACTGCAGTTAGTTGTCTCTCAAAGCACGTTCACGTTTCTACCAGGAATCTTCTGCGGTGACTCGTACTCGTCTTTCCTACGTTCAAGGTACTCACAACTTCTCCAAAGTCGCCCTCGTTTCACCCTTTCGATTCAATTTATTTTAAGACCATTAGAAATCAACTTTTCGCTATTTCTCAAAATTTAGGTACACTTTTTACAAATTTTGAGTTTTTTTTTTTTTAATTTTTCCCCCTTCTGTCGAATATTTTTTTCTAACTCTTTTTTCTACTATTTATCAATTGATAGCTTTTTCCCAATTTCGACTGTTTATTAAAAAAAAAAGAAAAACCCTTAAATTTTGTTTGATGTTTACAAAAATGGGTGGATTTGAATTTTAGACAATTAGAAGTATTAGAATCATAGTTTTAAAATACTATCACGTTATGATGCGAGCTAAAATGAAGGAGAAGTACGAGAAATAGACGGTGGGAAACATTCAAGTTTTTTGTTATACTCTCTCAAGGCATCAGTAACGCGGAGGTTCGGTTCTGGGAGAAGACAAGCTTTTTTTGCACGTAGCCAACAATATCAATCGAGTTGTATGAAACTTTTTTTTTCTTTTCTTACTTTTCTCTTTTTTATATACAGAGAAAAATTATTTTCAACTTTCAAACATTTTTATTTTTATTTCGATAATAATTATTGTGTATACATAATCTTGTACTCTAAAAAATCTGAATAAGTGAAAATTCACGTGAGATCCGTTGAATATTTTAACAGTAAATTTACGCTTACAATAGTTGTCCTTATTTTTAATTAATTAATTAATTTTCTTTGGAAAAATTTAAATAAAATTGCATTGTAAATAATGAAATTATTATAAAGAATTCTATCAAAGTTTTTACTATAATAATTAAATGCTTTTGAAAAATTATATTATTAAATTTTTTTTAAATAATTGAATTTCTTCTAAAAATTTTATTAAAATAGATTTAAAATTTTCCTAAAGTTTTTGAACGTTCAAATGAACGAAATATTTTTTTATCCTCTAATTTTTTAAAACTTAATAGACTGAAATTCAAGCAATATTGTAATTTATTTTTTTAGCTAAAAAATATATTTTTATTATAAAAAGCAATATTTTGTTAATAAAATTCAAATTAAAAGAAGTAACAAAATTATTGTCGTTCATTTGAACGTTTAAAACTTTAGGGACATGATTTTAAAATATTTAAAAATAATTTAATTCCTGCGAAGAATTTTATTAAAATTTTTTAAAACAATAAATTTGGCTATTGGGCCAAATAAATAAGTCTAAGATCATTATTATTTAAATTATATGGCTTACTAAAAATTTCTTTTAACAAAATAATAAATTAGATTAATTAATTAATTATTTATGAAAATAATTGAATTCTAGCGCAGAATTGTATTAAAATTTTCTAAATAAATGAATTGCTGTGCAAAATTTTATTAATTGTGAAATTAATTCAATATTCTTCAGAAAAATTTAATGCTGAATTTTTAAAAAATGGTTTTTTTTTGGAAAAAATGTATGCAAATTCTATTTTAAAGAATTGAATTCCTTTGTAAGTTTTGTTTATGAAAGTAATTGAATGTTATTATCCTTTTTCAACATTTTTGCTTTTGACAAGAAATTTATCAAAAGTTTTAAGAACAATCGAATTCTTTCGAGAATTTGTATTGAATAAAATAATTGAAATTCTGACAAGAAATTTATAAAAAAATTCCAAGAGCAATTAAATTCTTACGAGAAATTTTATTGAAAACAAATGAATTCTTACGAAAAATTCAATTATTTCTAAAAATTAATGCTAAATTGTTTTTTAACATTCAAATTATTATCTACAATTTTGACTAAACTTCATTTTTAAAACTATTTTTATTAGAAAATTCTACAAGAATTCAATTATTTAAAAAGAAAAATAAATAATTTATTCAATAATTAAATCTTTGAATTGAATTATTTGCAAAAATAATTGAATTCCTAAAAAGAATTTTATTATTTATTAAAATAATTGAATCCTTGTGAAGCATTTTAATATTTATAAAAATAATTGAATTCTGTCGAAGAATTTTATTAAAAATTTTTCTAAATCTAATTTTAATGGAATTTTAATTATAATATTGAAATTCTGACAAGAAATTTATAAAAAATTTTAAGATCATTTAAATTCTTTTGATAAAATTTATTGAAAATAATTGAATTGTTACGAAAAATTCAAAATAATTGAAATTTATCAAAATTTCAATGAATAATTGAATTTTGATATGTTATTGTAATTGTATTAAAAATAATTGATTTCTTGCAAAGAATTTTAAATTATTGGAATTCTGACAAAAAATTTAAAAAAATTTTAATAATTTAATTCTTTTGAGAAATTTTATTGAAAATAATTGAATTCTTGGGAAAAATTCAAAATAATTGAAATTCTGCATGGAAATTTATCAAAATTTTTAAGAATAATTAAATTCTTACATTTTATTAAAATTGTATTGAAAATAATTGAAGTTTTGCAAAGAATTTAAAATAAATGAAATTCTGACAGAAAATTAAAAAAATTTAACAATTAAATTCTTTCGAGTAATTTTATTGATTATAATTGAAATTCCGACAAGAAATTTAACAAAAATTTTAAGAACAATTGAATTCTTTCGAGAATTGTAGTGAAAAAAATTAAACTCTTGCAAAGAATTTAAAATAACTGAAATTTTGACAAGAAATTTATCAAAAATTTTAAGAACATTTCAATTATTTTAAGAAATTTTATTGAAAATAATTGAATTTTTGCAAAGAATTTAAAATAATTGGAATTCTGACAAGAAATTTATCAAAAAATGTTAGAAATTATTGAATTCTTTCGAGAAATTTTATTGAAAATAATTAAAGTTCTTCAAAATTTCTAAATGAATTCATTAAAAATTCAAAATTTCTAAAATTTCAAATTGAAACCTTTTGAAATTCATATATTTGTTAAAATTGTAAACGCAATACTTTAAAAATTCAATTATTTTTGAAACTTTTAAATAAAATTATTCATTAAACAATTTATGAGTAACAATTTTGTAATTGTTCTCCATGAATTAATTCATTGAAAATAAATTATTTTCAAAAATAGAAAAAGTTTAAGAATTTGTATAAGAATTTTGTGGTAATTTCAAAATTTATAAGTCAATCAAAAAAGACACAAGAATTCGAAATTTTCCTATAAATTCTAAAAATTTAATTTTTTTCAGTACTTTGCATAAAATTCCCTGACTTTTCTAAAAAATTCTACTTTCCCTGAGTTTTTCCTGAATGTCCTGATTTTTCTGTTCTGTGTCAGCCTTGAAAAATAATAAATAATTAAAACCGCGTTTTGTGTGTAAAATTTGCCAATTTCTAATATAAATAACGATTTATATAAATACATCTCGATTCGCTATAGAAAATTGAAATCACAATTAAAGAAACGAAAACGTATATTTAAAAAGGAAATTATCAAAAAGTCTCACAAGATATTTGACAGCTAAAGGTTAAAAATCTTGCGCAACACTATAAAAGCGATATATTTATAGAAAGAAGTCTCCACCAAACTGCTTTCATAACTAACAAATTGGAAACATCGTAATTACTCGAATCTCGAATACATATTTCCGAATCAACATATATATATACACATAATGATTGTAAAAGTGAAACTATAATTTCAGATAGACGTCAATTAGATTCAGTGATTGAACAATATTTCCTCTGAAAATAGCAAAAAGGCGCTTAATCGTAAATCTCTGATAATGTATCTGCTTGATGAATAATTTAGTACATATATGAATAACGAGGTGGTAAAATTGTGGAGAATGAATAAGAAAAAAAAAAAAAAAAGAATCAAATTTTCACGCGAATTTTAAAGAGCGCGCGGTAAATTGAAAAAATGAAAAAACCAAAAAGGACAACAATTAAGTAAATGATGTTCACAGCAGTGAAGTTGGAATAGCGCAAGGGCAGATAAGTACAGGGCAGAGGCACCTATAACATTGGTGATTTCAGTTGAATTCATGTCTGCTTGATTACAAGTAATAAACTGAACGTTAAGACAAGATTTATGCGCGCCTCCTCATAGGTTCCTCCTTGTCTGTTGCTCTACTGCGCTTTGATCGCAAATCACCCGAGAGTTAACGCAACGATTTGCTCTTCCTTTTTTTCTCTCTCTTTCTATATATATTCTTCTCAATGACCACGCACTGTATTTACGAATCAGCGATTACAAAATAAATTATTATTTGCATATCTTAGAATCAATGAGTTCATTTTCATTGCAAAATTTTTATGTCGTTCTTGTTCAATTCTCTTGCTTTCAGTAATAAAATTAATAAAATTTATTTTATTTTTATTCACTCTTTTCTTGTTTTTCTATCTTTTGCAATTTTTTGCAATTTAAAATGACTAATAATTTAATTCTCCGCATAAAATTCTATTTTTCATAAAAATCTCAAAACTTAATTATTCTTAAAATATTTGATAAATTTCATCGTTGAATTTTTTTTATTATTTATATTTTGAATAATAGACAATTTGAATATTGAATGAATTTAATAATTAGACATTTTAAAGAACTTAATTTTTTGAAAAATTTAAAAAAATCAAATTCTTTTGAAATTATAGTTGCATTTTTAAATATATTTTTAATGTTATTTCAAAAATTTTAACGCAATTCTTCAAAAGAATTCAATCATCTTGTTAGATATGACAAAATTCTTATCAGAAATTCAATTATTTTCACAAATTTTAATAAAATTCTTGGCAAAATTTTATTTTTTTTTTAAAAAAGTTTTCTCGCATTCAGTGATTTTTAATTTTTACAATTTACATAAAATTTTCCAAAAGAATTCAATTATTTAAAAAAAAATTTAGATAAAATTCTATACAAACATTAAATTACTTTTACAAAAATTACAAAAGAATTCAATTATTTTAAAATTTTGTATAAAATTCTTCTCAAGAATTCAATTATTTTCATAAGTATTAAAATTTTGCACTGCAATTCAATTATTTAGAAAATTTTAATAATATTCTTCGGCAGAATTCAATTATTTTCATAAATAATAAAATTCTTTTTAGGCATTCAATTATTTTTACAAATAATTCAATTCAAAGATTCAATTATTCAATAAATTATTTATTTTTGTATTTAAATAATTGAATTCTTGTAGCATTTTCTAATAAAAATTGTTTTAAAAATTAATTTTAGTTAAAATTTTAGTTCATAATTTGAATGTTAAACAACAATTTAGCATTCATTTTTAGAAATAATTGATTTTTTCGTAAGAATTCAATTGTTTTCAATAAAATTTCTCGTAAGAATTTAATTGTTCTTAAAATTTTTGATTAATTAATTCTTGTCAGAATTTCAATTATTTTTTCAATACAAATTCTCGAAAGAATTCGATTGTTTTTAAAATTTTTTTGTAAATTTCTTGTCAGAATTTCAATTATCTTTTAAACAAAATGTCTCGAAGGAATTCAATTGTTTACGAAAATTTTGACAAAAAACTTTAGGAAAATTCAATTATTCTCTAGCAATTTTGAGGAAAAATCTTGAAAAGAATTGAATTATTTTCAATAGAATTTTACAAAAATTCTTCGAAAGAATTGAATTATTTTCAAAAATTTTAGTAAAATTCTCCGCAAGAATTAAATTATTTTGATTTATAATAAGATTATTATTTGCAAGAGTTCAAATATTTTGATTTATAAAAAGATTATTCGCAAGAGTTCAATTATTTTCATAAAAAAATCAAATTCTTCCGAAAAGTACAATTATTTTTGTAAATAAAAAATTATTTGCAGAAATTCAAGTATTTTGAACAATTTTAGTAAAATTTTTCGCAAAATTATTTTCACCACAATTTTAATTGAATTTCTCCAAAGAATTTAATTATTTTCAAAAATAATAAACTTCTTTAGTAAGAATTTAATTATTTTCTATATGCAATTACAAGGAAAATCATATTAAAATTGAATTGAAAATATTCTTATTTGAAAGTGTCGAAATTATAGTGCATTATAGAGGAATATTTCTGCAAGTGGAATAGTTCCGGTGTGGTCAGACGAATCAGTAGATTATACCTGTGCAATGCGACCACAGAAATCGTCTACTAAGTAGTCACTTCTTTTCGTTACGCGCGCAACTTTTAATTTAATTATTATTAAATACATTACTTTTCCAATTAATTATCGAAAAAATTCTTTTTTATTTAATTATGAAAAATACTTTTCTAATTAATTACAAAAAATACTTTTCTAATTAATTATAAAAAAAATTCTTTTCTATTAAAATTAATTTCTACTTTTCTAATAAAAAAAAAATACTTTTCTAATTAATTATAAAAAAATGCTTTTCTAATTAAATTAACTTCTACTTTTCTAATAAAAAAAAATATTTTTCTAATTAATTGTAAAAAAAGGCTTTTATAATTAAACCAGTGCCTACTTTTCTAATAGAAAAATACTTTTCCGATTAATTATAAAGAATAGAATGCTTTTCTAATTAGTTATAAAAAAGAATACTTTTCTAATTAAGTATTGAAAACTAGAATAATTTTTAAAAAGGATTAAAAACTAGAATATTTTTTAATTAAGAATTGAAAACCAGAAGAACCAGAATACTTTTCTAATTAATTATTAAAAATGGTATAATTTTCTAATTAATAATAAGAATACTTTGTTAACGTAATAGTTTCAAAAATTGTGAAAATTAGTGACAATTAGTCATTTTTTCGAAACGAGTGCTTTTAGGTAAATAAATTTTAAAATCTAGACATGGAATTGTAAATATATATAAAAAAAAAAAAAAAAATTGATGAGAAATTGAAACTCTTCTTTCTCGTTTCGGGTCTGTTCATCAGTCAATATATTTCTTTCATGTTCGTGGAAGATCGGTGATTCTTGGCATTTTCTCTCTGATCTGTTCTTTGGTAATTCTTCGTGAAACGAACATTCGTTCCCCCCTCTCGTCACTTCTCATATCAGTCAATTGCGATTGATACTTGAGGCCCAATTAAAAGTACTTACATTTAGTAAATTTTAAATCACAGGAAAAAAGTACAATTATTACCCCATAATCGGTGTAAAAATTACTCAAAATAAAAATTTTACGTTTTTCGAGGAATCTATGCACTTGGGAAAAAGACTTAATTGACTCAGACTCAACTGGACTTTTTATTTGTTTCGAAAAAATTTTATTTGGTTCAAATAAATTTCTATTTGGTTCAAATAAATTTTTATTTAATTCAAATAAATTTTATTTGGTTCAAATAATTTTTATTTGGTTCAAAAAAAATTTATTTGGTCCAAATAAATTTTATTTCATTCAAATAATTTTTATTTGGTTCAAATAAATTTTTTTTGGTCCATATAAATTTTATTTAGTTCAAATAAATTTTATTTGGTACAATAAAATTTTATTTGGTTGAAATAAATTTTATCTAGTTCAAATAAAATTTTATTTGGTTCAAATAAATTTTATCTAGTTTAATTAAATTTTTGTTAGTTCAAATAGAATTTTATTTGGTTCAAATAAATTTGATTCAGTTCAAATAAAATTATATCTGGTTGAAATAAATTTTATTTGGTTGAAATAAATTTTATCTAGTTCAAATAAAATTTGATTTGGTTCAAATAAATTTGATTTAGTTCAAATAAAATTATATCTGGTTGAAATAAATTTTATTTGGTTGAAATAAATTTTATCTAGTTCAAATAAAATTTTATTTGGTTCAATAAAATTTAATTTGGTTCAAATAAATTACAATTTAGTTGAAATAAAATTTTTTTTTGTCCAAATAAATTTTATCTAGTTTAAATAAAATTTTATTTGGTTGAAATAAATTTTATCTAGTTCGAATAAAATTTAATTTAGTCCAAATAAATTCTATCTAGTTGGAATATAATTGAATTTGGTCCAAATAAATTTTATCTAGTTTAAATAAAATTTTTGTTGGTCCAAATAATTTTTATTTAGTTGGAATAAAATTTTATTTGGTTCAACTAAAAATTTTCAATTTGATATCCCTAGGAAAACTGTGTTATGGTAAAGAAAATTTTTATTTAAAACAAATAAATAATTTAATAGAGAGAAATAGACAAAATTTAGTTGAAACAAATATATTATTACTGAATTCAAATAAATTATATTTCTCTGAAATAAAATTTTTCTCTAGGTGTGAAAAATGAAAACAAAAATTAATAAATATTTAGAAAAGAAATGATAGAAAAAATTAACAATTCAAAATAAGTGACATTTGGATAAAAATCTCATTATTTCGTAAACTACTAAAGAAATTGAAATTTTTTTTTAAGAAAATAGTTTGTAAATTATGACGTAATTGTATAGATAAATTAGAACCACGGTTTATATTAAAATCGCGCAGACAGTTATAAACTCTCACATAGAGTAATAAAAGTCACATTTTAATATTAAAATATGAAAGTATTTCCTGATATTTATAAGTATTTCCAAAAGAATTTAATGCATTATTCTTTCTTTTCTTTTTGATTCTTTTTTTTTTGAATAACTATAAATGTAAATATATTCTTCTTTACATTTACAATGCAGATAAAATTATTTAGGAATTGATTAATTTATTAGGACACACGCGACGTACAACTAAAACATTGTGTATATGTAACTCTCACGCCTTCATATATGACGTCATATTTGTTAGTACCCATATGCCTACCTACCTACCTACTTGCTGGCTTGCCCGACTACCTACGCGAGACTGTCAAAGTCACAAAGAAAAAAAGAAATTACCCGAACCGGTCTCGGCAGGGTCAACCCCCGTAACATTCGTCGAGAAACAACCGAACCAACTTTGATATATTTCAAAATTAACTATTTTTTTTCATTCTTTTTGGCAGAAGTGTATTATTGCACTTTTTTGGGAATACTTTTATTTTTTTCGAATTTTCTTTTTAGGGAAATTAACATTTTTTTGTTTAAGTCGATTTTTAATGTGTCTATTTTTCATATTTTCGAATTTGGAAATTGAAATTAATTAATTCAATCAGTGATGCGAATTCAAAATTAATGAAATCAGGGAACTGACAATAATTTCTTTTTCAATTATTTAATTATTGAAGAACTATTATAAAATTATTATCTACTTTTACTTATAAATTATTTAATGTATAATTTTGCTTAAAAATATTAGAAATAATTGAATTTTATGAGCGTTGAGTTTACAATATTTAAAAATAATTCAACTTCAAACGGTTATTTGACAGAATTCCAATTATTTTAAATTCTTTGCAAGGATTCAATTATTTTCAATACAATTTTAATAAAATATTAGAATTCAATTATTCATAAAAATGTTGATAAATTTCTTTGCAGAATTTCAATTATTTGATATTTTCTCAAGAATTTAATTATTTTCAATAACATTTCTTATAATAGAATTTAAATTTTCTCAAAATTTTTTATAAATTTCTTTATAGAATTTCAATTATTTTGATTTTTTCAATCGTTCGCATAAATTCAGTTATTTTCAATAAAATTTCTTAAAAGAATTCAATAATTCTAAAAATTTTTGATAAAAATTACTTGTAAAAACTCCAACTATTATCAATTCCTTGTAAGAATTCAATTATTTTCAATTTATTTTTAATAAAATATTAGAATTCAATTATTCTTAAAAATATTGATAAATTTCTTTGTAGAATTTCAATTATTTTGTATTTTTCGCACGAATTCAATTATTTTCAATTAAAATTCTTGAAAGAATTCAATTGTTCTTAAAAATTCTGTTAAATTTCTTGTCTTTATTTCAATAAATAATGAAGTAAATAATAATAATAAAATTTATCTAAAGAATTCAATTTTTATTAAATTTTTTTTAAATTGTTTGTCAGAATTTCAGTTATTTTAAATTCTTTGCAAGAATTCAATTCTTTCCAAATCAATTTTAATGAACTATCAGAATTCAATAATTCTTAAATTAAATTCTTGATAAATTTATTTGCTGAATTTCCATTATTTTGAATTTTATAAAATACAGAAGAATTTTAGTCGAGAACTAAAAAAAAAATGGAATTTTGAAAAGGTTTGAAATTGAAATTTATGTAAATTTTAATTTTTTATACTTTTATTTAACAGCATTCTTCGCAGAAACTAAATTATTTTAAAATAATTTTTAAAAAAATTCTTGTCTAGATTTCAATTATCATTATAAATAGCAAAATTCTTCGCCGAAATTCAATTATTTAGCAAAAATTTTGATAAAATTCTACGCTAACATTCAATTATTTTCATAAATAAAATTTACAGAGAAATTCAACTATTTAAAATAGAATTTGCACAAACTGTCTTCGAAAAAAATCAGTTATTTAAATTTTTTTTATAAAATTCTCCTCAAGAATTTAATTATTTTCAGAAAAAATAAAATGTTTCACTAGCATTCAATTGTTTAGGAAATTTTCATAAAACTAGCAACTTTTTAGCATAAAATTAGCAATTTTAAAATTGTAAAAAATTTGTAAATCAAATTTTTGTTGAAAACACTAAAAAAAAAATACAATTTTGGAAAAATTGCAAATAATTGCAGAAATTCAATTATCTATCAAATTTAAAAAAAAATTCTCGTCAAAATTCCAATTATCGTTATAAATAACAAAATTCTTCCCCAAAGTTCAATTATTTTCAAATCAATTTCAAATTCCCAAAAATGGTATCGCAAACATTTAATTATTTTCATAAATAGTAAAAATTTCTCAGCAATTTAATTATTTTCATAAAAAATAATTAAAAATTGAAGAAAATAATAATTGATTTGAAATGATGACAATAATTTTGAAAAAGTTACTGTAATAATATATTCAATGATTTTATCACTCGGTCATCTTTAATTATTATAAAACATGAAGAAATCGATCACTCCGAGTCTTCGACTCGGAGCAATCGCTATCTTCATGTTTTATAAAAATATTCTTATAAGTTATTTAATTTCAAAAGATTTGAATTTGAATGTTTTGAAAAATTTTAATTCCTACGGAAAAATAATATTTAAATATTTATTTAAAAAAGAGTTATAGATGTTTTCGAACAATTTTACAATTAAAGAAATTCGTCAATAAATGAAACAGATTTTTTTTTGAGTAAAATTTTTTCCTTTATTTTCTAAAAATTGGAAAATTGTAAACAAATGGTTTTCAATATTTTCAAAGAACTTTGCAAAAAATTATTAAAAGTAATTGATTTAAAGGAGAATTTATTTTTAAATAAAGCTATTTATGTTTTCGAATAATTTTACAATTAACTAATCATTTTTAGAGTGAAGCAGAATATTCCTTATAGAGTAAAGGGAAAAAAGCAAAATTTTATCTAGAAATCAGGGGAAAATGAAATTTAAATTAACACTGAAATTTTTAATATGCCTCACTAAAATTTTGAGTCAATTTTTTACTGAAATTTTTACTAATAATATTTTGTCATTTTTAATTGATTTGTACTGTGAAATTTTACTGGTTGCAATCGTGTGAATAGTGGTCAGGTGAAGTTTTGTGACATACATATATTTACGCAAGACAGGAAAATACTGAAACAAAATAATAAACAAAAACTTCTTGATTTTCAAGATTTTTAAATGTTTCAGTACATTTACTGAAACATTTAAAAATCTTGAAAATCTTGAAAATCATAAATTCTTCTTGAATTCGTTCTTTTTCCATCTCAATAACATTTAAAATAAATGTAGAAACAAATGATGAGTCTTTGAAGTATAAAAAAGTAAAGACCATGAGCAATAATAATCCCAAAGACGTTATAAAGCCGCGAAGCGTTAAAAATAGCGAACTTGCGTGAACATTTAATAGTAAGAATCTAGCAGTAATCACGTCACTGTATAGTCACTGCACACAGGTCCATCACCTGTACATGCCACTTTATAGCTAATGAAATGACATCATCGACCAACGTATAGCTAGCACACGTAATCTTTAAACGCAGGCGTATCAGGCGTGTATCTTATTTCCGTTAAGGAACATTCAATGAGAGAAAGAGAAAGAGAAAAGGCGCGATAGAAGATAAGTAGAGGGGAGAGGAGAGAGGAGAGGAGAGGAGAGAAAAGGAGAGAGCGAGTCGTGCGCCGCCGAGGAGTGTGTGGGTCGCGTGTCAGTAAAAGCTTATGGTTGGTAACGAGATAACCAAACAACCTTGCAATGCGAGCCATTGGTTTGCAGCTACTGGTGTCAATTTAAATCTTTTGATCACTTATCACACACATGTAACGTTCAGTTGTTTCACTTTTCTGATTATAGATCACACGATCAATTGCGATCGAATAATTTTCACATTCTCGTATCTTGTTCTGATATTTTAAACAAGAAATTTTACAATATTTTCGACCAATTTCCTCGAGGGAATTGATTTTTTTTCAATTTAATTATCCTTACGAAGATAATTCTACTCGAAAAGATTCTTCCGTGCTTATCCTTTTCGTTCCGGTACAAAAAGTCCTAACTAAAAGATCCAAACCAAAAGATCCAAAAAATTAAAAATCCAAAAGGACAAAATGTCCAAACAAAAAAAAATATATTTTTTATTGACATATCTTTATGTTATTTGACCTCAGGAGTTCAAAAATGATATTTTTAAAAAATGTCATTCCGAATGTGTGTGTGTGTGTGTAAACATCACATTTTTATAAATATCTCGAAAAATCATGAATAGCTTTTGGGTTGAATTTTTTTAAAATTGTAGATCTCACCTGCGGACATGAAATGAGAGTACTTTTAGACAGATTAATAAAGTCTAACTAAATTTTTTTTGGATTTTTAATTTTCCAAAAAAACGTTTTTTGCCCATAACTTTAAAAAAATGTTAGGACACCTATAAATGTTTTTTCATAATTTTGTAGAGTTTTTTTAGACGCATCTTTTGAGCCCGAATTGAACATTTTTCGTCCATATTAACCGGAGAGGTGTTAAACTTTTAAAAATCTAAAACTTTGGAAACACCATTTACATTTTTAAAGAATTATACATATTTTGGACAATTTTCAATTTTGGACTTTTTGTACTCTTGGATTTTTTGTACTTTGGATAAATAAATTTTTGGACCTTATGGATTGGATTTTTCGTCTTGGACCTTTTGGATTGGATCTTTTGTAGCCCAATCATCCTTTTACAACATTTTTCCTTCTGACAAGAAATTCATCAAAAATTTTAAGAACAATCGAATTCTAACGAGAAATTTTATTGAAAATAATTGAATTCTTGGGAGAAATTTAAAAATAATTGAAATTCTGCAAAGAAATTTATCAAAATATTTAAGAATAATTGAATTTTTCTACGAAATTTTATTGAAAATAAAACTGAATTGATGCGAACGATTCAAAATAATTGAAATTCTATGCAAAGAAATTTATCAACATTTTTAAAAATAATTGAATTCTGATATTTTATTCAAAATTGTATATTAAAAATAATTGAATACTTTTAAATAATTTTAAATAATTAGTTTAGAATTCTGTCAAGTGATTTATCAAAAATTTTAATAAGAATTATTGAATTATTCAGAGAAACTTTATTGAAAATACTTAAATTTCTTTAAAATTTTAAATTCATTCCAAATTTAAAATAGTAGAAATTCTACAAAGAAATTTTTAAAAATTTAAAGAACAATTAAATTCTTTTGTGAATTTAAATTGCAAAAATTAAATTCTTGCGCAAAATTCAAAATAATTGAAATTCTGTAAAGAAATGTATCAAAATTTTTCAGAATAATTGAATTCTTTCAAGAATTTTAATTGAAAATAATTGAATTCGTGCGAAAAATTCAAAATAATTGAAATTTTGCAAAGAAGTTTATCAATATTTTTAAGAATAATAATTGAATTCTAATATTTCCTTAAAAATACATTGAAAATAATTGAATTCTTGCCAAGAATTGATATTAATAATTGGAATTCTGATAAGTAATTTATCAAAAAGTTTTAGAATTATTGAATTCTTTTAAGAAATTTTATTGAAAATAACTGAATTGATGCAAACGATTCAAAATAATTGAAATTCTACAAAGAAATTTATCAAAATTTTTCAGAATAATTGAATTCTGATATCTTATTAAAATTGTATTGAAAATAATTGAATTACAGCAAAGAATTTAAAATAAATGAAATTCTGACAGGAAATTAAAAAAAATTTAATAATTGAATTCTTTCGAATAATTTTATTGATTAAATAATTGAAATTTCGACAAGAAATTTAATAGAAAATTTTTAAACAATTGAATTCTTTCAAGAATTTTAATTGAAAATAATTGAATTCGTGCGAAAAATTCAAAATAATTGAAATTCTGCAAAGAAGTTTATCAACATTTTTACGAATAATTGAATTCAAATATTTTATTAAAAATGAATTGATAATAATTGACTTCATGCAAAGAATTGAAAATAATTGGAATTCTGATAAGTAATTTATCAAAAATATTAAGAATTTCTTAATTCTTTCGTGGAATTTTATTCAAAATAATTAAAGTTCTTTAAAGTTTCTAATTAAATTCATTCAAAATTAAAATTTTCTAAAATTTCATATTAAAATCTTTTGAAATTAATTTATTGAGATTTATGAAAATTGTAATTATCTTCATAAATAGTAAAACTATTCGCAGAATTTCAATTTATTTCTAGTACAATATTCATCAAATTCCTCGATAAATGTAATTATTTTTAAAAATATTAATGAAATTTGTCAAAGGAATTCAATTATTTAAAGTTAATAAAATTCTTTATGAGAATTCAATGTTGAGAAACTTTCAATTATGCATTAAATTTTAAATTATTTATTTCTGTAAGTATTTAAATAATTGAATTCTCTTAGAATTTTCTAATAATAAGTTAATCTAATTATAATTTTCTAATAATAATTTTTGCGCCATTTTCGAAATTAAAATTATAACCGATAATCTTGTAATTGTTCTTTGTGACTGTTGGATTTATTTCAATAAAGTTAAATTAAATTAAATTAAATTAAATTAAATTAAATTAAAACTTGACTTAAAAATGAATTTCAGTTAAATTTGTAGGTTATAATTGAATAGGTATTAAATTTAATTTTTTTTAAATTGAAAAAATGCAATTAAAATAATTTTTTTTTAAATTCAATTATTTCTATAAATTAAGGTTATCATTATTTTTTTTTTTTAAATAATTAAATTTTTAATAGGTTTCAAGTTAAAATAATTGAAAATCTGAATTTTTCATATCAGTAACTAACAGTTCTGTAGAATTAATTGATTTAAAAAAGTTTAATTGAATTTTCTTTTTAAATTATTTGAAATTTTTATTTTCTTATTTATATAGGTATTGAAGAATTGCCGAATAATCGAAATTTCATAAAATTGATTTCTAAACAAATAAATTTAATTATTCTCAAAAGAATGTTTGCAAAAATTATTTTAAAAATTGTTTTAAAGAAGAATTTTAGTTAAAAATTCTAGAAAATAATACTTTAATTGAAATGATGAAAATAATTCTGAAGAAGTTACAGTAAGTTGTTGAATTTGAAATTTTTGAAAATCTTAATTCTTACGGAAAAATAATAATGATTAAATATTTAATTAAAAATTAACTTATTGATGTCTTCGAATAATTTTTCAATTAAAAAAGTTGATAAACAAAAATAATTTCGCTTTTTATATATCAAATTCCATTTTTCCTCCTAATTCAATCAAGTCAATTAGGAAATTTAAAATTTTAAACATAAAAAATTTTTCATAAAAAAAACTGCGATATTTATTGAAATGAATTTAGAATATTTGTCAAATCTTTTGGTTTATTTGAAAAGTTTCTCGATCAATTTTTAAATACTTAATCACGCGTTCGCGAATCCTCTAAATAACTTCGAGACGATCATAATGGAACGAGGAAGAATCCTACCCCCTGTTAGTATTCGGTAATTCCTCGAAGCGTATTTGGAATAAAAAAAAAAAGCAAGAATGAGAGGAGAAGAAATGAAGAATAAGAGAAGACCTCGAACAACCGTTGTTCTTGTAAGGGTGAAGGCCTTACACTCCGATCAAACTCTTATATATATTTTCATCCAAAAAGGAATCTCTTGACTAATTTTTAATCATAACTCGAGTCATTATCGACTTATAAATGTTCTTTTTCTTGGAACTTTTTTTTCTTGCCGGAATAATTTTCAACCTTTAATCTATTTTTTTGTCATTTCTTCTTTTTTATTATTTTTACTGTTTATAAGCACTTTGCACCTAGAGAAAAATTTTATTTGAACCAAATATTTTCGAGTTGAACAAATATTTTTGTTTGTAACAATTTTCAATGTTACAATTTGTCACTGAAATTTTTGTTTTAACCAAATATTTATTTGAACTTATTTGGTTCAAATGAAAGTTATTTAAATTTATTTGGTTCAAATAAATTAGCAGCATTTTTGAAAATAGAAAAAAAACGAAATATTTAAAGACAAACATTTTTGATGATAAAAATGTTTGAAAAAAAAATGTTGTTTAATGTTTGTCGAGAGTGTAAAAGAGAGTATAAAAATAATCTGAATTATAATGACTGGCGAGGTACATAATTGAGTATTATAAGGTTTGAATTTTGGGAGGCGACTATTTTCAATTGACTTGATAAGAAAAACCCTTCGCTCGAGTGAAGAAAAGAGTGGGCGACAAAGATCGTGAAAGCATTAAGATTTATTTGCCCGAATTCCGACGGGCGGTCCAATGCCAAAGAATGCATTTCGTATTCGAGATCCTTCAGAGAATATGCCTCCGGTTGAACTCCTTTCTTTTCCAAATTGCAACCGGTTTGTTATTGTTTTCGTGATCGTTCAAGATCTTTTTTTACGAATTACATTCTGTTGGAAGTTACTGTGCGCTTCCCATTCGCATTAATTTTACTTTTGTACCTTGTTAGGTTCAGTGCGCAGCCTTTGGATATATGGACATTGAACTCAAAGCGCATGTATTATGCATAGTGTATTCACTTCTTCAATATATTTTTTTTTCCTTCTTTTTTTTTGTCAAAAAATGCAAACATATGCCTATCCTCATAGGTCAGTATTTTCCGCAGATATCTAGAGCAACTCGAATGTTTCTGTTAACAATCATTTTTGTTAAATAAATATTTTTCTTTAGATGAAAATTTTTATTGCATAAAAAATTTACTGAATAATAAATTACTATAAATAAAATAATAAATAGAATAATAAATATAGAATAAATACAATAAATAAATTTACTATACATATAACAATTTTCAGGCTTCGTACTCATCTACTGAAACTAAAGATAATAATAAATAATAATAATAAAAAGATTATTGTTTTTCTTTTTTAAATTTTCAATTATCTTCCAAAAATCGAAAAAAAATTCTTTATAAATATTATAATGAAAGGAAAAACTACTTCAAATAATAATAATAATACTAATAATAATAAAAATAATTATTATTATTATTATTATTATTATTAATAATAATAATAAATATTATATAATAAAATAATAATAGTATTATTATTAATAATAAAAATAATAATAATTAATACAAAAGATAATTTTACTACTAAAAATTTGTGAAACTAGAAGCTTCTTTTTTCTTTATTATGAGAATTTTCGCCAATTTATAAATTAGCTAACAGTTTAAATAAACAAATAATTCTTAAAAATTTTAATAAAATTCTTTTAAACGATTCAATTATTTTCAAAAATGTTTCGAAATTCAATTATTTTCAAAATCTACTATTTTAATAAAAAATTTCCCAATAGAATTCAATTAAAAAAAATGTATTTATTTATTTATTTATTTATTTATTTAAGTAGTAAACGAGAATTTATAAAATAAAGAATTTATAAAATTCTTTGCAGAAAATCAATTATTTTCATGTATTATAAAAAATCCACAGAAATTCAATTATTTTCAAAATTTTTTTTCAAGTTTCTTCGCAATAATTCAATTATTTTCATAAATAATAAAATTTTTCACAAAGATTCAATCATTTTTATAAATAATAAAATTCTTTTTACGAATTCAATTATTTTTATAAATAAAAAAACTCATTGCAGAATTTCAATTATTTTTAATTACTACTTAAAAAAATGCTATTACAATTCGTCGAAAGAATTCAATTATTTAAAAATTTGTTGATAAAATTCTTTATGAGATTTCAATTTTGAGAAACATTCAATTTTTCAATAAAATTATTTATTTTTTTATTTTAATACTTGCATTCTCGTAGAATTTTCAAATAAAAGTTGATTTAAAAATGAATTACAATTAAAATTTTAGATAATAATTGAATATAATTGAATAGCGTAAATTTTTAGAAATAATTGAAATTGAAAAGGTTTCAGATTAAAATCTTTGAAAAAAAAAATTTATAAAATACTTTGCAAAAATTCAATTATTTTCATAAGTAATAAAATTTTCACATAAATTCAATTATTTAAAAAGATTTTTATAAAAGTCTTCACAAGAATTCAATTATTAAAAAAAAATTAAGATAATTCTTCTCAAGAATTCAAATTTTTTATAAATAATAAAATTCTTCGCAGGAATTCAATTATTTAAAAAAACAATTAATAAAAGTTTTCACAAGAATTAAAACTTTTTATAAATAATAAAATTCTTTGCAGAAATTCAATTATTAAAAAAAATTTAAGATAATACTTCACAAGAATTCAAATTTTTTATAAATATTAAAATTCTTCGTAAGAATTCAATTATTCAAAAAAAAAAAAAAAAATTAATAGAATTTTTCACAAGAATTCAAATTTTTTCTTAATAATAAAATTCTTCGCAGGAATTCAATTATTTAAAAAAAAATTAATAAAATTCTTCACAAGAATTAAATTTTTTTATAAATAATAAAATTTTCATTGAAATTCAATTATTCAATTATTCAAGAAGATTTTTATAAAAGTCTTCACAAGAATTCAATTATTAAAAAAAATTTAATAAAGTGCTTCGCAAGAATTCAATAGTTTTTATAATTAATAAAATTCTTCTCAGAAATTCAATTATTTTTAAAAATTTAAATAAAATTCGGTGCTAAAATTCAATTATTCTCATAACTAATAAAACATCGCAGAATTTCAATTATTTTTAATACAATTTTAAATGAATTCTTTTGAAAGAAGAAATAATTCTTAAAAATGTTATTAAATTTCTTGAACGAATTGAATTATTTTCAATTATTTTTACCAACTTTTTGTAATTATTCAATTATTTAAAAAAAATTTAATAAAAATTTTTGTAGAAATGAAATTAATTTCAAAAATTTGTGAATATTATTTAATTAGTTTCAATATCTACTATTTCAATAAAATTCATAAATAACAGTATTTTTATAAGAATTCAATTTTTATTTTATTTAATTTCAATTATTTTTAATTCATTTTTAAATTTATTCCTCGAAAAATTAATTTTTGAAAATTTTATTAAAATTCTGCGAAAGAATTCAATTTATTTAAAAAAATTTTGTTAAAGTTCTTTATAAGAATTCAATTTTAAGAAATATTCAATTATTTCACAAATCATTTCATTTTGCATTTAAATAATTGAATTCTCGTAAATCTTTTTAATAAGAATTGATTTAAAATTGAATTTCAGTTAAAATTTTAGACAATAATTGAATATTAGAAGCATTATATTGTAAACTTTTGGAAATAATTAAATTTCAAAAGATTTATAAATTGAATGTCATTTAATTTGGAAATTATGATAAAATTGAGTCGTGAAATTGAAAATTTTAGTACATAAAACTTTTACTTAATAATAGCTTTGATAAATAATAATTTTACTCAATAATAATTTTACTCAATAACAATTTTACTGAATAATACTTTTACTCAATAATAATTTTACTCAATAACAATTTTACTGAATAATAATTTTACTCAATAATAATTTTACTCAATAACAATTTTACTGAATAATAATTTTACTCAATAATAATTTTATTCAATAATAATTTTGCTAAATAATAATTTCACTAAATATTTAATTAAATTAATATAAAGTAAAAAAATATTTTTATACGTAAAGTGGAAAAAAAAAATTTACTTATGTAACAATTTATATCTGATTTTACGGTTCTACTGATTTTCAAAGTTAACGAATTAAGTCAAGAAATGTCCCAATTTGGTACATATAATAATAATAATAATAATTTTTTCCTTGTGTAAATTGTTAATTTGGCAAAAAAAGATTCTGGTTGAGAGTAATCAATTTTGAGCGTAATTGATTTCGAAACGAATATATGAAGCGAATTTTTATATACCTTGTTACGAAATATTTATAAACAAGAATTAATTTGGTGCGGATAATTAAAAGTCTATCTCGAGTTCGGTAATGATTTGAAATAATTTTTTTTCTTTTTCTTATTTTTTTTTTTTTTTTTGCTTCCTTGTTTGTTCCACCTACCCCCTCGGCCTTGAAACAGGGTTTGAACTGTGATCACGAAAGCAAGGCACGCGTTTCACCATAACGAGGTCCACCGCCGGTTATACAGTTTACTTCGTAGGTAAACCCACCATGAAGAAAAGAAGAAGAAAGGGGAGAGAACTCTCTTAGTAGTTTCGATTAAGAGGGGATGATGGTTACGAGATGGCACTCTCAAGTCGACGCGACGTTTAAATTAGGAATGCGTGAAAGAAATCGGCTAGCCGGCATTCCTGAGGGCTTGGGGATATACGATTGCGAACCTATTGGTCGATGGTCGCCAAAGACCATTAGTCCTTATGCGGTTAAAATTACTTTTTATTCCACTTTTTTCTCTTCTTCTTCTTCTTCTTCATCATCTTTTCCTCTCTGTAACGATATTCGTCAGATTTTCTCTGTGGGTTATTTAAATCTTTTGTTTTTCTCTCGAGTGGGTGCTTCAACTTGAAAAGAAATTAAAAGGAACTTAAAAAAAACTTAAAAAGAACTTAAAAAGAACTTAAAAACAACTTAAAAAGAACTTAAAAAGAACTTAAAAAGAACTTTAAAAAAAAACTTAAAAAAAACTTGAAAAAAACTTTAAAAAATGCTTGAAAACAACTTGAAAAGCATTTGAGGAAGAATCCGACAAACAATCGGAACAAAAGTTAGTCTAATGTCATAATGTCATAATTTCGTATTTTAAAGAAAAAGTAAAAATTAAATTTTAAATTCCTTTTGATAGAAGGGTAAGGAATTTAATTTTCTACATTTTGAACATTTTAATCCTTTCGTGCCCCCGGGAAACTCGGGGGTTTTTGGGGTCGCTGATTACGAATCTAAAGTCAAATTTTTAAAATTTTCAAAATTCAAAATGGCGGATCCAATATGGCGGACATTTTTTTCAAAATTGCTCAAATTTGTATAAAATTCGTTACTCGGGGGTTTTCAGGGTCGCTGATTACGAATTTCAAGTTAGATTTTCGAAATTTAAAATAGCAACCCTGAAAAACACCAAGTAACAAGTTTCAAACGAATATGAGCAATTTTGAAAAAAAAATGTCCACCAACTTGAATTTTAAAAATATGACTTTAGATTCGTAATCAGTGAGCCCGAAAACCTCTGAGTAAAAAATTTTAAGCGAATTTGAGTAAATTTTGCTATTTTTTTAACGATATTCTATCTATTGTTTATAATAATTATAATAGTAGTATGTAATTTCCAATTTTTTTTTATATATAGTAGTTACGGAGGCGCGAAAGTGTTAAAGTTATATTTAAATAAAAATTATAATTTTTCGTCAATAATAAATGGTTTAAGTAACATAACCTAAAATTTAACAAATATTTCTTATTGACAGAAAATTGCAATTTTTATTCAAATGCAACTTTTAATCGTTTTAAATATTCAAAATTAAATTTTTCGCCTTTCCACCAAGACGAATTTTAAAATTTAATTTGTATTTTTTTTTAACATACGAAATTATGACATTGGACTAACTTTTGATTTGACTGTCCGTCAGATTCTTCCTTGAAAAAAAAAAATTTGAAAAGAAACTTGAAAAATTGAGTATTTTTGTGGAGGAAATTATTTATTGTTTTAATTAATTTATTTGTTTTTTGTTTGCAGAGTCTGGCCACAGGTTGGACAGCGGATCTCCATTTTGGAGAATTCAACTAGATCAAGATCTTCTTGATACGATTAGTGCAATATACCCGGAGTGGTTTAAGGTAATCAACAAAATTTTATTTTATTTTGAATTTAATTCAGATGATTATCAGTTAATAAAAAATTATTAGAATTAGAAAAATTAAATATAAACCTTCTTTTTCTCAAATTTTGATTGTCTGATAGCGTTCGGGTGGCCCCCCGAAATTTGGGTTTTTTTCATCAATTTGGAGCTTTTTTTTTATTAAAGAAGAGCTTTTTCCGAAACGTGGAGATGCTTAGAACTTTTTTAGAATTTATTTCCGATTTAGAAAAAATTTGTATCTTAAAACACGACGCTGGTCTTGTAAATTTATTATCTCCATTTTTCCAGTCAAATATCAAATTTGGGCTTTTTTAATAAATTTAAAGCTTTTTTTAATTAAAGAAGAGCTTTTTCCGATCGTGCAGGTACTCAGAACTTTTTACAATTTATTATTTCTAATTCAAAAAAAATTTGTATTTTGCAAAACGACGCTGGTGTTTTAAATTTATTTTCACAATTCTTCAAGTCAAATATTAAATTTGAGCTTTTTTCCATCAATTTGGAGCTTTTTTATTATAGATGAGCTTTTTCCGATCGTGGAGGTACTCAGAACTTTTTTGTAATTTATTTCCAATTCAGAAAAAATTTATATCTTGAAAAACGACTCTGTCCATTTATTTTCTCAATTTTTGGAGTCGAATATCAAATTTGGGCTTTTTTCATTAATTTGGAGCTTTTTTATTAAAGAAGAGCTTTTTCCAAAACTTGAAAGTAATCAGAACTTTTTTATAATTTATTTCCAATACAGAAAAAATTTGTATCTTGAAAAACGACGTTGGGGTTGTAAATTTATTTTCACAATTTTTGAAGTCGAATATCAAATATGAGCTTTTTTCATCAGATTGAGCTTTTTTTTCTAAAGAAAAAAAAACTTTTTCCATATCACGGAGGTATTCAGAACTTTTTTATATTTTATTTTCGATTCAGAAAGAATTCTGCAAGTTTTTTATTTTATTATTTTAATTAATATTTTAACATTTCTGTCATGATTAGAGTCTAATAACATACTTTGATGCAATTTTTTTTTCAAAATGCGTATTTTAATCAAGTTTTGCAAATAAATTGCAACAAAGCTCTTAAAAATTATTAGATTTAGAAGAAATAAATTTCAACGTCCTTTGTCTCAAGTTTTGATTGTATTACTAATTCTAAAACATTTTTGCAATTATTGATTTTATTTATTTATTTATTTTGCTTTGTTGTACCAAATTTTGAAATAATAAATTATGAACATTTACAAAATAGAAAATCAGCAATACTTCTTCATTTATTTTTAATGAAACTAATTTTTTTAAAAATACCTTAATTTTTCTTATTTTTTTGTAAATAAGCAGATAAATTTGTTTTAAACAATTCATTTCTACAATAACTTTTTTGTAGACGTTATAAAAATTATAATTATTTTATGAGAAATTTGAGTTAAAAACCTATTGTAATTTTCAGAAATATAGTTGAATTTCAGCAAGTTTTATGAACTAAAAATATTGAAAAATGAAATTACTGTGAAAAAATTAATATTAATAAAATATTTATTTTTTTAAACCATAAAGTATTTAACTTTTAAATAATTTTCATTAAAATTCTGAGAAAATTAGGTTCCTCAGAAATTTTAATTTATTTAATTTAAATTCAGTTAATCATTTGAATTTATTTTCCGGTATTAGATTTATTCACGATATTCAATTTATTTAAAATAAGAAAAGCCAATAACTGTTTTGCCTCTTGAAATATTAATAAAGCGCCATTTTCCTAGGATTACACAAACTCGAATGCTTCGACATCGTCTTCCAGTTTGAATAATGGAACTTCAGCAACATTGACTGGAGACTCCGACATCATCATTGAGCAGAAGCCACACAAGATTGGCAAAAGTGACTCAAAGTCGAAATCAAAAGGAAATAAATCCTCTCATTTGAAAGACAGGGAAAGGGAGAAGAAGGATCGGAGCGATTTTCGAGTTGAGAAGTATATAATTTATGACAAATCTAATTACTTTTTTTAAACAAAAATTAAAAAAAAAAATTTTTTTATTTTATTTAAAATTTCAAAGTTTAGAAATTTATTTATATATTTTTTAAGAAAAGTACTAGTAAGTAAATAGTAATAGTAGGGGGGTAACCAGTGAATAAATAATAATAAAAAGGGGAAGGGGGGTTAATTGGTAAATAGTAGAAAATAGTAATAAAGTGGGGGTAACTAGTAAATAGTGGAAAATAGTAGATAAGTAGTCGTAGTAGGGGTTAAAGTTAGTAAATTGTAAAAAATAGTAATATTAGGGGGATTACTAGTAACTAGTAAAAAGTAATTAAAGATGATCGAGAGATAAAATCATTATTTTATACTAGAAAAATATTGTTACTGTAACTTTAATCAAAATTATTTTCATCATTTTAATTCAATTATTATTTTCTAGAATTTGAAATTATTTTCTGTGAAAATAATAATTGAATTCCTTAAAAAAATTTTATTATTTATGAAAATAATAATAATTAATAATAATAATAATTAATAATAATAATAATAATTAATAATTAAACTTTTTTTTAAATAATTGAATTCTTTTTGGAAAATTTTATTAAAATAGTAGATATTGAAAATTATTAAAATTAGAAAATTTGTTAAAAATTATTGAAATTAGGACAAGAATTTTTTCTTCAAATAATTGAATTTCTGCAATTATTTGAAAATTTTATTATTTTTATTCAAATATTTTTTTGAAAAAATGAATTTTGTTTTTAAATCAGATTTTTTATTTTATAAATATATTTTAATAAAATTTTTTTAAAATACTTGCATTTTTCGCGGAATTCATTTAAAATTGTATGAAAAAATAATTGAAATTCTACAATGTATTTTATTATTTATAGAAATAATTGAATTTTTGCATCGATTTTTTTTAATTGAAAAAAAATTAAATTCTTCAGAAAAATGTTATTATTTAGAAAATTAATTGAATTCTTGCCCAAAAAATTGATTAAAACCTTTTAAAATCATTCAAATTTTGCAAACAATTTTATTATTTTTGAAAATAATTTAATTTCTCAGAAGAATTTTATTACTTTTATGAAATTAATTGAATTCTTTCCGAAAAATTGATTAAGATCTTTGAGATAATTGAATTCCTCACAAGAATTTTCTAACTCATGAAAATAATTGAATTTTTATGAAGAATTTTTAAAAAATTTTAAAAAATAACTTTATTCCCCTGAAAAATTTAATTATTTATAAAAAAAAAATTTAAATCCCCTAAAAAAAATTTACTTATTTATAAAAATAATTGAATTCTTTACAAGAATTTTATTATCTTTTGAAATACTTGAATACGTCAGAAGAATTTTATTACTCATGAAAATAATTGAATTTTTGTGAAGAATTTTGTTAAAATTTTACAAAATAATTGAATTACCTAGAAAAATTCAATTATTTATAAAAAAATTGCATTCTTTACAAGAATTTTGATTAAAATCTTTGAAATAATTGCAATTTTGAAAAGAATTTTATTATTTTTGGAAATAATTGAATTCTTAGGAAAAATTTTAATATTTTTTATATTAATTGAATGTTTGAAAAGAATTTTTTAACATTTTTTTTTTTTTTAATAATAGAATTGTTTTGTGAAATTTTAGTGAAATAGTAATTAAAATTTGAATTATTTTTGGGAAATTTTATTAAAATAGTAGATATTGAAAATCATTAAAATTAGAAAATTTTCTGGAAATTATTAAAATTAGGACAATAATTTTTTTGACGTTTATGAAAATAATTGAACTTTGGAGAAGAATTTTGTTATTTAAATAAAGTCAATTGAGATTTTTACGAGAATTTTTTTAAATTTTGAACATAGTTGAATTTTGTAAGAAGAATTTTATTTTTTTTTAATTATTATTTGTAATTATTTCAAAATTGATTTTTTTTTTTAGTGTTTTCAGCATGAATTTAAATTAGAAAATTTTTTAATTCTATTATTTTTAAAATTAGTAATTATATTTAAAAAAGGTAATAAGAAGTTTAGCCGCGCGTTTTAGCGCGCGAATTGTTTGCTAGTTAAAAAATAATAAGTAGAAAAATGGTAATTAAAAAATTGTAAGTAGAGAAATAGTAATTAAAAAAGTAGTAAAAAAATTAGTGAAAAAAACAGTAGAGAAAAAGAGAAAAAAATAGGAAATAATTTGTAAATATATGAGTATTGAAAGGATTAATTGAAATAATGGAAATGCTTTGCAGGAGTGGAATCGACAGTATCAATAAGAAGGGAGCAAGACTTTATTTACAACGGGAGAAAACGGCGGACTTAGTGGCTACTGCTGAAGCAGCAAAAGCCACGAGTGTCCAAGGATCGGGAGCAGCAGAGGCAAAAGCAGGAACAGGATCAGGATTGAAATCCGAGATGGCGGAGGGCAATCAGTCGCCGCCAAAGGCGGAGGTCGACGACTCTCCACTTCAACACTCCATGGATCGTAACAAGGAATGTAAGTACTCTAGATTTTTTTCATAAACTTAAAATACATATACTCTAGCCGTGGTGCATGATATAGGAGGTGAGCGTGTTTCACAATCAGTGCAAGGGGCACATATAGAACCACGCCATAATATTTCGCGTGTTTTCACGTTTACTCTCCGATCTTCTTTCCTACTTTGCAAAATTATCGTACTTTCATTTTGTAAAATTGAAATCCAAATAGAAGGGAATATTTTTTATTAATATGGAATATTTGCATTTCTGGGAAAATATTTCGTTGGAAGTTTGGGAATATTTGAAAGGAATATTTTATTGGAAGTATGGGAATATTTTAAAAGAATATTTCATTCACATTTTTCATTTTTATTTTGTTGGAACTTTAGGAATATTCAATAGGAATATTTCACTGGAAATATGGGAATATTTGAAAAGAATATTTCACTAGAACTTTGGGAATATTCTAAAGGAATATTTCATTTACATTTTTCATTTTCATTTCGTTGGAACTTTAGAAATATTCGAAAGAAATGTTTTATTCGAACTTTGGGAATATTCGAAAGGAATGTTTTATTGGAACTTTGGGAATATTCGAAAGGAATATTTCACTGGAAAATTGGGAATATTCTAAAGGAATAATTTATTCATAATTTGGGAATATTCGAAAGGAATATTTCATTCAAATTTTTTATTTTCATTTCGTTGGAACTTTAGGAATATTCTAAAGGAATATTTCATTCACATTTTTCATTTTCATTTCGTTGAAACTTTGCGAATATTCGAAAGGAATAATTCCTTCATATTTTGGGAATATTAGAATGTCCCAACTTTAGAATAATTTGGGAATATTCCAACAAAGTATTGTGGGAATATTCCATTCAAATTTTGTAAAAATATTTTTTTAATTAATAGTATTATTATTTATTTGAAAAAAACGAAAAAAAAACAAAAATCACAAATATTATTATTTATATTGTAATCAATTTAAAACATATAAAACAAAATAAATAAATTGTCAATTTACTTTGAATTAAAATAGCTCAAAATTTATAAAGTAATATTTCTTTGGAATATTTCTACACTATTCTAAAGGAGCATTCTTTATTTATTTTCTAGTTTTATTTACTTAAATATAAATAGAGAATAAATAGTAAAAATTTTATTATTATTCGGGAGTATTTTTGGTGTTCTAATTTAATATTCCAACTATATTCCAATGGAATATTCCTACATTACTCTAAAGGAGCATTTCTCATTTTATTTTTATTTCTTTATTTAAATAGAAAATAAATAATAAAATTCATTTTATTAAAAAGGAATATTTTAATATTCTGATAATGTGAATGGAATATTTTTTGCACTCTAATGAAATATTCCAATAATATTTGGATATAATATTTTTACATTATTCCAAAGAAGCATTTTTTTCTCTTATTTTTTTATTTTTATTGAAATATAAACAAAATTGAAAAATAAAATTTATTTTATTTTTATTTCGAAATATTTTTATATTTCCAAAATGAGAATGGAATATTTTTTGTATTCCAATAAAATATTCCTTCTACATTCCAATGGAATATTCCTACATTACTTCAAAGGAACTTTTTTTCTTTATTGATTAGTTTTATTTATTAATTTATTTATAAACCTAAATATAAAAATAAAATTTATTTTATTATTATTTAGGAATATTTCAATATTCCTGAAACGAGAGTGGAATATTTTTTATATCAATGGAATATTCCAAGAATACAAATGTAATATTTTGCGCTAGTAAGAAAATTCGTAAAAACCAGGAATATTCCCAGAAATTTGATAGTTTGGATTTTTAGTTAGGAATCAAATATAAAATAATATTGATTCGATTTTTTTTTATTAAAGCAAATTTTTATTCAACGTAATTGAAAATTTATGAGACTTTTATGATTTAGGGAAAATTTGAGGATTTCATATAAGGCATAAGAAATTTAATACGTTCATTTACAACTCTTGCAAAAGTTTCGGAATGAACCATCGTGCAGTGCAGTTTTCTTCGGTATACTCTCAGTAATTTCGTAATTTGTTTTTATGAGGCAATCAATTTTTTTTTTAATTTCTATTTCGAATCGAAAATCAGTTTGATTAAAATTAATAATTTTTAGCAGGTTTCAGATTCACGTGGCTATTGATACTTTTTGACACTTTTTTTTCATTCAACTATTTAACTACTATTTTTATGAATAATTATTTCGTCAAAAAAAGCAGCCACTAATTAATTTCTTGAACCGGGATTCGTGTTTGTATTGTAACAGTAAAATCTAAACTTTGAATTATGGAATTTTTAAATGTTGAATTTTTAATTATTAATTTTTATTCGAATCAGTAATTAAGGGGAATATTTTTGTGGAAAAATATTTTTAACGTATTTTTTTTTTTATTGAAAAATATTTCTTTTATTTGAACGTAATGTTTTTATTTGAAAAATATTTATCGTTCGTTCGAATGTATTCGTTCAGAACTTGTGGATCATGAACGAATGTTAATTTAAAGTAAAGTTACTTTTTTACTTACTTTATTATCTTGTTAGTTGAATGTTTCATCGTTTATATAAAAGTTGAATCATTTTTGTCCCTTCAATGACACGACAAATCGTATTGATTATAAATTGAGGCATTGAGTAATCAGATTAACCGAAAAGGAAATTAATTGCTTAATCAGTGAAAAATTACTTAATTACTTTTTAATTGACAAAAAAATGGGAATGAAATTACAAACAGAATGATGTTCTCTTTTGTAAGTAGTTTAAGGATTTATTTTCTTTATGGATTTTTTTTTTGGAAAAATCTAGATCTTTGATCTAAATCTAAATCTTTCTCTTTGAGTTTAAATTAGTATAAAAATGTTTATTATATTTATTACGTTTATTATGTTTATTATATTTATTTTATTGACTGAATTTTTTCTTTTGAATTAGTAAATTTTACTAATAAATAGTAATTTTTACTAATTTACTAATAAAATTTATTAATTACAATGCAAAAAGTTAGTTATTTAAAAAGTTAGTCAAAAAGTTAGTTACTTATTAAAAGTAGTAAATATTTTTACAAATTAAAATTTAGAGAGTTAATTTTCGCTTTGAGAGATTTTTACTAAAAATTAGTCAAAACTGTTACTAATTCAGGTAGTAAACAAATCTGCGCTCTTTCATTAGTAGGAAACTACTAATTAGGATTTAGAGTACTAATTTAAATTTAGAGAGTCGATTTATATAAAAAATAAATTTTTACATCTGAATAATAATAAATAATAATAATATATATAAAATAAAAAAATAAAAAAAAATAATAGTGATAAATCTTAGATCTTAATATATAGATCCAAGATCTAGATATATAGCACAGTGTGTATGAATAAATTTAGTGTAAAAAAGTAATTTTTTCTCAATATGTTATTAAAGCTGTTTCATGCAGTGAAACGTTTGTAAGCGAACAGTGCAGATAACTTGATAAGTATTACGTATTAGCGTAGGTAGCAGATTGGTAGGTATTGAATGGGTAGGTAGATAGGTAGGTTGCTAGGTAGGTAGGTAAGATAGTTAGGTATATTAGTGAGCAAGTTAGGAGGCGTTCCTATTTATACAGGTGATATCATCACTGATTACCTGCACTTTTAATCGAATTTCATTTTTTTTTTTTTAAATCTACCATTCAAGATGATTTCGTCGCTTTATTAATTACAATTTATTATTCATGATGAAATTATAATTAAATTATACAAATTTCACTACGTAATTTGAGAATTTAAAAGGGGAAAAATCCTTTCCCTAAAAATTTATTTTTGTTATTTCCATATTATCCCTCAATCCGCCCAATACACTAATACAAATACTGTAGAGGACTTGAAAAAAATAATTAAAGAAGCACTAATTTTTAAACTAACGTGAATAATTTCTTTAAATTTTAATACAATGTAGAAAAAATCCAATTGATCTACTACAAAAATTTTTGGTTTTTGATGTAGAAAATATTTTCGAAAAACTTAAATTTTGAATTCTTCATGAATTTTTTTTTACCTTACAAAATTATAGACTGACTTTTTGCTTTTGAATTAGTAAATTTTACAAATAAAAACAGTATTTTCTACTCGTTCATTGGTAAAATTTACTAATTTAAAAGAAAAAATCAAAGATTAGTAAATTTTACTAATAAATTAGTAGAAGATAATATTTGTTAGTAAAATATTTCTCAAAAAAATTTAATTGTTCTTAACATTTTTTGATAAATTTCTTGTCACAATTTCAATTATTCATTCAATAAAATTTCTAAATATAATTCAATTATTCTTAAAAATTTGGATAAATTTCTTTGTAGAATTTCAATTATTATTTTTAATCTTAGAAAATTTTTAATTTGAATGAATTTTATTTGGAAATTTTTAAAGAACTTAGTTTTTTGAAATTTAAAAAAAAATAATAATAGCAATTTTGAGAAATAGTTGAATTTTGAAATGAATTTAAATTAAAATCTTTAAAAAATCTAAATTTTTTCATACTTTTAATTATATAACAGTGCTGTGAAGCTGATTGTTTTTGAAAAATTTTATTTCAAATTTTCTTTAAATTACTTGAACTTTCTATTTTTTAAAATATATTTTAATATTTTTAATTGATGACATTCCGAATGATAATTGAAATTTTTCCTAAAATTGAATTGTAAACAAATGAATTTAAAAAATTCTCAAAGAAGAACTTTTTTAAAAATTTAAAAATAATTGATTTTTGAAGAAGAATTTAAGTTAAAAATTCTAGAAAATAATAATTGAATTGAAATGATGAAAATATTTTTTTTCAGAAATTACAGTAAAAATATTCTTATTTTATAAAATAATTATTTTATCACTCGGTTATCTTTAATTTATTATAAGTTGTTGAATTTTAAAGAGGTTTGAATTTGAATCTTTTGAAAAATTTTAATTCTTATGGAAAAATAATAATGATTAAATATTTATTTAAAAAAGAAGTTAAAAAATTCGTAAACAATTGTAACCGAACATTTTTTTGAGTATCTAATAATTTTTAGAGTGAATCAGAATATTCTTTAGGGTCAGGGAAAAAGTCAAAATTTTTTTCTGTAAATCAGGGAAAAGTCAGAGAATATAAAAATTAAATTTTTGTGGCAACCCTGTTATTGTTTTTTATTTATTTATTTTTATTTTTTTTAGTTTTTTTATTCTTTTTTATATTTTTTTATTATTATTTTTTTTTTTTAATTACAAATGAAGATTTTGACTTTAATAGCAAAAATCCTCTTTAAAAATTCTAACATTAACTTTTTTTTATTGTTTTTTATATTTTTTTTTCATTTTTTTTTTTAATTCTTTTTTTATTAAAAAAAAAAATTTTTTTTTAATTTTTTGATAAGCAGTAATATATCTGTCTACGAAATTAGACTCTCCCTCACTGTATATATAATAATAATATAAAATGAGAAATTGGTGGAAGCGCCGCCACCGCTCACACACTCAATAAACACACACACACACACATGAGTTTTGGCGCACGCTTAATGTATTTTTCATCGTCGCGTTGAATTGCTCTCAACTTCGTGCAAATGGGATTGTACACAACATTCGTATTCGGATACAGCACTGCTTACCAAGTCTTAACGACCTCGACCGCCATATCGGTAGTTGGTAATACCGTCTTTGAAAAATCTTGCAGCTCTCGGTCCAATTATCCATTAGGGCCGAGACGAAAACTCGTCTTTCAAACGCGGTTACCCGTTAATCGCGACTTGCCTCGTTCAAATTAATTAAACCAAAGAAAAGCAGCATCGTAACTTTTGCTTTCTACAAAGTCATAAATTTCCCTGCTTTTCAAAAAGAATTGAAGGCGCGCAAAAATTTACGATTCAAAAATAAAAATATTCATTCATTTTTTTCACACGAAGAAATTTTTAAAAATATATATTTTTCGTTCCTCTTTAATTTTGGTTTTCGATTTTTTTCAATATTATCCCAATTTTTTTTTGGTCAAGTTTCTATTTTATTATTAGCAAATTTTTATTTTATTTTCTTCCATACTTTTTTTGTTTTCGGGAATTAAATTTTCCTTCTCGCAAAAATTTTTCAGTTTGTAAATGGTTAGAATTTTTTTTTTTTTGCACACACAAATGTTGTGGATATTGAAATGCTTATAATACACGTAACTTCATTCTTGTTCTGAGTTGAGCTCGACATATGTGCTTTATAATCCGGTTCGCCCACGAAAACTTAGAATCTCTCGCCATTGAAATATATGCATCAATAACAAACCGTTTTATTTATACCTGTGACACAATAATTTTTTTTTCTTTCTTTTACTTGAGAAATTCATCTTTTTTTTTCACCTATAGACGAAAAATTTTACACGCATGAATAATAATAATAATTCCAGGCGGGGAAATACATTTTGACACTCAACATGAGTTTCACTTGTTAATTATTGTCATTTATATTTATTATGTGGTATTGAAGAAAAATTTTTAATTTATTTACGACCGAATGCAACGTGATTTTAACGTATTACGTGAAAGCGTATCAATTTAATCCAGAAACAAATACATAATCTCCGGAATTAAATATACAAACATATTTAATTTTCAAAGTGTTGCAAATTGAAAGCAAAAAAAAGGATTTATTTTATGAGCGATAATATTGACTGTATCGTTCATTTGATTCAATAATTTCGGATTACTCTCTCAATTTGAAATTTTGTTCTTTAGAAATTCGTTTTATTTATTTTTATTAATAGAAAAATTTTTATTAATAGAAAAAAAATTTATTTCATTCAAATCATCGATTACTTGACAGATTAAATATTTACTAGAATCAAATAATTTTTTAGTGAATTAAATCGTAGTTGCTTCAAATACCGAAATTGACTCAACAAAAAAATTAATTGACTCAATTGAAAATTATTTGATTCAAGTAAATATTTAGTTATTAATAGTCAAGTAATCGATTATTTGAATCAAATACATTTTTCCCCAGTGTAATTTTTTTTCTTTTTTCTTTTATTTTTTTTATTTTATTTTTAAGAATTTTTAGTCAAAAATTATTTTTTGCCAATTAAATTGACTTAAATCGGTTTCGTTTGTCACGAAGGTTGTCGCCCTTTTTTTTAAACAGAGGTTTGTCTAAAAAGTGCAAATTAAATATATATAATCTGGAAATGAAAAATTATTTGTTTGATTAAAAATTTTATCTATGTAGGAAATGATATAAAAAAGGTCAATTTAAGAATTTTTTTTGTAATAAAATTTCTCATATGATTTGCACGCACAATTTGCTATTGATGTACGATTCGCGAATCTTAATACGATACGTGTTTACTAGGGTAGTAACAAAGCCTAAGCGCCCGTTGCGGAAGTACTTCTTCCTCTTGGCGAGTTTGCAATAACGGCACTCATCCTTTCGGAAGGACGTGCCAATTGAGATTCGTGATATTATTCAATTTTTGCATCTCGCCTTGATTTTTGCTTTCACTAGATTTTCTAAATTCTCCTTTTTCAAAAGTTTGCCAAATGATTAAGGAATAATAAATTTTTTTAGTTGCAATTAGGGAAATTTTTCTCGACTGAAGAATAAATTTTTTTGATTAATATGTTTCTTATCAAATTTATTTGTAGTAAATAAATATTTATTTGTAGCTGATAAATATTTATTTGTAGCAGATAAATATTTATTTATAGTAAATAAAAATTTTTTTGTAGCTGATAAATATTTATTTGTAGCAAATAAATATTTATATTTGTTAGTAAATAAATTTTTTTAGCAGATAAATATTTATTTGTAGTAAATAAATATTTATTTGTAGCTGATAAATATTTATTTATAGCAAATAAATTTTTTTTAGCAGATCAATATTTATTTGTAGTAGATAAATTATTTTTTATCAGATAAATATTTATTTTTGTCAAATAAATATTTATTTCCATAAAATAATTTTAATTTGCTTCAAAAAATGTTTGTTTAAGACAATTACATAGTTTTTGCTTCAAGTAATTTATATTTAAGTCAATTAAATGATACAAATTGATGCAATTACAAAAATAAAGAAATAAAAAAATTTTATTTGGTTCAGAAAAATTTTTTTTGTTTCAAATAAATTTTATTTCGTTGCAATAAATGTTACTTGATTTGAAATAGAATTTTCTTTGCTGCAAGTAAAAATTTAATTCTTTTGAAAATAAATAAAATTATTTTATTTGTAAATATTTGTAACTAAAATTTATTTTCAAAAAATTTCATTTGAAGAAACTATTTTTTATTTTAAGTAAACTAAATTTTTATTTGAAGCTTATAAAATTCTATTTGAACCAAATCAAATTTATTTTAAACAAGTAAAATTTATTTTAAAGAAACAAAATTTTATTTGAATCAAATAAAATTTTTGTGAACCAAATAAAATTCCATTTGAAACAAATACAATTTTTTTGAACCAAATAAAATTGATTTACTTCTTTATTTCGTGTTTGTATTCAAATAAAAATTGCTTTATTTCTTTATTTTGTCGTTTATAATGTCAAGTAATAATTTTTTTATTTAGCATAAATTTTTATTGTGGGAAAATAAATTTTTTTACATTTAAACGAAGCAAAATTGATTTGAAACAAATTTCTATTTAACACTGTGAGACAAAATCCACCATTCCTCTGAGTGTATAAAATTGCAAAATTTTTGTAAAAAATTCTTTATCCTAAATATGTGAAAATTCTTAAATGTCTTTGAATTTACAGAGAATTGTTCAAGAAGTATACAAATAACTTTCACTTCTTTAAATTCTTGCGGTCTTTTTAGTCCAATCTTAAAATTGTTATTAAGTTCCGTTAAAACCTTTTTTGTTTTATTTTTGCAGTTTTCCATTTTTTATAGATTCAACTAATTCATTATAGAAAATTTAGTGCCAAAACTTAATTAATTTCCGTTGCTGTACATTTTTTCCTTTTTTTTTTTGAAGAAATTCAATTTTAAAAGAGTTTTGCCTTTACAATTTTTCTTTGCAATAATTCCATTATTTTCAAAAATATTCAATTTATTTTTCCAGAGATTCAAATTATTTTTATAAATATGTAATACAATTTTTTACAGGGATTCAATTATTATTTTCATAAATAATAAAACTCATTGCAGAATTTCAATTATTTTTGATACAATTTTAATCGAATTCCTCAAAAAATGTAATTATTCTTAAAATTTTATTAAAATTCGTCAAAAGAATTCAATTATTTAAAAATTCTTTATGAGAATTCAATTTTAAGCAACATTCAATTATTCAATTAATTATTTATTTTTGTATTAAAAATAATTAGGCATTTAAAAAGAAATATTAAAAAATTCGTCTCAAGAATTCAATTATTTTCAAAATTTAATAAAATTCTTCGCAAAAATTCAATTATTTTCAAAAATTTTAATAACATTCTTGGCAATATTTCAATTATTTCCAAAAATTTTAATAAAATTCTTGACAAAATTTCAATTATTTTCAAAAATTTTTCTCAATTCAATCAAATTTTTTACAAAGATTTCATTATTTTTAATACAATTTTAATCTAATTTCTCGAAAAATGAAATGATTTTTAAAAATTTAATTGAAATTCGTCAAAAGAATTTTAATTACCTATTTAAAAATTTGTTGATAAAATTCTTTAAATGAAAGTTCAATTTAAAAAAAACTTTCAGTTCTTCAATAAATTATTTTTTTTTGTATTTAAATAATTTAATTGTCGTAGAATTTTCTAATAATAATTGATTTAAATATGAATTTCGGTTCAAATTGTAGATAATAATAATTGAATTTTGATCTTTGAATGTTTGAATTTTTCATATTTTAAACTGAAAATTGTGTAGATTTAATTTTTTTTAGAAAGTTCAATTGAATTTTTTTTAAGTTATTTAAAGATTTTATTTTCTAATACATATTTGATTGAAGAATTTCCGAATACCTGAATAATCGATGAAATTTTGTAAAATTGAATATTGTAAACAAAAGGATTTGAATATGTTCAAAGAAATGTTTCAAAAATTATTAATAATAATTTAATTTAAAGAAGAATTTTAGTTAAAAATTCCGGAAAACAATAATTGAATTAAAATAATGAAAGTAATTTTGAATTTCCCCAATTGACTTTACTTACTTTTTACAATTTTTTTTAAAGGGCTTCTAACATTAAAATAAGTAATTAGCAAAAGAAAAAAATGTTCGTCGTATAAAACGTTGGTAACTTTAATTTCATTAAAATTTTCATTTTGAAAGGTGTTTAAAAAATGTATCAAAAGTGTTTTTATTTATTTATTTGGTAATAATGCAGATAAGTTGTAATAATTATTTATTTATTTCAAATACGACATTTTGAGTGTTAAAGTATTAATTTTTCCAAATTCCCCCTCTAATTGCGAATTAAAAAAAAAAAAAGATTTAACGTTACATTGAACTATAAAAGCAAAAAAGTTGAATATACTGCTTACGTGCTTTCGTTTATAAATGGAATAGAATGTTGCATTAAAATTCAGAGTTAGTTGATGCTATAGGCGGACGACAATGACAAGAGGAAGGAAGTTATGATGGTTAGTATTCAAGCCTTGTTGATTAAGTGAAAGAAGGATGCATGGTCTGACAGTTGTTTAGGAAGGATTTAGAATGAGAAGAGTCAATACACCAAATGAATAGAATGAGCGTTAAATCGAACCGATTCTCTTTCGCAAAACAAGAAAAAAAAAAAAAAAGAGAACACATCTATAGTTTCCCCTCGACCACCATAGTTTGAATTGAACAATTTATTTTAATTCAAAGTCAAACCGTTGTCTCTACATATAATGTTGTCCCTTAATGAACCATAGAGAAATCAGTGTAAGTAGCGGTATTTACAAGAGAGGAGAGAGCATAAAAAAAGAAAAGAAATTCTCTTCTGCTAATTTAAACTCATCAAGATATTGGGAAAGGCGCAAATTTTCTTCATAACCGTGGCTGAAGAGTATTTTTTTTTAAAAGAGGAGAAAAAATCAAGTGTCGCATCTCCATATACACAGGCACTCGTCTTTATACCTCGTATATATCGCGATGCGACGTTTCGTTTCGCATCTCCTTTACTCGTGGCAATTTCGCGCTAATAGCCTCCCGTGGTATAAATAATTAGAGTCGTGTTACGCAGGCTCTTTAGCCACTTGCGGTACACCCTGTACAAGATCGTGAGTTGCGTACAGTATTTGCAAAGTGGTCTTCTACTTCTTCTTCTTTGCGGGCTTCAGGCCAAATTAACTTCACCTGTCAGAAGGTATACCTTCAAAAAGTAGCGGTCCTACTGATTGCGATTTATTGATGTACATGCGTACAATAATAAGAGACCACTAAAAGTTGATGTTTTAAAAAGATGTGTGCTCGAAAATATTGGGCTTTTTAGCACTTTAAGTAGTTATCACCAATTGCCGGGTATTTTTCACTCAATGGAAATGCAGAGGGCAAAAAAATCTTTTCAATTTTAGAGGATTTCTCTTCTTTTGCAGCATTTCTTTCCTCTTACATAATGGCAGGCTTCACAGTCTGTCCCCTATTTCCCTAAAAGTCCCCTTTTTTTAATTTTCGCCCCTAAACGTATACCCTATTTTGAAAATTTACCCTATTTTTTTCGTCGCAGGAAATCAATTATTTTCAATAATTTTTTTAAGTAATTCTGCAGAAGAATTCAATTCTCTTGATAACCAACAAAATTCTCCCCATAAAATCAATTATTTTAAGGATTTTTAATAAAATTCTTTTCCAAAATTCAATTATTTTGATAAACATCAAAATTCTTCTCAAGAATTCAATTATTGTCAAAAATTTTAATTAAATGGCAAAATTTCAATTATTTAAACGAAATTTAATAAAAATACTTTGCACGAATTCAATTATTTTTATAAATAGCAAAATTTTTTGCCAAAAATTCAATTATTTTCAAAAATTTTAATAAAATTCTTTGCAACATTTCAAATTATTTTTAAAAGTTTGTTTGCAATTTAATGTTTTTAAATATTTACTATTTTCATAAAATTTATCAATAGATTTAATTAGAGAAAAAATTTGTTGATACAATTCTAGAAAAGATTCAATTATTTTCATCGCATAATTTCAAATATTTTTAATACAATTTTTAAATAAATTCCTTGAAAAATGCAATTATTATTAAAAATTTTATTAAAACTTGAGGAAAGAATTCAATTTTAAGAAACATACAATTATTTAATAAAATTCATTGCAATAATTTCATATATTTTCATAAATAACATTTAATTCGCCGCAGAAAATCAATTATTTTCAAAAAAATTTTAAATAATTTTGCAAAAGAATTCAAATATCTTGATTAACAATAAAATTGCATAAATTCTTCCCATAAAATCAATAAGGAATTTTAATAAAATTCTTTTTGAAAATTCCATTATTTTGATAAATATCAAAATTCATCACAAAAATTCAATTCTTTTGAAAAGTACCTAATAAAATACTTTGCAAAAATTAAATTATTTTCAAAATTTGTTAAAAATTCTTCTCAAGAATTAAATTATTGTCAAAATTTTTTTAAAAATTCTTTTCAAGAAGTCAATTATTTAAAAAAAATTGTTATAAAATTCTTTAATATAATAAATTTCATTAAAATTTGAATTAAATTCCTTAAAAGAAATTAAATATTTTCAAAAGTTGTTAATACAATAATTCTTCGTAAAAATTAAATTTTAAGAAACATTCAATATTATTTATATTTGTATTTAAATAATTGAGTTCTCGTTGAATTAAATTATTGTTTTTCGTACTTTTCACTAACAATTCTGTAGAATTAATTTTTTTGAAAATTGAATAATAATTGATGTTATTGATTTAAAGTAGAATTTTAGTTAAAAATTCTAGAAAATGTTAATTAAATTAAACTGATACATTTTTTAATATAAATTGAAATAATTATTAAAAATAATTGATTTAGAGAAGAATTTTAACTAAAAACTTAAAAAAAATAGTGGAATTTTAGAGAAGTTACAAACAATTGAAAATTTTTGAAGTAATTGAATTTTTAAAAGAGTTCAAATTCAAATCTTTGAAAATCTGATTTTTCCATACTTTTGAGTAATAATTCTGTAGAATTAATTGTTTTGAAAAATTTTAATTCCAGTTTTTTACAAATTACATGAATTTCTTAATACATATTTAATTATTAAGAATAATTGATTTAAAGAAGAATTTTAGTTAAAAACTATGAAAAAATAACTGAATTTTGGAGAAGTTACAAATAATTTCATTTTTTAGAAAAAATGGAATTTTAAAAAATTTTCAAAATTTCAATTATTTTCCATACAGTTTTAAATGAATTTCTCAAAATATACAGTAATTCTTAACAATTGCATTTAAATTCGTCGAAAGCATTTAAGTATTTAGAAATCCTTTGATATAATTCTTTATAATAATTAAATTTCAAAAAACATTCAATTATTCAAAAAATTATTTATTTTTGAATTTAAATAATTAAATTCTCGTAGAATTTTCAAATAAAAATTGATTTAAAAATGAATTTTAGTTAAAGTTTTTGATAATAATTTAATATCTGAAGCATTGTAGGCTAAATTTAAAAAAATAATTAAATTTTAAGCAGGTTTTAAATTAACATTTTTGAAAATCTGAATTTTTCATACTTTGAACTAACAATTTTGGAGAATTAATTTTTTTGATCGGCTGTGGTTACTTTTTATGAATTGTGAATTAAATTAATTTTGATGACTCAGATAATTATTGGAATTGTTCTAGTAATAGTTTAGGACCAATAAAAAATTTTATGACTAACAATTGTTAGTGAACAGAGGATAAAGTTTGCTCAAAAAATAATTTTTCATCTTCTGCTGATTATCGGCTGTGGTTACTTTTTGTGAATTCTGAATTAAATTATTTTTGATGACTTAGATAATTATTGGAATTGTTCTAGCAATAGTTCAGGACCAGCAAATATTTTTTTTTACCAACAATTGTTGTTGTTATTTAATAAATACAGTTCGCACAAAAATTAATTTTTTATCTTCTGCTGATTATCGGCTGTGGTTACTTTTTACGAATTGTGAATTAAATTAATTTTTATGACCCAGATATTTATTGGAATTGTTCTAGCAATAGTTTGGGACCTGGAAACAATTTTTGTACTAAAAATTGTTAGTAAACAGAATACAAAATTCGCTTAAAAAATAATTATTCATCTTCTGCTGATTATCGGCTGTGGTTACTTTTTATGAATTGTGGATTAAATTAATTTTGATGACCCAAATAATTATTGGTATTATTCTAGCAATAGGTTGGGACTAGTGCAAAAGTTACAGACTGTATAAGTTTTATTTTGTAGTAAAAGCACTTTGTAGGGCTTTGTAATTAAAAAATTTACATCATTTCATAAAGAAATTAGTAGCAAGAGAAGGTAGTATCTAGGATTAGTGTAATTACACTAGAGGAACATTTGAATGAAAGAGAATGTTCTTTCATGAAAGAATGTTTCATTCAAAAGTTGTTGTGTCACAATTTGCATGTTGAATTATTTTTTTTTTCGTTGATAAGGATAGAGTGACCTTGCGACCATGATACGCGTAGGTGTCAAAAGTAGGTGTTGATTCTATAACTACACGGAAGATGGAAAAGACATTCTCCAAATGCAAGTAGGCGAAATATATCAAGGCTAACACTACAGCAGGTTGTCACTGTATCCCAAGTCGCATTATTGAAATGCGTATTATTAGAGCATTAGTAAACAATATTGTTTGGAAAACAAACGGATAAAGGACACTATAGCTTAAAATTAGAACACTTTCTTAAACATAGTAATAACAAAATAATAACACTATTAGAATCCTATTCTTGAAAAATTTTCATCCTTGTTGAAGTTGTTGTTGTAACAACAACTTCAATAAGGATGAAATTCTTAAAAAAATTTTCATCCTTATTGAAGTTGTTGTTACAACAACAACTTCAATAAGGATGAAAATTTTTTCAAGAATAGGTTGTTAGAATAGTTGTTGTTGTTGTTGTAACAACAACTTCAATAAGGATGAAATTTTTTTCAAGAATAGGTTGTTAGAATAGTTGTAGTTGTAACAACAACTTCAATAAGGATGAAAATTTTTTCAAGAATAGGTTGTTAGAATAGTTGTTGTTGTTGTTGTAACATCAACTTCAATGAGGATGCAAATTTTTTCAAGAATATAGGTAAAAAATAATCTTTATTTTCGAGAGAAGAAACGTAAGAAAGAATATAAAAAGTGGGCATTGTTTTTATGTTACGTAAATGATGTAATTTTTTAATAGAGACGAAGATGTTTCGAGTTCTTCTGTTTTCTTTTTTCCTTTTCTTTTTTTTTTTCTTGAAGGAGGATCCCTGTGGTGCGTTGAGTCGCGGTAATTCGGCATTTCATGTTTGTCGGCCTAAAGGTCTACGAGTTGTGTTGTCGGCACACAAAACTGTCCAGGTCGAAGGTGAGACGCGGTACTCTTGTGATACCGGTATTCATTGTCTTGAGCTCTTTGAAACTCATACATGATCGCAGTGTTAAAAGAAAGCGTCAAAATCACCGAGAATAAATAATCGATTCAAATCAACTTTGAGTATTTTTTTTATGAGGTGCAAAAAAAAATTTTTCTTCTTTTTTTTTTGGGGGAGAATTGAAAAAATATTACAATGAATATCATCATTAAATTTTTATACTACAGGGTTGTCATAAAAATTTAATTTTGTTTTTCCCTAACTTTTTCCTGATTTACAGACAAAATTATAACTTTTTCCCTAACCTTAAATAATATTCTGATTTAAGCGAAAAATTATTAGATACTTAAAAAAATGTTATTTTACAATCAACAAGGAGAAAAAGGATTGTTAAATTGACAAAAAGTTTGTTAATATAGAACTAACAAATTTATTTTGTTGTCCTAACAATTCAAATTTTTTCTAATAACAATAAATCTGTTGAGATAACAAAAAATGTTGTAACAACAAAAATTTCTTAGTTCTATATTAACAATTCTTTTTTTCCCTGTGAATTCTGTATCGGATATCTATGGGGATATTCAAGCGCCTCGAGTATCGATGAAATTCTAAAGTTGATAGCATTCCTCCAAATCGATCAGTAATTATACGGTCTGCCAAATTTTGGCAACTCTGAATTATAACCAGAATAGTGCGCCAACTAGTTAGTTTTTTGGGTAAGGTCACGTACATCAGCCGACCTTCATATGCTGAAGTTCAATCGACCGTCTCGTCTATGTTGGTTCACCTAATTTTCAAGTAAATTGTCTAATCTCCACTTGTCAAAGTTTATCGAAGAAACTTCATCTTGTTAACGATCCTCTATATTGATATGTATATACAGAAACACACATAAAAGATTACATAAGAAATTAAGTAAATTTTCTCCTGAATATAATAAGTTTTTCATGATAAAAAAAAAATTTCTTGGGACATGAACATTTGAGGTCATTTATATGTTGTAGGCGTTGAAAGTGGTTTTTATTTCCTTTCTCTTTTTATTTTTTTGCCTTTCTTTATTTTAATTCTTAAAAATATATACAATCATACAAATTTGCACAACAAGCGGAAGACTTTCCTTGCCGAATGTTGAATGTTGTAATATCGGGTTTTGTCAAGGGAGAGAGAGAGAAAGAGAGAGAGAAAAACAAGTGCGCGTGAAAAATTTATCTCTGTTATGTGTATATACTTGATCGGAGAGACATCCCGCTGGCGCTGCGGCGGCGTCGTCGTCGTTGTCGCGTCGTGTCGACAGGAGACAAGTCGTACCTGACCGATCGCTTTCATTGGTCACTGTTTCAATGAGATAACATGTATGTGGGTGAATACACGTACAAACTGTATAGGTTCTCGTGAAATTTAACCATCGCATCGCATTGGATGCGAGGTGAGGTGTTACATTGGTCACGAGCTGACTCACGAATCTCGAAATTTAAACTACAGGGAATGTTCATTCGAAAAATTATACTTGGAGAGAAGAGAAAATAAATTGAGGAAGGGTTAAACTTAAAAAGTGAGAGAGACGACTGTTTACTCTCTCTCTCTCTCTCTCTCTCTTTCTGTCTTTTTTTCTCCCTCTCCCTCTTTTTTTTCTCTCTTGCTTATAAACTCTCAGGATATATTGCGCAAATACAATTATTATGACTCATCTTTATTAATATACGGAATAATGCGTTTTTCTCTTATTTCATACGCAGTGCGTAACAAAAATAAAGAGTCGAAGAAGTGCTCTTTATTTTCCATAAAGAGCACTTCTTCGACTCATTAGTCATTAAGTTTGAATTAGCGATCAATTAGCAGACCTTGAACTTGACCTTTTTTTCCATCTCATACAACTATTTAGCTTTTTTTATAAATAAGTTACTAGGAAAGTAAATTAAAAATCGAAAGTCTATATTAATTGCCAACAGCTCTAGATTTGATTATAAATCATTGTAGAATTACGAATTTAGACGAAAATCTTAAGAATCAATATGCTGGTGCCATTCTCCACCTGAGAACGCCAAGGTCACCGCTAGATGGCAGTGCAGTTCTTTCTTGGAATTTTCCCCGCCACCTGGTGGTGACCTTGGCGTTCTCAAGTGGAGAAATTAAACCACTGTATTTTTTATCCTTTATTTATTTTACTAGCAACAATTCGCACATTAAATCGCGCAGCTAACTTCTTACTTACTTTAAAAATAAAATTAGCAATTTTAAAAATAATATAGAATTTAAAAATTTTTAACTCAAATAAATTGATTTTTCCGATTTTTAAAAGACGTATAAAAGGTAAAAGAAAAACACTCTTTTACTTTTTTATTCAAATGTTTTACTTTTTTTATTCAAATATTGGTTAAAAATAGTAAAAAAACAAAATTAAATTTTTTGGAGAAGATTTAAATAATTGCAGAAATTCAATTATTTTCAAAAAAAATTTCTCATTTCACTGATATTCAATATCAACTATTATAATAAAATTTTCCAAAAAAAAATTCAAAAAAATTGTAATAACATTTAATTATTTACGGTAACATTTAATTATTTTTATAAATAATAAAAATTCACAGAATTTCAATTATTTATAAATTTATAAATTTATAATTTTATTAAAATTTGTCAAAAGAATTCAATTATTTAAGAATTTGGCAATAAAATTTTTTATAAGAATTAACTTTTAAGACATATTCAATTATTCAATAAATAATTTATTTTTGTATTTAAATAATTGAATTCTCGTAGAATTTTCTAATAAAAATTGATTTTATTCGGCAGATTTCAATTATTTTCAATTGTTTAATGAAATTTCTCGATAAAATTTAATTATTTTCAAAAAGTTTCAAAAACTTTTTAAAAATTCAATTATTTCACAGCAATTCAATTCTTTAAAAAAATTTTTAATTAAATTTGTTGCAAGAATTCAATTTTTTTAATGAATAACAAAAATTATCGCAGAATTTCAATTATTTTTAATACAATTTTAATCAAATTCCTTACAAAATGTAACTACTCTTAAAATTTGTCAAAAGAATTAAATTATTTAAAAATTTTGGTAGTCAGATTTCATTTATTTTCAATTCTTTAATGAAATTTCTCGATGAAATTTAATTATTTTCAAAAAGTTTTAAAATTTTTTGAGAAATTCAATTATTTAAAGAAATTTGCATAAAATTCCTCACAAGAAATTCATTTTTTTTCATAAATAATAATATTTTTCTCCGGAATTCAATTATTTTTACAAATAAAATTCTTCACAGCAATTCAATTCTATAAAAACAATTTTAATAAAATTCGTTGCAAGATTTCAATTCTTTCCAAAAATAAAATTTTTCATAGAAATTCAATTATTTGAAACAAAAATTTTTATAAAATTCTTCGTCAGATTTTAATTATTTTCAATTATTTAATGAAATTTCTCGATGAAATTTAATTATTTTCAAGAAGTTTTAAAAATTTTTGAGAAATTTAATTATTTAAAGAAATTTGCATAAAATTCTTCACAAGAAATTCATTTTTTTTTCATAAATAATAATATTTTTCTCCGGAATTCAATTACTTTCACAAATAAAATTCTTCACAGCAATTCAATTCTTTAAACAAATTTTTAATAAAATTCGTTGCAAGAATTCGATTTTTTTAATAAATTACAAAACTTATCGCAGAATTTAAATTATTTTTTAATACAATTTTAACTAAAATGTTAGAGAATTGCATTTATTTAAATTTTTTTCAAAATTCGCCAAAAGAATTCAATTATTTTTTAAAATTTTGATAAAATTCTTATGATATAAAATAATGATTTTATCAGTCATCTTAAATTTATCATAAAACACAAAGAAATCGATCATTTTTACAATTAAAAAAATTTTGTAAATAAATGTAACATAACATTTTTTTGAATAAAATTTGTTTCTTTATTTTCTAAAAATACAAAAATTTTTAATTTCATTTTTAATTAAAATTTGTAATTGACAAATAGAATGAATAAAAATAAATAATGTCCGACTATATTTGCAATTATCACGAACATTTTACGACACTTTTTTGATACTATTTTCTTTTTTATATTTCGAAATTGAGTTCGAGGCCTGGACGTTAGGCAAAAGGGACTAATACAGATTGAGAGAGTAGAAATAAAAGAACGAGAAAAAAAAAATAAAAATAGAATACAGAGAGTTTTTATTGTCATTTAATAGATGAGATGATTCTGTAATCGACATGAACTTATTTTTCCTACTCCGAATAGGATAGTTCATCTAATTCGAAATCACGCTGTTCGTTATCATCGTCTTCAATCAAAAAGAAAAAAACCCTCCTGTCAAAGTGGATCTTTTTGAACATCGATTGTTTCGTCATTCTTCTTAGAAGTTGAATTCACAATCACAATATTCTTTTTCTTTTCGTCAAGTTTAAAATATTCTTTCGGTAAATTTCTCTTTGCGACAAAATCCAATTTTTTTTCTTGACCTAAAACTTTTTTTTAATTCTTCTTTGTAAATTTGGTTTTAAGACTTTCTTTAATTCAAAACTTTTCTTTATTTTCCTACTTTGTAAAATTTTTATTTAGTGAAAATAATCCTGCAAAATAATATTAATTTTTTACAATTAGTCGGCAACGACTTTAGTTGATATATCTATAATGGAATGACTCATAATAGTCATAATTTTTGAGAATAGTTTTTTGATTTCTAGTATCAGCGAATTTAAAGTTTAGTGGAAATGCCCCTAAAAAACAGAAATAGTAGCTTTTAGTGGGTGAAATCTAAAAATTGTATCCAAATAGTACACTGAAAAAAAAATTTAATTGATTCAAATAACCGTTTAATTGAGTATTATCAATTAAATATTTAATTGAATCAAATAATATTTATTGGAGTCAATTAAATGGTATTTGGCTCAAATACTGAAATTATTGATTCAAATACCATTTAATTGACTCCAATAAATATTATTTGATTCAATTTAATATTTAATTGATAATAGTCAAGTAATCGGTTATTTGAATCAAATAAATTTTTTTCCCAGTGTAGCACAACGGGAAGAAATGTAGTAAATAGTAGGTTTTGGTAGATGAGTGAGATGACTGATAATTGGTACAAAGATTTTTATTTCTAGACAGTCAGTGCTGAATTCAAGACTTGTCTGCAAATGGGACTTTCTTTTTTAATACGAGCCGCAAAGTTTTGCTTTGCACCCAGATATCAAGTTGACATTGACTTCAATGTCACCCATTTTTTTTTTTTTTTATTAATTTATTTGAGTGAAATTGTGATTTCTACTAAATTGATCGAAATGATAGTTTTGAATATTGAAATCGCAGATAGGTACACGTACATTATAATGATCTTGATTTAGAAAGAAAATAATGTGGGTGTTTAGAGTCGTGTGTGACCCCTTCGAATGAGGAAACGTTTCTTACCTCTACTATCATCGATGATCAGCGATTGGAAATTTAAATTGTCTAAGCTAAATAACAACAACTGAGGAAAAGAGGAATGAAGAGGAATAATAATAATAATAATGAAATTGTGCTTAATAAAGCGTCATCCTATCTCGGTCTTTCTTTCGGTTAGTGGGGTCTTGTCCATGACCGTCTTTCTCTTATATATACCGGTCGGCAATAAAAAAGCAAAGGTCCAAAAGAACGAAGAACGGTCAGGGATAATAATGAAACGAGATATCTCGTACGTGGGCGGTCGTATTGTTTGCGCAACAAGGTATGCGCCCTGGTGCGGCGCGGCGCTTCTGGATGCCATGTACGTGGGTGTACTTAATATAAAGCACGCGCGTGTGCGTGCGTGCGACGTGCGCTTAATAAGAGCGATGCAAGCGGCGGCAGGCCATTGGGTTGTATGTAAATCTGCTTACCCATCTGCAGGGTTGGTACAGAGAAAGAGGAAGATAAAAGCCGCCGACACCAGAGATAAAACGCAAGAGAAAAGTGCATAGAACGCTACCGCAAATGCGTATATATATGCGCATCTGCATCCGCGCTCTGCTCTGCTTCTACGGAAATTAATTCTAACCGAATATTCACCACCTACCTCTTCTTTACTCTCATTACATTCACCCCCCCCCCCACAGCAACGCAACTTTCCTAAAAATTTATTAAATATTTACTTGCAATGTTCGGAATATGTAATTGCAATGTTTATTGAAATAAGTTGTGTAAAGATTTAAATGTCCCGATTAAGTAAATGTTTAGCGCAAAACTTTCCTGAACATTTGAAAAAATTTAAATTTAAATTAGGCGAAAATGTAATTTAAATGATTTAAATGTTCAGGAAAGTTTTGCGCTAAACATTTATTTAATCGGGACATTTAAATCTTTACACAACTTTCAATAAACATTGCAATTACATATTCCAAACATTGCAAGTAAATATTTAATAAATTTTTCGGAAAGTTTCGGTGCTGTGGGGGTTAGGATAATACCACATCAGAAATCCTATAGGGTTGACACAGGTCAGGAAAGTCAGGAAATGAAGAATTGATAAGGACAATGTCAGGGGAATTTTATTAAAAGTCCCGGAAATACACTGAAAAAACAAAGTCTTAAATTAACGCACAAACGTGTTTTTTTTGTAAATTCAACTCATTTTTGGGCTTAAAATAAAAATAAGACAATTATAGGTTTTAAAATCAATTTTTTAATCAGAAATGTAGATAAAATTTCTAAATTATTTAGACTAATGAAAGTTGTTTTAGGATTATTTAAAATAAATAGAAAAATAAATTTGTAAGAACTTTAATTTTTTAATTATATAGAATTTTGTGGTGGAATAAATGTTTCTTATCCGTATTTTTATTTATCTTAGTTATTAGGTGTTTTACAGCGCAGATAATCAAAATATATAATAAAGGAATTAGAATTTAAACAAATTTGCAAAAATATTAATTTTCAATTTTTAACTGGTACAAGTTTTGTTTAAAAGAATTTTATGTTTTAGAATTCTAGTTTATTGGAAACTATAGCAACAATTCGGGCAACAAAAGCGCGCGGCTAACTTCTTACTGCCTTTTTTTAAAAATAAAATTGTCAATTTTAAAAATAATAGAATTTAAAAATTTTCTAATTTAAATTTTTGTTAAAACACTAAAAAAAATTCAATTTCGGAGAAATTACAAATAATTGCAGAAATTCAATTATTTTCAAAAAATAAAAAAATAAAATTCAACAATGTTTAAAATTTGCAAAAAATTCTCGTAAAAATCCCAATTAAAAATTTCGAAAATAATTAAATTTTATAAGAGTTGTATTTACAATTTTAACAAATAAATGAATTTTAAAAAGTTTTAATTTGAAATTTTAGGTGAATTTTTAATGAATATAATTAGAAACTTTAAAGAATTTTAATTATATTCAATAAAATTTTTCGAAAGAATTCAATAATTCTTAACATTTTTGAAAAATTCCTTCTCAGACTTCCTATTATTTAAAATTTTTTGTAAGAATTCAATTATTTTCAAATACAGTATTTTAATAAAATATCAGATTCAAGTACTTTTGAAAATTTTGATAAATTTCTTTGCTGAAATAATAGAATTTCTATACAAAGAAATTTATCAAGATTTTTAATAATAATTGAATTCATTCGAGAAATAATTGAAGTCTCGCGAAAAATTAAGAACAATTAAAATTCTAAGAAGAAATTTATCAAAATATTTAAGAATAATTGAATTCTTCTGAGAAATTTTAATGAAAATAACTAAATTTATGTGAAAGATTCAAAATAATTGAAATTCTAAGAAGAAATTTATGAAAATATTAAAGAATAATTGAATTTTTATATTTTATTAAAATTGTATTGAAAATAATTGAAGTTTTGCAAAGAATTTAATATAATTGAAATTCTGACAGGAAATTTATAAAAAATTTGAATAATTATTTAATTCCCTCGAGAAATTTTATTGAATAAATAATTGAAATTATGCTAAGAAAAAATATCAAAATTTTGAAGAATAATTGTATTCTTTAGAGAAATGTTATTAAAAGTAATTGAATTCCTTGTGAAAAATACAAAATAATTGAAAGTCTGCAAAGAAATTTATCAAAATATTTAAGAACAATTGTATTCTTTACAGAAATTTTATTAAAAGTAATTGAATTTTTTGTGAAAAATGCAAAATAATTGAAAGTCTACAAAGAAATTTGCCAAAATATTTAAGAATAATTGAATCCTTTTGAGAAATTTTATTAAAAATAATTCAATTCTTCCTTTTTGGAAGAATTAAATTATTTTGAGTTTTTTTACTCAAAATAATTGAAATTCAGCAAAAAAAATTTATCAAAATATTTAAGAACAATTCTGTCGAATTAAATTTTTTTGAAAAATTTTAATTTTTTGAAATTATTTCTATTTTTTATTTTTCAATATTTTATATTTAATTGAAGAATTTCCGAATAATCGACATTTTGCAAAATTGAATTCTAAACAAATGGATTTGAAAATTCTCAAAGAACTTTGTCAAAAATTATTGAAAATAATTGATTTAAAGAAGAATATATGTCAATTATTATAATATAATTTTAGTTAAAAATTCTAGATAATAATAATTGAATTGAAATGATGAAAGTAATTTTGAAGAAGTTACAGTAACAGCATTCTTATAAATTATTGAATTTTAAAAGTTTTTAATTGGAATTTTGGAACATTCTACTGAAAATAATTGAATTCATTCACAATTTTATTGAAATATTTTTAAATAATAATTGTAATTTTCCAAAATTCTATAAAAAAATAATTCAAGTTTTTCAGCATTTTATTTTAATCTTAGTTTCATATTAAATATTTCTTTCAGTTTTTCTAAGGATATCAAATTAAGAAAAAAAAAAAGAAATAAAAGTGTTGCGAAGCAACGTTTTAATTTTCCAAAATTTTCCAAAATTCTAAAAAAAATAATTGAAGTTTTTTCAGCCTTTTATTTTAATCTTAAAGTTTCATATTAAATATTCGTTTCAGTTTTTCTAAGGATATCAAATTGGGAGAAAAAACGAATCAAAAGTGTTGCGAAGCAACGTTTTGATTTATTTTTTGTCTCAACTTGATATCCTTAGAGAAACTGTGATTCAAAAGATTCTCATTTTTTAAAATTGAATTCCTTTGGCATTTTTTTTTTTTTTACAGAGAACAGAAAAAAATCAAAATTTTGTCTGGAAATCTGAGGAAAAGTCAGGGAAAAACAAAATTAAATTTTTGTTGCAACCCCGGAACAATTTTTCGGAATTTTTAATTTTTTATCGATTCTCAAATATTATCAGATATATTTTCTGATATTAGATGAAATTTGATGATATTTGATGAAATATTTGACGTGTTATTTGATGTGATAACTATATGTGATATCTACATGTGCATATGTGCAATTGCACATGTGCCACATTGCGTATCATATTCCGATCTTCATTATATTGCACTAGAATACAGTTTCCCCGCTAAATCGACTTTCGGTCCATCGTTTGTAATAACTAGTTAAGATCTTGCGGTTGAAACGAGTGAAATGAGTAAGGCATCCCAGTAATGTAGTTATAATAGCATTCAGAGATTGCAAGCGCGTTATGTCAGACAGATTTACTGCTCAAGTTTAAATCACACTCACACAATTTGCCCTCAGCCTCATCCTCATTCACTTCTCAATTAATTAATATCTACTTAATAAATATGTTTAACATATTTTTGGAATTGAGTAATCATATTTTTATTATACACTTCCCAAAAGATTACTCAATTATAAATTTCTTCACTGAAATTAGTAATTAAATTCTGACTTTCTTATTTTCGATATATTTTTATGTATATATATGATTCGTTAGCATGCACGAATGAAAAATGAAGTTTTATTACACTTGAAAAAAATTGGTGGTTCGTATATATGTATAATATTTATCAGATTTCCATAAGAAGATGAAATTAAAGGCGCGCAAGATGATAATTATCGGTGCGAATATTGTCTTGGGAGTAAATTTGACATTGATGATGCGAATAAGGCGCGAATTGTGATTGATAACCAAAACATCATGTTATTATTAAATCTCAAAACTTATGCCCGTTGATTAAAGCATAGCATATGAATGGTAATTCATCACCTCTGAAATTGTTCGTGCATGCATGCATCTTTTCCTCAGATGCGTTCCGGTCAATCAGGCTTACTTTCTCAAAACCTATTGAGGTTGCATCGAATATTGGCAACCAGCCATTGCTCCATCGTCAGTTTACAGATAATTCCGTGTGATCTTATCGTCATAGTAAAGAATTATAAGGTTTCATCTCGAGAGAGAGAGAGAAAGAGTAATACATAACAGTTTCATTCAAGCTTTTGATGTATCCATAAAGTTTAATATATGTTTTCTTAGCAAATCATTATATAGTTGGTAAACTATCACTTGATAGTGGTTTGATAATACTGTTTTCTGGTATTTATGAAACATTAATTTTGATAAATGTTAATGAAGATTCGATTGTTTTCTTGATGAAATTCTTTTTTACGAATTGTCTCAATTTTCATTTTGTGTGCAGAAAAAAATTTTTGGTATTTTATCAGGGTTGCCACAGGCCATGGAAGTCAGGGAATTCAGGGAAAAGTCAGGGAAATTAGGGGAAAGTCAGGGATTTTTTATTAAAAGTACTGGAAAAAATTAAATGTTTAGAAATTATAAAAAAATTCTTAATTTTTGGGTCTTTTTTGTTTGACTAATAAACTATGAAATTGACAAGAATTCTAATACAAATCCTTCAATTTTTTCTATTTTTGACAATAATTTCTTTTTGTATAACTTAATTCTCGAAGAACTATCATAAAATTATTATGTATAAATTATTTAACGAATAATTTTATTCTTAAAAATTTCAAAATTAATTGAATTTCAAAAAAGTTGCGTTTACAATCTTCATAAATAGATGAACTTCAAAGGTTACAATTTGAAATTTTAGAAAATATCCATTTCAATGAATTTAAAAAAAAATTTATGAACAACTAATTACAGAAATTCAATCATTTTCAAAAGTGATAAACTTCTTTGCATAAATTCAATTATGTTTAAAAATTTTTAAAAATTCTCATCATAATTTTAATTATCTTTATAAATAATAAAATTCTTCCTCGAAATTTTTAATTATTTTCAAAAAATTTAATAAAATTCTTGGCAAAATTTCAATTATTTTCAAAAATTTTCCTCATTTTCAATTATTTTAAATATCTACTATTTTAATAAAATTTTATAAAAATTTCACAGGAATAAATAATGAAATTCTTCTTCAAAATATTTTCAATTATTTTCAAAAAATTTAATAAAATTCTTGGCAAAATTTCAATTATTTTTAAAAATTTCCCTCATTTTCAATTATTTTAAATATCTACTATTTTAATAAAATTTTATAAAAATTTCACAGGAATTACCAATTTTTTTTTTTTATAAATTTCTTCACATTAATTTATTTATTTTTAATTTTTTTTAAATAAAGTTTCTCGAAATAATTCAAATATATTTTGAGAATTAAAAAAAAAGTAGTTCTTAGAAATTCAATTATTTCGACAAATTTAAATAAAATTCTTTTAAAAATTCTGTTATTAAAAAAATTTTTGATAAAATTCTTTACATGATTTAATTAATAAAATTGCAATGTTAATAACATTTTCCTATACAATTCAATTATTTTTACAAATAAAACATTTTTTATAGGAATTCAATTATTTAAATAAATTTAAATGAAATTCTTCGTAAGAAATCAATTATTTTCATAAGTAGCAACATTTTTCTCGAGAATTCCATTATTTTAAATAATTTTCCTTATTTTCAATTATTTTTAATATCTACTATTTTAATAAAATTGTCCAAAAGAATTCAATTGTTTAAACAAAATTTTAAGAAAAATTTCACAGGAATTCAATTACTTACCAATTTTTTTTTTATAAATTTCATTACACCAATTCAATTATTTTAAATTTTTTAAATAAAGTTTTTCGAAAGAATTCAAATATATTTGGAGAATTAAAAAGTATTCTTTTAATAGTTCTGAGAAATTCAATTATTTCGAAAAATTGAATTGAAAATTCTTTTGAAAATTCTGTTATTAAACAATTTTTTTGACAAAATTCTTTACTTGAGTTAACAAAATGGCAATTTTAATAAAATTTTCGTAAACAATTAAATTATTTTTAATACAATTCTTCTTAAGAATTCAATTATTTTCACAAATAAAACATTTTTTTATGGGAATTCAATTATTTAAAAAAATTTGAATAAAATTTTTCGCAAGAAATCAATTATTTTCATAAATAATAAAAATTTTTTCGAGAATTCAATTATTTAAAAAAATTTTGATAAAATGCTTTATAAATTTGAAAAATTCTAATAAAATTGATCATAGAATACAATTATTTTCTTAAAATATAAAAATGTTGGTAAAAATCTTTGAAAAAATTCAATTATTTTCGTAAAAAATAAAATTCTTCGAAGTAATTTAATTGTTTTAGAAATTTTAATAAAATTCTTCCCAAGAATTCAATTCTTTTCAAAAATAAAGTTTTTTACAGAAATTCAATTATTTAAAAAAAATTTTTAATGATTCTTCGTCAGATTTCAATTATTTTCAATTGTTTAATGAAATTTCTCCATAAGAATGAATTATTTTTAAAAAGTTTTAAAAAATATCGAGAAATTCAATTATTTAAAAAAATTTGAATAAAATTCTTCATAAGAAATTAATAATTTTCATAAATAATAATATTTTTCTCCTAAATTCAATTACTTTTATAAATAAAATTCTTCATAGGAATTCAATTCTTTAAAAATTTTTAATAAAATTCGTTGCAAGATTTCAATTATTTTCATAAATAACAAAACTTATCGCAGAATTTAAATTATTTTTTATACAATTTTAAACGAAATGATAGAAAATTGCATTTATTTAAAATGTTTTTTTAAATTCGCCGAAAGAATTAAATTATTTAAAAAAATTTTGATAAAATTCTTTTAAAAAATTCAATTTTAAGAAATATTCAATTATTTAAAAAATTATTTTTTTTGTATTGTATTTATTTAATAGTATATTTATATTAGTAGTGTATAATTAATTAATATTTACTAACAAATAATTTTACTAATAATTTGTTATTTAACATTTTTTAAATTGTATTGAGACAAATTTTTTATAGATACAAATTTATTAATTTTGAATTTTTATTTAAACCAAATATAATTTATTTGAGTTAAATAAATGTGTATTTGTCTGGAAGCCTACTAAATTATTTATTTGTTTTAAATTAAAATTTTATTTGTCTTAAACAAAAATTGTATTTGACACAAATAAAATTTTTATTTTTGCAAAACAACATTTATTTAAATCAAACAAAATTTATTTGAAACGAACAATAAATTCATTTGAAACAAACAAAATTTATTTGAAAGAAATAAATTTTAGTAGGCTCTGTGAGTCATATATATATCTTTTTTCTGGGTGCAGCAAATATTACTAAATCATTCAGTGAACGACTTTTCGTCATTTCATTAACAGCTTTCTACTAATTTAGATTGAGAGGGGGGGAGGGAATGAGAGATGGAAAATGAACTCGATATAACAATTTTGAAATTTTTTGGACTAAAGTTTCAAAAATAAGTGACAAGATTAACGAGTTAATAACTTTAGGGAATAAATTTTGCCATTTAAGAAAAATGAACCCTCTATAAACATGAATAATTTATTAATTTTTCAGCACCATTTTTTCTTCTGCGATTTATATATTTATAAGAAATTGGAATGTGTAATGTGGAATGAGAGGAAAATTAAAATTCAAAAAAAGCGAATATTAAGCTTTGCCTGTTCTATTATGAATAACCATTTCTCTGTTTGCAGCTGTTAGCCCCGTTTTTCCCGTAGAGATTACGTTTGTTAAGACCCACCATACAGTATATAGGGAGAGAAACGCACATTAATAAGACGATGGCAACATCTCTTGCGCTAGAAATAGATCTTAACGTGAGTAGGGCACATAATCCAACAAGAACTTGGTTTCTCTTTGTAAGTTTTAACGCTGACGCCAACGTCTGGAATTCACACGCGATCTCAGTATATATATGTATATTAACGAAGTAGCGAATCCAAAAGTTTATCACTATCGCAGTGCGGCTGTTTTTTTTTTATTTTGCAAAAAAAAAGAAGTAGGAATTTTCGAAAGAATCTTCTTCTGATCCAGAGTGAGGAGATAATAAAGGGATTTTCCCTTTTATATAATCCGAAGTAATTCTCAATTTGCCGTTTAGTTTCTGAATTTTTTCCCTTACAATTTTACTTTTTAGATTTTTTTGATTTTATTGCGAAATAACTCTGAGGGGAGTAAATGATAAAGTTTGTTTCACTCTAACTCTTGGAGACGATTTTTAACTCGAGAAATTTTTCCCTTAACTCCTGGGGGTTGATTTTCACTTTTACTTTAAATAATTTTTATGTTCTCTTTTATTTTAACTTTCATTTTCATTTTTACTTTACATAATTTTTATGTTCTCTTTTATTTTCACTTTCATTTTCATTTTTTACTTTAAATAATTTTTATGTTCTCTTTTATTTTCACTTTCATTCTTATTTTTACTTTGAACAATTTTTATTTTCTCTTTTCTTATCATTATCATTGTAATTTTGAAAGATATTTTTTTTACACTTTCACTTTCACTTTGAGAGATTTTTATTTTTACTTTCTATCAAAGTGAAAGTTAAAATAAAAATTTGTCAAACTGAAAATGAAACTAAAAGTAAAATTAAAGTCAATGTTTCTGTAAAAATTTAACTCCCAAGGGGATTTGAATTCAAATTTTTAGTAAAATTCTATTAATAAAAGTCTCACGCTTCTGGAGTTGAAGGAAAAAGAGTAAAATATTGTGAATTAAAATTTAATTCCACTAAGAGTTAATTTTAATGCTGACATGACACTTTTGGAGTAGATTTTTAATTCCAAAAGTTTTACTCCCTAATCCAGGATAGTATTTACTCCCTAAATTTTTTACAGTGAAAGTGAAAGTAAAAGTAAAAGTGAAAGTAAAAAATGAAAGTGAAAATAAAAATCTATCAAAGTGAAAGTGAAACTGAAAGTCAGCAAAAATAAAGGTGAAAAAATCTATTAAAGTGAAAGTAAAAAATGAAAGTGAAAATAGAAATCTATCGAAGTGAATGTCAAAATTAAAGTCAAAGTAAACATGAAATTACACAACCGACTAAATTTTTTATTTGCTGTAAATAAAAATGTTTTTCACTTTTGTAAATTTTTATTATCCATTTTTACTACTATCTGATCAAATAAATATTTGTTTTTATCAAATAAATATTTGTTTTTATCAAATAAATATTTGTTTGTATCAAAAAAATATTTGTTTGTATCAAAAATATATTTGTTTCTCTCAAATAATTTTTATTGAAGTCAATTAAATTAAATTTGCTTCAATTCTATAAAATTTGATATTTACTTTCATTTTAATTAAAACTTTAATAAATTTTTATTTTTCCCTTCAATTTTTACTTTGATAAATTTATAGTTTCCCTTTCATTTTCATTTTAAAATTTTTATCTTCACTTTCATTTTTATTTTCATAGATTTCTAATTACACTTTCACTTTGACAGATTTTTATTTTCACTTGCTATGAAAGTGAAAGTGAAAAAAATTGATCAAGCTTAAAGTTAAAAATAAATTGGAAGTAAAAAAAAATTTATCAAAGTTTCAGTGAAAATAAAAGTGGAAGTAAAAATATATCAAAGTGAAACTGAAAGTAAAAGTAAAAGTGAAAGAGAAAGTGAAAGTGAAAGTGGAAATAGAAAACTATCAAAATGACAGTGAAAATAAAAGTGGAAGGAAAGATCTAACAATGCGAAAATAAACTCTCTAAATTTGAATTTTAGTAAAAATATTTACAAATTTAAATTAGTAACTGATTTTTTACTTTTAAATTAGTAAATTTTGCTAGTAAATTAGTAGAAATTACTACATATATTACTAAAGTTTATTAATTTAAAAGAATAAATCCATTCACTAATTCAAATTTGTAAACTTTTTTTATAATTCGGATTTAGAGAAATAGTGAAAAAAATCTATTAATGTGAAAATAAAAATGAAATTGCTCAATTAAGTAAAAAAGTTATTTTGTAATTTCATTTCTAAATTAACTTTCATTTTCACTTTCATTTAGACAGATTTCTATTTTTACTTTCATTTTCATTCTCACTTTGATAAATTTTTTAATTTTCCTTTCATTAAAAATAAAATTTATTAATTTTAAACCAAAAATTCAGACATCACTTTTGTAAATTTTTATTTCTACTTTCATTTTCGTTCTCACTTTGACAAATTTTTCAATTTTCCTTTCAATTTTCACTTTAATAAATTTATATTTTCTATTTTACTTTCATTTTATTAGATTTTTCATTTCGAGTTGATGGATTTTTTAATTATACACTTTCACTTTGAAAACATTTTATTTTATTTCAAAGTGAAAGTAAAAAGAAAATTCTGTCAAAATGAAAGTGTAAGTTAAAGTAAAAATAAAATTATATAAACGATGCCTCATTGCAATTTACACTGTAAAAAATTTAGGAAGTAAATGCCATCCAGAATTTGGTGTAAAGTTTTTTGAGTTTGAAAATCTATAATACAAAAACTGAGTTAAACTGGGGGCCGTTAGATTACGTGGTATTGGTTACCATAGCAACCGTTGCTATGACAATTGTTACCATTACACTGAAAAAGAAATTTAATTGAATCAAATAAAAATTAATTGACTCAATGAAATATTCAATTATTCATCATAATTAATTCTTTTAATTCAGAATAATATCCCTTCAATTGCGTCAAATAATTAATTAATTGCGCCAAATAATGTTTATTTATATCAAATATCCAATTATAGTTGAGTGAAATAAATAAATTTATTGTTTCAAATAACTCATTATTTGTATTGAATAAATTAATTTATTAGAGTCAATAAATTATTTAATTGATCCAATTAAGATTTGTCTTGATTTAAATAAATGTAATTCAAATAATTCAAGTTCTTTAAAGCAAATAAATATTTATTAGATCCAACTAAAAGTTATTTGAATAAAATAAATATTTTTTAAATAAATTATAAAAACCTAAAAATTCGTAAAAATTTCAGTTTTTATGGAAGTAATCCTGGAAAATTATTGGGGTTTTCTTTCTATTTTCCACATCCTCATTGTTGACCTCTAATTCTAATTTGGGGAAAATTTTCCCCAAATGGGGGGGGGGGGATGAGAGGACACCAATGAGATGTTGAGGGGTACGAGGAGAACAACCACGAGATGTGGAAAATAAAAATAAAAATTGAATCCTAGATACAAAGGAGAATTGATAATATAGTGAACAATTAAAGTTTGCATGTGATTTAAATGGCAAAGAATAGAGTGGATGTTTCTGTAAGTGAATCTGCGTATAGCGTTGAATTAAGGGGGAACAGTAGTTGTTGTTGTTGTTGTTGTAGAACGTAGGAGGAGAGGATACTCTCTCGCAGTGAGTTCGATCGTGCCGGAGGATTATTGTGCGCGGCTTTTAGAATACGCGCGCTCTCCGCACAACGACAAGGTTGCCAGGATGTAACAAACGACTCGCAAATCCTCCCTGTCAATTTAATCTCGCCTCGAATCCCGGAGAAATGTTAATAAGGGCCTTCACTACCGCTTTCTTGACCACTGCCGCGCGCGCTTACTGTGCACCTCACAGTCTGTCCTATGTATTAAGCTTGCATACAGGATAGCAGCGCGGCATAACACTTTGCCGAGATACCGCCTTGCAGTTAAACTGCGCCGAGGAAATTGTGTGCAAAGTGGAACTATGGTGTGCAGTGCTCCCTTTGCAACTGCGATTCGCTCGCTTTCTTCTCCTTTTCTTTTCTTCTCCCTCTTTTTTTGTTTAGTTTTCTTTTCTCTTTTCGCAAAACTCGCTGTTACAACCCCTAAGATTCGACAGTATTTACTGGATTTATGGAATTATGCAAAGAAAGATTGTTTTCTGTATGTTGTTGTTTTGCTTTTTCACCCTGCGATCGAGTTTGTTTGATAGTGTTAGGGCAGCGGTTGAGAAATTTTAAACTGATGAAATAATCCTTCGTCTTAAATTGAAATCCGTTCTCTATAAAACGAAATTGGTAAAAAAATTACTGTTCTCTAAATCAAAATTAGGAAAAATTTAATGAGGAAATGACAAGTCGTTCACCAAATAATTTAATAATATTTGCAGCACAAAAAAAAATTTAATTGTTTGCAAAAAAATATTTGTAGCAAAGAAATATTTATTCGAAGTAAATAAATATTTATTTGTAGAAAACAATTATTAATCTGTGTCAAACAAATATTTATTTGTATTAAAGAAATATATATTTATAACCTACTAACTTTTCCACCAAAATTTTATTTGAGTGAAATAAAAGTTTTATTTATATAGAATAAATAAATTTCGTTTGACTAATTTAAATTATGCAGATTTTTCTCCATTTTATTTACAAAAAATATGAGAAAATTGTTAATTGTTAAAAAAATTATTATTAATAAATAGGAAATATTTTATGCATAATTTATATTTCTCAATAAAAATATTGTTCAGAAATTCATTCTTTTCTTTTGCGGAAAAGAAACATTACATATTCTATTCTATTTGTCAATTACAAATTTTAATTGAAAATGAAATTGAAACTTTTTAAATTTTTAGAAAATGAAGGAAAAAATTTTACTCAAAAAAATGTTCTTTTACATTTATTTACGAATTTTTTTAATTGTAAAATTATTCGAAAACATCAATAACTCTTTTTTAAATAAATATTTAAATATTATTTTTCCGTAGGAATTAAAATTTTCCAAAACATTCAAATTAAAATCTTTTGAAATTCAATAACTTATAATAATTAAAGATGATCGAGTGATAAAATCATTGAATATTATTCCAGTAACTTTTTCAAAATTATTTTCATCATTTCAAATCAATTATTATTTTCTACAATTTTTAATTATTTTTTATGAAAATAATTGAAGAAATTTTATTATTTATAAAAATAATTGAATTATTGCGAAGGGATTTATAAAGAAATTTGTAAATAATTAAATTTCTGGGAAATTTTTATTATTTATGAAAATAATTAAATGTTTGCGTACCTATTTTTGGGAATTTGAAATTGATTTGAAAATAATTGAACTTTGGGGAAGAATTTTGTTTTTCATAAAGTTAATTGGGATTTTGACGAGAATTTTTTTTTAAATTTGAAAGATAATTGAATTTTATGCGAAGAATTTTATCACTCTTGAAAATAATTGAATTTCTGCAATTATTTGTAATTTTTCCGAAATTGGACTTTTTTTTAGTGTTTTTAACAAAAATTTGAATTACAAATTTTTAAATTCTATTATTTTTAAAATTGCTAATTTTGTCCTAAAAAATTAGTTAGTAATCCTAAAAAGTTAGTAAATAATTCTAATCATTAAAATTTAACCAAATTGTTTAGTAGAATTTCACTAATTATTAGTTAACTAAAAATTAAAAAATTGAATTCAGACAAATTTTTCACATTTGAAGAAAACAGGACAAATTTTTGAAGAATTTAAAAATTATTTATTATTATTATTATTATTATTATTTATTATATTTATTATATTTATTATATTATTTATTTAAATTTTTTTTTCTTAAAAAAATCGTTGTATGATTTTATTTAAATTATTCAAATTCTTCCGAAGCTTTAATTCTACATTCAAAAAACTTTCAAGAAAATTTTTTTTACTCCTTAAATCTAAATTACAGTCAAAAGTCATCCACTATAATTCAAATTAGCAAAAATTTTTGACTAATTTTTTAGTTGAATATTGAATTTAACAATTTTCTTTAAAAGTCACGAATTCTTTTACTAAAGTTTCACTGAAAAATGACTAATATTAGTAAAAGTCATTAACGTTTTATAAAACGTATAAAACTTATGTTTCGGTTGCGCTAAAATTATGTAGAAAAATTCAAAATCAAAAATTACTTTCACTTCGTCTTTATTATTATTTTTTACTTATTATTTTTTATGTATAAAATTATGATTATCACAATCCCTGTCTGACAAAATAGGGACTTTTCTACTTATTTTTTACTTCTTATTATTTATTTATTACTTTCTATTTATAATTGTGATTGTTACATTGTCTGTCTGACAAAGAGGCGACTTTTCTACTTATTTTTTAAATTATAATTATTTATTTATTACTTTCCATGTATAATTATGATTATCACAGTTCCTGTCTGACAAAATAAGGACTTTTCTACTTATTTTTTAATTATTATTATTTATTTACTTCTTTTAATTTTTAATTATTATTATTGCAGTCCCTGTCTGACAAAATAGCGATTTTTCTACTTAATTTTTTCCCGTTTTTATTGTATTCGTATTATTATTATTTTCATTATTATTTTACTATTTTCATTATTATTTTTATTATTATAATTTTTTATTATGATTATTAAATATACATGAAAATTAATATTTCATCGCTAAGTGATAATTTGTTATTTTTTTGTTGAGAAGTATTTATTTGAAAATGCTCGTAACAGTATATTATTCTTTTTTTAAAAGCTCCGATAAACAAATTACCCATCAAAATGACCACACGTAAATTAATAAAAGATAGCAATATTTTCTTCTTGATAATGCACTTTTGCCTCGTATAAAAACGACACAACGATTTCGGAACCCAACATACACAGTTGTTTTCGAAACGCCCACGCAAAGAACTTGAAGACTGCTCAATTGTCAAAATGTTCATCTCACTTATACTCACACACGCCCACGTTAATACCAATCGTGTCACCCCATTTCAATTTTTGACATTAAGAAACTAAACACTAAATAAACCTGCGCTTCTTTATCAACACTCGACAACTTGTTAACAACAGTGATGAATTCAAAGTAGATTATCATTTAATTAAAAAATTTATTTTAATATTAACAAGAAAAAAAGGAAATTAAATACGCAAAAAACAGTTCAAAATCGACTGATGTTTTAAATTTTACAGTAATAAATAATATTTTTAAAAATTACAAGTAAAAATTACAATTTAAAAGAAAAAAGAATTACAATCTTTGAGACAATAAAAAAAATTAAAAAACAAACATTTGAATATTTTTATACATTTTTTGTAAGTTTATTATCATTAGTTTTTGATTATTTTTTAATTGTACAAACTTTATTTGGAAAAAAATAAAAGTTGAAAATAAAACTAAAAATATTCTTTTAAAAGTACTTCCAAAAATAAAATGGAAAACTTAATAGAAAAAAAAAAGAATCGGCGTGCATGAAGGACCTTCATGTGGTAAAAGTTATATATTTTTCTCTCCGTGAGGTTACGAGGATAAAAATAGAATTTTTTCTATAAATGGCACACACTGCGCAGTGGTGACGGAAAAATAGATATATATAATTATTTATCACCATAAAAATGTAATTGAATTTTTATTCGAGAAAAATAGCTGCCGCACGTATAAATATTTTATTTTCGCGATTATGGACCAGATTAGACGGAAATCATTAATTTTTACTTTTTTTAAATTACTTCGTCATAGAAATTTTTAATTTGAAAAAATTATTTCGCTTAGTAGTTATAATTCAATTATTTTCATAAATAACAATATTCATCACAGGAATTCAATTATTTTTAAAAGTAATAAATTTCTTCATGGAAATTCAATTATTTAAAAAATTTCTTATAAAATCGTTCGCAAGAATTCAGTTATTTTCATAAATAATAAAATGCTTTTTAGGAATTTAAATATTTTCAAAAAAATTTAATAAAATGCCACCCAAAACATTCAATTATTATTCTTAAAAATTTTAATAGAATTCTATGTAAAATTTAATTATTTTTAAAAAATCTTCGCAATTCAATGATTTTTAATATCTACTATACAGTCGGGCCTCCGAACTGAACGCTTTCAAACTGTACGCTGTCGCCAAACTGTACGCTGGCTTTAGTTTTTAAGTGCTCCACAGTGTACGGTGGCGCTACTAAATTCAGTGCCGTATATTTGAAAATGTTGCCTTTTAAGGAAGAATCTGAGGGACAGTCAAATAAAAAGTTATTCCAATGTCATAATTTCGTAATTTAAAAAAACTAATTAAATTTTGAATTCGTCTTGTTGGAAAGGCGAAGAATTTAATTTTGAATATTTAAAACGATTAAAAGTTTCATTTGAATAAAAATTACAATTTTCTGTCAATAAGAATAAACATTTGTTAAATTTTAGGTTATGTTACTTAAATCATTCATTATTGACGACAAAATTATCATTTTTATTTAAATATATATTTAAAATTTTCAAAATTTAGAAAATTAAATTCCTTACGCTTTTACCAAAAGGAATTGAAAATTTAATTTGACTTTTTTTTAAAATACTAAATTATGACATTGGACTAACTTTTGTTCCGATTGTTTATCAAATTCTTCCTTAAAATTAAAAATTTTACTGATTTAATCAAATTATTTTCTTTTTCATAATTTGGATAAATCAGTGGACTTCTTTTAATTTTATGAGGCAATACGTTTTGGTTAAAAATTGTTAATTTTTCTAACATTTATAATTTTAAGAATAGTATATATTTTTATGATTTCAATTAATTTTAAATCTAAAATTATGTATATTATAGTCCCAGACGATAAATGAGGAGCAAATTTTCAAAATTTGATAAATTCCTATTTTCTTATTATTTCGAGAAATCGAAATAAATGACTTTCCTGACATAACCACTCAGTTAATTTCAAACTAAAAAATTTGTAATATTTAATATTTGTAACAAAGTTTTTATATTTAATACGTTCTGTTTTTAATAAAACTTTCACATAATAAAGTAACTTTAAGGTTTTGGTAATTTGTTCTAATAACAAACATAAAAATTAAAAGTCAATTTGGTTATGTCAAAAAGTTTTTAAATTGAAAATTCGCTGTTAATAATTTTTTTTTTAAATTTAGCAGGGACATGACGATTTGTGAGATATTTAAATTATTAAATTTATGTTTATCTCGATTTAAAAAAAAATATATTTATCAACTTTTGAAAACTTGCTCCTTAAATATATAAGTGTACAGTCCTGAAAATTAAATAGTGGGGATGAGTTCGTCAGCGTACAGTTTGAAATCAAGTGGAGGGGTTATTTCTGGGGTACCGTACAGTTCTGCGGCCCGACTGTATTTATGAAATTTCCAAACAGAACACAATTATTTAAAAAATTTGTTGTAAAAATCGTCTTAAGAATTCAATTCTTTTCATGAATACAGAATAATAAAAATTTTTCAGGAATTTAATTATTTAAATAAGAATTTGTATAAAATTATAGTTGAAAGAAATGAATTATTTAAAAATAAAAATAAAATATGGAATGGAATTTTTGTCAATTTTGTGAAGTGTCTAAAACGCTTTTTTTTGGTCGTCAAGTTTAATTTTTCGATAGCTACTTTTTTACTACTTTTTTTTAGTTTGAACGCTATTTTTTGCTACTTTTTTTGAAATTAATTGTCGAGTGCGAAGTGATAATTAAAATGAAAAAGAAAACAAATTTTATAGAAGAGAAAATAAAAATACAAAATTTGACAAAATGAAAATCAGTGTAGAAATTAAATTACATAATCAAGCCACTTTTTTATTTAAAGTTTATTTATAAAACTGTTTCACTAATTCAATAAATTTACAATACTTGTCAAAATTTCAATTATTTTCAAAAGTTTTCTAAAATTCAATGATTTTCAATATCTACTATTTTAATAAAATTTTCCAAAAGAATTCCATTATTAAAAAAAATTTGAATATTCTTCGCAATAATTCAATTATTTTCATAAATAATAAAAATTTTTAAAGAAATTCAATTATTTACAAATTTTTTTATAAATTTCTTCGCAATAATTCAATTATTTTCATAAATAATAAAATTTTTGCAGGGATTCAATTATTTTTATAAATAATAAAATTCTTTTAGGAATTCAATAATTTTCATAAATAATAAAACTCATTGCAGAATTTCAATTAATTTTAATGCAATTTTAATCGAATTCATCGAAAAATGTAATTATTATTAAAAATTTTATTAAAATTCGTCCAAAGAATTTAATGATTTAAAAAAATTGTTGATAACATTTTTTATGGGAATTTAATTTCAAGAAAAATGAAATTAATAAATTATTTATTTGCATTTTATTTGTATTTAAATAATTGAATTCTCGTAGAATTTACTAATAAAAATGGTTTTAAAAATGAATTTCAGTTAAAATTTTAGATTGTTATTAAATATAAAAAGCATTATAACGTGGATTTTTAGAAATAATTAAATTTTGAAAAAGTTTCAAGTTAAAATCATTGAAATTCCTAATTTTTCATATTTTTGACAAACAGTTGTGTAGAATTTGATTCTTTTTAAAAGTTTAATAGGATTTTTTTCTGAAATTATTTCAAGTTTTTATTTTTCAATATATATTTAATTGCAGAATTACCGAATAATTGAAATTTTGTAAAATTGAATTGTAAACGAATGAATTTGAAAATTCTCAAAAAACTTTTTTAAAAATTATTAAAAATAACGGATTTATTGAAGAATTTTAGTTAAAAGCACTAGAAAAAAATTTAATTTCAGAGAAGTTAGAAATTATTGCAGAAATTCAATTATTTTCAAGAATAATAAAATTCTTCTTAAGGATTCAATTATTTTTACTAATTAATAGAACTCATCGTAGCGTTTCAATTATTTCTCATACAATTATAATTGAATTCCTTGAAAAAAGTAATTATGTTCATGCAAGTTTTAATAAAATTCGACAAAAGAATTCAATTATTTAGAAATTTGTAAATAAAATTCTTTATGAGAATTTAATTTTGAGAAACATTCAATTATTTCATAAATTATTTACTTTTGCATTTAAATAATTAAATTCTTGTAGATTTTTCTAATAAAAATTGATTTTCATTTTATAAAAATGAATTTCAGTTAAAATTTTAGATTATAATTGAATATAAAAAGCAATATAGCGTGAATTTTGAGAAATAATTGAATTTTGAAATTAATTTTTTTCAAAAAGTTTAATTGAATTTTCTTTTATATTTTTTAAAGTTTTTATTTTCTATAATATGCATTTAAATAAAGAATTTAGGAATAATTTAAATTTTGTGAAATTGAATATTGTAAAGAAATGGATTTGAAAATTACCAAAGAACTTTTTCGAAAATTATTACAAATAATTGATATAAAGTAAAATTGTAGTTGAAAATTTTTGAAAATTATAATTCAATTGAAATAATAAAAATAATTTTGAAGAAGTATAATATTCTTATAATATAAAATAATGATTTTATTACTTGGTCATCTTTAATTATTATAAAATATGAAGAAATCGATCACTCCGAGTCGAATCACTCCTAACTGGGAGTTATCGATATCTTCATGTTTTATAGTTGTAAACAAATTCAATGAACTAAAATTTTATTCATTGTAAAAAATAACACAAAAATTGATTATTTTTAATCTCTTTTTAGTGTTAATTTAATCTGCAACACTTTTTAATACCTCACGATTTACTCTGTTAGTTTAGATAAAAATTTTCTCATAACAGTTTTATTATATTCTTTAAATTGATAAAAAGAAAAAAATTATGCCTATAATATAATTGAGGGATTTTCTCAAAATAAAATTGAGCGTAAATCGAGAGTATTTTGCGCAATTAAAAAATAGCTCTTTATAAATCGTCGCGACGGTGACTGGAGGCACGCGCCCAAGGATTCTCGCCTTTTTCCCCCCTTTCCATGCATCTCTTAACGTACACAGCTTATATACAAGCAGAGAAATCTGCAACATGGAACGAACGAACGAACGAGAAGAAGAAGAAGAAGTAGAAGAGAGGACAGGACCCATTTCCTCCCACAGTCCCACTCGTATTTGCCTCGGCTAAGTGAACTACAGGTCTCGCAAAGACTCATCCAGTCACAGTGAGTCGCAATTCCCCCACCAAATGGGCATTACTTCGAATCAGCAAACAGAGTTTCCTATCCTCGTTCAAACGGTAGCGTTCACCGTCATCGTCGTCTTGTTGTTGTTGTTATTGTTGTTTGCCATTTTCCATCAAATCGAGCTATTGACAGTACGTTGTAGTCATTGTCATTGCCTCTTTAACTAACTCACACACCAGAAGGGAAATTTACAGAAAAAGAGAGAGGTAAATCAGTGGTGTACACGTGCAAGCTTTAAGGGGGGAAAAAGTGAGAAAGAGAGAGAGAGAGAGAAGGACCGTGTCTCGTACACTCACACACGAAGCACTGATCCTACCTCCCGCAGGGTCCGTCACGTGGCCTGACTTCAGTTCAAGACGAACCGAGTAGAGAGACCCGGCTACAGATCACACAACTCAAGTACGGATAAGTCGATTTTTCTGACTCTACCGGTCTCACTCTCGTCACAAGACATGTGTCTTCGAGAGTAACGAAATACTACTCGGGAACGGTTCATTTTTAATCATGAATTTAACCGTTTTTTATTCATGTTTTCTGTTAATTTTCGTTTTGTCCTTTCGCCGTTACCAGTGTGGATAAATAGTGATGATGCTCATGATGATAAGTGATGAAGTGCAACTTTTATTGAGGGTGTTGTGGTGCAGTTACTGTTGTTGAAAACTTTACCAGAAGTGATGAACCAAAGTTTTTGAGGATTTATTTGACAAATGGTGCTTATTTACTTGTTGTTATTGCTGAAAAAAAGGGTTTATTTGATTCAAGTTAATGGTTAGTTGTCTATTGTGGAATAAATGTAATGTTTGCTTTGGAAATTATTCATTTTTATCAAAGAAATATTTATTTGCGGCAAACAAATATTCGTAGCAACGAATTATTTGTGGGTAGCAAAGATTTCTTTGCTACACTGTTTGTTTTTGTGCATCAAACAAATATTTGTAGCAAAGAAATGTTTTTGTGCATCAAACAAATATTTGTAGCAAAGAAATGTTTTGTGGATCAAACAAATATTTGTAGCAAAGAAATGTTTTTGTGCAGAAAACAAATATTTGTAGCAAAGCAATGTTTTTGTGCAGCACACAGAAATTTTTTTGTACAGCAAACAAATATTTGTAGCAAAGAAATATTTATGTGTATCAAACAAATATTTATTTGAAGCAAACCAATATTTTTGTGTAGCAAACAAATATTTGTTGCAAAGAAACATTTATTTGTAACAAGGAAATATTTATTTGTAGCAAACAAATGTTTGTAACACACAAATATTTTTGTGTAGCAAAGAAATATTTGTAGCATACAAATACTTGTAGCACACAAATATTTGTAGCAAAGAAATATTTATCTGTAGCTAACAAATATTTATTTGTATTAAAAATTTCACATTCTTTATTAAATGAATATTTATTATAGTAACAAACGCATATTTATTTGTATCAAATAGTTTTTATCTGTACATGGAAAAAAAGTTTCATCAAGAAGAACCACAAGTTCCACTGAATTAGTGAAATTTTCAGTTACTTTAGTTAAGACTTTCGCTATTCTAGAGAAACTTTTCATTGTTCCATTTGAATCTTTTGTGTATCAAATAATTTTTATTCGAATCAAATAATTGTTTTTATACAAAATAATTTTTATTTATATCAATTAAATGCACCCTAAAGATTTAAATACTGAAATTTTAGTCCAAATACAATCTATTTGATTAAAATAATTATTTGACTTAAGTAAACATTTGATGTGAATAAAAGTTACTTGATTCAAGTAAATATTCATTTGATATAAATAAAAATTACATGATTAAAGTAAATATTTATTTAATTTAAATAAAAATTACATGATTAAAGTAAATATTTATTTAATTTAAATAAAAATTATTTGACTCAAGTAAATACTTATTTGATAACAGACATGTGATCAGTTATTTGAGTCAGAGAAATTTTTTTTTCAGTGCAGTTTATCAATACTGGGATTATTTAGATTCTGTTATTTATTTATTTTTTCTTTTTATTTATTTTTCCTTAAATTATTTTATTTCTTTTTTTATAAAAACACAGTAAAAAGAAAGTTTTATTTTAAGTTACGTGTAAACTTAAATTAGCCTTAGAGGTAAGGTCTAAAAAAAGAACTGAAACGAAAAGTCAAAGTTCTAGTTTATCGATTCTAAACTTAAAAAAAAACACTAGAAAATTGTTTTGAAAATTCTAAATTCGTTACGAAGACGATTTCTTTTCTTGAAAAACATTCTTTTTACTGTGAGAATACTTAAACATTGAAAGTATTTCAAACGAATATTAATTCAAAAGTTCAAATGATCGAAAATTTTCTTCTATTTTTTAAAAATAATACAGATTTTTTCGTTTATTATTAAAAAAAAAATTGTTCTGTTTACGTTTTTAAATGAAAAATTAAGAAAAGTTTAGTTTTATGAATGCAAATATTTCGATTGAATTTTTATTAAATATTTATTCATTTTATTCAATCCTTCATAGTTATTTCATTGAATTATTTATTTTATCGAATCCTTTATAGTTATTTTATTAAATTATTTATTCTATTGAATCCTTTAATTCTTTCATTGAATTCCTAATTTCTTTTATTGAATATTTATAAATATTTGTAAATTTATTTATTTTTTTATTTATTTGCATAAATTTGATAATCGCTTACGCAGTAGCAAACGCATTAAATTAAAATTCAGTTAATTATGAGCGAATACTTCAGAAACGTAATAGAATAAAATTAATCCCAGTTAAATGATATCTTCTCATTATGCAAAATAGTTAACAGTTTATAAATTACAGAAATAATAGAAAAAAAAGATATCGACAGAAAAATATCAACAACAAAAAATATCAACAGAAAAATATCAACAAAAAGAAGAAACTAAAAAAAAAATTCGACACACATCGAAAGTTTATGCCGTCTAGTCAGAATGGAGGAAAACTAATCTCATCTGTGATACACATTTTTCCCCCTTCAACCTCTAAACTGTGGATTTAACTGTTTTCATGACAAACAATGAGCGCGGTAATTTTTTTTCTCTCTCCACATAATCTAAAAGAAAAATAAGTGAAATAATCGCATTAATTTTTTATTTATATTGTAAACTCGCCGAGCAATTGTGAAGTGAAATTTTCACATCGTAACATTACGATGGATTTGTGCCTGAATTGTTGAGAACAAATTTATAACTAAAAACAAAAAAAAAGAAAAAAAAAAGTGAAGGAGCCATTACATATATAACAGTCATGGTTACCTTGGATACTGAACAAAAGCCTGAACGGCAACATTGCGGACGACGAATGTGTGCCATTTGCAGACGCATCAAGCGAGATAAAGGTAAATGTCGTTTACATTTTACAACTTTGAACGGTGAAAATAAATCGTTAAAGCCAAAAAAAAAAAATAGAGGGAAAGGGAGAGAGAAGAGAATATTTTTTTATGACTTAAAAGTTTTGAATATATTTTGGAATAAATATGACTCCTTTAAAATATTCGTCGCGAGAGTGCACTCGTTTCCGTCGCGGGAGTTCAGAGACTTGAACGCATGGTAACGAAATGTCGCGCGCGGGTATATCCTCGTTTTCATCGCGAGGACAATGTGGTTGAATTTCTTTTTCTATTTTTTAATTTTTCGTCTTTCTTTTTATTTTAAAGGGAGAGTGATTAATTTTCATGTTTAAATAATAATAATAAAAATAATAATTAAACTAATAATAAAAATAATAATAGAAACAATAATAATACGAATACAATAAAAACGGGAAAAAATTAAGTAGAAAAATCGCTATTTTGTCAGACAGGGACTGCAATAATAATAATTAAAAATTAAAAGAAGTAAATAAATAATAATAATAATTAAAAAATAAGTAGAAAAGTCCCTATTTTGTCAGACAGGAACTGTGATAATTATAATTATACATGAAAAGTAATAAATAAATAATTAGAATTTAAAAAATAAGTAGAAAAGTCGCCTCTTTGTCAGACAGACAATGTAACAATTACAATTATAAATAAAAAGTAATAAGTAAATAATAAGAAGTAAAAAATAAGTAGAAAAGTCCCTATTTTGTCAGACAGGGATTGTGATAATCATGATTTTATACAAAAAAAATAATAAGTAAAAAATAATAATAAAGACGAAGTGAAACTTTTTCGAATATAGAATTAAAAGCTTCGAAAGAATTTGAATAATTTAAATAAAATCAAAATACAACGATTTTTTTAAGGAAAAATAGGAAAATAATTTTTAAATTGTTCAAAAATTTGTCTTATTTTATTCAAATCGGAATAATTTTATTTTGGTGTTATTTTTTACAATTAATGAAATTTTAGTTCATTACATTTTTTTAAAATGAAATAAAGATGACCGAAGGATAAAATCAATATTTTATATTATAAAAGAATATTATACTTCTTCAAAATTATTTTTAAAAATTTTTACCTACAATTTTACTTTATATCAATTATTTGTAATAATTTTCGAAAAATATCTTTGGTAATTTTCAAATCCATTTCTTTACAATATTCAATTTCACGAAATTTGAATTATTCCTAAATTCTTTATTTAAATGCATATTAGAAAATAAAAACTTCAAATAATATAAAAAAATTCAATTCAACTTTTTCAACAAATTAATTTCAAAATTCAATTATTTCTAAAAATTCACGCTATATTGCTTTTAATATCCAATTATAATCTAAAATTTTAACTGAAATTCATTTTTATAAAATGAAAATCAATTTTTATTAGAAAATTCTACAAGAATTTTAATATTTAAATGTAAAAGTAAATAATTTATGGAATAATTGAATGTTTCTAAAAATTCAATTCTCATAAAGAATTTTATTAACAAATTTTTAAATAATTGAATTCTTTTGTCGAATTTTATTAAAACTTGCATGAACATAATTACTTTTTTCAAAGGAATTCAATTATAATTGTATGAAAAATAATTGAAACGCTACGATGAGTTTTATTATTAGTAAAAATAATTGAATCCTTAAAAAGAATTTTATTACTCTTGAAAATAATTGAATTTCTGCAATAATTTCTAACTTCTCTAAAATTAAATTTTTTTCTAGTGTTTTTAACTAAAATTCTTTAATAAATCCATTATTTTTAATAATTTTTAAAAAAGTTCTTTGAGAATTTTCAAATTCATTCGTTTACAATTCAATTTTACGAAAATTTCAATTATTGGTAAATTCTGCTATTAAATATATATTGAAAAATAAAAACTTAAAATAATTTCAATAATAAACTTATTAAACTTTTAAAACGAATTAATTCTACAGAATTCTTTGTCAAAAATATGAAAAATTAGGAATTTCAATGATTTTAACTTGAAACTTTTTTAAAATTTTATTATTTCTAAAAATCCACGTTATAATGCTTTTTATATTTAATTATAATGTAAAATTTTAACTGAAATTCATTTTTAAAACCATTTTTATTAGTAAATTCTACGAGAATTCAAAAATTTAAATACAAATAAAATGCAAATAAATAATTTATTAATTTCATGTTTCTTGAAATTAAATTCTCATAAAAAATGTGATCAACAAATTTTTTTAATTATTAAATTCTTTATACGAATTTTAATAAAATTTTTAGGAATTATTGCATTTTTCGAGGAATTCGGTTAAAATTGCATTAAAAATAATTGAAATTCTGCAATAAGTTTTATTATTTATGGCAATAATTGAATTCCTAAAAGAATTTTATTATTTATAAAAATAATTGAATCCCTGCAAAAATTTTATTATTTATGAAAATAATTGAATTATTGCGAAGAAATTTATAAAAAAATTTGTAAATAATTGAATTCCTGTAAAAAATTTTATTATTTATGAAAATAATTGAATGTTTGCGTAGAATTTTATTAAAATTTTTTTTTAAAATTGAATTCTTTTGGAAAAATTTATTGAAACAGTAGATATTGAAAATTATTGGATTTTAGAAAACTTTTGAAAATAATTGAAATTTTGACAAGAATTTGATTAAAATTTTGTAAAATATTTGAATATCAGAGAAGAATTTTATTATTTATGAAGAGAATTGAAATTTTGACGAGAATTTGATTAAATTTTTAAACACAATTGAATTTAGTAACTATGTTACTAAGTTAGTTAGTAAGTTAGTAACTAACTTACTAACTTACTATTCTTCCTGGAGAAGCTCAATTCGTTGAATTTTTGCAAATCGTTGACTATACGGTGTTTTATTTAAAGTAAAATTTCAGTCATAGTTAAAAATAATACAAAAATAGATTATTTTAATCCTTTCTAGTGTTAATTTAATCCTAGAGGGATTAAACTGTTGCAGATTATTTTAATCCATTTGGTGTTATTCTAACACCTCTCGTGTTACTGTGTTAAGACAAAAGTTTGCAGAAAGGAAAATCAATTTCCCCGCCCTAACAATAAAAGTTATAACTAATTTCTTGAACAAGCAAAAACCTGCTGTGTGCGAGCGGATAATAAAAATTAATCGACAGGAAATAACCGTTCCTCTACGATCTATTGATCGTTGGATCAATTTTTTATATAGTGAAAAAAAAAGTTGTTTAATACTTCTCGATAAAATTCAACCATTGCTGCGATATTGATGATGATTGATGAGAAAAGTATATACATCATCCTTAATAGTATCGCAATATATAGTATAGTATATTAATAAAGGAAATGAATGAAAGGCTATTTCGAAATTTCCGTAGTGCTCACATCACAATTATTTCATTCAACATTAGAGGAGTTATCTCGCCTACATATTGTACATTGTATATAAACAGCAATCGCGTAATCGATAGAGGTCGCAGACATACCAATATTATTCTTTAAATATATCGTGAGTCGCAACCTCGCACTTTTATGTATAGTTTTTCCTATAATGATACTCACACACACACACACACACATAACATTTGATTGCTTGTAAATATTTATGTCAACATATATACCATGTAATATCCATAGAGTGTGGCACAAACAAGTCTAGTCCCTCTCGTTGGTTTCGATTATGATAAAAGCGTGGGCCCACATCGCCCACTCTCGCCCTTGGGTCGTTCGCGCGTTCTCCGTTCATCCTGGTCCCCGTTCCTTCATTCATTCATTCATAAATTCAACTCTCACCGTGTCCACGTGCACGCATAAACTCATGCATATGCACAACTTGCCTAGTTATAACTATCGGTGCATATTTTTATATATATGTAGACACCTTTATGTTTGTAGATATGTCGTTTCAAAAGTAAACGCATTTTCTTTTGTAACAATAATAATATTCGAGTCTGTCACTGTGTCACTAACTGACCATCTTGTAAGTCATCCGTGACATTTATTGCCATGAGACTTGAAAAGCCGAGTGACCCAGACGAATTTATTGCTATTATAGATGCTTTTCAATTTTTTCGTTCTATTTTATTTTTTTTTTTTTTGTGTTCGGTGTGGTATAGGAAGCTGAAAGTGGCACTCATTATCACAGACTTCGCACTCGATAATTAATTTTAAAAAAGTAGCAAAAAGTAGTAAAAAAAAGTAGCTATCGAAAAATTAAACTTGACAAAAAAAAAACTCCTTTAGACACTTCACGAAACTGAAAAAAATTCCATTCTATATTTTATTTTTCTGACTTTCACCTAATTTTCATTAAAAATATTTCACTGTAAAAAAAAAAGGTTCTAAATTAGAGCTGATTTCGGTATTAAAATTAAAACAAATTACGATTTAGTACCAAAATTGGTACAAAATTCGTACCTTTCTTTTTACAGTGTTACTTTTTTCTTATCCTGCTAATAAATTGAATTAAATAAATAATAAATTGCAACGAATTTCATTATTCATGAAAGAATTTAAATATTTATGAAAATAATTTAATTCTTGCGAAGAATTTTATAAAAATTTTTAAATAATTGATTTCTTACAAAGATTTGAAAAAAAAAGATTTTTTAAATATTTGAATTCTGTTTGGGAATTTTATAAAAAATTTTATATAATTGATTTCTTACGAAGATTTAAAAAAAAAAGATTTTTTAATTTGAATTCTGTTTGGGAATTTTATGAAAATAGTAAATATTGAAAATCACTGAATTGCGAAAAGTTTTTAAAAATAATTAAATTTTACAAAGAATTCTATTAAAATTTTTGACAATAATTGAATGTCTGTGTGGTATTTTATTAAATTTTTTTTTAAAAATAATTAAATTCTTAAAAAGCATTTTATTATTTATGAAAATAATTTGAATTTTTACGAACGATTTTATTAGAATTTTTAAAAATAATTGAATTTCCAAGAAGAAATTTATTACTTTTAAAAATAATTGAATTCTTGTAATGAATATTGTTATATTTATGAAAATAATTGAATTATGAAAAGAATTTTATTAAAATGCCTCAAAATAATTGAATTTTTGGGGAATAATTTTGTTATTTATCGACAAAATTGAAATCCTTTCGAAGAATTATTTATGTAAATAATCGAATTCTTCGGAAGAATTTTATTAAAACCAAAAAGAATAATTGAATTATTTCAAAAAAATTTAATTAAAATTGTATTTAAAATAATTGATTTCTCTGGAACAATTTTATTAAAATATTAATTGAAAATAATTGAATTCCTGTAAAGAATTCTAATATTTTTGTAAATAATTGAATTCTTCCAAAGAATAATTAAAGAAAAAAATTTTTTTCAAACAATTGTTTTTTTCGAGGAATTGAAATTAAATTTTTAAGAATAATTAAATTTTTTAAGCAATTCCTATAAAATTTTATTAAAAATAATTGAAATCCTGCGATGAATTTTATTATTTATGAAAATAATTGAATTATTGCGAACGATTTTATTAAAATTTTCAAAAATAATTTAATTCCTGAGAAGAATTTTATTACTTATGAAAATAATTGAATTATTAAGAACGATTTTATAACAATTTTTTTTAAATAATTGAATTTCCAAGAAAAAATGTATCACTTTTAAAAATAACTGAATTTTTATGATAAATATTGTTATTTATGAAAATAATTGAATTTAGCAAAGAATTTTATTAATAGTGCCTCAAAATAATTGAGTTTTCGGGGATAATTTTGTTATTTATCTTTAATAATTGAATTGTTTCAAACAATTATTTACGTAAATAATTGAATTGTTTGGAAGAATTTTATTAAAATCTAAAAGAATAATTGAATTATTTCAAAAAAATTGAATTAAAATTGTATTTAAAATAATTGATTTCTTTAGAACAATTTTATTAAAATATTTGGAAATAATTGAATGCCTCTGAAGAATTCTAATATTTTTGTAAATAATTGAATTCTTCCAAGGAATTAAAAAAGAAACATTTTTTTAAAATAATTAATTTTTTCAAGGAATTGAAATTAAATTTTTAATAATAATTATATATTTTGAGCAATTTCTGTAAAATTGTATTAAAAGTCATTGAAATCCTGCAATTAATTTTATTATTTATGAAAATAATTGAATAGTTGCTAAGAATTTTATTGAAATTGGCAAAAATAATTGAATCCCTAAGAAGAATTTTATTAATTATGAAAATAATTGAATTATTGCGAAAAATGTTATTAAAATGTTTTTAAAAAAATTTAATTTCTGCTGAAAAATTTTGTTATTTTTGAAAATAATTGAATTCTTCATAAGAATTTTATAAACATTGTTTTAAATAATTTATTGTTTCGAAATATAATAAATATTATGAAAGTTTTATTTTAAGTAATTGAAAACTTCTGGAAAACTTTATTTGTGGAAATAATTGAATTTTTCGATTAATTAATTTAAAAATAGTATTAAAAATAATTGAAATTTTGCGATGAATTTTATTATTTATGAAAATAATTGAATTCTCGCTTAGAATTTTATCAAAAAATTTTTTTAAAAATTGAATTTCCATGAAGAATGTTATTATTAGTGAAAGTGATTGAATTATTATGAAGAATTGTATAAAAATTTTGTTAAGTAATTGATTTTCACGAAATTATTTTTAAAATGCAATTCTAAATTAATTGAATTCCTTATGGAAATTTTATTATTTATGAAAATAATTGAATTTTGGATGAATTTGAACAATTTGTTGTTTGAATAATTGAATTTTGGATGAATTTAAACAATTTGTTTTTTAAATAATTGAATTTTTTTGCGAAATTTTATGAAAATACTAGATATTGAAAATAATTGAATCATTTTCAAGAATTTGATTATAATTTTTGAGAATATAGTTTTTTGATTTCTAGCATTAGCGAATTTAAAGTAGTGGAAATTCTAAAAAGAAAAGAAAACAAAAAGAATAGATTTTAGTAGATAAGCCTGTTATCAGCATCCACTTAATTTTGTAAATTTTATGATTACTTTCTTTCTGTTTATAAATTTTTGTAAAACTAAATGAATGCTAATATGTGTGTATTAAATATATCTTAAAAATTAATGATATATTTTTGGAACTGCAATTAAACCTTGAGTCCGATTTACTGAAAACAGAACTGGAGTCATACTAGAAATAAAATTGAACTGTAAGGCCATATAGGAGTTGAAGTCGTCCATCAAGTTGCCATGAACTGAAGTATGTAATTCATTAAAGCGTTGAACTGTGTTTGCCTGTCACTTTTGCAGTTTACGAGTGGAAAAATGTAGAGTTAAGATCAATTATTTTAAATACATCAAACTTTTAGAAAATTATTAAGTAAGAGAAGAAAATAATTCGCCTCTGATTCTCTGATTAGATTAGAACTAATTAGTTTATCTGTATTTGTATCTGTAACTTCATAGTTTTTGTATTGTTAACTTTACTTAAAAGTTAACTTTACTTTTTACGTAGTTAAAAATTGAGACACTAATTTCAAGTTGTTATATTTTAAGTTTAAAATTGTAACCAATTGATACCAAAAATGTGGATCAAATCATCATCAGCATCATCATCTTCTAAAAATCCAATTAATGAATCTATTAAATCTTCTAACTATACTTTTTGATGGTATACAAGATTTTTTAATTCGAAATCAAAGAGTAATATTGTTAAAATAACTAAAAAAAGAAAGTATCTGAAAAATTTCTTCGGTGTCTATAAGAATTAAAATTCCATACAAGAGATAAAAAAAAAAATTCCCGAACGCATATAAAAATAGGAATTCATAAATAAACATTTGTGATGTTTATTTTGTTGGGAGTGCGCGCGCGCATTATAATAAACGACCTAACACCCTTAAATATATTGACATTCATCAATTAAACATTAAATTTTTTTTCCTTGCATTGTGCGCGCATGTACGCAACCAGTATTGACATATGAAACTGACGCAACGCCGTCTGTTTTCATCAAACCATCCAAGGACTATGTACACGTTATAGTAGTAGACAGTGGAGATACTTTATCACACTCGTAAACTCGGATCTATAAATGATAGAAGCACTTGTTGCTGCAGTTTAACCTAGCTGGTTGCGCACTATTACCACCATGATGGTTGCAGGTTTCCAAAGTTGTCTTCAATCCGCCGATGATTATGCGATCAGTGTGTATATATATAGTCTATTTCTAGAATTGCCATCACGCACCGCACAGACAAACTAATTATTTTTTTTTTTTAATGTAAGTCGCCATTGCTTCGTGTTTTTTTTATATTAACTTGATATTAAAAAATCCTTAGAAAAATTGTGGCATTAGAGAAATATTTGTTTATGTGAAATAAATATTTGTTTATAGTTTTTCTAAGGATGTTAAATTGAGACGAAAAATGTATCAAAAATTGTTGCGAAGCAACATTTTTGATATGTTTTTTGTCTCAATTTGATATCCTTGAAAAAATTGTGTTTGTATCAAAGAAATATTTGTTTTTATCAAAGAAATACTTTTGTTTTTATCAAAGAAATATTTCTTTGCTACAAATATTTGTTTGCTGCAAAAAATATTTCTTTGCTACAAATATTTGTTTGCTGCACAAAAATATTTCTTTGCTACAAATATTTGTTTGCTGCACAAAAATATTTGTTTCTTATTAATAAATATTTGTTTGCTACACAAAAATAATTCTTTGCTACAAATATTTGTTTGTTACACAAAAATATTTGTTTGTTACAAATAAATACCTTTTTGCTACAAATATTTCTTTGCTACAGGTAAATATCTTTATGCCACAAATAAATATTTGTTTGCTACACAAATATTTCTTTCCTACACAAATAATTTTTTGGCTACAAATATTTCTTTGCTACAAATAAATGCTACAAATAAATATTTGTTTGCTACAAATTCGCTAATAGTTGAAATAGAAAAAAAATTCCAAAAATTGTAATAAAAATTTTTTAAAACGATTCATTCTCAAAAACTTTACGATGGTTTAAAATAAATTCTAATACAAAGAACTTGGAAAGAATTCAATTATCTTAAAAAAATTTCAATAAAATTCTTCGCAAGATTTCAATTACTTTCATAGAAACAATAAAACTGTTTCTTGATGAAGTTCAATCATTTTTATAAACAATAACTTTTTTTTGCAGAAATTCAATTATTTTTATAAACAATAACATTTTTCGAAGGAATTCAATTATTTTAAAAATTTCAATAAAATTCTTCGCAAGATTTCAATTACTTTCATAGAAACAATAAAATTATTCACAGGAAGAGGAATTAAATTATTTTTAATATAATTTGAACAAAATTTTGTAATTCAATTAAATTATTTTTAACAATTTTCTTAAAATTCGTCAAAAGAATTCAATTATTTTTAAAATGTTTTTTTTTAAATGTTTCATAAAATTTTTCGACAAAAATCAATTATAAAACTTTTTCTAAAATTCTACCGCAAGAATTAAATTATTTTAACATCAAACAATAAGATTTTTCACGAAAATTCGCAATCATTTATAAAAATTTTAATAAAATTCTTCACAATTATTCAAATATTTCCAATTATTTTTTTAAAAAATTGATAAATTCATGAATTATTTCTTCAATTCTTCCCAATTATTCAATTATTTTTCCAAATAATAAAATTTTTCATGAGAATTCAATTATTATTTAAAAAGAATGAAATAAAATTCTTTGCAAGAATTCAATTATTTTCATAAATAATAAAATAATTCTTCTTAGAAATTGGATTATTTTTTTAAAAATTGATAAATTCTTGAATTCTTTCTTTAATTCTTCACAATTGATCCCCTTGATGCAAGAACCAGACGTAGCCCATTTAATTTCTATGGTCTATGTCTGGTTCTTGCATCAAGGGGTTCAATTATTCAATTATTTTCCCAAAAAAAATAAAATTTTTCATGAGAATTCAATTATTTTCCCAAATAATAAAATTTTTCACCACAATTCAATTCTTTAAAAAGAATTAAATAAAATTCTTGGCAAGAATTCAATTATTTTCATAAATAAAGAAATTCTTCTCAGAAATTCAATTATTTTTTTAAAAATTGATCAATAATTCTTTCTTTAATTTATGACAATTATTCAATTATTTTCCCAAATAATAAAATTTTTCATGAGAATTCAATTATTTTAAAAGAATGAAATAAAAATTCTTCCCAGAATTCAATTATTTTCATAAATAATAAAATACTTTACAAAAATTCAATTATTTTTATAAATAATAAAATTCTTCTGAAAAATTCAATAATTTTTTAAAAAATTGATAAATTCTTTATATGAAATAAATTTAGAGAAACATTGAATTATTCAATATATTATTTATTTTTGTATTTAAATAATTGAATTTCAGTTAATAATTCTGCTAATAAGCAGAATTGATTTAAAAACGAATTTCAGTTTTGAAATATTAGATAATATTTGAATATTAAAAGCGGTAGAGTACGATTTTTTTCAGAAATAACTAAATTTTAAAAGATTATTATAAATTAAAATGGTTGAGAATTTTAATTGTTATAAAAGTGTAAAAAGTTAATAACATTTAAATTTTCTACTTTGAAAAATTATTAATTTATTTTCTTAATTCCTGTGAACAATTTAAATTAAATTTTGTTAAATATTTTTATTTGTTTACTTTTAAAAATTACTTTTAAATACAATAATTGTATTTTTTAGGATAAAAATTTAGTTAAAATAAATAAATTGTTCAAAAATTTAGAATTAAAGTTCTCAGCATAGGATTAGAAGGAAAATAAATATTTTTCATTGAAATCAGGAAACAGTCAGCGAAATACTGAATTAAATTTATGTGTATCGACTTATAATTTTTTTTTAATCGCTAAAATTAATTTTTAAGAGTTACTTTTTTACTACTTTTTTCAGTACTCGCTAAATTCGAATTAGTGAAAAAGGTTTATTAATTTGAATTAGTGACTGACTTTTCGCTTTTAAATTAGTAAATTTTACTATTAAATTAGTAGAAATTACTATTAATTAGTAAAATTTACTAATTCAAATGCAAAAAATAAGTCACTAATTCAAATTAGTAAACATTTTTATACTAATTCAAATTTAGAGAGTATTAAAGCTACTTTTTAATACTTTCTTAAAATTAATTATATTGAGTGTGAAATAAATATGTCTCCAAATAAATATCTTTCTGTTACACATGAAAATTTATTTTTGCTACAAATAAATACCATCTAGACTACAATTTAAAGAAGTTTGGCTCGAAAAGTTTGTTTATTTCAAATAAATATTTGTTTTCATCAAACAGATACTTTTTTGTATCAAAGAAATATTTGTTTTCATCAAATAGATATTTATTTGTATCAAATAGATATTTATTTGTATCAAATAGATATTTATTTGTATCAAAGAAATATTTGATCCTTTCAAATAATTTTCATTAAAGTCAATTAAACTGTCTTTGTCTCAAATACTGAAATTGTTTGTTCAAACACATAATTTATTTCGTTTAAATAAAAATTATTCGATTCAAGTAAATATTAGATTTGATAACAGACAACTAGTCGGTTATTATAATAAAAAAAAAATAAAATAAAATAAAATTTTTGCCTGTACGCGACTTAGAAACAGTTGTCAATTGATATTCTCAGTGCATGTGCAAATCCCAAGGATACACTTAGCGAGTAATCAGATTTGAGAAAATAAATAAGGGCTCGCTCGGTGTGTAATAGTGGTTGGTGAAAAGGGTGAATAAAGAGGAAGAAAAATGAAGGAAAGGAGTGACACACACCAGTGACATGCACCTGTGCATTGCCACCATATACGTGCTGAAGAATTATGGCGTTTTTCTCATGATGATCGTAACTCCTGCCCGCGAAACCAACTCCATTTCTGGACAAGACTTCTTTAGCACGATGCAATATTAAACAGTATATATAGAATGTATATATATAAATGCAAGCTGCAAGAGCAATAAGACTTTCTTGAAAAACGAATTAGTTGTTCTATAATAATGCAAAATAAATAAAACAAAATAAAACGAGGAAAAAAAAGGGGGAAAAAAAATTTATCGGAATAAACACTTTCAGTGAAATACAGGAAAGAGCGCTTTTTCTCCTTACATTTCACTTTTTTTTTCTTAGGTTTCATTTTTTCTACCCTTTTTCTTTTTTTCTTCTTATCATTTCTTCTTTTCATTGAATCGTCAAATTCCAGTCAAATTCTATTAAAAAAATTATTTAACTAAAGTAAATATTTATTTGATACTAGACAGGAAATCTGTTATTTGAATCAACTAAATTTTTTTCTTAGTGTATAAGAGGAAAATAGTTTCCTTTTTTTAGAGTGTAGAAAAAGGGTAAAAACTTGAAAACTTTTGAAAAGTGGGAAAAGACAAAAAAATAATGGGAAATATTTTCCGGTATGAGGCGAATAAAAATATAACAACTTCAGAGTGGATAAGACCAGAAGTTTTCGATCAGCAGAAAGCATCGATCGGGACAGAAAAAAAGAGAAATCAACCAAAAGGCAATCGGTTATTTAGATCCATCTGATGTCCCCAATATACTCATATATACTCGCTGTCAAAAAAAAAAGCAGAACCATAAATCGTTTCACTAACCGAAAAATCCGAGAAAACCGGAAAATAGCCGTGAATTTAATTTGATCATAAAACCAGAAATTTTATGCCAAACCGGGAATTTTTTCACCAAATTAAAAAAATTTTATTATTTTAATTTGATTTTTAAAAAATCAATTTTTATTTCAATTTTTATAGATATTTAATACTGTTCTCTAAATTTTAATTAGTTAAAAATAATTAATTCAATAGTAAAAAATTAGTCACTGATTCAAATATAGTATGTAAATAAAAACAAAAAGTATCGAATTAATAGAAATTTTGTAAATTCAACTTGTAAAATAATTATAATTTGTTAAAGAATTTCATTAAAAACTTTTTAAAAATCGAAATTTCAAAGTATTTTAATTTAATAATTGATAAATAATTGAATTTTTTAAAGAGTCAGATTCTAATGTATTCATGTTTCTTAGTGCGAAGATTAATAATTAAAATTTTTATTAATTAATTTAAAAAAAGACAAACTAAATTTTTTTAATAAAATTGAATTTTCGCAAAGTTGTTTTGAAAATTCTGAAAAATAAGATTTTTGAAATTTTTCAATTCTATTGTTTCAAGATAATTGAATTTTTATATACAAATAATGGAAAATTTTTGAAATAATTGAAATCTCTTTACATTCTATTAAAAATAATAAACTTTTAAAGAATTTTATTTAAATTTTTCAAAAATTATCAAGGGAAATTAGTCACCGTAATTATAATTTTACAGGAATTATTCTTAAAAATTTTAATTCAATTCCTCAAAAGAATTCAATTATTTCTAGAATCTGTAAAAAAATTCGTCTCAAGAATTCAATTATTCCCATAAATAACAAAATTATTCAGAATTACTAAATTCTCTTGAATATTATTTTTAAGAAAAATAATTGAATTCTTGAGAAGAATTCAATTATTCCCATAAATACGAAAATTTTTCAGATTTACAAAATTCTTTTGAATATTATTTTTAAAAAATATTCTTCACAAGAATTCAATTATTTTCATAAATTTCCATAAAATTCTAAAAAAAAACAATTCAATTATTTTCAAAAGTAATAAAATTCTTCGCAGAAATTCAATTGTGTTCAAAAAATTTTTTAAATTCTCCTCAAAATTATGTTATAATTATTTTTAATTTATAATTAATTCAAAATTGTAATGACAAATTCTTTTCATTAAAAGACTAAATTTTTGTTAAATATTATGTTTTGTCAAATTGAAATTATGCAGATTTTTGTTCTTTACTTCTAAACAAAATTAGAAAATTGTTAAACAACAGTGATTAAGAAAATAGAAAATTGATTTAATTTTCATTATTTTTGTTTAATGAATCACAATTTTTTTAACAAAATTATTATTATTTTCTATTATAAGAATATTGTTACTGTAACTTCATCAAAATTATTTTCATCATTTTAATTCAATTATTATTTTTTAGAATTTTAAATTATTTTTTATGAAAATAATTGAATTCTTGTGAAATTTGTAAATATAATAAAATTCTTCTTAAAAATTTAATTAGGTATTTTTTAAAAAATTGATAAATTTTTGTTTTTAATTCTTCGCAAAAATTCAATTATTTTCCCATATAGAGTAAAAATTCAATTATTTTCATAAATAATAAAATTCATCGCAAAAATTCAATTATTTTCATAAATAATAAAATTCTTCGCAAAAATTCAATTATTTTCATGAATAATAGAATTCTTTGCAAATATTCAATAATTTTTTAAAAAATAATTGATAAATTCTTTATATAAAATAAATTTAGAGAAACATTCAATTATTCAATATATTATTTATGCTTCTATTTAAATATAGTTGAATTTCAGTTAAAGTTTCTAGAATAAGAATTGATTTAAAAACGAATTTCAGTTTTGAAATTTTAAATAATAATTGATTATTATTATTTTCTAGAACTTTAAATTATTTTTTATGAAAATAATAATTAAATTCCTGAAAAAGAATTTTTTATTTATGAAAATAATTGAATTCCTGTGAAATTTTTATTATTTATGAAAATAATTAAATGTTTGCATACAATTTTATTAAAATTTATTTCATATAATTGAATTATTTTTGGGAAATTTTATTAAAATAGTAGGTAGATATTGAAAATCATTAAAATTAGAAAATTTTTTGAAAATAATTGAAATTAGGAGAAGAATTTTTTTGACATTTATGAAAATAATTGAATTTTGTAGAAGAAATTTGTTATTTATAAAGATAATTGAGATTTTTACGAGAAGTTTTCTCAAATTTTGAACATAGTTGAATTTTATTTTTTTTGAAAATAATTGAATTTCTGCAATTATTTGTAATTTCTCAAAAATTGAAATTTTTAGTGAAAAAAAATTAGTTAAATTAGCTAAAATTACTAAATTGCTAGCAACATTTTTGATTCGTTTTTTGTCTCAATTTGCTATCCTTAGGAAAATTGTAACTTGTGAGCCTGCTAAGTTGCTGAATTACAAAAAATTCTTTTAGCAAAAAGAAAAAAAAAATTGTGCGATAGTAAAAATTTTGTAATCATAAAGCGCAGAAAAATGAAAGGTCAATCTAGTCGTAAAGATTTATTTGAATTCTCGGTTGACACGCATACACAGGAACAGACACAGGCAACATGGAAAGTAGAAAAGCTTAATTTTTGAGAGGCTCGAACGAGGTCTGATAAAATATGCGTGATAAGTTGTCCCGTTTTTTTCTTGATCCTCTTCTTTTGAATTTTATATGTGTATATAAGTTATTTTTTCTCTCTCTCATTTCTCGAAGCACATCTTCTGCACCCGATCCCGATGAAGCTAGTTGATCCTTGTGGGAGTAACCACTTTCCGTGGGCTCAGCTGTCATGCCCACGTGGTCCGCCCACGTTGGTTATATACCGGGCAGATATATTGCTTCAACAACGCAAAGTCCGCAAGTGAAAGAAAACCGGACAGACGGAAGAGGATATATACTCTAAGGAGAAAAAGAGAAAGAGAGAAAAAAAGTGAAAGATCAAAAGTGTATTTTCAAGTAAAAAAAAGTTCCTTTCAAGTTTACATATTTATGGAAAAGAAAAAATAAAAAAAAACATGAGAAATATAAACGAAAATAAAAAATACACTGAGAGAAAAGAAAAGAAATCAGTTTCTTTTTCTCTAAATTTTGAATTAGTAAAAGAGCTTAATTAAAAAAAAATTTATTTGATTCAAATAACCGATTACTTGGCTATTATCAATTTATTAAATATTTAATTGAATGAAATAATATATTTATTCGTGTAAAAAATTTTTTTACCTACTGTTCCAAATAATATTTATTGGAGGAAATTAAATTGTATTTGCTTCAAATACTGAAATTATTGGTTCAAATACCATTTAATTGACTCCAATAAATATTTTGTAAAATAATGAAAAAGGCTTTTTGCTTTTGAATTAGTAAATTTTGCCAATAAATTAGTAGAAACTATTTATTAGTAAAATTTACTAATTTACCAAAAAAATAATATAGTTGACTAATAAATAGTAATTTCAACTAATTTATTAGTGAAATTTACTAAGAAATTATTATTTCTTTGTAAAATTTATTAATTTACCAAAAAAATAGTAAAGTTGGTTAATAAATTTAAATAGTAATTTCTACTAATTCATTTGTAAAATTTATTTACTAAGAAATTATTATTTCTTAGTAAAATTTATTAATTTACCAAAAAAATAGTATAGTTGGCTAATAAATAATAATTTCTACAAATTAATTAGTGAAATTAACTAATTAAAAAACAAAAAGTCAATCACCAATTCAAATTTGGTAAATTTTACTAATAAATTCGTAGAAATCAGTATTTATTAATAAAGTTTACTAATTTACTAAAAAATGGTGAATTTTGCTAATAGTAATTTCTAATTTATAAATCAAATTTACTAATTAAAAAACTAAAAGTCCAATTACCAATTCAAACCAATTCAATAGTATGAATAAATATTAGATTAAAAGTTAATTTTAAAAAATATAAAAATAACAATTTAATAGTAAATTAAGTAAAATAATAAATAGTAATTTCTACTACTTTATTTGAAAAAATTTACTAATACGAAAGCAAAAATTCAGTAACCAATTAAAATTTGGTTTATTTTACTAATAAATTAGTAGAAATTACTATTTATTAGTAAAGTTTACTAATTTACGAAAAAAATAGTGAATTTTGCTAAACAATAGTAATTCCTAATTATAAGTCAAATTTATTAATTAAATAGCAAAAAGCCAATCACCAATTCATTGGTATAAATAAATACTTCATTAAAAATTAATTTAAAAATAATAATATAAGTATAATAATTTAATAAGAAATTAAATAAAATAATAAATAATAATTTTTATTTGTTTATTAGTGAAATTTACTAATTCAAAAGTAAAAAGTCAATCACCAACTGAAATTTGATAAATTTGATAAATTTGATTAATAAATTAGTAAAAATTATTATTTATTAGTAAAATTTAGTAATTTACTAAAAAATAGTGAATTTTTGCTAATAAATAGTAATTTCATTTAATTTATAAGTAAAATTTACTAATACAAAAGCAAAAAGTCAAACACCAACTCAAATTTGATAAATTTTATAAATAAATTAGTAAAAATTACTATTTATTAGTAAAATTTAGTAATTTACTAAAAAATAGTGAATTTTGTTAATAAATTGTAATTTCCACTAATTTATAAGTAAAATTTACTAATTCAAAAGCAAAAAGTCAATCATCAATTCAAAGTCGTAAAAAAATTTTCCTTAGTAAAGTTTAGAAAGATAGACACGTTTTGTTTTATTAAAAATAAATTTTTCTTTCAAACAAAAAGAGGAATTTTTATTCAAAGAACATTTTTCTACTTTAAACAACTTTTATTTGAATCCAAGAAATTTGTTCTTTAAATCAAAGAAATTTTATCATTGACAATAAGGTTAAAGAAATAATTTTGTATAATTTATTGAAAAGAACATTTTTCTTTAATCAAATAAGTTTTTATTTTTAATCAATTAAATTATTTTTTAATCAAAATAAATTTACGTCGAAGTAAAAGAAAACTTAAATTTCAATCGAAGGAACAAGTAAATGTAAATAATTTTTTTAAATCAAGAAAATCTTTTTTCATAACGCGGTGCAAAAAAGGGCACTTTTTTGCACCTTGTTATGAAAAAACAAATATCGTTCGTAACTAGTGCTAGCAGTAGCCAATTTTTGAACGAGCACTTTTTTTGGAACAAACTGTAGGCGAAGCTTCGCTTCGCCTACAGTTCGTTCCAAAAAAAGTGCTCATTCAAAAATTGCCAACTGCTCGCACTCGTTACGAAATATACTATTCCTGTGTGTACACCCAGGAAAAAATTGTTGTTGATTTAAATAAATAAATTGCTTTTGAATCAAATAAATTTTGTTTGAATCAAACAAAAATTATTTTTTAATTGAAAAAACAAGATTTCTTTAATTCTTCTCTCAAGATTTCTTTAAATCAAGAAAAACTTTTTCCTGGGTGTACACCCAGGAAAAAGTTTTTCTTGATTTAAAGAAATAAATTGCTTTCGAAACACATAAATTTTGTTTGAATCAAAGAAAAATTAATTTTTAATTGAAGGAACAATTCAAGGCAAATGATTTCTTTAAATCAACAAAAATTAATTTTTAATTGAAGAAACAAGATTTCTTGAAATGAGGAAACACTTTTTCCTGGTTGTACACCCAGGAAAAGGTTTTTGTTAATTTTAAGAATTAGATTGCTTTTGAATGAAATCATTTTTTTGTTCAATTAAATAAATTTTATTTGAACGAAAGAAAAATTAATTTTTTATTGAAGAAACAAGAATTTTTTCAAAGCAAGAAAAACTTCTTCCTGTGTATACACCCGGGAAAAAATTTTGTAGGCGCGTGCCTATATTCACTTTGATAAAAAAAATAATGGTATATACCGGTTATAGGAGAGGAGAAGGATAGAGATAGAGAAAAAGTCAAGTAGGAGAGCGTGGGTGACAAGAGAAATGAGGAGAGGCTCTCTTTATGAATCCTATTTTTCGTATCTTCATATAATATAATATCTTCAAAAAGCCGCGTTAATAAAACAAATTTTTGCCTCAATATTCAGCTTTATCTTCTTTTCTCTCTCCGCAATTGGGATAATAACACCGAAAAGATGTTTTTTTGATTTATGAAGTTAATCTTGTCTTCCTTTAAAGAATATAATCCGAACGGATTATACGTTTATTTCGGCCGGTGTATTTTCTTCGGATAAAGAAGCGAGAAGAATGGAAAAAAATTATTATTGAATATTAATAATAATAGTAATATTATAATTATTATGATTATATTTTTTTATATTTGACTCAGAGGCGCTTCTAAATTATTTATTTATTTTGAGTAAATTTTATTTGATTCAAATGTATTTATTTGGTAAAAATAAATTTATTTGGTAGAAATAAATTTATTTGGTTCAAATATATTTATTTGGTAGAAATAAATTTATTTCGTTCAAATATATTTATTTGGTAGAAATAAATTTATTTCGTTCAAATAAATTTTATTTGGGTCAAGTAAAAATTTTTATTTAACAAAAAAAACACCAGAAAAAATGTATATATTCGAATCGGAGGTGCTACTAAATTATTTATTTGTTTCAAGTAAATTTTATTTGATTCAAATAAATTTTTTTGATAGTTATTTATTTGGTAGAAATAAATTTCTTTTAATAGAAATAAATTTATTTGGTTGAAATAAATTCTATTTGATTGCAATAAATTCAATTTGATTGAAATAAATTCTATTTGGTTCAAATAAAAATTTAATTCAAAACAACGAATATTTTTATCTGAAGTAAATAAAATTTTTTTTGAAACTATTTTTAACTGTAAAAAGAATAAAATTTCATGGAATATATTATATATATATATAGGAGCTAGGATTATATTCTTAAATTTAGAATATATCTTCTTCACTGGAAGACTATATAGCAGGATTTCTATTTCCACTTCAGTTCAAACGTGACAATTCTATTTTTTTTTTCTTGACTCTTAGAAATGGTAAAAATAGTTTTTTACTTTCGGAAAAGGTAAAAATAATTCTCTACTTTTAGAGAAGAAGGAATAAATTACTTTTGGAAAGGTAAAAATAACTTTATACTTTCGGCACGATTTAAATTTGAATTAGTAGAAATTTACGAATTTTTAGGAATAAAAATTAATTACTTTAACCGAGTAAATTTTTTTTTTTGGTTTAACAATAGTTTACCTTTTCCGAAGGTAAAAGTAATTTAATTTTTCAAAGGAAAATTTTACCTTTTTCTAAGGTAAAAATATTTTAATTTTCCCAAGAAAAATTTTACCTTTTCCGAAGGAAAATATAATTTAATTTTTAATTTTTACCTTTTTCTAAGATAAAAATAATTTAATTTTCCAAAGGAAAATTGTACCTTTTCCAAAGGTAAAAATAGTTTAATTTTCCAAAGGAAAAATTTCCATTTCCGTAGGTAAAAATAATTAATTTTTTCCAAAGTAAATTTTTACCTTTTATAAACGAAAATAATTAACTTTTTTCAAACTAAAATTTTACCTTTTCCCGAAGGTAAAAATAATTTAATTTTTCAAGGGAAAATTTTACCTTTTCCAAAGGTAAAAATAATTTAATTTTCCAAAGGAAAATTTTACCTTTTCCCGAAGGTAAAAATAATTTAATTTTCCAAAGGAAAATTTTACCTTTTCCCGAAGGTAAAAATAGTTTACTTTTCTAAAGAAAATTTTACCTTTTCCGTAGGTAAAAATAATTAAATTTTCCAAAGTAAATTTTTACCTTTTCTGAACAAAAATAATTTACTTTTTTCAAACTGAAATTTTACCTTTCCCGAAGAGAAACGTAAATCATTCAGAGTAATTAGTGAATAAACGCAGACACACGAACTCGTTATTTCCAAAGTCCTACTCACCATAACACTTGACACAGTAAATATAAAATAAATAAAAGTCAAAAAAAAAAAAAAGAAAGGGAAAAAAATAAAGTATAAAAGTAGTGAAATGTTTGTTTGATCGAAGTTAGAAATTTGTCTTTAAATTCTATCTTGCATGTTTTCAATTCTCTGTTCAAAAAACTGTTATTGTATATATATATTGTGTAAGAAATTTCGATGAACTGTAATAAAAAAAAAAAAAAATTTCAAAACTCTATACATACAATAAACTATTTTGGCAGACGTATGTATTCCTCAGCGAGAACATTACACAGAATTCTTTTCGTTACGTATTTTTAAACACGTCGCCTCGAAAAAGCACCACGCGATGCTATTTTGAAACAATGTCAGCTAATGCTGTTAGTTTTGTTACAGCACACCGTTAGTTGTTATTTGTTCACTTGACAAATATTAAGAACAAAACAGTAAACTGCAACGAATTTTTATTTTTCGTTAATGTTAATTTTTGCAAATTGCATAAAATATATTGTCAAAATGATTTTTTCCAGTTTTGTGCCATTCTTTTCATTTTTTAAAAAACATGTTATTATGCTAAAATAAAAAAAAATGTATTGTATTTATATACATTTATAATATTATATTTATATATATATTTATAATATTAAATTTATTTATATTTATAATATTATATTTATTATATTTTATTAAATTTATTATATTTTATTTATTACCTACTTATTCATTACATTATATTTATTAAATTAAAATTATTTAAACTAGTTATTAAAAATTAAAATTAGAAAAAATGCGAAAATAAAATTTTGCCAATTAAAATTGGCAAAATTTTGTTTTGCCATTTTTTGGATTTATTTGAAGATAAATTATTTTTGTAGAATAAATTTTTCTTTTCTGATGTTCTTTTTTTAGGCGTAGGAAATTTTAGGGAAACAATGTGCAAGTGGTGAATTCGCACTGTTTTTATTCGTTTATTTTTTACACTGATTCTATAGTGTAACTGCGTTTAAATTTGGAAGGAATTTGAAATTATTTTTTGATCTTAATTTCCTACTCCCACGGTTAGAAATTGCTCTTTAAATCTGAATTAGTCACTGCTGACTAATTCAAACAGTATGACTTCGTTTCTTTAATGAGTTACTTTTTTTTTAACTAATTGGCAGTCGAAAATTATTCCTCCTAAATATAATTGGTAGAAAAAAGAATTAATTTATTTGGTGAAGATTATCAATTAAAATAGTAATTTTACTAAATTAATTATTTATTAATATTATTTATTAATTAACATCATTATAAATTATAATTTACTATTTATTTAAATAATTATTATTTACCTACTATAATTTATTATTTATTTTAATTATTATTTATTTTGTCTATTTTTTATTTTATATCTACTACCTATTTATTATTTTTATTTTTTGATATTTACACTATTTATTTATTTTGTTTATTACTTACTTAATACTACTTATTATTTACTATTTATTTTATTTATTATTCATTTAATTTATTATTTATAATTTTACTAAAATTATTGATACAAATATAACTTTAGGATAACCAAAAAAAATTTGATTTTGTTTTTCCCTAATTTTCAAATAGAATTTTGATTTTTTTACTGATCTCTGTAAAAAAAAGTCCAGAGGAATTCAATTCTAAAAAATGAGAATTTTTTTAAACAAAAATTCAATTATTTTTCTTGGAATTTTGGAAAATTTCAATTTTTAAAAAATATTTTAATAAAATTGTGGAAAAATTCAATTATTTTTAGGACAGTTTGGAAAAATTTCAATTATTTCATAAAATAGGAATAGAATTCTTTAAAAAAATCAATTATTATGTAAAATTGTAATAAAATTCTTCAAAGATTCAATTTTTTTAATAAAATTTCGTGAAATTTCATTTAAAGTTTTGAACTATTGTGAATAAAATTCAATAAAACTGTAAAAATAAATAATGTAATTTTTTTTAACAGAATTTTAGAAAATTATAATTATTTGAAAACATTTCAATAAAATTTTAAAGATGTCAATTATTTTTCGTAGCTTTTTGAATAATTTCGATTCTTTTAAAATATTTTAATAATAGCTATTAAGAAAAAATTGAATTATTTTAAGTAGTAGAATTCTGAAAACTTTCAATTATTTCATAAAAATTTTAATAAAATTCTTTAAAAATTCTTTTTTTTCCAATTTTAAGAAATTTTATGTCAATTATTTTAAAAAATTTCAATTATATTCTTAAAATAAAAAATTCAATTATTTTTAATAGAATTTTGGAAAATTTCAATTATTTAAAATATTTGAATAAAATACAAAAATAATTCAATTATTTTTAGTAGAATTCGGAAAACTTTTAATTATTTTCATAAAAATTTTAATAAAATTCTTAAAAAATTTAATTCTTTTTCCAATTTTAAGAAAATTTATCTCAATTACTTCAAAAAATTTCAATTATATTCTTAAATTAAAAAATTCAATTTCATCAAATAGAATTTTGGAAAATGTCAATTATTTAAAATATTTGAATAAAATACCGAAATAATTCAATTATTTTTTATAGAATTCTGGAAACTGTCAATTATTTCTTAAAAATTTTAATAAAATTCTTAAAAAAAACTCCATTTTTTCCCAAATTTAAGAAATTTTATCTCAATTATTTCAAAAAAATATCAATTAAATTCTTAAAATACAAAAATTCAATTATTTTTAATGGCATTTTGCAAAACTTCAATTATTTTGAAATATTTTAATAAAATACAGAAATAAATTCAATTATTTCTAGTAGAATTCTTAAAACCTTCAATTATTTCAAAATATTTCCATAAAATTTCTAAAAAATGTTTATAGAAAATAATAATTTAAATTGAAATGATCAAAAATAACTTTGCAGAAGCTACAGTAACAATATTCCTAAAAGTTATTGAATTTCATAAGATTTGAATTAAAATTTTTCATAATTCTATTGAATTTTTACACAATTTTATTGAAATATTTTGAAAAATAATTAAAATTTTCCAAAATTCCATGGAAAATAATTGAACTGTTGCAAGAATTTTATTTTACTCCTAAAGTTTTATATTAAATATTTTGTTCAAAAAAAAATTTTTTTTTAGAATTGAATTCCTTTGGAATTATTTTCACATCGATAAGAAAAAAATTAAAATCTTGTCTGGAAATCAGGAAAAATTGAAATTAAAATTTGTGTGCCAACTCTGAAATAAATTTAACTAATAAATTAGTAGAAAATACTATTTTATTAGCAAAATTTACTAAAAGCAAAAAGTAAGTTAATAATTCAAGTTGGTAAACATTTTTGCTAAGTAAAATTTAGAGATTATATTATATTTATATATTATATATTTATTATATTATATATTATATTTATTATATTTTCTCCATCATTACGAAAATTGACGAAATGACTGATAAAATTTACAAAGAGGTGAAAAAAAGATTTAAAAAATTGACAAAAATTCAAATTCAAATTTCGAATTTCAAAAATAGAAGAATTGAAGTTTAATGACTTCTTCCTCCTCGTATTTATTTCATCTCCCTCTTCTCCCCCCCCCCTCATTCTCTAAACGATAGAATTAAAACAAAATTTTTTTTATCCTTCATAATTTGCTTATTAAAATTCTGCCCTACGCGCACTCTGGTATAAATGTGATATTAAATTATATGGATATAAATACTTAAGAAACAAATGCGTTGAAAGCGCATTTCCCGCTATTGTTTTCCAACAAGAGATTCGCGTTTGCTAAAACATTTCTTAAGCATTTTATAAAGTGTATGAACCAGGAGTGCATGTTGCACTTGTGCACACACAATCGCATATATACAAGAAGGAAAAGGAGGAGGAGAAATCGCAAATCGTAAAACAGGGAGACAGACTTATGAGAGAGGTAAATATTATATCTATGCGCGCACGTACAAATACATTTATAGATAACGCGTGTATTCTCTCTTCTCTCTCTCTCTCATTTTGATTTATTCAAACACATTTAAACATGTGTAGAAACGGTGCTACTACAATACAAGGAAGCATTATGTGTCATATATAGTCTATATGTGACGCTCCACGAGAAAAGGGACCTTATGACAAGAGTAAATAAGGTCCCTTTTCTCGTGGAGCGTCACATATATGCAACTCTCGACTCTCTGTATTTATAAGATTTTCGCTTGATACTTCCAATGTGACGAGAAAACTCTCTCGTCGCTCCGCCCTGTATACTGCAAAAAAAAAAAAAAAAAAAAAAAAAAAACCACGCCTTCTATATAATAGAAACGTATTGCGACTGCGATGATATAGAAACTTGTGTTTTAACAAATCACGTTTATTTTACATGATCAAGTGCTAATTAACCTGTCGGATAATTAATTTTTTTCTCCTGCAATTAAAATGCTTATTTAATGGATCTGCGCTAAATATGGGAGATGGGTTTTAACATTCATTTTATACTGTAAATAATTTTTTTAGTTTCGATTTTATTTTCCATTTTTGAAAATGAAACGGAGTACAAATCTAGTATGTAAATATGAGTAGTGAAATTTTCACTCCTATTGCCAATTGGAATTTAATTTCTGATTATTATTTTTGTCTTGTATGTGAAATTTCACTCTTACCTGCCTTAACTTTTTTAATTTACATTCTTCTTAAAAATAATAATAATAGAATTTAGAAATTTTTAATTTAAATTTTTGTTGAAAATTCAAAAATTGAATTGAATTCAAAATTGAAAATTCAATTTTGGAAAAAATTACAAATAATTGCAATAATTCAATTATTTTCTAAAGTAAATAAAATTCTTCTCATAAAATTCAATTATGTTCGAAAGTAAAAAAATAAAAATTCTCGTCAAAATCCCAATTATCTTTGTAAAATAACAAAATTTTTCCCCAAAGTTCAATTATTTTTAAAAATGACAATAAAATTCTTGCAATTATTTTCAATATCCACTATTTTAATAAAAATTTACGAAAAAAATTCAATTATTTAAAAAAAAAATTAATTAAATTCTACACAAACATTTAATTATTTTGAAAAATAATAAAAAATACAGAGAAATTCAATTATTTCGAATTTTTTTATAAATTTCTTCGCAATAATTCAATTATTTTCTAAAGTAATAAAATTCTTCTCATAAAATTCAATTATGTTCGAAAGTAAAAAAAAAATTCTCGACAAAATCCCAATTATTTTTGTAAATAACAAAATTTTTCACGAAAGTTCAATTATTTTCAAAAATGACAATAAAATTCTTGTCCTAACTTCAATTATTTTCATTATCTACTATTTGAATAAACTTTTTCGAAAAAAATTGAATTTTTTTCAAAAAATAATCAAAAATCCATAGAAATTCAATTATTTAGAGTTTTTTTTATAAATTTCTTCGCAATAATTCAATTATTTTCTAAAGTAATAAAATTCTTTTCATAAAATTCAATTATTTTCTAAAGTAATAAAAATCCTTCGCATAAAATTCAATTATGTTCGAAAGTTCAATTATTTTCAAAAATGACAATAAAATTTCTTGTACTGACTTCAATTATTTTCAATATTTACTATTTTAATAAAATTTTCCAAAAAGAATTCAATTATTTAAAAAAAAATTATTAAAATTGTACACAACGATTCAATTATTTTCAAAAATCCACAGAAATTCAATTATTTACAATTTTTTATAAATTTCTTCGCAATAATTCAATTATTTTCTAAAGTAATAAAATTCAATTATGTTCGAAAGTAAAAAAAACAAATTTGATATTCGAAATTATTTAAAAAAAAATAATCCAGATCAGTATCGTTTTTCAAAATAAAAATTGTTTCTGAATTGAAAGTAAATTCTAAAAATGTTCTGAGTAAATTCAAGTTTCGGAAAAAAACTCTTTTTTTAAAAAAAAACTTCAATTTGTTGAAAAAAATAAAATTAGAAAATATGAAAAAATTATGATTAACAAATAAATTTGGTTTATTATTTGCTTTTCTCTATAAAAAACTTCGTTTGTTCTAAATTATGCAAATTTTTTTCCTTTTTATTTTTAAAAAATATAAGAAAATTGTTAATTGTTCAAAAATTATTATTTAGAAATAGAAAATAAAAACCCATTTTATGCATAATTTATATTTCTCAATAATAATATTGTTCAGAAACTCATTCTTTTCTTTTGAAAATGAAACATTACATATTCTATTTTATTTGTCAATTACAAATTTGAATTGAAAATGAAATTGAAACTTTTAAAATTTTTAGAAAATATAGGAAAAAATTTTATTAAAAAAAAAATCTGTTTCATTTATTGACGAATTTCTTTAATTGTAAAATTGTTCGAAAACATCTATAACTCTTTTTTAAATAAATATTTAAATATTATTTTTCCGTAGGAATTAAAATTTTTCAAAACATTCAAATTCAAATCTTTTTAAATTCAATAACTTATAATAATTAAAGATGATCGAGTGATAAAATCATTTAATATTATTACAGTAACTTTCTTAAAATTATTTTCATCATTTCAAATCAATTATTATTTTTTACAATTTTTAGTTATTTTTTATAAAAATAATTGAATTATTGCGAAGGAATTTATAAAAAAATTTGTAAATAATTGAATTTCTGAGAAAATTTTATTATTTATAAAAATAAGTAAATGTTTGCGTACTTAATTTATGCAATTATTTGTAATTTTTCCGAAATTGAAATTTTTCTTAGTGTTTTCAAAAAAAAATTTGAATTACAAATTTTTAAATTCTATTACTTTTAAAATTGCTAATTTTATCCTAAAAAGTTAGTTAATAATCCTAAAAAGTTAGTAAATAATTCTAATTATTGAAATTTAACCAAATTATTAGAAGAATTTCACTAATTATTAGTTACCTAAAAATTAAAAAAATTGAATTCAGACAAATTTTTTACATTTGAAAAAAACAGGACAAATTTTTGAAGAATTTAAAAATTATTTATTATTATTATTATTTATTATATTATTTATTTTAATTATTTTTTTTTCCTTAAAAAATCGTTGTATTTTGATTTTATTTAAATTATTCAAATTCTTACGAAGCTTTTAATTCTATATTCGAAAAAGTTTCCAGTTTTTTTTTTACTCTTTAAATCTAAATTACAGTGAAAATTCATCCACTATAATTCAAATAATAAAAATTTTTGACTAATTTTTTAGTTGAATTTAACAATTTTCTTTAAAAGTTAGGACTTCGTTTACTAAAGTTTCACTGAAAAATGACTAAAATTAGTAAAAGTCATTAAAGTTTTATGAAACGTATAAAACTTATGTTTCGGTTGCGCTAAAATTTTGTAGAAAAATTCAAAATCAAAAATTACTTTCACTTCGTTTTTATTATTATTTTTTACTTATTATTTTTTTTGTATAAAATTATGATTATCACAATCCCTGTCTGACAAAATAGGGACTTTTCTACTTATTTTTTACTTCTTATTATTTATTTATTACTTTCTATTTATAATTGTGATTGTTACATTGTCTGTCTGACAAAGAGGCGACTTTTCTACTTATTTTTTAAATTATAATTATTTATTTATTACTTTCCATGTATAATTATAATTATCACAGTTCCTGTCTGACAAAATAGCGATTTTTCTACTTATTTTTTAAATTATAATTTTTTATGTATTACTTTTCATCTATAATTATGATTATCACAGTTCCCGTCTGACAAAATAGCGATTTTTCTACTTATTTTTTTAATTATTATTATTTATTTACTTCTTTTAATTTTTAATTATTATTATTGCAGTCCCTGTCTGACAAAATAGCGATTTTTCTACTTAACTTTTTCCCCTTTTTATTGTATTCGTATTATTATTGTTTCTATTATTATTTTTCTTATTATTTTTATTTTTATAAATTTTTAATTATTTTTTACGAAAATAATTTAAAAAATTTTATTATTTATAAAAATAATTGAATTATTGCGAAGGAATTTATAGAAAAATTTGTAAATAATTGTATTCCTGAGAATTTTTTATTATTTATGAAAATAATAATTAAATGTTTGCGTACTATTTTTGGGAATTGGAAATTGATTTGAAAATAATTGAACTTTCCGGGGGAAGAATTTTTTTTATTTATAAAGATAATTGGGAATTTGACGAGAATTTTTTTTTAAATTTGAAAGATAATTGAATTTTATGAGAAGAATTTTATCACTCTTGAAAATAATTGAATTTCTGCAATAATTTGTAATTTTTCCAAAATTGAAATTTTTTTTTAGTGTTTTCAAAAAAAAAATTTGAATTACAAATTTTTAAATTTATTTTTATTTATTTTTATTTTAAAAATTTCTAATTTTATCTGAAAAAGTTATAAATTATTGCTGGTTAGTATAGTAAATAAAAAAAAAATTGAAAAAACAAATTGAAAAAGTAAAATGATAATTGAAGATTATATATTAAGATAAATATGATATTCAACATCGCAGTTGAGTTACGGGAGGGAAAAAAAAGAAGGTGGACAAAAAAGCAATCTGTAGCGCTTGAGATCAATTAATGTATATAAACGCGTCTGCGTGTATACACTCTATATATACATATATTTATAAGCGAGAGAAAGCTTGAGGAAAATATGACAAGATGAAATTGTTAAAAGGATGATAAAATGCACGATACGTGTGGTAGGAGAAAGAGACAACATTCGGATAATCTCCGGGTCTCTGGGAGGCTTTATTTATACCCAAAGCTCCGTATTATTGGATCACCCCCGCGCGACACTGCCACGATGTAAATGAGTTTTATGTGACGTCTGTCTTTCTACTTTGCTTGCCTCAGTTTACTTGGTGAAGCGTGAACCTAAAATAGGACGACTAAATGGAGAGGATATAGGGATGAGAGTGTGTGTCTGCATCATTGATGCATCGAGAGACAACATTTAATATATATTACTTCATTTTCTTTTTTTTTTTTTCTTTTTTTTTATGTATTATATAAATTATGAAACTGAAACTCTGACATAACATCGTCTGTATATATAAATTACGCGATTATATAGAGATGATAAAAAATTTATTTACGAGACCAATATTCATTTTCTTTTCTGTTTTTCTACATTCGCCGGCCGCGGAAGATATATACTGGATTCATCATTTGTTATTTCAATGCGTGGAATAAAAATTTCAAAAGTGAAAAAATATTCCGAATCTTTTTTTATATTCAGTGCGATGTACGTGCTTCTCGACATTTTTTTTTCCTTGTTATTTTTTTTCAATCTAGAAATATCATCAGTTTTAGGGAAAAATTACTTTTTTTTAATTAAAAACTGTAATTTAGTATATTGGAATTTCTCTCCGAGAAATTTAAATTCATATGAAAAAAATTTAATGTTTCAAAAAAAAAATATTTCCCTTTTGCAAAAAGTAGAAACTTAACTAAAAAATTTGTTAACTTAGAAAAAATGACAGTTTTTATAATTTTTTTTTAAGAAGAGAAAGTGGGACTTCATTAATTTAGAGGAATTTCCACTACTTTAAATTTGCTAATACTAGAAATCAAAAAACTATTCTCAAAAATTATAATCAAATTCTTTAAAACGATTCATTTCTTATCAGAAATTATTCGAAATTCAATAATTTTCAATATCTAGTATTTTTATAAAATTTCGCAAAAGAATTCAATTATATTTGTAAAAAATTTATAAAATTCATTCAAAATTAATTATTTTCATAAATAACAAAATTTCCACAGGAATTAAATTAATTTAGAATAGCATTTTCAAAAAAAATTCGAAAAAATCAATTATTTAACAAAATTTTTATACAATTCTTCACAATAATTCAATTACTTTCACTAATAATAAGATTTTTCATAGAAATTTAATTTTTTAAAAAAATTTTTGATAAAATATAAGCAAGCATTCAATTATTTTCATAAATAATAAAATTCATCGAAAAATTTCAATTATTTTTAATACTATTTTAAATTAATCTATCGAAAAATTCAATTATTTTCACAAATTTTACAAATTCACAGTTTTCTACAAGCATTCAATTATTTAAAATAAAATCTTCAAAATATTTATTACATTTTGAAAAAATTAATTATTTAAAACAATTTTTATAAAATTCTTATGAAGAATTCAATTATTTTCAAAAATAACAAAATTTTTCACAGAAATTCAATTCTTTCCAAATATTTTAATAAAATTTTTCGCAATAATTCAATTATTTTCATAATTAATAAAATTCTTCGCAGGAAATCAATTATTTTTGAAAAATTTAATAAAATTCATTGCAAATTCAATTATTTTTATAAATAATAAAATTCTTCGCAGGAAATCAATTATTTTTGAAAAATTTAATAAAATTCATTGCAAATTCAATTATTTTCATAAATAATAAAATTCTTCTCAGAAATTCAATTATTTTTTAAAAAATTGATTAATTCTTTTTTTTTTAATTCTTTACAATTATTCAATTATTTTCATAAATAATAAAATTCTGTTGAAGAATTCAATTATTTTCCCAAATAATAAAATTTTTACGAGAATTCAATTATTTAAAAAGAATTAAATAAAATTTTTCGCAAGAATTCAATTATTTTCATAAATAATAAAATTCTTCGCAGGAAATCAATTATTTTTGAAAAATTTAATAAAATTCATTGCAAATTCAATTATTTTCATAAATTATAAAATTCATCGTAGGATTTCAATTATTTTTAATTTTAATACAATTTTTTAGGAATTGCTAAAAAAATGTAATTATTCAAAAAAATTGGTTTTTTATAATTCTTTGGAAAAATTCAATTATTTACAAAAATATTAGAATTTTTCACAGGAATTTAATTATTTTCAAATATTTTTTTCAATAAAATTTGTCGAAAGAAATCAATTATTTTAAATACAATTTTAATTCAATTTTTTTGAAATAATTCAATTATTCTTTTAGATTTGAATAAAATTGTTCATCAGAATTCAATTATTTACATAAATAATTCTTTGAAAGAATTCAATTATTAAAGATAAATAACAAAATTATTCCTGAAATTTCAAATATTTTGAGCCATTTTAATAAAATTCTTTGTATAATTCAATTATTTTGATATAATTTAATAAAATTCTTTGCAAAATTCAATTATCTGTAGAAATAACAATATTCATCACAAGAATTCAATCATTTATAAAAGTAATAAATTTTTTCTTAGAAATTCAATTATTATTTTAAAAAAATTACAAAATTTTTCACAGAAATTCAATTCTTTTTAACATTTTAATAAAATTTTCCGCAATAATTTAATTATTTTCATAAATAATAAAATTCCTCTCAGGAATTGAATTATTTTTGAAAATTTTAATAAAATTCTTTGCAACTATTAAATTATTTTCATAAATAATAAAATTCATCGCAGGATTTCAATTATTTTTTTATTTATTTCAACAATTTATTTCAATTTATAATATTATTTTATTTCAATTAATTTTTAATTTTACAGGAATTGTTCAAAAAAATGTAATTATTCTTAAAAATTAAATTTCAATTCCTCGAAAAAATCAATTATTTAAAAAAATGTTTTTTTAATTCTTTGGAAGAATTCAATTGTTTACAAAAATATTAGAATTTTTCAAAGAAATTCAATTATTTTTAAATATTTCAATAAAATTGTTTGAAAGAAATCAATTATTTTAAATACAATATTAATTAAATTTTTTTGGAAATAATTCAATTATTCTTTTAGATTTTAATAAAATTCTTCCCAATAATTCAATTATGTCGATAAATAACAAAATTATTCCCGAAAATTCAATTTTTTTTTTGGGCACTCGGCATTTTAATAAAATTCTTTGCAAAATTCAATTATTTTGTGACATCTTAATAAAATTCTTTGCAAAATTCAATTGTTTTGAGACATTTCAATAAAATTCCTTGCAAAGTTCAATTATCTTTATAAATAACAATATTCATCACAAGAATTTATTTTTTTTTAAAAGTAATAAATTTCTTCTTAGAAATTCAATTATTTTCATGAATAATGAAAATTTCTCAGATATACAGTTATTTAAATTAGAATTCGTATAAAATTAGTCGCAGGAATTTTAATTTATTAGCAGGATAAGAAAGAAGTAAATAATATTTGTGATGAAAATTAGGAATAAGCGAGGAAAATAAAATATAGAATGGAATTTTTGGCAGTTTTGTGAAACGAGTTTTTTTGGTCGTCAAGTTTAATTTTTCGATAGCTACTTTTTTAACAACTTTTTTTGAAAAAAAAAGTTTGAAAGCTACTTTTTACTACTTTTTTTAAAATTGATTATCGTGTACGAAGTCTGAGTAGATTATGTAAAGAAATTCACTAACTGTGATTCCTGGTACTTATACTGTTCAAACATAAATCCTTAATTCTTTGGCAATTTCTTCGATTTGTCGAAAATCCCATTGTCAATTTCGAATTGCAATTGTACTTTCAGGTAATAAAGAGTAAAAAAAATGCATTACAAAAAGTACCTTTCATGTAATAAAAAAAAAAATTGTAAAACTACTTTCATGTACCAAAAAAGTACAATTGTATACTTTTCATTAAAACCGAGGTTAAAACTTGAAAACATAAACTTGAATTTAATATTGAAATGGGACTTTTTTGTTTATAAGAGAAAAAAAAGAAGAAAAAGAAGAAGAAGAAGATTCTCTTTATTTTCACGCATTTGTGACATTTTTTTCTCTTGTGAAACTGCAAGTTGGTATTTGTTAACGTTTTCTGAATTTACGAACCTCGCATCGTATTTATCCTTTTAATTCGAGATAAATACTGAAGTTTCGCGAGGTTTCTCTGCGCGTTGCATGGAGAACGATACAGTATTCCCATAAGCAGATTCTCTATAAGTATTTATACAATGCACAGAATGCAAACTCCCCCGTTACATTCCTTTTCAAACAGAATTCCCCATCGAACACCGACGACGCCTTGCCCGCATTCCCCTTATACTCTTTATTTTAACTACTGTCATTAGTTTGCGCGAGAATATTTTGTATATATTCGAGAATATACAAAATTTGTAAATTAACAAATCAAATTTTATTTCATTAATTCTCGGTGTATAATTATTAAACATGTTGACACTCAATGACGATGGTAATTTTGCTTTTGCCACCTTTAGCCTCTCGCATTCTGTGCTCACGGTGCATTTTTAACTTTTTTTTCTCTTTTAATCACCTTCTTGGTTGTTTTCTGCAAATTTTTACGATTTTCAATTTTTTAGTGTGATTCGCTCTTGAAGAGATGATTATTTTTTTTGTAGACATTAATTAATTATCTACTATTAGATATTAATCCTAAAGAATATTTTGATTCACTATAAAAATTATTAGAAACTTAAAAAATGTCCCATTAAATTTATTTACGAATTTCTTTAATTGTAAAATTATTCGAAAATTAGCAATTTTAAAAATAATAGAATTTAAAAATTTTCTAATTTAAATTTTAGTTAAAAACACTAAAAAAAATTCAGTTTTGGAAAAATTACAAACAATTGCAAAAATTTAATTATTTTAAAAAAAAAACTAATAATAAGATTTTTCATAGAAATACAATTTTTTAAAAAGAATTTGATAAAATGTAAGCAAGAATTTCACAAATTTCACAAATTCACAGTTTTCTACAAGAATTCAATTATTTGAAATAAAATCTTCAAAATATTTATTATATTTCGAAAAAATTAATTATTTAAAACAATGTTTATAAAATTCTTCTGAAGAATTCAATTATTTTCAAAAATAACAAAATTTTTTACAGAAATTCAATTCTTTTTAAACATTTTAATAAAATTTTTCGCAATAATTCAATTATTTTCATAAATAATAAAATTCTTCACAGGAAATGAATTATTTTTAAAAATTTAATTTCAATTCCTCGAAAAAACTAATTATTTAAAAAAATGTTTTTTTTTAATTCTTTGGAAGAATTCAATTATTTACAGAAATATTAGAATTTTTCACAGGAATTTAATTATTTCTTTAATTGTAAAATTATTCGAAAATTAACAATTTTAAAAATAATAGAATTTAAAAATTTTCTTATTTTAATTTTTTTTTGAAAACACTAAAAAATTCAGTTTTGGAGAAATTACAAATAATTGCAAAAATTCAATTATTTAAAAAAAAAAAAAATTCTTCTTCTAAAATTCAACTATATGTTTAAAATTTAAAAAAAATTCTCGTAAAAATTTTAATTATATCTTTATAAATAACAAATATCTTTTACAAAGTTCAATTCTTTTCATAAATAATACATTTTTTTACGGAATTGAATTATTTCCATAAAAAATAATTTTAAATTCTAGAAAATAATAATTGAATTAAAATGATGAAAATAATTTCGATGAAGTTACAGTAACAATATTCTTATAATATAAAAAAATGATTTTATCTCTCGGTCATCTTTAATTATTAGAAATTAGAAATTAAAAAATTTCAAATTCAAACCTTTTTTAAATTCAACAACTTATTATAAAAATATTATAATAAAACATAAAAAAAATCGATCCATTTCTTTATGTTTTATTTTTTTAAAAGAATTTTCCACTACAATTCTTCTTCAAATAAATTATTTTTAATAATTTTTGAAAAAGTTCTTTGAGAATTTTCAAATCAATTTGTTTATAATTTAATTTTTCGAAATTTCGATTATTTGAAAATTCATCAATTAAATATATATTGCAAAAAACAAAACTTCAAATAATTTGAACAAAAATTCAATTAAACTGTTTCAAAAAAATTAATTCTACAGAATTGTTAGTTAAAAATATGAAAATTTCAGATTTTTTAAAATTTTAATTTGAAACCTTTCCAAAATTCAATTATTTCTAAAAAAAAATTCACGAAATATATAATTATTATCTAAAATTTCAACTGAAATTCATTTTTAAATCAAAATTTTATTAGAAAATTCTACGAGAATTCAATTATATAAATACAAAAATAAATATTTATTGAATAATTAAATGTTTCTTAAAATTGAATTCTCATAAAGAATTTTATCAACAAATTTTTAAATAATTTAATTCTTTTCACGAATTTTAATAAAATTTTTTAAGAATAATTACATTTTCCAGGAATTCGATTAGAATTAAATTAAAAATAATTGAAATTTTGCAACGAGTTTTATTATTTATGAAAATTATAAAATCCTAAATAAAAAAAGTTTCATTATTTATGAAAATAGTTAAATTCCTGTAAAAATTTGTAATATTCATGAAAATAATTGAATTGTTTCGAAGATATTTATAAAAAATTTGTAAATAATTGAATTCCTGTGAAATTTGTATTATTTACGAAAATAATTAAATGTTTGCGTAGAATTTTATTAAAATTTTCAAAAATAATTGAATTCCTGAGAAGAATTTTATTATTTATGAAAATAATTGAATTATTGCGAAAAATTTTATTAAAATGTTTAAAAAGAATTGAATTTCTGTGGAAAATTTTGTTATTTTTCAAAAGTAATTGAATTCTTCATAAGAATTGTAGAAATATATGGTTTTAAATAACTAATTTTTTCGAAATATAATAAATATTATGAAAAAAATTTTTTTTTTTTTTAATAATTGAATTGTCGTGGAAAACTTTATTTGTGAAAATAATTGAAATCGCAAAAAGAATTATCAATTATTTATTTTTTTTATTTTTTATATTTATATTTCTTTATTTTTGATGAAACTAATTAAATCCCTGTAAAAAATTTTATTATTTATGAAAATAATTGAATTATTTTGAAGATATTTATAAAAAAATTTCTAAATAATTGAATTCCTGTGAAATTTTTATTAGTTATGAAAATAATTAAATGTTCGCGTAGAATTTGATTAAAAAAATTTTTAAAAATTGATTTTTTACACAATTTTATTAAAATATTCTGGTATAATTGATATATTATCCATAAGACTACGAGAAATAATTATATTTTTCCAGAATTATATTGAAATGTTTTGAAATAAGAGAAATTTTATGAAAAATAATTTTTTTTTTTCAACAAAGTTGATGAAATATTTTTAGATTTTCAAAAATTATTCAAAAAAATAAATTGTATTTTTTCTAGAACTTTATTGAAATACTTTTGAAATAAATAAAAGTTTTCAAATTTGTAGAACAAATTGATTTATTTAAGAATTGTATTACAATTTTATATAATATTTGAATTTTTTAAAGAATGCTTTTGAAATTTTTAAAAATAATTGAATTTTTACTCAATTTTATTAAAAAATTTTGAAATTATCCAAAAGGCTACGAAAAATAATTGATTTTTTCAAAATTTTATTAAAATATTTCCAAATAATTAAAATTTCCTAAAATTCTATTAAAAAGAATTACATTTATTATGTGAAGAATTTTTTTTTGTTGCAATAATTGAAATAAAATTTCACAAAATTCTGTAAATAATTTAATTATTTAAATTGTATTACAATACAATTTATTTTATATAATAATTGAATTTCGAAGCAATTTTTTTTTAATGTTTCAAAATAATGGAAATGTTTTAAATTTTCTACCAGCGTAATACAATTTTTTAAAACAAAATTATTATTTACAGAGTAAACTTTATTACTTCTGAGGTAAATTTTTTCTAATTTTTCTAAAGAAATTTTTTTCGGAAATAGTAAAAGTTATTTTATAAATAACAATTTTTAATAGTTAATTTTACTTAGTTCGATATGAAATTTATCAATTACAATTTTAAAATAAAAGTAGCGTTACAATAATTTGTTGTACTCAATATGAAAAATCCTCTTTTCTTTAATTAGAATTTCTTTTTGAAAATTTGAAATCCCTTTTTTTTAATTTGAATCAACTTTTAAAAAATTTTATTTTTTTGATGAATCACGAATGAATTATGAATGAATAAAAACATGAAAATTTTTTTTATTAATTGTTAGTATATAAATATGCGTCTTTTCTATATTTCAGTCGTATGAAATTAAAAAGAAAGTTTGAGCAATCTTCATGTGGGAGTTTTGACTGATCTTCGATTTTAACTGAATTTTTTTGAATTATTCAAACTTTCGTTCATTTTTAGTTTTACACCTAAAGTTTATTTTTTCTATTTATGAAACTGAAAATATTTTCTTTTAACACAACTAGAAATTGGATTTCTTTCTTTTTTTTGAGAAATCGCAACAGGTGAAGATCAAATTGACCTAGAAATAATTATAAGAGGAATGGTTAGAAATTTGGTGTTTGTTTTTTAGTTTTTTTTTCGTCTGGCATAAAAATAACGAGTATAGAAATCAGTGAAATTACATATTGTATATATATATATATATATAGTGATTGAAATTTAAGGAGTTTGAGATGACTGTTAAAAATGTAGTAGCTCGTGCCGCTTCTTCTCTGGACCACCTTCTCTTTTTGCTACCTCTCTTTAAACAGTTTCTCTTCTTTTCTTCTCCTCCACAATATCGTTCCAGCCACCCCGTGTTCTCCTTTACTCTCCTTCTCTCTTTTTCTCAAATACGACCTCCTGCTTCGTTCATCTCATTCTTATTATTCTTATTTTATCCTAACAACCAAACTATGCTTCTAACTAAACTCAGAATTTTTTTTTTTTTTTTTTTTTTGGAAAAGTATAAATTTTGTTTTTTTAACCGATATTTTCAAAGTTTTAGAATAAATTAAATTTATGCAATCATTTATAATTTTCCCAAAATTCAATTTTTTTTTAGTGTTTTTGAGTAAAATTCGTCTATAAATCCACTATTTTTAATAATTAATTAAATATATATATTAAAAAATGTAACATTTGAATTATTAAAATTTTTTAAAAATAATAATTGTGTCTGAAAATCAGGGAAGAAGAAAATAAAATTTTTGTGTCAGCTTTATAAAATAATTTGATACTTTGAAAATAAACGTATAGATATATCATAAGAGGCAAAATAAAAAAAAATTTGACGTCAACAGTTAGGAATAAAATTTGGATAATAGGGAATAAGGAATTTAATAAATGAACGGAAGCATTAATAATAATAATCTAAATCGTGATTCATTTAACGTTCAGCTTAAGAGCGGAATAATATAGTTAAAACAAAGACACAACATTCTTCATGCGTTCAGATTGCACGCGTGCGCTCCCCAACCAAGGTACAAATTAACACACAAAGGAACTAAGGATACCTATAAATACGTATAGCAACGCAACGGCGGGACGGATTGCATGAATTCAAGACGGAAAACGAAACCAGTCGAACACACTGCAATCTGAATTCAAAGCGCGGTTTAGCAATGTAACAACCACAACAACAACAACGAAAAAGAAATGTGTTTGTGCCTTCGTTATTTTTTCTTCCTTCCTCCTTTCAATATATGTAGCAAACATTCACAAACGCTCAAGATAAATATCAAAAATGTTATTTTTTTTTTAAAAAAGTCGTCCCTACGAATTGCCCGCTTCTGTTTGTGCACAATTTCAAGTACCATAAATATCTACTTTATGAGAAAATATTTTGAATATTAAAGAAGAATTGTACAATCTCTAAACCTGATTAAGTCACTTTTGACTATAATCAAATGGAAACGATAAAAGTTCACCAAATTAATTTGTAACCTTTTGACTAAATTCTTGATTGAAAACTACTAATTGGTAGTGGAAGGCTACCATAATTTATTTGTTAAGGTTACTAATTCATTTAACAATTCTGATTTTTTAAACAGAAATTTATTGAAATTTTTTGAAATAATTGAAACATCCTACAGTTCCAGAAAAAGTTGAATTATTTAAAAATTTTATTATTATGCAATATATTATAAAATATTTGAATTTTTAAATAATTCTGTTAAAATTTTATGAAATAGTTGAATTTTGAAAATTATTGAATCTTGGCACAATTTTTTTTTTTTTTTTTTTTTGAAATGTTTTGTAATAATTAAAATCTTCCAAAATTCGACGAAAAGAAATTGAATTTTTTTAGAATTTTATTTAAATATTTTGAAATAATTGTAATTTTCCAAAATTTGACGAAAAGTAATTGCATTTTTCCAGAATTTTATTGAAATATTTTCAAATAAGAGAAATTTAAAAAAAAAATATGTTATTTTACAAAGTTATTGAATTATGATTAAATTTTCAAAAATTATTCAAAAAAACATTTGTTTTCTTTTCAGAATTTTATTGAAATATTTTGAAATAATTGAAACATTCAAAAGTTCTAGAAAAATTTGAATTGTTTGAGAAGTTTAATGCAATTTTATTAGATAATTGAATTTTAAAGGAATGCTTTTAAAATTTTATAAAATGTTTAAATTTTTAAAGAATTCTGTTGAAATTTTATAAAATAATTGAATGTTTGCACAATTTTTTTTGAACTGTTTTGTAAATAATTAAAATCTTCCAAAATTCGACGAAAAGTAATTGAATTTTTTCAGAATTTTAGTGGAATATTTTGAAATAATTGAAATTTTCCAAAAATCAACCAAAATAATTGAATTTTTTCAGAATTTTATTTAAATACTTTTGAAATAATTGAAATTTTCCAAAATTCTAGAAAAAATTTAATTATTTAAGAATTTTTATGCTATTTTTTGACATATTAAAATTTTTAAAGAATGCTTTTGAAATTTTAAAAAATTTTTAAATTTTTAAAGAATTCTGTTGAAATTTCATGAAGCAATTGAATTTTTAAGATAATTGAATCTTGGCAAAATGTTTTTGAAATATTTTGTAATAATTCAAATCTTCAAAAATCCTACGAAAATAATTGAATTTTTCCAGAATTTTATATAAATATTTTGAAATAATTGAAATTTTCCAAAATTTGACGAAAATTAATTGTACTTTTCCAGAATTTTATTGAAATATTTTGAAATATTTGAAACTTCCCAAAGTTTCAACATAAATTAAATAATTTAAGAATTTTATTGATATTTTGAAAAATATTTCAATTTTTAAAGAATTTTTAAAAAATTTTATAAAATAATTAAATTTTTTTTACAATTCTATTGAAATATTTAAAAATTTTCCAAAATTCTTTTTAAAAAAAATAATTGTATTTTTTCAGAATTTCATTAAAATATTTTTAAATGATTGAAACTTTCCAAAATTAACAAAAAAATTGTAATATTTTCTAATTTTATTGCACGTTAATAAAATATTTGAATGTTTTTGAAGAATTTTGTTGAAATTTTATGAAATAATTGAATCTTTCCAAAATTTTATTGAAATATTTAAAAATAGTTTAAAATTATCTAAAATGATACGAAAAATAATTGATTTCTTCGAAATTCTATTTAAATAATTTTAAATAATTATAATTTCTTAAAAATCTATGAAAAATAATTACATTTTTTTAAACAATTTCAATGACGTTTTTGCAATAATTCTTTAAAAATATTGAATTGTCTAAAAATTTTAATGCAATTTTATGAAAGATTTAAATTATTTATTGATTTTATTAAATTTTTTAAATTAATTGAATTTTGAAACAATTTTTTGTTGTTATTGTAATGTTTTGTAATATTTGAAATTTTTGAAAAATTAACAAGAACAATTGAATTTTATCAGCATTTAAGTGAAATATTTTGAAATTTTACAATAATTCTATTTAAAAAATTGAATTGTTTAAGAATTTTATTGCAATTTTGTGAAATAATTGAATTGTTTCACAATTTTATTGAAATATTTTAAAATAATTCAAATTTTTTAGAATTCTACGTAAAATAAATAAATAATTGAATTTTTTAATAATTCTACGAAAAATAATTGAATTTGTTTGAAATATTTTTAAATAATTAAAATTGTCCAATATCTATGAAAAATAATTTCAGTTTTTTTAATTTTACGACTTTTATTGGATTTTTTGCAATATTTGAAAGTAAATTTTGCAAATTTCTGAATAAATATTATTTAAAAATCTTATTGCAATTTTAATAAATGATTGAATTTAAAAAAAAATAATTTAGATATAAGTAGAAATAAATAGTCTTTGAAATCTGAACTTTGAAAATTTATAACTGTACAGCTTTTAAATTTGTTCTTTTTTTATTTTTCAGCTCTAAAGGTGAAATTGATGCTGAGGCGACCAATTAATCAACTGGTGGCGCAGGGTATCATGCCTCGTGAGTACTTTTCACTTTCATGTAAACTTTGATCCAGTAATCGACTATTTGTCATGCCAAATAAAAATTACTCGTGGTAGAGAGAAACAATTTCTCGAAAATTTACCTTAAAAAAACCTGGATTTATTTTTGCTAATATGTCAAAATGAATAAAATTAAATAATAGTTAAAGAAGAAAATTAAATTAGAAGTTTAAGAAGAAAATAATATTAAAATAAAAATTAAAAAAATAAATAAAATTCAACATTAAACAAAAAATTAAACTTAAAATTAAGGAAAGAAAATTTTTTTTTTAAATTAAGAAAAAAATGAAAGCAAAAAAGGAAACAAGAATAAAATTTATTTTTTAGAAACTTAATTTTCTTCTAAATTTCTTTCTTCGTTAGCGTATATATTGTTCCTCGGCTGCAATTATTTTTTAAAAGTTACGAGAAGAATTTCCAAAGAAACTGAAACATTCTCATGATAATTCAGAAGCATGTCGCAACATGAAGTAAATGTTTTTTGTAACATCCACCAAGTTACCTTTCTTACAATTGCTACTGATTAATCCAATTACTACTTAATTATACCCAAAGATCACGGTACTAGTTAACTCGAGAAACACATAACTCGAGAACTTAATGTTTCTAATACCTTCAAATGAGTTGAACGTCATCAATTGAAGATCGTAGTTGGTCTATAATTGATAGCTAAATTTTTTCCCAACAACTAAAGTGTTGCTTTTTTTCCCTGTAAAAATAAAAGTGGCCAATTATGTAATTGATTCTTGTTTACGGAATTAGTTTTCTTGCTCTGTACAATATACAATTATTCAAATATAATATATATTTATAAAAATATTTATAATTTATTTGTCATAATAAAAATAAATAATAGGTGTTATATTTAGGAATTTTTTTTCAATTATTTCCTGGACCAAAGGAGTACAAAAATAATAATAAATACAGCAAATAGTTGTAAAAAATAATATTATTATAATAATATAATAATTCAGTTTTAATGAACTATTATTAACTATTAATTACTTAATTAATAATTAATTAATAAAAAAATTATTTTTAAAAATAAAAGAAATATTTTTTGTGAATTCGATTAGTCAATTGCAATTTTTTGTTGAAAATAAAACAAATAGAATTTCAAAAGTTTATTCTAAAATAATGCGAAATACAATTTTTATAACTTTAATTTACAAACGACAATTTTTTTTTAAATTTTTAGTTTCTTTTAGAAAAAAATTTCCATAATTTCTATTTTTTAATCGTAATTTTTAACGGAATTAGTATTTTTTTTAGAAATAAGAATTTACACTATTTCTATTTCGTTGTCACAATTTTTATACAAAAACCTGATTTTTTTAAAGGGAATAAATGGAAATTTTCCAAATTCTATTAATAACAATTTCATTCGTTATTTTTAGAGTATTATTGAAATTTCTTGAAATAATTAAAATTAAATTTTCTAAAAAATAAAAAAACTGAAGTTTTTAATAATTTTATTGAAATATTTTGAAATAATTGAAATTCACCTAAAATTCTACGAAAAATAATTAAATATTTCCAAAATTTTATTGATATAATTAAAATTTTCCTCAAATACAATTACTAACAATTTCATTTTCTATTTTATTAATTTTATTGAAATATTCTAAAGTAATGAAAACAAAGTTTTCTAAAATTAAAAAAAATCGAATTTTTCGATAATTTTATTGAAATTTTAAGAAATAATTTCATTTTCTTAATAATTTTATTAAATTTTTTAAAATAATTGAATTACCAATAATTTCATTGCAATATTTTGAAATAATTAAAAAATTTCCAAAATTTAATTCAAGAAAGTAAGTTTTTAGAAATTTTATAACAATGTTATGAAATAATTTAATTGTTTCACAGTTTTAATTGAAATATTTACAAATAATTGAAATTTACCAAAATTGTTCGAAAAATAATAATTGATTTTTTCAGAATTTTGTTGAAATATTTTTAAATTTTCCCAAATTCTTCACAAAATAATTGTATTTTTTAAGAATTTTTATTGAAATATTTTTCAATAATTGAAATTCTCCATAGTTTTAGAAAAAAATTGAATTATTTAAAAGTTTTATTACAATTTTATGAAATAATTGCATTTTTTAATTATTTTATTGCAATTTTATGAAATAATTGAATTTTGCAAGAATTTCATGGGAATATTTCAAAATAATTTAAATTTCCCAAAATTATATTTAAAAAAATTGAATTTTTTTTAGAATTTTATTGAAATAATTTAAATTTTTTTTGAAGTAATTGAAATTAAGTTTCCCAAAATTTTATTAGAAAAAATTGGATTTTCAAAGAATTACGAAGGAATTGAATTTTTCAAGAATTTTATTAAAATATTTAAAAATAATTGATATTTTCCAAAATTGTATGAAAAATAAGTGAATATTTTCAAAATTTTATTGATGTAATTCAAATTTCCCCAAATGCAATTCCTAACAATTTCATTTTCTATTTTATTAATTTTATTGAAATATTCTAAAATAATGAAAACAAAATTTTGTGACGATATAGAAGTGAAATCAAAATATTATTATTTAATTGTATTTAAAATATCGTTTTTATTCGACGCACGAAATTTGTTGTACGCTCCTGAGTGCCGATTGTGCGCGTGCGCTCAGCCTACGACCAATAGCGAGCGAGTATGTCTCTCCCGACGAGATCTTCTCCCTCCATAACGCACCGAATCGAGGACCCTGAATGCACGGTCCGAGATCATCACTTCTCGAAGCGGTATTACCGCGATAGGGTCTCTGATGTGGTATTACCACGATGAGATCGAAGTGGTTTCACCACAAGCGGTATCACCGCAAGCGGTATCACCGCAAGCGGTATCACCGCATAGGAGATAAAGAGGTGTTACCTCACGGGTAGGAACGCGCTCTCCCACGAAATCGTTCGGTGCCGTTTCGAAAGTCGTCGTTGTCCGAAATGTCGTTTATTGTATTGTAACTCGTCGCGTTACTATACTAAAATCCGCGTTTGCTTTATGTTATCGTTTTATCGCTTTGTAACTCGCCGCGTACTCTTTTACGGAAATCCGCGTCTCGCACGTTAATGTTTTTTATTGTAAATTAAACTAATCGTCAACGTCGTCGAAATCACGGTTAACGCACGAATTTATGTCGCTTTACGTACTTCGTTAATGTTCGCGATATTACGTTTACGTCGTTTTTCTCGTCTCCGCGCGGACGAATTTAATCAATTTCTGTACTCATTATTTGTATCTCACATTTTATCGCTTTGTTGTTCTAAATATATCTTGAATTCGATTCTGTAATTAAAATGTTAAAATTTTCTAAACGAACCCTGACCGACGAGCAATCCACACCCTTAACATTCATTACAGATTTGGCGCCCGAACAGGGACGGTTAATGTAAAACGGTTAGTTCAAAACGGTCGGTTTGAAATGGAAACGATCGCTTACGAAAACGGTTTAAAGTTGTGTATTCTTTCAGTTTTGTGTTTATTCGAAAAATCACCGCGTCTCGGGAATAATGCCGTTTAGTTTCGTTAAACCGTACGATTACGCGAATAATTCGGAATTGATCGTCGTTATAGTCGATTTCCTTTTTATTTTATCCGACGATAAAAGATGATGAATAACGACTCGCTAGTCGAGTATTTTTTTATCCTTTTCACGCGTTCCGTTCGTTTCGTTTCGAATACGTTTGCCGTCGATTGATAGCTTCTTAAATTTCTAATTTTCGCTAATCCCGTCAATCGCCGAATATGTCGATGCCCACGTTAACGTTCGTCGAGAACGGTACACGTCCGTCCTCCCGAAATATTCGTATGAAGTTTATTTTACGTTCCGTCGTGCATTTTTAGTTCGCGCATTAAAAATGAGTCATTCCGTTTTGTACATAGTTCCATTTTCTTTCTTTTCATACGAATTATACGTTAGATTAAACCGTTATTACGATTTCCGGAAATTATGTTTCGTTACCTGTCGAAACCCGCATCACGTCTTCCACGTTACTGTACCGAGAACAGACGAACCGTCGCGATTAATTTTCGAGAAGATTTTCGCATATCCAGACCGTCGTTTATTCTATTCGCACGATTATTTTATGAATTATGAATCGTTATTTGTTATAGTGTTCGATCGAATAATTACAAAACCGTCGGTCCTAGATTTGTCCGCATCGGATTTACACGCGATTATTCATTCGACTTTGATCGCTTATACAATTACGAACGATCTCGATTTGTTTTACGAAAAGGACATTTTCCTTTTATTCACGCCGTTTCCCTCTTTTGTTAACGCTTTACCGGAAATATTCAACGCCGCAGAATATTTCAACGCACCGAACGTCACGCATACGCAGTTAGTATCGTCAAACCGAGAGAAAGGTTCGCGATCTAACGTTACCGAAAACGAAACCGAAATACGAAGAAATATCTTGACGTCGAAAAGATATTTTCCCTTAACCCACGTCGATACGGAAATATTTCAACGTCGCAGAAATATTTCAACGAGCCGATCTTTTGCATACATTTATCGCCGCGTCGAATTAATGTATTGTAAAAACTTTATGTACGGAGTTACGTTATTGCATTACGTCGCGCAATGCGTATACTCACCGTCAGTTTTGTTTGTACGTCGATCATTCAACTGACTAAAGTGTTCGAGTCGATTAGAAAACGTTAATCGTCAGTAAAAAGTTCCAGCTGTTCGTTTTGTTTTATACCTAATCGCACGATATTCGTTTACTCACGCCGATTACGATCCGAATTACGTTTCAGCGAAAAGATCAGTTAATTGTTACGAAAACGTCGTCACTTAGTTTTAGACTCGCGTTTTGCAATGTAATGAATTAATTTTCTTTTCAAACCTACGTTTACGAATACGAATCCGAAAACCACGTCGTTGTCGCAAACACCACGCGATATCCCCAACGTCTGTGAAAATACGTCCGAGAAAACATTTATTTGTTTAATTATCCGAAATTCACGAAATAATTCCGCTCGCACGATTAATACGTCCGTTGTTAAAATTGTACAATAAAACCGTTAACGAATCACCGTCGAATTATTACGTCGTTATTAAATTATTTAATCATTCGTTTTGATTATTACACGTCATCGTTGTAAAGTCGCCTACGAAACCGTTCGTAAATAGTCACGTAAATCGTTCGAATCACTTCGCTTTATTAAATCGTACCGTCGTTGTAAAAAGTGCCGTCGCTAAACCAGAAATCGAAACGTCGCCGCAGATCCGCCAACGTCACAGTGGAAAGAAGGTAGTTGTGCCATTACGTCACAGATTTTGTAAAATCAAGTCACAACTTGATCTTGAGTCAACACGTCATGAAGTTTTGAAGTTCGCCAAGCCGCCAACGAATCGAGCCGAAGTGCCAATCCGTTACGTATCCAGTCAATGCCAGTACAGTCGAGTTCCTGTGAAATTCGTTACCTGTTTATTTGTGCAGTACCGACTAAATTTTCAATTGCCGAGTTGAAGGACGACCTACGAAACGCCGCATCGCTAGATTCCACGTCAAGGACATCTTGCCATTTACGAAGCCGACGAACCACACGACGCTACGAGGAAGTGATTTCAGTTGTGAAAATTAGTGCGCGCTTCTGTTTCAAATTCCCTTCGACTGTCGACGATCGCATTTATTCACGAAACCCCCACGAAAGAGACGCTCAGTGTGCCCCAGTGCTCTTTTCTTTTACATCGCTACGTCATCACGCACGGTCCAACAAAGGACAACGCAGTGCCCTACACCGAGACAGCCAACCACGACGATGAGGATGAGGTCGTTCCAGATCAACGTGATTCTCGAGCCCAACGTCCCAACCGTTCCAGCTGTAATTAGACGAAAACCACGGATTATGGAAACTCGCACTGCAGCTGTCATCAACGCCGCCCCTACGTCGAATATGTGAGTAGTGCTACGTCGAGAACTAAAGTGTTTAAAGAAATGACATTTTTTTACGAACTTTAAGTGTTTTACGAAAATTTATTTTTATTTTACGCGCATTTTGATTTCCACACTAACGAAAACTCTCGCGAAGTTTTCTCCTTACGAAAAGGGGGTGTGACGATATAGAAGTGAAATCAAAATATTATTATTTAATTGTATTTAAAATATCGTTTTTATTCGACGCACGAAATTTGTTGTACGCTCCTGAGTGCCGATTGTGCGCGTGCGCTCAGCCTACGACCAATAGCGAGCGAGTATGTCTCTCCCGACGAGATCTTCTCCCTCCATAACGCACCGAATCGAGGACCCTGAATGCACGGTCCGAGATCATCACTTCTCGAAGCGGTATTACCGCGATAGGGTCTCTGATGTGGTATTACCACGATGAGATCGAAGTGGTTTCACCACAAGCGGTATCACCGCAAGCGGTATCACCGCATAGGAGATAAAGAGGTGTTACCTCACGGGTAGGAACGCGCTCTCCCACGAAATCGTTCGGTGCCGTTTCGAAAGTCGTCGTTGTCCGAAATGTCGTTTATTGTATTGTAACTCGTCGCGTTACTATACTAAAATCCGCGTTTGCTTTATGTTATCGTTTTATCGCTTTGTAACTCGCCGCGTACTCTTTTACGGAAATCCGCGTCTCGCACGTTAATGTTTTTTATTGTAAATTAAACTAATCGTCAACGTCGTCGAAATCACGGTTAACGCACGAATTTATGTCGCTTTACGTACTTCGTTAATGTTCGCGATATTACGTTTACGTCGTTTTTCTCGTCTCCGCGCGGACGAATTTAATCAATTTCTGTACTCATTATTTGTATCTCACATTTTATCGCTTTGTTGTTCTAAATATATCTTGAATTCGATTCTGTAATTAAAATGTTAAAATTTTCTAAACGAACCCTGACCGACGAGCAATCCACACCCTTAACATTCATTACAATTTTCTAAAATTAAAAAAAATTGAATTTTTTAATAATTTTATTGAAATTTAACGAAATAATTGCATTTTCCGAATAATTTTATTAAATTTCTTAAAATAATTGAATTTCCAAGAATTTCCGTGCATTATTTTGAAATAATTGTAAAATTTCAAAAATTTTATTTAAAAAATTAAGTTTTTAGGAATTTTATAACAATTTTATAAAATAATTCAATTGTTTCATAGTTTAATTGAAATATTTACAAATAATTGAAATTTACCAAAATTGTTCGAAAAGTAATAATTGATTTCTTTAGAATTTTGTTGAAATATTTGCAAATTTTCCAGAATTCTTCAAATAATATTTGTATTCTTCAAGAATTTCATCAAATTATTTTTAAATAATTGAAATTTTCCAAAATTCTACGAAAAAAAATTATGTTTTTTCAAAATTTTATTGAAATAATTGAAATTTTTTGAAATAAGAATTAAAATGAAATTTCCCAAAATTCTTTTCAGAAAAATTGAGTTTTCAAAGAATTTTATTTGAATTTTATGAAATAATTGGATTTTTCAAGAATTTCATCAAATTATTTTGAAATAATTGAAAATTTCCAAAATTGTACGAAAAACAATTGTTTTTTCAGAATTTTATTGAAATAATTGAAATTTTTTTAAGTAGAAATTAAAATTAAATTTCCCAAAATTCTATAAAATAAATTTATTTTCTTAATTATTTTATTGCAATTTTATGAATCAAATATTTGAATTTTTTGGAAATTTCATTATAAAATATTTGGAAACAATCGACATTTTCCAACATTCTACGAAAAATAATTGAATATTTTTCAGAATTTTACTGAAATAATTGAAATTTTCCAAAATTGTAAATGACAAATCGAAATCATAACAATTTTTCTTATTAATTGTAAATTCTTACAAAATGACAAATCAAAATCATAACAATTTTTTTCTCTAAAAAACCAAAAGGTTTTTTAGAGAAAAAAAATTGTTATTATTTTGATTTGTCATTTTGTTAAAAAATTTTGTTTTTTTTCATTTCTCAAAAAAAAATTCGAAAATTATTTAACAAAATTTCAAGTATTGGTTTTATAGTTAAAAAACTTTGCGTAATTTCTATTTGGTAATCAAAAAGTTTGTTGTCCCACGTTGATTAAATTGTCAATTAATCTCTTCATTAATTACTTTTTTTAATTTAAAAATTGCCTTAATTAATAATTAAATTCAAAAATCAATTTCAGCTTTGAAGACACCGCCTGCATTTTTTGAACAACGAAAGCAGTTGGAGAGAGCAAAGACCGGCGATTTGTTGAAAGCAAAAATTCAACAGCGACCCGGCAGAGATGAACTTGTGCGACAGCATATTTTGGAAGACGTCGGCCATGTGGATCCAAGTCTTGCGGAAAAGCAGCGAATGCTAAAGAAAGCTAGACTCGCCGATCAACTCAACGATCAACTTAGTCACAGGCCTGGACCTCTTGAACTGATACAAAAAAATATTCTCCACACCGAAGAGCCAATTGAGAGAGCGGTGAAAGGTTAGTTATATTTACAATCTGTTCGCCAATTAGTTTCTGTGTCAATTGATTAAAAAAAAAAGAGAGACAGACAGACAGAGAGAGAGAAAAAAAGAGGAGAAGAAAATGATCATTGTAATTTTCAGAGGGTCACATTCCCTTTAAGGCAACTTGCGAAGGTCAAGTTACGAAGCCCCAGCATCCAGACCATTACATTACTTTCGAGGACGATTCGCAAAGTTCGGAAGGCGCGCCTTCACCTTCTTTAGAATCGCGAACCGATGTCTTAGAAACGGCTGCAGCTTCCGCTGGAATTGTCACAGTTTCCCTGAATATACCGACGACGGGCGGTGCTGTCGTTGTCACGTCGACTTCACCCGTTTTCCAGCAGGCCTCAACGGAACCGACGATACAGACTTTTGCCGATCTTTGTAATTCCGTTGTTGGTAATCAACAACAACAGCAGCAGCAGCAACCAACCTTCCAACATAATCAACATGTTTCGACGCAGGTGTGTAATTCGCGGGGTTGACACAGATCATGAATATCAAGGAATTCAGAAAAAAGTCAGAAAAAAGAGAATTTGTCAAAATAATTTAATAATTTAAATAAAATTCTTGGCAAAATTTCAACTATTTTCAAAAAATTGTTCTCAATTCAATGAATTTCAATATCTACGATTTTCATAAAATGTACCAAAAGAATTCAAATATTTAGAAAAAATTTTGATAAAATTCAATTACACTGAAAAAAATGTATTTGATTCAAATATCCGATTACTTGACTATTATCAATTAAATATTTAAATTGAATCAAATAATATTTATTGGAGTCAATTAAATGGTATTTGAACCAACAATTTCAGTATTTGAAGCAAATATGAAGTAAACCATTTGATTGACTCCAATAAATATTATTTAATTCAATTTAAATATTTAATTGATAATAGTCAAGTAATCGTATATTTGAATCAGATAAATTTTTTTTCAGCGTATTTTTATTAATAATAAAAATTTTACAGTAAAATTAGAGAATTTTATTAAAAGTACTGGAAAAAAATTAATTTTTTATAGAATTCTTAACAAAGTTCTGAATTTTGGTGTCTTTTTTATTTGACTCTTAAAGTAATCAGGAAAAGTAGAATTAATCAGAGGAATATTAGAGAATTTTATTGAAAGTATACTGGAAAAAAATTAATTTTTAGAATTCATAAGAAAATTTTGAATTTTTGTGTCTCTTTTGTTTGCCTTGTAAACTATGAAATTCCCACGAATTCTAATACAAAACCTTCAATTTTTTATAATTCTGACAATAATTTCTTTTTAAATAACTTATTTCATGAAGAACAATAAAAAAAAAATAATTACTTATAAATTATTAAATGAATAATTTTACTTAAAAAGTTAGAAAATAATTGAATTCTATGAATTGCGTTTACAATTTCCATAAATAATTAAATTTTCAGAACGTTTCAATAGAAATTGTAGAAAATTAAAATTTTTACTGAATTAAATTAGAAATTTTAAAAATCTTTAGTTTTTTGAAAAATTTCAATCCAAATTTTTTTGAAATTAGTCGATTTTTTTAATATATGTTTAATTATTAAAGAAAAAATTGATTTAAAGAAGAAAGTTATTTACAAATTCAAAAAAATAATTGAATTTTTGAGAAATTATACAAATAATAGCAATTTTTAATAGATTTCTAATTCAAATTCTTTGAAATAATGAATTTTTCATATTTTTAATTATCAAATTCTGTAGAACTAATTTTTTGAAACATTTTAATTCCAATTCTGTTTAAATTATTTGATTTTGTTAATATAATTATATATTTAATATTATTTCAAAAATGTGAATTCTTGTCTTCGAAAGAATTCAATTATTTTAAAAAATGACAGAAATCACAGAAATTAAATAATTTTCAGGAATTTAAATAAAATTTTGTATGCAAAATTCAATTATTTTCATAAATGACAATATTCGAAAAATTCTTAGCAAGAATTCAATTACTTTCAAAAAATTTTCGCAATTCATTGATTTTCAATATCTACTATTTTCCTAAAATTTTACAAAAGAATATTAATTATTTAAAAGAAAATTTGATAAAATTCTACGCAAATACTCAATTACTGTCATAAATAAAAATTAGAGAGGAATTCAATTACTTAAAATAGAATTTGTATACATTTTTTCGAAAAACAACAGTTATTTAAAAACTTTTTATAAAATTCTTCGCAAAAATTCAATTATTTTCATAAATAATAAAATTCTTCGCAAGAATTCAATTATTTTCAAAATAATTAAAATTCTTCACAAGAATTCAATTATTTTCATAAGTAACAAAATTTTTCTCAGGAATTCAATTATTTTAAAAGATTTACTAAAATTTTTCACAAGAATTCAATTATTTTCATAAATAATAAAATTCTCCACAAGAAAATTCAATTATTTTCATAAACAACAAAATTTTACTCAGGAATTCAATTATTTTCAAAATTATTAAAATTCTTCACAAGAATTCAATTATTTTTACAAATAATAAAAATTTTCACTGAAATTCAATTATTTTCAATAATTTTAATAAAATTCTTTGCAAGAATTCAATTATTTTCATAAATATTAGAATTCTTTCCAGGGATTCAATTATTTTCCTCGAAATTTACAATTATTATTAACAATTTTATTCAAATTCGTCGAAAGAATTTAATTATTTAGAAAAATTTTGATACAGTTTTTTATAAGAATTTAATTTTTAAAAATAATCAATTCTTCAATACATTATTTATTTTTCAATTTTTTAATAATTGAAATCTCATAGAATTTTCTAATAAAAATTAATTTAAAAATTGAATTTTAATTAAAATTTTGGATAATAATTGAATATTAAAAGCATTATAGGATGAATTTTTAGAAATAATTGAATTTTGAAAAAATTTCAATTTCAAATCTTTGATAATCTGAATTTTTATACTTTCAATTAATAATTCTGTGGAACTAATTTTTTTTGAAAAATTTAAATTCCAATTTTGTTGAAATTAGTTGAACTTTTCAATATATATTTAATTATTAAATATAATTGAATTAAAGAACAATTTAACTTGAAAACTTTTAAAAAAATAATTTAATGTTGAAGAAGTTACAAATAATTGCAATTTTTAGAAAGAATTAAATTTTGAAAAGGTTTTAATTTCAAATCTGTGAAAATTTGAATTTTTCATACTTTTAATTAATATAATTCTGTGAAACTAATTTTTATTTGGAAAATTTTAATTCAATTTTCTTTTGAAATTATTTTATGTTTGTATTTTCAAATATATATTTAATTGTTGAATTTGCGAATAATCGAAATTTTTCGGTAAAATTGATTTGTAGACAAATGGATTTGAAAATTCTCAAAGAACTTCATTTGTTATTAAAAATAGTTGATTTAAAGAAGAATTTTAGTTAGAAATTCAGGAAAATTTTATCACTCGGGCATCTTCATGTTTTATTTATTTATTCTTATAAGTTTTTGAATTTCAAAAGATTTCAAATTTGAAATTTTTGAAAATCTTAATTCCTATGGAGAAATAATAATAATTAAATATTTATTTTAAAAAAAAGTTATTGATGTTTTCGAATAATTTTACAATTAAAGAAATTCGTAAGTAAATGTGATAGAATATTTTTTTGAATATCTTATCATTTTTAGAGTGAATTAGAATATTCTTTAGGGTCTGGGAAAAAATTATTTAAAAATTTAGAAAATTTTAAAATTCTGTTTTGAAATCAGGAAAAAGTCAGAGAAAGAAAGAATTCATTTTTTGTGTCAACCCTGAACTCGAGAAAAGCTTCGTGCTTTCTTTTTCTTTCACAATCATGAAAAGATATTCTTCTTCTCGTGATTGTGATTGCTATTAATAGTGATTATTACACAATCGTAAATTGGATGAACAAATTAAACATGAACAAACTTTTTTTTTTTTTTGCTGCTGTTTACAGGCAAGTCAAGCCAACGGACCCACGTCGACGCTTCTCCCACTGGCACCAGCGCCAAGTCCCATGTCCCTGGGTTCGACGACATCCAGCCTGAGTCCACTTTCGAATATTTCGATAGCATCTCCTCCCGCTCTACCTCCTGCCGCCATCACCCCAAGGCCTCAACCGAGTCCGATCTCCGCCGCTGTCGCCGTTGCCGCCTCCGCATGTCAAAGAAGCGATGCGCCGGGAAAAGACAAGAATCGAAAGAAGTCCAAAACCAAAAGTCAACCCAAAACTCGTACAATCAAATTTCACGAATATAAAGTGAGTTCACATTTTTCAGATCCAAATTTTCACTCTTCTATTGTCTTCTGTTTTTTTCACTCATTATATTATCACACGATAATGTGATATTAATTAACAGAATATAATTAATAATATATATAGAATGAAATAGAATACAGAGTTGTCATAGGTCAGGGAAATTTTATCAAAGTGTTTGAAAATAATCCTGACAAGTTAACGGCAGTAATTATTTTCTTCAGTTGACAACCTGAGAATTTTACATAAAATTATATTTTTTTAATAATCGAATTTCCCTTCAATTTTTTTTTCATAGAAAAAAAACGAATTTTTGTCTGGAAATCGGAGAATAGACAGAGAAAAGAAGAATTAAATTGTATTAACCCTGGAATAGAATAGAATCTTCTATATTAATAATCGTTGTACTCCGGTAATCTGTTCGCAGTTTGCTTTTTTGTTTCGTAACTTTTTTCATACTTTTTCTTCTTAAATATTTTCAATTTTTAAATTAATTTATTTAAAATCAGGGAAATGGTGTAAAGAATTTTATCAAAAACTTTGAGAATAATTGAAATATTCCTTCGAAGAATTTTATTAATTTATGAAAATAATTGAATTCTCGCGAAGAATTTTATTAAAATTTTCAAAAATCCTAATTAAATTCTTTTGAAGAATTTCTTTGAATTTTTTTAAAATATTAGAGTTTTTTTTAATAATTTTAATGAGAAATTTTGTAAATAATTCAAATTTAGGAACAATTTCTTTCAAGCTTTTAAAATAATCGTGTTTGTTAAAAATTGAAATTTAACATTTAATTATTAAATTTTATTAAAATTTTGGAAAATAATTAAATTTTTTTGAAAAATTTCATAAAGAATTTAAAAACAAATTGAATTCTTTCGTAGAATTTTTTTTTGATAATAATTGAATCCTATTGAAATTTTTTATAACGAATTAAGAAAAAAATTCATTCTTTCGTAAAATTTGTTTGAAAATAATTGCATTTTTGCAAAGATTTTACAACGAATTAAGAAAAAATTGTATTCTATTTATAAAAAATAATTGAATTCTTACGAAGAATGTTATTATTTTTGAAAAAAATTAAATTCTTGTGAAAAATTTTATTGAAATTTTTCAAATTAATAAACAAGAATAATTAATTAGTTAATAATTGGATTTTTTTTTTAATATTTGAATCTGAAATTATTCAAAAATTCAAATTTGAAAACAAAAAAATTTTGTAATTTGCATAATTGTAAAACATAAAATTTGCTAGTATACATAATAATGAATAGAATACAATTGTAGAATAATTCGCGGATTGTCCCAAGATTGAATAAAATTCTGTCCCAGATTGATCATCAATTTTTTTTTTCATTGAAGAGGAATCAAAACACAAGAGTACAAAAATATATGCAAAAAAGGAAAGAAAAAAATGAAAAAGAAAAAGGTCGAATCTTCGCGAAGCTCTCGAAAGTCGAGATTGTATCGGGTGATTAACTTTAGTGATCTCGCTTCGGGTCCAACCACAGCTACCTCGTTAGGTCTGAGTAATTCGAGCGCTAATTGCACTTAAGAAGGAGGTAGCCGGGAGCAAGGAGAGCGCGTGTTGCCCAGTAGGTGCCAAACCCAACCCCGACTCTTGGGATTCAAACCCATACACAAGATGATATCGTGTGGTGAGAAAGCGTGCTGGACATCGCCAAAACAAAATAAAAGAATTATGAAAAGAGTACAGCGAAGAGTGTATATATACACTATTCAATCTTGCACAACCAAACCATAAATAATTTGCTTTTTATTATATATATATATATATGTGTATATATCGACAAATTCCTCTTTTATAACGTCTTCAAAAAAGTCTTTGGGAAAAATTATTACTTCTTCAAACTGTTGAGAAAAATATTTCTTCAAACTGTTAAAAAAATATTTCTTCAAACTGTTGAGAAAAATATTTCTTTAAACTGTTGAGAAAAATATTTGTTGAAAAACTCTGGAAAAAAAATTATTATTTAGTTATTATTTGGTAAACCAAATAATAACTAAACGATAATTTTTTTTATCGAGTTTATTTTATTTCGTTTGTTATAATTAAGTTGTTTATTTTATTTTGTTTGTTATTATCAAGTAGTTGGTTTTATTTTGTTTAATTATTGTCAAGTAGTTTATTTTATTTGGTTTATTATTACAAAAATAATTTATTTCTTCCTTTTAATCGAGTCTTAATTTCGATTCATTAATTTGTTAATAGGGTCCTCCGAGTGCGCAAAAGACCTCAATATCGTCAATTCCAGCCGGCCTCAATTCAACTTCTCCTGGTGAAACCAGCTACGAGTTGTTACTTCAGCAGCAACAACTCTTTCTGCAATGGCAACTCGAGTGGCAACACAAGGTAAAATCTATTTTCTTTTTATTCAAATTTCTCTTCGATTTTTTATTTCTTTTACTTACTTTTTGATTTTCTAATTTCTAATTTGTTTTTTTACCCATTTTTCGTTTTTTAAAACTTTTAATTTTTTTTACCCATTTTTCGGTTTTTTTAATTTTTAATGTTTTTTACCCATTTTTCGGTTTTTAGAATTTTTAATTTGTTTTTTTTTTACTAATTTTTCGGTTTTTAAAATTTGTAATTTCTTTTTTTACTTATTTTTTGGTTTTTTAATTTTTAATTTCTTTTTTACTTATTTTTCGGTTTTTTTTTAATTTTTAATTTCTTTTTTACTCATTTTTTTAGTGTTTTTAATTTTTAATTGATTTGTTTACTTTTGAATACTACTTTTTCAATTAAATTTTTTATTTTCAATTTTTATTCTACTTGAAAGAAATTTTTTGGTTTTCTTTTTGTTTGTATTGCTGTGGAAAAGTAATGAATTTTTTATTTGCTTACAGTATCCACAGATCATTCTTCCAGCTGCACAGAAGCCTCTCACCCTCCCGAGTAGTGGAGCAAACGATACAAATAGCGTTAGTAATGTTAGTGTTAATGCACCAAGTCCTGCTCCCTCAAATTCCTCAAGCAGTACCATAGAACAGCCGCCACTGAGGCCACTGGGTAAATTAGAAGATATGAAAGGTGAATACTTTGAAAAATACTCTGAAAAATTCTTTGAAAAGAATTTTGCAAAAATATTCAGAATAATATTATTTCAGGAAAACAATTGAATTCCTGAGAAGAATTTTATTATTTATAAAAATAATTGAATTATTGCGAAGAATTTTACTAATTTAAAAAAAATTGAATAGTTAAGAATTTATTAAAATTTTAGAATTCTTTCAAAAATTCTATTAAATAAAAAATTTTTAAAAAATTGAATTTTATCGAAAAATATTATTAAAAATAATTGAATTGTTTCAAAGAATTTTATTTAAATTATAGAGAAGGGCCAAATTCTTTTGAAGAATTTCTATTTCTAATTTTGAATTCTAATCATTGCAGTGAGTGATCTCAAAATCGAACTGAAGAGAAGAAATCTTCCAGTTTCTGGATCGAAACCCCAATTAATTGAACGACTGAAACCGTTCACTGAAGCGTCGAGCAATGGTTCCACGTCAAATTCCAATGGACCCCACGTGACACACATGGGTCACATACTGATGGATACTCCAGGACCAATGGCCTTAGACGAATCTAGTTCCCATGCCAAAAGTCCATGTTCAGTTCTAGTTAAAGACGAACCATACAGTCCGAGAACGGATTCACCGCACGGCAGTGAACACGACGATCCTTTGAGTCCTCCAGGTAAAATTTTACACATTTCCCCTAAATTTGAAAAAAAAATTCAAAAATAGAAGATAATTAAAAAAATAATTTTTTTTAATTATCTTCTATTTTTGAATTTTGAAAAAGAATTTTCTTTTCACTATTAATTAATTAACATTTTATTTCAGGTGACGATATAATCAAGGAACAAAGAAAACGTATCGAAGAATTGCAAAGAGAACTCTACAAATCTCAACAGCAACTCCAGCAAATACGACAAACACAACCGACCACAGTTCGCGCTGAAAAACTCGTTCTTCAGCAGCATATACAAAATAAAATGCAACAGCAACAATTGGCACTTCATTTACAGCAATTACAGCATTTACAACAACAACAGCAGCAACAGCAACAGGCAATGCAGCAACACCAACAGCAAACAAATTCAACGACTCAACAACAACAGCACGCTGCGTTCCAGCAACATAATGCTAAAGCGAATTTAGCAGCATTTTTACAAGCTCAGCCCAATAATAACACTAATGTTCTCGATTCCACAACATTGACTGCAATAAATAATAAGAAAAATCAAGTCAAGAACAATACAACTGTCCAGTTACCAGCGGCGATTGTATTGAATTTAGCTAAAGCGACCAAATTGAATGGCTCATTGTTGGGAGCTTTGGTGGCGCAAGCTCAAACACAACAATCAACATCCACGCCTGAGGAAAATAAACCACCGCCACCTCAATATGACGAAGCTACCAAACTATTGAAGGTAAAATTAACATATTAAATTTAATTAAAGAAATAATCGAAAATTGAAGTTCGTAATTCTTTGTTCCAAACACGGAACTTAATTTTTCAAGACTTAAAAAATCTTTTTATAGTATTTTTATTTAAACTTAGATTTTTTTTATACATGGCAACAAGTATATAGTAATTTTTATTACTTACAAAGTAAAATTACATTTTTTGTTTTCAATTATCAAATTCAATTTTCATTTTTTCCGCGTAGTAAGAAACTTAACAGTCGAACAAATAATAACATAGATAATTTTTTATTTTTATAAACAATTAATTTTATTTTAAATAATTAAAGTCTAAAGTAACTTTCTTAATAATAAAAAAATAGTAATAATGATAATAATATTAATCATATTAATAATTTGATAAATAATAATAAATTCTTTCAGGTGAAAATCGAGCCAGCGCAGAAGAACCACATAAAAAGTCAAGTTGTCGACGACGTCTTGGAGATATTGATAAAAAATGGAGAACTACCGCCAAGTGCAGCTCAAGATCCAGCGACACCAACAACGCCAAATCGTCAAATGCCACAAAATCTTGTTTTTACAACTTCAACGGAAAATTCATCGCAATCGTTAGTGTTTGCAACGTCGAATCCAATTAGTCCAATTAGTCCTGAGGCGATGGAGATTTCTCAAGGCGGTTCTAGTCCTTCACTTAATGCACCACCACCACCTCCGCCTCCACCGCCACCACCGTTACCACTTGCCACATTTTCAGTACAATTACCAACAACCTTACAACAAATGCACGAGCAGCAAGATCATCAACATCAAGAGGAGATATCGTCTTTTAACGCTGACCTATTGACATCAGCCGAAGCCGAATTGGACGCTGCTATGCTACTGAGTCCACAGTCAATGGTAGCTGCTTCACCCGATCCTCAACCACGACAAGAAGTTGTCGTAACGGACAATAATAATTTGGACCTAAAGGTAGAGCATTGTTTTAAATATTTAAATTAACAGAAAATTTGTCTCGGCTATAAACAAATAAAATAAAAATAAATAAATTTATTTATTTTTACTGTTAAAAAAATTTTGAGTCCTCTTCGGTGGCAGACTTAAAGGTCAAATATTATTAGAACTATTTAAATTAACATAAAATTCCAAGTCTGACACTGAAGCGGACTTGGAAGTAAAATATTATGGAGAATATTTAAATTAACACAAAAAATTTATTCCGCCTCACTGGCGGACTTGAAGGTAAAATATTATCAAAAATATTTAAATTAACACAAATTACTAGAAATTTTCAACTAAAAATTACCACTACATCTGGTTTTTTGGTGTTTCAAAATATTTTCGAAAAACTTAAAAAGCTAGAATTATCCTTAAATTTCTTTCACTTTAAAAACTTTTGAATCACAATGATTTTTCAAGCAATGTCCAGATTTTTTTCTTATTTTTGTAAATAATTAAATTCTAGAATAACTTTCTTGATGTTATTAATTATAATCAACTCAGAAAGGATTTTAGCTAAAAACAATTTCAATTTTCAAAGTTAAGCAACTATCGGAAAGTTTTAAACAACAAATTTTTTAAAATTCAATTGCCCTGAATTAATTGTTAAAAATTGAATTTTTACTTGAAAGATTATTAAAATATAAAATACATAATTTTATTTAAGTAAAAATTGAAAAGAGACCTGAAAAAATAGATAATTGAAAAATTATAATTCAATTCTATAAATATATACTTGAATTAATTGAAATTTTGTAAAATAGAAATAAAAATAATTTTGTTAAAGAATTTTATGAGAAAATTTAGAAAAAATGGAATTTTCAAAGAATTTTAATTTTACTATTTGAGAAATAATTGAAATAAAAATAATTTTGTTAAAGAATTTTATGAAAAAATTTAGAAAAAATGGAATTTTTAAAAAATTGTAATTTTATTATTTGGAAAATAACTGAAATAAAAATTAATTTGTTAAAGAATTTAATTAGAAATTTTAGAAAAATTGAAATTTTCAAAGAATATTAATTTAATACTTGGTAATCAATTGAAATAAAAATAAATTGTTAAAGAATTTCATTAGAAATTCTTGAAAAAATTGAGTTTTCAAAGAATTTTAATTTTATTGTTTGGAAATAATTGAAATAAAAATAATTTGTTAAAGAATTTTATTAGAAATTTTTTAAAAAATCGAATTTTTGAAGAATTTTATTTTAATAATTGGTAAAATAATTTAAATTTTCTAAAATGTATTCAAATAATTATAATTTTATACAATTATATTAAAAACAATTGAAATTTTCCAAAATTATTTTAAAAAAGGTTGAAATGTTTGCTTCTAAAAATTATTTTTTTTTAATTCTGTAAAGTAGAATTTTAAAACACTTCATTTCTATTTTCTAAAAGTAATTGAATCTTTAGAAACAAATAATTAAAATTTGTTCAAATAATTGAAATTTTCTAAAATTGCATTAAAAATAATTAAATTTCATAAAATTTATTCAAATAATTGAAGTTTCAGGAAAAAATTACAGGAAATAATAATTGAAATTTTCTAAAATTACATTAAAAATAATTAAATTACAATCCTTCCTCTGTGAGGAAGCAATTTCCTAAAATTGTTTCAAATAATTGAAATTTTATAAAAAAAAATTTTAAATAATTGAAATTTTCCAAAATATATTAAGGTTGGAATTTTTGCTTCTAAAAATGATCTTCTTTCAAAAATTTTATTTAAAATTCTGAAAAATTAGATTTTTTAAATATTTCAATTATATTTTTTTAAAATACAATTGAATCTTTAGAAAAAAGCAATTAGAATTTATTCAAATAATTGAAATTCCCTAAAATTGTATAAAAAATAATTGAAATTTCCTAAAATTATATTGAAAATAATTGAAATTTTTGCTTTTAAAAATTATTTTGTACATATAATTGAATTCTCCTTGGATTTATTTATCGTCATCAGAAAAAAATTCAAAATTCTGTCTGGAAATCAGGAAAAAGACCAGAAAAATCAAATTTTTACGACAACGCTATAATAATTATCTAATTATTTATTCTTATAGATTATTTCGTACTTTTGTAATTATTATTAATTATAATAATAACTATAATCAATTATTATTAAGTAGAAACAATTTCATTAAGAGGAAGAGTAACAAGTTATTTTTTACTCTCAATTAACTCCTATTTAATTAATTAAGAGAAAGAAAATTCTCGAAAAGCCGAGAATTTTTCTCATCTATTTTCTTTTTTTCAATAAAAATATTTTGACTATTCTCTGTAACTTGGCCTCGATTTGGAGATTTTCACAAATAATAAAAATATCCAAATAAATTGAATTCTTTTAAAAAAAATTCTTCGCATGATTTCAATTATTATCATGAATAATAAAATTCTTGTAAAGATTTCAGTTGTTTTCAAATATTTTGATACAATAAAAATAATTCAATTTATTTAAAATACAATTTTAATTAAATTCTTCGAAAGAATTAAATCACTCTCTAAAATTTAAATAAAATTCTTTGAAAGCCGAGAATTTTTTTCTCTTATTTTCTTTCTTGTATTTTTTTTAATAAAAATTTTTTTATCTATTCTCAGGAACTTGGCCTCGATTTGGAGACACTGGACACAATGGATTTCGGTCAATTAGAGTGCGATTTGGGTGTTAAAATGTCAACGCCACAGGAACTAATGGATATTGGCGACATGCCCATGGATATGGATGATTCCGATTGGCTTGATTCATTAATGCCCCAATCACCGCCACCATCGACAAGTACAATTAATAGACCAACGCCAGTGCATACGTCATCGAGTGATTTCTTTGATCCATTACTTGCAAACAGTCAAGATCCATTTGAACTCTTTAGTATGGAGGACACTGATTTTAAAATGTCCTCCGATCTCTCATTAACCTGGGATAAAGTGGACTTTGCCACCTAGCCGGAAGTACTCTCATTTATATGTACTTAACTAGGAAAAATATTAGCAAAGACTTAAAAATTGAAGAAGAAGAAGAAAAAACACACACTATTACTAAAGAATCATGTGCACTTTATTAGTACAAAAAAAAGGCACTGATCAACATCATACACACACATATATAAATATTACAATTTATATACACATTCTACGTATATAGACAAAAATTTTACCACTTTTATATGATCCTTAAAAAAAAATCCAAACAAACTATGACAATCGAGACATAGTTTTGTGAACAGCTCAAACTGAGAAAGTATACGTGCTTTACTTCAGTTTCTAGCAGGTTTAGTGATTAGCATTATATAGGAAGTCTATTTAAAAAAAAGCTCTTAGGTTATTTTATTCAATAATTATTAAATTTCTTGCAAGAAAAAGAAAAGTCAAAAGAAATTTCCTAATTCGTGATAATTTTATTTAATCATCGTACATTTTTGTGAATAATGTACTAATTATTTCTTATGCAAACAAATTTTTTTTGTTTTAATTTCCATTATTATTGTGTTCGATATTTTACCCATATTTGTGAATAGAGGGAAACGAAAAAAATAAGCTGACAAGAATTGTCCCTAAATTACGTACCATTGATAAGAAAAAGTTATTCTATATTCGTAACATTACATTAATGTTTCATTAGATAGGTATAAAATTTTTAAAAATTTCTATTTTCTAAAATATACTCAATTTGAAAGTTTTTTAAAAATATTGTGAAAGAAAGTGTGAACTTTTTGTTTTGATCTGAATTTTTGACTTTAAGCGGAGGGTGCATCGATAATTTTAACTATTATCAGAAAAATATTTTGTTCCATAAAATAATAATAATAATTTGATTTTTACAAGTTTTAAAGCTTATTGAAAAAATTACTTTAAGACTAAATATACCAAATAATACTATTGTTATTCAAATTTATTTGAAAATTCGTTTGTTTATTTGACTAACTTTGAATAATTTCAGACTCAAAATTTTTAAAAATTCACTTCTCAACTAATTCACGATTATTTATTACTTTTTTTAATTTTAATGAAAATCATCGCAAGAATTCAATTATTCTTTTCTGTATAATAAAATTCTTCGCAGCATTTCAATTATTTTTAACACAATTTTAATCAAATTTCTCGAAACGATTGAATTGTTTTTAAAAATTTAGTAATTTTTTTCGAAATTACTAATGTATTCAATTATTTCTAAAAATTTTAATAATATTCTTCGAAAGAATGTAATTATTTAAATTATATTTTTTAAAAATGTAATGAAACTTAATAATCAAATTTTTAATTACAATTATTTACAAACACGATTATTTTCAAATCCTTAAGAAAATTCTTCGTAAAAATCAATTATTTTCAAAATTTTCAATTATCATTATTAAAAAAACTACATTATTTTCAAAAAAATTCTTTTGAAGTTCTTCACAAAAATTTAATTATTTTCGAAAATACTAATAAAAGTGTTGAAAAGAATTCGAATATTTTCATAAATCAAATTCTCCTCAGGAATTCAATACAAATTTGTAGAAAATTTCTCGAAAGAATTGAATTATTTTCAAAAATACTGATAAAATTATCAAGTATTTATTTATTTTAAATCGAATGCATTAATTTTGAAATTTGAAATTTTAATTTAAAAAGAAAAGTTGTTAAATATTATAGTTAGAAAAATAAAAAAATGAATTTCCAAACGAAAAAATTGAATAACAATAGAGTTTATTAGCATTTTTAGCCTAAAAACAATTTTTAAAAAAGTGCTTAAGAAATAGTAAAAATCAAATTTTTCATACGGACATTTTTTTTGTGAATAAAAAAATATATTTTCAAAATTACGCAAAGATTTCAAAATACATCAATTTTTAGGAGAAATAAAAATTCAAAAAGTGGCAAAATTTAAAAAAAATTTTTAATAAATTTTAAATTTTTTTAATATTTGTGAATTCTTTACAAAAAAATTTTAAGAAATTTTAAAAATATTTTCTTGATACAGTTAAAAATATCGGTGCACTCTCCCCTTGAGATATTGAAAATAAAATTAGAAACTTAAAATAAAATTTAAAAAAATATAATAAAATTATAAAATCATAATAAAATTATAAAATTATAATAAAATTATAAAATTATAATAATGGTGCTAAATGATATTAAAAAATACAGGTGAAAATAGTTTTAAAAAAAAGAAAAGAATGACTGGAAGTAATTCGTTGAATTAAAAATGGTAAATTTTTTTTTATTGCAGTTTACGACTAGGACGTATATTATTTCACTTGTGTCATGCTTCGCTTCAAAGTTAATAATTATATGAATAATGTGTGCAAACATAAGCGTGTGTAAGTCATAAAAAAAATCATGTATTAATCTAGCTTTCAAAACATGAAGAAGAAGAAGAGGAGAAAAAAAGAAACATTTTTGTCATAAATATTTTAACATGGTCAGATTAAAAGTTTACACAAATAAGAAACAAAAGTATTAACTAAGAATATAATAAACAATATTCAGATTATTGTAACATGGTTAAAGTGATGGTAGCAAGTACCCTTAAAAAAATTATCCATATTGGATTATTACCAGACCAATATTTTTAAAAGTCGAATTAATACGAATTCTCTTTGTCCTCCTATTTTAACAGAAACTTTTAACAGTGCAGTGTTTTACATATTATTAATTTTTCTTGTTGTGTTATGACATTCCATGTTTTCGAACTAAAATAAGCAAGAGAAAAGGAGATTAAAATAACTGTTCAAAAAAAAAAAAAATGCTATAATACATATTTCCGAAAGGAATTATAATAGCAATCTGATTTTTAATTTTCAACACATTCAAATTTTAATTTATAAAAATCGAAATTTGTTTCTCTAAATTATTTCTTCCTTTACAAAATTGATTTTTATACATTAAATTTGTATAAAAAAAATTTTATAGGAACGTCATTTTAAAAAAATTCTAATTATTTTAACAAAGTAAATAGCGAAAAAAAGAAATATAATTTCTTTTATTTTCTTTCCATTATTCAGGACACAAATTTCAAAAGGAAAAAAACTATCTTTTTAACAGTCTTTTATTAAAAATACTCCTGCTACCTAATGTTACAAAATAATTTCCTAACAAATTCAAATTGAAGCTATACATATTTATATTTCACTGCATTTACTAAAAAACAAAATATAACTTATTTTCAAAGGAACGATGCAATAGTATTTGCAAAACTATTTGAAAAAATGTCAATCTTGTTATGTTTGTCAAAAAATCATCTGCATTTAACTTAATTTCGAATTATTTCCAACATTAATTTTGAATTTCCAAAAAATGCAGAACATATTTTAATTGAAATTCGAATAAATTTGAAATACTTCAAATATATGCCAATCTTTAGGATTAAGTGCATAAAATACAGAAACAATTATTTAAAAATTCTTTATCACTTATTGTAAATGACCATTTATTTAAAATATGGCAAATTGTATAAATTTAGCCATTGCCATAACGATTTAAGATTTTGTTTTTTTTTTTGTAAAATATTGTATCATATGTCGTAAATGTAAGAGTAATAAATATATACATATATAAATAATAATTATAAGTGAAGCGAAAGCAAAAAGTACAGAAATTGTATGAGAAAATATCTCACTGCTTTTTAAATGCTTCCACAGATTTTTAGAATTTGCCTGTACATTGAATTACCCTATATTTTCAGTTTAATGACGAATTTATAATATTAATTAGGCTGTGCGTCTGAAGTCGGAAGTGCATGTGTTTATTTAATCCATATGAAAAAAAAAACAAAAATGATATGTAATGCTTTGTGAATATTAATAATATTATATTATATTGATATAAAAAAAGGGAGTCAAAAGTTGAGTATGCTCTGAGAGATGTTGATTTTGTTGACTATGTATAATTGCGAATAACGATGTATAATTGAATAACGATGTATAGAACGTGTTATTTATTTTTATTTGTTGCAAATTTATCGATTGCCTTCCATTTGAGTAAATAATAAATAAATGAAAATAAATTCTGGACTTTTTTTTATACATATAATATCTAAACTGTAAGCGAATTTGAGAAATTTATTTTTTTGTTTCAAACGTAACTGAAAAAATTTTCTGTTCACAGAATTTGGAAAAATATTAGTTCCTATTTATTAATTAATATTAGTTAATTAAAATTAATAATAGCTAATTAAAATAAATATTAGTTAATTAAAATTAGTGTTTGCTGAATGAAATTAACGTTAGTTAATTAAAATTAATATTAGCTAATTAAAATAAATATTAGATAGTTGATTAAAATTAACATTAGCTAATTAAAATTAATATTAGTTAATTAAAATTAGTGCTTGCTGATTAAAATTAATATTAGTTAATTAAAATTAATATTAGTTAATAAAAATTAATATTATCTAATTGAAATTAATATTAGTTAATTAAAATAAATATTAGCTAATTAAAATTAATATTAGTTAATTGAAAATAATATCAGTTTAGAAATATTTCACTTTATTTGTTTAATTTTATGAACTTACCCCTTGAATTAATGCGTTTTTACTGCAAACAATTAGTAATTATATTTTATCAATCAACCAAATACTACTAAAATTCACCCAAATTAAATACTAAAAACTATAAATATTTGAAATTGAAAAATTTTCCCGCTTTGAAATTTACCCTCACAAAGCAGGGATCGGACATTACTGATAATATTGATCCTTAACAGGGTTAGGTCGTTCAGAGTAGAAAACAAAAAAAAGAAATTTTCGTAAATAATTAACAAAAGTTTAATCTATTGTAATAAAATACAGTGTAGAATTTTATTTATATACATTATTATTCATGTGCATTAGGTTTATAATTAAAACGTTTTTAATTAAACGAAAATCTAAAATTCTATTTTTGCCCTAAGCGGACTGTGAACGAACCTTAAGTAATCGTAGTTCACTGACGTGACGTTCACGTCAAGAGAAAAACGTCAAAATCTCACGAACAGTCAAGTCAAGATTAAAACAAGATTTTTGAGGTTATATTAGTGTCATGACGTAAAGAGAACAATTTCAAAACGAGTTGATTTGCCTCTCGGTGAGTAAAATCTCTATTTATTTTTCCTGCTGCATGTAATAAACGATTGACAATTTATATTATACATGAAAATATCACAAGAATCACAATAATTAATTTGTCGCAAAGTGAACACTAGAAAATTAACTGTTCGATTGTGATTTTTTTTCAATTGTTTTGTTTATTTGTTTAAAGAGGATATAAATTTTTACGGGATGTCAATAAAAAAAAAACGTATTTAGTATAGTTAAAACGTAATTGCAAAATTAAATTTTTGTCATTTCTTTATTGTAGTACATTGCGCAGACGTTCGTAATTGATAGTTTTTGACGTCACTGCAGACTTATCACATGTTCAGTTATAATCAAATCTTTTTAGTGACGTCATGTATTGATGACGTCTTGTATTTTATCTTCTTACTAGTAAATTTTATAGCTTGAATTTACAATATTCATTCTTACTAAATAATAATTTTTGAAATAAACGTTTCGCTATATAATGTATTTTTTGTAGTCGTAAAAAAGTGTGCTAAATTGTTATATTTTTTTCGAACAAAGAGAGTAAAATTATTGGTTGAAAAAGCAATTTCAGTGTGTTTAAAGTGACAAGTTCAGGAGATAAGCACTTGAAATAGTACAATACTCAAGATTTTGTGGAATAAGTGTTTTTTTGAAATATCAACTTTTCACTTTTATGTAATGTCCCTTTTTTTATTTACAATATAATTATTGCTTTTCTTTTCATTTAGAGAATTATGCATTCATTATAGACTAATATTTTATTACAGTAAGTTTATTTTTATGAGTATTTTGAAAGTGTAAAAATTATGTAATATTTAACATTTAACACCGGGCCAATTTGCTTGTTCAATATTTCGATATTTGACGCAATCATCCAAGAATTGACCATTTCCAAATGGTAACTGAACAATATTTATATCGTATTCTGAATTAACAAATATTGCATTCATTGACGGTATATGTAATTTATTTATTAATTCGTCGCCCTGAAATGCTCCAGTTATTGGATTTGGAGCACCGCAACGAGTTTTTGCAAGAATGCAGGCCGTTGTGTTAATGAAAAGTTTTGTTAAATGATTTTCATCATTTGAAATTGTTGGTAGCATTTGACGAATCGCTTCATTAATGCATTTACCAATCTGTAAATTTTTTAGAATTATTTTTTATTATCCTTTTATTAATTGTATTGATCATTAAATTCATGAAAAAAATATTTATTTAACTCATTTATTTCGTTCGAATAAATTTTTATTTGTTTCAAAATAAATTATATTTGGTTCAAGTAAATTTTATTTGCTTCAAATACATTTTATTTCGTTCGAATAAATTTTATTTGGTTCAAAAAAATTTTTTATTTGTTTCAAATAAATGTTATTTGCTTCGAATAAATTTTATTTGTTCCAAATGAATTTTATTTGTTAAAAAAATGATTTATTTGGTTTAAATGAAAAATTTCTCTAGGTGTATTAATTGTATAAACTGTGTATTAATATTTCAGGTAATTATGTAGAATATGTAAATATAAGTAAACAATAGTTTAATAAGTTCTTATAGAAACTGACGTGTATAAAAAATTTGTTAAATATTCGCAGACGGTAACATTCTATATACTAAAGAGCTATAACTTTAATTACATTATAAAAACATTTAGACGTTCAGAAACTTTTTGCCCATGTCAAACGTTAAACTATATATATTAAAATTATAAAATAAGTAGTGCAACCTGTTTATTAATTTAATATCATACTTTACCAGTGCATTTTTATTAACTTGTCGAACACATTCTAAGAACGAGCAGTAAATTATTGGAGGATTTGATGTTGAATTTATATTATTAGTTGCATTCTGTAAAGAGAAAGTGAGAAATAATTAAAGTTTTTAATTTAAATTGTATTAATTAAAAAAAATGAATAATAATAATAATTGACATTTTATATCTGGAAGGAATGTGAGATAAAAGAGAATTAAAAAATACTAGAAATCAAAAAACTATTCTCATAAATTGTAATCAAATTCTTTAAAACAATTCAATTATTTTCAAAAAATATTTGATATTCAATTACTTTCAATATCTATAGTATTTTCATAAAATTTCGCAAAAGAATTCAATTATTAAAAAAAAAAAATTGACAAAATTCATCCAAAATTCAATTATTTTCATAAATAATAAAATTTCCAGAGGAATTCAATTAATTTAGAACAGCATTTTCAAAAAAGATTTGTAAAAAATCAATTATTTAACAAAATTTTTATACAATTCTTCACAATAATTCTATTACTTCATAATATTTATTGTATTTAAAAAAAATTAATTATAATATAATTATAATTAATATAATAATTAAATTAATTAATTAAAACAAGGTTTATAAAATTCTTATAAAGAATTCAATTATTTTCAAAAAATAACAAAATTTTTCACAGAAATTCAATTTCTTTTTAAACATTTTAATAAAATTGTTCTCAATAATTCAATTATTTTCATAAATAATAAGATTCTTCACAGGAATTCAATTATTTTTGAAAATTTTAATAAAATTCTTTGCAACTATTCAATTATTTTCATAAATAATAAAATTCATGGCAGGATTTCAATGATTTTTAATACAATATTACAAGAATTGCTCAAAGAATGTAATTATTCTTAAAAATTTAATTTCAATTCCTCGAAAAAATCAATTATTTAAAAAAATGTTTTCTTCAAATTCTTTGGAAGAATTCAATTATTTGCAAAAATATTAGAATTTTTCAAAGGAATTCAATTAATTCTTCTCAGGAATTTAATTATTTTTGAAAATTTTAATAAAATTCTAAGCAACTATTCAATTATTTTTAAAAATAATAAAATTCATCGCAGGATTTCAATTATTTTTAATACAATTTTACAGGAGTTGCTCAAAAAATGTAATTATTCTTAAAAAATTTAATTTAAATTCCTCGAAAAAATCAATTATTTAAAAAAATGTTTTCTTAAAATTCTTTGGAAGAATTCAATTATTTACTAAAATATTAGAATTTTTCACATAGGAATTCAATTATTTTAAATAAAATTTTAATTAATTTTTTTTTTATTTACATAAATAATTCTTCGAAAGAATTCAATTATGTCGATATATGTATAATAAAAATTATTTCCGAAAATTCAATTATTTTGAGGCATTTTAATAAAATTCTTTGTAAAATTCAATTATTTTCATAAATAACAATATTCATCACAAGAATTCAATTATTTTTTAAAGTAATAATTTTTTTCTTGGAAATTCAATTATTTTAAAAAATTCTAATAAAATCGTTCGCAAGAATTCAATTATATTCATAAATAATAAAAATGCTTTTTTAATATTCAATTATTTTCAAAAAAAAAAATGTAATAAAATGCCACACTGACATTCAATTATTTATCAAAACTTTTTGAAATTCAATGATTTTCAATATTTTTGATGAAAATTATAGGAAAAAGTCAGGAAAATAAAATATAGAATGGAATTTTTGTCAGTTTTGTAAAATATGCAAAACGAGTTTTTTTTTGTGTCTTCAAGTTTAATTTTTCGACAACTACTTTTTGACTACTTTTTTTAGTTTAAAATCTACTTTTTGATACTTTTTTAAAATTAATTATCGAGTGCGAAGTCTGAAATAGAAGATTAAAAATAAATTTAAATAAATTGAAGAGCAATTGCTAGGTAATAATAATTTTTACATTAATAATAATAATAATAATAATAATAATAATAATAATATGACAATTTTTTCGAAAAACACAATTGAGGAAATTTTTATAATACGTTAACAGTAAAATTTCAACTCACTCTTAAATACATTTGGCAATGACCATAATTTGTATTGTTCAGATAACTGTCTGCACACTTAGCCATTGACAATAATTGATTATTTGCCCTGAAGAAACAACCAGAACACGCATCACGTTTAATAGTATTGCTTCCTTGTGATTCATTACATAATTGATTAAGAAGTTGAACAGTTTTCATACTAAAATTAAAAAAAAAAAAAAGAGAAAACATTTTTATTGATACCTATACGAAAAATTTCGAAATCACTATATTAAAACATTTTAATTTTATCTAATTTCTAATAATTTAAAAATGAAATTTTATTAAACGAACTTAGTGAGATTATTTAAAATTTTTGAAAATCCATCATACACTAATCCCTCATTATGGCTGATAATAATAATGAAAAAGAGTAATAAAAAAATTAACAACATCATTCTCGTTAAATATTATTTTCACTGTGTGTTGAAATAGAATCAATTCAAACAATCAATTCAAAACATCAATTCAAACTTTTCCAAGTTTTTATACATCAGAGATACCAATCATAGATCACGTACCTGTCAGGTATGTGCACACTTGTTTTTTTTTGCTAAATTAAATGTAGAAAAAAAATCATGCAAATTACTCTGAGCAGTGACATAAATATTTTCAATTTCATTGCCCTTTTAGAAAACAATGTTTACTTCTTGTACTGCAAATAGTTTTTGTTTGTTTTTTTGCGTTTAAGTCGCAAAAATATTACATAATAAATTGGACAGAAAAATAAATAGCACTCATGGTAAATTTATAAATTACTCCGTTCCTGATAGTAATTATTTTTTCAGTATTCAAAATATCGTAGTGTGTTTAGGATGCACTGACCTAATTATTCTGAACCGCGATTATTTTGATATTTAATTCATATAGAGAGAGGAAATGGCCTGAATATAGAGGAAAATGTCAAATCTTTTTTCAGAGGAATTCGCAGAGAATCTGTTAAGCAGAATTAAAAGATTAGTAGGTCATTTGAAAGAGGGGGGGATTAAATAAAGTTTTCTCGGTTTTTTTTTCTTCGTATATATGTACATTGTATAAACAATGCATACTTTCAAGTAAAATTTAAATTCACATTAAAGGAATGTTGTTTTTTTTCGCCCCCTCCGAGAAAGTGAGTTTCTAATTACGAAAATCATTAAAAGGAGCATGTAAACAGCACGAAAGTTATTAAGAATTTAATTAAGAATATATTGAGAAAACTGAAAATCATGTCCTAATATAGAAAACAGATTTTAAATACACTTGAGAAAAATTTAATTGGTTCAATCAATCAACCAATTACGTTTCTATTGTCCAGATAAATATTTACTTGAATCAGATAATTTTTATTTAAAAGAAATAAATTTTTTTTTTAATCACAAAATTTCAGAATTGATAATTTATTTCTGAAAATAATATTGAATTCTCCAAAATTTCAATGAAAAATCTTCAAAAGTTATCCTTGAATAATTTTTGTTTGACAATTAATTAATTTAATAATTAATTTCATTACATTTTTTTTAGATAACAAATTTTTAAGAATTTTAATTGCAAATTTTGAAAATAAATAAATTATTAAAAAATTTTATTAAAAAATCTTTACAGAAAAATTTAAAAGCAAAAATAAACAACATTAATTATACGAAAAATTGTTTTTGAATCAATTTTTTTAGATAATTAAATTTTCAAAGTAAAATTAAAAAGTTTTTAAATAATTGAAATTCTGCAAAATGTTTATGAAAATAAATTGAATTTTTTTCCAAGTTTTTCATTAAAATTTTCTGTAAAAACAAATTTTTAAGAATTTTAATTGCAAATGTCAAAAATAAATAAATTCTCAAAAAATTTTAATAAATAATCTTCAAAGAAAAATTTAAAAACAAAAATAAATAAAATTAATTATTTAAAAGTTATGTTTTTGATTAATCTTTTTAAATAATAAAATTTACGAAACTAAATAATTTTTGAAGTTTTTAAATATTTAAAATTTTATAAAATTTTATTGAAAATAATTTTTTTAAGTAATTTCATTGAAATTTTCGAATATAAAAATTAATAAAATTAATTCAAAATTAATTTTTTAATAATTTTTTTATATAATTAAATTTTTGAAATATATAATTGAAAAATTTAAAATTAGTTGAAATAATTCAAATAAATTGTACCTACAATTTTTTATAAAAGAATTTTTAAAGATAAATTGAAGTTAAAAAAATTATGATAAAAAATTCAAAGAATTAATTTTTTTTAAATATTGTAATTTAATCTTTAGAAAGTAATTGTTTTTTTAGTATTTTTAATTAAATGTTTTCGAAAGTACAAATATCCACAAATAATAATTACATTAAACTGGTTTAAAAATCTAGCTTTTTATAGAATTATTATATAAAACATTGAATTTTTCTGTTTAAATAATTGAACTTTCGAAGAACATATTTGAAAATCTTTTAAAAATAACTGAGAAGAATTTTAGTTAAAAAATTTAGAAAATAATTTAAGTTTGAATGAATTACAGTTATTATTTTTATAAATAATTAAATCACAAAAGATTTGAAATTGAAATTTAAAAAATTTGAATTCCTATGAAAAAATGGATAACATGTATTTAAATATTTTATTTAACAAAATTATTGAATATTATTTAAATAATTAAATTTAGAAATCAGTGAAAGGTCAGGGAAAAACGAAATGAAATTTTTGTGACAACACTGTATAAAATAATCAACTTTTTCGATTCTTTTTCGTAATTTTAATCGACTAAAACGACTTTTTTGTCCTGGAAAAACCTTGGTATCTAATTATTTTTAGAATGAATCGCAGGATAATTTTTAGAGACAGAAAGAAAATCGAAATTCTATTTGGAAATCAGGAAATGACAAAATCAAATTTTTGTGACAGCAAATTTGTATCTGGATGGTATGTGAGATAAAAGAGATTTAAAAAAATCCTTTGAAACTTTTAGACTAAAAAAATTTTTGATTTTAAAATTTCTATAAAATTTTTTACTATTTATAATACTGCACTGAAAAAAAAATTTACTTGATTCAAATATATCCGATTACACTTGTCTACTATCAAAAAAATATTTACTTGAATCGAATAATTTTTATTTAAATCAAACAAATTTGAAGCTATAATTTATTCGAACCATTTAGTTCGAATAATTATCAGTATTCGAAGCAAATAGCATTTAATTGATTTAAATTTAAAAATTATTTGATGCAAATATTTATTTACTTGCTTGCATAAAATAATTTCTATATTTAAATCAAATAAACTGTATTGGTATATCAATTAGTATTGGTACCAAATACCAAAAGATTGAAGCAAATAACATTTAATTTACTTGAATAAAAATTATTCGATTCTAGGAAATATTTATTTTATAGACAAACATAATCGTTTATTGGAATAAAAAAAATCTTTTTCAAAGAAAAAGATCATTCAAAAGAAAGATTCAATTAAAAAGATTAAATTCCCCACTATTGTTGCGATTACAATCAAATACATAAGGCATTTTTTAAAAAATATAATATTCAGAGAAATTAAGAATATCTAGAATCATTTCATCATTTCATCATCATTTCAATTTCATATTAAGGCCCTGTTCCTTATATAGGCCGTTTCCTTTAAAAACACATTTACTTAAATTTCATTTAATGCTTTATGGATAAGAATAAAAATTTAAACTAGGTCGAAGTATTTTTTATTTTTATATTTGACAAATATTATATATATACGTATTTTTAGAAAGATCTATTCTTATTTTTACGCATATTATGCTTTATGTTGCCGTATCATTTTGTATTTCATTTCATCTTTGAATTTCTAAATATTTTTCTGACTAACAAGTATTATTTTGATTTTGAAAATATTTAAAAAATTTTTCCTACCTAACATTTTCGTAACATTTATTTTTAGAGAAATTTTCCATTTCAAAACAATTTTTTTTTTTCTTTATATATAGGATAATTTAACAATTTTGAAAATTGTCAACATATCTGCTATTTTTGTGAAATTATTTTTAAAAATTGTCTCATTCATCTAAAATTTAAAGAAAAATTTTATTTGATTCAAATAATTTTTATTAATTTTAATTTATTTAATTTTAAATAAATTTGAACCAATAATTTTATTTTGCTATTATAATATTATAATATAAAATTATACAATTTCTATTCCGAGCAAATACAATTTAATCGATTTAGATAAAAATTAATTTGATTCGAGTAATATTTATTTAATAATATAGACAAAATTATTATTTAAATTCAAAAAAATCATACACTGAAGAAAAAATTTATTTAAATATATAAATAAATTTTTTCTTGAGTTTTTTAACAAAAGAAACTTTTTTAATTAATTTAACTTTAGTATTTTTTTTTTTATTGAGAATATAAAAATTGGGTTTGCAATATTGCGTTAGATGAGAAAACTATTGAATAATATAAAATATTTGTGGTATTGATAAAGATGATTAAAAATAAGATACATAAAGTGGGATAAATTGTACCTATATCGATCGCCCTAGTTGGTGTATGCACTTACAGTATGCAATCCTATAGAAGCCCATGCAGTGTCTAGGTTAGTTTTTATTCTTGCACTATTTACAGCGTATATTTCCTATGCATATATATAATCACAATTCACGTGAATTGTAAATATAACAATTAAGCAATCGGTTTCCTTTAATTAAACATTTTTCCGGATAACTCATGCATTTTCCATTTCTTGTTATTTCTATTTTTATTTTACATCGAATTTTTTTTTTGTAACTGCGTACAAAATTTTATTTATCATAATATTGTACAATATTGTGTAATATTTTATTTATTATAATATAAATAAACAAAATATAATATCGTATTTATTATTTTATAATACTGTATTCATTATAATATTTAAATGTTCTACATAAATATCTCTGAAGTTTTGAACGATCAACGTTTTTTCTCATACTTTATTCAAATTTGAGTTTCAATTAAAAAATAATTTTTTTCTAAATTAAAAAATTTTTAACTAAATAAATATTCAATTTTTTTTTATTTCTTATTTCATTTCCAGTGATTTCTTAAAAATATTAAAAGAAAAAAAATTTAAATTCCTTCATTTGAACATTGAAAAAATTTATAAAAATAAATTTTGCAATTATTCTTTATAATTAATTACTGATTTATTATTTAAATAAATTTTATTTAATTAATACTGATATTTTATTTAATATAAATAATATTTTTATTAATTAATAGTTTCATTAAAAGTTTCCATTAATTGTTTCATTAAAAATATTTCTTTCTTTATTCACAAATAAATATTTTATTTTTATTTATTCAACAGTAATTTTTGAGTTTTTTAGAAATATTTAAACAAACAAAAAATTATAATTCGTTCATTTGAATGTTTAAAATAATTTAGAAAATTATTATTCGTAACTACTATTATTTTATTAATGCTGATATTTTGTTTAATATAAAAAATATTTTCATTGATTAATAGTTTTTATTAAGTGTATTTGAACCATTATGACGTCACAGTTTTAGAACATATGCTTTACACAAACTGTGACGTTATAATGGTTCAAGTGGCCTTAAAAAACAATTTTTTCTAATTTAAATAATTCTTGACTAAATAAATATTGACTTTATTTTATTTTTCACTTTATTTTCAGTTATTTTTTTGGAAAATATTTAAGTGGATTTGAACTATTATGACGTCACAATTTGTGCAAAGCATGTGTTCTAAAAGCTGTGACGTCATCATAGTTCAAATTCCCTTAAACAAATAAAAATTTATTGTAATTATTATGAATTACTATTGATATTTTATTTATATAAAAATATTTTTTTTTTAATTTTCATTACTTAATAGTTTTATTAGAAAATAATTGTTTTCTAAATCAAAAATATTCTTATAATTACATAAATATTTAATTATTAATTTATTTTTTAATTTATTTTCTGTAATTTTTTCTAATTTAAACAGAAGAAAATTATTCTATTATTTAAATACAAAAGTAAATAATTGATTGAGAAATTGAATATTGCTGAAAATTGAATTTTTATAACGTATTTTATCAAAATTAAAAAAAATAATTTGTATTCTTGCGACGAATTTTATCAAAAATTTTTAAGGGCATTTGAACCATTATGACGTCACAATTTGTGCAAAGCACGTGTTCTAAAATTGTGACGTCATAATGGTTCAAATACCCTTAAATAATTGAAATTTTTTAAACCATTTGTTATTAAGAACTTTGAGGGTAATTAAATTCGTTTGAGGAAAATAATTGTCTACAATTATTGTATTGAATATAAAAAATTATTATATAAACGAATTTTATCGAAATTATTAAAAACAATTGATTTCTCTCGGAGAATTTTATAAAAATATTTTTAAATAGTAATTTTCTTTCAAAATTTTTATAAATATTGTGCGTTTGAAATAATTGAACTTTTGGGAAAATGTAATTATCTATAAAAATAATTGATTTTTTGCAAAGGATTTTCTTGAAATTTTTTTTAAATAATTGAATTCTTTTGTGAAATTTCTTTCAAAAAATTTATGAAAATTTTATTTCAAATAATTGAATTCTTGGGAAAATTTGATTATTTATAACAATAATTGAATTTTTGCGAAAATTTTATAACTTATAAAATTAATTGAATTTTTCAAAGAATGTTCTTGAACTTTTTTTTAAATAATTGAATTCTTTTGTGAAATTTCTTTCGAAAATTTTTTATAAAAATTGTATTTCAAATAATTGAATTTTTGGGAAAATTTTATTTTTTATAAAAGTAATGGAATTTTTGCAAAGAATTTTCTTGAAATTTTTTTTTAATAATAGAATTCTTTTTGAAATTTTCTTTCAAAAATTTTATGAAAATTTGTTTTCCAAATAATTGAATTTTTGGTTAAATTTTCATTATTTATAAAAATAATTGGATTTTTGCAACGAATTATCTTGTAATTTTTTTTTTAATGTGTAATTGAATTCTTTTGTAAAATTTCTTTCAAAAATTTTATGAAAATTCTTTTCCAAATAATTGAATTTTTGGGAAAATTTCATTATTTATAAAAATAATTGAATTTTTGCAACAAATTTTCTTGAAATTTTTTTTAAATAATTGAATTCATCTGTGAAATTTCTTTCAAAAATTTTATGAAAATTGTATTTCAAATAAATGAATTCTTGGGAAAATTTTATTATTTATAAAAATAATTGAATTTTATGCAAAGAATTTTCTTGAAATTTTTTTTTAAATAATATAATTCTTTTGTGAAATTTCTTTCAAAAATTTTATGAAAATTGTATTTGAAATAATTAAATTTTTGGGAAAATTTGATTATTTATAAAAAATAATTGAATTTTTGTGAAAATTTTATTACTTATAAAATTAATTGAATTTTTGCAAAGAATTTTCTAGAAATTTTTTTAAATAATTAAATTCTTTTTTGAACTTTTATGAAAATAGTCTAGGTAGCTATATTGAAAATAATTGAATTGTAACCTAGAATTAAATAAATATTTAATTTAATTTATTTCTCATTTTATTTTCTGTAATTTTGTCTAATGTAAACAGAAGAAAATTATAATTAGTTAATTATTATAAATAGTTAATTAAATTAATATATTAATATTATTATTAATATATTATTATAACTTAACACAGTTTTATATAAACTGAACAGAATATAATTTTCAATGCCCCGAGAAAAATTATCTTATATTTATGTGCGTCTATATAATCTTAAATTACTTTTTCTTTTTGTTGTAGATCTTGAGAGGAACGTTCTTCACACTTCAGGTAAAGTTATTAAAATATTGTCATTATTCATGAGAAAACATGAAAGTAGAAGGCCTCTCTCATTCACAACCAATTTTTCCTTTCAACTCTCTTTGAGTTGAAAATTGAAAATAGGTACAAATTACCATAAATAAAATAGACATGGTCCCGGAAGAAGCAGGTCGCGTGCATTCACGTTGCCCTATTTCATTTATTTTAATTTCACACATACCTATAAATACATATTTCTCCCTTTAAAAAATAAATATATGAATGAATTGGGGGGGAAAGTGATATTGTACATTTCATGCCTTCTACTTTCATTTCAAAATTTTAAATTCAAATATTCAAATAATATAATTGAAATTCAATCGCATTTTTGCAATTTTTTTATATACAAAAACTCTTCTATTTCTCCATCTGCGCGAAATGATGCAATTTTTCCGAATTAAAACAAATAATATGCACTAGCAAAAAGCCTTTAGAAATTTTTTTTTTTGTATTTAAAATATAAGAGAAAAATACTTAATGAAACTAAAAATAATGTTTCTAAAAGTGTATAAATAATTCTAAAGTTGATTTCTGATCCACTATAAGCGATGTGCCGTTATGAGACCGCATTCTTTCGAGTCTTGCATGCGCAACGCCACGCAGATTGTTACATCCCTGTTTTTCTTTTTTGTCTTTTTTTAAATTCCTCGCGAGTGATTGTTGTTGCTTCAGCCATTTTATGATAGTTTCGATTTATTAAAATCATATTCCATTGAATCATTTTCTACTGATTGATAAACAAGTTCAATACCGTGAAGTCATCCATTTAAGATTATTATATATATATAATAATGAGTCGCATACACATTTATACAAATATTTCAGCGATAATTCTCAGCTTTTATATGTGTCACGCAATTTTCTAGAAAAACAGATGAAGAAAACAATTTGTTACGATCAGTCATTCTTGTTCTCAATTTAAATTGTTGTAATGCCACTTGGTCCTAAGACAAATAAATAAACGTGCGAGTGTTGGTAGGTGTGTGTATATATATATATATATAGTAGTGAATATATATATAACATCCGCTTGCTATATATATACATATAAGATATTTATCTTGGCTAAGAGAAAGTCGACAGACTATCTCAGACTATCTCGCGACAGCGAATGTATTACGACACTAATAACTATGACGTCAAAGGGCTGCAATGGCATTTTCTTCATTAAATTTAAATCTACAGTTTTTTTTTTCGCGACATGAAAAACAAATATATTCTTGTTTTTATTTTTTATTTTTATCTTATTTACACATTGAAGTGTATAAAACCATTTTGCTGAAATTATGAAAATAAAAGCATCAAAATCAATTTTGCGATAAGATTACGCGCATATTAGTCAATTAAGTTGACAAAATAATAAGTGACTCGGTGTAAAAAAATGTGTCTCATTTATTATGAATTTGTCCTCTTAAGCAATATTTTTATTTATTAGCTATTTATTACTTTTGCGTGATTATGAAAATTATTATGAAAATTATTATTAAAAAATTATTTAAAAATTATTAAAAAATTGTTAAAAAATTATTAAAAAATTATTAAAAAATTATTAAAAAATTATTATGAAAAAATTGTATTCTTAATTTAAGAATAAATCTCGGTTTCTATTTTAGAAAAAAATACTCTTAGTGTTGGAATAAAGGCTTCGCACTCGATAATTAATTTTAAAAAAGTAGCAATATAAGTAGCTTTATGAATATGAAAAAGTAGTATCGACAAATTAAACTTGACTAATAAAAAACTCGTTTTAGTCGATTCGCAAAAATTCGATTTAATATAACTCAAACTTTTTCCTTATTTCAAGCAAAAATATTTTTTTTTCTAATATCCTATAGGATAAGAAAAAAAAGAAAACAAAATTTGGAAAATAATTTTTCTAGAGTTAAATTATTTTCCAAATTCAAAAATAGGATTATATTTAAAAAATAATATTTAAAAAAGTAAAAAAATAAAATAAAATTCTTTAGAATATAAAATTTATTTCAATTAAATTTGACGAAAATCTTCAATTAATTGCAAATTTAATTCAATCTTTTAAATATAACAACCTTTTCTATCAAAATTCAATCATTTTTTTAGAATTAAATAAAATTATTCAAAACTTTAATAATTTTTTTAAAAAATAATTTAAAACTTTTGAAATTTAATTATTATTTCTGTAAATTCAAATTACAACGCTTCTATAATATTCAATTTTTATCTACAATTTCATCAGAAATTCATTTATATCAATTCTTGTTAGAAAATTTTACGAGAATTTCTATTCTTTAAATACAAAAGTAAATAATTAATTGGAAAATTTAATATTCCTGGAATAGCAGGTAAAAAATTACACGAATACATTTCTTAAAAGTTACATCTGAATTTTTACAACGTATTTTATCAAAATTAAAAAAAAAATAATTTGAATTCTTACGACAAATTTTATTAAAAATTTTTAAATAATTGACATTTTTTAAACAATTTTTTATTAAGAATGTTGAAGGTAATTAAATTCGTTTGAAAAAAATAATCGCCTACAATTATTGTATTGAATATAAAAAAATTCTTATAAACAAATTTTATCGCAATTATTAAAAACAATTGATTTCTCTCGGAGAGTTTTATAAAAAAAATTTTTAATAGTAATTTTCTTTCACAAATTTTATGAAAATTGTATTTCAAATAATTGAACTTTTGGAAAAGTTTTATTATTTATAAAAATAATAATTGAATATTTGCAAAGAATTTTCTTGAAATTTTTTTTAAATAATAGAATTTTTTGTAGAATTCCTTTCAAAAATTTTATGAAAATTTGTATTTCAAATAATTGAATTTTTGGGAAAATGTGATTATTTATAAAAATAATTGAATTTTTTTGAAAATTTTATTACTTATATAAAAATAATTGAATTCTTCCAAAGAATTTTCTTCAAATTTTTTTTTTTTGAAATAATTGAATTCTTTTATGAAATTTCTTTCAAAAATTTTATGAAAATTGTATTTCAAATAATAATTGAATTTTTTTGAAAATTTTATTACTTATATAAAAATAATTGAATTTTTGCAAAGAATTTTCTTGAAATTTTTGTTTGAAATAATTGAATTCTTTTATGAAATTTCTTTCAAAAAATTTTATGAAAATTGAATTTTAAATAATTGAACTTTTGGGAAAATTTTATTATTTATAAAAAAAAATTGATTTTTGTGAAAATTTTATTTATAAATATAATTGAATTTTTGCAATTGATTTTCTTGAAATTTTTTTTAAATAATTGAATTCTTTTGTGAAATTTCGTTCAAAATTTTTATAAAAATTCTTTTTCAAATAATTGAATTTTTGGGAAAATTTTATTATTTATAAAAATAATTGATTTTTTGCAACTGATTTTCTTGGAATTTTTTTTTAAATATTGAATTCCTTTGTGAAATTTCTTTAAAAAATCATACAAAAATTGTATTTCAGATAATTGAATTTTTGGAAAAATTTGATTATTTATAAAAATACTTAATAGAATTTTCTTGAAATTTGTTTAAATAATTAATAATTTTATAAATTTTTTTTAAAGAAATTTTATAATAATACTATAGCTACTGAAAATAATTGAATTGTCTGCGTAGAATTGTATTATTTGGAAAAATAATGAACTTTTGACAAAAAAATATTCTTAAAATATTTTTTTGAAAATAATTAAATTTTTTTGAAAGAATTTTATAAAATTATTGTTGAAGAATAATTTTTATATTTTAATTATTAGCGGATTTAAAGTGTAAATTCTAAAAAGAAAAAAGAAATGAAAAAGTATCTTTTAATGTCACATTTCTAAAGAAAAAAGTATCCAAATAGTAGCAAAAGAAGTAAATAGTAGGTTTTAGATGAGTGCGAAGCCTTTGAATATTATTATTTTTAAATATGATTCTATATGTTTTAAATTATTAAAATTAGTAATTCTTAAATTTATAACACAAAAGAGAAAATCTTCAAACAAACAAATTCTAATAAAACTGCGTTAAAAATGCTGTAAAAGAAATCTTATTTTAAGAGAAAAATCTGTTTAAAAAAAATCTTATTTTAAGATAAGAAAACCTTAAGACAAACCTTAAGATTTAATTACCAATAAGGTTTGCCTTTTGCAGATGATAAATTACTGCGCAGGAATTTAAATTTAACTCTCCATTTAAGTCCGGAATTTGACTGTCAAACATTTCTATACATTGGATAAATATTGCGACTTTATCATTCTTTCTCGATCACTTATATAAAAGTTTCCCTGATTCAGATATTATGTAGTCGCAATAATACATCAACTGATAAACTCATTTTATATTTCGAAATTATTTAAAACGCAATTTTCTGTGGTATAAATACGATACAAAACCAATAATTATTGCCCAGTGGTAATAATGAAATAATTAAATCGAAATGGCAATGAAAATTTAAAAATAGAATTTCGTTTGAAAGACGAAAATTTTGGATTAAAAACATTTTCTTTGATCGCAAATATTATTAGCCATAAAAAAAATGTATTTCTAAGATTTTTCACTTCATAAAAGCCAGACATATTTCACATGAAACTGACCCACACGTGTATACTTTAAACGCTTACACATCTCTTTGTAAGCAGAAACTGGCATAGTTACACTAACTGTAAAACTGTACATGCCGGAAGTTTTTCATTATTTATATTTTTATGCTGATCATGCAGTGAGCGCGTTATTTTCTCATTATGGTACTTATTTTTCCCCTGGTTATATTGTATTTATATCTAATCAACTTATTTATTTTGGTATTAGGATTATTTTTTCTTTTCTATGTTTATTGGAAAAGAATGTAATTTTGTAATAGGAAAAAATTTATTTGGATCAAATGACAAATTAGTTTTCTATTATCAAGTAAATATTTACTTGAATTCGAATAATATTTACTTGAATCCAAAAATTTTTCTTTACCTCTAATAATTTTTATTTACATCAAGGAATTTATAGATTAATAAAAAAAAATTATCTATTAAGGATCCCAGGGCTCGAACTAGGTCCGAAAATTCTGTAAAGGTCCGTAAATTTGCTTCAAGTTCGTAAAATTCAGTTTTTTTTAAAAAAAGGTCTGCAATTTGAAAGAAAAAGGACAAAAAGTTCGTAAATTATACGATATAATTTGGAGAATTTTAGAGAAATTACAAATGATTGTAGAAATTCAATTATTTTCAATAGTAATAAAATTCTTCCTAAAAATTCAATTTTTTCAAAACTTTTTAAAAATTCTCCTTAAAATTTCAATTATTTTTAGAAATAATAAAATTCTTCTTCGAAATTCAATTATTTTCACAAATTTTAATAAAATTCTTGGACACAATTTCAATTATTTTCAAAAATTTTCCTCAATTCAAAGATTTTTAATATTTACTATTTAAATCAAATTTTCCAAAAGAATTCAATTATTTAAAAAAATTTTTAATAAAATTCAACGTAAACAATTAATTATTTCCAAAAAATAATAAAAAAAAATTTCACAGGAATTAAATTATTTACAAAAGTAATAAAATTCTTCGGAGAAATTCAACTATATGTTCAAAAATTCTCAAAATTTCAATTATTTTTAGAAATAATAAAATTTTTCTTCGAAATTCAATTATTTTCGCAAATTTTAATAAAATTCATGGACAAAATTTCAATTATTTTCAAAAATTCTCCTCAATTCAATGATTTTTTAATATTTACTATTTTAATCAAACTTTCCAAACGAATTCAATTATTTAAAAAAAATTTAATAAAATTCAACGCAAACATTTCATTATAATTCCATAAAATTATAAAAATTTCACAGAAATTAAATTATTTACAAATTTTTTTAAAGATTTCTTCTAAATAATTCAATTATTTTCATAAATTTTTGAAAATTCTCTTCAAAATTTCAATTATTTTTAGAAATAATAAAATTCTTCTTCGACATTCAATTATTTTCACAAATTTCAATAAAATTCTTGGACAAAATTTCAAATATTTCCAAAAATTTCCCTTAATTCAATAATTTTTAATATTTTACTATTTTAATCAAATTTTCTAAAAGAATTCAATTATTTAAAAAAAAATTTTAATAAAATTCAACGCAAACATTTAATTATTTCTATAAAATAATAAAAATTTCAGAGGAATTTAATTATTTAAAAAAATAATAAAATTCTTCGGAAAAATTCAATTATGTTCAAAATTTTTTTTCAATTCTACTCAAAATTTCAATTATGTTTAGAAATAATAAAATTTTTTTCGAAATTCAATTATTTTCACAAATTTCAATAAAATTCTTGATCAAAATTTCAATTATTTAAAAAAAATTTAATAAAATTCAACGCAAACATTTAATTATTTCCATAAAATAATAAAAATTTCACAGGAATTCAATTGTTTACAACTTTTTTTTTATAGATTTCTTCTAAATAATTTAATAATTTTTATAAATAATAAAATTTTTTAGGGATTCAATTATTTTCGTAAATAAAATTTTTTTAGGAATTTAATTATTTTTATAAATAATAAAACTCAATGCTGAATTTTAATACAATTTTAATCGAATTCCTCGAAAAGTATAATTATTCTTAAAACTTTTATTAAAATTCGTCGAAAGAATTCAATTGTTTAAAAATATTTTTGATAAAATACTTTATGATGATTAAATTTTAAAAAATATTCAATTATTTATTCAATAAAATTATTTTCAAAATTGTCAAAGAACTTTTTCGAAAATTATTAAAAATAATTGATTTAGAAGAATTTATTTTTGTTACAAATTCTTGGAAATAATAATTGAATTAAAATGATGAAAATAATTTTGAAGGAGTTACAGTAATAATATTCTTATAATATAAAATAATGATTTTATTACTGGGCCATCTTTACTATACCTATAAAAGTTTTTAAATATAAATACTTTTAATAATTTGATATCCTTAAAAAAGCTGAATAATAATAGTAATAATAATAATAATAATAATAATAATAATAATAATAATAATAATAATAATAATAATAATAATAATAATAACAATAACAATAGTAAGAAAAATAATAATAATAATAATAATAATAATAATAATAATAGTAATAACAATAGTAATAATAATAATAAAAAGAAGTATAAATAAATATTGACGAACTCAATGAAAAATTTGATTTCACAATAAACGCAAAATTGATTTCTATTCAAAGAGCGAGTGAAAAATGAAAATCTAATTTAACGATATTTCTTGGAAGGTCCTTGCTAATTTGAGCTGTTTTGATGCATTTATAAAGTAGTGGCAGCAGCAGCAGGCATCTGACTCACATGCATGTGACTACACGGAACTGATTTCAGGTCAATGATGTTGAGCAGTAAGATTTCGAAAGCAGATAGTCGCAAGAAATCTATATTGTAAACATCACGTGTCCCTATAACCATAGTGCACTTTACAAATTCGTAATGCATAATATTATAATGTTCGAATTAGATAACTAAATAAATATATTTACACATATACGTAGAAAATTGGCTTTCCTGGCAATATCTAATAATAACTGCATCATCCTATAAAGATCATTTTTATGCCGACGCTAATAAAAATGTTTCATTTTTCGCGCCAATATATGATGACTAAGTTCTTTTTTATCGTTATAATTTCATTTAATTTTTAGTTTTTTAAGTGTATTTTTTATTTTTTATTATTATTATCTATTCCTATTTCAGTATTTAATTTTTTTTTAAACATTATAGTATTTTTCAGTTTCTTCGGTGTTTTTTCTCCAAATTTTTCATTATTTTTCAAATTTCAAGGGTTTTTTTAAAAAACTTCTTAGAATTTTTTTTTGTTTTTTCAGTGAATTTTTCAATTTTTTTCAGTATTTTTGAGTTTTTCAGTGTATTTTTCAATCTTTTTAGTAATATTCAAAAGTTTTCTTTTTCGTTGTTTTTCCAATTTCTTCAGCATTTTTAAAAATTTTGAGGATATTTTTCCATCTCTTTAGTATTTTTTCAGTTTTTCAGTGTATTTTTCTCAACACCTTTTTTAGTTTTTTCAGTGTATTTTTCAAATTTTTTTTAGTATTTTTGAATCTTAGTATGTATTTAATATCAAGGGTATTTTTCAATCTTTTTAGTATTTTTCACTTTATCAGTGTATTTTTTAATTTCTTTAGTATTTTTGACTTTTTAAGGGTATTTTTTAATCTATTTACTATTTTATGTCAGTTTTTCAGTGTACTCTTAAATTTCTTTAGCATTTTTAAGATTTTAAAGATATTTTTCAATCTTTTTAGTATTTTTTCAGTTTTTCAATGTATTTTTCAATTTCTTCAATATTTTTGAGATTTTAAGAGAATTTTTTAATCCTTTTAGTATTTTTTCAATATCTTCAGAATTTTTTACTTTTTAAACTGTATTTTTAATTTTTTTAAATATTATTCAGTTCCTTCAGTGTATTTTTCAATATTTTTTAGTATTATTGAGATTTTAAGGGTGTTTTTCAATTTTTTTTAGTATTTTTCTGTTATTTAGTTTATTTTTTAATTTCTTTAGTATTTTTGATTTTTTTAGGGTATTTTAAAATCTTTTTAGTATTTTTTGTCATTTTTTAAGTGTATTCTTCAATTTCTTCACCATTTTGGAGATTTTAAGGGAATTTTTAAATCTTTTTAGTATTTTTTCCGTTTTTTAGTGTATTTTTCAATTTTTTTAGTATTTTCAAGATTTGAAGGGTATTTTTAATCTTTCTATAGTTTTTGTCAATTTTTTAGTGTATTTTTCAATTTTTTTTTTGTATTTTTGAGGTTTTAAGAGTATTTTTTAATCTTTTTAGTATTTTTCAGTTCTTCTAGTGTATTTTTCAATTTTTTTTTGTATTTTTGAGATTTTAAGGGTGTTTTTCAATTTTTTTTAGTATTTTTCTGTTTTTTAGTGTATTTTTTAATTTCTTCAGTATTTTTGAGTTTTTTAGGGTATTTTTAAATCTTTTTTGTATTTTTTCAGTGTATTTTTCAATATCTTCAGCATTTTTAGGGTTCCGTACCCGGTAGGAACCCTATTGGAACGGTTACAAAAATGACCATGTACCCCCCCCCCTAGAACTCACAGTTTTACACCTAGAGAGCTAAAAATTGGTACACGTATGTATTTTCACGCGTAGATTACAGGAAAAATATAGCGAACGTGATTGGGATTGATCTTCATAGAGTTTTCGTCGAAAAACATCAAATTTTGGCCATTTTTCGCAAAAAAAGGCATGTACCCCCCCCCTAGCGCTCACAGTTTTTTACCTAGAAAGTTGAAAATTGGTATGCATATGTATTTTCAAAAATGGATTAAAGGAAAAATATAGCGAACACATTTAGTATTGATCTTTATTCTGTTTTTATCGAAAAAGTCAAAAATTTTGAAAATTTCGAAAAAAATGCATGTACCCCCCCCCTGGCGCCCACAGTTTTTTATCTGAAGAGCTGAAAATTGGCATACTTATTCGTTTTTACGCATAGATTACAGGAAAAATATAGCGGAAGTGATTAGAATTGATCTTCATGATGTTTTCATCGAAAAACTAAAATCTCTTTTTGAAAGCTCGAAAATTCTTGAACCGTTGCTGGTTCTCTCAATTCTTAATCTAGTGGACTGTCGCTATACATTTTTATTTATTTTTTCGTGTAGATTGCAAAAAACCTACAGAAAAAATTATTGGAATTCATCTTCATATTTTTTTTTGCGAAAAACTAAAAAAAATTTTCGTTTTAAAAAAAAAAGTGTGTACCCCCCCCCTTGGTTTTCACAATTCTTGGCCTATTGGACTGCAGTTTTGCTTATTTTATGTATTTTCGTCAGTAGATTTCAGGAAAAATATAGCGAACCTGATTGGATTTGATCTTCATATTTTTTTCATCAAAAAACTTAAAGTTTTTAAAAATTTCGTCAAAAAAGCGTTTATTTCACCCTAGCACTCACAGTTTTTTACCTAAAGAGCTGAAAATTGGTACACTTTTGTATTTTCACGTGTAGATTACAGGTAAAATATAGTGGAAATGATTAGAATTGATCTTCATTGCGTTTTGAGCGAAAACCTAAATTTTTTTTTCCAATTTTTGATAATAATTATACCTATGCTAGTTCTCTCAATTCTTAGTCTAGTGGACTGGCGTTATACATTTTTATTTATTTTTTCGTGTAGATTTCAACAAACATACAGAGAAAATTATTGGAGTTCATCTTCATATTTTTTTTCGAAAAACTAAAATTTTTTTTCGTTTTAGAAAAAAAAGTGTGTACTCCCCCTTTGGTTTTCACAATTCTTGGCCTATTGGACTATATTTTTGCTTATTTTATGAATTTTCATATGTAGATTTCAGGAAAAATACACCGAACATGATTGAATTTTATCTTCATATTTTTTTCAGTGAAAAAGTCAAAGTTTTTAAAAATTTCGTCAAAAATGCGTGTTATTTACTATAGCGCCCACAGTTTTTTACCTGAAGAGATGAAAATTGGTATACTTATGTATTTTTACGCGTAGATTACAGGAAAAATATAGCGGAAGTGTTTAGAATTGATATTCATGGTGTTTTCATCGAAAAACTGAAATCTCTTTTTGCAAGCTCGAAAATACTTTCACCCTTGCTGGTTCTCGCAATTTTATGGAGGGTACGGAACCCTAGGTTTTAGTACGAGTTCTACTCGCACTTGTCCGGTTTTTTTTTTAGTTTTTTAAGTGTATATTTAAATTTTTTGTAGTATTTTTGAGATTTTAAGGGTATTTTTAATTTTTTTAAGTATTTCTCAGTTTTTCAATGTATTTTTAAAATTTCTTTAGTAATTTTCAGTTTTTAAGGGATTTTTTAATCTGTTTATATTTTTTGGCAGATTTTTAGTGTATTTTTCAATTTCTTTAGTATTTTTGAGGTTTTAAGAGTATTTTTTAATCTTTTTACAATTTTTTGACAGTTTTTCATTGTATTCTTTAATTTCTTCAGTATTTGGAGGTTATGAGTTTTTCTTGAGACTATCAAATTGAGACAAAAAACCTATCAAAAGTGTTGCGAAGCAACGAATTGATACGTTTTTTTTGTCTCAGTTTGATATCCTTAGAAAAACTGTGGCTATACTAGTTTCAAATAATTTTTTGGAATATTTGAAAAAGTTAAATAGTCCTTTAGTTATTTTTTTGTCAGAAAAATTTTTAAATCAGAATGAATTTGAATGATTCTGAAGTTTGGACGTTCAAAACAAACATATTTTTCTTACATCTTTCAATTCACTTCTATAACTTAAATTTATCAAATTGCAACGTATTGATACCAAAAATGTGGATCTCAATATACAAAATATGGATTTAAAGAAAAATTTTAACCCAGTTCAATTTGCATTATTTTTAATTTATAAAATTCTTGAAAAATACTCGAACAAAAAAGAATACTCCATTCGTTCTTTAATATACTTTAAGTTTAAAAATGATTTATAGAACTTATTTATAGTAATTATTTATAGAATATACATCATTATTATCAATATTTGAATACCTAATTACCGCGATAAAAATTCTACAAGATTTATATATATATACTCTTTTTCATGTATAATAAGTTTCGTAAATGAAAATAAAAGATAAACCTTTCTGACATACACATGAAATAAAAATATCAATTACATATGGCATTCTTGTTTCGTGTATAAGTGAAAAGAAAATTCTTATTCCACGTGTCGCGGCTTGGCGCCGAGTGTGTAGTCATTGAAGATATATTCTGCGCGTTTACCGTTTGCTTATTTTGAAGCCAACGAGGGATCGAGTTCACGAAGTCTAGACATCAGTTCCTAAGATATCACCCACTAAACTATAAAGATAAACTGTGCACACACAGTGTAAATGTAGAGTATCTTGATTATAATGAATATCAAAGTAATTTTACCGAATAGAAACACAACAATCTATTTGTGTCTCTATATATATAAAAATAGTTTAAACATTTTCAAGTGTTGAGTTGTCAACGCACAATGCAGACATGGCACTCCCTCGCGCCTCCTCTCGAGACTCTATATACCATGGCGTAGGTGTGCACTTTCGTTTAAGGCAAAACTAACTTGCATTTACATAATTGCCAGTTTACATACATTTTCTTGTTGTAGCTCACATTTTTTGTGACATTTAAAAGCTACTCTCTTATATAGTTTACTTTATATTGTAAATGAAAATATCAAATATATACGAGTCAGAAATTTTCGATTTCGCTTTCTTAGCAGACAAATTTGTCTGGTATATTTGGCAAATAAAATTTTTCTCTCGCTGAAGTAGAGAATCAAAAATATTCTATATTTTCTTATTCAATTTCTTATCTTCTATATTCGAGTCCCTTCTTTTTCGTGTTTACCAGATGAAAAGGGAAGGTTTGATTCACTTATATATATATATCTAATATAAGTTAGAATCGAGTTTCGAGGCTCTGTTGAACTAGTTTTCTGTTGAGTAGCACAAGGTTGTACCTGCGCGTCGTTTAGTGTATATACTACGTATAGATATATGTTGCATATATACGCTAAGATGTCTAAAATAGAATACAATTTTTATTTTTTGCTCTATGTTGAAATAATTGTGTCTTTTGCTAGTAAAATTATATATGTGTGGGAATATTTTTTTTCTTTCTTTCTTTCTTTCTTGAGTGCGGCGGCTTGTTCGGATGCGAGGTAAAAAGAAAGGCAAAAGAGGGCAGTAGACTCTTGGCAAAAAAAAAGAGGCAAATTAAAGGAAGACAGGAGAAAAGAAGAAGGTTTGGTCGGCGTGACCCAGCAACATCTGCTGGGTGTAATAACACCTGCCTCGGTCGCGTGCTCCGGTCTTTAATGTTGAGGCTGCAAGGGGTTAAGAATAATGTATCTATAATTCTATTTCTTTATACAGCATTATATTTATGTACAGCATTATATTTATATTTATTATATTTATGTGTACCATGAGGAAAAATGAAAGTTAACGAGGAAAATTACGTAAGGTGTTGGTATAAACATTCTCGATGTTTTCATCTCTTTGTGTTTACCATTTCTTTAGGTTCACCATCTTCAGGTTTACCATCTCTAGTGGTTTATCATCTCCAGGTTTACCATCTCCAGGTGTACCATCTCTTTTTTACTGTATGAAATCTCTTTTAGCAGAATTTCATTCATTATACAATATTGAATGTATTAGAGAAAATATGCTACCATCTTAAAATCGTGAATATGCGCTTGTGAATCATCAGACAATTGCAAAACACTCAGTATAAACGAGGACGAAAGTACACTGACTTTAGGCTAGTGAAAGTTTGCATCTAAATATTCAAGAATTTAGAATTCGCTACTCCAGACTCGGTTAAATTAACTAGATTTAAATCCGGATAAAAGACTACTACTACTACTACTACTACTACTACCTATACTACGTTTTATTTTGTCTCTTATTGAGGTCCCATATAACAAAAGAAAAATAATAATACAAGGAAACATTATCTTTTGCTCTCATTTTTAGAGGAATCACTACATTAATTATGAAAAATAAATCTTACTCACTGTTTACTTAATAGTATTAATTTAAATTTTCAAGAAAACTGTGCTTTCAGTTTTAACTTTTGACTAAAACTGTTTACATTAAATTAAATATCAAATATTTTCTACACAGCGATTTCGAAATACTATATGACCTTAATAAAGAAATAAGCAATGCACATATACATTTACCAATATTTATAGAAATATTTGGATCAGTTTCGCAATATATTTATCGCGAGAGTGTATTATTAAATTCGAAAATTAAAAACAAAAAATTCTTGCTGATGATTTCTTATACAATTATATTAGCGCACATAAAAATTGGATAAAACATAAAAAAAGCAAACAAACAGATTCAAAAATTTATGTCAATTTTTACTAACATTACGCTAAATACACTAAAACTTTAGTAAACAGTCTGATGCTATAATTCTGAAGTAGCAAAATTAGACTAAGAATTAAAGAACACTTTTACTAATTAGAATTAGTGCTAGATGACTTTTCACTAATTCGATAAATTTAGAGAGTATTTAGATAATTCCCAGGTGATTATTTAATTATAGGAAAATTATTATTATTATTATTATTATTATTATTATTATGTATTAGAAAATATATAAATTACATAAAATGGTGCATGAAACAAAAAAAAATACAAAAAAATAAAACTAATCGAGGAAAAATCCAACAAACAAAAGTGAGAAAACATGATTTACAAGACGAGAATTTCATGTGTCATATATTTTTGTCACCGCCGGTTTAACGGTTTTATGTTTCATTTGTTTATTTATTCTAAAACCTACATATCGTTGAAAATGCATTTAGACTACACAACATTATATTATGAGACACGAGATTTATTTATATCCTTGCTTACTAATACCAGTACTTCCCATTACTTTTCTAGTTTAGAAATTCAATAATAGATATTAAGTACAAGAATAATGCGCAATATTCTTGAACACTTATTAGTTATATTGTAACAATTAATTTCTGTCACGTATTTCACGTGACAAAAATTGTTACAATATAACGTAAAAAAATTAATTGTTACAATATAACGTAAAAAACTTAATTGTTACAATATAACGTAAAAAAATTTATTACAATATAACTAAAAAAATTAAAAAAAAACAGAAATTGTAATAAAAGAATACAAGCCGAAAATTGAAAATAGTATAATAATTAATAATTAATAAATACTGATTTTAGTTTTAAATTAAACAGAAAAAATTTTGATTAAGGTAAAAAAACATAACCTTAAAGTATTTTGCTTCTTAGGTACCTTTCTTCGGAATGCACCATAAAGAAATAATACTAGTAATTATCTATAATACAGTAATTAATATACTATCGAATGCTATAGTAATTGTCAATGATAATTAAAATTGCAAATAACAAAAATTAAATATATTAATTTATTTATGTTTTGAAGAAAATCAAGTCCCAAGTTTTGATCAAACAACAGACTACAGTTGTTGTATTCTATTATTATTTATTTGCAATTTAATTAATTGACAATAGTAACTGAAAATAAAAACAACAAACTATAATAAGAACAACTAGTAGAATAATAAAAAAAATTACTTTTGAGCAAACCTAACAAAATACAATCGTTGCTAGAAAAAAAATAAGAGACTGAATAATAACAACAGTTCTACAACCTGCATAAGAAAAAAATTTGCAAGCATATATAAAAAAAAGAAGTGTGGAAACGATGAGATAAAAGGATGACTATACTTGAAAGATATAGCGTGTGCAGTAAAAACTATGCAGCCGGCGCATCTTCGAGCAGGTGCTGGTCAAAAGCCACCTTTATGCATCTGCCAACAGTTCATTGGACTTTTAAAGTCATAAAAGAACAACATAAAATTAATCTCCTTTTTTTCAATTCGTCGTATATACATTATGTGCCATTTTCGCTAAAAAAAAAGAAAAGAAAAGGCAACACACCATATTGTGTATAGCAGCTTTAATTTTATTACTTTTTTCTAAAATTATTTTGTGTAGTAAAAAAAAATTATATTTACATAATGATTTCTGTATATACGTACAGCATTATATATCTATATATTAAATCTCTGGTATGCAAGATATTTCATACACAATATACGAACTTGCGCCGTACAATTATTACGATACGTACCAATTACCACATATATATGTGTGTGTACTTATATATAAATATTTCTGTGTGCGTATATAAAAATATATGTATATATTTATATTGTATATACAAGTAAAGGCAAAGATTTATGTCGCAGACGGTCATCCAGTGCTCTTGGCCTGGTTCCCAGAGCCGACAGTTTGAGAACTATTGACTTATACACACCATTAGATGATTATGAAATAATTTGTCAATAAACAGCTGTTTAAGCCACTATGATGGTGTTATATTGGCACAAAAGCTAAACTTCTATTCTTCATTCGTCTAGCCTCTTTGAATAATCAAAAGATCAAAACGCAAAAAGGATCACTTTTGGTATATAGCTCATGAGGGCCCTAAGAATATATTCCACATACGGGTGTATTATTTTTTATTTTCTGTACTAAAATTTTTTTTCCCTTAATTTACCATTTCATTTCCTTAACACACTTTTTCGAATTCACATTTTGTATATTAAGATCGCTGTTTATTTTGAAAGTATCAAATTGCAACAAATTGAAATCGGAAATATGGATCAAATATGATTCAAACTTTTGGTTAAAATATTATGAATAAATTTTTTATAAATCCACATTTCGTATATATTAACATCACTGTTAACTTGAAAGTATCAAATTGCAACAAATTGAAACCAAAAATGTGGATCAAATCATGATTCAAATTTTTTTTACCATTTGAATAAATTTGCTGTGTATCAATTATTTAAAACTTTCAAGAAAACTGTGATTTAAAACGAAGATTTCTTAAAAGTATCATATTGATCTTGATACTAAAGTGGATCAAATTGATGCCAAAAATTTGGAATCATTTTTTATTTGATCCACATTTTTGGTATCAATTCGTTACAATTTTATACATTTAAGTTATAGAAGTGAATTGAAAGATGTAAGAAAAATATTGTTGTTTGTTTTGAACGTCCAAATTTTAGAATCATTAAAATTCATTCTGATTCAAAAATTTTTCTGCCAAAAAAATAACTATAATATCAAAATTTTGTCTATGCAATTTCTATGCAATTTTTTCCATTCAAATATAAAGGCACAAAATAATTTTATACTTTTTTAAAATAACGTTAAAATTTTCTAAAAACTATAAATTTAAGAAATTTTGCATCAAATTATAATGAAAATGAACTTAGTCATCAAATTTGCGAAAAAAAGAAACATTTTATTAGCTTCGGCATAAATGATCTTTATAGGGTAATATCAAATTAAGATGCAAAAAATGTATCAAAACATTGCATCGCAACAATATTTCGATACGTTTTTTGTCTCAATTTGATAGTCTCAAGAAAAACTCAAAATCTGAAAAATAGTAAAAAGAAAAATTGAAAAATACACTAAAAAACTGAAAAAATACTAATAAGATTGGAAGCTATCCTTAAAATCTCAAAAATACTGAAGAAATTGAAGAATACACTGAAAAACTGACAAAAAATACTAAAAAGATTTAAAAAATACACTTAAAATCTCAAAAATACTAAAAAAAAAAATGAAAAATACACTAAAAAGATTAAAAAAATACCCTTAAAATCTGAATAATAATAAAAAATTTTAAAAATACACTTAAAGCACTAAAAAAATGCTGAAGATATTGAAGAATACACTGAGAAACTGACGCAAAATACTAAAAAGATTTAAAAATACCCTCAAAAATACTAAAGAAACTGAAAAATACACTAAAAAGATTAAAAAATACCCTTAAAATCTGAATAATACTAAATTTTCAATAAGATTTTTAATAAGAATTTTTTTGAAATTTGTTGAAATTTACCAAAATTCTATTAAATTTTTTTGAAATAATTGAAATTAAATTTCGTAAATTTTTATAAAAAGTTAAATTTTTGAAGAAATTATTATTAAATTTTATAAAATAATTGAAATTTTGAAGAATTTTATTTAGTAATTAATATTTTTAATCAGAATTTTTTTTTTAAAGAATTGTATAATTTCCCAAAACATCTATTAAAAATAATTGAATTTTGTATTTTAAAAATTTTATCTACATTTTTTTAAATAATTGAAATTTTTTAAATTCTTCGATCAATAATTGAAATTTGCTAAAATTTTTGAAAAATAATTGAATTTCTTCTGAATTTTTTAAAAGTATTTTAAAATAATTGAAATTTTAAAAAATTCTCCAAAAAATAATTGAATTTCTTTTGAATTTTATTGATGTATTTTGAAATTATTAAAACTTTCTGAAAATTCTTGAAAAAATAATTTAATTTCTTCTGAATTTTATTAAAGTATTTTAATATAATTGAAATTTTCAAAAATTCTTCGAAAAATAATTGAATTTTTTTTTTTGAATTTTATTGAAATGTTTTTGAACAATTGAAATTTCCCAAAAATTCTTTTAAAAAAAATTGAATTTTATTTTGAAATTTTTTAAAAGTAACTAAAATGAAATGCCCTAAAATTCTATAAAAAAAAAAATTGGATTCTGTAAGAAGTTTAGTATAAAATTTCAGAAATAATTGATATTTTTCAAAATTCTTTGAAAAATTTTCTTATGAATTTTATTGAAGTATTTGGAAATAATTGAAATTTTCCCATATTTTTGGAAAAATAATTGAATTTCTTTTGAATTTTATTGATATTCTTTTTAACCTTAAAATTATATTTGAACATTATTTGAACTTCCATATGTTCTTAAAAATAAAATGTTTTAAGAACGTTTTTAGAACATGGTTTTTTTGACCATCAAAGGAAAATATAGCATATAAATCGATATAATTTATTAGGTGCAAAATATGTGGGTATTTATCCTTATTGACTATATACGTATACTATTATATACACATCCCAGAGTGTAATCAATAAAATACGCTTAATATTTGTAAGACGTCATAGAGACACCTCCCACTCTCGTGTACACCACACGCTATAGATTGAAATTTCACATTGAGGAAAGTTCGTCACGAGTATATTCACTAATGACGTGAATATCGTCATCACACAATAAGTGACGTGCTAGAATTTATTTACCAAAACTCATTTACCTGCAATTGATTATATGCGAATAAATGCGATAACAATGACAATAAATATTCCATAGAATTCGTATAAATAAGCTGACAAAACATTCCGTCAATTGTCAGTGATTGTCAGTGTTAAATTGTTACTTTTTTGAAACTATTTCGCTATTTATCTTTCAAATATATTTTTTTATTGTTTATTTTAACAAAAAGAGTTGAATGTGAAAGGGCTAATAGCCTTAGGATAATAATTAGCAAACAATTATGGAGTACTGCTCTAATAGTGTCACAGTTTTCTTGAAAATATCAAATTGATATTGATGCCGAAAATTTAGATCATTTTTTGCTTTGATCCACATTTTTGGTATCAATTCGTTGCAATTTAATGCTATTCAGTTAATAGTAATTATATAACTGTTATAATAGTATTATACTCTAATAGTATTATACTCCAGTATTATTATACTCTAGTAGTATTATACTCTAGTATTATTATACTCTAGTAGTACTATACTATTATATTGTTGTTTGTATGTTTGTTATTTTGTTCTTTCACTGTCAATAACTTTATTATCTCAATAACCGCGGCCTTGATACAGAATAACTGCATATGTGAGTGTTTTCTTTACTTATTTTTTGCATACTTTATGTGTTTATAATTATAATAATAATGAATTATACACTGAGAGACCTTTGGGACTGTAGCGGAACAACGTATGTGACAGCAGCTCCACTATGGTTTTGGTGCGCTGCGGTAAAATCTTGGGCGCGTGACAGTCCCAAATGTTGGTGAGCAGCTCACCGAAGTAGTGGGAATGTCGCCTTTGGTTTGCAGCTGAACAACTTTGGGACTGTCACGCGCCCAAGATTTTACCGCAGCAACCCAAAAGTATAGTCCTGTAGCGTTCCTCCAAAAGTAGCAGCCTAGTCAGTAGCAGCCTATCGAAAGTCTGCTGCTGACCCAAAGGTCTCTCAGTGCATAGCTATGCCTAATGGTATCACAGTTTTTCAAAGACTCAAATTAAAGAAAAAAAACCTATCAAAATTGTTGCGGTACAATTTTTTGATACGTTTATTGCATCTCAATTTGATATTATCCTTGGAAGAACTGAGCTCGAGAGTATGATTTTAAGTCTTAAAATTAACTAAATCTGTAGTTTTAAGCTCTGTTAAAAATAGGTTAATTTTCAATAATTTTTGGACCTTAGGATCTAAACGTTTTTACAGCTTTTGTTTTTAGAAATAAAATTTGTCACTTCGGATATATATGTTATCTTTATATATATTTTTGCAGTACATTATGCAAAAACACATTATAAAAAAACAACAATTAAAAATAATATTCTACATTGTTGTTTTGAAAAAAATAAGCCAATGTTTGTTTATTTTTGATCTGTTAAAAATAAACGTTTCTGTTTATTTTTAACTCGAATTGTTTACATTAGCGCATGTTGCATAACAAAGCGTAAGTTTCGATTTTACTCTACACGGCTAATAATAATAGTAATAATCATGGTAATAGTAAAAATAAATATCAAACAGTTTCTAATAATATAGAATATCATAATTTTTTCTTACATATTTTAATCGTATTATTCATAGTAATAAAAAGGGAAAAGAGTCTGAAAAATCAGAAAATAACGAACAATTTTTCATTTATAAAATATTGAAAAATAGGTTGAACTAAAATGTGTGTTTTCCTAAATGGAAATTAACCAGGCACGTGTATACTCGTTTTAGCCTACTGCGTGTATATTCAAGTGCGATTCAATGCAACTGAAAATTGATGTTACGTATTCCGTTACGTGCACAATTTTTTACGTAAGTGAAAAAATATATATATATATACATTCTATAGAGAGACTGAAAAGTTAACTGAAGAATTTTGTGTCTTTTGTTATTTATTTTTCATAATAATCTATACGTAACGAATATTCTGGACCGTTTCTTAAAATTAAAAATCTGCAAATATTTATCTATTTTTATAAATAAGTTATTAATGTCACTTATTATTTTGTTAAAAAAAAGTCACTAAATTAATAATAATAATTTCTTAAAACGAGATTTTAAATATCTATTTTACAGTAAAGTAATTAATTCTGTAAAAAAAATTGGAGAGGAGAAAAATTTCGAAAAGGGAAGTAAATTAAAAATTGAAAATTGTTTATATTAATTGCCAACATCTTTAAATTTGATTGTAAATAATAATTGTAGAATTACGAATATTGACGAACATCTTGAGATTCAATATGGAGTAGCTGCTCTCCACCTGCGAACGCCAAGGTCACCACTAGGTGGCAGTTTAGTTCTTTCTTGGAATTTCTTCTGCCACCTGGTGTCGACCTTGGCGTTCTCAAGTGGAAGAATTAAACTACCATTTTATCCCTCAAAAACTTTTATATAATTAATAAAATGCAAAAAATGTTATTGTTCTTCTTAAATGACTTTAGGCACTGCCGACTGTCAGTACAACAAAAATAGGAATTAAAAGAAAACTAAATTTTAGAAGTCACTATTATAATCTCAAGGTTAAAAATCATTCGAAAGTGTTTCTGAAAATTTTCCTTTTAAAACGACTACTTACAGTCAAAAGTGGGCTAAAAGTAAGATTTAATTTTTAAAGTGAGAAAATTTTGCTTGTCATTATTAGAAAGCTAGTTTATAAACTCAATATGGATAAAACGAATGCAAATAAAATAATATACTGAAACAATATTGTCACTTGTATTAAAGAGTGATAAAAGATAAGAAATTTACAAGTTTAATAAAACAAATGAGGAATAAATGAAGTCAAATAATAAGGGAATAAATAAATCCAAACAATAAGGGAATAAATAAAATGAATAAAATCAAATAATAAAGGAATAAATTTTTTGAAATAGGAAAAGGAAATAAATATCTTTTGACGGTCTCTCTTATAAGTATGGCGGTCATTTCACTTGTCCGGCATTATATGCTTATATATATATATATAGGTATATAGGGTAAAGTGCAATATAAGAGGATATCTAGGTTATGTTTACAACCTTTCTTTTTAGAAGAAAAAAAAAATCTTTTTTACCTTGAAAAATACCAAGAACACACGTCAACCAATTAACATCCTGATGTTTGACAATTTTCTATATAATAAAATATTTAACTTATGTTCCGTTAACAATTGAACGGTCCGACCAACTCATAAATCACAGGTGTATATACTTATTTTTAGAAACTCTATAGAAAGTATATTCAACAATGCATTGATGTACCCAAGAGCATGTTTACAACATTTCATTCTTTCATTTTATTTCTATATAACATTCTATATCAGCAAGTGTTATATAATTTCTTCATTAAATCCGAAGTGTTTTTTTTTTCTTAAACTATTTTCCTTTTGATGAAATATATATATGTATATGTAGAATACACTTGTATTATCTCGAAATGAGATAATGATTATTAAAGGAGAAATTCCATTGTAAATAGGAACCTTCCACAATTAGAGAAGCATTTAACATTTATTATTGCGACAACATACAACAACGGATCTTGAGATGGACTTTGTCTTTTGGACGTAAACAAGATACAAATTATTTACGTCTAACAAGATTAAATTTGTGAGTTGCAGGAAAAATTTCTTTCTTAGAAGTGTGTCTATTTTTATATGAAATGCAGAAATGTTTTTTCCATCACACACACACACACACACACAGACACATACATACTAGCAGACACTTGATGTTAACTTTTAACTGGAAATGTAAATGTTTGTTTAATGGACCAGTATTCTTGAAAATATATATTTGCGATTCTCTTTTCATGTTTTCTTCTGTGTATTCTTCGTCTTCTTTACTATTTTCCAGATTTTTCGAAATTTAGTTTTCAAAGTATTTTTCAATTTCAGCAGAATTTTTCCGTGTATTTTTTAATGTATTATTTAGTTTCTTTAGTATATGTTTTGATTTTTTAGTGTTTTCTGTGTATTTTTCTGTTTCTTCAGTATTTAACAGGTCTTTCAGTGAATTTTCCATTTCCTTTAATATTGTTCAATGTCTTAAGTATTTTTCATTGTATCTTTTAATTTCTTCTGAGTATAATTCAGTTTCTTTGGGTATATTTTATAATTTCTACAAAGATTTTCAGTTTATTTATTAGGTTCTTCAGTATTTTTCAATTTCTTCACTATTTTTTCATATCTTTCGTATTTTTCAGTGTATTTTCCTATATTTGTTCAAAGTTTTTAAGTGTATTCATTAGTTTCTTTAGTATTTTTCAATTCTTACAGACTATTTTTTATTTCTTCAGTATTTAACAAATCTTTCAGTGTATTTTTCCATTTTTTTAGTATTTTTAAGTGTATTATATACTTTTTTCAGTATTTTTTTTTTTTAGTATATTTCTTAACTTCTTTAATATTTTTAAAGTGTATTTTTTAGTTCATTCAGTGTTTTTCAAATCCTTTAGTATTTTAAAATAAATTTTTCAGTTTCCTTGGTATTTTACTTTTTTTCAAATTCTTCAGTACTTTACACTTTTTTCAGTAGTATTTTTAAGTAATATATCGAATTTTTCAGTGTATTTTTTAATTTCTTTAGTAATTTAGTAATTTTCCAGTTTTTTCGTAAAATTCAATTTTCTTTAATAATCATCAATGTATTTTTCAATACCTTTAGTACTTTTTACTTTTACCATAGTATTTTCTTTTAAATTTTTCATTATTTTTTAGTATCTTCACTGTATTTTTCAATTCTTCAGGATTTTTTAGTTTTTTGGAGTATTTTTATGTTCTCTTTAGTATTTTTTTAGTTTCTTCAGTATATTTTTCAGTTTCTTCAGTATTTTTGAGATTTTAAGGGTATCTTTCGATTTTTTTAGTTTTTTCAGTGTACACAGTAAAAAGTAAATCTTAATTTAAGAGCTGCCTTAAATTCAACACTGTCTGCTATAATGTTAAAGGATACGAAAAACGTGCGTAAATTCAACATTGACTGTCTTAAAAATGTTGCATCTTAATTTAAGGCAGCTTTCGTGCCTTAAAATAAGATTTTCGTTTTACTGTGTATTTTTCAATTTTTTCAGCATCTTTTAGTTTTTTATATTTATTTTTAAATTTTTCTTCAGTATTTTTTAATCGTTTTTAGTATTTTTTCATTCTTTCAGTGTATTTTTCAATTTCTTCAGTATTTTTTAGATTTTAAGGATATTTTTTAATATATTTGTAGTATATTTTCAGTTTTTCAGTGAATTTTTCGAATTTCTTCAGCAGTTTTCAGATTTTAAGGGTATTTTCAATCTTTTTAGTATCTTTTCAGTTTTTCAATGTATTTTTCAATTTCTTCAGTAGTTTTGAGATTTAATGGAATTTTTTAAACTTTGTAGTATTTTTCTATAGTTTCTTCAGTGTATTTTTCAATTTTTTAGTATTTTTGAGATTTTAACCAGGGTATTTTTTAATCTTTTTAGTATTTTTTCAGTTTCTTCGATGTATTTTTAAATTTTTTTAGTATTTTTGAGATTTTAAGGTTATTTTTCAATCTTTTTAGTATTTTTCAGTTTCTTCAGTGTATTTTTTAATTTCTTCAGTATTTTTGAGATTTTAAGGGTATCTTTCGATTTTTTTAGTTTCTTCAGTGTATTTTTCAATTTCTTCAGCATTTTTTAGTTTTTTATATTTATTTTTAAATTTTTCTTTAGTATTTTTGAGATTTTAAGGGTATTTTTGAATCTTTTTAGTATCTTTTTAGTTTTTCAATGTATTTTTCAATTTCTTCAGTATTTTTGAGATTTTAAGGGTATTTTTAAATCTTTTTAGTGATTTTTGTCATTTTTTCAGTGTATTTTTCAATTTCGTGAGCATTTTTTAGTTTTCTAGATTTATTTTAAAATTTTTCTTCAGTATTTTTGAGATTTTAAGGGTATTTTCTAATCTTTTTACTATTTATTCATTCTTTCAGTGTATTTTTCAATTTCTTCAGTATTTTTGAGATGTTAAGAATATTTTTTTATTTTTTCAGTATCTTTTCAGTTTTTCAGTGAATTTTTTGAATTTCTCCAGCAGTTTTGAGAATTTAAGGGTATTTTTGAATGTTTTTAGGATCTTTTCAGTTTTTCAGCGTATTTTTCATATTCTTCAGCAATTTTTAGTTTAGTTAAGTGTATATTTAAATTTTCTTCATTATATTTTAGTTTCTTCAGTGTATTTTTTAAATTTTTCCTCGTATCTTTTTTTTATTACACTCATTAGTGTTCATTTTAGACAACAAATTTACCAATGAATCACATATAATAAGACTCTTTAATTTGTTTTTATTTTTCGACTGGTGTTATTTAACATAATATATGTATATAATGAAATGAATTTTTCACTTTCGCGTGTGCGGTATAAAATTCAACCTTGTTCGCAGCCTTTACGTCATCAATGGGATTTGTCCATAATAAACAAATAGAATGCTTGGCCGTATTATTCATTCTTATTTCTCCAGTTGAGTGTTTCCCCCCGTTTTGTTTCCTCCAACAGTTGTAATTCCCCTATGTATATATAGTCGTATCTCGTATTTTCTCCTTCTGCAGGCAGGCAGGAGGTATTGAACGCATGCGCACTGCATAGCCAGACAGTTCCACATTCTACCCCTCTTTTGACCGATAAAAAAACAACGAACAAGAACTAAAATGCCAAATGGTGCACATGACACCTTAATTCCTAGAATTCTATATACCTATAAGACCTATAATATAAAATGATATAAAATGATATCAAAATTATTAGCAAATGGTAAAGTGTCTATAGTAATATAACTCTTATAGCATCTAGCATCTCTAAAATCTATAGTCTGTACTCTAGTCTCGTGGGTAAAAAAAAGTCCAAAGTTCACGGACCGGGCAAAATATTTTGGCGCCTTTTTTTTGCGACATCAATGTCCAATGATCATTATCCATGTAAATTAGTTTGGAGTGTTGTGTGTTTTTTTTTTTGGCGCCGTGCCAACACAAAGTGTTGCAACTCTTAGTTGTTTACTTTTGATTTATAGACGAGGACAGATAATATATTATTATGAATGTAGAACTTTGGTGGGAATGTGGCTTGTAAAAAGAAGGGGACGTCTACTGCTCAGGTCTGAAACAGGGTGGGGATAAAGCGCGGGTTAGTAGCCGGGATACATTGTGTTTCGTGCGTCTGTTTGATTCAGTAAGCGAACGAACCATCTTAATAGTTGCATGTGTATATTTTTCCCGTTCTCAGCGTCGTGTCGGCCTTCGAGAACCTTAAAAAAAAAAAAAAAAAAATACTTTGTGATTTTTAAAAAGTTTTATTCGTTTACATTTTTATGATTTTTGAGTTTTGTTGTTGTTTTCCATAATAAACAGTGGCTTTAAACAGTCAAACTGGATTCCAACAAACAGTACATGTCGCGATTACATCGCGAGTACAAGAGGCTTAAGAAGTTATTCAAGGTAAGGAAAAGTGCCGCTACATTTTTTTTTCAATACCATTTTTAGCTTTTGAGTATGAAAGAAAGTGGGTGTTTAATAACAAGGCGGAAGGGTGTGGTGTAAACATTGCGAAAACGAGTTTGCCAATTTTCCTTATGCCTACCTTTCCTATTGCACATGATTTAACATCATTGATACTACACATTAGTGCCTAGCATCCGAACATTCTGTCTTAAAACATTAGGTTTGAATAGTGTATCTTGTAGATTTTTGTACCGAAAATTTCGATATATTTCCAAGTGTCGAAATACGGAAAGAAAGTGTTTAAAAAACAGTAAACAGATAGCATAAGTGTTATAACAATATAAACAATATTGCACCGTCCTTGGTAAATATTTCTTTTTTTTCCCCACCATTCCGATTATATCGAAGGTTTTCGAACTTCATATATAGGATAGGGTGAGGTCAGCATTCCTCGCTTGCGATTCATGAAGCTTACCCGCCATTCCTTCTCTAGTTTATATCATTTAAAACTCTGGAATTCGAGGTGATTTCCTCACATTGAAAAAAAATGAGAAAAAAAATGTCGAGACTTGAATGATCATTTATGTGCTCAAGTCTCGATCTATAATTATCTGACTGGGACATGTTACCTATGTATGTTACATGAATAATTTGAGACACATTCCTTAAGAGTAATGTAGTATTAGTGGATGATGTATAGTAAGTTTTCTTTTCTCAATTGTTGCGTTTTGTTATTTATTTGCCTAAAATATCAATTGCATGATGATGAACTATAAAAATTCTAGTATATACAATATTGTGTTACGGTAATTAATGAATGAGTGAGAGGCATGAGATGCACAGGACTAAAATTAGAATAGACATTGGAATGCCACTGTATCCGTGAGTTATACCGGGTGGGCAAATTATTGTCTGGAGGAATGAATGGCCGTAGTAAAACTACAAACCGCTTTTCGGAGTGACGTACACTAAAAATAATTAGACAAATATTCATCTATACTTGATTTTTTGAATTTTATCCTAAATATAATTAGCATAAACCTAGAAAATATAAGTATTAAATACGTATGTTATTGATTATACCACCTCCTCCGATATGTGTATACGATCAAACATATTCGTATCGTTCGTATCCAAAACTCCATTTTTTTTCCAACTGTACATATTTTCAAAAATCCGAATTTCTGATTCGGCATACGACAAAGCATATCAAATTAAAAACAAAAAGAAGACAATATTTTCAGATATGACAATTGAGACAAAAAAAAAAGGATCAAAAGTGTTGCCTCGCAACACTTTTGATCCCTTTTTTTGTCTCAATTTTCATATCTGCGGAAAAACTATTAAGAATGCAAGTTCTTTTTTCAAATGCATTATATATAGTATCTAAAAGGAGTAAAAATACATTCATGTTTTGTTAGATAAAAAAGAAGGGGGACAGAATAGATAAGCAACTTTAAACTTAAACTAAATATAAACGAACAATCACGAAGTAAGACGGCGGCTTCTCCTTCTCGGGCAAATGTTCCACGAGGTCGACGGCCTAACACGCATCGTTGATGCCATGGAGTCGGCTTTGCCGTTCATTTTCTAAAGGAGAGTTTACAATGTAATTCAAGGAAACATTTATTGGAATATATATATATATATATATTTTTTTTTTATTTTATTTTTATTCATTATTTATTCCGCATATGTATAAGAACACCAAGTATATAGCTACGATATGTCGTTTTAACAAGGCCACCCACGTGTCGCGACAATTTTTGTCAAAAATATTTGTTATTGCGTCAAAACTATTATACACGATAGATAAACATTATTGAATTTAACACGTGAATGAATTGATAAATTGTTATTATATGTGTGTATAGTTCGGTTTTAACTGGAATTATATGCTAACTTGAAGTATAATAGTTTTTTTCATTGTTAGAACAATTTTATTTTTGTAGCTTCTTTTTTATTAATTATTAAAGAATAAATTATTTTATGTTTTTTAGTTTCTTCAGTATTTTTTTAGTTATTTTTCCCTCTTTTATACTCACTGTTAACTTATAAGTTAACTGTGATACCAAAAAGTTGATACCAAGTGGATTCAATCAAAAATTGATCCAAATTTTTAGCATCAATTTGATACATTCAAGAAAACTGTGGCTTCAATGTTTTGACTTTAATCTCTTTTATAATTTCACTTTTTATGCTTTAAAAAGTTTTACTTTACAAAGTTTTACTATCAATTTGATTCAATTTGGTATTAATTCGATTAAAAAAAGGACAACAAAAATTTGTTGTGATGCAACAATTTTGATACATTACTTTTTTAAATATTAAATTAGAAGTTAAACAGAAAGAAAATAATTGAAATATAATATTGAATGGGCGATTTTTTATTAAAATTATTTTTTCGAAAATGATTTCGAGATATATAAACGTTTTATCAATGGGAAATTGCAGTGTACACGCCGTACCAGTTGTGATAGTGCGTCATTATAGATTGGTATGTGGGATATTACGCCTTTACTCATTGACTGCAAACGCCCTAAGGATTATTTTACAAAGACTAATATATAGAGAGAGAAATACGTCGTTGAAAAGGCAATATTCCCTAGGCAACTATAAATAGAATTTATTTATTTTTTTTTTTATGTAACAAAAACCAATAATCATCGAGTTATTTTCCTTTTTATCTCTATTATAGTTTAATTTTTCCATTAGGGACAAATAATTGAAAAACAAATATTTAATGTTGTTTTTTTATTAGGAATTTTATTATTTTGTTATTATTACGGTTGAAAAACAACTTTTTTTTTTATTTTTTCTAGTTTCTTTAGTGTTTTGCAACTTTAGCATTTTTAGGTAAATTTATTAGTTTCTTCAGTATTTTTCAGTGTATTTTTTTAATTTCTTTGGTTATTATCAAAGTATTTTTCAATTCCTTCAGTATTTTTTAGTTTCTTTAATATTTTTCAGTGTATTTTTAGTTTCATCAGTATTTTTTAGTCTTTTGAATTCCTTCCGTATTTTTTAGTTACTTCACTGTTTTTTAATTTCTTTAGTACTTATCAGCGTATTTTTAGTTTCTTCAGTATTTTTCAGTGTATTTTTTAGTTTCTTCAGTATTTTTAGTATATTTTTCAGTTTCTTCGGTATTTTTTAGTCTTTTCAGTTTTTTTTTATTTCTTCAGTATATTTTTTAGTGTATTTTTTAATTTCTTCAGTATTTTTAGTATATTTTTCAGTTTCTTCAGTATTTTTTAGTCTTTTCAGTTTTTTATTATTTCTTCAGTATTTTTAAGTATTTTTCCAGTGTATTTTTTAATTTCTTCAATATTTTTTAGTTTCTTCAGTTCATTTTCTAATTTCTTCAGTATTATTGAACTCAAAAAAGTATAGATAAGATCAATTTTTAGAACCAAAAATCATAGAGAAATTGTTGTAGAAAATTGTTAATCCATATAGGCTAATATTTGAGAACATATATGTATAGGAAGTATTTAATAATTGTCTTTTATTATTTTATTATTCTCATTAAGATATGTTTGTGTATTTCCTCTAATGAGACCGCAACTACTATAAAGCTAATTAAAGGTGAACACTCGAATCAATTTTGTAGTCTCTTTGGAAATGAGATTTTAATTGGATTATTAATGCTGTCATTAAAATTAAATGTAAACAGTATATTTTGTAGATGTTTGTTTCACCATATTTGTATTTATTTCTATTCGATTTCTCTTTTCCACGTGTATATATATATATATACATAAGTATGTGTGAAACATAATTTTCACTTTATGGTGTCAACGTATTTTTTAACATTTAACATGTAAACAAAGATTTCTTTACATCATTTTGTTGAAAAATAAAACTTATACCTACTTTTATTCTATTTTTGGGCTAAAATAATGTTAAACTTGAACCACTTTTCACTGAATCTTAACTTTGAGGGTATGATTTTCAGGCCTAAAATTAAATTAATATCTAGTTTTTGCCACAGTTTTTCTAAGGATATCAAATTGAGACAAAAAACGAATCAAAAGGTTTGTCTTTTTGATATCCTTAGAAAAACTATGAAGTTTACAAAACTTAAAAACAGCTTCAGGCTTTCTTCAGTATATTTCACTTTTTTAGAGGATTTTCAAATTTCTTCAGTATTTTTCAGTGAATTTTTATAGTTTCTTCAGTATTTTTCATATATTTTTAAGTGTAATTATCAGCTTCATCAGCGTTTTTAAACATTTTTTTTAAGTATTTTCCAAAGTATTTTTCAATATCTTCAGTATTTATTTTTTTTTTCAGTGAATTTAACAATTTCTTTAGTAATTTTTATTTTTTCACTTGAGTTTTTCAATTTTCTTCAGTATTTTTCAGTTTCTTCAGTGTATTTTTCAAATTCCTCAATATTTTTGAGATTTTAAGGGTATTTTTTAATCTGTTTAGTATTTTTTCAGTTTCTTCAGTGTATTTTTCACTTCCTTAAGTAGTTTTTAGCTTTTAAGAGTATTTTTTAATCTCTTTAGTATTTTTTCAGTTCCTTCAGTATATTTTTCAAATTCTTTAGTATTTTTGAGATTTTAAGGGTATTTTTTAATCTTTTTAGTATTTTTTAAGTTTCTTCAATGTATTTTTTAAATTCCTTAGTATTTTTAAAATTTTAAGGGTATTTTTTAATCTTTTTAATATTTTTTCAGTTTTTGCAGTGTATTTTTTTAATTTCTTCAGTATTTTTGAGGTTTTAAGGGTATTTTTTAATCTTTTTAGTATTTTTTAGTTTTTTCAGTGTATTTTTCAAATTCCTTAGTATTATTGAGATTGGAAGGGTATTTTTTAATCTTTTTAGTATTTTTTCAGTTTCTTCAGTGTATTTTTCAATTTCTTCAGTATTTTTGAGATTTTAAGGATATTTTTTAAATTTTTTTAGTATCTTTTCAGTTTTTCAGTGAATTTTTTAAATTTCTTCAGCAGTTTTGGGATTTTAAGGGTATTTTTTAATCTTTTTAGTATCTTTTCAGTTTTTCTGCGTATTTTTCAATTTCTTCAGAGCAGTTTTTAGTTTTGTTAAGTGCATTTTATAATTTTCTTCATTGTTTTAGTTTCTTCAGTGTATTTTTCAAATTTTTTAGTATTTTTGAGATTTTAAGGGTATCTTTCAATTTTTTTAGTATTTTTTTTTACTTTCTTCAGTGTATTTTTTAAATTCCTCGGTATTTTTGAGATTGTAAGGATATTTTTTAATTTTTTTAATATTGTTTCAGTTTCTTTAGTGTATTTTTCAATTTCTTCAGTATTTTTAAGATTTAAAGGGAATGTTTCAATCTTTTTATTATTTTTTCAGTGTATTTTTCAATTTCTTCAGTATTTTTGAGTTTTCAATGTTATTTTTCAATCTTTTCACTATTCTTCAATTTTTTCCATAGTGTTTAGCTTTTTTTTAAGTATATTTTTCTATTTTAAAATTTTTTCCAATTATTGCAGTTAATTTGACAAATTCCTCAGTATTTTTTAGTTTTTCCAGTGTATTTTTCAGTTTGTTCAAAATGTGAAAACACGAAGAAAACTAGATTATAAAGAAAATTTCGAAAAGGAACATTGTATTTGCTCGTGCGAATAATTTAGGACCCATTCCAATTCGTTTATAAACACATATTAGGTAATATCATGTTTCATTAATCACTTTTAATTATAAATAAAACTTGGTGTAATCAGTTTTTATATGATTTCTTCATACCAAATATAGCTGACACAATTTCTTAGCCATGAGCGAGACCATGAGAGTAAGGTGATTGTGGGTAAACACAAAGTGAAATGCACTTTTTTATAGCCATATAGATGATGAAAATGAAGATAAACCTCGTTAAAAGTAAATTTTTTGAAAAAAAAAAAAAAACAATTATTAATGCTTGTTTGAAAGAAAATATTTAGTTATTACATCTCAAGAGAGAGAAAGAGAGAATAATTACACCGAGGAGTAGTAATATTTTTCTCGAACCATAATAAACGGTAATATGAAAACAACATAGTTGAATAATCGGTTGGATATTCTCAAGCATTGATTGTTGTATTATTACAGTTCTCAGAAACTATGTACGTTGAAATGAAATGAAAAAAAAGAGTAATTTCAAAAGTATTTTAAGTTTCCTTTTGCCCCACAGCTGTTGCTAGGCCAATAACGCGTAAACAAGACCCACGAGGCCGTTGCCTGATACCTCTTAGCTTATCCTCTTCTCTGTCTTTGTCGCACTTTGCGATTACAAAGCCGGAAGTAAGAAAAATGTCGCGACGTTTCTTAACTGTCTTAATTATAATAAGCAAAGCAGGTTTTTTTTTTCAAGACTTTTTTTATCGCAACAATATTTAATAATTAAACACGTTTCTTTTCTTGTTTCAAGAAAAAATAACAGAAGTATTTTCAATAACCGTTTAAAATGAAACACGTGTCATAGAATAATAATTTCAGTGACACGTGTTTTCTTTTAAAACTTTATCATCTCATATTCTATAGGGTTGGAAATATAATGTTGATATTTCAGGTATCTTATGTTATATCGTTTCTTATCTGAGAAAAAAAAAAAAATTCTAGTTGTTAACATTTCATCTGAAATCGTGATTATGATATATGTCGTAAATTATTTTTTCAGTTTAAAAAAACATAAAATAAAAAAAAAATGACGTCAATTGTTTTAGTGTATTTATTTTAGGATTTTTTTTTCCTGGCTTATCTAATTTCACGTGAAGCTAAAATAAAGCTTAAATGGGGAGAGAGAGAGAGAGAGAGAAGGTTGACGTCATTTCTATGGTTATTTTTCAATGACGGATTTTGTGAAAAAAATATTTGTGATGCTTGATGTATAATATAAAGCATTATTGTAGGAATATTGCATAATTTGGTAATTTATCAAAATGTATACATTCCTCTCTTTTTTTCGGTCAATATTTGTACGAAAATGATGACATTTGTTATTTCTTGATATGTTTTAGCGTGTGGCGAACCAGACGCTTACCGTTTCGCCACAACCGGCAGTAACGGTGGAGGGGCCGGTGTCTAAAATGTCTCCACCGACGAACGATGTTACGAATGGGGTGATAGCGCCTCCAAGTAATCTTACACCCCGGGTTCCATCGACAACGAATCCGGCTTTAACATCCATCAATCCTCCCACCCACAAGCGCTCCTCCACTGATTTTATCTTTGGCAAAGTGATAGGCGAAGGCAGCTTTTCTACCGTGAGTATAATATTTATTAGCCATATCTATAATATAATGGCCATAAATCGAATTTGATGCAATGAAATTCATTTTTCATTATGTCAAATTCTATAATTGCGCGGCTCTTATCATTTTTCTGCATCTATAACAATAGAAAATTTCATGCCTCGGATATCAAGACTTATTTGGGACTTTTTTCGATTATTTGCAAAAAAAAAAGACGATTTTTTCGACTTATTTTCAAAAAAGGCACCTTTTTCGATTTATTTTTTTAAAAAAGGCCCTTTTTTTGACTTATTTTCAAAAAAGTGCCTTTTTCGATTTATTTTTTTAAAGAAAGGCAATTTTTTTAAAAATAGGTCAAAAAATGCAACTTTTACACCAGATTTCCGAAGTTGGCTTCAACGCTAAGCATTGAAAGAATAAGGAACAGAATATTTTTTTGAAAGTTTTAGATTAAAAAAATACTATGGGAAATAAAATAAAAAGGTTTCAAATATAATTAAAATTTTACAAGGTTTTTCGTTTCATTCAATATAATTTTTTTTTTTTGAGTTTTATTAAAATTTTTGGAAAACAAATTTTGTTACAGAATTTTAATGGCAAGTTTTAAAAATAATTGAATTCTCAAAAATTTAAATGTAAAATTCTGAGAGTGAAATTTGAAAGTAAAAATTAATTAAATTTATTATTCAAAAAATTATTTTTGAATAATTTTATTAGATAATAAAAGTTTCTAAATATGTTATTGAATAATTTCAAAATACTTAAAATTTTTTTTAAATTCTATCGAAATTAATTCATTATTGTTCAAATATTTGAATACAATTTATAAAAAATCTAATATTTTTAAAATTATAAATTAAATTTTTTTAGATAATTATAATTATCTAAAAAGTTCTAAAATACATAATTGAAAAATTTCTGAATAATTAAAATTTAAAAGAATTTTTTTTTATAAATAATTGAATTTTCGAAATTTTTAATTGAAAAATTTTGAAATAATTGAAATTTTGTTCAATTATTTAAAAATAATTAAATTTCTTAAATGAATTTTTAAGGATAATTGATTTTTAAAAAATTATGTGAAAAAAATTCTAAGAATTATAGTTTTTTAAAAATATAATGCAAATTTTTTGATAATAATTGATTTCTCAAAAAATTTAATGAAAATTTGAAAATGCAAATTAATCAAAATTAACTTTGAAAAATTGAATAAATAATAAAATATTTCTTAAATAAGTAATTCTTATAATTTTTTCGTAATTTTTCAAAATTCAATGATTTTCTCATATTTTTAATTGCATATTTCCAAAAATTCAAATAAGCACAAACAATAATTATACATTAAAGTTGTTTAAAAAACATAATTATTTAGAATTATTATTAAAAAATTTTGGAGAAATCAATTATTTTTAAAATTTTTAATGAAAATTCTTCAAGAAATTGATTAATTTTTTAAATTATTCAAAAATTCTTTTAAGAAATTGAATTATTTTCCAAATATTGAGTTTACAATGTTTTTAAGAAATCAATTTATAGAATTTTTTACCATAATTTTTCAAAATTTAATTATCCTTAACAATTCAATTATTTTTTACAACTTTTACTAAAATTCAATTATTACTAATAAATTTTAACAAAATTCAATTATTTTTAAGAAATTTTACTAAATTTCAATTTTTTAAAAACTTTGAAATTGTATTTATTTCAAAAATTTATTATAATTCAAAAATTTTTTTTAAATATTTAAAAAAATTAATTTTCAGAATTTTTTCTATTGTAATTTTTTTAAAAATGAATTTTAAAAATATTTTATTGTCATTTTTAAAAAAAAGATTAATTATTTTCAATATTTTCGGTTAAAAATTAATTAAATTAATAAAAAATTATTACAATTAAACATTTATTTTAAAAATTAGAATTTTTGTATTTAAATAATTGAATTCTCGAAGGATTTTCGTAAAATTTTCGAAAATAATTGATTTCGAAAAGAAATTTAGTTAGAAATTCTAGAATATAATTGAATTCTAAAGAAATTACAATTTCTAATTTTTGTAAATAAATAATTGAATTTTAAATGTATTTGAAATTGAAATTTAAAAAATTTTAATTTTTGTAGAAAAAATAAATAAGTAGGTATTTAAATATTTATTTAACAATATTATTCATGTTTTGAAAAATTTAATTTAATTTTCAAATCATTAAAAAGTCTTGGAAAATAAAAAATGAAATTGTGACAACACTCAATTCAAATGGATTTTTTCGACTATTTTTGCATTTTTATTCGATTAAAGCAATTTTTTTTTTTTGCTCAAAGTCCATCCAAGGTCTGAAATTGTCTTGACGCGAATTTTGAACTCAATAAGAAATAAATTTTTCCGGATGTTATTGACCTTGTAAACAAGTTTTCAAGAATAATAAATTAATAATGCGTACTATGTGCGTCATTATAAAATATATTCCTTAAATAATTTATGGAAAATGAAATTTATGGAATTAATGAAATTTGTTTTTTTTTTTATTTTCAGGTCTATATTGCCAAAGATATTCACACCAATAAGGAATATGCAATCAAGGTGTGCGAGAAACGACACATAATCAAGGAGAAAAAGACAGAATATGTGAAACGTGAGAAAGAGGTGCTCAATATGTTGGTTGGCGCAAAGCATTCGTTCGTTCGATTATTTTGCACTTTTCAAGATCCTGAGAGATTATATTTTGTCTTGTCCTACGCAAAGAACAGTGAACTCCTACCATACATCACCAAAGTTGGCTCCTTTGATATTGAATGCACGAAATTTTATTCGGCCGAAATTCTTCGGGGTCTGGAATATCTTCACGGTTTAGGAATCATTCATCGTGACTTGAAACCAGAAAATATTCTCCTCGATGAAAAAATGCATGTACTAATCACTGATTTTGGTAGTGCAAAAATTCTCAAAGACGATCCTGAACGATCGTCAGGAACTGTTGATGACGAGCAGCAGCAGCAGCAGCAGCAACAACAACAACAAAGGAGACAGAGACGAAATTCATTTGTCGGCACTGCACAGTACGTTTCACCTGAACTTCTAACCGATAAGGTTGCATCTAGAGCATCCGATCTTTGGGCCCTTGGCTGTATTATTTATCAAATGGTGGCTGGACTACCGCCATTCCGCTCGAGGAGTGAGTATTTAATTTTCCAACAGATATTAAAACTCGAGTATGAAATACCCGATGGCTTCTCCGAATTGGCGAAATCATTGGTTGGACAACTTTTGGTACTCGATCAATCGCAAAGGTTGGGCGCTCAAGATGAACACGGATCTGGCTATCCAAGTATCAGAGCTCATCCATTATTCGATGGTATTGATTTTGAGACACTTCACGAGCAGACACCGCCGCCAATCTATCCTTATTTGCCCGGCACTTCGGAGAATGAGGAATTACGATCGCAATATCGAGTGCCAGATCATTTGGAACCTGGTCTCGATGATAAGCAACTGACACGACTATTGGGCTTGGGAATAAGTGACGAGAGGAAATCGCAGGAGAAATCGGAACCAGTGGCAATTGTCGAGGAGCCAAAGAGAAAGAAGAGTGTCATCTCCGATTTATCGGAGGAGGAAATGAAGAAACTTTTGGATAAACAACGAGCATCGAATCCATGGCATAAATTTGTCGATGAGAATCTCATCTTGAAACAGGGTTTCGTGAATAAACGGAAAGGTTTGTTTGCTAGGAGAAGAATGCTTCTGTTGACAACTGGACCGCATTTATTTTATGTCGATCCAGTGAATATGGTGCTTAAGGGAGAGATACCCTGGAGTCCTGAATTGAGGGTCGAACCGAAAAATTTCAAAATATTCTTCGTTCACACACCATGTCGAACGTATTATCTAGAGGATTCCGAAGGTTTCGCTCTACAATGGTGTGACGCCATCGAAGAAGTCAGAGTTCATAGTTACTCACGAGAAAATTTACTCTAAATCTCTTAGTTTCATCCAAAAAAAAACACACACTGCATAATATCGCATTTACGACTTTCTGAATTTTTCATTCTGCGTCAACTAGTGACCAGAATACTTTTTTTTCTCGTAAGAATCTATAAAATGTAAGTGACGAAAATTAGGACCGTTATAAATTATTGTAGTTGAAATTAAGATGGACGATTATGCACTTGATTTCTCCTTTTTTTTTCATTCAAAAATCTATTTGCGTACTCGTCCATTATAGTGAATTTGTAACTAGTAAATTATCCTCATGTCGTGAGAACATGTAAATTCCTGAGAAAAAAGGAGGTTTTGGAAAATTTCTACAAAAAGTGATGTTTTTCCAAAAATCTTCAACTAATGAAGGCAACACTTTTAGAGTCTTGAAAATAATTTTTTTTTTTTTTTTTGCTCTTTTAGAAAAAAGAAGAAAAAAATTCTTTTTATTGTACAAACAATTTATACAGAACAAATGAAATAAAATAGGTAAATTAGTTTTGTAATAATAATAATAGCAATAATAATAAAAATAATAATTAAAAAATAAGAATAAAAATAAAAATAGTAAGAATAATAAAAATACACGGAAAATAAATGTTAAATTTTATAAAAATATTGCGACAAGGTAAAAAATTTTTGGAGAAAAAATACTAAAAATTTTAAAAAAATACGTGAAATTTAAAAAAAATATCAAGAAATAATAAAATTTTAATACACTAAGAGGAAATATATATTAAATTTTGTAAAAGTATTTTGGGGAAAAAGTGCAACAAACAGAAATTTTGACATAGAAAATACTAAAGAGTGAAAGAAATATGAAATTTAGTAAAGTTATATTAAAATTTAACTAAAATTCTTATATTTGTTATAATTATACTAAATTTCACATAAGTTTTTGTAAAAGTTTAGTATTTTTTATATCAAAATTTCGCTTTCTGGCATTTTTCCCAAATTGTACAGAACTTTTCCAAAATTTGATATAATTTTCCTCTCAGTGTTTAACTACCAAATTTTATAAAAAAATTCTTTTAATTCTTTGTAAATTTTTGTGTATCAAAATTTTTCCTTTTGTCGCATTTTCTCTTTAAATTGTATACAAATAATATTTATTTTCTCTACGGAAAAATGAAAAATGCTGTGACGAATGCTCCTTTTTTATAGCTTTAATTGAATTTTGTCATTATCGCGAAATATTTTCGATCTAGTAAATTATTTCGTTTCGCAGATTTTTTCCATCGTCACTACATTTTTTTATTGATGCTCTTTTCCTGCTCGAAAAAAATTCAAATCAACATTTCTCAATTTTGGATAAATTTTCTAAAAATATTTTTTACTATCTTATTTTTTTTTCAAAATCAATTTCTATTTATTATTATTGAATTTTCGATTCTATTTTAAATCCGCTATATTTATAAATATAAATATTATTATTATTATAAAATTATTTTTTCTCTCGATATTTATTGAAAGTTTGTTTTTTTTTTGTTTTTTTTTTTATTAAATTATTTTACAAGTGTAAGATTTTTGCTGCCACCACTGCGACTGTTGAGTAATAAGATTGCCGTCATTAGAAAATATTTTCCATTAAGTATATTTCGCCTACACCCTTGAATCATATTTTTGTTATAAATGTGTCGTGTATTTGTCTTATTTCAATGTTGAGAGTGTTTCCTTTTTTTTTGGTAGAAAAGAAAAAATAGAATAAAAATTGTGTTGTTTGTAAAAAAAAAAAAAAATTGCGATTGAGTCACAAACCAATCTTGTAATATATCTATTTGTACATTTTTTATACATATGTTACAACGTAATTATATTATATGTATATGCGCCTATGAAATATATACGTATAAATACTTAGAAATGTGAATACTAGTTAGGCAAAAAGTGTATTAATGTTGATAGGTTGTAGGCTGTTACTTAGATCGATTAACTCGTTGCAATCTTATGGTGTGTGACTTGGTCGCAGTGTCACGAATATTATTATACGAAAGTCTAAATGGTATGCGGTACTATTAATTTTTATCAGGTTTAATTCGTATCTCGCTCGCGCACACGCGCGTATAAAGACTTAAGGGAAAGAAAGAAGAATGAATTTTGAACGAGAAAAAAAAAGAAATTGGAATTACGTTCGTAGAAATGTTGAATTTTTTTATTCAGTCATTGTTCTCGTTCTCAATAACTTATCAAGATGACCGCTTTTGGTTCGTTGTGTAAAGAATGAGCGGACAAAATTCCAAGTGCTAACTCAAAACATTACTTCATTATTTTCTTCTTCTTCTTCTTTTTCTCTTCTAGTTTAGATAGATTCATTATCATTTAGATTTATTGTAGTTTAAACGAAATGTGTGTGGTGCGCGGGAGAGAACTTAATAGAATGATTATAAAAAATAAAGAGAAAATGCGAAAATGTGCGAACCATTCTTTTTTTATACTCTGAGAAAACTATATAAGACTGGTATTTTCGCTTTTACGACAAATAATAAATAGTACTCGTTATTTAAAAGTACTACTTGTATTTGTTCGCAAAAGCTCTTGTTGTAATTACTCATATAAAAAACTTCTTTTTTTTGGAGTAAAAGAGAATGGTTCTAATTAAAATATTATTGAGATCTTACGATTTCAATTAACTTATTAAATAAAAATGTTTTCTTTAGATAGAAAATTATGAGAGCAATTACGTTTTTTTTTTCTTTTCTTTTTCTTTTTTTTCTCTCATGTTTATATTCAAAAACGTCAAGTTTCTCATAATTTTTACACTCTATTGAATTTAAATAGGTTTTAGTCTATTTATGCACATATGTAGTTCTTTATAGAGAAAGAAAAATGAATCGTCATTTTGATTTTACGAAATTTAATTAAATCCACTTTCTTTAGAAAAGAAAAAAAAAAGAATGAAGGAAATATTTCAAACAAAAAAAAAAATTTTCAAAGCGAAATCAAAGCTAATGTGAAAAACGCTTCGAATATTAATCGCAGTATTACTAAAATTACGTACGTACACATTTTACATTTACATACATAAAATTATATGTATGAAAACATAAACATAACACAGAAGTAGTTCTACACTAACATGGAATTTATTTATATTAAATTTTTCGAAACATCAAATTTTGTTTTGTTTCTTAATCAGGGTGTCTAGTAATTTAGAAATATAAAATTCCCGGGGTTTTCCCGGTTTTTTCCCGGTATGTAAATAATTTTCCCGGATAATTGAAAACTAAAATTTTACAGTAAATTTAATCGTAATATTTGTAAAACTTATAATAAGAATTGTATTGTGATTTACTTGACGGTAATTTCATGTTTAAAATCAAAAACAGGTGTCGCATCACTGTAAAAATTTGGCACAAGCTTCCCAGTGGGCAAAAAACCATCATTGTTTTAAAAACGTTCCAAAAATGTTTTTAGAACGTTTCATGTCTGCCAAATAACGTCCCAATAACGTTATATGTTTCTAAAACGTTTTAAAAGCAATGGAACGTTTTTGGAACATTATTTGGCAGACATGAAACGTTCTAAAAACATTTTTGGAACGTTTTTAAAACAATGATGGTTTTTTGCCCACTGGATTGTCACATCGAAAATCATTTCCCATATAAGTTAGGTCTTAATTGGACAATAATAAAACATTGTCTAATATACGAAGAGAATCAATATACAATTCGAAATTGAAAAAAAATTAAGTTAAGCGTTGAAAAAATGTAACTATTTTTTCCAACAACATAATAAAGTACTTCATAAAAAAATTCCCGGATTTAAAAGAAAATTCCCGGGGGTTTCCCGGTTTTTCCCGGGAAAAAAAAATTCCCGGGGTTTTCCCGGTTTTTCCCGGATTCCCGGTTCGCTAGACACCCTGTTAATCACCTCACCCTTTAGAAAATTAAATTTAACATTATATTTAATTATTTCATTTTTTGTAAACTATAATTATAAATAATTCATACAGAATTTTTCACTAAAATTCTTCTTCGAATTAATTTTTAATAATTTTTGAAAAAGTTTTTTGAGAATTTTAAAAATCCATTTTTTACAATTCAATTTTATGAAATTTCGATTATTCGGCAAATTCTTCGATTAAATATAATAAATAAAAGATTCAAATAATTTCAAAAAAAAATTTCAATTAATCTTCTTTAAAAAAAATAATACTACAGAATTTTTATTTAAAAATATGAAAACATTTTAATTTGATACCTTTTCAAAATTCAATTATTTCTAAAAATTCATGCCAAAATGCTTTTAATATTCAATTATTATCTAAAATTTAATTAAAATTCACTTTTGAATCAATTTTTATTGGAAAATTCTACGTCAATTCAATTATTTAAATATAAAAATAAATAATTGATTGAATAATTGAATATTTCTTTAAATTGAATTCTCATAAAGAATTTTATCAACAAATTTTTTAATAATTCGATTCTGTTGACGAATTTTAATAAAATTTTTAAGAATAATTATATTTTTTAAGAAATTCGATTAAAATTATATTAAAGATAATTTAGAAACAGCGATACATTTTATTATTTATGAAAATAATTGAAATTATTGCGAAGAAATTTATTCTTTTGGAAATTTTTATTAAAATAGTAGATATTGAAAATCATTGAATTGAGGACAATTTTTGAAAATATGTAATTGAATTTTAGAGAAGAATTTTATTATTTATAAAGATAATTGAAATTTTTCCAAGAATTTTGTTAAAATATTTGAAAATTATTGAATTTTGGAGAAGAATTTTATTATTTTAGAAGATAATTGAAATTTTGACAAGATTTTTTTTTAATAATTGAATTCTTTTGGAAAGTTTTATTAATTTTGAAAAATCATTGAATTGATTAAAATTGTATTAAAAATAATTGAAATTCTGCAATGAGTTTTATTATTTATGAAAATAATTGAATTCTTAAAAAGAATTTTATTTATTTACCTACGAGAATAATTGAATCTTGTAAAAAATATTATTGTTTATGGAAATAATTGAATTATTGCCAAGAAATTTAAAAAAAATTTGTAAATAATTAAATTCTTGTGGAATTTTTATTATTTATGGAAATAATTAAATGTTTGCGTAGAATTTTATTAAAATTATTTTTAAATAATTGAATTCTTCTTGCAAATTTAATTAATATCCAAAAAACATTCATTTCTAGAAAAATTTTGAAAATAATTTAAATCTAGCCAAGAATTTTATTAAAATATTTGAAAATAATTGAAATTTCGAGAAGAATTTTATTATTCATAAAGATAATTGAAATTTTGACAAGAATTTTTTTAAATAATTGAATTCTTTTCAAAAGTTTTATTAATATTGAAAAATCATTTAATTGAGGAAAATTTTTTAAAATAATTGGAATTTTGACAAGAATTTTATTAAAATATTTGAAAATAATTTAATTTCAGAGAAGCATTTTATTATTTTTAAAGATAATTGAAATTATGATAAGAATTTAAAAAAATTGTTAAATTTATGTAATTGAATTTCTGAAATAATTTATAACTTTTCCAAAATTCTATTTTTTTGTCTTTTTAACTAAAATTCTTCTATAAATCCGTTATTTTTAATAATTAATTAAATGTATATTCAAAAATTTAACTAATTTCAAAAGAATTTGAATTATTAAAATTTTTCAATAATCTAAGTTCTTTTTTCTAATTTCGCTGACTTTTCCTTGGATTCCCTGACCTGTGGAAACTCTATTAATAGTTGAAACTATTATTATATTATTAATAATATAATATAATAAATAAATAAAAATTAATTAATTTTAAATAATTATATTTGATAAAATTTAATTTTACTTTACAAGTACGTTAAATAAAAGATAGAAAATTGTTAAAATAAACGATTTTTTTTTAGCGTTAAAAATGAAGTTTCGTTCGTCTTTAAACGGAAACGAATATTAATTAAAAATTGATCAAAAAAAAAAAAAATACTATAAAAAATATAAAATTATATAGATATAAAATTATTCATTATCGTTCGGAATATGTTTCAGGAGATGTTTTTTCAAGTCTGGCATATTTTTAGCTAAAAAAGAACATTTGTGGCATTTCAGAGCAGTTTTCAAGTGGTTTTTCATGGTCTCTGAATTTATTTTAAGTCGACCTTCTTCTTGAATACTTTTGTGTACTTCTGCAATTTTTATATGCAATTTATTTACGCGTTTACTTATTTATCTAGTTATCTTAATACTCTAATTATAATAATCTAATAATAATACTCTAGTTATAATAATAATAATATAATTAGGATACTTTAGTTATAATTATAAAATAGAAGTACTTACTCTCCGGTAGTAGAAAAAAAGGAGTTGTAAAAGAATTCCAATGGTTTTTCGTTTTCAAACAAGAACTATTAAAATCCGTGCTGATCACGTGCATATGAAGTCGTTGCATACTTGGAATTGCATGATAACCTATGCTGTAAAAATAAAGAAAACAAGATGATTATTTCAATTGAAAAGTGAGTTTATCTCTGAATAATAATTGTCATTCATTATACACTATTACGTCATTGCCTCCAGATTAAAACTTAATTTATTACTATATAATTTGACTTACATGAATTCGTAATTCTCGTGCTTTTTGGTCAAATTTTCACCAACTTCCTCCATGTGTTCGAGAATATTTAAATGCTCTTTTTTCACATGCGTAATAGAGTTTATATCAGTTTTCGATATAACTAAATAATGAAATTTTGCCTTTGGATATTTATCCTTGATAACAACAACAAGATCGTCTTCGAGAACTTTTAATTCCGGATCATCCATTGAATTCATCATTCCATGTGACCAGTGGGATAGTTTACTTTTTTTAGTTGCAATTTTATTCGTTTCATCGCCTATTGTTCTTTTCATTGTTGAAAATAATACCGAAGATACTAATAAACGTTTCATACAATAATGACGAGGTAAAAAACAAATTTAATAAACACTTTATCGTTATCTCAAAACTTTGAAATCGGTAAGTTGATTTTGTTAAGGTTATGTCCGTTATGTTGCACTTACTGATTTCTACGAGTTTACATAGTTTACGTGAATTACATTATTAAGCTTCGTTCACAGGTCGTAAAATTTAAAAACGGGGGTGCTACCCTCTGTACCAAAAACATAAGTTCGAATGCTCATTATGCCGAATTTACAATTTAGAAATGACCAGATACGCGAATCCTCAATAACCTAAATTGTATATTGAATGAAATTCAAAAGTAGGGAATAATCATTTGATATATTCTGCATATGGAGAATATTATTTTAAACTAATTCTTTTTTTCCACAATTTGAAATTATTGCAATTTTTATTTTTGGAATTTCCACTTTACCTACATTTTAATAGATCGAAACGTAAAATATCAGAATTGACATTTAATTGAAATATGATGGAGAATAAATATATATTCACTGAATAAAAAGATTAAATAATTATTAAATGTTTGAATTTAATAAAAACATATTGTTCAAAAGTTACAGTGCGAATTGTACAGAATATATATTAATAAGAAATATAATTTGGCAGAATGTCGATTCGATCGATTTTATATTTGCAAGAAATTCAATTTGACAGAATATCAATTTATAAGAAACACGTTTTCGTAGAACTTTAACTTGTCAGAATTGTAATTTTGTAGAATATTAATATTGGCAAATCTAATTTTGGTAGAAATCTGCTTTATCAGAATGATCACATGTTCGAATCCTCAAAAGTTAGAATTCCATTTTTACCGAAAATGGATTCCACATAAATATTTGGCGCAAATTTTAAAATTCTGATTTCTGATTGGTCGATTTTAAAATTTGCGCCAAATATTTATGTGGAATCCATTTTCGGTAAAAATGGAATTCTAACTTTTGAGGATTCGAACATGTGATCATTCTGATAAAGCAGATTTCTACCAAAATTAGATTTGCCAATATTAATATTCTACAAAATTACAATTCTGACAAGTTAAAGTTCTACGAAAACGTGTTTCTTATAAATTGATATTCTGTCAAATTGAATTTCTTGCAAATATAAAATCGATCGAATCGACATTCTGCCAAATTATATTTCTTATTAATATATATTCTGTACAATTCGCACTGTAACTTTTGAACAATATGTTTTTATTAAATTCAAACATTTAATAATTATTTAATCTTTTTATTCAGTGAATATATATTTATTCTCCATCATATTTCAATTAAATGTCAATTCTGATATTTTACGTTTCGATCTATTAAAATGTAGGTAAAGTGGAAATTCCAAAAATAAAAATTGCAATAATTTCAAATTGTGGAAAAAAAGAATTAGTTTAAAATAATATTCTCCATATGCAGAATATATCAAATGATTATTCCCTACTTTTGAATTTCATTCAATATACAATTTAGGTTATTGAGGATTCGCGTATCTGGTCATTTCTAAATTGTAAATTCGGCATAATGAGCATTCGAACTTATGTTTTTGGTACAGAGAGTAGCACCCCTAAAAACGCGCGCCAAAATATTACTACCCAACCCTGATACTTGTCAAAAGTGAAAAATTATCAATCCACGTGAAGTATTTGGAGGATTTGGAGTATTTCTATATTTTATAATATAGTGAAACATTAATTGAGATTGATCGTGATAGAATAAATAAGTCACGATGGCGGAATTCGTAGAAAAGCGATGCGAGGATATGATTCTAGAACTCGAACAAATGGAGAGAATAAAATTGTTCGATAAGAATGAAGTCAGGTTTGTAGAGGTTATGTTTTTAATTTTGCCGTGAAAAACAATATTATTTATCATTATATTTTAATGAAATATTTCGTTATTAGGCCTATTCTTTATGAAATTAATTTTTTTCCAAACTTTCAAAGGTATATAATTAAAACTTTGAGATTAACAATCACGAGTTAAATTTGACTCGGAGTGATCAAAGTTTTATTTATATTGACTCGGAGCGTTCAAATTTTTATTTAGAATTAAGACTGTCGAGTGTTAAAAACAAATATGTAATTACATTTCAGAGGTATAGCTAAAAATCGAAAAGAACATGAGTATAAAATAGAAAGACACACAAAGTGTAAAGAAGATTATTTGAGATATATTCAATATGAAATGGATCTTCTGAAACTTGTCAAGCAGCGCAGAGAGGTAAATAACAACAATGTTGTTATGATTAACTATAAACAAATCTTTAAAAAATTATTCTTGACCCTCAATTGATGTAGAGATGAAGTTTAGTTGTAAATTGTAGAAAACAATTGAACTCAGAAAGGATTTTAATTGCAATTTTTATAAATTATTAAAATTCATCTAAATTTTATTCTGTAAACTTTCATATTTTCCTGTAAAAAGAATTTTGTCTAAAAGTGTGAATCTATTTTAGAAACTTGGCATCACTCAAAAAAAGTCGAGCATTGATTATGCGATTGCAAACAGAGTTAATCGTTTGTATAAACAGGCAATATACCGTTTTCAAGACGATGTTCGATTTTGGATTGCATATATGAAATTTTGTAAAAATGTTGTAAGTATATTTGAAGGTTTATTAAAACCTTTGTTTACCTTTTATTTACAAACAATTCTAGTGTCTCTTTCAGGGTTTATTAACTTTTTTTCTTGTCTTTTTTTACAGGGTTTCCAAAGTTCCCTTGGTCGAATGCTTGGGAAAATGTTACAAATCCACCAGGATAAGCCAAAGTGTTGGCACATTGCCGCACAGTGGGAAATAGAAGAAAGTAAAGATTTACAAAATGCCAGACAACTTCTATTACGTGGCTTGCATTTTCATCCAAGTTCCTCATTACTTTTTATCGATATGTACAAGTAGGTTTTATTTATTTCAAACTCTTCCTATTTTTAACAATAATTGAACTTTACATATTTAAAATTAAAAAACTAACTTTATGTGTGGACAGAATGAAAGAAAAAATACGACAATTATTATAGTTAATTACTTATTTTTTTATTTTACCTATTTACTGGAGTATTTTATGATTGCAGATTGGAGTTGAAAGAGGCTCTTTTAAAACAAAGTCAAGGTAGCAAAACAGAAGAATTGCCAACTGGTGAAGATGGCGAAATTCCAAAAGAATGGAAGAGAGTCCATGTGGTTTATGAGCAAGCATTCAAGATGGTGAAGGATATTAAATTTGTCATTGAATTGCTAAATGTTACAAAAGAATTTGAGAACACTGAATCATTACAAAATAAAATTGTCAAGTAAGTATTTTTTTCTAAAGTCATTTTCAGTTCAGTTTCAATTCAATTTCATTTCAATTTCATTTCAATTTTATTTTATTCTTATTTTATTAGTATTTTATTTTATTTCGGTTTTATTTCATGTCTACTTTCAATTATTTCTATTAATTTCTATATTATTTCTATTTATCTTTATTCTATTTTGATTTTATTTTCCATTTTAATTTAATTATTTATTAAAAAAAATTACAGTGACATGGTAAAAGAATATTCTAACGAGCCGCTATTGTGGGACACAATGGCAAGACGTGAATTATTAGAAACTTCGAGTACTAATAATGCAGCAATGGAAGTTGATTGCGCTGAAGTATCGTCCTTAAGAGATCGCATACTCTCTTGCAATGAGATATTTCAAGTGGCTGTTAAGAAACTTCGAAACGAGGAAATTTGGTCCCTTTACATTGACTGTCTTCTAGATTTAAATCAAGAAAATCAATCTTTACCTAATCTCAAAAGAAAATTATTAAAAACAGCTTTATCACAAGCACATCAAGCGAAAAATTTAAAAGAACAACATTACTTATATTGGGTAATGAAAATTATAAAATTTTAAATCTACATTTAAAAGAACAAAAATTTTCAGTTAAATTACAATTTTTATTTTTCTTACAGATTAAAATGCTGAGTAATGATAAGAAAGATGAAAATACCCAGACAAAATTAGCCCAAGTTTTGGCGTGGTCAACTGAAAGTTATCCCCAAAGTGAAAAACTCTGGCATCTTAGATTAAGTTATCTTCTCACGACGAATAATGAAGACCAGTCGAATGAATTATTTAAACAAGTACGTATAAATGACTTTTTTTTTATTTTTTCCAACTATTTTAAAAAAATTTTTTTATGAAAAAAGTGGCCACCCCGTTAATACAAAAATACAATTTTGGTTAAAAAAAAAACACTAAATCTAAATGTTACTTTTCAGGCTACAGAGCAATTGGGAGAGAAATCGTTATCTCTTTGGAAAATGAAATTATTGCACGTACAAGCAAAGAATCCGGAAAAGATTCAAGAATTCTTTCAAGCTGCACTCCTTGGTCCTCAGAATGTAGCAAAGGATATGAAACCATTGTATTTGGAGTGGGCAGTGTTAACAAAAAGTAAGAATTATTTTATTTTCGTCAATTTGTTTATTTATTTTTTTTTAGTATATTTCAATATTTGATACGAAAATTACGAATAATTTTTCTCCACCTAGATATTACGGAGACTCGAAAAATTTACAATTCAATAACTCAGCAACCGCCATTCTCCTACGAATTGCATAAAAAAATGATAGAAATCGAAAATATGCAATCAAAAATATCTCTACAGTACACGAGAAATGCTTATGAATTAGCAATAATGCAATTTGGCAAGAATCGAACTGATTTATGGTTGGATTACACGATATTTGAAATGAAACATGGCGATCCATTGAAAGCGGCCGAGATACATGCAAGAGCAGTGAAAACATTGTATGCAAAATTAACTGATAAATTTATAGCCGATTATACATTACTTAAAGCAAATCCCGAATCGAAAAGTACATCTCGTAATTAAGGTTTGTCTCGTAATTTTAATTTATAAATATATGTGTACAGTAAGAATAAAGAATTGACTTAATTTTCCAGAGGAATCTCCTTGTTCATGTGTGTTAAAATGATATTTCGATCTGTTTCATTAGTTAGTCGTGCTCGATCGCCAATTTTTAGGGAAGAACGATTATCCAGGCACATTATGTCAGTCATTAGTGAATGTTGTTTGTCTTCTAAATTTTTGCTTATTCGATTCAGTAATGTTTCTAAATTGTTGTAGGTGGCTCTGAAAGAAGAAAAATATTTTCATCATAAATTAATAGGTGAAGATTGATACGTAGTCATAGAGAAGGAATGTGGATAAGTGTACTAACTTAGCACTATTTAGTTCGTTAATTAAATTTTGTTTAGTTTGTCGTAATTGTAGTACTTCGTGCTTTAGTCCATCCTGACTTTGATCGCGACACAATTCAAAACCAGGGCGACAGGTTCGATTTTCTAATCTTGTCTCAGCACATTTAACAGCATCTATTTTTGCAAAAATCGCATCATCTAGGAGTGTTATTTCTTTCTGTAATTTTTCCATTTCTCTCTGCATCTATTTTAATTGTTTCGATTAATAATGCTGATAATAATAAAAATAATTATTATTATTCAGGATTGCAACAGGTGAAGGGAAGTCAGGAAAAATAGAATTGGCCAGGGAAATCAGGGAAAAATCGGGGATTTTTATTAAAAGTACTGGAAAAAATTAAATTTTTAGAATTCAGAAGAGAATTTTGAATTTTTTTGTCTTTTTTGTTTGCCTTGTAAACTATGAAATTCTCACGAATTCTAATACAAAACCTTCAATTTTTACTATTTCTGACAATAATTTCCTTTTAAATAACTCAATTCTTGAACAACAATTATAAAATTATTATTTATAAATTATTTAACGAATAATTTCACTTAAGTATTTCAAAATTAGTTGAATTCAAAAGGTTTTAATTTAAAATTTGAGAAAATTTTAATTTTGAATGAATTTAATTCGAAATTTTAAAAAACTTAGATTTTTGAAAAATTTTAATAATAAAATTCTTCTGAAATTAGCTACATTTTTTAATATAAATTTAATTAATTATTAAGAATAACAGATTTATAGAAGAATTTTAGTTTAAAAAAACTAAAAAAAATTGAATTTAGGAAAAGTTACAAATTATTTCAGAAATTCAATTACAAATATATTCAAAAATTTTTTAAAACTCTTATCATTATTTCAATTATAATAATAAAATGCTTCTCAAAAATTCAATTACATATTTTCAAATATTTTATTAAGAATCTTGGCAAAATTTCAATTATTTTAAAAAATTGTCATTAATTCAATGATTTTTCAATATTAATAAAACTTTTCAAAAGAATTCAATTATTTAAAACAATTCTTGTCAAAATTTCAATTATCTTTATAAAAAATAATAAAATTCTTCTCCGAAATTCAATTATTTTTAAATATTTTACTAAAATTCTTTTCAAAATTTCAATTATCTTTATAAATAATAAAATTCTTCTCCAAAATTCAATTATTTTCAGAAATTTTTCTCAATTCAATGATTTTTCAATATTAATAAAACTTTTCAAAAGAATTCAATTATTTAAAACAATTCTTGTCAAAATTGCAATTATCTTTATAAATAATAAAATTATTCTTTAAAATTCAATTATTTTCAAATATTTTAATAAAATTCTTGGCTAGATTTCAATTATTTTCAAAAATTTTTCTCAATTCAATGATTTTTCAATATTAATAAAATTTTTCAAAAGAATTCAATTATTTAAAAAAATTTAATAAAATTCTACCGAAACATTTAAATATTTTCATAAATAATAAAACTCATTGCAGAATTTCAATTATTTTTAATACAATTTTAATCAAATTCCTCGAAAAATGTAATTATTCTTAAAAATTTTATTAAAATACGTCAAAAGAATTCAACAATTTAAAAATTTGTTGATAAAATTCTCTATGAGAATTAAATTTTAAGAAACATTCAATTATTCTATAAATTATTTATTTTTATATTTAAATAATTGAATTCTTGTAGAATTTTCTAATAAAAATTGATTTAAAAATTAATTTCAGTTAAAATTTTAGATTATAATTGAATATTAAAAGCATAACGTAGATTTTTTATAAATAATTAAATTTTGAAAAGGTTTCAAATTAAAATTTTTGAAAATTGATTTAACCCTTAAACCGCACCCTGGGTGTGCGACACCCATATTCTAGCTTTTTACTCTAATATTTCGGTTAAATTCGTAAAAATTGAACATGTGTCGTTATTGGACGATACATTTTGTACTTAAGTTTATGTTCCGTGAGGGACATTAGTCTCCCAAGTGTCTTTGTGTATTTGATAACTTTATGAAGTTGTCGGCGAAAAATTTCTGCTTGTTTGACACCCAGTTTTTGGTTTAGGGTAATTTCAGTAGTTTTTTTTATTTTTTTTTCAGTAGTTTTTTTTAGTAGTAGTTTAAAAAAACTATTTTTTAATTATAAAAATTAAATAAATCATTATGAAACTTATTTTCCTTCAAAATAGATGTACTGAGCTATATAAGATAATTTTTCCAAAAGATAATATCCTATTCCAGCTTGGAGAACACACTTAAAAGTCCCCGGGTGTCGCACACCCAGTGTGCGGTTTAAGGATGGATTCGGCAGTGTGCGGTTTAAGGGTTAAAGAAGAATTTTAGTTAAAAATTGGAAAAAATGTAATAATTTTGTCTGGAAATTTGGGAAAAACAAAATTAAATTTTTGCTGCAACCCTGATTATAATAATAATTATATAGTAGAAAAGAATTCGTATTGCATGATTTTAACAAAAACGATATACTTTTAATTTCTGCCAATCGAGTTCATTTCTCGATTTTTGTGTTTGATAAATTCTTTTTCTCAATGTGAAATCAGTCATATCTTGTTGAGCTCTAATATCATTTCTTGTTCTATCTCTTGCATCTTGAATAGATTCTCGAAAATTGTACATATCTTGTAATTCGTTGTCAGCCAAAAGTTTCACATGCTGACAGTGTTGTAGCCAATTTTCATAAGAAACCATTCTGTTAAAAAAAAAATTATTTTCATATTTTTGTGTAAATTTTTTATGTAAAACAAAATTTTTATGCATAACAGAATTTATATTTATATACTCTTTTGTCATTCTCAGTGCATTTGGTTTGTAACTGATATTAGCACATGTTTTACTTAAAGATGTATTTGTTCGATCAATTTCAAGTGCTTCGTGTTTATCCTGCAATTCCAAATTGAGAGTGAATTTCACTTTTTCCAAACGATTCAATCTTTCCCAAGCTGCTTGTATCCTAGAAAAGAAAAAGAATAAGTGGATAATTTTTATTTATGTTTAGTTTTTATTTTTGTGATGTAAATTTTTTTTAGTTTCATGAACTCGGTTTTTTTTAGTTCAAAACATCAGTATAGTTCATATACTTGTTCGTTAGTGTTTTCTTTGCTCCTTCTAGAATGCAGAGTTCGTTTTTTAATTCTGTGTCGCCATCGTCGTAGGTTAATTCAGTGCTTCTTCGACAATCCCGCATCGATATGCATTGAGAAGTTATTTGCAGTGGTAAATTAATGAATTCCAGTTCTTTCTCGGCGTCTGCTTTTTCATCCTTCAAAAGACAAATTTCCCTTTCTGTCTGTTCGAGCAATTTTTGAAATATTTTCTCCCAGCGTGCCAGTTCTGTTACTCTGAAATTCATTCGTGACATTCGTTTTTCTTTTCGGCAAAAGTATCGCTTACGAGACAAAAAAAATTTTAGGTTATGTTTACGATCGTTTTAACTTGATTAATACGCTTTTTTATAATTTGTAAAACCAAAAGTAGGTTTTCTTGAATATTTTAGATGTAATAAGGATTTAAATGTCATTAGTTTGCATTCGCAGTTTATTCTCTTCGTGTATTTTTTTCACTTTGAAATTGACAAACATAACCTAATATATTTTCCGCGTGTAAAGCTTGGAGCGTCATTAAGAATTTAAAAAAAGAAAATGTGAATTTATGTATAAAAATTAACCTGTCGGATAATCTGACAGTGTTTAGCCGAGTGTCCCACTCTGTTTTTATTTGAGTTTCTGATCGAATTGTTCTGCCCGCATTCCTTAAATTAAATGCCTCCTCTCTTCTACTTTCAGCACTTTTCTGAAGTTCCCATTGCTTTGCATACCAATCAGGTAATCCTAAATGATAAAATAAATCCTAAATTTCTAACCGCAATATTTCTACTTATTTTTACTGTAAATACTCTATCGTTTGTCTACTTTTTCTTAGTCTTCTTACCAATGTGAGCTGTCGGTTTTTCATAAGTGGTAACGGACTTCGCCATATTTAACAATTGAACAATAATATTTAATATCAAAAATTTTGTAAAAAATGTTAATGTTCCAGAAAAGCTTAGTTATCTAAATGATCTTGTGATCTAAATAATTATAACAAGTGATGACAAGTTATTCAGTTGCTCAGGTAACAAATGTAAACAAACGACGAAATTCGATCGATACTGTAAAAACCGTTACTGACCGCATAAAAAATAATTATTAACTTCAGTTGAACTATTAAAAGACTAATTTTAAAGGAATTAGGAAAAAAGACTTTTTGTCTTTTTCTATATTAAATAAATACCGTACTTAAGAATAAGTTAATAATTTTAAAAATTACGTTAAAAACCAGGAGAGAAATTTCATTGGTAAATTCTTTAGTAAACATTGTTTTCAAAAAATCGCGCCAAAATGAACAAATCAGGTGCTTGGAAATATTTTAAAGTTGGCAATAAAAACTACAGGGTTGGTAGAATTTATTTAATGATCGTACAGTTCCGTAATGTTTCGTGCAATGTCGGAATCTCCGACTCAAATATTCGCTACAACGATGAATGTGTGTGTCAGTGTGTATCGTTTAACTGGAAAACTAGGAGGTAGGTGTAAAGATTTGTGTATACGCGGCAAAACAAATTGTTTCTTTATAAAAACTTAAATTCAATATAAATCAAATATAAAGACACATTAAGTCTTATTTTCTTACAAATTGTGTTCAATTCTAATTTTTTCTTTTCCTTTTTCCTATTATTTGTTTTAGAAATACTCTCGATATACAACGGTGTATTCCAACTTTTATGAACCTAAAAAGCAAGGGTGGAAAGAAATATTGAAAAATTAAAGAAATTTTCATTTCGTTATAAATAAGAAAGTTAAAAGAAAGCTCTTCGTAGTCAATTTTTTATTAAAGTGAAAAGCACATGCGAAAATTAAGTATGAAGGGAAAAAGGAGGAAGTCTGAAACAAGCGACGGAGAGTCGGAAGAAAATGGCGTCGCGTCGGGCGTCTCGGGCGTCACGCGGGCTTCTGATAACGAAATGGATGAAACGGACAGTGAAAAATCAGAAACTACATCACGCAAATCAAAATCTAATAATAAAAGACGTTCATCGCGTTCACGGGGCAAACAAAATGATTCTGTTGATGAATCGGTTGATAATGAGAGTCAGGAGAAGCCGGCCGGAAGCGAACAGGAAAATGGAACCGCCAACAGTAAAGGAGGTACATCCAAACGACGCAAGAAGGATGAAAAACCCGTGGAAAAGGAAAAACCCGCATCCGACGAGGAAAACAATGAAGACGATGAATATGAAGTAAGCTTTAATTATTTTAAAAATTGTTTATTTTTTTATTTTCTTTTTTGTTGACTCTGAACCAGTATTAATGTTAATTTTTTTTTCTGTTCGTCTAGGTGGAAAAAGTAGTTGCGCAACGTACCATTAAAGGTCGTCGTCAATTCTTGGTCAGGTGGAAAGGCTATGGAGAAGATTCCGATACATGGGAGCAGGAGAAGGATTTAAATTGTCCACAACTCATTGAAGAATTTTTAGCAGAAGCTGGTGATGAGGAAAAGGAAGAAAAGGAAAAACCAGCTGAAAAAACACCCAAATCTGGAAAAAGTAAACAAGGAAAAAAGTCTTCCAAGAAAGTCAAAAAAGATGAAGGTAAGAAAAAAATTTATTTCTTTATTCAAAAAAAAAAATTTAAATAAAGAGTCAAATTGCAAAATTTTTTTTTCTCTTTTTCAAGAATCAAAAGGCGCCGATGAAGAGGAGGACGACAATGATAATGAAGATAAAGAATTCGAAGTAGAAAGAATTATTGAAGTTCATTTCAAGAAAAATAAATCACGAGAATTTCTTATTCGTTGGAAGGGTTTCTCATCGTCTGACGACACTTGGGAACCGGAGGAAAATTTAAATTGTTCAGAACTTATTGAGAAGTTTATGGATAAAGTGGATAAAGCAAAAAAACAAGAAGCGAGAGAATTGAGAACAAATCCGGCTCTCACAAAACATTTTACACTCGGAGCGCATGGAAGACGACACTCACGTCGTCATGGGGATAAACAGAGGTAATTAAAAAAAAAAAAAAAATTATCGTTTCTTATTTCCCTTATCATTTTAAATTCTCAAACTCTCCCATATATAATTTCTTTTAATCTTTATTTTGTAGAGTAACCTACCGGGGATGTGATGAATGAAAATGAAATTCTTTACACTGATATACATATGCAAAACTTGAAACCGATGATTCACACTAGTGATAACATGTGCATTGGAAATGAAAATCTTTCCATGTTACCTAGTACTATGATTCTTTTTGAAATGTAATTTTTTTACAGATTTGTGAAATTAAGTCGCTTTTTAGTATTTTGATTATTTTTTTTATACTGTGTTAACTTTCTCTACAAAAAAAATATTTCCAAATTAGTTGATAGTATGTTTAATTATTAAAACATATAAGCTTTTTCATTAGAGAAAAATTTAATGAACTAACGATATAAATCTTTAAAAAAAAATACAAATTTTACTTTATTGCATAAGTTTTACTTGAATATGCAGTAAATAATGAAAAGGCCTATATGAGAAAGTTTATAAATAAAAAAAATATATATATACATACATATATATTTAAACCGTTGCCGTCGTCTAGCAATTAATCTAATCTACGGTTGTCAACGTACTGTGCAAGTAATCTACATATTAGATTAAATTTTGTTTAAGTATTGATTGTCAAAAATCAATAAAAATGTATGATTTCCAAATTATAATTCAATACAATTTATAAATGATTTCTCCATAGTTTTCCAAAAAAATATTATTCAACAACAAATGTAATGTACTATGAACTTTATGAATTTTTTTAAAAATTAGTTATTAGGATAAAAAAAATTTTGATCTTGTAAAATGTATTCTATTTTCAAAATTATAATTTAATTTAGAAATTACGAAAAAATACATGTAAAAGTTTTTCATTTCATAAAGTAACCTTTATTTTTAAAACACTTTATTTTTAATTTGCCTTCAATAGTTTATTTTTATTTACAAAAATTGTTTTTGCAGTCGAATTTAAATTTCGCGCCAAAAGAAAAAATAAAGCGGGATACGTGCGTAAATACCGTAAGTCACGTGGGTGCAAATACGTAACACACCAACCCAACCTTGACATTTCTTTGTGTTTCGATTTTTCAAAATGGCCACAGCATGAAGAAGCAGAGAATCGTGAGAAAAATCTTTCGGAAGAAAAAAAGTGTGTTTTACATAGTTTTCATTAATTTCGTCACCTAAAACAAGATTTATGTGAACAATTTTATTAATATTTCAAAATTAACTTTTTTTTTAATAATTTGGCTTTCTAAAAAAAGAAACAATTCATTTTTTTTTTATTAAAGGAGGACAAAAGAAACTTGTAATGCGTAATTGCTTTGGTCATCGCTTAAAAAAAGCAAGTTATTTTTTTCTTTAATAATCATATGGAATTTAATTAATTTATCATCTATTTAAGTAAATTTAAGGGTAAAAAGTTAGGAAGCAAAAAGTTTAAAAGGAAGCACGAAAAAAATATGGCGAGTGATTTCTCAAGCGAATGCAATGATGCAATTGCAATTTTTGACGACGAAAAGGAAGAAGGAGAAATATCTCTCGATGATGTCAGCTCATCGGAAGAAGGACACATAAATTATCAACGACGTATGGAGAAATTCCGTGATGGTCGCTTACAATTACAACCTCATCCTCATCATGCACCTACCGAAATTTCTAGCAGATACAATAGTTCGAAACTTCCTTACAAAAAAGGTAATAGCAGGAAAATTTTAAGTTGAATTTCTGAAAATTTTAGTATTTATTCTCTCTTATTCATAATATTTCGATTTGATTAATTGTTATATTCATTCATTCTAAATATGGAAATATTTGTTGATATATATATTGCTGAGTCATGTATTATTAATTTTTTGATATTTAATTTCCGTTTCATTTCTAATATAAACGTGAATAATGAGAGATTATTAATTCAGCTGCACGTTATGCTTTGTTTAGTATTCATTTTTATTAGTTTTTTGTGGTAATTACTTATATAATGAACAATTATGAAACATGTGCCATTTTTGTTTATTAACACCTTAATTTCTAAATTTGACATTTCATACGTATTCTATTATTTTTATTTATTCAGAGAGCTATTATTCAATTTACCCCATTCGAATGAACTAGTAATTATAGTAATTTAATTTCAGTAATTTTATTATATTTGTAATGCTATTCATAGTTTTTTATTCCTCATGTTTATTCCCCTAAAATAATTTCGAAAATTGTAGTAATTTGTCAATTCTCTTTAGTAAAGTAAAGAATAGGGGAAAGAAAATTAAAGAAAGTATTAATGGAAAAAATTTATGTTTTTCAGGGTTGCCACAGATCAGGAAAAAGTTTCTGGCAATAATTTCTTTTAAAATAAATTAATTCTTGAAGAACTATCAGAAAATAATAACTTATAAATTATTTAATAAATAATTTTACTTAAATATTTCAAAATGAAATGAATTTTAAAAAATGTTGCGCTTACAATTTTCATATAAATAGATGGACTTAAAAATGTTTCAATTTCAAATTTTATAAAATTTCAATTTTCAAGAATTTTGATTCGAAATTTTAAAGAACTTAGATTTTTGAAAAATTTTAATAATTCAAATTCTTCTGAAATTAGTTCCATTTTTTACTATAAATTTAATTAATTATTAGAAATAATAGATTTATAGAAGAATTTTAGTTAAAAACACTTTTAAAAAAATTGAATTTTGGAGAAGTTACAAATTATTTCGGAAATTCAATTATATTCAACAATTTAAAAAAATTCTTATCAAAATTTTAATTATCTTTATAAATAATAAAATTCTTCTCCGAAATTAAATTTTCAAATATTTTAATAAAATTCTTGGCAAAATTTCAATTCTTTTCAAAAATTTTCCTGAATTCAACAATTTTCAATATTAATAATATTTTCCAAAAGAATTCAATTATTTAAAAAAATTCTTGTCAAAATTTCAATTATCTTTATAAATAAGAAAATTCTTCTTCGAAATTACATTATTTTCAAATATTTTACTACTTGTAGAAGTTACGGTAGCAGTAGTTTTATAATATAAAATAATGATTTGATCACTCGGTCGTCTTTAATTATTATAAAACATGAAGAAATGGATGGAAATGGTCTTCGACTCGGAGTGATTGATTTCTTCTTGTTTTATAATAATATTCTTATAAGTTGTTTTTGTGCCAACCCTGTTCTTAGATATTTTTCATCTTTAATATTTTTAATATTTGTACCAATTTGTATATTTTTTTTAAAATTATAATTATAAATTAAGTTATTTGTAGATTCTTTTGGTATGTTTACTCTATTTCTAATCAAGTAGAAGTACACCTTGTTACTTAAGATGCAGAGCAGGGGAAGGAGAACCATCATCTGATTAAAGACACAGGACACATGGGAGATCGCCTCACAAACTCTACACTGCAGGAAAAGAATGACGATCTCATTCCAATTTCAAGTGACAGCGACATGGAACTCGTCGGACTCCCAAAACGTGTACGTCGTGGAAAATCAAGTAAAGTTAAAAAAAAGAAAAAAAAACGAAAACCCCATTCTGCGTCGTCTGTTGTTGATAAAGATGACGAATCAATTGCCAATGAAATTGATGAGAATTTAACAATAATGGAACTTAATAATTCAACGTCATCGAAAGAAAATCGTTTGCTCAAACCACCTCATCATCATTATCATCATCATCGCGATAAAAGTCCACAATATAAAATGAAAATTTCACCAAAAAAACATAAATCATCATCGTCATCATTAATTGAAACTCGTTTAGCGGAGAAAAAAATTAAATCACCAATTCATAGATCAACGGAAATGAGGAAAAGGATAAAAAAATTTAAACCATTAGAGAAAATTGGACATAAAGAATTAATGAATCCACTTTATAAGAAAATACGAAAACGTCCATCGCCTACTGATATTGTATCATCATCGCCATCGACTGATATTCACGTGACGAGTTTATTGAAAAAAGTTCGACACTACGAAATGGTGGGAACTTTAGAAGATAGTAAAGTTTCGAGTAAAGCCAGAGATCACGGCACATCATTGAAAGATAAATTGAACAATATTCTTAAACCAACGGCTGAAAATAATGATAATAAAGAAACGGAAAATATTGCTGATAAAAAGAAAAATGAGAATGGCGACGAAGAAGAAGATTTGAATATCTTGAGGCAAAAGGCTTTAGAGACGAAGCAAAGTAAGAGTAAAAATCAAGAGGCAAATGTTGAGGAAATTACCGAAAATTCTAGTACGGAAATTGAGAGTAAAGATAATTCGATTGAAGAGAAAATTGCAGAAAATACAAATGAGGAAGTCAAGGAAAATAAGAATAAGAATAAGAATGAAGTCGAAGATGAAGAAGATGGTGACGATGATGAAGATCTAAAATTACGCTTAATAGCTCTTCGTTCCGCGGTCTATAAAAAACATCGCGATAGAGTTGCAAAATTACAGAAAGATAAGGAAGCAGCACCACCAAGATGTGAAAGTCCATTTAGCGAAAGTTTCATAAATAACATTTCCCTAGCCGAAGATGTTGACGAATTTCCCTCAAATTCTTCCGAAACTGCAAAAGATTCCAACAATAGTATCGAAGATATGGAATTAGATTCTGATATCGAGAGTGATATTGTTCTCGAAAAGGAGAACGTTCACAATGAAGATAAAGTTTCCAGAGAAATTGTTAATACGTCAAAAATGGTAAATTCCGAAAAAACCGATTTAGAAAAAGTCTCATCTCCGAAAACTGTTAATTTTGATGAAGCTCCCTATTCCCCAACGGACGCCGTCAACAGCGAATTAATTCTAGAAGCCGAACAATTGGGCATCGACACCACCGACGTTTCCCTAATAAACATAAATAGTAAAAATTTTTGCAAATTTGGTTCATATTTACCCGTTAGCAATAAAGAAAAAATTCCCACTGCAAATGCAAGCAGTATCATCTCAAATTCATCAAATTCGGACGTTGATTCAAGAACAAAATCGAAAAATTCCAATTTCGAAAGACCGTATTCACCTTCCGATATTCCTGTTTTCGATCCTGATTTAAACGTTTCTTTATTGGGAAATAACAATTTTTTCGATACAACAGCATCGGATAATAATAACTTTTCCATTAACGATAATTTTTCAAAAGAGCCTGAAGTTATTCTTATTGATGATGATTTTCCCGATATTGATATTGACGGCAGTCCTCTGGTGCCAATGGAAAAGGAATCAAATCTTATGTATCCAGGACATATTTCATATCAATTACTTCAACCTTCTTATCAATCACTTTGCTTAAATGGAATTCCACCCTTCGTTCATAATCAAATAGTACAATCTAATCCACTAGTACAATCAAATTTACTAAATCCACAATCAAGATTTACCGAAGAACTTCCAATCGGAAGAACTTATGAAAATTCATCAGTTCCGCCAATAAATGAATTCATACCCGAGCATTTCAATTCGAGTCAAATGCCATCAAACCATCCGATGATTGAACTATTGAGAATAAATCCACACAATCAACAATCAAAGGAAAATTTATCCATCAATCGTCCCGAGGTCGATTTCGATTTTGACAAAAGTACCAAAAAACCAAAACGAAGAAAACGATCTAAACGACATTTAATCGAATGTGATGAACCTCAAAATCCAAAAAGCCCAAATAGTACCGAAGATTCGATTCAATCAGCAAAAAGAATAAAAAATTCAAACACGGAACCAAATTATCAAAAATCCTTATTTGAAAATACTCTAGAAATAACTGTGAGAAAAAATGTCGAGGACATCGTGAGAAAATACACCGAGAACGTAATACGTGAATGTACGGAAAATAATATTCGGAAAGATGTTGAAAATATAGTCAGGCAATGCACCGAGCATATTGTCAGAGAAAATTCGGAGAATAATTTACGAAAAGGCGAGAATTTATCGAGAAAAGACCTGAGAGATTCCGAATATTTGGAGAGAGAGAATAATTTAAGAGAAGAAACCGAGAAGAGGAATGAAGAAATTTCAGGAAAGGACGAGGAGAATCGAACGAAAGTACAGAAAAATTCGAATTCGAACTCAAAAGAAAAAGAAAAAGATGAAAATCGAGAATCGAGAAGAAATAGTGTCGATGAAGACGAGGATGAACTGAGAGCAATTTTACTCGCCTCCATGGGAAAACGGACAAAATCGCCGAAAGTAAATAAATTTCCAATGCCAACGAAAAGTAAGGAAGTTGTTCAAAATTTATCAGTTGCTTCAACTTCAAAAAAAAGCACCGAGACTACTTCCGGAAAATCGATCTTGAATTCAACAAATCCTCAACTAACAACTTCGCCTAAAGAAATTTTATTGTCGAAAGAAATTTCAGTTCCTAAAAATTTGCCTCAAAAAGCCGCGTCTAAAGATATGAAAAATTTATCCCCTAAGGAAATACAACAGAAAAGTGATTCTAGTAATGAAAGTACAAAAGTTCTCCCTACTATTTCGTCTGTAAAAATTTTACCCAAAAGTTTACCTATAATTTTACCTAAAGTTTTGCCTATTTTACCAAAAATTTCATCCGCAAGAGTTTTAACTACAATTTTACCAACTGAAGATTTAACTAAAATAGCTACTAAAGAATCAACGAAAATCCCAACAAAAGTTTTGCCTCAAAAAACAGCAGCAAAAGCAAACCAAAAAATTCAAGAAAAAGTATCACCATCTAAAATCCAAACTCAAAAATTAACAAAAATCTCACCCACCAAGAATTTAACGAATAGAATTCTATCGACGAAAATCACAATAAACAATTCTTTAGCGACAACGAATTCAACGATAGGAAAAAGAAAAGCAACCTCCTGTCTTTTATCCGGAACGCCAAGGAAATTAATGAAAAAGCCAATGATACCGGCAAGTACAAAAGTTGTAAATAATGCGAAACGCTATCAAAATTCTCTAATGCAAAGAAAATTAAATTTACAAAAAGCAATTCTAACTCTAAATGCAAAGAAAATAATTGCCAATAAATCATTACGTGTTGTGAATCTCAATAGTCAAAATAATCGTTCATTAAGTCCAAATATAACGTCCGCGAATAATCAATCGGAACGATTTATCATTAGTTTAAATTCAGATTCGGAAAGTGATTCAGAAACGGAGAGACGAAATACAATTGTCGCTGTCACAAATAATAGCAGTGTAGAGAAACGTCCAACTCTCACAATACCAACAACTGAATTTGAGAGAAGTGTCGACCAATTTCTACGCGATGTACGAAAGAGGCAGGAGTCAGCGGCCGCCAAACAATCAACCAGTTTGACAAAAACTTTACCACCTCCCAATGAAAATGGGACGAATGGAAATAAAGTCTCTGCTAATATTACGCCTTTGGTAAGATTATATTTTCTTTTTTTTTTAAATGAAATTATTTTCTGGTTTATTTTTTATTTTGATTTGATTGATTGATTTGTTTAACAAATTGAGAGATTTGTTTATTTTGTATAATTTATTCGATTTGGTGAATTTTTCAGGCCTCGGATAATACATGATTTTTTCGACTTTCGTCGATTATTTGCAAAAAAAAGGCGACTTTTTCGATTTATTTTCGAAAAATGTGACTGTTTCGACTTTTCTTTCATATATTGAAATATTTCGACAGTAACCGAATTGCCACAGAATAGAGAAAACAGGGAATTTTAATCAAAGTCATGAAAAATACTAAAATTCTAACAATGCTACAAAAATTCTAGTTTTTTGTCAAATTGGAAAATATTGAAAATCATAAACTGCACTTGAATTTTCATTTTCGTGAGAAAAACGTAAAATAAAATCAGAAAGATTTACAGTTGGAATTTTTATGAAAAATTAAATTTTTGTGTGAAAAAAATTGAATTCTCAAACAACTTTCAAAAAATTATTCAAAACAATTAATTTAGAGAAAAATTTGAATTAGAAATTTTAAAAAATAATTGAATTTTAGAAGAGTTTTATGAGTAGAAATTTTTGGAAACATGTAAATTTCCAAATTATTTTATAAATCAATTATTTTAAATAATTTTAAGAAAGTTTTTTGACAATTGAATTATTGAAAAAAGGAAAAAAAGTTCGCACTTAAAATACGTGAAAAATTTAATTGTTTTCAATTAAATTTTACGAAATTTTAATTTTTTCGAAATTTTTTTCAGTGAATATAAATTTTAGAAATTCAACTAATTTCAAAAACATTTTAATTTTTCGGAAACTGAAATGCTCAGAATTTAATTGTTTCTAAAAATGTTTTATTAATAAATTTTTCCAAAATTCAATTATATTTCAGAATTTTTAATTAAAATTTTTCTTGTATTCTGGAAAATAATTGAATTTTGAATAAGTTACAGTTCAATTTTAAAAAGTAATTAAATTTCAGAAAGATTCAAATTGAAATTTTTGAAAATTTGAATTTTAAATAATTTTAATTGTTGTAGAAATGCAATAACATTAAAATATTTATTTTACAAAATTATAAAACTTTTGAATAATTTTAGTTCAAAATTCTAAAAAAATTTGAATTCTTGAACTAAAATAAATGAATAATTGTCGTCAAACATTCTCAAATATTATTACTAATAATTTATTTATAACAGAATTTCAGTTATAAAAATTCTAGACAATAATTGATTATCATTTTTGGAAAACTTGAATTTAAAATAATTTCAATTGCTGTAGAAATTCAATAGCATTTAAATATTTATTTAAAAATATTATCAAACTTTTGAATTTTAATTAAAAATTCTGGGAAATAATTGAATTTTTGTATTAATGTAATTGAATTCTCAAAGAACTGTCTAAAAATTAATCAAAACAATTTATTTTGAAACGAATGTTAGTTAAAAATTTTAGAAAATAATTGACAATTGCAAGATTATAGTTGAAATTTTTAGAAATAATTAAATTTCAAAAAGGTTTTAAATTGACATTTTTTTAGATTTGAATTCTGAATAATTTTTATTCAGAATTTTTTTTTTTAAATTAATTATTTATTGGTAATTTTTTGAAATTTCTAAATATATACATTCACTGGAAAAATTTTCGAAAAAATCGAAATTTCGTAAAATTGAATTGAAAACAATTAAATTTTAGACATAATTAAAGTGAAGTTTATTTTTCTTGCAAAATTCAATTCTTAGAGAACTTTTACAACATTGTAAAAAAATGTTTGATTTAGAGAAGAATTTTAATGATAAATTCTAGAAAATAATTGATTTTTTGAGAAATTTCATTATTAATTTTGAGTAGTAATTAAATTTCAGAAGGTTTCAACTTAAAATTTTTTGAAAATTTCAGAAGTTTAATTATATTTGATTTAAATTAAAGACAAAAATTACAAAAAATGTTGAATAATTTTATTTGAAAAGTTTAGAAAATAATTGAATTTTCAAAGAATTACAGTTTTGAATAATTGAGGGGACGGATTCTAAAAGGGGATACGCGTGGATTGTCACGTATAACTATTGACCAATAGTGCGATTTTCAAACATTTTCAATTTTCAAATTTAATGACACAAATTTATACACAATGAAAATGCGCATCTTTTTTCTTTAAGAAATAAATTTATATCTTTTTTAGTTTATGAAATAATGAGAAAAAACTAAATTTTTGAAAACCAAAAAATTTAAATGTTTTACGTCTTTAACTCGTGCTGGCGTTTTTGATTTTTCATATTTTGTAATCAAACAAAAACGAACTTACAGATTAAGACTTCCTGAAACCAACTATACTTTTAAAACTACAAAATCTTAATTAATAAAAAGTTTATTAATTTTTTCGAAAGACGTTGCAAAAAATGTGTTTTTCCAACTTTCAACGCTTCGTTTATCGAGGAAATTTTAAGGTACAAAAAACTTCCAGTGACAAAGTTTTTCATTACTATACGGACAAGTTTTCTGTAAAATTTTATTAACATGATATGAATGCTTACAAAGTTATTAATGTTTAAAGCGTATGGTGCGTCAGATTTCTCGCGCCTCGAACACATTGAGTCCCAAGGTGTTCGTTTGTAACGCGTTGAAAATGTGTTTGTCAATTAATATTGAATATTAATATTATTAATTAATATTCACAGTAAATAAAATTTAGTAAAATTTATTTTTAACATAAATGTTTTATTTTGTTATATATAAAAAACTCAACTACAATAATATTTCTTGTATTTAACTTTCTTGTTTTATTTAGTTTAAAGCTTCCACTCTTTGTCAAAATGATCTCATTTACTACATTTCATGTTTTTAAAATAATTATTAAAAAACTCCTGTCCGTTTGGAGAAATATCGTCCGGTTCTTGACCAAGATGGCCATAATGTTTTCTCAATTGTGATAAAAAAATCTCGAAATCCTGGGAAAATTGTATTGGGTTTTTCCGAACCCTTTTTTTTGCAGTCAACGGTCGCGGCAGCCGCGACCCATCTGGATACCATATTTTACTTAGAATGAAAACAAATCACAAGTTTGAGGAAAATATCATTTAAAAAAGGGTTACTTCCTCGAAAAGTGCACATGATAACCAAAAAAATTCTATTTTATGAAAATGTCTGACAAAATACAGATATAAATAAAATAAAAATACTTCCTCTATGAGAGAGCAATATGTTTTAACGACAATATAGAATATAGAAAATATAGAATTATTGTACAAATTATTTTGCAAATAATTCTGCAATATTTTTTAAAAAAATATTTCTTATATTATGTTTTTTACTTAGAATACATGTTAAAATAAATAAACTGATGCTACTTTTATATAAAGTTAGCCAAATCGTCATAATCTCATAGTTAAATATTATTTAAAAATAATTACTTTGATAGCAAAAAACTAGTCAATAACTAAAATTATAATATTTTTACTATTCTTAATCAACAATTATTAGTTTAATTAACATTAAATTTATGTCAAAATAACTATGCATTAATTATTTGTATGTCAGTCAATTTTAACTATCTTCAGACGATTTTGGCTAATTATTATTAGTTACTTTTTAATAATAAATAATCGTTTTTAACTAAACTGCGATTCCAAAAGTTATCTGTGACTTCATTAAAAATTGTATTTTTTTAAGTAAACAAATGAATAAACTAAAATAGTCTTAATCTGTTACAAACGAACACCTTGGGACTCAATGTGTTCGAGGCGCGAGAAATCTGACGCACCATACGCTTTAAACATTAATAACTTTGTAAGCATTCATATCATGTTAATAAAATTTTACAGAAAACTTGTCCGTATAGTAATGAAAAACTTTGTCACTGGAAGTTTTTTGTACCTTAAAATTTCCTCGATAAACGAAGCGTTGAAAGTTGGAAAAACACATTTTTTGCAACGTCTTTCGAAAAAATTAATAAACTTTTTATTAATTAAGATTTTGTAGTTTTAAAAGTATAGTTGGTTTCAGGAAGTCTTAATCTGTAAGTTCGTTTTTGTTTGATTACAAAATATGAAAAATCAAAAACGCCAGCACGAGTTAAAGACGCAAAACATTTAAATTTTTTGTTTTCAAAAATTTAGTTTTTTCTCATTATTTCATAAACTAAAAAAGATATAAATTTATTTCTTAAAGAAAAAAGATGCGCATTTTCATTCTCTACAAACTTCAGTAATTCAAATTGCAATTTGTAATAGTTTCAAAAATTGACCTAGTGGACAAAACTTAAACGCGTGAATCCACGCGTATCCCCTTTTAGAATCCGTCCCCTCAATTGGAGCTTAGAAATTTTGAAAAAATTATTTTTTTGTAAAATTGTAATTAAGAATTGTTCAAATCCAAATGAATATCCAAAAAGTAATTAATTGAGAAATTATGTTAAATAATTGTAAATTTTTTAAAATTTTATTGAAATTTTAATATTTTTGAGAATTTTATTACAATTTTTTTTAAATAAAAAATTGTATTTTTTAAGAAAAATGGGACTAATATTTTTTTTTAATTTTGTGAGGCGATTGTATTTTAGAAAAATTAAAAATTGAAGTTATGGGGTTAAGTGACAATCCTAAATGAAATTTTTTTCGTACTTTGAATCGACTGAAACGTCTTTTTTTGCATCTTAAAGTCAATCCGAGGCCTGATTTTCCAAAAATGCTTTGATTTAATTAAAAAAAAAATGTAAATATATGTACTATTAATTGAAAGATGGTCTATTTCGTAAAAGTGAAAATTGGAAAATGAGTTTGCAAAGAGTTTGCACGAAAAAAAGGGTTAATTTTGCTTTTACGAGTAGCTTGTATGGAGATTATTTTATAGGCACTTCGTCACTTGCCAGTATCGCAACAAGCAGAATACCATCGATTGAAGCAGCAGATTGTCGAGCGTGAAAAATTAAAATTGCAGAGATCCACTGCTCCTGGATCGACTTCGAATACTAATAGTGTTATTCCACCAGATCCTCCAGTTTCCGTTTCAGTAACTTGTCCAACGCCAAAAGCCACTTCAACACCCTCATCATCATTAACATCATCATCATCATCAGAAACGAATATTTCCAAAACAAATACAATTAAAAAAAGTCCAGTCGACATTCCACCTTCTAGTTCTTCAGAAAACACACTTGCACCCACAATAAAGTCGAATATAACAGTTCAAATAACTAATATCGGTACATCGCCTAAAAAATCCGTGAAAATAAGTTCACCAATTTCAAACATACTCGAAGAGAAACCAAAGGAACCAACATTTCCAAAATTGAGAATTTTAACATGCGAGCAAATTAATTTGAAATTACTACAAGTACAAGTGTCGCAAAACGATGAGGGAAGGAAAATAATCGTTGGCACAAATAATGAGGAACAAACTAATTTAGATGATTCTGTGATTATTTTGTCGGAAGAAACTTGTGATACTCGAGACAATAGTGAGACTAGTGTACAAAAACGGATTAATACGGAAACTCCAATTGTTGCCTTATCGACAAATAGTACAACTCCTGCTTGTGATAATACTACTACTTCCACTAGGATAAGTGTTGAGAAAAATTCCGATAAAGAGTCAAATTCGAATGAGAGTGAAATTTCGAAACAAGCGTCAACTGCAAAAGATGATTTGTCAATTACAAAAGATGGGGAAAAATCGAAAGAACAAACTAGTGGGATCAAATTAACTGTCGAGAAAGAAACAACTGTTGAAAATTCAATTGTCAAAGAAACGAGAATTATTGAGAAGGAATTGACGAATGCAAAAACATCTGAGAAGGAACCGACTACTGCGAAAATATCTGAGAAGAAATCGACTGCTGCGAAAACATCTGAGAAGGAATCGACTACTGCGAAAATATCTGAGAAGGAATCGACAATTGCAAAAATATCTGAGAAGGAATCGACTACTAATAAAGAGTCGATGACTGTAGAGGAGTCAAATTCAAGAAAAGAACCAATCGTTTCGAAAACAGTCGAGTCAGAACAAAAAGAAAGTGAAAAATCGAATTTAAAGGAAAATAATGACGCCAGTAAAGTGCCCAGTAAGGAAAAGGGCCAGCAAGTGTGGGATGTGATTAAAAATAATGTCCAAACAGAGGTGGAGACAGTGACGAAGCTAGGAAATGAAGAGATGAAGAGGAAACTGGTGGAGACAGAACAGGAATTAGTGGCTAAACGGTAAGAAAATGTTACTTTAAACAATTGGTAAATTTGATTATTTTCTATAACTTTGATAAAGTTTACAACGTTTATAATCAACGATTGAATAGAAAAACATATTTTTCACACAGAAAACAAATACACTTGTTAATTAATATTAATATTAATTTTTTATTTAATTATTAACTAAAAAATGTTACGCGAAACATGATATTCAATTTATTATTATTATTATACAAATTATAAGATTTTTTATTTTCAAATATAAATTTAAATTTTTTAATAATTTCATATTCAAAATTTAAAAAAATCACTTTAAAAGTACATAATTAATTACATAATATTGTTTGTTATTTTCAAAAATTTTAATAACATTCTTTGTAAGAATTCAATTCTTTTCATAAATATTAACATTCTTCGGAAAATAATTTTCAATACAATTTTAATATAATTTCAGGAAAAGATTTAATTTTTAATAAAATTTTACGAAAACATTCAATTATTTACTGAAATTTTCAGAAATTCTTTGAAATAATTCAATTATTTTTATAAATAGTAAAATTCTTCACAAGAATTAAAATATTTAGTAAATTTCTTTGCAAAAAATCAATTATTTTCAATAAAATTTTAATAAAATTTCAGGAAAGGATTTAATTTTTGTTTTTTCATTTTTAATAACATTTTTCGAAAAAAATTCAATTATTTTCTGAAAATTTAATAAATTCTTTGAAAAAATACAATTATTTTTATAAATAGTAAAATTCTTTGTAAGAATTAAATTATTTAGTAAATTTTTTTGCAAAAAAATCAATTATTTTCAATACAATTTTAATAAAATTTCAGGAAAGGATTCAATTTTTGTTTTTTCATTTTTAATAAAATTTTTCGAAAAAATTCAATTATTTTCTGAAATTTTATTAAATTCTTTGAAAAAATTCAATTATTTTTATAAATAGTAAAATTCTTCACAAGAATTAAATTATTTAGTAAACTTCTTTGCTAAAAATAAATTATTTTCAATAAAATTTTAATAAAATGTTTGGAAAAAATTCAATTATTTTCTGAAATTTTAATAAATTCTTTGAAATAATTCAATTATTTTTATAAATAGTAAAATTCTTCGCAAGGATTCAATTATTTTTATAAATAGTAAATTTCTTCCCAGGAATTCAATTATTTTTAATAAAATTTTAATAAAATTCAGTAATCAATTGTTTAAATATAATTATTAACAGACACGATTATTTAAAAAAAATTATTAAAACATTGTTTTTTTAATTCTAAATAAATAAATTCAATTATGTATTTTCAAAGTTTTCAATGAAAATTACTAAAAAAAACTACATTATTTTCAAAAAAAACTTAAAGAAATTCTTCAAAAGAATTTAATTATTTACAAAAACTCCAATAAAATTGTTTAAAAGAATTTAATTTCCTGTCAATAATTTAAATAAAATTTAATAGCAAAAAAATAAATTTTAATTACTAACAAAATCGATTATATTAAACAAAATGTAAGAAATATTTTGAAAAAATTCAATTATTGTCAAAACCTTTACTATTTTTTGAAAGAATTCAATTGTTTTCAATATTTTAATAAAACTTCTTGAATGAATTAAATTATTTTAAAAAATTGTTATAAATTTCTGAAAAGAATTTAATTATTTTTTAAAAAATTCTCAATTGAAATTATTAAAGAAATTCCATTATTTAAAAAAAAATTCAAAGAATATCTTCAAAAGAATTTAATTAGGATTTCAAAAATTTTTATAAAATTCTTTACTATTATTTTTTAGAATTTTAATAAATTCTTCGAAGGAATTCACCAATTTTCAAATATTTTGATAAAATTCTTCGCAAGAATTTAATGATTTTTAATACGTTTATTTTAAAATTAAAAACAGTTAGAAAGAAAAATTCTTTAGAAAAGTTACAAAAATTGTTACATAATTTATAAAATTTGACAATTATAGAATTTTTTTTAAGTAAAAAAAAAATTTTCACCTAAACAGGTACGAAGTTTTGGACGATTTGGCCGAAGTTTCGAAAAGTCTTCGACAGTGGGAATTGGAGAAAGATTTACAGTCGAATTTAACTGAGGAGGTGAAGAAACTCGTGGAACAACTGAGGCTAACTGAGGAAAAGCTACAAGAACAAAAGGATAAGGTCACAAATATGGGTCTAAAGGTGTCCACTGTTCATGAGAAAATGAATATCGGCAGAAAGGAATGTTTCAGACTATCGAAAATTTGCACTGGACTTGGAAATCGAATTTACGGTCAAAAATACAAGTAAGATGGGTATTTTTTTCTTATTTTAATATTTAATACTGAAAAAAATATCAAATTTCTATAATTAAAATGTAATTTTCTTCCAGAGTTCCTGAATCGGGCGTTCAATTAGTGAACAACAGACTGAAGGAAGTGGCTCAACACACAAGTCAACTTTGTAAAAAGAAAAACGACAAGAGGCGAAAAATTTCTGCAACAAGTACAAAATCAAACGGAAAGGAATCGGATACTTCGAGTCAAATTACAGAATCGAATTCATCGAATACAATAAATCAAGCATCAAATTCAACTGATTCGAATCAAATTACAAATTCTCAGAGTACAACACAACAGTCGCAAGTTTGTGATGAAAATATTTCTAGTCCAATGGAGGGGCAAAATTCTTGTGAATCAATTTCAACAAGTGGCAGCAGTTCGAAAAATCATAAATCTGCTGAAGTTGTCAAGGATCACGTGAAAACTGTTAATTCGTCACGAAATGAAATTGTATCATTGGATGTGCCAAGTTGCAGTAAAAATATTAATACCGTCAGCGACAATGTTTCACAATCGCAGGTGAAACAGACCAATGAGGTGAATGATTCACTTGGGAATAAGAAAACGATCGATTCTTCATCGTCAAGAATGGATAATAATGATGAATCTTCTGTTACGTGCCATATGGAAGAGAGTTCCGTTTCAAATCAAATTAGCGGTGCTGATGTACAAACGAAAAAGAAAACAATGAGGCCTTATGTTTCAATTTTGGATCATATGAAAACTGCAAGGTATTTATAACTCTATCCAATCATTTACTAAAATCTATGATTTTAATCTGTTTACGATTTGCTACGATTTGAACTCTTTTTTAGATTTGTGACACTAAAAGCTACTTTTTTATGATAATTTGCACTATTTTAAATCTGCTACTAAATAAAAAAATTAATATTTATTTTCTTCAAAACATTCAGAAATTACCAGTCTTTACATTTTCTTTCTTACTTTAAACATTTTTCAGGTTTTCATTCTTTTTTTTATTTTATAAAAAGGTACAGTTGCAATTTTCAGAAATAATCAATTATTTTAGCAATGATTTATTTTTGAATTCAAATAATTGAATTCTCTCAGTTAAATTCTGATAAAAATTGATATATACCAAAGAATTTCAATTAAAATTTTAGAAAATAATTGAATAGCAGAAGCGTTATAATAGGAATTTTCAGAAATAATTAAATTTCAAAAGGTTTTTTAATTGGAATGTTTGAAAATTTTTATTAATTATAAAAGTAAAATATTTTAATATTTATGTTTAAACATTATTAATTTATTAGCAAATATTACGGACGCCAGCGCTTGAAACGCAGCATTTAATTAATTATTATATAAATTACAAAATTTTTTATTTTCAAATATCAACTTCAATTTTTGAATAATTTCAGATTCAAAATTAAAAAAAATCAAATATTGACTGATTAACTAATTAATTGTTATTAGGTATTATTTTCACAAACTGTAATACAATTCTTCAAACCAATTGAATTGTATTTTAAAAATTATCATAAAATTCTTCGCAGGTATTCAATTATTTTCAATAAAATTATTTTTATACATAATAAAATTCTTCGTAGGTATTCAATTATTTTCAATAAAGTTTTAATAAAATGTCTCGAAAGAATTCAAATTCAATTATTTTAAATTGTATTCTATATAAGAATTGAATTATTTGCAATATAATTTACATTAAATTCGTCGAAAATATTTGTAAGAATTCAATTATTTTCCAAAATGTTTATAAAATTCTTTATAAGAATTAATTTTAATTAAATTAATTGAAAAACTTTGGAAAAATTCAATTATTTTTAATAAAGTTTCAATAAAATTTCTCGAAAGAATTAAAATTCAATTAATATTTTTAATTAAATTCTATATAAGAATTAAATTATTTGCAGTACAATTTACATTAAATTCGTCGAAAATATTTGTAAGATTTCAATTATTTTCAAAAAAAATTTTTAAATTCTTTATAAGAATTCAATTACTTTGAATACAATTTAAATTGAATATCTCGATAGAATTTAATTATTTTCAGAAATTTACATAAAATTCTTCAAAACCATTCAATTAGTTTTATAAATTTTAATAAAATTCTATGCAGGAATTGAAAAAGAAATTATTCTTTTAGGAATTCAAGAGCCGATGGAATTCTTTGCCCATATCAATTAATGGGAAGTTGTCAAGACGCTGATTGTCAATATGTACATCATACTCCTAGTCATTAGCAGTCCTAGAGGCTAAAAATCAACAAATTTCTAATACGTAAGATGGTTCTAATATTAGTGAATTGGTCCATTCAATGATTGATTTACTATTTCCGATGATTTCGCATGTCTACTATTATCTAATTTAGTTTATTTTCTATTTTTTAATTTTTATTTTATTTATCTATTTATCTATTCTTTATTTTTTCTTTATTTTGTTTTAATTGAATTTACATTTTTACTTTCAATTAATTTGAATCTTTTTTTTGCATTTTTTTTTCGAGTTGGACTTATTAACATTTATTTTCTATTCTTTACAATTCAGTTGCTTGGAGTAATTTTTTTTCTTATTTTTTTTTATTATAATTCTTACTAACTTCTTCTTAGAAATATTGCTTCGTTTAGTCATTTCCAGTTTATAAATCCTGTACAACTTCTATTTTCTCCAAAATTTAATGAACATTAAAATTATTTCATAATTGAAACGAAAAAGTTAATTTACAATTTAAACAATTATTTTATTACATTTCATTTAATTTGTAAAGAAGAATGAAATGAAATTTAAAAAAAAAATCTTTAAAGATGACAAATAACAGGATTTACAAAATGGATTATAATTTTTTGTTTTTTTCTTAACATTGCAGATTCTGTAGCAGATTCGACTGAAAGTGCGATTTTTTTAAACACAAGAATAAGGGAAGAAAATATTGTATTTTGAAAAATGTTACCAACTCTAAAATGGTAAGTTTATCTTCTACAAGGAGATTTTACTGACTCGTATTTATTGTCTACACGGCGCATCTAATAAGGTGAAAATTTTTTTGTTTTTAATAAGTAGTTATTTTTTTATTGAATATTATTATATAGTCACAATTCTTTTTTTTTATATTGCTTTATTTACTTAAAAAAAAGAAAAGACAATCGTGAACATTAGCATAATGTTTATTAGTCAAAAATGTAAATAATAAGAAATAAGAATTTTCGATTTAATACTTGTGCATATTGTAAATACATAAGGGAAAATAAGGCGATTTTTTGTAAATCGTTATAAAATGCGCTTCTTAAAAATTAAAAAAAAGTGATTAATTTTTTTTTTTTACATGTTACCAAAATTATATTACTGTAATAAAAATTGTAATTAAGTTTGTGTAATAAAGAATAATTATATTCGTAATTTACTTGTCTTTTTTATTAACATTTTTATGAAATATAAATTAAGTAAAAATTTAATATAAATATAATATAAATTATAAATAAAATATAAATTTAGTATAAATTTACTAACGTATCAATTTACAATTCTTGGGAATTAATTTAAAAATTTATTTTTATCCATTAGCCATATTTATTGCCTGGAAATTTGCCTTGATCTTTTCTGTGCCAAGGGAATCGTCCCTCATTTCTTGCATCATCGAATTCTTCAATCCATTTTAAGGGACAAAATGTATTGTAACTTTCTTTAAACCATTGGCAGGCTTCTTGATTTTCTCCAAGAATTTTTTCACAACGAAAAAAATCGACGTAACTCACATAACATCTCAATGTTTGATTTTGTTGTTGAAATCTTTTAGAAAAATTATTTCAGTTCACAATTCTTTTTTATTGGAAAATTTAAACGAAAACTAAATTAATTTTATTAATAATAAATTAAACATAATAATTAATTAAATAATAATTCATCCATTTTTTATTGTAAATTCTTTTAATATTTATTTAAATTTTATTTAAATATTAAATAAATAAATTTAAATATTAAATTTTATTTAAATATTAAATGAATAAATTTAAATGTTAAATTTTATTGTAAATTCTATTAATATTTATTTACCTTGGATCTAAACCAATCGTTGGTTTAAACATTAACGGTTCTCTTTTAATTTCTTCTTCTTTCTTTATACAAGGATCATCGGGATCAATTTCGTTCTGTTGTTGTAAATTTTCATTGTTTTTCTCATTATTTTTTGTTACTTGACTTGGCGATGGTTTGGTGGAAAAATTATTCGAACGATTTCCATTTGTAGACATTTTTTTCGAAATTTGGAAAAAATTATTTTAATTTTCGGTAATTATTTTAATTTTTAAATAAATGTACTTTTTTTAAATAAGCATCGAAATATTATATTTTGTCAATGTTTTTTCATTTTGACATATTTTTTTTATGAATAAACAATTGAAGATCGTTGAAATTATTTATTATTATTATTAATAGATAACAAATGCATTTTTTTTGAATTTTCGCGCGGTAAAATTTAAATCTAGATTGCACCAATAATAAGACGGCATGTTCACCATGTATTTTTCATTGTTCTTTTTTTGTTGTAAAACGTTGTGTAAAGAGGATAAACAGTTATAAAAATGTGTTAAAATATAATTAAACATAAATTAGACGAATTAGTAATTATTTGTTTTTAACTATGCACGTGTTTGGCATATTTTTTTATTCAGTATTAGAAGTGATAGTGAATTTACATTATACAATTTGATATTGTTTGTCATCAGATTGTCAGTTTTTATGAATGAGTGAATGCCACGTAGTCGGCCTTTTATATAAATCGAGTATTTTAATTGTTTAGAAGCAAAAACAATGTTGTTTAACATTATATTTGTTTATTTATTACCCATCGTTTTTGTTTCTTTAATATTGGTGAGTTTTTGTACTTTTTTTAAGGTTATGTACGTTTCTTAAAGATCCTGTTGTTTTACTTTTCTTTTCGCAAAAAATGTGTTTGTTTGTTAGCTTTACAATTAGTAACAATAACTATGTATTTATTTTATATATATTTTGTATATAATTCATATAATTACAAATTTGTAGGTTATGTGTAATAATTTTGAAAAAATTTTCAGTTTTGCCTTGTACTTTATTTAACAACTCAACCATATCCCAATATATGGCGATATGCTGAAGAAAAATTCTATTTTAATCCTGCCTCTGGAGAGAGAGAAGCTTTTCCTTCTTTGAATGATGACTGGAGTGTACATATTAGTGTAATTGTTCCTGCCTATAACGAAGAGGAACGATGTAATGGTTTTAATAATTATTTTTTTACCCTCTTAGTTTATTATAATGATTCTTGAAAATATTCTCAGTTTATTGTTTATTAGAGTTATTATTTTAATTGTTACAATTAAAAAAACGAATTATTTTTCAGGTTTGAAAAATAATTTAAAATGCTTTTATTATTCTTTTTACAGTGCCTCCGATGCTTGATGAGTGTGTAGAGTATTTAGAGAATCGTAAAAAGTCTGGATTGACGTATGAAATAATTGTTGTAAGCGATGGCAGTGTTGATAAAACTGTTGAAATTGCTCACAATTATTCCAAAAAATATAAGAATATAAGAGTTTTAAAGTTAATTAAAAATAGAGGAAAAGGAGGAGCCGTTAGACTGGTGAATATTTTTTTTCCGAAATTAAAAACTGTTATTAATTAAATTAAATCTATGATCTTTTTGCAAATAGTTTTGAAATTAAAGTATTAAAAACTTATTATAAATTACAATTATAAACTTTTTACAAATATTTTTTAGGGAATCCAAAGTGCTAGGGGATGTGTTCTATTATTCGCCGATGCAGATGGTGCAACGAAATTCGTTGATTTGGATAAATTAGAAAAAAGTTTAAATGATATATTAGGAGGTGAACTGTTATTCATTTCATAAATTATTAATGCAATTAAAAGAAATTTTCATAAAATAATAAAAATTTCAGAGGAATTCAATTATTTACAAATTTTTCATAAATTGAAAATTTTTCAAAATAATAATTGAATTAAAATGATGAAAATAATTTCGAAGAAATACAATATTCTTATAATATAAAATTTTTGGTCCGTGAAGTCCGTATTTTTAAATACTTTCACTGGTTCGAGCCAACATCTTTATTAAAATTTCTCTTAATTTTTAGGTTTTAAGTATAATTAAGAAATTTAATCAAAAAAATATTTTTAAATTTCAGTTGACTATACGAAAGACCCAGACAAAGTTGCCACTCAGGAAGCATTGATTTGTGGATCGCGAGCACATTTAGAGGAACAAGAAATAGCAAAGCGATCATTCTTCCGTCTCTTTTTGATGTATGGCTTTCATTTTCTCGTTTGGTTTTTCTGCGTGAAGGAAATACGCGATACACAATGTGGATTTAAACTCATGACAAGGAAAAGTGCGAGGACAATTTTTGATGTTTTACACGTGGAACGATGGGCTTTTGATGTTGAAATGCTGTACATTGCTCAGACTTTGAAAATTCCCATCACTGAGATTGCAGTTAATTGGACTGAAATTGAGGGTTCAAAATTGGTGCCATTCTGGAGTTGGTTACAAATGGGACGTGATTTAGGTCTCATTTGGTTGAGATACAAAATTGGAGCGTGGAAATTAAGTAAGCCGAAAACAAATTAAATTTGTTGAATTTATATATTTAGATATAATTTTTATTTCTTTGGCGAAATTCTTATTTCTCCAGTGACTGTAAAATAATTCATCTTGCATTTAATATGAAATGCACATTATTGTATATTTGATTTTAATTTTATGAAGGAAAAAATGTGGAGAGTGCTTTTCTGTGAGTACCGAATGTAGTGAATTAAATTCACTAAATTAAATCTAGTATTCAAAAAAATATTTTTTGAATAGTTTCGATTGTTATGAAAGGCAACTTTTTAAATTAATTTCGAAAAGTATGAAAGTCGATTTATTGCGCACATTTGAAATAAAAAATTTTGATTGGAAAGAAAAAACTTTTGTTGATGAAAATATTTTTCTTCTCTAAAATCTGCAGAATATGAAGACAAAATAATCGTACTTAGACCTTTTTTACTTTAAAATTAATTTTGAAAATAAGCCAAATATTTTTGGTTCAAAATAATTTTATATTTAAACTTTTGAATAGTTTTCTTTTGTTAATTATAGTTTTTTTTGACTATTTGAATAATTCAGTGGACTAAATTTTCTTTGATTAGTTGAATTTATTAAAAAACTGTTCAGTATTTTCGAAAGTCTTAGAATTCTTGTAAACATTAAATTTCGGTAGAACGTGATTTTTCAATAATTCTCTGTCAAACATAAAACGTCCCAGTGATTCATCACCAACTCCCGACAAAATTGTTACCAGTTTTGCCATTTCGTTAATACTCTTCATTTGATCTTCCATAAAATAACTGACTATAAAATCACTCGCATTTAAATCGCCATGTTTCTCAGCAATCGAATTCGCTGCAACTAATTTCTCTGTTACTTCCATTTCCAACTGAAGTGCAGTCTGAAAAATTGAATTTATTTACCATTATCATAATTCACATTTATGATAAATTAATTAAAAATTAACTAATTTCGTATAATTAATTGAAAATTTTCTTAAAAATCGAAATCTAGTTCACTTCAAAGAAAAATAATAACTTGAAAGGCATTAAGAGGACTTTTCCAATCTTCATCCTCGGGTGGTTTAATTACACAAAGAACCACAGAACCTCCTCTTAATTTAATGTAGTTCATTAATTTTAATGCATGGCCATGTTCCTCGTGATGCATTTGAGTAAAAAATGACTCACAACCAGGCAGTGAGACGTCCACACGACCAAAATACGATGCCTATTTCGTTAACAAAAAAATATTTTCATTTTATTTCTCTTTCTTTTTCAAACATTCATATTTCTAAATTTAATTTTCTCGCTTTTTGTTAATCAGAAAACAATTAACTTTAATTTTCTAATTATTCCCTGAATTTTTTTTTATTAATCTACCATTGATAGGTAATAATAAAAAGCCTTGAACTCGGCATTAATTTGCTCATTCATAATTGCTTCCGTCTCTGAATGAAATTTAAAATTTGTTTTCATTCCTGATGGCCCTTTTGGCGGTGGTTTATTAATATTAAAAATACTCGAAAAAAATTGTGATTTACAATTTTTTCCATTTCTTTCAATTGGATTCGTGAATAATTTCGTCGATTTTGTTCCATTATTTTCTCTGCAAAAAAAAAAAATATTTCGCTTATTAAATATAATCTATAATTTAAAAAAACGTGATAATCATTTTTGATTACGAAATAATTTGATTTTAAATCTTAAAATATCGATTCATTAATTTTCGATTTATTTAATTAATTCAATTAATTCAACAGATTCAATTAATTTGAAGATTAATTTTGAAAATTTATTTTTTAATAATTACTTATTTTTTCAATGTTTAATTAAAATAAAATTAATTCAATTACTTCAATTGATTTGAAGATTAATTTTGGAAATATATTTAATAACATAATTTTTTTTTGTTTAATTAAAATTAAAATAAATAAAAAATAGGTAAAATAAATGGCAATTTGTAATTATCAAATAAGATTAAATAATATATATATTTTTTTTTTAAGGAATAACTTACAAAGTGCAAAGTCTTTTTACAATTCTTAAACTCGAAGAGTGATTAAACTTGAGGTTAATCACTCTAGTGCCAGATTTGTACATGCTTTGAGACAATTTATTCACTATAATCAATTAACGAGTATAATTAGTTGAGCATAAAATGAGATAACTAACATTGTATATTTATTTACTCGGAAAAATTTATTTCTTGTTTTTGAAATTCATTTCGAAAAAAATTAAATAACACAATATGACAATATGACGTAAACAAATGACGAATATTATTAATTGAAAGATAAATAATTTCTACACCTCCGCATTTAAAAACAGTGAATACAATTCAGTTTTCAAATAAGGGAATTTTAAAAAATTACGCAATGTACCTATATTAAAAAATAATAAAATTACTCTTTTGTTATTACAAAAGAGTTATTTTTATATTGAACAATTTTTACGAATTAAAATTAAATTTTTAAGGCTAGTACTTTAAAATAATTTTAAAACTAAAAATTGACGAGGAGAAATAATGAACAAAGGCATTTTCGCAATAATAAACTTTTATTTCTTACACGTAAATTTTGTTTACAATGTACAAGAAAAAAGTAATGATTTTTTGAAAATCATAAATGTTTGAAATTTGCATTTACTCTACACGCTTAATTTGCAGAGAATAAACAACTTCTCTTATCTAATTTTAATTTTAATTGACAAAATTCTTAATCAAATATAATACTTTGATCTTAAGTTTTATCTTCTATCCATTTTAATACCTTTTAAATAAAGTCAAAATAAACTATTATAAAGCGACTCATATAAAAAAATAAATTGTACATCAAAATTAATTAATGTACAAAAAAATATTAATAAGCACTCGTTATATACTTGAACATTATAATATTGTGCTTTCAATCAATATTAATATTATATAATTTTTCCCTTTTTTTCTGACGCACATGTCAAGTTGAAAACTTAAAAGAAAACAAAAAATAAATATATCCAAAAAATTAGAAATCATACGTTATATCAATTAAATATTGTACAAAAAAATTTTTTTTTTGTACAATATATTATAATATAATAATATATTGAGTGTATCACAGTTGTTACCATTAATGTTACAATATATAACGATGACTCAAATTATATAAAATAAGAAAAGAAAAAGAAAATTCGTCGAAAGCAGTAAATATTTACTTTTAATCTTTGTTTAATTCTTTGTCAAATACGAAAACGCCAAGTCCCTCGCCAACTCGTTCCAGATTTGTCACATGGGCAGCAATTGCTCTTATGGAATCAACTTGTTCTGTTAAATATTCGCCCTCGAGGAAATCCATGAAATGAGCGTCATTATGATTTGAGGCGATGGCGTGTAATCTCAAAAGGTTCTAAAAAAAAGGAGAGAAAAATATTTAATACAAATTGAAGTTAAAGGAAACATCATTTTAATTTTTAAGTTAAATAAAATAAAAAATTATTAATACAAACAAATTTAAACGTAATTTTCACTAAAGATTTTAGAAAATAAATAAATAATAACAGAAAAAAAGGAAAATTAATTATTTGTTATCAAACAGAAATTTGTTTATTTTTAAACAGAAATTTATTTATTGTTAAACAAATTTATTTATTGTTTAGCAGAAATTAATTCATTAATACAAATTTTAAAAAAAGCAGAAAATTGAAAACAGTTTTAAAAATAAAATATTGTAGAACAAAAAAGCGGTAAAAGTTTTGAATTAATGAAAACTAAGAGAGAGGAAATAAAAAAGTTTTGGAGGAGCTGGGATTTGAACCCAGGACTTTCCGCATGCGAAGCGGACACTCTACCACTGAGTTACACCCCCTGTTGAAATAATTTTCTTAAAACACGGAGTAGTACCTTGAAAATTTGTTAAATTTGAAAAAAGGTCTATTTTTCATTTTTACACTCGAAAAAATTAAATAAACAATCAATGAATTTTTTTTGTGACTATTTTTAATCTAAAAATATATATAAACATTTAAAAAACAATTTTAAAAACCGTTTTTTCAACATTATTATGTAAATAATAATGTTTAAATTATTTACATTATTTAAAATTTATAATACTAATTAATTAATTATTGTTTATTAATTCTTTTATTCCAGCCATAGAATTCCAAAACGTTTTTTATTCATAATTATGAATAAAAAACGTATAAATTTTATTTTAAATTAAAAAATTAATTTATTGACAATAAATTAATCTTTATAAAGAATTTTATTAAAATTTTTAAAAATAATATTTACTTCTTTCAAAGAATTTTATTAAAATTTAAAGAAAATAATAGGGATTTATTTTTCTTTTTTCATCATTCGAGATATTAAAATTGTATTGAAAATAACTGAATTTACGTGCAATTATTTCTTTCGAGATTTTTAAAGTTTTTAAATAATAATATTGTAATTAAAATTTTTATTATTAAATTTGATTACAATTTTTTGTAAATAAATTAACTCTTCCTAGAATTTTATTAAAAAATTTTGAAAATGTTTAAATTCTTTCGAGAAATTTTATAAAAATTGTGAATTTTTTGAAAAGAATTGAATTTTTTCGAGACATTTAATAAAAATTGTACAAGGAAATTTATTATTTATGAAAATAATTGAATTTTTTGAACGATTTTATTAAAATATTTGAAAATAAATTGAATTCCTGTGTAAAATTCGAATATTTTCAAAAATAATTGAATTCCTGAGAAGAATTTTATTATTTATGAAAATAATTGAATTCCTGAGAAGTATTTTATTATTTATGAAAATAATTGAATTTCTGCGCAGAATTTTATTAAATATTAAAAATAATTGAATTCTTTTGAGAAATTTTGATTAAAATTGAATTGAAAGTAAATTAAATTCCTGCACAGAAATTTATTATTTAAAAAAATATAATTGAATTTTTGCCAAAAATTTTATTAATATTAAAAAAAAATTGAATTTTTTCGAGACATTTAATCAAAATTGTGGAAAATTCTAATTCTAATATTTTTAGACATATTTTCTGAGAAGAATTTTATTAGTTATGAAAATAATTAAATTATTTGGGAAAAATGTTACAACAACTATTGGAAATAATTAAAATTTTTCGAGAAATTTTATTAAAATTTTATTGAAAATAATTGAATTCTTATAAAAAAATTGTGTCAAAATATTTGAAAATAAATGAATTCTTTCGAAGAATTTTATTAAAATTCTATTGAAAATAATTGAATCTTTTCGAAAAATAACATTAAAATTGTATATTGTAAATAATTGAAATTCTGCAATGAGTTTTATTATTTATGAAAATAATTGAATTCCTAAAAAGAATTTTATTATTTACAAGAATAATTGAATTCCTAAAAAGAATTTTATTATTTACGAGAATAATTGAATCTTGTAAAAATGTTATTATTTATGAAAATAATTGAATTCCTTCAAAAAATTTTATTATTTATAAAAATAATTGAATTTCTCTGAAATTTTAATTATTTTATGAAAATATTTAAATGTTTGCGTAGAATTTTATTAAATTTTTTTTAAGTAATTGAATTCTTTTAGAAAATTTTATTAAAATAGTTGATATTGAAAATCATTGAATTGAGAAAATTTTTTGAAAATAATTGAAATCATTGAAATTTTGCCAAGAATTGTATAAAAAAATTTTGAAAATATATTAATTTCGGAGAAGAATTTTAGTATTTATAAAGATAATTGAAATTTTGCTAAGAATTGTATAAAAATTTTTGAAAATAATTGAATTTTGGAGAAGAATTTTATTATTTATAAAGATAATTCAAATTTTGTCGAGAATTTAAAAAAAATTTTTGAATATAATTGAATTTCTGCGATGAATTTTATTACTTTTGAAAATAATTGAATTTCCTTAAGTAATTTACTCAGTGAACTGAAAATTTTGCTTTTGTTTTAAATTTATAGAGCGAAAATAATTCGAGTATTTTTCTCATTTTGTCTGTGAATTAGTATTCAGTAGAATATTAAATTAGTGTTTATGGAATTTTCCTATATGTAGGGAAATCTAAGTGATATTGATTCTTATCACAAAGGGACAATAAGAATTTATACTCTTCGCTATAAGAAATTAATTATTCTCTCTCATAGAAATGAGAACGAAAAAAAAGTACAAAAAAAAAAAAAAAATAACTGACTTTATATAGTTAACCTGTGAATTTGTCCCGGAATTTAAACCTTGTCGAAACAGACAATGAATTTAAATCTCAATGAATGGGAATTAGAGGAAATTAATTATATTCCCATACCTCATTAACTCGTTTTTCTAATGCCAAAGCTTCAGACATTGCATCTTTAGCAGTACCCCATTCATGTTTAGGGGGAGCACTAACATCCATGAGACGAATCGATCCACCACGTTTATTTTGATAGTCCATAAATTTCATGGCATGATCGCGTTCCTCATCGGAGGCATGTTTAAAGTACTTGTGAAGTCCATGTAAAGCTACATCACTTCGCTGAAAATGATATGCCTGAAAAAATGTCAATTAATGTTTTTTTTTCATTTCTAATTTCAGATTATCGTAGTTGTATTCTTGGGGCTCGAGAAATAAAACAAAAGGAGTAATTTTCTCATAATTGAAAAACTGATGAAATAATTGACATATGAAGGATAATTCACTCACCATTGAAAGGTAAACATAACTGGCCTGAAGTTCTAGATTGATTTGTTTGTTAAGAGCATCTTCGCACTCGGTGCTATAATTTTGTCTTATAACATTCATGATTGTTTTCCTTTTTTTTTGTTGTCTTAGATCTTTAGAAGAAAATTGCCTTGGTTTTGTCACTGTCTCGATGACTATTTATTTGCAAATGAGCCAACTACTTTGGGTGCGCAATACTTTTAGATTATATCAGTCACAATGACTTTGGACCTGCGCTGTGCCAAACACTCGACGAATATATGTGTTTGTGTTTTTATCTGCCACCAGGTTTTGTATTTATATATTTATACTCAATTGTCCTTTGTCTGCAAAATTTACAATATATATGCGTAATTTGATTTCAGATTAAATAAACAAATACCCCCCACGGTATTTGTTTATTAATTTTCCAATTTTAATTTTTTTTTACTAAAAGCAATCAATATTTGTCTGAACGAAAATTTAAATTTTAGTAAAAAAATAAAATAATTTTTATTTTTTCTTAAAGTTTTGTTTCTTGTCAAGTAATTATTTATTTCAATTTTCGTAATTAATGACAAATAAATTAATAACGAAAATAAATTACGTTTATAGAATTGTTAATTTTTATTTCACAAATTTTTAATTTTTCGTTTCAAATTTAATTTTTCATAAATTATTAATATTCAATTAAAGTATTTTATAGTTAAATAATTTAGAAATTAAAAATTTCCTGGTTAAAATAATCTCTTAATCAAAAAAAATAAGGGGAGGTACCTTATCATATTATTATATCAAATTTCCTTGTTTTTAGAAGGAAAATTCTTTTCAGACTACTTTTACTATCTCTTTTTATAGAATACGTGGCAAATTAATAATTTATTGCGCATTAGTTATTGTTAATAGCCGGAAAAATATTTGTCATTTCCGATAAACTTGGGAGTTAATCAAAAATGACAAATCAAATTCTAATTACAATTAGTATTGGAATTCTAATTATTGTATAATGTCAATTTCATAACAATCATAACCTAAATTACTATATTTAGTTTTATGCGAATTTTTCAGATAAAAATTCAATAAATCAGACAAATGCGCAATAAAGATAAGAAAATATTATTTATAAAATTGATAAAAGATAATAATTAAGTTTATTAATAAATGCTGGTTACGCTGGTTAACAGTATAATAATTAACATAAAATCGTTTACCATCAATCAAAATAAACGTCATTCGTATAATTATCGTAATTACGCAGATTATTATAATACTTTGATAAGATTTTTATTTTCCAGAATGGTCCAAAATATGGTACCAAATTCATTTTTCATTTTTTCAATTACCAAGTTACTAGAATTTTTAATCGAAATTATAATTATTTGTTTGTTTATTGTTTATTTTTACAACAGAAAACGTAATAAATTCTAACCTTTAATTTTAAATTTTCTAGAGAGGACAACTGCACATGCGCCAATTCGATTGACCAATGAGGAAATTGGAATTTTTTTCGCAACGATTTGATTTGTGGACAAGTTTACCTGTGAACTTGGAAACAGTTCAAAAAAGTACCGTTAGAGGGTTATTTTTCATTGATTTACATCCTATATTCTCATCCTAAAAGGTATATTCTCTTGACTTATATAACATATTTTATAAAAATTTTCCCTAATTTCGAATATATTTGTTCCGATACAAGAGTATTTTTATCCCGACAAATTTTTCATCGAATCTGATTCAATCCAAGATTTAGATTGATTTTTAGTGTTTAGTATTTAATCAAAAAGCCTTTTAATTCAAATTTAATTGTTCGCTTATAAGTAATTTGCGAAATTTATGATCAGTTATATGAAGAAATTATAACCTATATAGTAGTCGATTGTTTGGCTGTGTTGCGTCGCCATTTTGTTTTCGACCGGCCGGCAACGGCAGTAAACAATGAAAACATCCAACAATATCAGTGTTTCTTTTTCTTACTTTCACGGGTTTTGTTATCCTAAAAGGTATTTCTTTTGATTTTTCTACTTAATTTGTAAAAAGTTATTGAAATATTTAATGTATCCCCGAAAAGTTCGTCCCGGACTATTTGGCCATTGTTCTGAGTTTAGATTCGTTTTTTATTGAATAATTTCTCTGTATTCAAAATATCCTTTATTTTCAAATCTAATTGTTAAATTAGATCAATTATTTATGATCATTTATGAAGAAATCAGTCTGCAGAGGTATTATCGTTTTTCTCGCGTGTAACAGTCAGCTTGCAGGTGGTTGCCTACAATCAGGCGCTAACCAAAAATTCGCACAAAAAAGTTTTTTTTTTTTTTGACAGTTGCATTAAAATTTATTTTTATTCACTATCAAGTAATTTTGTTAATTAAAATTGACTAAATTTTAATTTACTAAATTCATTAAATTTTAATATACTCAATTTACTAATCGAGTAATTAATCAAAACGAATTACAAAAATGGCTTGAAGTCCGTAAAAGTCCGTTTTTTTGAAAAAAGGATGAAAAATTCGTAAATTGTACGATATAATTTGAAGAATTTTAGAGAAATTACAAATGATTGAAGAAATTCAATTATTTTCAATATTAATAAAATTCTTCGAAAAAATTAAATTATGTTAAAAAATTTTTAAAAATTCTCATCAAAATTTCAATTATTTTTAGAAATAATTAAATTCTTCTCCGAAATTCAATTATTTTAAAAAATTTTTCTCAATTGCAATATTGCAATTGAATTTTTCATTTTTGGTCCGTATTTTTAAATACTTTCACTGGTTCGAGCCCTGAATTTATTAATCGTGTTTTATTTGCAAAAACATAGAATTTCTAATTAATATTGGTTTTATGAAATACCTTAGAATTATCCTTATTAAGAATTAAATCATGAAAATAATTCGTTTTTCGAAATATAATTGCATTTTAGTTGTTGGAGTTGTAAAATATGATAAAATCAAAACTAATTTGAAATTGAAGGTACAGTGTCAAAGTTGTCGGAACTGAGTCGTATTCCATGAAACTTGGAGTGTTGACAAATACAATTAGTTTCTTGTTAATTAGAATGTTTAACCGGTAATTTCTCTATACTATGAGGGAGTAATTCAATTTGCTTTCTGTAGTCTATTAGAGCTGTCGCGGCTTATTTAGGGAATAACACTTCGCACCTCAGAGCACCAAAACCCTGTGCACTTTATCTTTATTCGTGTTAATTTCACATTTCCCATATATAGCAGAAATAATTATCAGAACAGTGTAATTAACATGTAAAACAAAAGAAATTTACTTTAGTAACTCGAAGAGATATTAAATTGGAACCGAATTTTTTTTTTGTACACAAAATTATTTTTCTATTTTTTCACATTCTAATTTTTATAGAAAGAAAAAAGAAATTAGAAAAAATAAATATATTAAATCCAAATCTGTCTGAATTTGCAAAAAAAAAAATATTGTTGATACAGTATTTTGTGCAAGGAAATCTCCTTTATAAGGCGTTTCACAATTATGCAAGTCATAAAGGCAGTTTTCACTAATTAAAGTCTTCTCGAGTCTTAATTAAATAGAGAGCTAAGAGAAGGGCATTAAAGTGGATATGGTCCTTGTAATTAAGAGTTGAATATTTCAGGTGACTTTTCAAATTAAACCTTAGAAATAATCATTGTTTCGTTGCTCTACAAATGACTACAAATTTCCAGAGGGAAGTGAATTTTACATTTCAATCTCAATTAAGATTTTAACACAGTTTTTTCGTTTTGTTTTCTATGCGAATAGAACGAAAATTGTTAAAAAATCAAAACGAGAATTTAAATCAGTAAAAAAAATGACACAAATTATTTTGTTTTAGTCAGGAAAAATATTTTCTTTTCTTTCATTCGTTGATCATAAAGGATTTAGAAAAAAAAATATTTTTCTATTTAATGTTTTATATATTTTTGCATAATTTTTTGATGAATAATGTGAAAAAGAAAAATTTGTATACAGTAAATATTTTGTTGTTTTTGTCAAGAGAAATAGTTTTTTTTTTTCTTTGAAATTGTTGTGTAAATTTCATCGACGTAAGAAAATAGCATTTTTCAGTTTTTATTGTACTTAAATATTTAACAAAAGCGAGGAAAAGTGCGTAAATAAAATTTAAATGCATAATAAAAATTGATTGACGTCTTATTAAAATCCAGCTGTACTTCCTGGAGTTTTCAGTGAAAACACTCTTGATGGGGTTAAAAGCTTTTTCTAATGAAGATGGAGAGCACTTTTGGTATTAATGCATCAAGTTTTATACTTGATTGATAAATGGGAGTAGTGTTTCTGAAATTAACAGAAAAAAAAGAGTTGACGCGCAAAATTTCTTAAATAATTTAACATTTTTATTTTAATTACAACCTAAATGCCCAAAAATTCCAATTTTAATTAAGTAATTTCTAAATTCAATCAATAAATAGATAATAAATTATTTATTAATTTTAATAGTTTATTTAAATAATACAATTTGAATTTCAGGGTTGCTACCGGTCAGAAAAATCAGGAAATTCAGGGAAACTAGAATAGAAATAAAATTCTTCGCAAAAATTCAATTATAAAAAAAAAAAAAAAAAAAATCTCGTCAAAATTTAAATTATCTTTAAATATAATAAAATTCTTCTCTAAAATTCAATTATGATCAAAACTAAAAAAAAATCGCGTCAAAATTTAAATTATCTTTAAAAATAATAAAATTCTTCTCCAAAATTCAATTATTTTTAAAAATTTTAATAAAATTCTTGGCAAAATTTCTTTTATCTTCAAAAATTTTCCTCAAATCAATGATTTTCAATATCAACTATTTTAATAAAATTTTTCAAAAAAACCAATTATTTAAAAAAAGTGTTGATAAATATTTAATTGAATAGAATTTCTGAATAATCGAAATTTTGTAAAATTGAATAGTAAACAAATGGATTTGAAAATTCTCAAGGAATTTTTACAAAAAGTATGAAAAATAATGGATAATTGAATTCTTTCGAAAAATTTTAATAATACTTTTGAAAATAATTACATTTTTCGAAAAACTTACATAAAATTGTATTAAAAATAATTAAAATCCTGTGAAGAATTTTATTGTTTATGAAAATAATTGAATTCTTACAACGAATTTGATTACTTTTCTAAATAATTCAAATCCTGTGAAGAATTTTATTATTTATGAAAATAATTGAATTCTTGCAACGAATTTTATTAAATATTTTTTTAATTATTGAAGTCCTGTAAAGAATTATGTTATTTATGAAAATAATTGAATTCTTGCAACTAATTTATTACTTTTTTTTAAATAATTGAAATCCTGTGAAGAATTTTATTATTTATGAAACTAATTCAATTCTTGCAACGTATTTTTTCAATTCAATTATTTTTAAAAAAAGTAATATTTTTTAAAAAATTTGAATTTTTAAAAAAATTCAATTATTTTCCTAAATAATGAAATTTTTTACATGATTTCAATTAATTTTAATACAATTTTTCGATTTCATGGCAAAAATTTTATTACTTGTAAAAATAATTGAATTCTTGAGAAGGATTTTATTAAAATTTTGGTAAATAATTTAGTTTTTTTGAAAAATTTTATGGAAATTTAAATTAATTAATTAAATTTAAAACATGAAGATGCTAATCGATATCTTCATGTTTTTAATAATATTCTTATATATGTTGTTGAATATCATAAAGGTTTGAATTTCTTTAAAGAAGAATTTATTGATGTTTTTGAATAATCTTACAATTAAAAAAAATCGTAAATAATAATAATTAATAGTAAATAGAGTAAATAGAATTAAATTATAGAATTAATTAATTAATGGAATTAAATTGAATAATTTAATTGAAATAGTTTAAAATTGAAATTTAACACAAGTTGATTAACATTTAGGTTAATAAAAATTAAGGAAATTTGAGTAGAGTTTCTCAAACAGTGTATAACTTATATTGTATTTGAGTGAGAGAGATCTATTTGAATATGAGGCGGTATTTATCTTGAATAGTAATCGAGTAATTAATCTTCCAGGATGCAGGAAGCTGAAGCGGGGGCGCATGCTCGTCCAGCGGTGAGCGTCGGTGACGACGTCGAATATGACGAGGAGGAGGACGACGACGATGAGGGTGGTTGAAAATGCACTCACCGGCCGCAGTCGTCTGCTGAAGGCAGTTGTTTGCGGTTCTTTTGGTCTCAGGTGGTGCGCCATAGCCGTCAAATTCGTGGTGGGGACGAGAAATTTTCTATGGGGAAGATTCAGCTCCTATCGTTCTCCATCTCCCGCCACATCACAGTTGCTTTACGTAAGCCTTCATGCACCACTCGAAAACAATAGATCAAGTCCAAAGGTGAATTAAAAAAAAACAAGAAAAACAAAAAAAAAACAATATAGAAAATATAAATTTGTATAAATATAAATTTGTATAAATATAAATCTATATAAATATAAATCTGTACAAATATAAATTTATATAAACACAAATTTGTATAAATATAAATTTGTATAAATATAAATTTATATGATTATAAATTTATACAAATATAAAATTATATAATGTATAAATTTATATAATTGTTAAATTAAGTATAAATTTCCACTAAAATGAGCAAAATTGAGAATAATTTAAAATAGTTAATTTACAGAAAATTGTTTTGATTGGTAGAGATTTAGTTTTCTTTTCCACCACCTGTCGGAGTTTGAAATGTTAATTTTGAAATTATTTTTTTTTGTTCAGGCCTTGCTGTATTATGGGTCTTTCAAATTGGATGATTATTGGAGTAATGATTGGATCATTTGTCGGCAATGTTTTTACTGGCAGTTGTAAGGAGGCTGCACTCTGCTGTTCTGGACGAGATTCCGCGTGTGTCGTGCAGAAGACATCGCCGAATGCTATTATACAGACGTTGTCGGACAAACCGTGTTATTGTGACCACGCGTGCCTCAAATTAGGGGATTGCTGTCACGACTTTAAGGATGCTTGCGGAGGTTAGTTTATTATTTTTCCTAAATATTTTAATTACATCCTATAATCTTCTTCTTCTTCTTCTTCTTCTATCTTTTATATTAATAATCGTTGTATTCCGGTAATCTGTTCGCAGTTTGAAGTTTGTTGTTAATTACTTTTTCTTTCCTTACTTTTTTAATAATTTTTCGTTTTAAAAGTTTTTAATTTTAAAATTAGTGTATTGAAAACCATTGAATTCTTGCGAAGAGTTTTATTAAAATTTTCTGTAAATTTTCTAATTAAATTCTTTTGAACAATTTCTTTGAATATTTTGAAAATAATGGAGTTCTTTTGATAATTTCTAAATAATTTTTTTATTAAATATTTCTCTGAATTAGTTACTTTTAATATTTTATTAAAATTTTATTCAAAATCCTTAAATTCTTGCGAAGAGTTTTATTAAAATTTTTGAAAGATCTAATTAAATTCTTTTAAAGAATTTTTTTAAAATAATGGTGTTACTTTAATGATTTCTAAAATTTTTTTAAAATTAAAATTCTCCTATGAATCAATTATTTTTAATATTTTATTAAAATTGCATTGCAAATAATTGAATTTGTAGCGAAGAAGTTTAAATATTTGAATTTCCAGCGAAGAATTTTATTATTAACGAACACAATATAATTTTTTTAAATAATGTAGTTTCTTTAATAATTTTAATTAATAAAAATCTTCAAAGTACTTGAATTTTATAAAGAATTTCTTTCAAGTTTTTTAAATAATTGTGTTTGTTAATAATTATAATTAAAAAATTTAATTATTGAATTCTATTCAAATTTTTAGAAAATAAATAAATTCTTTTCAGAAGTTTTTTAACATTTTTTAAAATAATTTAATTCATTGAAGGAATCTTACTAAATTATTAAAAATAATTGAATTTTTTAGAAGAATAGATATACTTTTAGAGGTTTTGAAAATAATTGAATTCTTTCAAAAAATTTCTTTAATTTTTTGAATATAAACGATTCTGTTATTAATTACATATAATTAATAATTTTATTCTTAAATGTTATTAAAATTATTGATGGAATATTAAATTTTTCCAAACAAATTTATTAGAGTTTTTGTAAATAATGTAATGTTTTTAGTAGTTTTAATTGAAAACTTTGAAAATAATTGAATTAAACAAACAATATTTTTCAACTTCTTAAAATAATCTTATTTGTCAATAATTATAATTAAAAATTTGATTGCTGAATTTAATTAAGATTGTATTGAAAATAATTGAATTCCTGAGAAGAATTTTATTATTTATAAAAATAATTGAATTCTCGCGAAGAAATTTACTATTTATAAAAATATTTAAATTGTTTCGAACAATTTATTAAAATTTTAGAAAATGCATTGAAAATAATTGAATTGAATTGAAAAAATTTGCAGGAGCAAAGAAGTTTACTATTTATTAAAATAATTGAATTCTTCCAAACAATGTTATTATTTGGGAAAATAATTGAATTCTCGCGAAGAAATATTTAAATGGATTGAATTTTTTTAATTCTAATTTTTGAAATTTATATTTTTTTAAATTTTGAATTCAATTTGTTATTAAAATATTTTTTCTAATTAAAATCAGTTTGATAGGTTATAAATATTTTTTCTAATTAAATTCAGTTGGTAGAATTTAAATATTTTTTAACATTTAAATTCAATTTGATGTAATTCAAATATTTCTTATATAATATTTAAATTCACTTTGATAGAAACCTGAGAGATTGGGAGAATATAACTTAGTGGATCAATTTTCATGCGGTAGAAATTGTTAAAAAATTTTTTCTTCAAAAAAACATTCGTTATATTGAGGTTTCAATTGTATTTTCTCGAGCTCGGAGAGCAGTTTGCCTAGTTTACTTACAAGCAATTACAATTTGACCGATATCTTTACCTCCGGTTTATTTCAGCATCTATTTTAATCCCTGTCTTTCAAGTTTAAAGACCTCACAATAATTGTTCTACTTTGTAGCTTCCCTCTTATCTTCCACTTGCGACAATCAAGTTCCAATGTTCGTTTTAATAGAACAAGATTCTATTATAGTTTTATTTCCCGCTTTTTGCTCATCGCGCTGCGAGAAAGTTTGAAAAGTGTTTTCGCGTGCTTGTGAAAATTAAATTTTAAATGTCACTCTAAATTAGATTAATTTCAATTAAAAAACATTTTTAATGAGATGTTCTTTTTTTGGGAATTAAATAATTATTGAAATGAATTTTTATATATAATTTAATATTAATTAACTTTTTTAACGTAAGGGAATATTTATTAAATTTATTAAATTTAATACTAATTAAGTAACGTAGGAATTTTTTTTAGAGAATATGAAATTTTTTTAGAGCGGAACAAAAGGAGGGAATTCACAAGATATTCGAATAAAATTTTGTTAACGTTTTTTTTATCTATTATTTTTCCTATTTGGAGAAGAAATTCCATTCTTTTGTTCACAGCTCGCAAAAGTTTTTTCTCTTTTATCAAAAACTTTGAGAACTTTTCTATTTTGAAAGTTTATACTTACACTCCTATACGACTTGAAATAGTTTCGATAATAAATGTGGAAATGGCAAAGAGTAAAATATAACGGAACAAAGAATTCTTTCTCTCTAATTTTTTATCATTTGAATTATAAATCTTAATCCTATTATAAATATTTCTCTTACATTTTTATTAATAATTAAAAGTTTTTATTCTTTTCAAATTTTTCTTTAAATGGAAAATTTATTTTCTGTTTTTCTAATTCTTTTTCATTTCTGGTTTAACTTTATAAGGGTTTTTTATTTTAGAATAGATTTCAATATTTTATCTCTCTCAAATAATTGAGTAGCTTTCATTCACATTAGTTTTCTCTTAAATTTTTTGCAAATTTTTTCGTTTTATGAGGCACAATTGTAATTTTTTATTTATTAATTTTCTTTTTAGGAAAAAAAATTTAGAAATATATTCTCGTGTGAAACGATAGTATATTTCTATTTTTTACCGATCATAATTTTCGAATGGATGATAGAAAGTTGCGAGAAATTGGAATCTTCATGGTTCTATGAGTTTTTGGAGTGATACATTACACCTGAGGGCTATAGCTATAAAAACCTTTTGATCTCAACGGCAAATTGGAATCAGTAAACGGCCCTATAAAAATTTGCATGCAATGCTTCTTATATACGGGAAAAGGTGGAAGTTTCTTGGAAAGTACGAGAAACTTTTTTCTTTTTTTACTATTTACTTTTATGCTTCACACGTCAATATAAATATTAAAAATACATTGTTTTTTTTACCCCTTCAAACGGGGAATCAATAATTTTTTCCAACAATAGAAAATAATAATAATTAATAATTCAAATTTTTGTTCAAAACACTAAAAAATTTCAATTTTGGAAAAATTACAAATAATTGCAGAAATTCAATTATTTTCAAGAGTGATAAAATTCTTCTCATAAAATTCAATTATCTTTCAAATTTAAAAAAAATTCTCGTTTAAATCCCAGTTATCTTTATGAATAACAAAATTCTTCCCCAAAGTTCAATTATTTTCAAATAAATGTCAAACATTTAATTATTTTCATAAATAATAAAAATTTAAATTAGAAAATTTTTAAATTCTATTATTTTTAAAGTTGCTAATTTTATTTTAAAAAAAGGCAGTAAGAAGTTAACCGCGCGCTTTTGCAGTCGAATTGTTCCTAGTAAATAATTAAAATAAAAAGATTATAAAAATTTTATAAGGATCAATTTAAATATTAAATATGTCATTTATTTTTAATATTGTCAATTGTTAATATTAAAAAAAAAGAAAAATTAGAAAAAAATTTTTCTAATTGAAATTGAGAATAATTTAATTAATTTTTGGACTATTTTTGAAAATTTTAGACGTAGGAAAAGAGAAGATCCTCTTTTGCTAATGAAGATGAGTGTTTTATTTTATATGCGGATTCACTAAAAACCTTTTCGTCGAATTCGCGGTTCGTTAACCGTTGTTGTCTCAAATTGCGAAAATGTCGAGGTGTTGATACAGAGGGCAAGCTATGAGAATAATGAACGTCGCGGGTCAAACGTGCGGTCCACACAAAGCGAGAGGTTTCACCCAAACGCCCACAGCTCACACAATCACTCTCCCCTTTCCATTTTCCTTTAAATACACATATATACATATACAGACACTATATGCATGCACGCACTTCTCTCTGACATTTCAAATTCGCAACGTGAATACAATAGTATTCCCTCGAATGAAACACACAAGTTTGCAGAGATATTAAAAAGAGAGAAAAAAAATTTTTTTCTTCCCAATTTTATTATATATTCAAGTATACAATTGTTGAATAGAAAAAAAAAAAAATCTTTAATTGTTTGATTCAGACAAAAATTTATTCATATATTCTTTCTTTCGATTGAAAAATTTATAAATATTTTTTTAAATGAGTATTTAGTTTTTATTGAAAATTTGTTTGAATTGATAAAAAATAATGTATTTGGTTATTTTAACTCTTGGTAATTTTTTTTTGGTATATTTTGTTTGTTTTTTCAAAAGAATTTTCTTTTGTTTTGAGTTTTTTAACGCGCAGGATAAATTTAATTTAAATAAATTTAAACAATGAAAATTATTATTTAATTTTTTGAAGATTATATAACAGAAATTAATTAAATAAAATTATTTCGAGAAATTTTATAAAAATGTTACAAAAAGTAATTGAATTCTACGACGAAATTTATAATTTGTGGAAATAATTGAATTCTTGTGAAGAATTTTATTACAATTTTTGAAAATAATTGAATTATTTCGAAGAATTTTATTAAAATTTCTGAAAATAATAATTGTTTCGAAGAATTTTATAAAATTTTTTGAAAATAAAATAAATTCTTTTGAAGAATTTTATTAAAACTGTATTGAAAATAATTGAATTCCTTGAAAGTATGTTATTATTTACAAAAAAAAATAATTTAAATATCGCGAAGAATTTTATTATTTATAAAAAAAATAATTTAATTCTTGTGAAGAATTCTATTATTTACACAAAATTAATTTAATTTTTGCGAAGATTTTTATTATATATATAAAAAAATAATTTAATTATTGCAAAGAATTTTATAAACATTTTTGAATTCTTTTAAAGTATTGTATAAAAATCTTTGAAAATAATTGAATTTCAACGAAGCATTTTATCAAAAATTTTAAAATTAATTAAATGTCAATGAAAGATTTTATTAAAATTTTTTAAAATGATTGACTCCTTTCGAAGAATTTAATAAAAATTTTAAAAAATAAATAGAATTTATTCCAGAAATTTAATTAAAATTTTTGATAGTAATTGAGTTCCTTGACCAAATTTTGTTATTTTTGAAAATAATTAATGAACTGAAGTTTACAACGTCAAATCTGACGATTTTCCAAATTGAAAATCGTCAATTTTGACGTTGTAAACTTTAGTTTATTAAATATGTAATTAAAAATTTTTTCAATAATTTTAATAGAGTTTCGAAAATAATTAAATTCTATTGAAGAATTATTTAAAATTTTTTAAAAATAATGCAGCTTTTTTAATAATGTTAATTTAAATTTTGAAAGTAATTGATTTTTACGATGAATTTCTTTCAAGATTTTGAAATAATCGTGTTTGTTAATATTGACATTAAAAATTTTATTATTAAATTTTATTAAAATTTTTTATAAATAATTTGAAGTCTTTCTAGAATTTTATTAAAATTTTTGAAAATATGAGTTATTAAATATTAATTCTTTCGAGAAATTTTATTTACGAAAGTTAATTGAATTCTTCTGCAGAAATTTATTAAAATGTTTGAAATTTCATTGTTTTTAAAAATTTTATAACAATTTTTGGAAATTAAATTCTTTTGAGGATTTTTATTAAAATTTTATTCAAAAGAATTAAATTCCTGCGAAGTATTTTAGTAATTTTTGAAAGTAATTAAATTATTTTGAAGAATTTTATTACAAGTTTTGAAAATAATTGAATATCTATAAAGAATTTTATCAACATTTTTAAAAATAATTGAATTTCAACAAATAATTTTATTAAAAATGTATTGAAAATAATTGAAAATATTAATTTGTTAAATGAATTGTTTGAATTTCGAATTCGAAATTATTCAAAAATTGAAGTTTATATTTGAAAATATGTTATTATAAAATAAAGTTTTGGGTCAAAAGAAATTATTTTTGTTCCAAAAATCCTTAAAATTTAATTGTTTAGATGTTTTTAGATTTTTTTTCCAAATGCATATTTTTATTCCAAGATATGAAAAATGAATAACATACCAAAATAACTGGTTTTACTCTGAATATAACAGACTTTCATTTAAACAAGTGTGATTTCAAGTTTCTTGTACCAAAAGAATTTTTTTCTTTTTTTAGCGTATTTTCTATCGCTGAAGGGTCTTCAAAGGAAAACCAGGGAAAAGGTGTCGGTAAAAGTAGATGTTCTTTTTACATGCCAAACACACATTTTCTAGGATTTTCTGTTTACTTAAACCTTTATAAACGATTGAAGTTCGCCTACACATTTAATTTCAGTTTAACATTCAAAGAATTGAAGGGGATTTTCAAAAATTGACTGTGAATTTGTTTTCTATTCACTATTCTATACTGCGGTGAATTTTTATTTCTGATTTTTGCTCTTTTTAAGATTTCTTGTTTCTAAGGTATATGGAAAAAGAGAAACAAGTTTATTTCCGAGTTGTGTAATTTGAAAAAAAAGAAACATTCTCGTTTGCTGGCAAAAATATTTTTTTGGACGAATAAAGTTTCACGAGATGGAATATAGTTTTTGGTTGATGAAAATTTTGTGTAGCGGAATTAAAATCCACTTTCTATTTAAACATTCTAAAAAGAAGTTCTGAATATAAAATTAGAAATTCTTATAAACTTTATTTAAGGAGAGTCTTAAGGTGCAACTGTATAAGCTCTATAATCTTATAAAATCCTTCGTGGCTTCTTTATTTGAAATATTAATAATTCTTGGTATAATCAGTGAAAGTTTTGTGATCCTTTTTGAATATTTGTCAGTTTTCAAGTTTATTGTTTTAAAAAACAGTCGAAAATTTGATTTCAAAAATAAAAGGAAAAGAAATTTTTTTCTAATTTTGTTGAAAGAAAAATTAAAAGTTTTCTTTTTCGGTTTATACCGAAATTTATCTATTCTATTGATAGGTTTATTTCGCGTAATTTTATTTTCTCTGCGAGGAAAACCACATAGCAGCGAGAGTGTATCTTCCATCTGATTTTAGTGGTTTCAAGAGGTTTTCCTATACTTTTGTTTCTAACCATTTCTCTTCGTAATTTACGACTACTTCGAAATATTCTCCTTGATTCGTTTGGTTGAAAAAAACAGGTTTTGCCACAGTTCGATTCATTTGTCTTCAAAGTTTCAGATTTTATTCTTTAACACGTTCTTCTATTTTTTTTTTTGTGTTTCAAATAATTTCTCAGCTTTTTTGAAATCTGTTGATGAAAAGAAAAACTTGTTTAAAAAAGAAATGAATTTACCTCTAAATGGGATAAATATTTTTTTCCTTTCAAGCAATTTTATTTTTTGATTTAATATGGAATTTATAATTAAATTTATCGACAAGTTTATTTTTGTATTTGCTGTTGAATTTATTATAGAGTTTATTGTTAAATTCATCAACTTCATTGACGAATTTATTATTAAATTTGTTAGTGAATGTCCAAAAACGAATGAACTTAGATATGTCGTTTTAATATTAAACAAAACTTTATTTAAACTTAGAAATTTTAAATTAATAATTAAAAGGAAAATTAAAAAATTTTTTTAAAATAAAATACTATTGGAAAGTAGAAAGATTTGTTTATTTTCCTTTTTATAAACATGAGAGAAAATTGAAACGAGTTGGTAATTATTTTACCTTTTAAATGTTTGATGTTAATTAAATATCAATATTTTGACTGATTAGAATTCATGATTGGTGCTTTGAATTTCATCATTCAAAGCACAATTCAAATCTACTTTGAAACCAAAGTGCGTGAAATTTCATTTATTTGAAATGGTGACAATGATTCGTATATAGTTGATTCGTTTCTCCTAACACGTATAGAGATAAATGATTACAGAATTTGTTGATTTAGTCATTAACCATCGTTCAATGTTCCCGCATATTAAGTTTGTCTCCATTATACTGACAAATAATACAGCATCATCCACAAATTGCATTTTATTAATATTACTTCAAACATGATATTATATAAATGTGAATGTTTATGAAATAATCAATTTTCTTCTGGCAAAAAAATTAATTTTTGATTTATTCTTGAAAATACAGGGCAAATTTGATACTTTATCAATTTTATTAATTATATGATTGGTTTATTAATTATGATTTATTAATTTATTATAATTGAATATTTGTTATTCATGGTTGATTAATTATTAATTATGAAGGATTGTTACAGGTCAGGAGAATCACAGGGATCACAGACTGTGCCTTTTCAACTTTTTTCACCTTTTTTAAATTTTGTCCCCTATTTCACCTATTTTGTTAATTTTCACCTATTTCGATTATTTTGTGCATTTTTCAAATATTTGTAATCAAAAAGTTAGTTTTATCAAAACCTTTATTCAAATTAATATTTTAACTATTATAATAATTTATAATAAAGTTTCGGTTTGAAAAAGAAATAAATAAATTTCGATAATTTAAATTTTCAGAACTTTAGAGAAGTGTCTTGCTTCATATTTCAAAGAAACTAAATTTGAATTAATGGAAATTTAATTCTTAATTATTATTGAAAATTATTTCTAATTCAATGAATTATTTTTTATTTTTGGAATCTTCAATTATGAAGAAACAATTAAAATTAAATTGCACTTTCTTGTCAACTATTTTTAGAAAATAATTCACCTTTTCACCTGCTTCACAGAAAAAAGAGTGCTGTGATCCCTGAAATCAGGGAAAATTCAGGGTAATCAGGAAAATAATAGTAAAATAACAAATTTTTAAAATTAATACCAAAATTCTGGTTTTTGGTGTTAAAAAATATTTTTGAAATACTTAGAAATCTAGAAGTTCTCCTTGAATTATTTTTCACTTGATTTCTTGTTTCTGAAAATAATTAAATTCAAGAATAAAATTTTTATGTTTTTTATTACACTTAACTCTTGATAAAAATTTTAGTTAATAACCGTTGCAATTTTCAGAAATAATTTATTGAATTTCAAAAGCTTTGTACTAAAATTTTCGAAGATTTCAATTGCCATGAAGAAATTAATAATAATTAAATACTTATTTTAAAAGTTCTTTAATTTTCAAATACTTTTATTTAAAATTCTGGAAAAAATTAACTTTTAAAAAAATTTAATTCAATTCCCCAAAAATATTTGAAATTTAAAAAAAAAAATTATTAATATAGGTATCAAATATTATTGTAAAAATTTATTAATGTAAAAAGCAGCATTACAGAGTCCAAATTAAAAGTAAAATAATTTCGAAATGTGTTACAAGATCAATTTTTATTAATTTTTACTTTTTAATTAATTTTAAAAAGATTTAAATTTAAAATTTTGTTTTTAAAATTAAAGTTTCGAAAAATTTTATTTGAAATTTTGAAGAATTTGATTTCTAAATTATTTCAATACTTTTTCTTTTAAAGTTTTTTGAATTTTTATGAACAAGTAATTGCATTGTTTTGAAATAAATGAAATTTTAAAGAATTTAAAATAAATTATTGAAAAATAATTCAAATTTTTGAAAATTTTATTTAAAATTTTCAAAATTGAGAAAAGTTTGATACAATAATTAATTTTGTTTTTAAAATAAGTGGAGACTCTTATTAAATTTTTTTGATAGGGATCAGGGAAAAAGTTCAAAATTCTGTCTGAAAGTCAAGGGAAAACTGGAATTTTTGTGCCAATCCTGTTATGATTCTAATTATTAATTATGATCGACTAATTGTCAATTATAGAGCTAATTAGTAATAATTTTAATGTATTTAAAAAATTTTTATTACTGTTGATAATTTATCAACTATATTATAAAAGTACTATCTAATTATGCATTAGTCTTCAGTTTATTAATGAAATTACTATTTTTTTTTTAGGTATTATGGCGGAATATTTTATGGCGAAATAAGTTACTGCAGAAAGAGTTAAATTAATGCGGAGAGAAAATAATTTATAAAATGCAGGGAATGCGGAAAATGAAATTGCCAGTATAGAGAAAATAAGTGAAAGAAAACAATGGTTTTAGGAAGCATTAGTTGCAATTACTTTTACAGTTATTATTGTATATACTTTTTTATGGATGATAACGATTTCATCTAATGAAATTTCTTATCTTTCCTCTACTCGTTTTCAAATAGTGTCTTCATTTCTCCCAACTGACGTCAGTTTTATACGAGATTTTTGCATTCTGCATATGAAGTTTATGTTTCTCGAGTGAATTCTCTATGTGTATATAGAAGTGTTTGTCTCAGAGGAATTTTCAGCATGAAAACTGTGTTGGCTTTTGGAAAACAGCAGAGAGAAAAAAAAATACGAGAAGGATATGCGTCTTTGATGCTCACATTAGGCTAATGAGGGGTCGACTTGCTCCATTTCATGTTTTTATTATTTTTTCTCTTTTAACCTTCCTTTTAGCACCCGTTGCGGTCCGCTCAAGGAATTACATTCTCGTATCTTGTAATACAAATTTATTTTTACTCTCTTTATAGTTACACATTATTTACCTTTCGATTATCATAATCTTATTCTCAATTTTGCAAGGTACGTTCAGTGGATTCGTTCGGGTAAAAAGAATCTTATCTTATAAATTAAATCTACGTTCAAGATTGTTTCTCCCTTCTGATACAGATCTTTAGTGAATTTTTCATCTTGTTAGAGAGAAAAAAAAAGTTTGTTTTTTTCTATATGTGAATTTCCGTTTTTTCTATTCGTTTTGCTTTTTGATTAGTTGAGAGTTTTTTGATTTGGTAAAAAGGGGAATGAATTCGCGAAAGTTTTACCTCTCTTTTTTAAAGAGGAGGGTGTTTGTCGGATGTTTTGATGTAAAACTTGATTTATCGGAAAGTTTTGTCGCAAGTTTGGTCCTGTTTGGAAGGGGAGGGAAAAAAACGAGATGTTTGGAGAAAAGGCGGGTCAATAAAACTATAATACTTATAAACATGTCTCGCGCGCTTTTGTGATTCAAAGAATTTAAGGATTAGGATACATCCAGGCGGAGCTTTTAAAGGATTCAATTGCTGATGGGGAGTGCAATGCTCTCTCTCTCTCGTTAGCAAGTAAAATTGCCGTGACATTGTCCTACCTGCGGATGAACCTGAAAAGGACCCGTAAGGCCGGTTATGCTAATCGAAAGCGACGACCGAAAATGTCGGCTTTTGGTCCTTATCTGTCTTTCTCCTCTTGCTCTCTTTCTCTGAACTAAATTCTGCCTCTTCCCTTTTTCGCTTCGTCGCCAAAATTCAATGTCTAATAATATATACGACCAATCGTGTAGGAGTTACCAGGAATACCCTTTGCCAGGCCGTCATCTCTTATCCTTTTGAAAAAACGTTAAAAGGATTCGTCTCTTAGATAGGTATACGAGAAATTATTCAGGGGAACAATTCTTGAAAATAAAACAACAGGAACTTATTTACCATTTTTTTTTAAATTTAAAAAATTTTTAAAATGTGCACTTGAAAAAAAATCTAAAAACATCTAAACAAATCTAAACAGTTTGATTTAATTTTAAGGATTTTCGAATAAAAAATAATTATTTTTGACCCAAATATTCATTTTATATAAAGATATTTTCAAATATCAACTTCAATTTTTTAATAATTCCGGATTCAAAATTTAAAAAATTCCTTTAACAAATTTATTACTAATTAATATTTTTAATAAAATTTTTTGTTGAAATTCAATTATTTTCAAAAATTTTGATAAAATTCTTTATAGGTATTCAATTATTTTAAAAATTTACTTTCGTAAATAATAAAATTCTTCAAAATAATTTAATTACTTCCGTAAATAATAAAATTCTTCGCATAAATTCAATTCTTTTCAATACAATTTTAATAAAAATCCTCAAATGAATTTAATTATTTCCAAAAATTTTTTATAAAATTCTTAGAAATAATTAAATTTCAAAAATTGTAATAAAATTCTTCGAAATAATTAAAATTTAATAATAAATTTTTTAATGTTAATATATACATATGTTAATACATATACATATACATATGTTAATATATATGTTAATATTTTTTAATATTAACAAACACGATTATTCCAAATATTGAAAGAAATTCATCGTAAAAATCAATTACTTTCAAAATTTAAATTAACATTATTAAAAAAGCTGCATTATTTTTAAAAAAATTTGAAGTAATTCTTCAATAGAATTTAATTATTTTCGAAACTCTATTAAAATTCTTGAAAAAATTTTTAATTACATATTTAATAAACTAAAGTTTACAACGTCACAATTGACGATTTTCAATTTGGAAAATCTTCAGATTTGACGTTGTAAACTTCAGTTCATTAATTATTTTCAAAAATAACAAAATTTGGTCAAGGAACTCAATTACTATCAAAAATTTTAATTAAATTTCTGGAATAAATTCTATTTATTTTTTAAAATTTTTATTAAATTCTTCGAAAGGAGTCAATCATTTTCAAAAATTTTAATAAAATCCTTCATTGACATTTAATTAATTTCAAAATTTTTGATAAAATTCTTTGTTGAAATTCAATTATTTTCAAAGATTTTTATACAATACTTTATAAGAATTCAAAAATGTTTATTAAATTATTTTTTTTATAAATAATAAAATTCTTCGCAATATTTAAATTATTTTTCTATAAATAATAACGTAATTCCAAGGAATTCAATTATTTTTAATACATTTTTAATAAAATTTCTCAAAAGGGTTCAATTATTTTAAAAATTTATAATAAAATTTTTCTAAAGAATTCAATTATTCTCAAAAGTTTTGATAACATTTTTTATAAGAATTCAATTATTTTCCGAAGAATTTTTATAAAATTTCTCCAAAAAGTTCAATTATTTTCATAAATATAAAAAATGTTTTCGAATAAATTCAATTATTTTCCTTACAATTATTATAAAAATTTCTCGACAGAATTCAGTTATTTTCAAAAATTGTAACAAAATTTTAAGAAGAATATTCAATTATTTTTAGAAAAATTTTAAGAAAATCCAATAATAAAATTTTTAATTACAATTGTTACTAAACAGAATTATTTTAAAATTTGAAAGAAATTCTTTGTAAAATTCAATTATTATCAAAAATTTTTAAAAAATTGCATTACATTTTAAAAAATCTTAACGAAATTTGTCAAAATGGAATTAATTACTTAGAAAATTTTTAATAAAATTGGTCAAGAAAATTTAATTTTCTATCGATAATTTTAATAAAATTTAAGAATATGTAAAATTATTAAGTATTTGTTACAATTAATAACAGGATCTTTTATATTAAAAAAATTGAAGAAATTCTTCGACAGAATTCAATTATTTTCAATATTTTCTAATTTTCCTTGAATCAATTAAAATATTTTAAAAAATTGTAATAAGATTCTGAAAAGAATTGGATTATTTTCTAAAAATTTTAATAAAATTTAATATCTAATTAAATGTTTAAAATTATTAACAAACACGATTATTTTTAAACTTTGAAAAAATTTCTTCATAATTAAAATTCAATTGTTTTCAAATATTTCAATTAAAATATTATAAAAAAAACTATTATTTTTAAAATTTGAAAGAAATTTTTCAAATAAAAGAAATTATTTTTATATTTTTTGATATAATTCTTTGCACGAATTCATCCATAACATTGAATACAACGATTATATTATATTAGTATGTATAGTTTTTTATTTATTATTTTTATTTATTTTAGTTTGCAAATTTATCATTTTTGTTATTTTATTTCGTAATTTATTAATTTCATTTTTTGTAATTTATTTATTTTGTATTTTTTATGTTGTATTTTATTATTAATTTATTTTATGTTGTAATTTATTATTTTTCATTTATTTTATATTGCAATTTATTTTTCACTATTTTATTTCGTAGCTTATTTATTTTATTTTGCATTATTTATTTTATATTTCAATTAAAATTACACCTACCGATGAAATTGTGCTCTAAACATTTTTTTGCTTTCATTTTAATTAAATTCTTGAAAAAGAATGGATGAAAACGTTTTAGTTTTGTTTTGAGAGCATTTTTTTTAAATTTCTGAAAATCATACAGTTTTTTGTATTGTTTTATTTCAGAACAATATTTACCTGAACAACAGAGAATAGAATTGTCTTCTCATTTTTTTTTTTTTTTTTTTGACCGCACGATATAAAGTTCGTTTATTCTTTTTCTCCCTTTTTTTTGTAATCCCATGAATTTCACTGGTGGGGAAAAAAGGATTGAAAGCGAAATGAGCTTTCAAAGCTTCTCTGACTTGATTTTTTTTTCTTTTTTTCTTTTTTGGAGTCAAGTTTCGCGAGACGTTTGAAAACAAAGGTTTAGCAGCGCACTTTGGTCCATTATCTTCATTTTAAATTTTGCAAAAGGCTCGTTAATTTTAATTATCGTTGGTAATATAGAATGTCAGGCTTCGTTTAGCTTTTTCGAAGAGAAAATCAACACGAACATGTCGCTGATGTCTTTTCAAGTATGATTAATCGGCTCAAAAAATAGTTGAAAAGATTTTTATGAATTAAATGAGAAACTTTTTGTAGTATTTATTTTTGCGTATTGTTTGAGAAAGTATTAAACACTTTCGAATTGTGATAGTTTGTCGAAAGTATATAAAGTTTTACCTTGTGGTTGTTTTTGATTTTTTCTCTATTTCTAAATTGAATGAATGTAATTTACACAATTTTGGTTAAATTAAAGTCGTGATTTATCAACTGGACATATGTATAATGTAACTGGTAACTCTCGTTGTGATTTAACGAGACGTAATCAAATAAAACTCGCGAACTACAACAAAGTGAGACTCGAAACTCTCTATTAACTCGTGTTGACTATGGACTAAATGAAATTTCCAACTTACTTGGCTAGTCTAATTCATTTAACACGTGAGCTGTTTGCTTTGATGTTGTTAAAAACTTAATGTCTTGTGTCTTATCTTATTCGAATTTGTAATTGGATTTTTGTCTGTTGCGACAGTGTTTCCTTAAATAAATTAATTCGCAAAAGGGTCTGAATTCATTTGAGATTCAAAATCTTATTTTTAATTTATTTTTATTTTTTATTTAGTTTTTATTTCGTTTCTATTTAGTTTTTATCTGTTTAGTTACTTTTTATTCAGTTTTTATTTATTTTTTGTTTATTTATGATGAAATTAATTTTTATCTAGAAATTTTTTATTTAAATTTAAATTATTTTAGAAAAATTGATATAAGGGTTTAGCAAAAATATTTCCCCTTTAAATCGTTTCCAATTAGAAGTTTATAATCGTTCCAATTAAAAGATTAGAGTCAAGTGAAAGATTCTTTCGCGCCAAGTTTAAGAGAGTTGAGTTTCTTTTTGTATTTTTTTGTACACTTTGAAGATAAAATAAAAGTTTTGATTTTTTAAACATCACTTGGAATGAAGTTATAGAGGATAAAGTTTTTGAAAGTTATTACTTAGATTTGAAAGCTTGAAAAATATTTGAACTATACATGAAAGTCAACAGTGAAAATAGAATGAGTATATAATATAAAAAAAATGATCAGACAGATAATATAAATGGCAGTATAGAAAAAGAAAAATAATAAAATAGAATTTCATTTCTATCAAATACTGATCTTGTGATCTCTTTGGATAACTGTCTCGCACTTTTTGTCGAACTTATGATCCTTGAAATTGAAAAGTCAGAAATGTAATTCGATAATTCTCCTATTAAATTCTTTTTTTTTGCTCTCTTACAAAATTCTTGTTCGATTTTTTTTGTTATATCTATATATAAGAAGATTCTGACAATCTTCTTATCTTAAATCAAATCTTTTTCTACTAGGAATTTATTAATAAAATTTTCCCATAGAATTACTTCACGTGCGCTTATAAAGAATTGAACTTTTGCAAACTCAAACGAAACTCCGCTTTTTCTTGTTCTGACATTTCCATTCGTTTTGATGAAAAAAAAATTGTGATGAAATTTGTTTTTCGATTTTATTTATTGTAGTTTCGTTCATTTGATTCATTTGATTATGAGTTTCTCAAGTTTTTTCCACTATTTTCAAAAAATGCGACTTTTTTTAGAATTTTCTTCTCAATATTGCAACAAAACACCACATTTTTAGTATAAAATGCAGCTTATTTGAAATTTTTATAGTGTGAAAAATAACTATAGACAAATATGTCAAAAATTATTTTTAAATAACTTTTCTAATTAAATTTTCGAAATATACAATTAAAAAGATTTTGAATAATTGCAATTTAGTAAAATTTAATTGAAAATAATTGATTTAATTAAAGTATTTTATAAGAATTTTTGAAAATTAACTTTTGAAGAATTTTAATTGCAAATTTTTGAAAATAATTCAACTCGCAAAAATTTTTATGAAAAATCTCCAAATGTACATTACAAAATAAAAATGAATAAAAATTAGCTTCTAAAAATTATATTAAAATATTTATGAAAAAAGTAATTCTTAGAATTTTTTCATTTTAAAATTCAATTATTTTCTATATGTATTTTCAATTATTTTCTATATGTATTTTCAATTACACATTTCCGAAAAATACGTACAAAAAATAATAGTATTAAAATTTTTTACTATTATTTTTAACAGTTTCGAGAAAAAAATCGTGTTCAAAATTTTTAATTAAAATTCATCAAAAAATTAATTCGTTTTTTTGAAATTATACAAAAATTCTTTTAAAAAATTCAATTATTTTCGAAAAATTACATTACAATATTTTGAAAAAAGTCATTCTTAGAATTGTTTTATTATAATTTTTTAAGATTCAATTATTTTCCAAGAAAGTAAATTAAAATTCTTTAATATTTGATTATTTTTTTTATATTTTTCAAAAATTCAATTATTTTTGAAAGATTTTACCAAATTGCAAATATTTGAAAATTTTTCAATTGTATTATATTTAAAAAAATATTTTTAAAAAATTCTTAAAATTAATTTTTTTTTAATGTTTTTTTGAATCAATTTTGCAAAATAATAATCTTTTAATTAATTGTTTAAAAATATTTTATTGAATCATTTTTGAAAGATAATAATCTATTAATTAATTTCTTTTTTAATATTTTATTGAATAATTTTTGAAAGATAATTATTTTTCAAAAATTATTCAGAAAAATATTCAAAAAAAAAAAAATAATTTTAAGAATTTTTAAAAAATATTGTACCTTTTTAACTATAAAAAAACATGGACAGTTATATTTACAATTATTGTAAAAAATTGAATTTTTGTATTTAAATAATTGAATTCTCGAAGAACTTCCGGAAAATTATATATAATAATCGTCGTGATTCCAGATTTCCGGATCTCTGTCCACACTTGAAGTTAGTTATAGTTATTCTTTTGTTTTTTATACGTTTTGATAGAAAATAGAAATATACATATACATACATTATAATAATCGTAAGTTTCCTTTCCGTTAGCAAATTATCTGCATTCATTTGTTTGTTTTAAAAATTTAATTTTGTGGGTTAAGTATTGGCATTTTTTATATATTTTTTAATGTCAAACTTTTTAATGTAGAAAATACTTTACTTATTAAATTGTCTCGACTCTTTGGTAAAAAATCTAAAATTATCGAAAATTATCAAAAATTCAAAAATCCGAATTTCTTAAAATTTAACATTCTTTCCTCTCTTTTATGGGATTTAGCTTCATTATTTTTGTGCTTTTGGAAAATACTTTACTTATTAAATTGTCTCGACTCTTTGGTAAAAAATCTAAAATTATCAAAAATTCGAAAAAATTCAAAAATCCGATTTTCTTAAAATTCAACATTTTTTCCTCTCTTTTATGGGATTTAGCTTCATTATTTTTGTGCTTTTGGAAAATACTTTACTTATTAAAATGTCTCGACTCTTTGGTAAAAAATCTAAAATTATCAAAAATTCGAAAAAATTCAAAAATCCGATTTTCTTAAAATTCAACATTTTTTCCTCTCTTTTATGGGATTTAGCTTCATTATTTTTTTGCTTTTGGAAAATACTTTACTTATTAAATTGTCTCGACTCTTTGGTAAAAAATATAAAATTATCAAAAATTCGAAAAAATTCAAAAATCCGATTTTCTTAAAATTCCACATTTTTTCCTCTCTTTTATGGGATTTAGCTTCATTATTTTTGTGCTTTTGGAAAATACTTTACTTATTAAATAGTCTAGAATCTTTGGTAAAAAATATAAAATTATCAAAAATTCGAAAAAATTCAAAAATCCGATTTTCTTAAAATTCCACATTTTTTCCTCTCTTTTATGGGATTTAGCTTCATTATTTTTGTGCTTTTGGAAAATACTTTACTTATTAAATAGTCTAGAATCTTTGGTAAAAAATATAAAATTATCAAAAATTCGAAAAAATTCAAAAATCCGATTTTCTTAAAATTCCACATTTTTTCCTCTCTTTTATGGGATTTAGCTTCATTATTTTTGTGCTTTTGGAAAATACTTTACTTATTAAATAGTCTAGAATCTTTGGTAAAAAATATAAAATTATCAAAAATTCGAAAAAATTCAAAAATCCGATTTTCTTAAAATTCCACATTTTTTCCTCTCTTTTATGGGATTTAGCTTCATTATTTTTGTGCTTTTGGAAAATACTTTACTTATTAAATAGTCTAGAATCTTTGGTAAAAAATATAAAATTATCAAAAATTCGAAAAAATTCAAAAATCCGATTTTCTTAAAATTCCACATTTTTTCCTCTCTTTTTTGGGATTTAGCTTCATTATTTTTGTGTTTTTGGAAAATACTTTACTTATTAAATAGTCTAGAATCTTTGGTAAAAAATATAAAATTATCAAAAATTCGAAAAAATTCAAAAGCCGATTTTCTTAAAATTCAACATTTCTTCTTCTCTTTTACGGGATTTAGCTTCATTATTTTTGTGCTTTTGGAAAATACTTTACTTATTAAATTGTCTCGACTCTTTGGTAACAAATCTAAAATTATCAAAAATTCGAAAAAATTCAAAAATCCGATTTTCTTAAAATTCAACATTTTTTCCTCTCTTTTATGGGATTTAGCTTCATTATTTTTGTGCTTTTGGAAAATACTTTACTTATTAAATAGTCTAGAATCTTTGGTAAAAAATATAAAATTATCAAAAATTCGAAAAAATTCAAAAATCCGATTTTCTTAAAATTCCACATTTTTTCCTCTCTTTTATGGGATTTAGCTTCATTATTTTTGTGTTTTTGGAAAATACTTTACTTATTAAATAGTCTAGAATCTTTGGTAAAAAATATAAAATTATCAAAAATTCGAAAAAATTCAAAAATCCGATTTTCTTAAAATTCCACATTTTTTCCTCTCTTTTATGGGATTTAGCTTCATTATTTTTGTGTTTTTGGAAAATACTTTACTTATTAAATAGTCTAGAATCTTTGGTAAAAAATATAAAATTATCAAAAATTCGAAAAAATTCAAAAATCCGATTTTCTTAAAATTTAACATTTTTTCCTCTCTTTTATGGGATTTAGCTTCATTATTTTTGTGCTTTTGGAAAATACTTTACTTATTAAATTGTCTAGAATCTTTGGTAACAAATCTAAAATTATCAAAAATTCGAAAAAATTCAAAAATCCGATTTTCTTAAAATTCAACATTTCTTCTTCTCTTTTATGGGATTTAGCTTCATTATTTTTGTGCTTTTAGAAAATACTTTACTTATTAAATTGTCTCGAATCTTTGGTAAAAAATCTAAAATTATCAAAAATTCGAAAAAATTCAAAAATTTGATTTTCTTAAAATTCAACATTTTTTCCTCTCTTTTATGGGATTTAGCTTCATTATTTTTGTGTTTTTGGAAAATACTTTACTTATTAAATAGTCTAGAATCTTTGGTAAAAAATATAAAATTATCAAAAATTCGAAAAAATTCAAAAATCCGATTTTCTTAAAATTCCACATTTTTTCCTCTCTTTTATGGGATTTAGCTTCATTATTTTTGTGTTTTTGGAAAATACTTTACTTATTAAATAGTCTAGAATCTAACAGTGGTATAAAATTGATAAGTCTTCATATTGCAAAAATTATGGGAAATGGAAATCTAAAATAGGGAGAGAAAATTACTGGGAAATTAAAGAACTAAGTTTCAAGGACAAGGAACAATGGGCTCGGATTAGATGTGGCAATGTAGGGAGGGCCGGGAATAAGGGTTTCACAGATGTAAGTTGTAGACTCTGTGGATCAGAAACAGAGAACATAGAGCATATTTGGGTGTGTAAAAAAGCTAGGGAGCTAATTGATAAAAAGTGGGTGGAAGAAGTTGATAAGTGGACCGATTGCGGCAAAAATTTAAGCTTGCAAAAAATTTGGTCAACAATGTCTGGCAAACCGATCCTCGCTCTCTGCAGATACGCAAGAGCCTTTGAAGATTTATCAAAATGTAAACAAAGCGGTTTATAATTTAAGATATTTAAATGTTTAAAATCTAGTGTTAAATTAATTTAAGTTATTTATGTTAAAGATTCGAAGAAAATATTTATGTACGGGAAATGTAAAAGGCCGAAAGGTCATACATATGAATCCAATATAATAAAATAAAAATAAAATAAATAGTCTAGAATCTTTGGTAAAAAATATAAAATTATCAAAAATTCGAAAAAATTCAAAAATCCGATTTTCTTAAAATTTAACATTTTTTCCTCTCTTTTATGGGATTTAGCTTCATTATTTTTGTGCTTTTGGAAAATACTTTACTTATTAAATTGTCTAGAATCTTTGGTAACAAATCTAAAATTATCAAAAATTCGAAAAAATTCAAAAATCCGATTTTCTTAAAATTCAACATTTCTTCTTCTCTTTTATGGGATTTAGCTTCATTATTTTTGTGCTTTTAGAAAATACTTTACTTATTAAATTGTCTCGAATCTTTGGTAAAAAATCTAAAATTATCAAAAATTCGAAAAAATTCAAAAAATTGAATTTCTTAAAATTCAACATTTTTTCCTCTCTTTTATGGGATTTAGCTTCATTATTTTTGTGTTTTTGGAAAATACTTTACTTATTAAATAGTCTAGAATCTTTGGTAAAAAATATAAAATTATCAAAAATTCGAAAAAATTCAAAAATCCGATTTTCTTAAAATTTAACATTTTTTCCTCTCTTTTATGGGATTTAGCTTCATTATTTTTGTGCTTTTGGAAAATACTTTACTTATTAAATTGTCTAGAATCTTTGGTAACAAATCTAAAATTATCAAAAATTCGAAAAAATTCAAAAATCCGATTTTCTTAAAATTCAACATTTCTTCTTCTCTTTTATGGGATTTAGCTTCATTATTTTTGTGCTTTTAGAAAATACTTTACTTATTAAATTGTCTCGAATCTTTGGTAAAAAATCTAAAATTATCAAAAATTCGAAAAAATTCAAAAATTTGATTTTCTTAAAATTCAACATTTTTTCTTCTCTTTTATGGGATTTAGCTTCATTATTTTTGTGCTTTTGGAAAATACCTTTCTTATTAAATTGTCTCGACGCTTTGGAAAAAAATAAAAAATTATTAAAAATTATCAAAAATCCGAAAAATTGAATTTCTTAAAATTCAACATTTTTTCCTCTCTTTTATGGGATTTAGCTTTATTATTTTTGTGCTTTTGGAAAATACTTTACTTATTAAATAGTCTAGAATCTTTGGTAAAAAATATAAAATTATCAAAAATTCGAAAAAATTCAAAAATCCGATTTTCTTAAAATTCCACATTTTTTCCTCTCTTTTATGGGATTTAGCTTCATTATTTTTGTGCTTTTGGAAAATACTTTACTTATTAAATAGTTTAGAATCTTTGGTAAAAAATATAAAATTATCAAAAATTCGAAAAAATTCAAAAGCCGATTTTCTTAAAATTCAACATTTCTTCTTCTCTTTTATGGGATTTAGCTTCATTATTTTTGTGCTTTTAGAAAATACTTTACTTATTAAATTGTCTCGAATCTTTGGTAAAAAATCTAAAATTATCAAAAATTCGAAAAAATTCAAAAATTTGATTTTCTTAAAATTCAACATTTTTTCTTCTCTTTTATGGGATTTAGCTTCATTATTTTTGTGCTTTTGAAAAATACCTTTCTTATTAAATTGTCTCGACGCTTTGGAAAAAAATAAAAAATTATTAAAAATTATCAAAAATCCGAAAAATTGAATTTCTTAAAATTCAACATTTTTTCTTCTTTTTTATGGGATTTAGCTTTATTATTTTTGTGCTTTTGGAAAATACTTTTCTTATTAAATTGTCTTGACTCTTTGGTAACAAATCTAAAATTATCGAAAATTATCAAAAATTCAAAAATCCGATTTTCTTAAAATTCAACATTTTTTCTTCTTTTTAACGGGATTTAGCTTTATTATTTTTGTGCTTTTGGAAAATACTTTACTTATTAAATTGTCTCGACTCTTTGGTAACAAATCTAAAATTATCAAAAATTCGAAAAAATTCAAAAATCCGATTTTCTTAAAATTCAACATTTTTTCCTCTCTTTTATGGGATTTAGCTTCATTATTTTTGTGCTTTTGGAAAATACTTTACTTATTAAATAGTCTAGAATCTTTGGTAAAAAATATAAAATTATCAAAAATTCGAAAAAATTCAAAAATCCGATTTTCTTAAAATTCCACATTTTTTCCTCTCTTTTATGGGATTTAGCTTCATTATTTTTGTGTTTTTGGAAAATACTTTACTTATTAAATAGTCTAGAATCTTTGGTAAAAAATATAAAATTATCAAAAATTCGAAAAAATTCAAAAATCCGATTTTCTTAAAATTCCACATTTTTTCCTCTCTTTTATGGGATTTAGCTTCATTATTTTTGTGTTTTTGGAAAATACTTTACTTATTAAATAGTCTAGAATCTTTGGTAAAAAATATAAAATTATCAAAAATTCGAAAAAATTCAAAAATCCGATTTTCTTAAAATTCAACATTTTTTCCTCTCTTTTATGGGATTTAGCTTCATTATTTTTGTGCTTTTGGAAAATACTTTACTTATTAAATAGTCTAGAATCTTTGGTAAAAAATATAAAATTATCAAAAATTCGAAAAAATTCAAAAATCCGATTTTCTTAAAATTCCACATTTTTTCCTCTCTTCTATGGGATTTAGCTTCATTATTTTTGTGCTTTTGGAAAATACTTTACTTATTAAATTGTCTAGAATCTTTGGTAACAAATCTAAAATTATCAAAAATTCGAAAAAATTCAAAAATCCGATTTTCTTAAAATTCAACATTTCTTCTTCTCTTTTATGGGATTTAGCTTCATTATTTTTGTGCTTTTAGAAAATACTTTACTTATTAAATTGTCTCGAATCTTTGGTAAAAAATCTAAAATTATCAAAAATTCGAAAAAATTCAAAAATTTGATTTTCTTAAAATTCAACATTTTTTCTTCTCTTTTATGGGATTTAGCTTCATTATTTTTGTGCTTTTGGAAAATACCTTTCTTATTAAATTGTCTCGACGCTTTGGAAAAAAATAAAAAATTATTAAAAATTATCAAAAATCCGAAAAATTGAATTTCTTAAAATTCAACATTTTTTCTTCTTTTTTATGGGATTTAGCTTTATTATTTTTGTGCTTTTGGAAAATACTTTACTTATTAAATTGTCTTGACTCTTTGGTAACAAATCTAAAATTATCGAAAATTATCAAAAATTCAAAAATCCGATTTTCTTAAAATTCAACATTTTTTCTTCTTTTTTACGGGATTTAGCTTCATTATTTTTGTGCTTTTGGAAAATACTTTACTTATTAAATTGTCTCGACTCTTTGGTAACAAATCTAAAATTATCAAAAATTCGAAAAAATTCAAAAATCCGATTTTCTTAAAATTCCACATTTTTTCCTCTCTTTTATGGGATTTAGCTTCATTATTTTTGTGTTTTTGGAAAATACTTTACTTATTAAATAGTCTAGAATCTTTGGTAAAAAATATAAAATTATCAAAAATTCGAAAAAATTCAAAAATCCGATTTTCTTAAAATTCCACATTTTTTCCTCTCTTTTATGGGATTTAGCTTCATTATTTTTGTGTTTTTGGAAAATACTTTACTTATTAAATAGTCTAGAATCTTTGGTAAAAAATATAAAATTATCAAAAATTCGAAAAAATTCAAAAATCCGATTTTCTTAAAATTCCACATTTTTTCCTCTCTTTTATGGGATTTAGCTTCATTATTTTTGTGTTTTTGGAAAATACTTTACTTATTAAATAGTCTAGAATCTTTGGTAAAAAATATAAAATTATCAAAAATTCGAAAAAATTCAAAAATCCGATTTTCTTAAAATTCCACATTTTTTCCTCTCTTTTATGGGATTTAGCTTCATTATTTTTGTGCTTTTGGAAAATACTTTACTTATTAAATAGTCTAGAATTTTTGGTAAAAAATATAAAATTATCAAAAATTCGAAAAAATTCAAAAATCCGATTTTCTTAAAATTCCACATTTTTACCTCTCTTTTATGGGATTTAGCTTCATTATTTTTGTGCTTTTGGAAAATACTTTACTTATTAAATTGTCTAGAATCTTTGGTAACAAATCTAAAATTATCAAAAATTCGAAAAAATTCAAAAATCCGATTTTCTTAAAATTCAACATTTCTTCTTCTCTTTTATGGGATTTAGCTTTATTATTTTTGTGCTTTTGGAAAATACTTTACTTATTAAATAGTCTAGAATCTTTGGTAAAAAATATAAAATTATCAAAAATTCGAAAAAATTCAAAAATCCGATTTTCTTAAAATTCCACATTTTTTCCTCTCTTTTATGGGATTTAGCTTCATTATTTTTGTGCTTTTGGAAAATACTTTACTTATTAAATTGTCTAGAATCTTTGGTAACAAATCTAAAATTATCAAAAATTCGAAAAAATTCAAAAATCCGATTTTCTTAAAATTCAACATTTCTTCTTCTCTTTTATGGGATTTAGCTTCATTATTTTTGTGCTTTTAGAAAATACTTTACTTATTAAATTGTCTCGAATCTTTGGTAAAAAATCTAAAATTATCAAAAATTCGAAAAAATTCAAAAATTTGATTTTCTTAAAATTCAACATTTTTTCTTCTCTTTTATGGGATTTAGCTTCATTATTTTTGTGCTTTTGGAAAATACCTTTCTTATTAAATTGTCTCGACGCTTTGGAAAAAAATAAAAAATTATTAAAAATTATCAAAAATCCGAAAAATTGAATTTCTTAAAATTCAACATTTTTTCTTCTTTTTTATGGGATTTAGCTTTATTATTTTTGTGCTTTTGGAAAATACTTTACTTATTAAATTGTCTTGACTCTTTGGTAACAAATCTAAAATTATCGAAAATTATCAAAAATTCAAAAATCCGATTTTCTTAAAATTCAACATTTTTTCTTCTTTTTTACGGGATTTAGCTTCATTATTTTTGTGCTTTTGGAAAATACTTTACTTATTAAATTGTCTCGACTCTTTGGTAACAAATCTAAAATTATCAAAAATTCGAAAAAATTCAAAAATCCGATTTTCTTAAAATTCCACATTTTTTCCTCTCTTTTATGGGATTTAGCTTCATTATTTTTGTGTTTTTGGAAAATACTTTACTTATTAAATAGTCTAGAATCTTTGGTAAAAAATATAAAATTATCAAAAATTCGAAAAAATTCAAAAATCCGATTTTCTTAAAATTCCACATTTTTTCCTCTCTTTTATGGGATTTGGCTTCATTATTTTTGTGTTTTTGGAAAATACTTTACTTATTAAATAGTCTAGAATCTTTGGTAAAAAATATAAAATTATCAAAAATTCGAAAAAATTCAAAAATCCGATTTTCTTAAAATTCCACATTTTTTCCTCTCTTTTATGGGATTTAGCTTCATTATTTTTGTGTTTTTGGAAAATACTTTACTTATTAAATAGTCTAGAATCTTTGGTAAAAAATATAAAATTATCAAAAATTCGAAAAAATTCAAAAATCCGATTTTCTTAAAATTCCACATTTTTTCCTCTCTTTTATGGGATTTAGCTTCATTATTTTTGTGTTTTTGGAAAATACTTTACTTATTAAATAGTCTAGAATCTTTGGTAAAAAATATAAAATTATCAAAAATTCGAAAAAATTCAAAAATCCGATTTTCTTAAAATTCCACATTTTTTCCTCTCTTTTATGGGATTTAGCTTCATTATTTTTGTGCTTTTGGAAAATACTTTACTTATTAAATAGTCTAGAATTTTTGGTAAAAAATATAAAATTATCAAAAATTCGAAAAAATTCAAAAATCCGATTTTCTTAAAATTCCACATTTTTACCTCTCTTTTATGGGATTTAGCTTCATTATTTTTGTGCTTTTGGAAAATACTTTACTTATTAAATTGTCTAGAATCTTTGGTAACAAATCTAAAATTATCAAAAATTCGAAAAAATTCAAAAATCCGATTTTCTTAAAATTCAACATTTCTTCTTCTCTTTTATGGGATTTAGCTTTATTATTTTTGTGCTTTTGGAAAATACTTTACTTATTAAATAGTCTAGAATCTTTGGTAAAAAATATAAAATTATCAAAAATTCGAAAAAATTCAAAAATCCGATTTTCTTAAAATTCAACATTTTTTCCTCTCTTTTATGGGATTTAGCTTCATTATTTTTGTGCTTTTGGAAAATACTTTACTTATTAAATTGTCTAGAATCTTTGGTAACAAATCTAAAATTATCAAAAATTCGAAAAAATTCAAAAATCCGATTTTCTTAAAATTCAACATTTCTTCTTCTCTTTTATGGGATTTAGCTTCATTATTTTTGTGCTTTTAGAAAATACTTTACTTATTAAATTGTCTCGAATCTTTGGTAAAAAATCTAAAATTATCAAAAATTCGAAAAAATTCAAAAATTTGATTTTCTTAAAATTCAACATTTTTTCTTCTCTTTTATGGGATTTAGCTTCATTATTTTTGTGCTTTTGGAAAATACCTTTCTTATTAAATTGTCTCGACGCTTTGGAAAAAAATAAAAAATTATTAAAAATTATCAAAAATCCGAAAAATTGAATTTCTTAAAATTCAACATTTTTTTTCTCTTTTATACCATTTAGCTTTATTATTATTTGAATTTTTATTCAAGAAAAAAATGGAAAACTGAAAAAATTTAGAATTTTTTAAAAATTACAGGCCTTTTCCATGATTTCCCTGATTTCCAGAAGCCTTTTAACAATTCCATACCATTTCCATGGTTTCCATGATTTCCAGATTCTGTAGGAACCCTGCTTTTGTCTGACTTTCTTCTAAATTTTCGAATTCAGTGATTTCTGGGGTGAATTTGGTTAAGTTGTAAAATGATTAATTTCTATTTGAATTCGTTTTTTTTGAATGTAAAAAATCTGATGTTAATTTAATTCTTTTTTCGTTATGCACGGCAAAAAATATTTAGCTGGATGAACTACAGATTTCACTTTAGTAGCGAAATTATTTAGTGCTTCAATTAATACTTTCGTTATTCTAGAGAAACTTATCGCTATTTCAAGTAAAACTTTTTTCAGTGTGTAATAATTATTATTTCTTTAAAAAGTATTTAATTTAAAATGGCTTTATAAAATAAGCAATGCAAAAGATGACCCAGATACTAATTGTAATTGTTCTAGCCATAGTTTAAGTCTAGTAATGTAAATTCTATTTAAATTGAGACCATTGAGTGAAATTATTTGAATTTTAGTTAGTTAAATCTCTTTGTTAGGTTATAATAATTATTTCTTTAAAATTTTTTAAATTGTTTAAAATAAGCAGCCCCATACAACATTCCCGCGCGCTTGCGCGCGGATAGTTTGGCTAGTTATTAAATATAATTGATTTAGAGATGAAGTTTATTTAAAAATTGTAAAAAATAATTGAATTTTGGAAGAGTTATAATCAAAATTATTGAAGTTTTGAATAATTGAATTTAAAAATCAGAGAAATGTCAGGGAAATAAAAAATAAAATTTTTGTCACGACACTGAATTAAATAAACGACTTTTCTTATATTTTTAATCGAATGAATCAACTTTTTTGTGCCTTAAAGTCAATCCGTGAGCTGTGCAAATATCCTTTTAATACAAAAATAATTTGAATTTAAAAAATAAAAATTTATGGAATTTATAAAAATTGAATGAATTGAAATGAAAAAATTTTAATAAAAATTATTTTTTATTTCAGAAGTATAGGTGTCAAAGAAAAATAGTGAAATAAAGGAAAAATGCAATAACAGCAAAGTGGAAAATTGGGAAAAGTGATTTAGATTAGCTCACAGTTAATATTAGCACTCGAGGGAAATTTTGAATGGATTGAAAGTAGTTTCCAAAATATCTCAAATTGGAAATTCTTGTTAAGTTACGTAACTGCTTCCCTTTGAAGTACTGTTATTTGCTTCACGTTCGCACCAGCTTTAAATATCACATCCGTTTAATTGGCATACTCAACTGCAGTGTAATCAAAGGACGTGCTTTAATTAACCACCTCGATTTCTGTATTTCAAGTATAACACCTAGAGAGCGAGAGAAAGAGAGAGAAAGTGAGGGACAGAAAAGGTTCTTTGCTCATGAAAATTAAGTTTTTTCTAAAAAAAGATGTTTTTCCTTAGAATTGAGGTTTTTTTTCTCACTTCTCTTTATATACCCAATTACTTCTCTGTATAGTCATTCAACCCCAAGAAACAAAAGTTGCAACTAAAGCAATTAAAGTCTTCAAGAAAGAGCAGCTGCTGGTTTTTCTTTCTTTTCTCTTCTTCTTCTTTTTTTTGCAAGTTTTACTTAAGTTTTAACGTAAAACATCTTTGAGCGTTTACAAAAGAAGCGTGTGTTTTTGTCTTCTAGGGACTTATCTTTCTTTTCTACTAATTCACTTCTTTATCTTTATTATTTTCCTCTTTGAATTCTTTCTTCTTTTTTAAGTTTTGCTTTCTTGTTAGTAATGAATGATGGATTCAAATTTTAATCTTTATTTGCTGCCTTTTTGTTTACCATTTTTTTTTTTTTTTTTTTTTGAGAATTTAAAGACTGATGTGAATTGGAATTTTTTATATCTGCGTTTAATCTTTTACCATTTCCTGATCATTATTGTCGGTGAGCTATAAAATAGCAATTGGAGAATATAAACGAGATTTTGGTTGCTACATGTGGTTACATACTCAGAGTCGTATAACAATTTGATTTAATGTGGCGATATACAATCGTTATTATATTTTCCTCGGCTATTCTCTTTGGCCAGTCACTCTCCACAATTGAATTGTGCTGGTGTGAGTTTAATAATTGACCACATATGTCTCGCAATAAAAATAAAATTCAGCTTATACTGTTTAAGCTTTTTTTTTCGTTATTTTAAAAATTTGTTATTTTTTTTTTGTTTCAAGTGCAGGATTGCCACAGGTCAGGGAAATCGGGGAATTTAGGGAAAAATTAGGAATTTTTATTAAAAGTACTGGAAAAAATTGAATTTTTAGAATTCATAAAAAAATTATGAATTTTTAGTGTCTTTTTTGTTTGTCTCATAAACTATCAAACTATCATGACTTAATACAAAACCTTCAAAATTTTTTTCTATTTTTGAACAGAATGAATTTTTTAATATTAATTTAATTATTTCAAAAGTTTTAATGCAATTATCTTGATAAATAACAAAATTCTTCACGAAGATTCAATTATTTTTAGGAATTTAAAAAAATATAATAGTATTCATCACAAGAATCAATTATTTTCAAAAGTAATAAAATTCTTCGAATATAATATATTCAATTATTTTTACATTCTGCAAAAGAATTCAATTATTTTGATAAACAACAAAATTCTCTCCATAAAATCAATTATTTTAAGGAATTTTAATAAAATTCTTTTCCAAAATTCAATTATTTTCATAAGTATCAAAATTCATGACAAGAATTGAATTCTTTTGAAAAGTAATAAAATACTTTGCAGAAATTAAATTATTTTCAAATTTTTTTTTTAAATCTCGTCAAGAATTCAATTATTATTATAAATAGGTAGCGAAATTCTTCTCAAGAATTTAATTATTGACCAAAATGTTAATAAATTTCTTGTTTAATATTTCAATTATTTAAAAAAAATTTAATAAAATTCTTCGCACGAATTCAATTATTTTTATAAATTACAATTTAAATTCTACTCAGGAATTCAAGTATTTTTAAAAATTTTAATAAAATTCTTCAAAAAGTTCAATTATTTTCAAAAATTGTTATAAAATTCTTTAATGTAATAAATTTCAGTAAAATTTTAATTAAATTCCTTAAAAGAAATTAATTATTTTCAAAAGTTGTTAATAAAATTCTTCGTAAAAATTAAATTTCAATAAATATTCAATTGTTGAATAAAATATTTATTTTTTGTATTTAAATAATTGAATTCTCGTAGAATTTTCTAATAAAAATTAATTTAAAAATTAATTTCGGTTAAAATTTTAGTTAATAATTTAAAAGCATTGTAGCATGGATTTTTAGAAATAATTGAATTTTGAAAAGGTTTCAAATTCAAATCTTTGGAAATTTAAATTTGTCGTACTTTTAACTAATAATTAATTTAAGGAAGAATTTTTGTTAAAAATTTTAGAAATAATAATAATTGAATTTAAATGATGGAATTAATTTTGAAGAAGTTGGAGTAATAATATTCTTATGTAAAATAATAATTTTATTCCTGTGTTATCGTTAATTATTATAAAAACACGAAGAAATTTCTTCATGTTTATAATAATATTCAGAATAAGTTATTAAATTTCAAAAAGGTTCGAATTGGAAATTTTTGAAAATCTTAATTTTAATGGAAAAGTAATAATGATTAAATAATTATGATAAATAAAACAATTGTTTTCGAAGAATTTTACAATTAAAAAAAAAACCGCAAATAAATGTATTAGAACATTTTTCTCAGTATCTAAATATTTTTAGAGTGAATCAGAATATTCTTTAGTGTCAGGAAAAAAGTAAAAATTCTGTCTGAAAATCAGGGAAAAACAAAGTGAAATAAATTTTTGGGTGATTAATCATTTTTCTATTTTTTAGTTGCACTACGTCACGTTTCATTAAAAGTGGAATTTAATTGAATGAACTGTATAGAAACAATTAACGGGGTTTATCATAAAATTGTCGGAAAAATTAAACCTCTGAATAGGAAATAACGAGAAGGTCCGTAGAATTACATCGAATTAAATTTAATGAAATGTCCACCGGGTGCGTACATGTCTGCAAGCCAGGGACATAAATGGGACTTTAATTAAAGTCTCCATTCGAGGACCTATTAGGAGAGGACATAAATCTCTCTTTCTCTCTCTCCGTCTCTCTTTTACTCTCCCTCTCTGTCTCCTTGCGAAGCATCACACAGTCGCAATGTCTCACAGTCTCTTTATAGGTTCAAATTAGCTGTCTAGTATAGTTTTGTCTTCATAAAAGATTATTTTGCAAAAAAAAAGAAGAAAAAAAAAGAAAGAAAGAAAAAGAAAGTTTTTCCTTTTAGAAATGCGGAAATTTGCATGCGATCAAAAGTGCGAGGGGTGAAAAAAAAGTGTTGATGAATTTAGATGCTAATGGTATAACTTTATTCCCCTTGGGTTTATGTTATGGTGTTTTAAAGGTCAATGACCTTTAGGTTTGAATTTTATGGATTGTATATTTTACAACTGTCACAGACGTGGGTTTTAATGAGCCATTTACATCGCGTTTTAAACAATATACCTCGAATAAATATAAAAAGAGGTATTGTAATTTATGTGTAATTAAGAAATTCTGAATATTTTCCATATAGGTATATTCTACTTATTGGATCTTTTTAAATGTCTAATTACTCTCGAATTTATTACTTAATTATTAGCTGATATTAATTAACATTTTTAACACTTTTATGCTTCGCATTCATCTACTAGAATCTACTATTTACTATTTTTTTACGATTTGCTACTATTTGGAAGAAAAGCTACTTTTTTCTTTCTGTTTTCTGAATTTACATTTACACTTCTTTAAAAATCCGCTAATAGTTGAATTAAAAAAAATTAATATTTATTTTCTTCAAAATAATCATTAAATCTGTAATTTATTATTCAATTATTTTCGCAGATAATGAAATTCTTTGAAATAAATCAATTATTTTCAAAAGATTTTGATAAAATTTGTTTAAAAGAGTTGAATTGTTTTCAAATGCAATTTTTGTTGATTTTTCTTGAAAAAAATTTTATTTATTCCCTCCTTAAAAATTCAATTAGTTTCAACAATTTAAAAAAAATTCTTTACAAGAATTCAATTATTTTCACAAATAACAAAGTTTTCAAAGCAATTCAATTACTTAAAAAGAAAATTATTAAAATTCATTGTAAAAATTCAATTATTTTGATCAATAATAAAATTCTTTGCAAGATTTTAATTATTTTTAATCCAATTTTAATTATATTTCCCAAAAAATTAAATTATTTTTAAAAATTTTAATAAAAAATTCCATTATTTTCAATAATTTCAATAAAATTGTTCACAAGAATTAAATTGTTTTCACAATTATATTAAAATTTTTTGCAGTTGTTTAATTAGAAAAATTTAATAACATTTTTTACAAAAATTCAACTATTTTGATAAATAATAAAATTATTTACTTGATTTCAATTATTTTCAATACAATTTTATAATAAATAAATATAAAATTAAATAATAAAATTCTTCGGAAGATTTTAATTTTTTTTTTTTATACAATTTTAATTGTATTTCTCGAAAAATTTAATTATTTTTAAAAATTTTATTAAAATTCTTCGCAAAAATTCAATTACTTTAAAAAATTTTAATAAAAAATTCTTCGAAAATATTAGAAACGCATATATGGTAGGAATTTTTAGAAATAACGTAATTTCAAATTGTTTTTTTGAATTGAAATCTTTGAAAATTTTAATTTATCTGTAAAATTCTAATAATATTTAAATGTTTATTACATCATTAATTTATTATTTTTCTAAAAATTTATTAAAGTTTTGAATAATTTTATTCAAAACGTCTAAAAAATAATTGAATTTTGAAACAATTGGATTTATAATTTTTAGAAATAGTGAAATTTTAAAAGATTTTTTATTGAAATTATGGAGAATTTTAATTATTGCGAGAAAATAAATAACAATCAGTATTTAAATATTTATTTCACAAAAATTGTTTAATTTGTGAATAATTTAATTTTGAAATTCTGAAAAAATTAATTATTTGAAAAATTGTAATTAAAAATTTTTGAAATTAGTTGAATTCTCGAAAGTAATTTTAAAAAATTGAAACAATTGTAAATTTTGTCAAATTTTATTGAAATAAATTTTATATTTTAAAGAATTTTATTTTTTTACTCTCAAAAATTAATTTTTAAATAGAATTGTATTGCTGAAGAATTCTAACTAAAAATTAGGAAAATAATCAAATTTTAGAATAATTTAGAATTGAAATTATTACCAGAATAAAAAGAAAGTTAATATTTTTTCTGTAAATCAGGGAAAAGTCAAGGAAATGCATAATTTAATTTTTTGATTTTTGTGAATCAATTAAAACGAGTTTTTTAATTATCAAATTTAATTTTTCGTTTGCTATTTTTTACTACTTCTTTTCAGTCATAAAGTTACTTTCCACTTTTTTTCAAAAATAATTATCTATCAGTCAAAAAATATTTACTTTAAATCCAATTTAAAATCTTTTGAATTATACTTTTCTTTTTTAAATTTAAATTTAAAATATACAGAAAAATGTTGCCAAGGGAAGAAAAATAGTCTCATTTTTTAAAAATTAGTGAAAGTTGAAGTATGTATACGTTTACTTTTTGATTTTTTGCCCCTATAGACACGGAGAAAGAAGATACTTACCATTATTTTTAAAGTAAGACCTTCCCAATGGGACTTGATAGTGATACCAGGGGGATAGTATAAAGTCAAAGAAAGTTCATACCCCCTTAACAATACTTTATCTTTTACACTCTTAGTCACACTTCACACTTTCTTTTTTTTTCGAGTTTTGTCGTTTTCTTCTTTCTCGAAACGAACTGTGTGAGACTGTTCGCAGATTAAAAAAAAAAAAGAGGAAAAAAATGGTTCGTGAAGAAATTCTTGATTCGAGATATGTAGAAAAAAAGGGCGCGAGACTGAGGACTATAAATATTGTACGTGGTTCGAATATCAGTAAAACATTGAAGCGAGCAGAATATGTAGGTTTGAATTTCTGAGAATGATAAAAGATTTGCGAGACGTATTATATATATATAGTGCCTAGTAAAAATTGCCGCTTCTTGGAAGAATAAAAATTCATATCTTATATTTATATACCGAAGACGTCAATCAAAGTTTGTAGGAATCAGAATTTTTTTCCATTCTTCAAAGATTTTCATTTGAAAATTTATTAAAAAGAAAAACTCGAATTTCTTGAGTGGAATTTTTAATTTTCACCATTTCATTTTAAATCGTTTTCCTTTTTTTTTTTTTTTTAAATTATACACTCAGTTTCTATTTTTTTGATGAAAGAATATTTTTGTTTACAGTTTTTCGTATTTTGTTCCATTTAATTTAATGGACTTGGGATAGAAACGACTACAAAGGTTTTGAAGTGCTGTTTCAACGTCTTTTAAGGATACTCTTCCTTTTCCTGCGAGATCCGCTATTTGTTTCGCATCGCTGAGAGTTTCGTGTAATATATCCTGGAAAATTGTTTTCAATACTGTTTGCAGACGTGCCGATAATATAAAACGATTTTCTGCAAAGAAAATAGAAATTAAAACACGAGCGCAGAAGCCAATATTAGGTGAAAACAATTTTGTACCTCTCATGAAACGGAAGTTCAATTTTCCAGTTGAACGTTTTTCTGTGAAACTAAAATTTACCGCATGTTTTTTTATCCGGTAATTTAGAACAGTAAGCTGTTAATTAAAGGATAATTTGTTGAACATTAAATTTTCAATTTTCTTTCACAATTTTTTTTTCAATTTTTTTTTTCTTTTGAATGTGAAATGTAACATTTTCCGTTTCATGGAAGTTTGGAAATTTTTTTCTCTTTTTGTTTCTAAGTTTTAAACTTGAAATTTGATTGAAAATTTTTTATTATTGACTTTATTTACCTTTGGTATTTGTCTTTTTCAGTGGCTTCTGAGCTTTTCGCGTTTTATTCTGACCGGGTTTGCGTGGCATGTCGATAAAATTTAAATTACCTTGTGCAGTGAATTTTTAATCGGAAATTCATCAATTGAATTGAATAAAGTTTTTTCTTTTTTTTTTATTGTAGGTTAAAATAATATTTTTAGCTTCCTGTCAGAATTTTTAGTAGCGGAAATAATTGTCTGGCGCGATACTTTTGTTTCTTGATTTTCTTTTTGAATTAAGAATTAATTTTGTTATAATAATTTTGAAAGAAGAAAATTTATTTGTTTTTCACGATTTGTTTGATATTTTTATTATTAGAGAATTTATAGTTATTTGGAGAAGAATAGAAAGAGTTGCTTTAGAATTTAGTAGACAGTTGTACAGCCAATAAATTTTTAAAGGCAAGACAATTTTTTATCAGAAATGTGATTTTTATTGGTCAATAAATAGTACACGAGACTTGTATCGAGAGCCTTTCAGCTTCGTTACATTGGAAAGGTTCAAGATATTTTTCAAGACTTCGGATAGAATTACGTCTTTAATATCGTTGAAGAATGAAGCTTAATTGTCTATCCAGTGATCCTATACAGCTGTGGGGGGAGGATAAGTGTATCCGATCTGATAAATCCTTTTTTCTCTTTTTGTTTTTCACCTTTCTTGAAATTTTTTTCTTTTTTTTTATATATTATACGTGAATTTGATCCTAATGGCTTGTCTCTTACAAGTACTTAGATTTAGTCACGAGCATAAAGCGATTACGAAAAGCAATTTCCCAAAAGTTGATTACTTAAAATGAAAATCCCTCTTTTCTTTCAAGTGATTTTTCTCCATTATTTCCATTATCCGAGGGGGTTTTTTTTTATTTCTTTTTCTCCATGAAATCAAGATTTTTAAGAGAAAAATTTGATTTACTTGATTGAATTTTTTCTCTAGTGGGTGCAAAAGTTTTAGTTTGCCATTTTTTTTCTTTTCTTGAAAGTTGTAAGTTTTTTGTAAACTCTCCACTCTAGGGATTTCAATTTTTTTTATTAAAATATATTTTCTAATGTAGCTATTAATTTAATTTAGCCAATAAATTTTCTAATGCAAAGTATTTTCCAATTAAAGTATTGAAATATTTTCCAATTTTGGTATTAAATTTGTCTTCTATTTTTCAGTTCTAGATTGCATTGTCTCCGGTTGGGGTCCATGGTCGAGTTGTGACAGTGAATGTGGTCCTGGTTCACAGTCGAGGACGAGGATGGTGGTGAGAAATGCTGAAAATGGAGGAAAACACTGTCCACAGCTAATGCAGCATCGAGGCTGTCAAGGAACTAAGTGCCATACACGTAATCCAAAGTCTGCTTTGAAAGGTAAGAGCCTTCACCACTTCATTAAATTACTTATACTATGCGCACAAAAGAATAATAAAAGCTAAAGTTAAACCCTTAAAAAACTTCAAACTATAAACCGCAAATTTCCACGATAAATTCATGCCCAAGATCTTTTTATTTCATTAAAAAAAGAAGGGAAAAAATGATCAAGTTAAATTCATGACCGTAAAATTTTTAATTTATTACACTTTTGTAATGAATTTTCTAAAAAGAATTTTTTTTACAATTTTTTTTTCGTGAATTAAATTACAATTCGATTTTTAGACTGAATTTTTTTTCTCTTTCTCTCTCTCGCTGAATTGTCTTAATTTATTAAAATTTTGTTAATTTATTACAGGGTTGTTAAAAGTCAGGAAATTCAGGAAAAAATCAGGGAAAATGAAATTTGTCAGGATAATGTCAGGGAATTTTATCTGGAAAAATATCAAATTTCTAGAATTACAACAAAAATTCTGGTTATTGGTGTCCAAAAATATTTTTGGACTTAAAAACCTTGAATTTCTTTCACTTTAAAAACTTTTGAATCATAATGATTTTTAAAACAATACCTTGACTTCTTCTTAATTAAAATGAATGGTGAATTAAAATGAACCATTAATTAATTATAAATTCTTAATTAATTATTTAATTTAATTAAAAAAGTTCTTTCTGTAAATAATTAAATTTATTTTAAGTTGGTAATTTAATTCTAGAATAACTTTCTTAAAGTTATAGTTTATAATTAAATTAGAAAAGATTTTAGTTTAAAAAGTAGCAATTTTCAGAAATAATTAAATTTTAGAAGGTTTTAAACTATTTTTCAAAATTTCAATTACTGTGTAAAAATTAATAATAATTGAATTTTAAGGAATTATTCAATACTTAAATAATTAATTAATAAAACTTAAATAATCAGAAAACTAAAGTAAATAAAAAAATTGAATAAACGATTCAATTTATTTAAAAATCTAAAATTTTAATTCTCTAACTATATAATTATTTTCAATTAAATTTAATTTCAATTTTATCAATTAATAATTAAATTATTCTCGGACGTTAAATTTCTATACAAATTAGAATAAGAAAATTGAAGTTATCGATCACTATGAGTCAAGGAGTGATTGTTAACTTTAATCTTTCTTTATTTAACGATTGAGTTATAAAATCATCATTATTATATTTAAATAAAAAAATTATTCATGTTTTAAATAATTTTATTTAAATTTTTGAAAAATTGTGTTTCCGAGAACTTTTTTGTGACATTTTCTTTAATTTTTTCAAAAGAATTTAAGTTCATTTTAGTAATTTTTTATTAAAGATTATATAAGTAAATTATTTTCAAAACATTTTGATAAAACATTTGTTTAAAAGAGTTTAATTCTTTTCAAATGCAATTTTTGTTGATTTTCCTTGAAATAATTTAATTATTTAGAAAAGTGTTAACTGCAATTTCCAGAAGAAATTAATTATTTTTAATATTTTTGATAAAATTTTTTTTATGAATTTAATAATTATTTTCAATACAATTGCAATTAAATTCCTCAAAAGATTTTAATTATTTTTAAAATTTTTACTAAAAAATCCCTCTTCAAAAATTCAATTAGTTTCAATAATTTTAAAAACAATTCTTCACAAGAATTCAATTATTTTCACAAATAATAAAGTTTTCACGGCAATTTAATTATTAAAATTATTAAAGTTCTTTGCAAAAAATCAATTATTTTGATAAATAATAAAATTCTTCCCAAGATTTTAATTATTTTTAATCCAATTTTAATTATATTTCTCGAAAAATTAAATTATTTAAAAAAATTTTAATTAAAAATATACAAATTTTTCAAGTTTTAAATAATTTTATTTAATATTTTGAAAAAATTGGGTTTCCGAAAAATTTTTCTTGACATTTTCTTGAATTTTTTAATAAATTTAAGTTCATTTTATTAATCTTTTATTAAAGAATTATCAAAATAATGGTTTTGTGAAATTGAATGGAAAATAATTGAATTTGTTAAAGAATTTAATTACAGATTTTAAAAAATATTGAATTTGTAAATAATTGTAATCTAATAATTGGTAAATAATTGGATTTTATAAAAAATCCCAATTCAATGAAAAGTAGATTTTTGAAACATTTCAATTATATTTTTTAAATATCATTGAATATTTATGAAGGAGTAACTGAAAATTTTTGAAATAATTGAATTTTTCGAAAATTCTATTAAAAATAATTAAATTTTACTTCTAAATTTTTTTTTTATTTTAATTAAACTTCCCTTGAATTTTTTTTATAATATTCAGGGAAAAAGTCATAATTCTATCTTGAAATTAAGGAAAAGTCAAGGGAAATAAAATACAATTTTTGTGGCAACTTTGTATTAGTTTATTAAAATAATTAATATTTGTTTATTTATTTACACTTGTTATTAACACAAATAATTAATATTAAGATATTAAGTATAATATCCGATGTTTAAAAAGGCATTTTTTCAAGTGCGTAATTTAGAAGTAAATTCCTTATATTACGTTGGTTATTATTATAAGGAATGTGAGTTGATATGGGCGGGAAAAAAAAATTGAAACGAATTTGAAATAAGTTGAAGGTCTTTATCAAGTTTAATATCCATTTTAATCTGATCATTTTGGAAAGAGCAAAAGCCAGTCATGCAAGAAATTCGTCATGCGATTCGTCTATTAAGGTTTGCAATTAGAAGAGGTAGTTCGAGGGGCTAATGGACCAAGAGATTAGAACTAATTGTTAGTAGTTACAAAATCGATTTTGATTCTAATAATCCTGATTCGCTCTTAGAAATTGCATTGAATTGTATGAACCTAATGCAATTGTTTTAAGAAAATAAGAATTTTAATTAAATTTTTAATTGAGATCTTTGTTTTTTTTTTCTTAAACATAGGAAATTATTCTTTTCTTCACTTTAATTATATTCTAGATTTTCTTTCTTTTCCCCATTAAATGAAAAATAATGTTTCGTTTTTTTCAATTACAGAAGTCGCTCTATTACTGCCAGCAGAATTAAGTGAAGTTCGACACATAAATGACACCAATGATATTCGAACGAATCTTCGACTGCAATACAGAGAAAGTCCCGAATACGATTCTTCTAACGAGTAAGTTTTTTCCTTCTGTATTTAGATTTTGATCGTATTTAAATTTTGATTTAAATTTTGATTTAAATTCTGATTTAAATTCTGATTTAAATTTTGATTTAGATTTCGATCAGATTTAAATTGTGATCATATTTATTTATTGTAATTTCTCGGAAAGTCAGTATTATAGGTTAATTGTAAAAAAAAGTTTGATTTGTCCTTAACTTTCCTGAAAAATTGTAAACATTTAAAAGTTTCTTCGAGGCTAGGATGAAACCTTTAACATGTAAGCTCGGCTTATAAACTTTACTTCGTCGCTTATTCCTTGCTTATGATAGGTTCATCTAAAGTTTGTTTCAAGCTAAAATTTTAGACAGTTCCTTCAGGAGAAACTCATCATAAAAGACTCTTTAGAATTAAATTACACACACACACACAAATAACTTATTTTTTCCTCGACGAGCATTAAAAAGTTATTAAGTTTAAATTATTGAAATTTATTAAAAATTCGTAACGCTATCAAGAAAAGTGGGAATTTATAAACTCCTAATGTTTATTAAACAAGATAGTTTAAAAAATTATTATTATTATTCGAAAAAATAAAATTTTATCCTTCTATTGTAATTTTTTAAATTATTTTTTCCATTTATAAAATTTTATTCGAACGATAATAATTTTTTTAATTGTTTAGTTTAATGAACGTTATAAAAATTTCCCGTTTATAACGTGTATAAAATTTCCCTTTTTTTTATAGTTTTACAAATTTTAATAAATTTAATAACCTTAACTTTTTTTATGCTCATCGAGGGAAAATAATTTTTATAAAAAAAAATTTTTTATCTTTATAGAAAGTTGGTGGGAAAATTACTGTTGGAAGGAAAAATTAAACGATTGTCTCTATTGTTGAATATGAAAATAACATTGTGAGATGTTGAAGTGAAGGATTCTAATTTTTATAGCATTAATGAAGAAGTAGAATGCTTCGTTAAAGTTATTTCTCGTCGACAAGGGAAATGGAAATGGACGTTAATGAGACTTTACCTTTAACTCGTCAAGCGTCTTGTTATGGGAAACTCAAAAACATACCGCAAACTTGGAAACTCTGAGATTTGTTTCACAAAGCAAGAGAGTTATTTTTCATCATTATGCTAATGTTAAAAAAAAGGAACTTTTTTTATTCCTTTTCTCCTTTTTTTTCATCTACAAACCATCCAATTATTCTTCTTAAAAGAATTATTACCATGAAACAAATACATGAAGAAGTTTTCTTTTTACTATTGTTTTACAGTAGATGGTTATATATTTTTGTCATTATTGAAAATAATTTTATACTCAAAAGTAAAATTGAATTAAAATAAAAATTCGAAGTTATAGAATTTTTTCTTCTTAGTTTTTAGTCTATTCGTAGTGTGATTATTTCAAGCATTAGATAGTTTGACTTTTTGGATTTTTTTCGCCTGTTTTCAGAGAAGACAATTTTCTCGATTTACTTTCAAAAAATGAGACTTTTGACTTGTTTTCTAGATATTGTAACAAAATAACAATTTTTTTGTTTTGAAAATGAGATAAAACTAAAATGTAAATTAAAATTTAATTAATTTTTCTAAGATAAATAAATATTCGAATTATTAAAGAATTTTTTAATAATTGAAGTTCCGTAAAATTTTATTTAAAATAATTAAAATTAAAATTAAATACAAAAATCAGAAAAAATTTAATAACAAATTCAAAAAATAATTAAATACTCAAAAATTTTAATGAAACATCTTCAAATGATAATTTAAAAATTTAAATTAATGAAAATTAGCTCAAAAAATATTATATTAAAATATTTTTTAAAAAAGTAATTTTTAAATTTTTTTCATGATTTTTTTAAAATTTCATTATTTTCAATGTTTTCAATTAAATATTTCCAAAAATTAAAATATCTACAAAAAGTAAATAAAAATGTTTGAAAAATCTAATTTTTCATAATTGTTATTAAAATTTTGCAAGAAAACAATTATTTTCAAAAATTTTTAATTAAAATTCTGCCATAAAATTGATTAGTTTTTGAAATTGTCCAAAAGTTTTTTTACGAAATTCAATTATTTTCGAAAAATAATATAATTATCTGAAAGAAAGTAAATTAAAGTTTACAAAAATGAATTCATCAGACTTAAAATCATTAAAATTTTTGTAAAGTCAAGTGTTTTTATATTTGTAATTAAAATTTTTTAAAAACTTGATTATTTTTAATATTTTCCAAAAATTCTTTTAAAAATATTCAATTTAAAGAATTTTACTAAATTCCAATTGTTTGGAAGTTTTTCGATTATTTATAATTTAAAAAATCTATTGTCATTCCAAAATTATTTTACAATTATGTTTAAATAATTGAATTTAGAAATCATTGGAAGGTCAGAGACAAAATAAATTTTTTTACGATACTGAATAAAATAAAGGATTTTTTTTTGAATCTTTAATCGACTAAGGCGATTATTTTGCACCTAAAAGTCGATTCGAGGACTGTTATTTCCATTTATATCGATTCTTCAGTAAGTCTCTTTCAAAAACTCCAATATAGAAAATTTTTATTCGATTTTCATGATTAGTTTACGATTTTTCGCTCATATAAGTCGAGATAAAAGTTTGAGATATGTACAAATCTCTTTTACTTTCTTTTTTTCTGCCTTCTCTCTGAGGACAGGAAAGCTTTTACGGGAAGGTTGGAAATATCAGCAGATATTTGGCTTCATTATCTATTCACGTAAATTCCCTTTTGATGATCTCTGGTACCCGTGAGCGTATATATAAAACTAGACTTTTCTCAATATATATATATATATATGAATTCCCAGGGGTGTTCAAAGTGATGTGTTCTTTCAACCATCACTGCTTTTCGGATGTTCCTGCTTGTTCACGTTCTTATTTGTAGAAGAGATTTAACGAGTGATAACGCTTTTTTCTATTCAACACACAAGAAAAGAAGAAAATAGAAAATCGAGACCTTGCGCGCAATGTATTCATATAAAAAAAAATAGGAGCGAACCAATTTCAACGGATGTTCTTTGTACAGAATGTAATCCACACTTTTCGCGACTTTTTTAATATTAGGTTTCAATCCTTCTGCAAAACTTGTATGTTTTTTAATTCTGAATGGGAAATTTTTAATTTTTTGCTCTTTTTAAAATAGTGGTAATTTGATCGGGGTGCTTGGATTTAGTAACAGGGAAAGAATACTTTTAGAGTATGTATTTCAGGGTTGTCGCAGGTCAGGAAATTCGGGGAAAAGTCAGAGAAATTAGAATTGGTCAGGGAAATCAGGAAAAAGTCAGGGATTTTTATTAAAAGTACTGGAAAAAATTTAATTTTTAGAATATATAAGAAAATTCTGAATTTTTTGTGTCTTTTTTGTTTGTCTTATAAACTGGGAAATTGACAAGAATTCTAATAAAAAACCATCAATTTTTTCTATTTCTGACAATAGTTTCTTTTTAAATAACTCAATTCTTGAAGAACTATCATAAAATTATTACTTAGAAATTATTTAATGAATAATTTTACTTAAAAATTTCAAAATTAATTGGATTTCAAAAAAGAGTTGCGTTTACAATCTTCATAAATAGATGAACTTCAAAGGTTTCAATTTAAAATTTTAGAAAATTTCAATTTTTAATTAATTTAAATAGAAATTTTCAGAACAAACGAGTACAGAAATTCAATTATTTTCAAAAAATTTAGTAAAATTAAATTTCAATTATTTTAATAAAATTTTCCAAAAGAATTTAATTATTTAAACAAAATTTTAATAAAAATTTCTCAGGAATTCAAAAATAATTCTGAGAAATTCAATTGCTTCGAAAAATTTAAATAAAATTCTATTATTTTAAAAATAGCTGACAAAATTCTTTACAAGATTTAGTAAATAAAATTTTAACAAAATTTTCCTATGCAATTCAATTATTTTCAATACAATTCTTTTTAATAATCCTTTTTTTTATGGGAATTCAATTATTTAAAGAAATTTGAATAAAATTCTTCGCAAGAAATCAATAATTTTCATAAATAATAAAATTTTTCTCGAGAAATTAATTATTTAAAAAAATTTTGATAAAATGCTTTATAAATTTGAAAAATTATAATAAAATATATCATAGAATACAATTATTGTCATAAATGTTTGTAAAAATCTTCGAAACAATTCTTTAAAAAATAAATTCTTCGAAGGAATTCATTTAATTGACAAATTTTAATAAAATTTTTCACAGGAATTCAATTATTTAAAAAAAAAAATTTAATAATATTCTTAGTAAGATTTCAATTATTTTAATTTTTTTGATGGAATTTAATTATTTTCAAAAAGTTTTAAAAAATTTTGAGAAATTTAATTATTATTTAAAAAATAATTTGAATAAAATTCTTTACAAGAAATTAATTATTTTCATGAATAATAATTTTTTTCTCCGGAATTCAATTATTTTCACAAATAAAATTCTTCAAAATTTCAAAAAATTCCTCATTTCAATTATTTTTATTATCTACTATTTTAATACAATTTTCCAAAAGAATTCCACTATTTAAAAAAAATTTTAATAAAAATTTCACAGGAATTCAAATACCAATTTCTTATAAATTTCTTCGCACCAATACAATTATTTTTAATTTTTTAATGAAGTTTCTCGAAAAAATTCAAATATATTTAGAGAATTGAAAAAAATAGCTCTGTGAAATTCAATTATTTCGAAAAATTTAAATAAAATTCTTTTAAAAATTCTATTATTTAAAAAAATTTCGACAAAATTCTTTACAATAAGATTTAGTTAAATTTGCAATTTTAATAAAATTTTCCTATACAATTCAATTATTTTCAATACAATTCTTCTTAAGAATTCGAATTATTTTCACAAATAATACATTTTTTTTATGAAAATTCAATTATTTAAAAAAATTTGAATAAAATTCTTCGCAAGAAATCAATTTTTTTCATAAATAATAAAATTTTTCTCGAAAATTCAATTATTTAAAAAAATTTTGATAAAATTCTTAATAAATTTGAAAAATTATAATAAAATTGATCATAGAGTACAATTATTTTCGTAAAATATAACATTCTTCCTATAGGAATACAATTATTGTAAGAAATGTTTGTAAAAATCTTCGAAACAATTCAATTATTTTCACTTAAAATTTTAAATTTTGAGAAATAATTTAATTTTGAAAAGGGTTCAAATTAAAATCTTTGAAAATTTAAATTTATAGTTTCAATATTCTTATGATATAAAATAATGATTTTATCACTCTGTCGAAATCGACCGATTTCTTCATGTTTTATAATAATATTCTCATAAGTTATTGAATTTCAGAAGATTTGAATTTGAAAATCTTAATTCCTATAGAAAAATTTTAATTATTAAATATTTATTTAAAAAAGAATTTATTGATGAAATCGAATAATTTTACAGTTAAAGAAATTCGTAAATAAATGTAATAGAACATTTTTTAGAGTATCTAATAATTTTTGAAATGAATCAAAATATTCTTCAGAATCAGGAAAAAAGTTGAAATTTTGTTTGGAAATCAGGAAAAAGTCAGGGAAAAACAAAATTAAATTTTTGTGACAACCCTGTATTTGAAAAGAATTTGAAAAGTATTCCAAAAATGATAGTTTTACGAATATCCTGGGGAATTTATTCGGTACATTTATTTTATTTACAAATATTTTGTTTACAAACTTCCGTTTGTAAAATAATTTTCGTAAAGTATTTTTTTTTTCCTAAATAACTCATTTGGATAAAAAGGAATAAAAAGTTACAAAAGGAAACAATTCGAAAAATTTGAAACAAACAACGGGAAATATTTGGAAATTTTTTTTTTAACTAAAAGAAATTGTTTAAATTCTATTTTTTTTATTTTGAAACAATATTGCTTTATTAATAAATGAAAAAAAAAATTGAATACAGTGTTGCTTTATCGCTGGTCTGCTTTATTGCTGTTTTGTGATGTATAAATATAGGGTCTTGTTGAAGTGGGGCAATTAAAGCGTTTAAAAGGATCTTCCCATACTGCAAATTTTTGACCTACTGGCATTAACAATAAATTCCAAACAGCGTTAGCACCTGTATGGAATTGACAAATAAATTTAAAAATCATTGAATTATCTCTCGTGTAGGTATTGCTTGGACAATAATAAACGTGATTCTCTCTTTTTTTATTGTTACACTTGAACCCATTCAATTGGCGAAATGGAAATAAAATTGTGTTTTAATCAGTTTATTGATATATTGAAAGTAATCTCTTTATAAATACGAGAAAGTTGTATTTTTAGTTATTAATTCCATTGGCTCGAAATTTGAATTAATTGAGAATTTATTGTTAATGAAAGAATTTTTTTGTTGATTGAAAAATATTGATTTTTTTCTGTTTATTGTTTTTGATTGTTTTAATTCGTATATAAATTTAATTAGTTGATAATAGAAAATGAATTGTATAAAATTAATTATTGAGAATATAAAATTAATTATTGAAAATATAAAATTAATTATAATTATATTTTTTCAGGTCTTTGAAGGTGGCGTCGACAGTGAGTGTCAAAATTTTTCGCTGAAACAAAACTGGTGGCAGTGATATTTTCATCGCGAGAAAAAAAAACAGGAAAAATAGTTTTCGACACTGAATTTGTCGACGCCAATTTCATGGACTTAATTAATTCAGTGTCAAAATTAATAATTAAAAATCGTGTTTATTTACTCACTTCGAGCATTCGTCTTTTGACTGATGTGAAAACAATCGGGTGCCAAATGAGTTCGGTGTACATTGTCATCGTCATTTATAACTTGAAATGTTAAATTGACAGTGAAGGGTTGATGAACAACTGCAAAATCATCTCGTTGAAATTCCTCTCGATTTGCAATTTTTCCTTCTAATAATTGAACTCTGAAATTTGAGAATACAATTCAAAATCCAAATGATAGAAAAATTTCTAAATTTTGTAGCGTATTTAAAAAAGAGAAAAAATAGATAGATAGTCTTAATTTATTTGTATTTAAATACGAACCGAGTCATAATGTCAAATAATTCTTTTTGATTTTGCCTCTTCGCCATGGGTCCAAAAAAGCATGGACACTCGATTTCGAGAACTAATTCGCAATACGGTAGTCTATTATCAATGTCCATTATGGACCGTATATGCGGAGGAGGGACTAGTGCTACAAATGTTCGCGGTAAATTATCTCGAAGTATTCTCAAAGCTGCGGTAAGATTGCTCTCGTGATATTCAATTTCCAGTGATGGTTCTTCCAAGTAACACATTTCAGAGCAAAAATCATTAGCTCCCATCATGATTGAAATGAACTGAAGGATAGTTGGATTTATTAATTGGATTAATAATTAGTATTCGATTTTATTATTACAATATTTATAATTAGAAAGTTGGTCAAATTTTTAATTATAATTATAAACAGACATGATTATTTAAAAAAATTGAAAAACATTGTTTAATTCAATAATTTCCAAAGTTTTTAATTAAAATTACTAAAAAACTACATCATTTTCAAAAAACTTAAGAAATTCTTAATTCTTCAAAAGAATTTAATTATTGATAAAAATTCGATTAAAACTATTTAAAAGAATTTAATTTTCAATCAATAATTTTAATAAAATTTATTAGTAAAATTATTAATTCTAAATATTAACTAAATTCAAAAAATAAAATTATTAACAAACACGATTATTTAAAAAAAAAAAACTTGAAAGAAATTGTTTATAAAATTCGAGTACTTTGGAAAATTTCAATAACAATTAATAAAAGAAACTCCATCATTTTTAAAAAATTCAAAGAAATTCTTCAAAAAAAATTAAATTAGGATTTTCAAAAATTTTATTGAAATTCTTCTCAAAAGATTCATTTATTTGCATAAATAAAAAAATTCTTCGAAAGAATTAAAATATTTTCAATACCTACAATTTTAATTAATTAAATATAATTCAATATATTCAATATAAAAATAATTCAATTATTTTTTTTCATTTTTATAACATTCTTTGAAAGAATTGATTTATTTTCAATTATTTCTAATAAAATCTTATTCAGGAATTCAATTATTTTCAATTATTCTGAAGAAATTGTTCTTAGGAATTTAATTATTTTCATAAATAATAACATTTTTCAAAAGAATTTAATTATTTTGGTCAATAATAAAATTCTTCTTAAAAAATTAAATTAAATTAAAAATTAAAATTCTTCTTAATTATTTTCAATGCAAATTTTATTAAAATATTAAAAATAATTTAGTTAAAAAGGAATTGTAATTAAAAAAATTATAGAAATTATTAAAGAATCTCCATCATTTTAAAAAAATTAAAAGAAATTGTTTAAAAGAATTTAATTAGTATTATCAAAAATTTTAATGAAATTCTTCGCAAGAATTCAAATATTTGCATAAAAAATGAAATTCTTTGAAAGAATTCAATTATTTTTAATACAATTTTAATTTAAATTTCTCGATGTTACGTATCACGGGCAACTAATGCAGAGAAAAATATCATTTTTCATTTCAATTATATGATTTAATTAATGTTATTCTTTTCGAGCGGCAGAAAAGAATAGTGTGAGGTGCGATAGCTCGGGTATTAAGGAAGGTTCCAACTATATGTATTTTTAACATTTATTTATTCATTTATTTTCGATGAGTACAGTAAAGCGTGAATCAAAAGGACAATTTAAACTCTAAAATAATGCGCTTACTCACTGAATGATGATTCCCTGTTATTAATCCAAATTATAAGTGTGTAAACTTCACTAAAATTTTAACTATAAATTAAACTACTTTTTGTATTATTTAAAAACTACCGGGACACTTGTTCCCGGGCACAAAGCAGGTGGAGCCTCACTCGCGATCCCGAAACCACTAAAACCTCGGTTCACGAAGATTAAACGATTAATCCACGTATGTGCACGTAATCGACTCAATTAACCGATTAATTGTTTCGTATTCACAAAATGATTAAAGTCTTATGGCATTCAGCCGGCTAGCACTTAGTATTACGCGTTACACAATTTAATATCAGTAAAGAGGAAAAACTTATGTGCACATAACCAAGAGGTTGAACTTTGGTTTTCGCGGATCGAGATCGGAGAAAAGACAGAAGTACCCTTTTTTGCAAAGATTGAGATGATTGAGTTTCTGAGGACCAGGGCGTTCCCAAATTTTCCCTTACCATTTTTCTTTAACCAATTGGATTTTTGGGAGTTTTAGGAGGAAAGGGAAAAATGGTCATTTGTAAAGTTAAATTTTGGGTCTTGAACTTGAGATTGGGTGGTACGACAAGGGGCTGGGGTGCGGTACTCAGGCAGCCTTATTTCTTAGAAATTTCAGGGTTGCTATAATGGGGTTGAGTGTTATAAACCATCGGTTTATTCGGCAAAAGTATATTTTTTGCTTTACAACATTGATTGTTGTCTTGCTGCAATTAGCTGTACCTTCCCAGATGATTCCCATATTGTCGAGCCCATCTTCACCAGATTAAGTTGTAAAAATTTATTATATTTTCGTGAGAAAATTTTAAGGAAACGGATTATAGAAATGTAAATTGTTTAGGGGTTAGAAAAATGTGTAAGAGATCTAAAAACCCGAGGTCCTAAGCTAAAAAAACATAAAATAAACTAAAAGTATTTATCATAAAGGAAGTAAAATTGGTATAATAAAAGAGAAAGTTCACCATTCTGTGATGTACTAAAATAATATAAATTTAGGAAGGAAATAATAAAAATACTAAAAATAATCTAGAAATATATGCGAAAATAAAATCTACAGGAACGTTACACCCCCCTACTTAGACTAAACATATTCTGCAAGAGATGTTTTGTTACCGGCGAGCTTGGCAGGGACTGACATGATCGGTTCGGTGAATGGAGATCCAGAAGATTGAGTTTTTGCATTTCTCTTCTTGCTTTTTGGTAGTTGTAATTATTATTTTCTTCCAACTGCTTTATTAGGTGTCGATCAGTGGTTGAGTGCAACTTCTCATGTCAGTTTGTGCATCTCGCTAACAATACTATTCGAAACGGGGTGAACGTCTCCTTTAATTTTTAAGAGTTTAATCTTATAAGTTACATTCATGATTTTTATTTACCTAATTTTTAATAAGATTAGTTGTACAGTAGTTTTAATGTTTATAAAGAGATATGATTCGTTGCAAAAATTGAACACAAATTTCTTAACGTTGCAATAATTATTACTCTTAACATAATGTTCTTATAGTATAGAAAGAATTTAGCATTTATTTTGTTCAAAACATTAAAAGTGTTAGAGTTATCATTGATTGATATTATATTCGATTAAAAGTAATGAAAATTTTATAAAAGAAGTAAAAAGTAAAAAGCAAAAGAAGTAAAACTTAAAATATAAATAATACGAATAACATTTCAGTGGTTAATCGCATTCTGAGTTCGCTTCTGAATCAGAATCTGTCTGTTCCGAAAAATGGGCATGCTTCAATTTATTCATGTGCTTAAGCATTCTTTTACCATTCGCATTTTCAAGAATGACGTTATTTTTCTCTAATACTTCTACGATTTCGTAAGGTCCCAAATATTGACTGTCTAATTTATGCCCTGCTGGTTCACGAAGAGCATATACTATATCATTAATTTTGAACTGTTGTTCGTTCAACCTTTTATCATGATGTTGTTTAGATCGAAGTTTAGCGGTTTTCAAATTTTCGTTGGCGATAGTTCGAATTTGATCAATATGAGAGACAAGATCGATTAAATAACTTCCGTATGTTTCAATATGATCAATTGAAGGAAACGCGGATGGGATTCGCGCAGGTTTACCGTATACTAATTCGTGGGGAGTAAATTTAGTTCCTTCATGTACCGCGGTGTTGTATGAGAACATTGCAAATGAAATCAATTTATCCCAGTCCTCGTAATCGTTAATATAGTGTTTCAGATAGTCAGTGAGCACTTGGTGACTACGCTCTAGTGCACCATTGCTTTGGGGGTGATAACTAGATGTGGTTATCTGTTGTATTTTAAATATTTTCGCGAGATTAGACAAAATGTTATTCACGAATTCTTTACCGCAATCGGATAAAATTGCACGAGGGCATCCGTGTTTGGCAATTAAATTTTGAGCAAGTGCGTCGGCTACAGTGGATGCTCGTTTATCAGGAATTGCGACTCCGATGCAAAATTTAGTTAATTGATCTTGCATTGTGAATACATATCGGTTTCCATTTGGGGTGGTAGGGAGAGGGCCTACAAGGTCCAGAGATACCTTATCGAAAGCATCTGTAGGCGTGTCCGTAATAATCATTGGTTGACGGGTCTTTATTCGAACTAACTTTTGTAATTGACAACTATCACATGATCGTATGTAATCTTGGATATCACGCCTCATATCTGACCAGTGGAAACGTTCACGAATTCTACGGAAAGTCTTCGTAACACCTTTATGACCGCCAGTCAGACTTGAGTGGAATTCTTTAATTATACTTTTCCTTTGCTCTGGAAGAGGTGTTGCCACCTGCCCATGACAAATAGTAAATATTAAATCTTCTTTATCGAATATTTGCCGAATAGCATCGCGAATGGTATTTTGTGGGAGGTGATCAAGTCGGTCATTAACTCTCGAAACTCTGATAGTTTTAATACCTGTTTCTTTTATAGCGAGTTTTAAAGCTTGTAGAGCTTCATATACATCCGATGAGGATGCAGTATCGCAAAATTTATTTTTGCATATGACACTAAATGTTTTAATTCTGCTCGACTGTGACACGATTACTTGATTTTTTTCAAGTTTCCTGTCCTGGAATTTTTGTGTGTCTATGAATCCTAACTCAGATAGGGAGGATCCTATAGGAGTGGGGATTGCGCAATCAGCAGAAATAAAATGTAAATAGTTATCTCGGGACATGAGAAGACAATCCTTAGTTTCTTTGACAATACAATCATTATGACGATGGCGTTTCATTATTTGGTGATCTTCGTGCGGTGCAAGGTGGGACGACGGGTTCTCAGGTAAGGCTGCAGGTAGTATTGTCTCGTAAAGTCCTACTTTTGTGTTCGGTGGTAGTGGAGATTGAGCGTTAGCACTTAAATCAATTGTCGCTTTAACTGTCTCTTTAAATACTCGAGGAACAGGTGTTGAATGGGAAGAGCAAGGTAAAGGATCGTTTATTATTTCAAATGAAGTATTTTCTAAAACTGTTGCATTAATGTCGTTTGTCAAAGTATTGTCGTCTTCAGATTCTGATGTGGATTCATTAGCCATGGGTGGTAAAACAATTACGGAAGAATTATCTGTAGTATTGTGGTTGCGATTTAAAACTCTAGGGGGTAGGTATTCGTCTTCATCGTCAAATCTAACAGCTCGTTTTCGTAAATTAGATGGAAAAACGTCCAATTCTTCTGAGTCGTCAGAAGAATTGTTATCAATATCTTTTATTCCCTTGCCACGGTTTCTCTTTTTTAAGTTTCTTTTAGGAGTGATTTTAAGAGAGGGGGAAGTTGATCGACTTGCACGGTGACGTGCGCGTACTCGACTACCTATACCAATGTCTTCTGGTTCTGAGACTGTTTCTTCAAGCGCCTCGGAAGATGACTGGCTTGTCGCGGGTACTGAAGGTACATTTTCGCTCTTTTTGGGACGACCTCGTTTTCTTGGAGTTAGTGTAGCGACTAAAACAACTTTACTATCTGCTTCCACGATTGGATTGCGAGATAGAGCGTCAGCATTTTTATTAATTATCCCCGGCTTATACTTGATGTCATATTCGTATTCCAACAGTCGTAATCTCCAACGCATTAACCGAGATCCTGCATCTTTTGTGTTTTGCAACCAGGTTAATGCTTGGTGATCAGTAACGACTGTGAATTTTTGACCATACAAATAATGCCGAAAATATTTAATATACTCGACGATTCCTAAACATTCTTTTTCCGTCGTAGTATAATTTTTTTCTGCAGAAGTAAGTAATCGAGAGGCATACGCGATAGGTCGGTCTTCTCCGATTTTTCCCTGACTGAGTATTGCGCCAATGGCAAAATCGGAAGCATCGGTGGTAAGGATAAAAGGCTCGTCGAATTTTGGACATTGCAAAACGGGTTCATGACAAAGCGCGTCCCTCATAATATCAAAACTAGTTTTCTGTTCTTCGCCCCACTCAAACTTCTTACCCTTTTTTAATAATTCTGTTAGAGGCTTTGTTTTGCGAGCAAAGTCAGGTATAAACTTTCTATAATACCCAACGAGGCCCAAAAATTCTCTAACATTTTTCTGAGTTTTTGGTGCAGGAAAGTTTTTTACAGCATTAATCTTTTGAGGGTTAGGTTTTACCCCTTCCTCAGAGATAACGTGTCCAAGATAAGAAATCTGAGGGGATAGAAAAACGCATTTCTCGGATTGCAGTCTGAGACCTGCGTCGGACAGTCGATTGAAAAGTCTAGTTATCTTTTTGTCGTGTTCTTCATGAGAAGAAGCGAAAACTACAATATCGTCAAGGTATACAAATAGTTCGGTTCCGTTGAGTCCAGTCAGTACGCGGTCCATTAACCTTTGGAAAGTAGGCGGTGCGCCCTTTAAACCAAAAGGCATACGGAGAAATTCATAATGACCATTATCGGTTGAAAAGGCAGTTTTTTCTCTATCCTCCGGATTCATCAAAATTTGGTGGAAACCAGAAGCTAGATCGAAGACTGAGAAGAACTTTGCGTTTCCGATGGCATCTAGGATTTCAGCGATGTTGGGTAGCGGATAAGCATCGCCAACTGTCTTCGCATTTAAAGCGCGAAAATCTATAACCATTCTCCATTGTTTGTTTCCCTGACTATCAGGTTTTTTTGGTACGATCCACAAGGGGGAATTGTTAGGTGACGTTGAGTTTGCTATAACCTTGAGATCGAGTAATTTGCTTATTTGCTTATGGATTTCTTTTTTATGAATTGGAGGATATCGATATTGTTTTGTGCAGACTGGGACATCGTCGGTGGTCGGAATTTTGTGGGTGACCAAGGATGTTCCAGGTAACTCATCGCCTGGTAGAAAGAAAAGATATGGAAATTTTTTTATTATTTTAATAACTCTACGTCTACTAGGTCTATCTAGATGTTTAATCCCAACTCTTTCTAAAATCATACGCACGCGGTCAGATTTCGAATAAATCGGTTTATCTGGTTTCAAAGCCTCATCAAGGATGTCGTTTTCCTCATGGTCATTATCGTTACAAGTTTCATACGGAAGCAATTCTTGTGGTTCAACTTCAATTTCTATATCTTTTTCGCTTGTGTTATACACCATCGCATAGCAATTGCCATCATTGACGGAAACCGCGGCATTGCCCAAAAATACCTTATCGTTACCAACATGAATGCGATCAAGGAGTCCTTCTTTAATTTCGGGATTTGTTACCTGAATAGGGACAACTTGACACGTTCTCGCTTGTATACGAAAAACGGAGGCGTTTTTCTTAGTACTTTCAAATTTGTTTGTTTTTGTGCGGGTGTTTCGATTTCGGGTGCGATAGGAATAAAAGGAATTGGTTGAATAGGGTTACTGCGTGTAACAATTGTTTTGTGACAAAAGGATATTTCGACTTCTTCCTGATTTAGGAAATCGATGCCGAGAATACCCCTTGCTGAGGGTATAGGCAGATCGTAATTTACTACCTGGACCTTTACGGTCGCATCGAAAATTCTAACCATAGCAGAGCCTAAGGTTTCAATTTGTGAAGATGTGATGCCTGTAATAAATAATTTATCTTTGGGATCAATCTCTATTTCGGGGTCAAGAACTTCTACATCGATTATTGTTATATCCGATCCAGTGTCGACTAAAAAATTTTCCTTCCCGTTTCTTAAATCCGTCGATTTGACACTTATAACTGGGCAGGATCGCGATTTCTTTTCGGTAAGCTCCCTGCTTTGAATTTGATTGACGTTGACGCATTCTGTGCTTTCTGTGTGGCGCTCGTCGGGGAGGCTATCAGACGAGCGCTGAATAAGTTTAAAGATTCCGGTTGTGATTCTACAATATTATCGCAAAGAGGAGCTTCTTTACTAATTTGAGAATTTTGCGCAATTAAATCAAGGGAGGTTAATTTGATTTGACATTGAGTGCAGAGTAACGAACATAAATCTATATTCGCACTATTGACATCTTTCGGATTAAAGTTTTGAATATTTTCTAATGGGTTCTGAAAGTTCGAAGGGGCTTGGCATTCTGAGGCGAGCATGCTTCGAGAAGCTTGCCTTTGATAACCACGTTGGAAATGGTCTGGTGTAAACTGAGGTTTAGAGTTCTCAGGGCGTCTTAATAAATAAGGTTGATCAACCCTTTGAGATGGATAACGAGAATGAAGTGTTGGAAGTGGCAGATTATTACGCGAAGTGTCTGGGGCATAAAAATTTCTATCTTGAGAATAAAAGTGTTCGCCTCGATGCTCAGCGGCATCTTGCAAAAAAGAACAATATTCTTTTGCGAGATCGATGGCAGACTCTAAGTTTTCTGGATTTTTTAATGAAACTCTTATTTCGAGATCAGGTCGCAAACCCTTTAAAAATGTTTTCAACGCGGTTTTTCCTACAAGGCCAGTTACTGCGGTTACGTCTCCCTCTGGAACAGATGTAAGGAGAGCTACTTTGGTTTGTCGTACAAGATGTTGAAGACGAGAGCCAAAGTCAGAAACCGTTTCGTTGCGTTCCATTTTCGCACGCCCGAGTTCACTAAAATACGCTTCGAAAGGTCGTACTACCGGTGAAAATTCTGTTTTTAAATGTTTGATAAGTTCCGCAATAGAAGCAAAGGTTTTTCCTTCCACAGAGTCACAAGCCGCGCCACGTAATCGCGCCAACACATTTGTGATAAAAGGTTGTTTTAATCCTTCAGGGACCGTAACATTAGCCGTCTCTAAGTTTTGTACGAACGTACGTAAATCAGGGTTTCTCCCGTCAAAATATGGAACACCCAGCAGGGCATTCTGCATTGCAAAATATTCTGCGAAAGCTGACATTGAAAATGTAGGATCGGCTTGGGCCATTTTATAATAGTAAAATTTTACACAGCAAATTAACACGAATTTAATAAATTTTCAAGCACAAGGTCGGGATTTGAAAGCGGTTTGTGTTTAAAACGTTAAACAGGGAAAAGAGCAAAATTGGTATGTTATTTAACAATTCAATCAAATTACAAAATAGTCAATTGTTTAAATTACTTTGCTATTTATTACGATAATCATACATAAATATATGTATATTTACTTTCCACTTTCAAAACCAGACAAAAAAATTGAAAGATGCTTATGATATAATTAAAACGAGAAAACGATAAACTTGATCTAAACGAATTTTGTTTAAATCAATTTCATAGTATTTTGTTTAACTGAAAAAAATACCTTTTGGTTCATTTAAAGAAACAATATATTTAATTCAAACACAAATTATGGTTAACTTATAAATTATTTATAATCAATTCTTAAGTTTTAATCAAATATAATATATTCTTTCTTTAAAACCAAAACACAATATATACTTGAATGAATCACAATTTTTAAAAAGTTAATATTTTCGAAACTAATACAATCACAGGTCAATTAAATATTTAATCTGCAATATTTTTAAGTTTTCATTCAAATATAATATTTTCTCGGGTTAAGACAGACTTGACAGAAGATTGTCAATTTAAGCCACACAAAATCGCACATCGACCAATATACAAACAAAATTGGAATTATGTGTAAAAATACATAATGAACAAAAATGAGCTATCCCACCGCTGTCACCATTTGTTTTTCTCTGTTACGTATCACGGGCAACTAATGCAGAGAAAAATATCATTTTTCATTTCAATTATATGATTTAATTAATGTTATTCTTTTCGAGCGGCAGAAAAGAATAGTGTGAGGTGCGATAGCTCGGGTATTAAGGAAGGTTCCAACTATATGTATTTTTAACATTTATTTATTCATTTATTTTCGATGAGTACAGTAAAGCGTGAATCAAAAGGACAATTTAAACTCTAAAATAATGCGCTTACTCACTGAATGATGATTCCCTGTTATTAATCCAAATTATAAGTGTGTAAACTTCACTAAAATTTTAACTATAAATTAAACTACTTTTTGTATTATTTAAAAACTACCGGGACACTTGTTCCCGGGCACAAAGCAGGTGGAGCCTCACTCGCGATCCCGAAACCACTAAAACCTCGGTTCACGAAGATTAAACGATTAATCCACGTATGTGCACGTAATCGACTCAATTAACCGATTAATTGTTTCGTATTCACAAAATGATTAAAGTCTTATGGCATTCAGCCGGCTAGCACTTAGTATTACGCGTTACACAATTTAATATCAGTAAAGAGGAAAAACTTATGTGCACATAACCAAGAGGTTGAACTTTGGTTTTCGCGGATCGAGATCGGAGAAAAGACAGAAGTACCCTTTTTTGCAAAGATTGAGATGATTGAGTTTCTGAGGACCAGGGCGTTCCCAAATTTTCCCTTACCATTTTTCTTTAACCAATTGGATTTTTGGGAGTTTTAGGAGGAAAGGGAAAAATGGTCATTTGTAAAGTTAAATTTTGGGTCTTGAACTTGAGATTGGGTGGTACGACAAGGGGCTGGGGTGCGGTACTCAGGCAGCCTTATTTCTTAGAAATTTCAGGGTTGCTATAATGGGGTTGAGTGTTATAAACCATCGGTTTATTCGGCAAAAGTATATTTTTTGCTTTACAACATTGATTGTTGTCTTGCTGCAATTAGCTGTACCTTCCCAGATGATTCCCATATTGTCGAGCCCATCTTCACCAGATTAAGTTGTAAAAATTTATTATATTTTCGTGAGAAAATTTTAAGGAAACGGATTATAGAAATGTAAATTGTTTAGGGGTTAGAAAAATGTGTAAGAGATCTAAAAACCCGAGGTCCTAAGCTAAAAAAACATAAAATAAACTAAAAGTATTTATCATAAAGGAAGTAAAATTGGTATAATAAAAGAGAAAGTTCACCATTCTGTGATGTACTAAAATAATATAAATTTAGGAAGGAAATAATAAAAATACTAAAAATAATCTAGAAATATATGCGAAAATAAAATCTACAGGAACGTTACACTCGAAATAATTCAATTATTTAAAAATATTTTTTTAATCTTCTTAGAAAAAATGTATTTTAATTATTTTTAATAAAATCTTATTCGAGAATTCAATTATTTTCAGAAATAATATAATTCTTTGCAGGAATTCAATTATTTTCATAAATAATAAAATTTTTCGAAAAAATTCAATTATTTTTGTAAATAATAAAATTCCTCACAGGAATTATATTATATTTAAATTATATTTAAACACTTTAATAATATTATTTGCCACAAATTCAATTATTTTCAATGCAATTTTATTAAAATATTAAAAATAATTGAGTTAGAGGAGAATTTTAATTTAAAAAAATTCTAGAAATTATTAAAGAATCTCCATCATTTGAAAAAAATTGAAAGATACTCTTCAAAAAGAATTTATTTAGGATTTTCAAGTTTTAATAAAATTCTTCTCAAAAATTCATTTATTTTTTTAAATAATAAAATTCTTCTTTTTTTAAAATTTTTCGAAAAAGTTTATTTTTAATTATTCCTAATAAAATCTTATTGAGGAATTAAATTATTTTCACAAATAATAGAATTCTTTGCAGGAATTCAATTATTTTTATAAATTTAATGCAATTTTTCGAAAGAATTTAATTATTTTGGTAAATAATAAAATTTTTTGCAGGGCATTCAATTATTTTAAAATGTCTGAATAAAATTATTCGCCACAATTTCAATTATTTTCAATGCAATTTTATTAAAATATTAAAAATAATTGAGTTAGAGGAGAATTTAATTTTAAAAAAATTTTTAGAAATTCTTTAAATGAATTTAATTAGGATTTTCAATAATTTTAATAAAATTCTTCTTAAGAATTCAATTATTTTTTTAAATAATAAAATTCTTCGAAGAAATTCAATTATTTTTAATTTTTTTTTGATAAAATTCTTTCCAAGAATTCATAGATTTTGAATATTCATTAGTTTTGAAATGGAAAACATTTAAAAAGAAATTATTATTTTATTAGATTTGAATTATATTATTAATGGTTGAGATTTGCTTTTGAATCAAGAAAACTTGAAGTCGCAAAAATTTTGTCTTACCTTCCAGTGATTTTTCATATCCACTCTCGAATCGTTTTTCATTAATTCCACTAATGATTGTGCCATGAATGGTAAATCGTCAATTGTAGCTCCCATAGTTGCAAGATTAAATTCTGCTGACTCTTCAAATGTCATGGAATCAGTTTTAGAGTAGCCGAATAATTTAGGATTGAATTCCTAAAAATTATTGAATAATTGTATTAAATTCTCTTTTTCAATAGAACTTTGTTTTTGTAATAAAATTTCATTTTTTATTTATAAAACATTTTTTGTTAGAAATTTAAAATTTTAATTTTACTGACAAATTTTTAATGATTCTTTACTGATTCTTTACTGGCAAATATTTTACTAATCAAAAAGGGGAAAAGTCGTTTGTGAAAATTATTAACAATTAGGAAAATTGTAGTATTTGTTAGTAGAATTTAATTAATTTAGAGAGAGAGAGAGAGAGAGAGAGATTATTGACCTTCAGAATATTAGCAACTGTGAGATATTCACGCCATGTTTTTTCACCTCCGCCGAGAAATGAAACACCTCTATTGTCAGTTAATAAGTGATATAATTTTGTTCCCAAGGCGCCTGATCCAGCAGTCAATGAGTCCCCTAATGCTGCATAAATATCAATATCTCCGGGTCTTAGTTTGTGAACACTAATTGGCACATCTAATGATCTAGTACCTATTATAGAAATTAAGTTTGTTTCGATGAATTTTACCTTTTTGTCAAAAAAGAAAAAACTTTTGTAAACTTGAAATAGAAAATAAACTTGAAAAAATTACAAAAAAGAAAAAAAAAACAGAAAAAGGAAAAATTTTATACAGGAGTGATACATTCTCCAGGATATATAGAATTTCAAATGAAGAATATTTAAAGAAGGATAAAAGTTTCAAAAGATGGAAGAAATAGTGTCGAAATAGGATAAAGAGGAATGAAGAAAATAAAAAGAAGGGAAAAAAGAAAAATATTTATAGTGAAATAAAAAATACTTGACGAAAAATTGGTGTAAATTTTTATCATGATATAAAAGTCACTGGGAGAAGAAATGAAAGTGCAGGAAAATAATTTTGTGTAGTGTAATTTGAAAAAAAGTACCTTCTAATTTACAAGGAAATGGTACATCTTTAGAGACAGGATCTTGAGTTCTTTGGGTCTTCTTCGCTTCCCGACGCATTTCTTCTTTGACGCCCATTTTTTCTTTTAAAAAAAATAATTTAATTTTTCTTTTTTGAAAAAAAATAATTTTTTTTCAAAAAAGATTTTTTTTTTTCCAAAAAAGAAAAATTAAATTATTTTTTTTAAAGAAAAAGAGAAATAATTATTTGCATACCAAAAATTCTTAAAGTCCAATATTTAAATTGACGGTATAATCGAATATTCTCGTTGGAATCGAGAAATGTTTTTTGTGAATTTAGACAAATTGAGAGACTGATGAGAAACATGGAGAGAAATAAAAAATTCATGATTATATTTCACGACTCGCGAGAATTTGAGATTTGATTCTTCGGATCTTTTAATTTATGAACTGACTATTTATTCTTTATTGACTAGGAATAATAATAATAATAATCCATATTTAATTAGTTTGTTGAGAAAAAAATAATTTGTTGCAATAAGAACATGTGTATGTATATCGAAGATTCGTACGAACCTCGACCTGAGTTCCATGGTCGTGTCTCGTATGAATTCATTAGCCTTCGTAAGAAATATTTTTCGCTGAATTGTAATTAACATTCAAGAAATTATAATTTTAGTACTATGTATAACTTGGATTGAGTAACTCTATTACTTTGTAATATAATCTGTGGGAAATAAGATTGTAATATTATTTGTTAAAATTTGTTTGCATTATATTAGGGAAATTGTAGAGAAATAGGAGAGAGAGAGAGAGAGAGACGAAAGTTCGTGGTTCGGTTAAACCAAAGTCTCATTGACCCTAAAATATTCGTGGTACAGAAACAATAGGACTGCGCATAATTTACACAATAAATTATGTGTATAGAAAATCGATTATTGTGGAAAGCAAATCTACGTTATCTTTTACATTTTGCATGCATAATTCGTCGAAAGTTTCGTTCTATTTTATAATTAATTTCTCTTTATTAGCAGTTTCTGCAGATAGGGCAAAATATTTCAAATAATTTCAATATAACAAGAGTTGGCACGGGACAGGAAAATCGGGGAATTCAGGAAAAAGTGAGGGAAAGAGAAATTGGTCAGGAAAATCAGGAAAAAGTTGGAGAATTTTATCAAAATTACTGGAAAAATATTAATTTTTCAGAATTCAGGAGAAAAATGTGAATTTTAGGGTTTAGAAATAACATTTGAAAATATTAACAATTAACAAGATTTAATTATTCTTGAGGTTTTTTTTTTTTGTTTGTCTATGAACTTTGATATCACGACGAGATATAATACAAAATCTCACTTTTTTTCTAATTCTTACAAAAAATTATTTTAAATAATTAAATTCTAAACAAACTGTCATAACATTGTTACTTATAAATTACTTATAAATTATTTAATGAATAATTTTACTTACAAATTTTTTAAACAATTTAATTTCAAATAGTTGCAACTTGAAATTTTAGATAATTGAAATTTTAAATAATTTTCAATAAAAATTCTTATAAAGTTTAATGCAAAAAATTTGCTATTTATTATTTATAAATTATTTGACAAACAATTTTACTTAAAAAATTTCAAAAGTAATTGAATCTTAAGAGAGTTGTGTTTACAATTTTTTATAAATTTGAATTTGGAAAAGTTTCAAATTTTTGAATTTTAATTAATTTTAATTAAAAATTCCATAAATAATTGATTTTTAGAAGATTTGCGTTTACAATTTTTATGAATAATTAAATTTCAATAGATTATAAATTCAAATTTTATAAAATTGGCATTTTATATAATTTTAATTAAAAATTCTTAAAAGTTTATTATAATTATAAATTACTTAACGGATAATTCTTCTTAAAAATTCCAAAAACAATTTTAAATCTTAAAGAAGTTATGTTTACAATGTTTTAAAATCATTGAATTTCAAAAGATTTCAAATTAAAATTTTTAGAAAAAATGGAATTTCTAATAATTTTAATTAAAAATTCACAAAAATTTATTATTTATAAATTAGTTAACTAATAATTTTACTTTAAAAATTACAAATGTAACTGAAGCTTAGAAGAATTAGGTTTATAATTTTTATAAATAATTGAATTTCAAAAAAGGTTTTAAATTAAAATTTTAGAAAAATGTAATTTTTAAACAATTTTTTTAAAACAATTTTGATAAAAATTTCCAAAAAATTATTTGTTAGTTTTTGAAAAATTATTTTCTTTTTTTTATAAATTAGTTAAATAATAGAAAAAGAATTGCAAAGATATTAGTCAAATTTTTGAGTAAATTTATATATTTAATTGAAAAGTTTTTAAATAATCAAAATTTCGTAAAGTTGAAAAATTGTAAACAAGTAGATTTTAGAATTATTTCCAGTGAACTTTATTTTTCTCTTCGAATTCAGAAATAACTTTTTCAAAAATCCTTCTTTAAATTTATAATTTTCAATAATGTTTGGAAAAGTTATTTCAGAATTTTAGATTTGTTTCTAAACTTCTAAAATTGAAAAGTGATTTAGAGAAGAATTTTAGTTAGAAATTCTAGAAAATTTAATAATTGTTATCGTGAAAATAATTTCTGAGAAGTTACAGTAGCAATTCTTATAAATTATTAAATTTCAAGAGGTTTGAAGTTTGAAATTTTTGAAAATTTTAATTTGAATTATTTTTAGTTAGAATTTTTTTTTTGAAAAACTAATAATATTAATTAAATATTGATCTGAAAGAGAAATATTATTGTCTTTTTGAATAATTTTATAATTAAAAATATTCACAAATAAATGTATTGGAAACATTTTTTGTGTATCTATTCAGTTTTAGAATATTTTCATGAGGTCAGGGAAAAATTCAAAATATTCTTTCTCGAAATCAGGGAAAAACAAGATGAAATTTTTGCGACAACACGGAATATTTTGTTGATAGAGAATTTTATAAATTGACACTGTTAGGTTTTATTTGTATTTTTATGAGGATTTTTTGGAATTGTGCATATTTTGTTTGAAAAGACTTTCTTGGAATTTTCTTTCAAAGTTAAAATGAATTTTTTTTGTGAATCAAAACTACTGAAAGATTCGAAAGAATTTTTTCTTATCTATGGATTTTTATTTTTTATTTTCAAAAGAAAGGGAAAAAATATGAATTTCTTGCAATTTTCTTTCTAATGTCGAATGAATTTCTTTGAGAATCAAAACTAAAAGATTCTTTTGAATTTTTTATCTATGGATTTTTAGTTTCTATTTTCAAAAGAAAAAAAAACGATTTACTTGAAATTTTCTTTCGAAGTCGAATTAATTTTTTTTTGAAAAATCAAAACTCAAAATCCATAGGTAGGAAAAAATTCGTAATAATTTTTCCCTACCTATGGGTTTTTGTTTTGATTTTCAGAAAAAATGCGAATTTATATTACAATTTTTTTCCACTCGATAATTATTGGACCATTTTTCTTTTTTAGATTGAACCTTATAAATTAGGGGGAATGTTAACTAAGAGTTGAATTTCCAATCTGCTATCGTGAGTAACCGTGAGCTTTTCGACTTGGATAAGGACTTGTGGGAGTGATGATATAAGTGCAACCTGCAGAGTAGAGGAGAGTGAGAGAGAGAGAGAGAGAGAGAGAAGGGAGTCTGAAGTGAAGGAGGCTCGACAAAGTTCTCTCGATAACTTTATTTCGAGCATTCGACAAACTCAGATATAAGTGAACTGCAATCGTCAATTCAATTGAATTCGTGAAGCACCCAATGCACAAACCTTCATATATATATACATACAGCGTATTGGCGCAATCCTTAAGGATAAACTGCTCTTTTTCTTCGTCTATATACCATGTGGATTGGACGTATAACAATTTCTCAGCTACTCTCTTCTCCATCGATTTTTAACTGGTTACGTCCATTTTGCTGTTCAAGCAAATTTTTATCTTCAAATAGGTACACCATTCTCCCCTTTTTTTTTCCCTTTTTTACAACTTCAAATATATCCCCCTTTTGACCATTCTTATCTTTTTAGTTTTCTTTACCATTTCTCTTTTCCTCTCTTTCCCTCTCTCTCACTCTCTCTCTCTCACTCTCTTTCTCTCTTTTTTCTACATCTGACTTTCAACCACAGAGAATTGAATTATGTCGCTCTGAAAATAATCCCTTTTCAAATTTCCACAGTTCGGGCAAAACTTTTGCACGACATTTTCTCTTTGTTCGAGGAAAAACGAAATTTGTCTGCGAAAAAAAGAGATTTAATCCAAAAGATTGGGAGTGAAAGTTTTGCTGATTGTTTCTTTTTCTTTAAATTAAAGATTTTTTTCCCTTGTAAATTATGCTATTCGATGGTATAATTTTTATTTTGTTATGAAATTCAAATTTAATTGTTTTTAAGGAAAGAGAAGATTGTTATTTTCGCAGACAATAGCGAGGAAATATTTTAAATATTCGATAAAATTATTTTTGTGGTAATTTTGAGCCTTTTTGGATTTTTACTTTTTTCTGAAAATTTGTAGATTTTGAAATTCGTTCTATAGAAGCGAAAAAAATTACTGAATTAAAAATTTAATTTCTACTATTTTTGAAGTCATTTTTTTTTCTTAAGGATTAATTTAGGCTAAAAATCTTATAAAACTATTGTTATTTAGTTTTTTTATTTGAAAATTAATTTGTTTATTGTTCTAAATAATTTTCAATCATAATTTTTAAATATTTGTTTTTTTTTTGTAAAGTTTTTGTATGAAAAAATTATTATTTAGATTAAAATACGTTTTTTATGTATTTTTTATGTAAAAGAAATTATGATTTTGTAATTAGAAAAAATTATGATCTTGGAATTCGAAAAATAAACAAATGATTATTTAAAAAACAATTGAATGACAATAGTTTTTTTAAAAAGATTTTTAGCATAAAAAATTTCTTCAAAAATAGTAAAAAAAAACAAATTTTCTATTCGGCAATTTTTTGTGGATAAAAAAACATTTTCTACAAAATTGCAAAAATTTCGTAAACTACCAATTTTTAGAAAAAATAAAAATTCAAAGGGGGTCAAAATATTTTCTGACATTTTTTATTTTATGGCCATTGAGAATTATTCACAAAAAATTGCCATAAAAATAATGTGGAATATTTAAAATACTTTCTAGATATAGTTAAAAATACAAGGTTGCCACAGTTTAGAGAAATCAGTGAATTCAGGAAGAAGTCAGGGAAATTAAAATTAGTTAGGAAAATTAGGGAAAAGTCAGAAAATTTTATGAAAAGTACTGGGAAAATTTCAAATTTCTACAATTGAAAAGAAAATTGTAAATTTCAGTGTCCAGCAGTCTTTAAAAATATTAAAAAGATTTTAATTCCTTAATAATTTTTTTTTAAATTCCAAAAATAATTTAATTTCATTAGATTTGTGTTTACAATTTTTTAATTAATTGAATTTCCAAAGTTTTCAAATTGAAGGTTTAGAAAATTAAAAATTCGAATTTATATTCAATAATTTTTATAATTTTACTTAAAAATTTCAAAAATAATTCAATTTTTTTAGAGTTTTGTTTACAATATTTATAAATAATTGAATTTCAGAAGGTTTCAAATTGAAGTTTTAGTAAATTTGAATTAAAAGTTAATAATTTTACTTAATTATTTAATAGTTTTGTTTAAAAATTTTAAAGTTAATTTAATTTAACTAGAATTGCGTTTACAATATTTTTATAAATAATTGAATTTCAAAAGGTTTTAAGTTGAATTTTTTGAAAATTTAAATTGGAGTTAAATAATTTTAATAATTTTTCTCAGCAAATCAATAATTTTACTTAAATAATTAATAATTTTCATGAAAATTCCAAAAATAATTTCATTTAAGTAGATTTGTGTTTACAATTTTTATAAATAATTGAATTTCAAAAGATTTAAATTTTTAAATTTTATAAAATTAGAATTTTTAAATAATTTTAATTGTAAATTCTCAAAAATTTAGTTTTATACTTTTCAAAACTTTTGGAAAAATAATTAATTTAGAGATATAATTTTTACAGGGATTCAATTATTTTGGTAAATAATGAAATTCGGTCTGGAAATAATCAGGGAAAAGTAAAATAAAATTTTTTTGGAAAACTTGAAATATCAGTTTACAATCTCCTTAAAAATTTTATTTTTTGCTTTTAATTTATTTTTCAGTTAACTTTATGTAATTAATTCATAATTAAAAATTTGTCCTATTTTATTTATAAAAATAATATGAACGAAAAGTTAACAATGAATATGTTTCGTATTGTAATAGAAAGCAGGTCAAATATTTCTTGTAAAGTTTATGATTCGAGAGAGAGAGAGAGAGAAAGAAGAGAGTTCACATTTCATTTTCAAGCAGTTTTCATATTTTCCGGACTTCCGGTTCCCGCTTGGCACATCTCACTTAGTTTCACTGGTGCGCGACAAAATGTATGAGCAAATAGACATCCAGACACATTTCTGATATTTCTCTCACTCTCACTCTCTATCTCTCTCTCTCTTTTTCTCGGTCTCTAAAATTCTCTCTTGTATATATACATAATATAAATGTATGTTGCTTGTATGCTTTTGCAAACGATTTATTTATTTCTTTTTTTATTGCAATAAAAAAAAAAGAGAAGTAGAAGTAGAAGGTGGGAAAAGCAAACAAGTGTACTTGAACGAGGAGAAAAAGTATCATGGTACATTTTGCATAAGCACTTCATCATTTGTGCAAGAGAGAGAAAAAAAAATGAGAGAATGACGTTACTTTCTTGGGTTGGCGCGCGGGGGAATTCAGAAAAACATCAAGAAGAGAAGGATAAGTGCACACCAATGCAGAAGAAAAGTATCCTTTCGAGTGGTTCTTACCACGATTTATTGATATTCTCAAGATTTAAGCAGCTTTCTCACTATTTATCTACTTTTGAGAAAGAGATGAAATAAAAATTCACGAAGACGATTGAAAGTTTTATAAAAGAGAGAAATAGAAGACTCGAATAGCTTCACGTTCACAGTTTCAAAAAGTTGAGGAAAGTTGAAAATTAAAACAATGGAATAAAAACGAACTTTTCGTTTAACAATAGTTTAGAAATATTTAATATATAATACGACAAATAATTTTATACATTTCATACATTTTATAAATTTTATACATTTTATACACTTTATAAATTTAAAAACTAAATCAGGGTTGCAACAAATATTTAATTTTATGTTTCCCTGACTTTTCCCTGATTTTCTGACAAATTTACAATTTTTCCCTGACCCTAAATTTACTCTAAAATTTATCAGATACTCAAAAAAAAAAAAAATGTTCTATTACATTTATTTACAAATTTCTTTAACTGTAAAATTATTTAAAAACATCAATAACTTCTTTTTTAAACAAAAATTTAACCATTATTAAGTATTTTTCTGTAGGAATTAAAATTCTTCAAAACATTCAAATTCAAACCTTTTTGAAATTCAACAACTTATAAGAATATTATTACAAAACATGAAGAAGACGATCACTCCAAGTCTTCGACTCGGAGTGATCGCCTTCTTCATGTTTTGTAATAATTTAAATTACCATAAAATTTTTTAAAAAAAAGTTAATTATTTACAAAAATCCTAAATAAAATCCTTCGCAAGAATTCAATTATTTTTACAAGTAGTAAAATTTCTTAAAAAAAAGTTAATTATTTACAAAAATCCTAATAAAATCCTTCGCAAGAATTGAATTATTTTCATAAATAATAAATCGATTATATTCGGTAATTCATTTTTAAATCAATTTTTATTAGAAAATTCTAGAAGAATTCAATTATTTAAATTAAAAAATAAATAATTTATTGAATAATTGAATGTTTGTTAAAATTGAATTCTCATAAAGAATTTTATCAACAAATTTTTAAATAATTGAATTCTTTTGATAAATTTTAATAAAATTTTTAAGAATACTTACATTTTTCGAGAAATTTGATTAAAATATTGTATAAAAAATAATTCAAATCCTGCGATGAGTTTTATTATTTATGAAAATAATTTAAAATTTCCCAAGAATTTTATTAAAAATTTTTTCTAAAATAATCGAAATTAATTTATAAAGATACTTGAAATTTTGACAAGAATTTTTTTTTTTAATTTTTAAACATAATTGATTTTCTGCGAAGAATTTTATTACTTTTGAAAATAATTTAATTCTTCCAACGAATTTTATTCAAGTTTATAAAAATAATTGAATTTATGTGAAGAATTTTATTATGTATATAAATAATTGAATTCTTGCAACGAATTTTATTGAAGTTTATAAAAATAATTGAATTCTTGAAAAGAACTTTGTTAATTTTTTTTAAATAATTGATTTCTTGGGACGAATTTTATAAAAATCTTTTTAAATAATTGATATTTTTCGAAAAATATGAAATTTTGTATTTTAAATAATTGAATTCCTGTGAAATTTTGCCAAGAATTTTATTAAAATTTTTTAAAATAATTGATTTCCTGTGAAATTTTGCCAGGAATTTTATTAAAATTTTTAAAAATAATTGAATTTCGATGAAGAATTTTATTATTTATATAAATAATTGAATTCTTGCAACGAATTTTATTGAAGTTTATAAAAATAATTGCATTTCGGTGAAGAATTTTTTTATTTATAAAAATAATTGAATTTCGATGAAGAATTTTATTATTTATAAAGATAATTGTAATTTTGACGAGAATTTTTTTTAGAAATTTTTGAACATAATTGAAATTCTGCGAAGAATTTTTATAACTTTTGAAAATAATTGAATATCTGATATCATTTGTAACTTTTTCAAAATTCAATTTAGTATTTTTAACTAAAATTCTTCTATCAATCTAGTTTTTATGAGAATTGTAAAAATTATTCATTAAATAATTTATAAGTCATAATTTTATGATAGTTCTTGAAAAATTAAATTATTTAAAAATAAATTATTGTCAGAAATAGAAAAAATTGAAGGTTTTGTATTAAAATTCGTGGTAATTTCATAGTTTACGAGGCAAACAAAAAAAAAACATCAAAATTCAGAGTTTTCTCATGAATTTTAAAAATTCAACTTTTTCCAGTACTTTTAATAAAAATCCCTGACTTTTCCCTGATTTCCCTGACCTTTGGCAACCCTGTAAATAGTAATTTTTCCTTTCGATATTATTTCTGAATAATTCTAATTGTTAAACTAATTTTAATATTTGATTTTTCAATTTTAGAGCTTAAAAATTTTAGTTTCGAAATTTAAGAGCTTTTAAAATTTTAGAACTTTGAATTCTTTATTACCATCGTCGGCATATTGTTGACGATTTTTAAAAAAAGAAAAGTATCGAAAAAAGTGAAGTGGCATTAAAAATGTATTTATTCATTTTTGTTTCAGGTACTGTGTGACGTTCACTGTAACAAAGGCATCGAAGGCGTGTTACAATGATGCGAATCTCTCAGAATTTGCAGAAGGTGAGTCGTCAATATAAATGGATAGATCGATATATACTGATAGCACATAAGGGGATGCTTAAACGAATGGATTGCAGCAATACGAGATTTTTTCTGTTTTTTTTTTTCTTTTTTGTGTTTTTCGTTTTTCTACTTCCGATGATCGTTTGCTACAGCGCAATCGTGACGGGAACTACTTTTCTCAACGACTCATCCTCTTTTCGCAAGAACCACTGTATTTTATTTTCTATTTCTCATTGTATTTCTGCCGTCGTAGACTTAAAAAATGAGGAAAAGATTCTACAAGGATTTCTTTTTCCTTGACAATCATATTTTTCCGAAGGAAAATATAGACATTACAATCGAAAATGATTCTCTTCGATTCCTCTTCTTGGTTGTAAATCAGTTCGTTTAGAATTCGAAGGGTTTTTTTTTCTTTGCAGAAAAAGAAATGTTTGTTTGAAAAAATTTTTCGGGCTTCGCACTTAATCTACTAAAATCTATTATTTAGTACTTTTTTTACGATTTGATACTAATTGAATACTTTTCTTCGATTTGTGCCACTAAAAGTTACTTTTTTCATCTTTTCTTTTTTTTTTTTTTTTTTTTGTTGAAAATTTGCAATACTTTAAATCCATTAATAGTTGAAATAAGAAAATTACTATTCATTTTCTTCAAAATAATCGTAAATTCTGTAATTTATTATTCAATTATTTTGACAATGAAATTCCACGATAAAATTCAATTATTTTCAAAATTTTTAATAAAAAATTCTTTACAAAAATTCAATTAATTTCCACGAATACTATAATTTTTTGAAAAAATTTATTAAAATTCTTTGTAAAAATTCAATTATTTTGATAAATTATTTTTAATTTTAAAATTATTTTTATTAGAATAGAATATATTTTTAAAAATTATATTAAAATTCTTTGAAAAAATTTAATTATTTTCAATAATTTTAATAAAATTCTCACAAAAATTCAATTATTTTTCACAAATACAAAAATTTTTGCGGTAATTCAATTTCTTGAAAAAATTTATTAAAATTCTTTGTAAAAATTCAATTATTTAGAAAAATTTATTAAGATTCTTCGTAAAAATTCAATTATTCAGAAAAATTTATTTAAATTCTTTGTAAAAATTCAATTCTTTTGAAAAATAATAAAATTCTTTGCAGGATTTCAAATATTTTTAATACAATTTTAATTGAATTCCTCGAAAAATTCAATTATTTTTAAAAATCTTATTTAAATTCTTCGAAAGAATTCAATTATTTTTAAAAATAATTTAATTTTTCGAGAAATTCAATTATTTTGATAAATAATAAAATTCTTTGCAGGATTTCAAATATTTTTAATAGAATTTTAATTGAATTCCTCGAAAAATTCAATTATTTTTAAAAATTATATTAAAATTCTTTGAGAAAATTCAATTATTTGCAATAATTTTAATAAAATTCTTACAAAAATTCAATTATTTTTCACGAATACAACAATTTTTGCGGTTATTCAATTTTTTGAAAAAATTTATTAAAATTCTTTGTAAAAATTCAATTATTTAGAAAAATTTATTTAAATTCTTTGTAAAAATTCAATTCTTTTGAAAAGTAATAAAATTCTTTTACAGAATTTCAATTATTTTTAATACAATTTTAATTGAATTCCTCGAAAAATTCAATTATTTTTAAAAATCTTATTTAAATTCTTCGAAAAAATTCAATTATTTTCAATAATTCTAATAAAATTCTCACAAAAATTCAATTATTTTTCACGAATACAAAAATTTTTGCGGTTATTCAATTTTTCGAAAAAATTTATTAAAATGCTTTGTAAAAATTTAATTATTTAGAAAAATTTGTTAAGATACTTTGTAAAAATTCAATTAATCAGAAAAATCTATTAAAATTCATTGTAAAAATTCAATTATTTTGAAAAACAATAAAATTCTTTTACAGGATTTCAATTATTTTTAATAAAATTTTAATTAAATTCCTCGAAAAATTCAATTATTTTTCAAAATTTTATTTAAATTCTTCGAAAGAATTCAATTATTTTTAAGAAAATTAAAATTTGTTCTCATGAATTCAGTTATTTTGATAAATAATAAAGTTCTTTGCAGAATTTCAATTATTTTTAATGCAATTTAAATTTAATTCCTCAAAAAATTCAATTACTTAAAAGTTTTTAAATTAAAATCTTTGAAAATGTTAATTCCTGTAAAATTGGAATAAACTTAAATATTTATTCTAAAAAATGATTAATTAATTTATTTTCTAAAAATTTATTTAAGTTTACAATAATTTTATTCAAAGATTCTAAACAAAATATTGAATTTTGGAAGAATTGCACTTATAAATTAGTTTTAGAAATATTTTTTCAAAAGGTTTTAAATTTAAATTGAAAAAAAGACTGAAATTTCATGAAAACTTTAATTCCTTTGAGAAAATAAATAACAATTAGTATTTAAATATTATTTCACAAAAATTGTTTAATTTTTGAATAATTTAATTTTGAAATTCTAAAAAAATTAATTATTTGAAAAATTTTAATTAGAAATTTTTGAAAATTAGTTGAACTCTCGAAAGTAATTTTAAAAAAATTGAAACAAAAAGGAAATTTTGTTAAATTTCATTGAAAGAAATTTTATATTTTAAAGAATTTTTGTTTTTTGACTTTCATCAATTAATTTTTAAATATAATTATTCTAACTAAAAATTTGAGAAATAATTGAATTTTAGAAAAAATTATGATTCAAATTATTACCAGGATAAAAAAAACTTAATATTTTTTCTGAAAATTAGGAAAAAGTCTGGGAAAATTGATAATCGAATTTTTGTAGGTTTTGTGAATCGACAGAAAGAAGTTTTTTAATCGTCAAATTTAATTTGTCGATAACTTCTTTTTTCTACTTCATTGTTAGTCTCAAAGCTACTTATTCTTGCTACTTTTTTAAAAATAATTATAAAGTGCGAAGCCAGATCGCTTAAAAAAGAAAATAGTAACTAGAAATCAAGAATTAATTTGTAAAATTATTTTGTAAAAGCAAATAGGAATTAATTTTGTAAATTTAATTTGTAAAAACAAATAGGAATTAATTTGTAAATTTATTTTTTAAAAAAATAGAAATAAATTTATAAAGTTAATTTGTTTAAGCAAATAGGAATTAATTTGTTAAAACGAATAGGAATTAATTTTGTAAAATGAATTTGTAAAAACAAATAGGAATTAATTTTGCAATTTTAAATTGAATTTATTTTGAAGTTTAAATTTAAATAATTTTCTTCTCCTTTCAATTTGTTTAGGTTCTCGAGTGTGTGTTAAATGTCAAACACAAGCCTTAAGACGAGTTCTTGATTGGCGATGTGAAGGTGATGGAGGTATCGAGGCAATGATCACGAGGTGGAGTATGCTCTCATCTCCACATTGTCACGGGAAGTGGTTGCGAACTGAGAAGACAGGTCCAGAATGTGAAACCTTCCTCTGCAAGCCCGAAGCACACTTTATTTTTGTTTGAAAAAAAAAAAACAATTTTTCGACGATTTCGAAAAAAAGTTTCCCATTTCCAATAGTCTTCGACAAAAAAGAAAAACGAAAATTAATGAAAATTGCCTTCGAGAATTTACGTAAGAATTTTTTCAATTTTTTATACTATTATTTACTCTTTTTTATTCGCAATGAAATCAAAGAAAAAAAGAAATGTTTACCTTTCTTTGTTATCAATATTTGTTTTTTTAAGGCAATCACTTTCATTAATCAATTTCCTCTGCGGATAATTGAATCAATCGTTGAAATTGATTTTTAAATGTGATTGATTTAAATTTAAAGAGATAACAAGAGGTGAATTTTTTTTTTTTAAATTACAATGTTGTTGAATTCAAGTGAAGTTTGAAAATTGATAAATTTAATTAAAAGATTAAGAGGAGTTGAAAGAATAATAAGTGATTAAATTTTTAAAAGTTATGTACTTTTTTTACTTTGAAAAGAATTGGAATTTTGGTGAATAATTGAGAATGATGTTTGATTGAGGCATAATCATCGCTATGTAATATACATACATAATCCAATAAGTAAATTTATCTGTAAGTTAGATTATAAATTGAATCCACATATCAGAGATAATATTTTCTAGAGTTTAAGCAATAAAAATAGAATCTCTATTTGGATTGGATATAATTTGATTGCCTATAACGTTTCCTATTTTCTGTTTAAAATATTTCCTGATTTCTTTTTATACAATTTTTTAAATAACTGCAATATCAAATTTTTTTAAGTTTTACAGTTTTCCAACTTTTTTTGAATTAAACATTTTATTTTTTAATTATTATTAATTAATTTTGCAATTTTGCAACTTAAAACGAAAGAATTCTTTTGAAAAATACAAGAATGGTAAATAGAATTATGGTTAAAATGTGATCTTGATTCTAAGTACTGGTATTTTTAAAGAATAACTCTTTTTAATTTTAAAAATTAGTTCTTGAAATTTTTAAGTTTTACTTTTATCTAATGATTTACAGGACACGGATAGTATGACTTTTTTGTTTTTTTTACTATTTTTAGAGAGATTTTTGCAAATCTTTTTAGCACATAAAACAGATTTTTTTCTCACTGTAAAAAAATATTGTCGGTATTATTTTCAATCAATTCTAAGTATTAAATTATTATTTATTTTATTTTAATACTCGAAACGGATTTTATTTGAAACCTGACAACTGAAATCTGACAACCTTTTTTTAACAGTCATAAAAAAGTGAAATTATTATTCATTGAAATCTGTTTAAAAAATTAAATTTTAAATATTTTTCAAAATTTAGTGTTAATCTTCTTTTATTTGAAAATATTACTGAAAATCTAAAGAAGCATTAAATTTTTGTATTTAAATATTTAAATTGTCGAATAACTTTCTGAAAATTATTTAATATTATTTAAAATATTAAAATAATTAATTTAGAGAAAAAATTTAGTTCAGATTTTTTTAATTGAATTTTTTAGAATTAAAACAATAGAATTTCAGACGAATTTTACTTTAATTTTTTGAAATTAAACACTCAAAGAACTTCTTCAAAATTATTACAAAAAAAAAAAATTCTAGTTAGGGAAGAATTTTAGTTGAAAATTTCAGAAAATAATTAAATATTGAAGTTATAATCATAATTAACTTTTAATAATAATCTATTTAATTAAATACTTATTTTGAAAAATTATATATAACTTTTAAATACCTAAATGTAGTTAAAATTTTTAGAAAATTAATCAATTTTAGAAGAATTACAGTTTTAATTTTTTAAAATAATTAAGATTTTAGGATTCAAATGAAAGTTTTCTAGAAATTTTCAATTTACAATATTTAATAAATAATATTTTTTGAAAATTTCAATTTATATCATTTAATAATAATAATTAAATGTTTATTTTGAAAGACTATTAAACTTTTGAATTAATTTAGTTTAAAATTCTAGAAAATAATTCAATTTTAGAAGAGTTACATTCAGTAAATTATAATTTATTGAAATTAGTTTTAAACTTTTAATTTAGTTTTACAACAATTAATAAATTTTAGTTTTTGAAAGTAATTAAATTTCTATGTTAATAATATTTAAATGGTTATCTTGAAAAATTATTAAACTTTGAAATAAATTTTAGTTCTAAATTAAAAAAAAAATTTAATTTTTGGAGTTACATTTAGGAATTTGAAATTAATTTAATTTTAAACTTTTAATTTAATTTTACAACAATTAATAAATTGTAGCTAGTTTTTGGAAATAATTAAATTGTTAGGTTTCAAATTAAATTTTTTTCTAAAATTTCAATTTATATTTAATAATATTTGAATTGTTATTTCGAAAAATTATTAAACTTTTGAATAAATTTAATTTGAAATTCTAGAAAATAATTGAATTTGAAAGAAATGTTATTTATAGATATATTTATATATTTATAAATAATAACTACTTATTAATGTTATTTAATAAATTTAACAAATTTCTATTATTGACATTTTGTTATAGAAAATTTTATATCAATTTTAAAAAAGTGTTTTTTGAAGAAAAATGTTAGAAAATTGAAGAAAATATTTGGATAAAGAAAAAGTTTAAATTTTCAGAAAATCTTTTTTCACATTTTTTGTATTTTGAATCGACTAAACCGACTATTTTTTTTTGCTCCTAAAAGTCGTTCCGTGGCCTGAATATATTTTAGAATAAATTTAATTAGCGCTTAGTATATAATTTTAATTGTATATCAATATATTTAAAATTATCGTTAGAAAATTATTCTTTTCATAAAAATAGTATTTTTAAAAATAGAATTCTTTCGTTTTTTGTTTGAAAAATCTCGTTGCAATATTGAAATCTTATTTTTATTCATTTATATAATATTGTCTCCTCGTTTATTGCATATTTCAAAGCTTTTCGGAATATAACGAAAAAAGGAATGGTAGAACGGGAAAATAATTGAACAGCTCGCAAAAGCATGGGGGGAATTGGTTTCTTCAATTGGCTATCGATCACGTTTAAAAACATATGAATTTTTATTGAAAACCTTTAATGGACTTGGTTTTGAATATATCTTGTTTCAAAACCAAGCGCACTTTAAATATATATATATATATATATATATATATATATATGATGGTAAATTACTTGCTCGCTTATTTCGCTCCATTAAAAAATAAATTTAAATTACCTTTCGTGCTTATTTAAAAAACATAAAAACGATTCGTACAAATGGAAAGTCACGTTCTTTTTCAGGAAGTTAATTATTATTCTTTATTTTATTTTTTTTTTCATAGTCTTTCTTATTTTTGTGTAGAATATAAAAAAATTTGTTTTGTTAGGTTTTTATTTATTTTTTTTTTAATTTTAAGCTGAACAGACGATTTTTAAAAATGAACACAACAGTTTATATTGATTTATTATTTTTAATTAATAAAAGTTTGATTGCACTTTATTTAGAATATTAAAAGCTTTTTGCGTGACGTGTTATCAAAGTTTTCATATATTTCGGATTTAAAATGGATAGCAAACTTTTATTTTTTTGGGGAGGAGGAGAAGGGGGGGTAGTTTAAAAAAAACACATTGTTAATCCTTGTCATTATTTCTCGTTTATGATTTTTTTCTGGTTCAAAAAAAAAGAAAAAAAAATACAGTAATAACTATTAAGTTTCGATTTACACTTGAAAGCATCTTGATGAGGATTTGTGAGAATTTTTAATCCCATTATATGTCGAACGAACCTGTTAAAGTTAAATGACAGAGGGTTGTTGAATGTAAAGGGAAAATTTCATAATTACTTATCGATCGATGAAAAGCGATGAAAGCTACATTACATTGTACTTTACAATCGTATATGATCATGCCAATATTTTGTGGTAAAATTTCCCCTTCTCCCCCAATGCCCTTCAATAATAGTTTAATAAATTCATCCCTTTTGGTTAGTTTGTTGAATTACAATATAAGTGTAATACTTCGCTTATATTCGTATCATATTCACATATTCAATTTTCCAATAAATTAATTATTTGCTGTTTGCAGGTAATTGTAATTATTTACAGTTTAATAATTTAATAATTTAAATTCACTGATTTAAAATAATTATAGCAGACAGATTTTAAATAATTATTATTTACAGTTTTTTTTTAATAATTATAGTTATTTACAGTTTTTTAAATAATTATAATTATTTAAAAACTGCAAATAATTAAAATTACACGCCTCGGATAGTTCGACTTTTTGGAATTTTTTCAACTATTTTTAGAAATGCGACTTTTTTCGACTATTTTTTAAAAAATGCGACTTTTTGGACTTTTCTTCCAAACATTGTAGCAAAATACCACTTTTTTTTTTGGAGTAAAATGCAAAATTACTTGGTTTTTTTTGGGTAAAAAATAATTGCAGTCAAATATTTCAAAAATTATTTTTAAGCACCAAAGGTATAATTAATTAATTAATTTTTCTAAGATAAATAAATTTTCTAAATAGATAATTAAAAAATTTGCAAATAATTAGAATTTTGTAAAATTTCAATGAAAATAATTGATTTTTTAAAAGTATTTCTTCTAAATTTTTGAAAAGCAAATTTGGAAAAATATCAATTTCAAATTTTAAAAATAATTAAATTCTTAAAATTTTTCAAAAAGGAATATTTTCTGAAACAAGACAATTTTTAGAAACGGTTAAGAATTAAACTGTGATTCAGAAAAAAATTGTTTCTTGAATAACGAAGATGGTTTTGAAATTAATTTTTACGATTTTTGAAGTTGATTATCAAATTAGGGCTTTTTTTCATTAAAGGAGAGCTTCATAAAAAAAGGAAACTTTTTTTTTGTCGCAAAATAATTGAAAATTAGAAAAAAAAAAAACTTTTATTTGCAAATGGTACACAATAGACGTGAACGTAAATAGAAATCGATTTTGTTGAATAAAAATTTTATTGGTGCGATTAATAAGTCTAGTCTTTCGCTTATCTAGAATTTATAAAATATAGTAAAGATTTGCTATTTTTAAAGTTGAGATATTTTTTATAAATTTTGTAGAAAGTCGAAATTTGAAGAATTATCAGAGAATATTTCAGTAGTCGGTAAAGAATTATAAATCTGAAAAACCAAAAAATATTACTTTTAACCTGTTTAAATTAATCAGTTTTAAATTAATCAATTTAAAATTAATTAATTAACAAAATTAATTTAATATTATTAATTGACTAAATTATTTAATTGTAAATAAATTAATTGCTTATATTAATGAATTTTAAATTATTCAATTAGCTAAATTGATAATTTTGAAATTAATTAATATTTAGAATTTATTTATATTGACAAAATAATTGAATTAATATTGGTTATATTGATAAATAATTTTGTATTTAAATAATAAAATAATTGAAAGAAACGGACTTTGTTCTGCGTTTTGTAGCTGCAGGTACTGTGGTCAGAGGGTCTTTTAACAAATAAACTCTTAAGCCAATCATATATTTTTGAATATAATCATTCCAATTGAAATCATTCATTGAAAATGGAAATAGTTTCTGATCATCGGGTGATATTTTATTCCAAAGATTTTTTGTCCTTTCATTTTTACCTTTCCAATCGTTTAATGCAAAGTAACTGACCAGATTTACTAAAGTACTTAGCTTTTTATTAATCCTCATTGCCCTGGAAAAATTATTTTATCATTATTCATTTATTTAATATAAATTTATTTAATTTATTTTTACTTCTAATTTTATAATAATAATTATTTTTTTATTATTACTAGGATTATTATTATTATTATTATTATTATTATTATTATTATTATTATTATTATTATTATTATTATTATTATTATTATTATTATTATTACTTCTTTTTTATTTATTTATTTTGTTTTTTTAAGTAGATTGTAAAATAATCGCAAAGTTGATATTAATTTAATATTTTTTTTAATTTCTCACCAAGTCTTTCTTCCGACAATAATTAAAAATATATCGACGATAGATGCGGGTAGAGTTTGTAAAATTGCTTTGGAAATATAATAAATAGTTGAATATTTAAATATTTCCACACTATAGTACCCGACACTATTTAGGGAAGGAACTTGATGTTTGTAGCACAAGTTGTAATATTCTCCATAAGTGATTGAATTTGTCCAGGTGGAAATGTAATTATAAACGAAAGGATCCTCTTCTTGTTCAGTCCTGAGGGAAATTTAATTTAAATTGTAAAATTCATTTAATATAGATAATAATTAAATTAATTAAAAATATAAAATTAATTTTTCAATTATAGTTAATTTTAATTTAATTAATTAATTTATTTAAATTATTGATGAATACGTGGATGTTTACTTGTTCAAAGCAAGATCCCAAGCACATGCGATGAGAGCATTTATTGTTAAGTCCGCTGGAACTACTTCCATTTTCTTTGATTTATCACTAAGCATTGTTTTTAACACTCCAGTTAATCCACCTGCAATTATGCCATTGACTCCAGAAAAATTGTCACTCCAGCCTTGGAGAGGACTTTGATATGTTGACGACACTGTTTTGTGAAACAATTCTCAGGTCATGACAAGTATATTATTAAAATAAAATTAATTGAAAAGTTAGTTACAAATTTTTTAATTTCATTATTAATAATAATAATTGTTTATCGATAACTTCTCCGTGATAAAAGTTATTATTATTTTTTATTTTTTTTTTATTATATTACCCATTGTTATAATAACATTATTCCGTATTAATAATAATAATGATGACAATAGTATAAAAAATAAAAAATAAACTCAAGGGCCGTAAATAAATAAATAAAATGTAATTTGAGAATATAATGGACCTATTGCTGGTCGAAATACTCCAAAAGGTAATTTTTGTCCATGTTGGTGAATTAATTGTTCAGTTATTGCTTTTGTAAACGTATAATTGTTCGGATAATTTTTCCTTAATATTTTCTCGAGACATTCTAATTCTTCTTCACTGAGAATTTCCGCCATTTGCAAAATTCTTTTTCCTAAAATAATAACAGAGGAAATAATTAATTATTTATTTAATTTTATATTAAGTTTATAAATTTTTTACTAAGAAAATCAAGAAATTCTTATTTTTATAATTATTTATACAAAAAAAAAAAAAAAAATTGAATTCTAAGAAATTATACAAATGTGGGACATAATTTTTTTTCTGTCGCTTCTTGTTTTCCCGTTTCTTAATATTTTTGTAGAAAATTTTCTATTTTCATAAGGAAATAATTTACAAAATTTCTATTTCTTCATTACAATTGTTTTAATAAAATTCAAAGTTTGTTAAAAATAGAGGAAAAAAATGTTTATAAATTCTATTTTTCAATTACAAATTTTAATTGAAAGTAAACTTGAAACTTTTAAAATTTTTAGAAAATAAAGGAAACAATATTTTACTCAAAAAAATGTTCTATTACATTTTTACGAATTTCTTTAATTGTAAAATTATTCAAAAACATCAATAACTTCTTTTTTAAATAAATATTTAATTATTATTATTTTTCCACAGGAATTTCATGTTTTATAATAATTTATAATATTTATATTAATTAAAAATTTATGAAAATAATTGAATTATTGCGAAGAAATTTATAAAAAAAATTGTAAATAATTGAATTCCTGTGAAATTTTTATTATTTTTAAAAATAATTAAATGTTTTTGTACAATTTTAATAATTTTTTTTAAATAATTGAATTCTTTTTGGAAAACTTTATTAAAATAGTAGATATTGAAAATAATTGAAGTTAGGACGAGAAATTTATTGTCATTTTTGAAAATAATTGAACTTTTGTTATAATTACAAAGATAATTGGGATTTTGACGAGAATTTTTTTTTACTTTTGAACATAATTGAATTTTATGAGAAGAATCTTATTATTTTAGAAAATAATTGAATTTCTGCAATTATTTGTAATTTCTCCAAAATTGAATTTTTTTTAATGTTTTCAAACAAAAATTTGAATTAAAAATGTTTAAATTCCATTATTTTTAAAATTGCTAATTTTATTTAAAAAATGAGATAAAAATAATTGTTGCTAGTTTAAAATAATAATTTATTTACCTGTTATTGGTGAATCGTAGAATTTTTCATCAATTTCTTTTCTATTGCAGTGAGAATAAAATGTTGAAATATGCATAAATGCCTTCGGAATAAATATTAAAGTGAATATTATTAAAATTGAAATTATTATGCAATTATTTAGAATAAAAAGGGAAAAATTTTCTTTTACTCACCTTTAAATTTTTCATACACAGACAAATGTCAATTAATTGTTTTGTTCCAAAGACATTGTCAGCAATAATGTTTCCCAATTTTTCATTAAATTTCACATTAGCAGCTGCATGAAAGACTATTGAAATTTTTTCCCATAAAATATCTCTATCTTTGGGAGAAATTCCATAATTTGGTAAACGACCATTGCCCTCGATTGATATAATTTTTTCCAAAAATTCCGGATTTTCGCATTTCAATTTATCGTAGATCTAAAAAAAAAGAAGAATTTTATTTCCTGATACATTCGTATTTTCATTTATCGTAGATAAAAATAAGAATTTTATTTCCTGATATTCGCATTTTAATTTATCGTAGATCTAAAAATAAAATTTATTTCCTGATATTTGCATTTTTATTTATCGTATTAAGTAGAAAGATTTTCTCTCTAATTTGATTGGAATTTTTTTTTCTATTTCATGTTTGGAGACTGAAAATTTAATTATTTCCAAAAACATGTCCATAGAGGAAGATAAAAAGTTTTTGATAAAAAATTTGTTTTCGTTGAAAATTTATTTGACAAAAAAAAGGAGAAAAAAATTCTTTAGTATTTCACTGGTGGAACGTTTTGAAGTCTCTATTTATAAAGAATAAATTTTCTAAAGGAAAAAATTCGAGAAAGGCAAAAAAGTTGTTTTACAATTCTATTTGGTTAGGGAAATTTTTTTTTGTCTCAAAAGTGGTCGAATTATTTTTTTCAATTACTGTTTATTCTTTCTTTCTCTCATGGAAATTAATTTGGTTCAAATATTAAATTTATTTTATTTATTTATTTATTTAGTTCAATTTAAATTTTATTTAGTTCACGTAGAAATCATTTTTGTGCTAAATATAATTTTTATTTGAATCATATAAATAATTTAGCAGGCTTTGTGACAAATATATTTTTATTTGACTCAAATAAATTATATTTGGTTCAAATTAAACATTTCCCTTGGTGTAAATATATTTTTCTCTTTATGGAAAAAAGAAAATTCTTTGAGAAGTATTTTTTAATAATTTACCGGTTCTTCTAAAAGGAGTTGAATTCTCTTGTGAATATCTTGATTTTCTTTTCGTCTTATAATTACGTAAATAGAAGTCAATTCTGGACAGCATCTTAGTAGTTTCTCTATGAGTAGCTTCCCTAAAAATCCTGTTCCTCCTTTTTATAGTGAAATTATAAATTCCAATTATTCAATAATTTATTAATTATTAATAATAATTTTTAATTTTTATTTTATTGTATTTTAATTATTACTACATATAAATTACAATTATTAATTTATAAAATTACAAATTATTATTTATATTTATTTATTTAATAATATTAATAAAATTAAATAATAATAATTAATAATTGTCTTGAAAATTAATTAAAATTAATAAAAAATAACATAAAAATAAAATAAAAGTAAATAATATAATAAAATTAAGAAAAGGTTTTAAATTAATTAATTAATTTTATAAATATATTTTTATACCTGTTATTAAGACACTCTGACCAGCATAAAAATTTTGTATTTCTGTTTTCGATTTTAAATCCTGTGATTGCATGATTAAATTAATCTAGTTGGTTGATTATTAAAATAATTTCAATAATTTTATAAACATTATTCATAATAAATTATTCATAAATATTTGATGTAATTTAAAGACTTTGTCTTTTTATTTATTTTTTTTATTATTATAATTCAAGAACTTGTTTGTAGTAATAACCGGTGTTTATAAAAATATGAATAATTCAGAATTACATTATTTTTATTACTTTGTATTCAATGTAGTATATTTATTATTATTTTGTATGAATCAATCAACTTTTTTTTAATTAAACTCAAGACATTTATTTAAGAAATTTATAAACAATTTTTTTTAATTAGAGAAAATGAATTTATTTAAGATAATTATTTATTTGTTTGTTAAATTGATTCGGAAAATTGTTAACTTCTTTCACCTTAATTTTTTTTTTAAATTTGAAGTTTTATTGAAACTTTTTGAAATGTTTCCTTTTTTTAGTTCAGTTTGTGATTTTTTTTTAAATTTTAGTTTGGGATTTTTTTAGTTTATAATGTGATTTACTTTTTTAATTTAGATTTTGATTTACTTTTTTAGTTTAGATTGTGATTTATTTTTTCTTAGTTTAGTTTGAGATTTTTTACTTTAGTTTGTGATTTAATTTTTATTTTTATTCGTGATTTGTTTTTCAGTTTAGTTCGTGTAGTTTGAGAAAAAGTTTAGGATTAATTGGTCTAGTCGAAATTTGACGCACTAACTCCCTTATCAATATTCACTGTCTCTGATATAATATTCGCTTAATAACTCTGCAGTCCACTCACTGAAACCAGTTAATTACTAATGAAGTTTCATTTCGTATTCTTGCTTTATTTAAACTATAAAATCTTCGTAATGTCATGATAATTTATATTTATGATTCTCTCTATGAGATAATTATAATTCAAACATTGTTTATGCATAAAATGTGAACAACCAGAATATCAATAGAAATAGTACAAAGTTTGACTACAGAAATTATTGTAAATTATTAATTTTTGCTAATTAATTTTTTTTTAAATAAACGAGTTTTATAACAAATTAACAATTATTTTGAGATTGTGTCTCAATGAAATTTTTTTTAACAATTAAATTTGAAAATTTTATTTTTGTTTATTTACTTCTTATTAATTATTACTATTATTTATGACTAATTAACAAAATTACAAATTAAATTAATCATAATTGAATCTAATCCTTGCAAAAATTGAAAATTTCTTTGAAAAAAATTGAATTTATTTCGAAAACAATGAAATTTTATGTTTTAAAAAATTGAAAGTTACTTTGAAATAAATTACATTTTTTTTAAACAAATTAAATTTTAACTGGTAATTTCAAATAATTTTTAATACAATTTTAATCGAATTCCTCGAAAAATGTAATTATTCTTAAAAATTTTATTAAAATTCGTCGAAAGAATTCAATTATTTCTAGAAACTGTAAAAAAAATTCTTCTCAAGAATTCAATTATTTATATAAAAAACAAAATTGTTGAGATTTACTAATTTCTTTTGAATATTATTTTAAAGAAAAATTCTTCACAAGAATTCAATTATTTTTATAAATTTCCATAAAATTCTAAAAAAACAATTCAATTAGTTTCAAAGGTAATAAAATTCTTCGCAGAAATTGAATTATGTTAAAAATTTTTTTTAAATTCTCAAAATTTTAATTATCTTTATTAATAGGTAATTAAACTGTTCTCCACAATTTAATTATTTTCAAAAATTTTACCTAGAAATTTAACCATTTTCATAAATAATAACATTCTTTATAATGATTCAATTACTTTTATAAATAGTAAAATTCTTTGCAGAAATTCAATTAGTATCAATATATTTGAAATAAAATTGAATTAATCAAATTTTCAATTATAATTATAAACAGACAAGATTATTTTGAAAAATTGAAAAAATTCTTTGTTAATTCAATTATTTTTCAAATTTTCAATTAAAATTATTAAAAAAAAACATTTTTTTCAAAAAGTTTATAAAAACTCGTCAAAAGAATTTAATTAATTATAAAAACTCTAATAAAAATTTTGGAAGCTATTAGTAGATTTATTTATGTTCGAAATCAAATAAATTTAATTTACACCTGACTCGGAATGATCGTTAAATTCAATGTTTATTAAATATTTATAACAACCGAGTGATAATATCATATAATAATTTTATTAAATAAATTTAAATTTGATGAGAAAAAAAAAACCGAAAAAAATTGTTGAGATTTACAATTCTTTTGAATATTATTTTTTTAAAAAATTAATTATTTAATTAATAATTAAATAATTAATTATGACGAAGCCGGAAAATTTTGTTGAACGAAAATAGTAGACACCCTGTTGAATCATAAGTTAAATTTTATTTGAAAATAAATTTATTGTAAAAAAAAAATATTTTTTTTTTTGGGGGGAAATTTAATTTTTGTGATTAATATAATTTATTGCGTCTAGTATATTGTTATATTGTTAACGGTTAATTTAACACGATTTATAACTAGTCGGTGAATTAAAACAATAGTTGAATTTCTGATGCACAGTGGGTACTGTTGTGCGTTGAATGATGGTAGCTAAATACGTTATGCTCTCTATCTCGTAAACTATAGAATATTCGATTTCAGCATCATGGAATAGTAACAGAATGCATATTAATAATAATCGTCCGTTCTGCAGGCATACAACAAAGTGCGAATTCAGCTAGTTACGCGATAGCTTTGCGAATCCATTCAAATCTTGGATGTATGACTAATGATATCAAAACTCAATAGCAAACATTAATCACCTCATGTACATCACAGTCTTTGACTAATTTCGTAATTTACCATTTAAAATATTTCTCCTTTCGTTCGATAATAATCGTTTGAAAATTTTCTGGATTTTTCGGAAAATTATTTTCTTTTTTATTGTAAAAGAATTTTTTAAATTTTTTATTGGAAAAATATTCAGTATTTTAATTGTAAAATATTTTCTATTTTTATTTAAAAAAAAAAATATTTTGTTTATTTTTATTATTTTACTTTTTATTTGTAAAAGTATTTAAAATTTTTATTGGAAAAATATTTTTTAATTAGATAAATTATTTTTTAGTTAGATAAATTATTTTTTAGTTAGATAAATTATTTATTAGTTAGATAAATTATTTTTTAGATACATAAATTATTTTTAGTTAGATAAAATATTGTTTAGTTAGATAAAATATTATTTAGTTAGAGAAAATATTATTTAGTTAGATAAAATATTGTTCAGTTAGATAAATTATTTTTTAGTTTGAAAATATATTTTTTACTTAGATAAATTAATTTTTAAATCGGATAATTTTTTTTAAATTAGATAAATTATTTTTAAAATTAGATAAATTTTTTCCCCCAAATTTAATAATAATTCCTGACAGTGTAAATATAATTTCAAGTGTAATAGGAGTTTACACACACACACACAATCGTGTGTTTCTGTTAATAGAGTGTTAAATTATGCAGGATTACGACGAGGCAACTGGTAGGATTAAAACAAAACAAAAAAAATTCAGGTATTATCGTTGCTTCAGATTTGGTCATTTATTTCATTTTTTTTAACGCGAGGATTACTTTTATTACTCATTTACTGAATAAACTTGTCTTTTGCAAAATTGTTACGCTTTAAAAAAATCAAATAAACATTTTTATTTACGTTCACGTATTCATATGTATATAAGTTTATGAGTGCTTTTATAATTTATAAAAATTTTAATATTATTTTGCAAAAAAAAATTTTATTGCTCTCTTTAGTCTAAATTATGGAAAATAGTTCGCTGCTATTCGCTAATGGTAAAAAAAAAGTTTTATTAATGAATAATGAATAAATTTGATTTAGTTCAATTTTATTTGCTTCAAAATAATTTTATTTGATTTAATTAAATTATATTTGTTAGTTTAGAAATAAATTTTATTTGGTTCAATTAGTTTTTATTTGCTTTAAATAAATTTTATTTGATTCAATTAAATTATATTTGTTACAAATAAATTTTATTTGGTTCAATTAGTTTTTATTTGCTTCAAAATAATTTTATTTTATTCAATTAAATTATTTTTTTTTTGCAAATAAATTTTAATTGGTTCGATTAGTTTTTATTTGCTTCAAATAAATTTTATTTGGTTCAATTTTGTTTGCTTCAAAAATTTTTTATTTGATTTAATTAAATTATATTTGTTATATAAATGAATTTTATTCGGTTCAATTAGTTTTTGTTTACTTCAAATTTTATTTGATTCAAATAAATTTTATTGAGTTCAAATAAATAATTTAGTAAGTTCTGTGACAAAAATATATATATATTTTTTTTGATCGAAATTATATTTGCTTCAAATATAACATTTCCCTGGATGCAAATATTTTTTCCACAGTAAAAATGACTAAAATGTGAAAATTTTTACTAATTCAGATTTAGGGGGTAAAATTAAAATGTTTGTTGAAGATGAAAAAAATTAAAGATGTGAAAAAAGAAAATTTACATGGAAACTTGTTTTCAAGGAAATTTTTCATCAAAATTGAAAATAGAGTTTTAAAGATATATTTTTTTATATTTCTTTATCAGGAATTATATTTCTTTTTTCTGTAATATTTTCCCTCATGTTCTTGCGAGATATTAGTCTCTTAGAAAAGAATCCGAGAAGTTTTACGATCCCATATATATGTGCTATGTCCCTGCTTCATCACTTTCCTATCGATAAACTTTTCTCTTTCAATGTTGACACAGCAAACGATGATTTTTATTTTCTAATAATAAAAATACTCTTTGAAAAAAATACTTTATTTAAAAAAGTGCTTTATTAAAAAAAACTTTATTAAAAAAATACTTTATTAAAAAAATACTTTATTAAAAAGTATTTTATTTAAAAAGAATTTTATTTCGAGTACTTTATCAAACAATACTTTTTCAAAAAATACTTTTTTAAAAACTACTTTTTAAAAAAAGTATTCTATTTAAAAAGAACTTTATATATTTTAAAATACTTTGTTTAAAAAAGATCTGAAAAATTCTTTATTTTGAAAAAAAAAATTTGTTTTAATTCATTTTGAATACGTATAAATTTATACAAAATTCGCACACAATCTTATGCCAGAAGAGAAGAATTTTTCCTAATTTTTTCCGTCTTGCACAAAAGACATTGAAGCGAGACGAGTTTTAGTCGAAAAGTTTGTCTGAATTCGTTTCTTTTTCTCATATTAGAAAAGTCAGTATTTCTCTCTGAGCAAAAAAGTTTCTTTGCTTCTCCTTTATTTTCTTTCTCGTAAAATTTCTTTTGAATTACGAAAAACAAATTTCTAGACATTGGAAATCAAGTCTGTAATAATAATTTAAATTTAAATTTATTCAAATTTAAAAATGAAAAGATACGCATAAATAAAATTGTTGTAACTTTATTTTATTTTTTGCTTCAATATATGAAATTTGTTTTTTTCAACAATTTTGTTTACTTTGAAAAATAAACTTTAGTATTCCTTGGAAGAGAAAGTTTTTTTTTTTAAATATTTGCATTCAGTACAAAATATATTGAGGGAAAAAAAATTAACTGCAAAAATTGAAAAAGCGAACATATTGAAAGAAAAGTGGCAAATTAAATTTCAATTTCCATAAATCTTCATTTATCAATTGATAACGTTTAGATGGAAAAAAAATTTCAATAAGCGGTGCAATGTAATAATAATAAAAAAAAGGGAAAAAAAATGGAGAGAAGGAGGCTGGTTAACCGTCGCGCAGAAAATCTGATTTTACTAAGAGAAAATAAACATCAGAGAATTGAGGATATGGTGGGGAAAATGAGTTTTCTAGGTGTTTTTATCGCCTTGCCTAGGGATGCATCTATCACGTGGATAAGGAGCATTCAAGTCCTTTTTCCTCCATTTTTTTTTCTCTTTTTTTTTCTTTTAACATTTTTTTCTTCATCGTACCTTTTTACACTTTTTCACTTTCTTCCAAGACTTTCCTTTTCCCTTTCCAGGATCAGCAGACTTTAAATAGAAAAATTCAGCCTCTCGCTTCGCCTTCGGGAACAATGACTTTTCCTCTATGCCATGAAGATTCTACAAGATTGCACTTCGATTCAAGAGATTTCGATTTACTTGCTGAACAAAGAGAAATTAACGAGCGACAAGTAGGTATTTTTCTCAGCGGTTTTTTATCCTACATATATACATATACATATATATATATTCCGCAACGTTCAATCCTTTTTCCAATTAATCCGAGAAAAAATATTGGAAATAATTTCATCGCAAGGAGAGATATTGTATAAGGTAAGGAGTATTCTTTCTCAGTTTTTTTTATACTGTTTGCTTATTTTCTTTATTTTTGTATAATAGAGAAAATATTTTTGATTACATACTCTCGGGAGAATTGTAATCAAGCTTTGTTTGATGAAAAGAGCAGTTTTTTTTTGTGTTCTTTGAGAAAAAAAGATTTTTTTTTTATATTCGATTCGGTTTGATGAGGAGCGAGAATTAAATTAAATTTCTTCTTCCCTCCCCCAAACGGGAAGAGTAGCGAATTTTTTCGTAAATTAGAAATTTGTGCTTTAAAATTATAAGGTTGGATTGAAAAAGGACGAATTTTTTCCCTAGGGGATTAAAAGAATTATTTCTGAACTTCTATATCAATTTATTTAGAGAAGGAATTAATTCTAAGACTCCAAAAAAATTGAACGGGACAAACATATCGAAAAGGAAAGTAAATTAAAAATTGAAATCCGTTTATATTAATTGCCAAACTCTCTAAATTTGATTAGGAATGCAGGCCTCGGGTATTATGATTTTTTCGACTATTCTCAAATAATGCGACTTTTATTGACTTATATTAAAAAATTGCAACTTTTGACAATTAAAAAGATTTTGAATAATTGAAATTTAATAAAATTATTTGAAAATAAATTCTTTTTTTCAAGTATTTTATTATAATTTTTGAAAATGAACTATTATAGAATTTTTATTGAAAATTTTGTAAATAATTGAATTTTTAAAAATTTTAATGAATAATCTTCAAGTGTAAATTCGATAAAAAATGAAAATATTAAAATAGTTTTGAAAAAAGTAATTTTCTGACAAAGTAATTTAAAATTTTTTAAAATTTCCTATTTCAGAATTTTTGATAAATTATTTATAATTAAAATTCATCAAAAATTTGATTATTTTTAAAATATTTTTTAAAAACTCAATTATTTATTTGTTTAATAAATTTTTTTGCAAAATTTAATTATTTTAGGGAATTTTATTAAAATTCGTTGCAAAATTCAATTATTTTCATGAATTTTAATAAAATTTATGTCTAAATTCCATTTTTTAGGAATTTTTAAAAAATTTATTGCAAAATTCAATTATTTTCAGGAATTTTTAAAATATTTATTGAAAAATTCAATTATTTTCATGAATTTTAAAAAAACTCTTTGCAAAATTCAATTTTTTCCTTGAATTTTATTAAAATTCTAATTCATCTATAATTTTAATAAAACTGTTTGAAAAATTCAATTATTTTCAGAAATTTTAATAAAATTTTTGTCTAAATTCAATTTTTAGGGAATTTTATTAAAATTCGTTGCAAAATTCAATTATTTTCATGAATTTTAATAAATTTTTTTTCTAAATCCAATTTTCAGGAATTTTAATAAAAATTTTGTCCAAATTCAATTTTCAGGAATTTTTAAAAAATTTATTGAAAAATTCAATTATTTTCATGAATTTTAATAAAACTCATTGCAAAATTCAATTTTTTCCTTGAATTTCATTAAAATTCTAATTCATCTATAATTTTAATAAAACTCTTTGCAAAATTCAATTATTTTCAGAAATTTTAATAAAATTATTGTCTAAATTCAATTTTCAGGAATTTTAATAAAATTCGTTGCAAAATTCAATTATTTTCATAAATTTTATTTAAATTTATGTCTAAATTCCATTTTTTAGAAATTTTAAAAAAATTTATTTCAAAATTCAATTATTTTCAGGGAATGTAATAAAAATTTTGTCTAAATTCAATTTTCAAAAATTTTTAAAAAATTTATTGAAAAATTCAATTATTTTTATGAATTTTAATAAAACTGATTGCAAAATTCAATGTTTTTTCTGGAATTTTATTAAAATCCTAATTCATCTATAATTTTAATAAAACTCTTTGCAAAATTTAATTATTTTCAGAAATTTTAATAAAATTTTTGTCTAAATTCAATTATTTTAAGGAATTTAATTAAAATTCATGGCAAATTTTAATTATTTTTCAAAGATTTTACTATAAATTTAAATTATTTTTTAAAAAGATTTTACCAAATTTCAATTTTAAAAAAGAATTTTTTAATTGTCATGTATTTGTAAAACTAATGCGTCTTTTAAAAATTATTTAGAAATATTTTTAGAAAGTTAATTTTACGAATTTATTTATTAAAATTTTTGAATATATTCTACCTTAATGTCTTTAAAAAGAAAAATGAACGGTTTCAATTATTATAAAAAATTGAATTTTTGTATTTAAATAATTGAATTCTTGAAGAACTTTCAGAAAAATATTAAAAAGTAATATAGATAATAATTGATTTAGAAATAAAGTTTAGTTAAAAATTGTAGAAAATAATTAAATTTTTGTAAGGATTATAGTTTTAACTTTTAGAAATTATTAAATTTCCGTTCAGTTCTTTTTTGGAATTTTTACTGACATCTGGTGGTGACCTTGGCGTTCTCAAGTGGAGAAATTAAACCACCATTTTGTCCCTAAAAAAACTATTTTATAATTAGAAAAATGTTATTATGGGAATAATTTAAATTATTGTGTTTTTAGTGCACATTTATATTTTGTGTTAAAATTAAAAGCGTTCTTTCTATTTAAACACAAAACTTATTATTTATAAATAAATAATTGCGACTGTTTGCAATTATAACGAACATTTTATAACACTTTTGAATTTTTTATTTTTAAATTCAGTCCAACGCCTGTTAATTGGTAGTTTTAGAACTTTCAATTAAAGAGACTTGGAAATAATTATAATAATTGTTTAAAAATATTAATTTATTAATAGAAAAATATTTATTTGAAAGTACCGATCGAAGAACATTATTAATTTATTTAAAAATTATTTGATAGCGAGAATAAGATAATTTTCGACGCCGAATGTCGAAGCTAACTTGAGGAACATCAAAGATACGTTTAGATTGACTAAAAAGATAGAGTGCGGTTACAGCGTTGGTTTTAAAAGTGGTTTAAAGATCGTTACTTGGAAGCGGAACATAAGCGTCGGATTTGGGACAACAAAGAGTGGGAGAGAAGATCTGTGCTATCTTTCTCATTGTTCGCCAGGCCAGCGGTCAGTTTAAAGCAGAAATAAACCATTTTAAGTGTTATGGCGTGGCTTAAAGTAAGCATAAACTCAAAAGAGAGAGGGAGAGTGAGAGAAATGGCACTATACTTTAAGACAAGCCACAAAACTTAAGCTTGTTCCTGCCTTAAGCCCACCGATCTAATCATGCTTTTCGCTTCACATGAATTACGACCTGTAAGCCAGTATTAAGCCGGCGGTGTAATCACGCTCATAGAATATAATTATTTACATCGTTTGAACTGGGAAAAAATTTATTTTATTCAAATAACGGAATACTTTATTGTTATCGAATAAATATTTCTTTGTATTAACTACTTTTATTTTTATTAATTATTATTATTAATTATAATTATTTATTATTATTAATTATAATTATTAAGTATTATTATTAATTATAATTATTACTATTTATATTATTTTTATTATTATTATTCTTAACTGTTTTTAATATTTCAATCAGTTGAGCAGTATTTGCCAACAAACGAATTTGGTGGCCACAATATTTATTGATAATAGTAATTGTGGACACCAAATTTGTTCGAAGCAAATTCGAAAAAAAATTGCTTTCATATAGAAAATATCGCAATTGGTTCCATGACAGTTTATTTGATTAAAATAAAAATGTTGATTAAATTACAGTTACTTTGTTTTAATTAAATTAAAATTGTGTTGCAAGAAAATATTTATATTCGATAATAATAGTCGAGTAATCGATTACACGACTGAAATAATTTTTTTTTTTACAATTTTTAGGGTTCCGTACCCGGTAGGAACCCTATTGGAACGGTTACAAAAATGACCATGTACCCCCCCCCCCCCCTAGAACTCACAGTTTTACACCTAGAGAGCTAAAAATTGGTACACGTATGTATTTTCACGCGTAGATTACAGGAAAAATATAGCGAACGTTATTGGGATTGATCTTCATAGAGTTTTCGTCGAAAAACATCAAATTTTGTCCATTTTTCGCAAAAAAAGGCATGTACCCCCCCCCCCTAACGCTCACAGTTTTTTACCTAGAAAGTTGAAAATTGGTATGCATATGTATTTTCAAAAATGGATTAAAGGAAAAATATAGCGAACACATTTAGTATTGATCTTCATTCTGTTTTTATCGAAAAAGTCAAAAATTTTGAAAATTTCGAAAAAAATGCATGTACCCCCCCCCCCTGGCGCCCACAGTTTTTTATCTGAAGAGCTGAAAATTGGCATACTTATTCGTTTTTACACATAGATTACAGGAAAAATATAGCGGAAGTGATTAGAATTGATCTTCATGATGTTTTCATCGAAAAACTAAAATCTCTTTTTGAAAGCTCGAAAATTCTTTAACCGTTGCTGGTTCTCTCAATTCTTAATCTAGTGGACTGTCGCTATACATTTTTATTTATTTTTTCGTGTAGATTTCAAAAAACATACAGAAAAAATTATTGGAATTCATCTTCATATTTTTTTTTGCGAAAAACTAAAAAAATTTTTCGTTTTAAAAAAAAAAGTGTGTACCCCCCCCTTGGTTTTCACAATTCTTTGCCTATTGGACTGCAGTTTTGCTTATTTTATGTATTTTCGTCAGTAGATTTCAGGAAAAATATAGCGAACCTGATTGGATTTGATCTTCATATTTTTTTCATCGAAAAACTTAAAGTTTTTAAAAATTTCGTCAAAAAAGCGTTTATTTCACCCTAGCACTCACAGTTTTTTACCTAAAGAGCTGAAAATTGGTACACTTTTGTATTTTCACGTGTAGATTACAGGTAAAATATAGTGGAAATGATTAGAATTGATCTTCATTGCGTTTTGAGCGAAAACCTAAATTTTTTTTTTCAATTTTTGATAATAATTATACCTATGCTAGTTCTCTCAATTCTTAGTCTAGTGGACTGGCGTTATACATTTTTATTTATTTTTTCGTGTAGATTTCAACAAACATACAGAGAAAATTATTGGAGTTCATCTTCATATTTTTTTTTTCGAAAAACTAAAATTTTTTTTCGTTTTAGAAAAAAAAGTGTGTACTCCCCCTTTGGTTTTCACAATTCTTGGCCTATTGGACTATATTTTTGCTTATTTTATGAATTTTCATATGTAGATTTCAGGAAAAATACACCGAACATGATTGAATTTTATCTTCATATTTTTTTCAGTGAAAAAGTCAAAGTTTTTAAAAATTTCGTCAAAAATGCGTGTTATTTACTATAGCGCCCACAGTTTTTTACCTGAAGAGATGAAAATTGGTACACTTATGTATTTTTACGCGTAGATTACGCGTTTTATATTTAGTAATCATTATTAATTCACTATTTTTAAAAAATAATCTTTTAAAAAAATATTTAAAAATTAAATTTGTTTTTTTATTAATACAATCATTAAATATGATTTTGTTTATATTTTCAAAACAGAGTAACTTCAAATTGAATTGGAATTGATATATATTTACTTTTATAAGAAAGAAAATTAGAAGTTTTTATGGAGGGTACGGAACCCTAGGTTTTAGTACGAGTTTTACTCGCACTTGTCCGGTTTTTTTTTGACTAAGGAGGAGCGGACCGTAAGCGGAGGAGTGGGGGCAATGAGAGCGAAAGAGAATCTTATGTTTTTCTCTCTCGCACTCACTATCCCCACTCCGGCGCATGCGCTTTCGTCTTCCTCGAATAATTAACTTTACTCTCTAGTTATGAACGCGATGTAAATACACTAGTGCACTTAATAAAATTAAATATCGAATTCAGAATGATGGGAAGTAAATAATAATTTAAATAAAGATTTAATTTAAATAAAATCTTTGTTTAAATTAAATCTTTATTTATTTATTATAAAAGAAATGCAATGTCAATATGAAATACTGGAAAATAATTTATTCTAGAATTGCAATAGTGTTGTAAAGTTTACATTACATTCAGGAGCCATCAGATGGCAGTTGCACGTAGACGATCAAGACGTTGGTCGTTACTCTAAATCTACAACATTACTTTCTGGTTTTTCATTTTGATATCACGCATTTCTGCTTGAATTCACATGATGTTTTGTAAAACGATAAAAAAAAATGTCGTTTCAAGAAAAATTGAGTGAAATATTTTTTTTTTCAAAATTCGGGTCAATTCATAGGGAGGAAATATTTAGATTAGTCTATTTTGATTATTTCAACTACTCAACCGTGGACCAGTAGCTAATGTTATCTAGATACCGTATTTTGATATTCAGCGTGTTTAAACGTGTTCATGAACTCATTGTGCGTTTCAGAATATTTTTTTTTTTCAATTCGGGAGTGTTCGAATATTTTAAAACCGCGATCGTAGTTGGTAAAATTAAAATAATGAAGTATTTCGTTTTGTTTTTGTGTTGAACTTTATTTTTGCTGGTATTTTAAAAACAAGAATGTACATTAATTGAAAAAATTGAAATTTAAAAAAAAAAACTTTATCGTAATGATTCCAAGTGCGTGTGGTTTTTGTCTGCATAAAAAAACTGTCATCATTGTTTCGTTCGAGGGAAGTGGAATTGAGAACACGTGGACAATTTTGAGGTTTGGGAAACAATTTTTAAACATTATTTTTACTTATATGAAAACAATTTATGAAAATTAATATTATTTTTAATTATAAACAATAATTTATGGAAAATATTAATATTATTTTGAATTATAAACAATATTATTTATGAAAAATATTAATATTATTTTGAACTATAAACAGAAAAATTACCTGTGTGCTATTTTTTGCGAGCAATTAAAAAGCAAAAGGTAGTTTGAAAAAGTAATTATAAATAATGATTATTAGTTTGATATTAAATTTCAAATTATTTTAAACTTTTGTAATTACTGTAATAGTCTGTAAATTTTTATGGAATGGCAGTTTTTTATTATTGGAGGTTTAAATTAATGGTATTTTGCATATTTTAACAGTTATTTCCGATTTAATTGTTTTTTTGAATAGTTTCCAATTTTTCACATTGTTAAAAACTAGTAATAATTTAAATAATTATTTTTCAATTAACGATTTAAGGCTGTATTATTTAGTGATCACGTGTTTCAATAATGAAGCATTATATGGAACACGTGATCATTGAATAACACGACCTTAATTTATTTCTCAATTTATTAATGATTTCAATAATATTTTAATTCATTATTTAGATAAATTTTGAATTTATGTTTTTTTGAATTTATTAATTTTTCAATTTCAATAACAAATTAATTAATTTTAACGTTTCAATATTTTTTATTTAATTTTAATTTTTTAGTTAATTCTAGTTCTTTAATTAATGATTTAAATAATTTTTCAATTAATTGTTTATAAAGAAATTGTATTTCAACTATCGATCTAAAAGAATTTTTTAATTAACGATTTAAAGAAATTAATTTTTAGTTATTTTTTATTAAAATCTTGTACTGTTGATTTGAATTTTTTTTGGTGTTGTTTTAACATAAAGCATTTCATTTAAATGCTAAAGAATATTTTGTTTTTATCTACTAATTCAAATTAGTAAATTAGTTTAATTCATTCATTTATCCAATTATTAAATTTTTGTACTTTTTGTTAATTAATATTTGAAGACGGTGTATAAAAAAATATTCAAAAAAAAATTTTTATACTTAAATAAAATATACGATTTGATCGATTCTTCTTTTAAAACTAATATATAAGTTTATTAAAAGAATAAATGAACTTCTTGAAGAATAAATGAGTTTTTCGAAGAATAATAAACTTTTTAGAAAACTGTAATAAATGACAATTTTGAAGCCGCACACAATTTTCCGATCGACTTTGCAAAGCACTGGAGAAAAATGATTTTCTTGGCCATTTTTCCTGTTCAAAGTAAACTTTTCGCTTATAAATATTTTTTATTTTTCCTATATTTTGTTTTACACTCTGGAGAAAAAAATTATTTGATTTCAATAAACGATTCCTTGTCTATTATCAAATAAATTTTATTATTATTATTTTATTATTTATCATTTTTATTTATTCTCTACATTTGAATTTGTAAAAATGTTTAATATTTGAAATTTAGAGTGTGTAAGTCAACTTTAAATATTTGCTTCAAATATCGAAATTGTTGTTTTCAAATTTATTTAATTTAAATTTATTTGATTTAAATAAAAATTACTTGATTCAAGTAAATATTTATTTGGATAATAGACAAACCGGGAATTTTTTCACCAAATTAAAAAAAGTTTTATTATTTTAATGTGTTTTTAAAAAACCATTTTTTATTTCAATTTTTTTAGATATTTATACGGTTTTCTAAATTTGAATTAGTTAAAAATAATAATTAATTTGATAGTAAAAAATCAGTCACTGATTCAAATATAGTATGTAAATAAATTTTAAAAAAATTATCGAATTAATAGAAATTTTATGAAATTCAACTGAAATAATTAAATTTGTTAAAGAATTTAATTAAAAACTTTTTAACAAATCGAATTTTTAAAATATTTTAATTTAATAATTGATAAATAATTGAATTTTATAAAGAGTCACATTCTAATGTATTCATGTTTCTTAGTGCGAAGATTAATAATTAATAATTAAAATTTTTTTTAGTTAATTTAAAAAAAGATACAAACTGTTACAATTTTTTTAATAAAATTTAATTTTCGCAAAGTTTTTTTGAAAATTCTGAAAAATAAGATTTTTGAAATTTTTCAATTCTATTGTTTCAAGATAATTGAATTTTTATAAACAGATAATTGAAAATTTTTTGAAATAATTTAAACTTCTTTACATTCCATTAAAAATAATTAAATTTTTTTAAAGAATTTTATTTAAATTTTTTCAAAAATAATCAAAGGAAATTAGACACCATAATTATAATTTTATTTTTAAAAATTTCTTCGCAATATATTCAATTATTTTTATAAATAATAAAACTCTTTTGTAGAATTTCAATTTATTATTTTTAATACAATTTTAATCAAATTCCTCGAAAAATGTAATTATTCTTAAAAATTTTATTAAAATTCGTCGAAAGAATTCAATTATTTCTAGAAACTGTAAAAAAATTCTTCTCAAGAATTCAATTATTTCCATAAATAATAAAATTGTTGAGATTTACAAAATTCTTTTGAATATTATTTTTAAACAAATATTCTTCACAAGAATTCAATTATTTTTATAAATTTTAATAAAATTCTAAAAAAAAACAATTCAGTTATTTTGAAAAGTAATAAAATTCCTCGCAGAAATTCAATTATATGTTTAAAATTTTTTTAAATTCTCAAAATTTCAATTATCTTTATAAATAATTAAATTGTTCTCCACAATTCAATTATTTTCAAAAATTTCAATAAAATTCTAAGCTAATTTATTTTTATAAATAATAACATTCTTTTGAAGGATTCAATTTCTTTTATAAATAGTTGAATTCTTTGCAGAAATTCAATTAGTATCAATGCATTTTAATAAAATTGAATTAATCAAATTTTCAATTATAATTATGAACAGAGAAGATTATTTTAAAAAATTGAAAAAACTCTTTGTACATTAGAATTTATAATAATTTAAATAAAAGGACAGATATTATATATAAATATATATTTTATGAGTTATAAAAATAAAATAGAACGTCCTTTGGGACGAGAATTTTTTGGCTATATCGTTTTTCTGATTTTTACGATCAATTCGTTTATGTCAAAAAGATCTTATACAATATGGTCATAATCTTCTGTCATTTGCAGTCTGACATTCTATTTAGTTTTACTTGATGTGTTTGACGGTCGAAGAACCCTCTCGAGTTTTGTCAAACCAAGTGGAAAAGGACGAGAGGTTTTTACGAGCGATCGTTTTCGTCGACGACTCGACCAAGAACAGCCGCTCATTCTCGTTTCTCGTATATATATATATATATGAACCCATTCCCCGGATATACATGAGAGGCGCGTAAAAGCAAAATTTTTGGGAGCAATATTTATAAAGGAATTTTACTGAATATATTAAATACGATGCGGTTAGTTGGAAATTTTTATATTGCACAAAAAAAGCGGTTCGTTAAAAAAGAGAATCTTTTTATTAGGGGCGAAAAAAAAGGAGAGGGGAAATGTATTTCAATAATCGATAAATAGTAATTATTGGTAAATTTGGAATTTTTGGGAAATATAAATAATTTTAGGATTATAATTATACTAATTAGTGATGATAGGAGAAAATTCTTTTGAGAATGAATAAAGAATGATGCGGTATAAATAATTAATTGTGCTTTACAAGTTATTAAGGTGTTTAATTAACGGAATACCTCATTAAATTTGTAATTAAAATGCAGGGTTTTTTTTGTTTATGCTCTTATTTCATTGGATCTCGGTTACAATTTAAGGAATTATTAATGAGAGCCTGGCTCTGACATGTTTAATTTAAAAAAAACGGGTTTTGCACTAAAGCTTGTTAGAGTCGAGCTTTGGAGAGTTTTCGCAATTTTTTCCTTTCCTTTTTTTCTTTCTCCTTTTTTTCTGTTTCCTTTTTTACTTTTTTTCTGCTTCTTTTTCCTTTCTTTGTTTTCTTTTTCCTTTTTTTCTTTTTATTTTCCTTTTTCTGTTTCTGTTTCTGTTTCCTTTTTCCCTTTTTTTGTTTTTTCCTTTTTTTTTACTTTTCCTGTTAAGACTGTAATTTTTTTTTGCAAAAGAATAAGAGTTGTGCACTAATTTAAAGTAGGTAAATATTTTATGTTGTAATTTAAACTTTCTAAATCGCTTTATTGCAGTACAAGGACATTAAATTTGTAGATTTTTATTCATCTTTTCTAATAGATTGTCGAGTTATATTTTTTTTAATATATGGCAAACTGTTTTTTTTTATTTTTTAGAATTTTAGAATCGCTTTCATTTGCAACATTGATATACAATTTTTCATTAGTTTTTGATAACATTGTACTGGGAGTGCATTGAAGTATAACGTTTATCGTCTCTTTAAAAAAGTCACGTTTTTTTTTTACTATCGCAGTAATGGAGATATTTACTTTTTAGTATGGTAATTTTAAATATAGAAAGAGAGCAATTTTTCGATTCTTTTTTACGGATTAAATTTTTTCCTCTTATTTAAAATTCTATGAAAAAATACTCTGAATAAAAAAATACTACAAGTTTGAATTATAGTTAAAACTTTCATAAGTCTACTTATTTTACAGTAAACTAAGTTTACAGTAAACTAAGTTTAATCTATAGTTTAAAGGTTTAAACTTAGTTTACTGTAAAATAAGTAGACTTATTAAATTTTCTCCGTAGTGTAAACTTCTTTTTAGAGTAAATATTCCTTTTGCAAAGTCAAAATAAAAGTATTTAATTCAAATACTTTTCTTATTCTTATATCCGTAAAAAAAATGATTATCGATTATTGAAATACTATTCTATCTCTTCGGTGGGAATTTTTTCTTATATACTACAGAAGACGTGATTGTTTTTGAAATCTGTATATATAACCTTGGCACACTTCCAAAAAAAGGTAAAAAAATACAAGGAACGTTATTTAGATTCTGTTATCTATAATAATGTATATATTGAAATGGGATCATTCTGTAACTGTATATAGGGAATCCTATAACGTTAACGACACTTTAACATGAAATTCAATGAAGGTTAGTCAAAATCGGTTTAAATTGTCTTTTAAATGCATCTCGAGAATGGAACTACAATATCCTTAGATTGCCGCTAAGTGTGGGTCAATATATGCTTGCAAACATGAGGCTCGTGTTTGTATTTGTGTGCGTGTGTGTATTCCAGTCAGCACATGAGTTTGCATTTATCGTGTGCTAAAGGACTTACACCGAATTGCTATTGCCTCAGACGAGCTTACCCAAGAAACAGTGTAATTTGTAATGGCATAATTACTATTTATTGTTATTACCATTCAAATTTATTGTAATTACAATTACAATTTACTGTAATTACAATTAGAAATTTATTATTTTTACTATAATTACAATTACAACTTAATGTTTAACAATTACAGTTCGAATATTTTTTTTTTTTTTGTAGTTTTCGGTATTTACGCAGTTACATATTTCGTGGATCATTGCAAAAATGAAAAATTTACTCTCAAAATTCATTAAAAGTGAATATCATTCATAACTTTTTATTATTATTATTTTTTAATTCATGAATGATATTCGTAAAACATATACGCACTGAAAGTACTAAAAATATATACATAAAATGTACTCGAGTTGTTTTATTAAAATGTACATGTTTCAATTGAGAATATAAAATAATAATAATAGAATTCAGAGATAAATTTATTGAGTTATATGTGCAATAATAATATATGTATGTATGGAAAATATGCCTTCAGTGGTTGAATTCTATATATGGTACATTAAACTTTACAAATTAATTCTGAAATCAGTGGGTGAAATTTTGTTACTGGAATTTCTATTTGTTTCGAATGAGAACAATTAATAACTACGTGAGAATATAATTTTATGCGGATAAAAACCAGTGTTACATGTGTGAACATTATATTTGAATTACTATTTTATTAATATTAACATTGGTCGATGGATGCGTTGTTCAATTTTATATCATAAAAGTATACACATAATATTATTTTATTTCATATATAAAATAATATTGGATTGGATTTTTAAAAAATTTTAATAAAATTGTATGCAAAGATTTAACTATTTTCATAAATAATTAAAATTTCACAGGAATTCAATTATTTTCATAAAAAATAATTTAAAATTCCAGAAAATAATAATTGAATTAAAATGATAAAAATAATTTTTATGAAGTTACAGTAACAATATTCTTATAATATAAAATAATGATTTTATCTCTCGGTTATTTTTAATTATTAGAAAACATGAAGAAATCGATCACTCCGAGTCTTCGACTCGGAGCAATCGATATCTTCATGTTTTATAACAAATACGTTTATAAGTTGTTTAATTTAAAAAAGGTTTGAATTTGAAATTTTTGAATGTCTTAATTTCTGTGGAAAATCCTGTTCTAAAAATAAGATTAAAAATAGAAATTGTGAAAATATTTTTCTTCTTTTTCTAAAAAAAAATAATAATTTTGTTAAAAAAATGGTGATTCATAAACAAAAATAGTGCAAAATAAATAAATTATCTATTTCTTAATCTCAGTCTCAGAAGTGAGAAAAATTCTGATGATTTCTATTTGTCATTACAATTTTGAATTAATTATAAAATAAAAATAATTATAACATTAATTAATAATAATAAAGTACATGTTGCGGTAATCTGTTCGCAATTTGAAGTAAGTTGTAGTTTTGCTTTTTTGTTTCTTAACTTTTTTATATTTTCTCTTTTCAAATATTTTCAATTTTAAAATTAATGTATTGACAATCATCGAATTGTTGCAAAGAATTTTATCAAAAAATTTGATAATAATAGAATTCCTTCAAAGAATTTTATTATTTAAGAAAATAACTGAATTCTCGCAAAGAATTTTATTAAAATTTTTCAAAATCCTTATTAAATTCTTTTGAAGAATTTCTTTGAATTTTTTTTTAAACTAATGGAGTTTCTTTTAATAACTTTAATTAAAAATTTTTTTGAATAATTAAATTTCATGAAGAATTTCTTTCAAGTTGTTAAAATAATCAATTAAAATTTTAGAAAATAATTGAATTCTATTGAAATTTTTTATAACGAATTAAGAAAAAAATTGAATTCTTTCGTGAAATTGTTTTAAATATAATTAACTTTTTGTAAAAAATTTTCCTATTTATAAAAATAATTGAATTGTTTTGAAGGATTTATTAAAATTTTAGAAAATAATTGCATTTTTGCAAATATTTTACTATTTGAAAAAATAATTGAATTATTACGAAAGATTTATTAAAATTATAGAAAAGAATTGAATTTTTGCAAAGATTTTACTATTTGTAAATATAATTAAATTTTTTTGAAGAATTTTCAATTTTAAAATTAATGTATTGAAAATCATCGAATTGTTGCAGAGAATTTTATCAAAAAATTTCGTAATAATAGAAGTCCTTCAAAGAATTTTATTATTTAAGAAAAAAACTGAATTCTCACAAAGAATTTTATTAAAATTTTTAAAAATCCTTATTAAATTCTTTTGAAGAATTTCTTTGAATTTTTTTTTAAACTAATGGAGTTTCTTTAATAATTATAATTGAAAATTTTGAAAGCAATTGAATTTTATGAAGAAGAATTTTATTAAAAGTGAATTGAAAATAATTGAATTGTTGCGAAGAATTTTACAATTTATAAAAATAGTTGAATTGTTTCGAAGAATTTATTAATATTTTAGGACATAATTGAAATTTATGGAAATATTTAAAAATATTTGAATTTATCCGAGAAATTGAATTAAAATTGTTTTGAAAATAATTGAATTCAGGGAAAAGTCAGGAAATTTTTTTGGTCAGTGAAAAGTCATGGAAAAGTCAGAGAATGTCAGAAAATTTCATTGAAAGTCAGGGAAATTTCTAAAAATTTATACAAAAATTAAAATTTTTGTGAATAAAAATTTTTTTTAATCTAATAAAATATAGAAGATTTTTATTATCCGTTTCTATCATTAGATATTAATTTATTGTTAAATATGTCAGTTACCATATTTTTGTCCCAAGAAAACAGAAATAAAATTAGTAAAAAGTCAGGGAAAAAGTCAGAGAATTATTTTCTCGATCCTTGTTAGACACCCTGCGTAAATAAATAAAGTTTTTTTGAAGAGCCCAAAAATAGTGAAGCTAAATGCCAGAAAATAGAAGAGAAAATGTTGAATTTTAAGAAATTTGGTTTTTTGAATTTTTGATAATTTTTAATAAATTTAAATTTTTTACCAAAGGGTGGAGACTATTAAATATGTAAAGTGTTTTTCAAGAGCCCAAAAATAGTTAAGCTAAATGCCATAAAACAGAAGAAAAAATGTTGAATTTTAAGAAATTCGGTTTTTCGAATAATTTTTAATAATTAATTTTTGATAATTTTTAATAAATTTAATTTTTTTTTCAAAGGGTGGAGACTATTAAATAAGTAAAATTTTTTTGAAGGGTCCAAAAATAGTGAAGCTAAATGCCATAAAGCAGAAGAGAAAATGTTGAATTTTGAGAAATTCTGTTTTTTAAGTTTCTGATAATTTTTATTAAATTTAAATTTTTTACCAAAGGGTGGAGACTATTAAATAAGTAAAGTGTTTTTCAAGGGTCAGGGAAAAGTCATGGAAAAGTCAGGGAATGTCAGAGAATTTCATTGAAAGTCAGGGAAGTTTCTAAAAATTTATACAAAAATTTAAATTTTTGTGAATAAAAAATCTTTTTAATCTAACAAAAATTAGATGATTTTTACTATCGTTTATTTCTATCATTAGATATTAATTTATTGTTAAATATGTCAGTTACTATATTTTTGTCCCGAGAAAGCAGAAATAAAATTAGTAACTAAAAAGGCAGGAAAATAGTCAGGGAAAAGTCAGGGAAAAGTCAGGGAATTATTTTCTCAATCCTCGTTAGATACCCTGATGATAGAACAATTTTAGATTAAAACTAAAGACTTTATTCCCCCCACTTCTCATCAGAATTGTATAATTTCTAATTATTCTCATCAATAATAAATTTTGTAAATAGTTTGGCTTAGTTTAATAAGAAATTCAGTGTGTATGTATGTATATATAGGAATTACCCGCACCTAATTCATTTCACGTTCTTTGTTAAGGAAGTTACGCTGACTGGCTTAAGTTTGTTACTTTGCGTGTTCTATATAATCCGCTGAAATTCGCGACTCGCTCGTCGTCATCGTTAACGTGAGTTGATAATCTTGTGAGGTCGTACACTGAGCTCGTAAAACTTAATCAGTTGCTAAGAGTAGCTAGATACCCCAAAGATGCGCGTGCTTTATCTCAGTGTGTATAGTTTTCGTCAATCCTCACTCCCCTATTTTGTTATATACACCCACAACATGGATTTTCATCCCCAAAACTATATATATGCATACGTGAGCTACTCTATTGTCTACTTTAAATTTTAATACAATAGAACCGGGGAGAAATTCACGCTAAATATATGCATCTACAATTCATCCTTTATGAATATTAAGCTTTGATATTTTCTTTTCATTAAATCGGTTTATATAAGAATTAGATGCTGTATACAAAACTTAATGAAAACTCGATCATGAATTTAAATTAGTTAATAATTTCTAGTAAATTTAGTTGCTAGGATGTTGCTGAATAATATAATACAGGATAGAAAATTTAATTTCGTACCGGGTAGCACCAGTCCGCTATTAGACAATCAAAATTTGTTAAAAAAAGACAATAAAAATTTATTTCTTCTGAATTTAATAATTTTTATTATCTGCAAAACACCTGGATTATAGTAGGGATTGAGGCTTACAAGATACTGAAGGATAGAAAATTTTATTTCAGCTTTTAAGTAGTAGTTCACCTGTACGCTAAAACAGACAATCAAAATTTGGGAAAATGGATGTTTAAATTTATTTTCTCTAATTCTGATAATTTTTTATCATTTGGTTATGACCTGAATTGTTGCAGGGATGGAGCCTTACAATATTCTGAAGAATAGAAAATTTTATTGTGTCAGGGCCACCCTTACGCTATCAGACAACAAAAATGTATAGGAAAAAGGACAATTTGAATTTAGGTATTTATTTATATCTATACCTACAGAAAATTTGTGTAATATTTGTGATATTCTTTGTTGGATTTTGCCACAGTGATATGGGGATTTTAGTGCAATTCTAACGTTGGTGTTAATTGCTATAATTTTACCTTATCGCGTGAAGTTAGAATTGTCGAATCCCTTGCAACAGAAGCAGCGTCTTCATTTGCCTTTATTGCCTCAATTTACTAATTAAGAGATTATACTCTGCTTTCCAGCAAACCTGCTGGAATTAACCGTTATATGTGTAATAAAATCACGATATATTCCGGCAATTGAGTATATTCTCTATAAATGAAAATAGAAAGTTTCCTTTAGTGACTTTTTTTTATTTATCTACTATTGTTTGACGTATTGTCATTTGTTGCCTATATGAATTGAGACAATGTTCGAAATTCCCTAAAAGAAATTTACTATTCGTTTGAAGATTAGTTATTTTTAATAAATTCTGATTTTCAGAGTAAAAAAAGTCAAAACAGGGTTGCAACAAATATTTAATTTTATTTTTCCCTGATTTGCAGACAAAATTTTCACTTTTTCCCTGACCCTAAAAAATATTGTGATTCACTCGAAAAATTATTAGATACTCAAAAAAATGTTCCACTACATTTATTTACAAATTTCTTTAATTGTAAAATTATTCGAAAACATTATCAATAACTTCTTTTTTAAATAAACATTTAATCCAAAAAACATTTACATCTATTATAATAAACATTTAATCATTATTATTTTTCTGTAGGAATTCAAATTCTTCAAAACATTCAAATTCAAACCTTTTTGAAATTCAACAAATAATAATTTAAATTACCATAAAATTTTTCAAAAAAAAATTTAATTATTTACAAAAATCCTAATAAAATCGTTTTCAAGAATTCAATTATTTTTAAAAGTATAGTAAAATTTCTTACAAAAATTCAGTTATTTAAAAAATATGTACTAATATTTAATATTTATATTTAATAATATTGCAAGAATTTAATTATTTTCAAAAATAATAAATCGATTATTCGTTAATTCATTTTTAAATTAATTTTTATTAGAAAATTCTAGAAGAATTCAATTATTTAAATTAAAAAATAAATAATTCATTAAATAATTAAATGTTTGTTAAAATTGAATTCTCATAAAGAATTATATCAACAATTTTTTAAATAATTGAATTCTTGCAACAAATTTTATTCAAGTTTATAAAAATAATTGATTTTCGGGGAAAAATTTTATTATTTATATAAATAATTGAATTCTTGCAACAAATATTATTCAAGTTTATAAAAATAATTGAATTTCGGGGAAGAATTATTTATTATTTATATAAATAATTGAATTCTTGCAACAAATTTTATTCAAGTTTATAAAAATAATTGAATTTCGGGGAAGAATTATTTATTATTTATATAAATAATTGAATTCTTGCAACAAATTTTATTCAAGTTTATAAAAATAATTGAATTTCGTTAAAAATTTTCATTATTTATAAAAATAATTGAATTCTTGAAAAGAACTTTGTTAATTTTTTTTTAAATAATATTGAATTCTTTTCTTTTTCGAGAAATTCTATGAAATTTTGTATTTTAAATAATTGAATTCCTGTGAAAATTTTATTACTTATGAAAATAATTAAATTATTATTTCGAAGAAATTTATAACAAATTTTGTAAATAATTGAATTCTTGTGAAATTTTTCAAGATACTTGAAATTTTGACAATGATTTTATTCAAATTTTTGAACATAATTGAATTTCTGTGAAGAATTTTATTACTTTTAAAAACAATTGAATTCTTCCAACGAATTTTATTCAAGTTTATAAAAATAACTGAATTTCTGTGAAAAATTTTGATTACTTATAAAAATAATTGAATTCTTGCGACGAATTTTATAAGAATCTTTTTAAATAATTGATATTTTTTGAAATTTTGTATTTTATATAATTGAATTCTCGTAAACATTTTATTATTTATGAAAATAATTGAATGACTGCGAAGTTATTTATAAAAAAATTTGTAAATAATGAAATTGGTGTTAAATTTTTTATTATTTTTTGCAAATAACTATATATAAAGGTGATAAAATCGAAAACGTACAAAACTTTTATTAAATTATTAATTTATACAGATGTATTTTTATTAATATTGTGAAAAAACGTGAGAAAGGAAATTTTGCCTCAAAGTTTATTTTTTGAATGAGAAAATTTTGCCAGAATGAAAAGAAATTTTAGTTTTCTTTTCTTTGTTGGGAAAAATGCAGGCATCCGGGACCATAATAAGATTTTCGAAAAAGATCTTAGACTTAATTACGGTTATCGTTTCCATATATATATACTTTTTATTCCATCGAGTCTATTTGGCCAGTATCCAAGTGCATTGCACCCAGACCTTTTGCGGGAAAGAGAGAGAGAGAGAGAGACGATATTCCTTTGGGGAAGGAAGTAGAGGGAAAACTGGTTTCCGCGTCCAGATTTCCCGAGTTGGAAAATTACGATAATAGGTAGAGACCTGCGTTTCCGGGCCAGGATAAAAGTCTCCATAGCCAACGGAAAAAAAGCCTAGTTCAATATCGTCGATACTTGCTGGACATTGCGAAATTTCACATTCAAGCTCGATGACCGGAATATTCTCCCAAAAAAAAAAATGAGAAAAAAGAATAAACATCCTCTATATCCGTTTTTAGAAGTATAAATAAATCTTGTGGTACATTTTTTTTTGGAGTTTATAGATTTTTTTTTTTTTAATTGAAATATTTTTGCTTTCTTCTCGAGAGATTTTTTTATTTTTAATAATTTTGTCTCTCTACATTTAAATTCGTCAAAAATGTTAACTAATTTGAATATTTGTGACTGACTTTTTGCTTTTTTGAATTAGTAGATTTTATTTTTTTTTCAAATAAATTACTAATAACATTTATTTTGTTAAAAAAGCCACTAATTAAAGCTAGGCGCGCCTTTTCTTTCTCTCATTTCTTGATAATTATTTAGAAACAAAAAATAGAATACAATTGACATTAAAACAATAAATTTCAATATGGAGGTGTTATTCTCCATCTGCGAACGCCAAGGTTACCGCTAGATGGCAATTCATTCGATAAAATCAGATTTCTCGCCACCTAGTGGTGACCATGGCGTTCTCAGGTGGAGAAATTCATTTTATCTCTCAAAAACTTTTTTTATAATTAATCAAATGCAAACAATGTTACTGTGGAAATAATTTAAATTGTCTTTTTAATACAGTTTTTCTAAGGATATTAAATTGAGACAAAAAACGAATCAAAAGTGTTGCGAATCAACGTTTTGATTTGTTTTTTAAATTTTATTTTATTTTATTTTCGTTTTTTAAATTATTTTAAAATAATGTTATATTTGCTAGTTAATTAATAATTAACAATAATTAATTAATAGTAAAAATTTGTTAACATTTTCGTCTCGAATTTTTAATAAGACTAAGAATAGAATAGATTTTAATTTTAAAGTAAAAGAAAATGGAATAAAATATAGAGGAAGAAATTTGATTATTTTTCGGAATTTATATAGGAGAAAGACATTATAAAATTGTAGGTGACCCAGAAAAATAAATTCTCGAAACGTCAAGCACCGGCTGTTCTGGATACAAAAACGACTAATGAAAAGTGGAATTTATTCTGCGGACTTGTCGTTTCTTTTCGGTGGGTGGTGTTAAAATCGACTTCTCTGATTTGTGGCTCGCAATCTCGCGACCAATCTCTCAATTCAATTAAACGCTTCTCTTCAAATCCAAAAAACATTTTACTAATAGGTGTGTGTATACACAGAAAGAGAGAGAAAGAGAGAAAAAAAATATCGATCTCTTTTCGACGACATTTTAACAATTTGTTTCCATCCTGGGAATTAGATATTTATTGGTGTATACCTTGGAAGGAATTAAAGGGGGAGGTGAATTGCAAGCAATGTACCGATTCGAGTCAATTTTGGTGGAAAATTTTGTTTTCGTATCAATATTATTTTTTTAAATGTTAATATTTATTTTTAATTATTTTTCATAATCAAAAATTAAAAAAATTAACTTATTAAGTACAAAATTAATTATTACTGTTCATATTTTCAAAAATTTTAATAAAATTTCACGAAACAATTCAATTATTTTCTAAAATTTTAATAAATCCTTCTAAACAATTCAATTATTTTTTTGAACAGTAAAATCTTTACGAAAATTTAATTATTTTCAAAACAATTTTAATTGAATTCCTCTGAGGAATTCAATTTTTTAAAAAAATCTTAGCACATTTCGAAAGAATTCAATTTTTTTTCTAAAATTTTAATAAATTCTTCAACAAAAAATTCAATTATTTTTATAAATAGTAAAATTCTTCGCAAGAGTTCAATTATTTTTATAAATAGTAAAATCCTTTGCAGGAATTCAATTATTTTCAAAACAATTTTAATTGAATTCCTCGAATGAATTCAAATATTTTTAAATATTTCCATAAACTTCAATTATGTCCTAAAATTTTAATAAATTCTTCGAAACAATTCAAAACAATTTTGACAATTTTTTAAATAGTAAAATTCTTCGCAAGAATTCAATTATTTTCAATTCACTTTTAATAAAATTCTTCTTCATAAAATTCAATTGCTTTCAAAATTTTCAATTATAATTATTAAAGAAACTCCATTAGTTTAAAAAAAATTCAAAGAAATTCTTCAAAAGAATTTAATAAGGATTTTAAAAAATTTTAATAAAATTCCTTGTGAGAATTCAGTTTTTTTCTTAAATAATAAAATTCTTTGAAGGACTTCTATTATTACGAAATTTTTTGATAAAATTCTCTGCAACAATTCGATGATTTTCATTACATTAATTTAAAAATTGAAAATTCTTCAAAAAAATTTAATTATATTTACAAATAGTAAAATCTTTGCAAAAATTCAATTCTTTTTTTAAAATTTTAATAAATCTTTCGTGATAATTCAATTATTTATTTAAATAGTAATATATATGCAAAAATGCAATTATTTTCTAAAATTTTAATAAATCCTTCAAAACAATTCAATTATTTTTATAAATAGGAAAATTCTTTACAAAAAGTTAATTATATTTCAAACAATTTCACGAAAGAATTCAATTTTTTTTCTTAATTCGTTATAAAAAATTTCAATAGAATTCAATTATTTTCTAAAATTTTAATTGATTATTTTAACAACTTGAAAGAAATTCTTCATGAAATTTAATTATTTAAAAAATTTTTAATTAAGATTATTAAAAAAAACTCCATTATTTAAAAAAAAATTTAAATAAATTCTTCAAAAGAATTTAATAAGGATTTTTAAAAATTTTAATAAAATTTTTTGCGAGAATTCAGTTACTTTCTTAAATATAATTGGGATTTTTACGAGAATTTTTTTCAAATTTTGAACATAGTTGAATTTTATAAAAAGAATTTTTCTTTTTTTGAAAATAATTGAATTTTTGCAATTATTTGTGTAATAATTTCTCAAAAATTGAATTTTTTTTAGTGTTTTCAACAAAAATTTAAATTAGAAAATTTTTAATTTCTATTAATTTTAAAATTGCTAATTTTATTTTTAAAAAAAGGCAGTAAGAAGTTGTTGCTATTCGCGTTAAATAATTTTGTAATTAAAATTTTGAGTTATATTTGATAGAATGAATAAGTTTTGTTGTTTTTGAAAAAAGCGTTTTTTCAGATTCATTTCTTTATTCTCATTAACATAATTTCCGCATTGAAAATGAAAAGACAATATAAAAAAAAAAATGTTATTAGAAATTTTATATTGAATTCTGGTTCAATTCAATGCAATTGCACTTGCAAGAGTTTGCTGATAAAAGGACTAATTGCCAATCTGACAATCAGTTTTTCTCCTCCCTTTCTTCCGGGACACTATTCTCTCTTTTCTCTCATTCTCTCTCTTTGAACTTTACAAAAACGTGGCAAGTAAAAAGTAAATTGAAGCTTTCTCTGAATACTGAACTCGGTCGGCTGTAATCCAATTGTGTCTTTTGGTTGTAAAACAAAAGAATGAAAATTATTTTACTCGAAATGAAAACAAACTGCTGATGATAATTAAAAAACATTCAATAAACGTTAATTAATCACTCTCACATTGTGAACTGTCCGAAAATTGTCCATTTAATTAATGAGATAATGACGGATTTGTTTACGCTTAAACGATTATTGAAAGAGTCTCTCGTTGATATAATTAATTACAATTAGATTGCAAGTGATTTAATTTTGTTTGGAACAAAAAAATTGTCATTGATTAAATTTTGAGAGAGGTGTTAATTCCTCTAGACTAGATTACTTTTTTTGATAAAATAAATGTTATTTATCAATTTAGTTAGTTGAATTTAATTAGTGTTTTGAAGTATAATTGATTATGTAGAAGCTATTGGCTTAATTTGGATAATTAATTTCTGGATAAATAAATTTATTGTTAATAATGTACGAATAGTAAAATGAAAATTTATTTGGTTCAGACAATCGATTACTTGTTTTCAGTCTATTATCCAAATAAATATTTATACTTGAATCAATTTTTTATTTGAATCAAATCAATTGTTTTCGAACTAATGATTTCTGTATTTGAAGCAAATGACACTTAAATTTTATGATACAAATAAATATTTATTTAATAACATAGACGTTACTTTCATTTAAAAATATTTTTTCGATTTTTTAATTAGAAATGTTTATGCCAAAAAAAAATATATATTTAAATTCCAGAAAAATCGCACAAATGATTTAAAAATTACGGTTAACTGAGCGACGTAGATTGAAACAGGTTTTTTTTTCGTATTTTTTTTTCCTTTTTCACTTTTTAATGAACAGTTCAAATATTTTGCGTTAATCAAACATTTACAATTGGTTTGGTATGCGTGTTAGTTAATTAAATTTTTTGGACATTTTCCACTGGCTGAAACAATTGGCAATCACACATGTATATGTCACACATGGTACACTTATATACACATATATAGCAGTTAGTGCAACAATGTTTCACGACCGCAAAAAAAAAAAAAAAAATAGAATTAAAAAAAAGGAATATCTAAAAATCCCCGTAAAACGTTTCAGTCGAGGCCAACAAAGATTTCTCTCGTGCTTTTTTTTATTTTTTTTTTTTTTTTAAAAAAGGTATGAGGCTTTCCAATCCTGGCACTCTTGATAATGCGAATAATAATTCACGCTGCTTCGTTTTTATAGCACGACTACTTTCACGCGCATTCACTGCTTTTCTAAATGCACAATTTACATTTTCATATCACCGTTCGAAAACTTTACGCGGGCTTTATAGAGCTTGAATATTGCTCAGTGACAATGTTCCCCCACAGCTCGAGGCAGGGGGGTAAAATAGAAAAAAAAAAAACATTTGAAAAGAATTTATATTTGAATTGAACTGTAAATAAAATAAGCTTCAATGAATATGGATTTTTTTTTTAAAATTGATTGCGTTAATGTTGCTTTTTTTGGTCTCTGAGAAATATATAGATATATTTGTTTGCTTGTGTCTCGCGGTATATGGCAAAACCACTGCGGAGAGAAAATCAAAGTTTCATTGATAATAATCAATGTTCACGTGGAGTGGAAAATATTTATCAGATTTCTTATGCGGTTTTTCTTAGCAGATGTTGATTCTGAAAGGGGTCCCCCTTTCTGTATACTCTAAACGTTTTATTTAAATGAGAAAGAAAAATTTCAATTTTTTAATGCGGTTGCTATATAGCGGCATAAATCCATTTTATCTCATTCCGAACACTGTTCATTCGGTTTTGCGCTTATCGTGAAAAGAAATTTATTTGATTCAAATATATAATTATAATTATGATGTGAATATTTATTTGTAATTATAGGAAATATTGTATTTAATTACATTTAAATGGTGTTTAATTATGTCAAATGAATGCTTAAGACAATAATGTTTTCAAGCTTTATGGTCAGGGCTCGAATTAGGTCCGTAAATCCCGAAAAAGTCCGCAACTTTGCTTGAAGTCCGTAAAAGTCCGTTTTTTTTTTTTAAATCCGTAAAGTCGGTAATTTTATTGAAAAAGAACAAAAAATCATAAAAAAAAATTCGTAAAATGTACGATATAATTTAGATAATTTTAGAGAAATTACAAATAATTGCAGAAATTCAATTATTTTCAAAAGTATAATAAAATTCTTCGCAGAAATTCAATTATGTTCAAAAAATTTTTTTAAATTCTAGTCAAAATTCCCATTATCTTTAGAAATAATTGAATTAATATTAATATTATTAATATTCTTGAATATTAACTGAAATATAATATATTAATTGAAAATAAATTGAATTCTTCTCCAAAATTCAATTATTTTCAAAAATTTTAATAAAATTCTTATCAAAATTTTAATTATTTTCAAAAATTTTCCAAAAGAATTCAATTATTTAAAAAAAAAATTTAACAAAATTCTACACAAACCTTTAATTATTTTCAAAAAATAATAAAAATTTCACAGGAATTTCATCATTTGAAAAAAAAACAAAATTTTTCACAGAAATTAAATTCTTTTTAAACATTTTAATTAAATTTTTCACAATAATTCAATAATTTTCATAAATAATAAAATACTTCTCAGGAATTCAATTATATTCATAAATAATAAAATTTCATCGCAGGATTTCAATTATTTTTATTATAATATTACAGGAATTGCTCAAAAAATGTAATTATTCTCAAAAATTTAATTTCAATTTCTCGAAAAAATCAATTATTTAAAAATTGTTTATTTTTAAATTTTTGGAAGAATTCAATTATATTTACAAAAATATTAGAATTTTTCACCGGAATTCAATTATTTTCAAATATTTTAATAAAATTGTTTGAAAGAAATCAATTTATTTTAAATACAATTTTAATTATATTTTTTTTGAAATAATTCAATTATTCTTTTAGATTTTAATAAAATTCTTCCAAGAATTCAATTATTTTCATAAATAATAAAATTTCTAAAAAATTTTTAATTAAAATTCGTCGAAAGAATTGAATTATTTAAAAATTTACTGTTTTAATTATTTATGAGAATTCAATTTTAAGAAACAGGCAATTATTTAATAAATTGTTTTTTATTATTTAAAATAATTGAATTCTAGTAGAATTTTTTCATAAAAATTTATTTAAAAATGGATTTCAGTTAAAATTTTAGATTATAATTGAATATTAAAAGCATTAGAACGTAAATTTTTAGAAATAATTGAATTTTGAAAAGGTTTTAGATTAAAGTCTTTGAAAATTTTAATTTTTCATATTTTTAACGAACAATTCCGTGGAATTAATTTTTTTTGAGAAAGTTTGTTTGCGGATTTTTTTTGAAATTATTTAAAATTTTTATTTTCTAATATGGTATTTAATTGAAGAATTTACGAATGATTGAAATGTAAAATTGAATTGTAAACAAATGAATTCGAAAATCCTCAAAGAATTTTGTCTAAAATTATTAAAAATAATGTTTATAGAGAAGAATTTTAGTTGAAAACACGAAAAAAAAAATTCAATTTTGGAAAAGTTACAAATTATTGCAGAAATTCAATTATTTTCAAAAGTAATAATATTCTTCGCAAAAATTAAATATTTTTCAAAAATAATAAAATTCTTCTTAGGGATTCAATTATTTTCACAAATAATAAAACTCATCGCAGAATTTTATTTATTTTTAATACAATTTTAATCAAATTTCTGAAAAATGTAATTATTCTTAAAATTTTTTATTAAAATTCGTCGATAGAATTCAATTGTTTAAAAATTTGTTGATAAGATTCGTTATGGGAATTGAATTTTAAGAAAAATTCAATTATTCAATAAATTATTTATTTTTGTATTTAAACAATTGAATTCTAGTAGAAATTTTCTAATAAAAAATTGATTTAAAAATTAATTTCAGTTAAAATTTTAGATAATAATAATGAATATTAATATAGAAAATTGTTTCGCTAAGTAATCGATATTATTTGTTTTAAATACAAAAATGATTACTTTAGTTACACTTTATTTTGATTTAAATATAAAAATTATTTGCTCCAAGTAAATATTTGTTCGATATAATAATCTAGTGATCAATTATTTAAATCGAGGAAATTTTTTCCAGTCTATTTTATGAGTTTTTTTTGGGTAAAATATCTTTATTTTTATTTAACAAAATTTGTGTGTTTAATTAAAAAAGTATCTCTATTAATTAAACATTTTTTCAAGCATTTTTTCTATTATTTACAATTTTTTTTATTCGACTGTCTAAAAATACGGAAATTAATTAGATAATATTTTACGTGAATTTTTATACATACGTGTGCGGAATTTAATAAAACGGATGTAATTTTTTTTTAATTTTATTTTTTAACATATTATTGATTATTATTCATATATTTTTCAATGGAATATTTTAAAAATTTTATTTATCGAATAATTCCCCAACGTAGAGGATATATTTATATATATGTATATTTTTTTTAATTGTAAAATGAATATATAGTTTCGTGTACATATGAAATCAGAATTTTTTTCTCTCTCTCTTTATTTTTAAATTTCAGCCAGAGGCACTTTATAAAAAGTTTACTTAACCAACTATTAATTAAAGCATCGTTTCAGTAGGTATCAAACTTCCAGTGAATCAATGTCACAATTCTAAAGCCCATATTGCAAAGTGCAATGAGTATAATATAGAAAAAAAGTATATTCAAAAAATGAATTGTCATGGGGGAAAAATTGTAAAGAGAGATATAGATTGTTTATTTGTTCATTTTTTATTTGTTTCGTACTTTTTTTGCTGTTTTTTTTCCTTGGCACTTTAATTTTACATTTATTTTATTAAATATTTTATGCATTTAATTTAGAGCTTATTTTTTAATTATTTTAAATGAAAATTTTATTTAGCGTAAGTTCAATTTTTATTAGAACAAAATAATATTTGAAAGAACAAATAAATTGTAGGCTGAGTCAAAAATAACTTCTTTCTGTATGAGTAAAAAATTTCTGATTCATAACTTTTTCCATATTTTTTGGTAAAAGTACTTTTTTCTAAAAAATATAAAAAAAGGAGAAGTTTCAGTAAAAGGAAAATATTCTATCAATAAAGTCAATAATTTTTAAATTCATATTTAACTAAACTTTAATTTTCAAATTAACAAAAAGTTTCTAAATTGTAATAATAATTATTCGTCGGCGCCAAAAAAGTAGAATAAATGCAAATTGAAAAATAATATTTCTTGGAGAATAATATTAACTTTAAAAGTAAGTTGCTGCTGATGAATCAAGTGAAGAAATTAATTAACGGTTAATTAATATGCCCAGTAATATGAATATGATCGATACTTTTAACCATGTTATTCAAAATATGCTTTAGATGTTCTAGGGAAATTAGCGTCGGGATAAACGATAGTATGAAATTCAAATGGGTTAATTAAAATGTTTGTTTATAGAGAGAAAGTAATAATATAGAAAAATTATTAAAAAAAAATTATAAAACTATATATAGAAAAATTATATTATTATATTATTATATTATTATATGGTTACTACATTAATGCAGAAATTCAATTTTTATTTATTATTTTTATGCAAATTACAAAATTTTTTATTTTCAAACATAAATTTTTTAAATAATTTCAAAATCAAAATTTAAAAAATTCACTTATTAAGTACAAAATTAATTATTACTGTTCATATTTTCAAAAGTTTTAATAAAATTTCACGAAAGAATTCAATTATTTTCTAAAATTTTAATAAATCCTTCTAAACAATTCAATTATTTTTTTAAATAGTAAAATCTTTATGAAAATTCAATGATTTACAAAACAATTTAAAAAAAAAAAGTTTTAACACATTTCGAAAAAATCAGGTTTTTTCTGAAATTTTAATAAATCCTTCGAAAAAATTCAAATATTTTTATAAATAGTAAAATTCTTCGCAAGAATTAAATTATTTTTATAAATAGTAAAATCCTTTGCAGGAATTCAATTATTTTCAAAACAATTTTAATTCAATTTCTCGGATAAATTCAAATATTTTTAAATATTTCCATAAACTTCAATTATGTCCTAAAATTTTAATAAATTCTTCGAAACAATTCAAAACAATTTTGACAATTTTTTAAATAGTAAAATTCTTCGCAAGAATTCAATTATTTTCAATTCACTTTTAATAAAATTCTTCTTCATAAAATTCAATTGCTTTCAAAATTTTCAATTAAAACTATTAAAAAAACTCCATTAGTTTAAAAAAAAATTCAAAGAAATTCTTCAAAAGAATTTAATAAGGATTTTTAAAAATTTTAATAAAATTCTTTGCGAGAATTCGGTTATTTTCTTAAACAATAAAATTCTTTGAAGGAATTCTATTATTATGAAATTTTTTGATAAAATTCTTTGCAACAATTCGATGATTGGCAATAATATATTAATTTTAAAATTGAAAATAGTTGAAAAGAAAAAATATAAAAAAGTTGAGAAACAAAAAAGCAAAACTACAACTTACTTCAAATTGCGAACAGATTACCGCAGCATGTACTTTATTATTATTAATTAATGTTAGAATTATTTTTATTTTATAATTAATTCAAAATTGTAATGACAAATAGAAATCATCAGAATTTTTTTCACTTCTTTTCATTAAAAGACTAAAATTTTATTAAATATTATGTTTTGTCAAATTGAAATTATTTTTGTTCTTTACTTCTAAGCAAAATTAGAAAATTGTTAAACAACTGTGATTAAGAAATAGAAAATTTATTTATTTTGCATTATTTTTGTTTATGAATCACAATTTTTTGAACAAAATTATTATTTTGTTTTAAAAAAAGAAGAAAAATATTTGCACAATTTCTATTTTTAATCTTATTTTTGGAACAGGATTTTCCACAGGAATTAAGACATTCAAAAATTTCAAATTCTAACCTTTTTTAAATTAAACAACTTATAAAAGTATTGTTATAAAACATGAAGATATCGATTGCTCCGAGTCGAAGACTCGGAGTGATCGATTTCTTCATGTTTTATAATAATTAAAGATATCCGAGAGTTAAAATTATTATTATTATATTTTATTATTTTCCAGAATTTTAAATTATTTTTTATGAAAATAATAATTGAATTCCTTAAAAAAATTGTATTATTTATGAAAATAGTTGAATTCCTGTGAAATTTTTATTATTTATGAAATTAATTAAATGTTTGCATACAATTTTATTAAAAATTGTTAAAAATAATTGTATTTTTTTTGGGAAATTTTATTAAAATAGTAGATATATTGAAAATAATTGAAATTAGAAAAATGCATTTTATTTTTGAAAATAATTGAAATTAGGACAAGAATTTTTTTGCCATTTATGAAAATAATTGAACTTTGGAGAAGAATTTTGTTATTTATAAAGATAATTGGGATTTTTACGAGAATTTTTTTTTTTAAATTTTGAACATTGTTGAATTTTATAAGAAGAATTTTTCTTTGTTTGAAAATAATTGAATTTCTGCAATTATTTATAATTTCTCCAAAATTGAATTTTTCTAGTGTTTTCAAACAAAAAATTTAATTAGAAAATTTTCAAATTCTATTATTTTTAAAATTGCTAATTTTATTTTAAAAGAAAAAGGCATCGAGTTAGCCGCGCGCTTTAGCGCCCGAATTGTTGCTATTGAATATCAAAACCAATATAGCTTAAATTTTTAGAAATAATTGAATTTTGAAATTAATTTTTTTGACAAAGTGTAATTGAATTTTTTTTTTTTAGATTATTTGAAGTTTTTATTTTCTAATATATATTTATAATTGAAGAATTTACGAATAATTGAAATTGGTAAAATTGAATATTCTAAATAAATGGATTTTGAAAATTGTCGAAGAACTTTTTTTTGGAAATTAATTGTTTTAAAGAAAAATTTTAGTGAGAGATTCTTAAAGATATTAAATACTTTCACTGGTTGAATTCTACTAAATTTAATAATTTTAATATTAATTAATATTAATATCAATATTAATATCATGTGTGTATTAATATTAATTCATTTTTTTAATTATAATTTCCGTTAATATCCTTATATCTCAGTCCATTTCGAAAGGTAAATAAAAAATATATTTATATTTAGTTTATAAAAAGTGGGTTAATACGGAGATAAAATAAGAATTGACGTTTTCAACAGATATATGTATTCTCTCTTTTTTTCTAATTTGTTCGCGTTTAAAAGGGTAGACATTTGTTGAAAGTTGAATTTAGTATTTGTGTATATATACGTGTATAGTGATATTTGACTTTTCCATATGCGCCAACGAATTTCGTGTGCGGTGTAATTTTCGCAGTGACGTGAATTTTGTTGGGTAAGCGGGTGGAGAAGCATTTCTAAAGAAAGATGTGCTCGGATGAGGACGGAAAAGGATGGTTTTGCAGCAAGCAAAAACCTTTAGTAGCGAAGAACGAGATAAAATGGTTTTACTGCTTTTATAGAGCCTCAAGGCATCCCTCCATGGCGCATATATAGCATTTCGTCCCTGAAATCGTTTTCTCGAGTTAAATTTTATTTAAATAGCGTATTTGCTAATCAAATTAACTATCGGACGTTTAATTATAGCTGGGTACTTTCACAAATTACTTTCAAAACAATTTGTCATCTTTTTCTTTTTTTTTTGCTGTCAATTTCTTCATTTTCTCTTTCCAGGTTTCTTTTTTTTTTTTTGCCGGTAATTTTCTAAATTGCTTTTATAGTGTTTTTCGTCAATTGGGGGTAAAATTTTGATTTATTTTAATTATACGCTTAATTTAAAATAGACTTTTATTCATAAATGAATATTTTTTGAAATTTTTAATTATAGAAAAGTTTCTCAGGGATAAAATGGATTTTTTCACTTGAGAACGTCAAGGTCGCCGCTAGGTGGCAGGAGAAATTCCAAGAAAGAAGTAAACTGCCATCTAGTGGTGACCTTGGCGTTCGCAGGTGGAGAATAGCACCTCCATATTGAAATTTTTTGTTTTTTTTTAATATCAATTGTATTCTATTTTTTGTTTCTAAATAATTATCACAGGGCTCGAACTAGGTTCGTAAATTTGCTTGAAGTCCGTAAAAGTCAGTTATTTTCAAAAAAAAAGGTCCGTAAAGTCCGTAATTTGATAGAAAAAAGACGAAAAGTTCGTAAATTGTACGATATAATTTGTAGAACTTGAAAGAAATTACAAATGATTGCAGAAATTCAATTATTTTCGAAACTAATAAAATTCATCGCAAAAATTCAATTACGTTCAAATTTTTTTTTTTAAATTCTCGTCAAAATTTCAATTATCTTTAGAAATATTAAAATTCTTCTTTGAAATTCAATTATTTTCAAAAAATTTTATACAATTCTTGGCAAACTTTCAATTATTTTAAAAAAATCTTCTAATTTCAATGATTTTCAATATCTACTATTTTAATAAAATTTTTCAAAAGAATTCAATTATTTGAAACAAATTTCATAAAATTCTATACGCAAACATTTAATTATTTTCATAAAATAATAAAAAGTTCACAGGAATTCAATTATTTACAAATTTTTTATACATTTCTTCGCAATAATTCAATTATTTCCGTAATTAATAAAATTTTTACAGAGATTCAATTATTTTCGTAAATAAAAAAATTCTTTTTAGAAATTCAATTATTTTCATAAATAAAAAAATTCTTTTTGGGAATTCAATTACTTTCATAAATAATAAAACTCATTGCAGAATTTCAATTATTTTTAATACAATTTTAATCAAATTCCTTGAAAAAATTCTTAAAAATGTTTAATTAAAATTTGTCAAAAGAATTCAATTATTTAAAAATTTACTGGTTTCATTATTTATGAGAATTGAATTTTAAGAAACATTCAATTATTCAATAAATTATTAAAATTATTATTATAAATTCCAGTAGAATTTTTTAATAAAAATTGATTTAAAAATAAATTTCAGTTAAAATTTTAGTTAATAATTGAAAATTTGAAAAGGTTAAAAAAATGAATTTGAAAATTCTCAAAGATCTTTTTTAAAAATTATTAAAAATAATGGATTTATAAAAGAATTTTAGTTAAAAAACACTAAAAAAAATTTAATTTTGTAGAAGTTACAAATTATTGCCGAAATTCAATTATTTTCACAAATAATAAAACTCATCGCAGAATTTCAATTATTTTTAATACAATTTTAATCGAATTTCTCGAAAATTGTAATTATTCTTAAAAATTTTATTTAAAGTCATTTAAAAAATTTATTTATTTAAAAATTTGTTGATAAAATTCATTATGAGAATTGAATTTTAAAAAATATTCAATTATTCAATAAATTATTAATTTTTGTATTTAAATAATTGAATTCTAGCAGAATTTTCTAATAAAAATTTATTTAAAAATAAATTTCAGTTAAAATTTTAGTTAATAATTGAAAGTTTGAATTTTTTATACATTTAACTAATAATTTTATATAGAAAAATTAATTTTTTTGAAAACTTTTATTTGAATTTTACTTAAAACTATTTTTTTTAAGTTTTTATTTTCTAATATTTATTTAATTGAAGAATTTACGGAATAATTGAAATTTTGTAAAACTGAATTGTTAAAAAAATGAATTTGAAAAGTCTCAAAGAACTTTTTCAAAAATTATTAAAAAATAATGGATTTATAAAAGAATTTTAGTTAAAAAACACACAAAAAAAAATTAATTTTGGAGTAGTTACAAATTCAATTATTTTTATAAATATATAATAAAACTCATCGCAGAATTTCAATTATTTTTAATATAATTTTAATCTATCTTTTCGAAAAATGTAATTATTCTTGAAAATTTTATTTAAATTCGTCCAAAAAATTTAATTAAATTTAAAAATTTATTCATAAAATTCTTTATGAGAATTGAATTTTAAGAAACATTTAATTATTCAATAATAATATTTTTATAATAAAAAATAATGATTTTATCAATTTGTCATTTTTTATTATTATAAAACATGAAGAAATCGATCACTCCGAGTCTTCGACTCGGAGCAATCGTTTTCTTTATGTTTTATAGTTAGGAAAAAATTTTATTTATAGTTTTAAGTAAAATTTTTTTTTATTTTTGCTTTTTTTTCCTTTTTTGCTTATATTTTTGTCAGTATAATAAATGAATAATTGGTCCGTAATTTTTCATTTTTGGTCCGTAAATTCCGTATTTTTACTTTCACTGGTTCGAGCCATGTTATCAAGAAAGGGGAGAAATAAAACGCTAGGAAAAATTTGTCTATATCATTGAATTATTTTAGTTGAAAATAATAATTACTTTCAATTTTTGATAAACATTTTGTTAACATTCTCGAATGAAAATTGAGAAATTTCGAAGTTCGCGTGTGTGAGAAACTAAAGGGAATGAAGGGCTTGTCAAGTCGACCTGGAAAGGATTAATTATACGGGAAAGTACCGGATATAGTTCCTAATTTGACGAGACACGGCTTTAATGAAACAAGCAGCCGGTGTACTATTTAATGTTTAATGAGATATCATTTACGAGATCGTCTATTTGCCAAAGCACATATAATAATACAAAGTGCATAGAAACAGTTTTCATTCGTACATCATTTTCCTTAAATTCACCATCTTCGCAATGAAGATTTAACCAAAACTTCAGAACTCTGATATATTCCTCTTAAATAAATTAGTCAACTTTTTGTCCTAATATAGACATATAATTAACCTAATTTGCAATTTAATTTTTTTTCCTCTAAATAATTCCTTTTACAAAAACTAATTTTTATATTTATTCAAAATATACGGGCAAAGCCGTATATTTTTCTACTTCAAAAAAAAGAAGGAAAAATGATTAAAAAAGAACTATTTTATGAAACAATATAAAGTGATTGTGTAATAAAAAATGTTTTTACGTAAAACTGAAGCATTGGGGCATAAAAAATTTTTTTTTCAAAAGAAAGGTGTCAAAAGTTTTGTAATATGAAACTTTGACTCGATTCTATCAAGAAGGATGAAGTACTATGAACTTGGAATTTTTAAACTCTCGTGCATTCCAAAGTGGAGATTTTCCTCTTTGATGATAAAGCATCACTGAGTAGGTGATATTCCTTTGTGTCAAGTATCGTGTAATAAGATTTTTTTTTTATCAATTTAGTGCTTTCCTTTTTCATTAAATTCAGTTTATAAAAAAAAACTACAAATTTATAAAATAATAAAAAATAAAATAGAAAATGAAAAATAATTCTGAATTAAAACTGAATATTTGGCATAAATAAGAATTCGTTTGAGACAACGAAATATTTATTTTGTATTTATTTATTATAAACAAATATTTATTTATTAAAAATAAATATTCTTTGCTTGAAATAAATATTTGTTTGGTACAAATATTCGTTTATTAAAAATAAATATTTATTTGGTATAAATAAATATTCGTTTGCTACAAATAAATATTTTTTGCTATAAACAAATATTTTTTACCATAAACAAATATTTTTTACTGTGAACAAATAGTTTTGCTGTACATAAATAATTTTTACTGTAAAGAAATACTTTTTGCTAGAAACAAATATTTATTTATCAGAAATAGATTAATATTCTTTGCTATAAATAAATATTTATTTGTTAAAAATATTTTTTTGCTATAAATAAATATATATTTCGAATTTAAAAATTGGTTTAATAATGAAAATAAATAAAATAATAAATAAATTCACATTTTTGAAATTTATTTGTCATAAAAAATATTTATTATAGCAATATTTCAAATTTATTTTCAAAATTAAAATGCTTTAGCACCATTTCAAAAATATTTCGAAAAACAAAATTAATTCGCAGCATTTCAAAATATTTTTTGCTACAAAAAAATATTTTTTACTGTAAACAAATATTTTTTGCTATAAACAAATATTTATTTATAAAACATAAATTAATATTCTTTGCTATTAATAAATTATTTGTCAAAAATATTTTTTTGCTAGCAATAATTATATATTTCGAATTTAAAAATTCGTTTAATGATGAAAATAAATAAAATAATAAATTAATTAAATAAATTCTCATATTTGGAATTTATTTGCTATAAAAAATATTTATAGCACCATTTTAAATTTATTTTAAAAATTAAAATACTTTAGCACCATTTCAAAAATATTTTGAAAATCATTATTAATTCGCAGCATTTCAAAATATTTTTTGCTATATACAATTATTTTTTGCTGTACACAATTATTTTTTGCTATAAACAAATATTTTTTACTGTTCACAAATATTTTTTGCTATAAACAAATATTTTTTACTGTAAACCAATTTTTTTTTGCTATAAACAAATTTTTTTACTGTAAACAAATATTTTTTATTGTAAACAAATATTTTTTGCTATAAACAAATTTTTTTAATTTTTAATTTTTGCTATAAACAAATTTTTTTGCTATGTACAAATATTTTTACTGTAAACAAATATTTTTAGCTATAAACAAATTTTTTTAATGTAAACAATTATTTTTTTTCTATAAACATATTTATTTATCAGAAATAAATTAATATTCTTTGCTATAATAAATAAATTATTTATCAAAAATATACTTTTGCTACAAATAAATATATATTTCGAATTTAAAAATTGGTTCAATGATGAAAATAAATTGAATAATAAATAAATTAAATAAATTCCCATATTTGGAATTCATTTGCTATAAGAAATATTTATTATGACTATTTCAAAAATATTTTGAAAATTAAAAATTAAAATACTTTAGCACCACTTCAAAAGTAGAATACTTTAGCAGTATTAAAAAAATTCCCTCTTTTTTTCATTTTTACTCAAGTTTCCCAATAAAATGTGGGTTTTTTCCAAAAATTCTTGTCACAATAAATAGAAAAGCAAAGAATAGAAAAAAAGGAGAAAAAAAAACTTTTTTCTTGTAATGAGAACGTAGAACAGTATAATGTTTTCATTCCACAAGCATTTATACAGCACAAAACAACATAAACAATATTATGTTGCAAAAGATTATTTACTTTGGTTCTTTGTGAAATGAAATTAATCCACTACCTACTTGAAAAGTGTGTGGGAGGGCTTATGCGAATGGAAAATTAAATTTAGTCGCGTATACTGTGAACTAGGAGTCTGCACTTTCTGCGGTTTTCATTGTGTATATTTTTCCTGTTTACATTTTTTATTTCTTTAATTTTTTTTTTCTATTTTTTTGCCTCGTTTCGAAAGCCCGTTTCCCACATTTTTGTGCGCTCGACTTTTTCATAAAGTGTCTAGTTACAATTTTTTATTTATTTATTTTTTATTTTTGCTTAAAAAATGTTGAGTCGCAATATCACCTCGAAAAAATACGATTTTCAAAAGAGTATATAATATGCATACGAGATTTTTAATTTATGACACTGCACAATCATTATATGGACTTTTTAATTGCAATTATTTATTCTATATAGTTTTTAGTCTTTTATGACTGAAATTTCATTACTTGAAACAATGGATAAAATACAATACACTCAACAATAATAATTAAAATTTATGAATTTCAAAAAAAAGGAATATATTAAGTTTATAAGGAGATTTTTTTATGAATAAGCGCAAAATTTTATAACAATTTTATAATTCTTTTTATAATTTTTAAATAATTTTATTTAATTTATATAATTATAATAAACATATTTAAAATTTTTTTTGCCTCGTTCTAAGGCCAATTGACAAAAAAAAATCTTATTTAAATTCGTAAATTTAAAGAAAAAAAATTACAAATTGTAAAAAATGGTAGAAAAAAAATTAATATTTGAAATGAAAGTTTTACGCTTATAAAAAGAATGTAAATGTTTGAAAATAAAAAAAAAAATATGTGTGGGAAAAAAATTAATTAAAACTAAGTAATCTGAAAATCTACTGAAATCTACTGAGTAAAGCGAATTAAAAATCTCGTATGAGGATTTGAAAAAAACGAAGTCGATTATAATTGAAATACTCGAATGAATTTTATCGGTGCAGCTGTTATTACATTGAATGTAATTAGCGAAATGTCTAATGACATTTTATTGGTTTCCACACGAGCGTCCAGATAATAGTTTTTAAATTCTATGGAAAAACTATGTAATTGTAAAAATTAGATTTTTAATTAAACTCATTCATCGCCAAAATTGCATTGTGCTTGTGAAAAAAAAATTTCTGATTTGACAATTTTATCATTATTTTCAAATAACAATTATTTTCTATTGTCATCAAAAATTATTACTTTTTTAATTTTTGTAAAATAATTTTTAATTTTCGTAAAATATTATTATTTGCAAGTAATAGTTTTCAATTTCGATTATATTTAAAAATATCAATAAAATTCTAAATTCAATTTTTTTTAAAAACAATTTCAATTATTTTACAGATATTTTTAATTACTTGCTTATAAAATTTCAATTATCTTCAATTCAATTTTCAAACAAAGAATTGAAATATTTTTTAATAAAATTTCACTAAATTTCGATTAATTTGATTTTTTAATAAAATTTCTTAAAATCAATTTCAAGTACCTATCTTTAAAGAATTGAATAAAAATTTATTAAAGATTCAATTTTTTCAGAAATTTAGATACATAAAATTGTTTAAAACTTTATTAATTAAAAAAGAAAGTATTTACCTAACAAATTGATTAATGAATTGTATTTTTTAAAATAAAATTTCACAAAATGCCAATTAATTTGATAATATTTTTACATAACATATTTTTCAAAATTCAAGTATCTTTGAATAATTGAATAAAATTTTTTAATAGAAATCCAATTTTTTCAGAATTTTACATAAAATTGTTTAAAACTTTAATGAACGATTCAATTAACGAATATAATACAATTCGATATATAATTAAATATATGATACAATAATTAATAAATTATGTTATTTTTAATAAATTTTTGTTTAATTTAAGTATTATTGTTAACTAGCTGTCGTACCCGTCTTCGACGGGTTGTAGTTTCTGATAATGCACTTAACAGTGTATCTACCAACCTAGAAAACCGGAAAATAGCCGGGAATTTGATTTGACAGGGAAAAAATAATAATTAGTTACTATTGTCTATTTCATTAGGAAAATAATACCATTTGAAACAGTGACCGACTTTTTATTATCAAATTAGTTATTTTTAACTAATTCAAATGCAGAAAACAATATTTCTCAATTTGTAGTACTTTAATCAATATAATGTATTAAAATCAATCTAAAATTTCCTCCAGTTTTTTGAGTTATAGTACAGTCTAATTCGAACTAATTGTATAGCAAGTAGATCCAGTTTTTCTCGGTTACATTAAATTCCCTGATATTTTACGTCTTTTCTGGTTGGTAGACACCCTGTTAAATGTATTATTAAAAAACACCCGTCGAATAAACCAGGAAAAATTTGGACAAAGCCGGAAAATGTTTTAAACCAAAATAAACACCGTGTTTAACTTTTGTCTTTACATTGATCAAGATATCTCTAAAAGTTAAATCAGAGAGCCCACAAATACTATTGAATTAAGCTTCATAGCAATTGGTATCAAGATAATTTTTTCAATTTTTTGATATTCAAAACATTTTTATACTTACATCTTCGTTATAAGAAAGTATTTTTGAAAAATTATGCTAAAATGTGACTAAATAATATGTAATATTCAATTATATAAAGTTTAAAAGCTATCCATATTTTTATATTTCCATTTTAGTTATAAAGTATTATTTTTTGCAAAATTATGCTAAAATGTTAATAAATAACATGTAATACTCAACTATAGAAAGTTTAGAAGCAATCCAGAAAAAAATATAAAATTTAGAAATTATTTGTGTTAAATAAATTCATTTATTAGAGTCAAGTATTTTTTTTTTTTTTTTTTTTTTTTTTATTAAAGCATTTAACGAAACCTACATAAAAGGTTTATGAGCTTACAAATATTCAAATACTCAATTTACATTCTTTAAAAAACTGTACAATATGACTACACGCAGCAATATTAGGCTTGACCAGAAACATTTCCACACACAATGGTAAATACATTTTTATTTTAAATAAGTTTTTAAGTAATTTAGATCTTTGGGGTACATAAAGAGGACATTGCCATAATACATGATTCAAGTCTTCACAAACATAACCACACCTACACATCGGACTATTTACAATTCCAATACGCGCCAGTGAGGCCGCCAAACTATAATGATCTGCTCTACAACGATTTATCGTGACAATAAATTTTCTAGGCAAGGATCTACAATGAAACCAATTTTTTCTAGTGTTAGAATAATATTTTTGAAAGTAATTTTTCCCCTTATTTAAACCCAGTTCCCGTAAGTAATCCCCGGTCTGTGTATAACACTTTTTCTTAAAAGATTCATATAGATCAGTAAATGGGATCTTCCTATTGTCGATGCATTCCTCAACAGTCGCAGACTTGGCTTGCAAGTCAGCCTCCTCATTTCAGAGTCAAGTATTTATTTAATTAATTTAATTAAGATTTATTTGATTTAACTAAATAAAATTATTTAAACGAAATAAATTTTTATTACATCGAAATAAAAACTTTTAAATAAGATATTATATTACTATTAGGTATTAACGTAACTTACAATCATAGCCTTATCCGATTAAAACATATTAACTTGAACGAAAGTTATGACATTTCTCCAAAAAATTCGAAAAATCAAAAAAATGCAAATTTTTTATCTTTTGTAAAATAAATGCAAAATTATCATTAGCTAACTTTTTCAGATAAATAAAACCCATTTCTACAATAAAATTTTTAAAAAAGACGTATTTTGAATTTTTTTTTCGTTTTTTTAGATCAACTTTTTTCTAAGAAAATAGTGATTTTTAATCTTTAAGCAAGCTTTTCAGGAAAAGTTATTAAAGTTTTTTATTTAAAGATCAGTATGTAAAATAAGAAATTTGCTACATTAAACAAAAATAATTAAGCTAAATGCCATAAAAAAGAAGAAAAAATGTTAAATTTTAAGAAATTCGGTTTTTTGAATTTTTGCTAATTTTCCATAATTTTAGATTTTTTACCGAAGGGTGGAGACTATTGAATAAGTAAAGTATTTTTTAAGAGCACAAAAATAATAAAGCTAAATGCCATAAAAAGAAGGAAAAATGTTGAATTTTAAGAAATTCATTTTTTGCATTTTTGCTATTTTTCCATAATTTTAGATTTTTTACCAAAGGGTGGAGATAACAAATTAGGTTAAGTATTTTTGAAGAGCCCAAAAATAACGAAGCCAAAAGCCATAAAAGAGAAGAAAAAATGTTGAATTTTAAGAAATTCCGTTTTTTGAATTTTTGCTAATTTTCCATAATTTTAGATTTTTTACCAAAGGGTGGAGACTATTAAATATAAGTAAAGTATTTTTGAAGAGTACAAAAATAATGAAGCTTAATGATATAAAAGAGAAGAAAAAAATGTTAAATTTTAAGAAATTCGGTTTCTCGAATTTTTGATAATTTTTGATTTTTTGCTAAAGGGTGGAGACTATTCAAATAGTATAATTATACTACCGAAATAGCTAATGGTTACTAATTATTAATTTTCCGGTGAAATTAAATTCCCGGGTATTTTTGATTTTCCAGATTGGTAGAAACATTGTTAAATGTATTGGTAGAAACTAAAACCCGTCGAAGACGGGTACGACAGCTAGTGCTATATATTATCAAAATTTTTAAAATTCAAAATTAATCTTTTGAAATAATTATTGTCATCAATTTTACTTAAATTTGATACAGGGTTAATTTTAGTATTTTTTATTACAATTTAGTCATCAGAATGAAATTTGAGTTTTTCATTTTTTGATCATTAATTAATATAATACACGGAAAAAAAACTCAGCCTAATAATGCATGGAGTCTATTGGTTCGATTTTTACATGAGCCCATTTTGCAAATATCACACAGGAGTTTACTAAAAATGCATGGCTTTTGTGACTTTTGCCACAGCACCATGCGAAAATAGGATGGATTCCAAGCTAATCACGCATGGTAGTGTGCGTGCAATATACACAACAGACGCTCATGTGTTTTTAGCCTAGTATTTTTTTCCGTGTATAATAGCAATTTTGAATTCTGTGCAATATACTGACAAAAGTCTCATATTAATTATATGGATATTGTTAATATTCTGACCTAATAGAATTTTTTTAAGAAAGTAAACTTATGATTTCAACAACAAATTTTTATTGTTGACCTAAGAAATACAACCGTATAAAAATTAATTACAAAAAAATTTCAATTTTTAAACTTTTAATTTTTTAATTTTTCAATATTTAAATCTAACACTTTTTATTTGTTATTCAAAATTTTATTATTCTGACGATTAAATCTTAATAAGAAACACTAAAATTAACCCTGTACCAAGTTTAAGTACAATTCACTAAAGTATATGAAAAAACTAAAAATTTCGAATTTTTGAATTTTTGAAAAAATGGCATAACTTTCGTCCATATTAATATTTTTTAATCTACTATCGCTAGGATTTTAAGTTAGGCTAATGCCTAAAAGACTGCCAAGTTTCACTTCAAACGATCGAACCGTTTTTCCGTGATACGCGGTCGAAAATTTGCGGACATACATACACACATACACACATACACACATACACACATATACACATACACACATAATTTTCTTAATAGTATTTTCGCATTCCTTAGAGTGTAAAAATAAGGAATATAATAGAAATTTTGAATTCTATGCAATGTACAGACAAAAGTCTGATTTTATTAATAAGGATAAAATTTCACTGAATTTTACAAATTTTTTAATGAAATTTTTTGAAGAATTCAATTATTCCTAAACAATTGAATTAAAATTTCTTAGAAATGCAATTTTTTAAAGAATTTTACATAAAATCCTTTTGAAACTTGAGAAATTTTCAAAAAAGTTTGAAAAAAAAATTATTTGATTAAAACTTTAATTAATAAATTGTATTATTTTTAATAAATTTTATTTTAAAATTAAGTATCTTTAAACAATGGAATTAAAATTTTTTCAAAATACAATTTTTTAGAATTTTATACATAAAATTCTTTAAAACTTTAATAAATATATATTGTATTATTGTTAATAAAATTTTACTAAATTTCAATTAATTTGATAATTTTTTTAAAAAATTTTTCTAAAAATTCAAAGTATCTTTAAATAATTAAAAAAAATTTCTTAGAAATGCAATTTTTTAAGAATTTTATACATAAAATTCTTTTAAAGCTTTAGAAATTTTCAAAAAATTGTTTAATTAAAACTTTAATTAATAAATTGTATTATTTTTAATAAATTTTATTTTAAAATTAAGTATCTTTAAAAAATGGAATTTAAAATTTCTTGAAAATACAATTTTTTAAGAATTCTCCATAAAATAGTTCAAAACTTCAGTAATTTTTAAAAAAAGTATTTAGGTATGAATATTAATTTCTTCACAGTAATTGAAATTTTTTTATGAATTTTAGTTTAAAGTTTTCCGGAATTTATCATTATTTTTGAAAATATTTTCAACTAAGATCTCTTTCAGATTAAATAGAGTTAATTAATTTTAAGAAAGTTATTAATTAATTATTTAAAGCAAATTTAATTGTTTAGAGAAATAAGGAAAATTTAAAGCATTGTTTTGCGATTTAAAAGTTTTTTGGTGGAAAAAAAATTCGAAAGTTGAATTTAAGGTCTTTGTTTTTCAAAAATTGTTTTTGGACATCAAGAAGAAAAATTTTTGTATAGTAATTCAAATAGTTGGTTCTTTTTAGTACTTTTGATAAAATTCTCTGACTTTTTCCTGATTTTCTTATGAGTAATTTCATTTTTTTCTGACTTGTAGCAACCCTAAAATAATTATTAAATAATTATTAAAGGACTAAAAAAATTATATTTGTTGTTGTAGAAATTTATTCCTTCTCTAATAAATTTTACTGACATCAGAACAATTGCAATGTATCAGGAGAAGAAAAAATTCTCCACAACAATAAACACAATTTCGAACTTCTTTTTTTAACATATAATTCGATTGTCAGTGAAAAATTAATTTTCTCCATTGAATTTTGTCTCGCACATTATATTTTTTTATACAAATCAAAATTTTTTTAAATTCCTTTTTTTTACAATATATACTATATTATAAGGATAAATGAGATTTTTTTTTATAATTTATATATTTTGTAAAAAAAGAAATTTTTGTTTTTGAAGTAATATTTCAAGGAAAAATTAGTTTTCGCATTCAATTTCATTGGCGGTTTAATAAGTTTCTCTAATGGAATAATTGTTCATTTATCAAAGTGATTTCGTGATGGAATGCACCGAGAGTTGAAAGTAGATTTAAACTTTGTAAATTACCCTTTCGTTATCTTTACAATGCGTGCGATGAGGGAACAAAATGAGAATGAAGCTATAAATTTTCTTTGAAACTATATTTCGAATATATTCTCCAAGAAGAAAATTTACTTCGGAAAATCTATTTTTTGCTTTTCTTTTCTTTTTTTTCATTCTTTTTTTTTCTAAGATTTCAGCTTGAGTTTCGCGAAAATATGCGTATATACATTTATATTGAGATAAAATAGAAATTGCTATCAATTTCATCAACACTTTTACTTATATTCACATGCGAAATTGCGTTTTCGCTTCGTAGACACCCACACACACATCACTAATATTAGGTTTTACTCGTGTATAAGTCAAAGGATAGAAAGGAGAAGAAGAGGCGTAAGGGTAAAATGGGATAAGGTGTTGGTGGCATAAATGGCTGGATGGGAATTGCTGAATCGGCCACGGATTTCAGATACATTATTCATAGTGTTGAGTATTCGAAACGACCTTTCGGCCTATCCCATTCCATCGTATTTTAGTGTCACTCACTTATTTGCATTACTCGCCCTTTTTTCCAATGTTTTTCCTGTTGAGTATAAGAAAACTTTTTTCCCTGATTTTAAATTCAGAGAAAAAGAATTTTCATCTTTCATTTTTTTTTTTTTCTTTAAGAAACTCCTTGTTTCTCATAAATTTTATTATCGCTCGTTACTTTAATGTGGACAATCAAATTTTTATTGGTTACAATCTTGGCTAATTTTGCTTCTTCATGATAGGAAGCTTTGTATTTAAGTCAAATTTTACTATTTCAATGGTGTAAATTTTATTAGTGTGAATTTTATTGGCATCATAATTTTATTTGTATGAATATTATTAGCATCAATTTTGTTAGTGTGAATATATTGGTAGTATGAATATAATTAGTAGAAATAATATTAGTAACATTATTAGTAAATTAATATAAATTTTATTAGTGTGAATTTTATTAGCATACATTTTATTGGTATGAATATTATTAGCATAAATTTTGTTAGTATAAATATTATTAGTATAAATATTATTAGTATAAAGATTATTAGTATAAATATTATTAGTATAAATTTTATTAGTATAAATTTTATTGCAGTGAAAAAATTACACTTTATTCAAGTAAAGGATTATCTACTTGTCGACTATCAAATAAATTTTGTTTCTAAGCAACGATTTTTATTTTTATCAATTAAATGGTATTTGCATTAAATATCTGAAGTTATATTGTTTCTAACACAATTTATTTTATTTAAATAAAAATTATTTGATTAAGTGTTGAAGTTAACGATCACTCCAAGTCGATCGTTAACTTCAACACTTAATTAATTTGAAAATCGAGTGATAGAATCATTATCATTATTGAAAATTATTTGATTTATATAAAAAATAATTTGATTCAAGTAAATATTTATTTGCCAATAAACAGTTATAATTATAATATTTTTAGTTATTTTTGCCTATAAATTCGGTAATTAAAAAAATACTTTTTCTTATACGAAATTTATAGTCAAAAATGACTATAGAAGTAGCAGACATTTTTTTATCATTGTAAGAGTCTTGACTAAAAAGTTGTCCACTAATTGTAGTTAAAAATATCTACCGTTTTCAGTTACTTTTTTACTGTAAATTTAGTAAAAACAGAATATTTTTTTAATTATTAAATCTATAGTCAAAAATTACTAAAACGGTGGAATTTTTTTCTGAATTACTGGAAAACTTGTTAGTTATAACTTTTTATAATATTTTAAGTCTTTGTCATTTTTATATTCATAAAAATTTATTTATTAATTTTATTTGTATAAATTTTATTAGTAAAAATTTTATTAGCATAAAAGTTATAACAAAAATGTTGTCCAGAAATTCTAGTAAAAAAATTCTACTGTTTTTAGTCATTTCTGCCTATAAGTTCGGTAATTAAAAAAATACTTTTCTTTTTCACTATAAATTCATAGTCAAAAGTGACTAAAAATAGGAGAAATTTTAAACTAGAATTAGTGGACAATTTTTTGGTATTAACTTTTAAAATAATAAAAAATTTCTACTATTTCTAGTCAATGTGACTATAAATTTAATAGAAAAGAAAAGAATTCTTTTAATTATTTAATTTATAGTCAAAACTGACTAAAAATGGTAGAAATTATATATTAGAATTTGTGGATAACTTTTTTGTTATAACTTTTACAGAAATAAAAAAAGTCTACTATTTCTAGTCAATTTGACTATAAACTTACTAAAAAAGAAAAGTATTGTTTTAATTATAAAATTCATAGTCAAAACTGATTAAAAATAGTAGAAATTTTAAACTAGAATTAGTGGACAACTTTTTAGTTTTAACTTTTAAATATTACAAAATTTCTACTATTTCTGGACAATTTGACTATAATTTAGTAAGAGAGAAAAGTATTCTTTTTATTTTTAAATTCATAGTCCAAAATGACTAAAACTGGTAGAAAATTTAAACTACAACTAGTGGACAACTTTTTAGTTTTAACTTTTAAAATAATAAAAATTGTACTGACAATAATAGTAAATAAAGTTTTCAGAAAAAATGACAAAAAATTTGAATTACGCTATTACTAAATTCGTAGTAAAAAAATGATTAAAAATGATAAACAAATTTTTTTTTTGAATTGCTGTAATACTAATATTATTAGTGTAAATTTTATCAGTAAACATTTTTTAGCATAAAAGTTATCACTGAAAAGTTGTTCTCTAATTCAAGTAAAAAAATTCTTACCATTTTTAGTCATTTTCGACTATAAATTTAGTAATTAAAAAAATACTTTCCTTTCTTACTGAATTTATAGTAAAAAATGACTAAGTAGTAGAAATTTTTTTGTTATTATAAAAATTATTAACTAAAAAGTTGTCCATTAAATTCTAGTAAAAAATTACTGTCGTTTTTAGTAATTTTTTACTATAAATTTTGTAACTGAAAAATACTTCTTTTTGTACTGGATTCCGCTGGATTCACTGGTAAAAATAAAAAATAACTAAAAATAGTAGAAATTTATTAAATGTTTTAGTGAAGAACTTATTAGTTTTAAATTTTGTAGTAATTCAATTTTTTTGATATTTATTCTTAGAAACTTCTTTACTAATAACATCAGTAAAAATTTTATTAGTAAATAATTTTATGAGCATAAAAGTTATAAGTTCTGCACTAATTTAAGTTGAAAATTTCTGTTTTATATTTATTTTTTACTATGAATTCAGGTAAAAAAAAAAATATTTTTTTAATTACATATTGAATTTATAGTTAAAAATGACTAAAACTGGTGGAAATTATTTACTACAGTTTACTAATTCTAATTATTTAAAGTTTCTACCATTTTTAGTCATTTTTTTTACTATGAATTAAATAATTAAACAAAATTCTTTTTTTTTATTACTATAGTAATAAAAAAAAAAGAATTTTGTTTAATTATTATTTAATTCATAGTAAACTATGAACTATAACCAAATTTATAAATTTAGTCAAAACTGACTAAAAATAGTACCTTTTACTTCTTTTTTGTTTATCTATTTATTAGAAATTCATTTATAAATTAATTTTTTTAATTATCTGTTTAATGAAATATTATTGAGTTTTAACATGTACTATTGACAAAATATTGTTTATGTATGAATAACGGGAGAATGGGTGGATATTAGTAACAGAATTATACATGTAAGCTTCAAGCATGAATGACAGACACACTTAACCAACAACTTGAATTTCGCTAGAGGCGCAGAGAACAGTCCAAACAGTCACTGTCAGTCATCATTATTCACGAGCAGCTGTTTTAGACTCTCTCTATCTCTCATTTCCCTTCTTCTCAAAAACACATACGTAACTGATAATATATTGCCGCACACTTCTGTGCGCATCTTGTATATATGTACCATGACTGTTTTGGTTGTGCGGATTCAAAATTGACCGGTGTTCTGGGCTTTAGTTTTTAAAAATTCCGACAGAGGGAGGCGAACTCTGTCCTCTCGCTCGTGAGTTGGTGGGGCACTAGTATATAAGGGGAGGCGAGCGAGGCGAAAGCATACTTACCTGGCGCAGAGGCTACCGTGATCACCAAGGCGGTTCCTCCAGGGCGAGGCTCTTTCATTGCACTATACGATTGGGCTGACCCTTGCGAATATCCCTAATGTGGATATCTCGGGCGTATAATTTTTGTTAGTCGGGACTGCGTACGCGCTGTCCCGGAATAAATCAGTCTAAAAATAATTTTTTTAATCTCTCTTAGTTCATTTTTAATTGAGTTTTTCTATTATTTATTTATTGAATTATTATTTTTTTATTTAATTTCAATTGTATTATTTATATTTGAACTTTTTAATTTGATTAGTTAAATTATTATATACTATAGCAGCAATTCGCGCGCTTCTAACTTTCTATACTACCTTTTTAAATAAAATTAGTAATTTTAAAAATTTTCTAATTTAAATGTTTGTTAAAAACACTAAAAAAATTCAATTTTGAAGAATTTACAAATAATTGCAGAAAATCAATTATTTAAAAGAATAAAATTCAACTATGTTCAAAATTTGAAAAAAAGCCCAATTATCTTTATAAATAACAAAATTTTTCTCCAAAGTTCAATTATTTTCATAAGTGTCAAAAAAAATTCTTGTCCTAATTTCAATTATTTTAAAAAATTTTTCTAATTTTAAAAAATTTTAATAAAATTGTATACAAACAAATATTTAATTATTTTCGATTATTTTCATAAATAATAAAAATTTCACAGAAATTCAATTATTTTTATAAATAATAAAATTTTTTTAAGGAATTCAATTATTATTTTCATAAAAAATAATTTAAAATTCAAGAAAATAATAATTGAATTAAAATGATGAAAATAATTTTGATGAAGTTACAATATTCCTATACCTAATGTAAAATAATGTTTTTATCTCTCGGTCATCTTTTATAAGTTAATTAATTTAAAAAAGGTTTGAATTTGAAATAAAAAAATTTTTGTATCTAAGGATAACAAAAGACAAAAGTATAAACAAAAAAAACTTCATAGTGTGAGGGACAGAAAAAGTAAATGAATGAAAGAACATTTTTTTTTCAGGGAAATTTAGAAAATTAAGATTTTTTTCGACTTATTTTAAAAAATTGCGACTTTTTCAACTTTTATTTTAAAGATTGCAAAAAAATATATTTTTTAGTATGAAATGTAATTCATTTCGATTTTAATAGTGCGAAAAATAACTGTAAACAAATCTTCCAGAAATTATTTTTAAATCATTTTTCTACTTAAATTTTTGAAATATACAACTAAAAAGATTTTGAATAATTAAAATTTTGTAAAATTTAATTGAAAATAATTAATTTTTTTCAAGTATTTTGTTACAATTTTTGGAAATCAACTTTTGAAGAATTTTAATTGCAAATTTTGAAATAATTGAAATTTTGTAAAATTTAATTGAAAATAATTAATTTTTTTCAAGTATTTTGTTACAATTTTTGGAAATCAACTTTTGAAGAATTTTAATTGCAAATTTTGAAATAATTGAAATTTTGTAAAATTTAATTGAAAATAATTAATTTTTTTCAAGTATTTTATTACAAATTTTGGAAATCAACTTTTGAAGAATTTTAATTGTAAATTTTGAAAATAATTGAATTATCAAAAATTTTAATGAAAAATCTTTAGAGGTAAATTTAAAAATGAAAATTAATGAAAATTAACTTCTAATTTTTTAGAATTTAGTATTTTCTGTACTTTAAATATTTTTTAAAAACTACTTAATTCTTAGAATTTTGTTATCATAATTTTTTAAGATTTAATTATCTTGGAATAAGGCAAATAAAAATTTACATTTTTGGACTTATTAAAATTTCGGAAAAATCATGGTCATAATTAAAATTCTTCAAAAATTTAATTATTTCTATTTTTTTTTAAATATTATTACAGGGTTGTCACAAAAACTTAACATTCTTTTTCCTTGGATTTTTCCCTGATTTTCAGACAGAATTTCAACTTTTTTTCCCTGACCCTAAAGAATTGTAAAATTTTTCGAAAACATCAATAACTTCATTTTTAAATAAATATTTACTCATTATTATTTTTACATAAGAATTAAGATTTGCAAAAACTTTAAATTCAAACCATTTGAAATAAATTTTTATATTAGAAAATTCTTCGAGAATTCAATTATTTAAATAGAAAAATAAATCATTTATTGAATAGTTGAATGTTTCTTAAAATTGAATTTTTAAGAAGAATTTTATTAACAAGAATTCAATTAGTTTTACAAGTAATAAAATTTTTCACATAAATTCAATTATTTAAAAAAATGTAATAAAATTCGTTGAGTAAGAATTCAATTATTTTATTATCATAAATAATAAAATATTTCATAGGAATTCAATTATTTTTAATACAATTTTAAATTTATTCCTCGAAAAATGTAATTAATTTTAAAAACTTTTTGCAAGAATTTATTTGAAAAACAATTTTTAATAAAATTCTTGATAAGAATTAAATTATTTTCAAAAATTTTAAATTCTTTGAAAAAATTCAATTATATTTATAAAAAGTGAAATTCATCGCAGAAATTAAATTATTTTCAAAACCAATTTTAATAATAAAATTAATAAAATAATAAAATTTCACGAAAAGATTCAATTATTTAAAAAAAATTTTATTAACATTCTTGTTGAGAATATTATTTTCAATAATTTTAATAACATTATTTGGAAGAATTTGATTCTTTTTATAAATAATAATATTTTTTGCGAGCATTCAATTATTTCCAATACAATTTTAATTAAATTTTCTCGAAAGAATTCAATTATTTAAAAAAAAATTTATTATTGTTAATAAACATTGTTAGTAAAAAATACTATTGCGTATAAATATTATTAGTAATAATTAATAAATACTTTTACTAATAAATATGATTTTTAATAAACAAAGCTTAGTAAAAAAATATTACCAATAAATATTATTAGTAATAAATACTTTTATTAATAAATATGATTTTTAATAAACAAAGCTTAGTAAAAAAATATTACCAATAAATATTATTAATAATAAATACTTTTATTAATAAATATGATTTTTAATAAACAAAGCTTAGTAAAAAAATATTAACAATAAACATTATTAGCAATAAATACTATTATTAATAAATATTGTTAAATATAATAACATATTAGCTTTAATATTATACATTTTTCTCAATAAATATTATCATAATATCTTGAATTAATATTTATGAATTGGATCAAGCTGACAGAGGTAATTTTATAATCAGTTCCAGAAATAGATATGCATACATGTTATATGAATATAATATAGAGAAGGAAGAATTGCATTTCCCTGTTGAATTCAATTCTCTTCATTTCTCAGTCAATTATAAACGAGTATAATTGTGTTCTTTCACATTTTGTTGTTATTATGGTTCAATCATGATTACATGCTATCGAAAAAGTTTCATCTTTTTTTCTATACATATATATTCTCTTGAGTTTTATTTTTTTTTATACTCGGAAATTGTTTATTGTTGGAAACGTTTCATTTGATAAAAATTGTTTATAATAGGGAAAAAATTAATTACGAAAATTTAATTTAAAAAATTGTTTAATATAAAAAATTGTTTATAATAGGGAAAAAATTAATTACGAAAATTTAATTTAAAAAATTGTTTAATATAAAAAAATTTTAATAAAAAAATTTTATTTCCAATATTGTTTGATGCGGGGAAAGTTTTATTTTAAAAAATTGTTTAATATATGGAAAAATTTAATTTTGAAAATTGTTTAATATGGAAAATATTCATTAAAAAATTCACTAATGAAGAAAAATTACGTTAATGAAACAGTTATTTTCCTTTATTTTTTACTTTCCAGTAATATTAAAAAGTTTTTGTTTCATTATTTACTGCGCAATAAGTTCGAGAAACTCGAATTAGAATGAAAAGAGAAATTATGTAATTGTTCCTTCGAGTTTCAACAGTAGATTTTCGAAAAGTAAAACTTGGGTAAAATTTTCCCGCGTCTTTTCGTTGAGAAAGATTTTTTTTTTTTTTTTCTTGAAATCGATTAGTTTTTTTTTCTCACAATTTGTGGGCCGCTCTGTGTCGTTAAATCCACGAATAAAGCGGTGGGGGCAAACAATTAATTATCGTTCTACGACAACCGCGTCTCGTAACATACACACACACATATACACACTGAGCTTTTGCAAAAGCTCGTGAAACATCCATTGGGGGGCTATTATCATGCGCGAGCGAACATTTCAACAAGACTGAAAAACGCCCATCCCACTCGTCTATTTCTTTCCACTATTTCCTCTCAGTTTTGCAAACTGTTATTTTTACTTTTAATTATACCCTTCTGCAAAAGGTTTATACCTCGGTTGCACCTTTTATAACACGTTTCAATATTCATTTTCGTTGTGTTCTTCTCGCGATTTCTGTTCTTTATATGTTCTTTTTGCTTTTTTCTCTTCTTTCCATTTTTTTTTTTTATTTTGCAAATTGGTAATTTTCTCTCGAATAGAATTTACACAGTTTTTTTTATTGTATAGTTGCTGTTTTTTTATTGATCTTCAAATTTTATTATTTTTTAGCGTAGTTGAAAAATTTTTTTTAGTAGAATTTTTCTATTTCTTGTATTAATATTTTGTTTTCCTTTTCTTAGAATTTTTTTTATTTTTTTTATATTAAAATTTTTTTAATTCCTTTTATTAAGTTTTTTTTATTTTTTATTGTCATTACAAAACTTTGTTTATAATAGTTGTGATGCTTTTTACCTTCTAGTTGGCAATTTAATTAAAAATACAATTTTAAAAAATTTATTTATCGCAGTAAAAAATTGAAAATTGATTAAAAATTATATAAAAATTCAATTTTTGCATAAATAATAATTTGTACCTATACAGAAACTCAATTTTTATATTTTAAATTCTGAATTTGAAATTAAAAGAAAAGAAAACTATATGAAAATTTGTGTTACTGGAAATATAAATTGATGAAATTTATTATTACATAATTTATTCCTGAATTAATTATTAATTAATTTAATATTATCAAATAAATTTTATTTTTAATAATTATTATTACTAAAGAATACTATTATTAATAAATATTATTCAATTGTTCAAAAATGCAATAATGTTAAAATCTCTTTTGAAATTTACTTATTTCTAAAAATTACTACTTTTAGAAAAATAATAAATTAATAATTTTAAAAATTAATATTAAAATATTTTCATACTTTTATAACAATAAAAAATATCAAAAATACGATTGAAAAACATTTTAAAATTAAAATAACTTTAAGAATTTTTTTACTATAAATCTTTCAAATTAGTTTTGTAAAATTTTTGTTAAAATTTTTTTCTAAATCAATTATTATCAATTATTTTTAATTATTTTTAGAAAATTTTTCTATAATTTAAAACAAAAATTCAATATTTCATAAAAATTGCAACTCTAGCTTTTCTTGTTTTCTTTTAAAAGAAAAGTTTAATAATAGATTATTTCACATATTTGAAAATATGTGAAAAATTAGTGAAACTTATAGTGAATTAGTGAAAATTAAGTAAAATTTTCTTTGGAAACAATTGAATTTTTTTTAAAACAATTTTTCGAAAAATATTTAAAAAATAATCAAGTTTTCAGAAGAATTATAAATAAAAATATTAAAAATTCATGATTTTCCGAAATTCTAATGATAAAAGTATAAAAGTGGATTTTTTTCAATTATTACATTCTTCGTAGATAATTTAATTTTCAAAAATTATCATTTAAAAAAAACCAAGACTTACTTTTTTAAAAAATACTTTAATATGACTTTTTTGAAGATAGTAAATTTATTATTAGGATTAATATAATTATAATGTTATATTATTATAATTTGCAAGTATAATTCTTCAAAACTTGATTTAAAAAATTTTTAAAGAAAAAAAAAATGTTTTAAAATGTTTTTTTAAATACAGTCGAACCTGGATAAGTGGAACCTCAAGGGACTAAAGTTCTTGTTCCACTTATAGAGGTATTCCACTTATCTAGGTTATTTAAGGTCAAATTACTTGTGCAGGGACTGCAAAGAATGTTCCACTTAAAGAGGATTCCCACTTATCAAGGGACCACTTATCCAGGTTCGACTGTAATGTCAATTTTTTTCAATTATTAATTATTCAATTAATTAATAATAATTAATTGAAGAATAAAAATAATAGTTTGAAATGTATTTTATACTAATTTCATAATTAATTTTTCATTAATTTTTTTAAATTTTCATTTTTTTGTATCACAATTATTAATTATAAATTTATTTTTATTTGTCTAATTGACAGTAAAATGAAAATTAAGTCAAGTTGTGATTTTTTTTAAATTCGCGGTCAAGTTTTGCAAAATTTTACTTTTTTAAAAAAAGGGTTTTCAACTTTTTTCTAACGCTTTTCAAAAACGTCAATTTGCAGTTTAATGAATTTTAACCGAACAAATGAAATGATTGAAAGAAAAAGAAATTTAAAAAAAAAAAAAAAAAAAAAAAATTGATTTGCATGTATATAAAGAAAATTGACATTTTACCGGCGCTTACTTTTGTGAATTCGGGGCATGCGCTTCGCTGGGGCAATGTTATATATCCCCTTCACACAGGGGCGCGAAACCGTTGCGGCAGTTTAGTCGCAACAGCACGTTGTGCTGAGATGTTTCGTTCCGGTTCGTTTTCCTCAAAACTGTCATATTCGGTGTTCGTAAATTTCCCATTAGCGCCGAAAAAAATCATGTTTCTCCCGATAGGTGATTAGAACACAAAACAAAAAGGTTTCAATACGAATTTCTCGATTTGTGGATTTTTTTTTAATTTCGAAATTTTTTGCTCCTTTTAAGAAAAGTGACTTGGATATATAAGGAAATTACCAAAAGCGAAATCTTCGATTAGAAAGATTTTCATCAGTGGGGCAAATTTTCCTTTTTTGAAATTGTTTTTTTTTTAGTTTCTTTTCGGTTTCTTAAGTTATGTCACTGAGAAATAAAATTTGATTTAAATGACCGATTAGTTGTCTATTGGCAAATAAATATATTTACTTGAATCAGGTAATTTTTAATTGAACTAAATAAATATTTACTTGAATCAAATAATTTTTATTTTAAACAAAGAAGTATTTACTCCAATCAAATAATTTTTAGTTGAAGCAAAGAAATATTTCCTTGAATCAAGTAATTTTTATTTGAATCAAAGAAATATTTACTTGAATCAAGTAATTTTTATTTGAACCAAAGAAATATTTGCTTTAATTAAATAATTCCTTTTTTGGACTAGAGAATTATTTGCTTGAGTCTAATAATTTTTATTTGAATCAAAGGAATATTTGCACGAATCTAATAATTTTGATTTGAATCAAAGAAATATTTGCTTGAATCTACTAATTTTTATCTGAGCCAAAGAAATATTTACTTAAATTAAATTAAATTTTAGTTAAACCAAAGAAATATTTGCTTGAATCTAATAATTTTTATTTGAACCAAAGAAATATTTGCTTGAATCTAATATTTTTTATTTGAACCAAAGAAATATTTACTTGGATCAAATATTTTTTATTGAAGTCAATTAAATGGTATTTGCTTCAAATAATAAATTTATTGGTTCATTTACAATTCATTTGGCTTAAATAAAATTAGAATAATTAAAAAATTATTTTTCTAAAATAAAATTTATTTGAAAATAAAGAAGTAATCGGTTTTTTGAATCAAATTAATTTTTTTCAATGATAGATTCCATTGCTTTACTTACAATTTTCCAAGTGATTTTTTTTTTTTTTTGAGTCAAATGAAAAATTTAGAATTGTAATTATTTTTTATTATATCTAAAGAGAGAATCATTTTTACACTCTGGGAAAAATGATATTTGAAAGAAATACTCTTCTTTGTTGTATAAACCAAAGTTTTAGATAGCACTACTTTTTGTTTATTCTATAAATAAAGTTTGCCTAAATAAATTTAATTTTATTATTTTTTATTATTATTATATTTTATTAGATATTATTTTATTACTTTATAATTATTTATTTATTTTTCTATTCTATTTAATTCTTTTATTTTATTATTTATTTCATTTCATTATTTTAGTTATTTTCATTCTAAAGTTTATTCTAAATAAAGTTCATTAAATCCCGCAAATAAATTTAATTTAAAATTTAATTTTAGTTTGATTCTAATTTAATTTAAATAAACATTTGGTTTAGTTTAAGAATGTTTGTATTCGAGGAAGGAATTTAAAAATTCACCTGAAGCAAATTTTCAGTTGAATCAAACAAATTTTTTGTTGTCAATTAATTTATTTTGTTTATTCAATCAAAATTTAGTTGTTTCAAATAAAATTCTCCCTGAGTGTAATAATCAAAATTCAATTACTTTTTTATTTTCAAAAAATGTCAATGCAACTTAATTTAAAATCGTTCATTTATTTTTGATATTGAATTTTAAAAATTAAAAAATTGAAAATTGTGAGAATTGAAAATTAAAATTGATATTGAAAATTCGTTAATTAAAAAATTTAAAGTTGTGAAAATTGAGAATTGTGAAAATTAAAAAATTGATAATTGAATATAAATATTGTGAAAATTAAGAAATTGAAAATTTGATAATTTAAAAATTGAAAGTTGTGAAAATTGAAAATTGTGAAAATTAAGTAATTATAAAATTGAAAATTGTGAAAGTTAAACAATTGAAAGTTGTGAAAAATGAAAATTTGAGAATAAAAAAATTGAAAGTTGTGAAAATTGAAAATTTGAGAATAAAAAAATTGAAAGTTGTGAAAAATGAAAATTTGAGAATAAAAAAATTGAAAGTTGTGAAAATTGGGAAAATTGTGAAAATTAAAAATAAAAATTAGAGAATTAGAAAATTAAAAAATTGGAAATTGTAATAATTAAAAAATTGAAAATTAAAAAATGGAAATTAATTTATTTTTCCCATTTTAATTAATTTTCCATTAAATGGAGATAATTCAAGGTTATTGAAATCTTTTCAAGGTCACTAATGGAGGTTCGCCGTAATTTTGCGTTTTGACACTTGGCCAGTCGTATATATATATATAATAATAACATTAGGGGAAGATTTCCAAATTGCATTACAAAGTTAACGAGTGAACGATCATGGTGAAACGATTTATGAGGATTTTGATGATAATGATTGCATGGACGGTTGATTTTACCGCAGCCGGAAGTTGCAGAGCTGCGAAATTATGTTGCCAGGGTCGAGATTCCGGATGTGTAATTCAAAAAGCATCACCCAATGCAATAATTGAGAGTCCTCGTGACACTCCGTGTTATTGCGATCACGCTTGTTTGAAACTCAACGATTGTTGTAATGATTTTAAAGAGGCTTGCAATGGTAATTTTTTTTTTCATTTCCTCATTCCTTATTTATTTGACGACCACATGTATTTAATTATTCTCTTTTATGTTTCATTCTCATTTGTGCGTGATTTAAAATTTTTCAAGTTTCATTTATACTTCAAAGGTGATTTTTTGACTTTTTATTTTTACTAGGCATATATTGATTTAAAAGTTTAAATATTTACAAATAGATTTCAAAATTAGATTTCATTGGATTTCCTTAGTTTGACTAATTTTATTTTAATTTAAGTGGAATGGAGTTTGATTTTAAATAATAGAATTCAGTTTGAGTAAAGGGATTGAATTTTAATAATTTAAGAAATTTAATTTTTATCAAATTTTATAATAGAATTCTAATAATAGCATTTTTGGCATAGAATTTAGTAATAGAATTTTAATAACATTTAAGTAATGAAGTTTGAATAGTTAAAATATTTCATTTCAATATTTTTACCAAACAAATTAGTTTTTAATTTGAATATTGCCAAAACGGATTTTTTCTAAAGTTCCCAACGATCAAATGAACGAATATTTTTTTCTACTTCGATATTTTCAAAAATTGATTGATTAAAAATAAATGTTCGGAATTTTAAGAACACAAATTGTATAAGTTAAAATCTTTTGTTTGTTAATTAAAAAATGTTAATTAAAGTCTTCGATTAAAAATTAAAAATTAACGTTTTTAGTTAAATTTTTTTATTTACTGCTTGTTTCGATTGTTAAAGAAAATTTAGTTTTCAAAGTGAAATTTTCACGGAGAGACCGAGATTACTAATTTTTGTATAAAATCACACTAGAATTTACTATTTTCACATTGCAACCACCGGAAATAAGGGGACTTTTTGTATTTTTTACTATTTTCTACACTAAGTCACTAATCCCGACAAATGTTCACCAAATTAGCAAAGTTTCTTACTATTTCGTCCAATAGTTCCAAATAACTGTAGTAAACTCAGAAGCATTGTGTACGTAAAATTACTACAGTCGTTTGTAAATGCAGAAAGAAAGAGTGAAAGAAAAAATACGGATTTTTGTCGCCGGTTTCCCGTCAATTCTTGACTAATGGAGACAAACTGGAAGGATTTTTACATACACAGACACACACACACTTATATATTTGTTGTATAAATATTTGAAGACACACACATGTTTATTTCACTTATATGTATAGACGCGGTTAATTAATACACAAATACACAACTGCACGCACGACAACGAATTTCACTGAAAGTATACATCTTTGTTTCCTTATATATTGAATGATGAAAATTTACAGCACTTACGAGAAAGCAATTTACTTTTAACAACTTATTATAAGACATAGTTCTTGGGACAGGAATAAATGCAAAGTTTATTAATTTATAATGGTCAATTTCTGAGATACCGAACGACCTACGTTTCACTTTATATTTAATTATTGTAGATAATATCCAAATTTATTTTACATACGCGAAACATAGTCACTATCAATGATCGGATGGCATCGGCTCATTTACGGAGATTGACGAAGTTAGCAACCAATAGAAATGCAGGCGCCATATGACTGCACTCGCTAGCCACACTTGCTCACCAAAAATTACTACAGTGGATAGTAGGTTTTAGTGGAAAATGTTTACATTTGTCAGATTTTGTCTAATTAAATTTGAGAAAACTATAATCAATTTTCGCTACATTTACAACTCTTACACAAAATATTAAAACTTGCTATTTCAATGTAGCAAATTTATCTATTTCTTTTGTAAATTTATCTAATTCTGTAGCACATTATGCTAAAAGTCCCCTTATTTCCGGTCATTGCAACCATTTTTAGTAATTTTTACGAATGTGGGTCTCTCCGTGTTCTTTTGAGCAAATAAGAGAATTGAAGAAATAGACTCAAACAAATTAAAGTTTTACACACAGAGAAATATTTCATTTTAACCAAACAAAAATTGAGTTAAGTAAAAGTATATTTTTCTCAGAATCTATATTAACCTATTTATTCCGTTACAACGAAAAAATATTATTTGATCCGAGAAAAATTGTTTTTTGACTAAAATAAAATTTTTATTTCAATGAAATAGAATTTATTTGAAACTTTTATTTTTTTAAATTTATTTTAAATTCATTTGGAACAAATAAAATTCTTTGAAACAAATTATTTCAAATTTATTTCTAAGAAATACAAAAATTGACTTGTGACAAATAAATTTTTACTTGGAAAAAATAAATTCACAATGGGAAAAAATAAATTCTTAATTGTAACAATTAAATTCTTAATTGTAACAAATAAATTCTTAACTGTAACAAATAAATTTTTATTTGAACCAAATTATTTCAAAATTTATTTTCAAGAAATAAAAAATTTATTTGTAATGAATAAATTTTTATTCGAACCAAATACAATTTATTTCAAACGAATAAATTCTTATTTGCCACAAATAAACTTTTATTTGACCCAAAAAAAATTTATTTCGATTAAATAAAATTGATTTCAATTTGATCAAATTTACTACAATACTTCAAACAAATAAAAATTTATTTCAAACACATAAATAAATTAGTAGACTCCGAAACAAATATATAAATTTTCTAAAAAAAAAAAATCTTTAAGAAAAAGAAATCTTTCTGGAAAAGAGATAATTTTTCCTGACCTTCCTTAAAGTCACACATAGAAAATAATTGTCGGCGAGAAAAAAAATATTAATCTGCAAAAAAAAAGAAAATTTTTTTCACGATTAATTTAATTAATGAGTGAAGAAATACAATATAATAGTTGTTTAAAAATAAAATGTCAATATGAGAAAAAGCATATACCACTCGAAGAGTTAAGTTTATACAGACCTAAGTAAAGAAGGTTTGTGGCGAACGCAGCAGAAAATTGCTGAAGCTTTTATGCTAATGAGGTGTGCTTTTTCTCTCTCTCTCTCTCTCTCTCTCTCTAGTCCTGACTCTGGAAAATATACTTTGAGACTAAAAATTATAGAACAGACATAATCGAATGTAATGTGCGAACACTTATTTTTTTCTCCAAATTACCAAAATGAAAGATTCTCATAAAACATTTTTTTCATTAGTTGGCATAAAGTGTGTAATCAGTATGTATACTATAAAAAAGAGAGGGAGGGAAAAAAAAATTCTACGCATAGATATACTTTATGGAAAAATCGAAAATTTAAATTTTATCTCTCAACTTTTATTTTACACGTTACTTTTTTTTTACCATACACTTTAAAATTTGATTTTTTCAGTTTTATGTTTTTTCGGTTTAATTTCTCTAAAAGTTTTCCAATTTCTCGTACGTGTGGAAATGGTGAAATGGAAAATTTTTTTTTGGTGCTGATCGCTTATTATTAATGATTAATTAAAATTATTGTATTATTGTTATTATACTGATACTATTACAATTAGTACAATTATTACTATTACTACTTTTATTACTATTATTACTATTTATTTTATCATTTTACTATTTTTCTATTTTATTTTTATTATTTACTTTTAATTATTATTTATCAAATAAATTTTTAATTGATATTTGAATTAATAAATATTTACATTTTATACATCAGTAAATATTTATATATCATTATATTTCCTATCAGTAAATATTTATAATATTTATAATCGCAGAGACAAATAATTTTTAATCGAATCAATTGAATCGTATTGCAATTATAATATTGTAATATTAAAAAATTAAAAATTTTAAACTTAGAAAAGTTACAAAATTTTTAAATAAAAATTTTACTTTAACAAAAAAGATTTTTATTTGTGCTAAATTTTTGCTTGGAACTAAACTATTGTCTTCAAGTAAATATTTATTTAATTTCAAGAGAAATTATTTGATTTAAGCGAATATTTATTTGTTTCAAGTGAATATTTATTTGTTTCAAGTAAATATTTATTCAATTTAAATATAAATTATTTGAAAACAATTATTTTATTTGAAGAAAAAAAATTGTTTGATTTAAATAAAAAAATTATTTGGTTCAAATAAATATTTATTTGGTTTAAAAAAGAATTTAAAAACAATTATTTGATTTAAGAAAATATTTCTTTGATTTACATATAAAAATTATTTGGTTCAAGTAAATATTCAAGAAAATATTTCTTTGATTTAAATATAAAAATTATTTGGTTCAAGTAAATATTCAAGAAAATATTTCTTTGATTTAAATATAAAAATTATTTTGTTTAGGTAAATATTTATTTGATTTAAAGATAATTGCTTTATTCAAAAGAATATTTTTCTTTGATTCAAGTAAATGTTCATTTATTTAAGGAAAAATTATTCGCTCTATGAAAATATTTCTGTGATTTAAATATAAAAATTATTTGCTCTAATTAAATATTTATTTGATTAAATAAAAATGTTATGGTTTAAGTAAGTTTTATTGATTTATTTATATTATTGGAAATGAAAATTTAATGTATGTAAATATAAATTATTTACCTGTAGTGAATTTATTATTTTACTTTATTACCTCATAATGAAATAATTATTATTTAAATAAACCTATAATATTGATTCTAACCAAATAATGTTTATTTATATAATAATTATTTTATTCCAGTAAATATTTATTTTATTTAAGTAAACATTATTTGTTCTATGAAAATATTTTTTTTTATTTAAGGGCATTTGAACCTTGATGACGTTACAGTTTGTGCAAAGCATGTGTGACGTCATCAAGGTTCAAATGCCCTTAAATAAAAATTATTTTGTTGAAGTGAATATTTATTCGATTTAAGAAAAAATTATTTGATTCAAGTAAATATTTATTTAAGGAAAAATTGTTTGCTTCAAATAAATATTTATTTTATTTGGTTCAAGTAAGTATTTATTTCAGTTGAATACAAATTATTTGGTTCAAGTAAATTATTTACTGATTTTGAATAAAAATTATTCGCTAAAAGTAAATTTTTATAATTTCACTAGAAATTCTTTGTAAATCTTCTAAATTTCTTCTAAATATTTAAAAATCTTTAAAGTCTTGTAATTTTTTTTAAAAATTCTATTTATGGAAGAAAAATGTGAATTAAGTTAGTAAATTTTCTAAATTTCTTCTAAATCTTTAAAAAATTTTAAAGTCTTGTAATATTTTTTTAAAATTCTATTTATGTAAGAAAAATGTTAATTGAGTTGTATTTTAATGTATACAGAGTAAAATTGCCACTTTTCTCTAAAGTCATAAAAAAAAATGCGAAACACATTAAATGCTGCAAACAAGTGAGAGAATAAAATTTTAAAGAGGAACAAAACTAATGTAAATGAGTTTAGAAAATAAAACACGAGATTATGGCGTAATGAAATTTTACGGTCTAAGAGAAAGACACACGTAATTTGCGTATACAAAATATTATGAAAATTCAAAAAAGAAAAAAGAAAAAAAAATATTATACACCATTTATAGTTTGAAAATGGTGAAAATTTTTCGATACACAGACAAAGTGCAACGATTCGTGAACTCGCCTCTTTTGTTAAGAAAACGGGTGTGCGCGAAAACGGTAATGGCTTAAGTAAGTGGTCCCCATCCATTGGTGGATTTTTTTACATTTATTTTCACCAAGGGAAATTCTTTTTCAAGGTGGCAGAAAAGAAGTTGAGTTTATTTATGGGTTGTGAGAAGAGTGAACGGGATATAGGAGGATCGAGCCGCGCGCGCGTTGAAGAAAGAAGAAAAAAAAGGAGGAGGAAATAAAAAAAATAAAAAAAAAAATAAAATGAGAAAAAAAAGAAGGGGTGAGAGTTTGAGCGCGCGTATACAAGAAATAGAGCGAACAGAAGGATCATCCTCGAATATACCCTTCGGACATACGCCATGTTCCATGAAGAATGTACTTTCGTCCAGCAAACATTCTCTAAAGAAGAACAAGTGCGAAAGAAAATAAGAAAATAATGTCCAGAGAGAGAAAGAGATCTGTACAATGGGATTTCCTTCTGAATCTAAAGGTCGAAACCTTTTAGTTCGGGAAACATTTTTCTTGAAAGAATATCTTCGATTCGACTTTTCTTCTTTTTTTTTGTTTATATATATATATATATATATGGTGTATATAAGCTTTTTTAATATCTTTTCTGGTAAATTTTATATCACACTTCTCGTAAATGTTCCATCACTTTTTGTGTATTTGGTTTGAAAAATCGTTTTGAAAACTTCTTTTAAAAGGATAAAAAACAAAATGAAAAAGAGAGCACTAAAAAATTTCCTTGATACAAAATAATATTACTTTTTTATTCAAATACATATATTATTTGAGTCGTGTAATTTTCAATTGAACCAAATAAATAATTATATATTTGAATCAAATTAATTTTTGTTGAACCAAAGAAATATTTGCTTGAATCAAATAATTATTGTTTAAATCAAAGAAATATTTGGTTAAATCAAATAATTTTTGGTTGAATCAATAAAATATTTACTTGAATCATGTAATTTTTATTTGAACCAATTAAATATTAGCTTGAATCAAAAAATTTTTGTTTGAGCCAAAGAAATATTTAATTAAATCTTATAATTTTTATTTAAGCCGAAGAAATATTTGCTCGAATCAAATAATTTTTGTTTGAATTAAAGAATAATTTGCTTAAACCAAAGAAATTTTAGTTGAATCAAAGAAATATTTACTTGAATCAAATAATTTTTGTTGAACCAATTAAATATTTACTTGAATCAAATAATTTTTGTTTGAATCAAAGAAATATTTGGTTAAATCAAATAATATTTGGTTGAACCAAAGAAATAAGTCCTTGAATTATGTAATTTTTGGTTCAACCAAAGAAATAATTCCTTGAATCATGTAATTTTTATTTGAACCAATTAAATATAAGCTTAAATTAAATAATTTTTGTTTGAGCTAAAGAAATATTTGCTTGAATCTAATAATTTTTATTTTAACTAAAAAAAATATTAGCTTGAATCAAATAATTTTTGTTTGAATTAAAGAAAGATTTGCTTAAACCTTAGAAAATTTAGTCGAATTAAAGAATTATTTACTTGAATCAAATAATTTTTATTTGAACCAAAAAAATATTAGCTTGAATCAAATAATTTTTGTTTGAATCAAAGAAATATTTGCTTAAACCTAAGAAATTTTAGACGAAACAAAGAAATATTTACTTGAATCAAATAATTTTTGTTTGATACAAAGAAATATTTACTTTAATCAAATAATTATTGTTTGATTCAAAGAAATATTTGCTTTAATTAAATAATTTTTTTTTTGACTAAATATTTATTTGCTTGAGTTTAATAATTTTTATTTGAATCAAAGAAATATTTCCATGAATACAATAATTTTTATTTGCATCAAAGAAATGTTAGCTTGAATGAAATTATTTTTGTTTTAGCCAAAGAAATATTTGCTTGAATCAAATAATTTTTATTTGAACCAATTAAAAATTTGCTTGAATCTAATAATTTTTTAGTAGACCTAAAAAAATATTAGCTTGAATCAAATAATTTTTGTCTGAATCAAAGAATTATTTTCTTAAAACTAAGTAATTATAGTTGAACTGAAGAAAAATTTACTTGAATCAAATAATTTTTGTTTGAATAAAAGAAATAATTGCTTTAATTAAATAATTTTTTTTGAATCAAAGAAATGTTTTCTTAAACCAAAGAAATTTTAGTTGAACTAAAGAAAAATTTAGTTGAATCAAATAATTTTCGTTTGAATCAAAGAAATATTGGCTTTAGTTAAATAATTTTTTTTTGGACCAAAGAATTATTTGCTTGAGTCCAATAATTTTTATTTGAATCAAATAAATATTTCCATGAATCAAGTAATTTTTATTTGAAACAATTAAATATTGGCTTGAATCTAATAATTTTTATTTGAACCAAACAAATATTTGCTTCAATCTAACTAGATTTTATATTTGTTTCAAATAAATTTTATTTGCTTTAAACAAAATTTTATTGAGTTCATATAAAATTTGAATTTGGTTCAAACAAAATTTTATTCGGTTCAAATAAAATTATATTTAGTTCAAACAAAATTTTATTTGGTTCAAATAAAAAATGTTCCTCTGTGTGTGAAATTTGCTTCAAATACTGAAATAATTGAATTAAATACAATTAATTTGATTCAAGTAAATATTTATTTGACAATAGACAAGTAATTAATTATTATTTGAATCAAATAAATTTTCTTTACAGTTTAAATTGAACCTACTTTACTTTATTTAAAGAAATTATATATTTACTTGAAGCAAAAAAATTGAGTTTGGATTAAAAAAAAAAATTATTTGACGCAAAGAAATTGGTTTTGAATAAAAAAAATATTTTTTTGTAGCAAATAATATTTATTGAAATAAAGTAAAATAGTAAATTTATTTAATTCAAGCAAATAATTTGTATTTAAATAAAACAAAATTATTTACTCAACTTAAATCAAATAACTAACTTTTAATTGAAAAATTTTATTTATATCTCAACTATTGTAAATTATATTATTTATATTTATTGAATTATATAATAAAAAAATAAATAAACATAACTTATAATATATAAATATAAAAAAATGAATACAACATATAATATATAAAAATAAAAAAATAAATATAAAATTATATTTAAAAATTGAAAAAAAAAATTTTTCAACATTAAACATTTATTTCTGCTCGAGAGAGAAATTTTTATATTTATTGTATGAAGAAGGAATGAAAAACCCATTGAAAATGGAAAGATAAAAGCGAAGATAGCGAATGATCTTTGAAAATAAAACTAAAACTTTGGGAGATGAGCTGATAATGGAGTGAGATTTTCCAACATTGCATTTATCACTTCACTCAAGTACCTATTCCATTTTCTCTTCAAGGAATAATTTCCTATTACAATTCGGAAATTGTCAACATTACAATATAGTAAATTTGCGCTTGAATGCAAAAATTTCTTCTTTTCTCCCTCAATATTCCCCTTCTTTTTATTTTTCTCTTTTTTTTTACTTCCCCCCCCCCTTTTTTTTTCTTATAGGAAACAACTGGCGGAAATTTTCCTTAAAAACCATTAAAAAGCAAAAAAAGAAGAAGAAATTTCTCAATTACGTACACTTGAGGGAAAAATTAAATCTCCGTGAAAAAAGAAATAAGATTATTGATGAGAAACTTGAAAAGTCAAATCTGAGGAGAAAATAATTTTTTTAAAAAGAAACAGTAATCGATATAAATATATATATATATAAATATATATAGATTTGCAACGAATGAAAAACAAGTAAAGAGCTCCTTGAGCTTTTTTATGCTTGCAAAGTAAGAGCTTTATCAAGGTCTGTAAATGAATATTATATACGTTCGTGCTAGAATCAGAAATTATAACTTCTCGTTTTAAATATCAAACATATTCAAAAAAAAGAGGAAAAAAAAACCCGTCCGAAATTGACGACAAAAAAACCAGTTACTGGAAAAAAATTTATAATAGAGAGAAATTATTAATGAGCTCGTAATGAACTTCCGGAAATGAAAAAGATTTATTTCAATTTTCACATATATATTTAAGAGACTTGTTATTTTTATCTAAGTAATGAAAATTTATAAGAGGGAAATCATGTTTTCGAATATGAAAATTTATAAGATTATTTTTTAGATAGGAAAAAAGAGAAAAATATATTTTTTTTAATTATAAAAATTTTTAGCAAAGAATTATTTTTAAATTGATAAAAACTTTTTTTAAATATAAAAATAATTAAGTGTACAATTATTTTTTGACATAGCAAAATAATTAAGTAAACAATTCTTTTTTTGATATATAGAAAAATAATTAATAATTTATTTTTCTAGGGGAAAATAAGTATTTTAAATATAAAAAGCTATTAGAAGAAATAAATTATTTGCATCAAAATTTAAAAGAAAAAAATTCTAAAAATTTTAGATTTTTAAAAATTTTAAATATTACAAATTTAAAAGAAAAATATTTGTTTTTAAATGAATAAAATATTTCTTTTTGTTATATAAAAAAATAAGGTAAACATTTTAGTTAAAAAAATATTAATAGTATTTATTGATGAATTTATTAGTAATTTCCTATTAATTAATTATCTATTACTTAATATTAGTAAATTTAATATTAAGTCCTTAATAATATGTTATTTTAATGTAAAATAATTATTTTTCCAGAGAAAATTAATTATATTAACTATATTAGAATTAATAAGGAAAAAGTAATTTTCTTTCTTAAATTTCTTTTATTACTTTCTTTAATTTCTCCTCTGATGTTGGAGGTGCTTCTTTGAACTTCTCAAATTCTGGTCATGTAGTTCCTCTTAGAAGCACAACAAAGCGTGAAACGGAAAGAATTTTTCTTATTTTGCCCTCCCACTCCAATGTTAATTTTTTTTCTCTGCTTTAAAAAGAAATTAATTTTCTCCTATATGCAAATTTCTCCCTTTAATCTCATGTAAATTATTCAAATGAAAACAAAATTGCTGTTTTTTTTTAATCAACACTAGAGAAACAAATTTTTTTCTCTTGCGTCACAGGAACAAAATATATTTGGATTAATATTTATTGAAATGATTTTTATTTTTATTTTTGATTCAAGAAAACTTTTTATTTTTACAAAAAAAACTGGATAATAACGGAATTTATAAATAAATTGAAGAAATAAATAAATAAATATAATGATTTTAAAGCTCTGACGTGAGAAGAATAAAATAAGTATCTAATTAATTTTTTGAGTATTTGATTCAAAAATATTGATTCGAAAATTATTTTGAATCAATATCAGTCAATTTTGAATTGGATTTTAAAAAATGGTTGCAAAAAAAAAAAATGTTTAAACAAGTTAAGAGAGGAAAAATTCTATTTTATTGTTTGTAAATTTATTCTTCAACGCTTTGAAACTTAAAGAATAGAAAATAAAATATTTACTTGAACCAAATCATTTTTTTTTCGAATGTTTAAATAAAAATAAGAAAATACAAAAATTATTTTGTTTAAATAAAATTAAATTATAAATTGGTATTTATTTGAAAAACAAATATAATTTTTGTAGTTGAAGAAAAATAAATAAATACAAAAATATTTATTATTTTCTTTCATTCGAATAAACATTAGCTTCCAGTGAATATTTTTTTAATTTAAATAGGTATAAAAATTATTTGTTTCAAGTAAATATTTTTTTATATATTTAAATGTTATTTATCGAAATTGTTGAAAATAATTGTATTTCTTGGAATAATTGTTTTAAAAATTTTATAGAATAATTAAAATTTTTCTAGAAATTTTTTTATTTTTATGAAAATATTTGAATTTTTTTATTTATGAAACTAATTGATTTTTTGTGTAGAGTTGTATTATTTATGTAAATAATTAAAATCCTGCGATTTTAACATTGACATTTTAAATTTCGATTTTTAAAAAGTAAAAATGTGTCTTTTTCACATGTTTTATTATTTATTTTTGACGTTTTTATTTATTTTTGATTTTTCGACTTTGAACATTTTTATTTTGGATTTTTTTTACTTTAGACTTATTTTCTTGGATTTTTTGTCCTGTAATCTATTATTATTACTCTTACTATTATTATTTGTTTATTTATTTATTTCAATCGCAGCCTTTAATTATTTATTATTATTATTATTATTATTATTATTATTATTATTATTATTATTATTATTATTATTATTATTATTATTTTATTATTATTATTATTATTATTATTATTATTATTATTATTATATTATTATTATTATTATTATTATTATTATTATTATTATTATTATTATTATTATTATTATTATTATTATTATTATTATTATTATTATTATTATTATTATTATTATTATTATTATTATTATTATTATTATTATTATTATTATTATTATTATTATTATTATTATTATTATTATTATTATTATTATTATTATTATTATATTTATTTATTATTTTTAATAGGAAAATAATTTCTAATTACATAATTTAAATAATTAAAATTAGTTAGGACTCTCTAAATTTGAGTTAGTAAATTTTACTAATAAATAAATAAGTAGAAATTTTTATTTATTAGTAAAATTTACAAATTTAAAAGCAAAAAGTCAGTCACAGATTCAAATTATCAAATATTTTTATTAATGCAAATTTTAAGAGTGTATTAATAATTAATTATTTGTATATTTTATATTAGAGTAAAAATGTTTGCTCTCTCTATTATAATAGGCAAAAAATATATTTCTTCCTCCAATTATTTAAATTGTAGGCAAATTTTTTTGCAATTATTTAAACTCAGTTGAAAAAAGTGATATTATATTTTGAAGAGAGTGAGAGAGAAAAAAAAATGTTATTTGCTACTAATTAACAAGTTGAACTTTTTTTTTCTCTCTCAACCATTTGTGGAAACAGATCTTTTCGCCAATATAAAGAAAGGTTTTCTGCTTCACGAGGTAAATGATTCAATAATTTATTATATTCTTACACCACACGAGGATTTTCTGTGTGTGTGTTCATCTTTGTCGTTCTACTTCACATCTTTTCTGTCTTGTTCCTATGCAATTTTTTTTTCTTTTCGGAGAGAAAAAAAGAATACTCTTTTGCATATCAACAGCAAAAACGTACCTATCTTGTGTGTAAACTATTTCAGAAAATCTCCTTTTTTAAAAAAAAACCATTGCTTGCTTTTAATTTATCTGGAGTAATAAAAACACTGGAGTTTTTAATAAGGATCTCAAAAGAAGGAAATAGTTTTTTTTTTTGTAACGAGTGTCAGTTGATACGGCGTACATTTAGTATTTCAGGAGGGAAAAGAAAAAAGTTTTTAGGTTTTAAAATTGACGTGTGTAAAATTATTATTATTTTTTTTTATAGAAGGAAAGGGATAATTTTTTTTCTTTTTTGAAAAAAGTTAACAATTCTGAGAAAAAGGAAGTATATAATTAAGTGTGCTCTATTCTCGGTGATATTTTTTCCACTACATCAAGAGTACTTAAGTAACGAAGCTTGCAATTATAGTATTCGTGGAAAGTTGCCAGCAATAAATTTTTTTACTTTTATTTATTCTTTTTTTTTTTGCTTATTCTCTCTGAGAAAGTGAGAGAGAAAGAGAGAACTCTCCCGTGTAGAAATTTCCCCATTTGTCCCTATCTCTAGTAGGGACCTCGCTAGATTCTGACTAGAATCTCTAGTCTAGAAAAACTAGTCGGGCTTCAATCAAATTCTAGTTAGATAATTCAGACTGGAAAAAACTCACTAGGACCTTATCGATTTCAAACTAGACAAACTAGTGTACAAGTATGACATACATAAATTATCTTTCTATAGATATAAATAATTCAGATTAATAGATAGAAAAACTTACTAGCATTATTTATTAAAAAATTTTGCATATTATTTAATTATTTAATTTTTTAACATTTTTTAAACAAAATTTTAAATATTGTAGAATATTTTTACAAAAAATTCCAATAAAGCAATTTTATTAAATAAAAATCTTTCATTTAATATGTAAATTAAAAGAATAAAACATAAATAAATATTAATTATGTGGGTATAACTAATTTTTATTACCTAAATATTGTAATATTATTCGTAAAAATAATTTTTTTTTTAAAAGATATGTATGTGCAATTATACTTTAAAATGTTTTTCACAATTAATGCAAGTATTTAATAATAATTAAAAAGATGCTATAATATTATAATTACAATAATAAATTGAATAATATAATTATAATAATTATAGTAAATATAAAAAGCACTGCAATTAGTAATGTTTAATTTTTCAATAATGTCATAATTAATTATTATTAACTATCATTAGGAATGCAGAGTTAAATAAGAGTGATGAATAATAACTCCCTAAAATTCAAAATATTATGAATTAATTATATCTATAACGTTATTGAAAAATTAAACATAACTAATTTATTACATTACTTTTTATATTTTTATATCCTTATTAATAAAATCAGATGTCTGTCTGTACATTGCTTAAAACTTCAAAATGTTAACATGATTAGTTATTATGGACATCAGAGATTCCAAAAATGTTCTTAAAAAATTTAATGTATGTATGTATGTATGTATGTATGTATGTATGTATGTATGTATGTATGTATGTATGTATGTTTGTCTGTCACAAAAACTTTGTACCCCAATCACACAAAAACATGTGAATCGATTTAAGTCCAACTTGGTAGGTTATTAGGTATTGACCCAAGGAAGGTTTATAAATTTACAGATTTAAAAAATATTAATTAGAACGGGAGATATTCAATTTTTTCAAAAAATTCAAAAAATCGAAAATTTCAAAATTTTTTATTTTTCATGGATTGCTTTTGAAGTTTATATACTTGAGTATTATATGTTATTTAGTCACATTATAGCATAACTTTGCAAAAAATAAAGTCCTATAACTAATATGTAAGTATAAAAATGTTTTCAAAAAATCGAAAATTTCAAAATTTTACATTTTTTTATGGATTGCTTTTAAACTTTCTATATTTGAGTATTACATGTTATTTGGTCACATTTTAGCATAATTTTTCAAAAAATACTATTCTACAACTAAGATGTAAATATAAAAATATTTTCAAAAACTTGAAAAAATGGAAAATTTCCAAATTTCACAATTTTTAATGGATAGCTTTTAAACTTTCTAAAAATGAATATTATATGTTATTTAGTCAGATTTTATCATAATTTTGCAAAAAATACTATCCTACAAGAAATATAAAAAAATTTTCAATATATCAAAAAATCGATACTAATTACTATATGAAGTATAATTCAGTAGTATTTTTGGAGTCTCTGATTAATATTTTGATGTCAAAATAGTGCAATTCAAAATTATTTATCAAATCAATCTAATATTTTCAAGAAGTTCAGAAATATTGAAAATGGAAATTTTTTATGATTAAAATGATTTCGCAGGATGTCAAGAATTGTAAGTCACCTGTGATACAATACAAGCATATTATGCCACTAGGCAAAAACTTACATGTTAAAACGTTTTTTCATTTTAACTCTAGATTTAACTTTAAGAGATGTTTTGAGCAATGTAAAGACAAAAGTTAACACGGTGTCTATTTTTGTTTAACAAAATTCCCTGCTTTGTCCAAACTTTTCACGGTTTATCTCTTTTTTGTCAAATTTAAATTTACTTGATTTTATCCATAAATAAATCTACAAATGGCTATAAAAATTTACTTATTTTATGAAAATACTGTTTCTTAAGTTCATATAAATATAGATTGTATTACTTGCTGTCGTACAGTTTTCTGTTTATACTAATACATTTAACTGGGTATCTACCAAACGGGAAAAACTGTAAAAAGCTGGGAATATGCCGAACCGGGAATTTTCCTATCAAATTAAGAAAAAGTTTCATTATATTAATTCGCTTTTAAAAAATTGCTTTTTACTTCAATTTTTATTGATGTATAATATTTATGAAAACAGACCCGAGTCAAAATTTAAGCCCTACTTTCAGCCTAAAATTTAGGTCTTATGTTAGGTTTTAGCAGTCGTAACGTAGGGTCTACTTGCGATACAATTAGTTCCAATTAGACTCTACTATAACTCCAAAAACTGTATGGAAAATTTAATTTTTTTAATACATTAATTAAAGTACTACAAATTGATAAATATTGTTCTCTGCATTTGAATTGGTTAAAATAACTAATTTGATAACAAAAAGTCAATCACTGATTCAAATAGTAATATTTTCCTACTAAAATAGCTATAATGGTAACTAATTATTATTTTTTTCCGGTCAAATTAAATTCCCTAGCTATTTCCTGATTTTCCAGATTGGTAGAAACTTAAATGTATTGGTAGAAACTAAAACCCGTCGAAGACGGGTACGACAGCTAGTTTACTATAATTGTTTTAATAAATAATAATAATAATAAATAATATAATAATAAATAATATATTACAATATTTAGTTAATAAAAATTAATTATATCCACATAATTAATATTTATTTATGGTTTATTCTTTTTTAATTTACTTAATAAATAAAAGATTTTGTTTAAATAATTAAAAAATTAAGTAATCAAATAATATGCAAACTTTTTTAATAAATAATGCTTGTAAGAATCATCTAACTAGAATTAGATTGGAACCCGACTAGTTTTTCTCGACTAGAGATTCTAGTCAGAATCTAGCGAGAGCCCTACTAGAGATAGGGACAAATGGCGGAATTTCCAAACGGGATGTACTTTAAGCGGAAGTCCATCCAACCTATCATGGCCGAGAGGTATGTGTATCCGTCTGGTGTCCCCAAGGTCCAAGGTTCGAACCCTCATAGGCACGAGATTTTTCGTGTGCAACAATCATTAATAATGTTAATATGAATGGAGAATTCAATTATAAATAAGTTAAGTTGAAAAATAATAATTTTTAAAACCGGTAGAAGTGAACTAGAACTTCTAGTCGGGGCCCTATCAACTAGAGCGTGACAAAATCGACTAGAACCCCACCAGTTTCTCTAGTTGGAGCCCTTTTTCAAATGGGGTAAACTGGTGAGGTCCCCACTAGAACCCGACCACCATTTCTACACGGGCTGCGATTGCTCAAAGGAAAATTGATCCTAAGATTGCGAAGTACTTTATAATTTTATTTCTCGTTTAGTGACTTTAAGGAACTTTTTAATTTTTTTAACAACATTTCTATACGCTCTTTACATTTTTTTCTCTGATCATTAATTATGATAGTTATGAATTATAAAAATGGTAATAATAATAATAATAATAATAATAATAATAATAATAATAATTATTCAGATTATTAATTTTTTTAACAACTTTTCTATGTCTTTTTACATTTTCTCTCCTGTTATTAATTATCACAGTTATGAATTATAAAAATGATAACAATAATAAAAAAAATAATAATTATTATTATTATTTTAAATTCCTTCCCTTTAATTATTATCTATTATTACTAGCTAAAATAACGTGCGCGTGTGGTTTCTTTTTATATGGTACATAAACATTTACTTAAAAAAATTTTTCATATTAAATTATATTTTGAAAAGAAAAGTAAAAATTTCAAATTAATTGAATGTTCAAACGTTTACAATTTTCATAAATAAATAAATGAATTTTATTAGAAATTTTAAAAATTACTTAGGTTTTCAAAAATTTTAATAATTTAAATTCATCTTAAATTTGTTAAATTTTTTACTATTTATTTAATTAATTATTAAAAATAGTGGATTTATAGACGAATTTTACTCAAAAACACTAAAAAAAAAATTGAATTTTGGAAAAATTATAAATGATTGCATAAATTCAATTATTTTCAAAAGTAATTAAATTCTTTTCAAAAATTCAATTATTTTAAAAATTTTTTTATAAAATTCTTGGAAAAATTTAATTTTTTAAAAATTTTTGTCAAAATTTCAATTATTTTCAAAAAATTTCCTCAATTTCATATGAATTCTATTATTTACAAATTTTTAGTAAATTTCTTTGCAATAATTTAATTATTTTCAATAAATAATCAAATTGTTTACAGGAATTGAATTATTTTCATAAATAATAAAATTCTTTTTAGGAATTCAATTATTTTCGTAAATATAAAACTTATCGCAGAATTTCAATTATTTTTAAGACAATTTTAATCGAATTTCTCGTAAAATGTAATTGTTCTTAACAATTTTAATTAAAAACGTCAAAAGAAATCAATGATTTAAAAATGTTTTGATAAAATTCTTTATGAGAATTTAATTTTAAGAAATATTTAATTATTCAATAAATTATTTATTATTTATTTTTGCATTTAAATAATTGAATTCTCGTCGAATTTTCTAATAAAAATTGATTTAAAAATTGATTTCAGTTAAAATTTTAGATTTCAATATTTATTATTCAAATTATTTAAATATTCAAATAATATTTGAATACTAAAAACGTAGCATGAATTTTAAGAAATAATTGAATTTTGAAAAGGTTTTAAATTAAATTCTTTGAAAATCTTAATTTTTCATATTTTTATCGAACAATTCTGTGGAATTAATTATTTTGAAAAAGTTTAATTGAATTTTTTTCTGAAATTATTTGAAGTATTTATTTTTTAATACGTATTCAATGGAAGAATTTCTGAATAATTAAAATTTCGTAAAATTGAATTGTAAACAAATAAATTTGAAAATTCTCAAAGAATTTTTTTTAAAAATTCTAGAAAATAATAATTGAATTAAAATGATGAAGATAATTTTGAAAAAGTTACAGTAACTCGTTTATCTTTAATTTATTATAAAAAAAATTAAGAAACCGATTACTCCGGAGTAATCGATTTCTTCATGTTTTATAATAAATATTCTTATAAGTTGTTAAATTTCAAAAAGGTTTGAATTTGAATTTTTTGAAAATCTTGATTCCTGTGGAAAAATAATAATGATTAAATATTTATTTAGAAAAGAAGTTATTGATGTTTTAAAATAATTTTACAATCATTTTTAACAAATAGAAATTTTGTAAATATTTTTTCCACAATAAATTTATAATTTCTTAAACAAAATTTGATTTATAACATTATTTTTTTTACTTAAAACTTGTACTTTGTTTATGAATTGTAATTAAGAAGCAGAAAATGTGCAAAATATTTTCTACTTTCTAATTTTAATTTTCTAACAATTTTTTAATTTTTTTTTTAGAAAAAAGGAACCAATAGATGCATAATTTCGATTTGTCAAACGATTAAGTTTTTTATATAAAAAAAAGGATATTATTATTATTATTATTATTATTATTAAATTGGTGAATTTAAGTTTTTTTCTTTAAATCTTAATTTTTGTTGTCGCTAATTTTGTCTTTGTTGATGATTACTTTTACAGTTCTGGATTGCATTGTATCGGAATGGGGTGAGTGGTCGAGTTGCAGTAACAAATGTGGAATTGGAGTTCAAACCAGGACTCGTGTTGCACTTCAGCCAGATCAAAATGGAGGGAAGCATTGTCCCCAAATGGAGCATTCCAGATCTTGCCAGAGTTATGATGCATGTCACCGGAAAAGTCATTTGCATCATAACCAGGGTAATTTTGACAAACTGATTTAAATTACGAGCAAAAGACAAATAGATACTGGAAAACGGAGTTTATAATTTAGATTTTCATTTTAATTTCATTTTCAAAGCAATTTCACATTTTTTTCCCTTCACTTTATTCGATTTTTGTTCTAGAATAATTAGATTTTTGTATTTTAATTTTATTATTAAAGTGATTTCAAAATTTTTTTTTACTTTTTATTCAATTTTTGTCCTGTTGGGAAATTAAGGATGTAATTGAAGTAATTAATTTATGAATTTAAACAAATTTTGATTAATTTTTAAATTAAAAAAAATAATTAACAATTAAATTGATTAATTTTAAAATTAAAACGTCTTGTCTGACTATAATCACACTATTCTACTTAGAATATTTAATTATGATTCTCTGATCTAATCTTTAATTATTTTCAAGGTTCTATGTCTGACTATAAACATCTTTTTCTACTTGACATAGAAAATTGTTTATTCCTTAGTATTAAAAATTTATTGTTTGACTATAATTACCCTATTCTACTTAGATTTCCGCATTAGTCGATATATCCTTTAATTTATAGTAGATAAACATTTCTTGTCTGACTATAATAAATTTTCTCTAGGTACTTTGAAAATCGAATTCTGTTGATTAATAAAAATTGTCATGTCTGACTATATTTGACTGGTTCTACTTGGAAAAAAATTCACTGATTCTTGAATTCTCTCTAATTTGAAAATTTCTTGTCTGACTAGAATTTCTTGTTTTTCACTGAAATCAATTTTTTCAATTTAAAACAAACAGAAGTCTTTGTTTTACTATTAAAACGTTTTGTCTGACTATAATCACTCTGTTCTACTTAGAATATTTAATTATAATTTTTTTATTTAAACTTTAATTCTTTCTAACTTCAACTTTTCTGGTCTGACTAAAAAGACTTTCTTCTACTTGAAATAACGAGTAGGTTATATTTAACTATTAAAAATTCCCGTCTGACTATAATCGCTCTATTCTACTTATAATATTAAATAAATATAAAAATATTTATTAAATATTAAATAATATTAAATTATAATACTATTAATATTTATATTACTATTTACAATTATATTATTATTAATTATTTAATAATATTAAATTAATTACTCAAAAATTTCCCTGCATCTATAATTGGAACCTGTCTATAATTGGAATACAATTCTGTTTCTTGAATAATAAAAAAATTGTGTCTGACTATATTCGACTGGTTCTACTTAGAATAAAAAAATATTTATGATTTACTACTTAAAAATTTCTTGTTTGGTCAAAATTAATTTCTACTACTTGTAATAAATATTTGTGTATTTTTCACTTGTAAAACGTCATGTCTGACTATAATCACGCTATTCTACTTAGAATATTAAATTACGATTCTCTGATTTGATCGTTAATTCTGTCTTATTTCAAAATTTTTTGTCTGACCAGAATCACCTTTTCTACTTGAAATAAGTAGTTGTATATTAGTTACTATATTAAAAATTCTCGTCTGACTATAATCACTCTATTCTACTTAGATTTTCAAACCAGTCGATTTACTCCATAATTTATACAAGATAGAAATTTCTTGTCTGACTATAATAATTTTTCTCTACTTTGAAAACCGAATTCTGTTTTTGTTTATTAAAAATTCTCATGTCTGACTATAATTGCCTGATTCTACTTAGAACAATAAATGTTGTTTTTTACAATTAAAAGATATCACGTCTGAAAATAATGATCTTTTTCAACTTTTGAAACAATAAGTTTTTTCTACCATTACTTAAAAATTTTATGACTGATTATAATTTCTCTTTTCTACTTCAAATTGTTTTTTAACAATTATTTATTATTCACTTAATTCTTTCTTTCTTTTTCCAATGTTTCTTCAATTATCTATAAAAAAAAGTTCACATGCAATCAATTCTCATTTTTAATTTCAATATTTAATCATGTCTGACTATAATTATTGTATTCTACTTAAAATCATAAATTTGGTCCAAAATATTTAAACTTCAGCTGCTTCTAATTACTATTAAATTTCCTGTCTGACTAGAATTACGATTTTCTACTTAAAATACAATTCTATAGGCCGAATACGAACAAAATTTTATGTCTGACTATTTTCGACTGGTTCTACTTAGAATACTGAATTCTTTGCGATGTACTATTTAAAATTTTCTTATTTGTCCAAAATCACTTTTTACTACTTGTAATAAAGACTTGTGTATATTTCATTATTAAAACGTCTTTGTCTGACTATAATCATACTTTTCTACTTAGAATATTAAATTATGATTCTCTGATTAAATTAATTCTTTCTAATTTCAAGGTTTCTTGTCTGACTGGAATCACCTTTTTCTACTTAAAATAAAGAAGAAAAAATTATTAACTATAGAAAATTCTCGTCTGACTAGAAACACATTATTCTACTTAGATTTCCGCAGCAGTCGATTTATGATTTATATTAGATGAACATTTCTTGTCTGACTATAATAAACTTTCTCTACTTTGAAAACCGAATTTTGTTTTTAATTCCAAAAAATTGTCATGTCTGACTATAATGGCCTTATTCTACTAATAAAAATAGATTCTTTTTACAATTTAAAAATACGTCTGACTATAATGTCCTTATTCTACTAATAACAATAGATTCTTTTTACAATTTAAAAATACGTCTGACTATAATGGCCTTATTCTACTAATAACAATAGATTCTTTTTACAAGTTAAAAATACGTCTGACTATAAAGGGTTGATTCTACTAATAACAATAGATTCTTTTTACAAGTTAAAAATACGTCTGACTATAAAGGGTTGATTCTACTTAAACTACTTGAATATTATGAAATACATATTATTATCTATCAGAAAATAAATATTTATTTGTATAAAATAATTTTTATTCAAGGCAATTAAACTGTTAATTATTATTTATAAGATAGATATTAGTTTATTTTTTTAGAAGCTCATGTTTTTGCAGATATCAAATTGAGACAAAAAACGTATCAAAACACGTTGCTTTGCAACTATTTTAAATACGTTTTTTGTTCCAATCTGCTATCCTCAGAAAAACAGTGTAAAAATTGAATTTTTCTAAAAGCAAAAGACAGAATTCTGAAAAATAATTTTCCGCTCTCTTTTATTTTTTCAGAGGTTGCACTAGTTTCACCTGCCATGAGACCGAGTCCCAGTCAGAATTCTATCAGGAAAGTTACTCCAGGGTAAGTAGTGTCTCGACTCTCTCTCTCTCTTGATTCTATATACGTCTATATATATAGTATATACACGTGCAAATAATGGCGTTGAAAGCTCACCGGAAAATTATTCGAAGCGGGATGAAATGAGTATAGGGGGGAGGGGGGGGGGGTGAGAATGCGAGTTCAGCTGCTGCTAACATCCACCGTCGTTTGTGTAAAGTTACCTTGATCAAGGTTGACGCGCTTTCGTGTATGTATATATACATAAACTCACTACTCACGTTTATAACTTACCTTGTAGGTACGTACCTTACACGTTAGGTTAGAACTTGAGACTGTTTCAATAACTCTTCGTTTCACAAGGTGAAACGAAAAGGGATGGAGATTCATGCATGACTTTATTGGTACCGCACAGTGAGTGTGCAGTACTCTCCTCCATCTATTCTCTTTCTTCTTAATATATTATATGTGTATGTACATGGTCTCTAACCTTTTATCCCTTTAAATTCCCTCAATGGAACCATAAGAGATATTTTAGGATTAGGTACATTTTTTTTACGAAATATATAAGGTCTGGTTACGCTGGGAGGAAAGCACTAGATAAAATTTTTTTTTGTCTGACTATAATCACTCTATTCTACTGAATTTATTCCTTAATTTTTATTAAAAACTACAGGTTTAGTCAGAATTACTTTTCTCTACTTTAAACAACAATTTGTGTATTTTTTACTACTTACAAATTAATGTCTGACTATAATCACTCTATTCTACTTAGAATAAAATATTCCGAACCGCTAGACTTATTTTTTTTTATAATTATTACTACTGAAAATATTTTTTTCAAGCTAAATCACTTTTTTCTATTTGAAAAAAGATTAATCTTTGTTTATTATTAAAAAATCGCCTTGTCTGACTATAATCACTTTTTTCTACTTATAATTCCAAACAACTCGATTTCTTCTGTAATTTATACTACTTTCAAATATGCCAGTGTGTTTACAATCTTTTTCTACCGTGGAAAATGATTCTGTTCTTTTTTTTACAAAAAATTCCACGCCTGACATATAATCGACTAGTTCTACTGAAAACAGAAAATTTTGAACCAATCGATTTATTAATTAATTTTTACCAATTAATATAATTTCCTGTCTGACCAAAATAACCGTTTTCTACTTAAAATAAAAAGTCGTTTTTTTGCTATCAAAAAATTCTTGTCTGACTATAATCAGTGTATTCTACTTAGAATTGAGTTTACTGTCTACATAGATTTACTCTTTACTTTTTTGTAGTTTCAAAATTTCCTGTCTGACTAGAATCACCTTCTTCTTCTTATTTAACAGTAAAATTGAAAATTTTTTACTATTAAAAATTCTCGTCTGACTATAATCGCCCTATTCTACTTACAATGGTGAATTATGAACCACTAGACTTTGTCCTTATGATTTTGACTACTTAAAATTTCTTGTTTGACTGAAATCTATTTTTTCAATTTAAAACAAATATAAGTCTTTGTTTTACTATTAAAAAACGTCTTGTCTGACTATAATGACTCTATTCTACTTAGAAGTGTAAAAAAACTCGATAAAAATTTTTTTTGTCTGACTATCATTTCTCTATTCTACTAAGAAGTCTAAACTACTAGATAAAATTTTTTTTGTCCCACAACAACCACTTTATTCTACTTAAAATTCATAATTTTAATTTACTAATTTTTTTTCTTTAATTTTCACATATTAAAAACTACAGGTTATTGACCAGAATTACCTTTTTCTATTTTAAATAAAAATTTGTGTGTTTTTTAATACTTAAAAATTCTTGTCTGACTATAATCGCCCTATTCTACTTAAAATAGTAAATTGTAATTCACAACATTTGTTCTTTAATTTTTTCTCATTCGAGGATTTTCTCTCTGACTAAAATCACCTTTTTCTACTGTAACTAAAGTATTTTGACTTTTTTTAGTTTTAAAAAATTTTTGTCACCCTACTCAACCCTATCTTTTTGGAATTAATGGCTAGGAAATTTTTTTGTCTGACTATAATCACTCTATTCTACTTAAAATTCATAATTTTAATTAACTGAATTTATTTTATAATTTTTACAAAGTATAAAATACTAGTTTGACTAGAATTAACTTTTTTTTTACTTTAAATAATTATTTCTGTATTTTTTACTGTTTAAAAATTATTGGCTGACTAAATCCACCTTTTTCTACTGTAAATAAAGAATTTTTATTATTTTACTTAAAAAAAATTCATGTCTATCTTTTATAATCATCATATTCTACTCTATTCTTCTAGAATTAATTGTCTGACTATAATCACACTATTCTACTTAAAATTTATAATTTTGATTCTCTAGATTTATTCTTTGATTTTTACAAATTAAAAAGTACATGTTTGATCAGAATTACCTTTTTCTATTAAAAAAAAACATTTGTGTTTTTTATTTATAAAAAAAATGCCACGTCTGACGTATAATGGACTAGTTCTACTTAAAATAGAAAATTTTGAACCAATCAATTTATTCTTTAATTTTTTCAATTAGTGTAATTTCCTGTCTGACTGAAAACATTTTCTTGTCTGACTATTAATACCCTATTCCACTTAAAATAAAGAAATACAAATTTATTCTTCGCAAATTTCACTGTTTAAATTTTCTTGATCGATCAGAACTATTAAATTATAATTCTCTGATCTAATCTTTACTTATTTATAATTTGAAATTATCGTGTCTGACTAGAATCACCTTCTTCTACTTGAAATGAAGAATCGTGTATTTTTCTTTAAAAAAATTGTCGTCTGGCTATATTATTCTACTCATATTTCCGAACCAGTCGATTTATTCTTTAATTTACAGTAGATAAACATTTTTTGTCTGACAATAATAAACTTTTTCCACTTGGAAGCGCTAATGATGTTTTTGATTACGAAAAATTGTCACGTCTGACTATAATCATCTGTTTCTACTTAGAACCATGAATTTTGTTTTTTACAATTAAAAAATACCACGTCTGACTACAATGGCCTTATTCTACTTGAAGTACTTGAAAATTATTAAATAAATATTTGTATCTATCATAAAATAAATATATTTATTTTCATAAAGTAATTTTTATTCAAGGCCATTAATTTTTAATAAGAGGTTGACTTTTTGCTCTTGAATTAGTAAATTTAAAGAGTTAATAATTTTTTTCTACTCTTATTTTATTTAAGAAATAATAATATTACAATTTCTAATAATAAAATTATAATTTCTAATAATAAACCGTTTATTCGTATAGTATTAAACTATATATAGAGTTGTGAATAAGTATATGTAGATATAGTAGAGAAGAACCTATTTTCATATTCTGTTGAAAATTGTCGTAATATTATTTTACAATTGTGGTTTTCCATGGAAGAATACAATTTTGAATATCTATTGTGGGATAATCCTTGAAGCGAAATAGCGATTTTAGTAACTAGTTTAAATTCACAAGTAACATACCTATATGTAAAGAGCTGTGCTGATCTTCCGAGAACTGAAAGCTTCCCTTGTCTGAGAAAATCTGCATTTCCCGGCATATTAAGGTTGTAATTCCGAATATATAAACTATTCAAGGCATTTCGATTGAATTGCAATTTGTAATTTATTATCTATATTTCTCCGGTAAGAATGCAAATTCTCGTCTAAATATTTTTTTAAAATATTTTCTCTATTATTACCAAGTTAATTGTATTCTTTGACACTTTTCGACTTGAAAACTAAAAATTATTATTTAGTTAATATTAATTAATTATTTTATTATTTATTTGGTGCCAAAAGGTTTATGATTAATTATTACTGTCAATTTATTTATTTATTTATTTAAATTTCTTCATTTATTTACATTTATTTATTTATTTATTTAATTTTCTTCATTAGTTACATTTATTTTTTATTTACATTTCCTTATTTACATTTACGCGATTATTAGCATTTATTTTTTTATTTACATTTATCTTTGTATACATTGGGTGGTTGTTATTAATAATTTAGAGTATTACGACTCTTTTTCTCGTGCAATAAATAATACTTGGCGAAAATAAAACATTTCGCTGGGTGTAATGTCGGAAACGTTTGTCCGCTTAAAGAGAGCATTTGTCTCTTCACATTATACGGCGAAGGACGTGTCTGTCTAGAGTTTTCTTTTTCCACTGCTCGGCGAGTTTGTTTATTTAAAGACTATACACATTCGTAGCGTTTGTCTATAGACACAATCTTTTTTTGTTCTTGAAAACGTTGTCCCACTGACATCGACAATTGACTTTTAACTACTTTAAATGTAAATGTCATGTCTGTCTATAAGTGTCTTTTTCTACTTGGAACTATGACTTTTGACCTAATGAACTTATTCCTTCCCTTTTACTATTTCAACAGTGCAATGTCTGACTGTTTTTAAAATTTTCTACTTGGAATTAATCTTTCAATTTTTTATTTGAAATTTTCCTCAAATTTTTTCTTAATTCGTACTCTACTTAGTCTTAATTGCAGTTAATTGTAGTGAATACAATTACTCTTGAATACTTAGAATTTGAAATTATTCGATTTATTCTGTAATTATTTTACTACTTAAAAAATGTCTCGTCTGACTAAAATCACCTTTTTCTGCTTGAAATGAAGGGTTTTACATTTTTTTTTAAATTAAAAAATTCTTATCTGACTATAATCACTGTATTCTACTTAAAATTCATAATTTTGATCCACTAGATTTATTCTGTAATTATTATACTACTTAAAAATGTTTCTGTCTGACTAAAATCACCTTTTTCTACTTAGAATAAAGAGTTGTTTACATTTTACTTTTTAAAAATTCGCGTCTGTCTATAATCACCCTTTTCTACTTAATATTCTGATCCACTCGATTTATTTTCCAATTTTAATTACTCAAAAATTTCCCTGTATCTATAATTGGAACCTGTCTATAATTGGAATACAATTCTGTTTCTTGAATAATAAAGAAATTGTGTCTGACTATATTCGACTGGTTCTACTTAGAATAAAAAATATTTATGATTTACTACTTATAAATTTCTTGTTTTGTCAAAATTAATTTCTACTACTTGTAATAAATATTTGTGTATTTTTCACTTGTAAAACGTCATGTCTGACTATAATCACGCTATTCTACTTAGAATATTAAATTACGATTCTCTGATTTGATCGTTAATTCTGTCGGATTTCAAAATTTTTTGTCTGACCAGAATCACCTTTTCTACTTGAAATAAGTAGTTGTTTATTAGTTAATATAATAAAAATTCTCGTCTGACTATAATCACTCTATTCTACTTAGATTTTCAAACCAGTCTACCATTACTTAAAAATTTTATGACTGATTATAATTTCTCTTTTCTACTTAAAATTTGTTTTTTAACAATTATTTATTATTCACTTAATTCTTTCTTTCTTTTTTCAATGTTTCTTCAATTATCTATAAAAAAAAGTTCACATGCAACCAATTCTCATTTTTAATTTAAATATTTTATCATGTCTGACTATAATTATTGTATTCTACTTAAAATCATAAATTTGATCCACAAGATTTATACTTTAACTGTTTCAAATTAATATCCCATGTCGAAAAATTTCATGGAAGTACCCCCTGGAAATTCCATGGAAATTCTGCAAATTTTATATTTTAATATTATTTTAACGTTTTTATTATAATTAGAATCAAATAATAATCTTTGTTGCAATTTATTTGCAAAACTTGAATGAAATACGCATTCTGCAAAAAAATTGCAACACAACTTATTATTAGACTCTAATTATAATAGAAATGTAAAAATATTATTAAAATAAGAAACTTAAAGAATTTCCCTAATATTCAGACAAAATTTTGAATTTTCCCCTGACCCCAAAGACTATTCTGATTCACTCTAAAAATTATAAGATACTCAAAAAACTGTTCTATTACATTTCATTACAAATTTTTTTAATTATAAAATTATTCGAAAACATCAATAACTTCTCTTTTAAACTTTAATAAAATCCTTTCCAAGAATTCAACTATTTTCATAAATAATAAAATTCTTTAGAGGACTTCAATTATTTTTTAAAAAATTCTTCACAGGACTTCAATTATTAAAAAAAAATATAATAAAAATTCTTTACAAGAATTCAATTATTCTCCTAAATAATACAATTTTTCATAGGATTTCAATTATTTTTAATATAATTTTAAATAAATTCCTCGAAAAATGGAATTATTTTCAAAAGTTTTTAGCAAAAATTTAATTAAATTTCACATATAATGAAATTCTTCGCTGAAATTCAAATTAATGAAATATCAAATTAATAAAATATCTTAAAAGAATTCAATTATTTTGAAAAACTGTAAGAAAATGCGTTCCAAGAATACAATTATTTTCATAAATAATACAATTAGGACTTCAATTATTTTTAATATAATTTTAAGTTAAATTCTTCGAAAAATGTAATTATTTTAAAAAATATTCAAAATTTAATTATTTTCAAAAATTTATGCTATAATGCTTTTAATATTCAATTATTATGTAAAATTTGAACTGAAATTCATTTTTAAATCAAATTTTATTCGAAAATTCTACGATAATTAAATTATTTAAATGCAAAAATCACTAATTTATTTTAAAAAAATTAATGTTTTTCAAATTTTTTTTATTTTTTGAAAATAATTGAATTTCTACAATCATTCGTAACTGCTTCTAAATTCAATTTTTTCCATTACTTTAATAGAAATTCCTGACATTTTCCTGACCTGCGGTAACCCTGGAAATGTTAAAACTTAAAATACTTTTAAAATAAAAAACTTTTAGAATTTCCATGCCAACTCCACGGAAATTCCATGGAGAAATGGGGGTACTTCCATGGAATTTTTCAACGTGAGATTAAATTTCCTGTCTGACTAGAAGTACGTTTTTCTACTTAAAATACAATTCTCTAATTACTAACAAAAATTTTCTGTCTGACTATTTTCAACTGGTTCTACTTAGAATACTGAATTCTTTGCGATTTACTATTTAAAATTTTCTTATATGTCCAAAATCACTTTTTACTACTTCTAATAAAGACTAGTGTATATTTTAATATTAAAACGCCTTGTCTGACTATAATCTCTCTATTCTACTTAGAATATTAAATTATAATTCTCTGATTTTATATTTAATTCATTATAATTTCAAAGTATCTTGTCTGACTAGAATCACCTGTTTCTACTTAAAATAAAAAGTTGTTTATTGTTTACAGATCCCGTCTGACTAGAATCTCCTTTTTCTACTTAAAATAAAGAGTTCTTTATTTTTTACTATTAAAAAACCCCGTCTGACTATAATCACCCTATTCTACTTATATTTCTGAAACAATCGATTTATTCCTTAATTTATGGTAGATAAATATTGCAATGTCTGGCTATAATAAATTTATAACCTTTATCTACTTAAAATATGTAATTCTTTATTTTTTTGTAGAAAATAATTGAATTTTTCCTGAATTACTTTTACAAAAGAAATTAAAATTAAAAGATATTATTAAAATCGCCTTGTCTGACTGTAGTTGTCTTGATCTACTTAGATAAATGTATTCCTCTTAGTTTACTACTGAAAAAATTCCGTCTGACCATTGTCACCTTTTTCTACTTGGAATAAATAATATTAAAGTTTCCATCTTTATAATTTTTTCATTAAAATTTGTTTTGGTATAAAATTTTTGAAATAGAATTTTTTTGGTTATAATTTTTATTATTATAAGAATAAGGTGGAATGAATAGAAAAAAATAAATATTAATTAAATAAAATAAATATTATTGAAACATTTTAGATAATTAAAGGGCTACTATATTAAGGTATGTTAAATTCTAGAAATTGCAGTATTGTATTGCATATATGGGGTCAATTTATTTGAGTATGTAAGGTTGATTAGTTCGGCATATGCCGACAGATAAACATAGGTCGTTGTGCTTGGCATAACAACACGGCTCGATTAATGGTCTATGTCGGTCAATAGTGTGTAAGGAATTGGGTTTGGCGTATATGTTTGCAGCCCAATAGGTGAGTTTGACTTCGACAAGAGTTGTGCGGTTGATCAAGTATAAACTCGAGTTTACTCACCTCCGACCGTACCCTTTTCTCCCGCATCTTCCCAGAAAATCGAATTTCTCCACATCGATCAAAGTCTTCATTAAATTCTCATTAATGCCCATTATCTGCATGCGAAAGAGAATTTAAATTGAACGTTTAACATTAAATAATTACCTTCTATATTGTATTTTATTGTTATATCTCTGTTTTTATTTGTCTCAACTTTTTTTTTATGGAAAAATTAACACTACTTTATTGTTATAATATTATATTGTTATATTTTGTGAAATCTTTGAATGTCTGACTATTTTTGAATTTTTCTACTTGAAGTAAATCGTAAGGTGTTAAAATAACACCAGAACGGATTAAAATAATCTGCTACAGTTTAATCACCTCTAGGATTAAATTAACACAAGAAAGGATTAAAATAATTCATTGTACTTCTTGAAAATTATTTTCATCAATTCAATTCAATTATTATTTTCAAAAAGTTTTAACGAAAATTCTACTTTAGATCAATTATTTTTAATAATTTTCGAAAAAGTTCTTTGGCAAGTTTTAAATCCATTTGTTTACAATATTCAATTTCACGACATTTCAATTATTCGTAAATTCTTCAATTATAAATGCATATTAGAAAATAAAAACTTCAAATAATATAAAAAAATTGAATTTAACTTTTTCAACAAAATTAATTTCAAAATTTTATTATTTCTAAAAATTCACGCTTTATTGCTTTTAATATTCAATTATAATCTAAAATTTTAATTGAAATTCATTTTTAAATCAATTTTTATTTAAAACATTTACAAGAATTCCATCATTTAAATAAAAAAAAGTAAATAATTTATGGAATAATCAAATGTTTCTCAAAATTGAATTCTCATAAAAAATTTTATCAACAAAATTTTTAAATAATTGAATTCTTTTGTCGAATTTTATTAAAACTTGCACGAAAATAATTACTTTTTTCAAGTGAATCAATTAAAATTTTTTTAAAAATAATTAATTATTAGTAAAAATAATTGAATTCTTAAGAAGAATTTTATTACTCTTAAAAATAATTAGGAAATTATAATTATAATATCTACAATTCTAACTGAACTTCATTTCTAAAACAATTTTTATTAGTAAATTCTACAAGAATTCAATTATTGAAATACAAAAATAAATAATTTATTAATTTAATGTTTCTTAAAATTTAATTCCCATAAAAAATTTTATGAACAAATTTTTAAATAGTTAAATAAATAAAATTTTTAAGAATAATTACATTTTTCGAGGAATTCGATTAAAATTGCATAAAAAATAATTGAAATTCTGCAATGAGTTTTATTATTTATGAAAATAATTGAATTACTAAAGAATTTTATTATTTACGAAAATAATTGAATCCTTGTAAAAATTTTATTATTTATGCAAATAATAATTGAATTATTACGAAGAAATTTATGAAAAATTGTAAATAATTGAATTCCTGTAAAAATTTTTATTATTTATGAAAATAATTAAATTTTTTTTTAATGTTGGAATTCCTTTGGAAAATTTTATAAAAATAGTAGATATTGACAATCATTGAATTTGAGAGAACTTTTGAAAATAATTGGAAATTTTGCCAAGAATTTGTGTTTTGTGCGTTTGTCAAAAATGGTTTGTCTGACTATAATCATCTTTTTCCACTTGTAACAACGACTTATGTATTTTTTCCTATGAAGGTGGCTGACTATAATCATTCTATTCTACTTACAATAAATTAATTTTGATCCACTAGATTTATAAATTAATTATTTTAATTAAAAAATTTCTTGTCTGACTAGAGTCATCTTTTTCTACTGGAAATAAACAATTTTGTAATGATTCCATTTTAAAAATTCTTGTCTGTCTCTAATCGACCTATTCTACTTAGAAATAATAATTTTGATGCACTAAATTGATACTTTCATTTCTTCTAATTAGGAAACTTCCTGTCTGACTAAAATCACCTTTTTCTATTGTAACTAAAGCATTTTGATTACTTTTTAATTTTAAAAAATACTTGTCACCCTACTCTACCCTATCTTTTAGAATTATTTGCTAGGAAATGTTTTTTGTCTGACTATAATCACTCTATTCTACTTAAAATTCATAATTTTAATTTACTAAATTAATTATTTAATTTCTACAAAGCAGAAAATACTAGTTTTACTAGAATTAACTTTTTCTACTTTAAATAATAATTTGTAAATTTTTAACTATTTTAAAATTCTTGTCTGACTAGAATCACCTTTTTCTACTTTAAATAAAGCATTTTGATATTTTACTTTAAAAAAAACTCTTGTCTGCCTTATAATCACCCTATTCTTATAGAATTAATTATTGGGAAAAAAAATCTTGTCTGACTATAAACAGTATATTCTACTTAAAATGCATAATTTTGATCCACTAGATTTATGCTGTACTTATTATGCTACTTAAAAATGTTCTTGTCTGACTAAAATCACCTTTTTCTACTTGAAATAAAGGGTTTTATATTTTTTTTAAATTAAAAAACTCTTGTCTGACTATAATCACTGTATTCTACTTAAAATTTATAATTTTGATCCACCAGATTTTTTCTGTAATTATTATACTATTTAAAAATGTTTGTCTGACTAAAATCACCTTTTTCTACTTGCAATAAAGGGTTTAATATTTTTTTAAACTAAAAAAATTCTTGTCTGACTATAATCACTGTATTCTACTTTTAAATTTATATCTTTGATCCACTAGATTTATTCTGTAATTATTATACTACTTAAAAATATTTCTGTCTGACCAGAATCACCTTTTCTACTTGAAATAAGTAGTTGTTTATTAGTTACTATATTAAAAATTCTCGTCTGACTATAATCACTCTATTCTACTTAGATTTTCAAACCATTCGATTTACTCCATAATTTATACAAGATAGAAATTTCTTGTCTGACTATAATAATTTTTCTCTACTTTGGAAACCGAATTCTGTTTTTGTTTATTAAAAATTCTACTTAAAAATCTTAATTTTAATTTACTATAGATTTATTTTTTAATTTTTTACAAATTAAAAACTACATGTTTGACCAGAATTACCATTTTCTACAATGAAAAAAAATTTATTTGATTCAAATAACCTATTAATTGACTATTATCAATTAAATATTTACTTGAATCAAATAATATAACCTTTTTCTACTGTGGAAAATGATTCTGTTTTTTTTTCTTTTACAAAAAATGCCACGTCTGACATATAATCGACTAGTTCTACTTAAAACAGAAAATTTTGAACCAATCGATTTATTCTTTAATTTTTACCAAATAATATAATTTTCTGTCCGGACATAATTACCTTTTTCTACTTCAAATAAAAAGTTGTGTTTTTTGCTATCAAAAAATTCTTGTCTGACTATAATAATCAGTGTATTCTACTTAGAATTGAGTTTACTATCTACATAGATTTACTCTTTACTTTTTTCTAGTTTCAAAATTTACTGTCCGACTAGAATCACCTTCTTCTCCTTATTTAATATATTATTATAATAATATAATAATATAATAAAATATAAAAATAAATTATAATATTTTTTTTTTTTTTTTTACTATTAAAAATGCTTCGTCTGACTATAATCACTTTTATTGTCTCGAATTTCCTTTTTTTTACTTTGGAAAACAACTCTGCAACGTTCCATATGAAAAAATATTTATCTGACCTTAATCTCTCTATTCTACTCATCATTCCAAATAATTCGCTTTATTCCACTTTTCTCAACTATATATTATATTCACTATTCTTTTAACTAAATATTGAAAAAAATTTTTTTTTTCATAATTGTAATTATAAAACTGGATCTACTTTGAATATATTTCTTTTTTAACATTTTTAAAGATAAGATAAAAAAGATTGTTCTATTTTATTTGAAAAAATTGAATTGACTTTTTAATGTGTAATAAGATAAGAGGAAATTGCAAACAATCATTTTGAAAATAGAGATGATGCGAATCGAAAGCTTTAATCTGAATTACTATCGTTTCGAGAATATAAGAGAAACTCGGGAATTGTATAATACTCGAATTTACTGACAATGTAATTTACATTCTATGCAATTTAAAAAAAAGTTATTAGAAATTTATTTTCTTTCTAAAATTCATTTTAAGTAATAAATTTTTTTTAAATTGTGTAAAATTTGTAATTGTAAATTAAATTCAGTTCAATTCAATTAAGTTAAATTAATTATTATTAAATTGTAAAAATAAAGTTATTTTCACTTAGTTCTTAATTTTTATTAATAATATTCATATATTTAATAGAATATTTATTATCACTACAAAATAATAATAGAAAGTTTTTTTTTTCGTTTCAGACACTGTGCCATTTTTACAATTCTGTGGGTATCAAAAACTTGTAGCCGAGAGTACGCACCACTCACGGAAGGTAAATACTTTTAATAATTAATAATAATAATTATATAATTTATTATTAATATTAATAATAATAATAACATTGATACCTAACAATAATAGTGTTAATAATATTAATATTGATAAGAGCAACAATAATAATTAATAAAAAAAAATAATAATAATATAATAATAATTGATATAATTCTAAAATAAAAAATTCTTTGAATGATAAAAATAATTTCCCATTAGAGAGAAGCAATCAAGAAATACCTATCTCTTGATCATATGAATTACAGTGTAATTACAGTAAAACTAATTTAAATAAATATGGAAGAGAAATTTTTTAAATGCAAAAAACAGTTTAACGGAAAAATTCTCTCCTTCAAACAGAATTTTTTAAATCAGAGAAATTAGATGAAATGTTTTTCAAAGAAAATTTTAACTTTCTTATTGCGAAATTTTTCTTAATAAATTTTTTAAACTCACTCTGATTAAAAAATTTATTTCATTCAAATAACCGTTTACTTGTCTAATATCAAATTAAATATTTACTTGAATCAAATAATTTTTATATTTAAATCCAAAAAATTATATTTTAATCAACAATTTCAGTATTTAATTCAATTAGGTATTATCATTTCATTGATTTAAATCAAAATTATTTGATTCAAGTATGTAAATATTTATTTAATAATACTAATAATATATATATAAAAATTATTAATAATATTATTTTATAATAATAATATTAATAATTAACTATAATAATTTGATTATGATTGATTATAATTTGATTTGAATTATAAGAATATTGTTACTAAACTTCATCAAAATTATTTTCATCATTTTAATTCAATTATTACTTTCTAGGATTTTAAATTATTTTTTATGAAAATAATTAAATTTCTTAAAAAACAATTATTATTTATAAAAATAATTGAATTTCTGTGAAATTTTTATTATTTATGAAAATAATTAAATGTTTGCATACAAATTTATTAACAAATTTTTTAAATAATTGAATTCTTTTTGAGAAATTTTATTAAAATAGTAGATATTGATAATAATTGAAATTAGAAAAAATTTTAAAAACAATTGAAATTAGGACTAGAATTTTTTTTGACATTTATGAAAATAATTGAACTTTTGAGAAGAATTTTGTCATTTATAAAGATAATTGGGATATTTACGAGAATTTTTTTCAAATTTTGAACACAGTTCAATTTTATAAGAAGAATTTTTTATTTTATTTTTTAAAATAATTGAATTTCTGCAATTATTTGTAATTACTCCAAAATCGAATTTTTTTTAATGTTTTCAGCAAAAATTTAAATTAGAAAATTTTTAAATTCTATTATTTTTAAAATTGTTATAATTTTTATTTAAGGGGAGAGTAAACCTATATTTTCAACTACATGAAGAAAATATTTTAAATATTTAATAAAATTATTTTTACAGTAATTCTTTGAGAGGAATTCAACAGTCATAAAAATAAATTGGTCAGAAAATATATTGACCCTTTTTGAATTTTTGTTTTTTCTAAAAATTGATAGACTTTGAAATCCATATGTAATTTTGTAGAAAATATGTTTTTGTATTCATAAAAAAATTGTCAAATAAAAAAATTAATATTTACAAAACATTTAGCATTTAAAAAAAAAAAAAAAAAAAATGGTTTTCAGGTTATGAATTTAAAAAAATATGATTATTATTAAATTTTATTATAAGAAAACTTATTTGTTTTTATGTTTTGAAATTAGTTAGAAAAAAACAAATGAGTTTTTTTATAATAAAATTTAATAATAATCATATTTTTTTAAATTCTTAACCTGAAAACCATTTTTTTTTTAAATGCTAAAACTTTTGTAAATATTAATTTTTTCATTCGAGAATTTTTTAATGGATACAAAAATATATTTTCTACGAAATTACATATGAATGTCAAAATTTATCAATTTTTAGAAAAATAAAAATTCAAAAAGGGTCAAAATATTTTCTGAACAATTTTTTTATGACTGTTGAATTCTTCTAAAAAAATTACTGTAAAAATAATTTATAATTAAATATTTAAAATATTTTCTTCATATAGTTGAAAATATAGGTTTACTCTTCCCTTAAAAATGGCAGTAAGAAGTTAGCCACGCGAATTCTAGTATCATTTAATAATAATAATAATATCATTTAATAATAATAATAATAATAGGAATAATAATAAACGGTTATTCGAGTCAAATAAATTATTTTCAGCTTAATAATATTGGAAAAATTTTGTTCAGAGAAAAACTGCTTTTTTGTATTTGAGATAATTTTTATACTATCTGACAGTAGAGCAGATTTTTTTTAAGGATTTTCTTTTTTAATGAAGAGAAAAAGAAGAGTAAAAAAAAATTTCTTTTCTGTTTAATAATAATGACAGTAGGTATTATTATGTTTTAAAATAATGATAATATTATTGTTATTATTTTTTTGAATAATGACAATATTATTTTTGAAGGAGTGAAAAATGAAAGAGGAACAAGTGAAAGAAAGAATGAAAAATTCATTATAATAAAGTCAAGATATATAAGGATTCTTGACAAAAGATTGTTTGAAATGAAAACAAGCAAGTATGTTTGTTATACTCTTTTTTTTTCTTTTTTTTTAAAGTATATATATAGTACTTATGAGAGTTGAGGTCAAGAGGGCTTATTTCGAGACATCGAAACTAGTCCATTGTATTTTCTACCTCTATTTCTCTCACTTTCTCTTTCTCTCTTTCTCTCACTCTCTTTCTCGTTTGCATGTTGCATCTTTGGAATTTACTGCAATTCCCACCAGTAACGCCCTTATCTCAAATTGAGATTCACTAAAGTAGTGTATAATTGCTTTAGGATGACGTACGTTTATATGCGGCTCATCGTAAAGGGACACTTTTACGACTTTGCCAACCCCAATTTCAATCCCATTAACATTCAATTTATTTGATATTAATTATAAAATTAAACTATTATTATTTTTTATATTCTGTGTGTTTTTAATTTTTTTTAATTTTTTATACTCTATGACTCTATGAATTTTAGTATTTTGATTTAATTACTTTATTTAAATAACCAGCATTACTACACGCGCGCGTAAAATTTTAACGACCGAACTTTTTCACTTGGCAAATTAAAGAGAATTTTTAATTTTTTTTTAAATATAATTTTACGAACTGCTTTTTTTAAGGGCATTTGAAACATTTTGACGTCACAATTTGTTGAAAGCATTACTTTTTAAAACTGTGACGTCAGAAGGGTTTAAATTCCCTTAAAACTCAATGTTATTTTCGAAATTTTCAGTTAGAATTCTTCTAAAATACGATTTTATTTCAAAATAATTTTTAAAAGTAAAAAAAAATAAAAATCATTAAAATATAAAATTTATTACAATTAAATATGACAAAATTATCAGTTGCTTCAATTCCTTAAAATTATTTTCAGAAATTTATTATTGTCTTGAAAAAAAGTTTTAAATACAATTTTTATTCAAAAACCTAATTCTTTTTGGAATTTTGAAATTAAATTATTCAATATTTAAATAATTTTTATTGATAAAATATTTAAAACATTTATATTTCTACAAAAATAGAAATTTTAATGAAAAGACCTTTTGAAATGTAAATGAGAACTGCAATTTTACCAAAATTCAATTATTTTTTTAGAATTTAAAAAAGAAAAAAAATTATTTAAAATAAAAATAATTATTATCCTAATTCGACTATTTTCTAAAATTTCAACTAAAATTTAAAAATCAATTCTTGTATCAGAATTCAACTACGAAAATTGAATTTTATTGAAATTTGACAAAGTTTCCAATTTAAAAATTTTTTTAAATTATTTAGCGAATTTAACTATCATCAAAAAAATTTGATTTCATATTTTCAAAACCCATAATTTTTTAAAGAATTTCTAAACTAATTTTTTCAAATTTCAATAATTTTTGTAAAATAAATATTTAAATACTTCTTGATATTTCTTTGTCCACAGTAATTAAAAATTTGAAAATACTTTTAATGTAAAACCTTTTGAAATTTAATTATTTCCAAAAATTAAAACTGCAATTCTTCCAAAATTCAATTATTTTTTTTTTAGAATTTTTAAATACAATTATATAAAGTAGCTTAATTATTTTATAAAATTTTAACTGAAGTTTCTTCTTTAAATCAATTCTTATCACAATAATTCAATTACAAAGATTCAATTGTTCGAATAAAAAAATAAATAATTGAAAAAAAGTTTATTTTACATGAATATTTATTTGAATTGTTATTATTTGAATTTATTTACTCTCCAAATCTGAATTCGTTAAAAATAACAAATTATTGATAAATTCGTGACTGATTTTTTACTTCAGTAATTAGTAAAAAAAATTTACTAATTATTAGTAGAAAATACTATAATCAGTAAATAAATAACTACAAAAATAGTCAAATTTTACTAATTGAATTAGTTACCAAAAATTTTAGTTATTTTGCCATAACCTAAACGCGAATTTAACTAATAATTAGTTATTATTAACTATTTTTAAATATCAAGAAAATGATTTAAATTTTCTAAAAAATTATTTTTATAGCAATTTTTTGGAGTGGAAATCAGTGGTCAGAAAATATTCTGACCCTTTTTGGATTTTTATTTTTCTTAAAAATTCATAGATTTTAAAATACATTCGTAATTTTTGCAGAAAATATGTTTTTGTATCTACAAAAAAATTTGCGAATGAAAAAATTGATTTCTATAATTATTGAAGCATTTTTTTTTGGAAAAAAACTTTGTTTTTGAGTTGAGAATCCTAAAAAATACCATATTGTTATAAATATTATTCAATTTTTTTATATGGAAATTTATTTGTTTATTTGTCTAACTAATTTCAAATCACAACTTTTTAAAATAAAAAAAATATAAAATATAAAAAAGTTATGATAAAATTATGATTTAAAATTAGTTAGAAAAATAAATAAGTGAATTTTCATATAAAAAAAAATTTATAACAATGATATTTTATTTTCTGACCATTGATTTCCTCTTAAAAAATTATTATACCTAAAAATAATTTCACTGAAGATTTAAATAATTTTCTTGATATAGTTAAAAATCTGGGTACAATTTAGAAAAAAATAATTATTATTTATAATAAAGTCTTTAACGTCCGAGTGATTTTAATAATAAGATAAAAATAATTAATAAATATAAATAATTAATTATATTTCGAAATTGTTATTTTCATTGAATTATTATAGGAATTAAATTAAATGACCTGTAACAATAACAATAATTCACTAACAATATTAAGTAGAAATAAAAATAATAATAATGATAATAATAAGCAAATGTAATAATATTATAAATTTATGTATTAGAATTATAAGTATTATTTTATAAACTTAAATTATTAATTAGGTAATTTAATAATTATTAATTAGGTTTATTAATTAGGTAATTATTTTATTTTCGAGACATCGAATAGTATTACTAAATTTTTTTTATTTTCAGCATATTTATATATCTATGTTTCAGAAAATATTAGGTTTTTTAATTACATTTTCTCTTCCCCCTTTTTTTTCATTTAGGAAGTGTATAATAATTATTTAATTTCGAAAATTCACTAAAAATATTAAATTAAATTCGAAAATTCACTAAAAGAATTAAATTACTATAAAAATAATATGCCAATGTAATTATTTCAATTCAAATGTAAAATAAAAGGAAAATAAAAAGAAAAAGAAAAATTTCTTTAAATTTTGAAACACATTTCTGCTTGATTAATTAGGATCACACGCCTGTGTCGTGTGTCGTGAGGATGGAAATAAGACAAGATGTTACAATAAAGGAAACACACACGATCTCACTGGAATTGGAAGGTGGAAATTGTCAACAACAACGTACGAAAATTGTCATGGAAAATGGATAGGTGGTACAACAATGCACACAAATTGTGATTCAGTTGTGTGTCAAGACGATCTCTTTTTTACATTTGTTTAATATAATTTCACTCTCAAAATTAATTACTGTATAATTATATATTACATTATAATTATATTACAATAATATCGTATTTTTTTTTAATTTAATTTACAAAAAGAAAAATTCTTTTTCATTTCAGCAAAAATTAATAAAAACCAAACAAAAGGGTATAAATATTTATACCCAAAATATAAAAAATAATCTCCAGAAAAAAGGAGACATTTTTTATTGTTTATATATTGTTTAAAATTTTAAATAGTAAACAATGAGTAATGTGTTATTTATTATTTACATATTTGGCTAAAATATTGAATAATGGATAATGTATTAATTATTGTTTATTATTCTAATTACGTTTGTTATCAATTCACTTGAAATTAATATTCAAACAAAATATGTTATTCTACTGTTTCCATAATTAATTGTAGAGCATTTATAATTAAATAGAATTGATTTTTTTTTTCGTTTTCGAATTATTAATTAAATTTTTATTCGAAATTTCTATAATTAAATATTTATTAGATTTTAATTTATCATTAAATTTATCCACTGGTACTTTTCTATTTTTTTCTTTGGATTCAAAAATTTCTTTCCTATTATTAAATTTAAATTATTGTGAGAGAAGAAAATTTGAAATTAAAAAAATAATTTTTAAAATGAATCGTAATGAAAATTTTACTATTTTTTAATTATATTATTATTTTTATAGTTTCCTTATAGTTTCACTATTTTTTTATTTTCATTATTTTTTAATTTAATTTTAATTGTAATTTTTTAGTTTTATTATTTTTCAAATACAAATAAAAAATTCGATTTTTTTTATTATTTATTATTTGATTTCAACTAATGAAAATATTCAACATTATTATAGAAATTAGAAATTCAATTTCAAATTTTCTATGAGAATAGAATATTATTTTTTCAAAATCGAAAATATGACACCAATTATGTAAGAATAAACGATATATATATAATAAAAAATAAAAAAAAAGAAGAGGTTTAATTTTTTGTGTATATAATATAAAAAAAATAAGAATAAAAAAAAGTATAATTACCGAATACTCTATATTATATACATAATGATAAATATATTCTTTGTAAATACTTATGTATTTTACTGTATACTAAATAATACATAATAATAATAATTGACACACATCGCAAATGTAAGAAAAAAAAATTATGTAAAATTATTAAAAATTGGTGAAAAATTGAAGAAAAAAATAAAATAAAGCAAAGGTGACTGATGCACTGAAGTATAGTAAATAATAACACTCACTCACACACACACACACACACATATCAGTATTGATTATTGATTAACCAATGTCATCGAGATTGTATGATGCTTCATAAAAATAAATTGTATTTGAGTGCATGAACCTGTTGTGATAAAATTTGTGTCATTATTCACTGAAACAAGAAAAGAAAAAAAAAATGTGGTCCAAATTTAATCTTACTCATTTATCGTTGTGTGTATTCATGATTCTTCTCATTATAATGATAAATTTTATTTACCAACTTATTTCAATGCGAAATCCTGTGTCCTTTTTTAGAAATTATTATTTTTGGCACATTATATTATTTATTATCATTTTATTATTATCAACATTGTTATTTTTATTATTATTATTTTAAGGTCTTTATAATTTCTTTATAATAATTACACTTTAAATTTAAATTAGTAATAATGTTTACTAATTTGAATTAGTGACTGAATTTTTGCTTTTGAATTAGTAAATTTTACTAATAAATTAGTAGAAATTACTATTTATGAGTAAAATTTATTAATTATTAATATTATTATTGTTATTAATGTGATTATGGTCATTTTAGTTATTATTGTTATTGTTATTATTGTTATTTTTGTTATGTTTGTTATTTTTATTATTTTTTGTTATTTTTGTTATTTTTGTTATTTTTGTCATTTTTGTTATTTTTGTTATTTTTGTTATTATTGTTATTTTTGTTATTATTGCTATTATTGTCATTATTCTGATGATTGTTATCTTTGTTATTGTTGCTATTATTGTTTTTGTTATTGTTTATTCTATTATTATCATTTGCTCTATTATTATTGACTTTATTATTATTATTATTATTATTATTTTAATTATCACATTTTTCCGTTACAATATTTTTATAATCATCATTTTTTTCTCATTTTTCCTTTTTAGATTTATTTTCACTCGATTTTTTAATTTGATTGATGCCAGGGAGAAAAGTGTATCATAAAATTGACGCAAAATCACTAGTGAAACAAAGAGGTAAGTTCATTTAAATTATAAAAATTATATTATTTTATTTAATATTTAAAATTTGGTTTAGAAGGAATTTTGTTTCGCTCGAACTCGCGTCTCGAAAAAAAGAAGCGCGTGAAATATTTTCATCGCAGCATAATTATTATTTTATGAATAATTTAATTACATATAGTTAATTAAAATTTCATTAATGTTTCGTTGGAGGAAAATTTCTCTTATTAAAATATAATTTGACTTTTCTCTCAATTACGTTATTATGAATCAGACAAGACTCAATGTTTATGACAATATTAACATTAAAATATACGCTGATAAAAATTTAATTTTTTTTTTTGAGTTCATTTATAGAAATTAATTAAATATTCGTAATAATGAGAAAGTTGTGAGAAGAAGAATGTGGAAAACCAAATGGTTTTTTCATTTTTGGTTTGAAAATATAAATACTTACATAAAATTATTAAAATAAAAATAGAAAATAAATAAATGAATAAAATTATATAAATTTAGTAAAAAATATGTAAATAAAAAATAAAATACAGTCGAACCTCTCGGAATGCAACTTTATTTTAAAAAATTTTTTCCATTCAAAAATGCCAAACAAGAATTATTTTCACTTTGTTCCAGAATATTGTAAAAATATTTCAAAATCAAATTGTAAAACAATTTTTTAAGGATTGTTTACTGTAATAAAATTTTTAAAAATCGAGTTACATTCTTCTGACAGGCTTTACTATAATGAATAAATAATAAATAAATTATATATATATGAGTAATAAATAAATAGTAAATAAATAATAAGTAAAATAAAGAAAATAAATGAAATAGTGATAAATGATAAATAAAATAATAAACAAAATAGTAAATTAATAAATAAAATAATAAATAAATAAATAAATGAATAAAATTAATAAATAAATAAAATAATAAATAAAATAAATAAAAATATAAAATAAAAATAAAAATTATTAAATAAATTTAAAAATTAATTATGAGTAAAATATTTCTACAAAAGGTTATTTAATCTGCGAAATTTCGATTAAAAGCGTTTGTGGTTAATTAAAAAAGAAAGATTTGTCGAGAGAAAAAAAAACATCCGTTTCTTTCATTAACGATTTCAGTGGGTTTTTTCGGAAGAGTGGGAGGAGGGGGAAACGGTGAAAAATAAGAAAGACAATTACCGGAACTTGTGCGGTGTGTTTGTCTCCGTTGGAGCGCTTTATCGAGAAACCACTGTATCCTGTAAATTCCCTTATAAATTCGGAATTAAGCTCAGCTTTCTCTACCATTTCACATTCTGTTCGCTTAGAAAGAGTGTAAAATCTTCCTACGGAATTTTTTTCGGTACTTTTTCGTAAAATTTATTTTTTTTAATTTCAATTAAAAAATTTTACCAGAAAAAAATTTTATTTACCTGTAAAAACGAAAAAAGTTTTTAAATTTTTCGAAATTATTATTTTGATTTTCTAAATTAAAATTTTTCTTCCGCATTTCTCGAATTTAAATATTTTGAGATATTGTCGAGTAGTGTGTTTTTTTAAAAAATATTTTTTAAAAGAAATATTAAAATGGCTGCTGATAATTCCGCAATTCTTTATCTTTTCGATCGACCTGCTGAACCTGTTTATGTTCCGAAAGGAGAGCAACGCGTTGCCTTTGATATTCCACCAAATTATTTGGTATGTAGAGTAATTGATAATTATTGATACGAATTTTGATATCGGTAATTAATAAATGCTAATAATTTTGCATTGATAATGAAGTGAAATAAGGTTTTTATTGATAATTTCAAAAAACGTTGGAATTACAATTATAATTATTAATTTTATAATTTTTATTATTTTAGGATTTTTAGTTTTAATTTTTAGTAATTATTTATTAGATATATTGTTTTAATAGTTTTGTGTTTCAATCATTTTTGTGTTAATTTGAACTTTTCTTTTTTAATTATAAATTATTTTTTTCTTTAGTTTTGTTAATTTTAATTTTAAACTATTTATTATTGTATTTTTAATAATTCTTTGTTTTAATTATTTTTATTAATTTTAACTTTTCTTTTTTAGTTACAAATATTATAATTATTTCTTCAAGTTTAATAATTTAAACTTTTCTTTATTAATTACAAATTTTTAATTATTGTGATTTTAATCATTTTTTGCTTTAATTATTTTTTTTTTAATAATTTTAACTTTTCTTTTTTTACATACAAATTATTTATTTCTTCGAGTTTAATAATTTTTCGTTTTTTTTTCTTGTTTTAATATTTTTAACTTTTCTTTTTTAATTCAAAATTATTTATTTCTTCAAGTTTAATAATTTTAACTTTTAGTTTTTATTGACAAATTATTTATTTCTTCGAGTTTAATAATTTTTTGTTTTTTTCTTGTTTTAATAATTTTTTAACTTTTCTTTTTTTTCGAATTATAATTAAAAAATATTTCTCTAAAATTTAACAGCCGGAAAAGTATCGAAATGTGGCAACGGAAGTCCTGACTCGTTATAATGACGATACAAAATTGAAAGTCCCGGTGAAGAATATCTCAATTCCAGATTTAAGTGTTCCAATGCAATTAGGACGTCGCGAACAATTTTCACTCTTTTTGCCGTTTCATCGTTCCATGGCTGCGAGATTGATTGATATTTTTATAAGTAAGTAATTTTTTTAATTTAAATTTTACTTTTAATATTAATTTTTTTTTTTCATTTAGAAAAATTGAATCTGAAAAAAAATAAAAATTTGACAGAAAATAACTTTCGATTAAGTATGGAAAATATTCTAATTTTCCAGCGAAAAGAATAATAATTATAATTAATTTTAAACATAAAATAGTAGTTAATAAATTATATTAAAAACATAGTAGAAAATTTGATTCAAAATCAAAAAAAGAAAAAAAGGTGTTTTTTTGATATGAATTTTTTTTTTATTTGCAAATAATTAATTGTACTTGTTAAAAAACAATTTCTTTCCTTTTTTTTGCAAAAAAAAAGGAAAATTTTTACACACTTCTGGACATAAAAATTGACAGGCAGCAATTAATTGAAGTCCTCAATTTGTAACGATCGAAGTCACGATTACAGGAGCCACAGAGGCGAAAGTGACAAACTCAGTTTTTTAATAAAAATCGTTTTAGCAATTCTGCACTCGACAAATTTCCACTCTATTTAATGGTTTAACTTAATCTCCAATTGCTGATATAATATGAAGATAAAAATTTTTCATATTTTTTTGCTATTTTTCTATTATTAACAAATATTTTTCATGATTATCAAATTATTTAATTTTTATTTTTTAAAAAAGTGAATATTTTTGCAAAGATAAATATAAATTAAATTAAATGAATAATTCATTTAAATTATTTTTCATGTTTTTTTATCATTATTATTAATTATCACCACTGACAATTAATTACTTTTTGATTTAATAAGAAATGATTTTTTATTTGCAAAAAAAATATAAAATTATAATTACAAGAAAGTTTTTGTTTGTTAGAATTTTGCGTGTGCATTCATTTTATGGGAAAATTCATAAATAGTAATTTATGAATTTTCAATACCAGATAAAATTTTGTGTGTAGGTGCATTAATTATGTAACTTGAATATATAAAACGGAAATTGTTATTATTTATTTGATCAACTTTTGCGTAACGTGTTAATTAACTGGGAGTTTTCAAAACAATCATCTGTTCAATGCAGCAAAATTCACAAAAGACACGATTTTAATGAGTCTGTGAATGTTTATTTCAAGTGATTAAAAGCATTTTATTTCTCTAATTAAGATTCTGGTATATTCAATAATACAAGTTTTGTCCTTTCTTTCATGTTTATTTATGTATATATAAAAAATGGAAAGTTTATTCGTTTTTGTTTTAGCTTTTAGAAATAATCCAAATTATAATGAATAATTCTTACATTATTTATTATTGAATTTATTTAAATGCATTTTTTTCTGGTTCTTTTTCAAATAGAAAATTTCCATTTATTTTTAAATTGAAAATTATTTATTTGAATAATCCTTATAATAATAATAGTAATAGTTGAATAATCCTTACTGAATAATCCTTTATATAGTGAATAATCCTTACATTTTTTTCTGGTTCGCTTTCAATAGAAAATTTCCATTTATTTTTAAGTGGAAGATTATTTATTTTTAGTTGAAAAATATTTATATTCATAAAATGAGAAAAATATCTACTTTTTTATCTACTTTTTTATTTATTTTTTTCTTTTTCTTTTCACTTTTACTTTTTGAAAATTATTTTGTTTAGAAATAAAGGAAAAATTTTTTGTTTTTATTGGAATTTTTTATATTGACTATCGAAAATTGTTATTTAATTAGATATAAAGTGAAAATTTTTTATTTATTTTTAAGACTAAAATTTTTATTTATTTTTGAATTGAAAATTGTGATTTATTCTAAAGATGAAAATTATTTATTTTTACACATTTTTTCTACTGAAAATATTTATTTATTTAGGTATTTATAAACAATAAGGTGAAAATTGCTATTTATTTTTAAGAAGAAATTCCTTTATTTATTGAACTTTATTTTTAACCTTTGTTTTATTTATTGAAATTTACTACAATTTATAGACAATTATTATTTCTTTATAAGACAAAAATTTTTATTTATTTCTGAATTGAAAATTGTAATTTATTCTAAAAATGACATTTTTCTTCAGTTTGAAAAATATTTATTCATTTCTTTATAAATTATAAAGTGAAAAATTCTATTAATTTTTAAGTTAAAATTTATTTATTTAATGAACTTAATTTGTTAAAAATTGTTATTTAAAATTGAAAATTCTTCTTTTTAAATGAAAATTTTTAGTTTAAATTGAAAATTCTTATTTTAAATTCCAAATTCATAGTTAAAATTGAAAATTTTTATTTTATGGTATTTTTATTCGTAAGTATATTTTCGAAAAAATTGAAAATTTTCGGTTTATTTTGAAAATTCTTATTTTTAATTGAAAATTGAAAATCGTTACTTTAATTTAAAAATTCTTAGTTTCAATTGAAAATTGGTATTTTTAATTCAAATTATTATTTTAATTTAAAAATTTTTATTTTTAATTGAAAATTCTTAGTTTAAATTGAAAATTCTCATTTTTAATTGAAAATTCTCAGAATTGAAAATTTTTATTTTTAATTATAAATAGTTATTTTAAATTGAAAATTCTTATTTTTAATTGAAAATTGAAAATCGTTATTTTAATTTGAAAATTCTTAGTTTGAATTGAAAATTTGTACATTTAATTGAAAATCGTTTTTTTAATTTAAAAATTCTTATTTTTAATTAAAAATCGTTATTTTAATTTAAAAAATCTTATTTTTCATTAAAAATTTGTAGTTTAAATTGAAAATTCATAGTTTAAATTGAAAATTCTCAGAATTGAAAATTTTTATTTTTAATTGAAAACAGTTATTTTGATTTAAAAATTCTAATTTTTAATTGAAAATTCTCAGAATTGAAAATTTTTATTTTTAATTATTTTAAATTGAAAATTCTTATTTTTAATTATTTTAAATTGAAAATCGTTATTTTAATTTGAAAATTCTTATTTTTAATTGAAAATTCTTAGTTTGAATTGAAAATTGGTATTTTTAATTGAAAATCGTTATTTTAATTTGAAAATTCTTATTTTGAATTGAAAATTAAGAATTTGGTTAATTTGAAAATTTTTATTTTATCGTATTTTTATTCGTAATTTTATTTTCGAGCAAATTGAAAATTTTTAGTTTAAATTGAAAACTCTTATTTTTAATTGAAAATTCTTAGTTCAATTTGAAAATTAATATTTTTAATTGAAAATCGTTATTTTAATTTGAAAATTATTTTCAATTGAAAATTCTTAGTTTGAATTGAAAATTGGTATTTTTAATTGAAAAATCTTAGTTTAAATTAAATTGACAATTCTTAGTTTTTAATTGAAAATTGGTATTTTTAATTGAAAATTCTTAGTTTAAATTGAAAATCGTTATTTTAATTTGAAAATTCTTATTTTTAATTGAAAATTTTTAGTTTAAATTGAAAATTCTTATTTTTAATTGAAAATTTTTAGTTTAAATTGAAAATTCTTTTTTTTAATTGAAAATTCTTAGTGTAAATTAAAAATTTTTATTTTTAAATGAAAATTCTTAGTTTAAAATGAAAATTCTTATTTTCAATTGTAAATTTTTAGTTTAAATTCATTAGTTTTATTTTAAACAAGAATTTAATATTAATAAATAATAAAATAATATTATTAATAATATTAATAATATTAATTTAAGGGCATTTGAACCATTTGACGTCATAGGTTCTGCAAAGCATGTGTTTTAAGGCTGTGACGTCATCATGGTTCAAATGGCCTTAATATTTTTTTTATTAGTTCTTATTTTAAATCAAAAATTCTCATTTTAAATAAAAAAAATTGTCATTTATTTGTAAAGCAAAAAATAGTTTTTCATTCCTATATATAAAATTGAAAATTCCCATTTATTTATCAAGCGAAAATTGTTATTTATATTTATATTTGTAAATTTTGTATTTACTTTCTATTTAGATTTACGTACATATGAAGATTTTCTCTCGGTGGCTGTTTATTGTCGTGATCGATTGAATCCAAATATGTTTATTTACGCCTTGTCAGTGGCAATTCTTCATCGTCCGGATACAAAAAATTTACCTGTTCCTCCACTTTCGGAAATTTTCCCCGATAAATTTGTGGACGGCTCGGTATTCTCAAGAGCCAAGGAGGAGGCAAATGTCGCTCCAACAGGAGCTCGTGTACGTGATATAAATTAAAAATTTACACCACAAAAAAAAAGAAAGAAAAAATGTTTTCAAAGAAGTTTTCAACTTCTTTTTTTGTAATTCTTGTTAGTTTATGATTATTTCAACTCTACAAGTAGTAGAATTTCGTGACACGTTTTTTAAAAAAAAGCAAAAAAAAAGAAGGGAAGGGAAGAAAAGACCAAAAGAAAAAATTAGAAAGTTTTCAAATTTTTTAATTACCGGAGGATAATTAAAACACAACTATAATTTTATTTAGTCATTTATTACCTGTTTATGCTTTTGTATTATCATAATAATTTCACGAGATTCTACTTCAAATAATTAAATTGAATTTGATATTTTATATCATAATTATTATTTTCATTATTACTTATTATTATTTTTATTATAATTATTAAAATTATTAAAATTATATTATTCTATTGCTTGTTTTCAAATAATTGAATTTTATTATTGATGTTTTATATCATAATTATTATTTATTATTATTTTTATTATAATTATTAGGTTTATTTATTTATCTTGTTTTTTTTAATTAGATTGTAAAATAATCGCAAAGTTGATAATAATTGTATTTTTTTTTTATTAAAAAACATTAATTTTTTCATTTCTTACTGAGTTTTCTTTGGATAATAATAACAATTGACAATTTTTGTCGAATGTTTAACAGATACCGATTGAAATCCCGCTGGATTATACAGCATCCGATCTCGATGAAGAGCACCGCGTTGCCTATTTTCGAGAAGATATTGGGATCAATCTCCATCATTGGCACTGGCATCTAGTTTATCCCTTTGATGGTCCTAGGTCAATAGTTAACAAAGATAGACGAGGTGAACTGTTCTATTATATGCATCAGCAAATGCAAGCAAGGTTTGTGCAATTCTCACTTGTATTCATTTATTTAAATCAATCGACAATTGTACATTTTTTATTTATAATCGCAGAAAAAGAAATTCCCTTTTTTTAATTAAAAAATTTTATTTATTATTTAAATAATAATAATAAAAATAATAAAGATTATTATTAAGATCTTATATATATAAATATATAAATATAAATAAATAAATAAATAAATAAATATATATATATATATATATAATAAATAATAATAATAATAATAATAATAATAATATATATATAATAAATATATATAAATATATAAATTATATGGCTTTCTACAAAAATTTATTTCAACATAATAATAAGAATAATAACGATAAATAAATTCCCAATAATTATTTATTCTGTTTATATATAAATTAAACAATGCAAAACTTCTTAATTTCACACGAAAGAGGAAATAAATTTTAAATATTTAATTATTTATAATTGTCTGTATTTTTTATTTTAAACGAGGAGGAAATATTTCCTTAAAATTTAATTATTTATTGTTTACTATTTTCATGAAAGATGAACTTCAAAAGGTTCAAAAACTTCAAATTTGAATTTTTATAAAATTTCAATTTTGAATTAATTTAATTAGAAAAAAATTTGGATTTTTAAAAATTTTAATAATTCAAATTATTTATAAAATTAATTAAAGTTTTCAATATATATATTTAATTAATTATTTAAAATATTAGATTTATAGAAAAATTTCACTTAAAAATACTTAAAAAAATTGATTTTTAGAGAAGTTACAAATGATTGCAGAAATTCAATTATTATTTTCAGAAATAATAAAATTTATCTTAAAAATTCAATTATGTTAAAAAATTTTTAAAAATTTTCGTTAAAATTTCAATTACTTTCAAAAATTTTCCTCAATTAAATAATTTTCAATATATCTACTATTTTAATAAAATTTTCCAAAAGAAGATTCAATGTTTTCTTATTAATAAAAATTTAACAGGAATTCAATTATTTGTAAGTTTTTTTTTTATAAATTTAATTGCAGTAATTCAATTATTTTAAAAAGCAATAAAATTTTTCGCTAAAATTCAATTAGGTATGTTCAAAAATGAAAAAAAAATCTCGTTAAAATTTCAATTATCTTTATAAATAATTAAATTCTTCTCTAAAATTAAATTATTTTCAAAAATTTTTTTAAAATTCTTGGCAAAATTGAAAATTCTTAGTTTAAATTGAAAATTGGTATTTTTAATTGAAAATCGTTATTTTAATTTAAAAATTCCTATTTTTAATTGAAAATTTCTTTTTTTTAATTGAAAATTCTTAGTTTAAATTGAAAATTCTTTTTTTTAATTGAAAATTTTTAGTTTAAATTGAAAATTCTATTATTTATAATTGAAAATTCTTAGTTTAAATTGAAAATTTTTATTTTATCGTATTTTTAATCGTTAGTATATTTTCGAATAAATTGAAAATTTTTAGTTTGAATTAAAAATTGGTATTTTTAATTGAAAATTCTTAGTTTAAATTGAAAATTCTTATTTTTGATTGAAAATTCTTAGTTTAAATTGAAAATTCTTGTTTTTAATTGAAAATTCTTAGTTTAAACCGGAAATTCTTATTTTTAATCGAAAATTCTTAGTTTAACCTAAAAATTCTTATTTTTAATTGAAAATTCTTAGGTTCTTAGGTTAAATTGTAATAAAATTCTACGCAAATATTTAATTATTTTCGTAAATAATAAATATTTCATAGAAATTAGGATAAAATTCTTTATGAGAATTCAATCTTAAGAAGCATTCAATTATTCAATAAATTACTTATTTATTTAAATATATAAATTTACGTTGAATTTTCTAGTAAAAATTGATTTAATAATGAATTTTTTTAAAAATTTTACAGATAATAATTGAATTTTAAGAGCATTATAGCTTGATTTTTTTAGAAATAATTAAATCTTGAAAGGATTTCAAATTAAAATTTTTGAAAATTTGAATTTTTCATACTTTTAACTAATAATTTTGTAGAATCAATTTTTTGTGATAAAGTTTAATTGAATTTTCTTTGAAATTATTTAAAGTTTTTATTTTTTAACGCAGGTATATTTAATTGAACAATTTCCGAATAATCAAAATTTTGCAAAATTGAATTTTAAACAAATGGATTTGAAAATTCTCAAAGAACTTTTTCAAAAATGATTGAAAATAATTGATTTCAGGAAGAATTTTAGTTAAAATTTCTAGAAAATAATAATTAATTTGAAATGAGGAAAATAATTTGGAAAAATAATAATACTTAAATATTTATTTAAAAATGAAGTTATTGATGTTTTTGAATAATTTTACAATTAAAGAAATTCGTTAATAAATGTAATAGAACATTTTTTTGAATATCTGATAATATATTTAGAGTGAATCAGAATATTATTTAGGGTCATGGAAAAAGTCAAAATTTTTTCTGGAAATCAGGGAAAAACAAAATTAAATTTTTGTGGCAAACCCTGATTTAATATTTGAATTTAAAAAATTGTTCGATTAGCTGGAAAATATTTAAATAAATTTTTAATGAACTTAAGGGCATTTGAACCTTGATGACGTTACACTTTGTGCAAAGCATGTGTGACGTCATCAAGGTTCAAATGCCCTTAAAAATAATAAAGTGAATTTTGAATTATTAACTTTTAATTAATAAAATATTAATGTTAATATTGATTGAATAAATAAATTAATGGAATTAATAAATAAAATTGAATACCTAAATTGTCTAAATTGAATAATTGGATAAATAAATAAAATAGTTAAATAATAGAATAGTTAAATAATTATGAAAGTAGGTAATTTAATTACATAACAAAATAAATAAATAATTTTTTTTCTTTTGGAAATAATTTAATTAGTTTCACACAGTTATCGCGTTCATTATGAGAGTTTATTAATTTTATAATCGAAAGTTTCCGAATTATTGAGATAATCATAACGGAGCAAATTCAGATTAGATTGCTGCCTGATAATACATTTTACCACAAGACTGCAAGTATCGAATCTTTCGGGATTAACTTCCTCTTAACCAATATGTACTCGAGTATAATTCCACTCTAGGCGAATTATATACGTATATATATATATATATATATATATACCGCAAATTTTACTATCTATATATATATTTGTATAAAATTGCCAATTTCCGAACTTTGAAATCGGCGAAACGAAAAATACACTCTGTATTCAATATTTAAGAATTAATAAAATTACAAACTAAGCCTCGTACTAACGTCCGACACTATTTAGCAATTATTTTTATAAATTAATTTTTTATTTCGATTGAAAATGACAAAAATTAATTTTTTTAAAACGAGATTCAATATAGAGACGATACTTTCCACCTGAGAACGCCAAGGTCACCGCTAGGGGGCAGTTTAGTTATTTCTTGGAATTTCTCTCGCCACCTAGCGGCGGCCTTGGCGTTCTCAAGTGGAGAAAATTATTTTCTCCCTTAAAAACTTTTTTATAATGAATAAAATGCAAAAAAAAATTTGATTGTGAAAAGAATTTATGTTTAATTTGTTTAAATTTATGTTTTTAATTTATTGTTTGTTTTCTGTTTCCTTATTTCTTTATAGATACAACGCGGAGCGCTTGTCAAATAATTTAAGTCAAGTGAGACGTTTCAACAATTGGCGTGAACCAATTCCAGAAGGATATTTTTCAAAATTGGATTCACAAATTGCGAGTAGAACATGGCCAGCGCGTCCTAGTGGCACTCTTCTCAAGGATATTAGCAGGCAAGCCGATCAAGTGACTTTTGACATTCAAACTTTGGAAAGATTTAGAGATCGTATTTATGAGGCAATTCACACGGGCTCTGTTGTTAATGGAAGGGGCGATAGAGTTCCCCTCAACGAAAAGGACGGCATCGATATTCTTGGTAATCTAATGGAGTCATCAATTCTCAGTCCAAATCCAAAACTTTATGGTGACCTTCATAACATGGGTCATGTGGCCATTTCATTCGCCCACGATCCTGATCATCGATATTTGGTAATAAATTATTATTTATATCATAGCTCAACGTTCATAAATTTAGGAATTACTAAATTCTTTAGGAAAAAAATTTTTTTTTCATATTATATTTATTTATTGTTTATTAAAATACAGAAAAATATTTTTAAAAAATAAAAATAGAAAATAAATAAATTTATAAATTTAAGAATTACTAAATTCTTTAGGAAAAATTTTTTTTTCATATTATATTTATTTATCGTTTCTTAAAACACAGAAAAATATTTTTAAAAAATAAAAATAGAAAATAAGTAAATAAATTTGAAAAAAAATAAAATCAAAATTTATTAATTACAGTAGAAAATGTTACGAGCACGAAACGCGACATTCAATTTATTTTTCTTATGTAAATTACAATTCTTTTTAAATATTTTCAATTTTTTTTAGTAATTATAGATTCCAAATTTTAAAAAATTCAATTATTTACCCATCAAGTATAATTATTTATTATTTTAAAAAAGTTAAATGAATTTCTTCTCAAGAATTTCAATTATTTTCATAAATAATAAAATTCCTCGGAGGAGTTCAATTATTTTCATGAATAAAATTCAATTCCTCTCGAAAGAATTGAATTATTTTCAAAATTTTTAATAAAATTCTTCGACAAAATTCAATTCTTTTTAAAAATTTGAATAAAATTTTTCGATTTTTAGCAAAAATTCAATTATTTTCATAAATATTTAAATTCTTCGAAAGAATAATCCAATTATTTTCGTAAATAATAAAATTCTTTACCACAATGTCAATTATTTTCAATGCAATTTTAATAAAATATTAAAAATAATTGATTTGGAGTAAAATTTTAATAAAAAAAAATAATTCTAAGAAATTATTAAAGAATCTCTATTATTTAAAAAAAAATTCATGAAAATAGCTTAATTAAAATATTCAAAAATTTTAATAAAATTCTTTCTAAGAATTCAATTATTCAATTCCTCGAAAGAATCGAATTATTTTCAAAATATTTAATAAAATTCTTCAAAACAAACCAATTATTTTCAAAAATTTGAATAACATTTTTCGCAATAATTTCATTATTTTTAGGTACTAATTCTTTCCCGGTATACAATTATTTACTTATCAATTATAATTATTTATTATTTTCAAAAAGTTAAATGAATTTCTTTTCAATAATTTCCAATTATTTTCATAAATAATAAAATTCCTCGTAGGAGTTCAATTATTTTCATAAATAATAAAATTCCTCGTAGAAGTTCAATTATTTTCATAAATAATAAAATTCCTCGTAGGAGTTCAATTATTTTCACGAAAAAAACTAAATTATTCTTTGAAAGAATTGAATTATTAAATTGAATTGAATTCTTTTCAAAATTAAAAAAAAAATTCTTCAAAACAATTCAATTATTTTCAAAAATTTGAATAACATTTTTCGCAAAAATTCAATTATTTTTAATGCAATTATAATAAAATATTAAAAAGACTTGATGTAGAAGAGAATTTTAATTTCAAAAATTGTAGGAAATTATTTAAAAATCACTAGTATTATTTAAAAAAAATCTAATAAATTCTTCAAAAGAATTGAAATCGAGTTTTAAAAAATTTTGATAAATTTTGTTTAGAGGAATTCAAATATTTTTAATTTAATTTCAATTACATACCTCGAATTATTGAAACTATTAGGTTTTAATACAAATTTTATAAAATTTCTCAAAAGAATTCAATTATTTAAAAAAATTGTAATACAATTTTGATAATATTCTTTATGAGAATTAAATTATTTTCAAGAATTAGGTAGATTTTTTTTACAAAAAATTTAATGTTAGACTTTTATAAATACAATTTTAATTAAATTCCTTGAAAGAATTTAATTGTTAAAATTCGTCGAAAGAATTAAATCATTTTCAAAAATTTCAAATACCTTTATTTAATAAAATTTTTCCAATCATTTCAAAATTTTTTGATAAATTTCTTCTAAAGAATTCCATTATTTTCATAAAGAACAAAATTCTTTGTAGAAGTTCAATTATTTTCATGAATAAAATTGAATTCCTCGAAAGAATTGAATTATTTTCAAAGATTTTGATAAAATTTGTTTAGAAGAATTCAAATATTTTTAATACAATTTTAATTACAATCCTAGACAGAACTTGATAATTAGGCAATAAAATTATTAATTAATACAATTTTCATAAAATTTTTTCAAAAGAATTCAATTATTTTTAAAAATTTTGATAAAATTCTGTATGATAATTAAATTATTTTCAAGAATTTGAGAAATTTTTTTTTTACAAAAATTCAATATTATTTTTTAAACAATTTATATTAAATTTCTGGAAAAAATTTCATTGGTATCAATTCAATTTTAATTAAATTCGTTTAAAGAATTCAATTATTTTCAAAAATTTCAAATACATTTTTAATAAAATTATTCGAATCATTTGAATAATTATTTTCAAAAATTTTAATAAAGTTCTTTGCACGAATTTAATTATTTTCGACCCAGATTTCAATAAAATTATTCGCAAAAATTAAATTATTTTTAATACAATTTAAATAAATCTTCTCGAGAAAATTTCAATTATTTAGAAAAACTGAATTTTTTTTTTAAAGTCTGTTGTCAAATTCTTTGAAACAAGTGATTTATTTTCAAAAATTTTGATTTTTGAAGATTAAGAAAATAAATTGCAAGAATTCAATTATTTTCAGTACAATTTGAATAAAATTTTTCCTAAAAAAATTCAATTATATTTTGAAAAACTATACTTTGAGATTTATTTTCTTTTAAACTCTATTTTTAAATTCTTTGAAACAAGTAATTTATTTTCAAAATTTTGATTTTTAAAGATTATGAAAATAAATTGCAAACAAAAAATTTATGGAGAAAAATTTTCTTTCCAATATATACTGAAATCGAAAATAAGGAAAAAAGAATTTCATTGCAAAAATCATTTATTGCAACGGCGAAGTAAAGCGACACCTGTTATTCTGCGGTCAATTGACATATGTTGCCTTTGGCTTTGATACAGTCGCTGTAAATTCAATTTCTATTTCCAGAAAAATGTTGAATTGACTGAACAGTTAAATTGATGTAAAAATATTTGTTCGTTAAAATTTTGATTCTGAATATAAAGGACAGAGAATATTAAAATATACTCTCAATTCAAAATCCGATGTAATAAAATAGAGCGAATTTGAAATTTGGGTTATTATTTTAATAAATCGAAGTTCAATTCACTGCGCATATTTTAATAAATTTTTTCTTTATTTTTAGTAATATTTTAATTATTTTTTAGTAACATTTTTTTAATTTTTAGTAATATTTTTAATATTTTAAATATTTCTTTGTTTCTAAAAAAATTAGCATTTTGAAACAGTCGTTTTAGGGAATTAACAATTATGTAAATCATGCAAAATATTATCCTCTTTTAATTCGAAAAACATAATTGTTCGACAAATCAAAATCCTTTTTTCTAAAAAAAAAAATTGAAAAATTGTTGGAAAAATAAAATTAGAAAGTAGAAAATATTTTGCACATTTTCTGCTTCTCAGTTAAAATTAACAAAGTACAAATTTTAAGTAAAAAAAATGTTATAAATCAAATTTTATTTAAGAAATTTTAAATTTATTTTGGAAAAAATATTTACAAAATTTCTATTTGTTAAAAACGATTGTAAAATTATTCTAAAACATTAATAACTTCTTTTCTAAATAAATATTTAATCATTATTATTTTTCCACAGGAATCAAGATTTTCAAAAAATTCAAATTCAAACCTTTTTGAAATTTAACAACTTATAAGAATATTTATTATAAAACATGAAGAAATCTTCATGTTTCTTCATTTGTTTTATAATAAATTAAAGATAAACGAGTTACTGTAACGTTTTCAAAATTATTTTCATAATTTTAATTCAATTATTATTTTCTAGAATTTTTAAATAAAATTCTTCTTTAAATCAATTATTTTTAATAATTTTTGAAAAAGTTCTTTGAGAATTTTCAAATCCATTTGTTTACAATTCAATTTTACGAAATTTCAATTATTCCTAAATTCTTTAATTAAATGCATATTAGAAAATAAACACTTCAAATAATTACAGAAAAAAATTCAATTAAACTTTTTCAAAATAATTAATTCCACACAATTGTTAGTTAAAAATATGAAAAATTAAGATTTTCAAAGAATTTAATTTGAAACCTTTTCAAAATTCAATTATTTCTTAAAATTCATGCTATGTTTTAATATTCAAATATTATTTGAATATTTAAATAATTTGAATAATAAATATTGAAATCTAAAATTTTAACTAAAATGAATTTTTAAATCAATTTTTATTAGAAAATTCTATACGAGCATTCAATTATTAAGATACAAAGATAAATAATTTATTGAATAATTAAATATTTCTTAAAATTGAATTCTCATAAAGAATTTTATCAAAAACATTTTTAAATAATTGATTTCTTTTGACGTTTTTAATTTAAATTGTTAAGAAAAATTACATTTTTCGAGGAATTCGATTAAAATTGTATTAAAAATAATTGAAATTCTACGATTAGTTTTATTTATGAAAATAATTGAATTCCTGAGAAGAATTTTATTATTTATGAAAATAATTCAATCCCTGTAAACAATCTGATTATTTATTGAAAATAATTAAATTATTGCGAAGAAATTTGTAAAAAAAATTTGTAAATAATAGAATTCATATGAAATTGAGGAAATTTTTTGAAAATAATTGAAATTTTGACAAAAAGTTTTTGAAAATAATTGAAATTTTGCCAAGATTTTTATTAAAATTTTTCTAAATAATTGAATTTTTGAAAAGAATTTGATTACTTTTTGAAAATAATTGAATTTATGCAATCATTTATAATTTTTCCGAAATTCAATTTTTTTTTACTGCTTTTGAGTAAAATTCGTCTATAAATACACGATTTTTAAAAATTAATTAAATATATATTAAAAAATTTAGCAAACAGAAGAATTTAAATTATTAAAATTTTACTTTTAAAAACTATTTTGAAATATAATTGTATTTTTGAAGAATTCTAATTAAAAATTTGGAAAATAATTGAATTTAAAAAAAAATTTAGAATAAATTTATTTCCACTGGGAAGTTTAATTATTTGATCAAAAATATCTTACATTCAAGTTACTGTTAGTATATCGCCAAATATCTTGTCCATTTCTATACGAGTTGTTCAAATAATTAAATTTAAAGAAAAACTGTTAGAAAAATTATATTTTTTAAAAAATGAAGAATTTTCTGATTAAATTTCAAAAAGCAAATCTTTTAAAGTAATAATGTCAACGAAAATTTCAGTTTCAGTAGTTTTGCTAGTTTTCAATATTTTAGTTATATTTTCAATCCAAAGAAAAACTTTTAATTCTAATAATAAAGAAAAAAAATTAAACTTTGAAAGTTTAAAATAGTTTCTGTCATAATAATTTTTTTTTCATTGAAAACTGGAACATGGGAAAAAATTTTCCATAAAGAATTGAAATTGTACAATATTTTTTTTTTATTTTTTAGGAATCTTTCAGTATAATGGGAGATCCAGCCACCGCAATGAGAGATCCGATATTCTTTGCGTATCACGCTTTCATCAATACGGTGTTTGTGGAGCACAAGAGAACCCTGCAACCGTACAGTAATCAACAGGTATTATTTATTATTTTTTCGTTTTTTTTTTACATAATACATATTCAAATGTATATAAATATAAATTGAAAAATTAAAAACTATATCCGAGATGGAAGTAGATATTTGATTTATTAAAATTTTTTTTTTGCTTGTTTTTGTTTTTTAGTTGGATTATCCGGGAGTTGAAATTAAAGGGATCAGTGTCCAAGCTCCAAATGTGCCGGTCAATACGTTATCGACTTATTGGACGAAAAGTGACGTTGATTTGTCACGTGGAATGGACTTCACACCCCGTGGACCAATTTACGTTCGTTTCACTCATTTAAATCATGCTGATTTCAAATACAATATTGTCGTAAACAATAAAACGAATGCCATTAAACGGGGAACAGTGAGAATTTTTATTGCCCCAAAGTTGGACGAGAGAGGACTTCCATTCACTCTGGAAAATCAACGAGGCTTGATGATCGAAATGGACAAATTTCAAGTGTCCCGTAAGTTGCAAGTTTTTATTTTTTTTTTGCTACTCTTTTGTTCTGTTTTAAAAAATGCTGTAAATTTTTTACACTTTGTTTTTTTTTTTTTTATTACTGCTTCATCAAAAAAATTATTTTTTTATATTAATTTTTCATTCTTTATAGTAATTTTTTGTTTTATTTAGTAATTTATTCTTTTGTTCAGTAATTAATTCTTTATTTATTAATATATTTTGCATTTTTGTTACTTATTGTTCTCCTTCAAAAATCACTGTAAATATTTACACATCTTTTGTTTTTTTTATTACCGTTTCCAAGAAATTATTTTTTAATATTATTTTTTCATTCTGTAGTAGTTTGTCGATTTATTTAGTAACTTTTGTTAGGTAATTAATTCTTTATTTATTAATATTTTTTGTTCAATTATTTTGATGAATAAAATTCAATTCCTCTCGAAAGAATTGAATTATTTTCAAAATTTTTAATAAAAATTCTTCGACAAAATTCAATTCTTTTCCAAATTTGATAAACATTTTTCCATTTTTAGCAAAAATTCAATTATTTTTGTAAATAATAAAATTCTTCACCACAATGTCAATTATTTTCAATGCAATTTTAATAAAATATTAAAAATAATTGATTTGGAGGAAAATCTTTAAAAAAATAATTCTAGGAAATTATTAAAGAATCTCTATTATTTAAAAAAAAAATTCATGAAAATAGCTTAAGTTAAAATATTCAAAAATTTTAATAAAATTCTTTCTAAGAATTCAATTATTTTCATAAATAATAAAATTCCTCGTAGGAGTTCAATTATTTTTATGAATAAAATTAAATTATTCCTCGTAAGAATTGAATTAAATTCTTTTCAAAAATTCTAATAAAATTCTTCGAAACAATTCAATTATTTTCAAAAATTTGAATAACATTTTTCGCAAAAATTCAATTATTTTTAATGCAATTTTAATAAAATATTAAAAATAATTGATGTAGAGGAGAATTTTAATAACAGAAATTGTAGGAAATTATTTTTTAAAAAAAACTAATAAATTCTTCAAAAGTTTTGAAATATTTCAAATCTTTATTAATTCTATTTAGAATTTTCAAAAATTTTAATAAAATTTGCTTAGAGGAATTCAAATATTTTTAATGCAATTTTAATTACATACCTCGAATTATTTAAACTATTAGATGTTAATATAATTTTTATAAAACTTCTCAAAAGAATTCAATTATTTTTAAAAATTGTAATAGAATTTTGATAAAATTCTTTACGAAAATTCAATAATTTTCAAGAATTAGGTGAATTTATTAATATTTTTGGTATTTTTGTTACTTTTTAATGTTTTAAAAGACGATATAAATATTTACATATTTTTTTGTATTTCCGGTTTTAAAAATTACCTTTTTACATTAATTTTCCATTCTTTAGTAATTTATCGTTTTATGTAGTAATTTATTTTTTTGTTTAGTAATTAATTCTTTATTTATTAATTTATTTTTTTATTTATTATTTTTCATTTATTAATTTATTTTTTACTTATTATTTTTTATTTATTAATTTATTTTTTACTTATTATTTTTCATTTATTAATTTATTTTTTTATCGAACAATTAATTTTCAGAAGCAAATGCCTTGTTTTTTTCTTTCTACTATTTTTCTGTCTAAATATTTTTTCGCAATAAATTTGATTTAGAATAATATTTACTTGAGTGAAAAATGATAAATTATGAAACTTGTGTTTTTATAAAAAAAAGAAAAATAAGAGAAAAATTTACAAAAGCAGAGAAAATTGTATAAAATAAATTTTTTTATGATCGTTTGTATTGTTCGCAAAATATCAAGGATATCGGCATCAAAAGAAAAATCTAATTCTTTATCTGTTTCAACACATGAAACAAGAATTTCAATTCGGAAATCTGTCAAACAAGTTTTATTCGACGTGCTCACTGAGTCGAAACAGGGTTTATTATCCTGTTGAAATAAAGGTTCACTTTGGATTTAAAAAAAAAAAAACACCTAAAAAGCGGATTCTCGTCGTTAAAAACATGTGTTTCTAAAAAGCGATATTGAATTTTGCAGCGAGATTTCTATGAACGTGAATTAAAATGATAAATTTCGATCATAAAAAATTATTTTTAATCGCAATTAAATTAATTAAATTAAAGTTGAAATAAATTTTAGAAATATATTTAGTTTCTCTTTGCGAATTTTTTTTTTGCAACAAATGGAATAATCATTTAATTCGTCATTTATTTATTTGTTTATTTATTTATTTATTTAATGAAATAAATTTTAGAAATATGTTTAATTTCTCACTGATAATTTTTTTTCCACAAATGAAAATAAATTTTTATTTCGTATTTTATTTACTTATTTGTTTATTGAAATAAATTCTAATTTTTTAATTTTCAACATTTGAACAACGTTTATTATTAAAAAAAAAATAAATAAAAAAAATGGATCAATGGATAAATAAAAATGCAGTGTGGTAAAATATTTCAATTCAAACTTTAAATAGAAACAAGAAATACTGTGATAATGCGGAAATAAAAAAAATTCGTTGTGATAACATTTTTATGGCCTTATAAATTTTTCACTATCATTCCTCGACGCTTGAATGTTGATGAATAAATTCATAGATCATATCTGTAGAATTATCTTCATTTTTGACTGAATCATTTCGTTTCTATGATTATTTAAAACGAGCCACACTATCCGCGCGCAAGCGCGCGGGCATGTTGTATGAAACTGCTTATTTTAAACAATTTGAAACCATTTTATTTTAAAATTGTTTTAAAGAAATAATTATTATTTCTTAACAAAAATATGCAACTAATTAAAGGTGGAAGAAGATAACAATTATAGAGATTTAAATTTTCATTTTATATTATTTTGAAACTTTAAAAGTTTTGATAAGTTAGAAGAAAGTCAGACAAATGAAAGCTCTATTTTAAATTTCTAAAATGTAATGTCAAATTTAATGCATTAGAAACGAATTTCAAGTGAATCTTATAAATTTTGTTAAAATACTATTACTGCTGTTAAACTTTCTTGTTTTACAAAGAAAATTGAATCTCACAAAAATTGTTCCAAATTTTATACTTTTATTTTGAAAATAATTTTGATTACGAAAATTTTAAATTATTCTAAAAATTAAAAAAATAATTATTCATTTAGCTTTTTAAACAAAGAATTCCGTATCTTTCGAAATTAACAAACTGCAAAAAATTATAAATTAATTGAAAAATGATAAAGTTAAACAACTTTTAATTCTAATTTTTTTGGAAAACAAATTATCTGTCGTAAAAATACTAAGTATAATTTGCATTAATTAAATTAAACACAATAACAGTGCTGCTATAGATGATTAAAACGACAAATCTTCAAACTTTTCTTATTTACCTTTAGAAATCTCTAAATTAGTCAAAAAACTTTCTTCAGATTTTTAAAAAAATATAAAAAATGCCAATACTTAAGGGCATTTGAACCTTGATGACGTTACACGTTGTGCAAAGCATGGGTGACGTCATCAAGGTTCAAATGCCCTTAACCCACAAAATTTAATTTTCAAAACAAACAAATGAATGCAGATAATTTGCTAACGGAAAGGAAACTTACGATTATTATAATGTATATTTTTAATAAATATGTATGAATATCGTACTTACCTATATATTGTGAATTGAGAATATTATTTATTTTCTTTTTTTAAATTGATTCCATTATTAATTTTTTTTTATTTTTAATTTTTCTCGTATTTTTATTAATTTCATTTAGGTATTAATGAATTTAATTACAAATCCAATATTTACTGAATTATGTAAATTTACCAGTTTTCGTATTATTGTATTTAATAATTCAATTTGGCCAAATTATGTTTGTAAATATTGAATTTGTGTTTGTTTTCATAATGTTCGGTTAATATTGAATGTTACATCAATTTATAATTTGTATGTTAATTAATTTCATTATTTAATTAGCGGGCTCTGTAATTAACATTATTTTTATATTACTTATAATTATTTATTTATTACTAATTTGTCATTTATAGTTATTTATTTATTATTAGTTTATTATTTATAGTTATTTATTTGTTACTAATTTTTCATTTATAGTTATTTTATTTTATTATTTTATTATTTATTTACTACTTATAGTTAAATTTTTTTATTACTTAAATAAATAACTAGAAATAAAAAATAAATAAATAACAATTTTTTATTTATTTAATTTATTTATTTAAAAATAAATAAATAACTATTTATTTATTGTTTAAGTTATTATTAATTTATTATTTATTTATTTATAAGGTTTTTGTGTGTTCTTTTTCTTGCAGTGAAACCGGGGGAGAACAAAATTGAACGAAATTCAACGCAGTCGTCGGTAACGATTCCCTTCGAGAGAACTTTCCGCAATATTGATGATCAGAATAGACCAAGTGGCGGACCAGCTTTGGAGCAGTTCAACTTGTGTGGATGCGGATGGCCACAACACATGCTGCTACCAAAAGGAAACAAAGGCGGTTTTCCCATGGACTTATTTGTCATGGTTTCCAATATTCAAGCTGACGAGGTATTTAATCGAAATTTTATGCAATTTATAACAATAGATCAACGCTTTGCACAATAATTATTATTGTCGATTGAAAATAATGAGAAAATAAAAGATTTATTTATTTTTTTAATTTGCTGCTTCTTTTTTTTTGCAAATAATTCGATATATATAGATGAAATGTCTTTAGGGAAAAAAGAATATTTTTTTGTATAATTTAAACAGAAATTAATATTTTAATTAATTATTTTTTTATGCAGTTATTAATTTTTTGGGAAATTTGATTTATGAAAATTTGTTTTTATTTTTTTTCTACTTTTAATTTTTCTATTTTTATTTTTTGTTTTATTTTTTATTTTATTTTTCATTTGCTTTTGTCTTCTATTTTATTTCATTTATTTTACTTTTTACTTTTAATTTTGCCTTTTTACTTTATTTTGTACTTTATTTCTTACTTTTAATTTTCTTTTTAATTTTTTGTATTTTCTTTTGTATTTTATTTTTTTTCTTGCAATTTCGCTTTTTTATTTCTTATTTTCTTTTCTTTTCTTTTCTTTTCTTTTCTTTTCTTTTCTTTTCTTTTCTTTTCTTTTCTTTTCTTTTCTTTTCTTTTCTTTTCTTTTCTTTTCTTTTCTTTTCTTTTCTTTTCTTTTCTATTTTCTTTTCTTTCATGTTTCATTTTATTTTGGTTTATAATAATATTTTGTTTATTCCACTTTTTTACTTTTAATTTCGCTTTTTTTATTTTCTTTTGTATTATATTTCTTACTTTTCATTTCGCTTTATTCTATTTTATTTTATTTTTCATTTTGTTTTATTTTTTATTTAACTTTTTATTTTGTTTTTTCTTTTATTTTATTTTTCATTTTATTTTAGTTTATAATATATTTTGTTTTTTTTACTTTTTTACTTTTAATTTTGCTATTTTATTTCTTATTTTCTTTGGTATTTTATTTCTTTCTTTTAATTTCGCTATTTTATTTTTTATTTTCTTTTATTTTTTATTTAACTTTTTCTTTTGTTTTTTTTATTTTATTTATTTTGCTTTTTACCTTTTAATTTTGCTTTTTTATTTTCTTTTGTATTTTATTTCTTTCTTTTAAATTCGCTTTTTTATTTTATTTTCATTTCCTTTTTGATTTTTCTTTTGTTTTATATTTTAATTTATTTATTTTGCTTTTTACTTTTAATTTTGCATTTTATTCTCTTTTGTATTTTATTTCTTACTTTTAATTTCTCCTTTTTATTTTCTTTTTCATTTTCTTTTGTTTTTTTATTTAACTTTTTCTTTTCTTTTTTCTTTTATTTATTTAGCTTTTTTATTTTCTTTTGTATTTTATTTCTTTCTTTTAAATTCGCCTTTTTTCATTTCCCTTTTAATTTTTCTTTTCTTTTATATTTTAATTTATTTATTTTGCTTTTTACTTTTAATTTTGCATTGTATTCTCTTTTGTATTTTATTTCTTACTTTTAATTTCGCCTTTTTATTTTCTTTTTCATTTTCTTTTGTTTTTTTATTTAACTTTTTCTTTTCTTTTCTTTTTTCTTTTATTTTTCATTTTATTTTAGTTTATAATATATTTTTGGTTTAGTTTACTTTTTTACTTTTAATTTTGCTTTTTTATTCTCTTCTGTATTTTATTTCTTACTTTTAATTTTGCTTTTTTCATTCTTATTTTCATTTTCTCCTATTTTTATTAAACTTTTTCTTTTCTTTTTTCTTTTATTTTATTTATTTTGCTTTTTTATTTTCTTTTGTATTTTATTTCTTACTTTTAATTTTGCTTTTTTCATTCTTATTTTCATTTTCATTTTCTTCTATTTTTATTAAACTTTTTCTTTTCTTTTTTCTTTTATTTATTTTGCTTTTTTATTTTCTTTTGTATTTTATTTCTTTCTTTTAAATTCGCTTTTTTTCATTTCCCTTTTCATTTTTCTTTTGTTTTATATTTTAATTTATTTATTTTGCTTTTTACTTTTAATTTTGCTTTTTTATTCTCTTTTGTATTTTATTTCTTACTTTTAATTTCGCCTTTTTATTTTCTTTTTTATTTTCTTTTGTTTTTTTATTTAACTTTTTCTTTTCTTTTCTTTTCTTTTTTCTTTTATTTCATTTTATTTTGGTTTATAATATATTTTGCTTATTTTGCTTTTTTATTTTCTTTGGAATTTTATTTCTTTCTTTTAACTTCGCTTTTTTATTTTTTATTTTCTTTTTCATTTTCTTTTATTTTTCATTTAACTTTTTCTTTTCTTTTTTCTTTTATTTTTCATTTTATTTTGGTTTATTTTACTTTTTTGCTATTTTCTTTCTTATTTTTAATTTCCTTTTTTTCGTTTCTTTTCTCTTTTTTCTTTTATTTTTCATTTTATTTTAGTTTAAATTTTATTTGATACTTTATTTTGTCCATTTTGCTTGTTCATTGCTTTTTAAGGCGCTTCGTTGTTTTTTTGTAGAGAAAATTTTTTTGGGAGAAATTTTTGAAAATGAAAAATAATGTATATTCAGGTTGTGCAAAATGAATCCGGAAGTTGCAATGACGCAGCAAGTTTCTGTGGTATAAGGGACAGCAAATATCCGGATGCACGTCCCATGGGTTATCCATTTGACCGCAGACCAGGAGATGGTGTGAATGCTTTAGCCCAATTTCTCACTGGAAATATGGCAGTCACGCAAATAAATATCCGTTTCACTGATCAAGTTGTGCCACGAACACGTTCCGGCAGCATGGGCAACTCATTGAGTTTCATTTAATATTTTGCATTTCATTTTGCAATCAATATAATTACGCACATCAAATTGTTATTTTACGATAAATATGCTTTTTTCACTATGTTTTCGAAAGTCTTCTTTCCAAAAAGAAAAAAAAAATTATTCAACAGTTTTTTTTTCTCTTCTTTGCAAAATTTTTTAATTGGTTTCACGAGCGAATTTCTATTTCTTCTTTGCGAAATTATTCAAGAGATTTTTTTTTCTTCTTTGCAAAATATTATTCAAGAGGTTTTTTTTTTCTTCTTTCCAAAATTATTCAGTGGATTTTTTTCTTTTTCGCAAAATTAATCCTCCGACTTTTTTCTTATTTCGTAAAATTATTCAGTGGGTTTTTTTCTTTTTCCAAAATTATAGGAAAGGTTTTTTTATTCTTTCCATAATTATTCAGTGGATTTTTTTTCTTCTTTCTAAAATTATTCAGTGCGGTTTTTTTTCTACTTCGAAAATTATTCATTGAGGGTTTTTTTTTTCTTCAAAAATATTCAGTGGCAATTTTTTTTCCTTCGAAAATATTCAGTAGCAATATTTTTTTCTTCGCAAATATTCAATGACGTCTTTTTTCTTTTCCGAAAATTATAGAAACGGTTTTTTTTTCTTCTTTTCAATATTATTGAACGAATTTTCTTCTCATAGGATTTTTTCCTCCTGGATTTTTTTTTTCAGTTTTATTTCCACAGTTGAAAGAATTTTTTTTCTCCATTTGCTACAAAGATAGCAATTTGTTTTCCATTTTTATTTTCTAGTGATTTTTTTCTTTTGTTCACTTTCATTTCTCTCGAGTACTTTCAGTTTTGATGAATTTTTTTCGTTTCGTGAGATTTTATTTTGAAATTATTTTCAAAATGTTTTGCATAGAGGAAAATTTATTATTTTCTTTTTTTCTTTTTCGTTTTTGGCATTGTATTTAATTTCGTTTCTATATTTCTAATCGAAAAAAATCCTTTTTATTCTTCGTTTTTGTTGCTCTTATAGTTTTTATTTTTTTTTTTTTTTGCATGATAAAATTACATTTTTCAACGAAACAGAATTTTTTTCCATATTTGTAAATCGGTTTGTTTGGTTAATAAAATTATGGTTTTAGTTTACAATTTCTATCTCTATTTCTAAAATTCAACTCTCACGGTTTATTTGAAAAAAAATTTTTCTTTCGCAAAAATTTGAATCAATTTGGAAAGTGTACTTTTTGTGGTGAAAGATTGATTTACAATTGAATAAATAAAAATGTAGAAAAAAAAAACTATGGATGTTTTTTTCACGAGGAATTATTTTTATTATAATAAGGGCTGATTCTATATTATTCCTATTTCCTTTTTAAATTCCGGAATTAATAGAGAGTTTTTTTTAAATCTATATATATATATATTCACGTTGCTTTTTAATTATCGCCCTTGTAAACATTATTTTACATTTAGTTTATGCATGAAACAGAAATTCTCACCGACGCTGGATTAAAGCATCTATAAAAATTTAATTAGAATCTGCGCACCTATAATCATATTCGGTTGATAAATCCCGTATACATACGTATAATTAAATGCAGTGTTTTTTCTCTCGACATTATTTATAATTTTACACCCGTCTCTTGGACATCAAATATAATTATTATTATTTCTGTCTCAAAAATAATTATTATTTTTATCTCTAAATAATTATTATTTTTATCTCTAAATAATTATTATTTCTATATCTAAATAATTATTATTTCTATCTCTAAATAATTATTATTTCTTTTTCGAAATAATTATTATTTCTGTATCCAAACAATTATTATTTTCCATATCTAAATAATTATTATTTCTGTAATTAAATAACTATTATTACTGTATCGAAATAATTTTTGTTTCTTTATCGAAATAATTATTATTTATTATTATAATATTAAAAATATAAATAAATCGTTCCAAAATTTTCTATTTCAATTGATAATAATTCTTGTGCAATTTCGAGTGTTGTATTAAATAATAAAACGTATAAATAAATAGAAATATTTATTTACATTTTTTATTGTTTATATTTTTATTTTATTCATTTTTATTTATTTTTTATTTATTTATTTATTGATTTGGTAAAAAAAATTTGATTTATGCCATTTTTAATTTTTACTATTCTGTTATCTACTTTTCTTATTCGTTCAAAAGAAAATTCACTATCAATATAGTGGGAATTGAAAAACTTTTTGAATATAAGTAAACAAATTTTCTGTGCGTGATAAAAAAAAAATTTTTTTCTGATTTCTTTTTTAAAGTTAAAAATGTAATCGGTACATTTTGCTTTGGGTTTTCCATTAGTTGGAGAAATCCAATAACAGAGAGTATTTTTTTTTTTTTTTTTTTTTTTTTTTTGCAATAGATATCTCTCTAGAAATCCCTTGAGATTTTACAGGTAGAGACCTCGACAAGTTGCTTATTGGAGAAAGGATGTCAGTATCAATCTCCATCACTGGCAGTGGCACTTCGTTTACACTTTGAATGCTGACATAAAAAATGTCAAAAAAGATTCAAGTTGCCAAAATAAACGTGTTTTTAATGAAATTTATTTTATACGAATTGATTTTTCGTTGTAAAAAGAAAATTGCTTTTAGTATTTTTTTAAGAAAATATTTACAATATTAAATATTTTGTATGTAGATTAATTAATATTTACAGTATTTTTTTATTCAAAAGGCAAAAAAATACAATACAAAAAAAATTTTGCATTATATTTATTTTGCCATAAATTCCAAATATTAAATTTAATAATTAAGAAATAAAGTTAATTTATAAATATAATTAAAAAAATTATATTTATACTCTTTCAAAAAATGGTAAAAGTTTATTTTTTAACTTTTAAATCTTTAAATTCAAAATGTTAACTTGTTGAGGTTCACCTGACGAAATCGTAAAATTATACCTTTAAAGAGTTGAATAATTTTCTTTTTTCTCTCTTTTTTTTTTTTGCAAATTCATGGAGAAAAAATTTCTAGTATAAGTTGAGTATTCATTTAATTGGATGGCTATTCAAGAAAAGTAATGAAGAAACCTGTATTTGCATTGAAACGAAAAAAAAAGTGTAAAAGAAAAATATACGAGGGATTTCTGGAAATTTATAGTGCACATTTATTTTCACACATTTATTTCTCTATTTGGAAAAAAAAAATTTTTCTTAATTCCCCGGTAAAACATTCCATTTGGATGGATTTGAAATTTTTTCACTCGTGAGAATATTATTAATGAACAAACAGGATTTTACTTTTAATTGACATTTTTCTTTTTCACTTTTCAAGAAAAATTAAAAAATTCCCTCTCTGCAAAGGGAAAATACACTTGGTCAAAAATTTAGTTTTGAATTATTATTATTATTAGAGTTTATATTTTTTTTAAATACAGAAAGCATTTTTTTTCTATTGTTAATTTATTTTCTATTATCCTTTGATATTGGGGCATAATAACTTGAAGGTAATTAAAATAAAAAATGAATTCGTCCCTTTTGTAATTTCTAATTAATTATAATTTAATAATGAATCTCAATTTTTCGGACGAATTATCAAAGTCTTCATTAAACGCGAATAGTTAAGTGATGTATACATATTGTATAAAGTTGTTTGAGTTTGTCAAGAATGTAATAGAGGGTAGATTATAAATAATGATGATAGATATATATATATATATATTGAAAAGCCTTTATATTATACACAAAATAGTTCAATAATTGAAAACACTTTCAGAATATTTTTCCCGATATTATTATAATTAGTTCGCATATAATTATTAATTAACGTTAATTGCCAGAATTTCCAATAATTATTGCAATTTTAATTGAGAAAATTTTCAAAGATAATTAAGTATAATTTCATTAGCGTTGCGTTTTGATAATAAAGCTGTACTTGAAATCTTGTTTTAATCAAATTAAGGGCATATTAGAACTTATTTTTTTTTCAAGTAATTAATAAATTTGCAGTTTGTGATTAATAAATTATTGCATAATTTATGGGTGTAAAAGCGAGGGGCAAAAAAAAAAAGGATATGACGCAGACAACGACCAATAAGTTTGACGATTAATGCTTTTCACCTTCAAAAGTTTCTAAAGTTGTCTTTTCTAATTTAATATTACAAGGTGAGATATCATCCATCATTCTTGGGCGAAAGTCAAGATTCTTTTATGAAAGCAAAAAAAAAAAAAAATTCTTTGTTAAATTCCGTTTATAATCACTTTAATAAAGCTCAGACAAATTTTTTTAATTAATTTCTTTAACAAGTTTTCCAAAGTCTTTTTGATTATTTTTTCAAAAATTTTAATTAATGATTCAACATTAAAAAAGCTTCCTCCACGTGAAAGAAAAATTAATTAATTTAAAAAGAAATATATTTTTTTCTCTTAACAAGTTTTGTGTTCTAAAAATAATTTTCAATTAAAGTTGAACTTTTCAGTTTTAAATAGATTCAGATTTAGAATAAATTATTAAAATTTTGTTGAGAAATTGTAAATAATAAATTTAAATTTAAATAAAAATTTAAATTTAAGTTTTTTTCTGTTCAATAAATATTTATTCAACAAATTATTTTGAATAATTTGAATAATTTTTTGATAAATAAAAAATATTAAGATATTTTTATTAATTTATAAATTTTTTACTTTTATAAATTAAAAGTATAAACGAAAAGTAAATGAAAATATTACAAATAATAAATATTAAAATGTAAAACAAGTTTCATGTTATTTTACTTGTCAATTAAAATTAAATAACTGTTTATTATATTACATTTGTCGATGAAATATTATTTATAAAAACGCTAAATTTTTAAAAGTATCTATATTACATATAATCGAGTGTTAATAAATTCTCTTCTCTTTTTTAATATTTTTTTATTTTTATAATCTCGTATCGAGAGATGTATTTCCTGAAGTACGTTTTTATATTTTCTGATAAATATTTCATTTTATAAAAGCAAATTTAACGTAAACATAAAAAAAAAACTTTTAAGTAAAAAAACTTGTATTCCTGAGAGTATTTATAACTTAGAAGATTTTAAATAATCATGTCTTTTGTACAAATATAAAAAGATTATTTATGCGTTTATACTTTTATTATTTTAAGGAAAAAAAGAAATAATGAAATAATAAAAGAGAGAAAGAAAGAAATGAATGTATTCCAACAAACTGAGTTTTTAATTTGTTTTTTTTTCAGATATATTAATATTCTATTCTTAAATATCTGCAAACCTTTAATAATTATTTTCATAGATAATACAAATTTCCCAAGAATTCAATTATTTACAAATTTTTTTTGTACATTACTTCGCAATAATTCAATTATTTTCATAAATAATAAAATTTTGTACAGGAATTCAAATTATTTTCATGAATATTATTAAAATTATTTTTAGGAATTCAATTATTTTCATAAATAATAAAACTCATCGTTGAATTTCAATTATTTTTAATACAATTTGAATTGAATTTCTCGAAAAACGTAATTATTCTTAAAAAATGTATTATTATTCAATTATCTTTATAAATAAAAAATTCTTCTCTGAATATCAATTATATTAAAAATTTTCATTTTAAATAATTTTCAATATCTACTATTTTTATAGAGTTTTTCAAAAAAATTCAATTATTTAAAAAAAAATTTGAATAAAAAGTCTATGCAAATATTTAATTATTTTTATAAATAAGAATTTCTCGAAAAATATAATTATTTTTGAAAATTTTATTAAAATTCATAGAAAGAAATCAATTATTGAAAAATTTGTTGGTAGAAATTCTTTATGAGAATTCCATTTTTTGAGAAACATTTAATTATTCAATAAATTATTTATTTTTATATTTAAATAATTCAATTCTCATAGAAATTCAATTTTGTAAATTTTTTAAAATTTTATCGCAATAATTTTAATTATTTTCATAAATAAATAAATCGAATATCTCGAAAAATGTAATTATTCCTAAAAATTTTTATTAAAATTCGTCGAAAGAATTCAATTATTTAAAAATTTGTTGATAAAACTCTTTATTAGAATTCAATTTTGAGAAACATTCAATTATTCACAAAATTATTTAATTTTTATTTAAATAATTGAATTTTTTCAGAATTTTCTAATAAAAATTGATTTAAAAAGGAATTTCTGTTAAAATTTTAGAGAAGAATTGAATATTAAAAGCATTATAGCGTGAATTTTTACAAATAATTAAATGAATTTTGAAAAGGTTTAAAAAAATTAAATTTGTAAATTCTGAAAGAAATTTTATTAAAATAGTAGATATTGAAAATCATTGAAATTAGAAAAATGCATTTTATTTTTGGAAAATAATTGAAATTAGGACAAGAATTTTTTTTGACATATTTATGAAAATAATTGAACTTTGGAAAAGAATTTTGTTGTTTATAAAGATAATTGGGATTTTTTTCAAATTTTAAACATAGTTGAGTTTTATTTTTTTTTGAAACATTTTATCAATAGCAAAATAAAGAATTTACAGAAAGAAATCTCTGATTATAAAAGAAAAATTTAGAAATAAATTTTAAAAAATGTATTTGGAATTGAAAGCAGAATAATAATTCCAGTGAAGAAAGATATTTTTCTCGAACTTAATTAATTGCACTTTTCACTGATTTAATATCAGATTATTCATTTAATTAATTTGTTTAATAATTAATTTATTTATCATCTTATTTAAATTCAATGTATTAATTTACAAATATATTTTTTTTCGTTTCAATTATTTTCTTCTAAAAATAATTAAACAGCGTCGATTTGTTAATTAAGTAATAAAAATAAATAATAAAAAGAATAATGGTAGGTAAAAATTTTATTTTACTATTTTTAATTATTATTATTTTTCCATAGGAATTAAGATTTTTAAAAATTTCAAATTCAAACCTTTTTGAAATTAAACAGCTTATAAAAATATTTGTTATAAAACATGAAGAAACCAATCACTCCGAGTCTTTGACTCGGAGCAATCGTTTTCTTCATGTTTTATAATAATTAAAAATGTCCGAGTGACAAAATTATTATTTTATATTATAAGAATATTGTTACTGTAATTTCTTCAAAAGTATTTTCATATTCAATTATTATCTATAATTTAAACTAAAATTCATTTTTAAATTAATTTTTATTAGAGAATTCTACGAGAATTCAATTATTTAAATTCAAAAGTAAATTATTTATTGAATAATTGATTATTTCTTAAAAGTTAATTCGTATAAAGAATTTTATTAATTTTGTAAATATTTGAATTCTTTTGACGAATTTAAAAAACAATTTTAAGAATATTTACATTTTTCAAGGAATTCGATTAAAATATTGTATTAAAAATAATTGAAATTCTGAGATGAGTTTTATTATTTATGAAGATAATTGAATTATTGAGAAGAAAATTATTAAAAATTTTCAAATAATTAAAGTCCTGTGAAATTTTTATTATTTATAAAAATAATTAAATATTTTTTGTACAATTTTATTAAAATTTTAATTTTATTAAAATAGTAAATATTTGTCATCATTGAAATGAGGAATTTTTTTTGAAAATAATTGAATTTCGAAGACGAATTTTATTATTTATAAAGATAATTGGGATTTTGACGAGAATTTTTTTTTGAAAGTTTGAACAAAATTGAATTTTGTGATAAGAATTTTACTACTTTTGAAAATAATTGAATTTTTGCAATTTATTATTTGTAACTTCTTTAAAATTAAATTTTTTAAAAATGTTTCTAAAAATCTATTATTTTTAATAATTAATTAAATTGAAGGTATTTCATTAGAATTCTTGGTAATTTCATAATTTATGAGGCAAACAAAAAAGACACAAAAACTGAGAATTTTCTTATGAATTCTAAAAATTTCATTTTTTTCAAACCATTTAATAGAAATTGTTGTTATTGTTGTTGTTATTATAAATGTGTTGATATGTGGTGAAAAAGTATGAAAAATTAACTAGAGTCGCGTGTGAGTCCAACGCTTGTAATTTAGATTTCTAAAAGATTTTTTCATGTGAGTGAAAAAGTAAATGAAAATTGTTTCCTTTTTTTTCATTGTAAAAATTTTCAATTAGAGTTTTGTAATGAAATGTTTTATATGTTGTAATTCATCAATGTCGGTTCCCATGTTTTCGTGATGAGAGGCAAAGTAGAGGGAAGGTGATTGTTCAGAAGAGTAGAAGCGCAGCTTTCAAGCGTGCGGACGGGCCTGACGGGCTCTGTCGGCGATAAATCGAGTTTAGACCAAGTTCCTTGCGAGACAAATAGTTTCGATTCAATTACAAGAAAGCGACGGCTACGAGCTACAGACTCACCCGCAATTCCGGCTTTTCCATCCACTAACTCTCTCTCTCTCTCACTCTCTTTCTCTCTCCTTCTTTACTAGACTTTTCCTCGAGGGGTTGACCGACGACTCACGTGGTAGTTTATAATTGGTCGAGTCAAGAGGGTTCTTGCTTCTTGCCTTTCCAACTTTATCCTTATATACTTTTACCCGGCGCATCATTTCTACTTTTTTTCACCCTTTTTTTCTCTATTTTTCTTTTTTATTTCCCTCCAACTTGGAATCAAACGAATATTTTATTTCCCAGTTTTCTTTAATACTGACATTTGTCTTTTGAGTGTCTATTTATTTTATTATCTTTGAAACATGATGTTTTACAAGCCAACAATTTTCTGTATTGTATTATTTTCAAGATGGTTTTTTTCTCGAATTTTTCTTTATGCGGAGGGTTTTTATTTTTATTCGAATACTTTAGTTTTTATGAAGTTGACAATTTTTCTAATTAACGATTTTATTTTTCTAAGCAAATTTTTATAAATAACATTGCAAGACATTTTACAAATTCTCACAATCAATTTTTGTCTTTATTTTATTTTTTATTGTATCTGTTAAAAATTGCAAAAATAAATAAGAAACCAATTATTTGTGTCAATTTATCGCAAATTGATACTTTCGAATTAAAAGTTATCAACTTTTATTCAGTAAATATTTTTTATTTTTTAAAATTTGACAAATTGAAAATTATAGCTAATAAAATAATATTTAAAAAAAAATTGCTTTGCCTTTTAAAACTTACAAAATTGAAAATAAGTAAAATAATCTAATTGCTTTTAATAATAAAATAATATTTAATAAAAGAATAGTTTTTGCTTTTTAAAATTGAAAAAATTGAAAATAAATGAAAATATTTGCTTTCTTAATAAAATAACATTTAAAAAAAATAGTTTCTCGCACGAATTCAATTATTTTCAATACAATTTTAATTGAATTTCTAAAAAAGAATACAATTATTTTTAAAAATATTAATTAAATTCGATTATTTTCAACAATTTTGATAAAATTCTTTGGAGAAATTCAATTATTTTCTTAAATAGTAAAATTCTTCGGAGGAATTCAATTACTTCCTTAAATAATAAAACTCATCACAGAATTTCAATTATTTTCATTAATAATAAAATTCTTTGGAACAATTCAATTATTTTTAATACAATTTTAATTAATTTTCTCGAAAGAATACAATTACTTTTAAAAATATTAATTAAATTCGATTATTTTCAACAAATTTGATAAAATACTTTGAAGGAATTCAATTATTTTTATAAATAGTAAAATTCTTCGGAGGAATTGAATTACTTTAATAAATAATAAAACTCATCACAGAATTTCAATTATTTTCATTAATAATAAAATTCTTTGGAAGAATTCAATTATTTTCCAAATTTTAAATAAAACTCTTTTAAAACATTTAATTATTTTCAAAAATTCTTCGAAACAATTAAATTATTCTTTTAAGGGCATTTGAACCTTGATGACGTTTCAGTTTGTGCAAAGCATGTGTGACGTCATCAAGTTTCAAATGCCCTTAAATAAGAACATTTTTTTTTAAGAATTCAATTATTTTTATAAATAGTAAAATGCCTTAGAGAAATTTAATTATTTTTAATACAGTTTTAGTAAAATTTCTGTCAAGAATAAATTTGAAATATTTCAAATAAATTTAAAAATATTAATTGAATTCAATTCTTGTCAACAAATTTTGATAAAATTCTTTTAAAAAATTAATTATTTTTAAACGTTTTAATAAAATTATTCGAATATACACAATTATTTCTAAAATGTTTACTAAAATTCTTTAAAGGAATTGAATTAGGTATTTTCATAAATAATAAATTTCTTCGGAGGTATTTAATTATTTTTAATAAAAAAATTTTCTCGAAAAAATACAATTATTTTTATAAATATTACTTCTTTTTGGGGGAATTAAACATTTTTACGAGGCTTGAATTGTAAATAAATAAAATAATAGTTTAAAGAAAAAAATTATTGTTTCTTTGAAAGTAAAAAATCGTTTTTTAATTCTCTTTTTTTCGAATTAAATTTTTTCTACTATTTTTTTTTCCCCAAAAAAGAAGTATTGATTGAACACATTTGTTTTCGTTAAAATAAAATGACATTGTGAAATTTCAATTTACTTGCTTTTTGATGAAAAGTGTAATAGTAATGGAAAAATTGTTTTCTTCTATTATTTATTTATTTTCTTTTTTTTTAATCGAAAACACGAACTATCTAAAATTGAAAACTAAATAATAATTGTGATCGATAAAATATTTTTTTTTCTTACTGCGCACTGCTGCAAAATATGCCAATAATATACCGCAGAATCGGAGAATATGAAGCCAGTTTTTTTCAATTTTTATTCTTTTTTTTCATCTCTTTTTGTGCATCTGCAGTTGTGTTGTAGGAAATTGAATCTTTTGATCTGCATGTCTTTTGAGGAATTTATATGTCTATCCATTTACATAGAATATATGTGATCTCTCTTTAAAAGTCACTGAACTATTCAAGTGAAATGAAAGAAAAAAGAAAATATTATCTAAAATATTAAAATTATGTCGACTTTTAGGCCTGAAAAAATAATTCCGAGTCAATGAAACAATTTTTACTGCTTTATTAATATTTATCATTTTTTCACATTCTCATTTTTTATTTTTTATTTTTTAATTTTTTTAATTTTTGATTTATTATTAGTTGACGATATTTATTTTTATTACTTTCCTTATTTTATGTTTTCTATAAATTGAAATGAAAAAATTAGAAAACATTTTTAAAATTTATAATTTATTAGCGTAAGAAAAAGTAGAAAAATTGAAAACATTATTTAGAAAATTGATATTTCGATAATGTTAGAAGAAATTTTTTTTTGAAATCTAAGACCTTTATATTTCGTTAATAACAATTATGATAGAAACACATATAATAATAATAAATGCTTATTTTATTTGTTTATAATAAATATAATAATAATAATAATTAAATATTTTATTTGTTTATAATAACAATAATAATAGTAGATAACAAAAATAGTATCAAAGGTATCAAATGAAACATGTTTTTATGGTAAAGAAAAAAATAGTGTACATGCAAGACGTTCAGGGAGGATTAGATGAGACTCTGAATTCAGGTCTTTACGACTTTTTCCAATTTTATGATACCGTAAACTCAAATCTAGAATCACACAACTGTCACTATTATTCAGAATGAAAGGTTTATCTCGCACTCGATTGTAAAACTTATTCTATACGCAAACGGTAATATCTGAGTCGTCGCAAAAGGAAAAGACGATATAAAGTTATATTCTCATCTCTAAGTTTGCTTCTATGGGGGCACAATCACATCATTTTATCTTAAGCGCATAAGAAAACGTCTAATTTACCATGAAAGAAATATACAATTTCGAATTCAATTCAATTACAACGGATATTTCCTGAAATTATTAATTTATATTTTTTAATTTATCCTCTCAGTGATTTATTCTTTCTCTCAATTAAAATGAACAATAATTCATTATCTAATAGAATAATTATTAATTACCAATAATTAATTGTGCAATAAAATAATTATTAATTAACAACAATTAATTGTGCAATAATATAATTATTAAATAACAATAATTTATTAATCATTAAAAAAATTATTATTGAACAACAATCAGGGTTCAAAAATACTCGACAAAATTTAAATTATCTTTATAAATTATTAAAAATCTTAGCCGAAATTAAATTATTTTAAAAAATTATAATAAAATTCATGGTAAAATTTCAATTACTTTCAAAAAAAAATTTCTATTTAATGATTTTAAATATCCTATTATAATAAAATTTTCCAATCCAATGCAATCATTTAAAAAAATTTAAAATATAATTCTACGCAAATATTTAATAATCTTTATAAAATAATAAAAATTTCACAGAAATTCAATTATTTACAAATTTTCTATAAATTTTTTCGCAATATAATTTTATTCCTTAAGACACTTTTCTCCAAAACCAAAATTAAACAAGTTATCACCTTTTTCCATAAAAGCACAAAAAATTCAGAATTTTTTAACATTGGAATTTTGAAACTTTGGTATCTTTGTAAAATTTTATTAAAATCTATTTTTCTGATTTATTCCTTAAATTTTGGACAAAAACAAACAACTTTTCCTTTAGACACTTTTCTGTACAACAAAATTCCAAAAAGTTATCACAGTTTTTCCAAAAAAGTACGAAAAAATTGATATTTATATTCACTAAAAATTTCAATGTTTGGTATCTTTTTCAATTTTTAGTAAAATCTGTTTTTCAGCTTCTTCCCTTAAATTTTAGACAAAAACGAACAACTTTTCCTTTAGACACTTTTCTGTACAACAAAATTCAAAAAAGTTATCACAGTTTTTCCAAAAAAGTACGAAAAAATTGATATTTATATACACTGCGAATTTCAAACATTGGTATCTTTATAAAATTTTATTAAAATCTGTTTTTTGGATTTATTTCTTAAATTTTGTACAAAAACAAACAACTTTGCCTTTAGACACTTTTCTGTACAACAAAATTCAAAAAAGTTATCACAGATTTTCCAAAAAAGTACGAAAAAATTGATATTTATACAAAATTTCAAATTTTGGTATCTTTTTCAATTTTTAGTAAAATCTGTTTTTCAGCTTTTTCCCTTAAATTTTAGACAAGACATTTTTAGACATTTTTTTTTTTTTTTTTAGACAAAAACGAACAACATTTCCTTTAGACACTTTTCTGTACAACAAAATTCAAAAAAGTTATCACAGTTTTTCCAAAAAGTACGAAAAAATTGATATTTATATACACTGAAAATTTCAAACTTTGGTATATTTTTCAATTTTTAGTAAAATCTGTTTTTCAGCTTTTTCCCTTTAATTTAGGAATAAACAAACAACTTTTCTTTCCGACACTTTTCTGTACAACAAAATTCAAAAAAGTTATCACAATTTTTCCAAAAAGTACGAAAAAATTGATATTTATATACACTGAAAATTTCAAACATTGGTATCTTTATAAAATTTTATTAAAATCTGTTTTTTGGATTTATTTCTTAAATTTTGGACAAAAACAAACAACTTTGCCTTTAGACACTTTTCTGTACAACAAAATTCACAAAAGCTATCACAATTTTTCCAAAAAGTTCAAAACATTGATATTTATCATAAGATGGTTTTTTTTTTTTTTTTTTTATAATAATTATTATCATTGATATTTATATTCACTAAAAATTTCAAACTTTGGTATCTTTTTCAAATTTTATTAAAATCTATTTTTCTGATTTATTCCTTAAATTTTGGACAAAAACAAACAACTTTGCCTTTAGACACTTTTCTGTACAACAAAATTCAAAAAAGTTATCACAATTTTTCCAAAAAGTTCGAAACATTGATATTTATATTCACTAAAAATTTCAAACTTTGGTATCTTTTTCAATTTTTTGTAAAATCTATTTTTCATCTTTCTCCATGAAATTTTAGGAAAAACGAACAAATTTTCCTTTAGACACTTTTCTATACAACAAAATTTAGAAAAGTTATCACAGTTTTTCCAAAAAAGTACGAAAAATTTGATATTTATATACACTGAAAATTTCAAACATTGGTATCTTTTTCAATTTTTACTAAGTTCTGTTTTTCAGCTTTTTTTCTTACATTTGAGGCAAAATCAAAGAACTTTTACTTTAGACACTTTTCTGTAAAACCAAAATTAAAAAAGTTCTCACCTTTTTCCATAAAAGCACAAAAAATTCAGAATTTTTTAACATTGAAATTTTCAAACTTTGGTATCTTTGTAAATTTTTATTTAAATGATATAAACAATTTTTGCCTAAAATTTGTCATTGAAATCGAATTATGTAAAATTTAATTACACAATAATATAAAGTTGAAAAATATTATTTCACGAATTTAAATTCTTTCTAATAAAAAATTATTAAAATTTAGGAGAATTCATATAGAAATTCTATAGAATCATTCTAGTGAAATTCTGTAGAATATTCAATATAGAATTCATATTGAATTATTCTATAGAATGATTCTATAAAAAATAATAGAATTGAATAGAATTTAATTTAAATTTCTTTCTTTGTCTTAATGTTTTTTTGTGCTCATTCTTGATCATTTAAATAATTATACAATAATAGTGTTTAATTGTTAATAAAAATTTGACCGGAAATTAAAATTAAAAAAAAACTCTCTACCTTGACAATAGATAATCAAAAGAAAAAATTTGAATCCAAGCGAAAATTTTTTTCTTCTCGTTTTCTATATATGAAAAAAAATATTGAGAATTTTTTTTCCTAATTTTTAATTATTCCCGTATATTAAAATTGTAATTAGTGGATGTAGAAGTATCACTTGAAATGTAGGTCTACTCCGAAAAAAATGTGTACAAAATAAGAGAATGTACTTAAACCGTATGTATGTATATATAGAGTATGAGTACTTCTGCTATACGAACGTTTATTATAGCGCGAGAAAAATGGTGAGAAATAGTAATTTTTGCTGGTTTATTGTATATATACGTATACAGCAACACAACATTATATACGTATATATAGCTGGGAAAATAGACTAACGGGGAGAGTACGTAGTGAGAGTTCAACAGAGTTTGGTGGAATAAGAGTTTGGTGCGAATGGGATGCTTCTATGTTCACTTTTGAAAAATATGGCTCCAACCTATATGGCACACGGGTAGATACGAGCCTCCATTATGCCCGTAAAAATGCGACAAAATATCATTTGAAAAGAGAAACGAGTTATGGGATCAACGTGGTCGAGATTTTTTTTTATTTTTTATTTTTTTTTTTTTTTGACAAACCAGTTTGATACTTCTATTTCACTATAGAGAAGGGAAAAACTATTTTTTTAAACAATATTTTTTTCATTTCTTTTGTTATTTTGATTTTTATTTCGGTTTCATTGGTCGTGTTGAATTTTTATTTCGTGGTTTGAAATTTGAAGTACAAATAATATGAGAACTATTTCTTTTTTATTAATAATTATATTGAAATTATTGTTATTATTCCTATTATTTCTATTATTACTACTCTTTTTACTATTTTTATTATTATAATTTTTTATAATTTTTCAATTTTTTTTTTATTGTTATTACTATTTTTATTATTACTTTATTATTATTATTACTATTTCTATTATTATCACTATTTTTATTATTATTAATTTCTATTATTATCTTCTATATTTCTGTTGATAGAATCTTTCAAAATTAAAAATAGAAGATATTTACAATTTTATTTTTAGTTTCATTTATAATTAAATAATATAATTAATTTTGCTAATTTGATTTGCCGAAAATTCTGAAAATTTAAGTGAAGGAAATATTTTTTCGATACTAAATATTTTCATATATTACTCATTGAAATTAAAAACGAAAAACTTAATTTGAATTTGAAAAAGAAATAAATAAATTTCGTTTATTCGATCGTTTAGATCTTTAGATATGTAGGGGAACATAGTCTAGGTCGGCCACCTTTTTGACTTTTGTTTATAACTTTTTTTTAAAAATGAATTTGGACAATTGAAGTATATGGTTGGAAAGTCCTGTTTAATAGGAACATTTTTTCTGTACAAAGTAAATTGACAGGTTTAAAAATGAAAAAGTTATAAAGATTTAAAAAAAAAAAAATTTGTAGTCCAGGTTGGCCATTACAGTCAAGGTCGGCCATGTTTAAAATTCAAAGGGCATTAATCGTTAAAAAATAAAATAACATGTTTGGAGTTACGGAAAATTGATTCTTTATTGTTTACAGTTTGTAACTTAATGAAATAACAAAATAATAACAATAAACAATATAAAAAAATAAATATAAATAAAAAAAAGTTTTGCACTAAAATATTAATAAAATTAAATAAAAATATTAATAAGATGATCAATTATATTATGAGTTATACAGAATTGCAGTTTTTGCAAATGAAGTAGCTCGTCCTCAACTTTGCGCATTTTAAACACATAGTGGCCGACCTTGACAGTAAGTAACATTACCGAATTGTTGTAACCATAAAGAAATACGTTTCGGGATTCGATTTTTTACTTTGTTTTCCTTTCAACCATGAGTCCCACAAATTTTCTGCATACTTGCCTTGACGATTCAATTTGTTTTTTATCTTTTATTAATGGTTTTTCACATTATGCACAAAACTTTTTTTGAGCTTTTTTTGTACCGACGTCACAGAAAACACAATTTTCGATTTTCCGAAAATGTAATTGAACAAAAAGTTAGGTTTCACTAAGACAAGCTTCGACAAAAATGCGCGTAGGTGGCGCTAGTGAACTTGAAAAAAAAACGCGAGTGGCCTACCTAGACAGTAGGCCAACCTTGACTACATTCCCCTAATTTTTTAATTTTAATAAAAGTGACAAATAATTTTGTTTTGACAGTGAGACTAAATAAATAAACAAATCAATTTAATTTAATAATTGAACAATTTTATTTTGTAATTAATTTAATTAATTTTAACAATCGAGTAAATTGAACAATTAGTTACATTGAATTTAAATTTAATAATTAAGTTAATTAAGTAATTAAATAATTTTAATTTCTATTTTTAATTTTGAAACATTTTCAATATAATTTTCTTGTCTTGTAAAATTTTATAGAATTATTATAAAATATAGAAAAATATAGAATAAGAAAACAGAAAAAATATAGAATAAGAAAATATAGAACAGATTTAGAATAAAGAAATATAGAAAAAATAAAGAATAGAAAAATGTAGAAAAAATATAGAATAGGAAAGTATAGAAAAAATATAAAATAGAAAAATGTAGAAAAAATATAGAATAAAAAAATATAGAAAAAAAAAGTTAGAGAAAAAAATAGAAAATAAAATATAGAATAAGTGAAAGTGTTAAAAGAGTTGTGAACAAATATTATTAATTTTCCCTGAGATTTTGTGGGAAAAAAGATTTCGCGAAATGTTTCTCTCATTGTTACAAGAGAACAAAATATCAATTATTTGGTGAAATTTGATTAACGAACGATATTGTTATCCTCGTTAATTATCCAAGAGTGGCAACACGCGACACACCGTGTCAACTATAATATTAAATGACTCTTACCAAACTGAACTTGAATTTATACGAATAACAATGATTTATGATACTCGATGACTATGATTTATTATTTAAGCTCAAACAGCAGCTCGCGTACAATAAGTTTCTTGTATGTACAATATTCTTTACAAAAAAAAAACTTCATACAGTGGAAGGTAAAAAATTATTTTCGTTAAAAAAAACTTTAAAAGAGGAAGGTAACGAAAATTTTTTTTAGGTAAAATAAACTTAACACTTTCCTTCCCATTGATATAGTGGATCGAAAATTTAGTGAGGAATTCAAACAGACAGGTTAATTAAAAGTTATAATCAATTTTAGTTATTTGTTTTTTGTATATTTTCAAATCGAAAGCCAATTTTTAATTGAAAAATTTATCGCGGAGAGAAAGTCAAATCAAAAGTTAGTCTATTTAGTAGTTTTTTTCTAATTTCAAATAAAAAACAATTTTTTACAAGTTTTTTCTACAAAATGTTTTAATAATTCTTTTTTCTATAAATTGTTATAGGAAAACAATTTTTATTTTCAAACTTTTACAGATGAACAATTTTTAATTATGAATATTGTTGTAAAGAAATAATTTTTTATTATATAAGTTGACATAGAGAAACAATTTTTAATTATGAATTATTATGGAAAATAAGTTTTAATTATTTGTAAAGATAAACAATTTTGAATTATGAATTGTTATAGAGAAATAATTTTTTATTATAAGTTGACATTGAGAAATAATTTTTATTATTTAAATTATTATAGAAAAGCAATTCTGATTTATAAATTGTTATAGAAAAACAATTTTTAATTAACAATTGTTATAAATAAATTATTTTGAATGTATTGCTAAAAAATCATTTTTCCTCATGAATTGATTTATAGATATAAATATTTTCTAATTATAAATTCTTATAGAAAAATAATTTTGAATTATGTGTTTTGAGAAACAATTTTGAATTATAAACTCTTGAAGAAAAATATTTTTGAATTAAAAATTATTTTTTAATTTGCAAAATACGAAAGTAAATGTGGACTTGATTGTTTGTTCAATTACTTCTTAACCGGAAATTAGACATTCGTGTTGAGAAGAATACTAAACTGTGTACTTAATAATTTTTTTTTCCGAACAGAAAAAATTAATTTATTGTGGAAAAAAAATTGATGAGAAATTTAATAAAAAGCAATAATAAAACAGAGAGGAATAATTTTATATATATATTTCTCGCACTGAATGTAGAGATTCAAGCTTGCAACACACAGAGAACTAGTTTTACTGTATCAACTTCTCTGTGAACTTGGTACTGACAAAAAAAAATGTAATTGCATCCATATTTTTATCCTCTACGAACAGTCAGCGACGAAAAATATATATATATATTTAGGATGGAATTCGTTTTGTTTTAACGCTCCAGATGTTGACTTGAAATTGTCATTTACGAAGATAAATTTTCAGTTTCAAATAACAATTCAAAAGTTATTTGTATTCTATTTTTTTAAATAACTGAAATCTAAATTTAATTTTAATTAATGTAAAACAAAGTGAAAATAGTTCTCAGTTTTAGAATTTGAAAGAAAAAAAAAATTATTTAAAACAAAAATTGATAAAATTCATCCAAAATTCAATTATTTTCATAAATAATAAAATTTCCACAGAAATTCAATTCTTTTTAAACATTTTAATAAAATTTTTCGCAATAATTGAATTATTTTCATAAATAATAAAATTCTTCTTAGGAATTCAATTATTTTTTAATATTTCAATAAAATTCTTAGCAACTGTTTAATTATAATAATAAAATTCATCGCAGGATTTCAATTAATTTTAATACAATTTTAAAGGAATTGCTCAAAAAATGTAAATATTCTTAAAAATTTAATTTCAATTCCTCGGAAAAAAAAATAAAAAATTATTTTAAAAATGTTTTTTTAATTCTTTGGAAGAATGTAATTATTTACAAAAACATTAGAATTTTTTATAGAAATGTAATTATTTTCAAAGATTTGAATAAAAAATTCTTGTCAAAATTTCAATTATGTCCAAAATCTTGAAAAAGTCTTCCAAATTTCAATTATCTTTATAAACAATAAAATTCTTTTTCTAAATTCAATTAATTTATAAATGTTTTATAAATAAAAATTCAATTACTTTTAAAAATAATAAAATTCGTTTTCAAAATTCAATTATATTTTCAAAAATTTTCTTAAAATTCTTAGCAAAATTTTAATTATCTTTATAAATAATAATAAATAATAACATTCTTTTTCCAAATTCAATTATTTTAAAAATTTTTAATAATATTCTTGTCAAAATTTCAATTATTTAAAAAAATTCTAATTAAATTCCTGGAAAAATTCTAATTATTCAAAAAAAATTTTTGTCAACAATTCAATTATTTTTAAAAGTTTTAATAAAATTCTTAGAAACTATTCAATTATTTTCATAAATAATAAAATTTATTGCAGAACTTCAATTATTTTCAATACAATTTTACAGGAATTGTTCAAAAAATGAAATTATTCTTAAAAATTTAATTTCAATTCCTCGAAAAAATCAATTATTTATAAAAATGTTTTTTTAAAATTCTTCGGAAGAATTCAATTATTAACAAAAATATTAGAATTTTTTACGACGAATTCAATTATTTGAAAATATTTTAATAAAATTGTTCGAAAGAAATCAATCATTTAAAACACAATTTGAATCAAATTTTTTTGAAATAATTCAATTATTTTTTTAGATTTTAATAAAATTCTTCCCAAGAATTTAATTATTTACATTAAATAATTCTTCGAAAGAATTCAATTATTAAAGATAAATAACAAATTATCTCCCGAAAATTCAATTATTTAAAAAAATTCTAATAAAATCGTTTGCAAAAATTCAATTATTTTCATATAAAATAAAATGCTTTTTAGGAATTCAATTATTTTCAAAAAATGTAATAAAATGCCACACAGAAATTCAATTATTCCCAAAAATCTTAATATAATATAATATAATATAAAATAAAATAATTCAATTATTTTGAGGCATTTTAATAAAATTCTTTACAAAATTCAATTATTTTTAAAAATAACAGTATTTTTTCAAAAAATCAATTCTTTTTAAACATTTTAATAAAATTTTTTGCAAAAATTCAATTATTTTCATAAATAATAAAATTCTTTGCAGGATTTTAATTATTTTTAATATTTACAGGAATTGCTAAAGAAAATGTAATTATTCCTAAAAATTTAATTTCATTTCCTCAAAACAATAAATTATTTACAAAAAATATTATTTTAAATTCTTTGGAAGAATTCAATTATTTACAAAAATGTTATAATTTTTTATAGGAATTCAATTATTTTCAAATATTTTAATAAAATTGTTCGAAAGAAATAATTTATTTTAAATACAATTTTAATTAAATTTGTTTGAAATAATTCAATTATTCTGCTAGATTAAAATAAAATTCTTCCCATAAATTCAATTATTTTTAAAAATAATGAATTTCGTCTTGAAAATTCAATTCTTTTTAAAAAATTCTAATGTTGAAATAATAAAATAATAAAATTGAAATAATTCAATTATTCTTTTAGATTTTAATTAAATTCTTCCCAAGAATTCAATTATTAAAGATAAAATATAACAAAATTATTCCCGAAAATTCAATTATTTTGAGGCATTTTAATAAAATTCTTTGCAAAATTCAATTATTTTCATAAATAACAATATATTCATCACAAGAATTCAATTATTTTTAAAAGTAATAAATTTTTTTTTGTAAATTCAATTATTTTAAAAAATTCTAATAAAATCGTTCTTTTTAGGGAATCAATTATTTTCAAAAAAATTTAATAAAATGTCACACAGACATTCAATTATTCTAAAAAATTTTAATAGTATTCTTTGTAAAATTTAATTATTTTTATAAATTTTTCGCAATTCAATGATTTTCAATAATCTACTATATTTTCATAAAATTTCCATACAGAATTTAATTATTTAAAAACATTTTTGTAAAAATCTTCGTAAGAATTCAATTCTTTTTATGAATATAATAAAATTTTCTCAGGAGTTCAATTATTTAAATTAGAATTTTACATAAAATTAGTCGAAAGAAAATAATTATTTAGAAATTCTTTATAAAATTCTTCGCAAGAATTAAATTATATTAAAATTTTTTTAATGAAATTTTTAATTAAATTATTTTTAGGAAATATTTAAATTTTTTTAATGAATAATAAAAATTCGTTGCAGGAATTAAATTTATTAGCAGGATATGAAATAAGTAAATATTTTTGATGAAAATTAGGAAAATGTCAGGAAAATAAAATATAGAATGAAATTTTTGTCAGTTTTGTGAAGTATCTCCTAAAACGAGTTTTTTTGTTCGTCTTGTTTAATTTTTCTATAGCTACTATTTTTACTATTTTTTTTAGTTTTAAGGCTACTTTTTGCTACTTTTTAAAATTCATTATCGAGTGCGAAGTCTGTTATTGTTTACTATTTACTATTTATTATTTATTGTTTACTATTTAATATTTATTGTTTATTATTTAATACTTATTATTTATTGTTTACTACTTAATATTTTTTTTTTATAATTATTATTTATTAAATAATAATTAATATTCATCACCACTATTGATAAAAAAAATAACTAACAGCACAGTGCTTTGTATAACACTAATTAATGAAATAATGTAACGAACGAGTGTCTAATTAAGATCTAATGTGTATAACAATTATCGCACAACAATGGCGCGCATGATAAATCACATGCGAAAAGCCACGACTACTACGACGACGACGACGATGTCCTCGATTTTAGAGGAATAATTTGCAGACGGATATTTGCGAATAATTATACTTGCTAGGCTTCCCTACAGGATTAGATAACGTCCCTTGAGGTGTAGCGGGAGCCCTATTTGCGGAGGAGTTGAGCACCGAACCAAGCCCACACATTACCGGAAGTGTTGAACCAGAAGGTTCTCTTAAACGTATAAATCACACTCACAATAAAGAGGAGTCTTGAACGCACTCACACACAGCATCTGAGACCATCATCAATTATCATTTTCTCGCACAATCTTCTCTAATACTATTATCAGAAAAGTGCTCTATTTATACCCACCCCGAAGAAAAGAAAAATAGAAAAAGAAATTTTTGACAAATTTAGATTTTGGGAATTTTTAATTTGAACCGGGGATGGAATTTTTAAATTTTTAATGCCGCAAATTTCTTAAGGGTTGTTTTCTTGGTCAATGGAAAGCTCCTCTCTCATTGTCGAAACTTCTCAATTATTATCTTTCAATAATCAAAAAGAACTATTTTAATCTTATCTAATAAATATAAATAATATAAAATATTTTAAATACAGACTTCGCGCTCGATAATAATTAATTTTAAAATAGTATCGAAAAGTAGCTTGAAAACTAAAAAAAGTAGTAAAAAAGCAGCTATCGAAATATTGAACTTGACGACCAAAAAAAAAACTCGTTTTAGAGATTTCAAAAAAACTGACAGAAAATAAAAAATTCTAAAATGTAGAATTCTATTCTATATTTTATTTTACTGACTTTTTCCTAATTTTCATTAAAAATATTTACTTCTTTCTTATTCTGCTAATAAATTGAATTCCTGCAACGAATTTTATTATTCATTAAAAAAATTTAAATATTTATAAAAATAATGTAATTCTTGCGAAGAATTTTATAAAATTTTTTTAAATAATTATAATTTCTTTCGACTAATTTTATGCAAATTCTAATTTAAATAATTGAATTCCTAAAAAAATTTTATTATTCATTAAAAAAAATTGGATTCTTACGAAGATTTTTAGAAAAAATTTTTTAAATAATTAAATTCTGTTTGGAAATTTTATGAAAATAGTAGATTATTGAAAATCATTGAATTGCGAAAAATTTTTAAAAATAATTAAATTTTACAAAGAATTCTATTAAAATGTTTAAAAATAATTAAATGTCTGTGATGCATTTTATTAAGTTTTTTTTTAAAATAACTGATTTTCTAAAAAGCATAGATATTATTATTTATGAATATATGTAATTGAATTCTTGTGAACGATTTTATTAGAATTTTATAAAATAATTGAATTTCCAAGAAAAAAATTTATTACTTTTCAAAATAATTGAATTCTTGTGATGAATATATTGTTATTTATAAAAATAATTGAATTTTGCAAAGAATTTTATTAAAATGCCTTAAAATAATTGAATTTTCGGGAATAATTTTGTTATTTATCGACATAATTGAATTCTTTCAAAAATTATTTATTTATATTAATAATTAAATTCTTGGGAAGCATTTTATTTTAATCTAAAACAATAATTGAATTATTGGAGAAAAATTTAATTAAAATTGTATTTAAAATAAATTATTTCTTTCGAACAATTTTATTAAAATATTTGAAAATAATTGAATTCCTATAAAAAATTATAATATTTTTGTATATAATTGAATCCTTCCAAAGAATTTAAAAAAAAATAATTTTTTTTAAATAATTGATTTTTTCGAGGAATGGAAATTAAATTTTTAAGAATAATTAGGTACATTTTTTTAGCAATTCTTATAAAATTCGATTAAAAATAATTAAAATCCTGCGATGAATTTTATTATTTATGAAAATAATTGAATAGTTGCAAAGAATTTTATTAAGTTTTTCAAAAATAATTGAATTCCTGAGAAAAATTTTATTATTTATGAAAATAATTGAATTTTTGCAAAAAACTTTAATTAAAATTGTATTTAAAATAAATTATTTCTTTCGAACAATTTTATTAAAATATTTGAAAATAATTGAATTCTTATAAAAAATTATAATATTTTTGTATATAATTGAATCCTTCCAAAGAATTTAAAAAAAACATTTTTTTTTAAATAATTGATTTTTTCGAAGAATGGAAATTAAATTTTTAAGAATAATTACATTTTTTTAGCAATTCTTATAAAATTCGATTAAAAATAATTAAAATCCTGCTATGAATTTTATTATTTATGAAAATAATTGAATAGTTGCGAAGAATTTTATTAAATTTTTCAAAAATAATTGAATTCCTGAGAAAAATTTTATTATTTATGAAAATAATTGAATTTTTGCAAAAAACTTTATTAAAATGTTTAAAAAGAATTAAATTTTTTTAAAAAAAAATATTGTTATTTTTAAAAATAATTGAATTTTGTAAAGAATTTTATTAAAATGCCTGAAAATAAATGAATGTTTCCAAAGAATTTCAAAACAACATTTTCTTAAATATGTAATTGATTTTTTTGAGGAATTGAAATTAAATTTTTTAGAATAATTACATTTTGCGAGCAATTCCTGTGATATTTTATTGAAAATAATTGAAATTCTGCAATGAATTTTAATTATTTATGAAAATAATTGAATAGTTGCTAGGAACTTTATTAAAATTTTCAAAAATAATTGATTTTTTCGAAATTTTTTTGAAAATGCTATTTTAAATTAATTAAATTCCTGTAGAATTTTTATTATTTATGAAAATAATTGAATTTTGTATGAATTTTATCAATTTTTTTTTTAAATATTTGAATTCTTTTGGGAAATTTTATGAAAATTACTAGATATTGAAAGTAAATTGAATTTCGAATATTTTTTGAAAATAATTTAAGGAATTTTAAAGAATTTAATTATAATTTTTGAGAATAATTTTTTGATTTCTAGTATTGGCGAATTTAAATTAGTGGAAATTCTCAAATAAGATAGAAATAGTAGCTTTTAGTGGCTGAAATCTAAAAAATTGCCCAAATAGCTTATCATAGCGTAAAAAAAGTAGTAAATAGTAGGTTTTAGTAGTTTAGTGCGAAGCCTGTTAAAATATAATAATATAAAATAAAAACAATAAGAAATCAGAAGGATAAAGAAGGTTAGAAGTTTTTCACTGTTTGCAAAAAAAAAATAGAGAAGAAAAAATATTTGTGTCAGTCCAAAAGTAACTAGAAGAGACGGTTTTGCCCCACTGAATAAAATATTTGTATTTTAAAAGAAAAGAATGAAGTATTCACTTGCGATTTTAATTTTTCGGAGTATTTTTATTTTTCCTTTTTTGTTTTTTGTTTTTTTTTTTTTTGTTTTTCACGACCACCACATAACTTGTATAAATGCAAATTTTGCCGCAAGCTTTTTGCAAACCACGTTGCATTCTCTTTGGTTTATTCTCCAATGGAGCGCAACTGGAATTTTACGAGACCCCCTAGACTCACTGCTTTTTCCTGCGAATTAGCATGTTAGCCCTCAGACAATTGAATTTTCCCTTTTTTAGTGTGTTACTCCCAGGAAAACCATTTATCGACCCCTCTAAAGTGCACAACAGTTAAAAACATCTTGCTTATTCCTTGCGCACATCCGTTTTTCATATACACTGCGTCTAAAACGTTAGGAATTAAACTAAAATTAAAAATTAAAAATCTCATCGCTTTCGATTATTTTTCAAGTTGATTTAGAAATTTAATTTCCAAATTTCTAGTTGTAAAATCTTCGTATTCTTTCATTCATTTTTTTTTGTCTTAAAAATCTGTTTTAGTTTATGTGTATGCTTTTGTATTTTTTTTTATTTAAAAAATATTGTTTGACAAATCAAAAATAAAGGAAATACTATTACTCAAAAAAAAATGTTCTGTTACATTTATTTACGAATTTCTTTAGTTGTAAAATTATTCGAAAACATCAATAACCTCCTTTTTTAAATAAATATTCAATTATTATTATTTTTCCATAGGAATTAAGATTTTCAAAAACTGTAAATTCAAACCTTTTTTAAATTAAACAGTTTATAAAAATATTTGTTATAAAACATGAAGAAACCAATCACTCCGAGTCTTTGACTCGGAGCAATCGTTTTCTTCATGTTTTATAATAATTAAAAGTGTCCGAGTGACAAAATTATTATTTTATATTATAAGAATATTGTTACTGTAATTTCTTCAAAATTATTTTCATATTCAATTATTATCTAATATTTAAACTAAAATCCATTTTTAAATCAATTTTTATTAGAAAATTCTATGAGAATTCAATTATTTAAATTCAAAAGTAAATTATTTATTGAATAATTGATTATTTCTTAAAAGTTAATTCGTATAAAGAATTTTATTAATTTTGTAAATATTTAAATTCTTTTGGCGAATTTAAAAAAAAAATTTTAAGAATATTTACATTTTTCAAGGAATTCGATTAAAATATTGTATTAAAAATAATTGAAATTCTGAGATGAGTTTTATTATTTATAAAGATAATTGGGATTTTGACGAGAATTTTTTTTTGAAAGTTTGAAAAAAATTGAATTTTGTGTTGAGAATTTTACTATTTTTGAAAATAATTGAATTTTTGCAATTTATTATTTGTAACTTCTTTAAAATTAAATTTTTTAAAAATGTTTTTAACTATAATTTTTCTAAAAATCCATTATTTTTAATAATTAATTAAATTGAAGGTATTTCATTAGAATTCTTGGTAATTTCATAATTTATGAGGCAAACAAAAATGACACAAAAACTGAGAATTTTCTTATGAATTCTAAAAATTTCATTTTTTTCAGTAGTTTTAATAATAATCCCTGACTTTGCCCTAAATTTTCCGTTTCAGAATATATTGATTATTATAGTTATAATAATATTAAAATTATATTCTAATTCATATTTTATTTTTATGAAAAAAAATTGACTTAAAAATTTTTTTATTCTATTATTTTTAAAATTGTTAATTTTGTTTTAAAAAAAATTGATTAAGACGTTAGCTGCGCGCGAATTGTTGAGCCAGTTATTATTATTTTTAAGAATATTTACATTTTTCAAGGCATTCGATTCAAATTGTATTAAAATTTAAAAATAATTGAAATTCTGCGATGAGTTGTATTATTTATGAAAATAATTGAATTATTGAGAAAGAAATTTATTAAAAATTTGTAAATAATTGAATTCATGTGAAATTTTTATTATTTATGAAAAATAATTAAATGTTTTTTGTACAATATTAAAATTTTTTTAATTAATTGAATTCTTTGGGTAATTTTATTAAAATAGTAAATATTAAAAATCATTGAAATGAGGAAAATTTTTTTAAATAATTGAATTTCGAAAGAAGAATTTTTTTATTTATAAAGATAATTGGGATTTTTACGAGATTTTTTTCGAAATTTTGGAAAAAATAGAATTTTTAGATAAGAATTTTGTTACTTTTGAAAATAATTGAATTTCTTAAATTTATTATTTGTAACTTCTTCAAAATTTATTTTTTTCAAATGTTTTCAATTAAAATTCTTCTATAAATCCATTATTATTAATAATTAATTAAATTGAAGGTTCTTTATTAGAATTCGTGGTTAATTTCATAATTTATAAGGCAAACAAAAATGACACAAAAACTGAGAATTTTTTCATAAATTCTAAAAATTTAATTTTTTTCAATACTTTTAATAAAAATCCGTGACTTTTCCCAGAATTCCCTGTTTCAGAATATACGATTATTATAGTTATAACCATTTTAAAACTATATTCTAATTTATATTTTATTTTTATGAAAAGAAAATTTGAATTTAAAATTTCTACATTCTATTATTTTTAAAATTGCTAATTTTATAATTAAAAATGTGATTAAGAAGTTAGCTGCGCGCGAATTGTTGCTAGTTATTATTATTTAAAGTGTGAATAATATTTTAAATCTTAAATAATAAATTTTAATTTTTTTCGCATTTTAAAAAGTAATTAATTTTCAAATATTATGAGAGAAAGATGTTGAATGGATAAATTTTGCAAATATTATTTTCAAGTTGAGTATTTTGTATCATATGGAATCTATATATATACAATAATTTATCATAATAAAGATGAATGGTTTGAGGAGTTGATACAGCTTGAGTGCATATTTTAAAGGATGTTAAATTGTTTTTTCTTTTTCTTTTTTTTTTTTAAATCTTTGAATAATCGGATTTCTTCGAAGAGCATCCAGTATATATACGTTATAGAGAGAGAGAATGGAAAACTAGTAAACTTTCAAGCCATAAATACTTGCTCTTTGTCATGTTAGCATAGAGCTCGACAACATGAAGCTTGCAAGTAATCTTCCAGCATGTTGTGGTATACGTGATGCACATGTTTTGAAATCCTGAGGGAAGCAAAATTCCATAATTTTATTTATTTTTATATATTTTTCTTTTTGGTGATTTATTTAATTTTTTTTTTATTTTATTTTTATTCTATTTTAAATTTCGAATTTTACCCAATTTTTATTTCACATTAGCCTTTATGTATATAATAGTTTTTAAAGCTAAGAATAAATTTCATTTGGAAGAAAAATTTCGATACTTTTTGAATAGAAAATTTTCATTTTTATTTCTTTTCTCTGAAATAATTTAGTGATTAAAAAAAAAATTTAGGTACCGGTTTAAATTACTTAAAAGACTTAATAGCGTTTACTGTTATTTTAAGGATGTGCTAAGCAAGTTCATTGTGATTTTATGGTGCAGAGAATAAGGCACTTCGTATTCCCACAACGAGCAACGCCGGGTTTTATGTTTGTAATTAATGTTAGCTCAAAGCAACCTCATGTGGCTGTTTTCATTACCATAATCTCCCTAAATCGTGTTAGAGAACATGGTTACATTTGACATTTTTTTTTAGATTCATTATCCAATCCCTTATCATTTTAATGTTAGAGTTTCATTGCATTTTTCTTAATTAATTTTTGTCATATAAAAATTTCCTAGAAAGGGAAAATTAACCATAGTTGGTAGTAGCAATAATTAATAAAATAAAATATTAATAATAATATAGTATTTAAATAATAAATTATATGTCTACCATACATTATGCTATAAGAAATAGTATAATTTTCGACGTATTTTAAAATTTTTGGTTCGAAATTTATACTCGATTTTCTTTTTTATTTTTTACTCGATTTTTTGATATTAGACATTATTGGTAATATACGTTCAGTTTTATGTTTACCGGAAAGTTATTACTCAACCGGCTGACCGAAACCGCTTGTTTCTACTGGATGCGTTAACCACTACATTCGTGGTAGCCCATTCAGAAAATAAGCCCCATTTCAATATTCCTGTATAAAATTTGTAAAATTAAATTTAAAACGAATATTTGTACTTTTTTTTATCCAAAAATACGAAAATACGTATAAAAGACAAAAAAATACTTTTTTCTACTTCTTTTCTAGAATAAAAACTAAAGCAGCAAAAAAATTTTTTTCCCTTGAAATATAAAAAATAAAAAATAAATTTTTCGTCTCTTTGTGTAGCACATAAAAAAGTAACTCTTTGGAAAGGGCATTTTACAAACGATTTACTCGATTATATATGTGCAGCCAAATTCTATTATTTTGGTGTAGAGCAAAAGGGTTTATATCACAACAGTTCTGTATGTAAATTGTTTAAATTCCAAAAGCAAGACAACGTTCTATTAATGCACTAACCCACCAAGTGCATTTTGACTCCCTTCATCCGAAACCCTTGATGTAAAGGTAAATTATGCCCTAATTTAAATGCATTACTCTCTTGTATATAGTATATATATATATATATATATATATATATATATATATATATATATATATATATATATATATATATATATATACATGTATAAATTCGGACAAAAATATTCACTTACGCCAAACTCACAAACGCATCTTAAGTCCAATGGGGGTCTTTTCCTAATGCACTGCTTTACTTTTACTCTAAAGAAAATTAAGGAATTTCCCTAAAATATGCACTGAGCTTTGAGAAAACGTCTTCTTCTTCCTCTTCTTCTTCGTCTTCTTCTCCTTTTCTCTGTACGAGTTAAAATCGTTTTCGTCAAGACGATGGATTATAAATATTTAAAGTTAAATTATAAATCATCGTTTCCCTCTCGTTTTGTATACACAAAATGAAAATTTGCATTAAATTTCTAAATGGAAAGTAAAAATGTTCTTTTAATTATTATCCATAATTAATTATCATGTTAATATAATCTCATGTTCTGTTAATTAATATTTGAGCATTAATAATGAGCATAAATTATAAAAATATTAATTTACATATTCAAATTTATATTTGAGTAAAAATATTTTAAAAATAGGATATAATAATGTTAATTTATTGGGTGTGGATAACTAAAAACTAATAAACAAAATATAATATATTTATAATAAAATATAGTACTAACTGCAAAAAAAAAAAAAAAAAAAGATTTTTATCTCTAATTGGTTTTTTTTTAGAAATACATCACAGCAAATATTTCCTGTATTTTCTTTTCTTTATTTCACTCCTTTTTAAAAAAACGCAATATTTTTCTTTGATAAAATTTATTCCATTAATTTACAAATAGAAATTTTTCATGCATCTTATTTCAAAAAGCTTTAGATAATTTGTTGCATACCTCTTTAGTTGTTTAGTTCTAATAGTCTTGAATAAGAAATTTGATGTTTTAAAATTACTTTCCAGTACAAGATAGAATAATCAGAAATTTTGATCTAGTTCTGCCTTTTGATAAAGGAATCAAAGAATCGATTGCAGTCAATGTCTGTCGGACAGTTTCGGATTCATTTCTTGTTGGTACGATCAGATTCAAGTTTGTTTGTCTTGGATCTTCATACAACTGATCTTCTCTTCGACATTTTAATTCCGATTTTTTCAAACAGTCAAAATTGATTAGCAGTGTTGGAAAGTGTTTCGAAATTTTCGCAACTTGGTTTGTTCTATTATCTAGGTCATCATTGTTGATAATCAGAAATACTTGGTACTTTTTTAATCTTTTTGAACATAATTCTTCAGATTTGTGAACCATCCTGCTTTGTCTGCAATAATGGGAACGTGAATTACAACCAAAAAACTGAATATCACCTTACGGAATCTCAATTTAATAATGCTGAATTTATTTTTGACTGTGCATCTACAATTTTCTGAAAAAAATTTTTAAATTATTTTTATATATTTACTTTTTTTAATGCATCTAGTTTCAAAAAGTTTTGTATAATTTGTTACCTACCTTTTAAGTTGACTCCTTTCATTCCGTTAGTGGCACTTAACTAAAATTGCAATCACTAAGAATTCGAATCAATTGTATTATTTGTTTAAATACTTTCTTTTAGCATTAGTATTAAAAAATTTAATGTTTCTTTGGAATTTAAATTTTCACAAGATAGTAGAAAGTAAAGTTTAAAGCAGTACGGCAATCTGACTAGCAGTTTTGTAATGAACCTTCTAGTTAAAATACAGGAATATATAAAAATCGATTATTGTCCTTTTCTTGGAATAATATTAAACATTTTTATCTAGATTGAGTGACATTTATGCATAATTAGAAGATTACTATCTCTAATTGTTGAGAAGTAATTATTTTTTTCTATTTTAACAAATGTCGATTGTTAAAAAGAAAAATAGTAATAGTTCATGGGAATTGTAATTAATTTTTTATATTTCCTACTTACATTTAACTGTTTTATAGAGAAAATTGTATTTTATTATTGAAGCATTAATCTTTTATTCAAGGACATAACTAAAAAAAAACTAAATGTAGAAAATATTCATAAATAATTGTCAAACTCTGAACTTGATAAAATAGAAAGTTTTACTTAATTCTAGGAATTGGTAAAAAAAAATATAAAATATTCTGTTAAAGGTTTATTAAACACATCTTCTTTAAAACATGGTAAGGAAATAAACAGAACTGTAAACAAACGAATTATTAACAAACTCTAGTTATAGCAATCATTATAATATTCAGGTATTAGGAGTAAATAATTCGAAGAGAAAAACAAGAAATGATAGACAACTTACGATGTCGAATACATAGAAATAAATCCTTATCAATTCACAGATTTTCACAAGCTCATTTCCCTCACTTTCTTTCGTAATGTTTCCGTAGGAACGTTTCACTCTAGGCTTAAGGTGATGGCGAATTCCATTTTCTTGCATTCTGAGAAAGTGTTGATTGAAACGTGGCACATACGGTGATCCAAATTCAAAATACATGTAGAACCAAGATTTGTGAACTGTTTCTGGTATGATTTTCATAAGTGGCTCATCCATCATACCTCTAAATTTCTTCAAAGCTCTTTCAGCCATCAAATGATTAACAATGCAGCTAACGTTGCTGTATGCTGCCATTTCCTTCAAACATTCTGTGTGAGTATTTAATTCAAAAGCTTCAGAATCCTCTAGAACGATCCTAAGCGTACCATCACTGTAGGGTAATATAAAATATTTCAGTGATGCCGAAATTCTTGTTTTCAAACCTGATTTTATTAAATCATCAAATGTATTAATTTCTATCTCCGTTTCATAGTTGATGCTTATGTCCGTAAATACATCGTAGATGCACATGGATAGCAACATCGATGTAAGTAACATCGAAGCAAAAATAATTTGATCGACAAATTTTTTCGGTTCTTTATCTGCAACGAAAGCGAGGATCATTCGAAACAAGACGAAAAATTGCCGGACTTCGTCATCTAATTTCAGAATTTTTGATACTATCATCAAGAATATAATCAATATGCCACTTGCTGCGAAGGTTTTAAACATTTTTCCTGAGACAATTAAATGCGAAACAATTTCTTTTCGGATTGGTACGAGTACTTTCAGAACAGCCTCATCCAATTCTCTGCTGAGTTCAAACCAAATGTAGTCTTGGGTATCCTTTCCGATGGCACTAGTTGCTAAAATGTTCAATTTGCTTTTGGATAATAATGTCGTCAGTCCAACAGATTTATTTATCATGTCAGGGTCAAATGTTCCAAACTCTGTAAAATTGTGTGGAATTAGATCTAGGATAAAGTTCATTTCCTGTGCCATAAAACGAATAACATTTGCGTCTATTTCGGATATTTCGATTACATGACCAGATGCATTGTGTTTAACGGTTGATAATGGATATAAACTTAAAAGCGCGACTTTCAGTGGGTACTTATAAAGATTGAGAAGTTTGTCTGGAAACCATAAAGATTTTGAAGATAATCTCGAACTTTTTGTCGATTTTAAAAATGGATTGTACTGAACAAGTGTCGCATTTTGTTTCTCATTTCCAATGTTTAGGACAACAAATACTTCTTTTTTTATCATCAGAATTGTTGCATCCAGAATTAGATTGTTCCACATTTCACGCAGTAATGTCGTGGATTTTTTTTTTATCCTCGGATAGAATAATCAGATATTTTGGTCTTGTTCTGCCTTTTGATAAAGGAATCAAAGAATCGATTGCAGTCAATGTCTGTCGGACAGTTTCGGATTCATTTCTTGTTGGTACGATCAGATTCAAGTTGGTTTGTCTTGGATCTTCATACAATTGATCTTCTCTTCGACATTTTAATTCCGATTTTTTCAAACAATCGAAATTGATTAGCAGTGTTGGAAAGTGTTTCGAAATTTTCGCAACTTGGTTTGTTCTATTATCTAGGTCATCATTGTTGATAATCAGAAATACTTGGTACTTTTTTGAATCTTCTTGAACATAATTCTTCAGATTTGTGAACCATCCTGCTTTGTCTGCAATAATGGGAACGTAAATTATGACAAAAATGCTTAGTGTCAAGTGAAGAGGCGTCATTTTTGAACAAAACATTTTTTCCCAGTTCGCTGTAAAAAAAAAATACAAAAAGTTTAATAGTGCTTCTATTTTATATTAATTTTTTTTTGGTCCGCATCTGGTCCATCTTACATCTTATTTTAAGATATCAAAAAGACACCTATTTTTGCAGTGAAGCTTTGTTTTTTTAAAAATATTTTTGTGTTATAGTTTTGGATCAATTTTTTCTTACCTTTTGGTTTTCCTTTTTATTTGACGTCTTTTATTCTTTTGATTTTACTTGATAACGCAATAAAAATAATGGTTATCACTTGATCTTTTTATTTTTGTAGTTTTTGTAAACATTGGGTTGGAAATTTTCGTAAAACTATTTGTTTTTATTTATATTAGGCAAGTATTTGAATATAGTAGAAATTTGTCAATTAGTATTTATTTAACAATTTTTTTAACCCAATGTTTCTAAACAGAAAAACTTTTACTCTAGTTAGACAGTGTTTCTGTATACTTGCAAACATATGTTTGAAATGAAAGTATTAGAATTTACGTTATTGATTTCCTTTGAGTAATACATCAAATACATATTTTTAAAGTATTTTATTTTTTTTTTTATTTTTTTCCTTTTTAACAAAATGGAATATGTTATCTTGTTGAAATTTATTACAATATATACAAATGGAAATTTTTTAAACATTATCAATAAAGGGCAAATTAGATCTGAAATCAGAATTCTTTGGTCTTGTTTTCAAAATTAAAACAAATTACAGTTTGATTTTATTTTTCAAAATTGAATCAAAAGTCAAAAAGGTCTTTAATTAAATAACTGTTCGAAAAAAGGCTTTTTTTTTGTTTTTCAAATATTGAATCTAAATTGAAAACGCTTTTAATCGAATTTCTTTTTTTTTTTGTGAAAAGTTAAATCTCAAATGAAAAAGAGTGTTATTTGATTATTAAATTTTTCATTAAAAAATTTTTAATAAAGTAGTTCTTTATGACTATTTTAACAAAAGTTGTAAGCTTTTTGACGATCTACATTTTACAATGGAGGGAAAGTAATAGAAAGTATGTGCGTAAATTTCTCTGAGTAAAATAATATGCGCGCGTATTAATGCTTTCAAAGTGTTATGAAAGTGCAATACTCTTCTAAAATAACGACCCATTTCCTGTCTAGACCCAGGATGTGTCATAATATTCCCAAAGGGATTCGTATAAAATTTTTAAATGGATCGTTAGTTCGCTTGTATAATATTATCCTGATATATACTTTTTATCTCCTACACCGTTATTATAACATTTTTCTTTTTAAATAACATGTTTTTTCACCATTATAATAAAAATCGTTTATAATGACAAATATTATTATTTTATAATATCGAGTATTATTAAAATAATTATTTTTAATAATAAACGAGTTTTCAACATTCTTTTCTTCTCTATGGAAAAACTACTTTCTTTTCTTTTCTATTTGTTAGAATGACGATAAAAATATCTGATGGCATTAAAGATAGTTTGCTGAACGTGTCGAAAATACAATTGTGATTTTGAGGGGAAATTGGTTAAATTATTATTTAAACCTTGAATCGAAAATTTTCAACGTTTCCCTAATATTAATATTCCGTCTGATTTTCAGACATAAAACTTAACGTTCGACTTTAATCGATCCATTTACTTTCAAATAGAGGCAAGAGATTATTTCATATTTAAAATTATTAAAATAAATTAAATTTCAAATAAGTCCGTTAAAAATTATATCTATAATTTTTTTAACTGGGTTTTAAATTCTCGAAATTAATTTAAAAGAAGTTTTAAACATTTTTAATCGCCATGAACGGTATCGAAATTGAAGATACGTCTTTATAATTACTATTCATTGAGGAAAATGTAAAACATTATTCTCGCGCAGTAATGGAGAGAGTTGGAGAAGCGATAAAAGGTATAATAGATGTATATATATATAGGCTTTAAGAAATTTTTAATTAATTCACAATAATGGCAAAGTCGTTTTCTCACAAGTTGGAAATGCAAATTTCAACGGAATGCTGCGTCTTAACAATTTAGAGCACAATTCAAGGAGGAATGAAATGCGTAGTAAAAAATTTTTTTAACCCCTTTTGCCCTCATCATCACGCATACATATACTCACACATATAAATGAGAGAAATGTTTCAGGCATATCCTTTTAATTACACGTGAAATGTCTATATATATACACACTTTGACTATTATGTGTCTTTGTATGTATAAAATGCTAAATGGTTTGGCATAACGATCCAAAGAATAATTATAATATTAGGAATCTCATGCTTGAAATGAACTCGATATAGGTATCCCTTCTTTTTTATTACAAAATAGTATAAAAGGAAGCTCTTCTCCTTTACTTTTAGTAGCTCCTAACGACTTCTTTTGTTTTCTCTTTCCAAACAACTCCCTTGCAGGATTATTTTCTTACAGAACGAAATACAGTAGGGAACTGTCATTACTCCTTTTTTATTATTTCATTTACAATGTCGAGAAATGAAGAAATGCTTCGTTTAATGAATTCCTTTCTTTGCAATTTATCGAATAATATTATATTAATAATTTAATATTAATATTATAATTGGTATTATTATATAAAAATTATGATTATTATTATTTTTACTACTATTATTTATTATTTTTATAACTATTATTATTTTTTATTATTTTCTACTATTAATTTTATTGACAATTATTATTTTTTTACTATTTTTTACTATTAATTTTATTAACAATTATTATAATTCTTATAACTGTTATTATTTTTTATTATCTTTTACCATTAAAGTCCGAGACCTGCAATAGTAAAAAATAATAAAAAAAAACTTTTTTTCACCTCATACGACTATATAGCATACTATTTTTATAAATAAGTTACTTATTTAATTGAAAAAGGCATTAATTTCTTAAACAGATTTTAAAAATCAATTTTATAGTGAAAAAATTAATTGTGACTAAAAAAATTGAAGAGGATAAAAATATCGAAAAGGAAAGTAAATTAAAAATTGAAATCCGTTTATATTTTTAATTGACAAACTTTGTAAATTTGATTATAAATAATTGTAGAATTAGGAAAATTGACGAAAATCTTGAGATTCAATATGGAGACGCTAATCACGCTAATCCACCTGCGAACGCCAAGGTCACCGCTAGATAGCAGTTAAGTTGGTAAAAACAAATTCATCGCCACCTGGTAGCGATCTTGGCGTTCTCAAGTGGAGAAATCCATTTTATCACTCAAAAACTTTTTTTATAATTAATAAGATGCAAAAAAAATGTTCTTGAAGAATAATTTAAATTGTTTTTAGTGCGAATTTAAAACGCTCTTTAGTTAAACACAAAAAAATGACAGACAAAAGACACAGAATGAATAAAAATAATATATTTGCAACTATTACGAACATGACACTTTTGATGTTTTTTATTTCTAAATTCATTCCGAGGTATCTTATTATTATTATTTATTAATTTCATATATTTATTATTATTATTATTATTATTATTATTATTTTTATTTTTAATTTTATTATTATTATGTTTTTTTATTATTTTTTTTTTTAATTACTATTATTTCAATTTTTTTATTCGTTTTATGTTTATTTTTATTACTATTATTATCATTATTGTTGTTCATTTTTTTATTCTTTTTGTTGACGACCGTTAAATTATAGTAATTTGTGAAATATTAAAAGAATTTAAATATTTTTAGCAGAACTTTTTATTTTCACACAAATTACTGTTTAGTTTTTGTGTATTTTTTTCGAACAAATTTGAAGAGGAGAAAATAAAAAATTCAAAGATATTATTTGTTTTACAATAGCAGTTGGGATTTAAATTTCCTAAAAAGCATCTACTATACAGAAATGAATTCAATTACGCGATTAAATTTTTATGGAATTTTTCATCAATCTACAAAAAAATCTCAATTTAATTTTTTTATTTATTAACTTTTTTCATTGGAAAAAATGTATATTTATTATACCAATAAAATTGTTTCCATTTTTTCAATTCTTTTATATTTTTGTTTGTTTAACAATTTATATATACTTTTATAACATTGACATTTTTAGTAGAAATCCTTTTTTTCTTCTATTATTTACTTTTATATTTTTGGAGTAAAAAATTTTTTAAAATAAAAATTTATTTAAAAATATAAAAACAAAAATTAGATCTAAACTAAAATTCTCTTAATCCAAACAATCGAAACATCAAAAATTCAAAAGTTTGTTATATTTATTATTATTTTTTATTGTTTGTTTGTTTTTTATTTATTGACTATTTATTTTTTCTATTTATTGTTTACTTCGTTACTAAATTTTTAATTTATTGATTATTTCTTTTTTTAAATTTTTCTTTCTTGTTTCATTTATTGTTTGTTTCTTTAATTCTTCACTTATGGTTTATTTCTTTATTTATTTTTTAATTATTGTTAACTTCTCTCATTTATAAAAATAAATGAATGTATATTTATATTTTATACTTATTTTATATATTTATTTATATTTTATTTCATTTATCAAATATAGTTTTTATTAATTTCTTTTTTAATTTTGAAAAATGATTTCCTTAACGTTCCGAAGAAAAGGAAAGTAAATTATTATTATTATTATTATTATTAGAATTATTTTTTTTTTTGTAATAATTTTTGTAATGATGTGTAAAAATTTAACGAGATAGTAAAGGAAGGTTCTATTATTCTCGCTTGGAATTTAATGATAAAGAGAGAGGGTGATTTTCGAATGACGAAAATAAATTTATGAACTTTCGTTCAGATCTTCTTGGTCTGAAGAGCTATCGGGATTTTTGCCCCTAACCCCTTTTACCCCCGACCATTGCGCTACATGACAGCCCCTCACTTGCAATAATTCACACATCGGGTTATAGTTTTTCAAAAGCACCCACTGCATTTTTCTCGTATCTCAACGCCTATGTCGTACAATAAATTTTCTTTCACATTCAGTTTTACGTTTTTCTCACTCACTGAATCAGGACAGATCTGAACTTTTGCCATTTCTGCAGAATATCCACCAATGAAATTTCCAACATATCCTTTTTTTAAATCGACATAGTGTCGCAAAAATAGATTTTACTCCTCAATTTTTACAATTTTTTTTTATTTATTTACATTTATTTTTTTATTTATTTAATTTTATAGTTATTTTATTTATTTATTTACTTATTCGTTTATTTTTAAAATTCAAAAACTGCTATTAATGTATTTTTCAAATTTTTATATTTTTGAATTTTGAAAATATATTTTTCTTCATGGAAATAGATTTAAATTTTTTTAAAATTGTTTAATAAACATTAAGATAAAAAAAATAGTAAAATAATAAATAAATTCTATGGATATAAATTTTTTAAAATTAAATTCCAGCACCGCAAATAAAATTAAAATTGAAATAAAACTTCCTTTCGGAACTAATTTCAAGAAGATTTTAAAGTCATAAAAAAAATGAGAATAGAACCAGGTTTGGTTCAAGTTTGATTGAAAAATCCAGGAATTCTTTTATAGCAATTAGCATCTTTTTTTTTTAATTACACTCTTTTTCTCTCTCTCTCTCTTTCTCTCTCACTCTCTTTCTATAAAGTTCGAAAGAGACTTGAAAAAGTTTATAGAACCCCCGCCGAGCATTAAATTAATTCGTGCCTTCATTTTTTTCCATTGAAAAATAAGTGTTTTACGCATTAAATTTTTTACAGTCCATTTTTTTATTGGCTTTATTGAAATAAACAATAAATTCAATGCGAATAGATAAATTATTATATTCTAATAAACATTGAAAATTTTAATTAAACATTAGAAATAAAAAATCTATGTCAAACTATTTGTTTATCTAAAATAATTTTAGTTCATACGTTTTGAATAAAAAACATTTTTCGTTAAAATATTCGTTTAACTAGAAAATATTAGTTAAAATATTTGTTTAACTAAAAAATATTAGTTAAAATATTTGTTTTACTAAAAAAAATACTATTAGTTAAAATATTTGTGTAACTAAAAAATATTAGTCAAAATACTTTTTGAATAAAAAATATTTCTTGTTAAAATATTAGTTAAAATATTTCATTAACTAGAAAATATTAGTTAAAATATTTGTTTTACTAAAAAATATTATTAGTTAAAATATTTGTGTAACTAAAAAATACTAGTCAAAATACTTTTCGAATAAAAAATATTTTTTGTTAAAATATTTGTTTAACTACAAAAATATTGAAATACTTTTTGAATAAAAAATATTTTTTGTCAAATATTAGTTAAAATATTTGTTTTACTAAAAAATATCATTAGTTAAAATGTTTGTGTAACTAAAAAATACTAGTCAAAATACTTTTCGAATAAAAAATATTTTTTGTTAAAATATTTGTTTAACTACAAAAATATTGAAATACTTTTTGAATAAAAAATATTTTTTGTCAAATATTAGTTGAAATATTTCATTAACTAGAAAATATTAGTTAAAATATTTATTTAACTAGAAAATATTAGTTAAAATATTTTATTAACTAGAAAATATTAGTTAAAATATTTGTTTAACTAAAAAATATTATTCGTTAAAATATTTGTGTAACTGAAAAATATTATTAGTTAAAATATTTGTGTAACTAAAAAAATATTTTTTGTTAAAATATTTGTTTAACTACAAAAATATTGAAATACTTTTTGAATAAAAAATATTTGTTGTTAAAATATTAGTTAAAATATTTCATTAACTAGAAAATATTAGTTAAAATATTTGTTTTACTAAAAAATATTATTCGTTAAAATATTTGTGTAACTAAAAAATATTATTAGTTAAAATATTTGTGTAACTAAAAAAATATTTTTTGTTAAAATATTTGTTTAACTACAAAAATATTGAAATACTTTTTAAATTATAAATATTTTCTATTTTTCAAAATAAAAATGAATAATTTAGTTATTTTAGAAATTTACACAACGAGCCCTTTCATGTATTTAAAATATTCTTCTAATTAAAATTTCTTTACAACGTTGATTAAAATAAAAAAAAATTTCTTATAAAATAAAAAAAATAAATAGGTATAAATATTGTCGAGAAATAAAATTCTAAAAATTTCCTAAGGATAGAAAAATAAAGATGGAATGCATTCCTTCCTTCTTTTTTTTGTGTGAATCTTGAGAAAAGTGAAATGAGACAGAATAATAAGACTCGAGAGTTTTAAGAGGTAAAAATAAAAAAGGAGATAAAATTTTTTCTGTTTTTTTTTTTTTGTTCTTAATTCTTATCTTCGAAAGTAAGTTCTCTGTCTGTGGTCTTAACAGTGACATGAGCACTCGAGCGAGAAAAAGCATCTAACTGTTTCAACGAGTCCAGTCTGGAAAGGCTGTTTACAGAGATAGGAAGTCGCAGGGGAAATGACCCAAAAAAAAGAGGAGAGCAAAAGGAAAAAGCAAAAAAAGAAATGATAAAAAAAAACGAGATAGTCTTTCGATAAATGTCACGTCTGCCACTAAGGTTGCTACTTCGACTGCAGTCATTATTGGTAACCGCCATCATAAACCATGGTAAACTCGCATTTCCGGTCAGTCGCCAGAATGCAATAAAATAAAGTGCCGTCACTATAAAAATAGATCTTTTTTTTTTTTTTACTTTTATTTATTACAAAATTTTATCTCCTACGTTTTTTTTTCATTCTCGCACAAAATTTCTGCATTGGAATTTCAATTCTACTTTATTGTTCAAAATTTTAATATTAGATAGGGATTTTTATTAAGGGGGGTGTAAAATATATTTTTTACTTTGAAAAAAATTTCTATGCAATAAAAAATTTTTTTTAAAGTTATTAATATTTTATTTAATATTCAAACAATAAAGAACAAGTGAATTTTTTTTTTTTTTACTTTTTTTTAAAATGAAAATTAAAGTTGACGAGGATAAAAAAAATATATATGTAAAAAACGTGAAGAATTCCTTCCTGGCAAGAAGCTCTATTCACAATTTTTCGCACATTTTTTTTTCTCTCCCTTACAAGATTCTTTATAAATTTCTATACATGAAGCGATATCCCCGAGGCTAAGCGAGCCTTTCAACGTGCAATTTCCGAACTCGCGATATAGTGAGCACTTTGTGAGAAAAGCAGAGCTGTTCTCAACTCTCACCCGGAAATTTACTATTCTAGACACTTTCAGTTCTATATTTCATATTGTCATTTTTTGGACATTATTACGAGGTTCGTTTGTTTCTTTTGAACGTAAATTATTTCACATTATCTTCAGACGTATAAAAATATAGATTTCCATTCTTTCGGAGAAGCACACTTCCTTTATATATTGTAAAATACTCTCTTTTTCGTATTTTAAGTCAGATTTATTGCTTTTTGAATTTTTTTTTTTATATGAGTGGAAAAGACTTGTTATAGACAGACGAAAATTTGAAGAATTTTGAAAATATATTTTGACCTTGGTGAATTTAGTCGAACGGGAGATTTTTTCAGAGTGGAAGTAGTAAGGGACAATTATAGTCAGACATATACATTCCTAATGCCTACAGTAAGTAGTAGAGGTCGGTTCCAGTCAGACATAAGTTAGAATAATTTTAATCCGGTACATTAATTTTTTTCCGGTACAGTGCAAAACAACTTTAATCAAACTTCATTTTTTCCAGTAGTAAATGCGAGTTCAGGTCAGACAAATTTCTTATCCTTCTGTCAGTAGTATAAGTCAATTATTCTCAGACGTCTCATAACCAAATTACTTTCATATTAGTAGTAAGAACACACAGGAAAAAAAAAGTCTGACTCCGTTTACACCTTAAATTCAGCCCATGTATTTCACATAAGTCTGTCCTTGTTTAACGGGGCTGACTCCGTTTACATCATAAATTCAGCCTCAAAAAGAGGCTGAAAGTAAAACTTTTTTTTTAGTGTGCAAATTTAGGTCAGAAATAATTCTTTTATTCCATTATCAGTAGTATAAGTCAATTATGCTCAGACTTATACTACTGACAATAAAAAAAAATTAATAATAATAATAATAATAATATTAATAATAATACTGTCTGTTAATATTTAATATCTACAGGGATCGAAGCAGTTAAAGTATTTCAAAATACGAACTTTACGGACCAAAAATTAAAAATTACGGACCATTTACGGACCAAGTGACAAAAATAAAATCAGGCCGAATCAAATAAGAGAATATTTTACATAAAACTAGAAATTCAATTTTTCATAAATATAAAACAGGAAGAATTCGATAACTCCGAGTCTTCGACTTGAATTCATCGATTTCTTCATGTTTTATAATAATTAATAATAATTAATAATAATTATTAATAAAAATAATTTTTAATAAGTAAAATCATTATCAATTCAATTATTATTTTAAAGAATTTGTATCTAAAATTCTACTTTATATCGAATTATTTTTAATAATTTTCGAAAAAGTTCTTTGACAATTTTCAAATTCATTACTTTACAATATTCAATTTTACGAAATTTCAATTATTCGTAAATTCTTTAATTAAATAAATATCAGAAAATAGAAACTAAAAATAATATTTAAAAAAACTCAATTAAACTTTTTCAAAAAAATTAATTACAAAATTCAATTATTTTTTAAAATTCACGCTCTATTGCATTTAATATTCAATTATTATCTAAAATTTTAACTGAAATTCACTTTTATGAAATGAAAATCAATTTTTATTAGAAAATTCTACTAGAATTCAATTATTTCAATACAAATTTAAATGTAAAAATGCAAATAAATAATTTATTGAATAATTCAACGTTTCTTAAAATTCAATTCCCATAAAAAATCGTTATCAACAAATTTTCAAATAATTGAATTCTATCAACGAATTTTAATAAAGTTTTTAAGAATAATTACATTTTTCGAGAAATTCAATTAAATTTGTATTAAAAATAATTGAAATTCTCCATTGAATTTTATTATTTATGAAAATAATTAAATTCTTGCGAAGAATTTTATAAAAATTTTCAAAAATAATTAAATTCTTGTAAAAAATTAACAGGAATTGAATTATTTTTAAAAATTTTAATAAAATTTTTGGCATAAATTAAAAATAATAAAATTATTTTTAAAAATTTTAATAAAATTTTTGGCATAAATTAAAAATAATAAAATTTTTAGCAAATATTCAATTAATTTCGGAAATTTTAATAAAATTGTTCTCAAGAATTTAAATATTTTCGTGAAATAATAAAAATCTTTGCAGAGATTTAATTATTCTCAAAATGCTTAATAAAATTCTTCGCAAGAATTCAATTATTTTCAAAAATATTAGAATTTTAGTAGAAATTCAAACATTTTAAAAAGTTTTGATAAAACTTTTTTTTGGTAGAAATTCAATTATTTTTAAGACAATAAAAAAAAAAATGTTTCGATAAAATTCAAATTCAAATTTTTTATTTTTAAAATTTTAATGAAATTCTTTGAAAGAATTCAATTATTATAATCTAAGATTTTAACTAAAATCTATTTTTAAATCAATGTTTATGAGAAAATTCTACCAGAATTCAATTTTAAATTTTTTTAAATACAAGTGAAATGCAAATAAATAATTTATTGAATAATTAAATGTTTCTTGGAATTCAATTCCTATTAAAAATTTTATCAACAAATTTTTAAATAATCAAATTCTTTGGGCGAATTTTAATAAAATTTTTAGGAATAATTACATTTTTCGAGGAATTCGGTTAAAATTCTATTGAAAATAATTGAATTCCTAAAAAGAATTTTATTATTTACGAAAATAATTGAATCCCCGTAAAAATTTTATTATTCTTAAAAATAATTGAATGATTGCAAAGAAATTTATAAAAAAAAATTTGTTATTAATGAAATTCTAGTATAATTTTTATTATTTTTTGAAAATAATTTAAAGTTTTTTGTAGAATTTTATTAAATTTTTGAACATAATTGAATTTCTGCGAAGAATTTTATTACTTTTGAAAATAATTGAAATTTTGCAATGGATTTTATTAAAATTTTTGAAAATAATTGAATTTTATTACTTTAGAAAATAATTGAATTCGTGTGATAAATATTGTTAATTATGGAAATAATTGAAATTTTGTAATGAATTTTAATAAAAAATTTTGAAAATAATTGAATTTTGGAGAAGAATTTTGCTATTTATTTATAAAGATAATTGAAATGTTGACAATGTTTTTTTAGATTTTTTGAAAATAATTGAATTTCTAAGAAGAATTTTAATATTTCGAAAGATAATTGAAATTTTAACGAGAATTTAAACAAATTTTTGAACATAATTTAATTTTTGCGAAGAATTTTATTACTTTTAAAAATATTTGAATTTCTGCAATCATTTGTAATTCCTCTAAAATTCTTAAAATTTTTTTTTCTGGATTTACGGACCTACTTCGAGCCCTGTATCTATATAAAGTGTTTCATACACGAAATAATTTTTTTTTTGTTTAAAACTCTGTCTATAAATTCTAAATAATTAATCATATTCCCCAGTTGTAATTTTCTAATTTTTCTCTCACTGAAATAAATTTATAATTTCGTTATTATTTTTATATAGGATTATTATATTATATAGTATTATATTATATAGTATTATATTATATAGTATTATTTGTAGTAGAATATTAGTTGAAGAAAAATGAATTGTTTTGATATGTGATAATATGAATTATGTGGTACACCATATGTGTAGATACCCTGGAAGGTGGTAGCATGCGATCGCAATTTCAGGAATCTCACCTGGTATGGAGAACATTGTCTAGCTATAAACTACAACTTACATACTTATTCCCATTATATATATGTATATGCATATATGTGTGCGTATTCTTGACTCAATGGAATCTCAGAATCTAATATTTTACAAACAAGCGTTCACGAATCCCTTGCGTGATTCGCGATCACATCACTGAATAATCATCTACTTTGCCCTCAAATTATCTTGAATTATTATTTTCCTTACGTATTGTTACGTAATCTTTATAATAATCATTTCTTATTTATGCCTCGGTTGGTTGCAAAAAAGGAATTTTTTTTAATACCGCCTTAAAATAATTCACAGTAGAGGGAATTTTTTTATCTTATATTTATTTATAGGGTCACAGAGTAGATTTTTTTTTGAAAATCAAAGAAAATTTATTTTAAAAAAGTTAATACTAGCTATTAAGAAAAGTTGAATAAATAAGGGACTAGACAGTATTCTACAATCAATTAATTTACCCAATTTTCGAGGGTTAAGAAGTATTTCGAGCATATTTTGTTCGGTATCAATATATTAACAAGTTTTCAATATTTCTCGTTTTGTTTCAAAATTAATTTTACTTGACTTAATTTTTTACTTGACTTTTTACTAAACTTTTTACTTGACTTTTTACTTGACTTTTTACTTAACTTTTTACTTAACTTTTTACTTAATTTCTTACTTAACTTTTTACTGAACTTTTTACTGGAGTTTTACTGGACATTTTACTTAACTTTTTACTGGACTTTGTACTAAACTTTTTACTTAATTTTATACTTAATTTTTTACTAAAATATATACTTAACTTTTTACTAAACTTGTAACTTGACTTTTTACTTAACTTTTTACTTAACTTTTTACTAAACTTTTTTCTTAAGTTTTTACTTCACTTTTTACTGGACTTTTTACTTAATTTTTACTTAAGTTTTTACTTAAGTTTTTACTTAACTTTTTCCTTAACTTTTTACTTAAGTTCTTTCTTAACTTTTTACTGGAGTTTTACTGGACATTTTACTTAACTTTTTACTTAACTTTTTACTAACCTTTTTACTGGACTTTGTACTAAACTTTTTACTTACTTTTATACTTAACTTTTTACTAAAATATTTACTTAACTTTTTACTAAACTTGTTACTGAACTTTTTACTGGACTTTTTACTTGACTTTTTACTGAACTTTTTACTGGAGTTTTACTGGACATTTTACTTAACTTTTTACTTAACTTTTTACTAACCTTTTTACTGGACTTTATACTAAACTTTTTACTTAATTTTATACTTAACTTTTTACTAAAATGTTTACTTAACTTTTTACTAAACTTGTTACTGAACTTTTTACTGGACTTTTTACTTGACTTTTTACTAATTTTTTTACTTAAGTTTTTACTTAACTTTCTACTTGAGTTTTTACTCAACTTTCTACTTAAGTTTTTATTTAACATTTTACTGGATTTCTTACTTAACTTTTTACTTAAGTTCTTACTTAACTTTTTACTTAACTTTTTACTGGAGTTTAACTGTACATTTTACTTAACTTTTTACTTAACTTTTTACTAACCTTTTTACTGGACTTTATACTAAACTTTTTACTTAATTTTATACTTAACTTTTTACTAAAATATTTACCTAACTTTTTACTGAACTTTTTACTGGACTTTTTACTTAACTTCTTACTTAACTCCGTTAATAAATGGACGTAAAATTATTTAAACAATATAACTTTTTACTGGTAAAAGACAGTTTTTTTCGGTCATAATTTATTTTTTAATTTTCTAGTGGCAGTAGTCAGACATTTTTTTTAAATTCTTTTTTTTTTGTCAGTCGTACAAACTAGTTATGGTCAATACAACTTTTTTGAAGTTATTTTCCCTGTATTAAGTAGTAAAGATCAATTATAGTCAGACACCTCGTTTACGAATTTTTACGTGCTCTATGATGCCAGTAGTAAAAATAAAAAATAGATAGACACAAATTTTTTGAATATTTTTGTGCCAGTAGTAAAGGTCAGTTATATAGTGAGACAGAATTTTTTTGAAATTATTTCTACCGTAATGTGTTTCATTATTAACTTTTCAGCCAATGTCTAAAAGTATATAGGTATTAATTTTCTTTCATCTTAAAATAAACAAAAATCCAAGACTTTCTCATTTTTGATGAGAATGTAATAATAAAATTACTAAGTCAAAGTAAAAAAAAAAAATTTTGCATGTTTATATCTTTGCCAAAAGGAGAATAATACAACTAATAATATTCGATAAAAGAAACTTTTTTTTTTCTTCTTTGCTTTTCTTCTTTTCATTTATTATTATATTTTTACTTCGATCTCGCAGTATACAAAATGAAAATACAATCGAAGTCTAATATTGAAACTGGAGGAGAGTTTTTGAAGCATAGAAGAAAAGCCAAGGATAAACTAATACTTTGACCCTTTTCCTCAACCCCCCTCACCCCCCTTCTATATACCTTGTACCCTATTTTTCTCTTAGGTACTCAGTTTTTTCGTTTATTTTTCTTTCTTTATAATCCTTTTTCTCCTGATATAAAAGGAAGGAAGAATGAAGGAAAAATAAAAGAATTAAGAGAGATAAAAAAAATAATATTTTTAGTTTTTATAGTCGTATAAATGTGAATTCAAGCGATTTAGACACAATTCATTTTGAAGTAAAATGTACATTTATCCACAAACGAAATATTCACATCAATGATCACGTTGACCTCACCTATTCAGTCAAAGCAGATTATATGAACAAAACACGCAAGTACTCAATGTCCACATTTTCTATTGTTGTTTGTTAATAACAATATCGAATCTCACTTTAAATAGAATTTTCAAAATTTATAGTTATTTTCCTCTTTGAAAAGAAAGAAAATTTAGTAAAAAAAAAAATTTTGTTACATTGAATTACGTTCGTGTATTATGAAAATATTAATAAAAAATAAATATTAGAGAACAAATACAATAACTTTAAAAAAAATAATTTAAAAAAAGAATAAATAAATTAAAAAATACAAATAATATAAATCAAAACAATAAATAAAAATAAGAAATAAAGAATAAATACAATAACTTTATATAAAATATGAAAACAAACAAAAAATTTTAAATACAAATAATAAAGAATATAAATATAAAAAAAATAATTGCAATTAAAAATGAATAAGTACAAATAACAAAATTTTTTTTTTTAATAACCAATTTTAAGGGAAAAAAATTCAACATTATTATCTAAATTTATGAAAATTATAATTTGTTGATTAAAAAACTTAATGTTTTCTAATTTTTTTCTTTATCATCCTTTTCTTGTATATAAAAAGAAAAAGAAAGTGAAATAAGAGAATTAAAAAATAAAAATTTAATTTTATGGTGAATGTGAATTCTAGTAATTGAAAATTTTTCTGAATATTTTCGTTTTTGGATTATAATAACAAGCAATAAAATTTTTGTGTTTAAAATAAATACAAGAACACTTAAAAATGTGAAAGAATCAATTTATTTAATTACAGTTATTATAGAACAATCATTGAAACATTTGTATATATACAAATCGAGTTCCAACTCGATATTCAAAAAATTTCACTTACATACTAATTGATTAAAAATAATTTGTTACGTTTCAATAAAAATTGATTTCATGCTCTAGTAGAAAATAAATTTTTATTTGACAATAATTATTTGAACGTAATAATTTTTATTTCAATCGAATAAATTTTATTTTCATCATCAAATTTTATGCTTTAGACAAATAGAATTTAAATTGACTGAAATCAAAATTATTGCAAGTCATTGTTTATTTATTTAAATATATAAGTAGAGATTATAACAGATAATGAAATATAAATTCAGATGAAAAGTTAATAGTAGATAATAAAATAATAACGAATAGTAAAAAAATAATAATTAATGAATAAAAAGCGATAACAAAAAAATTATAGATAATAGTTATAAATTGACAATAGTAATTATTAAAATTAATTACAGATTCGAACAATGTTAGCTTCAATTAATAATGGTAGTTTCAATCATTAGCAATTGAAAGCAATGATTGCTCTCATTCAGTATTAGTTATTTGATAATTGGTAACTTTGAAACAACGTTTCATTGAAATTAATACGTGTTTCTTAAAAATAAAATTAATTAAATGTAACTCAAATTTTCTTTTGTTATTTAACAACACTTGATCTATTAATTACCAGTAACTTTTATTAATTGTACTTTAAACTATAATAATAATAATAATTTTCTATAAAGAGACATATTCACGGTGTTCGACGCTTTCAATTATAATTATATTTTCCTTTTATTATTTTAACAGTAATTATTTATATACAATTTTAAACTAAAAGTAACATAAAAATAAAAATGTAAACACAAACTAAATTTCTAAAATAAAAATCTTAATAAAACATTAGTAAAAAATAGAAAATAAAATTTGTTCGGAGCCTTCAATTTTTACTTATATTTACAATTTTCCACTTAAACGAAAAATAATCGCAAACAAAATTCAAAACTGAAAATAAATTCGTAATAAATTACAGAATGTTCTATTTAATTTATTATTACAATATTCTTTGATTTAGATTGTAAATTTTTCCTTTTTTTTTATTTAGAAAAATTTTTTTTTCTTCTTAAAAAATATTTTCAAAAAAAAAGTAATAATAGAAAATAAAATTTATCACTCACGAAAAAAGAGCTATAATTGTAACAACTATAATTTTCACTATATTAGCGCAAAGTTTTTCGATATTTCAGTTAGAAACTTTCTCTAATATAGAGAAACTTATATCTGATCCAGGTAAAGCATTATTTTCGTGTTTATAAAAAATGTATTATCACTATTTTATTATTATTATTATTTTATTGTATTGAGAAAATAAAGTTTGTTTAATGCAAACAGAATCATTCTAAATGAATTCTATAGTGAATATTCTAAAGAATTTCACTAGAATGATTCTATAGAATTTCTACATGAATTCTACTAAATTTTAGTGATTTTTTAATAGGAAGAATTTAAATTCGTGAAATAATATTTTTCAACTATTTTCAATTATTTACTAAAATTCATTTTTAAAATAAATTTTAATTCAAAAATTCAACTAGAATTCAATTATTTAAATACAAAAATAAATAATTTATTGAACAATTGAATGTTTCTTAAAATTTAATTCGTATAAAGAATTTTATCATCATATTTTTAAATAATTGAATTCTTTCGACGATTTTTAATAAAATTTTTAAGAATAATTACATTTTTCGAGAAATTCGATTAAAATTGTTTTCAAAATAATTGAAATTCTGCATTGAGTTTTATTATTTCTGAAAATAATGAAAATCCTAAGAAGAATTTTACTATTTTTGAACAAAATTAAATTTTATTGTTATTGAAAATAATTGAATTTCTGCAATAATTTGTAACTACTCCAAAATAAATTTTTTTTTTAGTGTTAACTAAAATTTTTCTATAAATCCATTATTTTTAATAATTTTTTGAAAAAGTTTTTTGAGAAGTTTCAAATTTATTTGTTTTTAACTGAAATTCATTTTTAAATCAATTTTTATTAGAAAATTCTACTAGAATTCAATTATTTAAATATAAAAAAATAATTTATTAAATATTTGAATGTTTCTTAAAATTTGTATTGTTATAAAGAATTTTGTCAACAAATTTTTAAATAATTGAATTTGTTTGACGAATTTTAATAAAAATTTTAATAATAATCGTATTTTTGAGGAATTGGATTAAAATTTCATTAAAAATCATTGAAATTTTTTTTATTTATAAAAATAATTCAATTCCAAAAAAGAATTTTATAGTTTAGAAAAATAATTGAATCTTTGTAATAATTTTATTATATTTCTAAAAATAATTTTATTATATTGCGAAGAACATTATAAAAAATTTGTAAATAATTGAATTGTTGTGAAATTTTTATTATTTTATGAAAATAATTAAATGTTTGCGTAGAATTTTATTAAAATTTTTTTAAATAATTGAATTCTTTTGGAAAATTTTATTAAAATAATAGTTATATTGAAAATCATTAAATTGAGGAAAATTTTTGAAAATAATTGAAATTTTACAAAGAATTTAAAAAAATTTTTGAAAATAATTGAATATCGGAGAAGAATTTTATTAAAATTTTTGAAAATAATTAAATATCGGAGAAGAATTTTATTATATTTATTAAGATAATTGAAATTTTGACTAGAATTTTAAATAATTTTTGAATATAATTAAATTTCTGAGAAGAATTTTATTAAATACTTTTCAAAATAATTGAAATTCTGCATTGAGTTTTATTATTTATGAAAATAATTGAATTCCTAAGAAGAATTTTACTATTTTTTAACATAATTAAATTTTTGCAAACGATTTTCTTACTCTTGAAAACAAAATTGAATTTCTGCAATAATTTGTAACTACTCCAAAATTCAATTTTTGTAGTATTAACTAAAATTTTTCTATAAATCCATTATTTTTAATAATTTTTTTGAAAAAGTTTTTTGAGAATTCTCAAATTCATTTGATTTTAACTGAAATTTATTTTTAAATCAATTTTTATTAGAAAATTCTACTAGATTTCAATTATTTAAATACAAAAAATAATTTATTGTACATTTGAATGTTTCTTAAAATTCAATTTTCATAAAGAATTCAATCATCATATTTTTAAATAATTGAATTCTTTCGACGTACTTATTTTAATAAAATTTTTGATAATAATTACATTTATTGAGCAATTCGATTAAAATTTGATTAAAAATATTTGGAATTCTGCCATGAGTTTTATTATTAATAAAAATAATTGAATTCCTAAAAAGAATTTTATAATTTTAAAAAATAATTGAATCCCTGTAAGCATTTTATTTCTTTGTAAAAATAATTGAATTATATTACAAAGAAATTTTTAAAAAATTTGTAAATAATTGAATTGTTGTGAAATTTTTAGTATTTTATGAAAATAATTAAATGTTTCTGTAGAATTTTATTAAAATTTTTTTAAATAATTGAATTCTTTTGGAAAATTTTATTAAAATAATAGATATATTGAAAATCATTAAACTGAGGAAAATCTTTGAATACAATTGAAATTATGCAAAGAATTTTATTAAAATTTTTTGAAATAATTGAATTTTGTAGAAGAATTTTATTATTTACAAAGATAATTGAAATTTTGTTAAGAATTTTATTATTTACAAAGATAATTGAAATTTTGTTAAGAATTTTAAAAAAATTTTGAACAGAATTGAATTACTGCTAAAAATTTTATTACTCTGGAAAATAATTGAATTGTTCACTCATTTTTAATTTCTCTAAAATTTTCCAAATTATATCGTACAATTTACGGACTTTTCGTCCTTTTTGAATCAAATTACAAACTTGACGGATATTTTTTTCAAAAAAACTGATTTTCACGGAATTGAAGCAAATTTACGGACCTTTACGGGATTTACGGATCTAGTTCGTGCCCTGTAGTAATAACCATATAATAATATAATGTTAAAAAAATTATTTCACGAAATTTATATTCTTTCTAATTAAAAATCATTAAAATTTAGTAGAATTTATGTATTTAAGAAATTCTATTGAATCGTTGTAGTAAAATTCTATAATTGTATAATTCACTAGAATTCATATAGAATGATTCTAGTGAAATTCTTTAGAACTTTTTCAGCTATTATTATTTATTTTATCATTATTGAATTATTTATTTTATCATTATTGAATTATTTATTTTATTATTATTCAATTATTTATTTTATCAAACTATTAAATTTCATAATTATTTACAATTTCTTCTTCTACATCCAAGTCCCTGTTGGCTTAAAATCTCCTGTATTTCATTTAATGTTCGTTTTTTCGTTTCAGGTATAAATGCAAAAACAAAGAAGAATGCGAGAAAGCAGGAAATGGTGAAAATTGCAAACATCATATATTCACCGTACGCATTACTTATTGGTGAATATAATTTAACAACTGTGAATGTGAGTATTCCATCGAGAACAGTGAGCGACGCTGCAGCAATTCCTTTCACATTACCAGGAAAAAGTTCGCCAATCAATGCATTTGGCAATGTACCCAAACCAAGTTGAAATGCAATTTGAAATAGAACCATATCAATAATTGGAATTAAATTCACCGACGATATGTCAACGTGTGTACTGTCAATATAAAGATATGTGGCAAAAATTCCCAATGTCATTGTACAGCCAATTGTTGAGAACATTAACAATGGCCTTCTACCGAATCTATCGACAGTTAATGTTGCCGCCGTTCCTGCAACGAGACCCGATGCAATAATAATAATAGTCGACACATGTGGTTCCAATCCAATATTATTTGTTTTCTCGAGAAGATTTTGAATGTACTGCATCATACTGAAATTACCGCTCAATTGTTGAGTGAGAAGAAGACCGCTGACAATTAGCAGTGCCTTGCGATTATTCATTTGCATCAGTAATTGATGAAAACGTTCTTTCCAATTGCCCGACGATTCGCTGTGTTGATTTATCGTTTCGAGAATGATGTCGAGCTCTTTGCGAACCTCCTCTCTGTCCTCGATTCCTTTGAAGAAGGACAATACACTCATGGCCTCTTGATGCTTGCCCTTTGCCGCGAGATAGTAGGGACTCTCGGGAAAGCAGAGGAAGACAATGACGAATATTAGGGGGATTAGAAGGGCAACTGAGCCGAGTACTTGATATGATACCCATGGTCCAATTGAGACCATTAATAATGAACCAGTGAAGACGTTTACTGCTATTAGTGTTCCTAGGGCACCGCGAATTTTTACGTCAGCAACTTCTGAGACGTACATGGGATTTGTTGAGTAGGACATGCCAACGCCGACACCAAGAATTATTCTTGCTGCATAGAGGGACTCGACACGCCAGGCGAATATTGTCAGAGTCCAGCCGGATATGTAGAAAATACTTGAGAGAAGGAGGCATCGCTTGCGACCAAATCTGTTGGAACAGAGAAAGGTTAGTTTAAGTTTTATTATTTTTTTTTCATTGTTAACTGAGAAGTATCAAATTGCAATGAATTGATACCAAAAATACGGATCAAATCTAAAAGTGATACAAATTTTTTGCATCAATTTGATTGACTTTAGTATCGATTTGAAACTTTTAAGAAAACTGTGTTAATATTGCATTATATTATCCCTCTCGGCAAAAAATTGTTTTTGTTCCAAAAATGTTCTTAAAACATTTTTAAAATCTTTCATGTCGTCCAATTAATGTTCCAAAACATTTTAAGAACCTTGATGTTCAAATAATGTTCCAAAACATTTTAAGAACCTGAATGTTCAAAAAATGATTCCAAAACATTTTTAGAACCTGGATGTTCAAGAAATGATTCCAAAACATTTTAAGAACATGAATATTCAAATAATGTTCTCAGAAAAATATTTGGACGAACATGAAAAGTTCTAAAAACATTTTAAGAACACATTTTTGGAACGAACATAGTTTTTTGCCCAGAGGGATATTATTATATTTTTTGTTATTACTTTTGCTATATGCACTGAATCAAGAATTATGGATTTAAAAGTATTTTCCGCTCTCGCTTTGCATCTTTCCCAGCTTACAAAAATTCTGTAGAATTTCACTAGAATCATTCTAAAGAATCATTGTATAGAATCATTCTATATGAATTCTAGTGAATTATACAATATTATAGAATTTTACTACAACGATTCTATAGAATTTCTTAAATACATGAATTCTACTAAATTTTAATGATTTTTAATTAGAAAGAATATAAATTTCGTGAAATAATTTTTTTAACATTATATTATTATATGGTTATTACTACAGGGCTCGAACTAGATTCGTAAATCCCGTAAAGGTCCGGTAATTTAATTCAAATCCGTAAAAGTCAGTTTTTTCGAAAAAAAAATTCCGTAATTTTATTAAAAAAGGACAAAAAGTCCGTAAGTTGTACGATATAATTTAAAAATTTTTAGAGAAATTACAAATGATTGGAAAATTCAATTATTTTCCAAAGTGATAAAATTTTTAGCAGAAATTCAATTCTGTTCAAAAATTTATTAAATTTCTAGTCAAAGTTTCAATTATCTTTGTAAATAATAAAATTCTTCACCAAAATTCAATTATTTAAAAAAATTATAATAAAATTCTTTGCAAAATTTCAATTATTTTCAGACATTTTCCTCAATTAAATGATTTTTAATATATCTATTATTTTAATAAAATTTTCCAAAACAATTCAATTATTTAAAAAAATTTAAATAAAATTCTACGCAAAAATTTAATTATTTTCATAAAATAATAAAAATTTCACAAAAAAATTCAATTATTTAGAAATTTTTTATAAATTTCTTCGTAATATAATTCAATTATTTTTACAAAAAAATAAAATTATTACAGGGATTCAATTATTTTTCAAAACTATAAAATTCTTATTAGGAATTCAATTATTTTCATAAATAATAAAACTTATTGCAGAATTTCAATTATTTTTAATCAAATTTTAATCGAATTGCTCGATAAATGTAATTATTATTATCAAAAATTTTATTAAAATAAGTACGTCGAAAGAATTCAATTATTTAAAAATATGATGATTGAATTCTTTATGAAAATTCAATTTTAAGAAACATTCAAATATACAATAAATTATTTTTTGTATTTAAATAATTGAATTCTAGTTGAATTTTCTAATAAAAATTAATTTAACAATGAATTTCAGTTAAAATCAAATAAAATTGAAAATTCTCAAAAAAATTTTTTAAAAATTATTAAAAATAATGGATTTATAGAAAAATTTTAGTTAACAGTAAAAAAAATTAAATTTTGGAGTAGTTACAAATTATTGCAGAAATTCAATTTTGTTTTCAAGAGTACGAAAATCCTTCGCAAAAATTTAATTATGTTAAAAAATAGTAAAATTCTTCTTAGGAATTCAATTATTTTCATAAATAATAAAACTCAATGCAGAATTTCAATTATTTTGAAAAGTATTTAATAAAATTCTTCTCAGAAATTCAATTGTATTCAAAAATTATTTAAAATTCTAGTCAAAATTTTAATTATCATAATAAATATAATAAAATTCTTCTCCGATATTCAATTATTTTAAAAAATTTTTTAAAATTCTTTGTAAAATTTCAATTATTTTCAAAAACTTTCCTCAATTGAATGATTTTCAATATATCTATTATTTTAATGTAATTTTCCAAAAGAATTCAATTATTTAAAAAATTTTTAATAAAATTCTAGGCAAACATTTAATTATTTTCATAAAATAATAAAAATTTCTCAAAAATTCAATTATTTTTAGAAATATAATAAAATTATTACAGGGATTCAATTATTTTTGTAAATAATAAAATTCTTTTTAGGAATGATTATTATTAAAAATTTTATTAAAATACGTCGAAAGAATTCAATTATTTAAAAATATGTTGGTAAAATTCTTTATGAGAATTTTGAATTTTAAGAAACATTCAATTGTTCAGTAAATTATTTATTTTGTATTTAAACAATTGAATTCTAGTAGAATTTTCTACTAAAAATAGATTTAAAAATGAATTTCAGTTAAAATTTTAGATAATAATTGAATATTAAAAGCAATATAGCTTGAATTTTTAGAAATAATTGAATTTTGAAATTACATTTTTTGAAAACGTGTAATTGAATTTTTTTTTTATTATTTGAAGTTTTTATTTCTTAATATATATTTAATTGCAGAATTTACGAATAATTGAAATTTTGTAAAATTGAATATTGGAAATAAATGGATTTTAAAAATTGACGAAGAACTTTTTCGAAAATTAAATTGATGTAAAATTGGTCCATAATTTTTTTATTTTTGGTCCGTAAAATTTTGCCTAAAATTTGTAATATAAATCAAATGTAAAATTTAAATATACACAATAATATAAAGTTGAAAAATATTATTTCACGAATTTAATTTCTGATTAATTAAAAATCACTCAAATTTAGTAGAATTCATGTAGAAGTTGTATATAAAATTAGTTTGAACTGCATAAAATTTTATTTTCATTAAATTTATTAAAAATAATCTTGTATTACAGTTTAAATTAATTTTTTTATTGAACCTTGTAATTTTTAATTTGTGCATTTTTTTCTTATAAAGTTTAAATTTCTGCAGTTTCTAAATTAAATTTTATAGTTTTAATTTTAATATTTATTTGTATGCAATTTTTTTTTCGTATGTAATTTAAATTTCTACTGTTTATTCAATTAAATATCATAGTTTTATTTTTAGTATTTGTTTGCATGCAATTTTCTCGTATGCAGTTTTCTCGTGTGCATTTTAACAGTTACAAATTAATTTTAATTCATTTTTAATTTTGTAATTTCTAATTGTGTGCAATTTTCTCGTTTGCTGTTTTATCGTTTTCAGTTTAAATTAAGTTTAATAATTTTAATAATAAATTGAAATAAATAAATAGTTAATAATTAAATTAATAAATGGAAATGATAAAGTATTAATAAATTGAAATAATAAAGTACATTGATAAATAATTGAATGAAATTATTAATTAACAATTTGCAGTAAAATGAGTATAGTTGTAACAATTTAAATAAATAATAATAGGTAAATAAAAAAAATTCCTAAAAATAGAAAATAAATAATACTGCGAATAAAATAATAAATAAATAAATCGTAAATATTGAAATATCTGCATGAAAGAGAAGAAATAAATTTTTCTTTCAAAGTAAAAAATGTTGTAATGAAATGCAATATTCCTTGATTAACAGAAATTCCTTTCATTTATCAACAAAAAAAAAAAAAAAAAAAAAGAAAAACTATTCTCGCATTTTTTCATCTAAAATTGAACGAAAAATCCACTGCGTGATCCCTGCAAGGCGTCTATACTAAAAACTAATAAAGTGGGATTTTTCCTTCTCGACAAGAATGAAAAAATATAATTCATTATACACGCGAAAAAAAATTAACTGTGACTATAAAATTCCTTGAAATATGGGAATTTCTTTTTTTCCTTTGTTGAAAATAAAATTTTTAATTAACATCCAAATACCACTGACACTAATTAATTTATAGTTGATTTAAATTTTGCGTATTTTTGAACAAACAAAATTCTTATTTAATTTTTGCTTTCACCTGAATAGAGTATTGTTTCGGATTTTTTATTTTGATAGGTAATTTTTTTTTTAAATTTCACTGAAAAAAATATTTTTAATCAAAAAATAAGTAACCAACCAAAAAAAATATGTTTGAATTAAAGTTATTTTATAATTGAATTAAACTTATAATTTTTATTGAATCAAACCTATTGTGATTGAATCAAAATTATTATTTTTAATTCAAAAATAATTTTTGGTTGACTGTATAACGAAGATAATTATTTTTGATTCAAATATATTGTTTTCACAGTGTTCAATTTTATATATTAATAAATAATTTTTATTAACTAATTATTTATTATTTCAATGAATAATTTTTGTTAACTAAAACTACTCGTCCGTCTTAGAAATAAATAAATAATTAAAAATAAAAACAGTAAAAAAATAATTAACAAATTAAGTAATTTTAATTATTAAGTTAATTAATTTAATTAATTATTAATTAATTAATTAATTTAATTAAATAAAATATAAATTTAATTACTAAAATATTAAAATATCCAAACTTATCTCTGTAATTTAAAATAAGTATATAGGTAAAATTATTTTTCTCAGTTTTTAATTGGAATTTATTCTCTTATCATTGAGAAAAATTTTGAATAATCAAAAAATAATTTTTTTCCTTAACAAACTTTTGATTTCTTCAACAAAAAATTATAATTAAAAAGCAATTAGACAGGACTTGGAAAATGATTGAAATATCACCTTATCGATGAAAATTCTCATTTTCTTTCAAAGAATGTGTAAAAATTGGAATATGGTTTTATTTTCTTCTTTCAATTCTTTTTTTTTTAATTTTTTGTTTTTTTTTTGTTTTTCTTTTTTCAATTCCTTTTTTTCTTTGAAAAATTTTAATCTCTGAATAAAAAAAAGTGACGAGTAATTTTATTTTTATACCTGTCCGATAACCACGCTCCCAAAAAGGATCCAAGCATTGATCCTGTGACAGTTAGGGAGGAGATCCATGATCCTTCATCTGAAGTGGTTTGTACTGGGACATCTATTCCGTTTTCTAAACGAGTAATAATCGTGGTAACCCATCCGTAAACCGTTCCCACCGATACCATCGATAAGGTGGCTGGAAAATTAATTTATTAAAATATAATTATTTATTTATAATTATTAATTAATTACACTAATATTTAATTAATTATAATTTAATTTAATTACACTAATATTTAATTTACATTTAGAATATATTTTTAAACAAACATAATTCTTATCTAATTTTTTCTTTCACTTGAATAAAATATTGTTTCGGATTTTTTATATAGATAGGTAATTATAATTAATAATTATAATAATTATAATTTAAATCAATTATAAATTAAATAAATCGAAAATACCAAAAATTTTCTCGATGAATTTAAATTTTGTTTTTTCTGTATTGAATTCTTAATTAAATTAAGGAAAACATTATTAAACAATTTTTAACTGCAAGCAGTAATTTCATTAATAAATCATTAAAGTGAAAATTTCTTAATGATTACTTATATAATACTTAATGATTTTGGAAGAATTTTGATTATTCAGAATTATTTTTTTGCCCCTCTTCCTAATTATGTTTTGAGTGTAATAGATTAATTATTGATAATTATAATTATTGTCATTACAATAATTATAATATTATATATATGAAGTAGAATTTATCACTCGGTCGAAAATTATATTTTATTATTTTTTTAATATAATTCTAGTAATTATTTAAATTATTAAAATTATAATAATTATTGTAATCATAATAATTATGTAATTATAATAATTCAATATAAATTCAATAAGTCAGAAGAATAATTAGAATAATTATTATAATTTCAATAACTAATTTTAATAATACAATCAAATGTTATTATAATTTAGAAATTATAAAATATAAGTAGAGGAAAATTTTTTTTTTCTTTTGAAAAAAAAGGATTTTCTGAATTCCAAAAAATAGAAATGAAAAAAATTTTTATTGTCTAATTACCTGAAATGCAAGCCAACCATTGTTTCCATTGAGTTCTTGTACTTTTCTTGTGCAGATTTACAGCTTCCAATCCTGGCTCTTTGAGCGTTTCTTCCGATGATTTAATCTTTAAATTCAATTCATTGCAATTAATTTTTTTCTATTTTTTTGAAGAAATCTTATTGTTGTAGAAAATATTTAGAAATTTCTAACAAAATTTTAATTAAAAAAAAATGAATTTAAAAACAAAAAGATTTATTTTAAATAATTTTTTTTTAATTTACTATTTAAAATTTTAATTTTCTAAAATTTAGTACTTTTACTAATTCCTGTTTTTTTAAACAATTTATTAAATGATTTATTAAACTGTTTGGCAAACAATGTAGTGAAGAATACAATAAATAATTCAGTAAACAATTGTGTAAACAATTGTGTGAACAATTTAGCAAAGAATTTGGACAGTATTTGAGTAAATAATTTAGTGAATAATTTAATAAATAATTTCGTAAACAATTGAATAAACAATCAAACAAACGATTTTATAAACAATAAATAAATAAAAAAAAAAATTAAAAAACGATTTTGGAAGCAATTAAAAAATAATGTAGTAAGCAATTAATCAACAATTTAGTAAACAATTAATAAACGATTTAGTAAACGATTTAGTAAACAATTTAGTAAACAATTTAATAAACAATTGAATAAACAATAAAATTAAACAAACGATAGTAAAAAATTTGGTCAGTACTTTAGTAAATAATTTAGTAAACGATTTAATAAACAATTGAATAAACAATTAAACAAATGATTATATAAAAAATTTAGTAAGCAATTTAGAAAAAAATTTAGTGAAGACTTTTGTAAATAATTTAGTAAACGAATAATTAACTTTAGTAAAAAATTTAATGAAAACTTTTATAAATAATTTAGTAAACGATTAACTAACAATTTAGTAAACAATTTAAGAAATAATTTAGTAAATAATTTAATAAAAAATTTTGTGAACAATTTAAGAACAATTTAGATAATCGATTAAGTAACAATTTAGTAAACAATTTATCAGATTTAGAAAAATTTAGTAAATTTAGTAAATTTAGTAAATTTAGTAAATTTAGTAAATTTAGTAAATTTAGTATCAAGTTTAGTATCGAGTTTAAAAAACTTAGTAAATCTAGTAAATTTAATAAAAAATTTAAAAACCTTTTTATTATTTATCACCTTTTATTTATTATTATTGTTTATTTGATTTTTATTTATTCACTTAATTTTCAAGAAATAAAATTTTTAAATTATTTATTAAAAGAGTAAAAGAATGAAAAATCAAAAAAAAAAAAATCAAAAGAAAATTATGTTAATATTAAATTACAGAACAAAAGTAAACAAAAATTTTGAAATTATCAAACTGCACATGCGTTGAAACGCAACAATTGACAACCTCACAGAACACAATATATTCATTGACAATAATGTAAATTTTAAATGAAAAACCGTTTCTTTTTTTTAAATTTTAACAACATTATTCTAATTTTATTACAAATAAATAAAATTACCAATTCAGCAAAACTCGCCATTTTTTTAAAATTCCAATAAATAAATAACTAATTATCATGATCAATGGTAAAAATAATTTTATTTTCTCACAAACTTTTCTAAACTTTAAAATCAATCGCTCACATGTTGCTGACTAATATAACACTAATGAAAAACACGTTCCATAGTCTTTGAAATAGAAAAGAGAGATAGAGACCACCTTTATTTTTCATACTGTATACTATCATTTGCGCAAGCGTCGACAATTTCAAGTTTTATTTATAAATTCGCCTCAAAAGCTTCCTCTCTCGACTAATTTTTTTTCCACACTTTCTCTCACTCACGTTCAAGTTTCAATCAATTACCATCAGGTTTAATATAAAAAATTATTTATATATATATTTGATTAGAACAATTATTTTTTTTTGAAAAATATTTCCTTGTGCTTTGCGAACAAAATAAAAATTGCGTTGACAAAAAAAAAGGAAAAATAAATTTTTTTTTTGAAAGAAAAAAAGAAAATTTAATATTTTGAAAATTTGTGGGTGTGTTTTTGTGAATAAGAGTAAATTTTATTTTGTTTAACTTCGCGTTAAGCCCTGTTGAATTTCGCAACATTTATTTTTTTCACGTTTTTCAGTGATAAGGATTTATTTACATCAAGTGAATTCATATTGTAGATAACGTTTACTATTTCAAAAAAAAGAGTCTTCGCAGTCGGAAGTGTGAACCGTTTTTTAATAAAATAATGTTCAAACCAATTTAAAATTTGGTTATAGAAATTAATTTTCAATTCAATAATATTCAAACCAATTAGAAATTGGTTCGAAATTTATTATCTTAATATTCAAACCAATTTTCCATTAATTCGATATTATTTTTCAATTTCATATTCGAAACAAATGAAAATTGATTTAAAATTAATTTTTAATTAAATAATTGAAGGCAATTTTTAATTGAATCTTAATTTATTTTTAGTTTAATAATTTTCAACACAACTTTTAATTTAATAATATTTGGACAATTTGAAAATTGGTTTGAAATTTATTTTCAAACTAATATTTGAAACAATTTTTGATTGGTTAGAAATTAATTTTTCAATTTAATAACATTTGCATCAGTTTTTAAAATAGGTTTCGAAATTAATTTTTAATTTAATTTTCAATTCAATAATATTCGAACCAAATAAAAAATGGTTTAGAAATTAATTTTCAATTTAATATTCGAACCAAATGAAAATTGGTTCAAAGTTAATTTCTCAATTTAATAATATTCTAACAAATTTTTGAGTACATAGTTCGAAATTAATTTTTCGATTTGAAAATATTCGAACCAGTTGTTAATTGGTTCGTTATTAATTTTTAATTATTATTTAATTATAATCTTTAATTTTAAAGAGTTTTCGTTAATAAAAATTTTTCATTAAAAAATTTAATCTTAAAAAAATGTAAATTTGTAAAGTGGAGAAAACTTGTTTCGATTCAAATAATTCCTTACTTATGACTAATCAGAAATAAAATATTTGAAGCAAAAGATCTTTGATTCGAAAATATTTGAGTCAAAAATTGCTTCGAATACAGTTTGTAAATTTTATTTAAACAAATTTCTCTGGCAAATAAATGTACAAATTTGACAGAAATAATTTTTTTGGTACAAATAAATATTTATTATAATTGTCAATTATTTAGTTGAAATGATCTTTTCAGTGTATTGTTTAATTTATAATTTTTTTTAAAAGTTGGTAAAGTATTTTTAATTATGTAACATTTTTATTTGTGCAACATTTTTATTTATGTAACTTTTTTATTTCTTAAATAAATTTTTCGTTTTCCTAAATCTCGTGTTTTTTTATTACAGAAAAAAAATTTTATAATTTATCTTAAATATTTACCTGAACATCACGTAATATTGATTTAATATTTGAAATTACATTTTTCTGGATTATTTTTAAAAAGGTAAATAAACACAAATTTATCGTTTTGATCTTTATTGAATAAAAATATGTTTCATGTGAACAAGGAAATGAGTTTGAATTTTTTTGAACTGTTGAAATTAAAATTGAGTTTATATATTTTTACATTAATAATAAATAATAATAATAATAATAACAATAATAATAATAATATTGAAAAAAATGAATAATTGAAATTAATATTGAAAAAGAATTAATAATTGAAATTAATGTTGAAAAAAAATTAATAATTGAAATTAATGTTGAAAAAAAATTAATAATTGAAATTAATATTGAAAAACAATAATAATTGAAATTAACATTGAAAAACAATAATAATTGAAATTAATATTGAAAAAAATGAATAATTTAAATTAATATTGAAAAACAATAATAATTTAAATTAATATTGAAAAAAATGAATAATCGGAATTAATATTGAAAAATAATTAATAATTGAAATTAATGTTGAAAAAAAATTAATAATTTAAATTAATATTGAAAAACAATAATAATTGAAATTAATATTGAAAAAAATGAATAATTGAAATTAATATTGAAAGAGAATTAATAATTGAAATTAATGTTGAAAAAAAATGAATAATTGAAATTAATATTGAAAAAGAATTAATAATTGAAATTAATGTTGAAAAAAAATGAATAATTGAAATTAATATTGAAAAACAATAATAATTGAAATTAATATTGAAAAAAATAATAATTGAAATCAACATTAATAAAAAAAAATTGCAAAAATGAAAATTGAAATTTTTTCAAAATAATGGAAAATCCAAATTCACATCCTGAACAACATTGACCCATTTTCCCGACCTTCGCCTACAACGTTGATCGATAAATATATGTCTTCCGCGTTTAATTTTCTGCGCATGATTCTCGCAGATTTCTTCTCTTTTTGTTTTGTTTTTAAATAAAATTGCCCCTGAACTTCAGTTCCCAGAAATATTATGTTTGAAATTATTGTTCATATTTCTTCACTTCCTTAATGTTGCAAATTTATTATTGTTTGCGCGCAAATTTTTCGCTCACTCGCAAAAATTTTTCGTCTCAGCGATAAAAGTGAAAAGAAAAATGCAGGAGAATTTAAATTATTTATTAAAAAAAAATTTGTAATCAGTTGAGTTATTATTAAATAAATAATAAATAAACTGTAAGTAATAATTAAGTAATTTAATTATTATTACTTCTTTCTCATTACTTCTTCTTCTTATTATTATTTGTTAATATAGTAATTATTTATTTATTTATATTTTTCTTCTCTTTATTAATTACTAATTAATTAATTACTAATTATTTTTCCATTTTCTTTATTTATTTAATTTTCAAAAAATTTTCTTACACTCATGGCATAATTCCAGAAGATCTTGTTTCCTCAATCCAGGATCAATATTTTCCCAATAATATAAATAAAAAAAAGCAGTTTAACTTTAATATTTAATAATAATTTCGAGTCTCGTTAATTAAAAAATTAAATATCACTTGGATTAGATAACAATTAAGAGTTCTCAGCACAATTTATAACCTTGAGTTAATAAAAAAAAAACTCCTAACGCTCTTATCACTATCACGTTTTCTATTTTTCACTCGCAATTTATTTTTTCAAAAATTTGTCACTTTTTTTTATAAATATAAATAAGAACACAGTGTTTCGGATTTATTTAAAAAATGAAAAATTATTATCTTTTTCTCCCTCTCTTTCTCTCTTTATTAATATATCATAAAATTGGCAGTGTTTTCAAAAAAATATTATGTTTTCGAAAAAAGAAGACAAATTTTATTTTAAAATAGAATGAAAAATTTGTAAATTGAAATTAGAAATTAATAGAAAATTTTTTTTGTAAAATTTCGTTTTGATTGAGGTTCAAAGACCTCGATTGATATAGTGTACACATTAATATGTATATATAGATATAGGCGAAGATGGTTTCCGCACTGTTAACACGAACGGCTCCGTTTTCAAACTGTGACCGAGTGACTAAAAGACAAACTCGACAGCCTCCAGAATCGACAAAACTTTCACTATGATTCTCTTCTCATCCAAGTGTAACACTGCGTTTTTCCCTTTTTTTTGGTGCAAAAAAAAAAAAAATTTATATACTGCAAAATTCATTTTGAAAAAAATACTTTTTACTTTTATGGAAAAAGCCCTGAGGAGGAGGAAAAAAGATTCTTTTACTTCTTTCAAAAGATAAAGTTCAGGAAAAAAAGTTTTTTTCCTCTGAAAATTTTTCTAATATTAACAAAAGGAGACAATTCTTTTTGCATATAAAATTCTCTTTTGTTAACTTTTTTAAATTTATTTTAGTTTATAATATTCTTTTCATTTGTTAAGAATTGTTTTAATTAATGTTAATTAAAATTAATTAAATTATTAATTATTTTATTATTATTATTTATTAGTATTTATTTTTATTTAGTATTTTATTATTTATTAATTATTAATTAAATTTATTGGTAATTTTTTTTTTTTGATGTATTTTAGTTTATAATATTCGTTTCATTTGTTAAGAATTATTTTATATGATTTATTGTTAATTTTTATTTATTGATTATTATTTATTTAACTAATTATTTATTTCATTAAATAATTTGTTTTATTTTATCTCAAGTTAATAAGTAATAAATAATCGATAAATAATTTTTTAATCTAATTTTAATTAAGTAAAAATAATAAATAAAAATATTTCCTTTTCGTTAAAACCGTTTTTTAATTATATTGTAATGAGGCCTTTAATTAGACATTTTTATTAAAAAAAAAATTTAAAACAGTTTTAAAAAAATAAAAGAATCAATAATTAATTATTGAAATAATAGTTTATAATTAATTATTGAAATGAAATAATAATTCAAAATATTTAATTTTTGTTAAAACTGTTATTTAATTATTTTGTAATGAGCTTTTTAATTAGGTCTTTCTTTCTACAAAATAATTAAAAAATAAATAATATAAACTTAATTTTAAAAAACGTAATTTAATTGGGAAATTTAATTTATAGAATTTAACAATATTAATTCATAGGAATTATTTATTAACAATGATAATTAATACCAATTATTATTTTTTTAATATTAATAATAATATTGCCACGTTAACTTTACGTCTCTTGTTTATTATTCTAGTAAACAAAAGGAATAATTAAAATTTAATATAAAATGAAAATGAAATGAAAATAAAATGAAAAATTTAAATTAAATTAAAATATAATTAAACAAAATGAAAATAATTTTTAATAAAATTGAAACGAAATTAATATTAAAATTATATTAAAATGAAAAAGAAATTAAAACAATCAACGATGAACAGTGCTTAAAACCAAATGATTATTTAAATAGTTGTTAATTAATAAGTGAATTGTGATTTAAACAAAATTAGTGTTCAATATTTATGAATACAATAAATAAAAAATTATTTATAATAATTTTTTTTTTCACATTTAATACTGATTGTTTTAGAAATTTTTTTTTTATTATTTCAACTATTGGCCTTAATTTTATTATTACTATTATTCTTATCCGCAACTTTGATAATAAGTAGGCAATCATAATTGTAGTCGAATGAGCAGGAAACTTGAGTGAAAAGCGAAATTCGAAACCCAACAATCTAACCCCAGCAGTAAAGAACGTGCCATGTTTGTTAATTATTCTATTTCAATTGTCTTATGCTCTCATTAAATAATTTTACTTTTTTAATTACTTTTTTAATGCCTATTCTTAAGTCATTTATTTTCTTTTCATTTTCTTTTTTATTTCTTTTTTCAATTTTCTTCAAGTTTATTTATTTTCTCAATTTTCCAAGATAATTTATATTTTAATTCTTAATTTAGTTTTTCTTTGATTTATTTTATTTATTGTTAATTTTTTATTTATTTATATTCATTTGTTAATTATTATTTTAATATTATTGGTATTATTATTAGAATTATGTTTGGTTACTAATTATCAATTATTTAATTACTAAGTTACTATTTGCATTCTCGAGTAAAAATCTTTACATCCGGCGGGATTCGAACGCATGACAAATTTACCCTTCGCAATGCCTCAACGACTGCGACCAATGTGACAACGACTACTTAATAGCCAAAATTATTAAGTTATTAAATTTCAATTACTATTAGTTTGATAAATTTTCTCAGTATTTATTTTTTAACTATTATATAATAAACTAATTTATTTTTCTATTTAATTTCATTATTGTCATAATCAAATAATTGGAAAAGAAAAATTTTCAAAATTGTCCAATTTTTTTTTTATTCATTTATTTCCTTTGTCAATATTTCTTTGTTTCTTTATTTATCTCAACTCAGTTTAGATTGAAGAAAAATAATAAAATTGAGAATTTTTCTCTAATATTTTATATATTTATAAAAAAAAAAATAGGGAAAAAGAAAATTTCACCGAAAGTGACAGTTGCGAGTTTCCTGATGTTTACCTGTCAATAATATCAGAAATATTAGACAATTGAAATATGAATGATTCATGATGAAAAATGAATTTTAACGGAAGTTGATCGTAAAACGTTGGTTTCTCAGTTTGAAAACTAACGATATGGAGTTATCGTTCCAAACTGTAATTGCTCTGATGGATCGCCCGTCGCTTGTGTCGATAAAGCTGTCGATTCGCAACGCTCCACAGAAGCAAAACGAACTTTTGAGTAGAAAATTGAAAATTTTTGTTCAAAAAAGAAAAAAAAGAAAAAGAAAACTAAAAAGAAAGAAAGAAAGAAATTCCATATATACTTTTTTTATATACAATTCAAAGTCCTATAGAAAACTTTTCATGTCTCAAATATTTATTGCCAAACGAAATGAAAAGAAAATTATAAATTATTTTTTTTTTTGTAAACAAATATTTTTTGTGATGAATAAGATAAGTAGGAATAATAAAAATATAAAAAATACAATAGATAAAATTGTAAAAACGAAAAAATGATAAATAATTAAACGAAGAAGAAATAAAAACAAAAAAAGTAAATTTAAAATCAAAGCTGCAAAATTGGATGGAAAATTATAAATATAAATATACAAAAAATTAATTAAAAACTTAAGAAGAGAAATATAGAAACGAAAAAATAAAAATAATAAATAAATAAACAAAAAAATTATTTTAATTAATTTAAAATAAAAACTGCAAAATTGTGTGGAAAATGGAAATAAAATATAATTTGAGAAATGAATATATAAATGTCAAGTATTTCGTCAAAGAGAATTCTTTATGACGAATAGTTTTCTTTGAAAAGAATATTGGAAATAAATTCGTTTACCAGTAAAAAGTGTTTCAAATCGATTTTTGATTGAGGAAAACAGAAAAAAAAATTTTTTATTAAATTCTCTCGGAATAAGAAATATAGAAAAAAAATACTTACTAAACTTTTTATTTCATCCTTTGAACTCGAATTATGAAACAAGAGGATGAATCCTAAAAAATTTTAATATACAAATTAAAATTATTATTTAAAATTTTAATTATGTTATTAAAATACTGTTAATAAAAAAATAGCTTTAATAATAATAATTAATAAAAGCATTTATAATCACTTATTTGACTGAATTTTATTAAAAATTATTCAAAAATAATAAGCAAATAATGAATTAATAAATGACGAAGAAATAATAATTTTTTATTATTTTTGAATAAACTTTATTAGAATAAAATTAATTCAAAAAAATTATTAATAAATATATAGAAAAATAATCATTATTATTATTATTATTATTATTATTATTATTATTATTATTATTATTATTATATTTTTGTTTAAATAAAGTTCTTTTAAATAAATAATAAATAATAGATTAAAAAAAAATTATTATTTTTATTATTATTTTATTATGTTTTACTTTTTTTTGTTATTTTTTTCAATTTTTTATAGTTTTTCTTGTTAAATACCTATAAATTTATTTGTGAGTAAAGTGAACAGTCGACTATACATTGCACAATGAAAAACTAGTTTTAAAATTTAATCATACCGTTAAATCTTAATTGACCATATATACATAGTTGTGTAGTGTATACATGAAAATTGTGCCAACAATTTTAGATTAGAACTAATAAACTCGATTTTCTTAATCAACATTTGTTCCTCATTTTTATTGAAACACGAATTTTTGAAAAATTATAGTTTTTCATAAATTCGTGTAAATAAAATAAAATAATTCGTGAAAATAAAAAAAGATTCTATAAAATCTTTTTTTATTTTAGCTAATTTTATTCTTTTTGTAGATAAGAAAATATTTTTTAATTTAACATTATTAATTATATATTATTAGTATTTAATTATAAATAGCACTAAAAATTAATATATTTAAAATAATAAATAAATTAAATAAATAATAATAATAAATTTCTATTTATTTATTATTTATTGTATATTATTATTTTTTTTACACTCACTACGAGTCTTGCTATTTGTATTCAAAATTATTATTATTATTATTATTATTATTATTATTATTATTATTATTTAATATTTAATATTAATAATTCAAAAAAAAATTAAATATGAATTAAATAATTAAAATACTAAAAAACTTATAAAATTTTCCACTTAGGAGAAAATATAGAAAATGCTTCTATATTTAAACATTATTTTCATAGTATAATTGGAGATAAAAAATTCAGTCAATAAATGTCAAATTTGTAAACGATGAGTTTAAAATTTTCATAAACGACAATTTTCTGCTGGGATTACTTGATCGAGTTATAAAGTAAATTTTATTTTCCTACTTTTACAGCTCATTATCAAGAGTGTTTAATTTTGAAATATGTAGCCACTAATTTCAAAATTATTCACCAAAATGTAATCCAATTTGCTCTATCTTCTGGAAATAATAACTTTTCACTTTAATTGCATCCCATATTCCGTATTAGACCATATTCCATATTTTTATCTGTGTAATAAAATTTTATATTGCCGATTTTCAAAAAATAACGTTCAACTCAATACATAATTTGACAGAAAAAAAAAATTAAGTTTTCTAATTTTCTTTTCAACTTATAATAATTGAATTTGTATTAAAAAAATAGCAATCGAAAAAATCGGTATTAAAAAAATTAGTAATCGAAAAAAATTAGTATTAAAGAAATTATTAGTAATTAAAAAAAAAGTATTAAAAAAATTAGCATTCAAAAGCATTTAAAATTATAAAAAAAAATTAGTAGAAAATTTTTTTTTTACTTCTGCATAATTAAAAAATCGAACTGAAAAGCAAAGCCCCTTGTTAGTGAACTGGGATTAAATTAGAATTGTGATCGATTCTCAATTGCCAAACAAATGCAAACATACACACATCGAATCAGCAATTCAATGTTCCATTTGCACGCGTTTAATCATGCCCTACAATTCGTTAACAATTAAAAGAAATCAGTTTCACAATAATGGAGTTTTCTCTTCAAATAACAAATCAATGAAAATAATTCACTTCATTTTTGCTCCCTACATAGTTTTGAAAACAATATAAAAAAATTAAATGCATTTGGAAAATTTACAACAAAAAGAAAAAAAAAGAAATGTTCATTTTTCGTTTTTAACTGAAGCGTGGAAATTAATTTGGAATATTCATGCGATAACGTATCATTGTAGACTAGCATTAAATTCAACGTTCAAATAAAATTACAATTCTATTTCGATATTCAACGAAATCGCTGCTGAAACTTTCATGAAATCGTTGTTGAATTTATATTAGGGATTTTTTCTATTCCTTATATATACGTGACGTTGAAAAAATTATCTTTTTTATCAAAATGATTAATTTTTTTTCTTTTTCAAAATCGATCGAAAGAATTCGAATTTACCAATTTCTTCAAATTGTTACAAATAATTATTAATTACTAAATTTAGTTATATTTCAAATTAAATATATTTAATTTAATAATTTTAAAGCAATAAATAAAAATCCAATTGTCAAGAAGAATATCACTACGACAAAAATCGAGATTTGCAATTCTTAATGGTTGGAAATTAGTAATTGTAATATTCGTGTGATTAATAAAAGAAAAATTTTATTCGATTAAAAAGGATGTCTTTCATTCAGAAATTCTTTATTATCTTCTTGAAGAATTGGGTCGAACGAATTATCACTTATTACGTCAACTATTAAAACGTAATTTTGTCACGAGCAGAGAGGACCGTCGTCTGGTTAACTCGCTGATCTAATTAGCCACTTTTCTTGGCATTGAATAAAAAGTAACTTTCAATTACTTACGCAAAATAATCCTCTCAATTAACTCGTCCGACAATCGCTTTAAAAAAAAATGAGAATCCATCAATAGCAAGTAAATTAATCATTAATAATTCGTTCTATTACTAATCTTCGTTGATTAGTTGACACTTCAAATGAATTTTTTTAATCCCAAAAGATAACAATGGTAAAAATAATTATAAAAATCATAATCATAATAATAATAATCGTAACAATCATAATAATCATAATATTGATGATAATGGAATTAATCTACGGATTTGTCGACAATTAGTCGAGGATTAGGACCAGAAAAGGTACAAAATTTGACAAAATTTTTTAATTAAATAAGATCTGCATTTTACAAAGCAATAAGTTACATAAATTCATACACGGAATTAAAACACGTATTTTTGTTTTCTTTTTTTTTATACATATACATATATAGAAATTTAATTTAATAATTTGATGACAGGAAAATGACAAGTGTTATTTTTTCACGTATAAAAGCGTTGAGTGTATGTATGAATTATTTTTATTATCTCTTCATTACTTATTACTTCTAGAGATTTTTTTTTGCTTCTTTAATTCATAATTTAACGAAACACACACCCCTTCCGAAGTGACAGCATCGAAAGTCCTGGTAAAAAAATTCTCTCGACAAAATTTACATGCAAAAAAATCTATCAACATTATCGAAAGAAAAATTAATTCGAAATTAATTCGAAATTCTAATTTTCTATCAGAATTTCAATTCTTCTAATGAGAATTCCAATTCTTAGAATTTTTAATCCTAAAATGGAAATTTTGCTTAGAAAAAGAATTCATTGTACAAAATAATTTTTTTCTAAACAAAAATAATTCTAAGTAGAAGGAAAAATCCTTTAGGAGAAATTTTTTTAAAAATTGTATTTTCGATTTTTAGAGACACTTTTTACCAGTCGAACTCGAAAAAATGCTATTCAAGTTCGATAGAGTTCACGTAGTCCCGATGACTTTATCTTGGAAGACTGAAGAACGAGGAATCGTCGACGATTCATCGATATGTCGTGCGTGTTAGCACCAAATGGATAACAGACTTCACGTTTTTTTTAATCTCATTTTGATAATAAAAAACAAAAACAAATGGTTTCGCGATTCATCAAGCGAAACAATGGCTTGAACTACAATCAGTCCTTTACTCGTTAATGGAATATTATTCGTTATGGAGAGCTAAAACGAGCTAAGACTCAACTCTTTCTTCAACTCTTTTAACATTGCTCGATGCGAGCTTTTACGATATAATATATGCAACCTACGCTTTCCTGCGTCGATTTTCTTTCTTTTTTCTTTCTTTTTCAAATCATCGATTATTCATTCATTAATCGAGTTCTCTTCTTTTTCTTTTAATCTCTTCAAATTTTATTCTTCGTTTTCCACATCGGACTCCAAGTCCGTTATCAACTCGGATCAGTCACTGTAATCAGAAAAAATCATCTTTTTGTTAACTTCCCTTATTTTTATACACAATTTCGAATAAATAAATAAAATAAATATTTATCGTCTATGAAAATTTTGTATTTCCTTTATTTGGAAAAATAAACTATTTTCATAGGCGACAAATATTTATTTGTCAAAATAAATATTTGACAAATAAATATTTTATTTGGCAAAATAAATATTTGACAAATAAATATTTATCGCCTATGAGAATAAATCTTCTTTTAATTTTCCTTGTTTAGAAAATTTATCGACTATCAAAAAATTCAACTCCTAAAAAATTTCCCTTGTTTAGAAATAATTTTTTTTTATCAGTGGAAAAGACGTTACCTATCACTATTTTCACTAGTCGCTTCCTCGCTGCAATCCAAGTCAAGATCGCCTTGAATTGCACTTTGCAAATCGTCTATTCTCTGAAGGGCGAGCCTCAGATCGTCTCTGATAACTTTGGCCTCTGCTTCAGCAGATTCCAAAGATTTTTCCACGTCCCGTCGAGCTCGTGTCGCCTCCTGTTCACGAGCCATTGCCGATGTTGCCTCTTCTCTACTCTCGCGAAGCGATCTCTGCAATCTTCTCGCGGCGTCCTGTGCAGTTTGCTCCTTTGTCCTCAATAATGCAGATTCCGTTTGCAATTTGTCCACACTCTCCTTGAGTCTCGCTATTTGCGTCTAAAAAATACAATCATTTTTTTTTCTTTTAGTATTTATTGCTCACATTCACTTCAAAACAATTTTAAAAAAAATCAATAATCAATAAAAAAAATACTCTCTCAATTTTATTTCTCTAAATTATTATTTTCTCTATTAATAAATGCAGACCTCGGATAGACTTTAAGGATCAAGAAAAAAAATTCACTTTTGATTAAAAATAAAAAAAAAGTCGAAAAAGTCGTTTATTTAATTCAAATGCATGTCACAAAAATTTTATTTTGTATTCTCCTGATTTTCCCCTTTCACTGATTTCTAAATTCAATTTTTCAAAACTTGAATAATTTTGTTAAATAAATATTTAAATAATTATTAGGTATTTGCTTTTCCATGGTTAGAAAAAATTAGAAAAATTTCCAATTAAAACCTTCTGAAATATAATTTCTTAAAATTACAATTAGGGGCCGTACACATAATACGTCACGCGATTTTTGACCATTTTAGACCCCCCCCTCCCCCCATGTCACACACTGTCCCATACATTAGCGCCATTTTTTCTATAGGTCGTCACAAATGTCTTGACCCCCCCCTCCCCTGTTCGCGTGACGTATTATGTGTACGGCCCCTTATAACCCTTCCAAAATTAAATTATTTTCTACAAATTTTAACTAAACTTCATTTCCAAATCAATTATTTTTAATTTTTTTTCCAATTATTTGAATACAAAAATTCAATTTTCTATATTTCTTATTTTAAAAAAATTATAATAAAGAAATATTCTTAAAATTAATTTTTTTAAGTAGATTTTTAAATGATTTTTGAAAGTTTATAGATTTTTAATTTATACAATTAAAAAATTTCCAAATAATTGAAATTTGGTACAATCTTTTAGGAATAATTGAATTTTTGAAAAATATAAAAAGAAATAATCAAATTTTTACGAAAAATTTTAATTTCGAAAATGAACATAATTTCTCCAAAATTTTAAAAATGGTAAAAAATTAAATTTTAAAAAATGTTAATTTATTTTGTTCGAACATAATTATCTTGGAACAAAAATAAATCTAATAAAAAAGAATTTTAAAAAATTATAATGAAACAATTATAAAACTCAGTTTTTTTAAAACATTGCAATGTTACGAAAATAATTGAATTTCTTTAAAGAATTTTTGTATAATTCAAAAGAAACTAATTTTTTTGTTGAATTTTAATAAAAAAAATGTTGAACATAATTTTTTTTCCCTAAAGTGTAAAAAATAATTCTAAAAAATTTTAATGTTATTATTTTTTGTACGTATTTGAATTTTCAAAAATATGTAATTGAAATTATTAAAAATAATTGAATTTTAAAAAATTCTATAAATATTAGATTTTTTAAAAGTATTTTAATATAATTTTTAGAAGCTAATTTTCATTAATTTTCATATTTATAAATTTACACTTGAAGATTTTTCATTGAAATTTCTGAGAATTCAATTATTTTCAAATTTTTGAATATTAAAACTCCTCAAAAGTTGATTTTCAAAAATTGTAATAAACTGCTTGAAAAAATCAATTATTTTCAGTTAAATTTTACAAAAAAATTACATTTTTTAAAGAATTTCATTAAATTTCGTAAACATAATGAACTTAATTTTTTGAAAATAATTTTAATTGAAAATTTTGAAAATAATTGAATTTTACAAAGAATTTTATTAAAAACTTTTGGAAACAATTGAATTGTTTAGAAAAATTTTATTAGAATTTTTAAAAATAATTGAGCCTTTTAGAGAAATTTTATTAAAATTATCTTGAATAGAATTGAATTTTTTCTTAGAAATTTTATTGAATTTATTAAATTATTATTAATTATTTATTAAATAATTAAATTCTAAAAAATTTTAATGTTATTTTTTTTTGTACGCTTCTTTTTGTACGTTTTTTGTGAATTTTTAGAAATAAGTAATTGAAATTATTGAAAATAATTGAATTTTAAAAAATTCTATAAGTATTAGTTTTTTCAAAAATATTTTAATATAATTTTTAGAAGTTAATTTTCATTAATTTTCATATTTATAAATTTACACTTGAAGATTTTTCATTGAAAATATTTGAGAATTCAATTATTTTCTAATTTTGCAATATTAAAACTTCTCAAAAGTTGATTTTCAAAAATTATAATAAAATAATTGAAAACATCAATTATTTTCAGTTAAATTTTACAAAATTTTGATTATTGAAAATTTTTTTAATTATATATTTCAAAAATTTTTACGAATCATTCAAAAATATTTTCTCAAAGATTTGTCTATAGTTATGCTTTTAACACTACAAAAATCCAAATAAATTGCATTTTCTCCTAAAAATATGGTAGTTTTTAGCAAAATTTGTAAGAAAAGTCGAAAAATTCGAATTTTTTGAAAATAAGTCGATAAAAGTTGCATTTTTTGAAAATATTCGTAAAAAGTCATAATATCCTTTGCATAATATCCGTTAATGGCTTAAAATGAAGGAGTATTTATAATTCGTATATTTTTATTGAAGGCGACGAAAAAAAAATAATTTGGAGAATTTTGGAAAATTTTGGAAAATTTTAAATAATAATTTGTTTTTCTTCTTATTAATTTTCGAAGATATTGAGAATAAGTCGGAAATAATTAATGAGAAGTGATACCTCGAGTCGTGCCCTGGTAGTTTGTTCAAGTTCAAGTTTGCTTTCGAGCTCCTTCGTTCGGAACTCGAGCCTTCTCGTGGCAAGACTATTAGCGGTAGGATCACCAAGTTGCTCCACAGACTCTAACCGCTGACTAAGTTCTGTAAGCTGATCTTTCAAAGAAGATTTCTCAGCTTCCAAAGCCGCCATCTGTACCTGAGTCTCTTGAAGTTGTGTCTGTTCAGCAGAAACCTGTTGCACTGCTGCTCGATATTTCTTCAATACCTGAGGCAAAAAAAAATCCAATTTCCATATAGTCTCGAAAAAAACTTATAGTTAAGAATTTGGTCCAGTAAATTATATTTATTTAGTCCAGTAGTAAAGTTTAGCTCTCTTTAAATTTATTCCAGTAAAATTGACTATTTTCTAAATTTAGTCTCGTAAAGTTTCCCATTCTCTAAATTCAGTCTCGTAAAGTTTACTATACTCTAAATTTAATTCTGTAAATTTAGTCACGTAAATTCTAGTGTTTTGCAAGTTTTAGTAAATTTAGTAAAAGTTTTACCAAATAGTTTCAGTGAATTTAGTCAGTAATCTAGTTGAATTTGTCATTCTCTAAATCTAGTTCTGTAAATTTTACCAACTTCCAAATTTAATTTGAATATTTCGAAAAAGAAAATTCGAATGTTTGAAAAGAATTTGAATTTAAAGAAAAAATTTTTAATAATTATACTGTCAAGATTAGTAAAGATTTCTGTTTTCGTCGAGAATCTCTCACCTCAGCGAGTTCCTCCTCGTTTTCTTCTAATTGAGACAGTAATTCGGCGCGTTCTCTAGTGGCAGCGTTCGCTCGATCCTCAGCGTCGGAACGCTGTCGAGTAGCTTCTTCCAGCGCCGCTTGCGTCTCGTTCAAGTCCTGTTCCAGTGCCTGTTTTGCCTTCACCGCCACGGCTCTCGCACACTCAGCATCCTCCAATTGATTCTTGAGTTGACGTAGAGCCGCTTTACCAGTCGAATCACCCTTCGAACGTTCCAACATCGTTTGAGCATCTCGTAATAGCGCCTTCGTTCTCTTCAAGTCCCTCTTCAATCTGCGCGAAGTAGAAAAATCGATTTCCTTTATTTGTTTATGTTAAAATTATATTCGCAATTTTCCTATTTTTATTGATATAAAAAATTTTTTTATTCATTATCTTCTTATATTAATAATTGATTAATAATCGTTGTCTTAAGGTAGTCTGTTCGCAGTTTGAAATTAGTTGTTGTTTGCTTTTTTAAAATTTTGCAAAAATAATAAATTTTTTCGCAGAGATTCAATTATTTTAAAAAATTATAATAAAATTCTATCCAAGAATTAAATTATTTTAAGAAATAATTAAATTGTCGACGTATTAAAAATTATTTAATTCTTGGATAGAATTTATAAAAAAATTTGAAAATAATTGAGTTTTATGAGGAATTCAATTATTTTCAATAATTGTAATAAAATTCTTTAGTCAATTTATAAATAATAAAAATCTTCGTAAAAAATTCAATTATTTTTATATAAATAATAAAATTCTTATCAGGATTTTACTTCTGTTTAATACAATATTAATGGATTTCTTCGAAAAATTCAATTATTTAAAAAAAAACTTGTGAAAATTCTCCAAGAAAATTCAATTATTTAAAAAAAATAATTAAATTTTTCATAGGAGCTCAATTATTTGAAATACAATATTAATTAAATTCCAGGGAAAATTCAATTATTTTAAAATTCTTCGTAAGAATTCAATTTTATCAATAAATAGTAAATTTTTCATAAGAACTCAATTATTTTTAATACAATTTTAATAAAATAATTCTTCTAAAAAATCCACTTACTTTTTAAAATTATGCAAAAATTAAATTATTTGCAGAAATAATACATTTTTTCGCAGGGATTCAATTATTTTAAAAAGTTTTAATAAAATTCTATTCAAGAATTCAATTATTTTAAGAAATAATTAAATTTTCGACGTACCGAAAATTATTGAATTCTTGTAAAGTATTTATAAAAAAATTTGAAAATAATTTAATTAATTTCAAAAATTTTATTTATGTATTTATTCAAAAGCATACGGGCAAAATCAACATTTTTTTTTAATAATTGAATTATTTCGAGGAAATGTAATTAAAATTTTATTGAAAATAATTTATTTCTTGGCAAGATTTTTATTAAAATTCTTTAAAATAATTGAATTGTTTTGAAGAATTTATTTGAATTTTCTTGGAAATAAAGAAATTTTTTAAAAATAAAATTCATCGCAGAATTTCAATTATTTTTAATTGAATTCTTCTAAAAATGTAATGATTCTTATAAAATTTTATTAAAATTCTTTGAAATATTCAATTATTTTCATATAACAATATTCACCACAAAAATTCAATTATTTTCAAAAGTATTAAAATTCTTCGCGGAAATTCAATTATTTTCAAAAATTTTAATAAAATTCCTCTCATGAATTCAATTATTTTCACAAATAATTAAATAATTAATAATAATTTTTCTCAGGATTTCAATTATTTTAAAAATGTCAATATAATTTTGTTTAGGAACTCAATTAATTCATAAATAATAAAATTCGTTTTAGAAATTAAATTATTTTTATTCTATTCATTTTTTAAAGAATTCTTCGAAAGAATTCAAAAATTTTAAAACATTTTTTGCCCCGATAATTATTGAATTATTCTTTGTAAATAATTACATTTTTTTTTAAATTTCATTAAATTTCGTAAAAATAATGTAATTTTTTGAAAATAATTTTAATTGAAAATTTTGAAAATAATTGAATTTTACAAAGAATTTTATTAAAAACTTTTGGGAATAATTGAATTGTTTAGAAAAATTTTATTACAATTTTAAAAAATAATTGAACCGTTTAGAGAAATTTTATTAAAATTATCTTGAATATAATTGAATTTTTTTCTTAGAAATTTTATTAAAATTGTATCTGAAAATAATTTACATTCTCAGAAGAATTTTATTATTTACAAAAATAATTGAATTCTTGCGGAGGATTTTACAATTCATAAAAATAATTGAATTGTTTCGAAGAATTTTATCTGAATTTTTGAAAATAATTGAATTTTTAGAAGGAGTTTTATTAAAAATTTAAAAAAAAATTTTTAAATAATTTAATCAAAATTGCTGAAAATAATTTCATCAAAATTGTCGAAAATAATTGATTTTATATTAAAATTCTAGAAAATAATCGAATTTAATTAATATTTTTTAAAATAATTGTATTCTTTCAAGAAATTTTATTAAAAATGTAGTGGAAATAATTGAATTGCTCTAAAGAATTTTTTTTATGAGAATAATGAAATTCTTGCGAAAAATTTAATTACAATTTTTGAATAATAATAATAAACAAGAATATTTAATATTATGTACTTAATGAGTAATTCTTTAAATTTTACATCTGTAATCATTCAAAAATGGAGTGTTTAATCTTGAAAATATAAAATTTTTTAATTTACAAAATAATACAAAATTGGAATACCGCTTTCCGCGCGTATAATTTGCTAGTTATTTAATAATGAATAAAAAACGAATTAGTTTTAAATTATTTAAGTGTGATAGAATCAATATTTTTTACATTTTTTTCGGGACAATTATAATTTTCGTACCTCTGCGTCATTTCGGCCTCGGCAGCGCGATCAGTTCGATCCTGTTCCTCGAAGCAAACCAATCGTCTCTCTAAATCGTGCTTCTCACGCAACAATATTGTCCGTTCCTCGTGTTCATTTTCGAGCTGTGCCTCGAGTGATTTGACTTTTTTGTGAGCATTTCCCCTCACATCTTCGAGTTCCTCGTCCCTTTGTTGCATTTCCTTGCGCATCTCTTTACGCTGTTGCTCTATACTCATCTCGAGTCTCAATTTCGCCTGCTCCAATAATTGTACCTGTCCGGCTAAATCGTCCAATTCTTCCTCTTGATCCTTACACTTCTTCTCGAGTTCGTGCTTCGCTTTCTTTAATTGGGCCACTTCTTCCTCAGTTTTCCCTCCGAAGGTCAATTCCTCCAATTCTTGCGTCAGGGTGTGCAGTCTCTCTTCTTTTAATTCTATCTCCAAACGAGCGTCCTTTAAAAAAAAATAGTCAATCTTTACTCTCTTTTCTTATTAGTCCAATTTGCATCTAATTAGTCCAATTTGAATCAATTTGAATTTAATTAAATTAATTTAATCGAATCTTTTCTATTCTATCGGATCGAAACTAATAGAATCTAATAGAATTTAATTAGAATTTTCCAAAATTTTAACAAAATTCTTGGCGATAATTCAATTTTTTTCCTAAATAATAAAATTTTGAAAAAAGTCGAAAAAGTCATAATATCCGAGGCCAGCTATTCCTATCAATTAAATGCTAAAATAAAAAATTAAATTCAATCGAAGGAAAATTGAATAAAAATCACTAGAAATAAATATAAAAAATTCTAGCAGCAAAAAAGTGGAAAATAGAATAAAAATTTTATTAGTGAATAAAATAGAATTGTAAATAGAACTTACACTCAAATTTTGTTCAACAGTAAATTTCTCGGCGATGGCAATCTCCTTTTCCCTCGCGAGCCTCTCTCTCTGCGCCTTCTCCTGTCTGAGATCATCCATCAAATTTTGCGTCTCCGAATCGAATCTAAATAAGAATTTTTTGACAGTGTTAGTAAGTGATTTCCCAGAAGTACAGACCTCAACTTAGTATCAACTTGTATAATATTTAATTTATTTCGTGTTGGCTCGGACCCATAGGTTGCCGATCTGGCCTTATGCCAAACACTTGTTGAAGCTTAAATGCAATGAGAATAGTAACCGGCAATGTCGACAATTCCAAAGGCAAAGGGGTTCAAATTCATTGCAATGGTGGAAAAAAAATTACAATACTAAAAAAAATTGCAGTGATAACAAAAATTTTAATAAAAAAAATTTCAATGATTAACGTCGTCGGATCAATTGACTAACGACTCAAAATTATAATTAAAAAAAAAATTACAATGATAAAAAAAATCATTACAATTATTAAAAAAAAAATTACATCGTAAAAAAATATTCTGTAAAGAAAAAATACTTTCTGAATTGTAATTTTATCTTTACCATTTTCGACAATTGCTTTTTTTTACTCTCTCCCATCAAAAATGATAATTTTTTCGATTTTTTCTTTGAGAAATTAAAAATTGAAATTTCAAAAGAACAAAATTAAAATTTTCTTTTTCCTCTCACTGGTGATTTTTGAATGAACATGAAATGAAATGGATTGAAGTCTTACTTGCGCTGTTTCTTCTCAAGTAAATTATTCCTCGCCGTTTGTTCTTCAAGGAGAAGTCGAAGATCGTGCATTTCTCCATTTAATTTTTGAACCCTGCGTTTCCACTGGCCGACAACTTGACGTTGCTCCTCTATTTCCTCGTAGGAATCAGCCAACTGCAATAGCGAAACAACCAACTCTTTTAACTGGTCTCAATTAACCGCACCCGTAAATAGTAAATAACACCGTTATTCTCGTAACTAGTACAAATAAACGTCCTACTCTCCGAACTACAAAATTAATCATTCGCTGCTGAGTCACAATTTTGTTTACCCCATCATCATCATCAAAAATAGTCTCTGTATTATTGTTACTAATCTATTATTACTATTGCTATTTATTATTGTTACTGTGTATTATTATGAGTGTTTATTATTTATTTTTACTATTTATTATTCTTACTATGAATTTTTATCACTATTTATTATTATTACTATTAATTATTATCACTATTTATTTTATTACTATGAATTATTTTTATTATTTATTATTATTACTATTAATTACTATTACTATTCATTATTATTACTATCTATTATTGTTACTATTATTATTTTCCGCTTAGTTAAAAATTTTCTAAAAACTACTTTAAATTTCCGAGAAAAATTTATAATTTAATTTATAATTTAATTTTTCAATTGCTATCGAAAAGAATACCGAATAGAAAAAAAAATTGCTAATTAATTGCATATTATTGTTTGTTTTCAAAAATTTTAATAAAATTTTTTGTACAAGACTTAAATTATTTCAGGGTTGGCACAAATATTTAATTTTATTTTTCCCTTACTTTTCTCTGGATTCTAGCCAAATTTTCACATTTTCCCTGACTCTAAAGAATATTCTGATTCACTCTAAAAATTATTAGATACTCAAAAAAGTTAATTATTTACAAAAATCCTAATCAAATCCTCCTCAAGAATTTAATTATTTTTACAAGTAGTAAAATTTCTCAAAAAAATTCAATTATTTAAAAAAAAATGTAATAAAATTCGTTGCAATAATTCAATTATTTTCATAAATAATAATAAATAGATTCTTCGGTAATAAATTCATTTTTAAATCAATTTTTATTAGAAAATTGTAGAAGAATTGAATTATTTACATTAAAATTGAATTCTCATAAAGAATTTTTATAACAAATTTTTAAATAATTGAATTCTTTTGACAATTTTAATAAGATTTTTAAGAATAATGACATTTTTCGAAAAATTCGATTAAAATATTGTATAAAAAATAATTAAAATCCTGCGATGAGTTTTATTATTTATAAAAATAATTAAAATTTTTCCTAGAATTTTATTAGAATTTTTCTAAAATAATTTAATTTCGGAGAAGAATTTTATTATTTATAATGATACTTGAAATTTTGACAAGAATTTTTTTTTAATTTTTGAACATAATTGAATTTTTGTGAAGAATTTTATTACTTTTGAAAATAATTTAATACTTCCAACGAATTTCATTCAAGTTTATAAACATAACTGAATTTATGTGAAGAATTTTATTATTTATATAAATAATTGAATTCTTGCCACGAATTTTATTCAAGTTTATAAAAATAATTGAATTTCGGTGAAGAATTTTATTATTTATAAAAATAATTGAATTCTTGCGACGAATTTTATAAAAATCTTTTTAAATAATTGATATTTTTCGAAAAATTTTATGAAATTTTGTATTTTAAATAATTGAATTCCCTGATTTCCCTGACCTGTGGCAACCCTGTAATTTAATCAAATTCTTTGCAAGAATTCAATTATTTTCATAAAAACGTTCTCCGGAAGAATTCAATTATTTTTATAAATGATAAAATGATTTGCAGCAATCAAGTATTTTTAGTTCAATTATAATAAAAATTCAGGAATGGATGCAATTATTTTAAAAATTTTTTATAAATTCTTCAAAACAATTCAATTATTTTTATAAATAATAAAATTCTTCTTAGGAATTCAATTATTTTCAATACAATTTTAATAAAATTCAAGAATAAAATTTTTAATTATAATTATTAACTGACACGATTATTTTAAAAAGTCGAAAAAAATTCTTTGACTAATTCAATTATTTTCAAAAAATTTGAAGAAATTCATCGCGAAAATTCAATTATTTTTATAAATAGTAAAATTTTTTACAGGAATTCAATTATTTTAATTACAATTTAAATAAAATTTCTCACAAAAAAATTGAATTATTTTTTTAAATTTTTCGAAAGAATTCAATAATTTACTAGAATTTTAATAAATTTTCCAAAACGAATTTTATTTTCCATACAATTTTAATAAAATTCAATAATCAAATTTTTAATTATTATAATTATTAACAGACACAATTATTTTAAAAAATTGACAAACATTGTTCGTTTAAGTCAATTAAAAACTTAAAGAAATTTTTTAAAATTACCTATTTAATTATTTACAAAACTCTAATAAAACTGTTTAAAAAAATTTAATTTTTAACCAATAATTTCAATAAAATTTAATAGTAAAATTATGAATTACAATTATTAACAAAATCGATTATAATAAAAATGCAAAGAAGTTTTTTTTAAAGAATTCAATTATTTTTAAAAATTGTAATAAAATTCTTCGAAGAATTTAATTATTTCCTAAAAGTTTTAATAGAATTCAATAATCATGATTTGTCAAAAATAAAATTAATATTTTATTTTATTGGATTCATATGTATGACCTTTCGGCCTTTTACATTTCCCGTACATAAATAAAATAAAATTAATATTGTTTACAATTATATTTTTTTCTAATTGTTTCCAATTATTACCAAAAAAAATATCGAATAGCGAAATAATGGCTAATTATCGATTTTTAAAAATTGAAACTAAATTAAAATAATTAAATTTTGAAAATAGATAATAGCTAACAACAAACTAATAATAATATAATATAATAAATATATTTATAATATTAATAAATTTAAATTAATTATAACAGTATTATTAATTCAATTTAATAAAGTTTAAAAATTGAATTACATTTTTAAAATAGAAAATAGATTATTTTATTATTTTATCAATTCTTTATTATTTATAATTTTTTTTTCAACTATTCTCTATTTTTAAAATTGTCAGTAAAGTTTAAAACGTTTATAATAATTAACAATTGAAAGAAAAAATATTTTTCACACGGAAAACAATAAAATTTTCTTCTTTAGAATTTTTTTTTTCGAATTAGAAAAATCTGTACAAAATTTTCTGTATTTTCTTTCAAGAAATAATTTTTCTTCTAAATCGTTTGATCTTTAAAAAATTTGTTATGAACTTAATGAATATTTTTCAAAATTTAATTCTACTTGTTGAAAACAAGTAGAAAAAAATCGAAAAAAATCGAATAGGGAAAAAATTTCGAATAATCGATTTTTAATAATTAAATTTCAAAAATTTAAATTATTAGGTACGCATCTGTATAAATAAAAAATTATACCTTTTTTAAAAAAAAATTTTTTTTTTAAAAAGTATACCTTCTTTTCTAATTGTTTTTTGAGTCCAACTAATTGCTCGAGATCGTCCTCGTGCTGTTGTGCCATTTTTCTTTTAAAAAATTCCAATTCCCGCATTGCGTGCTCATATCTTTGTTTATAAACACCACCATCTTCGCCGTCCTCACCATCCGATGCGAGTCCATTTAAATCGGCTGCTCTCGCGTAAAGTAATTCCATTTCCAAACGTTCTGTTGCTTGTTGAAGATTTTTATTGGCCTCCGTGACATCCTGGAGTTCTCGTTCCAAACGAAGACGTTCCGATGTCTCGGCATCAATTCGCTCAGCTGCCAACGTTGATGTGGAATGCTCCTCAGCAAAATCTGCTGTCATCTCACTCAACTGTAACAGACAAGATTTTTTTTTTTTTTAATTATATTCTCATGATCTACTTGCTTTTAATATACTTCTTAACAGAATTTTTAATCTTTTTTAATTATCTTTCATTTAACGTTTAATTATCATTTTAATTAATTTGAAAATAATTTTTTCTTTTCAGTAGAAAAAAAAACTCATGAATTCAGTATAGAGAAAAATTGAAATATTTTTCTACTTTAGATATTATTTAATTGTTTGTTCGTCTATTTTTTCTCGGCAAAATTTAATTTTGTAATCTACGCTTATGAATTTTTTTATGGATTTTTTATTTTCAAAAAATTTTATTATCTCATTTTTTATTAACTAATTTTTTATTATCTATTTTTATTATTTAATTCCTTATTACCATCTATTTCCTATTTTTCAATATTAGGATTTTCTTTATTTTTATTTTTCCATAAAGAAATTTTGTATTAGCATTTTTCTATTTTTATATTTTAATTACATTTTCTACACTTAGAGATTTATAATTTTAATAATGAAAAATAAATTCAAAAAATTTGCTAGCAAAAAATTGATAAAATAAAAAAGGTATTTTTTTCTTGATTTAGAAAAAATTTATTATTTTAGCAATTTTTACTCTCTAATTTTCTGTTTTCTATTTTTAATATTTAACGGTTTCTCTACACTTATTTTTAGAATATATGTATATTTTTTATTTTAGCAATTTTTTATTATTTTTATCCATTTGTAAAATTAATTTTTAATTTATTTAATTTTCTATTATTTTTTCTCACTTGCAAAGTTAATTTTTATTTTATTGTATTTTATTTAAAAACACAATTTACTTCTGTTTTTCTTCACTTAGAATTACATTTTGAAACTTGAAAATAGATAACAAAAAATTATGTAACAAAACATTTGCTAAGGTAACTATTTTCTATTTTTAAAATTGTCTCTGAAGTTCACCACGTTTATAAATCAACGATTGAGAGGAAAAACTATTTTTCAACGGAAAATAATAAAATTTTTCTCTTTAGAATTAAATTAATTAATTAATTAAAAAAATTTCCAAGAGAAAATTTATGAAAATTTGTCAAGAAAAATAGTTTTTCTCCTAAATCGTTTGATCTTTTTAAAAATTTATTGCATTTATGAACTTTATGAAAAGATTTAAAATTCAATTCTATTTTTTGCACTTAGCATAAATATTTTACTTCAATAATTTTTTTATGATCTAATTACTATAATAACTATTTTCTATTTTCCAAAATTAATTCCATTTTCTGTACTGAAAACTAATTTTTTATTTTAGCAAATTTTTATTATCTGATTTTTTATTTCTTTTCTAGTTTGAATATTTAATTTTCTTTTCCACATTTCGGATTGGATTTTTAAAATAAAAAACAAATTAGAGAAAATTGCTGAAGTAAAAATTTTTAAAATTGCATTTAATTTTGAAAATGGAAAATAGTTAATAAAAAATTGTTAAGACAATTAATTTATTCTATTTTCTATGCTGCAAATAATTTGTTATTTTATTTTTAATCTTTTTTTTTTCTACTTTCAGAATTAAATTCCGAAAAAAAGTAGAGAACAAAAAATTGTCTATAATAAAAATTTGCTGAAACAAAAAATTTTAATAATTAAATTAAATTTAGAAAATAGATATGTAATATAAAAAATAATTCTATTTTCTATTTCAAATTCTATTTTCTACAGTTAACATAAATTTTTATATTTTGTTATTTGATTTTTATTTTCAATATTTAATTTTTGTTTGTACACCTAGAACAAATTTTTATTTTAGTAATTTTTTTTATTATATAACTTATCGTTTAGTTTCTATTTTGAATTTTTTTTTCTACTCTCAGACTTAAATTTTGACAATAAGATATAAATAATAAAAAAAATTATCTAACGTTTCATTTATTCTATATTTTTTTGTCTGCTCTCAAAATAAAATTTTAAAAATAAAAATTTAATAAAAAAATTAAATATTGTAGGTGTTAATAAAATTCTATAAAAGAAATTAATATTATTTTCGAAACTTTTGATAAAATTTGTTTATAAGAATTTAATTATTTTTAATTAAATTTTTATTACAGTCCTCAAAAAAATTTAATATTTTCATAAATAATAAAATTCTTTACATGAAACTTTCAACATCTATTACAATAATTATAATAAAATTAATCAAAAGTATTCAATTCTTTTTAAATATTTTATTAAAATTCTTCGAAATAATTCAATTATTTCCAATACCAATACTATTTTATATAATTTCTCGAAATAAATTAAATATTTTTAGAAATTTGAAGAACATTCTTCGAAAAAATGTAATTACTTTCAAAAATTGTAATAAAATTCTATGCAAGAATTAATTTATTTTTATTAATAATAAAATTCTTCACAGGAATTCAATTAATTTTAATAGAAAATAAATAATATAAAATATTTTATTTTCTATAATTCATTTTTTAATCAATTTTTATTAGAAAATTTTTTGAGAATTCAATTATTTCAATAGAAAGATAAATAATTTATTAAATAATTAAATAGATATTTTTTAAAATTGAATTTTTATGAAGAATTTTATCAAAATTTTTAAAAGTAATTGGATTCTTTCGACGAATTTAAAAAGTAATTTTAAGAATAAATACAATTTTCTATCAGTTTATTTAAAAATTGCATAAAAAATAATTTTAATTCTGCGATAAGTTTTATTATTTATGAAAATAATTGAATTCTTGCAACAAATTTTATTAAAAATTTGTTTAAATAATTGAATTTCTCAAAACTCAGAATTGAAAATAATTGAAATCTAACGAAGAATTCTATTAAATTTTTTTTTTTTAAATTTAATTTCTGTGAAAAATTTTTATTTTTGAAGAGAATTGAATTCTTGGGAAGAATTTTATTAAAATTTCTTAAATAATTGAATTGCTTCGAAGAATTTTATTTTTTACGCAAATAATTGAATTGTTTCAAAGAGTTTTACAAACATTTTTGACAAAATAATTGTATTCCTAGGAAGAGTGTTATATATTTTACGAAAATAATTGAATTCTATGATCAATTTTATTAAAATTTTTCAAATATTATAAAGCATTTATAATTTCGAAATAATTGAACTGGTGCGAAGAAATTTATAAAAAAAAATTGGTAAGTAATTTAATTCCTGTGAAATTTTTATTAAAATTTGGTTTAAATAATTTAATTTTTAGAAAATTGGATTAAAATAGTAGATATTAAAAATATTTGAAATGAGGAAAATTTTTTGATAATAATTAAAATTTTGTTAAGAAGTTTATCACTTTTGAAAATGATTGAATTTCTGTAATCAGTTGTTTTTAAAATTCCTATTTAAAATTTTAAATTAATTAAAAATTGATATTTTCTAAAATTTCAAATTGAAACCTTTTGAAGTTCATCTATTTATGATGATTGTAAACGCATCTCTTTTCAAATCCAATTAATTAATTAAAATTTCTAAGTAAAATTATTCATTAAATAATTTATAAGTAATAATTTTATGATAGTTTGTCAGTTATTTAAAAATAAATTATTATTGTCAGAAATAGAAAAAATTGAAGGTTTTCTATTCGAATTCGTGGTAATTTAAGATAGTTTACGAGGCAAACAAAATAGACACCAAAATTCAGAATTTTCTTATAAATTCTAAAAATTTAATATTTTCCAGTACTTTTAATAAAATTCCCTGACCAATTCTAATTTCCCTGACTTCCCTGACCTTTGGCAACCCTATTAATTATTATTATTTACTTATTATTTTTTATTTATTTATTTATTTATTTATTATTATTTATTTATTATCTAAATAAGAAATTAATTAAAAAAATCTGACCTCTCCATTGCACATGGAAAGTGTATCCTCAGAAAATCTCGAAATCGATCGAGAACGACTACGATTCCCTCCACCACCACTATTCGATCGACTAAAATACTGAAATCCCTTAATCATAATATTCGTCGCACTTCGACTCTTCAATAAATCCTTATTCCTATAATCAATCATCTCATTCGATTCATTTCTATGACCAATTCGCCGCCATTCATCCATAATATGATCGGTTCGTTGTAAAAATTGCGAAATCCTCGAACTGAGTAAATTCGACGCCGTCTCAGCTTCAAGATGCGATGCTGTCGGCTTGAACGACTGTCTAACTTGTTGCTTATCAAGTCCCAATACAAAATTCAAACTCGCATCAAATACAACCGGCGCCTGTTCTTTTCTCTCCATTTCAATGTGATCATAGCCACTGGTTGATGATTCTTGAGGGAAAATTCGTCGTGGCGTTGGTGATTTGATGAAATTCTTGCCTATTGGACGAAACGATAATAATGATGATGACGAGGCTGATGATGGATAATAGGATGTGGATTTCGGTGAATTTGTCAGAGATGAATTATTTGAGGGATAGAAACTTCGACTGGTTGTCGTGAAACTAGGTGAGGGACTTCTGCTGAGTATTCTCGTTGAGGAGTTTGGTCTGATAACTGCTATCTTGCTGAGGGGTTTCGTTTGAAAATTACTGGGTGGAAGTGGTGGCCGTCGGATGAGATTTCCGTTGTTCAGGGCACTTTCCAAGTGTTGAATGCCAAGTTTCGTGGCGGTGATGATTGGTTTCTCATTATTGTCATCGATTGGAGTTCTTGACTCGCTCGAACTCGAGGAACCGCTACGTAAACTTGTTGTGAATGGCATTGTTTTAACAGGTGGCTTTTTTCCTCTTCTGTTTTCGAAAGAAATTCAAAAACTAAATGACAAATTTCATGGTTATTCGGATTTACTTAATTGATATTAATTTGCCTATTTGATTCAATTTTGATTCTATTTGACAAATATTGTTTGAATTTGATAAATTTGGTTTCTAATTGTCAAATATTGGTCCTATTTAACAAAATTTTGATCCATTTGACAAATTGTACTTCTAATTGTCAAATATTGGTCCTATTTAACAAAATTTTGATCCATTTGACAAATTGTACTTCTAATTGATAAATATTGACTCAATTTGACAAATTTTCATCCCAACTGTCAAATGTTGATCCTTGTCGACAAATATTGATTCAATTTGACAAATGATCTTCCCAAATGTCAAATATTGACCCTATTTGACAAAATTTTGATCCCATTTGACAATTTTTATTCCTATTTGACAAATTTTATTCCCAATTATCAAATAGTGATCTTATTTGACAAATATTGATTAAATTTCACAAATTTTGTTCCCAATTGTCAAATATTGATCCTAATCGACAAATATTGCTTCAATATGACAAATTTTGTTCCCCAATTGTCAAATATTAATCCTATTTGACAAATTTTGTTTCTACTTGACAAACATTGATCCAGTTTGACAAATTTTTTTTACCAATTGTCAAATATTGATCTTATTTCACAAATATTAATTATATTTGACAAATTTTCTTCTCAAATGTCAAATATTGATCCTACTTGACAAAATTTTGATCCTATTTTCCAATTTTTATTCCTATTTGACAACTTTTGTTCCCAATTATCAAATAGTGATCTTATTTGGCAAATATTGATTAAGTGTAACAAAATTTTGATCCCATTTGACAATTTTTATTCCTATTTGACAAACGTTGATCATATTTGACAAATTTTGTTTCTATTTGACAAATGTTGATTGAATTTGACAAATTTTGTTTCTACTTGACAAACATTGATCCAATTTAACAAATTTTTTCCCCAATTGTCAAATATTGATCCAATTTGACAAATTTTTTCCCTATTGTCAAATATTGATCCTATTTGATTAAATTTTGATCCTATTTAACAAATATTGATTAAATTTTCAGATTTTTCTCCCAATTGTCAAATATTGATTAAATTTGGCAAATTTTTTTTACAAATGTCAAATATTGATCTTATTTGACAAAATTTTGATCCCATTTGACAGTTTTTATTCTTATTTGACAAACTTTGTTCCTATTTAGCAGATTTTATTTCTATTTGAGAAATATTGATTCAATTTGACAAATTTGGATTCTACTTGACAAAGATTGATCCAATTTGACAAATTTTTTCCCAATTGTCAAATATTGATCCTATTTGCTAAATTTTGATCCCATATGAAAATTTGTATTTCTATTTGAAAATTTATATTCCTATTTGATTTTTGTTCCCAATTGTCAAATAGTGATCTTATTTAACAAACTTTGATCCTATTTGACAAATTTTGTTCTCAATTGTCAAATATTAATCCTATTTGACAAATTTTGTTTCTATTTGACAGATGTTGACTCTATTTGACAAATTTTGTTTCTACTTAACAAAAACTGATACAATTTGACAAATTATTTTACCAATTGTCAAATATTGATCCTATTTGAATAAATTTTGATCCCATTTGACAAATATTAATTAAATTTGACAAATTTTATTCCCAATTGTCAAATATTGATCTTTTTTGACAAATATTAATTAAATTTGACGAATTTCCCTCTCAAATGTCAAATATTGATCCTATTTGACAAAATTTTGATCCCATTTGACAATTTTTATTCCTATTTGACAATCTTTCATCCTATTTGACAAATTTTGTTTCTATTGGACAAATATTGATTCAATTTGACAAATTTGGTTTCTACTTGAGAAACATTGATCCAATTTAACAAATTTTTTCCCAATTGTCAAATATTAATCCTATTTGATAAAATTTTTATCCCATTTGACGAATATTGACCCAATTTGACAAATTTTGGTCCCAATTGTCAAATATTAAACCTATTTGACAAAATTTTGATCCCACTTGACAAATTTTCTTCCCAATTGTCAAATATTGAATCTATTCACCAAATTAAAAATTAATCTTTTTTGTCAATTAAAAATCAAATAAAAATCAAAACAGGCAAATAAAAAAAATGTGTCATCAAACAGATCAAACTGATAATCACAGTTTTTCTAAGAATATCAAATCGAGGCAAAAAACAAATAAAAAAATTTTGCAATGTTTTTATTCGTTTATTCCTCAATTTGATATTAGAAAAACTGTACAAAATTAATTTACATCCTAAATGGTAATTTTCCTCCGTTGATCAATTCTTCCGGCACTAAACATTTTTTTTCCCAAAAAAAATTTTTTTTTGAACACAATTTTCAAATCACTTTGTGAATTCCTTTTCTCCAAAATCCAAATAATATAGTCGAATATTTTTTTGTTTTTTTGTTTTTAACAATGGGATTTAGAATCGGCGGTAAATTGACATTTTCGATGGGAAAATTTGAACCGAAAGTTCATGACTTATGGTTGCATAATCGATGACAACCAGATTGAGGAAAAGTCAAGAAACGACTGCCTCGTTGGCCACCCGGTTTGTCCTGAGGTGTGACGCTCTTGGAGGAGGTGGTCACCTCCGAGTTATTCTGAGAAGAAGCGAACACTCTTTGGACAGGGGCCAAAATCCTCTTTTCAAAATGGATAAAAAAAAATAATAATAATGATATCGTCAAAAAGGAAGGAGGACACCAAACAAATATCGAAAGTGATCAATTTTCCAGTGCAAAGGTGAAAAAATTCTAATTTTCACTATAATTAATGTCATTTTTAATAATTAGGAATTATCGAATTGAAATTAAACTGGAAATTTTTTTTTACGATTAATATTGATTAGTATGAAATAATTAGTTTCAAATTGCAACTTGCAATTAATTAACTAATTAATATAAATTTAGTACATACCTACTATTTAATATTAATTTAGTATTAATTATTAATTTTTCAGGGTTGCCAAAAAAATTTCACTTTGTTTTTCCCTGACTTTTCCCTGATTTCCAGATAGAATTTTGACCTTTTCCCTGACACTAAAGAATATTCTGATTCACTCTAAAAATGATTAGAAGCTTAAAAAAATGTTCGAATATTTGCGAATTTCTTTAATTATTATTGTAAAATTATTCGAAAACAATTATTGTTTTATTTATCATTATTATTTTTCATTAGGAATTAAAATTTTTCAAAACATTCAAATTCAAACCTTCTTGAAATTAAACAACTTATAAAAATATTATTATAAACATGAAGAAGTCAATCGAATTCTTCATGTTTTTATAATAATTAACGATAATAATCCAGGGATAAAATTATTATTTTATATAAGAATATTGTTACTACTAACTTCTTCCAAATTATTTCCATCATTTAAATTCAATTATTATTTTCTAGAATTTTTAACTAAAATTCTTTTTTAAATCAATTATTATTTAAAACAACGAAAAATTTAGATTTCCAAAGATTTCAATTTGAGACCTTTTTAAAATTCAATTATTTCTAAAAATTCATGCTATAATGATTTTAATATTAAATTATTATCTAAAATTTTAACCAAAATTCATTTTCATTTCTTTAAATCAATTTTTATTAGAAAATTCTACGAGAATTTAATTATTGATTTTATGGGGAGAATTTTGTTATTTAACAAGATAATTGAATTCTTGTGCAGAATTACTTAAAATTTTTTTGAAAATAATTGATTTCCTGAGACGAATTAAAAGTTATTTATGAAAATAATTGAATAATTGCAACGAATTTTATTATTTTATTGAATAATTGAATGTTTCTTAAATTTGATTTCTTTCGTTGAGATTCAATAAAATTTTTAAGAATAACTGCATTTTTCGAGGAATTTATTTAAAATTCTATTAGAAATATTTAAAATTCTGTCGAGAAAATAATTGAATTCCTAAATGAAATTTTATTATTTATAAAAATAATAGAACACTTGCGAAAAAAAGTTAAATTTAAAAAAATTTTTTTAATAATTGAATTCTTGTGAAGAATTTTATAAAAAAATCTTTTTTAATAATTGAATTTCAGTGAAAATTTTTTATTTATAACAATAATTGAATTTTCGCAAAGAATTTTATTTAAATTTTTTTAAAATAATTGAATTTTTAGAGAAAAATTTTGCTATTTATAAAGATAATTGAATTCTTGACGAAATATTCGTTAAGATTTTTAAAAATAATTGAATTTCTTCGAAGAATTGTATTTATTTTGAAAATAATTGAATTCTTGTGTATCGAATCGAATTGAGAATTTAGTATTAATATTAATTACGAATTAATTAATTAATACTAATTTAATATTAACTAATAATAATTATTAAACGAATGAAAAAAATTTAGCTAAAAAAACGTAATAAAAAAATTTTTTCTTGAATGAATTTATCAATGAATTGACAATAATTTAGTATTAATTGTGCATGGAATAATTAACACGAAATTATTATTAACTTATAACATTAATGACTAAACAAACAAAAATCAGTTTTTTCCGTGAATTTATAATCGAATTGAAAATTTTACTATCAATTGTGGATTAATTAATAAATAATTAATTTAGCAAATAAACAAAATAAAAAGTAAATAAAAATAAAATAAATAAACAAACTAGTGAAATAAAATTAAAATAAAAAGTAAAATAATTCCTATAGAAAAAAATAACAGTTTTTTTTTTGGTTTTATAATCGAATTGAGATTAAAATAAAATTGTTTGGCAAATGTCAAGTGCATTTGAATTTCCGTTTTAATAGGAAGTTGGAAGAGGCGTATTTCTCCTGTTGCTACTAGATAATAATCATGTAATGCGATCCGCAGGCTCTCACACGATCTGCAATAAAAGTCATTCGCGAACGTGGTTATTTTATTATCTCTCTTGAATCTCCCTTTCGTTAATTACGTTGTCGTCCCAGAGAATTACTTATCAGTCTCTCTCTCTCTCTCTCTCTCTCTCTCTCTCTCTCTCTCTCTCTCTCTCTCTCTCTCTCTTTCTTTTTTCTCTTATAACTCCCAATAATCTCCTTAACTTTCCCACGAAATATCAACATAAAAAAAAATATCTTCCAATCTCTCGGCATTTTTTTTATTTTTTCTTTCGCTCTTTTGATTCTGAATTTAGAAAAAAATTTACTTTCTTGACTCTAAACTGTTCGCAAAATATTGGACACTTTTTACAATGTTGATAATTTACTTTCTAATTAGGTGATCTGATTTAAATAATTTAATTTCTCAATCAATTATCCGATATCTAATGTCAACATTTTTTTATTCACTTTCTTTTTTTCTTATCTTAATTTTTCATTTAGTTTTTTATTTGTTTGTTTATTTTTTAGTTTGTCTTTGATTTATTTTTGTCTTTCGTTATTTTCCATTTTTCAATTTTTTATTTCGTTTTTCATTTCTTTTATTTTTGCCTTTTGCAATTTTTTATTTTTTTTTATTACGTTTTTTATTTTTACAATTTTTTTAATTTTTAATTCGTTTTTTATTTATTTTTCGCTTTTTAAAATTTTGATTTACCTAGTTTTTTATTTTCTTTTCTTATTTTCTGTTTTTCAATTTTATATTTAGTTTTTTATTTTCTTTTCTTATTTTCTGTTTTTTAAATTATATATTTAGTTTTTTATTTTATTTTCTTATTTTCTGTGTTTTAAATTTTTTATTCAGATTTTTATTTTATTTTCTTCCTTTATTAAAAAAAATTTTTTTTTTATTTTTAATTTTATTTTTTTATTTCTATCCTTTCTTCCAATTGTTTATTTCGTTTTTCATTTATTTATTACATTAATTTAACTTTGTCGCATTTAATTCAAGAAAAAAGAAAACTTACACGATAAAATCGAATCTTTTGTATAAATAAATGGGAAATAATTTTTTTTCGTTTTGATAAAACAAGAAAACGGGTCTTTCTATAAATCAAAGTCCTCTCTATATACTTATGTATATATAGAAAGCTTCTCTAATCCGAAAATCTTGAAATCGTGGAATGTTCACCTTCACATTTCGAATTTGAAATCAAGACAGTTGAATCTTGGAATTCAAATTCCTGTACGACCTTCCTCAAAGGATCTCTTCCGCATTTACCGTCGAGATTCACTTTGAGGTCAATACGAGAGGCACGAAGGGCATTGAGAAAATCGTGCGAGCAAATTTCTCCATTCGCAAAAATCTGGGTCACTGGCACTTTTGTCTAGCGGCACTTTTCAAGTGCATCGACTCCTTTAATCAAAAACTGAATTCTCACTATTTTCCTCTCTTCCCAATATTATAAAAAAAATATTTTAATATATGAAAAAAATTTGCTCCAATTTATATTTCATTTTTTATTCATTTTTTCCAATTTTTTATTTTAATTATTATTTATTAATCTATTAGTTTATTATTAATTATTTATTCTAGTATCATTTACTTTAATTAAATTTTATTATTTAACAATTTTAGTTTATAAATGTTTACAAATTTGACTGATTTTATCAATAATTTATTTCCTCATTTGTGTACAAAAATAAAAGGAGGTATTTTATTTTATTTACAAAATAAATTAATTAATAGATTATTTATTTATTATAATTAATTTATTTTTCATTTTTTATCGATTCAGTAAATTATTAATTAAAGTTTACTAATAATAATAGCTAATTTTAATTGTAATAAAAAATAATAGAAATCGTGGAAAATTTTTTTAGAAATTAAAAATAAAAATATTGTTTATCACTTTTTATTTATAGAATATTAAAAATAATTTATTAGGAAAATTTACTTGGCACTTTGCCTAATTATCTCAGATTTGGTTATCATCAGAAATATTTTAATTGAGTGAATAAGAAACTATTTGTTACATAATTTTTGTTTTGTAAAAAATATCGATGGGAAAAAGTTGAAAAATAATTATTTTAACAATATTAAAATAAAGAAATAATAAAATAATAAATAATGAAAAATTATAGAAAATATTAAGGAAAAAATTATTAAAAAGTAAGAAAATAATTTTAAAAAATAAAAATATTTTTTTAAAAATATTAACAAATAAAAAAAATATTAATAGACATTAAAAAATCATTAAAAAATAACAATAGAAAATTAAAAAATTAGAAAAGTAACGAAGCAAAAAATAATAAGGAAAAATATTAATAAAAGAAAGAAAAAATAATGAAGCAAAAGAAAAAAAAAAAAATATCGCATGCAGCTAACGATGATGTAAATATGACTCATCATAGATGATCAAAAAGCTGAAGGGCTTTTATCTGCGAAAGTTAGGTAAACGATCAAGTTAATAGCAATCATTTGCCTATAGTTGCTCTTTGAATTTTCGAAGAGATGAGCAGTATAATACACTGATCGCTTCAGTAGAGTGCAATCCCCTGACAAGATCGTAAAACCTTGTGGAAAATCTTTTGCATGTTCTTAATGAATAACCGGCGTCGTTGTTGGATGCGAAACTAGCCAAATGAGATTTAACGATGCCTCGAAAGTATCATGAAAATGTTTCAAAGCGCTTTTGTGCCACGGGAGCAAATTATACATGCGTAACAATGTTGTAATTACCGAGTCAAGTGAAAATGATTAACGACATTACCGACAAAGCTTTTAAATTTGTCAAAACATTTTTCCCTCAAGTTTTTTTTTCTTTTTTGCATCTCTCTTTCTTTCTTTCTTTCTTTTTAAATTTATTTATCAAGAAAACCAGGAAGAAATTCCTTTTTAATTTTTACTATTCGCAAGGTTGTAAAATATTTTTCTTTATTGTGGAACTTAATTAAAAATATTTTACAAATCAATTTTGCCTTTTTTTGTTATTTATTTTTTGGTTTAATTTTATTCTTAGTTTCTTTTAGATTTATTTTTTTATTTACATTTAGTTATTTTTTATATTTACATTTAGTTATTTTTACTCTTTCTTTTATTCCTTTTTATAGTTTTATTTTTACTTTTAGTTATTCATACTTTTGCATTTTGTTTCTTTAGTTTTATTTTTACTTTGTTTACTTTATTTTTACTTTTAGTTTTTTTAGTTCTGTTTTTTTAATCTGTAGCTATTTTAGTTTCATTTTTATTTTTAGCTTTTTTAGTTTTGTTCTTATTTTTACTGTTATTTTAAACTTTTTTTGTATTTATTTTAATTTTTACTTTTATTTTTAGTGATTTATTTCTATTTTTTTTTCATTTAGTTTTTTTAGTTTCACTATTATTTTTGCATTTAGTTTTTTTAGTTTTACTATTATTTTTGCATTTAGTTTTTTTAATTTTATTTTTTAACTTGTAGTTTTTTAGTTTTATTTTTTTTACTTGCAGCTTTTAAATTTTTTATTTCTATTTTTATTTTTTCACTTAGTTTTTTTAGCTTTAGTATTATTATAGCTTTTAGTTTTTCTAATTTTATTTTTTTACATGTAGTTTTTTAGTTTTATTTTTTTACTTGTAGCTTTTTTAGTTTTATTTTAATTTTGACTTTCAATTTTAGTTTCTTTTATTTTCAATTCTTTTAGTTTTATTTGTTATTTTTACTTTTAGTTCTTTTAAAGTTTATTTTCTTTTACTTTCAGTTTATTTAGTTTAATTTTTTTTTACTGTTAGTTTAATTTCTTTTTACTTGTAGTTTTCTACGTTTATTTTTACATTTAGTTTTTTTTACTTTTAGTATTATTTTTACATTTATTCTTTTAGTTTCATTTTTTACTATTACTTTTAGTGCTTTTTAGCTTTATTTTTTTTATTTTCAGTTATTTTTAGCTTCATTTATTTACTTCCAGTTTTTTTAGTTTTATTTTTTTTTACTTTATTTTTACTTAATTTTTTAGATATTTTTTTTTACTTTATTTTTACTTAATTTTTTAGATATTTTTTTTTACTTGTAGTTTTCTTTAATTTTATTTTCAGTTTTTCTTAGTTTTATTTTTATTTTTTCATTTAGTTTTTTTAATTTTATTTTTTTACTTGTAGTTTATTAGTTTTCTCTTTTTACTTGCAGCTTTTAAGTTTTTCATTTCTATTTTTATTTTTCACTTAGTTTTTTTAGCTTTAGTATTATTTTTGCATTTAGTTTTTCGAATTTTTTTTTTTACATGTAGTTTTTTAGTTTTATTTTTTTACTTGTAGCTTTTTTAGTTTTATTTTAATTTTGACTTTCAATTTTAGTTTCTTTTATTTTCAATTCTTTTAGTTTTATTTGTTATTTTTACTTTTAGTTCTTTTTAAGTTTATTTTCTTTTACTTTCAGTTTTTTCAGTTTAATTTTTTTACTGTTAGTTTAATTTCTTTTTACTTGTAGTTTTCTAGCTTTATTTTTACATTTAGTTTTTTTAGTTTTAGTATTATTTTTGCATTTATTTTTTAGTTTCATTTTTACTTTTACTTTTACTTTTAGTTCTATTTAGTTTTTAGTTTTTTCTTTTAGTTTCTTTTACTTTTAGTTATTTTTATTTTAATTTTTTTACTTTCAGTTTTTTTAGTTTTATTTTTTTCAGTTGTAATTTTTTAGATATTTTTTTTTACTTGTAGTTTTCTTTAGTTTTGTTTTTAGTTTTTCTTAATTTTATTTTTAGCGAAACTATTTTTCTTTTCCACCATAGAAAGTCTTCGCCCCCCCACGAAGGAAGAGTAAAAAGTAAAAGCAAAAACATAATCATTGAAATAACAAAACATGAAATTATTAATCAGCTTTCACCGTAAATTAAGAATGAAATTTATTCCACCAATCATCATCATCATCATTTTCATGCGACATTTATTTTTTTCTCTACACAAATCATATGAAAATCCTGTAATTTCGAGGGAAAATTGATAAATATATACTCTTTACCTAAATTATTGTCTCTGTCGTGACAATTTCTCAAAAAAAAAAAAAAAAAAACTATTGTGAAATTAGTTTTACGAGACTAATATTTTCATCTCTTATTAACTCCTATTTTTTCTCTCTCTCAATAATTATTACGCAGGAGTAAACATATACTAGAGTTACAAATACAAATGCTAATTATTATTTGTTTTCTTTTTTCCGTTTTTACTTGACTTTTACTTGTATGAATAACATTACAGAGTCCATATAAATACATCGCAAGATGTCTGTAATTTGCAATCTAGTTTATCTGCTCCTTGACTTTCTTTCACATTCTTTAGATACTGGTCCATTGTGCCATTTAAGATCAAGTGAAATTTCATAAAATAAAAACAAAACAAAAAAAATAAATTTTCCTTTACTTTTATTCTTTAATTTTACAAGGCCACTTGCCTTGGAATTTTCATTTATTTCACGACTGTAAAAAAAAATATTTTTCCTGTCCCGAGATTTTCGAAATATTTATTTTTCTATTTTGCCACTCTCCTTATTCTTTAAATTCCTTTTTTTTATTTTTATTTATTTTATTTATTTTATTTATTCTTCATTCTGAAAATTTTTCGAAAATTACCACTATTACTTTCTTCACTTTCCCTCGGAGTTGAACTCGGAATTAAAAAGAAAATTGTTTCAATCGTAAAATAATAATTACTCCTTCCCTCCACTTGCTCGAACTAATTCACCGTTTATCATATAATGTGAATACTAATTGCATTCCATTTCTTTGCGGGGTCGAGAAAAAAAAATTGTTAAATATCGAACAATTAAAAATCGTCGGTTTCTGTTTCCTCGAAACAAATCCGAAAGGTTTGCGTGGGAGTTTTCAAAATTACCGTTTCATGAGTATACTTCATCCTTCCAGTGAAAAACTTCATAAAGCATCTAATTTATAGAAATTTACTTCGCGTGAGAATTCTTCAATGAGCAAAAAACAAAAAAAAAAAATTGTTTTTCTAACTCTCTATACAAATAACAATTTTTTTTCCGTTTTGAAATTTTTTTTTTTTTAAAATATTTTAGAAAATGATTCTATAAAATAATGACTAATCGGTGGAGGAAAAATACTATTCTCCTTTTTTCGGTCCTTGCAATGAAAGGGAAGAGAATTAATAAAAAAAAGAGAGAGAGAGAGAGTAAAAATAAAAAAAAAATGAGAGAAGTAAAAAGGGGAGAAAAAGGGAGAGTTTGAGAGAGGAAAATAATAATGTGATCGTTGATCATAAACTCTCAGTGAAGGGTTATACACTGTGAGCGCATATTTTTGCTCGTCCTCGTTCGCATTTTCCACTTACTCGACGCTAAACGGTCAGTTGTATCGTTTTCTTTTCAACTCTTTGCGGTTGTTTTCTAAGTGGTTTAATTAACCCACGATTCGCGCCGGGCAACTCTAAAGGGTTGCCCATTGAAAATCCCTGCCTACACCTTCAACTTTTTTGCCCCTATAAAAGAACGACGAGCAAGGCTAATCCCAACAGTTCCCTGGGAACATTCACGCAGGACCAATTTAATCCTCCTTTTCCCCTTTTTCTTTTCTTTTCTCATTCTCGATGCACAGACATGTTGGCTTTATCTTTTGCCAATCAATTGTCCAAATAGAGGATTTTTATTTCAACCTTCGCCATGTAATCCGATTGGCATTTTTTTTTTCCTCTTCTTCTGTTTGTTTCGTCATTTCAACCCATTTTTTTATTTTATTTTATTTTCTTCTTTATCTTACTCTTTTTTATTTCTTTTTCATTTTTCTCTTTTTTATTTGTTTTCCTTCTCTTTAAATTTTTGTCAATTTTCTTTCTTTCTGATGATGATTATTCTTTTGCTCGATTTTTATTTTTTATTTTTTATAAATTCTTCTTTCCTGTTGTCGAATTTTTGAAGATCTATTTTTCTAATTAGCTAAAAAAAAATTTGACTCACCTTTGCTTCCAGTTTGTCATTGTCGTGTTTCAAATGATTTCTCTCCTGCTCCAAACGCTCAACCTTCGCCCTTAGGATTTCCAATTCTTCCTGAAACAAAAAAACGAACAAAATTTTTTTGATAATAAAATTTACTATTTTTGCACTTTTAAATAATTATTCTAAACTATTATTGTTACGTTAGAGTAAATAAATTCAATACTAATAATTAACTGTAATAATTTGAATTCAATACTAATAATAATAATTGATGTTTTGTCAAATTGAAATTATGCAGATTTTTGTTCTTTACTTCTAAGGAAAATTAGAAAATTATTAAACAACTGTGATTATAAAATAGAAAATTTATTTATTTTGCATTATTTTTGTTTATGAATCACAATTTTTTTAACAAAATTATTATTTTGTTTTAGAAAGAGAAGAAAAATATTTGCACAATTTCTATTTTTAATCTTATTTTTGGAACAGGATTTTCCACAGAAATTAAGACATTCAAAAATTTCAAATTCAAATATTTTTTAAATTAAACAACTCATAAAAGTATTGTTAGAAAACATGAAGATTCCTGTGAAATTTTTATTATTTATGAAAATATTTAAATGTTTGTATCCAATTTTAATAAATTTTTTTTTAAATAATTGAATTCTTTTTGGAAAATTTTATTAAAATAGTAGATATTGAAAATTATTGAAATTAGAAAAATGCATTTTATTTTTGAAAATAATTGAAATTAGGACAAGAATTTTTTTTGACATTTATGAAAATAATTCAATTTTGGAGAAGAATTTTGTTATTTATAAAGATAATTGGGATTTTTACGAGAATTTTTTTTTTAAATTTTGAACATAGTTGAATTTTATAAGAAGAATTTTATTTTTTTGTTGAAAATAATTGATTTTCTGCAATTATCTGTAATTTCTCCAAAATTGAATTTTTTTGTGTGTTTTCAACAAAAATTTTAATTGGAAAATTTTTAAATTCTATTATTTTTAAAGTTGCTAGTTTTTTTTTAAAAAATGCAGTAAGAAGTTGTTAGTTATTAATTAATATAATAATATAATAATAACTTAAAAATGAATTACCATTAAAATGAAAAACATATTTTTATTTCCTTCATTTATGAAAAAGGCATAAAAAATAAATTAAAAATAAGTAAGAAATAAATAAAAGAAAAATAAAAAATCTATATTAAAAATCATTTTATTCCGGAAATCTGTTCGCTGTTTAAAGTTTATTGAAAATAATGAATTCTTGCAAAAAATTTTATCGAAAAATTTCAAAATAATTGTATTCTTTCGAAGAATTTTATTATTCATGAAAATAATTTAATTCTTCCGAAAAATTTTATTAAAATTTTTGAAAAATCTAATTAATTTTTTTTTTTAAACATTTCTTTGAATATATTCAAAATTATTACACTTTCTTCAATAATTTATTTTAATTGAAAATTTTGAAATTAATTCAATTTTATAAAGAATTTCTTGAAATTTTTTAAAATAATCATGTTTGTTAATAATTGAAATTAAATATTTGATTTTTAAAAAATTTTGGAAAATAAATAAATTTTTCTCAGAATTTTATTACAATTTTTTAATAGTACTTTAATTCATTCAAGACATTTTATTAAAATATGGAAAATAATATAATTCTTTTAAAAAATTTCTTTAATTTTTTTAATATAATCAATGTTGATAAGAATTGTTTTTACTATTAAATTTTATTAAAATTATTGATAGAAAATTAAATTATTTTAAAAAATTTTATCTGAGTTTTTGTAAACAATTTAATTGTTTTGAAGAATTTCTTTAAGTTTCTATTTTGAAAATAATGTAGTTTTTTTTAATAATTTTAATTCAAAATTTTGTAAATAATTGACTTAAACAAAGAATTTTTTATTCGACTTTTTAAAATAATCGTGTGTGTTTATAATTATAATTAAAAATTTGATTATTGAATTTTATGAAAATTGAATTGAAAATAATTGAATTCCTGAGAAGAATTTTATTATTTATAAAAATAATTGAATTCTTGTTAAGAATTTTACTATGTCTAAAAATAATTGAATTTTTAATAAGTATTTATTAAAATTTTAGAAAATAATTGAATTTTTTCGAAGAATTTATTAAAAGTTTAGTAAATTATTTAATTGTTTCGAAAAATTTTATTGAAAATTTAAAAAAAAATAATTGAATCCTTTAGTGAAATTTTGAAAATACTTGAATTCCTACAAAACAATAATAATTAATGATGTACTTAATAAAAGTGAATTTTTTAAACTTTGAATCTAAAATTATTTAAAAATTGAAGTTGATATTTGAAAATAAAAAATTTTGTTATTTTGCATAATAATAAATTGAATACGATGTTTTGTGCGTAACATTTGTTAGTAAATAATAATAAACTAAAAAATAATTGAAATTAAAAAATACCCAAAAAAAAAGAAATAAAAATAATTGAAATTGAAAAATGTAAAAATTATAATTAATATAAAAATTAAAAAAAATGAATATATAAATAAATTCCTTTAAATAACTTTCGGATATTTTTCCCCCGAAATTAAAAATCAAAAGAACCGATCAAGAAGAAGAAGGAGAAGAAAAAAAATACTTTCAGAACAAAACGAACTGTGTTTTGTGAAATAACAGAAAAATGATGTTAGCGATAAAAGAAATTGAATAGAATCGAAAGAGTGAAAGGAACATCGATCTGCTTTTAAAAAAGAAACCTTAACAAGTGCCAAGTTTCTTTTCTATTTATTGTTTGTCTGCCAAATCCTTGTCGTAACATTGGCGCCGGATCAATTGATTAACGACTGACTAGTGTCATTCTCATTCTCTAATCGATCGATAGACTTCCAACCAGACGCTCCCATTTAAAATGTTTTTTTTCTACTTCTTCTGATTTTATTTTATTTTATTTCACCGTAATATTTTAACTTTCGCGGTTTTACAATTCATTCTATTCCTTTCACTGATTTATAGATGCGCCAAACGAATACACATATTTATTGAAAGCATTCATTGTCCAAATGCAATAAACCAATTGACATTCGTATATATATGAACCTAAAGATTAGATATCCTATTAGAATTTAGAATTGCTTTTATATATTACAGAACTAGGTGATTTAATACCAAAAGTTGACAAGTTTCTATTAAAATTTCCATTTATTTTTTTCCCCTGATAATCAAATATTGAAAATGTCTATTAAAACTAAAATGAGTAAATTTATGTTTTATAATATACTCCTCTGGCTGATAAATAAATTAATAAATCTCGAAGAGTGAAATATTAACAGTTGGAAATTGGTTTTCTAAATATCTCGTGAGCTAACCTCGTTTATATTAAAGTTACATGCCTTTTGACTGGGCGATAAAATATAACATTAATTTGATTATTTTTTCGAATTATCAACATTTTGCGATTAAAGTTGTTCTGTGATATTAGAACACCGTTAGGAGCAGACACGGGCACGTGAAGTAATTATACCATGAAATTGGGTTATAGTAAAATTATAACAAAAAAAAAAAAAAAAAATGGTGTAAATTTCAATATAATGTTCACACATTTTTTCTCAAGAGTCTCATTATTTTTTCTCTTCTTTAAATTTGTTTATAATTCTCTATTTTCATAACGGTTACGTATTATTAATTTTCAAGTCATTATCTCGCGTAAATATAAAAAAAAATTAAAAAAAATTAAACACTAAAACAATTAATTTGATTCAAATAACCGATTACTTGTTTATTGTTATCAAATAAATATTTACTCGACTCAAATAATTTTTAATTTAATTCAAATCAATCAGATTTGAACCAATAATTTCAGTATTATTGATATTATTAATTATTATTAATAATAACATTATTAATTACTTCATAATAATATTAATATTATTAATAATTTATTTTTCATTATTAAATATTAATTCTGTAATAAATAAATAAATTGTATATCTAATAGTTTAGTCCTAGATATTTATAATAATAATTCACAATAATCCTATTATAAAAATGAGATTTTTTATATAATTAATTAAAAATTTTCTCTCTTGTCTAATTAATTCAAAATTTATTTTGCAGTGACGCATCTCAACGCAAACTTGACTCAAATCTTCGAATTCAGACGATAAGGAAAGAGGAAACCATTGATAATGAGTAAGTTAAAAAAATATCAAGAATATTTTGAATTATTAACTATTATTAATTGTTAATTAATTTTATATTATTAGTTATTAATTAATTTGATATTATTAATTATTAATTATTTTACTATTATGAATTCAGACTTTGCATTCAATAATTATTTTTTAGAAAAGTAGCAAAAAGTAGATTTAAGAGTGAAAAAAGTAGGAAGACAGTAGCTAATAAATAATTAAATTTGACGACAAAAAAAACTCGTTTTAGTCGATTTATAAAATTCGCAAAAATTTGATTCTGCATTTCCCTGATATTTTCCTTATTTCCATAAAAAAATATTCACATTTTTTTCTTATTTGGAAAATAACTTTAATTCTAAATTTTTACGAAATTCAATTATTTTCCAAACTGTAAGTCAGAATTCTTCAAAAATTTGATTGTATATTAAAATATTTTTGAAAAGTTAAAAATTAAATTTTTTAAAAATATAAAATTTATTACCATTTATTTTTTTTAAAATATAAAATTTATTTCCATTTAATTTTTTAAAAATAGAAAATTTATTTTAATTAAATTTGACAAAATTTCCCAATTAATTGGAAATTTAAATGAATATTTTTAATTTTAACGAGAATTTAACTACCTATATTGAACAAATTTTAATTAAAATTTCTCAAAAGACTAATTTTTTTCATAATTTTTAAATTTAATTATTTAAATACAACAATAAATAATTGATAGAAGTAATTGATTATTTTTTAAAACAAAAAACATATAAAGAATTTTATCAAAATTTTAAAAATTAATTGATTTCTTTCGAAGAATTTTAATAAAATTTTTGAAAATTATTGCACTTTTCAAATAATTTATTTAAAATTAATTTAAAAATAATTGAAATTCTGTGAAAAATTTTATTATTTATGAGAATAATTGAATTTTTGCAACGAATTTTTAAAAATTTTTTTAAATAATTTAAATTCCTGTGAAAAATTTTATTATTTGTAAAAATAATTGAATTCTTGCAAAAATTTTTAGAAATAATTAAATTTTATAAATTTTATGAAAATTTAAACGAAGAATTAAATTATTTCGAATAATTTAATTAAAATTGTATTAAAAATAATTAAATCCTAGCGGATAAATTTTATTATGTTTGAAAATGATTTAATTCTTAATAATTGAAGTAATTAATTCCTTATAAACAATTATTATCAAAATTTTATAAAATAATTAATTTCTTTCAAAGAACTTTTTGAAAAAATTTTAAATAATTGCTTTCTTTGTAGAAAAATTTTCTTGAGAATCATATTTTACAAATAATTGAATTCTTTGGATAAATTTTATTAAAATAGTAGATACTTCAAATTTTTGAATGTTAGCAAAGAATTTTATTATTTGTGAAAATAATTGAATTACTGCGAAAGATTGGCAAGAAATTTTTGAAAATAATTGAATTTTTTCAAAGAATAGAATTTTATAAAATTTTCTCTAAATAATAACTCACTTGTCTCGCTTTTAATTGATCCTCTGTTCGATGAACATTCAAAAGTGGTGCAATTTTCACGTAAAGTCTCCACCATGGCCATTCTCGAACTGACATCAATTTTCGAACGTTTCGCTGAATACATCTTACAGCCAAGTCTTGCAACTGAAACAATAATAAACAATTTATTAAAAAAGTGAAATAAGGAGAGCAGAGGGGAAAAATTATTTATTTCAAATCATCAATCACACTGAAAAAAAATTAATTTGATTCAAATAAATTTTCTATTATCAAATAAATATTTACTTAAATCAAATAAATTAAATAAATAGTTACTTGAATAAAATAAATATTTACTTGAATGAAATAAATATTTACTTAAATCAAATCAATATTTACTTCAATCTAATAAATATTTTCTCGAATAAAATAAATATTTACTTAAGAGTCAAATAATTTTTATTCAAATCAAAGAAATTTTATTTGAACCACCAATTTTAGTATCTGATGCAAATACAATCTAATTAATTGTTATTTTTTTTAAATAAAAATTTAAACAATTATTTGACACTAACAAATATTTAATTGATACCAGACAAGTAATCGTTTATTTGAATCAAACAAATTTTTCTTCCAGTGCAAATTACCAAAAAAACGTCTGAACCAAAATCAAATATTATCTAATTGATTTAAATAAAAATTTAAACAAAAAATTTATTTGTTACTAATAAATATTTATATTTGACTTTATAGTTAAGTAGAAAATTTACAAATTTTTTCTGTCTAAGAAATAATAAAAAATTAGAAAAGCAAGAAATAAAGTTAATAAAATAAAAAAATAAATTTAACAATAAATAAATAATTAAAATAGTGAAAAAATATTCTGTTTTCTTTTTATTTATTATTCTTTATTATTTATATTGAAAAATATTAATATCCCGTTTATATTGAATTAAATAGATTATTATTATTAATATTATTTTATTTATTTATTTATATTATTGTTTATTCATTATTTTTTATTTACTTAAAATACACGGACTTAACGTGTTAAAAATAACAATTATTTTAGTATTTTTATAAATAAATAAATAAATAAATTTATTTCTTTGAAATTTTAAATAAAAATAAAGAACAGTCGAAGAAAACAGAGCCAAAGATCAGAAAAAAAAATTCTAAACAAAAGTGAATAAAAAAAAGGAAAAAAATCCCGAACTCAAATAGTATTAAATTTGAAAAAAAGATAAGAAAAAATATATTTACTTTCAAAGTATTGAGTTTCCTTCGAGCCAAATAACCCCTGCATCTTGCTTGAAGGAGTATGATGTGTCCGGTTAGCTTCTCGTCCCTTTGGGATTCAAGTCGTTCTAGAGCACCAGCCCTGAAAAAGATCTGCAAAACAAAAAACAGAAAACAAGAACTCGTATTAGTACAAACCAGAATCGAGGATCTCGAGTATCAGAAAATGAAAAAAAAAAATTAAAATACATATACGAACTTCCATTCAATGTCAAATATTTCAAAAATATAAATTCTATACACTTATTATTAAAATATGTTAAGAAATAAGAATAAATATATATATTATAAATAAGTTAAAATATTTTTTTTCGGAAAAAAATATTTCATTTAAATATTTCTTCATATTTTACGAGCTTTCTAATTCCGCGGCGATTTTTTTTTCACCTTTTTCCCAATCTTCGGAGATGATATTTCTCTCTCTCACTCCAAAGAAAAAAAAATTTAAGTATTAATATATATTCCAGATTTCAAAATAAATTATATCCACTCATTTAAGCATGTATATGTGTGTACTTAATGGAAATTGAAAGTACGCCTACGAGGATTTAGAGGGAGAAAAAAAAGTCTCTATAGGAGGAGAAAAAAAAAGTGAACTAACGATATAATGTCGAAATGAGATCGACTTAAAAATTTAACAGTACACTAAGAGCCAATTTCAATTCAAATGAATTATATTTGTTGTCACGGATTATACACAATTTATTTTTTTCTATTTAGAAATATTTTACAAAAAAGTAGATAATAGTTAAATTATTAAAATTAAAAAATTATTAAAAAAAAATTATTAAAAACTATTTTTAATAATTTATTTTTCTACATAATGAATTGATTTAAAAAAAGCAAAAATTATTTCCTGGTTTTTTAATAATTAAAAGGTAATTAATTAAAAAGTAAATCAAATATTCGTATATAAAATTCTTTTTTAGAGGCAATTTGTTTTTTTATGATTTTATTATACACTTTTTAATGATTTTTTCATCGCTGTTTATATTTGTTTTTATTTTACGATTGTTTTTTTACATTATTCTTTGGGGAAATTTCTTTTTTCCTTTTTTTTTTAGTGAAAGTTTCGGTCATTTCGTTAGAAATAAAAAAAAGGGTCGTTAAATTTTATCGTCACTCAAAAAACAATTTTTGAGTGTTGCGTCCTTAATGTTACATTAAAAAAAGGGGAAAATATACTTTTTTATATGAAAAGTTTTTTGAGTATAAAAAAAAAGTTTTATACAAGACAATTTTGTTGAAAGAAAAATTAAATTCTTTGAAACTGTGAATTATGAATTCGTATCAGATCAGATACTTTTTATAGACAATTTATCTTGTATTCACTACTTCGTATTTTTATTTTATTATCGTTTAATGAATACGCAGTTCTTATATATATTTACAACTACTTCAGTGAGCAGTAATGAGACTAATAATTACAATTCCAGCAAATTATATAATTTTATTATTCAATATTTATTAGTGTTTGATAAAATTTTACTATTTCGGTTTGTGGTTCTATTTATTTTTAACTAAAATTCAAGTGAAAAACACCTTTGCAAAAAAAAAAATAATTTTGCAATTTATTTTAAGAATTTAATGTTAATATTTTACACTAATAATATTTTTTACTTTTTTTAACTATATACTTATTATAATTTTAAATTATTAAATTATTTCTTTATAATTTATTTAATATAATAATATTTAATGAGAATATTCAAATTATTAACCATAAAATACTTGAAATAATATTTTCCATTGATAGTAATATGTGAATATCCTTATTAATAAAATCAGACTTTTGTCTGTACATTGCATAGAATTCAAAATTTCTATTATATTCCTTCTTTTTACACTCTAAGGAATGCGAAAATACTATTAAGAAAATTATGTGTGTATGTGTATATGTGTGTATGTGTGTATGTATGTCCGCAAATTTTCGACCGCGTATCACGGAAAAACGGTTCGATCGTTTGAAGTGAAACTTGGCAGTCTTTTAGGCATTAGCCTAACTTAAAATCCTAGCGATAGTAGATTAAAAAATATTAATATGGACGAAAGTTATGCCATTTTTTCAAAAATTCGAAAATTCGAAATTTTTAGTTTTTTCATATACTTTAGTGAATTGTACTTAAACTTGGTACAGGGTTAATTTTAGTGTTTTTTATGAAGATTTAATCGTCAGAATAATAAAATTTTGAATAACAAATAAAAAGTGTTAGATTTAAATATTGAAAAATTAAAAAGTTTAAAAATTGAAATTTTTTTGTAATTAATTTTTATACGGTTGTATTTCTTAGGTCAACAATAAAAATTTGTTGTTGAAATCATAAGTTTACTTTCTTAAAAGAATTCTATTAGGTCAGAATATTAACAATATCCATATAATTAATATGAGACTTTTGTCAGTATGTTGCACAGAATTCAAAATTGCTATTATATTTTATTAATTAATGATCAAAAAATGAAAAACTCAAATTTCATTCTGATGACTAAATTGTAATAAAAAATACTAAAATTAACCCTGTATAAAATTTAAGTAAAATTAATGACAATAATTATTTCAAAAGATAAATTTTAAATTTTAAAAATTTTGAAAATATATAGCACTAGCTGTCATGTCGTACCCGTCTTCGACGGGTTTTAGTTTCTACCAATACATTTAACAATGTTTCTACCAATCTGCGGAAAATCAAAAATACCCGGGATAAATTAATTAATAATTAATAATTAATAATTAATAATTAGTTAATTAATAATAATTAGTAATTAATAATTAATAATTAGTTAATTAATAATAATTAATAATTAGTTAATAATTAATTAATTAATAATTAGTTACCATTAGCTATTTCGGTAGTATAATTATACTATTTGAATAGTCTCCACCCTTTAGCAAAAAATCAAAAATTATCAAAAATTCGAGAAACCGAATTTCTTAAAATTTAACATTTTTTTCTTCTCTTTTATATCATTAAGCTTCATTATTTTTGTACTCTTCAAAAATACTTTACTTATATTTAATAGTCTCCACCCTTTGGTAAAAAATCTAAAATTATGGAAAATTAGCAAAAATTCATAAAACCGAATTTATTAAAATTCAACATTTTTTCTTCTCTTTTATGGCTTTTGGCTTCATTATTTTTGGGCTCTTCAAAAATACTTTACCTAATTTGTTATCTCCACCCTTTGGTAAAAAATCTAAAATTATGGAAAAATAGCAAAAATGCAAAAAAATGAATTTCTTGAAATTAAACATTTTTCCTTCTTTTTATGGCATTTAGCTTTATTATTTTTGTGCTCTTAAAAAATACTTTACCTAATTTGTTATCTCCACCCTTCGGTAAAAAATCTAAAATTTTGTAAAATTAGCAAAAATTCAAAAAACCGAATTTCTTAAAATTCAACATTTTTCCTTCTTTTTTATGGCATTTAGCTAATTATTTTTGTTTAATGTAGCAAATTTTTTACTTTACATACTGATCTTTAGAAAAAAAACTTTAATAACTTTTCCTGAAAAGCTTGCTTAAAGATTAAAAATCACTATTTTCTTAGAAAAAAGTTGATCTAAAAAAACGAAAAAAAATTTCAAAATACATCTTTTTTAAAAATTTTATCGTAGAAATGGGTTGTATTTATCTGAAAAAGTTAGCTAAGGATAGTTTTTTCATTCATTTTACAAAAGATAAAAAATTTGCATTTTTTTGTTTTTTTGAATTTTTTGGAAAAATGTCATAACTTTTGTTCAAGTTAATATTTTTTAATCGGATAAGGCTATGATTGTAAGTTACTTTAATACCTAATAGACTGCTATTTTCCGGTTTTCTAGGTTGGTAGATACACTGTTAAGTGCATTATCAGAAACTACAACCCGTCGAAGACGGGTACGACAGCTAGTTATTAATATTATTGAGATACATTTTTAAATAAGTGTAAAAAAATTTGTAAATACAAAAATTATCTTGAAAATTATTGAAAAAAAATTGTTATAACAAATAACAATCATTTTAATAGTATTCATTTAAAACACAAAAAAATTTATATAAATAATTATTATCATTATAATTTATATTTATACTTCAAATGCAAAAAATTCGTATTTATTTATTTATTTCAAATTCAAAAATTTTTTATTCATAAAATTTATGTCAAACAAAAATTATTGTTTTTTAATAAAAAATGTAAATTTTATAATAATTATACATTTTTTATTAAATATAAAATTTTAAAGTATGATAGAAAATTATTTAAATTGATTATTTAAAAATTATATAATTATTTAATAATACAGTCGTTTTGAATTATTACAAGCAAATAATTTTTTTTTGACAACAAATATTCTGAAATTGAAATTGTGCTGAAATTCACAACATTTACGATCAACATTTGAAAGGAAAAAGAAAATATTTTGCACTTTGAAAATGATAAAATTTATTTAGAAAATTAATCAAGAAAGTGTAAATATCTTTTTTTCAAACAAAAAATTTCCAAAAAGTAAAGAAAAATATTTCATTTTTGAATATTACAATGTTTATGAAAAATTTATTAGAAAAAAAAGATTTTTTAATACTTTTTGGAAATTTTTGATGTAAAAAATTATTTGCACTTTTTTGATCAACTTCAGAAATAAATTTTTACTGCTATAGTACGTAAAAGACGACAAAATTTATTTATTAAGGGAACTGCAAATAACTTAAAATACTCTAAATTATTGTTAATAATAATTAATAAGTATAAACATAAATTATTATTTATTATATTGTTTAAATAATATGAAAAGAATAAAATTATTTAGAAAGTTAATCAAGAAACTGACAATAACTTTGCTCCCCTAAATAATTGATAATAATTAACAATAAATAATTAAATAATTAACAAAAGAAAATCTTTACTCTAATAATTAACAATATTAATATATTATTAATAATGAAAATAATTACTATTTGCAAATACATTTTATTTATTTTACTGTTTTAATAAAACGAAAACAAAACTCATTACTCTCTAAATTTGAATTAGTAAATTTTACTAATAAATTAGTAAAAATTATAATTTATTAGTAAAATAATAAAATGACTGTTTGCTTTTGAATTAGTAAATTTTATAAATAAATTAGTAGAAATAACAATTTATTAGTAAAAAAAAATTAATACTCTCTAAATTTGAATTAGTAAATTTTACCTACTAATAAATTAGTAGAAATTACTATTTATTAGTAAAATAATAATAATACCTTTTTGCTTCTGAATTAGCAAAATTTACAAATAAATTAGTAGAAATTATTACTTCGGAGTAAAATTTACTAATTTAAAAGCAAAAAATCAGTCACTGATTCAAATTAGTAAACATTTTTACTAATTAATATTTAGAGAGTACAGAGTAGAAAAGTTTATTAAGAATTAAATTAAATTAAATTAAATTAAATAATTTTCAAACAAAAATTTACAAAAAACGTAGAAAAATATTTTTTCTTAAATTACACTTCATAGACATTGTAAGTCTTCTCAATCTTTAATTTCTTTTTTCATTTTTAATTAAAATTTTAAATCTAAAATTTCAAATCTAAATTAAAATTTTTTTTCCAATTTCCAATACGTTTCCCATATGTTGTTTGTTCATCCTTTGAGGCAAAAAATCTGAATCGAATCTTTTTTTTCTTGGGGAGAAAGGGGGAAGGATTAAAAAATGCGAATTTCGTCGATTGGAGTAAAACCCCGAAACCACAAACACGTGTCAAGGTCAAGACTTAATACGAAAAATCGACGTCATTATCATCATCATCATCATCAAAAAAAAAATGTTGATATTTCTACCTGTGAAGAAGTGTTGAGAGGAGCCGGTTTTGGGGCAATCTGTGGTCTGTGGACGACCGCCACCGGTGATGAAACCGCACCATTAGTTTTGGAGAACGAAGAAGAAGAAGAAGAAGTAGTAGTCGTAGTAGTAGAAGAAGAAGAAGTTGTTATCTTCTTCCAATTTCCTTTCTCCGCATTTCCTCTTTGTACTTTTAAAGTCTCGTCCCAACTGTCAATGCTACTCGCTCCACTGGATGTTGACAAACTACTTTTTAACGTTCTTACTTTTTCCTCCTCCGCAGGAATGAATCGTTGAACAATTGGTGTTGCCTCGAAAACTTCAATCGTATGCTCCAAACTATGATCCAAATCCTGAATAATCTCCTCGAGGAAACATTTACTTTTGCCTAGATTCGTTAAATTTGTATGTCCACCAACAATTTGATGTTGTGCCTCATCATTTTCGTTTTCATTACTCATGTGTCCACTGTCCTCCGAACAATTACCATCCGAAACATAGCCACTATTCTTCTCGTCCTTTTTCTCCTTGCCACTCTCCTTTATTTTCGACCATGAATCCTGTACTTCTTTACTAGCCTCCGTATTTTTAGTGTTGAAAAATTTCACCAATTGATCAATGTCCTTTGTGCGTTTGGTTTTGTCATTTGGGGAAAATTGATTTTTCTTTACGTTAGAATTACGTTCTTCAATTTCCGTTTCGTCTTGGGATTTCTTTATTTGCCGCTCCCAATTGCGACGGATTTCTTGTATCGTCATTTCGGAGTCTTTTCTTAATAGGCACTCCTGACTTTTGGCGAATAGTTTCGTTTTTTGTAGTGCATGTTTTGTACGGAAGTCGTCACGATTTGTTAGGTTTTTGATGTCTCTTGATATTCTCTCCTTGGGTTTATCTGCTTTGTCTGCATTTCTACTTTCTGCTTTTGTATTTCTGTCGTCTGCAGAATTTCTGTCGTTATCTGCAAAATTTCTGTTAGCATCTCTGTCTTTATTTTGATCTGTAATTTTACTTTCATCTGTACTTTTGTTTCGAGTAGGTCTATTTGGGTCTGGATCATTATTAGGAGCAGTAGTACTACCAGTATTTTGACCTGTAGCTTTATTTGGATCCGTACCACTATTTTTGATACCACTTTTCTTACCATCATTCTTGTCAGCATTATTTTTATCCGTACCAAAAGTTCGTTCTGCAGCTGCATGTTGATCTGTACATTTACTTTTATTTGTATCTGTAATTTTATTTTTATCCTCATCCTTAGGATTCTTAGGATCCTTGGGGTTTCTGTAAACATTCTGGAAGATGTCTTCAGAGAGATAATTTTCAGGATAAGTGGTAATTTCGGAAAAGTCAGGATCGTCATCCTCGTCGAGTTGGGACATCAATTCCTGGGCTCTTCGCTCGAGATCGAGGGAACCTTGCAGCTGCAGAGGTGCCGACTTGGCGCGAGACAGCTTCTTTCTCCGATCCTCTGGATCATTTCGACTGTTAACATTCTCGTAAATGTGAATTTCGTTGTGAATTTCATTGTGTATTTCATTGTGTATTTTATGTATTTTATGCAATTTATGTATTTCATTGTGTACATCATTTTGTACTTCATTATGAATAACATTGTGAACTTCCTTAGTGTCGCTCTCCTGACAATTGGCATAAATATGCTCATCCATTGACCGATCCACCTCGTCAAGATCCTGAATTTTTTGGGAGCATCTCTCAGCATTGCGATCTAGTGTTAGATCGGCGAGAGATTGTCCCAAACCGAAGAATTGTGTCGAGAGGGGAATTCTACTTGGTCGTAAACCGGCAATCGATTTCGTTCGAATTATCCTCGACACTTTTGCAGTACTATCACCATCTGATGATACATTCCACAAACTATTGGTACGATCCAAAATTTTGTGCTCCCGCCCCATACTCTTTCTTCCACTATTGTACCGAATTTTATCATCCTCAACATTCCATAAGCTTGTCGAACGATTTAATGTTTTCTTTCGTAGTTCCTCGGGTTTTTTCGGTAATTTCTCGGGCGTTGTTTGAAGACCCTTCTTCAATAAAGCACGATCCTCGAGAATAAGTGGTGTGTCTTTTGATTTCTTTTTTGGATCAACCTTCTTCGTTGTACGGGGACTTGGAGTCGTTGTAATATTTTTTGTACTCTTTGGATCTGAAGAAAAAGAAGAAGAATTCTTGCTCTTGACTAAAGAAATCCGAGTCGCTGGTGTGGGACATTCGGGTTGTATTTGCACAATCGTGATATTGCTCCGGGGCTTGGAAGTTGGTGTATTTCTGGGTGGAGTGCCAAGTTTGGAACTTCCGGACCGGTTTCCAGTTGGTAATCGTCTTGCGGTTGGAGTTATTTTATCCTCGATTTTTGTCGTTTGTTTTGCTACGTTTGCGCTGAACGGTTTCGAAACATTCGGACTGCTTTTTGCTTTCGATAATCTTGGCTGTGTACCCGGTGACCATTGAAGTGCGTTTGGCTTTTGAATGCCAATTGTTGTCTTGGTTATTGTTTTTGAAGACATTGTTGTTAATTTTTTGGTTCTTGGTCTTTTTTTACTCTTTTCTTGGTGGATTCTTTTACAATTACAATAATTCTCCTCGCGGAAATTTCTGGCAATGCTTTTCACTCATTTTTCTTGTTGTCTGCTTCTTGCAATCACTAAAGGATTAATTATCAAATTATCGAATTACCAAATCATCGGTTCGTCAAATCATCGAATTATCCAATCGTCACTTAGTCAAATCATCAAATTACCAAATCGTAAATTCGTCAAATCATCGAATTATCGAATCGTCAACTTGTTGAGTGGACAATTCGTCAAATGATGAAAATCTTCAAAGCATCAAAACACCAAATGATGTCAATTAAAATATTCCGATTGGTGATATTTGGTGTCACTTTCTCATTCAAGAATCGGTGTACTCACTGGGGGAACGTGAGTGGAGGTCACAACACAACTTGCCGGCATATCGCGCACAGACTGAATAATAGTGAATGAATAGAAGGAGGAGAAGAAGTCTTTCAGGGTTCGTTGATCGGGTACAGAGGCGCGAACTCGTATTTCAGCGATAAGAGAACTTTGATTTGCACTCGACTGAGAGTTATCTGTATGCGCTCGTTACTCATTACCGGTTGGCGCTCGAGGTTTCATTTCTAGGGGAAAGAAAGCAGGAAGCGCCATATAGTACAAATCGCCACTTGGTTTGCAAGAAGTTGACCGATGTTTCACGTCGCGCTTTGAAATCAGGTCGAAACTTCCTTAGTTCGTTTTTATTTACAATTACACACACAGACACTACTTCCAATTAAAAAAACGAACAACAATTCTAGTTTAATTTTATCGAATCTTTAGCGAAACGAAAACTTAGTTAAAAAATAAAAAAATTAATAAAATTGATTTTTAATTCTGAAAAATTTTTCCCTTCGGTAAAATCAATTAAAAAATGAAATTAATTTTTCCATTGGCAAAAAAATGTTTTAATTTTAACGCCTCATTATAGTTGGAAATAAATTTTTGCGCATTGTCATCGTTTATTAGAAGAACCTGTTGCCCATTACTTTCTTGTGACTATACCGTTAACGAATTCATAACGCATCGCTTGTACTCTCTCTATCTCTCTTCTCTCTTTCTCTCCTGTCTATAGAGAAAATCGATGACATTAATTAAAACGAGCGTGCAATCGACAATGATTTGTTTCTTTTACATTTTATACAAGTTGATAAGGAAAAATATTTATTCAATTTGCGACTGAATTATTGTCAACAATAAAACAATTTTTCCAACCAATATAAATAATGACTTTCAATTAACTGTCAATAAATACCGATCGGTGTCATAAAAAAAAATCAATTTAATATTTTTTGTTGTTGATAAATTCTAATCAATGGGAGAAAATATTTATAGATTTTTATGTATAATATTTTATTATTATTATTATTATTATTATTATTATTATTATTATTAATATTAATAATACAATTATCAATATTAATAATATTTATTATTTATAATGTAATAACAATAATCACAATTTTTCTAAGGATTTCAAATTGAGACGAAAAACGAATCAAAAGTGTTGCGAAGCAACGTTTTGATTCGTTTTTCGTCTCAATTTGATATCCTTAGAAAAACTATGATAATAATATTATAAATATTTATTTATAAATATTTTTTAGTTTAAAAACGTTGAAAATGAAATATTTTTGAGTATAAAAATCTTGAAAATTTAATATTTTCGAAAATGAAATATTTAATATAAAAATATTGAAGATTAAATATTTTTGAGTAAAAAAATATTCAAAATTGAATATTAAAGGTCAGTTTAAAAAAAAAATACGAAAATTATTTAACAATTATTACCATTTGTATAATTAATGAATATATTCAATAAACTGATTGAATCACCGGAACGGTGATTTAATTTGTATACTTAATATAATTACATAATTAACAAAAATTAATATTTATAATTATCAATATCTATTAATATTATTTTTCGAAAACGAAAACTAGAAAGTGAATACGATTATAAAAATTTTAAATTACGTAAAATAATATTTTTATCTAATATACATGAATAATTATAATTAGAAAATAAATATTTTCTTTTCCCATTGTTTTATTCAAGGTTAATGCAATTGACAAGCGTTAAGTAATAAATAATTTTCCAACGAATAATACCATTTATGAAAAAAAAAAAAAAAAAAAATGATCGAGTAAAAAATACAATTAATTGTAATTAGAAATTTGATACGAAAATAAGTTATAGAATTTTGTATCTTTATTTAGAAAAAGAAAAAACGAATGAGAGCAGGAATGTTGAAATTAGAAAATAATAAGGCTAATAATGATATAGTTAGCAGTCTATCTGATAATAATCGAGAAGTTGAAAAAGCAATTAGTTGAATGACTTCGCACTCTTATGTGTATATATTTCGAGAGTGCAATGGAAAAATAGAGCCATATTTATAAAATGTAATTAGAACGAGAACCTACTTTTTATAATAGAATCTCACGAACTTATTGTTTACATTCTGTATGGTAATTTTTAATTTTTCTTTATTAAAAAGAGAAGTGGATAATTAATTTAATTTTTTTTCCTGTATTTAAAAATAAAATTCGGTTTTGCCATTTTTGGAACTGTACGAATAATTTTTGTTTTCTACCAATTTTTTTGCTTTTTTTTTTTTAAACGAAAATTATTTTTTGTTCCTTTCAGTAAATCATAATTTTTACTTGAATTTAATTTTTCCCCTTTAGGCGGCAAGAAATAATTTTCGTCCTTTTTGAAAATAAAATTAATTTTAAAGAATTTTCAAAAAATTTGCAATTTTTTTCTTTCTTGACAAAAATTTCCAAGGGGAAATAAGTGAATAATAAGAGAGATGAGACCAAAAAGAGAGAATTGAATAAAGAATTTTGCAATTTAGAAAATTCGAATATTCCAGGAATGTTATTGCTTTTTGAAGCTTCAAAGTCCTTGAAAGGGAATAGATCAAATTTTTGACTTTCTTCTTTCAAAAATTCACTGAATTCCTTTGACTTTTATGAAAAATCCCAAAGCAACCGGCACACAGAGAACTGAGCAACAGGTCTTCAGCACTGTCAAGCGCATTAAATACATTTCACAATTATAATCGTCTTCTTAAATTCCACAATACGAATACCGTAATTTTCGAAAAATATAAATCCGAAACAACTACAAAAAAAAAAAACAATCAAAATCCTAATTGAAATTAATTTCTCTCAATCATTTCAAAATCTCTATAAATTATTCTCGACATTTTCGAATCGAATACTAAATTTAATTTAAATTACTAAATTTAGTTTAATTAATAAAATTTCGTTTTATAACTAAATTTAGTTAATTAAATTAAATTTAGTAATTAAACTAACATTTAGTAATTAAAAATAAAGAGAAAATTCGTAAACACTGAAGAAGAAACGAAATTATTTTTATTCAGCCACTACACTGTAAAAAAAGATTTGAAATTCAACTCCCAACGGGATTCTTATCTAGAAAAGTCGCATGTTCCTAAAGTTCCAAACGTCCAAATAAAATTTATTTATTTCTGTTTTAAATTAAAATTTTATTACAACAATTTTGGGTCTCTTAAAAAAAAAAATTAATTACAAAAAGTTTCTGAGTGTCAAATTTACATTTTTAATTTCTCCTATAATCAGTAATTTATGAAAATATTTCTAATGAAAACTATTTGGTATTAAATATTTTAATAAACAAATTTAATTTGGTATTAAATAGTTAAATAAATAAATTTAATTTGATTTTAAATAATTTAATAAATAAATTTAATTTGGTATTAAATAGTTCAATAAATTTAATTTGTTATATTAAATAATTAATAAATAAATTTAATTTGATATTAAATATTTCAATAAATAAATTTTTCTATTCAACTCCTTTTTTACTCCTTTGCCACAACTCCAAAAAAAGTGTGACCAGGAGTCAAAATTTTACTTTTTTTTACATTGTAGTAAAAACCGCCGAATTTTAAAATTACATTTCTAAATTAAAAAAATAGATCAAAATTAAAAGATTAAAAATTAAAATAAAAAAAGGATTAAAAAATTAATTTTTTAATTTTCGATTTCCAATCAAAATAAAGAAAATCGTTTAATTCCACTAATTGAGAAGAATAATAATTTCGACTCGAAAGAGTAGAAAAGTAATTTTGCCGCTATATCCAAAAACCAACCCCTTGTAAACCAATATGGCGATTAAAATTCGCGGTATTCACTTTTATATTAAGCACACATAGAGGAGAGGAAGAATAAACAAAAAAAAAATAAGGAAGAAATGGCAAAGAACCGATCTCTTGGTGGCGAACCGTCGGCAAGACCAATGAGAACTGACTTCAGGAGTGGCTCTCGGATTTTCAGAGAGCTCGTGTGTCAGGTGCGCTCCTCTTGGGTCCCCACTACAAAAGATGCTCTCACCGACACGTCCTGATGAGGCCCACACAGGTGAGGCCTCCCCTAGAATGGAAAGGGTCACATGGACATTGCCCTACACAGGTGCATTTGCGGTACAACAGAGTCTTTTTCCAGATAAAGGGGGGCAAAGGGGGGGGGGGGAGAGAGAGAGAGGCCACATCAACAACATACATATACACAACCGGTCCAACTGATGCTTTTAACCGTCAACTCCTCTCTCGCAGTCGTCTTCAACATCTTTTCCTTTTTATTTCTCTATTTTTGTTGCCCTTTTTTCTTATTGCCCTTATTTTTCCCTTTTTTCCCCACTTTTTTTATTTTTCTTATTTTCTATCCTTTTCTTTTCTATTTGGACTAATTTTTCCGCATTATTGTTTTTCCCTTTTTTTCCTTCTTCTATTTCCCCTTTTTCCTTATTCCCTTATTTTTCATTTTTTCCTCTTTTATTTTCCTAATTTCCTCCTTCTCCTATTTCCCATATTGTCACTTTTTTCTTTTTTCTTTCTCCCTTTGTTATTTCCCTTCTTTCCCTTTTTTTATTTCTCTCATTTTCCCATTTTTACTTTCCTTATTTTTCCCAATTTAAATTTTTTTCCTCTTTTATTTTCCTCATTTTTCCCGCTTTCATTATTTTGTTTATTTTTCTAGTATATTTTTTTCTCTTTTCCCCTTTCTCTTTTCCCTATTTTCCTCCTTTTTCCATTTTTTCTCTCTCTTAATCTCCCCCCCCCCTTTTTTAAATGTCTTTACTTTCCCCTTTTTATTTTCCTCATTTAATCTTTTTTAATCTCCTTATTTTTAATCCCTATTTCCTTTTTGTTCTCTTTTTTGTATCCCTTACTTCCCCTTCTTTATTCCACTCATTTTCCCTATTTCCCCCTATTTTAATTTCCTTATTTTTTTCTTTTTATTTTCCTTAGTTTTAACAATTTTCCCCTATTATTTACTTTATTTTTCCCTTTTTATTCTTCTTATTTTCCACAATTTTTTCCTGTTTATCTCTTTTATTTCCCTTTTTTTTTGCTTTTTCTAAATTTTTCTTCTTTTCTTTCTCATATTTATCCCTTTTTTCTTTCCCTTATTTCGCCTCTTTCATTATCCTTATTTTACCCCATTCTTCTCTCTTTTATTTTCCTTATTTTTTCCCTTTCTTGATTTCTCTTTTTTTCCTTATTTTGCTCCTTTTTATTTCCTTTTCTTTTCATTTTTTTCTTTTTCCTACTTTCCCTTATTTTCCCCCTTTTTCTTATTTGCAATAATTTTTCCGATTTGAATTATTTCCCCTTTTTTTGCTTCTCTCATTTCCGAAATTCCCCTCTTTCTTTATTTACTTTATTTTTCCACTTTTTCCCTCTTATATTTTCCTTATTTCCTCCTTTTCCTATGTCCATCATTTTTCTTTTCTTTTTTTTCTTATTTAAAGCCTTTTCTCCCTTAATTTATATCCTTATCTCCCATTTTTTATTTTTCTCATTTTCCCTTTTTTACTTTCCTTATTTTTCCCTATTTTTCATTTTTTCCTCTTTAATTTTCCTCATTTTCCCGCTTTCATTATTTTGTTTATTTTTCTAGTATATTTTTTTTCTCTTTTCCCCTTTCTATTTTACCTATTTTCCTCCTTTTTCCATTTTTTCCCTCTCTTAATCTCCTCCCCCCTTTTAATGTCTTTACTTTCCCCTTTTTATTTCCCTCATTTAATCTTTTTTATTCTCCTTATTTTTATTCCCAATTTCCTTTTTTTCTGTTTCTTGTATCCCTTATTTCCGACAATTTTTCCCTTTTTCTTCTTTTTCATATTTAATATTTCCCATATTTTTTTAGTTTATTTTGTTCCCTCTTTTATTTCCTATATTTTTCCTTTTTTTATTTTCTTTATTTATCCTCCCTTTTCCCCTTTTTTTATTTTCCTTATTTTCTCTTTTTAATCTTCATATTATCTCCTCTTATTATTTCCCTCATTTTTCCTCTTTTATTGTTCTTATTTTCTTTTTCTTCATTAATTTCCTTATTTTTCCGCTTTATTCTTTCCCTTTTTGTATTTTCTTCATTTTCCCTTTTTTATTTTCCTCATTATCTTACCTTTTTTTCACTTTTTCACTCTTTAATTTTTCTCATCTTTGCCCTTTTTTATTTTCCTTATTATCCCATTTATTTCCTTTTTATTCCCATGTTTTCCCTATTTTATTTCCTTTATTTCCGCCTTTTTTATTTTTCTTATTTTCCCTTATTATTCTTTCTTATTATCCCTTTTTTATTTCCATTATTTTCCATTTTTTATTTTTCTTATTTTCTTCCTTTTCATTATTTCCCTTATTTTTTCCCTTTTTGTATTTTCTGCATTTTCCCTGTTTTATTTTCCTTATTTTCTTCTCTTTTTCCCAGTTTAAATTTTTCATATTTTTGCCCTTTTTTTATTTCCCTCATTTCCCTTTTTTTCTTTTTCTTATTTTGCTCCTTTTTATTTCCTTTTCTTTTCATTTTTTCTTTTTCCTACTTTCCCTTTTTTATTATTTCCTTATTTTACCGCCTCATTTTGTTTCCCTTATTTTCCTCTTTTTTATACTTTCCTTCTTTTTGAAAATGAAGAGAAAATAGGAAAGTAAAAAAAAGGGAAAAAATGGGGAAAATAAAAAAAATTTTATTTTCCTCATTTTTTCTGCGTTTCCTTATTTTTTTCGCTTTTTCTCTTCATTTTCTCCTTTATCCGCACTCGGTCCCTTGTCCGCCTCCCTCCAAACAGTTTTCCATTCTCAATCAGTGGAGTAAAAATAATAATAATAAAAATAAAAAAAAAAAACGGAAAGAGAGAATGAAAACAAGAAAAAATCGCCTGCTTGCCACGCGATGTAATTCTGAAATTGCATTGATGCATGCACTTTTACCTACTACCGTGTGCGATGGAAATAAAGTGGGATGATACATGAATTTTGCACGCGAGAAAGATGATTGCTCAACAATTTTTGCTTTGTGATTATCATTGAGAACTGCCAGACATAATGATACAATGTTACATTCGCGAGTTAGTTCACTTATTCGTTGAGCGAGAGCATCGGGTAAGAAAAATGGATCAACTCGTTTTATTTATTTCTTTTTTTTCCTCTCTTTTTTCCCCCCCCCCCAATTTGTCGAATTGAGGACGTGTATAAAGAGAAATTTCCAAAATGAAACTAAATTTTTTTCTGTCACAAAAAGGAAGAAATAAATGAAATAAATAAGAATTGACAATTTTTTTGACAGACGCAATACAAATTTCCATATCAGTTTAGTAAATTTTGCTTAGTTTCCATTTTCTATTTTAATTCGGTTAAAAATTTACTGCTAATTAGTAGGATTTAGAAAGTGGAATTGGAGCTTTAGACTAAAAAGGAAAAATAGGGGCAACGTCTTCCAAATATTTAAATAAATTTTTTTCTATTCTTTTAAATTTGGTTTCGTAAAAATTACAGTTTAGTAATTATTTTATTGTTTTTAAATTTAAATTGAGTAAAAATTACAAACATTGCAAAATATAGTTTAGTAAATTTGAATATTCTTTAATTTTACTGTATTAACTTTGTTGTTTTACACTGTAAAAAATTTAGGGAGTTAACGGACTCGGGAGTTGGGAGTTAAATTTTTCGAGTTAAAAATCAACTCCAAAAGAGAGTTAATTTCTAACTCCCTTCATTCAACACCCGCGCGAGTTATTTTTTCCATGGGGAGTTAGCATTTGGGTGTGAAATTTTAACTCTCTTTATTTAACTCCCCTGGCATTAACTCTCCAATGGGTGCGACTTTTATAGAATCCCCTGGGGAGTTAAAATTTAACTCCCTTTTTTTACAGTGTATGCTGTTTAATAAAAGTTATTAAAATAATAAAATTAATTAATTTGATTTCGAATTTTAACTCTATTCGGAAAAAATTAGTTGAGTCAATTTTACTATACTCCAAATTTACTTGAGTAAATTTTTCAACATTTCAAAATCAATTAGGGTGAAAGTAATTTTTTATGTTACATAAGATTTTTGCTTCCTTACACCGGAAATATAATTTATATTTAATAACTCGTTATCAACAAAAAAAAAAACGTTTTTCCGACTTTATCATTTTTATTTAAACAGAAATTCGACGGAGAAATAAAAAAAATATCTATAACTTACAACCAGTTTTAATATTTAAATTACCAATTGCGACCCCCCTAGGAAAAAAGTTCATAAATATACTTCCCGCTAAGAATTGATTTATTAATTTTAAATAAATATATAAAAAATATACATAGTATATAAATTATTCAAAAACTTTTGAAAGCGATTTTAAAAGAAACGCAAGAATCATCCGAGAAGAAGAAAATTATCAACTCACTATTTTTTTCGGAAAAAAAAACACCAAACTATAATAAATATTGAATAAGAAAATGTTCGGAATGTACAGTCAAGTCTGTTTTATTTACAAACTAGTAAATAAAAAATAGCCTCAAGCTAAGAAAGCGGAAGTCACAAACATTAAAATATAAATTTTATACTTCCTATATATATATACATTGAAATGTACCTATAATAACTTGAAATCCTTTTGCTGCTAAAACGTAATATAAACGCTAATCAATCCTGTGAAATCTATATTATGTATTATAATAGCAAACAACTATCGCGCGACACAACCATTAATTTTTCTACACGTCCCGATCAACCCACTTCCTGTACCAACAACCAAGGAAAATCATCATCTCTACATTTTTCTTTTTCCGCTTCTGACGACCCAACAGCCATGATATTAATTTTCATAATTACGAAAGAACCCGCATTATTATATACATGTATATATATATGAAAAAAGAGAGGAAAAAAAAATGAAACTCGACCTGTCCTATAAATTTCGAAAGAAGGTGAAACACACATGCACTTGCAATTTCGCGTGATTCTCTCTCATCTTTTCTTCACATTCACATCTTGTATATGTCGTGCGCATTATAAATTTTGGCGCCGAAATTTCCTTCGGCATAAAAACTTTCCACACAAGAGTCAGCCTCGTAAAATAAGTTTGGATTAAAAAATAATTTATCGATATATTCCAAAAGAAGGGAGGGGGGGGGGGGGAAATAATTAGCTGCGCGAAAGAAAAAATCTCCGCACACACGGAATGAGTTTAAAAAAGTAACTGCGCGAGAGAAAAATGAGAAGAGATTCATAAAAGGTTAATTATCGTAAATAATACCACCATGTGGTGCATTTTTTTTTCTTTTCTTTTTTTTTAATAACGGAAAATGTTATTTTATTAAATAATTGTCAATAGTTGATGTTTTTTTTTTCTTCGTGTTTTCTAATATAATTAAAGATGACCGAAGAATTAGATAATTTTTTAACTAAAATTAAGTTAATTAATAAATTTACTCTTTATTTATTTAAAATCAGTTATTTATCAAACATCGACCAACCAATAAACCAAGAAAAATCAGTTAATTAATTAATTTAAGTTATTTTTTAATTAATTAATTAATCAAAATTGAGTTAATTAATAAATTTCTTCTCTCTCTCTCTTTCGGTAAAAATAATCATTTTCTTCTTTTTTCCTTGAAATTAACCACTTTTGAAGTTCTGTCCAATTTGATGAGAATTTTTTCCACTCAAATAAGTGAATGTAGTCTGACTAGACGGCATTTTTCACTAATCAAGACGTGATATTTATAGAAATACAATTTTTACCTACTCATATATAATATACTACTTGAAAGGTGAATTTTTGTCTGACCTGTCGTCTCTTTTTTTCCTTGCATATAATGAATTGATTTTTTTTTTTCGCGACTCGTAATCAAAAGCTACTTTCGCCTTACTACGTGCGTGAGAAAAAAATATTTTTTTTTTTTTTTATTTATTTATTTTCTTTTTTTTTCTTTAAAAATATTATACAAATGTGAAAACGTGTTTACTGAAACTCTTATATCAGTAGCATGTTGATTTAGTGTTTTGTGTGTGCGTATTCGTTGAACCGAAAATTCTCAGGCGCACCTCTTTGGCTGCCGTGCAAAAGATTCGATTTTGTTTATTTTCTCGTTCTTTTTATAAAAAGAGAAGCGGAGAAAGTATATATATATGTATATTTATTCGCTTACGTACATGTGCCATTGGCCGAGACATTGAACAATATTTTTTTCCGAGTTATAAACTGACGAGTATTGTATAAAGTATTTAGTGACATCAATGGGTCTTTATAAAACTTGTTATCAACAATTTCTGATTCTATTTTTTATTTTTTTTTAGCATTTAGTTTTCCTTATTTTTTTATTTCTATTTATTTTTTATTTTTATTTATTTTTATTTATTATTTTTATTCATTTATTTATTTATTTTTAAAAATTTATTTTTACTTTTTCTTTCATTCTATTTTTTTACGAAAAGAAAATTTATTTGATTCAAATACAATTTAATTGACTCAAATAAAAATTGAATCAAACAATTTATTTTTTAAATTCTATTTTTTCTTTTATAGAAGAAAGGAAAAAAAATATTTTCCACTTTAACTTTTGCATATAGATTGCTGTGAATGTTAAATTGATTTTTGAACGTTTCAAATCGTATATCGATTGGAAATATTTTTATCAGTTCCGGTTTTGTGTTTTTTTTCACTATTTTGACATTTTTTGTGATTAATTGTAATTAGTAAAACAGGAAGTTTTAGGATAAGGAATAAGAGGTCAGGGGGGGGTGGTAATTAGAGATAAATTTTAACAGCTTTCACTTGATCCTTTGTGATGACTTCTCTTTTTTTACTTTCAAAAATTATAATCGAAGATACGAAAACGAAAGTTTTATTGAATAACTTCACTTATTGAATAACTTTTTTCTCCCAATGTTTCAAACAGATTCCTGCATTTTAATTATCGAACTCTTGTCACTTATAACAAATATAGATCATTAATTAGTTATATTATTAATGCAGTAATTTTGTTCCAAAATTTTTGTGCATTTCAAATTGGGAAAATATTATAAAACCTTGTTATAAAATATTTTTTTTCTTTAATTTTTATAGAAAAAAAGTAAATTATTAAAATAAAAAGGAGGAAAATAAAAAAAGGTAAATAATTCAAGGTAAACTGATAAATAAAATAAGTAATAATTCCAATAAAGTAAATAAATAAATGAAATAAAATAAACAAAATAAAATAAATAAAAAATTAAAACAATATAGTTAGTAACAAAATAAATAAATTCATCTTAAATAACTAATTAAATTTTGCAAAGTAAATTTTTTATTTGTTATAAACAAACAAACAAAAAATAGAATAAAAAAATAAATAAAAAATAGAGTAAAAAAATTTTTATTATTATAAATCAGATAAGTTATTAAAATTAGACAATTTTAATATTTTGTCATGTTTTATAACACAATACTTTTATAAGTTGTTTAATTTAAAAAAGGTTTGAAATTTTGAAATTTTTTAATGTCTTAATTCCAGTGGAAAATCCTGTTCCAAAAATAAGATTAAAAATAGAAATTGTGCAAATATTTTTCTTCTTTTTCCAAAACAAAATAATTTTATTTAAAAAATTGTGATTTAGAAACAAAAATAATGCAAAATAAATAAATTTTCTATTTCTTAATCATAATTGTTTAACAATTTTCTAATTTTGTTTAGAAGTAAAGAACAAAAATCTGCATAATTTAAATTTGACAAAACATAAATTTAATATTTAATATTTATTAAACTCAACACTGATTAAATATTTCTTGAACTAAATAATTAATATTTCGAATAATTTTCAGATTGAATAGTGAATATACTTTTTCAAATAATTTTCTATTATTCTATTGTAATAATGATGAAAATAAAAAAGTTTTATTCAATGGTATATATATAGTTGCAATTTATATTATAGAATTGACTATTGTCAGAATTCGTTCTAGTTCAAACAACAACAACAATAAAGCAGTTTGTAATTTGTATACAGGTATTCCGTAATATTAAGTCATCTCTCCTTTGTATAATAGGATATCATTCAAAGATATACAAACATCTAACTTTTAATTTTGATAAATGATTCCTCCCGAAGAACTCATTAATTTTTTTTCCTTTTCAAAATAATGAACCTCACCGTTTCCTCATTCACTCTTGGGTGATCTGCGTAATATTCAAATTGTGTCACTCCCATCGGGACTAAATACCAAAGTTCAAAAATCAAGTTTCACCAAAAAAAAATATTAATAATTTTATAAATAATAAGAAAGTATTATTTATTAAATTATTAATTATTATTTATTATTTAATAAATAATAAGAAAGTATTATTTATTAAATTATTAATTATTTATTATTAGATATGTATTAAATTATTAATATTATAATAATGAAAATAGTAGTAAAAATAATTTTTTTTTTATTTATTTAATATTTATTTAAAAATTTAGAGAAATTAATAAAATATTATTAATTGCTTTAGTCAAACGACCAAAGCAACAAATTTTTTTATTTAAAAATATTAATTAATATAATATAATGATAATAGAATTATCATTCTTATTATTTAATTAATTAATATAATTAACAACTAAAAATAATAATTTACTAATAAAGAAAAGAAAAAATTTACAAAAGAGACACAAAAAAACACGGCGTGTCTAGGAGTCAAAAAGTTGAATGAAAAGTTTCATGTTTTTCTTTCTTTTTGGACTCGATGCGAGTAGAGAAAGAAAGAAAGAAAGAAAGAGAGACAGAGAGAGAGAGAGAAAAGAAAAAAAGAAATGAAAATTCACGGGAATCCATAGCGATTCCTTTTTCCTTCGTACCCGACCTAATTACGTCTTAAGATCATTGCCCCGCAGTCATTTCACAACGTAATCATTATGATTAGAGAGTGCGCCTTGAAAATCATCCAATGGTTAGACTTTCGTCTGACGATCATGTCTCGTTAAGTGTACCCCCCGTCATCTCACTTATTATTTGAAGATCAAAAAGAAGAAAAAAATCAAAGGCAAAAAAAAATAATAATAAAAAAAAGAAAGACAAAAAATAACGTGGGATTTTTATTTTTGTCTTTAATGCAATAACTCAAAAGATATACAAAGTCATTTTGATATTCATTTAAATTATATTGAAAATTTTAAACAAAATTAAAAAAAAGTCCATGACAATGAAAATATTTTTTGTACCTATTGCTTTTAGGTAAATTTTTGTTGACACGTTCTTTCGAATTTTTATTTGTTTATTATTTATTTTAATGAACACGAATTTTCTTTAATTTAACTGCAAATTTTTATCAGTTTCAACTACTTTTCAACTACACATAATAATTGATATTAATTAATAATTATTAATAATTACTAATAATTATTTATGAAAGAATTTAATTATTTATAACAATAATTTAATTCTAGCGAAGAATTTTATAAAAATTTTTAAATAATTGATTTCTTTCGACGAATTTTATGCAAATTATAATTTAAATATTCGAATTTCTGAAAACTTGTTATTATTCATGAAAATAATTGAATTCTTACAAAGATTTTTACGAAACAATTTTTAAATAATTGAATTCTATATTTGGATATTTTATGAAAATACTTAGTAGATATTGAAAATCATTGAATTGCGAAAAGTTTTTAAAAATAATTAAATTTTACAAAGAATTCTATTAAAATTTTTTAGAATTATTGAATGCCTGTGTGACATTTTATTACATTTTTTAAAAAAAATAATTGAATTTCTAAAAAGTATTTTATTACTTATGAAAATAATTGAATTCTTACGAACGATCTTATTAGAAATTTTTTAAATAATTGAATTTCCATGAAGAAATTTATAACTTTTAAATATAATTGAATTTTTGTGATGAATATTGTTATTTATGAAAATAATTAAATTTTGCAAAGAATTTTATTAAAATGTCTCAAAATAATTGAATTTTGGGGAATTTTTTTATTTATCGACATAATTAAATTCTTTCGAAGAATCATTAATGTAAATAATTGAATTCTTGGCAAGAATTTTATTAAAAACTAAAAAAATAATTGAATTATTTCAAAAACATTTAATTTAAATTGTATTTAAAATGATAATTAAATAAATAAAAAAATAGGTAATAATAATTATTTACTAACTTTTGAATAATTTTATTAAAATATTTGAAAATAATTAAATTCCTGAGAAAAATTCTAATATTTTTGTAAATAATTGAATTCTTCTAAAGAATTTAAAAAAAAAAACATTTTTTTTAAATAATTGATTTTTTCGAGGAATTGAAATTAAATTTCCTGTAAAATTGTATTTTAAAATAATTGAAATCCTGCGATGAATTTTATTATTTATGAAAATAATTGAATAGTTGCAAAGAATTTTATTAAAATTTTCAAAAATAATTGAATTCCTGAGAAGAATTTTATTATATTTATGAAAAATAATTGAATTATTGCGAAAAATTTTATTAAAATGTTTAAAAAGAATTGAATTTCTGTGAAAAATTTTGTTATTTTTGAAAATAATTGATTCCTTCATTAAAATTTTATAAACATTGTTTTAAATAATTAATTTTTTCGAAATATAATAAATATTATGGAAATTTTATTTTATATAATTGAATTCTTGTGGAAAACTTTATTTGCGAAAATAATTGAATTTTCCGATTAATTAATTTAATAGTATTAAAAATAATTGTGAAATTCTTCGATGAATTTTATTATTTATGAAAATAATTGAAAAAAAAATAATTGAATTGTTGCTTAGAATTTTAACAGAATTTTTTTTTTAAATTTGAATTTCCATGAAAAATATTATTTTTATTGAAAGTAATTTAACTATTGTGAAGAATTGTATAAAAATTTTTGTTAAATAATTGGTTTTTTTCTAAATTTTTTTGAAAATGCTATTCTAAATTAATTGAATTCCTGTGGGAATTTTATTATTTATTAAAATAATTGAATTTTGGATGAATTTTATCAATTTTTTTTAGATAATTGAATTCTCTTGCGAAATTTTATGTAAATATAATTTAAATTAAATAATTTTTTAAATTTATGTAAATATAATTGAATTTCGAATATTTTTTGAAAATAATTGAATAGTTTTAAAGAATTTGATTATATTTTTTGAGAATAGTTTTTTGATTTCTAATATAAATAATTGAATTTTGGATGAATTTTATCATTTTTTTTAAGTAATTGAATTCTTTTGCGAAATTTTATGTAAATATACTAGATATTGAAAATAATTGAATTTCGAATATTTTTTGAAAATAATTAAATCATTTTAAAGAATTTAATTATAATTTTTGAGAATAGTTTTTTGATTTCTAGTACACGGAGAGAGAATATATATTAAATTTTGTAAAAATATTTTCAAATTGGGGAAAAAGTGCAACAAAGCGAAATTTTGATATAGAAAATACTAAACTTTAAAAAAAGTTTTGTGAAATTTATTAAAGTTATATTAGAATTTAATTAATATTCTTGATATTTGATATAATTATACTAAATTTCACATAAGTTTTTTTTAAAGTTTAGTATTTTTTATATCAAAATTTCGCTTTGTCGCACTTTTTCCCCAATTTGAAAATACTTTTACAAAATTTAATATATATTCTCTCTCCGTGTATCAGCGAATTTAAAGTAGTGGAAATTGTATAAAAAGAGAAATAGTATAGCTTTTAGTGAAAAATAGTAGCATAACGTTAAAAAAAAAGTAGTAAATAGTAGGTTTTAATAGATGAGTCCAAAGCCTGAATGTATAAAAAAATAATTCTTTTTAAAATAAAAAAAAAAAACAAGTTTATACTCGTGATAGGGTTGAGAGAGGGAGTTAAGAAAGATATTTCATCACACAAGGATATGTTACATCCTGATGGGACATTGCTATGTATTTTGCGAACGAAGATAAATTATGAGAAAAGAGGGCATAGAAGAGGAGGAAAGAAGAAAAGAGAATCATATCGAATAAATAATGATATACAAGCGTCGTCATTTTGCTATTATCCGCAGCACTTAAACCGTTTTCCCCGCACAACAGCATTTAGATAGTGCGCCATATTGCCATCTTTCTCTCTCTCTCTCTCTCTCTCTTCAATTTTCTACACATAACCATTCATTTATCACTTATTATTATTATTATTATATTCTCTCAAATCTTGATTACTTTCTCATTTTCAATTTCCAATTGCAAAAAAAAAGAAATTTACACGCTCAAACCAATTTCAAATTTTTCGATAATGATCGATTATAAAATTTTTAAAAAAAGAAAGGCGCAAAAATTATTTCATTTTTTTCCAAACTAATTTTGCATAATAATTTTTAACGAGCAGCAGGTCTACTTACGGTAAAGAAGGTCTAATTGCAGTATAACGTTAAATAGAAACGGTACTCACCTGAAACAAATAAATAAAATTTTCATTATTATATTGCTGAGAGATAATTAGAGTTTTTTTTTTTTGCAGAAAACTTATACTATGGAATTTATTTACCGAATTTATTTACGAATACCAAAAATAGTGAATATTTGGATAAAATATAGAAAATTATTAGTACGAATATTAAAGAACATTAATTTGAGATTCAATATGGAGACGCTAATCTCCATCTGCGAACGCCAAGGTCGCCGCTAGATGGCAGTTCACTCGATAAAATCAAATTCCTCGCCACCTAGCGGCGCTCTTGGCGTTCTCAAGTGGAGAAATTCATTTTTAACCTCAAAAACTTTTTAACAATTAATAAAATCAATCAGGCTTCACAGTGCCCCTAAAAAGTATTTTAGGGGAAATAGGGGACTGAAAATTAAAAAATAGGGGACTCTCAGAAGAGTAAAAAAAAAATAAAAATAAAAAATTTGTTAAGTAAAGATAAAAATATAATTTATTTATACAGGGTTGCCGCAAAAATTAAACTTTATTTTTCCCTGATTTCCAAACACAACTTTCACTTTTTCCCTGACCCTAAAGAATATTCTGATTCACTCTAAAAATTATTAGATACTCAAAAAAATGTTTTATTAAATTTATTTACAAATTTCTTCAAAAGTAAAATTATTCGAGAATTTTTAACTAATATTCTACTTTAAATCAATAACATCAATTATTATTCAATTAAACTTTTTCAAAAAAAATTAATTCTACAGAATTGTTAGTTAAAAGTACGAAAAACAATAATTTAATTCTACGAGAAATCAATTATTTAAATATAAAAATAAATAATATTGCATGTTTCTTAAAATTTAATTTTTACGAAAAAATTGTATTAACAACTTTTGAAAATATTTAATTTCTTTTAAGGAATTTAATTAAAATTTTAATAAAATTTATTCTATTAAAGAATTTTATAATAATTTTTGAAAATAATTGAAACTTTTTGAAGAATTTTATTAAATTTTTTTTAAATAATTGAATTCCTGAGAAGAATTGAAATAATTTTTGAAAACAATTGAATTCATTAGAAGAATTTTATTAAAATTTTTGAAAATAATTGACTTCTTGAAGAGAATTTTTAAAAAATTGTTGACAATAATTTAATTCTTGAGAAGAATTTCCCTATATCTATTTATAAAGATAATTTAATTCTTGACGATAATTTTTAAAAAATTTTGAAAATAATTTAATTTCTGCAAAATATTTTATTACTTTTCAAACAAATTAAATTCCTGTCATGAATTTTGATATTTATCAAAATAATTGAATTTTGGGAAAGAATTTTATTAAAATTCCTTAGAATAATTGATTTTATGTGAAGAATTTATGCGATTTTGTTGTTTATCAAGCTAATTGAAGTCTTTTGCAAAATTACTTAAAAATTTTTTATTTTCTCCGACGAATTAATAATGTTATTTATGAAAATATTTGAATTATTGCAACGAATGTTATTGTTTTATTGAATAAAATTGAATGTTTCTTAAAATTGAATTCTTTCCTCAAGTTTTAATAAAATTTTTAATAATAATTGCATTTTTCAAGGAATTTATTTAAAATTGTATTAAAAATATTTGAAATTCTGCGATGAAAATAATTGAATTCGTAAATGAAATTTTATTATTTATGAAAATAATTGAATCTTTTCGTAGAATTGTATCAACAAGTTTTTTCTATAATAATTAAATCTGTTGATAAATTTTATGAAACTAGTAAATATTTAAAAACATTGAATTGCGAAAATCTTTTGAAAGTAATTGAAATTTTGCAAAGAATTTTATTTAAATTTTTGAAAATAATTGAAATTTTGCAAAGAATTTTATTTAAATTTTTGAAAATAATTGAATTTTTGGCGAAAAATTTTGCTATTTATAAAAATTAATTGAATTCTTGACGAGATATTCATTAAAATTTATAAAAATAATTTGAATTCGTGCAAAGTATTTTATTAAATTTTGTTTAAATAATTGAAATTTTGCCAAGAATTTAATTAAAATTTTTGACAATTATTGAATTCTTGAGAAGAATTTTGATATTTATCAAAATAATTGAATTTTGGTAAAGAATTTCATCAAAAATCCTTAAAATAATTAATTTACACTACAAATTATTATTTTACGACTGTAAAAAATATATATTAAATTAAAGAATAATTATTAATAATAATAATTAATAATTAATTAATAATTTATTTATTTAATTAATAATTATTATTATTATTATTTAATTATTATTAATTATCTTAATTTCCTTTATATTATTAAATATATATATTTTATTTTTTTTTATTATTTACAACTGTTACGTACATTTAACGACAATTTTTGCTACTATTTCTTATTTCTTTTAATAACTTATTATTTTTTACTTATTTAGTCGTCTAAAATCCAGTTCGAGGCCTGAAATAATCGTGTAAAATCTAAAAAAAAGAATCGATCAGTGAAACATAAAAAATTCATTACTAACATTCGATTGAGACATTAATGTTTGTTTATCAGTGTGTCTTAAATCACTTCCGTTGATGGGTATATCTATATAGATAGAAAAAAAAACATCAATCGATAACATGTTCCTTCTTTTTTCTCCTCATTTTATTAATAAAAAAAAAATTTAAAACCATTTCTTGTAAAATTTATTTCGCGATAGCGTTATAATGTTAGAAAACCTTGGCATGATTGCGAAGATTCTTAAACTAATTTTATTGATCATGACGATCATGACATCAACACTACTTATCGATAATTTACACTCTATCATTTTTTCTTCTATTTTCCAATGTGTGTATGTTGTATCTAAACTATAAAATAATATTTATACACTATGAAATGTATTTCTAATTTTTACAACTCAATTTAATTTCAATTAACGTAAAAAGAAAATAAAACTTTATTTAAAATTTTATTTAAATTTAGACTTTGAAATTAAAATTAATTAAATCTAATTAAATTACCTTTTTATTTAAATATAAATAAACTTCAAGTTTTACTATCCCAGTATGTAATTTGAAAATTATTATACGAGAAATATGATAAATTTTTTTTTGAACTAATTTTCATATGTAGGTACTCTAAGGAGTAAAAAACTGAAAATAAAATAGAAATAAAATGTGAAGAAAAATTCATATTATGACTATTCTCACGAGAATGAATTAATAATAATAATAATAATTATATAAAATGCGCTTTTTATAGATGAAACTTATAAGAAAAGTGATTCCCATGGGAAACAATCCTAACTGACATATTAATAAACTTTATTTTCGCTGATTATTTTTTTTAAATTGATTGCTGGTAAGAATATTAGAAATATTAGCAAGTAATGAAATTATAACCACATATTGAGAGCAATAATAAAAGAATTCGTTCGTTTGGAAAATTTTATGTATCTTTGAAAAAAATCAGTGAAAACAAGTTGTTATATTTTTTAAGTATAACGAGTTGAAATAATGTTCTTCATGAAAATCGTTAATGAGAGATCTCTTTTATCGTTGAGAGTCGAGAAAATTTATATATTTTTTTTTGTCTCTAAAATTAATACTTGAATTTTGTTAATTTTACTGTTCTCAAAATTCGGTTTTGTAAAATTTACAGTACTCTAAATTTTACACTCTTTGAATAAGCTAAATTAGTTAAATTCAACTTATTTTTAACAAAATTTAACTCAATTTTATTTTAAGTTCATTTAATTCAATTTAGTTTCCACTCAATTTAATTCAATTTTATTTTAACTTTTAGTTTAATTCATTTTCATTTTATCTTAATTTAATTAAATTTAGTTGTAACTTATTTTAATTCAGTTTTATTTTAACCTAATATAATTCAATTTAGTTGTTTGCTTTTTAGTTTCCTAGCAATTTTAATAATTTTTTAAAAAAATGTTTTCAATTTTAAAATTAATGTATTGAAAATCATTGAATTCTTGCAAAGAATTTTATTAACAAATTTGAATATAATTGAATTCCGTACAAGAATTTTATTATTTGTGAAAAAAATTAAATTGCGTCCAAGAATTATATTATTTTTTTTGAAAATAATTGAACTTTTTCCAAAGAATTTTATTATTTATAAAAATAATTGAATTTTTGCAAAGAATTTTATTAAAAAATTTGAAAATAATTGGATTTTTGCAAAGAATTTTATCAATAAATTTGAAAATAATTGAATATTCCTTCCAGGAATTTTATTATTTATAAAAATAATTGAACTTTTGCAAACAATTGTTTTAAAAACTTTGAAAATCATTGAATTCCTTCGAATAATTTTATTATTTTTAAAAATAATAATTCAATTCTTGCCCAGAATTTTGGTAAAATTTTGAAAAATCATAATTAAATTCTTTTGAAGAATTTCTTTGAATTGTTTTAAAATAATGGAGTTTTTTTTATTATTTTAATTGAAAATTTTGAAAGTAATAGAATTTTAAGTATTTTTTTCAAATTTTTAAAATAATCTTATTTGTTAATAATTAAAATTTAACATTTGATTTTTAAATTCTATTAAAATTTGTAGAAAATAATTTTCTAATTTAAATGTTTGTTGAAAACGCTTAAAAAAATTCATTTTTGGAGCAATTACAAATAATTGCAAAAATTCAAATATTTTCAAAGAAAAATAAAATTTCTCTCATAAAATTCAACTATGTTCAAAATTTCAAAAAAAATTCTCGTAAAAATCCCAATTATCTTTATAAATAACAAAAATTCTTCTCCAAAATTCAAGTATTTACATAAATGTCAAAAAAATTCTTGTCCTAATTTCAATTATTTTCAAAAATAAAATGCATTTTTCTAATTTCAATGATTTTCATTATCTACAATATTTTAATAAAATTTCAAAAATAGAATTCAATTATTTAAAAAAAATTTTTATAAAATTATTTAATTATTTACATAAATAATAAAAATTTCACAGGAATTCAATTATTTTTATAAATAATAAAATTTTTCTAAGGAATTCAATTATTTTCATAAAAAATAATTTAAAATTCTAGAAAATAATAATTGAATGGAATGAATTAAAATGATGAAAATAATTTTAATGAAGTTACAGTAACAATATTCTTATAATGTAAAATAATGATTTTATCTCTCGATCATTTTTAATTATTAGAAAACATGAAGAAATCGATCACTCCGAGTCTTCGACTCGGAGCAATCGATATCTTCATGTTTTCTAACAATACTTTTATAAGTTATGTTTAATTTCAAAAAAAAGTTTAAATTTGAAATTTTTGAATGTCTTAAATCCTGTGGAAAATCCTGTTTCAAAAATAAGATTAAAAATAGAAATTGTGCAAATATTTTTCTTCTTTTTCTAAAACAAAATAATTATTTTTATTTAAAAAATTGAGATTCATAAACAAAAATAATTCAAAATAAATAAATTTTCTATTTCTTAATCACAGTTGTTTAACAATTTTCTAATTTTGTTTAGAAGTAAAGAACAAAAATCTGGTTAATTTCAATTTGACAAAACATAAAATTTAACAAAATTTTAGTCTTTTAATATGAAAAGAAGTGGAAAAAATTCTGATGATTTCTATTTGTCATTACAATTTTTAATTAATTATAAAATAAAAATAATCATAACATAATAATATAATTTGTAATTTTTGTTAAAAATTAAAATAATAATATAATATACAATCTATCTAAAGTTACACTGAGAAAACGATTTATTTGATTCAAACATATTTTGTTTAAATCAAACTTAAAATATCTTTGCTATATACAGTCAAATATATTTAAGTTTAATTGAAACATATTTTTTGGTTCATTTAAAGAAATAATATATTTAATTCAAATATAAGTTATGGTTGATTTTAAATTATTTATAAAATCAACTTTTAAGTTTGAATTAAAGATAACATTTTTGAAAATAATTTTTGTTTAAATCAAAATAGAAAATATATATGAAAATTAAACATAATTATTCAAACAAATAATATTTTTGAATCAGTAGAAATTTTCTATATATTGGGATTAAGCTTACAAACTAATTTCAATTAAACAAAATCACTTAAAATTATTATTCTATTTGAATTAAGTAATAATGTTTTCTCAGTGCGATTGGTGAAAATTTACCAACAACTAAAATTAATTAAAAAATAATTCGACCAAATTAGCTTATTTTTAAGCTTATTATTTATTATTAATAAATATTATTATTATTATTATTATTATTATTATTATTATTTTTTATTATTTATTTATTTTTTTATTTTTTTATTTATTATTTATTTTTTTATTTTAGCTTATTTTTTTAGCTTATTTTTTTTTTTTTTAGCTTTTTTTTTTATTTTTTTTTTTTTTTTTTTTTTAGTTTTTACGTTTTGCCTTCTTCCTCTTTCATCCCTCGTGAAGAAGAGCCAAAAACAAAAATTTCCCCACAACTTTACATGAGACAAACGTTATATTTATATAGAAAATATTTATTCCACGTGAATTAGGAAGAAAGCGGAAAGAGTTGATGGATTTTTCCTACATATTAGGAGAAGAATTATTCAAACAACCAGGAAATAATCTTTTTCAAAGTCGGCCGCGTATCCATTCGTCAGATTTCATTCCATTTACCTTTTATCTTCTCTCGATTTATGTTTATTTTCCTATTACCCACGTGCTCTTGTGTGCCATGAATTATGTATGATATACATGAGTTACAGCACATTTTATATATTTTATATATAGACACCCTGCGAATGAGTGCTTTTTGCGTTGAGGAAAAACTAAAAAAAAAAAAAGAGAGAGAGAGAAAGAGGGACCTTTTATACGCAGACTCCTCTATATTTCTCACGAACAATTGTAAACTTCACCGTTCGCGCGCGCGCGCGCCAGTATTTTCTTAAACGGAAACGCATCTCTTCGTCTCTAAAAGATATCGAACTTCCTGAAAATGCATTTTTCTCATGTTACACACACACTATACAGTGTATAGTTTGTTTGGCGGGGGACTTGGATTACTCTCGCATAAGAATGTGCCATTTTCCCGGCGGATATTGAAAAAGTTTCAGGGCAAATTTCCTTAACGGGAGATCGCTCATGTCTCAAGGAAATTGCTATTTTGTACAACTTGTGCATTGCAGTGCATTCAATTTTCCTTTGACTTTGATTTTTTTTCCCTTACTTTTTTTCTTTTCTCTCTTTATTCGATTATTCGGAAATTATTTGACAGACAAGATTTTATTTCTCCTTTTCTACTCTTCTACTTCTACTACTCTACTACTCTTCTATTTTCTACTTTTCTACTCTCCTACTCTTCTATTTTTCTACTCTTCTACTTCTCTTCTATTTTTTCTACTCTTCTATTTTTCTACTTTTCTACTTTTCTACTCTCCTACTCTTCTATTTTTCTACTTCTCTTCTATTTTTTCTACTCTTCTATTTTTCTACTTTTCTACTCTCCTATTTTTCTATTTTTTCTATTTTTCTACTTATCTATTCTTCTACTCTTCTATTTTCTACTCTTCTATTTTTCTATTTTCATACTTTTCTACTATTTTCTCTATTTTTCTACTTTTCTACTCTCCTATTTTTCTATTTTTTCTATTTTTCTACTTATCTATTCTTCTACTCTTCTATTTTCTACTCTTCTATTTTTCTATTTTCATACTTTTCTAATATTCTGTTCTTCTACTCTTCTACACTTGTCCTCCACTCAAATTTTTGAATTAGCGTTTAATTAGCGGTTATTTATTTTCACTAATAATGTTTTGTATTCAAAAGCTTTTTGTCTGTTTAGGAAATAAATATAAAAAATAATTTTTACTCGATAAATTTGAATTAGTAAAAATGTTAAATAATTAAAATTAGTTACTGACTTTTTACTTTTGAATTAGTAAATTTAACTAAAAAGCAAAAAAGACCATCACTAATTCAAAATTAGTAAATATTTTTACTAATTTAAATGTAGAGAGTAGTACTAATTTTACAAACTTCAATTACACTTTTAAATTGTTTACTCTATTTTTAGTGAAATTTTTGTGAAAGAATTAGTAGAAACTTTAACTAATTTTTATTAGTAGAAATTTTTACTGATAAAAATCAGTAGAAACTTTTATTGATAAAAAATAGTAGACATTTTTATGGATAAAAATCAGTAGAAACTTTTATTGATAAAAATCAGTAAAAATTAGTAGACATTTTTATTGATTAAAAATTGTAGAAATTTTTATGGATAAAAATCGTTAGAAATTTTACTAGTTTAAATTAGTAGAAATTTTTACTAATTTTTATCAGTAGACTTTTCACTTATTCAAATTTAGAAATATTAAATTTCCTTCTCAAAATTTGTACAGTGAATTAAGAAAAAATATTTTTTATTTACTAAAAAAATAAATATATATTGCTTAAAAAATAATTTTCTCGGAATAATTGTGCAACAATTTGTTCAACATTTTTTATGCATCTTCAGCTAAAATTTCCATTATCGTTGAAAACTAAAGATTTTTCTGCCCTCCATTTTATTTTTGTATTAAAAAATATTTCATGAAAAAATAATATTTTTTAAATTAACTATTAAATCCATATAATTATAATCGTTGTATACCGGTAATGTGTTCGAAGTTTGAATTTTGTTAATTGTTTGCTTTATAGTTTCCTAAACTTTTTAATAACTTTTTTTAATGTTTTCAATTTTTTTAATTAATTTATTAAAAATTATTGAATTCTTACAATTACAAATTTTATCAAAAAATTTGTAATTGTAAATAATTGAATTCCTTCGAAGAGTTTTATTATTTTTAAAAATTATTGCATTTTTGCAAAGAATTTTATCAAGAAATTTGAAAATAATTGAATTCCTTCGAAAAATTTTATTAATTTTGAAAATAATTGATTTTTTGCAAAGAATTTTATCAAAAAATTTTTAAATAATTGAATTTCTTCCAGGAATTTTATTATCTATGAAAGTAATTGAATTTTTGCAAAGAATTTTATCAAAAAATTTAAAAATAATTGAATTCCTTCGAAAAATTGTATTATTGTTGAAAATAATTGAATATTTGAAGAAAATTTTATCAATAAATTTGAAAATAATTGAATTCCTTCAAAGAATTTTATTTTTTTTTAAATTATTGAATTTTTGCAAAGAATTTTATCAAGAAATTTGAAAATAATTGAATTCCTTCGAAAAATTTTATTAATTTTGAAAATAATTGAATTTTTGCAAAGAATTTTTTAAAAAAATTTTAAAATAATTGAATTGCTTTCAAGAATTTTATTATCTATGAAAGTAATTGAATTTTTGCAAAATTTTTATCAAAAAAATTGAAAATAATTGAATTCCTTTCAAGAAATTTATTAATTATGAAAATAATTGAATTTCTGCAAAGGATTTTATCAAAAAATTTTTAAATAATTGAATTCCTTTGAAGCATTTTATTATTTATGAAAATAATTAAATAATTGAATTCTCGCGAAGAATTTTATTACAATTTTTGAAAATCCTAATTGAATTCTTTTGAAGAATGTCTGAATTTTTTAAAAATAATTTAGTTTCTTTAATAATTAGGTATAATTAAAAATTTTATTATCGAATTTTATAAAAATTGTATTGAAAATAATTGAATTTCTGTAAAGAATTTTATTATTTATGAAAATAATTGAATTCTTGCGAATAACATTACTATTTATAAAAATCAATTGAATATTTTCGAAAAATGTTATTAAAAATTTTTTTAAATAATTAAATCCTTTCGTGAAATTCTATTCAAATTGTAGGATTTGAATTTCCGAAAAGAATTTGACTATTTATAAAAATAATTGAATTTATATTTATGAAAATAGAAGTAGAAGTATAAAAATTGATAATTAATAATAAATTAAAAATTATTTTTTAAATACAGTATTAAATAGTAAATAAATAACAACAATTAATAATAACCAAAAATACCAGTATTCGAAAATATTAACTTTTTTTATTTACAATTTTTAATTTTAATTATTAAAAAAAAAGAGTTTACAGTTTTATCTGTTTATTTACTTAATGTACAAAGTAATTTTTCCCCCTTATAAATTATTCAAAAACTGACCTTATAAAAATAAATCTCACCGTATTTACGAGTGAAAATACTTGGAGGTGTTAAATCAGTGACGACTTGATTGTTAATCCCAATTGGCTTTCCTTTAAGTTACAAATTAACAGGGAGGAGAATTTAATTATTCGATGGTAGATTCTCCGAGATTAAATTTGCGACAAGTAAACTACTTCGCGTAACGAAGTTAAAGTAACGAAGAAAATAAGTACGTGTATACATATAGATATATATAAATTTCGGTCTCTATTTATGGAGAGAAAACTTTTCACTCGAAATGGACATGTTGTGAAACTTAAAACTTTTTGATCCTATTCCGTCAGTTACATGACAATTATATGTATCAATTAAATTCAAAAAACATTTTAAGAATATATATCAGAATATATATATATATATATATATATATATATATATATATAAATATACACATCGTTAGAATTTTAAATCAGTAAAAGTCAACTTTTTTCTACCAAAGAGATCTAAAAATGAGAAAAATAATGAGGAAAAATTTTTTTTAAAATATTTTTTTTTTTTTACAGAAAAATGAGTGGAATTTTTTTTAATAATAAATGATGACACTTGGGAGAGAAATCTTAGACAAGAAATTACGGATAAACTTTCAATTTCAAAAGAGAATCACTTCTTTGTCTTATGCAACTTTTTTAATTAGAGAATTTTGTTTTTTTGAAGGGTAAAGAGAAAAAAAAATTGTTTGTGTGTGGATTTATCAGAAACTTGTCAGGTTTTAACGAAGACCAACCGGATAAGGAAGAAACAGTGTTCGTTTCTCTGGTCACGGTACGCTAATGCCGTCAAGCAACTTCTTCTTTTTATCGAAAAATAATAATTAGTCGTTAAACGAAAAGACGGAAGTTATTAGCGAAATTTTATACATATTTGATGTTTTTCTTTTTTCTTTACAAACTCACCGATAAATATTAATAATTAAAATGAATTTTGAAAAAAGAAATAGAAATTAAAATATGTTTGAATAAAATAAAATTTTTATAAATTAAAATAAATAAAAATATGTAGTAAATTCAGATATTTTTAATTTTCGAAAAAATAATTAAAAGAAGAAGAAAAAATTTATTTGAGAAATGGAAGAATATTTTTCAAACAGAAATAATATTTAAGGAAATATTATTTAGGGAAAACTATTTTAAAAAAGGAAAAATATGTTTAGAAAAGTAAAAATATTTGTTAAAAGAAAAAAAAGTTTAGAAACAAGGAAAAATATTTACAGAAGAAAAAAATAGTAAAATAGTTAAAAATTAGTAAAAGAAAAAACTTTAAAAACAGAAAATATATGTTTAAAAAAAAGAGAAAATATTTGCAAAGAAGTAGAAGAAGAGGAGAAAAGGGTAGAAATTTGAAAAAGAACAATAGAATGCGTGTATTTAAAATAATGAAGACCTTTTCTGTTTTCCTAAGCGCAATAATTATATATACACTCGTAGAAAAGAATAGGTGAGTGTTAAGGGGGAAAAACAAATTAATTTGAAAATACAATGTTCGCAATCTTGATTACACAACTTCTCATTGTCAGTGGCTTGTATTATGCGAACCTGACCTAACCCTAGGAACGTTAATTAATCCAACAACTTGTTAAACGGATATATTTAATTACCGTAATTTTCCTCTGTATTTCCGAAAATCTCTACCCCATAATACCAAACTAATTATCATATAATTCAAGAACGATTCCCAATCTTTTTCTCTTCAAAAAAAAAAAAATAATCAGGGTGGCCACTTTTTTTGTAAAAAAAAATTCACGGTCATTTCCCGGTCCATTCCCGGTCATAAATTATTTTTCCCGGTCATAAATAATAACTCTGAAAATAAATTATTCCATGAAAGATTGAAAGAATTTCCTGATTTTTAGACAAAACTTTGACTTTTTCCCAAACCCTAAAAATATTTTAGTTTACTCTAAAAATAATTTTGAACTTAAATAGATGTTTTGAAATAAATATTTAATTATTATCCATTATTTTTCCATATAGAAGGTATTCAAATTTCAAAAAAAAATTCAAATTTCAAATCCTTTAAATTTGAATAATTTTTAAGAATTGCTACTGCAACTTATTAAAAATTATTTTCAAAATTTCAATTCATTTATATTCTAGAAATAACTAAAATATTTCTAAAATCCACTTGTTTACAAGACAATTTCATGAAATTTTGATTAATTTGAAAATTTTTCAATTAAATATTACATATTTAAAAACATAACTAATTAGAGAAAATGTGAATAAAAATATTTTTAAAGACTAAATTATTCAGAATTTTTAATTAAAATCTTTTAAAATTCAACTTTTCTAAAACTTCAATTTGAAATTTTTTAAAATTCAATCTATAATAATATTAGTATGATATTAATTTAACATTCAAAAAAATCGAAAAATTTGCTTATGAATAATTGTAAAAAAACTAATTGATATTAATGAAAAATACGGTTTTTTAAAATTTATTTTCTAAGAAAAGAAATTTTATTTATTTTTATTTACTTTATTTGTTATTCAAAAATTCATTTTTATAAGTTTCGTATCACTTTTGTTCTAATTAGTTCAAATTTTTAATAATTCTTATTTGTTTTGTTATAATATTAATTGCAAAAAATTTTTAAATTGATTTATTTTTCATTATTTTATAGGATGTGAAATTTTTTCTCTTTAAAATTTTTTTGACAAATTTAATTAAAATTATATTTTGTTTAATTATTGTTAGAAATAGAAAGAATTTAAAATTAAATTTAATATTTTCTTTTTTTAAGTCTGTTACGTTGGACAACAAAATTCATAATTTTCTTATAAATTCTAGAAATTGAATATTTTTATAGTACTTTTTATAAAATTCTTTGACAAAATATAAATAGATTTTATAGAAGATCATTCAATCTTTTTTAATGAAATATAGTTAATACCTAAGTCTTAAAATAAATATTTCTATTTTTTCTCACAAAGTAATGTGTGTTTTTAAAAAAAAAATTCCAAAATCCCGGTCAAGATCAAAATTCACTGTCATTTCCCGGTTTTTCCCTGTCCAAAAAAATTCACTGTCATTTCCCGGTTTTCCCGGTTTCCCGGTCCAGCGGCCACCCTGATAATAATAATAATATGAACTGTAACTTATCCTATATCGTATTTCTATTCCTTTTTCTTTATTTTATTTTATTTATATTTATTTACTGATTTATTCTAATTATTAATTTTAATTACTAATTATAACTATATTAATTTCGATAAGAATTTTATTTATTATTTGATGAATTTTATTTTCTATTATATTTATTAATTTCAACCCTAAAAAAAACAAATAGTCAAGATTTTGATAATGAAAAAAAATTATTACTATGACAAGAATAATGATAAAACAAGTTGTTCATGTCATGATCATTTAGCTTTCTCAATATAATATATACCAATTGTAAAATTTTTTATTTTAGAAAAAAAAGTGTTAAGATAAAATTTCAAAAAATACAAAATTTCAATTTTCTGTAATAAATTAAAATATTTATTAATTCTATAAATATTGATAAAAAATATATATACAATTTATAAAAACGATCCGTTATTATGTCAGGAATGCAATTTTGACAAGAATTAATTTAGAAGAAATAAATTTTTATTTTCGTTTTTACCAAATTTTGATTGTCTGATGGCGTTCGGGTGAGGGTGCTACTACTTAAAAATTAAAATAAAATTCTCTATTATTCAGAAATGGGTAGAGCTCAGTCCCTACTAGAACTCTGGTAATTTTCAGATGATTAGAATTATTAAATTGGGAAGAAATAAATTTTAATTTTCGTTTTTACCAAATTTTGATTGTCTGATGGCGTACGGGTGGACCTGCTACTACTTAAAAAATTAAATAAAATTCTCTATTCTTCAGGAATGGGTAGGGCTCAGTCCCTACTAAAACTCTGGTAATTTTCAGATGATTAGAATTATTAAATTTAGAGGAAATAAATTTTTAATTTATTTTTTACCAAATTTTGATTGTCTGATGGCGTACGGGTGGACCTGCTACTACTTAAAAATTTAAATAAAATTCTCTATTCTTCAGGAATGGGTAGGGCTCAGTCCCTACTAAAACTCTGGTAATTTTCAGATCATTAGAATTATTAATTGGGAAGAAATAAATTTTAATTTTCGTTTTTACCAAATTTTGATTGTCTGATGACGTTCGGGTGAGGGTGCTACTACTTAAAAATTTATATAAAATTCTCTATTCTTCAGGAATGGGTAGGGCTCAGTCCCTACTAAAACTCTGGTAATTTTCAGATCATTAGAATTATTAATTGGGAAGAAATAAATTTTAATTTTCGTTTTTACCAAATTTTGATTGTCTGATGACGTACGGGTGGACCTGCTACTACTTAAAAAATTAAATAAAATTCTCTATTCTTCAGGAATGGGTAGGGCTTAGTCCCTACTAAATCTCTGGTAATTTTCAGATAATTAGAATTATTAAATTTAGAGGAAATAAATTTTTAATTTATTTTTTACCAAATTTTGATTGTCTGATAGCGTACGGGTGGACCTGCTACTACTTAAAAATTTAAATAAAATTCTCTATTCTTCAGGAATGGGTAGGGCTCAGTCCCTACTAGAACTCTGGTAATTTTCAGATCATTAGAATTATTAAATTGGGAAGAAATAAATTTTTAATTTATTTTTTACCAAATTTTGATTGTCTGATGGCGTTCGGGTGAGGGTGCTACTACTTAAAAATTTAAATAAAATTCTCTATTCTTCAGGAATGGGTAGGGCTTAGTCCCTACTAAATCTCTGGTAATTTTCAGATGACTAGAATTATTAAATTGGGAAGAAATAAATTTTTAATTTATTTTTTACCAAATTTTGATTGTCTGATGGCGTTCGGGTGAGGGTGCTACTACTTAAAAATTTAAATAAAATTCTCTATTCTTCAGGAATGGGTAGGGCTCAGTCCCTACTAGAACTCTGGTAATTTTCAGATCATTAGAATTTTTAAATTGGGAAGAAATAACTTTTAATTTTCGTTTTTACCAAATTTTGATTGTCTGATGGCGTTCGGGTGAGGGTGCTACTACTTAAAAATTTAAATAAAATTCTCTATTCTTCAGGAATGGGTAGGGCTCAGTCCCTACTAGAACTCTGGTAATTTTCAGATCATTAGAATTATTAAATTTAGAGGAAATAAATTTTTAATTTATTTTTTACCAAATTTTGATTGTCTGATGGCGTTCGGGTGGGGGTGCTACTACTTAAAAATTTAAATAAAATTCTCTATTCTTCAGGAATGGGTAGGGCTCAGTCCCTACTAGAACTCTGGTAATTTTCAGATGATTAGAATTATTAAATTTAGAGGAAATAAATTTTTAATTTATTTTTTACCAAATTTTGATTGTCTGATGGCGTACGGTTGGACCTGCTACTACTTAAAAATTTAAATAAAATTCTCTATTCTTCAGGAATGGGTAGGGCTTAGTACCTACTAAAACTCTGGTAATTTTCAGATGATTAGAATTATTAAATTTAGAGGAAATAAATTTTTAATTTATTTTTTACCAAATTTTGATTGTCTGATAGCGTACGGGTGGACCTGCTACTACTTAAAAATTTAAATAAAATTCTCTATTCTTCAGGAATGGGTAGGGCTCAGTCCCTACTAGAACTCTGGTAATTTTCAAATGATTAGAATTATTAAATTTGGAAGAAATAAATTTTTAATTTATTTTTTACCAAATTTTGATTGTCTGATGGCGTTCGGGTGAGGGTGCTACTACTTAAAAAATTAAATAAAATTCTCTATTCTTCAGGAATGGGTAGGGCTCAGTCCCTACTAAAACTCTGGTAATTTTCAGATGATTAGAATTATTAAATTTGGAAGAAATAAATTTTTATTTTCGTTTTTACCAAATTTTGATTGTCTGATGGCGTTCGGGTGAGGGTGCTACTACTTAAAAATTTAAGGAAAATTCTCTTTTCTTCAGGAATGGGTAGGGCTCAGTCCCTACTAGAACTCTGGTAATTTTCAAATGATTAGAATTATTAAATTTGGAAGAAATAAATTTTAATTTTCGTTTTTACCAAATTTTGATTGTCTGATGGCGTACGGGTGGAACTGCTACTACTTAAAAATTTAAATAAAATTCTCTATTCTTCAGGAATGGGTAGGGCTTAGTCCCTACTAGAACTCTGGTAATTTTCAGATGATTAGAATTATTAAATTTAGAGGAAATAAATTTTTAATTTATTTTTTACCAAATTTTGATTGTCTGATGGCGTACGGTTGGACCTGCTACTACTTAAAAATTTAAATAAAATTCTCTATTCTTCAGGAATGGGTAGGGCTTAGTACCTACTAAAACTCTGGTAATTTTCAGATGATTAGAATTATTAAATTTAGAGGAAATAAATTTTTAATTTATTTTTTACCAAATTTTGATTGTCTGATAGCGTACGGGTGGACCTGCTACTACTTAAAAATTTAAATAAAATTCTCTATTCTTCAGGAATGGGTAGGGCTCAGTCCCTACTAGAACTCTGGTAATTTTCAAATGATTAGAATTATTAAATTTGGAAGAAATAAATTTTTAATTTATTTTTTACCAAATTTTGATTGTCTGATGGCGTTCGGGTGAGGGTGCTACTACTTAAAAATTAAATAAAATTCTCTATTCTTCAGGAATGGGTAGGGCTCAGTCCCTACTAAAACTCTGGTAATTTTCAGATGATTAGAATTATTAAATTTGGAAGAAATAAATTTTTATTTTCGTTTTTACCAAATTTTGATTGTCTGATGGCGTTCGGGTGAGGGTGCTACTACTTAAAAATTTAAGGAAAATTCTCTTTTCTTCAGGAATGGGTAGGGCTCAGTCCCTACTAGAACTCTGGTAATTTTCAAATGATTAGAATTATTAAATTTGGAAGAAATAAATTTTAATTTTCGTTTTTACCAAATTTTGATTGTCTGATGGCGTACGGGTGGACCTGCTACTACTTAAAAAATTAAATAAAATTCTCTATTCTTCAGGAATGGGTAGGGCTTAGTACCTACTAAAACTCTGGTAATTTTCAGATGATTAGAATTATTAAATTTAGAGGAAATAAATTTTTAATTTATTTTTTACCAAATTTTGATTGTCTGATAGCGTACGGGTGGACCTGCTACTACTTAAAAATTTAAATAAAATTCTCTATTCTTCAGGAATGGGTAGGGCTCAGTCCCTACTAGAACTCTGGTAATTTTCAAATGATTAGAATTATTAAATTTGGAAGAAATAAATTTTTAATTTATTTTTTACCAAATTTTGATTGTCTGATGGCGTTCGGGTGAGGGTGCTACTACTTAAAAAATTAAATAAAATTCTCTATTTTTCAGGAATAGGTAGGGCTCAGTCCCTACTAAAACTCTGGTAATTTTCAGATGATTAGAATTATTAAATTTGGAAGAAATAAATTTTTATTTTCGTTTTTACCAAATTTTGATTGTCTGATGGCGTACGGGTGGACCTGCTACTACTTAAAAAATTAAATAAAATTCTCTATTCTTCAGGAATGGGTAGGGCTTAGTCCCTACTAAAACTCTGGTAATTTTCAGATGATTAGAATTATTAAATTTAGAGGAAATAAATTTTTAATTTATTTTTTACCAAATTTGATTGTCTGATGGCGTTCGGGTGGTGGTGCTACTACTTAAAAATTTAAATAAAATTCCCTATAATTTAGGAATGGGTTGGGCTCAGTCCCTACTAGAACTCTAGTAATTTTCAGATCATTAGAATTATTAAATTGGGAAGAAATAACTTTTAGTTTTCGTTTTTACCAAATTTTGATTGTCTGATGGCGTACGGGTGGACCTGCTACTACTTAAAAAATTAAATAAAATTCTCTATTCTTCAGGAATGGGTAGGGCTCAGTCCCTACTAGAACTCTGGTAATTTTCAGATCATTAGAATTATTAAATTGGGAAGAAATAAATTTTTAATTTATTTTTTACCAAATTTTGATTGTCTGATGGCGTTCGGGTGAGGGTGCTACTACTTAAAAATTTAAATAAAATTCTCTATTCTTCAGGAATGGGTAGGGCTCAGTCCCTACTAAAACTCTGGTAATTTTCAGATGATTAGAATTATTAAATTTGGAAGAAATAAATTTTTATTTTCGTTTTTACCAAATTTTGATTGTCTGACGGCGTTCGGGTGAGGGTGCTACTACTTAAAAATTTAAGGAAAATTCTCTTTTCTTCAGGAATGGGTAGGGCTCAGTCCCTACTAAAACTCTGGTAATTTTCAGATAATTAGAATTATTAAATTGGGAAGAAATAAATTTTAATTTTCGTTTTTACCAAATTTTGATTGTCTGATGGCGTACGGGTGGACCTGCTACTACTTAAAAAATTAAATAAAATTCTCTATTCTTCAGGAATGGGTAGGGCTCAGTCCCTACTAGAACTCTGGTAATTTTCAGATCATTAGAATTATTAAATTGGGAAGAAATAAATTTTTAATTTATTTTTTACCAAATTTTGATTGTCTGATGGCGTTCGGGTGAGGGTGCTACTACTTAAAAATTTAAATAAAATTCTCTATTCTTCAGGAATGGGTAGGGCTCAGTCCCTACTAAAACTCTGGTAATTTTCAGATGATTAGAATCATTAAATTTGGAAGAAATAAATTTTTATTTTCGTTTTTACCAAATTTTGATTGTCTGATGGCGTTCGGGTGAGGGTGCTACTACTTAAAAATTTAAGGAAAATTCTCTTTTCTTCAGGAATGGGTAGGGCTCAGTCCCTACTAGAACTCTGGTAATTTTCAGATCATTAGAATTATTAAATTGGGAAGAAATAACTTTTAATTTTCGTTTTTACCAAATTTTGATTGTCTGATGGCGTTCGGGTGGGGGTGCTACTATTAAAAAATTTAAATAAAATTCCCTATTATTTAGGAATGGGTTGGGCTCAGTTCCTACTAGAACTCTAGTAATTTTCAAATGATTAGAATTATTAAATTGGAAAGAAATAAATTTTTAATTTATTTTTTACCAAATTTTGATTGTCTGATGGCGTTCGGGTGAGGGTGCTACTACTTAAAAATTTAAATAAAATTCTCTATTCTTCAGGAATGGGTAGGGCTCAGTCCCTACTAAAACTCTGGTAATTTTCAGATAATTAAAATTATTAAATTGGGAAGAAATAACTTTTAATTTTCGTTTTTACCAAATTTTGATTGTCTGATGGCGTACGGGTGGACCTGCTACTACTTAAAAAATTAAATAAAATTCTCTATTCTTCAGGAATGGGTAGGGCTCAGTCCCTACTAGAACTCTAGTAATTTTCAGATCATTAGAATTATTAAATTGGGAAGAAATAACTTTTAATTTTCGTTTTTACCAAATTTTGATTGTCTGATGACGTACGGGTGGACCTGCTACTACTTAAAAATTTAAGGAAAATTCTCTTTTCTTCAGGAATGGGTAGGGCTCAGTCCCTACTAGAACTCTGGTAATTTTCAGATCATTAGAATTATTAAATTGGGAAGAAATAACTTTTAATTTTCGTTTTTACCAAATTTTGATTGTCTGATGGCGTTCGGGTGGGGGTGCTACTATTAAAAAATTTAAATAAAATTCCCTATTATTTAGGAATGGGTTGGGCTCAGTTCCTACTAGAACTCTAGTAATTTTCAAATGATTAGAATTATTAAATTGGAAAGAAATAAATTTTTAATTTATTTTTTACCAAATTTTGATTGTCTGATGGCGTTCGGGTGAGGGTGCTACTACTTAAAAATTTAAATAAAATTCTCTATTCTTCAGGAATGGGTAGGGCTCAGTCCCTACTAAAACTCTGGTAATTTTCAGATAATTAGAATTATTAAATTGGGAAGAAATAACTTTTAATTTTCGTTTTTACCAAATTTTGATTGTCTGATGACGTACGGGTGGACCTGCTACTACTTAAAAAATTAAATAAAATTCTCTATTCTTCAGGAATGGGTAGGGCTCAGTCCCTACTAAAACTCTGGTAATTTTCAGATCATTAGAATTATTAATTGGGAAGAAATAAATTTTAATTTTCGTTTTTACCAAATTTTGATTGTCTGATGACGTTCGGGTGAGGGTGCTACTACTTAAAAATTTATATAAAATTCTCTATTCTTCAGGAATGGGTAGGGCTCAGTCCCTACTAAAACTCTTGTAATTTTCAGATGATTAGAATTATTAAATTTAGAGGAAATAAATTTTTAATTTATTTTTTACCAAATTTTGATTGTCTGATGGCGTTCGGGTGAGGGTGCTACTACTTAAAAATTTAAATAAAATTCTCTATTCTTCAGGAATGGGTAGGGCTCAGTCCCTACTAAAACTCTAGTAATTTTCAGATGATTAGAATTATTAAATTTAGAAGAAATAAATTTTTATTTTCGTTTTTACCAAATTTTGATTGTCTGATGGCGTTCGGGTGAGGGTGCTACTACTTAAAAATTTAAGGAAAATTCTCTTTTCTTCAGGAATGGGTAGGGCTCAGTCCCTACTAAAACTCTAGTAATTTTCAGATGATTAGAATTATTAAATTTGGAAGAAATAAATTTTTATTTTCGTTTTTACCAAATTTTGATTGTCTGATGGCGTTCGGGTGAGGGTGCTACTACTTAAAAATTTAAGGAAAATTCTCTTTTCTTCAGGAATGGGTAGGGCTCAGTCCCTACTAGAACTCTGGTAATTTTCAGATGATTAGAATTATTAAATTTGGAAGAAATAAATTTTTATTTTCGTTTTTACCAAATTTTGATTGTCTGATGGCGTACGGGTGAGGGTGCTACTACTTAAAAATTAAATAAAATTCTCTATTCTTCAGGATTGGGTAGGGCTCAGTCCCTACTAGAACTCTAGGTAATTTTCAGATGATTAGAATTATTAAATTTGGAAGAAATAAATTTTATTTTCGTTTTTACCAAATTTTGATTGTCTGATGGCGTACGGGTGGAGCTGCTACTACTTAAAAATTGAAATAAAATTCTTATTCTTCAGGATTGGGTAGGGCTCAGTCCCTACTAGAATCTCTGGTAATTTTCAGATAATTAGAATTATTAAATTTGGAAGAAATAAATTTTTATTTTCGTTTTTACCAAATTTTGATTGTCTGATGGCGTACGGGTGGACCGGGCTACTACTTAAAAATTGAAATAAAATTCTCTATTCTTCAGGAATGGGTAGGGCTCAGTCCCTACTAGAACTCTGGTAATTTTCAGATCATTAGAATTATTAAATTTGGAAGAAATAAATTTTTATTTTCGTTTTTACCAAATTTTGATTGTCTGATGGCGTTCGGGTGAGGGTGCTACTACTTAAAAATTGAAATAAAATTCTCTATTCTTCAGGATTGGGTAGGGCTCAGTCCCTACTAGAACTCTGGTAATTTTCAGATGATTAGAATTATTAAATTTGGAAGAAATAAATTTTTATTTTCGTTTTTACCAAATTTTGATTGTCTGATGGCGTTCGGGTGAGGGTGCTACTACTTAAAAATTGAAATAAAATTCTCTATTCTTCAGGATTGGGTAGGGCTCAGTCCCTACTAGAACTCTGGTAATTTTCAGATCATTAGAATTATTAAATTTGGAAGAAATAAATTTTTATTTTCGTTTTTACCAAATTTTGATTGTCTGATGGCGTTCGGGTGAGGGTGCTACTACTTAAAAATTGAAATAAAATTCTCTATTCTTCAGGAATGGGTAGGGCTCAGTCCCTACTAGAACTCTGGTAATTTTCAGATCATTAGAATTATTAAATTTAGAGGAAATAAATTTTTAATTTATTTTTTACCAAATTTTGATTGTCTGATGGCGTACGGTTGGACCTGCTACTACTTAAAAATTTAAATAAAATTCTCTATTCTTCAGGAATGGGTAGGGCTTAGTACCTACTAAAACTCTGGTAATTTTCAGATGATTAGAATTATTAAATTTAGAGGAAATAAATTTTTAATTTAGTTTTTACCAAATTTTGATTGTCTGATAGCGTACGGGTGGACCTGCTACTACTTAAAAATTTAAATAAAATTCTCTATTCTTCAGGAATGGGTAGGGCTCAGTCCCTACTAGAACTCTGGTAATTTTCAAATGATTAGAATTATTAAATTTGGAAGAAATAAATTTTTAATTTATTTTTTACCAAATTTTGATTGTCTGATGGCGTTCGGGTGAGGGTGCTACTACTTAAAAAATTAAATAAAATTCTCTATTCTTCAGGATTGGGTAGGGCTCAGTCCCTACTAGAACTCTGGTAATTTTCAGATGATTAGAATTATTAAATTTGGAAGAAATAAATTTTTATTTTCGTTTTTACCAAATTTTGATTGTCTGATGGCGTTCGGGTGAGGGTGCTACTACTTAAAAATTGAAATAAAATTCTCTATTCTTCAGGATTGGGTAGGGCTCAGTCCTACTAGAACTCTGGTAATTTTCAGATGATTAGAATTATTAAATTTGGAAGAAATAAATTTTTATTTTCGTTTTACCAAATTTGATTGTCTGATGGCGTTACGGGTGGAGGTGCTACTACTTAAAAATTGAAATAAAATTCTCTATTCTTCAGGATTGTGTAGGGCTCAGTCCCTACTAGAACTCTGGTAATTTTCAGATGATTAGAATTATTAAATTTGGAAGAAATAAATTTTATTTTCGTTTTTACCAAATTTTGATTGTCTGATGGCGTACGGGTGGACCTGCTACTACTTAAAAATTTAAATAAAATTCTCTATTCTTCAGGATTGGGTAGGGCTTAGTCCCTACTAGAACTCTGGTAATTTTCAGATGATTAGAATTATTAAATTTAGAGGAAATAAATTTTTATTTTCGTTTTTACCAAATTTTGATTGTCTGATGGCGTTCGGGTGGACCTGCTACTACTTAAAAATTTAAATAAAATTCTCTATTCTTCAGGATGGGTAGGGCTCAGTCCCTACTAGAACTCTGGTAATTTTCAGATGATTAGAATTATTAAATTTGGAAGAAATAAATTTTTATTTTCGTTTTTACCAAATTTTGATTGTCTGATGGCGTTCGGGTGGACCTGCTACTACTTAAAAATTAAATAAAATTCTCTATTCTTCAGGAATTGGGTAGGGCTCAGTCCCTACTAGAACTCTGGTAATTTTCAGATGATTAGAATTATTAAATTTGGAAGAAATAAATTTTTATTTTCGTTTTTACCAAATTTTGATTGTCTGATGGCGTTCGGGTGAGGGTGCTACTACTTAAAAATTTAAATAAAATTCTCTATTCTTCAGGATTGTGTAGGGCTCAGTCCCTACTAGAACTCTGGTAATTTTCAGATGATTAAAATTATTAAATTTGGAAGAAATAAATTTTTATTTTCGTTTTTACCAAATTTTGATTGTCTGATGGCGTTCGGGTGGAGGTGCTACTACTTAAAAATTGAAATAAAATTCTCTATTCTTCAGGATTGTGTAGGGCTCAGTCCCTACTAGAACTCTGGTAATTTTCAGATGATTAGAATTATTAAATTTGGAAGAAATAAATTTTTATTTTCGTTTTTACCAAATTTTGATTGTCTGATGGCGTTCGGGTGGAGGTGCTACTACTTAAAAATTGAAATAAAATTCTATTCTTCAGGATTGTGTAGGGCTCAGTCCCTACTAGAACTCTGGTAATTTTCAGATCATTAGAATTATTAAATTTGGAAGAAATAAATTTTTATTTTCGTTTTACCAAATTTTGATTGTCTGATGGCGTTCGGGTGGAGGTGCTACTACTTAAAAATTGAAATAAAATTCTCTATTCTTCAGGATTGTGTAGGGCTTAGTCCTACTAAAACTCTGGTAATTTTCAGATAGAATTATTAAATTTAGAGGAAATAAATTTTAATTTTATTTTTTACCAAATTTTGATTGTCTGAACTCTGGAATGGGTAGGGCTCAGTCCCTACTAGAACTCTGGTAATTTTCAAATGATTAGAATTATTAAATTGGAAGAAATAAATTTTTAATTTATTTTTACCAAATTTTGATTGTCTGATGGCGTTCGGGTGAGGGTGCTACTACTTAAAAAATTAAATAAAATTCTCTATTTTCAGGAATAGGTAGGGCTCAGTCCCTACTAAAACTCTGGTAATTTTCAGATGATTAGAATTATTAAATTTGGAAGAAATAAATTTTTATTTCGTTTTTACCAAATACCTGCTACTACTTAAAAAATTAAATAAAATTCTCTATTCTTCAGGAATGGGTAGGGCGTTTTTCAGATGATTAGAATTATTAAATTAGAGGAAATAAATTTTAATTTATTTTTTACCAAATTACCAATATTAATTAGGAATGGGTAGGGCTCAGTCCCTACTAGAACTCTGGTATCATTAGAATTATTAAATTGGGAAAGAAATAACTTTTAGTTTTCGTTTTTACCAAATTTGATTGTCGTACGGGTGGACCTGCTACTACTTAAAAATTAAATAAAATTCTCTATTCTTCAGGAATGGGTAGGGCTCAGTCCCTACTACTCTAATTTTCAGATCAATTAGAATTATTAAATTGGGAAGAAATAAATTTTTAATTATTTTTTACCAAATCTATGGCGTTCGGGTGAGGGTGCTACTACTTAAAAATTTAAATAAAATTCTCTATTCTTCAGGAATGGGTAGGGCTTAGTCCTACTAAAACTCTGGTAATTTTCAGATGATTAGAATTATTAAATTTGGAAGAAATAAATTTTTATTTATTTTTTACCAAATTTGATTGTCTGATGGCGTTCGGGTGAGGGTGCTACTACTTAAAAATTTAAGGAAAATTCCCTTTTCTTCGGATTGTGTAGGGCTCAGTCCCTACTAGAACTCTGTAATTTTCAGATGATTAGAATTATTAAATTGGAAGAAATAAATTTTTATTTTCGTTTTACCAAATTTTGATTGTCTGATGGCGTACGGGTGGAGCCTGCTACTACTTAAAAATTGAAATAAAATTCTCTATTCTTTCAGGATTGTGTAGGGCTTCAGTCCCTACTAGAACTCTGGTAATTTTCAGATGATTAGAATTATTAAATTTGGAAGAAATAAATTTTTATTTTCGTTTTTACCAAATTTTGATTGTCTGATGGCGTTCGGGTGAGGGTGCTACTACTAAAAAATTAAAATAAATTCTCTATTCTTAGGATTGGTAGGGCTTCAGTCCCTACTAGAACTCTGGTAATTTTTAGATGATTAGAATTATTAAATTGGTAGAAATAAATTTTATTTTCGTTTTTACCAAATTTTGATTGTCTGAAGGGTGGGGTTTATTAAAAAATTTAAATAAAATTCCCTATTATTTAGGATGGGTTGAATTTTTATTGGCGATTGTTTTTACCACTTAATTTTGAATTGGGCTCTGACGGCGTGGCGTCGGGTGACTACTTAAAAAATTAAATAAAATTCTCTATTCTTCAGGAAGGGTGCTCAGTCCCTACTATTAAAAATATTAAGGAAGAATTCTCTTTTCTTCTCTTTTCTTCAGGAATAGAACTCTGGGTTAGAATTATTAAATTGGCTCAGTCCCTACTAAAACCCTATTATTTAGGTAATTTAGAACTCAGAATAATTAGAATTATTAAATTGGAGAATAACTTTTAATTTTCGTTTTTACCAAATTTTGATTGTCTGATGGCGTTCGGGTGGGTGCTACTATTAAAAAATTAAATAAAATTCCTATTCTTCAGGATGGGTTGGGCTCAGTCCCTACTAGAACTCTAGTAATTTCAGATCATTAGATTACTTAATTGGGAAGAAATAAATTTTTATTTCGTTTTACCAAATTTTGATTGTCTGATGGCGTTCGGGTGGAGGTGCTACTACTTAAAAATTGAAATAAAATTCTCTATTCTTCAGGATTGGTAGGGCTCAGTCCCTACTAGAACTCTGGTAATTTTCAGATATTAGAATTATTAAATTTGGAAGAAATAAATTTTATTTTCGTTTTTACCAAATTTTGATTGTCTGATGGCGTACGGGTGGAGGTGCTACTACTTAAAAATTAAATAAAATTCTCTATTCTTCAGGATTGTGTAGGGCTCAGTCCCTACTAGAACTCTGGTAATTTTCAGATCATTAGAATTATTAAATTTGGAAGAAATAAATTTTTATTTTCGTTTTTACCAAATTTTGATTGTCTGATGGCGTACGGGTGGAGGTGCTACTACTTAAAAATTGAAATAAAATTCTCTATTCTTCAGGATTGTGTAGGGCTCAGTCCCTACTAGAACTCTGGTAATTTTCAGATGATTAGAATCATTAAATTTGGAAGAAATAAATTTTTATTTTCGTTTTTACCAAATTTTGATTGTCTGATGGCGTTACGGGTGGACCTGCTACTACTAAAAATTGAAAATAAAATTCTCTATTCTTCAGGATTGTGTAGGGCTCAGTCCCTACTAGAACTCTGGTAATTTTCAGATGATTAGAATTATTAAATTTGGAAGAAATAAATTTTTATTTTCGTTTTTACCAAATTTTGATTGTCTGATGGCGTACGGGTGGAGGTGCTACTACTTAAAAATTGAAATAAAATTCTCTATTCTTCAGGATTGTGTAGGGCTCAGTCCCTACTAGAACTCTAGGTAATTTTCAGATGATTAGAATTATTAAATTTAGGAAGAAAATAAATTTTTATTTTCGTTTTTACCAAATTTTGATTGTCTGATGGCGTACGGGTGAGGGTGCTACTACTTAAAAATTGAAATAAAATTCTCTATTCTTCAGGAATTGTGTAGGGCTCAGTCCCTACTAGAACTCTAGGTAATTTTCAGATGATTAGAATTATTAAATTTGGAAGAAATAAATTTTTATTTTCGTTTTTACCAAATTTTGATTGTCTGATGGCGTTCGGGTGGAGGGTGCTACTACTTAAAAATTAAATAAAATTCTCTATTCTTCAGGATTGTGTAGGGCTCAGTCCCTACTAGAACTCTGGTAATTTTCAGATGATTAGAATTATTAAATTTGGAAGAAATAAATTTTATTTCGTTTTTACCAAATTTTGATTGTCTGATGGCGTACGGGTGGAGGCTGCTACTACTTAAAAATTGAAATAAAATTCTCTATTCTTCAGGATTGGGTAGGGCTCAGTCCCTACTAGAACTCTAGGTAATTTTCAGATGATTAGAATTATTAAATTTGGAAGAAATAAATTTTTATTTCGTTTTTACCAAATTTTGATTGTCTGATGCGTACGGGTGAGGGTGCTACTACTTAAAAATTGAAATAAAATTCTCTATTCTTCAGGATTGGGTAGGGCTCAGTCCCTACTAGAACTCTGGTAATTTTCAGATGATTAGAATTATTAAATTTGGAAGAAATAAATTTTTATTTTCGTTTTTACCAAATTTTGATTGTCTGATGGCGTACGGGTGGAGGCTGCTACTACTTAAAAATTAAAATAAAATTCTCTATTCTTCAGGAATTGTGTAGGGCTCAGTCCCTACTAGAACTCTGGTAATTTTCAGATGATTAGAATTATTAAATTTGGAAGAAATAAATTTTTATTTCGTTTTTACCAAATTTTGATTGTCTGATGGCGTATCGGGTGAGGGTGCTACTACTTAAAAATTGAAATAAAATTCTCTATTCTTCAGGATTGGGTAGGGCTCAGTCCCTACTAGAACTCTGGTAATTTTTCAGATGAATTAGAATTATTAAATTTGGAAGAAATAAATTTTTATTTTCGTTTTTACCAAATTTTGATTGTCTGATGGCGTACGGGTGGAGCCTGCTACTACTTAAAAATTAAATAAAATTCTCTATTCTTCAGGATTGTGTAGGGCTCAGTCCCTACTAGAACTCTAGGTAATTTTCAGATCATTAGAATTATTAAATTGGAAGAAATAAATTTTATTTTCGTTTTTACCAAATTTTGATTGTCTGATGGCGTTCGGGTGAGGTGCTACTACTTAAAAATTGAAATAAAATTCTCTATTCTTCAGGATTGTGTAGGGCTCAGTCCCTACTAGAACTCTGGTAATTTTCAGATCATTAGAATTATTAAATTTGGAAGAAATAAATTTTTATTTTCGTTTTTACCAAATTTTGATTGTCTGATGGCGTTCGGGTGGAGGTGCTACTACTTAAAAATTGAAATAAAATTCTCTATTCTTCAGGATTGTGTAGGGCTCAGTCCCTACTAGAACTCTGGTAATTTTCAGATGATTAGAATTATTAAATTTGGAAGAAATAAATTTTTATTTTCGTTTTTACCAAATTTGATTGTCTGATGGCGTTACGGGTGGACCGGTGCTACTACTTAAAAATTGAAATAAAATTCTCTATTCTTCAGGATTGGTAGGGCTCAGTCCCTACTAGAAACTCTGGTAATTTTCAGATGATTAGAATTATTAAATTTAGGAAGAAATAAATTTTTATTTCGTTTTTACCAAATTTTGATTGTCTGATGGCGTACGGGTGGACCTGCTACTACTTAAAAATTGAAATAAAATTCTCTATTCTTCAGGATTGTGTAGGGCTCAGTCCCTACTAGAACTCTGGTAATTTTCAGATGATTAGAATTATTAAATTTGGAAGAAATAAATTTTTATTTCGTTTTTACCAAATTTTGATTGTCTGATGGCGTTCGGGTGAGGGTGCTACTACTTAAAAATTGAAATAAAATTCTCTATTCTTCAGGAATTGGGTAGGGCTCAGTCCCTACTAGAACTCTGGTAATTTCAGATGATTAGAATTATTAAATTTGGAAGAAATAAATTTTTATTTTCGTTTTTACCAAATTTTGATTGTCTGATGGCGTACGGGTGAGCTGCTACTACTTAAAAATTGAAATAAAATTCTCTATTCTTCACGATTGGGTAGGGCTCAGTCCCTACTAGAACTCTGGTAATTTTCAGATGATTAGAATTATTAAATTTGGAGAAATAAATTTTTATTTTCGTTTTACCAAATTTTGATTGTCTGATGGCGTACGGGTGGACCTGCTACTACTTAAAAATTGAAATAAAATTCTTTATTCTTCACGATTAGGTAGGGCTCAGTCCCTACTAGAACTTCTGGTAATTTTCAGATGATTAGAATTATTAAATTTGGAAGAAATAAATTTTTATTTTCGTTTTTACCAAATTTTGATTGTCTGATGGCGTACGGGTGGACGTGCTACTACTTAAAAATTGAAATAAAATTCTTATTCTTCAGGATTGTGTAGGGCTCAGTCCCTACTAGAACTCTGGTAATTTTCAGATGATTAGAATTATTAAATTTGGAGGAAATAAATTTTTATTTTCGTTTTTACCAAATTTTGATTGTCTGATGGCGTACGGGTGGACCTGCTACTACTTAAAAATTGAAATAAAATTCTCTATTCTTCAGGATTGTGTAGGGCTCAGTCCCTACTAGAACTCTGGTAATTTTCAGATGATTAGAATTATTAAATTTGGAAGAAATAAATTTTATTTTCGTTTTTACCAAATTTTGATTGTCTGATGGCGTATCGGGTGGAGGTGCTACTACTTAAAAATTGAAATAAAATTCTCTATTCTTTCAGGATTGTGTAGGCTCAGTCCCTACTAGAACTCTGGTAATTTTCAGATGATTAGAATTATTAAATTTGGAGAAATAAATTTTTATTTCGTTTTTACCAAATTTTGATTGTCTGATGGCGTTCGGGTGAGGTGCTACTACTTAAAAATTGAAAATAAAATTCTCTATTCTTCAGGATTGTGTAGGGCTCAGTCCCTACTAGAACTCTGGTGATTTTCAGATGATTAGGAATTATTAAATTTGGAAGAAATAAATTTTTATTTTCGTTTTTACCAAATTTTGATTGTCTGATGGCATTCGGGTGGAGGTGCTACTACTTAAAAATTGAAAATAAAATTCTCTATTCTTCAGGATTGTGTAGGGCTCAGTCCCTACTAGAACTCTGGTGAATTTTCAGAATGATTAGAATTATTAAATTTGGAAGAAATAAATTTTAATTTTCGTTTTTACCAAATTTTGATTGTCTGATGGCGTACGGGTGGACCTGCTACTACTTAAAAAATTAAATAAAATTCTTTATTCTTCAGGAATGGGTAGGGCTTAGTACCTACTAAAACTCTGGTAATTTTCAGATGATTAGAATTATTAAATTTAGAGGAAATAAATTTTTAATTTATTTTTTACCAAATTTTGATTGTCTGATAGCGTACGGGTGGACCTGCTACTACTTAAAAATTTAAATAAAATTCTCTATTCTTCAGGAATGGGTAGGGCTCAGTCCCTACTAGAACTCTGGTAATTTTCAGATCATTAGAATTATTAAATTGGGAAGAAATAACTTTTAATTTTCGTTTTTACCAAATTTTGATTGTCTGATGGCGTTCGGGTGGGGGTGCTACTATTAAAAAATTTAAATAAAATTCCCTATTATTTAGGAATGGGTTGGGCTCAGTTCCTACTAGAACTCTAGTAATTTTCAAATGATTAGAATTATTAAATTGGAAAGAAATAAATTTTTAATTTATTTTTTACCAATTTTGATTGTCTGATGGCGTTCGGTGAGGGTGCTACTACTTAAAAATTGAAATAAAATTCTCTATTCTTCAGGAATTGGGTAGGGCTCAGTCCCTACTAGAACTCTGGTAATTTTCAGATATTAGAATTATTAAATTTGGAAGAAATAAATTTTATTTCGTTTTTACCAAATTTGATTGTCTGATGGCGTTACGGGTGGAGGTGCTACTACTTAAAAATTGAAATAAAATTCTCTATTCTTCAGGATTGGGTAGGGCTCAGTCCCTACTAGAACTCTGGTAATTTTCAGATCGATTAGAATTATTAAATTTGGAAGAAATAAATTTTTATTTTCGTTTTTACCAAATTTTGATTGTCTGATGGCGTCGGTGGAGGGTGCTACTACTTAAAAATTGAAATAAAATTCTCTATTCTTCAGGATTGTGTAGGGCTCAGTCCCTACTAAACTCTGGTAATTTTCAGATGATTAGAATTATTAAATTTGGAAGAAATAAATTTTATTTTCGTTTTTACCAAATTTTGATTGTCTGATGGCGTACGGGTGGACCTGCTACTACTTAAAAATTGAAATAAAATTCTCTATTCTTCAGGATTGGGTAGGGCTCAGTCCCTACTAGAACTCTGGTAATTTTCAGATGATTAGAATTATTAAATTGGAAGAAATAAATTTTTATTTCGTTTTTACCAAATTTTGATTGTCTGATGGCGTTCGGGTGAGGGTGCTACTACTTAAAAATTGAAATAAAATTCTCTATTCTTCAGGATTAGGTAGGGCTCAGTCCCTACTAGAACTCTGGTAATTTTCAGATGATTAGAATTATTAAATTTGGAAGAAATAAATTTTTATTTTCGTTTTTACCAAATTTTGATTGTCTGATGGCGTTCGGGTGAGGGTGCTACTACTTAAAAATTTAAATAAAATTCTCTATTCTTCAGGAATGGGTAGGGCTCAGTCCCTACTAGAACTCTAGGTAATTTTCAGATGATTAGAATTATTAAATTTGGAAGAAATAAATTTTTATTTCGTTTTTACCAAATTTTGATTGTCTGATGGCGTTCGGGTGGAGGGTGCTACTACTTAAAAATTGAAATAAAATTCTCTATTCTTCAGGAATTGTGTAGGGCTCAGTCCCTACTAGAACTCTAGGTAATTTTCAGATGATTAGAATTATTAAATTTGGAAGAAATAAATTTTTATTTCGTTTTTACCAAATTTTGATTGTCTGATGGCGTTCGGGTGGAGGGTGCTACTACTTAAAAATTAAATAAAATTCTCTATTCTTCAGGATTGTGTAGGGCTCAGTCCCTACTAGAACTCTGGTAATTTTCAGATGATTAGAATTATTAAATTTGGAAGAAATAAATTTTTATTTTCGTTTTTACCAAATTTTGATTGTCTGATGGCGTTCGGGTGGAGGTGCTACTACTTAAAAATTGAAATAAAATTCTCTATTCTTCAGGATTGTGTAGGGCTTCAGTCCCTACTAGAACTCTGGTAATTTTCAGATGATTAGAATTATTAAATTTGGAAGAAATAAATTTTTATTTTCGTTTTTACCAAATTTTGATTGTCTGATGGCGTTCGGGTGGAGGTGCTACTACTTAAAAATTAAATAAAATTCTCTATTCTTCAGGATTGTGTAGGGCTCAGTCCCTACTAAAAATCTGGTAATTTTCAGATGATTAGAATTATTAAATTTAGAAGAATTAAATTTTTATTTTCGTTTTTACCAAATTTTGATTGTCTGATGGCGTTCGGGTGAGGGTGCTACTACTTAAAAATTTAAGGAAAATTCTCTTTTCTTCAGGAATGGGTAGGGCTCAGTCCCTACTAAAACTCTGGTAATTTTCAGATAATTAGAATTATTAAATTGGGAAGAAATAAATTTTAATTTTCGTTTTTACCAAATTTTGATTGTCTGATGGCGTTCGGGTGGGGGTGCTACTACTTAAAAATTTAAATAAAATTCTCTATTCTTCAGGAATGGGTAGGGCTTAGTCCCTACTAAATCTCTGGTAATTTTCAGATGACTAGAATTATTAAATTTAGAGGAAATAATTTTGATTTTTATTTTTTACAAATTTTGATTGTCTGATGGCGTTCGGGTGGAGGGTGCTACTACTTAAAAATTGAAATAAAATTCTCTATTCTTCAGGATTGGTAGGGCTTCAGTCCCTACTAGAACTCTGGTAATTTTCAGATCATTAGAATTATTAAATTTGGAAGAAATAAATTTTTAATTTAGTTTTTACCAAATTTTGATTGTCTGATGGCGTACGGGTGGACCTGCTACTACTTAAAAATTAAATAAAATTCTCTATTCTTCAGGATTGGGTAGGGCTTAGTCCCTACTAGAACTCTGGTAATTTTCAGATGATTAGAATTATTAAATTTAGAGAAAATAATTTTTATTTAGTTTTTACCAAATTTTGATTGTCTGATGGCGTTCGGGTGAGGGTGCTACTACTTAAAAATTGAAATAAAATTCTCTATTCTTCAGGATTAGGTAGGGCTCAGTCCCTACTAGAACTCTGGTAATTTTCAGATCATTAGAATTATTAAATTTGGAAGAAATAAATTTTTAATTTAGTTTTTACCAAATTTTGATTGTCTGATGGCGTACGGGTGGACCTGCTACTACTTAAAAAATTAAATAAAATTCTCTATTCTTCAGGATGTGTAGGGCTCAGTCCCTACTAGAACTCTAGGTATTTTCAGATATTAGAATTATTAAATTTGGAAGAAATAAATTTTATTTTCGTTTTACCAAATTTTGATTGTCTGATGGCGTTCGGGTGAGGGTGCTACTACTTAAAAATTTAAATAAAATTCTCTATTCTTCAGGATTGTGTAGGCTCAGTCCCTACTAGAACTCTGGTAATTTTTCAGATGATTAGAATTATTAAATTGGCAGAAATAAATTTTTATTCTCGTTTTTACCAAATTTTGATTGTCTGATGGCGTTCGGGTGTGAGGTGCTACTACTTAAAAATTTAAATAAAATTCTCTATTCTTCAGGATTGTGTAGGCTCAGTCCTACTAGAACTCTAGGTAATTTTCAGAAGATTAGAATTATTAAATTTGGAAGAAATAAATTTTTATTCTCGTTTTTACCAAATTTTGATTGTCTGATGGCGTCGGGTGAGGTGCTACTACTTAAAAATTAAATAAAATTCTCTATTCTTTCAGGATTGTGTAGGGCTCAGTCCCTACTAGAATCTCTAGGAATTTTCAGATAGATTAGAATTATTAAATTTGGAAGAAATAAATTTTTATTTCGTTTTTTACCAAATTTTGATTGTCTGATGGCTTCGGGTGGACCTGCTACTACTTAAAAATTAAATAAAATTCTCTATTCTTCAGGATTGGGTAGGGCTCAGTCCCTACTAGAACTCTGGTAATTTTCAGATATTAGAATTATTAAATTTGGAAGAAATAAATTTTTATTTTCGTTTTTACCAAATTTTGATTGTCTGATGGCGTTCGGGTGGAGGCTGCTACTACTAAAAATTAAATAAAATTCTCTATTCTTCAGGAATTGTGTAGGGCTCAGTCCCTACTAGAAACTCTGGTAATTTCAGATGATTAGAATTATTAAATTTGGAAGAAATAAATTTTTATTTTCGTTTTTACCAAATTTTGATTGTCTGATGGCGTTCGGGTGGAGGGTGCTACTACTTAAAAATTAAATAAATTCTCTATTCTTCAGGATTGTGTAGGGCTCAGTCCCTACTAGAACTCTGGTAATTTTCAGATGATTAGAATTATTAAATTTGGAAGAAATAAATTTTATTTTCGTTTTTACCAAATTTTGATTGTCTGATGGCGTACGGGTGGACCTGCTACTACTAAAAAATTAAATAAAATTCTCTATTCTTCAGGATTGTGTAGGGCTCAGTCCCTACTAAACTCTGGTAATTTTCAGATGATAGAATTATTAAATTTGGAAGAAATAAATTTTTATTTTCGTTTTTACCAAATTTTGATTGTCTGATGGCGTACGGGTGGACCTGCTACTACTTAAAAAATTAAAATAAAATTCTCTATTCTTCAGATTGTGTAGGGCTCAGTCCTACTAGAACTCTGTAATTTTCAGATGATTAGAATTATTAAATTTGGAAGAAATAAATTTTTATTTTCGTTTTTACCAAATTTTGATTGTCTGATGGCGTTCGGGTGAGGTGCTACTACTTAAAAATTAAATAAAATTCTCTATTCTTCAGGATTGTGTAGGGCTCAGTCCCTACTAGAATCTCTGGTAATTTTCAGATATTAGAATTATTAAATTTGAGAAGAAATAAATTTTTATTTTCGTTTTTACCAAATTTTGATTGTCTGATGGCGTTACGGGTGGACCGTGCTACTACTTAAAAATTAAATAAAATTCTCTATTCTTCAGGATTGGGTAGGGCTCAGTCCCTACTAGAACTCTGGTAATTTTCAGATCATTAGAATTATTAAATTTGGAAGAAATAAATTTTTATTTTCGTTTTTACCAAATTTTGATTGTCTGATGGCGTTCGGGTGGAGGTGCTACTACTTAAAAATTGAAATAAAATTCTCTATTCTTCAGGAATGGTGTAGGGCTCAGTCCCTACTAGAACTCTGGTAATTTTCAGATAATTAGAATTATTAAATTGGGAAGAAATAAATTTTATTTTCGTTTTTACCAAATTTTGATTGTCTGATGGCGTACGGGTGGACCGTGCTACTACTTAAAAATTAAATAAAATTCTCTATTCTTCAGGATTGTGTAGGGCTCAGTCCCTACTAGAACTCTGGTAATTTTCAGATCATTAGAATTATTAAATTTGGAAGAAATAAATTTTTATTTCGTTTTTACCAAATTTTGATTGTCTGATGGCGTTCGGGTGGAGGTGCTACTACTTAAAAATTAAATAAAATTCTCTATTCTTCAGGATTGTGTAGGGCTCAGTCCCTACTAGAACTCTGGTAATTTTCAGATGATTAGAATTATTAAATTTGGAAGAAATAAATTTTTATTTTCGTTTTTACCAAATTTTGATTGTCTGATGGCGTTCGGGTGGAGGGTGCTACTACTTAAAAATTGAAATAAAATTCTCTATTCTTCAGGATTGTGTAGGGCTCAGTCCCTACTAGAACTCTAGGTAATTTTCAGATGATTAGAATTATTAAATTTGGAAGAAATAAATTTTTATTTCGTTTTTACCAAATTTTGATTGTCTGATGGCGTTCGGGTGGAGGGTGCTACTACTTAAAAATTGAAATAAAATTCTCTATTCTTCAGGATTGTGTAGGGCTCAGTCCCTACTAGAACTCTGGTAATTTTCAGATAATTAGAATTATTAAATTTGGAAGAAATAAATTTTTATTTCGTTTTTACCAAATTTTGATTGTCTGATGGCGTTCGGGTGGAGGTGCTACTACTTAAAAATTAAATAAAATTCTCTATTCTTCAGGATTGTGTAGGGCTTAGTCCCTACTAAAACTCTGGTAATTTTCAGATGATTAGAATTATTAAATTTAGAGAAATAAATTTTTATTTCGTTTTTACCAAATTTGATTGTCTGATGGCGTTCGGGTGGAGGTGCTACTACTTAAAAATTTAAATAAAATTCTCTATTCTTCAGGATTGTGTAGGGCTCAGTCCCTACTAAAACTCTGGTAATTTTCAGATATTAGAATTATTAAATTTGGAAGAAATAAATTTTATTTCGTTTTTACCAAATTTTGATTGTCTGATGGCGTACGGGTGGAGGCTGCTACTACTTAAAAAATTAAATAAAATTCTCTATTCTTCAGGATTGTGTAGGGCTCAGTCCCTACTAGAACTCTGGTAATTTTCAGATGACTAGAATTATTAAATTTAGAGGAAATAAATTTTTATTTTCGTTTTTACCAAATTTTGATTGTCTGATGGCGTTCGGGTGGTGGTGCTACTACTTAAAAATTTAAATAAAATTCTCTATTCTTCAGGAATTGGGTAGGGCTCAGTCCCTACTAGAACTCTGGTAATTTTCAGATCATTAGAATTATTAAATTGGGAAGAAATAAATTTTTAATTTCGTTTTACCAAATTTTGATTGTCTGATGGCGTACGGCTGGACCTGCTACTACTTAAAAAATTAAATAAAATTCTCTATTCTTCAGGAATGGGTAGGGCTTAGTCCCTACTAAAACTCTGGTAATTTTCAGATCATTAGAATTATTAAATTGGGAAGAAATAAATTTTAATTTTCGTTTTTACCAAATTTTGATTGTCTGATGGCGTTCGGGTGAGGGTGCTACTACTTAAAAATTTAAATAAAATTCTCTATTCTTCAGGAATGGGTTGGGCTCAGTCCATACTAAAACTCTGGTAATTTTCAGATCATTAGAATTATTAAATTGGGAGAAACAAATTTAATTTTCGTTTTTACCAAATTTGATTGTCTGATGGCGTTCGGGTGGGGGGGCTATTACTTAAAAATTTAACTAAAATTCTCTATTCTTCAGGAATGGGTTGGGCTTAGTCCCTACTAAAACTTGGTAGACAGTGTTATATCCAGCTCATGAGAATTGTATTATAAATTGGGGGGAAGAAATAAATGTTTAATTTTCGTTGTTTTACCCAAAATGTTGATGGGTACTGCTACTACTTAAAAAATTAAATAAACTTCTCTATTCTTCAGGAATGGGTAGGGCTTAGTCCTACTTCTGGTAGATCATTAGAGAATTATTAAATTGGGAAGAAATAAAATTTAATTTTCGTTTTTACCAAATTTTGATTGTCTGATGGCGTACGGGTGACCTGCTACTACTTAAAAAATTAAATAAACATTCTCTATCTCTTCAGGAATGGGTAGAGCTTAGTCCCTACTAAAACTCTGGTAATTTTCAGATGATTAGAATTATTAAATTTAGAGGAAATAAATTTTAATTTTCGTTTTTACCAAATTTTGATTGTCTGATGGCGTTCGGGTGAGGGTGCTACTACTTAAAAATTTAAATAAAATTCTCTATTCTTCAGGAATGGGTTGGGCTCAGTCCCTACTAAAACTCTGGTAATTTTCAGATGATTAGAATTATTAAATTTAGAGGAAATAAATTTTTAATTTATTTTTTACCAAATTTTGATTGTCTGATGGCGTTCGGGTGAGGGTGCTACTACTTAAAAAATTAAATAAAATTCTCTATTCTTCAGGAATAGGTAGGGCTCAGTCCCTACTAAAACTCTGGTAATTTTCAGATGATTAGAATTATTAAATTTAGAGGAAATAAATTTTAATTTTCGTTTTTACCAAATTTTGATTGTCTGATGGCGTTTCGGGTGAGGGTGCTACTACTTAAAAATTTAAATAAAATTCTCTATTCTTCAGGAATGGGTTGGGCTCAGTCCCTACTAAAACTCTGGTAATTTTTCAGATCATTAGAATTATTAAATTGGGAAGAAACAAATTTAATTTTCGTTTTTACCAAATTTTGATTGTCTGATGGCGTTCGGGTGAGGGTGCTATTACTTAAAAATTTAAATAAAATTCTCTATTCTTCAGGAATGGGTTGGGCTCAGTCCCTACTAAAACTCTGGTAATTTTCAGATCATTAGAATTATTAAATTGGGAAGAAACAAATTTTAATTTTCGTTTTTACCAAATTTTGATTGTCTGATGGCGTTCGGGTGAGGGTGCTATTACTTAAAAATTTAAATAAAATTCTCAATTCTTCAGGAATGGGTAGGGCTCAGTCCCTACTAAAACTCTGGTAATTTTCAGATGATTAGAATTATTAAATTTAGAGGAAATAAATTTTAATTTTCGTTTTTACCAAATTTTGATTGTCTGATGGCGTTCGGGTGAGGGTGCTACTACTTAAAAATTTAAATAAAATTCTCTATTCTTCAGGAATGGGTAGGGCTCAGTCCCTACTAAAACTCTGGTAATTTTCAGATGATTAGAATTATTAAATTAGGAAGAAATAAATTTTAATTTTCGTTTTTACCAAATTTTGATTGTCTGATGGCGTACGGCTGGACCTGCTACTACATAAAAAATTAAATAAAATTCTCTATTCTTCAGGAATGGGTAGGGCTTAGTCCCTACTAAAACTCTGGTAATTTTCAGATCATTAGAATTATTAAATTGGGAAGAAACAAATTTTAATTTTCGTTTTTAATAAATTTTGATTGTCTGATGGCGTACGGGTGGACCTGCTACTACTTAAAAAATTAAATAAAATTCTCTATTCTTCAGGAATGGGTAGGGCTTAGTCCCTACTAAAACTCTGGTAATTTTCAGATGATTAGAATTATTAAATTTAGAGGAAATAAATTTTTAATTTATTTTTTACCAAATTTTGATTGTCTGATGGCGTTCGGGTGGGGGTGCTACTACTTAAAAATTTAAATAAAATTCTCTATTCTTCAGGAATGGGTAGGGCTCAGTCCCTACTAGAACTCTGGTAATTTTCAGATGATTAGAATTATTAAATTTAGAGGAAATAAATTTTTAATTTATTTTTTACTAAATTTTGATTGTCTGATGGCGTTCGGGTGGGGGTGCTACTACTTAAAAATTTAAATAAAATTCTCTATTCTTCAGGAATGGGTAGGGCTCAGTCCCTACTAGAACTCTAGTAATTTTCAGATCATTAGAATTATTAAATTGGGAAGAAATAACTTTTAATTTTCGTTTTTACCAAATTTTGATTTTCTGATGGCGTACGGGTGGACCTGCTACTACTTAAAAAATTAAATAAAATTCTCTATTCTTCAGGAATGGGTAGGGCTTAGTCCCTACTAAAACTCTGGTAATTTTCAGATCATTAGAATTATTAAATTGGGAAGAAACAAATTTTAATTTTCGTTTTTACCAAATTTTGATTGTCTGATGGCGTTCGGGTGAGGGTGCTACTACTTAAAAATTTAAATAAAATTCTCTATTCTTCAGGAATGGGTAGGGCTCAGTCCCTACTAAAACTCTGGTAATTTTCAGATGATTAGAATTATTAAATTTAGAGGAAATAAATTTTTAATTTATTTTTTACCAAATTTTGATTGTCTGATGGCGTTCGGGTGGGGGTGCTACTACTTAAAAATTTAAATAAAATTCTCTATTCTTCAGGAATGGGTTGGGCTCAGTCCCTACTAAAACTCTGGTAATTTTCAGATCATTAGAATTATTAAATTGGGAAGAAACAAATTTTAATTTTCGTTTTTACCAAATTTTGATTGTCTGATGGCGTTCGGGTGAGGGTGCTATTACTTAAAAATTTAAAGAAAATTCTCTATTCTTCAGGAATGGGTTGGGCTCAGTCCCTACTAAAACTCTGGTAATTTTCAGATCATTAGAATTATTAAATTGGGAAGAAACAAATTTTAATTTTCGTTTTTACCAAATTTTGATTGTCTGATGGCGTTCGGGTGAGGGTGCTATTACTTAAAAATTTAAATAAAATTCTCTATTCTTCAGGAATGGGTTGGGCTCAGTCCCTACTAAAAATCTGGTAATTTTCAGATCATTAGAATTATTAAATTAGGAAGAAATAAATTTTAATTTTCGTTTTTACCAAATTTTGATTGTCTGATGGCGTACGGCTGGACCTGCTACTACATAAAAAATTAAATAAAATTCTCTATTCTTCAGGAATGGGTAGGGCTTAGTCCCTACTAAAACTCTGGTAATTTTCAGATCATTAGAATTATTAAATTGGGAAGAAACAAATTTTAATTTTCGTTTTTAATAAATTTTGATTGTCTGATGGCGTACGGGTGGACCTGCTACTACTTAAAAAATTAAATAAAATTCTCTATTCTTCAGGAATGGGTAGGGCTTAGTCCCTACTAAAACTCTGGTAATTTTCAGATGATTAGAATTATTAAATTTAGAGGAAATAAATTTTTAATTTATTTTTTACCAAATTTTGATTGTCTGATGGCGTTCGGGTGGGGGTGCTACTACTTAAAAATTTAAATAAAATTCCCTATTATTTAGGAATGGGTTGGGCTCAGTCCCTACTAAAACTCTCGTAATTTTCAAATGATTAGAATTATTAAATTTGGAAGAAATAAATTTTTAATTTATTTTTTACCAAATTTGATTGTCTGATGGCGTTCGGGTGGTGGTGCTACTACTTAAAAATTTAAATAAATTTCCCTATTATTTAGGAATGGGTTGGGCTCAGTCCCTACTAGAACTCTAGTAATTTTCAGATCATTAGAATTATTAAATTGGGAAGAAATAACTTTTAATTTTCGTTTTTACCAAATTTTGATTGTCTGATGGCGTACGGGTGGACCTGCTTCTACTTAAAAAATTAAATAAAATTCTCTATTCTTCAGGAATGGGTAGGGCTCAGTCCCTACTAGAACTCTGGTAATTTTCAGATGATTAGAATTATTAAATTTAGAGGAAATAAATTTTCAAATTTATTTTTTACCAAATTTTGATTGTCTGATGGCGTTCGGATGGGGGTGCTACTACTTAAAAAATTAAATAAAATTCTCTATTCTTCAGGAATGGGTAGGGCTTAGTCCCTACTAAATCTCTGGTAATTTTCAGATGATTAGAATTATTAAATTTGGAAGAAATAAATTTTTATTTTCGTTTTTACCAAATTTTGATTGTCTGGTGGCGTTCGGGTGAGGGTGCTACTACTTAAAAATTTAAGGAAAATTCTCTTTTCTTCAGGAATGGGTAGGGCTCAGTCCCTACTAGAACTCTGGTAATTTTCAGATGATTAGAATTATTGAATTTGGAAGAAATAAATTTTTATTTTCGTTTTTATCAAATTTTGATTGTCTTGTGGTGTTTGGGTGGACCTGCTACCACTTAAAAATGGTTTTAAAATCCTCTATTCTTCAGGATTGTGTAGGGCTCATTCCCTACTAGTAAATATTGAAAATCATTGAAATTAGAAAAATGCATTTTATTTTTGATAATAATTGAAATTAGGATAAGAATTTTTTGACATTTATGAAAATAATTGAACTTTGGAGAAGAATTTTGTTATTTATAAAGATAATTGAGATTTTTACGAGAATTTTTTTCAAAGTTTGAACATAGTTGAATTTTATAAAAATTTAATTTTCTCTAATAATTGAATTTCTGCAAATATTTGTAATTTCTCCAAAATTTAATTTTTTTAGTGTTTGAACAAAAATTTAAATTAGAAAATTTGTAAAATCTATTATTTTTAAAATTGCTAATTTTATTTTAAAAAAAGGCAGTAAGAAATTAGCCGCGCGCTTAAGCGCGTATTGTTGTTAGTTAATTAATTAATACTAAAAATTAATAATTAAATCTAAATTTGAAATTAATAATTAAAATTAATAATTATAAAATTGATAATTAAAATAAATAAAAAAACACGTTAGGATAATTTACAACCATGTTACTTCTTTTTTTTTTGACCCAGAACAGGTTTTTGGATTTCAAAGAATGTTGCAAAATTGCAGAAACGTGTTTAATATTTTTTTTTAATGCTGCATGGAGAAAAAAAGCTCGTGATCCAGGAAACGAGTGAATAAGAATTCGTTTTAGAGTTTAGAAGAGTGTATATGAGCGAGACTATGCAGTTAAGTTCCAGTGATTATGAAACACACAGTAACAGCTGGTTTTACGCGTGCGGTTCATGCTTAGGCTTAACAGTGACGTTTAAATACAGTTCGAGTAACAACGACTAATTTTAGTTCTCAACGTACATCATAACAGTACATTATGTCCGGTTATTGCACGTAAACGCATTTATTACGACAGAGAGATGACATTACAAACCACCGCGCACCGTTCGTCAAAATCACTTCTAATTTCGCGCAAATTATTTCAAAATATAACAAATCATGAAACAAAATAACGAAAGTCAATTTTATTCTTCAATTCTCATTTTTTTTTCTTAAAAAAAAAACCGTTATTGTTTCGTTCAATATTTTTTTTTGTCTTACAATTTTTTTTAGCAAAAAATAGTTGCTAATTTAAATTAGTAAAAATATTTACTATTTTTAATTATTAGAAATATTTCCTAATTTAAATTAGAAAAAATATTTACTAGATATAATTTAAATTAGTAAAAATATTTACTAATTTTAATTATTAGAAATATTTACTAATTTAATTCAGTCGACGACTTTCCGCTAATTAAAATTTAGAGCGAGATCTACTCATTGAAAATAAAAATTAATTTTCTCAAGCAAATATTACGATGATGATAATAATAATCGAGTAATCGATTAAAAAATTAAAATACAATTTTTATTCTCCTTGTCGCACTTTGCATCAGAAAAGTGAAATAATAATATTCAAGAGTTAAAACCCCAGAGAAAAATGGAATTGCAATACAATTACATTTATACAAGAACTAAATTTAAATATCTCTCATAGTATTAAAATGAATCAACCCCTGGAATATAATTTCGTGAATAAACTAAAGTTCACTACCCTGAATAAACGGGATAAAATTCTTATGCAAATAAACATTCTCAGAGTCTGTTATAGAGAAGAATAAAAGCAAATCCGTGTGTTTCGCACCGCTTGCAAAAAGCAGATGTTCAAGACACTATTCTCATTATCCTCATTGTGTGTATTTTTTTTCCTTTTTTCTAAATTCTACAAGTTTTGTAATTTTACATTTTTAACCATAATATGACTTTTCTGCAATAAAAAATATTTTAATATTCATTAATTATTCTTTAAGTTTAAATTCAAGTTCTTTAAAGTCTTTGATTTGACTTTGAAATAATTCTTGAGTCAAGAGGCGCAAAAAATCCATTTTTCGATTTTTTTCAATTAAAGAAAAAAGAAAAAAAAGGGGAAAAACAGAAAAATGCGGAATTTTTGAGAAATTAATGACAATGGGTTATTAGGTGTTATTCACCTCAAGGATAATAAAAATTCGTGCCATGTGCCAATTATTGGCACGTGACAAAAGAAGTTTGAATATTAAATTAATATATTCCTTATGAATAGAGAGATATTTATCGGAACCTTTGACGAAGACTATAAATCGCAAATTTTCTCCAAATCAACACTCAATTCCTACTGACGTAAAAATTTACAATACCTCCATTAGTAAAAATGTAAATTAGCAAAAATAAAAATATTTCCATTAATAAAAAAATATTGTCCATTTTTTATTCTAACAAATTTTTTTTTTTCAAAAATAGCAAAATTTGCAAAAAATAAACTATTATTTAAAAAAAAGTAAATTAATACCTAATTGTTTTTATTTAATTAGTTATACTTTATTCAAATTTGAAAAAAATAATTATTAAATTTTTACAATTAAATTCAATTTTTCTCTAAATACTGAATTAATTTTTCTCGGCCATATATTAAAAATATTAAATTTTTATTTATTAAAAAAAAATATTAATTGGATAAAAATAAAAAAATACCCAAAATATAGATTAAAAATTAAATTTCCCAAAAAAAAAAATTAAATTAGTTATTTTACGTTTCAAATAAACAAATGAATTAAAGAAAAAGAACGCAAAAAGAAAGGAAAGAATATGTCGCGAGAAAAATTTCAAGTTACGTTGAATAATAATAAAAGAAAAAAACTTAATAAATGAGAGATTTCAGGCTAATCTTTCAACTTTAATCCAACAATCCTCCGCATAATATATAGATATAGATATATTCAAGAGGGGGACGCTTGTTAAAAAAAAGTGCAGCAAGACATGTGAAGTTTGTGAAAAAGAGGAAAGTGAAAAGAGAGAAGGAAATTAATTTATCGTTCAACGTTTAAAAAAGAGTAACGGAGAAAAATGAGATAAGAAAAGACGCGGATTTATGACACTCACGGACAAACGAGGTCAAACGCATTTATTAAAATCCACCTTTGCATATGCTGGCTAATTATTTGCAAATAGAAGAAAAAAGTTATTTACAATTGTTTCAAAAGAAAAATTCGCATCATTTCCTTTTCCTTTTTTATTTATAATTGTCCGCTTTTTATTATTATTTTGTTTCTTGATTTTTAATTCTATTGTAGTTTTTTAACAATTATATTATTAGTTTAAAAAAAAGTAATTAAAAAACAAAATAAAAGAAAAAAATTATAAAAAGGGAAAAAGAAAAATAAAAAAAATAATAAAAGAAAAAAAAATAGAAAAATGAAAAAAATAGAAAATACAAAAATAATAACCAAAAAATATAGAAAAAATCCAATAACTTATTCATTTCTAAAAAAAAATTACTCCGTTCGTGCTAAATTGTATTTTTATTTTTTTGAACAGATATTTCAGAAATATTTCCCGTTTTTCAATAAAAATTTTGAATAAATTATTCTTTGTCAAGAGTTTATCTATAACCTAATGCTGGAAAACGAATTTATCATCAAATACAAAATGTATAATGAGAAATTAAGCAATAAACGCTAAAAGAAAATAAATTTACCTTTAAGAAGTGTATATTATCTTTCCAAAATGTAAATATACGGAAAAAAGTGTCACAAATAAAATTCAAGGCCTAAAAACAATTTTTTCATTATATAAAAATTTTTATTTTCCATCTCAGTAAATAGAAAAAAAATTGCCTCAATCAAAATATTGAAAAGCAGTAATAAACTAATTGAAAATATAATTCGATTCATTAAATTCAATTGAATTTTAATTTTATAATTTTCGTTATGTAAATAAATTTCAATTCTTAACTTCCTTGCGGAGATAAGTTCTCATATATGTGTATACCAATCATGTGTATAATCGTATACGTAAAGTAACTTTCAATTCTGAATTTTTTTCAACTAAACAAATTATCATTTTTTTCCAATTAAAAATGAAAAAATATTCTTTTAATCAAATTAAATTTTTTAATTAAAAAGAAAGAATATTTTTTTTAGTAAAAGACAATTTTTGAAAATATTTAATTTCTTTTAAGGAATTTAATTGAAATTTTAATGAAATTTATTATATTAAAGAAATTTATAACAATTTTTGAAAATAATTGAAAACTTTTTAAAGAACTTTATTAAATTTTTTTTGAATAATTGAATTTCTGCGACAAATTAAATGTTATTTATGAAAATATTTGATTTATTGCAACGAATTTTATTGTTTTATTGAATAAAATTGAATGTTTCTTAAAATTGAATTTTTTCCTCAAGTTTTAATAAAATTCTTAATAATAATTGCATTTTTCAAGGAATTTATTTAAAATTGTATTAAAAATATTTGAAATTCTGCGATGAAAATAATTGAATTCGTAAATGAAATTTTATTATTTATGAAAATAATTGAATCTTTTCGTAGAATTGTATCAACAAGTTTTTTCTACAATTAAATCTGTTGATAAATTTTATGAAACTAGTAAATATTTAAAAACATTGAATTGCGAAAAACTTTTGAAAAAAAATTGAAATTTTGCAAAGAATTTTATTTAAATTTTTGAAAATAATTGAAATTTTGGCGAAAAATTTTGCTATTTATAAAAATAATTGAATTCTTGACGAGATATTCATTAAAATTTATAAAAAATAATTGAATTCGTGCAAAGTATTTTATTAAATTTTGTTTAAATAATTGAAATTTTGCCATTTAATTAAAATTTTTGACAATAATTGAATTCTTGAGAAGAATTTTGATATTTATCAAAATAATTGAATTTTCGAAAAGAATTTCATTAAAAATCCTTAAAATAATTGATTTTATATGGGGAGAATTTTGTTGGTTATCAAGATAATAATTGAATTCTTTTGCAGAATTATTTAAAAATTATTGAAAATAATTGATTTCCTGCGACGAATTAGAAAATATTTATGAAAATAATTTTCAAAACAAAAGTTTATCATGTTTTTCTTATTAAAAAAGGAATATTTTGAAACAAATTATTTATGTATTAATTTAACATAGGCAGTGCAGTTTTTTTTTTTTTTAATTCAAAAGGAAAAATATTTTTTTAGTAAAAGAAATAAAATCTTTCTAATTCAAAATTCAAATAATTGAGAAAATAAGATTTCGTAATAAAAAAAACTAAAACTTTATTTAATCCCTTGTACCAAAAAATTTTAGGTTATGTTTATAATTTTTAAAGTAAAAATACAGAAAGGAAAACGAATATTACTACAAATTATTGCTCCTCAATTCTTTATTGCATCAAAAATATTCAATAAAAACTATTTTCAAATTTACATATTAATTAAAAAGAAACACTTAATGAAGGTAACAATAAGATAAACATAACCTAAAAGTGATTTGCTTCTTATGTAACTTTCTTAGCACCGCGTCACGTTTAATAATTAGAAAAAAAAAATAAAAGAACAAAGACAGATTTGAGAGTTGAAAAAAAACGAACTGTTAAATGGAGGATAAAAAAAATATTGAGTTCGAGAGACATTTAAAAATATGATTTAGAGGGGAAGAAAGAAAAAGAAGAAAAGAAGAAGAAGAAGAAGAAGAAGATGAAAAAAAAGAAATAATGGAAATAACGAGTGTTTAAGTGGGAAATTCGACGCGATGAGTATTGCACTCGCAATAAACGTCGGTCAGCAGTTTCACGAAGTGAATAGAGGTCAAATTTCTGTGAGGACTGTAAAAGATGCACCTTTCTCTCCGAGAAGAGTATATACCTGTCGCCTACGAGGTCGACAGGACAATAGATTTATTCACGCTTCATCTTCACTCTTATATTCATTCGGGTGCGGCCCCTGAGGCCGATGACCTTCCTCTATAATAAATATAATCAAAAATAGAGAAAAAAAATAGAATAATAAATAATATCTAATTTTCCCCCATCAATCAATCTATACAATTTTTCTCTATCAAAAATATTTCAAGAGAATGGTATTTTTTTTCTTTTTGATCAATAACTTATCAAAAAATGCCTTTTTTTCTTTTTTATCAATAATTTATCAAAAAATGACATTCTCTTGGGATATTTTTGATAAGAAAAATTTGTAAAGAAAAAATGAAGAATTTTTTCTATAAGAAAAATACTTGACGAAAAATTATCCATTATTAATTTGGGAGAATTATTATTAACTATTTAATAATCTTCGTATTTCATTCTTTCATTCTGTCTGTCCACTGACTTTGAAGTTAATTTTCGTGTATGCTTTTGTTTTTTTTTTTTTTTTTTTTTCTTTAAAAAATATTGTTTGACAGATCGAAAAAATGCAGGTATTTTTTCATGATTTATAATAAAACAATATTTGAAATTATTTTTTATGAAAATAATTGAAAAAATTGTATTATTTATAAAAATAATTGAATTATTGCGAAGGAATTTATAAAAAATTTGTAAATACCTAATTGAATTCCTGAGAAATTTTTATTATTTATGAAAATAATTAAATGTTTGCGTACTAGTTTTGGAAATTTGAAAATAATTGAAAATTGAACTTTGGGGAAGAATTTTTGTTATTTATAAAGATAATTGGGATTTTGACGAGAATTTTTTTTAAATTTGAAAGATAATTGAATTTTATGAGAAGAATTTTATCACTCTTGAAAATAATTGAATTTCTGCAATTATTTGTAATTTTTCAAAAATTGGATTTTTTTAGCGTTTTCAACAAAAATTTCAATTACAAACTTTTAAATTCTATTATTTTTAAAATTTAATTCTTATAAAGAATTATATTAACAAATTTTAAAATAATTGAATTCTTTTGGCAAATTTTAATAAAGTTTTTTAGAAGAATTATACATTTTTCACGGAATTCGATTAAAATTGTATTAAAAATAATTGAAATTCTGCGGTGAGTTTTTTTATTTCTGAAAATAATTGAATTATTGAGAAGAAACTTATAAAAAATTTGTGAATATTTGAATTGCTGGGAAATTTTTATTATTTATAAAAATAATTAAATGTTTGCGTACAATTTTATTAAAATTTTTGTTAAATAATTGGATTCTTTTGGGTAATTTTATTAAAATAGTTGATATTAAAAATCATTGAATTGAGGAAAATTTTTGAAAATAATTGAAATTTTGACAACAATTTTTTTATTTATAAAAATAATAATATTGGGAGTTTGGCAAGATTTTTTTGTAAATTTTGAACATAATTGAATTTTGTGATAAGAATTTTATTACTTTTGAAAATAATTGAATTTCTGCATTAATTTGTAACTTCTTTAAAATTCAATTTTTTTTAGTGTTTTTAACTAAAATTCTTCTATAGTAAATAATTATAATTTTTGTGTTAAGTAGAAAATATCTGTTAACAATTATTATTTTTGAGTGTAAATAATTAAAAATTTTTTGTATCAATTGAAAAATATCTGGAATCAATTATTTTGCAAAATAAATAATTGAAATTTTTTTATGTGTTATATTTAAAAATATTTGATATCAATTATTACTTTGTTGAATAAAAAATTAAAATTTATGCAAATTGATATTAAAACATTAATTTCATAAATATTTTTCATAAAATTTATAAAAGTTTAAAAAACAGTTTTCATAAAATATTTATTATCTTAAAATTAGTAACAATATATTAATTTCATTGATAATGAATATTAATTTTGTCATTGTTAAATTGAATATTGTTAGAAATTTTATAATAAAAAGTTTATTTCTATTATTTATTTTTTGAAAGTTAATTGCCAACAAAATATGGATATCTTTGTTGATTAATATTAATTTTGTTATTGTTAAAATTGAATATTTTAATAAAATTTATTATTATCATTAAAAAATTTTGTAATAAAAAGTTTTTTTTATTATTTATTATTTAAAAATTAATTTTGCCAACAAAATATCAATTTCCTTGTTAATTAATATTAATTCTGTTATTGTTAAATTATTGAATACTGTTAATTAATATCAATATTATTAATATCATTATTATTAATTAATATTATTATTATTTTGTTAATAATATTATTGTTAACAAATATTAATTTTTTTAAAAAAACTTTTGATAATTTTAGACAAGCAATTTCCCTTTGTTCATATTTTCCTCTAACAAAAAGAAAAAACAAAGAAAGAGAAGGAGATTTTTTCCTGCATCTGCATTACATAGTCAAAGGAAATGAACTCGAGACAATATTCGCGGACGGAAGTGGGAAAAATAGCAACTTGGAATACGATTGGGTGTTTCATTTCTCGATCTGCAAGTTTTTTTTTTCCACGAGAATCGCTGAGACCATAATAAATTGCGCTACGACAGAATTGGAAGTAAAGAAAGCGAGAGAGCGAGCGAGAGAGAGAGGAAGAGAGAAAGAAAAGTCCTGACGTTTCTCCATTTTCTGGAACGAGCAACGAGACGAAGATTACCATGCAATGCAGGTGTCGTATACATGACCGGTTCTGACATTCCTGATTCGTGGATAACGCGTCATTCAGGTCGAAAATTTCACGCGATTCAAACTTGCTTCTCTATTCAAGATTTATCTCACACAAGAAACAAGGAATCTCTGCGCTAAACTTCCGGGACTCAAAGTGTAGAAGAAAATTTGAAAAATAGAAAGAAAAAAGAGAGAGAGAGAGAGAGAAAATAGAATTGCGAGAGAAAAAAACAATAAAAAGGAGAAAACACAATTTTTACCATCGAAAAAATTTAATCCAAATAATAATTTTATTAATTTTACCCAAATAATAAATTTAAAGAATTTTTTTAATTTTTAATCCAAATTATAATTTTCTATCAAACTTATTTTGTCGACGAGCCTATTATCAACAAAACTATTTTGATGATTGTAAATTTTTTAACCGAAAGCCAAATTTTTTTTTCAAAATTCAAAGAATATTTTTTACAAAATAAAAAGTTTATGACAAAAATATATAAATTTGGTACAAAAATTTCCTAAAACTATCGAGCTGAAGAACTATTTTTGCTAATTGTAAATTTTACAACTGAAAGAAAATTTTTGTTTCAAAATTGAAAGAATAAAAAAATTGGAAACTAAATAAATAAATTTGGTTCAAAATTTCCTAAAACTGAACCATTTTTGCTAATGGAAAATTTTTCCACTGAAAAGAAATTTTTATTTCAAATTTTGTTTTAAAATTCAAATAATATTTTTTCCAATTTTGGAAATTTATTAAATAAATGGATAAATTTAAAACAAAATTTTCAATTTTATAAAAAATATTCATTCAATTTTAAAATAAAAATTATCTCTTAATTGAAAAAATTGATAATCAGCAAAAATAGTTATAATGATAATAAATTAATTTTTTCATTCATCAATGAAATAAGTTTAATAGAAAATAATAATTTAAATTAAATTAATAAAAATATAATTTGAATTAAATTCTTAAAATTATTATTTGGATACAATAAATAAAATTATGATTTTCATTAAATTAATTAAATTATAATTTGAACTAAATTAATAAAAATATTTTTTGGCTAAAATAAATAACAATTATAATTTCGATAGATTTGTCGAGATTATCCTTAACAATTCAAAAAACTGATAATAGAGATAAAAATTTCAAAAAAATATTCCCGGTGACAGTAAAATTATCTTTTTTTTTTGCAACTTCCCACGTGTTCCAAATTAGTAAGAGGAAATTTCTCTCGAAGATGGATTGCAGACAAACTGAAATTGTCCACCTATAAAGAAATGCAAACTTTCTTTCATTTGACTTTTTAACCGGGCCAATGTCGAACATGAAGGGAATATTGAATAAGAAATTTTTCTCTCTTCCTCTCTCTCTCCGACCTCCAATTATTAATTACACTATCAATTTCTTTTCTTACACCGACTTTACGATTTTCTTTTTTTCTTTTTTTTTTGCATAATAAAAAAGAGTTTATCGCATTTAATTCAACTTCTAAACGTAATGAGATTAATTTCAATAATATTCGCATTTCATAATCAATTATTTATAATTTATCGACTAATTTTGAAATTAAATCCTGCATTTTTTGCATCTAAATGAAAGTAAAATAGATACTGAATACTAAAACATAAATAAATAATTAATAGTAAAATAATATAAAAATAATTGAAAACATAAGAAAATAAAAAAAATAAAAAATATAGTATTAGAGAAATAAAAGAAATAGTAGAAAATAAAAAAGGAATGTAGAAATAATAGTAATAATGATAATAACAGAAAAATAAATGAATTATTAAGAAGAATAATTGTACAACAGTATAAATAAATAAAAATTAAAATAAAAAAACGAAAATAATATTAAATAAAATAAATAGGTATTCTAAATTTATCACAAATAATGTATTTAATTTCTAATTTCAACTATTTAATATTTTTATTAAATAAAAGGAATCTACGAGCGAAAGCCAACGACTTGTGTCTGAGAAATGAAAAAGAGACAAAAATATGCCTAAAGACATCGAGGGGAATTCTCCAATTACAAATACAAAGAAGGTGAAGTGTAATGGAGTAAAAAGTTACATCTCTCAAAAACTTTCTCGTGGCCCAGATGCGGAAACTGACTTGACCAATCGATTTTGGCAAGTCCAAGACCAATCAATTATTTACTAAAAAAAAAGCAAAAATTTTTTTTTCACCTGCGTCTTGTATGAGGCGTATACTAATTTTTGTATTTTCTGCCGACAAAAGAAATCAAAAATTTCTCCAAAGAAAAATAAAGAAATGACCATGAATGTACAATTGTAATTGTTATTATAATAATTATAATTACGATTAACATTAATAATGACAATTTTAGTTAAAATTATAATTACGATTCTAAATATATTTGTAATTATAATTACGATTCTAAATATATTTGTAATTATAATTACAATTTTTATTGTAATTGCAATACCGATAATAATTTCAATTCTAGTTACAATTATCAGACATAATTTCAATTCAAATTACAATTGTAATTAATAATTGAAATTGCATTAATAATTGAAATTTGTAATGAAAATAGCTAATAGAATTGGAATTGAAATTATAATTAAACAATTGTAATTACAAATACAATTCTATTTTTCAATTTCAATTCTATTTTTCAATTTTAATTACAATTTCAATTATAATATCAATTCCAATTCTACTTGTAATTTTAATTAGAATTTCAATTCTATTTGCAATTCCAATTCTATTTGCAATTTTCATTACAAATTTCAATTCTTAATGTAATTTCAATTATAATTACAATTTCTATGATATCTGCAATTTCAATAATAATTTCAATTTCAATTATAATTACAATTTCAATTCTATTTTTAATTTTAATTACAATTTCAATATTATTTTCAATTTTAATTACAATTTCAATTATAATATCAATTCTAATTCTAATTGCTGTTTTAATTAGAATTTAAATTCTATTTGCAATTCCAATTCTATTTGCTATTTTCATTAAAAATTTCAATTCTTAATGTTATTTCAATTATAATTACAATTTCTATGATATCTGCAATTTCGATAATAATTTCAATTTCAATTATAATTCCAATTTCAATTCTATTTTCAATTTTAATTACAATTTCAAAATTATTTTCAATTTTAATTACAATTTCAATTATAATATTAATTCCAATTCTAATTGATGTTTTAATTAGAATTTAAATTCTATTTGAAATTCCAATTCTATTTGCTATATTCATTACAAATTTCAATTCTTAATGTAATTTCAATTATAATTACAATTTCTATGATATCTGCAATTTTGATAATAATTTCAATTTCAATTATAATTACAATTTCAATTCTATTTTCAATTTTAATTACAATTTCAATTATAATATCAATTCCAATTATAATATCCATTCCAATTTTAATTGTAATTTCAGTTCTATTTGCAATTTCAATTCTTTTTGCTACTTTTATTACAAATTTCAATTATAATTACAATTTCAATTTTATTTTTCAATTTTAATTACAATTTCACTTATAATATCAATTCCAATTCTAATTGCTATTTTAATTAGAATTTAAATTCTATTTGCGATTCCAATTCTATTTGCTATTTTCATTAAAAATTTCAATTCTTAATGTAATTTTAATTATAATTACAATTTCTATGATAACTGCAATTCCAATAATAATTTCAATCATAATTGCAATTAAGAAAAATAATTTAAAATTAAAATAAATGAAATTAAAACATTTAAAATTAAAACATTAAAATTAAAACAATTGTTATTACAAATATTAATAATTAATGCAATTTCAATTATAATTACAATTTCAAGTATAATTGCAATTATAATTACAATTTCAAGTATAATTTCAATTCCAATCACGATTACAATTAAAATGTAATCACAATTGCATTGCCATTATAATTATAATTGCAAGATACAATTGTTATTAAAATTATTGTTTCAATTCTATTTATAATTTAAATTATAATTCAGAATAAAAAATGTAAGTTTAAATTATATTTACAATTACAATTGTGATTACAATTGCAATTATAATTGCAAATACGTTTATAATTACAATTTCATTTATATTTGTAATTTCAATTAGAAATTCAATTTTAATTTAATTTCCAAATATAAATAATGCAATATTATAATTTTAATTATAAAATTATATTTTAATTGTAATTATAATTCCAATTGTAATTGCTATTAAAATTACAATTACGATTAAAATTATGGCTACAATTACATTTACATGCAATTACAATACAATTACAATACAATAACAATACAATTAAAATTACAATTCCAGTTACTATTAAAATTACAGTTGTAATTATAATCACAGTTGAAATTACAATTATAATTATAATTGTTATTATAATTATAATATTTTAAGTGCAATTATATTTTTAATTTCAATAAATTACAAATGCACTTACAATAACTAATGTAATTGCAATGACTTTTTTGAAAATATATATTTTTTTTAATTAATTCGCAAGTTCTTTTTATACAATTACAAAAAAGAACTTACGGATTAATTAAAATTAAAAATATTTGCAATCAAAAAATTCGATAGGAAATTGTTTGAAAAACCAATTCCACAATATTAGAAAAAGAATTTTTAATTAACAAAATAAATTGAGAAAATTTTGGAAACAATTGTTATGGAGAATATTTTTGATTTTGTTTGTTTTAATTTTTTTATTTTATTTATTTATTTATTTTTTTTGAAGAAAGAAAGTGTGGCTAGGTTCTAATCGAAAATTTCACTCGAGCTCTCTTTCATAAGGGGAGAAGAATATAAGTCGACATTAATGATTAAAGATGGTACCAGGCCGGAGGCAAGAAAGGACCACGTTGCACGTTCAGAATGAAAAACTCGTCAGAAAGGAACGGACCACTTCAAAGGCATGATTCCTTTTGCACTGCCTGAGGACACTTCCGCTTTTTGAATTCCTGAGGCTCAACATCCAACTCTACTTTACTTTTTTCCTCTACTTCTACTTCTTCATCTTTTTATTTTTCTTTTTCCTTCTCTTTTTCCTAAGTCTCTTTCTTGGTCACGCCTCATCCGATTCTAAAGTTGTACCTCGAAGCTATTTTATTATAAATCCATGTGCAATAACAAACCAATCACTAATCAATTATTTACGACTTTGAAGAGAGACAAAAAAAAAAAACATTGTCGCAGAATTCTTCATAAAAAGTAAATTAATAAACAGATAAATTACATTCCAGCTTGGAGAATAAAATCATCTCCCTTGAATCACTTTGCAAATTTGCTAAAAATTAGAATTCACCAAGACCGTCATTTTAATCCAAAACGAAATAATCCTTTGTGTAAATAAAGGTATTTGGTCATAAAATACGCATCAAAGGATCGTTAAATAGGAAAATTGGACTTTAAATATCCCGGGGGACGAGCATTAAAAACTAGAATGGTTTGTTTATGGCCTGAACTTAGTTTATCCTGTTAGTCGACTATCTTTAACATCGTCACTCCGAGGCAAATATTTTTTTTTTAATCTACTATACATATATAGTAGAGAAAATAAAAATCTCTAAACAATTTTCATTACGTTCTCATTAAAAAAAAAAAAAAAAAAAAAACTCAAATCAAAGAGTGTATATTTCAAATTTTAATTTCCCCGTTATCGCTTTTTAGAAAACCATAAATACCAATAAAATTAATAATTTTTAATCCTCACCAAGAATCCGAACAGTGTGTGCATAATTAATTTCAAGTTCACTCACCTGGAACAAAAGAAAAAAAATTGATTTGTTAGTCAAGAAAGTATTAAAATATTTTTACAAATAGTTTATAATTTTTCTTTGTAATAATTAATAAAATATTTTTATAAATAGCTTGTAACTATTTTTTGAAATAATTTATACCAACGAGTGATATAAAATCGGAAAATTATATTTTTAGAAATGGTTCAATAAATATTTTTCTAATTAGTCCAATGAATATTTTTATAAAATAGTCCATTGAATATTTTTATAAATAGTCCATTGAATATTTTTATAATTAGTCCATTGAATATTTTTTATAAATAGTCCAATGAATATTTTTATAAATTGTACATAAATATTTTTATAAGTAGTTCACTAATTATTATATTTATATTTTTTTTTTAATAGTTCACGAATATTTCTTTTAAATTATTATTTCACGCCTTTACGAATAGTCTAGAAACATTTCTATTAATATAATTTATATTTTTTTAATTTACTTATTTCCACATTGAATTTTTATAAACAGCTTAAAAATATTTTTATAAATAGTTTCTACATTTATTCTATAAAATAATTTCTAAACATCTTTATAGTCTGTTAACATTATTAGCAATAATTTATATTTTTAACAATTGAAAATATTTTTAGAAACAGTTTAAAAAAATAGTTTAATAAATAGTTTATAAATATTTTTTAGAAAAAGTTTCTAAACATTCTTTTCAATAGTCTTTACGAATTTTTATAAATAATTTATATTGCTATAAAGACTGAGTGATAAAATTAATGCAGTTCATATTTTTATCAATATTTTTATATTTAATAACAAAATTTTGTAGCAAATATTTTGTTTAGTAAATATTATTGTTCATTAAAAATATTTTTTTAGTAAACATTTTGTAACATAAATATTCTTTTAGTAAACATTTTGTAACATAAATATTCTTTTAGTAAATATTTTGTTGAGTAACAATTTTTTAGTTAATATTTCATTTAGTAACAATTTTTTTAGAAAATATTTTTAGTATATATTTTGTTTAGCAACAATTTGTTTTGGAAAATATTTCGTTTAGTAACAACTTTTTTAGCAAATATTTTGTTTAATGAATATTTTGTTAAGTAACAAATTTGATTCAGTAAATATTTTCTGCAGTAAAATTATTTCTTTGTAGTAAATATTTTTTTAGCAAAATATTTTAGTAACCATTTTTTTATCAAATATTTTGTTTGGTGAATACTTTCTTAAGTAAATATTTTATTCAGTAAATATTTTGTGCTGTAAAATTATTTCTTTGTAGTAAATATTTTTTTTAGCTAATATTTTTTTAGTAACCATTTTTTTAGCAAATATTATCTGTATAACTTTTCTAGTAAATATTTTTCTTTAGTAACAATTTTTTTTAGTAGATATTTCGTTTAGAGACAATTTTTTAGTAAATATTTTGTGTAGTAAATATTTTGTTTAGTAACTATTTTGTTTTGTAAATAATTTATTTAGTAAATATTTTGTTTAGTAAAATAATTTTTTGTAGTAAATATTTTAATAACAAATATTCTTTTTAATAACAATTTTTTTAGCAAATATTTTGTTTAGTAAATACTTTGTTCAGCAAATATTTTGTTAATAAAAAAAATATATATAATAAAAATAAATATATATATATATATATATATATATATATATATATTGAATATTTTTTCAATAACAACTTTTTTAGCAAATATTTTGTTTTGTAAAAATTTTCTTCAGTAAATATTTTATTTAGTAAAGATTTTGTTCAGTAAATATTTTTCTAGTAAATATTTTGTTCAGTGAATATTTTTGTAGTAAATACTTTTCTTTAGTAAGAATTCTTTTAGTAAATATTTCGTTTAGAAAAATTTTTTTTTGTATAGTATACATTTTTTTAACAAATATTTCTTTAAGTAACAATTTCTTTAGCTAATATTTTGTATATAAAATACTTTGTTCAGCAAATATTTTGTTCAGTGAATATTTTTGTAGTAAATACTTTTCTTTAATAATAATTTTTTTTGAGTAAATATTTCGTTGAACAATTTTTTTAGAAAATATTTTGTTTAGTAGCAAATTTTTGTATCAAATATTTTGTTTAGTAGCAAATTTTTGTATCAAATATTTTGTTTAGTAAAATTATTTTTTTGCAGTACCTAAATATTTCTGTTAACAAATATTTTTTTTTAGTAACATCTTTTTTAGCAAATATTTTTTTAGTAAATGTTTTGTTCAGTAAATATTTTTCTAGTAAATATTTTGTTCAGTAAATATATTTTTTTTAGTAAATATTTCGTTTATTAACAATTTTCTTAGCAAATATTTTGTTTAGTAGCAAATTTTTGTAGCAAATCTTTTATTTACTAAATACTTTATTCAGTAAATATCTGATTTAGTAAATATTTTGTTTAGTAAAATTATTGATTTGTAGTAAATATTTCTGTTAACAAATATTTTTTTTAGTAACAACTTTTTTAGCAAATATTTTGTTTTGTAAATATTTTCTTCAGTAAATATTTTGTTCAGTAAATATTTTTTCAATAACAACTTTTTTAGCAAATATTTTGTTTTGTAAAAACTTTCTTCAGTAAATATTTTATTTAGTAAAGATTTTGTTCAGTAAATATTTTTCTAGTAAATATTTTGTTCAGTAAATATTTTTTTGTAGTAAATATTTCATTTAGTAACAATTTTTTTTTTTGAGTAAATATATTTTCTAAATAACAATTCTAAACAGAATTTATTGACAAGCCATTATTTCACTAATTTTCATAAATTTTATCATCACTTCAATAGAAAATTTTTCCCATCTTTAATAATTTATCTAAAAATATAAATCTGAAAAGAATTGCACTCTTTTCAAATCGAAACAGTAAATCTAGAAAAGACATTTCACAATAATATCATTCCACCCTCTAATTATCATTAATATCGGTTTCATCTCGTATAACAGACATGACTCGTAATTCTTGCTCCACTTTTCCTCGGGGGCTTCCTCCTTTTCATCTTTCCTTTTCCCATCTGAAACACTGTTTTATTTCTTTTTTTTTTTTTTTTGCTCCTCTTCATCTTTTCTCTTAAAAATTTTTCATTCATTTTCAACATCATAGACATCAATGTTTCTTGTCTAGATATATACTATATAAATTCGTATCGCAATTTTCTTTTTTAGTCTTTCGACCACGAGGACCTTGCATCGTATAAAAGAAAACGGGTGTATAACATTTGCAACTCTCCCGGCAATTCTGCCTTACTTTCGAGTTTATATACATATATATATACTTTCCCTGCTATTATTATGTTCATTTAAACTCTTATCTTGGACACGAAAGGATTGAAAATATACCTATATAGCAACGCCTATAAACCAAATGATTGCTAGGAAAATTTTCTCATGAATTCTCTCCCAATCAAGGAAACATTTTTCAAAACCACAAACACTCGACGATAGAGGATCAATTTAGTTCTCTATTTCATGTGGAGAGTGAATGAAATGAAATATTCTCTCGAGAAATATATATTATTTTTTTACATTCATTTAATAAGTACCATTAATAAGTATATATGTGTATGTAATGATAATTATCTCTAAATTGGGTTGAAAATTTCTTTCCGAATACCGGAAACTTTTATGCAGTATTTACTGCCTTTGCACTGGAAGAATTCATTTTTATTTCGAAAAAAAATATTTCACTTTAAATAACCCTTGGGAATTTTGTTATATTTTTCATTCTATTGATTTTTATTTATTTTATATAATTAATTTTTTTATTTTTACTATTTTTTTTATTTATTTACTAATATTTGTATTTTTGTCTATATTAATTACTTAGTATTTACTAATATTCATATATTCGTACATTTTTTATTTGTCTATTTACTATTTTAGGCCTCGGTCTGAATTTAAAAAAAAAATAGTGACAAAACAGAGTTGCCACAAAAAATTAATTCTGTTTTTTCCTGATTTCCAGACAAAATCTCGACTTTTTCCTTGACTCTAAAGAATATTCTATTTCACTCTAAATATAATATTAGACACTCAAAAAAATATTCTATTGCATTTATTTACGAATTTTTTTAATTGGAAAATTATTCGAAAACATCAATAGTTTTTTTTAAATAAATACTTCCATTATCATTTTTCTATGGAAATTAAGATTTCCAAAAAAAATTCAAATTCAAACCTTCATGAAATTCAACAACTTTTAAAAATATTATTATAAATCTTCATGTTTTATAATAATTTAAATTTCCATAAAATTTTTCAAAAAAAAATTAAATTATTTACAAAAATTTTTTAAAAATCCTTCGAAAGAATTCAATTATTTATGAAAATAATAAAATTTTTCACATGAATTCAATTATTTTTAAAAAAATGTAAAAAAAATCCATTGTAAGAATTCAATTATTTTCATAAATAGGGGAGACCGGGGCGTAATGGCTAACTTTTCACTCTTTGTTGTTTTACTCGGACATTTTTGTTCTAATTGAATGTTTATCTTCCAGAAAATTTACTCTGGTATCTCAGCTTTCTTTTAAGACTACAAACGTCCCGATATGACTCTTACTTTTTATTCTACAACAGTTTTTCTGGAGCAATGCAGAGCTCCAAAATACGGCCCGAGCCGGGGCGTAATGGATAACTCCCGGGGCGTAATGAATAATGATTGCTAATTATTATCTACAGTTTCCAATCTTATTGCATATTGTAAATTAAGGTTCCTGGGTATTCCGTGAATGCTATTTTTATTCAGCAATACTTCAACTATCGCTTTTTCAATAATATTCTGTGATATTGGCACTCTCTCAATTTTTTTTGTAATTTTGCAGAAATTTTGACCGGGGCCATGGCACTTTGCCCGATCTGGCCGCCCTGTCGGGACCCGGTCGGGGCCATGGGATTTCCCCCGATCTTTTCGCTACCCAGGTAGAATTCCAATACTGACTGCATTTTATTATATTAAAGCTTGTTATTTGATTATTAAAGAATGGGGAGTATTTACTTCAATATTAATGATTATTATTAATATTTTTGTAGTAAATAAACTTTTATGAGTGTCATTAAAAATGTAAATAGTTATTAGAATTGCTTTTATTGGACTAAGTTTTTAAAAAAAATATTTTTCTTATTTTCTTTCATTAATTTAGACAGACTATCTTATTTAAATTAATAATTATTTATAATTATTATTATTGTTAATAATTATTTAAACCTATACTTTATGTAACATTATTAAGAATTATACACAAAACACTTAAAACTAAGACGGAAAAATATCGCACGCACGGGGGACCGAACCCTAGACCTCGAGGACGCAAGTCGAATACACATACCGCATAGCCACGCAAGCTTGGAAGCGACCTCGCTTAAACTTCCTTTTGAATCATGGGACCGTTATATACAGTGTTATCATAATAAATTGACTGTATCATATTTATTTATAGAAAAATTATTAAAAATGTATGTTATATATATATATATATATATATATATATATATATATATATATATATATATATATATATATATATATAAATTAATATGTTTATCATAATAATATGGTAAAAATTGTTAATTTAATTATTTATTCTATATTATTTATAATTTAACTATTTTTTAAAATAATAAAAATTTTTTCATTATTAATAATTCACAATAATACTAAAAATTATTAATTAATAATAATTTATTTTTTTGCCTTAAACATGGAATTTCAATTTAAGTGTGAAAAACAATTAAGAGTTTTTAAGAGTTATAAATGTCAAAAATAATATGTTAATATTATAACCACAAAAAAATTTAACATTTTAGGCAATATTTTTGGTTATCACCATGATAACATCGACAAATGGTTCACCTTCGACAATTGGTGCGTTTGTCCTATTGTTTTAAATTAAAGGAGAATAAATTCTTAAGACATCCCTCGAGGACAATTTTTGAGTTTTTAATTGTTTATAATTTTTATTTTCAAATTTCAATCAAAGTTAACAAATTAACACAATTTTTTAAAAACGGACGTTTATTTTCTTATTCCGTTACTGCACATGCTCTAAATCAGTTCAAATTAATCCAATATTACCAGCAGACAATTAAAAACCCATAAAGTAATATATTTCAATTGTCATAAACAACATTAATTAACAAATAGTTAACTTATGATCCTGTCCAACAGAAAATTTTTGTTGCAAATTTTCTTTTTTACTTAGGTTCTTTTAAAGAATATATGTCTTTTTTGCTTATAATATAACTTATTTAAATATTTAATATTATATATCCGTGGTCTTTTAACATTATCTAAATAAAAAAGTAAACGTGAAAAAAAAATTTTTGGTGGAAAGGAACAAAAATTAACTATTTGTTAATTAATATTATTTGTAACCATTTAAATAAGTTATTTTTTAAACAAAAAGGACACATATTTTTAAAATGAACTTAAATTAAAAAGTAGACGTGAAAAAAAATTTTTTTGGTGGACAGGAGCATAAGTTACATAACTATTTGTTATTTAATATATTGTTTATAACAATTTAAATAAGTTATTTTTTAATCAAAAAGGACAAATATTCTTTAAATAGACTTAAATTAAAAAGAAAATGTGAAAAAAAAATTTTTAGTGGAATAGGAATCAATGTTAACTATTTGTTAATTAATATTGTTTATAACAATTTAAATAAGTTATTTTATAATCAAAAAGGGCAAATATTCTTTAAATGAACTTAAATTAAAAAGAAAAGGTAAAAAAAACATTTTTTAGTGGAAAGAAATCAAAGTTAACTATTTGTTAATTAATATTGTTTATAACAATTGATATAAATTACTTTCTGTTTTATTAATTATATGGTGGTCATATTGTATTAATTTGAACTGATTCAGATCATATGCAGCAACGGAATAAGAAAATAAGCCTCCTTTTTTGAAAAATTGTATTAATTTGTTAACTTTGATTGAAAATAAAAATTATAAACAATTAAGAACTAAAAAATTGACCTTAAGGGATGTCTTAAGAATTTATTCGCCTTTAATTTAAAATAAAGAATACTGAAACCGGTTAAGAATTGTAGGCTGTAGACAGTTTTGAACAGTAAATTGTAAAAAAAATCCCATTGTGCGCTGTTTGTAGATCCTTGGGCAAACCCGGTCTGGTCCTGGTCGGGGCCACGAAGTCGGGGCCAGATCATGAAATCCCGACCGGGGCCAGGGCGGTAATCGGGAACAAAAGTGGCGATTTCTGCACGGGTTCTCATTAAAATCGTAGCTTGAAATCTACTATTTGTAAATTTTAGACCAAAGCTTTAAAATTTTGTTAAAAATACCTAAACATACTTAAACTAAGTGACAAGCAATCGCGAAAACAAACCTACACTTCGCCGATATGGTAGGTTGCTTTTTATACATAGCGTATTGCATTAGCCAACACGCCCCGGGAAAAACTAGCCATTACGCCCCGGGGGTACTCGGCAAATATTTGGCTTTTTTTTAACAATACCGGAAGTGTGAATCAAAAATCTCGAATTGTCCCTTAAAAACAAACGTGTCAAGATCGAAACCTCATTTCAGTTTTTTTTTTAAAGCTATTTTTGAAAAAAATAGAACGAAAAAACGAAAATTTTGAAAAGTTACTTTCGTATGTCAAAAATAGTTTTTCTACTATATTTCTTACAATAATGAATAAATATTAATGAAACTTCCGACAAACTTGCAGTATACCAAGTACAATAACTTGTCTATTGTGCGAAATTATTACAATTTACGGTTTTTAAACAAATTACAATTATTCATTACGCCCCTTAGCCATTACGCCCCGGTCTCCCCTAATAACATTTTTCATAGAATTAAAATTATTTTTAATACAATTTTAAATCAATTTCTCGAAAAATATAATTATTTTCAAAATTTTTTTGATCAATTCAATTACATTTGACAAATAATTAAATTCTTCGCTAAAATTCAAATATTTCCAAAATCTACTATGTTAATAATATTTCTCAAAAGAATTCAATTATTTAAAAGAAAAATGTAATAAAATTCGTTGCAAGAATTCAATTATTTTGCATAAACAATAAAATTCTTCACAGGTTTTCAATTATTAAAAAAAGAATGTAATAAAAATACGTTACAAGAATTGAATTATTCTTCTAAATAATAAAATTCTTGATAGGATTTCAATTATTTTTAATTCAATTTTAAGTAAATTTTTTGAAAAATGTGATTATTTTCAAAAACTTTTATTAAAATTCTTCGAAAAAATTCAAGTATCAATTATCAATTATTTTTCATAATTTTTGCAAAAGTTCCTTGAGAATTTTTAAATTCATTTGTTCACAATTCGATTTTACGAAATTTCGATTTTTCAGAAAGTTTTCAATTAAATATTTAGAAAATAAAGACTTAAAATAATTTTTTAAAAAAATCAATTAAACTTTTTCAAAAAAAATTAATTCTACAAAATTGGCAGTTAAAAGTATGAAAAATTCAATTTTTTAAAGATTTTAATTAGAAATCTTTTCAAAAATCAACTATTTCTAAAATATCACGCTGTAATGATTTTAATATTCATTTACATATTACCTAAAATTTGAACTGAAATTAATTTTTATTAGAAAATTCTACAAGAATTCAATTATTTAAATACAAAAATCCACAATTTATTTAATAAATAAATGTTTCTTAAAATTGAATTCTCATAAAGAATATTATCAACAAATTTTTAAATAATTGAATTTTTTCGACGAATTCTAATAAAATTTCAAAAATAATTACATTTTTCGAGGAATTCGAATAAAATTACATAATTGAAATTCTACGATAAATTTTATTATTCATGAAAATAATTCAATCTATGTAAAAAAATGTATTATTTATGAAAATAATAAAATTATTGCGAAATTTGTAAAAGAAATTGTAAATAGTTGAATCCCTGTAGAATTTTTATTAATTATGAAAATAATTGAATTTTAAAGAATTTTATTAAAATTTCCAAAAAATAATTAAATTCCTTAGAAGGATTTTATTAAAATTTTTGAAAATAAATGAATTTTTTTATTTTCTTATATCGTAAAATTTAAATAAAATTGTATTGAAAGTAATTGAATCCCTGCAAAGAATTTTAATTTTTATAAAAATAATAATTGAATTCTTGAGATGAATTTTATCAACATTTTTAAAAAGTAATTAAAATTATTTGACGAATTTTATTAAAATTTTTTGAAATAATTAAATTTCATCGAGAAATGATATTAAAATTGTATTAAAAATAATTAACTTTCTGTGAAAAATTTTATTATTTATGAAAATAATTGAATTCCTGTAAAACTTTTATTATTTATGAAAATAATTAATTGTTTGCATACAATTTTATTAAAATTTGTTTTAAATAATTAAATTCTTTTTGGGAAATTTTATTAAAATAATAGAAAATTGAAAATCATTGAAATTAGAAAATTTTTTGATAATAATTGAAATTAGGACAAGAATTTTTTTGACATTTATGAAAATAATTGAAATTTGGAGAAGAATTTTGTTATTTATAAAAATAATTGGGATTTTGACGAGAATTTTTTTTTAAATTTGAAAGATAATTGAATTTTTTTTTTTTTTTTTTTTTAATAATTGAATTTCTGCAATTATTTATAATTTCTCCAAAATGGAATTTTTTATTAGTGTTTTCAACAAAAATGTAATGAAAATTGTATGAACAATTGTATAGACTAAATAAGAGGACTTTTTTTCACGAACCAGTGCGCGGGGAATTAAAAATAAAACAAAAGAAGTGTCTATGTGAGGAGAACGGAAAAATTATTTCCGTATTTAAATTTCTAGCTTCTGTCATGCAAAGTTTCCTTCGAACAATGAAATCGCTCGTGAAAAAGGGACACGAGAAGGGTGATGATGAGGAGGAATAACACGAGCAGAGCAGGTGGAATAATACCTGACAAACGTGCTTTATCGGACAGCTCATAAATGCATTCTGCTGAAATGCATATATAAGTGCTGAGAGAGCGAGAGAGATAAATGCGTCGATGCAACTTGACGAGCGGAGAAATTCCTCGTCGTCGAACGAACGACTATGTATTAAAACACATCCTCTATATATGTCTACTTTTATGCACGATTAAAGTCTCCACCTCACATACCGTAAATTCTCAATTGTTAAACAAACACCATAAACTTAGGAGAAAATCTATTCATTAATAAGTTATACTCGTAATTTATATTAAATGCAATGTGTCATCCTCAAATATAATGTATACGTGCACTTTTCTTTTGGTACTTCAATTTTTTCTTCTTTTTTCTTTTCTTCTTTCTCTTATTCTTTCCTTTTTCTATTTTTTCCTATTTTTCAATTTTCTTGTTTCTGTTCTTTCGTTTTTTTCTTCTTCATTTTCCTATTTTTCTCTTTATCTAAATTTTTTCGTTTCTGTTCCTTCTTTTTTTTCTCTTTTTTGCTTTTTCTATATTTTCCTAGTTTTCTTTTTTTTCTTTTTCTAAATTTTCTCGTTTCTATTCTTTCCTTTTTTTCCCCTATTATTCTTCAGGATTGCCACAAATATTTAATTTTGCTTTTCCCTGCGACTTTTCCCCAATTTTCAGACTTTTTCCAGACAAAATTTCGACTTTCTCCCTGACCCTAAAGAATATTTTGATTCACACTAAAAATAATTAGATACTCAAAAAAATGTTCTATTACATTTAATTACGAATTTCTTTAATTGTAAAATTATTCGAAAATATCAATAATTTTATTTAAAATGAATATTTAATTATTATTATTTTTCTATAGATAGAAATTAAGATAAAAAAAAATCAAATTCAAACCTTTATGAAATTCAACGTTTTATAATAATTTAAATTTCCATAAAATTTTTCAAAAAAAAAAATTAAATTATTTACAAAAATTGTTTAAAAATCCTTCAATTATTTATGAAAATAATAAAATTTTTTACATGAATTCAATTATTTTCATAAAAAATAAAATTCTTCACAGGATTTCAATTGTTAAAAAAAAATAATATAATAAAAATTCTTTACAAGAATTGAATTATTTTCATGAATAATAAAATTCTTCACAGGATTTCAATTATTTTTAATACAATTTTAAGTAAATTCTTCGAAAAATGTAATTATTTTAAATAATTTTTATTAAAATTCTTTGAAAGAATTTAATTATCAATTATTTTTCAGAATTTTTGCAAAAGTTTCTTGAGAATTTTCAAATTCATTTGTTTACATTTTGATTTTACAAAATTTTGATTTTTCAGAAAAATTCTTCAATTACCTACATATTTAGAAAATAAAAACTTGAAATAATTTCAAAAGAAAAATTCATTTAAACTTTTTCAAAAAAAAAATTAATTCTACAGAATTGTCAGTTAAAATCTTTTCAAAATTCAATTATTTCTAAAATATTACGCTGAAATGCTTTTAATATTCAATTATTATCTATAAAATTTTAACTGAAATTTATTTTTAAATCAATTTTTATTAAAAAATTCTACGAGAATTCAATTATTTAAATTCAAAAATAAATAATTTATTGAATAATTGAATGTTTGTTATAATTGAATTCTCATAAAGAACAGTTTTATTATTTATAAAAATAATTAAATTATTGCGAAGAAATTTATAAAAAATTTATAAATAATAATTGAAATCCTGGGAAATTTGTATTAAATTCATGAAATTTTCATAAATAATAAATCGATTATTCGGAAATTCACTTTTAAATCAATTTTTATTCGAAAAATCTACGAAAATTCAATTATTTAAATTTAAAAATAAATAATTTATTGAATAATTAAATGTTTCTTAAAATTCAATTATCATAAAGAATAGTTTTATCATTTATAAAAATAACTGAATTATTGCGAAGAAATTTATAAAAAAAATTTGTAAATAATTGAAGTCCAGGTAAATTTTTATTATTTAGGAAAATAATTTAATGTTTGCGTAGAATTTTATTAAAATTTTTTTAAATAATTGAATTTCAGCGAAGAAATTTGCTGTTTATAAAAAATAATTGAAATCATGAGGAGAATTTTTTTTTATTTTTGAAAATAATTGAATTTCTGAAAAGAATTTTATTACTCTTGAAAATAATTTCATTAAATATTAAATACATCTAAAATTTGTTTATGAAAATAATTGAATTATTGAGAAGAAATTTATAAAAAATTGTAAAAATAATTGAATTACTGTGAAATTTTAATTATTTATTTAAATAATTAAATGTTTGCGTAGAATTTTATTAAGATTTTTTGAAAATAATTGAATTATTTTGGAAAATTCTATTAAAATAGTAGATAATGAAAATCTTTGAATTGAGGAAAATTTTTGAAAATAATTAAAACTAGCAACATATACCTCACTCGCTAACGCTCGTTCGGTTGTATTTAAACTTATTAGTTTTTACTTATTTTTTTTTTTTATTTGAACTAAGTAAATATTTACTGGACATAAATATTTTAATTTATGGTATCTATTAAATAGTTATTTGAACCAAATACAAATTACTTAAGTCAATTAAATAGAATAATTTAATTTAATAAATATTGCTTTAAATCAATTATAAAAATTACTTGATTAAATAATGCATAGTTTTTAATTAAAATAAATATTTATTTGCATCAATAAAATAATTTTTTTGAAATAACTAAACTTAGAAGGTTAGATTTTGAATGTTAGCCTGATTCTCTGAATAATTAGTAAGAAAAGGGCGAAGATACGTCCATTCTTTTCTTACTAATAGGATTTTCTGTAGGTAATGATCAGGGTGTTTTTTTGAAATTTTTACTGCACTATTCTTACGCATGTCACCGTCACCAATATTGTTACAATATATATTGTAACAATATTGTTACAACAAAGTCTAGACTTTGGGTTTTTGCAAGTCTAGACAATATAGTTGTATAATAATATAAATTTTTCTTTCTAAACCAGAATTTGAACATTTACAAAATTAAAACCTTATAGTGGTTAGAAAATGTAAAAAATTATTAATATTTATAAAAATATAAATTATTTTATTTAAAATCATTGTGTAATAAGACAAAAATTATGAAGTGACATTTACAAAAAATGTCATTGTACATTATACGAAATGTTATTTTTACGTATTCTCTTACTAAACCTTTCATTTTCGTCCGCTATCCTGGATTCGCCATTTTGTATTTTTAAAAAGTGACTTTGGATTCATAATCAGTGGAATTTTACTGAAAATCAGTTGAAAAGTACTAAAATATCAGTCATTCTTCACTGATTATTATTTTATTGTGATTTATTTATTAATATTGTAAATTTCTGTCAAACAAATAATTTTACTAAAAGTCAGTTGAAAATTACACTTACAGTAGTGTTTCATTCGAGCAACACGATCCGAGAAACGAACAAAAAACGATTTTCTTTTTGTTTTGATAACCAAGCTGTCATGTTCGCTCGTCTTATTGAAGTAAATTTTCATAAATGTTTATTTACATTATTCGAAGATAATTAAATCTTAAAAAATTACTATAAAAAAATTCTAATAATATTAGTTTTTAAAAATATTATAATGTTATTTTTCGAAAATAATTGAATTTCTTAAAATAATTCTTATATCCTAATTTACCTTTAAAAATTTTTTTTTAATTTTTGGTAATTCAATTATTTTCAAAATTTGCAATTAAAATTCTTCAAAAAATTGTAACAAAATACTTGAAATAAATTAATTATTTTCAATTAAATTTTGCACAATTTCAACTATTCAAAAAGGTTTCTATTGTAGACATATTTGAAAAATTTAATTGTGTTAAAAAATTATTCAAAGAAATCTAAGTATACTTATTTTTAATTATCTATAACTTAATCTATTGAATTTAGAAAAATTACATCAAGAGGACAAAACTTTGTTCTTTCGTCTACTTTTGAATAATGTTTAGAAAACTAAATTTTTATTAATGTTTATTAAAAAATTATTTTATACCTAAAAATGTTAAATTTTTTTAATTTAGGCATGATTACAATCACAGGCACACAAAAAAAAAGTTGTCTGTTCATTGAACAAGACCTACATGTCTTATAGTATTTTGGCCCCCTGAATACGAATATGAAGTCAGAATTGCTCCAGCACCCTCTGTTTTTTTTAAATCGAAAACACGGCTTTCTTCGGAGTAGAAGAATATATTTGTGCGTTTTCTTCTTTCAACAACTCAAATAATGTCAAAATTGCTCCACCACCCCTGTTTTTTTAAATAGGAGAAACTACCCTTAAATCTAAAATTCAAGAACTAAAGTCAAAGAATGAAATAACCACTTTTTTGCGAAGTAGAAGAATATATTTATGCGTTTTCTTCCTTCAACCACTCAGAAATATTGTCAAAATTGCTCCACCACCCCTGTTTTTTTTAAATGGGAGAAACTACCCTTAAATCTAAAATTCAAGAACTAAAGTAAAAAAATATGAAATAACCGGTTTTCTTAGGAGTAGAAGAATATATTTATGCGTTTTCTTCCTTTAACCTCTCAGAAATAATGTCAAAATTGCTCCACCACCCCTGTTTCTTTTAAATGGGAGAAACTACCCTTAAATCTAAAATTCAAGAACTAAAGTCAAAGAATGAAATAACCAGTTTTTTTGCGAAGTCGAAAAATATATTTATGCGTTTTTTTCTTTCAACAATTTAGAAATAATGACGAAATTGCTCCATCACCCCCTGCCCTTAAATCTAAAATTCAAGAATTATAGTAAAAAATGATATAACAGGTTTTTTCCAAAGTAGAAGAATATATTTATGTACTTTTTAAAAAAGCATCAGCATTGCTTCATCACCCTCTTATTGATTTATATTGAAAAAACTACCCCTTTAAGTATGAACCCAGAGTATACTAACAACAATAAAAACAATTAGTTTTAGACAAAAGCATACGTTCCTTTATTTTTGTTCTCATAACTAAAAAGCAGAATCAGAGTTAATTTATCATTATTTGTTGTTGAAAGAAGAAAACGCATAAATATATTCTTCTACTCCGAAGAAAACCGGTTATTTCATTTTTTTTCACTTTAGTTCTTGAATTTTAGATTTAAGGGTACTTTCTTCGATTTAAAAAAAAGTAGGGGTGGTGGAGCAATTTTGACATTATTTGAGTTGTTGAAAGAAGAAAACGCATAAATATATTCTTCTACTCCGAAGAAAGCCGTGTTTTTATTTTTTTTTACTTTAATTCTTGAATTTTAGACTTAAGGGTAGTTTTTTCGATTTAAAAGAAAACAGAGGGTGATGGAGCAATTCTGACTTCATATTCGTATTCAGGGGGCCAAAATACTATAAGACATGTAGGTCTTGTTCAATGAACAGACAACTTTTTTTTTTTAATAATAAAAATTAAAAATAATTATTTTTAATTTTTATTATTTAAATACACAATTAAAAATAATAATAATACTCCGCAAAAAAGCCCAACTAATAGAAAAATAAAAAAGTAGGTTAATTTTAAATTTAGATCCAACTATTACAATGTTATAGATTTATTAAGTAATATATAACAAGTAATATTATATATATTTCTCTAAATAAAGATGTCTATTGACTTTTTAAAATTGATTTTCTTAAAAATTTCTTTATTAAAAGTATTAATATTTAAATTTTATAGTAATTGCTGTTTTAAAAAATCAATCCGGGAATATTTATTTTTGGTCCGGGAATTTAAAAATAATAATTCACTAGACACCTTGAATTAATTTTTAACTTGATATAATAATTTTAATTCACTAAAATGAATTTAATTTTAGTTTTTAATAGAATTAATAAAAAAGAATTTAAATGTTTTTGGATATCGATTTTTTTCAAAAAATAGGTTATTATTGTATTATTTTTAGTTGTCAGTTATGGGAAAGTCGAGAAGCAGTCGAGAAGTTCGGTCGATGACAATTAGAAAATTAGACGATACGATTTGACAATTAACAAAAGAATAAACAAGATGATCGTTTGAAAACCAAAGACGATAACCAAATAATCGCTCGAAAAAATGAAATTCGCGGATCGAAGTGAAACACTAACTTACAGAAATGTAAGTCATTTTTCACTGATTATCCATTTAAAAAATTATTGTTGATGTCTGCCAAACAAATACAGGGTTGCCACGGACCTGGAAAACCTGGGAAACCCGGAATTGTCATGGAATTTTTTTTCAGTCATGGAAAACCTGAAAAATCTGGAATTGTCAGGGAATTTTATAAAGCCTGATACTAAAAGCTCAATTTTTTGTGTTTGAGTCGTAAAAATTTCAAGTTTTCAAGTTGACATACAACTTTTTGATTTTAAATTTAGTGCTTACAATTGAAATCAATATGGCATTTCTAAATTTTAGTTTCTTTTGGTCTCTATCTTCCTTTAAATAATTTTTAAATTAATACATTTTAAGGTACACTCTCACCTCACTGCCTGCCTGCCTGCGCAGGCAGGCGCCATAAGAGTGAGAGAGAAAAAACATTTAATTTGAATTTTCTGACTCTCTTACTCTTATGTGTTACCATGTCAACCTGCAGGCAGGCAGGCAGGCAGTAGGAGCTGTGCTAGCGCCTTTAGAAACCCCAAAATGTTATGAAACTGAAGCTACCAACTTTTATGCAATGAAAATTTTTTCTTTTGCTAATTGTTTTTTAATGTAAGAAGCCCTTTAAAAAATTGCAATCGAAAAAAATTGCTTCTGAAGCAAGGAAATAATAATTTAGTTAAAATTTCGGGATATTTGGAAAATCTACGAAAAAATAATTAAAAATCACTAATTTCCTTGCCTTCCTTAGATCCTCTTACAATTTTTTTAAATGACTTGTCACATTAAAATAAATAATTTGTAAAAGAAAAAATTGCTTATGAGGTGAGGAAATAATAATTTTGTTTAAATAATATATGGATTTTTCGAAAATCTGTGTAAAAAATCAAAATTAATAATTTCCCCGACTTCGATCTTTTAAAATTTTTTAAAAGGCTTCTAACATTAAAATAAATAATTAGCAAAGAAAAAATTGTCATTGAATAAACGTAGGTAACTTCAGTTTCATAAAATGTTATTAAAATGCTTTTTAAAATACTGGTTTAATAATTGTGAAAAATTCTAAACTTAACTAAATTTTTAAATTTAAAAAGATTTGCTCCTCATCTTTCTTCGGAGCGTATCTCAAATAACCTTACAAATTTTAACTTAATTTTTTGTTAATAATGAAATTAAAAATTAATAACTTATTTTGTTAACAATTTACTTAAAGGATTTTATACTTTTTGTCGTAATTAGCTAAAAACATACCAAAACAATTTTATTTCTGGTTTGGAATTTTTTAAGAAATGGTCTGGAAAACCTGGAAAAGTCATGGAATTTTAAAATCGATGTCTTGTGGCAACCCTGAAATAAATAAGTAAATACACAAGTAAATAAATAAGTTCCATTACAACACAGACAGCGCAGCATTAGCGAGTGAGGTATTTACGTATATTTAAAAAAATTTCAACAGACACTACGTGCATCAACAAACCTTAAAAAATTCAACAATTTATATTATCAATCGTTTATTAAATCTATACATATATGTGATTTGTGTATATGTAGGAGTTTATATCTGCATATGAGCAGTATACATGTGTATGTAATTTATGAACATGTGTGAGTATACATGTACATGTGATTAGTGTATATGTGTGAGTATACATGTGTGGGTGTTATGCGCGCATGCTTGATATTCATAGAACACTACTGCGCATGCCTGATATTCATAGAACACTACTGCGCATTCCTCACATTGATAGAACACTACTGCGCATGCCTGACATTCATAGAACAATAGTGCGCATGCCTGACATTGATAGAACACTACTGCGCATGCCTGATATTCATAGAACACTACTGCGCATGCCTGATATTTAAAGAACACTACTGCGCATGCGTAATATTGACAGAACACTACTGCGCATGCGTAATATTGACAGAACACTACTGCGCATGCCTAATATTGACAGAACACTACTGCGCATGTGTAATATTGACAGAACACTACTGCGCATGCGTGGCACTAATAGAACACTACTGCGCATGTGTAATATTGTCAGAACACTACTGCGCATGTGTAATATTGACAGAACACTACTGCGCATGCGTAACAGTGATAGAACACTACTGCGCATGTGTAATATTGACAGAACACTACTGCGCATGCGTAACAGTGATAGAACACTACTGCGCATGCGTAACATTGACAGAACACTACTGCGCATGCCTAATATTGACAGAACACTACTGCGCATGCGTAACATTGACAGAACACTACTGCGCATGCGTAACATTGACAGAACACTACTGCGCATGCGTAACATTGACAGAACACTACTGCGCATGCGTAACAGTGATAGAACACTACTGCGCATGTGTAATATTGACAGAACACTACTGCGCATGCGTAACAGTGATAGAACACTACTGCGCATGCGTAACATTGACAGAACACTACTGCGCATGCGTAACATTGACAGAACACTACTGCGCATGCGTGACATTGTGAATATGTATACATTTGTGTTAATATTATTTTTAAAAGATATGCATATATATACGGCTAGGGTCGGTCGGTCGGTCGGTCGGTCGGTCGTTCTTCAACTTAATATAATAAGAGATTTTCCCAAGAATTTTATTAAAATCTTTGAAAATCTTTGAATTTTGGAGAAAAATTTTATTAATTTTGAAAATAATTGAATTTCTGCAATCATTTTTTAACTTTTCCCAAATTCAATTTTTTTTTAGTATTTTTAACTAAAATTCTTCTACAAATCTATTATTTTTAATAATGAATTAAAAATATATTTAAAGAAATGTTACTGATTTCAAAAGAATTTTAATTATTAAAATTTTTGAAAACACTAAATTTATTAGAATTTCTATTTAAATTCATTCAAAATTGAAATCTCGTAAAATTTAAAATTAAATTTATTCAAAATTAAAATTTCGTAAAATTTAAAATTAAATTTATTTAAAATTTAAATTTCGTAAAATTTGAAATTAAATTTATTTAAAATTGAAATTTTGTAAAATTTAAAATTAAATTTATTTAAAATTGAAATTTTGTAAAATTTAAAATTAAAACCTTTTGAAGTTGATCTATTTATAAAAATTGTAAACGCAATTCTTGTAAAATTCAATTAATTTAAATATTTTCAGTCTTTTTTCTCCTTTCCCCTTCCAAAAACTATTTTTATTCTATATTTTTTTCAAGTTACAAATAAAATAAAATGAAAATCATTAAAAAAAAATTTTCCACCGCTTCTGGAACAGAAATCGGAAGTCAAGAAAAGAGACTCGAAAGAAAATGCATTCGATCGAAAAATGAGATTCATTTTAATGATCGTATAAATATACTATATATACATGTACTTTGAATACACATCGAATATTCACCAAGGATTTATATTGAAATTCAATCGGTAAATCGGATATGAATGCGGGGGCGATTCAATAAGTTGTTATCGCACCATTGCCAATGTAAGAAAAAGGAAAAACGCATCAAGGACAGCGATAAGCCAAAACCAAGAAAATATTCGATAGATTGAATAATTTTATATCTCTCCTCTATTTTAAATACAAAATTAAAGTTCCGCACTGCTCAAAACGATTTCAATGAAAATTTATAGACGGAAACACTTTTATGCAAATATTCGATTACAAAATGAAAAAAAAAATTTTCTAAAGACAAAATTTTCCAATAAAAAAAATTTAAAACTAGATTTTTAGAAAAGAATAAAATATTTTTAGTTATTCATGAAAAATTATTATTAATAAAAAAATTAATAATGAAAATAATAATAAAAATGAAATTACAAATTATTAATTTTTTTATTATTAATAATTATTATTATAATTAATTATTATTATTATTATTATAATTAATTATTATTAATATAATTAATTATTATTATTATTTTAATAGTTATTAATTATAATTTCTAAAATTAATAGGAAACAAAAATGAATAAAAAATTTACATCAAATAAATGAAATATTGAATGAACGAAATAAAGTATCAATGAAAATAAAATAATAATTTTAAATTTCTTGAATGATGATTGAAAGTATATTTTCCACCTGAATGAACAAAATAATGTGGGATTCATTTTATTGAGATAATTTATTTTTTTTTCCTCGCCAACTCTCTCACAGATTGTAGAATTTAACATTCAAATTAACAAGTCTCAAACGAATCGTATAACTTATATTATGGAACTTTGAAATATTACTGACCAAAGTTTTTATTTCCCTATAGCGAATTGCAAGGTTTTATAGCTCCTTTAAGTCACGAGGAGTCATGCGGATAATGCTATCTCTGCAGAAAACTAAATCGCAAAACCGCATATAATTCTTGGAAAAAAAATTTTATTTCTTCCTCTCTCGAAAGGAAAACGATTTTCGAAAAACTTACATTTTTAGAAAAAACTCTAAAACTGCTCATTTCTCTCTAAATTATCAAATTTTTTTGAATCTTTGTAAAAATTATATTCGATTGTAAAATTCATTATAATTCTCTTAATTAGAATTCAAATTATTCTTTAATTCTTCCTCTCGAGAAAAAAAAAATTACGAAAGAATTCTTGTTTATCTAAAAAAAATTGTAGTAGAAAAATTTTACTACAAATTTTTCTTAATTACCAAATTTTTTAAATATTTCCAAAAATTATACCGATTCTAAAATTAATTCCAATTTAGAATTCAAATTATTCTTTAGTTTTTTCTCTAGAAAAAAAATTTTCGAAAAAATTCCTTTTTATCAAAAACAAAAGTTGGAGTAAACAAATTTTACTACAAATTTCTCTCAATTACCAAATTTTTCAAATATTTCCAAAAATTATACCGATTCTGAAATTAGATTTAAATCTTTTAATTAGGATTCGAATTATTCTTTATTTCTTCGCCTCGAGAAAAAAATTGTAGTAAAAAAATTTCACGACAAATTTCTCTAAATTATTAAATTTTTTGAATCCTTTGAAAAATTACACGTATTTTAAAATTAATTCTACGTCGTTTAATTTAATTATAAACTTATTTATATTCCTATATTTTTAATTATTTGCATAATAATAAAAAATTAATTTAATTCTGTGAAATTTTAATTTACAAAATTCAACTAAAGCCCGAAACGAAGAGATAAAAATTTTTTCATTTCATTTTTTCTCGTCAAAAATAATAATAATAATAATTGTTGCATACAATTGGAGAAAATATATTAAAGTATTAAAAATTGAATAGTTTTAAAAGGCAAACTTTCGAAAGAGAGAGCAGTGCAAAGAGCAATTATAGGAGATAATAATTGCTTTTAAATACATATAGCAGTTATTTTCAGAGGCTATGGGCAAGAATGAAGAGGAGAAAAAAAAATCGACAACACGTTTTGAATGAATTCAACCAACCATAGTAATAAAAAGACATTCACCAAAGTGTTCAATTTTCCTCAAGAGAAATATATATATATATATACAGACCACAATATACTCATGATATTAAAATACAAATATTTAATCATCTTGTAAATTATGAAAATTACTAATCTCTTTTCAAAAAAAAAAAAAAAGAAAAAGTTTTGTGAAATAAATTTTCTAAACGAAATTACAATCTATATGGTTGACCTGAATTATTTAACCCCCTTTTTACGATAACTTCGAGAACATTAGCGGAAGATTGAACTTTACTTTATTAAAGTTCAAGTTAATAGGCTTTAAACTTCAACTGAAAGACTTCTATTGCACTCGCAAAGATTAATATATCCGACTTGGAGAACTAAGTTTCTTTATTAATAAATAATCAGCGGATCTCTAATACACCGTAATTCGTTAAAGAGCCGATAAAATGTTATTTATCCAATCCGTGTTAAATTACAGCTAATTAATAAATTATTTTTTTAATTCAAAAATACAAAAACAATTTTTAAAAAAATGAGATCTAAAAATTTAAAAAAGTACTTTATACATATTAAACATTTAATTAATAATATAATAATCTATCTAATAGATAATCATTAATAATAATAATAATAATAATAATAATAATAATAATAATAATAATAATAATAATAATAATAATAATAAACAATAAATAACAAATAAAAAAATATTCGTATGAAAAAACTCCCAGTATAAATAAATTCTCTAAGAAAATAAAAACTAAAAAAAATATAAATAACAAATTAGTCAAAAAAAAAAAAAAAACTAGTAAATAATTGAAATTTAGTGAAAAATATTATAATTAACATTTATTTTTAAATAACTGAAATCTTTCGACAAATTTTCCTAAATAATAAAATTTCTTAGAAGAATTATTTTCAAATTCTTAAAATAATTAAATTGCTGCGAAGAATTTAAAAAAATATGAAATTATCAATTCAATTCTAATAATTATTGAGATCTTGCTAAGAATTTAATTAAAATTTTCGAAAATAATTGAATTTTTTTCGACGAATTTAAATAAAATAAATTTTATTGCAAATATTTCAATTCTCAAAAAGAATTTAAACAAAATTTTTCAAAATAATTCAATTTCTGTCAAGAATTTTGTTATTTAGGGAAAAAATTAAATTTTTTCAAGCGATATTTAATTAAATTTTTTTCTTATGAAGAATTTTATTGACATTTTTCAAAATAATAAAATTTTTGAGAAAAAGTTTATTAATATTCTTTAAAATAATTAAATTCCTACGAAAAATTATATAAATTATGAAAACAATTAAGATTTTGTTAAGAATTTAATTAAAATTTTCAAAAATAATTGGATTTTTCAGAGGATTTTAATTTAAATTCTATTGAAAATATTTCAATTCTCAAAAAGAATTTAATCAAAATTTTTCAAAATAATTTAATTTCTGTCAAGAATTTTGTTATTTAGGAAAAGAATTAAATCTTTTCAAGCGGTATTTAATTAAATTTTTTCCTTAGAAAGAATTTTATTGACATTTTTCAAAATAATAAAATTTTTGAGAAAAAGTTTATTAATATTTATTAAATATATTAAATTCATTAAATATATTCTTACGAAAAATTTTATAAATTATGAAAATAATTGAAATTTTGTTAAGAATTTAATTAAAATTTTCAAAAATAATTGAATTTTTTAGAGAATTTTAATTTAAATTCTATTGAAAATATTCCAATTCTCAAAAAGAATTTAATAAAAAAAATTTAATTAATTTTTCAAAATAATTGAATTTCTGTCAAGAATTTTGTTATTTAGGAAAATAATTAAATAGTTTCAAGCGGTATTTAATTAAATTTTTTTCTTATAAAGAATTTCATTGACATTTTTCAAAATAATAAAATTTTTGAGAAAAAGTTTATTAATATTCTTTAAAATAATTAAATTCCTACGACAAATTTTATGAATTATGAAAATAATTGAAATTTTGTTAAGATTTTAATTACAATTTTTAAAAATAATTGAATTTTTTCGAGAAAATTTAATTAAAATTCTATTAAAAATATTCCAATTCTCATAAAGAATTTAATTAAAATTCTATTAAAAATATTTAAATTCTCATAAAGAATTTAATTAAAATTTTTCAATATAACTGAATTTTTTCAAAAAATGTTATCAAAATTTTTTCATTCTATCCACACCTGTAGTTAGTTAGCATTCACGCTTTCCTATGAACAATAGTCAACCTTAAAAGATATCATATTTTACTTAACGGAATTAAAATGTAAGTCTTATTTTCATGTGACATGTAATGTAAAAAATACATTATTGTTAAAAGTGAAACAAGAAACTTAGTTTGCATAGTAATAAATGAAAAACAGTGTTTCGTAAAAAAGCTACTAGTGTAAATAAATTAAAAAAATAAATTCAAATTCAAATAAATAAATAATGGATAAGTAATAAATAATAAATAATACTAATACTTAATAGTAAATATTATATTAAATAATAAATGATAAATTACTGATAAGAAAGCTAAAAAATTATTCAAACGAAAAACACACCTAATATAAATAAAATCCCCAAGAAAATAAAATTCCAAAGCCTGAGAAAATCTCGAAACAATGGCAAGACAAGTAGATCTTTTTCCGAAAACAATAAAAAAAAAGAGAGAAGAGAACAACAAACACAAGAACTAAAGTCCACTTCCTGAGCTGAATTGAAACGAGAGATTCGCGTGTGAAAAGACAAGAAAGATAAAAATTAAAACTGGACCACATTGGTATAATATAGAAATAGAAATAGAAATGCGATATATTAACTCTCTAGTAAATTGCACGAGGCAAAATAATAATTCTAAAGCTTATAATATTGCGCCAATTTTGCGAAAATGAAGTTTTTAGCACCGGAAGTGCCGCAAATACATGGGAGACGCGGAGATGTCGAGGGATATACGAGACTTCTCTTCAGACTGCAAAATTATGCTTGATCTTGAAAAAGAAAAAAAAAAGAAAAGAAAAATAATAAATAAAAGAAGAAGGAAACTTGGCAATCATTCTAAAATAATAAAACTAAAACCTTTAAAAATTTTACGCGCTTCGAAAAAGAAAATAAAAATATCGAAAATTACCTTTCAAACTAATTTCTAACTACGAAATTCCTCGTAAATTTCCCGTTTCTCTCAATTTTTTTTTTTTTTTTTTTTTTAATTTTCTTATCACAAATATGCGCTTCTGTTTAAATAATAAATTTTCATAAATAGAACGAAACTGCAATTTAGACCGTTACCATAATAACATTTATTAAATAAAGTGCAATAAAAAAGAATACTCGAAATTAGGGCGCAAAAACAATTTTGCAATTAGACAAATGCTAATCATTATTATATTGCAGTTTTTACTATTTTTCTCTCTCTCAAAAAAAAAATCTATTTTTTATTTTTATTTACTATTTGAATTTTCCCGGAATTATTCACGAAACGAATTTATATTTTTATTCTACTGTATTTTTATTTTTAAATTTAATAATTAATTAAAAATTAAATTTTTATTCTATTCTATTTTTTCTAATTAGAAAAAATTGTTATTTTTACCAATATTATTGCAACTGAAAATAATATTTTTTTCTCTCCAAAATAATGTAGAAATAATTTGATTTAATATTTATTTTCTTAATTTCATATTTTCACTTTATTTTAACTTTATTTGTACTTTTTTTATTTTTATTGAATTAAAAAATAATTTATTCAACTTTTATGCACTAATGTGATTACTTAATTTTCGTTAATTAATTAATCTAATAAAATATAGTAAAAGAAGTAAAATAAATGTAGTAAGATAAATAGAAAAAATTAAATAGAATCAAATAAGTGGAATAAAATAGATTCAAATATTTTCGTTAATTAATTAATCTAATAAAATACAATAAAAGAAATAAAATAAAAATGTAGGTAGTAAAACACATAGAATAAATTAAACAGAATCAAATAAGTATAATAAAATAGATTCAGATAAATACAATTAAAAAAATTTAGTAAAATTAGTAGAATAAATTAGAAAAAAAGGAATAAATTCATTACAGTAAATTAAATAGAATAAAATAAATACAATAAAATAAATACAGTAAAATAAATTTAGTAAAATCACTAGAATAAATTCAATAAAGTAAAATAAGTGGAGTAAAATTAATAGAACAAATAAAATAGAATAAAATAAATAAAATTAATAAAATATATAAAATATAATAAATTTAGTAAAATCAGTAGAATAAATTAATTGAGTAAAATAAGTAGAATAGAATAAATACCTATATAGTAAAATAAGTAGAATAAAAAAAATAAGAATTCTAAAAATGATTATTTATTCATTCTAGAAAAGTGATAAAAATGAGAGAAACGTTATTGAATCAAGCTCTTAATTATTATCTCTAATTAACGGCAATTAGTTGATAACGGTTTTCACGCGAATAGAAGAAAATTAAGTGCTGTCAGATATTTAAAAAGAAGCTCAAGGAAGCACTATTGGATAATTAAGTGATGATCAGTGAAAATCAAGACGCAATCTTCAATGATCTAGTAAGTTATTCGAGAGAGAAAGAGAAGAGTCTCGAAGGGGTCATCATCCAGGAAGAATAGCTTTCGATTACACCACCTGAATTACAAAATGTTTTATTAATCAAGATGAAAGATTGATCTGAACACGTTTCAATTCAAGATTTCTATTTCCTATATTTTATTTATAGTTTCTACGAATTAAAAAAAAATAAACGTATAAACAATTATTGCCGAAATAAAATAATTATTGAAAAATTTTTTGATGACTTATTAATTAATGAGAAATTTGTTAGAACGAAATTTTATTAATTATTAATTATATTATTAATTAATTTGAAATATAAATACACTAGGACGAAGCAAAATTTACAAAAATCATTGCAAAATATTTCTTTTTTTAAAATCGAAAAATAAGATAAATTTATTTTTCAAAAATCCTATTATTTTATTTGAAAAATTTATTATCAGAAGTACGAAAAGAAAAAGCGTCAAATATTAAAATCAATAAGTCGATTTACCAAAAAAATGCGAAAAGAGAAAAAAGGCACAAACATTCGAGATTGATAATCAGCGGAGAAAGGGGGTAAATTAACGTCTATAATGTTACATTAAAAAGCAATAAAAAAAAACATTGGAACGGTTAAACACAATCGGAGAACATGGCTGAGCGAATATGGCATTGGACACGGTAGTCAATAAAAACGATCCCCTTGTTAAGTCTACTTTACTGCTTTTATATCCATGTGTACGAGAAAGAACTAGTTTTCAACTGCATTGAGAACCTGGAGAGAAATATTGCGAGTGCAAATAAAATGAAGAACCAAAGGGAGAGTAAGAGTGACGAGGAGATATTCGAGAGAAAGAAGAAATGGATATTTAAGAAGTCAATGAACCAAACCAATCCTCACTCTGATTTGAGTGGCTTCGAAAAAGAAACAAAAGAAAAAAATAGAGAAAAAAGAAAAGAAAACGAGAAAATAGGAAAATAAAAGAGAAAATAAAAGAAAACAAGAAAAATAAAAGAGAAAAGAAAAGAAGAAACAGAATAGAAAAAAGAAAAAATAGAGAAAAAAGAGAAAAAAGTGGAAATAAAAGAAAAAGGAAAAAAGAGAAAGGAAAAGAGAAAAAACAGAAAAAGAAAAGAACGAGAAAAAATGTACAAAAAGAGAAGCGAATAAAGAAATATTAGAAACGAGACAATCTCGTCAGACTTCGGGATTTAAAAAACAAAACCATATCTCCCCATCAGTACCAAAAAAGATCAAAGTCTTAAAATTCATAAATCCTATTTCCTCCTATAAAATAATTTCAATAAATATTAAAATAAATTGTCGATGAGAATTTTCACAAGAGAAATTTTCTACCGGTTTTGCATATTGATTGCTGTGCGATATTCAAATTTACATAAATTGCAAAAGAGGAACCATTTTCACTGCGGCAAGTAACTTTCCTTGCGATTAATACCCGTTTTTATATATACATATCATTAAAACTGTCAGCGAACCCATATCAAAAGTGAATAGCGATAAAATTCCAATATTCGATGAGAATTCAAGAAAAATACAATAGAAAATCTAAACTAAATAAAAATAATTCAATCCTTGTGAAAATTTATTTTATGAAAATAATACCTAGATAAAAATAATAGAAAAATTAAATTTGTAAAAATACAAATTCAATTTTATCAAAGAAAATTTAAATTCATACGAGGAATTTAATTAAAATTGCGTATTAAAAATAATTAAATTTCTCTAAAGTATTTTATAAGAGATTTTGAAAATAATTGAATTTCTCCAAAAGAAGTTTATGAGAGTTTCTGAAAATAATTGAATTTATCGAATGTATTTTATAAGAGTTTTTGAAAAAAAATTGAATTTTTCCGAAGAATTTTGTAACTTATGAAAATAATTGAATTCTTGCTAAGAACTTTATTAAATTTTTTATAATAATTGGATTTTTCGAGAAATTTTATTACAATTTTTTTAAATAATTGAATTCTTTCGACAGTTATTAAAAAAAAATTCAATTATAAAAATAATTGAAATCTTTGTAAGAATTTTATTAAATTTTTTTTAAATAATTGAATTTCGAAACATTTTTGAATTTAATTAAATTTCTACAAAGAATGTCATTAAAATTTTTGAAATAATTAAATTCTTTCAAGAATTTTCATTAAAAATGTGTTGAAAATAATTATTAAATTCTAATAAACAAACTAAATAAAATTTCTTTTAAATAATTGAATTCTTTCGAGAAATATTATTAATTATAAAAATAATTGGAATCTTGGTAAAAATTTTAATTAATTAAAAATTTTCTTTAATAATTGAATTTTTTTGGGAAATTTTTGAAATTAATTAAATTTCTACAAAGAATGTCATTAAAATTTTTAAAATAATTAAATTCTTTTAAGAAGTTATTCATTAAAAATGTGTTGAAAATAATTATTAAATTCTAATAAACAAATTAAATCAAATTTTTTTAAATAATGGAATTCTTACTAAGAACTTTATTAAATTTTTTAAAAGAATTTAATTTTTCGAGAATTTTTATTACAATTTTATTTAATTAATTGAATTCTTTCGAGAAATGTTATTAATTATAAAAATAATTGTAATCTTGGTAAGAATTTTTAAAAATTTTTCTTAATAATTGAATTCTCTTGGGAAAGTTTTTTTATTAAAATAGTAGATATTGAAAATAATTGAATTTCGAAAAAATTTTGAAAATAATTAAAATCTTGGTAAGAATTTTTATTAAAATTTTGTTTAATAATTGAGTTCATTTGGGAAATTTTTTATTAAAATAGTGGATATTAAAAATAATTGAATTTTAAAAAATTTTTGAAAATAATTGAAATCTTGGTAAGCATTTTATTAAAATTTTGTTTAATAATTGAATTCTTTTGGAAAATTTGTTATTAAATTAGTAGATATTGAAAATAATTGAATTTCGAAAAATTTTCGAAAATTTGAAAAGAAAATTAATATAAATTTGAAAGAATTTTACTAAAATTTTTTGAATTGTAAAATCGTAAAAAGAAAGTAGTAAATAGTAAGTTTTAATAGACGAGTACGAAGCCCACATTTTAGATTTTCTATTCTACTTTTTTTTTCTTTCTTCTATTGCTTCAATATCTAAATTTTTGCCAAAGCAATTTTTTTAGCAATCGAATTTTTTCAATTATTTAAAATTGTTAAATATATTATAAATTTATAATATAATTATAACAATATATATTATAATTTTCCTTCTACAAGACAGCTTAAAAAAAATCATCAATAACCAAAAATTAGTTTGTCGACAAGAAATTCAAGTTTATTATTTATCGCCCATAAAAAAGAAGAAGAAGAAGAAATTTTCAAAGTTAAAAAATAACTCTCTTGTATGTGAACACCCATCTCGAACAACAAAAGTCAAACTCTTCAAACAGCTAATAAAAATAAACCACAATCATTCTCACAGGACACTATAGATTTCAACATCATGTTATAACAGACTCTCTCATATACAAGTTGAAGAAAAGAAAAAGAAATATTCTCTCTACTCTCGTACATAGATTTGAATTTACATCTGTCGCAAAACTCTTCCGCGTATTCGCATCTTCGCCAAGAACCGTTATTCTTTTCTCAGAATACCCATCAGCGATTTCTTTCATTCGTTAGTGAAAGTAACATTTGCTTTTTCTCCTGATACACTCAATGCGTGTGTGTGCTTCCGATTTTGTGCGCCTAAAGGTATTCGCAATTTTAATGACCACACTAAACAGGTGTTATATATCCTCATGGAGACATTAAAAGAACATTTCTTTTATCTCTCCTTTCGAAAAAAGAAAAGAAAAGAAAATGAAAAAGAAGTCTCTTATATAAAATGTATAAAATCTTTCCTTCAATCATTAATGCTGACATTACAGAGAGAAAGAGGAATACTCTCGCAAACAAGCAATTCGCGCTAATTTTATTTAACATCAACATGCGGTTTGTTTAATAAATCACCACTGCTGTGTCATGTGAAAACAAATCGTGAGTCGATATAATCGCATTGCTGACAAGTTTTCATAATAATCTTCCTTTTATAATTTTCTACTTGCTTCATCAATTAGTTAATGATTTTTTCTCTTCCTATTCCTATTCTGCATTATTTATTCCCTTCATTACCAAAATTAAATCGAAATTATTTTTCAAATCGAAGTTAAATTCAGTTGGTAATTTTTAAATTAAATTTTAAATTATAAAACATGAAAATATCGATCAGTCCGAGTCGAAGACTCGGAATGATCGATTTCTTCATGTTTTATAACAAAATAAAGATGAATTAATTATTTATAAATTTTGAATTATTTAACTTCAAATTTTTCTTTCTCTTTCGGTAAAATTCAATGAATACAAATAATTTAAAGAATAAAAGAATTCGAAAATAATTTAAAGAATAAACGAATTTGAAAATAATTTAAAGAATCAAAGAATTCAGAAATAATTTAAAGAATCAAAGAATTCGAAAATAATTCAAAGATTAAAAATATAGAAAAATAGAGAAAAAAAAGTTGATGATTAAAAATTGAAAAAGAAACTAACCTGACTCTGTCCGACGCGATACGATGCGAGGTCCACGTCCACAGATAGAAGCATATCCTCGACAGCTCGACGTTCATCGGCAACCGGACTTCCTGGCCGAATGTTTCCGTCACTCGAGAGTAATCCAAATCTCCGTCTAAATTCTCCAAGGGGCATGTGTTTTGGAAAGCCAACTTTGTGTAAACGCACGGCTTCAACAATTTGACCTCCTCGAATCTGAAATATTAAAAATATTATCTGTACAATGTTTTGCAAATTTAATTTCAAAAAAGTGAAACATTATTTCAAAAATATTTCTTATTTAAATCTGTTACTTGAATCTACCATTTAAATATGTTTGTTTGATTTTTTTTTTCATTGAATTAACTATTTAAATTTTCTATTCAAATTTACTGTTTAAATTTCCTATTCAAAATTTTCTATATACATTTTCTATTTAAATTGACTATTAAATCTACTATTTAAATGTCTTTATGTTTTTTTTTAATTAAATTTACTATTTTAATTTTGTATTCAGATTCACTGTTTAAATCTACTATTTAAATTTAATTTACATTCATTTAATCTACAATTTAAGCTGATTTAAGTCTACTACTTAAAATTAAAAGAAATATTTTTAAAAATTAAGGCAATATTTTTCGTTTACTTCCTTGAAATCTATATTTGAAAATAAAAATTCAGTAAAAACCTGTGAGCGCAGAAGAGGCACGTTGATGATATTGTCTTCACTTTGGTTAGATTTTACAGAAAGAATACTTTTATTGTCAGTGCAGCCCGCATTATGCTGGGGTAAAAGGCAATGAATGAACTTCATTTTTGTTCTTCGTAACGTTTCCACGAGACCATCCTGAAATAGAAATTAAAAAACGATTAAAACCTAGAATATCAGGAATACAATTTTTAAAAGATTTCAGCCAAATTAGACAGAGTACAATATTGGTAATTTCTTTTTTTTAAAGAATTTTTGTTATGAATTCAATAAGCAGAGTTAATAAATTCCCAAAAATCGTCTTGGAAAATATTTATCAATCTTTTACAGTTTTTAATATTTTATTTTAGAATATTTCTTCAGAATCTTTTTTCAGAATCTTTTTTTTAGAATTTTTCTCTTTTAAAATCTTCTCAAAGTCGTAGAATTTTTTTTCAAGAGAAAAATTTGTCATCAGTTCGTTATTTTAAGAAATAAGCGTCTGCGTAATGAAAGATCAAGTCAAATTACTGAGAAACGAATAAAAAGTAGAACAAGTGTAAGAAAAAGAAGAAAATTAACAAAAATCTTCAAACACGTTTCACTGTCCATTCTGCTTTTAAGCACACTTCTATTTTCACTGTCAGAATCGAACAAAGTCTTTGTCGATAGCATAACCTTTGAACTATGTCAATAATCATTTTATAAAAACATATTAAATATTATCTATTTTAATATTCGATAAATTTTCAATTCGAAAATCAGTAATAAGATAAAAAGAAATAAGAAACGAGGAAAAAGACAAAAATACGAAAAAGAAAAAAATAAGAAGAGAAGAAAAGACAGAAAGAATAAAAGAAGAAAAAGGCAAAAATAAGAAAAGAAGAAAAGTCAAAAATAAAAAAAGAAGAAAAGACAAAAATAAGAAGAGAAGAGAAAGAAGAGAAGAATAATGTCAATAATAAAAAAAAAGTTTTCGAAAGATACGACAAGGGGACAAATTGCAATTTTATGAGTTTTGAACAATATTGACAGTCATCTCCACTTACCACGGTGAATTTCACTTGTAAACAGACATTTTTTCTCTTCACTGCAGTGAATGTTCGGCGGATGCTGGATGCCCTTCGCAAAGATTGGGAGCCTTCCAAACCGTGGACAGAACCACTCAAAGCACCGGAAACTCCGGCTCCTCTTGCACAAACAAACAGTCTACTGACGTCTTCCCTAAAAGAAGCGAAAAAAATGAAGAAAAAAGAATAAGAAGTGTTTCCAAGTGTCTTCGGTAAATTGCAAGAAAGCATAAACATTTACCTAGTGCTCTCCTGAAGAATCGTAATGGCGCTCCTTGCCACTGGATTTTCACGCGTCGCTTTTATCCAACCTGTCGCCGTATACAAAACTGGATTTGTACCCTGCAAATGTTGCAGGACAAATTGATTATTGCCCGGTGCTTTCCTCAGTAGCATCTGATGATCTGAAAATAAAATTTTTTGTTAACAAATTGGGTTAAATAAATTAAAATTAAATAAATATAAACTGTTAAATAAATTAATTTGGTTCAATTTGGTTAATACATAATTACTTAAAATGCACGATTGCTACATAATTGCCGCTAATCGGTAATTTTCGTTCTAATTTTTAATTTCTAATGAATTTCCTTCTGATTTCTTTCTAATTTCTAATTTATTTATTTCTGATTTCATTCTAATTCCGAATTAATTTCTTTTTGATTTAATTCTAATTCCTACTTAATTTCTTAATGATTTAATTCTAATTCCTACTTTATTTCTTTCTGATTTAATTCTAATTCCGAATTAGTTTCCCTCTGATTTAATTCTTATTCCAAATTAGTTTCTCTCTGACTTAATTCTAATTCCAAATTAGTTTCTTTCTAATTGTAGTATAATTCCGAATTAATTTCTTTAATTTAAACTTTTAATAAAGTCTTTCAATTTTTATCTTCTGCAAAAATTCCCTCAAAGAATTGAATTCCCATAAAGAACTGAATTTACAAAAAGAGGAATTAATTACCTCGATCGCCGTAATGGGAGAATAATCTATCCATAAAGGATTCATCGCTTCCTCCAGGACAGACGGTTTCCTCATCCAAAAGCCAAAGAACTCCTTTCCTTTCCATTTGCCTAATGCTGCTTAAATCACTTTGACTTGTTCTCAACATTGTTGCACTTTGAGAACTTCCTCGATCCAACAATGAAACAAGGGCTTGAGGAGAGGCCAGTCCATCGTCATCGCAGTCATCTTCATAATCAACGTCAATTCCTTCCTGAACGTACCTGGAGTCGTGGAAAAAGTCCAAATTACAATAAAAAAAAACTGGAGTCAACTAATTATTTATTATTAAAATTCATATAATTTATTTTCACACAATTTTAAATAGAAAATTCAGATTTTTCACGAATTAATTAATTCCTAAAAATCTGAATTCATAATTTAGTTACTATTTTTGAAAAATTCTTATTGTTAAATCTTATTGTTAAATATTCTTATATAATAATAAAATTAAATTTTGTTTAAATTTTACTAAAAATACAAACTTATTAAAAAAAAACATTTTGAAAGAACTCACTAAGAAAAAATTCAAATAAAAAATTCAATTACAATTAAAATTGTCCTCTGTGTAAAATTTTCTAATTAAAAATTTACCTGTCTTTAGGTGCTACCAGAGTTGTATGATGAAAGAGAAGTTGCAATCGTTCCTGTAGATAATTGTGACATAAATCCTCGAACGTTGCTCCTGTTTGTCGCCCACAGGATGCTGGATTCTGGAATCCAGGAGCGTCACAAAGAAGAAGTGAAGATACCGTGTGCACCGGAGATGATATCGACCTGAAAAATTAACACAAATAAGTAAACATTATAAAACGAATAAATAAATAAATAAAATTAAATAAAGAAATTACTCCAAATAAATTAAAAATTTACAAATTCCCTTAAAACTATTAATTACGTACTTTTATACAATTAAAATACAAATAAATAATTTCCTTTTACTGTTTATTTATTCAGTTCTCTCAATTTTGACGAAAAAAATAAATTTTTAATTACAGAAATTACAAATGGAGTTGAAAAATGAATAATAAAAATAACAAAAAAGAAAGTGGGTTAAATAAAAACAAATAGTAATTTAAAAAATAAAAACTAAATAAAGAAATGAAAAGAAAGTAAAGAAATGAAAACTAACCAAAAAATGAAAAATTAAATAAAGAAATAAATACTAAATAAGGAAATAGAAACTAAATAAAGAAATAAAAATTAAATAAAGAAATGGAAACTAAATACAAAAGTAAAAGCGAATACCTATAATACCAAAAATTAATTAAAATCAAATTGTTTTACAATTAAAAATATTTCTTTTATAATTTTGAATCTGAAATAATTGAAATCGTTTAAAGAAATTTATCCAAATTTTCCAAAATAATTCAATTTCTCGCGAAAAATTTAATTAAATTTTTTTAAAATAATTTAATTCTTACGAAAAGTTTAAATAAAATAATATTAAAAATATTTTTTAATTCTTATAAAGTTTTATCAACATTTTTGAGAATAATTTAATTTCTGCGAAGAATTTTATTATTTAGGAAAAAAATTAAATTTTTCCAAACCATTTAATTAAATTTCTTTTTTATAAACAACTTTATTGAAATTTTTCATAATAATAAAAATCTCGCGAAGACTTCTATTAAAATTCTTTGAAATAATTAAATCCCTGCGAAGAATTTGATTAATTAAGAAAATAATTCAATTCTCATAAATAATTTTGTTAAAATTCCTTAAAATAAAATTTCCGCGAAAAAGTTTAAAAATTATGAAAATAATTGAAAATTAATTTTATTAAAATTTTCATGATTTAATTGAATTTTTTCGAGGAATTTAATTAAAATTATATTGAAAATATTTCAATTCTCATAAGGAATGTAATCAAAATTTTTCAAAATAATTGAATTTTTGCGAAGAACTTTATCAATTTTTTTAAGTAATTGAATTTCTGTGAGAAATTTAATTATTTATCCAAAAAAATTGAATTCCTATAAAGAAATCTATTATTTGTAAAAATAATTAAATTCGTGCGAAATATTTTTGAAAGTAATTGAATCGTTTTAAAGAATATTTTTAAAATTTAATACAAAAATTAAATTTTACGTATTATTTCGTATTGGAAATTAAATTCTTACAAACAAATTTTATTAAATTTTCTTTAAATAGGTAATTAATTTCTTTCAAAGAATTTTATTCAAATATTTTAAACAATTAAATTCCTGCGAAAAATTTTATAAATTATGAATATAATTGAAATCTCGCTAAAGAATTTTATGAAAATTTTCGAAAATAATTGAATTTTTGCGAGAAATTTAATTAAAATTGTATTGAAAATATTTTAAATCTCATGAAGAATTTAATCAAAATTTTTCAAACTAATTGAATTTTTATGAAGAATTTTATTAAATTTTCTTTAAATAATTAATTTCTTTCAAAGAATTTTATTCAAATATTTTAAATAATTAAATTTCTGCGAAAAATTTTACAAATTATGAATATAATTGAAATCTCGCTAAAGAATTTTATGAAAATTTTCGAAAATAATTGAATTTTTGCGAGAAATTTAATTAAAATTGTATTGAAAATATTTCAATTCTCATAAAGAATTTAATCAAAATTTTTCAAATTAATTGAATTTTTATGAAGAATTTGATTAAATTTTTCTTAAGTAATTGAATTCCTGAGAAAAATATAATTAAATATATGAAAATAATTGCACTCTTGCAACGATTTTTATAAAAATTTTGTTTAAATAATTGAAATCCTACGAATAAATCTATTGTTTGTAAAAAAAATTGAATTCTTGCCAAACATTTTCTTTAAAATAATTCAATTGTTTTAAAGAATTTTGTTAAAACTTACAACAATAATTGAATTATTGCGAAATATTTCATATTGAAAATTAAGTTCTTATAAACAAAATAAAAAATTTTTTTTTCAAATAATTAATTTCTTTCAAAGAATTTTATTCAAATATTTTAAATAATTGAATTCCTCTGAAATTTTTATTATTTATGAAAAATAATTGATTTCTTAGGAAGAGAATTTTATTCAAATTTTTTAAAACAATTGGATTTTGTCTAAAAATTTTGTTATTAAAAATTGAGAAAATAATCAAATTCTTTCCAGGATTTTAATTACATTTATATTGAAAATAATTGAGTTCCTGCGAAGAATATTATTAAAGTTTTTGAAAACAATAAATAATTATAATAACTATGTAATTTCTAAATTATTGAATTTTTTTAATTTTGAATTTTAAATTATTCCAAAATATAAATTAATACTTGAAAATAAAAAATTTGTTAATTTGCAAAAATAATAATTAAAATACCGCGTTTTCGCGCGTAACTATTATAAATAAATAATAAAAATAATTGAGAAATTCATCTCCTAGTAAAGAATCGTAAGTTAATATTCCTCAAGAATACACAAACAAAAAATCGAGCATCATCGATCAAATTACGCCTGACTGTAAAACTTACTTGTTGATCAAAGCAGCAACGCAATGAAATACTTCAGAATAGAGACCAATGAGAAATCCTTCAAGTGCATCAAGTCCTGTCACGTCTTTACTTTGATCAGTTGGACTGGGCGTTCTCAAAGTGGGTCTAGGAGTGTTTGGAGTGCCACCTCCGCCGTTACAAGAAAATACAACACGACTAAGTTCTTCAACTGACGTTCCCAGCAAGGTGGCTGCTTTCTCTGTGCATTCAACCCTCGCGAATTGCCATCGACTTTGCGAACTTGTACCAGCTTTCACGGCGCCCGCACAACTCAAATGATAAATACCCGCCAATGTCAACCAAATTGCCTTCTCGTCCATTTCCGAAATACCCAAAATTTTCAGTGCCGCAACAATTCGATTGAATTCCACCATTGCGCGTTGTTTGTCCTCGTGTTTCTGTAGAGGCGTTATAAATGGATTATTCTCAGCCACCAAATTCGTGAGGTGAAGCTCCTTTCTCAATGCGCCTTCCGCACCGGCGAGAAGTCTGTAAATTGCGTGAAAAGTTGGATCTCCATTGCCTCTTCTTCCTATTCTCGATTTTTCCAACAGCAACACCTGTGACGAGAAAATTTTTATTATTTTTCTACTAAAATTCTCATCTATTTAAATTAATTAATTTTTTCACAGTTTTAATTTCTATAATTAATAAACTATTATTAATATGAAATATATAAATTAATACAAAATATACAAATACACAGATATGTTTTAAACAAATATTTTATCAAATCTGTTCCTGTTGAACAATTTAATTTTTCCCCAAATTAAATTATTTAATCGGAACAGATTTATATAATTTTTTAAGTAAACAATTATTATTTTATTATTAACAGTTATTATGTAAACAATTTCAGTAGATTTTTTTTAATTACAGGCCTCGGAACGACTTCAAGACGCAAAAAAAAAAACGTTGTAGTCGATTTAATGTACGAACAAATTCGTTCATTTTATTCTTACTTCCAGAAAAGTTTCTTACTCTTTCTCTTATTCAAATAACTGCAGTTCTAAGTTTTTGGAAAATTCTATTATTTTCAAATCATTTTTTCAAATATTTAAAAATATTTCTTCAAAATCACGATTTAAAAATAATCGTGATAGAAAAATTATAATAAAATTCTCCAAAACATAAAATTTATTTGAATAAAATTTCAATAAATGAAAATAAATCATTAATAAAAAAATCAGAAAATAGAATTGAAATTTACAGTTATTTGACAATTTTTTATTTCATTAATTTCGGGAATTAAATTCATAAAAAAAATTGTAATAAAAAATTTTCCGAAAACCTCATTTTTTCTAAATTTCTTAATTCAATTATTCAAACTTCAATAATCTTGTTAAATAAATTAATGTTTTAGTTAAATTAAAAAAATTAAAATTAAAAATTCAATTTCAAAGCTTCTGAAATTTTATTCTTCTTCTAAAAATTGCAACTGTAATTAATTTAACATTTAATTGTTATCTTCTAGAATTTTCAACTAAAATTATTTGAAAGTTAATTAATTTTTTTAAAATAAATACCTAAATATTATTATAAATATTATATTATTAAAATATTAATAATAATAAATAAATAATAAATATTATATTATTTATTTCAACATAAATTGAAATTTTCAAAAAAAAAGAAAGTTGAAACCTTCTGACTGAAATTTAATTATTTCTAAAAATTGTTACTCTAACTTCTCAAAATTTCAATTATTTTCCGAGATTTCCAACTAAAATTCCTTTCTAAATCAATTATTTAAAAAAAATTTTCATCAAGTTCTTTGAGAATTGAATTAATTAAAAAAATAGATAATTTACTTAAAATACGTGTATTTTTCAAAATAAAAAAGAATCTATTGTTTTCCATTAAATTTTACGAAATTTCGATTATTCAAAATTGAAATTGAATATTTCTGAACAAATTACTAATAATTAAATAATTTAAGAAAAATTTGAAATAAAATTTTTCAGAGAACAAAATTTAGAATTTTTAAATTAAAATTATTCAAAATACAAACACTTCGAAATTGCATTTTCAAACCTTCTGAAATATAATTATTTCCAAAAATTTCTACTATAACTCTTCCAATATTTAATTATTTTCTAGAATTTTCGACCCAAATTCTTAAAATTTCTACTATAACTCTCACAATATTCAATTATTTTCTAGAATTTTTAACCCAAATTCTTTTCTAAATCCATTATTTTTAATAACTATTATCAGAAATTTCATTGAGAATTGAATTATTCTAGAAATAAAAGAAAAAGTTTACTTAAAATACAATTATTTTTAATTAAGTTTACGAAATTTCGGTTAGTTAAAAATTTTTCAATTTATTACAGAAAATTAAAAATAAATTCAACTACATTTTCAAGAAAATTTCAATTGAAATATTTCGAAAAACTGAATTGTCCAGAAATTTGAATATTTAATTGTTTTCAGAAATTTGTACTACTTTAAAAATCTTCCTTCTGAACTTTCAAAATTTCCAAATTTTTAATTAAAATTTTTCTCTACATCATTTATTTTAAAAAATTTTCCAAAAGTTTTTCGAGAATTCGATTGTTAAAAATTGAAATACAAAAATTCTGCAATTTTTCATAAAAATTTCAACTTCATGGCTTTTTATTATCGAAGAATTCTTACCTGAAGAGAGGCGGAAGCTATTTGTCCTGACTGATCAAAGTCTAGACTGAAGAGTTGAGTGAAACGAGTAGCATTTGAATTCATGTGCGTTCGACTGTTACCAAATGCTTCAAGAACAGTAAACAGAGCATTGAGTTTCTCAAATGTCAAAATCTGTAAAATAAACAATTGTTAATTAGTAATTAGTAAAAAGAAAAAACAAGTTCAAAAATAATTATTTTTCCGACAAAGGAAAAAAATTTGAGAATTTTAAACCAAATTGATTAAGCGATCATCTCTGGCAAAAATTTACGTTGTAATGCGACATAATTTTGCACTGTTTTCAAAAACGAAAAAATAATTATTTTGACTTCAAATTCACGCAGAGAAAAGTTTTATTCAAACCAAATATAATTTATTTGTGTCAAATAAAAGTATCTACACCCACAGAATAATTTTATTTAAACCAAATATAATTTTTTTGAGTTAAATAAAAGTGTATTCGACGCAAACAAAATTTTTATTTGAACCAGATAAAATTCATTTGAACCAAATAAAATATATTTAAACCAAATAAAATTTATTTAAACCAAATAAAATTTATTTGACCACAAATAACCTTTATTTGAAACAAATAAATAATCTAGTTGACTCTGAGTCGAATATATCTTTCTTCTAGATGTTTATTTGTCACAGAGCCTATTAAATTATTAATTTATTTCAAATAAGTAATTTCTTCAGTACAAATTAAATTTTTATTTGAACCAAATAAAAGTTGTGTTTGAACGAAATAAAATTTATTTAAACCAAAGAGAATTTGTTTGAACAAAATAGAATTTATTTGAACAAAATAGAACTTATTTGAACCAGATAGAATTTATTTGAGACAAATAAATAATTTACTAGGTTCTGAGTCAAGTACATCTTTTTTTCTGGTTGCAAAAAATTGAAGAAATTGAAAAGAAAAGAATTATTTTCTAATTTTTCTTTCTTAAAAACATTCTGAACTTTAAGCCTCATTTAGTTTCGAATTTTACAAGCGAAAAAAAATGTCCCGCAATTTACAAACAAAAAAAATCTTACATAACTGAATTAAATCTGGGTCAAGTACCTTATTAACTGTTCCAGCAGCAAGTAGTAGGTAGTGCAAAGCGTGTTTGAAGTTTGTAGTTTTCCCAGATCCACTTCGTCCAAGGAAAACAAGCGAATGATCTCGTCTTGTAGCCAGCATGCCTCTATAAGCCGATTGTGTCATGGCGTAAATGTGAGGCGGCATGTCTTCGCTCTTGCATCCTTTGAACATTTGAACCACCTGAAAAGTCATCAACGTACAAATTAGAAATCTTTCTCTTTGAAAATATTTTATTGAAAATGGATTTCAATTTACAATTTATGTTTATCTATATACTCGACTCTCGATAATTCGAACAGTTATTTCGAATTATCGAATTACATTTAGTAAGGATACAAATGTCAGACGGCCTGTGTTTCGAATTATCGAGAGTCGACAGTATTTGGAAATATTTGAAAATATAGTAAAGAAACGTAAAAAAAAATAGTTCTAAACAATAAACCATTTAGTTGATGAACGTTTCGTTTGAAATAAATCTTTGTCGATTGTTATCATTTCAATGGAGCAAAAAAGAAGGAAAAAAGGAAAGAAAAAAGAAACGGGGAGCAAAAAAATATCCCGTATACACCTCACCTTTTCCGAGTAAATTGCTAGCGGAGCAACAGGATTGATGACGACCATATTGTCTCCAGCGTAAGTGTGAATAAGGTTACTGGCATATCTCTGTCGCAAAGTGTGAAGGACTGAAGACTCATTTAAAAAGCGTAGTTGTGATAATTCCTCCGCCTTGTCAAACTGAGGTGGGTTCGCCTGAAAGATTTATTGTTATCAATTTATATTGCCATTATCTATACTTTTTCTATATTTGCCAATTCAATATTTAAACTAAGATTAAGGACGAAATGGAACTTTCAGTTTTGTATTGCATAACTGTTCTTTCATTATCTTATTAATTGTAATTAATAATTAATTAATAATTAATTAAACATACTATTAATATACTATTTTTTACAAATTACTATTTTTACACAAAAAAATTAATTAATTAATTAATTAATTATGCTGTTAATTACTATTAATTAATTATGCTGTTAATTATTATTAATTAATTATACTATTCATTATTACTACTTGACTATACTATTAACTATTATTAATTAATTATGCTTCTAATTATTCTTAATTAATTATTCAATTAACTAGCAAATTTTGTAAATTAAAAAATTTTATTATTTTCAGGAATCATTTCAAGAATTATAAATTTCTGAATAATTACAGATTTAAAAATTAAAGAATTCACATATTAAGTACATAATATTAAATGTTCTTTTATTAAAAAATTTTAATAAAAATTTTCCCAAGAATTTCATTATTCTCATAAATAATATTTTTTAGAGCAATTCAATTATTTTTAAAAAAAATTTTAATAAAATTTCTAGAAAGAATACAATAATTATTAATAAAAATATTAATTGAATTAATTTATTTTCAAGAATCTTAATAAAAATTCAATTATTTTCGACAATTTTGATGGAATTCTTTTAACAAATACATTATTTTCAAAATTTTTAATAAAGTTCCTTAAAAAAATGTAATTATTCTTTTCAAAATTTCAGATAAAATTCTTCGAAAGAATTCAATTATTTTTATGAATTAAAAAATCCTCCTCAAGAATTCAGTTATTTTCATAAATAAGAAAATTCTTCGCAAGATTAAAATATTTTCATAAATAATAAAATTCTTCAAAGAAATTCTATTATTTTCAACAATCTTAATAAAAATTCAATTATTTTCAAAAATTCAGATAAAATTCTTTGAAAGAATTCAATTATTTTTATAAAATGTAAAATCCTTCGCAAGAATTAATTTATTTTTATAAATAATAAAATTCTTCAAAGAAATTCAATTATTTTCATAAGTAATAAAATTCTTCAAAAGAATTCAATCATTTTCAAAAATTCAGATAAAATTCTTTGAAAGAATTCAATTATTTTCAAAAATATTAATTAAATTGAATTATTTTCAAGAATTTAAACAAAAAATCAATTTTTTTCGACAATTTGAATGGAATTCTGTTAACAAAAACATTATTTTCAACATTTTTAATAAAATTCCTTCAAAAAATTCAATTATTTTCAAAAATTCATGTAAAATTCTTCGAAAGAATTCAATTATTTTAATGAAATGTACAATCCTTCGTAAGAATTCAATTATTTTTATAAATAAGAAAATGTTTCACAGAAATTCAATTATTTTCAATAAAATTTTAATAAAATTTCTCGAAAAAATATAATTATTTTTAAAAATATTATTTTTAAATTCAATTATTTTCAAGAGTTTTAATAAAAATTCAATTATTTTCATCAATTCTGATAAAATTCTTCGAAACAATTCAATTATTTTTATAAATTGTAAAATTCTTGACAAGAATTCAATTATTTTTGTAAATAATAACATTCTTCCGAGAAATTCAATTATTTTCAATCCTACAATTTTATTAAAATTTCTAGAAAAAATTTAATTCTATTCGAGCTAAGTTTAATAAAATTTTTCTAACAGGTTCAATTATTTTTAAAAATTGTAATAAAATTTTTCTAAACAATTCAATTGTTCTCAAAAGTTTTGAATAAAATTCTTTGTAAATTTCAATTATTTTCATTTCAATTAAAAATATTTAAGATTATTTTATAAAATACAAAAAAAATCTTTATAAAATTCAATTACTTTAAAAATTCTCAGTAAAAATTATTTAAAAAAAACTCCATTATTTTCAAGAAAATTGAAGTAAATTCTTCAAAATAATTCAATTATTTTAATAAAAATCTTGACAAGAATTAAATTATTTCCAATTCAATTTTAATTACATTTTCTCGAAAGAATTCGATTAATTAAAAAAAATGGCGATAAAAATATAAAATTCTTGAAATGAATTCAATTATTTTCAAAGTTTTTGATATAAATATTCTGCAAAAATTCAATGATTTTCAGTACATTAATTTTAAATTTGAAAACATTTAAAACAGAAATCCGGTAATCAAAAAATTACCGGAATACAACGCTTATTAATAAAGATTATCTAATTAATTCATTCATTCATTAGTAAATCTTTCAAAAATGGAATTTTTGAATTTTAATTTTTAAATTAAAAATTTTTAGCTCAGTATTATACCTTTTCGACGTCCTCTTCGTCGACGAGGAGTTCCTCTCCAGTGGGAATCAAACGAACCCTCAATTTTCCAGTGTCTGGATCTGCAGGACCACATTTCGTCGCCGGGGTGAATCCACCTCGATGCAAAAGCCAAATTCTCTCGGACGCCAGAAAAGCTTGCTCTTGTGCCAGATGCTCCTCGGATCGCGCCTAAAAAAATTGACAACAATTAAACACTGCCCACAATTTCCACTATCAACTTGACAAAAAAAAATAATTTTTTTCCTTTTTTTCTTATTCATAATATTGACAAAACAATAACACAAATTTTTTTCCAAATAGTTCCGAGAGAAAAATGTTTACATTTTTCTTTTGGCGCTAAAAAATTTGAAAATAGCTGAAAAAAAATATTGTTATTGTTTTTTTGTTCCAATTTTTTTCGGCGCCAAAAGAACAATGTTTGCATTTTTCTTTTGGCTCCGAAAAAAAAATTGGAAATATCTGGAAAAAAATTATATTGCTATTCTTTTTTATTCATATATTTCCAAATTTTTTTCGGCGCCAAAAGAAAAATGCAAAAAATTTTCTTTTGGCTTCGAAAAACATTTGGAAAAAAATTATACGGTTATTGTTCCTTTTTCAGATATTTCCAAATTTTTTTCGTCCCCAAAAGAAAAATGTTTTTACATTTTTTTCGCGCCAAAAAAATTTAACAAAAAAATTTAACAATAGCAGATTTTTTTCCAGACATTTTCATATTTTTTCGGCGCCAAAAGAAAAATGTTTGATTTTTCTCTTGACGCCGATAAACTTTGGAAATAGCTGGAAAAAAACAATATTGAATTTAAAACGAAAAACTTCAAAACTTTTTTTGGCACCAAAAGAAAAATGTAAACATTTCTCTTTTGTCGACGAAAAAGTTTTGTAAATATATCTGAAAAAAGAACAATAACAAATATAATTTTTTTCCAGACATTTCCAAATTTTTTTCGAAGCCAAAAGAAAATTTTTTGCATTTTTCTTTTGGTGCCGAAAAAAATTTGGAAATATCTGAATAAAAAACAATATCAATATAATTTTTTTCCAAATATTTCCAAAGTTTTTTGGCGCCGAGAGAAAAATGCAAACATTTTTTGTTTTTTTTTATTTTTTTTTCAGTTATTTACAAATTTTTTTTTACGCCAAAAAAATTTATATTGTAAAAAAAGTTTACAAAAAAGTGAAGAAAAAGGAAAAATTGAAAAAAGGGAAGGAAAAGAAATAAAAAGTAAAGAAAAATAAAATTGAGAAAAAAGTGGAGAAAAAGAAAAAATAGAAAAAAGTGAAGAAAACGAAAAAATAGAGAAAAGTGAAAAAAAGAAAAAATAGGAAAAATGTGAAGGAAAAGAAAAAAGAAAAAAGGAAAAACAAAATAGAGAAAACGGACCTTCTTCTTTTTGCTATGAACCGATTCACTGGGACTAAAATCACAACTTTTTCGCACAACCCGAAAAATGAAAAATACAAGATAGACGACAATGTAAATAAGAATGACGATATTCACAAGGAACATCTCGTTCCCATAGAGGAGATGACGACGAAGACGACGACAAGTCGATTCGAAACGTCCGTTCGATTCGTGTTGTGCACGTGTTATGAACAGTTCTAGAGCAAGTTCTCCTTGTAGGTAGTGTGTATACGCCTGTTACAGGCTTGCGGGTCAAAGTAGGTGGGTACATAGGGTATTAATCTCATTCGATTGCCGTTCGATTGCATCGGGAATCCAAAGCACGTGGGAAGCAGGAGCGCGATCGAGTGAAAGAGAGAGAAAAAATTCACATCGTGCAAATGATCGACAACATTCTTTTCAAAACTACTGTTTTCTCAGTATATATAAATACAATTCTTTATACACATTTTTTTGTGTCCTTGTTGTTGCTGTTGTTGTTACTGTTTTTCTTGTTCTTTCGTAAAAATCAATTTTCCTCGGAAAGAAATAAAATTTTTTCTCTTCTCTTTCAATTTATTTTAGACAAGAAAGAATTTTCTTTTAATTTTTTGTTATGTAGGAAAAAAAATTTTCCTTTTTTGTTATATAAAGAAAATAACAAATAAAAAGAATTTTTCCTGTTTTTTATTTTTATTCTATAAAAAGAAAGAATTTTTGTTTATTTAATTTTTTATTACATAAAAGAAAAAGCAAGAATTCTTCACATATTTTTTGTTAACTAAAAGAAATAAAAAAAAGACAGAATTTTTCCATTTTTTTTTCCAATAAAAAATAATTTTTTCTGTTGGAAAAAATTTTTAGAATAAAAATACATTACTACTTAAATAAATAAATAAATTCAAAATAATTTTTTTTTTACTTTTAAATTACAAGATAAATAATTATTATTCCAAAAATTAAATGAAACGAAAAATATTTCTAAAAATTTTTTCTTATTTTTTCAAATAATTCCGATAAAAAATATTTTCTCTCAAATAACAAGATAATAATTACTTTCTCAGAAATTGAATAAAATGAAAATAGTTATCTTTATAATATTAAAAAGTCTCTTTTATTTTTTCCAATAATTTCGATAAAAATCATTTTTTTCAGTTGACAAAAATTTATTTAGATGAATATCTTAAATTAAAAAATATATTATCTTAAAAATTAAGAATACCTTATATTTTGGATAATAATTTATTTTTTACAAATTATTAAAAATTGAAAATAAATTCTTCGAAAGTGTAGATAGCAATTAATAGCATTTAGAACAGAAGACCCTTTAAACCAGATAAGACTGCTTTCATTTATATATAGTGCATTATAAAATTTCAATACTGAGAGTTTATAATTAAAACTTTAAAAGCCTCTCAAAGATATATTTCACTTTAGAAAAAAAAAACTTTTCGAACCAGTATTTTTATACTGTCAAATCGTTTGCTACTCTAACATATATAGTAAATACTGCACGAACTATAAATAGTAAAAAAAATTGAATTGAAAAAATATAAAAATAACTAAAAATACAAAAATTATAGGTAATTAAACACAAATATCAAAGTAAAGAAAAATACGAAAATTAAATTTTTTTAAAATATAAAAGTTATTAATTATAAAAATAAACAAAAATATAAAAATTAAGATAATATGAAAATAAAGAAAAATTAAAATTTTTAAAAATATAAAAATATAAAAATTCTAAAATTCAAAAATTCAAAAATATAAAAATAAACAAACAAAAATACAAAAATTAAAAAAAAATATTCTAAAAGTAAAGAAAAATACGAAAATTAATTTTTTTTTTTAAATATAAAAGTTATAAACTAAAAATCTATAAAAATAAACAAAAATTTAAATTTAAAAGAATATTCTAAATAAAAAAAATACAAAAAATAATTTTTTTTAAAATATAAAGGTATAAACTAAAAATCTATAAAAATAAACAAAAATACAAAAATTAAAAAATATGAAAGTAAAGAAAAATTCAAAAGTTTAAATTTATAAAAAAATATAAAATTAAAAAAATTAAAAAATATAAAAATAAACATAAACAATAACACAAAAATTAAAATTAAAAAAAATATACAAAAGTAATGAGAAAAAAACGAAAATTAAAGTTTTTTAAAATATAAAAGTTATAAACTAAAAAAATATAAAAGTAAACAAAAATTAAAATAATATGAAAGTAAAGAAAAATTCAAATTTAAAAAAATATACAAATTCAAAAATATAAAAATGTTTATAAACAAAAATTCAAAAAAATATTTCTAAAAGTAAAGAAAAATACGAAAATTAATTTTTTTTAAATATAAAAGTTATAAACTAAAAATCTATAAAAATAAACAAAAATACAAAAATTAAAAAAATATGAAGTAAAGAAAAATTCAAGAATTTAAATTTAAAAAAATATAGAAATAAACAAACAAAAATACAAAAATTAAAATAAAAAATACAATAGCAAAAGAAAAATATAAAAATTAAAATTTATTAAATATAATATTTTATATTTAATAAATTTAAATTTTTTTGTATATATAAATAAACAATAAAATACAAAAATTAAAATAAAAAAAAATAAATAAAGAAAGATTAAAATTAAAAAAAATAAAGAAAAAAAAACTTAAACTTAAAAAAAAATCTAATTACTTTACCTATTTTTTTTTACTAAAAAATTTTCCCAAGAAAAATAATATTGCCAGACGAAAAATTGAATCAGTCAATTTAAGACTAAGAAGATTAAAGGATAATTGCAGTCGCATCGCTTCCAGACGCTATAATATCGAGAGAGGGTGAAAGAGAGAGAGAGAAAAAAAAGAAAGAGAGAGTGAGAGAGAGAGAAAGATCTAGTGCAAAAATTAATCCGCGTATTTATGTCCGCCATGTGAATGGCCTGAATCATGCGCTGAGAATTGAGTGGCTCGAAGCCACTTGACCGTGCTTGAACTCTCGATTGCGCAAATATCTGGAGACCGGGTTCTCGGTCCTCCCACGTATGAAAAAAAAATCGACAAACGATTTCTCGTAATATTCCTCAATAATGCAATTTTATAACCGTAAAAACAAGGACATCTCATAATTTAATCTCCATTTTAAAAGGAAAAACATTTTAAACGAAAACAATTTATACCATAATAATAATAAATTAAATAAAAAGAAAAGTAAAGTAAAAAGAGAAATGTCATCATTCCAATCAATCATTAATTATTGTGTAACAATATTATACAATTTATGTTAATATTCCATAATAATAATAAAAATAATATTGAAATAACTAATTAACTGTTACAAATTAATAAATAATTAATAGTAAATTAATTACAAATTAATAAATAATTAATAGTAAATTAATTACAAATTAATAAATAATTAATAATAAATTAATTACAAATTAATAAATAATGAATAATAAATTAATTATAAATAAAAATATTTACAAATATTTAATTGTCAATAGTTAAGTATTCGGTTATTTAAATCACATAATTTTTTTTCAGTGTACAATAATTAATATTAATTAATTACTATTAGATATTAATATTAAAAATAATAATAACAGGCCTCGAACTGAATTTAGAAAGAAAAAAAAAACCAAAAGTGTAATTTCATCAACGAATTTCAATTTTCAATTTACTTTCCTTTTCTAAATATTTTTACCCTTTAGAATTTTTTTACAGTCCTAGAATTAATTTCTTTACTAAATAAATTAATACTTAAAACGAAAATTAAGAAGAAATATAGTAGAGTTTTTAATAAACAGTGCCATTAGTAAACAAAAATTACCATTTGAATACAAATTTTATAAATAAATTTATAGCCTATCGTCTAAATATAATAAACGTTCAAAACAACAAAAGTGATAAACTATTAAAACGCAAAAATGAGAATATAAAATTTACACTGTAAATATTACAAAAGTGTGTAATTATTAAAATTATATTAAAAGGAATATGACGACCTTAAGAAATAATATCGAGATAAGAAAAAAAAACCGGTAAAACCATAAGTGACAGCTAATAATTAGCTAATTAACTATGCACACGTTGTTTTTAACAGGCGTGACCCTATAATAGTCCTATATAAAATGTAACTGTTCATATTGCAAAAGCAAAAAAAAAAATTAATCTTCCTTTAAGTACCTCGTATTTTATAATTTTATTACCATTTTTTAAAACTGCGCACTTCAACCTTTTGAAAATAATATGTATATACATACACACACACACTCATTGAAAATTTCCACTTCTCCAGTTAATAATTATAATCCCCGACTCTAATCAATCTCAAAGAATAAACTTCATTGAGAGAACATAAAAATTTTCTTGTAATTAAAATTCAATTTACCATGGTGTATAATAAAATCATGCAGTTTCATATATGCTAATTATTTATTAATCATAAATGTTTAAAAGTGTGAAATGCAACAATGTTTCAAAATTTATCAATTTTATAATAAACAAAAAATTTCAAACTCTATAGAATTTAAAATTAAAAAAAAAAAAAAAAATTAGAAATTTTAAAAATAATATATTATTTTTAAAATTGATGATTTTATTTAAAAAAAAAATGAGACAAAAAATTAGTTAGTTATTTTTTGTTATTTTTCAATTATTGTTATCTATTAATTAATAATAGCAATAATAATAATTTTCCTCTTCTCCTCCGTCAATAAAAAAAAAACAATAGTTAGGTATTATTATTATAAATATTATATATAAAAAATTAGTACATAATAATATAAAATAATAATAATAATAATAATAATAATAATAATAATAATAATAATAATAATAATAATAATAATAATAATAATAATAATAATAATTAATAAAAATAAATAAAATAAAATTGTCCATACTTGGATAAAATTAGTGTCACGTAGAAAATAATTTCTGTTGAGCAAGATGAGTGATATTTTTGAAATAATTGCGAGCCAAATGTGTGTATTACATTTCCAGGAATGAATTTCCCTTTTTTTCAACTTATTATATAGAAATGTATCAAGAAACGACTTGGGTGGTTTTTAATGAAAATGGAAAGAAAGCGACACTTTCAGAGGTAACGTATAGAACCGTAATGACAGTGTATTGACATCTTATGATTATTATATCATAGGAGAGCATTTAGTTCATTTATCTAACATATCATTTACAAACATACAATATATATATTGTATGTTTGTAAATGATATGTTATATATATATATATATATATATATATATATGCAAACACTGTAAACTAGTAAGGAAAATTTATTTAATTAGTGCCTTTGATTTTATACCGACTGCTTTCAAATTATCTAACAAGTGAAGCACTTAATCATTACATTTAATTTTTCTTTGTTCACTAAATAAAATATTTTTAATTTTTTGTAACAAAATTAAATAAATAAAAATTATACATCTAACTAATAACTAAAAAATAAATAACAAAATAAAAATTGTTTAATAAATAAATATTAATTGTTAATTTTAATAATGATAATAATAAAATAACACTCGACGTTAGCCGCGGTGGTTAAAGCGTTTGCGCTGCAATCTGAAAGCTAGGGTTCGATTCTTCCCAGGGGTGCTAAAAGTTTTATAATTTTTAATCTTCTTTTTCGAGAATAGTAATTTGATAATAATAATGAAACTAGCAATAATAAATTATTATATAATTTAGAAGATCCAAAAACTTATTCTTTTATAAATTTATTTATTATTACATACTAGAATAATAATTTATTAACTCGTTTATTAACACTTTTAGAAATTAATTATTCAATACTTTGGTAATTACTGAATTATTGAATAAATTACTCAAGTACTGAATAATAACTGAATAAATAATAATTATACAAATTACTGAATGAAAAAATGAAATTTATTGTCTATGAAGAATTTGTTAATAATACGATCAAGAATTGTTAATAATAATAATAATAATACTATCAACAGTAAATACGAAATAAAAGAGAAATATAATACTAATTGTTACCTACTGTCTTAATATTAAAACATAACCAATAATCTAAAATCACTTTATTATCGAATAAATTAATTAAAGACTGAGAATTGCGCTATACAATAAAAAGAGACAATGGGCAATTATTGTTAATAAAAGTTACACTTTCCTATAAGCAATATACCTATTCGACTGATTCGGTTTAACTGATAATTGTTTAATTTATTGCTAAACAACACTTTACGATAAATATTTTTAAAAAATAAATAAATAAATAAGATTAAGTGCATTTATGTTTCTTTAAGTACACACGAGAATTTAGTATGTAATTATATATTATTTACCCGCAATGTGTATAATAAGGTCAGTTAAGTATTTACAGGAAAAAAAACTCGTTTTATGTCGATTTACCAGATCGAACTTAATTTTCTGCAGTCACATAATAAATGAATCTGTTACATTTATACTATTTGTGTTTATTTAATTTAAATTAATTTATTTATTTTTTCTACTTTTCTGCCTATTTATTTATTTATTTATTATTATTTATGTATTAAACATAGTTCATGCCTTTCGCCTTTGATCGTGTATTTATTTCATTTATTTTATTAACTTTATTTATATTTAATTATTTCATTTATTTATTCTATTTTTTTTATATAATATAATTATATTTTATTCTTTCTCAAATAAATTTTATTTATTCCTTAAAATAAAAAAATACTTTGAATTATCTCAAGAATAATAATATATATTATTAATTAATTAATTATATTAATAATATAAATTATTAATAATAATAATAATTATTATTATTATTCAACAACATAAACAGAAACTACACAATTATTTTTCTTTTTCCGAAAATTTAAAATCTAATCAAGTAGAAATAATCTTAATTTACAAAATGCTTGCGATTTGCAGAAAAAAAGGAAAATAACAAAAATTAAAGAAAATACCTAATTAATTTTTTTCACCTGTTTTTGCAAAATAATTTACACACGGAAAAAGATAATATACTGTTGAAAATAATATCAATGTTTTTCATCAAATCAGCCGCTCATTACCGTATAAATAAAATATTGACATTTTCAAAAGTCGCGAAAAATTCTCATATCAAAATTAATGCATTGATCAAAAATGTGATTAGATAAACAATCGTATAAAATGAGCGAGCAGTAATAAAATAATTTTTTTTTATCATTTTTTTTTTTTTTTGTTTAGGAAAATGAAATTTTATTTTTGCACTCAAAATTCAAATAATTTAGTGCAAACTTAATCAAGATTTCTCAGAATTATAAAAAAAAAATATTTCGCTACTTTCGAGTCTTGAAAAATTAAATAGATATTATAAATAAATTAAAATAATAATAATTAAGTCAAATTCAAAACAAAATTATTAATAATAAAAAAAAAAAAATTTCCCTAAAAACGTGAGAAATCTGATGAAATGGAGATTTATTTTTTATGAATGAAGAGAAGAATTTAATTTATTATTGAAAGTATTTGAAATTTAATAAATATGAAAAGGAAATTTACTTTTTATTAACTTTCATTATTTTTTATTTATATATTTATTCATCTAGAACTAGCAACAATTCGCTAACTTCTTACTAGCATTTTAAAATAAAATTAGCAATTTTGAAAATAATAGAATTTAAAAATTTTCTGATTTAAATTTTTGTTGAAAACACTAAAAAAATTCAATTTTGGAGAAATTACAAATAATTGCAGAAATTCAATTATTTAAAAAAAAAATAAAATTCTTCTTATAAAATTCAACTATGTTCAAACTTTTAAAAAAATTCTCGTAAAAATCCCAATTATCTTCATAAATAACAAAATTCTTCTCCAAAGTTCAATTATTTTTATAAATGTCAAAAAAATTCTTGTCCTAATTTTAATTATTTTCAAAATTTTTTCTAATTTTAATGATTTTTAATATCTACTATTTTAATAAAATTTACCAAAAAGAATTCAATTATTTAAAAATTTTTTTAATAAAATTGTATGCACACATTTTATAATTTTCATTAATAATGAAAATTTCACAAGAATTCAATTATTTTCAAAAAAAAAATTCTTCTTTAAAATTCAACTATGTTCAAAATTTGAAAAAAAAATTCTCGTAAAAATCCCAATTATCTTTACAAATAACAAAATTTTTCTTCAAAGTTCAATTATTTTCATAAATTTCAAAAAAATTCTTGTCCTAATTTCAATTATTTTCAAAAATAAAATGCATTTTTCTAATTTCAATGATTTTTAATATTTACTATTTTAATAAAATTTCCCAAAAAGAATTCAATTATTTCTAAAAAATTTTAATAAATTGTATACAAACATTTAATTATTATCGATTATTTTCATAAATAATAAAAATTTCACAGAAATTCAATTATTTTTATAAATAATAGAATTTTTTTAAGGAATTCAATTATTATTTTCATAAAAAATAATTTAAAATTCTAGAAAATAGTAATTGAACTGAAATGATGAAAATAATTTTGATGAAGTTAAGTAACAATATTCTTATAATATAAAATAATTATTTTATGTTTCGAACATTTATAATTATTATAAAACATGAAGAAATCGATCACTCCGAGTCTTCGACTCGGAGCAATCGATATCTTCATGTTTTTTAACAATACTTTTATATAAATTGTTTAATTTAAAAAAATAAATATGAAAAGTAAATTTATTTTAGTTTATTAACTTTTATTTTTTTTATATATTTATTCATCTAAAATTACTATTTTTTTATTTACTATATTATTTATTTTATTAATTAGGTATTTTATTTTTTTTATATCTATTTAGAAAAATAATAAATAAATATTTTATTATTTTATTATTCTTGTTACAGTTTATTAATTTATTTTATTAAAACAATATTTAAGTATTAAAATATTTCTTTCCTTATTTATTTATAAAAAATAAGTAAATAAGTTTCTGCAATTTTTTCTAATTTCATGCATTTTAAATTCAAGTATAAAAATTTTTCTTTTATAAAAATTTAATTATAAAAAACATTAATAAAAGAAACCAAGCAAAAATTTACAAAAATTTTCTTAAAAAAGTATCTTTTTCTTCTAAATGATTTTTTTTATCATATAATTTTAATTAAAAATTTTAAATTGAATTATTAATAATCTTTGGGCACAAAGTTAAAAATGAAAAATTCTCGTTTTCAGAATCAAGATTCTTTAAAATCTAGAGCAAAGAGAATCCAGTTCCTTTAATACCAGTCGTGAATTTAAATCACATTCATATACAACAATATAAACAATTTAATTCTATTATAGAGAAATATGCATAATAAATAAAGGTAGATACATGCCTATAATATAAGGAGCATTACCGGGATGTTTATAGATTCGCATAAATCGCGAATCAACACGAGAGAGACAAGTATTATACCACACACACTATCATCGTTTATATTATAAACCAAAGACCGCGCGATCCAAATCAAATGACAATATCCATACATCAAAATGCAATGTTTCCACTATATATTATACAATTAAAATTACAAACACACGGCCTCGTACCCGAAAGCGATAATAATAATTTATTCCCCATTCAATCATTATATGTCCTTGTGTGTGCCCCCCTATTTTCTAATATAAATACCACACAACAACTTTAGGCTATAAAGTAAAGAAAATGTGAAATTCCCGCCTGTCGAATCAAATTTTACGACGCATAGAACTCGAGATAGAAATTATTATCAATCTTAAATCAATAGTGTAAAAATTCCTTGGGAAAATTTTCATTAAATTGCACCGAGAGAGGCAATGAGAAAAATCGTTCAATATAATGACAAGTTTCGTTTCAAGTATATAGAAAAAAATAAATAATAAAGTGTAAAATATAGTGTGTAAAATACTGTAATATAACGGCGGTAAAGTTCATAACGTTTATGATCAACAATTGAAAGAGAAAAATAATTTTTTTACTCAAAAAACTATTTTTTTATTTACGAATTTTTTGGTAAACTTTAGAATTTAAAAAAACAATTATAAACGACAAAATTTTTTACACAGAAAAAAAAATATTTTTTATCTTTTCCGGAAGAATACAATTTTTATGAATTTTTAACAAAAATTTTTGTTACAACGCTATTTTTTTTAATTTCATGAAATTTACTACATTCGAAGTAAATTACAGTAAAAACAAAATAGTAAAATTTACTTCGGATTTGCTCAAATTTTGTTGGTGTAAATTTTGTTAATTAAAATTTTTGAATAAAAATTTTTGGTAAAACTAAACTTTTTTGAAATTTTGTGAAATTAACTATCTAATAAGTAAACTGCAGTAAAAATTAGTAAAATTTATTTCGGACTTTCTAAAATTTACTCCAAAAATAGTAAATTTTGTTATTAAAAAGTTCTTATAAAAAATTTTTGGTAAAACTACACTTTTTTTGTAAATTCTATGAATTTTACTCTATTCATAGTAAACTGCAGTAAAAATTAGTAAAATTTATTTCGAACTTCTTAAAATTTACTCCAAAAATTGTAAATTATGTTATTAAACATTTTTAATAAAAATTTCTGGTAAAACTAAACTTTTTTTTAAATTCCATAAATTTTACTCTATTTAAAGTAAACTGCGGTAAAAATTAGTAAAATTTATTTCGAACTTTTTAAAATTTACTCCAGAAATAGTAAATTTTGTTATTAAAAAGTTCTTATAAAAAATTTTTGTTGAAACTAGAAATTATTTTTTAAATTCCATAAGTTTTACTATATCCAAAGTAAATTGCAGTATAAAAATTAGTAAAATTTACTCCAGACAGGGTAAATATTGTTATTAAAAATTTTGATTAATAATTTTTGGTAAAACTAAACATTTTTGTGAAATTTCAGAAATTTTACTATGTATCCCAAGTAAATTGCAGTAAAAATTAATCAAATTTACTTCAATTTTGCTTAAATTTACTTCAAATATAGAAAAATTTGTTATAAAAAATTTTTGATGTAAAATTTTATAAATTTTACTATATCCAAAGTAAATTTGAGTAAAAATTAATAAAATTTACTTCGGACTTGACAAAATTTACTACAAAAATAGAAAAATTAGTTATTAAAAATTTTGAATAAAAATTTTTGGTTAAACAAACTTTTTTTTAAATTAAATAAATTTTACTATATCAAAAAGTAAATTGCAGTAAAAATTATGGAAATTTATTTAAAAAATAGTACAATTTGTTATTATAAAATTTGTGGTAAAACTAAACTTTTTTTTGAAATTCTATATGAATTTTACTATATCTAAAGTAAATTTGAGTAAACTTTACTTCGGACTTTCTAAAATTTACTCTAAAAATAACAGAATTTTCCAATTAAAAGTTTTGAATAAAAATTTTTGGTAAAACTAAATTTCTTTTTGATATTTCATAAATTTTAGTATGTCTAAAGAAAATTGCAGTAATAATTAGTAAAATTTACTTTGGACTAGATAAACCTTACTCTAAAAATATTAAAATTCACTATTAAACATTGTTGTTTTGAAAATAACTTACAATTTCCGAAAAAATTTTTTTTTATAAAAATTAGAAAAATTTACTTCAGAAGTATAGTAAATTTTACTCTGAAAATAAAAATTAATAGTTAATTGCACTACGTTCAAAAAAATATTTCAGAATTTTTATATTGAAAAATTAACAAGTCCGAAGTAAATTTTAATAAAAATTAACAAAATATACTTTCGATTTAGTAAAATTTATTCTGAAATAAGTAAATTTGACAGAAATTTCAAAACAGTTTGTGTTTTACTTTTGTAAATAGTAAAACTAACTTTATGTAATTGTTACTCTGTACAAAAAAATTTCTAAGTTCAAAAACTCTGAAAAAATAATATAAAAAAATTTTTAATTTACAGAAAATTAAGTTTTTCAAAGTTTGACGAAATTAAAAATTTTTTTTCTTCAACGTAACTGAAAATATGTCTAATTTACAAAAAAATGACAATTTTCATAATTTTTTCTTTAAAGAAAGAGGAAAAGGGGAAAATATGTAAGAATTAATTTCTTTAAAATTTAATAAATTCTATTTAAATTATTTAAGGGGAGAAAAAAGGGAAAAAATTCAAGAGAATTGGAAAATTGTTAAAATAAAAAAATCCTTGTTTTAAAAAAAAATCTAAAATCATTTCTTGAAATCTTTAAAGCGTAAATCATTTTTTTTTTGGTAAGATTTTTGAATTTAATGAGATTTTTGAACGATTTTAAAGCAACGCACAATGATACTTAAATCAAACATATATAAAAATTTTCTTTATCGGTAAACCACAATTACGTTTGTGGTAAACCAATCAGCTGTCGAGTCCGTAACAGATAATAAAAAGGACGATAAATATTGTTGAAATATAATTTATAGAATATGTATATGTATATATGTATTTAAATTATAATTTACGAACCTATCTTTCGCAAAGGGAGAAAAAGAGAGAGAAAGAGAGGGGGAGAGAGGCAAAAAAAGAGAAACGAAGTTATCGCGCACATGCGACAGAATTTTTTTTCGCCTCTTTTTTTTTGTACTGAATCCTTATAAGGCCAATTAATGGTTGACACATTTCACTTGTGATTTAATTGCCAAGTGGTACGGCGATTCATCAACGTAACTGTCTAGGATTAAAATTCTTCAAACTCCACTGAATTTCAAAATTTAATTATAATCAGATCGTTAATTTTGTATCACCAATAAAAACTCAATTCCTGCAAATATTAAAATGTTAAAATAAAGAATATTGAATTAAATTATCAAAAAAGTAAATTAAAAATTTTAATAATTAAAAAATAAATTATTTCACTGCAAACTCAAACATGAAAGAACATTAAAAATTAAATTGCAAATTCAAACATTAAAAAACAAAAAATTAAATAGAAAATTTAATTACATATTTAAATATTAACATTTAATTCTATTAATTACTATTACTAAAATAATATTTATTTTTTGGATTAAAATTCAATTTTTAAATTTAATTTCATTAATTTTTTTATCTAAAAACTTTGAAATATTCACAATAAGAAAAAACGCAAATTTTTAAATATTATTTCAATAAAAATACAATTAATAACAAAAATTTTTTTTTTCCAAAACAGTAAAACAGTTCTCCTTTATTCTCAAATTTAAAATAACTACTCAATTTAAAAATAAGAATTGCCTGAAAAAAATAGAAAATACAATTAATAACAAAAATTTTTTTTTTCCAAAACAGTAAAACAGTTCTCCTTTATTCTCAAATTTAAAATAATTACTCAATTTAAAAATAAGAATTGCCTGAAAAAAATAGAAATTTCCCAAAAAAGTTGAATCGTACGAAATAAAAACACGACAATTCCTTCTTTATTTCCAAAGTCAAATTAAATTGCTCAATTTAAAATCGTCCACAAATGGAAAAAGTTAATTTAAGAAGTATAAATTTTTTTCCGTCTCCCCCCTTTTTTTTTTTTTTTTTTGTAAATCAATTATCGCGGCAATTGAAAGTGAAATGCAAAAAACTAAAATAATTGAACACTCGCGAGACAAAAATGGAATTGAGAGAGAATGAAGATATATTCGAATATAATCACACGCATACTCCTCTCTCATTGATATTTCGTGTAAATTTTTTTTTATTTCTTGCATTTGCTATAATTATACGCACCATATAATCGAAAAGAGCGAGTTTTTTTCCTTCTTATTTTGAAAATTACGACTGCAAAAAAGAAAAAGACAAAAAAAAGATTTCAAAAAGAAAGAAAAAAAATGTAGGACATGTCGGAAGAATAAATAATTACGTGACGACACGTCAATCATTATTCAATGAATCAGAAATCTTAGAAAATGAATCAACCAGATCGCAATTTTTCCCTCGAGCTATTTATTATAATTCGAATCCTATAAAATATAGGTTATTATTTAGAATTAAATACCTCGTATAAGCTGTTCAAGCTCACATGTGTCGCGGAAAATATTATATTCGAAGTCATATAACTATCAATCATTAAGTCGTTATTTCAGAGATTAAAATATCTGTATCTTAATATTTATTAAAAACAAAAATTTATTTTTCGAAAAAAAATTAGGATTTTCAAAAATTTTAAATTCAAACCTTTTTGCAATTTAAAAATTTTATGAGAAATTTATTGTAAAATATCTCCGAGTGATAAAATTATTATTTTTATATTAAAAGAATATTGTTACCGTAACTTCTTCAAAATTATTTTCATAATTTTAATTTTTATTATTTTTCGGAATTTTCAACTAAAATTCTTCATTAAATTATTTATTTTTTATAATTTTGGAAAAAATTATTTGAGAATTTTTAAATTCATTTGTTTGCAATTCAATCTTACAAAATTTTGATTATTCTGGAATTTTTCAATTAAATATAATATTAGAAAATAAAAACTTCAAAATAATTTCAAAAAAAAATTAATTTAAACTTAAAAAAAAAATTGATTCTACACAATTATTAGTTAAAAGTATGAAAAATTCAAATGTTTAAAGATTTAAATTAGAAATCTTTTCAAAATTCAATTATTATTTATAAAAAATCACTTTGTAATGCTTTTAATATTCAATTATTATTATCTAAAATTTTAACTTAAATTAATTTTTAAATCAATTTTTATGAAAAAATTCTACGAGAATTCCATTCGCGTAAAGAATTTTATTAACAAATTTTTAAATAATTGAATTCCTTCGAAAAATTGTTTTATTTTTGAAAATAATTGAATATTTGTAAAGATTTTATCAATAAATTTGAAAATAATTGAATTTCAAAAAAGAATTTCATTTTTTAATGAAAATAATTGAATCCCTGTAAGATTTTTTGTTATTTATGAAAATAATTTGTAAATAATTGAATTCCTGTGAAATATTTATTATTTCTGAAAATAATTAAATGTTTGTGTCGAATTTTATCAACATTTTTTTTAAATAATAGAAAGAATAATTGCATTTTTCGAGGAATTCAATTAAAATTGTATTAAAAATAATTGAAATTCTACGATGTATTTTATTCTTTTTATGAAAATAATTGAATTTCAAAAAAAAAATTTATTTTTTAATAAAAATAATTGAATCCCTATAAATTTTCTTATTATTTATGCAAAAATAATTGAATTATTGCGAAGAAATTTATTATAAAAATATAGAAAAATAAAATTTTCAAATGATTGAATTCCTGTGAATTTTTTATTTATTGTTTATGGAAATAATTAAATGTTCGTGTAGAATTTTATAAAAAATTTTTTTTAAATAATTGAAATCTTTTGGAAAATTTTTAAGAATAATTGCATTTTTCGAGGAATTTAATTAAAATTGTATTAAAAATAATTGAAATTCTACGATGTATTTTATTCTTTTTATGAAAATATTTGAATTCCAAAAAAAAATTTTGTTTTTAATGAAAATAATTGAATTCCGGTAAACATTTTTAATATTTATGCAAAATAATTGAATTATTGCGAAGAAATTTATAAAAAAATATAAAAAAATAAAATTTTTAAATAATTAAAATCTTTTGAAAAATTTTTATTATTTATGAAAATAATTAAATATTTGTGTAGTATTTTATCAAAATTTTTTTTTAAATTTAAATAATTTAAATGTTTTGGAAAATTTTTAAGAATAATTGCATTTTTCGAGGGATTCAATTAAAATTGTATTAAAAATAATTGAAATTCTGCGATGTATTTTATTCTTTATGAAAATAATTGAATTTCAAAAACGAATTTTAATTTTTAATGAAAATAAATGGAATCCCTGTAAATTTTTTTATTATTTGTGAAAATAATTGAATTATTGCTAAGAAATTTATAAAAAAATTTGTAGACAAATAATTGAATTTCTGTGAATTTTTTATTATTTCTGAAAATAATTAAACGTTTGTGTAGAATTTTATTAAATTTTTTTTTACATAATAGAAATCTTTTGAAATTTTTTTAAGAATAATTGCATTTTCCGAGGAATTCAATTAAAATTGTATTAAAAATAATTGAAATTCTACGATCTATTTTAATTCTTTTTATGAAAATAATTGAATTCCAAAAAAGAAATTTGTTTTTAATGAAAATAATTGAATGCCTGTAAAATTTTTTATTATTTATGCAAAAATAATTGAATTATCGCGAAGAAATTTATAAATAAAATTTTTAAATAATTGAATTCCTGTGAATTTTTTATTATTTATGAAAATAATTAAATGTTTGTGTAGAATTATATCAAAATTTTTTTTATATAATTCAATTCTTTTGAAAAATTTTTTAGAATAATTGAAATTTTGACAAGAATTTTATTCAAATTTTTGAAAATAATTAAATTTCGTAGAAGAATTTTATTATTTATAAAGATATAATTGAATTTCGGAGAATAATTTTATTATTTATAAAGATAATTGAATTTCTAATTAACGAAATTAATTAGTGGCTTTTTAAACGAAATAAGTAATTTATTTATAAAAAAAAGTAGTTAAATAGTTGTATAAGGTGAAAAAAATGACAAAAAGTATCAATAGTCCCGCGAGTCCAAGGCGTGTAAAATAAATAACAAATCAAATATAATAAATACAAAATAAATAAAAATTACTTTTTACTCTGTAAAATAAATTTACAGAAATATAATAATATTTTCTTAAATTTATTTTCAAAAATTGTAATTATCAATAAATATTGTACCTTTAATCAAATATTAATTAAAAACAAGCAGGATTAATAATATATTGTCAGTATAGAGCAAGTGCCAAATAATAATCTACTTAAAATTCTTTTCAAACAAGATTTTTATCGATTTTGTATACACTTTCATTTTGGAGACGAAACTCGAGCAATAACTTTTTCTCGCAGGTACCAAATTGAAGGTGGAATATTGCATAAGAGCGACACAATATTCGCCAGGCGTTTTGGCATCCTTGATTTTGCCATATTAAGCAGTATTGGCTCATCGCAAATTTTACTTCACCTGACACACGTATTTTTTTTTTTATTTTTTCTTTTCTTTTTTTTCTGTCCCAAAAATTACTTCTAGGATACTTTTGTATTCCAAGAAAGCAGACGAAATAAGAACTTTCACAAGAGAGGTGCGATCGAGAAAAAGAAATTTCAACCAAGCTGCGATTGAATTTTAAATATCGAACAATTAAACATTTTGTTTAAATTTATTATTCCAAAAAAAATATTTTATTTTCTAAAAGTATTTTATTATTTAAAAATATTTTATTTTCTAAAAATATAATTTTTGACAAAAATTTCTTTTTCTTTCTTCTTAATCGCAAGAACAAAAAACTCAACAAGATAACGAGATGTTTGCAAATGATTTGCATAAATTTAATCTAAAATTCTACTCCCATGGAGAAAATTAAAAAAAAAGATAGAAAAATTTTGTCATTATAAAACATCAATCAATTTGATCCACACTAATGCTGTGTGACAAAAATTCTTTTTTACAAAGTGACCACACACTGTGGGCGTGAAATTTGGCATGGAGACAAAATTTCCAGATAAAGAGAGAGAGAGAGAAAGAGAAAAAAAAGTTAATTTATTTTACTTTTCAAAAGTCTAAACTGACAATATATTAATTTGCAAATTTTATGAGAGTTTTTTTTTCCCTGCTTTTTTTCTATACTCCTCAGCTCATAAAAGAAGTTCAAGTTCAATTATTCTTAATAATAATAATTGAGCAAAAAGGCCTAATCTTTATATAAGAGGGTATTAAATCTGAATATACAGCTTCCTACGTTTATAAGCATATTCATAGATATAGGAAAAAAAACAGCGTAGGCTGACTTGCCCTAATTAATTACAAGCAGTCACGAGGAGATGTAAGTGATTCGGAAACATCAGAAAAAGATTCTTTCATTTCGTAAATTATTATATTAATTAATAATTTAGCACGACACGTGTTGTCTCAATTCTAGTTCATAACAGAGACGAATCATAAAATAAGTGGGAATTTTAATTATTAGATAAAATTCTTGAATAAATAATTAATTTTTTAAATTCTTTTCCATCGCGTTTGTTTTTTCTTTCATAAAAACTACCAGAAATTACTGCTATTAATAATTATTTTTCTAATTTATTAATTTTTAATTTTACTAATAAGAAAAAAAGGTTTTTTTTAATTTAAATAAATCAGTTTCTTAGACTCAATTTGTTTAATTAAAAATAAATTTTTCTTTTAAACAAAAAGTCGATTTTCGATTCAAACAAGATTTCTTTGATTTAAACAAACTTTTTTCAAATCCAAAAAATTATTAAAGAAAAAAAAATTAATTAAAGAAATTTACGGCAAAAGAAATAATTGCATAATTTGAAGAAGAGAAAATTTCTTTGTGACAAATGAATTGTTTTTGAATCAAATAAATTTTTTTTGAATCAAAGAAAAATTAATTTTCAATCGAAGAAACAAATTAATTTCTTTAAATAAAAAAAACCTCCGAATCTTTAGTCATATTTTTTCTTTACTGGCTACTAAACATTATTTGTTTGCCAAATAATTTTTGAGTGTTTGTTTTTTTGGGGGAAACAATGATTTATTTGGCGAAAAAAAAATTAGTCAGTGAAGAGAAAATACGGCAAAAAATTCTATTCTTTAATTTTATTTTCCATTCATTTGATTCTTAATGGCCAATGATAAAAATAGTTCCATCGCGTGAAGGATTGATATGTAAATACAAAAGTTAAAAGTAAATTTGACTTTCATGCAAAACGAATCTTGATGTTCCGGGTCTAAGTTTATACCGAAATCCCAAGGGTCATTGAACTGCGAATTATATTTACGAACCCATCGGCCAATTAGAATACCGCATTCGATAAACATTTTCAAATAAACAAATCACTCGTAACCAATTTTTTTGCGGAGTAGTAAAAAGATTTTTAAATCAATTTTAATTATTTTTAAATGGGAGGGAAAAAAAGAAAGAACAAAAAAGAAAGATAAGAAAAAAAGAAAAGAAAAAAAGCAAAGAAGAAAGAAAAGGAATAGAAAAAAACGAAAAGAAAAAAAGAAAAGAAGAAAGAAAAGGAAAAAAAAGAAAAAACGAAATGAAAAATACTAATAAAAGAGAAATTCAAATTGAATTTGGAATTGAAATTGGTCACAATTTCTTATCGCAAAGAAAGTCGATTTATATTAGCATATAAATTTATACAGAGGTCGCTTTAAAATAAAATCTAGTTCCACTGGCCCAGATATTTTCTTATCAGTCGAATGGTATCGAACACACAATAATCCTTTGCCAACGCGACAGTGTGTGTAGAAAATTGTATAAATACTGAATTATCCGCATTTGGTAATTCATGTTTATTAAAATTATTATCATAGAAGAAATTGTCGAATAAGAAAAAAAAACGGTGTATATATATATATATATATATATATATCGAAAATAAATTGAATCAGATCGAAATGAAAATATACAAATAGATCAAATCAAAATGAATAAGAGAACACGAAAAAAATACAGATCGAATCAAAGCAAATAAATACGAGAACACAGGAAAAATAAAATAAATCAACTAATCCTACTTTCATATAAAGAAACAGTAAAATCTTAACTTTCTTGAAAATTCGCTCATTCCAATGGCAATTTTTACTGTTTACGGAATAAATTTTTACCTTTTTCTAAAAAGCAAAATTTTGTAATAACAATAAAAATACTAGTAATAAAAATAGTAATAAATAGTAATAAATAATCAAAAGACACGAACTTACATAATAAAGAAATAACAAACAATCAGAAACGAGCTAAATTAAAAAAAAGAAATAAAATCCAATTTTTTTTTTGGCAAAATTCAAAACCATTGAAAACTAAAAATCATCATATTTGGCGAGGCACTAAAGAAATTATTGTGATTGAAATACTGTAAAGTGAACAAAAATTAAACAAAAGAAAATCCTTTTCAAAGACAAGTTCACAGTCATCGCGCGTTTCACGAAAGTTAAAACCCTTTCAACATAACAACAGAATAGAATCAGATAAATCACTCAAGGAATTTTCATTTTGCAATCATTTTGATTAAACAGCATTCTCGCTACAACGAAACAGAAGAAAAAAAATCATCGATGAATGCGACATTATGGCGTCAACGAGCAATAAATATTACAAACAGCACCATCATATGGATACAAAAGCACTTTAAGTCAATATTTTATTATCGTTTCATTCCATCTGTGACTTTTATTCATCCGTACGTATGTATTTTTCAATCATACATCAATCTCTTTCTGCCTCTCTCCCTCTTTTTGTTACAATAGGTGAGAAAATTAATTTGTTGTATATAAACACCAAAAATTACAATTGTTGATTGTAATAAAAATAAAAATTTTAATTTCATATTCAGAAACTTTATATATAACTAACTTTTTTGAAAGAAAAAGAAAATTTTAATTTTGAAGAAAAAAATTTAATTTTTTTTACTGTAAGAAAAATTTAATTTTAAAGAAAGAGGAAATAAATAAATAACGTTCATTTGAAAGTTCAATTCTTTAGTATCATCCTAAATGCTCAATAAGCTGATCATAAACTTTGTAAAATAATAAAATTCACCAAAATCAAAATTACAACCTCATTACATAACTTTTCTACCAAGAAACAAAAATGAAATATAACCTTGCCATTTGGGAAAATGTTACATTGTCTTTTTTCATCAATTTTTTTCTCATTGAGAAAATGCAGTTATATCTTTTATTATACATGTCTGGAAACTTGATATTTTTGTCGCATTAATAAATTAGCGGTACTTTCTCCGGCGTGCAAAAGATATTAAATAATGGTTGGTAAGGGCATTGTTTCGGAATATGGCGATAAATCTTTTGAAATGAGGCTTATCCGGAGACAGGTCGACTTTTCTTGTCAGATAATGTTTCTATTGAAACGTATCGAAGTCACTCATGACCTCTCTCACTCATTTATGCATAAATATTGTGTGTATATATATATATACACATATATATGTGTGACTATATAGAAAGAAAACAAAGAGCTACCAGGTGTGTCTTTAATCGCAAACCAAATCCCATACATGGATTGTTTTCAAAGTCGTTTTTCGAGTGAGAAGAGACCATTCGCATAAAACTATTTTATTGTCCTTTTTAGGAATAAAAAACAGAAGACACGAATTTCCTGATAAATAAATTAACATAAATCAAAAACCATTAAGGACAAATAGTAGCACGTGCAGAATATTGTGATTCGCCAAATGGGAATTATTGTTTTTCTATTGCTTTCTATTATATTATTTTTCACCGACTTTTATCTTGTCATTCAAAGGCAAGTTCACACTTTCTCAAGGGGGAAAATTCATTTTTCCTTTAACAGATTCCTTTCCTCTTTTCCATTTAATTTTCTTCTTTCTATTTTAGTTTCCCTTTTTAAGATCCTAAAGTTCTGAACGTTCAAATGAACGAAATTTATTTATTTCTTCTACAAATTAAATTTTTATTGCAATTATTTTGCGTCACTATCCAAAAAATTAATAACTGAGTTTTTAACCGTAAATATTTCAGCTTTTAAATTTTTTGTGATTAGTAATTTATAAAAATATCTTCAATAAAAAATATTTCGTTCATTTGAACGTTCCAAACTTGGGGATCATCCCTTTTTTTATTAACTTTGGTTTTAAATTAAAAAAAGAATTCGATTTCAAAAAAATGGACAAAATTCAAGTACAATGTTTGAGTAAAATTTTTACCGAATTTTTGGAGAAAAATTCCTCCTTGGAAAATATAAATCAAAGCGCGTGTCACGCTGATTGATTGATAGATTTCTTTATTAAGACATACGTAAAGTTTATTGAATTTCTTATCACGTACGTTTTCTAACAGAAACTTGTTGTACTCACGTCTACATTTATCAAGGCCTCGAACCTAATCATATCAACTGACCAAACTAAAATCTTAAAGCAAATAAATTCAGATATCGCCAGCACCTTGTTTAATTTATTGCTCACCTACTTTTTGTCCCAAAAAACACAAATTAAATTTTTTTGCCATCTACTACATCAAAGAAATTTCAATATTTCCTAAAAAAAAACTAATTGTGATCTTAATTGTATCTTAATTAGGATTCATAAAAAAACATTTTCTATTAAAATTAATATTATTCTTCCAGGAAGTAACATTTTTTCCAGGAAATTATTATTAAGTATTATTCTAATCTCAAAAAAAAAACCACTATCATAACAATAGTAAATGGCAAAATAATCTGCGCTCCTCGTGCAAATATAATTAAATTCAATACCCTTGACTAGGCAATTAATGCATAAAGCTAAAAATAATAACAATACCACTATTCTATAGGCAAGCTGTAATGAAAATATTTCAAGAGGCAAAATTATGATTGTTTCAGAATATAAAAATGAATCGTGACATAAGAAAAATTATTGTTTAAAAAATATCTCCACTGATATATCTTTTAATGTTCCATGGAAAATCAACGCAAATGCAAAACAACTTTCTTGCAAACATTTTCTCATTATATATCTGCACAAGAAATAACTCTTTTATGATTCATTCCATATATAATGAAGTTATTTTCTACATATTAAGAATATGTCATTTCAAGATGGGAGAGAATAAAAAAAATTTGAAAAGCATTGACGTCTTTGATTCTTAAATTACAATGAAAAAAAAATCGAAACTTTCGTATTGTACTGGCATTATTCTTCATTTCATTACTGTTTCTATTCTTATACTATTATTACTATTATTGTTACTATTACTTCTATTATTACTATTATTACTATTATTTTTACTCTTTTTCCTCCCATTGTTACTATTGTTACTGTTGATTAACATTAACAGCTAAAAGAATTAAAATTTATTTCTTGGTGAAACGAATTTTTACTTTTCTAACAATTTGTATTTGCTATGAACACTTCGAATTAGTTACGTTATCAGTAAATTTGTTCCGAACAGAAACAACTTTAAATTAAATTTCTTAGTTTCGTTTTCAAAACCAATAAATAATTTTTATATTCCGAATATTTTTGAACCAGAAACAAAGAAAGCAGTAGTGCTACTTTAAACGAGCTAATAGATCTAAACTTATATTTAATTAATCCTAAATTCAGCAGCTATTAAAAGTGCAAAAATCAGAAGCTTTCTCAAAAATAAACAAAGTTCAAGTTGTAAAATTATGTGCTAAACAATATACAACACAAAAATTGTCAAAAATAAGGTGTTACTCATTTTTAAAAAAATGTTGTGTACATAGGAGGTTAAACGAATTAGGCAAACGATGTTCGTTTGACTAATTCGTTTAACCTCATATACAGATTCATATTTCAAGTATTGTCATTTTCCCCCACATTTTGCCAACAATTTTTTCTCCATATAAAAAAATTTAAAAATTAAAATTCTATTTCTACAGTAGAAATAAAATTATTTAATCAAAGATATTGTCCGGATACGAAGGTAGTCATTGTGGAGAGAACGAATATTATAGGAGGGCCTACATCGTGTTCGCCAACGCTCTTCCAGTGCTAAGCAAATCTTAAGCAAACGTCTAATTTTCATACCGAGAGAGTGACACACCCAATAATAATAATCGCGCTCACACACATCTCTTTTAACACAATTTACAACAATAATAATCTCAGCATCCATACCTGAACATTTAGCGGCGCCTTATTCTCCAGTAGCACTTCAAGATTCTTCAAAAATTCCCCACGTTGTCCATTTTTATTTCTATTACCAAATTTTCTAGCCAATGCCATTTCGACAATTTCATCCCATTCGATAACATCATAAAGTGGTCTTCTCCTCGTTGGACTGCTTCTAGTTCGCTTTAAAATTTTACCCCCTTGAATTTTCTTTGGCAATGAATTTCTTCTTGTCACTTTAGGATAATGACCATTTTCTCTCTGATTATCACCAACATCAGCAGCGGTTATTCTCTCCCATTTTCTCTCCTTTGGATTACGAATAATATTACTATCATCCCAACCATCTTCCATTTTTTTAATTCTATCATCATTATATCCATTGCCACTTCTCAATGAATCCTTCCAATTATTTTTTGGAAAACGACAACAGCCGGGTGATGAACGAAAACTTTTGTTTAATCTCAATGATGATCTTGTATCTGATTTTGCACAATCAATATCGTCAAGTACACGATCGATTTTATTTATCATTCGACTTGTACGATCGTGATGAGAATCTGAATTCACACCTGGTTCAGAGGAATTTAAACTATCACTGTCACTGTATTCCCATGAGCTTGTACTGTTTCTACTTAATTTTCTCGTTTTACCAACAGTAACAGTGTCGTTACTATTTCTCCTATCGGAATTGATCTTTCCATTCGGCACTGATTTCTGATCTTTTAATTTTATTTGCTTTTGATTTTGCTTCGCGATACCACTGGCATGATGATTTCCCGTGCAGGCACGATGAAGATGAATGAAAGAACCTTTACTGTTGGCTGGCATCTTCTTCGTTTTGCGTTCCACAAAAATTATCCTCGCTAATCAAAACATTCCATAGGAGTTCCAATGTTGTTTCTTTAACTTTGTAATTTTCCGCCTCGATATGTTAATGAAGAGAGGGACACCGAATAAAGAAACTCTAATCAATCCGCATTCTTTTTTGCACATAAAGTGTTATATATGCGAAATTAATTCTGTAAGTCTATCGTTAAATTTTGTTTATGAAATTCTAAAGTTTCGTTTGGCACTCTTGCTGGTGAGTCGCGACAAATGAGAGGTAAGGATCACAACACACGAACAGCACTAAAGAGCTCTGGGAGAGTAGTGGGGAATTTTTGTATTTTTATTTCCTAAGAAAAAGATGATGATGAGGTATTCTTTGAAGAAGAGGGATGTTTGTCGTTGACTGATGAGGAGCATGAGAAAAAAAAGTCACGTCCGAAAACTCGACACAGTCGAGCACATTTTGCATGACTTCCCGCGAACTGTCACACGAGGAAAAGACAATACAAGAACCGTCAAGGAGGAGAAAAGAGAGGAGGTGAAAGAAGCACGCAGATCGTTCAGCAGCCGACTGACTTGAGCAGGCAAGGCGTGTGCCCACGACGCGTGTTTCCTCCTCCTTTGCCACCAAGACTGCCTACTTGTTAAAGAAGTATACTATAAGCAATCGCCACATGATACCAACCATACAACTCTGTCTTCATTCATCTATATAATAATTAATTAATTATCCCCACGTCTCGTCTATTCGATTGCTTTTATAAACACTGCGATTTGATGTCGTTGTTGTTATTGTTGAATAAGTAGTTGTTGTTTTGATGGAAAAGTTTATGATAGCAGCGATAATAACTGCTGATATTACTGGTAGTAAAAGAAGTTTTTTACTGATGCTACAACTAGTACTAATACTACTAGTACTGCTGTTATTGATAGTAAAAAAATTATTTGTTAACTACTGCTGCTATACTGCTACTAATGCTAATTTTATAGTTTAAGAAGTAGATGTGTTCTACAACAACAATTACTACTACTACTGCTGTGAATAGTACTAAAAAAGTAGTTATTTACACTACTGTAAAAATTAGATCTAAAGTGAAGATTAGACCAAAGAAACACGACCCAAATTAAAGATTACCCCAAACAAAAATTCGTGCCAGGAGAAAAATTGCGTCAAATAAAAATGGGACAAAACAAAATCCAGCCTAAGCAACGATTAGACCAAACAAAAATTTAGCCAAAGCAAAGATTAGACCAAACGAAAAGTAAAGATTAGCCTAAAAAAATCATCCTAAGGTGGAAACATGAAATAAAAATTGCGACAAAGAAAAATGAGTTCAAACAAAATCACACAACGTGAATGTGAACAAAGAATAATTTTCTAAACAAAAAAAAAACTCTTCCAGCATTTCATTGTTAGAACCAAAAACATGAAAATTCCAGCGGAATTCTCCAATTTAAAGAATCCGAAAGGAAACTTTATTAGGATTGTAAGAACATATTTTTTACGGCAGTATCATCCAATTTTCACAATAAGTCACGTCAGATAAAGTTCGAATGAATCATTTCCGATGCTGGTAACTAGTTACCTTACAACTTTTACAATTCACATTTCATTATAGTTTCCGAAAGGTCGAATGAGAATATTTCAGAATGAAATTTTACATCATAACATTCAAAAAAAAAAATTCTGAATACTAATGAGATTGTAACCTTCGAAATAAATTTTCAAACGGAATTTCTTCTTTCTTTTTAGGAAAGAAAAAATACCTTTTACTGACCAAATTAAGCACGGTTCATTGGCTTTTGAAAGTATCGATTTCAATCTCTAAAAAAAGAAAATAATTTCATGTTTATTGCACCAAAGAAAAATGTTAGTCTCCAGAAAATTTAGTTTCCTAATTTTGTTATTTTTATTGTTTATTTAATTAATAAACCGTCTGTTATTAAATTCACTTCTCGCATTAGTAACAAAAACACATGGACTAATTTTGAGCTTTCTTGAAAGCTGATACGATTTTTAGTGAGAAGTTTAAAAAAGAAATCCATCACATACTTGAACCCGCATGTTTCATGTTCGAGCACCAAAATTATTGCGGCTCTGCTTTTATGCAGAACGCCGACCTATACATATATACACACACTCCGTTTTTGTGGCTATTCTCGACATAACAAAACGCCTTAAAACATTTTTGACCAAAGGGGAGTGCCTTTTGCAAAAGGTATTGTTTCATGCTTAACTAATTACACGGTATTTTAACACCGGACGAATGGTATTATTTCCTATATATGTATATGCATTACCTCCATAAAATATCATTTATCACGCCTTCGGAAAAAAAAATAATCGTCCGATCCTTGAAACCTTTTCCAAGGTCCTTAAATATATATATATATTTCTAACCATTCTTTAAAAAGTTACTATACAAATTTAATTAAATGCACGGCGACAAGTTTCACAATCATACCACCAACGTAATATAAACAGATGTAGAAACATCTTTTGAGGATTCTCGAAATGAAAAAACAGATTCGATATTGAGTTCATTGATGGTATTAATACTGCAATGGCGAATCGTTTCTTTTTTTCTTATTCTTTTAAACTTTAAAGCAGGCTTTAAAGTGAACCGAAAGGTACCGAACTGATACTGACATTACTAAAATTAGAATCAATTTTTAAATTTAGAAAAACGAAAAAGGAAAAGATTGTTTCGAATTTTTTTCGTACATATCGGACAAGTGGAGTTTTAACAATAGGAATTGTCATAAGGAGAAATGTTGGCGAGTACATATAATCATCAAAAGTTGTTTGTTGCAGAGGCGCATTGTGCAAGCGATCCATTGTTTGACAATAAGCATATATTGGGCTAAATACACGAGGTATCATATACATGTTGCTTAGAAGATTATTTTCCCCGTGGGTGCAGATATTTCCACACAATTCTATTAATTCATTCACGTTCATCATTAAGATCACGATAGAATTTTTAATTTCTAGACTGATCTTCAAATTTTCCCCTTACATTAAAATGCAAGTTAATATCGTCAAGTTTTTTTTATGTTTCTTAGGATATAAAAATCGATTGCTGCGCCTCTGCTTTGATATTAAATTAAATAAATGTAGTTCTACCTTATAATCATGATGATGAAGAAAATAAAGATGTTAAAATCCACTCACCTGAAACAATAAAGAAAAGTTTATGTTACAATTTTTTTCTTTCTTAGTTATTATTTTTTTTGTATTCATTAATTGACTTTAGCGATGCATAATTACAGGTATCTCTTTAAGAACATGATATCCATAATTCTATAGAACTCAATAGTATATTAAATTACAGTCTCTCGAATAGTTCTCTTATATTGCTTTTCAATAATAATATTACGTTTTACGACACTGCATTGATGCTTAATTCCAACAATTAACTTTTCTCAATTCTTTAATTACATATTTCGAACAAATTTTTATATTTAAAAATTAAAACAATTTAGCAGTGATTCATTAACTCTAATTTGCAATAATCTCAATATGTTCCATCGCTGCAAATCATTTTATTTCCACGTCTTTCAGCAAAAAAATTTAGCCTATGAAATTAAAAAAAAAATTAGACCATTATTCTAAAAACCCAAAAAGAGTAAACGAAGAAGGATAAAAAAAAATATTTAGAACCACTAAAGAAAACAAAAGTTTGTACCAAAAATTAGTGAAAGTTTGCATCAAAAAAAGAGAGAAAGAGAAAGAAAGTGCTAAATTAGAATTGATTTCAGAAGAATCCAAATTTGATATCCTTAGAAAAATTCGAGGAAAAATAATTGTGATAGAGGAACCAATAAACAAAGAGAATAAATCAAATATAAATCTCAATAAACATCAGAATTTATATAAATTACTGGAAACAGTTTTAATAAGGACGATAAGTAATAAAATTTATGCTAATTTATTCATAATATATCTATTTGGTTCCTGGTTGGATATAATCGACAGCTGTATTTTACTCAATGAAGTTATCAAATGTACTTCATTTCAAAGTTGTTACTTGAAGGCGGACAGGTAGCGTAAACTCGAGACTTTAAATGTAATAATTTAAGAAGCTAAAAGGATTTTAAAAGTTATTAAAGAAAAGCCACGTAATTTCATTCTAAGAGCGCATATGTGCGTGAGAACAGAGAGAAAACATCGCAAACAAAATAAAAATCAAAAAATCAAAAACATACACCTAATAATTATCCTTAGGATTTTACTTGAGGCGCAATGTGTATTTCTTATAATACCTATATCATTATTTTTGCATGAAGAGAAAAATCAATGAGGCATATAGAGAGTAAGGCAATTTTCCCCTCTTTTCTTGAAAATAAAGTCAGTAATCACACAATGGCAGTCGATTACTTTTAACGTCGCATACACAGACACTGCATGTATGTAGCAAACAAAATTAAATGAAAAAACGAAAATGAAACCATATCAAAACTATTCTATCACTATTATTTTTGCAATTTTCTTTCATGCATTGCATTCTATTCTCACAATCAGCAATATACCTAAAACTTCCAATTGGAAAATAAAAATCGGTTTTGATTTAAAAGAAAAATATTCCTACAATTTTTTTTTTAAACTTAAAAAAGAATAAATTCATAAATTTTTAAAATAATTTTTATTATTTTATTATTAAAGAATTTTCTTTTCAACTTGTGTGGTCACGAATATAAGAGAGAATCCGGAAGTCAGTAAAGTTTCATATATATGTTTTCTTCGAACACATGGTAATCTTCAAACGTGACATTTACGTTATTTTCAACATAGAAATCGTAATTCTACATATCTTCAAAAAAACAATTTTTTTTACTTAAAACAAAACATTTTCCTAAATTAATATTCAAAAAGTAATCTTAATTTCAATTTTTTTTTCAGTATTTGGCTCTCTTCGAAAATATTTATATTGAAAACTATCTAAAGAAATATTTATAGATTCATACAGAAGAAATATTTATAGATTTATATTTTATACAGAAGAAATATTTACATTTAAAAAATATTTACATTCAAAACATTATTTGTATTTAAAAAAATGTCTACATTGAAAAAATATTTCCAGAACTACTGTTATCAACTTATCAGAAATTTCGCACTAAAACCGCAATAATTATTTCCTCGATTAACACATTTTTAAAAAAGGAAAAAAAAATCGGTAAAGGAAGAAAAATGATGTGCGGACAATTTCTCAAAAGCAAATAAAATTTCACAGTGCGTGAAATTGATTTCTAAGACATAGGAGATTTGCGACCTTGTAAGGCAACTGTTCGCATAGGAGTTAATAAGATCTGTGACTAATGTAATGTTATTTTACTTTTGCATCGTGGATCAGCACAACACGGGTCATGGCTCTAATGAACCTGACATAAGCAATAAGTAAAGTGTATACATATCGTCAACAAAGCACCCCCCCCCTACCCCCATATATTCCTCATCGAGCACGATTTTCTCTCTCTACTCTCAGAATGGAAGGCGAAAGGTTTTATTCGCTCTATATATGTCAATAAGATATAAGTGTTGCACCCATAAAACATCCAAAGATTTTCTTTACCATTCTACCGTCAAAGAAATTCTATTATTTATCAAATTCGTAATTATTGTTATTATAGGTCTCGGACTCACACGACTATTGGTACTTTTTGACACTATTCTCACCTCATACAACTATTTAGCTATACTATTTTTATAAATAGTTTAAAATGCTTTAACAATGTTTTAAAAGCTGTTTAAAAAGCAACTGATTTCTTAAAATGAGATTTTAAATATCAATTTATCTGGTGAGGAAATTAATTCCTAGACTTGGTGCCGTGAAGCTAGCGATCCGCCAGACACCTGACAAATCCATGGGCGTCGCAACAAAATAATTCGAAATGATCAATTCTTCATTCTTTCTTTTTCGCGATAATTTCTTTCACTATAGAGTTGAATACAAATATTCTACGAACAAAAGGCAACAACAATTTCCTTTAGTAAAATAATTATGGCAAAATTACTAGTCAAAATACTCCATCCGCCAATTAGCAGACAATCAAATTTTCGAGTTTTATGAAGCTCAGAGCTTTAAAAAATTCAATTGTTAATAAACAATTGATTTTGTTGTTGCCTATTGTTCCTTAGCTGTTTATTAGCGCGGTGAAACTAGTGACACGCAGGCCGCCAGCCATCAGAAAAATCCAAAAGCGCCGACACACATAGTAGGACGGTGGCCATATACGGTACAATCAACGCAAAAACAACGTACGCTAGCTATTACAGTTTATAGAAAAAATTACAATAGTCACATTTTAAAGAGCAATAATATCTTTTTAATTTGTGACCAAGAAATAAAAATTTGGTCTAAAATTGTTCGAGTTATGAATTTTTTTTGGACACATTTCGATATTTTCGTTTTTCTGATATACGGGCGGGTGGGGACGCTAGCTATCAAAAATTTTTTAAATATATTCTTATTGGTCCAGTGACAAGAAGCATTAATCCCTTTTTAATTTGCGACCAAGAAACAAGAATTTGGTCGAAAATTGTTTGAGTTATGAATTTTTTTTTAAACTTTTTTTTCAATTTTCGTTTTTCTGATACGGGCGGGTGGGGACGCTGGCTATCAAAAATTTTTTAAATATATTCTTATTGGTCCAGTGACAAGAAGCATTAATCCCTCTTTAATTTGCGACCAAGAAACAAGAATTTGGTCGAAAATTGTTCGAGTTATGAATTTTTTTTTAACTTTTTTTTCAATTTTCGTTTTTCTGATACGGGCGGGTGGAGATGTTGGCTATTAAAAATTTTTTAAACATATTCTTATTGGTCTAGTGACAAGAAGCATTAATCCCTCTTTAATTTGCGACCAAGAAACAAGAATTTGGTCCAAAATTGTTCGACTTATGAATTTTTTTTGGACATATTTCGATATTTTCGTTTTTCTGATACGGGCGGGTGGGGACGCTGGCTATCAAAAATTTTTAAATATATTCTTATTGGTCCAGTGACAAGAAGCATTAATCCCTCTTTAATTTGCGACTAAGAAACAAGAATTTGGTCGAAAATTGTTCGAGTTATGAATTTTTTTTGGACATATTTCGATATTTTCGTTTTTCTGATACGGGCGGGTGGGGACGCTGGCTATCAAAAATTTTTTAAAAATAATCTTATTAGTCCAGTGACAAGAAGCATTAATCCCTCTTTAATTTGCGACCAAGAAACAAGAATTTGGTCGAAAATTATTTAAGGGAAAAATTATTCAATTTTAAACCAAATTTTTATTTCTTGGTCACAAATTAAAAAGAGATTATTGCTCTTTAAAATGTGACTATTGTAATTTTTTCTATAAACTGTAGTAGCTAGCGTACGTTGTTTTTGCGTTGATTGAACCGTATAGGGCTACCGCGCTACTATGTGTGTCGGCGCCTTTGGATTCTTTTGATGGCTGGCGGCCGGCGGGTCGCTTGTTTCACCGAGCTCCTAGACTTTAAAAAAATTGAAGAGGTTAATAATATCCAAAAGGAATGTAAATTAAAAATTGAAATCCGTTTTTATTAATTGTCAAACTCTCTAAACACATTTTATTCCTCAAAAACTTTTTTATAATTAAATAATGTTTACCACAACAAAAATTTAATTTTAATTTTCCCTGATTTCCCGCAAAAATTTTGCCTATTTCCCTGACTCTAAAGAATATTCTGATTCACTCTAAAAATAATAAGAGAATTCAATTATTTAAATACAAAAATAAATAATTTATTGAATAATTGTAAATTCTTAAAATTGAATTCTCATAAAGAATTTTATTAATAAACTGGCAAATGTTACGAGCGTTAGGGCGTAGAACGTGATATTCAATTTATTATTTTATTATTATGCAAATTACAAAATTTCAAAAATTTTAATCAAATTCTTCACAAGAATTCAATTATTTTTAGAAACAGTAACATTTTTTTGCAAAAATTCAATTATTTTTTAACAAAATTTTAATAAAATTTCACGAACGAATACAATTATTTTCTAAAATTTTAATAAATCCTTCGAAACAATTCAATTATATTTATTAATAGTAAAATTTTTTGCAAAAATTCAAGTATATTCAAAACAATGTCACGAAAGAATTGAATTTTTTTTTTAATTTGTTATAAAAAATTTTTAAAAGAATTCAATTAGTTTCTAAAATTTTAATAAATTCTTCGAAAAAATTAAATTATTTTCTAAACTTTTAATAAATCCTTCAAAACAATTCAATTATATTTATATAAGTAGTAAAATTCTCTGCAAAAATTCAATTATTTTCAAAAAAAATTTCATGAAGGAATTCAATTCTTTTCTTAATTCGTTATAAAAATTTTAACAGAATTCAATTATTTTTTGAAATTTTAATGAAATTCAATAATTTAATTTTTAATTGCAATTATTAACAAACACGATTATTTTAAAAACTTGAAAGAAATTATTCATAAAATTGAATTATTTTCAAAAATTTTAATTAACATTATTTAAGAAACTCCATTGTTTATAAAAAAAAAATTCAAAGAAATTCTTCAAAAAGAATTTAAATAGAATTTTCAATTATTTGTAACAAAATTCTTCGCGAGAATTCAATTATTTTCTTAAATAATAAAATTCTTCGAAAGAATTCTATTATTATCAAATTTTTTTGATAAATTTCTTTGCAAAAATTCGATGATTCTCAATACATTTAATTTTAAAATTGAAAATATGAAAAAAGAAAAATTATTAAAAAAGTTACGAAACAAAAAGTCAAACAACAACTGACTTCAAATTGCAAACAGATTACACGATTATTAATATAGATTTTTAAATAATTGGATTCTTTCGACGAGTTTTAACAAAAGTTTTTAAGAATAATGACATTTTTCGAAGAATTCGATTAAAACTGTATTAAAAATAATTGAAATTCTGCGATAAGTTTTATTACAATTTTTTTTAAATATTTGGATTCTTTTGGAAAACTTTATTAAAATAGTAAATATTGAAAATCATTGAATTAAAAAATAATAATTTTTTTTTAAATATTTGGATTCTTTTCGAAAGCTTTATTAAAATAGTAAATATTGAAAATCATTGAATTAAGAGAAATTTTTGCAAATAATTGAAATTTTGCCAAGAATTTTATTAAAATTTTTGAAAATAATTGAAATTTTGCCAAGAATTTTATTAAGATTTTTGAAAATAATTGAATTGAAAATTTTTCAAAAAGTACCAATAGCAACGTGGGTCCGTGGCCTGAAAAATCAAAAAAAAAACCTAACAACTTAAAAGAATTCTTCAAAGGAATCTTCCTCCTCCTATCAAATTACAAGACAAATATTATCCTAACGTCCTCTCTTTTATAAAATATATAAACCTTTTGCTTTCATAAACCACGTGAAAAAAAAATTCTACCATAGAAAAACACTTCGATCATATTCAAATTGTCTTGTCTCTCTCATCTTATTATAAGAATCTTTTCGTGGATGCCAAGCCTTTATTGCCAAGCATTTAAATCTCCAGAGGTGAGAATTGCGGCAAATAAAATTTATATATACACTCGAAGTATAGCGCAACTGATATTCTCCTTTTATTAAGAAAAAAAGGGGGGAATTTTTCTCCAGCTTATTATATTTATATTATAATATAATATCGCTTTGAGATTGAAATTGAAGATTTCTGAAGACTAAAAGAAAAGGCAAATAATAACTCATATCACGAGAGGGAAGGGTTATGAAAGAGTATATCGTTTAAATATACATCTGTTCGGCCATAATAATCGAAAGCGTTGTTGTAAAAGTCTGCACGTGAAATAACACGCGGTATATGTATACATGTATATAAAGGTCATACGTAACTTCGTTATATGAGAATGTCTCGTTACCAAAGAGACTTTTTGTCTCCCCATAGCTTGAAATATATATATATTGGAAGAGTATATATTATAATTTCGATTTTTATACTTTACACGCAATTTAGAAATATGTACATCTCGATAATAATACAGATTTAATGTATATATAAGTGTAAAGGTGATCGTTTCTTTTTTACAATAGTTTCACTTTCTCGATACAGGAAATATTTTACTCTCATCTTTATTTTAACCACACGAGTCGATTTTTTCTTTTTTCTTTACGTAAAATTTTAAAAACAATTTTTATACATTATTAAAAACATATTTTCTCTTCAGTGCTACAAGAAATTATATTACAAATGAAAAAAAAAATCAAATAAAAAATATTATTATTATTTTATCTAAACAAAATATTCCTCTATAAATATATAAATCAAATTTCTTTTTCATACAATGAATCAAGTTTTTCAGGAGATAAATTATTTGACTTCTGTTTTAATCAATTTGTCAGGAAACTTATTCAAGCATCAACCGGTCAAGTTGAGCAGTGAGGTGTTAGAAAACGTGTTGGTAATAATATCAGCGTGTAATCAAGCGCATTCTAATATGTCCAATGGTAGCAGTATTAAACATTGCGTACACTTTATGTGTGCAGAAAATAAAATAAATTTTATAATAAAACGAATTTTATAATAAAAAAAAAAAATTGGTTGGGGTACAATTTTTCTAAAACATATTTTTTAATTTTTTATTTTATAAAACTTTTTTTTCCAATAAAGGTGAATTTCTAAAAAACTTTTTTCTAATGAATGTGATTTTCTAATTCTTGTCCTAATTTCAATTTATTATTTTCAAAAATTTTTCTAATTTCAATGATTTTCAATATCTACTATTTTAATAAAATTAATTTAATTATTTTCATAAATATTAAAAATTTCACACAAATTAAATTATTTTTATAAATAATAAAAATTTCACAAGAATTCAATTATTTTCAAAAAAAAATAAAATTCTTCTTTAAAATTCAACTATGTTCATAATTTGAAAAAAATTCTCGTGAAAATGCCAATTATATTTGTAATTATTGTAAATAACAAAATTCCTATCCAAAGTTCAATTATTTACATAAAAGTCAAAAAAATTTTGGTCCTAATTTCAATTATTTTCAAAAATAAAATGCATTTTTCTAATTTCAATGATTTTCAATATCTACAATATTTTAAATTTTTAATAAAATTTCAAAAATAAAATTCAATTATTTAAAAAAAAATTTAATAAAATTATTTAATTATTTACATACATAATAAAAATTTCACACGAATTCAATTATTTTCATAAATAATAAATTTTTTTAAGGAATTCAATTCTTATTTTTATAAAAAATAATTTAAAATTCTAGAAAATAATAATTGAAATAAAATGATGAAAATAATTTTGATGAAGTAACAGTAACAATATAGATAGCAATTGCTATCTTCATGTTTTCTAAAAATATTCTTTTAAGTTATTGTATTTAAAAAAATTTGAATTTGTAATTTTTGAATGTCTTAATTTCTGTAGAAAATCCTGTTCCAAAAATAAGATTAAAAATAGGAATTGTGCAAATATTTTTCTTCTCTTTCTAAAACAAAATAATAATTTTCTTAAAAAAATTGTGATTCATAAACAAAACTAATGCAAAATAAATAAATTTTCCATTTCTTAATCACAGTTGTTCAACAATTTTCTATTTTTGTTTAGAAGTAAAGAACAAAAATCTGCATAATTTTAATTTGACAATAAAATTTAACAAAATTTAAAACAAATTTAGTTGAAAATCGTAATTAACAAATAGAAATTGTAGGAATTTTTCATTAAACATATTTAAAATTTTCTAAAAAAAATGTTTTATAAACATATTAATTTTGGAAATTTTTGTATAAGAGGGATGCAAATTCCCAAGTAGAAATGTAATACTGGCATAGTACTGATCTTGTACTGACTGCCAGTATTGCAGTACTGACTCTAGTACTAAGTCAGTACTGGGAAAACCCTGGCTGGTAACGCTGTCCAGTACTGATTTTTACCGGCGGTCAGTATAAGCTCCTCATTTAATTATTAAAGCATGGGGAGTAATTTATTGAATACTAATAATTATTATTAGTATTAATTATTATTAATTAATTATTAGAATTCCTTTTATTAAAATAAGTTTAAAAAAAATATTTTTCTTATTTTTTCATTATTTATTTAAATCTTATTTATTTAAATTAATGACTAAATTATTATTATTACTGGTTATTAATTATTTAAACTTATACTTTATGTAACACTGTTAAGAATTATACACAAAACACTTAAAACTAAGACGGAAAAATATCGCACGCACGGGGGACCGAACCCTAGACCTCGAGGACGCAAGTCGAATACACATACCGCATAGCCACGCAAGCTCGGGAGTTATCTCGCATAAACTTCCTTTTGAATTGTGGGACCGATATATACAGTGCTTTAATAATAAATCCACTGCATATTATATTTATTTCAAGAAAAATTATTATACATATATCTTTATATACATTTTATCAAGTCATTATGTAGTAATTAATAGATACATCATAATAATATGGTAAAAATTATTAATATAATTATTTATTTATTATTTATAATCTAATTATTTATTAAAATAATAATAAAAAAAATTTATTTAAGAAAAATTTTTGTTAAATAAATAAATAAAAATATATATACGGCTTTAAAAAATAAAATTTTTTTTATTATTAATAATACGTAATAATTCTAAAAATAATTAATTAATAATAATTTATTATTATATTATTAAAATATATCTATTAGTTAATAATAAATTAATAAAATGTTTGATATTATTGTTGATGAATAATGTTTTTACAAATCTTTGCAAATATTTTAATTGTTAATAAATCAAACGATGTTTAATGTTTAATTACATTATAACAAATTTTGATTGTTTTTTTAACTCCTTCGCAGTACTGATTTAGTGTTAAGCCAGTTTTCTGCCAGTACTGATTTTAATACTTTTTTAACTCCGACGTATTACTGATTCGGTTTTGGAGTCAGTATACTCCCAGTACTGATCGGGTTCCGAAAGTCAGTACCGACGGTCAGTACTGAGTCAGTACCATGTCGGTGTTTAACTCCGTCCTAACTCCGGACATTTCTACTTGGGAATTATTTCTTTTTTTTTCAAAGAAGAACAGAATTTAAAAAAAAAATTTTATAAAAAATAGGATTTTATAAAATTTGTTCTTCTTTTTCAAAAAGAAACTCATAATTTTCACAAATTTCAGGAAATTCATTCAATTATTCAATAAATTATTTATTTTTCTATTTCAATAATTGAATTCTCGTAGAATTAGTAAAAATGAAGTTATTGATATTTTCGAATAATTTTACAATTGAGGGGACGGCTTCTAAAAGGGGATACGCGTGGATTCTCACGTATAAGTATTGACGAATAGTGTGATTTTAAAACATTTTCAATTTTCAAATTCAATGAAATAAATTTATACACAATGAAAATGCGCATCTTTTTTCTTTAAGAAATAAATTTATATCTTTTTTAGTTTATAAAATAATGAGAAAAAACTAAATTTTTGAAAACCAAAAAATTTAAATGTTTTACGTCTTTAACTCGTGCTGGTGTTTTTGATTTTTCATATTTTGTAATCAAACAAAAACAAACTCACAGATTAAGGTTTCCTGAAACCAACTATATTTTTAAAACTTCAAAATCTTAATTAATAAAAAGTTTATTAATTTTTTCGAAAGACATTGCAAAAAATGTTTTTTTTTCAACTTTCAACGCTTCGTTTATCTAGGAAATTTCAAGGTACGAAAAACTTTCAGTGAGAAAGTTTTTTATTACGATACGGACAAGTTTTCTCTAAAATTTTATTAAAATGATATGGATATTTACAAAGTTATTAATGTTTAAAGCGTATGGTGCGTCAGATTTCTTGCGCCTGGAACGCATTGAGTACCGAATTGTTCGTTTGCATGGAACATATTAAGACTATTTTAGTTTATTCATTTGTTTACTTAAAATAAATAAAATTTTTATTAAAGTCACTGATAAATTTTTGCAATATTATTATTATTAAGAAGTAACCAATAATAATTAGCCAAAATCGTCTGGAAATAGTTAAAATTTACTGACATACAAATAATTAGTACACAGTTATTTTGACATAAATGTAATGTTAATTTAACTAATAAAAGTTTATTAAGAATAGTAAAAATATTATTATTTTAATTTTTGACTGGTTTTTTAATATCAAAGTAATTATTTTTAAATAATATTTAACTATGGATTATGACGATTCATCTAACTTTATATAACAGTAGCATCAGTTTATTTATTCTAACATGTATTGTACGTAAAGATATATGAAATTATTTTTAAAAAAATATTGCAGAATTATTCGCAAAATAAATTGTACAATAATTCCATATTGTATTTAATACTTGAAGTTAAAACAAATTTTATTTTATTTATATCTGTATTTTGGCAAACATTTTCATACAATAGATTTTTTTTTGTTATCATGTGCACTTCAAGGAAGTAACCCTTTTTTATATGCTATTTTTCTCAAAGTTGTCATTTGTTTTCACTCTACGGAAAAATATGGTGTCCAGATGAGTCGCGGTTGCCGCGACCGTTGACTGCAAAAAAAAGGGTTCGGTAAAACCCAATACAATTTTCCCAGGATTTCGAGATTTTTTTATCACAATTAAGGAAATCGATATCTTCCTCCAAACGGACAGGAGTTTTTTAATAATTATTTTAAAAACATTAAATGTAGTAAACGAGATCATTTTGACGAAGAGTGGAAACCTTGAACTAAATGAAACAAGAAACTTAAAAATAAGAAATATTATTTTAGTTGACTTTTGTACATATAACAAAATAAAATATTTAGGTTAAAAATAAATTTCAATAAATTTTATTATATATATTAACAAAATATTTTTAACGCGTTGCAAACGAACAATTTGGGACTCAATGCGTTTCAGGCGCGAGAAATCTGACGTACCATATGCTTTAAACATTAATAACTTTGTAAATATCCATATCATTTTAATAAAATTTTAGAGAAAACTTGTCCGTATCGTAATAAAAAACTTTCTCACTGAAAGTTTTTCGTACCTTGAAATTTCCTAGATAAACGAAGCGTTGAAAGTTGAAAAAAAAACATTTTTTGCAATGTCTTTCGAAAAAATTAATAAACTTTTTATTAATTAAGATTTTGAAGTTTTAAAAATATAGTTGGTTTCAGGAAACCTTAATCTGTGAGTTTGTTTTTGTTTGATTACAAAATATGAAAAATCAAAAACACCAGCACGAGTTAAAGACGTAAAACATTTAAATTTTTTGGTTTTCAAAAATTTAGTTTTTTCTCATTATTTTATAAACTAAAAAAGATATAAATTTATTTCTTAAAGAAAAAAGATGCGCCTTTCCATTTTCCACAAACTTCGGTAATTCAAATTGCAATTTGTAATACTTTCAAAAATTGACCAAGTGGACAAAACTTAAACGCGAGAATCCACGCGTATCCCCTTTTAGAAGCCGTCCCCTCAATTAAAGACATTCGTCAATAAATGCAATAGAAAATTTTTTTGACTATCTAACAATTTTTAGGGTGAAACAGAATATTCTTTAGGGTCACGAAAAAAGACAAATTTTGTTTGGAAATCAGGGAAAGTCAGAGAAAAACAAAATTAAATTTTTGTGGCATCCTTACAGTAATAATAATAATAATAATAACAATAATAATAGTGTTTTTGTGGCTTTTAGGGTCAATAATTTAAAATGAAAAGTTTTTTGGTTTCATAGACGAATAATAATAATAATAATAATATTTCGCACAGAAAGTGGTACATTACTGAACTAATGATGGGAAATGAAAAATGAAATATCTATATAGATATATAGAAACGTGGGCAGCAAGACTTTTTTTGGAAATTCGATATTTATAGAGAGTCAATAGCCTGACGTCACTTCTCTTTCGTCTCAGTGGGCGCATCAGTGCAACACTGATTCATACCTTGCAGAGCAATATCAATGCAATTTTAACTGCATTGATCTACTCTCTTTTATTCTTATCAGCCTCCTCATTTTATTTTAAATCGACTTTCATCATTTTATCGCCATTTCACAAGTCAAACACTGTTCTCTCTAATATTTCACAATAAATCCTCTATTCCATTCATTCATTCCTTCACTCATTCATCTAAATAAACACGATTCGAAAAAACAAATTATCTTCTTTCTACTAATTCCTTTGAATATTAATTTAAAACTAATAATTACATAATAAATATTAATTTTATTCAATTTCAATATGAAATTTATATTTAATTATTTACAAGAATTTTATTTCCTTTCAATAATATTATTTTTCTTAAGTATGTGTATTAATTTGTTTGAATTATTAAACGAAATTTTTTACATAATAATTATTTGTGTGAATTTTTTATAAAATATTGCAAATATATTTTTAATAAAGTATTCTCTCTAAATTTGAATTAGTAAAAAATTTTACTAATTTCAATTAGTAGCTGATTTTTTTAATTTTTAATTTAAAAGCATAAAAACTAAAAAGTCATTAAATTGCAAACTCAAAAGCAAGAAATTATTGTCAACTTTGGAAAATAAAAATTTCAGTAGCTTCTACGACAAATAAATCTCCTTAAAGTCTCACCAACGAGACATGTTAATTTAATTAATACGCAAATTGAAATTTAGTCTAATCTACGCTAAATGTTCAACAATAAAAAAAAGTCCTTGACGAAAGTTTTAAGTCGCCGGAAAATTAATATATACAATAATCAGATTAGCATAGATAACACGAAAAACTGACTTGAGTAATTGCGTATTTATTGCTTATTAAAAAAAAAAAAAAATTACTAACTAAGTAGGCTAAGGTTAAACAAGAAAAAAACACCTACAAACATCATTTGGTCCACCTAAATTTATTGTTATTTTTAAATTATTCAATCGCTTTCAATAAAACATTGAAATTTCTGATAAATTATTATTGGTCATAAAGCATTCATAAATACTTTACAAATTCTAAAATAATGTTAATCAAATGCTTTTATAAAATTTTCACGGTCACATTGTGGGAAGTACCTGTCACACCAAAAAAACTAAAGGCCGGAAATTAGAGATAAAATAATGTAAATAAAGAAATTAAAAAAATGCAGCTTTTCGAAAGACTTTCTAAACAGGTAATTTACAGTGTTTTCTGTAAATTAATTTCAAACGATAAGTGAAAGTAATTTTAATTTCTTTCGTTTCATGTAAAATTTACTTCGGACTCTCTAAAATTTATTCCAAAAATAACAAAATTTGCAATTCAAAATTTTTATTCAAAATTTTTAATTGCAAATTTGGTTATTTTTGGAATAAATTTTAGAGAGTCCAATGTGAGTCCCTATATCCAAAGTAAATAGCAGTAAAAATTAGTGAAAAATTCGGACTTGTTAAAATTTACTCCAAACATAGTAAAATTTGTACTTAAAAGTTTGGAATAAAAATTTTTGGTAAAACTTTTCTTTGAAATTCTATAATTTTTACAATATTCAAAGTAAATTGCAGTAAAAATTAATAAAATTTACTTCGGACTTGCTAAGATTTACTCCAAAAACAGTAAAATTTGTAATCAACAATTTTGAATAAATTTTTTTTTGGTAAAACTAAACTTTTCTTTGCAATTACATTCATTTTACTATATTCAAAGTAAATTGCAGTGAAAATACGAAAAAATTTACTTCATACTTTTTAAAATTTTTTTAAAAAATAGTGAAATTCGTACTTAAAAATTTTGAATATTAATTTTTGTTAAAACTATAATTTTTGAAATTCCACGAATTTTATTATATTTAAAGTAAATTGCAGTAGAAAGTAATAAAATTTACTTAGAACTTGCTAAAATTTACTCCAAAAATAGTAAAATCTGTAATCAACAATTTTGAATAAAATTTTTTGGTAAAAGTAACCTTTTTTGAAATTTCATAATTTTTTACTACATTCAAAGTAAATTGCAGTAAAAATTAATAAAATTTACTTTAGACCTGCTAAAATTTACTCCAAAAATAGTAAAATTTGTAATTAACAATTTTAAAAAAAATATTTGGTAAAATTAAAGTTTTCTTTACTATTTCATGAATTTTACTATATTTTATGTAAATTTCAGTAAAAATTCGTAAAATTTGCTTCGGACATTTTAAAAATTTTAAATATAAATTTTCGGTAAAATTAAACTTTTTTTTGCAATTCCACGAATTTTATTATATTTAAAGTAAATTCCAGTAAAAAGTAATAAATTTACTCCAAAAATAGTAAAATTGGTTATTAACTATTTTTAATAAAATTTTTTGGTAAAATTAAACTTTTTTTGAAATTCAATAAGTTTTACTACTCTCTAAATTTCAATCAGTTAAAAATAACTGATTTAAAAGCAAAAAGTCAGTCACTAATTCAAATAGTAATATTTCTACTGACAATTAGTTAAAAATAACTGATTGTCAGTTAAAAACAACTGATATTTAAGTAAATTTTTTTTTTGACTGATTCAATTAGTCAAGTTTAACTAATTTTTCAGTTATTTTTTTACTAAAAATCAGTTATTTTTTCACTGAAAATCAGTTATTTTTAACTGATTCAGAAGCAAGAAGTCAGTCACTGATTTTCAGTTAAAACCATGATTTTTAACTGATTCAAATTAAGAGAGTACATATCCAAAGTAAATTGCAGCAAAAATTATTGAATTTTACTTCAAAAATAGTAAAATTTGCTATTAAAAATTATTGTTTCGAGAATAACTTTAACAATTTCCAAAGAAAATATTTTTTATAAAAATTAGAAAAATTTACTTCAGAAGTAGTAAAATTTACTCTTGAAATAAGAATTTTTAATACTAACTTGTACTACGTTCAAAGAAACTTTAAAGAATACGTTCAAAAATTTACTTTGGAAATGATAAAATTTGACATTAAAAATCGTTATTTACAGAGTAAATTTTATTATACACGAAAGTAAATTATAATAATCATTAATAAAATAAACTTTCAATATAGTAAAATTTATTCTCTGGAATTAAGTAAAATTTGACAGAGAAAATTCATAATAAATAAATTAATGAAAATTTATTAAATTAAAAAATTTCTTGTTCCTAAAATTCTTAATAAATAAGTTAATGAAAATTTATTAAATTAAAAAATTTCTTGTTCCTGTTTAAAAAAAAGGACCCTGACAACTGGCGCCTTCAAAGAAAAATACAAGAACTTCTTGGGAGAAAACAACTTTACCAACATGAGAAAAATATTCCTCAGTCGATACATAAATTTCTCACCTGATAAGTGGGTAAAATTCCCAACTTTGTCGATAAAGAAACCAACCTACACCTTCAATAACAAAAATCTACCTTACCCAAAGAGTGGCGCGCATTTTTCAATAAAAACCATCATCAGTTTCCAAGTTACGAGAACCAAAACAAATATTATCCAACACTCAACATTTTAAAGAGAGACATAAAAATAAAAAAAAAAATTACACCCTTAAAAACTAAAATACAATACCCACTTTCGCAAATATATTATAAAGAATATTGACTTTACAAAATAGAAGAGGTCAATTACGAGTTTGTAAATCCTATTGATCGCGTGTTCGAGTTCTCCTGATGGAAAAACTGGGACAATTTCCAACCATTGACTTCAGCTGCTGCACGAACAATAAATTTATTGTATTTCGCAACACGAGAGACTACCTATTTATATATATATTATATATAGTGTATATACAGATATATATCATTGTAAAAATGAAATTAATCACAGAAACCCAACTTTCTAAACTATAAACTTTAAAAATGGAAAGTGAATTAGAAGAAGAAAGAAGTAATAAATAAAAACAAACAATGGAGAAAAAGAAAAGGTGATGATAGCTCCTTTAAAAAAAATGAAACAAAATTATTTATAAACAAGAAAGATGGTATCAAAAATAAGAAAGTATAAAAAGACAATAATCCGGAAGTTGTTTTTTCAAAAAAAAAAAAAAAAAAATTTGAATAAATCTACTCTACTTGACCGTTTGTTATGCGTCGACGCGCTCATAAATTTTTCAAATATAGAAAGTGGCAAATAAAAATTTATTATTTTATGGTATAATGAATCTTACTTTGCATTTTGACGTTGAATTTATTTTCCTTCAACAAAAATTTTAAGTTCTTACACAAATATAAATAGATACTATAAATAAAAAATTGACTCCAAAAAAATTGAAAATCTTTTTAACAAAAACACTAAATTTTAATTAGTTAAAATATTTACTAATTCAAATTAGTGATTGGTATTTTCCTCTTGAATTAGTTTATTTTACTAATAAAGTAGTAGAAATTATTATTTATTAGTAAAATTTACTAATGCGAAAGCAAAAAGTCCGTCATTAATTCAAATTAGTAAATATTTTTACTAATTCCAATCAGTTATAATATTTTTACTAATTGAAATTAGTAAATATTTTTAATAATTCAAATTAGTAAATATTTTTACAAATTCAAATTAGTAAATATTTTTACTAATTGAAATTAATAAATGTTTTTGCTAATTGAAATTAGTAAATATTTTTGCTAATTCAAATTAGTAAATATTTTTACAAATACAAATTAGTAAATATTTTTACTATTTAAAATTAGTAAATATTTTTACTAATTGAAAGTAGTAAATGTTTTTGCTAATTGAAATTAGTAAATACTTTTACTAATTTGAATTAGTAAAAACATTTACTAATTCAAATTAATAAAGATTTTTATTAATTCAAAGTAGTAAATATTTTTACAAATTCAAATTAGTAAATATTTTTACTAATTCATATTTAGAGAGAATGAAAGACAAAGGCAACAAATAATTCAGTTGCAAAAAAATATTAAAGCCCTTACATTAAAAATAAATAAATAATTAAAAATTTGACAATACAAAAAACAGTAGAAAAATCCGTTTAACAAAAAACAAAGACAAAAGCAAAAAAAACGAGAAAAACAATAGAAAAAAATATTATAACCCTGAAATTGACAAACAATAAATAAATAAAAATTCGATTGAAAAAAAAGTAGTAAATTTGCTTTTACAAATATAAGGATCAAAAAAGCAAAAACAGGAAAAAATTTTTTTAAAAAATCTAAAAAAATTTTTAAATCAAATAGCCCTAAAATTAATGAAAAATAAATAAATAAAAATTTTAGTAAATTCAACTTAAAATAAAAATAAAAATATAAACAACATTTAAAAAATACATTCAAAAAGTTTTTTTCTACGCGTAATTTTTTGGTTTTTAATTTCAAAAAGGAATGAAATGTTTTTTCAAAAAAAGGAAAAAATTAATAAAATAAATAACGTTCTCAGTATAGAGATAGTTAATTTGAATATTATTAATACTTTACGGTGACAGGAAAGTATCACTTATTCCGGATAATCTTTCTGGTAGCGTTTCCAGTTCGATACTAATCTTTGCTTTCATATAATATTATAATTACATATTCAAAGTGTTTTATTACAATAATAACGTTAAGCAAAGTATTTATCTGCATACAGAATATGAAAGCATACATAACTGTCAATCAAAAAAACAAAAATATACTAAAAATCCCTGAATCCGTATTTAAAATCCGTTACAAATTTCCAATTCTCCACTTTACTTTGTTATCATAATATCGTAAAGAAAATTATTTTAATTTTAGATTTATTAATCCAAAATTAAATTAATAAATATGTTATTTATTTTTACATATATTGATAATTAATTATTAATTTTAATAACAAGTAATTCATTATGAATTCATTTTATTTATTAATTTTTGAATCATTTTGAACGCTCAAAAATGTTAAAATAGAAAAAGGAAATAGAAAAAATAGAAAAAAAATAAAGAAAACCAAGTGTAGGAAAAACAATTAACAATAAAATTAATATTCATAGTACTATCATTATTGTTTTAATTTATAATTTTAACTATTATTATTCGTACCCTAATTCTAATTATTATTGTTATTATTATTACCATAATATTAATTATTTCTTTTTTACTACTTCCTCATACAGAAATTTTTTGAAATTATTTATTAATATTATTTTTACTATTCCTACTCTTTCTAAATTTGAATTAGTGACTGAATTTCTGCTTTTGAATTAATAAATTTTACTAATTAGTAAATTAATTTACTAATTATTAATTTATTAGTAAATTTTACTAATTTATAGTAATTTCTACTAATTTATTAGTATTTACTAATATTTACTAATTTGACTATATTAAATAGTAATTTCTACTAAATTATTAGTGAATTTGACTAATAACTAGTAATTTCTACTAATTTATTAGTGAAATTTCCTAATCCAAAAGCAAAATGTCGGCCACTACTTTAATTTGAATTAGTAAAAATGTTTACTATTTTGAATTAGTGCGTCTGACTTTTTGCTTTTGAATTAGGAAATTTTTTAATTTGCTAATAATTAAAATTATTCACTAATGATTTTACTAAAAAATTAGTAGAAATTACTATTTATTAGTAAAATTTACTAATTCAAAAACAAAAAGTGAATCGGTAATTTAATTTCTATTAGTATAATTAAATGCTCATTAGTTTGAATTAGTGCCTGACTGTTTGCTTTTGAATTAGGAAATTTTTTTAATTTGCCAATAATTAAATTTATTCACTAATGATTTTGCTAAAAAATTAGTAGAAATTACTATTTATTAGTAAAATTTACTAATTTAAAAGCAAAAAGTCAGTCACTAATTTAAACTATTGTTTAATTTTTCCATTTTTTTATTTACTTAATTAGTATAGTAAAAATTTTTATTTACAATTATAATCAGAACTTGCATAAGAGATAATAAACATTATTATATTAATTTAATAACTAATAATAAATTTATTAATTTAATAATAAAATAATATAGTAAATATTATTTTTTTTTTGGTAGAAAGTAAAGTTTAACACCCAATTAATTTCGATTGCAGTATAAATAAAGAAGCGTGTAATTGATATACGAAATTAAAGTTTTCTGATAAACTTCTGAAAAAGAAGTTTGATTGTTTGGGGTTGAAGGGGTCGGGGGAGTGTTTAATGGCGGTCATGACATTGAAAAGACCCGACAATAATGATATGTAGGGGTGATTGTACCCTATGATGGAAACGATTTACGCCACGTAAGCACGCAATTCTTCCAACCACCCTGACGACCATTAAATTTATTTACCACCCGCATAAAATTGCTCCATTGCCCCAGGGCGTGTCATCATCCACACACACACACACACACACATGAACAGAAATATTTTTCTCTCTCTATATATGCAAGACAATAAAAAATATACACACGAGAAGAAAGAATAAATAAGAAAATAAAAGAGTCTGTAATTGAAGAAAAAAATTTTCCATTGAATAGAACCATTTAAAAAAGTCCACAAAAAAGTATAAAAAATGTACAAAAAGTACAAAAAAGTACAAAAATGAAGAAAAAAGTACAAAAAAGTACAAAAAAAAATTTACAAAAAAATGTTCAAAACAAATTTACGAAAAGTGTTGTACAAAACAAAAATTTACAAAAAGAATGTAAAAAACAAATTTAATTTAAAAACACAAGATAAAATTGTGGAAACCGTCTCTAAAAAATTAAAAACAAAAATTTTTTAATTACAGTATAAAATTATTAGGGACGATTCCCTCATGGTTCAATGATTTTCTAGAGTCTAATCCTATATTGCAAATACAAAAGGTTTTAAGGAAAGTATAATTCAAGTCGACGATTTGAAACCTTTAAAGATAAACTGAAATGCTAACATTCGCACTTTTTAAATTCCTGAGAAAGAAATCGTCTCACTTTATATCAAGGCAATTATAACTACTTTGCGTTAAAGAGAGGAAAGAGAAAAGAAAAAAAAAACTTTCCTCGATTAAAAACCATTTAAGTTGCAAGAATTTTTAATTTTCTTGTACCAAAAAAATATTATTAATATCAAAATCAAAATAAATAAATAAAAAGGAAAATTCCCTTTTTCTTTGATGGAAAAATCTTTTACTGATGGAGAAAATTAAAAAATAGATAATTCGGAAGTACAATAATTATTTTCTAAAAGAAGCGAAAGAAAAACAATTAGGATAACAAAATTTTCTTTTAATTACTATGAGGGGAAATGATTGTTTAATGAAACAAGAGTCGATATTGGAAAATCGAGAGAGAATGATATAGCAAAAGCTCTCTTGTCTATTAGAAACGTCTGGCAGGCCATTATAGTTGATAAAGTCCTCTCCAAGTCGAGAGAACTAGTTAAAACCGAGCACTCGTTTCACTAACGAACTCATCAATCGTTAATTACATCAACTCAATTTCAAGCAGACAAGATACAAATTAACACCCCCTTTTATATATTGGAATAACAAATTTTCGAAATGACTTCATCGCTATTTTTACAATACAATAAATTATCCTCTTATTCTATTTTTATTATTATTATTATTATTATTATTATTATTTATTAAAATGTAAAATTATTTTCCCTACCGTACTAAATTTTCCATCGAGAATTACTTTCAACAATAAGGAAATATTTATAAATTAAAAAAAAAAAAATTTATAATAAAAAAAAAAAATAAAAAAAAATAAAAAAAAATAAAAAAAAAAAATTTATAATAAAAAAAAAAAAATAAAAAAAAATAAAAAAAAAAAATTTATAATTTTATAATTTTTTTTTTTTTTTTTTTTTTATTTTTTTTTTTAGGAAAATTTTAGGAAAACTATATTTGGAGAAAATAGATTATTTTAATCATCATTCATTTTAATTTGAAATCAAATAATAAGAACAATAAAAAATCATAATAAATAGATCATTTATCATTTATAAATAACAATAAATAGATAAAAATAATAAATAATAAAAATAATTCTCAAAAAATAATAAAAAATATATTTAAAATTTATAATTATTTACTGAATTTTTAATAAAAAAAAATATTCTAGAATTCCTCCATAGAAAATATTTCTAGAAAAAATAGTTTTTGATTTTCTAATCATCTAGAAATAGAATTTCTAAAAAGAATTCTATAAAAAAAGAAAAACAAAATAAAAAAACCAAAGGGGAAGAAAAGACGAGAGAAAAAGCAAATTAAAATCGAAATTCCAAAAAAAGCTAAATGAAAAATAAAAATCATCCAAAATTTTTTCGAAAATTCTTTCCGACTAAATCGGAAAACTAATCTCTATAAATACTGTGGTCAAAAAAAGGGTATAATTTCCTTTTTATTTATATACTTATTTTTTTCGTATTACTTTTAAGTTACGTAATTTATTTCCTGGACATTAACGTTCACAGTCAGCTTGACGAGGAAGCCATTCACTTTCGACGCTTCTTTTCCGTCAGACCTTTTGTTGAATGGCATTATACCATGCTGATATTTATTATATACATCACGTATTTTCTCCATATACATATACACAAACCAAAATGAAAAAGGGTATACACATTATGTCACGAATATTAAAATCGTTAGATTCATTAAACAAATTTCTTTCTCTAAGATTTTTAAAACAAATGAAGGGAATTTTTATTTATACAATTCTAAAAATAAATTTTCACCCTATTCACCCTATTATTTAGATTTTAGACAAACAAATTTTATATTGAATAAAAAAAAGGTACAAAGAAAAAAAAGAATTAAATAAAATCCATAATAAAATCAAAAATAATAATAATAAATAGAATAAAAATTAAGAAAATTAAAATAAAAAAAAAATAAAAAGAGTAAAATAAATACAAAGTTTCCTTGTAAAGAAGAAAAATAAAATAAAATACAAAAGAAAACTCGGAAAATAAAATTAAAATCACTCTATTCTCCAAATTTGAGTTAGTAATAATGTTTATAAAAATTTTAATTAATAACTTACTTTTTGCTTTTGAATTAGTAAATTTTACTAATAAATAGTAATGTCTACTAATTTCCCTGACTTTTTACTTTTGAATTAGTAAATTATACTAATAAATAGTAATTTCTATTAATTTTTTAGTAAATTATACTAATAATTAGTAATTTCTACTAATTTATTAGTAAAATTTCCTAATTCAAAAGCAAAAAGTCAGTCACTATATCAAATTATTAAACATTTTTCCTAATTCAAATTTAGAGAGAAAGTCATCCACTAAATGATTTAGTAATAATTTTCTTATCAATTTTCTTATCAAATTTAAATTTATTTGATTTCGAACATAAATAAAACTACATAAATGGCTTCAGAAATTTTTATTAGAGTTTTTATGAATATAATAAAACTCTTTTGACGAGTTTCTTTAAATTTTTTGAAAATATAATATTTTTTTAATAATTTTAATTAAAAATTTGGAAACTCATTGAATTAAACAAAGAATTTTTTCAATTTTTTAAAATAATCTTGTCTGTTCATAACCATAATTGAAAATTTAATACTAATTGAATTTCTGCAAAGAATTTTACTGTTTATAAAAGTAATTGAATCCTTCCAAAGAATGTTATTATTTATGAAAAATAATTAAATGATTGCTAAGAATTTTATTAAAATTTTTGAAAATAATTGAATTGGGGAGAACAATTTAATTATTTATAAAGATAATTGAAATTTTGAGGAGAATTTAAAAAAAATTTTAAACATAATTGAATTTTTGCGAAGAATTTTATTACTTTTGGAAATAATTGAATTGTTTTTCTAGAATTTTATGGAAATTTATAATTTGAAAATAATTGAATTGTTTTTCTAGAATTTTATGGAAACTTATAAAAATAATTGAATTCTTTCGACGAATTTTAATAAAATTTTTAAGAATAATTACATTTTTCAAGGAATTTGATAAAAATATTGTATTAAAAAAAATTGAAATTCTGCAATGAGTTTTACTACTTATTGAAAATAATTAAATATATTGCGAAGAAATTTTTAAAAATAAAATTATAATTACGGTGACTAACTTCCCTTGATTATTTTCGAAAAATTTGAATAAAATTCTTTAAAAGAATTTAATTATTTTTAATAGAATGTAGAGAAATTTCAATTATTTCAAAAATTTTCAATTATTTGTTTATAAAAATTCAATTATCTTGAAAGAACAGAATTGAAAAATTTCAAAAATCTTATTTTTCAGAATTTTCAAAAAAATTTCGCGAAAATTCAATTTTATTAAAAAAATTTAAGTGTATATCTTTTTTTAAATTAACTAATAAAAATTTTAATTATTAATCTTCGCACTAAGAAACATGAATACATTAGAATGTGACTCTTTATAAAATTCAATTATTTATCAATTATTAAATTAAAATGCTTTAAAAATTCGATTTGTTAAAAAGTTTTAATTTAATTATTTTCAGTTTAATTTCACAAAATTCCTATTAATTCGATAATTTTTTAAAAATTTATTTACGTACTATATTTGAATAAGTGACTGATTTTTTACTATCAAATTAATTATTTTTGACTAATTCAAATTTAGAGAACAGTAAAAATATCTATAAAAATTGAAATAAAAAGCGATTTTTTTCAAAACAAATTAAAATAATAAAACTTTTTTTAATTTGGTGAAAAAATTTCCGGTTTATCATAAAATTCCTGGCTTATTCTCGGTTTTTCTATTTATTAAATTTATTAATATTTATTAAATATTAAATTTAATATTTATTAAATTCCCGTTGATTTTCCAGAAATTCAACTAAAAAAATTAGTAACACGTTACAAATAATAAGTCATATTTTACTAATCAAAAATGGAAAATTAAATGAAAAAAAAACTAAAAATTATCATCTATGAAAAATTGAAAATAACTAATTCAGATTTGGATAGGAAAAAATAAAAAAAACCACATTTACATGAAAATTGCCAAAAAAAAAATGAAAATTCCTCTAAACAGAAAAGAAAGCAATTTTGTAAAGTGTATGCTTTCTTCAATCTGTGTGCCATGAGCAAATGAAAGGATTAAAAAGCAGAGTCTAATCTTTTAGTGAATCTAAAGGAAATGCCAATCCAAATCGGAAAAAAGGATTGCGACCTACATTACGCGAAAACGAGAGAGAGAGAGAGAGAGAGAGAGAGAGAGAGAGAGAGAGAGAGAGAGAGAGAGAGAGAGAGAGAGAGAGAGAGAGAGAGAGAGAGAGAGAGACAGACAGAGACAGAGAAAGAGAATGAGAATTTAAAGAGAGAATGACGTGTGTCTCTTTTAAAAGTTACATTTCCTCGCTCGATAAGATTCTAGTTTGTCGGACGGTTTATCAGGTCGCACGCCAATAGGTATGTACAAATAACGGTATGCAAAAACAAGAGACAAAAAATTAACTCCCGGGGAAAAAGTGGCAATTAGTAACAATACGCATTCAAGGGACTCCATTTAAAAAGCGCCTCTACTGAGAACTTATCTCCCCCTATTTTCTATAATCAGACACATTTCTATGAGTCTAGCAATTTTTTTTTTTTTTGAAAAACGGGAAAATTTTTTTCTAAACAATAACATTTTTTTAATGCCTTCAAAATTAGCGTCATCGCTAATATTCCCTGGAAATGTCTGGGAATTTTATAAACCTATGGAAAAGACAGGGAATTTTGATCGGAATCCTGGAAAATTATTGTTTTCTAAAGTTATTGTGCATATTCTTGAAATCAAATTTTTCTTAAATATTTCAAAATTAATTCAATTTTAAAAGAGTTGCGTTTACAATTTTTCTTCGCAATAATTCAATTTTCCCAAAGAATTCCATTATTAAAAAAAAAAATTTGAATAAAATTCTACGCAAACATTTAATTATTTTCATAAATAATAAAACTCATAGCAGAATTTCAATTATTTTTAATACAAATTTTAATCAAATTCCTCAAAAACTGTAATTATTAATTTTAATTCTTAAAAATTTTTATTAAAATTCATCAAAGAAATTCAATTATTTTAAAAAGCCTTCCTATAATTTATTTATTAGAATTTAAGTATTATTTTCAATACATTTTTAATTAAATTTCTTTAAAGAATTAAATTATTTTCAAAAATTTTAATGAAATTCTTTTTAAACAATTCAACTGCTCTTTTCAAATTCCCTGACTTTTCCAGGTTTTCCAGATTAAAAAACGAAATTTTTCCAGGTTTTAAATACGAAAATTATTCGAAAATAATATCAATAACTTCATTTTTAAATAAATCATTATTATTTTTCATATAGAAATTAAAATTTTCAAAAATTTGAATTTTAGCAACAAAATTTTTAAATAATTTAATTCTCTTGACAAATTTTAATAAAATTTTCAAGAATAATTTCATTTTTCGAGAAATTTGATGAAAATTGTATTAAAAATAATTGAAATTACTATTAATTCTGCCAAGAATTTTACTATAATTTTTGATAAATAATTGAATTTCGTAGAGGAATTTTATTTTTTATAAAGAAAATTGACATTTTTACGAGAATATTTGTAAATTTTTGAACATAATTAGATTTCTGCGAAGAATTAAAATAATTTTAAAAATAATTGAATCCCTGCGAAACGAATTTTATTAAAATTTCTTTTTAAATAATTGAATTCTTTTGTGAAATTTTATTTTAATAGTAGACATTGAAAATAATTGAATTTTGACCAATTTTTGAAATTTATTAAATTTCTTCGAAGAATTTTATGAAAATTATTTTGAAAAATATTTTATTGTTACAAAGAATTTTATTATCAAAATAATTTAATTTTTTGAAAATATTTAATTATAAAAATTTATTGAAAATATTACTTAAATTGTAATAAATAAATTGTAGCAAAAGTTTTTAAAATAATTGAATTTCTTTGCTGACTTTTAATAAAATTTTTAAGAATAATTACATTTTTCGAGGAATTCCATTAAAATTGTATTAAAAATGAAAAATAATTGAAAGTCTGTGATGAGTTGTATTATGTATTTATAGAAATAATTGAATCCCTGTAAAAAAAAGGTTATTATTGATAAAAATCATTGAATAATAATTTTAAATTAAAATTTGTTAGAAATCTTTAAAAATAGGCGAAATTCCAGAAATTTGTTTTAATTCCATTCTATTTCCAGGTTTTCCATACTCTTTTCTAAATTCCATACTTTTTCCAGGTTTTCCAGGATTTACAGGCTCTGTGGCAACCATGTTCTCAAATAAAACATAAATAGTAGCTTTTAGTGGTTGAAATCTAAAAAATACCCAAATAGTGGCATAACGTAAAAAAATAGTAAATAGTAGGTTTTAGTAGATGAGTGGCGAAGCCAAAGTAAAAATAAAAATTAGGATTGAATTATTCTGAATTTTCCCCGATGGGAATGTGAAAAAAATAAAAAAAAATATGAAATTCGGTGTGTTATTACACACCTAATATAAGGGTTTGCCTTGTCTTTCTTGATTTTCCACCCACATTCCCTGTGGCGGCATACACAGCATAGTAATCGTATAACGGTATATACTGTGAGTTGGTATCGTAATGCCTCATCTCCACCAACTCAAGAACTCTAACCTCGTAATCGTTAGTCCAGGAAGGCATAATATGAATACCATCGAGCAACACTGGAAGTCCGAGTCTCTTTGGCATGCTAACGAATCTAAATTATCAATCGACCCCTTTCGCGCATTGTTCCATGAAGTTGATGAACCTGCACGTCGCACAAACTCATTTATTACATGAATATACGGATTTATGCCTTTATGTTTATATATTCTTCTGCACCGCAAGAAAAGACTGAATTTTCTGGATCGTCTTTTCTCTCCTCAAAAATAGACAAAAAAGGATTGAAAAATTAGTTCTGTCACTACACATCAAGTGACAGAACTAATTTTTCAATCCTTTTTTGTCTATTTTTAGACAAAAAAATTTTCTTTATATGATGTCTGCATCATAATTTCCGGATGAAAAAAAAGAAACTGTTTTGTCGTATTAAAAAATGTTCTTAAAAATTATTAGCGTCGTCGCTGAACGATGAAAAGAATTTTTTTTCCAAAACCGAAGAGAATAGAGTCTTCAGGTTTAAAAAATAGTCTGGACGAGTTTTCAACTCCCTATAGGTAAATAAAAGATAGTTGAATTTAGTAACATTTCCAGGCTTCGCACTCATTTACTAAAACCTACTATATACTACTTTTTTTTACGTTATGCTACTATTTGAGTACTTTTTTAGATTTCAGCCACTAAAAGCTACTATTTCTGTTTTTTGAGAATTTCCACTACTTTAAATTCGCTAATACTAGAAATCAAAAAACTATTCTCAAAAATTATAATCAAATTCTTTAAAATGATTCAATTATTTTCAAAAAATATTCGAAATTCTATTTTTAATATTTCGTATTTTCATAAAATTTCTCAAAAAGAATTCAATTATTAAAAAAAAATTGATAAAATGCATCCAAAATTCAATAATTTTCATTAATAAAGATCCTAAAGTTCTGAACGTTCAAATGAACGAAATTTATTTTTTTCTTCAACCAATTAAATTTTTATTGCAATTATTTTGCGTCCCTATCCAAAAAAATTAATTACTGAGTTTCTAAACGTAAAATTTCAGTTTGTAAATTTTTTTGTGATTAGTAATTCATAAAAATATCTTCAACAAAAAATATTTCGTTCATTTGAACGTTCAAAACTTGGGGATCATCATTAATAATAAAATTTTCACAAGAATTGAATTAATTTAGAATAGCATTTTCAAAAAAACTACGAATAATCAATTATTTAACAAAATTTTTATACAATTCCTCACAATAATTCAATTACTTTCACTAATAATAATATTTTTCATGGAAGTTCAATTATTTAAAACAATTTTTCATAAAAATTCAAAGCAAGAATTCAATTATTTTCATAAATAATGAAATTCATCGAAAAATGTCAATTATTTTTAATACTATTTTAAATTAATTAAGCGAAAAATCCAATTATTTTCACAAATAAAATTTTCCACAAGAATTCAATTATTTAAAATAAAATTTTCATAATATTTATTATATAATTCGAAAAAAATTAACTATTTAAAATAATTTTTATGAAATTCTTATGAAGAATTCAATTATTTTCAAAAATAACAAAATTTCCCTCAGAAATACAATTATTTTTAAATATTTTAATAAAATTGTTCGAAAGAAATCAATTATTTTAAATACAATTTTAATTAATTTTTTTTTGAAATAATTTAATTATTCTTTTAAATTTTAATAAGATTCTTCGCAAGAATTCAATTATTTGCAAAAAAAAATTCTCCGAAAGAATTCAATTATTAAAGATAAATAACAAAATTATTTCCGAAAATTCAATTATTTTGAGGCATGTTAAAAAAATTCTTTGCAAAATTTGATTCTTTTTATAAATAACAATATTCATCACAAGAATTCAATTATTTTTAAAAGTAATAAATTTTTTCTTGTAAATTCAATTATTTTAAAAAATTCATAAATAATAAAATGATTTTTAGGAATTCAATTATTTTCAAAAAAATTTAATAAAATGCATCACAGACATTCAATTATTCTCAAAAATTTTAATAAAATTCTTTGTAAAATTTAATTATTTTTAAAAATTTTTCACAATTCCATGATTTTCTATATCTACAATTTTCAAAAAATTTCCAAACAAAATTCAATTATTTAAAATTTTTTTTTGTAAAAATCTTCGTAAGAATATTCAATTCTTTTCATGAAAAATAAAGATTTCTCAGGAATTCAAATTTTTAAATTAAAATTTGCATAAAATTAGTCGAAAGAAATAAATTATTTAAAAAATTTTATAAAATTCTTCGCAAGAATTAAATTATTATTACAAATATTCAAATTCTTTCATGAATAATAAAATTCGTTGCAGGAATTCAATTTATTAGCAAGATTCGAAAGAAGTAAATATTTTTGATAAAAATTAGGAAAAGGTCAGGAAAATAAAATATAGAATGAAATTTTTGTCAGTTTTGTGAAGTATCTAAAACGAGTTTTTTTTTGTTCGTCTTGTTTAATTTTTCTATAGCTACTTTTTTTACTACTTTTTTTAGTTTGAAATCTACTTTTTGATACTTTTTAAAAATAAATTATCTAGTGCGAAGTCTGAAAGTTTCTTTCATTTATTTATATTATTATTATTCATTTCATTCATTTCTTCTCCTATTTTGATGTTTAGTTTTCATTTTTCCTTCTCTTTTGCTTTTTATTTTAATAAATATTTTTTCCGGATATTGCCTAAAATAATGAATATTATTACTACCAACGTGAATATAATTTCGCTATATTGAAAAAAATTTGATTCAAATAACCGATTACTTATTTATTATCAAAAAAATATTTACTTGAATCAAATAATTTTTCTTTTGGAGTCAATCTCAAATTGTATTCGAATCAATAATTTCAGGTAATTGAAATAAATACAATTTAATTGATTTAAATAAAAATTATTTTATTCCAGGATATAATTAATTGGATAATAGTTAAGTAAGCGGTTAGTAGACTATTAGAATCACGTAAACTTTTTTTTTCTTTACTAATTATAGAAATAATTTAATTAGCAAAAATATTAACGCTAGTTCTAATATTTATTACAATAATTTAGATAGCGCAAATATTAACGGCAATAATAATAATAATAATAACTCAGGAAGCGAAGATATTAATATCGATAATAACAATAATAATGATAGTGATAATAATTATAATAATAATAAAAATAATAATAATAAGTAATAATAATAATAGTTGTAACAATAAAAATTATTTGACTCGAAAATAATGACCTTTCTTTCTACATAATAAAAATAATAGTTGTAACAACAATTGTAACAATAATTATAATAATAAAAATAATAGTTGTAACAACAATTGTAACAATAATTATAATAATAAAAATAATAGTTGTAACAAAAATTGTAACAATAATTATAATAATAAAAATAATAATTGTAACAACAATTTTAACAATAATTATAATAATAAAAATAATAATTGTAACAACAATTGTAACAATAATTATAATAATAAAAATAATAATTGTAACAACAATTGTAACAACAATTGTAACAATAATTATAATAATAATAATAAAAATAACAACAGTAATCGTAATAATAATAAGTAAGGGCTACAGACGAGTTTCAACAATGCCATCAAAAGATCACAAATACAAAAAAATGACGAGCATTTTAAACGTGATTTAAATTCCAAACTAGTGTATGGAAAGACAGATGAAAAGAGAAGCTATGAATGAAACGATACAAGGACATTTAAAATGTAAAGTGGGACCATGGTCTATTTCTTTTCTTCTAAGCTCGCCTTGTTTTCTTTCTCTCTTTTTTCTTTTCTTTTCTTTTCGTTTCTTTTTTTTTTTTTTCTTTACTTTTTCTCATTCGACTTGAGTTCCTTGCTCTCTCACGCTACAGCTGATTTACTTTTGCCACCAAAGGCGATCTCACGAGCGAAACAGACACCGCGGCGTGTTAGCAAAACGAGTATAGAAGGTATACAATATAAGTAAAAGAAGAAAAAAAAAAGTACAACGTGCGAGAGACGACGACCGATTATGCAATATCGCTCTCTCGCTTTTCGTTAATCGTGTAAAAGTAGCAAATGCTTTTGAAATATCATTTATCGAAATAGATATAATATATTTCTCTCTGTATATATATAAAATACTAATTGAATAACATAACTTTTTCTTGTGAAACTAATCAAGGTTGTTGCATTGGGCAATTGGAAAACAGAATTTTTATTTTTAATGGCAAATTAATTCTTAATTGAAAGTGAATTTTTAATAGAAAATTTAGTGTCTTTTTTACCACATAAATTTTTTGTAGAAGTACAATTTTTAGTAAAATCTAACAATTTTAATCGAAAACTATTTTTTAATAGTATGTAAATTAATTTCCAAAAGAGAATTAATTTTTAACTGAAAATTAAATTTAGTTTGTTTGATAAAATTTAATTGAAATAATTTGATAGAAACTTAATTTTCTATAAGAAACTTTATTCTTTATAAAAAATAAATTTACTAGAAAAAAATGTAATTTTTCATTAAATATTAATTATTATCTGAAACTTTAACTGAAATTCATTATTAAATAAATTTTGATTAAAAAAATTCTACGAGAGAATTCAATTATTAAAATACAAAAATAAATAATTTATTGAATAATTGAATGTTTCTTAAAATTAAAATCTTTCAAAAAATTTTATACACTAATTTTTAAATAATTGAATTCTATTGACGAATGTTAATAAATTTTTTAATAATAATTACATTCTTCGAGGAAATCAATTAAAATTGCGTACTGTAAAAAAATTTTTTATTTATGAAAATAATTGAATTATTGCGAAGAAATTTATAAAAAATTTATAAATAATTGAATATCTGTGAAATTTTTATTATTTATTAAAAAAATTAAATGTTTCGGCAGAATTTTATTAAAATTTTTAAAAATAATTGAAATTTTGACGAGAATTTTATTAATTATAATGACAAAATTAATTTTTTTTACGAGAATTTGATTATGTATTTATAAAAAGAATTGAAATCTTGAGAATAATTTTTAAAAAATTTTTTGAAAATAATTGAATCTCTGCAATCATTTGCAACTTCTTCAAAATTCAATTTTTTTAGTCTTTTTCCCAGAATTCTCTGACCTGCGGCAACTCTGAAGTTTCTATTAAAAATTAATTAATATTATATAAAAAAATGTAATTTTCTATTGAAAATTAATTTACTACTAAAAATAATTTTCTGCTGTAAATTAATTTTCAACTAAAAAAAAAATTTTGATTGAAAATTTATTTTCTACTAAAAAATAATTTGATTGAAAAATCGTTTTCTACTAAAAGTTCAATTAAAAAAAAAATTATTCTTTAATAATAAATTAATTTCCAATAAAGAATTAAATTTTCTAATAGTAAATTAATATTTAATAGAAAAATAAGTTTTTTTATAGACTAAATTAATTTTTAATAAAGAATAAAGTTTTTTAAGAAAATTAATTTTCAATACAGAATACAATTTCTTATAAAAAATTAATTTTTAACAGAGACTTAATTTTTAATCGAAAATTATTTTTAATTGCAAATTTTTGTTTTTCTAATTCCCAAATACAGGAGAAAACTTTGAAGAAAAAATGACTGTAAACGCCCTTAAAAATCAACATTACTCAATATTTCCTTAATTAAAAGAAACCTACAAAAAAAAAAAAATACGAGAAATTTCAGAACCGTAAACCATTCATTACAAGCAAAAAAAAAAAGTAATGCGTTAAACCAAAAGAAAAACTAATTGATCTGCACTGTTAAGCGATTTGACCATTATCAATGGGTAATTAATTATTTATGCCCATGTTAACAAGGCCAATTTCAAAGAAATCGATTTTTTCCCCTCTATTTTCTTCTAAAAATAAAAAAAAAACTCGCTTCAAAATCGTTTAGGCTAATTAACTCTATCACGATAACGTAATATCGTTTCCTTTCTCGCACCTAAATGACTAACAAGCCATTAAAAAATAAAAGCTTCTCTATAGAAAAAAAGGAGAACAAAAAAAAATTCATAAAAATTTAATTACCTTTTTCGTCATATCTTCTAAATTTTAATTAAGTATTAAAAAAAAACTACCCTTGAGACCAAAAATAAAAATTCATAGGTATAAAATTTCTTAATTACATTCTTTTTTATTTTTTGGTCGAATATCTTCGAAAATTTTAATTAATGAATGAATTCGAAACTAGTAAAGTGAGCACGTGCACACGTTGACTCGCGTGTTAAACGAAACGCATGCACATCCGGTCTCACAATTCGTGACCACGTGGATTATAAATTAGGTGTATATACTTTTGTATAAAAAATCAGTGAACTTAGTAATAATAATAATAAGACAAGAAAAAAATGACTCACCGTATTTTGATGAAAGCGCAAACTTCCCGATCGTCGAAGAGTACCGCTGCGGATATTTGCAGGTGCAAGTTTCACTTGTCGTCCATCACTTCCACCGCGTCTCGATAATTCCGATAATTCAGCGACTGGTTGCACCTGTAATTAAAAACAATCACCATAATTAATATTATCGGCGTATTTAAATTAGTTTTACAATTGCATTTCATTTCTAAGCTCATATACGTTTGTATTTTTATTATTATTATTATCATTATTATAAATTATATTATCATTATATTTTATTATAAAATATATTATCGTCTAATTTATAGGGCCTAATATTTAAGAATTACTGTTTCTATTCTATTTTATTTTCCATTGTCATTTTTATTCCTTTCACTTAATTTTATTTATATAGGGGGATAATATATTTATTTATCAATATACTTCTGTTCCTCATTAATTTTTAATTATTAATTACTGTTAATTTTATTATTTTATTAATTTATTAATTTATTAATTTATTAAATGTACTAAATTTCATTGTTTATTAAATATTTAAATTAATTTAATAATTACAAGTAATTAATCTCAGTTAATAATTGCAACTAAAATTATTTATAATCAATGGAAATTCTCAACTGTTGCTTATTGCAAATTAAATAAAAACTAAATTGAATGGAAAACTCGAAAATTTAATCAAAACATTTTATTATTTAAAAATATCTACTCTTTAATATTTCGAAAAAAAATATTTAAAAATCTTTACTTTAATTTTCAAAAAAAAAGATATTTAAAAATCTTTACTTTAATTTTCAAAAAAAAAATTGTAAATTTTCCGTAAAGATTTGATTTTGACTTCTCTGACGCATTATATAAAAAGATTTGTCTAAAAAGTGAACGACCTCTGCAGAATTCAGAACAGTTATTTAGCTGATTTGACATAAAAAAAATTCGCATAATTGAAATAAATCAAATTATTTGATTTTAAGTTTACAATAATTAATTATTCAAATTCCATTTGCCTCTAAAATTTTTTTTTAAATACTCCAGTAATTTTTTACAGTAATTTTTCTTATTTCAAATAACTTTAATATTTAATATAAAATTAGCAAACTCGCTAATTTCCATAAAATTACTTTTGAACTCTCTTAAGAAACTTGAAAATGAATTTTCAAAAAAAAAAAAATTCAATAGCAATTTATTATTACAAATTTGCAAGCGAATTTGTAATAGTAAAGGAAAATAGAAAAATTTCTTTTGAATTTTCTTAAGAAAGTTCAAAAGCAATTTATTATTAGAAATTTGCAATCGAATTTGTAATAATAAAGGAAAATAGGAAAATTGCTTTTGAATTTTCTTAAGAAAGTTCAAAAGCAATTTCAAAAAAAAAAAAAAAAAAATTCAAAAGCCAATTATTATTACAAATTTGCAAGCGAATTTGTAATAATAAAGGAAAATAGGAAAATTGCTTTTGAATTTTCTTAAGAAAGTTCAAAAGCAATTTCAAAACAAAAAAAATTCAAAAGCCAATTATTATTACAAATTTGCAAGCGAATTTGCAATAATAAAGGGGGAAAAAAGAAAATAGGAAGAAATTCACAAAATCCTTTCTCTCAAAGCGAAAACTATATACACGTCATCGCCCTTCCTGGCCCATCGTGCAAAGAAGTTGGCGAAGGTCAGACAACCTTTTCAGAATTGCTAATGAATGACATGGAGAGAAGATTGACTCGGTGACTCACTAGACTCGACGACTTACGTGGTTCAAGTCAATTCAATGAATTATGGGTCGTAACGAAAATAACTCTCGATTTGCCTTTGGCTCACAATATATATAAATACCCACTTGGGTATAAAAATATACAACTTCCTTCTTTCCTCTGATCTAATTTTATCAAATTTGGGGAGTAGAAAGTAAACACTCCTAACAATCAAATTATTTCATTTTTTATAAGTTTTTATTATTAATTTTACTATTATTATTATTATTATTATTATTATTACCCCTACTACTCTCTAAATTTAAATTAGTAACGATGTTAATTAATTTAAATTAGTAAAGATGTTAATTACAGTAGAGACTCCATTATCCGGACTAATGGATGCAGGCACTTGTCCGGATAATCGAAAATCCGGATAATCGAGTAAAGTACGAATTAAACAAATTTTGGATTAATAATTTTATGTATTTATTTGCATATGTATTAAAATAAGACTGAAACAAACTAAAACTTTTAAAGTCAACATTAATAAATATTTAGTTAGAAATATTTCAAAATATTTACATAAACATTTTCTTAAAATAATTAAAACACTTTAAAACGCAACATTTCGTGTAAAGAAATTTAAAATAGAAGTTAACGGCTTGAGACCTTATAAACTTTATATTAAAAAAAAAAAAAAATTTTAATTTTAAATTTGTCCGGATAATCGAATATCCGGATAATAGGGGTCCGGATAATGGAGTCTCTACTGTAATTTAAATTAGTGACTGACTTTTTGCTTTTGAATTAGTAAATTTTACGGATAACCCAATTTTACTAATAAATAGTAATTTCTACTAATTTATTATAGTAATTAATTAAAAAGTAAATACTAATTCAAAAGCAAAAAGTCAATCACCAATTCAAATTAATAAACATTTTTACTAATTCAAATTATTCTCATAATAATTTTTTTTTATAAAAATAACATAAATTAAATTTACTTATTTTTTAATTTAATTTTTTTATTTTTTACAGTAATTTTTTTTTTATTTTAAATAATAATTTCAATATTTAATATAAAATTAACAAAAAAAAAATTTTTTTTTAAATTGAGAGATAAAATGGTGGTTTGATTTCTCCACTTGAGAACGCCAAGGTCACCACCAGGTGGCAGGAGAAATTCCAAGAAAGAATTGAAGTGCCATCTAGCGACGGCCTTGACGTTCTCAGGTGGAGAATAACATCTCCATATTGAATCTCAAATTCTTTGTAATTTTATAATATTTTATAATCAAATTTAAAGACCTTGACAATTAATATATAAACAAATTTCAATTAATTTACTTCTCTTTTAGATATTTTTACCTCCTTGAATTTTTTTAGAGCCTTAGAATGAATTTCTTCACTAAATAAATTGATATTTAAAATTCCGTCTTAAGAAACTAATTAGTGCGGCTTTTTAAACAAAATAAACAACATATTTATAAAAAATAGTAGCTAAATTGTCATGTCAAGTGAAAAAATTGTCAAAAATTATCAATAGTCGCCTAAGTCTGTGATAGTAATTTTTTAAACTACTGGAACAGAAAAAAAAATATTTTTAAAATGACTTTAACTGTTGAAAATCCATAAAATCGATGCACCAAAGAAAGTGCGTTATTTCTTTTCAGCCAAAAAAGGAAAATTAGAATAAAAAATAGTGTACCGTTAAAATATGATAAAAATTGAAAAGGGTTATTATTACTTTGTGTTGAAAACGAATTACCGTACACTGAGGGCAAGAAAATAAAAAAACACCTTGACTTTTAAAAATAAAGATCAAAGAAACTATTCAAGTCACGTGCATACGATGCCTGAACGAGTAATCTATGTCTTATCAAAAGAGGGCGGGATGTAATATATAACATGAATATAATTCGACAGCATCCTGCTTCCTTTAAAGCGCAAATACGTCATTACAAGCACGTACGTTTACTATATTTCCACTGAAAGCCACGTTACTCTAAATTCAAATTTTCATTTTTTTTCTTCTCTTCTCAGCATCTATTCAACGTGCGGTGCGGTCCAGCACAATTCAAGAGAAATCTCAAAATTATTAAAAGCCTACTGAAAAATTCAACTAAAAGCTGCCACGAGATTTTTTCTTTTAGAATAATAAACACGCAAAAAATATTTTAATTGGAAAAACAACAATTTTATTTTACTATAAAAATGTTTTACTATAAAAACTATAAATTAAATTTTTCATAACTATAAAACATAAAAAAATCGATAACTCCGAGTCTTTGACTCGGAGTTACCGATTTCTTCATGTTTTATAATAATTAAAGATGACCGAGTGATAACATAATTTACCATTCAATTATTATTTACAAAAATTTTTAACTAAAATTCTTCTTCAAATCGATTATTTTTAATAATTTTCGAAAAAATTCTTTGACAATTTTCAAATCTATTTGTTTACAATATTCAATTTTACGAAATTTCAATTATTCGTAAATTCTTCAATTAAATATATATTAGAAAATAAAAACTTCAAATAATTTCAACAAAAAATTCAATGAAACTTTTTCAAAGATATTAATTTCAAAATTCAATTATTTCTAAAAATTCACGCTACATTGCTTTTAATATTGAATTATTATCTAAAATTTTAACTGAAATTAATTTTTAAATCAATTTTTATTAAAAAATTCTACTAGAATTAAATTATTTAAATACAAAAATAAATAATTTATATTGAATAATTGAATGTTTCTTAATATTGAATTCTCATAAAGAATTTTATTACTTTTGAATAATAATAATTATTGCAATAAATTGTAATTTTTGCCAAAATAAATTTTTTCCCTGTTTTTAACTCAAATTCATTTGTTTACAATTCAATTTTACAAAATTTCAATTAATCGTAAATTCTTCAATTAAATACATATTAGAAAATAAAAATTTAAAATAATATTAAAAAATCTTCAATTAAAGTTTCTTAAAAAAAATTAATTCCGCAGAATTGTTAGTTAAAAATAGGAAAAATTCATATTTTCATATTTTAATTTGAAACTTTTTCAAAATTCATTTATAATCTAAAATTTGAAATGAAATCCATTTTTAAATAAATGTTTATGAGAGAATTCTACTAGAATTTAATTATTTAAATACAAAAATAACAATTGATTGAATAATTGCATGTTTCTTAAAATTCAATTCTCATAAAGAATCGTTATCAACAAATTTTTCAAATAATTGAATTCTTTTGACGAATTTTAATAAAATTTTTAAGAATTTTTTCCAGGAATTGGATTAAAATGAAATTCTGCGATTAGTTTTGCTCTTTATGAAAATAATAATTGAAGTCTTAAAAAGAATTTTATTATTTACGAAAATAATTGAATCCCCGTAAGAATTTTACTATTTGAGAAAATAATTGAATGATTGCGAATAAGAAATTTATAAAAAAAATTTGAAAATAATGTAATTGCTGTGATATTTTTATTATTTTTTGAATATAATTAAAAGTTTGTGTAGAATTTTATTAAAAATTTTTTTTAAATAATTGAATTCTTTTGGAAAATTTTATGAAAATAGTAAATATTGAAAATCATTGAATTCAGGAAAATTTTTGAAAATAATTGAATTTCGGAGAAGAATTTAATTATATTTCTAAAAATAATTGAAATTTTGATGAACGAAATCTTTAGATTTTTCAGTTAAAACTTCCACTATTCTACAGAAACTTATCGCTTTTTCAGGAGAAATATTTTTTCCCTAAAGATAAATATCTAAAAAGGTGTAAAATAATTTGAAAAGAAAATAACAGTAATAACACAATTTCTCTAGGGATATCAAATTGAGGCAAAAATTTTTTTATTATTGTTGTTATTGTTATTAATATTATTAATATTATTGTAATTATTGTTCTTTATTTATATTAAATATTTATTCTTTTAATTACTGTCAATATTAAATTTTAAATAAAAATAATAATTGGACGAATTAAGCCATTCTTTTTACACAAGTCTACTAAAGTGATTGTCAAGATGATTTATATATAAAAAAGAAATCATTAAAATAATTCTCTAAAATGTAGAATTTTCCCACTTCCCCTCCCCTCACTACCGACAAGTAAATGAACAAAGCGAATAATAAGCGTGACTAGACGTTTGAAAAAAGTGCACAACCGCAATACGAACTCTTTCATTAAAGTCTATTATCACCGTCGTGATGAGCTCATAAACAAGAAAGAACTTTTCACAGAGATAATTTCAAGCTACTGTTGTTTTCTGTTCAAACGTAAACTTGACACGAATTCATTTTAAACTATGAAATCTGTATTATTTGTTTTTCATTATACAACCTGCACATTAAAAATAATTAAAAATGAAACTAAATCGAGATGAAATTACTTAATAATAGTATAATACTGACATTGAGTAAATAAATTAGTAAACAGTTAGTATAACAATTTTTTACTAAGTTGCATCACGATGCAGTATTTAATAATAGGAATAATATTTAATAACAATAATAATAATAATAATAATAATAATAATAAAAATAATAATAATAATTTATTATCTATTTATTGACAATATAAATAAAAATAATTATTCTTATTATTATATTAATTAAAATAAATAATAATAAAACAATTTTAATATTAAAATTTAAATAATCAGTAGGTAAATTAATTAAAATTTTCTTTAATTTAAATTAATAAATTAATTAAAATTCCAAAAAGCAGACGAGAGTAAAAATTATCAAAATATGCGCGCGAAAGGTAATTTGTGACTCAACGAGGGATATAAAGATAAAAAAAATACCTTAAAAATAATGATAAGATTAAAAATCCACTTTCAAAAAACAGAAAAATTAATTAAAAAAACAATAAATAAAAGAAAGGAAAACAAATTAATTTAATCTCCACAAAGAAAAATTATATTAAAATTATAAAACAAGATTGTTTCGTTTTATACCATTTATGAAACGGGTAATTAATATATAACATCCTAATATATTATATGCAATATAATAAGTCTTCTATGCCAGGAAGTCAAATTTTTTTTAGATTATTGGCAATCTTGAATATTGGCGAATACTTTACTTTAAAAAAAAAATATTGAAAAAATAATTTACGTTGAATATTTAAAAAAAACTATTTTATAGTATCCTTATATAAGTCAATTTAAGTATGTAATTAAATTTACTCATTTTGTAAAATTACTAATAAATCATTTTTACTACTTTATTCTATATTTCATAAAACTTTTTTTTCGTTCAATAAAAATAAATTCTTTCTATGTGGAAAAAATTGATCCTCAGTAAAATTTCACAATATTTTAATACTTTTTTCTTCTACATTTCATGAAACAATTTTCATAAATAGGTGAACTACAAAAGTAGTTTTAAAGAACTTAGATTTTTGAAATTTTTAAATAATTCAAATTCTTCCAAAATTAGTTAAATTTTTTAACAAATTAATTATTATTTATTAAAAATAATGGATTTATAGAAGAATTTTAGTTAAAAAGCGTTACGTTCAATTTTCAATTATTTTCATAAAAAACAAAATTCTTTTTAGGATTACAATTATTTTCATAAATAATAAAACTCATCGCAGAATTTCAATTATTTTTAATATATACATAATTTTAATTGAATTCCTTGAAAATTGATATTTTTCTTATAAATTTTTTTTTTAAATTCGTCAAAACAATTCAATTATTTAAAAATTTATTGATAAATGTCAGGGAATTCAGAAAAAAAGACTAAAAAATTGAATTTTTGAGAAGTTGCAAATGATTGTAGAAATTTAATTATTCTCAAAAGTAATAAAATTCTACGCAGAAAGTCTATATTATGTTCAAAAATTTTTTTTATTTATTCTCAAGATTTCAATTATTTTAATAAATAATAAAATTCTAGTAAGAAATTTAATTGTCATTATAAATAATAAAATTCTCGTCAAAATTTCAATGATTTTCAAAAATTTTAATAAAATTCTGTGCAGACATTTAATTATTTTAATAAATAATAAAAATTTCACAGATATTCAATTATTTACAAACTCAATGCAGAATTTCAATTATTTTTAATACAATTTTAATCGAATTTCGCGGAAAATGTAATTATTCTTAAAAATTTTATTAAAAATCGTCGAAAGAATTCAATTATTTAAAAATTTGTTGATGAAATTCTTTATGATAATTCAATATTAAGAAGAATTCAATATAATATAATATAAATTATTTATTTTTGTATGTAAATAATTTAATTCTCGTAGAATTTTCTAATAGAAATTGATGTAAGTGAATTTCAGCTAAAATTTAACATAATAATTGAGTAATAAAACCATTGTATTGTGAATTTTTAGAAATAATTGAATTTTGAAAAAGTTCCAAATTGAAATCTTTGAAAATTTGAATTTTTCATACTTTTAACTGACAATTCTGTAGAATTAATTTTTTTTGAAAAAGTTTAATTGAATATTTTTTAAATTATTTGAAGTTTGTATTTTCTAATTATTTATTTGAAGAATTACCGAATAATAGAAATTTCGTAAAATTGAATTGTAAACAACTAGATTAGAAAATTCTCAAAGAACGTTTAAAAAAATTGTTAAAAATAATTGATTTAGATAAAGAAGAATTTTAGTTAAAACTTATAGAAAATAATAATTAAATTGAAATGATGAAAATAATTTTACAGAAGTTATAGTAACAATTATATTCGAGTAATATAAAAAAATGAAAATCTTAATTCCTATGAAATAATAATAATGATTAAATATTTATTTCTGCTTTTCTTTATGAAAACTATTTCCACCTGAATCTCATTCCAGAGCAAAAGAACTAAGAAGCTTAAAAGCTAAGAGCTTGAGAAAAAAAAACAAATCTCACTCATTTCTAGTCTGATCTGATAAAATCCCTCCAAGTGTCAATTTCCATTCGCAAAAGAAAAAAACAAAATCGGAGTGAAAAAAGTTAAACAAGATGAAAAAGTTGTTTGTTGAAAAATCGAGCACGTGTTCCGGGGGGCAAAAATAGACATGACTTGCAAAAGAAGATACGTTAACAGCTCCACCAATCCGTGCAGACTGATGCGATTTACCGGTTGTACAAGAGAAAAAAAAGAAACAAAAAAGAAAGAAAAGAAACACAAGTGAAGAAAAGAAGAAAAGAGTTGCTCGGATTGGTTCGTTCGCTTGGCAGAACGGAAGGCCAATGTCCGAGAGGAAAACTTCAACTCCACAATTCTCTAACAATTTGTATCAAAAAAAAAAAAAAAAAAAAAAAATACCATACCAGAGAAATTTTCTGCTCGAGAAATCTTGAGCGTGAAGAAAAATTATTGACAACTATTTCAGAAAATCAAAACAAGAAAATTGCGTACACTTTGAGAATTTAAAAGAAATACAAAAAAATGAATTCAACTATTCACTTAGTTCTCATTTTCATCTTGCAAAAATTTTTTTTCTATTTTTAAAAAAATTATTCCCGACTGGAATTAATTAGAGAGAAAAAAATCTCCCATTATGAGATTCAATAGACGATTCTATATATACATAATTATATTAGATACGGATTTCACTCGATATTATCTAAAGGCTTAGAAAAAAAAATCGAAGGAATTTTCATTAACTACAGATGCAGCTGTAAACTCTCGCCTCGTGAAGATTCTTATCGGATGTATATACATGTAATAAGCGGAAGACGAGTCTCCGACAATGCACCACTATTTCCATCGCACTTTACTTCCCTCTTATATTTATATACATATGCATTTGGTTCAAATTACGCCGGGTACATTGTGCTAACAATCATCTTATTAAATTTCAACATTTCTCATCAATATTCTATATATTATAAAAAACAAAAGACGAGCCGAGAGTTTAGATAATATTTTTTCTATGGCCGAAGAAAAATTTGCTTATTGTTTAAAATATTGTGCCTCATTAGAGAAAAATTATACCAACATGGAGATAAATAAGAGAGAAAATATTTTCATTCCTTTAAATTTCTTTAATAAAAATATTAATATCTCTTGTTTAATTTTTTCTGTGTCTAATAGTAAATATTTAATTTACAATTTATTTACTTTAATATTTGAATATAAATAAATTATTAATTACCATTATTCATTAATTATTATTATTATTAGTTAACTTTAATATTAGATAATATTAATCACTTAACTCGGTGTGATCGTTCTCCTCAATGTTTTTAATTATTAATATTACATAATAATAATAATAATAATAATAATAATAATAATAATAATAATAAAATTAATTATAAATTATTTAGATAATTAACACTTTGCGTGATTCAGAATTTGATATTTATATTTACATTTTATTCTTACAGTTCTCGGATCGACTTTAAAACACAAAAAAGTCGCTTTAGTCGATTAAAAATACAAAAAAAGTCGTTTATTGAATTTAGTGTTCCAACAAAAATATTTTTTAAAAAATATAATAAAGAAACCCTTTAAATTAATTTTTTTAAATATATTTAAATAATTTTTTAAAGATAATAGTCTTTCAATTATATATATACAATTAAAAAATTTTCAAACAATTGAATTTTGATAAAATCTTTTAAAAATAATTGAAATTCGATAAAATCTTTTTAAAACAATTGATGATTTTAGTAAAATCCTCTAAAAATAATCAAAAAAAATTCTTGTCCTAATTTCAATTATTTTCAAAAATTTTTTTAATTTCAATTATTTTCAATATCTACTATTTTAATAAAATTTCCCATAAAGAATTCAATGATTTAAAAAAAATGTTAATAAAATTCTATGCAAACATTTAATTATTTTCATAAATAATAAAAATTTCACAGGAATTCAATTATGTTTATCAATAATAAAATTTTTTTAACGAATTCAATTATTATTTTCATAAAAAATAATTTAAAATTCTAGAAAATAATAATTGAATTAAAATGATGAAAATAATTTTAATGAAGTTACAGTAACAATATTCTTAAGATATAAAATAATGATCAAGAAGTAAATTTAAAAAAAAATTTAATTTACTTTAATCGAAGATAAGTATATATCTTAAAAAATTATGATAAAACAATTCTAAGAATTAGTTTTCTAAAAATATTCTAATGTAATTTTTCGAAAATAATTGAATTTCTTAAAAGAATTTTTGTATATAATTTTAAAACAAACTAAGTAATTTTTTGAAGAATTTTAATTAAAAATGTTCACAATGATTGTATTCTTCAAAATGTTAAAAGTAATTCTGAAAAATTTTAAGGTTTGCATTTCGAAAATTTAATTAGAAAAATTGTTCATTTATTAATTATTTATTTGATTATAATTATTTATAATTATTAATGAATAAATTAAGAAATTATTATTCTTAAATAAATCAATAAATTAATAAATTAATAAATTATCATTTTCAATTAAATAAATAAATTATGATTATTAAATAAAAAAAATTAACCATTTTTTCCATTCACGACATTGAAAGAGAATTATATAATTACTATTTGAATGATTTATCAAAAAATATAATTTATAGAATAATAACAGTTTATCAACATAATTGCGCAATAAATTTCTCGCATTGCGCAAAATTCTCTAAAGTGGCAAAGGAGAAAAAATGCTACAAAAAAAATTCAAGGCGCGTTAAAATTTTGCAGGATCGATTGTCTATATTAATTATAAATTTTACGTAATTTCCATTTACCACTAAACAAAAAAATAAAAAAAATTCAAAAAAATTATTAAAAAAAAGATTATTAAATAAAAAAATTAATCAAATGTATTTTTACTTTAAACACTCTTTGAAAACGAAGAATAAATAATGAAAAATAAAATCCCTAAATTTAGCGTCAACGCTGAGTGTCAAAAAAAATTTTTTTATGAACTCGAAAAAAATTGTTTTCTTTTTTTGGGTTCGTAAAAAAATTCGTTTTAGATTAAAAAATACTCAGAAAATGTTTTTAAATCTCTTGGTGAATAAAAAGATGAATTTAGTAACATTTTCGTCTCTAAAAGCCTCAATTAATAGTTTTCGACGCTGAGTGACTCATCGACTCTAGTTGCAACGCTAATTTCAGAGACATAAATAAAAAATACTAAATAAATAATAATCAGCGTCTTTGTTATCAGACAAAGGTCAAATTATCTAACTTACTTTTATTTAAATTTAACTTATCTAAATTTATTTTTTAGTAAAGAGGACAAAATTAAAGAAAAAAAATGCAACAAAACGAAAAGAATGACGTCATATTGCAAAAAAAAAAAAAACGATGCGCAATATTCAAACAAATTTTCCTTCATATTAAATATAATCAGTCGCACTACGTATCACACAGTTAGTATAAAGCGAGATATCAAAGCAAAACGTTCACGCAATCAAGAAAAAAAAATGAACTCGCTATATTTGCTATTATTTTCCCTCGCAATCGGCACAATTGGAATTTTAATTTATCTCTATTATCAATTAAATTTTTGGTCAAGAAAAAATGTCCCCCAAACGTCAATATTTCTAACAGTGCAAAATCTATGGCAAGTGTTTGGTCAACAAAAATCCCTACCGGAAATCCATCAAAATATTTACAATCTATTTTCAAATACAAAATATTTCGGTACAATGAATCTATTAACACCGGCAATAACAATTTGCGATCCAGAATTAATAAAAGACGTTCTAGTGAAGAATTTCGATCATTTCACCGATCATCAAAGTTTCATTGACGAGAAAATAGATCCTATTTTCGGCAGGAATATCGTCTCACTAAAAGGCGAACGATGGCGTGAAATGAGAAATACCCTAAGTCCCTCGTTTACAGCATCAAAAATGAAATTTATGTTCAACCTAGTGTCAAAGTGTGCTCAAACATTTGTCGATTATTTCAAAAATCATTCCGACGAGGCCGAATTAATTGAGGGTAAGGAGATATTCACCAAATATACGAACGATGTAATTGCGAGTGTTGCTTTTGGTATAAATGTCGATTCATTGGAAAATAAGAATAACGATTTCTACACAAGAGGAAGGGACGCAACAAAACTCTCCTTCTTTCGTATAATTAAAATGTTTCTCTTTCTATTCTTTCCCAAACTAATGAAACTAATGGGACAAAAATTATTAACCCGTGAGACAGATAAATTTTTTCGAACTGTCATCAATGATACACTACGTGTAAGAGAGGAGAAAAAAATTATCCGACCAGATATGATTCATTTATTAATGGAGGCAAGAGATAAGGAGAATGGAATTGAATTATCCATCGATGACATTATTGCACAAGCGTTTATATTTTTTTTCGCCGGTTTCGAGACATCGTCGACCTTTATGTGCTTTCTCGCTTATGAACTTGCAGTCAATGAGGAAATACAGGAGAGATTACGTCACGAAATTGACACTTTAAGTGAAGAAGAAATTTCCTACGATTCAATTAATAAAATGATTTACTTAGATATGGTGATATCGGAGGCATTGAGAAAATATCCACCAGCAGTAATCACAGACAGAATTTGCGTGGAAAAATATCCCCTACCTGGAGCAACAGAGAAGCATGATGAATTCACCATTGAACCTAAAACACAAATTATAATTCCAATCTACGCTCTACAAAATGATCCGAAATATTTTTCAGAACCGGAAAAATTTGATCCGGAAAGATTTAGTGAGAAAAATAAGGATATGATTAATCCCTATACGTATTTACCGTTTGGTAGTGGACCGAGAAAATGCATTGGCAATCGTTTCGCTTTGATGGAAATTAAAATTCTCTTTGTGTATATTTTGAAAAATTTCGTTATCGAAAAAAGTGAGAAAACAAAGGAACCCATGGAATTCGATAATAAGTTTCAAATGGCTATTAAAGGTGGATGCTGGATCAAATTAAGAGAGAGGGTATCATTCTATTGAGACTGACAAAAGACTGAATTTTTTTTCTTTTTATAATTTTTGCTAAAAATATTGTTACCAAAAATACTGATGATACAATAAAAATTGTTATCAAAAAATATTTCTTTCACTGGGTTGACATGAAAATTCGATTTTTACTTTCCCTGACTTTGCCCTAATTTCCAGACAGAATTCAAAATTTTTCCCTGATCTCTATAAATTTTTTTCAAGTATTCAATTTTAAATTTAATTATAACAAAAATTTTTAGAAGCAAAAAATTAATTTTAAAACAATAGAGATGTATTGCTATGTTTAAAATGAATTTAATTTTGTGTATCGAACTTCTCTCGATTATTTTCTACAGAATTCTAGAGCATTTCCATCATTTCTAAAAAATTTAAATTACTAATTATTACAATTATATTATTATTACATTATTACAATTATTTTGAAAATAGAACTGAAATAAAAAAAAATTAATGAGTCGAAAAGTTCTCGAATATATTTTAGAATTTCAATAAAATTCTTTAAAACATTCAATTATTTTCTATAGAATTTTAGATTAAATTTCAGTTATTTAACAAATTTTCAATTGTCTTCAGGACAAAGAACAATAATTTTAATTAATGTTAAGAACATTAAATAATTTTTAAAAATTAATTAATGTTCTTAACATTAATTAAAATTAATGTTTTGAACTTTCCTCGATTTTTTTCAATAATTTCAATGAAATTTTAAAAATTCAATAACTTTTAATAGAATATTAATTGAATTTAATTGAATTTAAAATTAATTTAACTGAATTTAAAATTTCTATAATTTCAAAAAATTTCAATTAATTGTTTATAAAAATTCAATTATCATTAAAAAGTAAAATTGAAGAATTTCAAAAACTAACGTAACAAACAACCCTCTATTATTTTCAAGAATTTCAATAAAATTCATTAAAAATTAAAATATTTTCTTAAAGATTTTAAGAACTTTTAATTATTTAAAAACTTTTCAACTATTAAAAAATATAAAACAGAATATATTTTTAAAAATCAATGTATCAAACTTCCCTTGATTATATTCAATAACCTCAATAAAACTATTTAAAAAATTCAATTTTTTTTATATAATTTTTCGAAAATTACAATCAATCAAAAAAAATTTCAATTATTTGTTCAGAAAAATTTAATTATTTTTTAAAAATAGAACTAAAATATTTACGAAAACAAAAAAAAAAAAACCTTTCCAAAAATAAAATTTCAATTATCATTGAAAAATAAAACTGAAAAATTTCAAAAACTAATGTAACAAACTATTATTTTCCAGAATTTGAATAAAATTCCTTAAAAATTCAATTATTTTCTTTGGAATTTTAGAAAAATTCAATTATTTAAAAAATTTTCAATTATTTTTTTTTTAAAATAAAACAGAAATATTTTTAAAAATGAATATGTCAAATTTCCTGTGATTATTTTAAATAATTTCAATAAAACTCTAACTCTTGTAAAAATTTTTATTATTTTTAATATAGGAAAATAAATTAAAAAATTCTTAAATGAATTGAAATTTGTGAAATCTAATTGAAAATAATTAAATTTTAAAAATAATTTTAGTAGAGATTATTTATGAAACTGAAGTTACCAACGTTGATTCAACGAAAAACTTAAAAAAAAATTTTCTCAGGATACAAATTTTCCTTGTATATTTTTAACCCAAGTAAACCCTCTAAACCCTAAAATAAAAAAAACGTGGGAAAAGCAGTGATTTTTATTCTATTTTTTTAATTTTTTCCAAAAATCACGAAATTTTAAATAAATTCATAAATCCTCGCCTCGGTAGTCATTTTTTTCTTTTGATAATTGTTTATTTTAATATTAGACGCTATTTAAAAAAAAATTTTATACGTTTCCAAATCGGGGAAAACAGTAATTTTGGTTTTTTTTGTCACGGATTTTTGGAAAATCCGAGCGTTTCAAGTAATTTAATAATTCCTCGCCTCGGTAGTTACTTTTTTCTTTTGATAATTGTTTATTTTATTATTACACATTATTTAAAAAAAATTTTAAGTAATTCCAAGTCGGGGAAAGCAGTGATTTTGAATTTTTTTGTGTCACGAATTTTCCAAAAATTCCGAAATTTCATTTAAATTCATAATTCCTCGCCTCGGTAGTCATTTTTTTCTTATAATAATTGTTTATTTTAACATTAGACGTTATTTTAAAAAAATTTCAAGTGATTCCAAGTCGGGGAAAGTAGTGATTTTTATTTTTTTTATCGAATTTTTTTCAAAAATAACGAAATTTTAATTAAATTAATAGTTCCTCGACCCGGTAGTCATTTTTTTCTTTTGATAATTGTTTATTTTAATATTAGACGCAATTTAAAAAAAATTTTGTACGTTTCCTTATCGGGGAAAACAGTAATTTTGGTTTTTTTGTCACGGATTTTTGGAAAATCCGGAAATTTTAAGTAATTTAATAATTTCCCCGCCTCGGTAGTTAATTTTTTCTTTTGATAATTGTTTATGTTAATATTACACGTTATTTAAGAAAAATTTTAAGTAATTCCAAGTCGGGGAAAGCAGTGATTTTGGATTTTTTTGTGTCACGAACTTTCCAAAAATTCCGAAATTTCATTTAAATTCATAATTTCTCGCCTCGGTAGTCACTTTTTTCTTTTGATAATTGTTTATTTTGACATTAGACGTTATTTTAAAAAAATTTCAAGTGATTCCAAGTCGGGGAAAGCAGTGATATTTATTTTTTTTGTCGAATTTTTTCCAAAAATCCTGGAATTTCAATAAAAAATTCAAAATCACTGCTTTCCCCGACTTGGAACTACTTGGAATTTTTTTTAAATGGCACACGACATTAGAATAAACAATTATCAAAAGAAAAAAATGACTACCGAGGCGAGGAATTATGAATTTAATTAAAATTTCGTGATTTTTGGAAAAAATTTGCCAAAAAAAAATAAAAATCACTACTTTCCCCGACTTGGAATAACTTGAAGTTTTTTTAAAATAACGTCTAATGGCAAAATAAACAATTATCAAAAGAAAAAAATGACTACCGAAGCGAGGAATCATTGATTAATTTGCAATTTCGAGATTTTTGGAAAATTCGTGACACAAAAAAATTCAAAATCACTGCTTTCCCCGACTTGGAATCACTTGAAATTTCTTTTAAATAACGTCTAATATTAAAATAAACAATTATCAAAAGAAAAAAGTAACTACCGAGGCGAGGAATTATTAAATTACTTGAAACGCTCGGATTTTCCAAAAATCCGTGACAAAAAAACCAAAATCACTGCTTTCCCCGACTTGGAACTACTTGGAATTTTTTTTAAATGGCACTCGACATTAGAATAAACAATTATCAAAAGAAAAAAATGACTACCGAGGCGAGGAATTAAGAATTTAATTAAAATTTCGTGATTTTTGGAAAAAATTTGCCAAAAAAAAATAAAAATCACTTTTTTACCCACGTTTTTTTTATTTTAGGGTTTGGAGAGTTTACTTGGGTTAAAAATATACAAGAAAAATTTATATCCTTAGAAAATTTTTATTTAAGTTTTTCGTTGAATCAACGTTGATAACTTCAGATTCATGATTATTTTTAAAAAATGAATTTTCAAAGAATTTTTGTTTAATAATTGATAAATAATATAATTTTACTAAATCACAATCAAATGTATACATATTTTTATTAGTGTAAAAAGCAGCATTAAATAGTCCAAATTGCATTTAAAATAAGTAAATTTCGAAAGAGTTGCAATAAAATTTTTTTTTTAATTAGTTAATTTCAAGAAGACTTAAATCTGAAATTTTGTTTAAAAAATGAAGTTTTAAATTTAATAAAACTGAAATTTTCTAAAATTCTAAGAATTTAACTTTCAAAAATAAATTATTGTATTAATATTTGTCAGAAATATAATTTTTTCAAAATTTTAAATGATATTAAATTTTTTATTTAAGTAATTCTTTAAATAAATATTTAATTATTATTATCTTCTTCATAAAAATTGAAATTAAAAACAAATTTTTATTTAAAACCTTCTGAAATTTAATTATTTCTAAAAATTGCATTTGTTTTTAACTAAAATCTTTTCAAAGTTAATTATTATAATTGATAACATTAAATAATTCATTTCCAGAATTTAATTGTTTAAAATGAATTTAATTATTTGCAGAAAGAAGAAAAAAAATCAATGTATTGTTTTAAAATTCATCGTGATTATGAAAAGTTTTTAAGATGGAAAAAAATTCAGAGTATTCAAGATTCTTGAATACTTAATAAATATTTTTCAAAAATATTTTTGGCCAAATTTTTCTTTCTAGTAATTTTTAATTTTTTTGATTTTTTCTAATTCTAGAAATTTGATATTTTTGAAAAAATTCCCAGACATTTCCCTAATTTCCCTGACCTGTGGCAACATAAATTTGGAAAATTCATTTTTACTCGGAATATTATTAATTATTAGTGACTAATAATATTCCGAATAAAAATAAATTTCCCAAATTCGAGATAGAACTGTTTTTATCATCAATGTACTAAATAGCAATCAGGAATGAAATGAGAGAATACCGAAAGAACTGAAAATAAGAGTGAAAACAATAAAAATTGTCGAGTAACAACAATGTTTTGCTTTTTCCTCTCTACCTCCCCCTCTCTCTTTATGAAACGATGTAGAAATTTACACGACTATAAATACATTATCTACCGTCCTTTAAACGTGCCTCGCCTTTAAATTCTTCATAAATTCCTTAGGTAATGCTTCCCGGCTGGTCAAGATCATAATAATAAATAACAGGTTAGTCTCATTAGTTTGTGGACTTTAAATCGCCATGTTTGTTTTTTTTCTGTCCCTCCAACTCTTCTTCTTCTTCAAAGAAACTGGTTCTATTCTATTATTACATTCGACTATTGTAGACAATCAATCGCTTTCAATTTGTCATTTTTCAAAATTGATTGTATTTCATTTTCTAAAGTGAATTCAATTTCACGTTGAAGTCAATTTCTACGTTGAAGTCAATTCTACACTGAAGTCATTTCTACATTGAAGTCAGTTCTACATTTAATTCAATTCTAAATGTAATTCAATTCTAAATGGAATTTAATTCTAAATTAAATTAAATTTCAATTCTACATTGAATTCAATTATAATGGAATTTAATTCTAAATCGAATTTAATTTAATTCTTAATTAAATTAAATTCTAAGTGGAATTTAATTCTAAATTAAATTAAATTTCAATTCTACATTGAATTCAATTCTACATGGAATTCAATTCTAAATTTAATTAAATTTCAATTCTACATTGAATTTAATTCTAAATGGAATTTAATTCTAAAATCGAATTTAATTCTTATTTAAATTAAATTTTAATTCTACATTGAATTCAATTCTCAATGGAATTTAATTACAGGGTTGCCACGCTTTTGCTCATTTCAAATTCCCTGACTTTTCCAGGTTTTCCAGGTTGCGTGACAACCCTGAAATATAAATAAAATTAAATTTGCAAAATCGACAGTTTCATTTGAATTTTATAATACAATTTGCACTTTCTAAATTGACAATTTTTTATTCGTAATATTCGAAAACTGATAAAGAAAAAAACGACGAAAAAGAAAAGTCTAGAACACAGAAAAGAATAAATCGATCGAAGATTTCCCAAAGAGAATTAATCGAGAGAGTACTTGATTTAAAAAGAAGATTTCTTTTCTCCCACAGTGAATGACGTGAAAATGTTAATTGAAAGTGATAAATGAAGATCAGTGGGGAATAGAATGCCCTTTGAATTTTCCTATATGGTCATTTGTATGGTTCTTTGAATTCATTTAACGCTGGCCTTGATCCAAGAATTTGGTTCAACACTCCGCGTGCGAGAGCCGAGAATCACGACCTTTGGAGGGTTCTCTTAAAGGACTCGAAAAATGCGTTTTTCCCATGAATCTTTAAATTACAATTTTCATTAGAGCTCCGAGTACCCACTGGCGGTGAGCCAATTTAGCCAGGAAGCCAATTTGCGGAACGCACTAATACCAATATTTCGTTTGTCACTTTTGCTTCTCACCCGTTGAACTCTCATTCTCGACATTGCTTTTGGCGCCGCGCTGAAAACTCATTCTCCACTCACAAAATTTTTTGCTGAAATCACATCGAGAACAATTAATTTTGCAAATATTTTCCAAAAGTTTTCATTTTTCCAACTGTCTAAAAATTAATTACATTATTCACCTCTTTAATTATACCAAACCTTTTCTTTCAACTACTATAGTATAGTTGAAAAAAAGCATTGCCTTAAATTTAAGAACAAAATTAGAGACAAAAACTAAACTTTAAAAAAAAAACCTTTTAGAAAGGAAAAAAAGAACGAGAAAAAGAAGAAGACGAAGAAGAAGAGTTTTCATCAAATTGGAATTTTCTAAATGTTAAACAAAATGAATAATGAACCTGGCTCCCTGAAATTAAAGATATCTATGAAACAACTTTCGACCTATTCCCTGTGGTCTCCTCCTTGTATCGACCTCTCCAAGACCTCGAGTGCCTTTCACCAACCACATTTTCTAGCAGACGCGACGATATGACTTTTGTAAGTCGCGACAAATCTTAGATACATTTTCGCGATATTTATACTTCAACACACATGTGCGAGAAACAAAATATACGTCAGTCGAAATTTTCCCAACATAATCGTTCTTTCTAAAATCACAAACTAATCAAAATTTAAAACATCCAGGAAGCAGTCTCAATTTTTAATATCATAACTGATTCTCAAAATAAATAATATTCTTATTCTAAATTCAATGGAAATTATTTACAATAACAATAATAACAATAATATCTGCTTATAATAACTAACAATATTTTTTATAATAATAATAATAATAATAATAATAATAATAATAATAATAATCTAAATTAATAATCATTGCATTCCGGTAAACTGTTCGCACTTTGAAGTTATTTTTGTTTACTTTTTGTTTCCTAACTTTTTAAATAATTTTTCTTTTAAATCTTTTCATTTCAAAAAGAAAATTCAAATTCAAATTCTTGAAATCTTGCGAAGAATTTTATTAAAACGTTTAAACATCCCAATTAAATTCTTTATGAAGAATTTCTTTGAATTCTTTTAAAATAATGGAGTTTTTTTAAAAATAATTTTAATTGAAAATTTTCAAATGACTTGAATTTTATGAAGAATTTCTTTCAAGTTTTTAAAATAATCGTGTTTGTTAATCATTGAAATTCAACATTTGATTATTGGATATTATGGAAATTTTTTGGAAAGTAATTAAATTCTCTTCAGAATTTTATTACAATTTTTTAAAATAAAATTTCTTCAAGAAATTTCATTAGAATATTGAAAATAATTTAATTCTTTCAAAGAATTCAAAAGTTTTGACCATAATTGAATTCTTTCAAAAAATTAAAAACATTTTTTTGAAATAATTAAATAATAATTTAATGTCTTTCAACTTTTTAAAATAATCGTGTCTGTTAATAATTATAATTAAAGATTTGATTATTCAATTTTATTAAAATTATATGAAAATAATTTACTACTTTCCACGAATTTAATTATAATTGTGTTGAAAATAATGTAATTCCAGAGAAGAATTTTATTATTTATCAAAATAATTAAATTCTTTCAATAAATTTCATAAAAATTGTATTAAAATTAATTGAATTCTTTCGAAGAATTATATATTACAATTTTTAAAAATAATTGAATTGCTGCGAAGAATTGAATTATTTATAAAAATAATTGAATTCTTGAGAAGAATTCTATTGAATTTTTAAAAATAATTGAATTGCTGCGAAGAATTGAATTATTTATAAAAATAATTGAATTCTTGAGAAGAATTCAATTGAATTTTTAGAAATAATTGAATTTCTGCGAAGAATTTAATTATTTATAAAAATAATTGAATTCTTGAGAAGAATTCTATTAAATTTTTAGAAATAATTAAATTTCTGCGGAGAATTTAATTATTCATAAAAATAATTGAATTCTTGAGAAAAATTCTATTAAATTTTTAGAAATAATTGAAATCTCGAGAAGAATTCTATTAAATTTTTAAAAATAATTGAGTTTCTGCGAAAAATTTAATTATTTATAAAATTAATTGAATTCTTTTTGAATTTTATAAAAATTGTGTTGAAAATAATTGAATTTTTATCTAGAATTCCATTAAAATTTATCAAAATAATTGTATTTCTACGAAGAATTATATTATTTATAAAAATAATTGAATTTCTGCGATAAATATTATTATTTATGAAGATAATTGAATTCTGGAAAAGAATTTGATTAAAATTTTTCAAAATAATTGAATATCTTGGAAGAATTGTAATTATACTATATGTATTGAAAATAATTTAACTCCTTCGAAGAATTTAATTAAAATTGCAGTTAATTTATAATAACTAATAGTTAATTAGATAATTTTTTAAATTTTGAATCTGAAAAATTAAAAAATGTTATCAAAATTAAATTAAATTTCAAAATTTATTTTTTTAATATCAAAAAAATTAAAGTTAATATTTACAAATACAAAATTTTTTAATTTTCAGCATAATAGCAATAAATAATAATAATGAAATCTCGTAGAATTTATATCGAATTCGAAAGTAATTGAAAAAAATTTTGTAAAAAGAAGAATTAGTCTTCTATCAAATTTTAATTAATCATTTATAGGCTCGCGATTCAAAAATAATTAATATTTCCCAAAAATCGATTTACTGTAGATACAATATAATCCATGCACAGTAGGAATTTATCCCCAAGAGATGAGCTCTCTTCATTCCGAATGTTTAGATTCGTGTGTTATTTTTGTAAAATTAGAACTCTTTACTTTGCGCAATTGGAACGAGAATATGAGATTCTTTCCTCCCGCTTGTTTATTTTCTTTTTTTTGTGATTTTATTTCGGTTAAAAGATTCCTTTACGGAGAATCGGACTATAAAACACGAAAAGTCATCGACTTCCTTCTTCGATAAGACATTGACTTATCGAGCTCTTGCTCTACACTCGCATTAGAGACGATGTACTCCGTGCAATTTGCTTTATCTTGTTTGTTATTACCACTGACTGATTCATTATGCAACCTTTATTACTGGCTCGCTGTACATTCCACAATAATGCTGGACATTAAAAAGTGCTTTAGAATAGAAAATAAGTCCTGGATATATAGACAAGATCTCATGTTTTAAATTTGCATAATTATTATTTTTCAATTTTTTTTTATTAACATTAATATATTGTTTATTATCAAATCTAATTATCAGTAAAATATACACGAGGTAAAGCGTGCTGTGCTTGAATTATGTATTTTTTTTATTTTTAAATACATTTTTTTTTATTTATTGAATAATTGGATTTTTATTTGTTTATTTAATTTAATTATTTTATTTTTAACTTTAAAAGTATGAAAATGCAAATAAAAAATTTGACAGTTAATTATTTTTATTTCTGTTTAATGAAATTATTTTGTCATCGTAGAATAGAAACTGTTGTTTTGTAATAGGGGCAAAATTAATTTATTTGGATCGTTTATATTTAGAAATTGATCTATGATGTTTCCGTGTTTTTCAAAGTACTTAACCTGCTTGAATACACGCCAAATAGACATGGGAATTAAGTGACCTATCTCAATCATATTTAAAGTTTACTTTGTAGAAGACTTTGATTAGATAATTTCACAAAATTTCTCAATTCTACTGTTTCACTATTATTACTTGAGGCGCAAAAGATAATTTAATTAAAGTTTTATTATTATTAATATTAATATTAACAGACTTTGCACTCGATAATTAATTTTAAAAAAGTAGCTTTCAAATATTAAAAAAAAGTAGAAAAAAAGTAACTATCGAAATTAAACTTGACTAATTTTATGCAAAATTTTAATTTAAATATTGGAATTTCTGAAAAATATGTATTATTTATCTTTAATAATTGAATTCTTTCGAAGAATTATTTATGTAAATAATTGAATTCTTAAGAAGAATTATTTATCTAAATAATTTAATTCTTAAGACGAATTTTATTAAAATCTATAAAGGAATAATTGAATTAATTCAAAAAAATTTAATTAAAATTGTATTGAAAATAATTAATTTCTTTCGAACAATTTTATTAAAATATTTGAAAATAATTAAATTCCTGTAAAAAATTCTAATATTTTTTGTAAATAATTGAATTCTTCAAAGAATTTTAAAAAAACATTTTTTTAAATAATTGATTTTTCGAGGAATTGAAATTAAATTTTTAATTACATTTTTCTTAGCAATTCCTATAAAATTGTATTAAAAATAATTGAAAACCTTGCGATGAATTTTATTATTTATGAAAATAATTGAATAGTTGATAAAAATTTTGTTAAAATTTTCAAAAATAATTGAATTCCTGAGAAGAATTTTATTATTTATAAAAATAATTGAATTATTGTGAAAAATTTTATTAAAATGTTTAAAAAGAATTGAGTTTCTGTGAAATTTTTTTTTTTTAAATAATTGAATTCTTTATAAGAATTTTATAAACATTGTTTTAAAGAATTAATTTTTTCGAAATATAATAAATATTATGAAAAAATTTTGTTTTAAATAAATGAATCTTGTGGAAAACTTTATTTGTGAAAATAATTGGATCGATTAATTACTTTAAAATAGTATTAAAAATAATTTACATTCTTCTATGAGTTTCATTATTTATGAGAATAATTGAATTCTTGCTTTGAATTATATCAAATTTTTTTTTAAATAATTGAATTTCGATGAAAAATGTTGTTATTAGTGAAAGTAATTGAATTATTGCAAAGAATTGTATAAAAATTTTGTTAAATAATTGATTTTTTCGAAAATGCTATTCTAAATTAATTGAATTCCTGTGTAAATTTTATTATTTATGAAAATAATTGAATTTTGGATGAATTTTATCAATTTTCTTTTAAATAATTGAATTCTTCTGCGAAATTTTATTAAATTACTAGATATTGAAAATAATTGGATTTCGAATATTTTTGGAAAATAATTGAATCATTTTAAAGAATTTGAGATTATAATTTTTGAGAATAGTTTTTTTATTTCTAGTATTAGCGAATTTAAAGTAGTGGAAATTTAAAAAAAAAAGAATATTAATTAATACCATAATTATTATTTTTTTTACCTCACTGTCTTTATAATCGAGTGAAAGATAATTTTATTATTATTATTATTATTAACTTCAAATTGTGAACAGATTAGAATAATAATCGGAATAGAACGATTATTAATATAGATTATTATTTTTATTATTATTGTTATAATTATTGCTGCTGCCATTATTATATTTGCAATTTTGTGATAATATTTTTAAAAATTAAAACAAAAGAATAATTTGACTAACCTTCACTGTGACACTGCCACCGGAGCCCTTGATAAGATCGATGATCTCCTCCCGTGGCTTATCATCGACGCTGATTCCATTGACCTCAATAAGTCGATCTCCGGGCAATAAGCCAGTGTCATTGATATTTTGCACTAAAGCACCGGGTTCCGCGAATGTCACTGAACGCATTTGCGTAACACCATTGGGACCACGTTCAACAATCACAGCGCGACGCAATGAAAATCCAAAATCATTTCTAGGCGGTGGTTGCCGTTGAATTGTCAGTTCCCTTGGTTCTGGTAATTCGAGTGGTACAATTTCGGGCAATGGTAATTCAACGATACCCTGCTCCTCGAAGGAGGCCGACGACCTCCACCTCGAGAATCCCTGAGACTCTCCAACTGGCGACAAACTAAAGGGTGGAGTGGCGAAACTCGAGTTGGTTGTGTCTGTCAATGAATCCGCGGAAGGGCTCGCACTCGTCACGACCTGTGTATAAATAAAAGTAGAAATATAGTATTCACGTTATTCTCTGATATCTTTTCCTATAAATTACCAAATTTAGTAAGTTTACTAAACTTTTTTCAGTTGTTAATAATATTAATGAACATTTTAGTTTTAGTTACAAAAATAGTCCTTTTTTAATTTATCAAATTTGGTAAATTTACTAAACTAAATTACTATACTATACTAAAATTCAGTTTATTCTTTTAATATTTTTTTCAGTTATTAATACAGGGTTGACACAAAAATTAAATTTTGTTTTTCCCTAACTTTTCCCTGATTTCCAGAAAAAATTTTGACTTTTACCCTGACTATTAAAGAATATTCTGATTCACTCTAAAAATGATTAGATACTTAAGAAAATCTTCTATTACATTTATTTTCGAATTCTTTAATTGTACAAATATTCGAAAACATCAATAACTTCAATTTTAATTAAATATTTTTCATTATTATTTTTTCATAGGACTTAAGATTCTTCAAAAGATTCAAATTCAAAGTAAACCTTTTTGAAATTCAATAACTTATAATAATTAAAGATGACAGAGTGATAAAATCATTATTATATATTATAAGAATATTGTTACTCCAACTTCTACAAAATTATTTTTATCATTTCAATTCAATGATTATTTTCTAGAATTTTTAACTAAAATTCTTCTTTAAATCAATTTTTTTTTAAATAATTTTTGATAAAGTTCATTGAGAATTTTCAAATCTATTTGTTCGAGGAATTCAAATAAATTGTATTAAAAATAATTGAAATTCTTGAATAAGTTTTATTATTTATGAAAAAAATTGAATTCTTAAATATAATTGAAATTTAGCTAAGAATTTTATTAAAATTGTTGAGAATAATTGAATTTCGGAGAAGAATTTTATTATTTATAAACATATGTAATTGAAATTTTTACGAGAATTGTTTTACATTTTTGAACATAATTGTATTGAATTTCTGCAATCATTTGTAACTTCTTCAAAATTCAATTTTTTTTCGTGTTTTTATCTAAAATTCTTCTATAAATCTATTATTTTTAATAATCCATTAAATATTTATTAAAAACTTGAAATAATTTCAGAAGAATTTGAGTTATTAAAATTTTTCATAAATCTAAGTTCTTTAAAATTTCTAGATATTTAAACTCCTTCAAAATTGAAATTTTCTAAAATTTCAAATTAAAACCTTTTGAAGTTCATCTATTTATGAAAATTATAAACGCAACTCATACAATTTAATTATTTTCGAACTTTTAAAGTAAAATTATTCATTAAATAATTTATAAGTAATAATTTTATAATATTTTTTTATGAATTGAGTTATTTAAAAAGAAATTATTTTCAGAAATAAAAAAATTGAAGATTTTTTATTAGAATTTATGGTAATTTCATAAGTTTATGAAGCAAACAAAAAAAGACACAAAAATTCTGATTTTTCTTATAAATTCTAAAAGTGTAATTTTTTCAGTACTTTTAATAAAAATCCCTTACTTTTTGTGACTTTTCCATGAATTCCCTAATCTGTGTCAACCCTGTAATAGTACTAACAAATATTTTATTTTTAGTTATTACAATTTTAGTTAAAAAAATAACTCTTTTTCAATTTAAGAAAAGGAGAAAAAAATATTCACTTACTTGAAGAAGTTTACTGTCCTGTTGAAGATGATGATAATGCTGATGATGATGATGGTGATGTTGCCTTTGATAGGAAGATTCCTCTTCACTGCAGCCTTCATTATTCAACCCGAGAAGATGTTGACTGGGAATATTTTGATATGCGATTACTTCATTTTGAAGGGTGTTTCTGACTAAGAGGTTGCTCGCCTCCTGATGATTATTCTCCTGATTGCCATTCGGCACGATGTTGCTCTCGCTTAGGATACTAACGCTCGTGATACTTAGTCGAGGTCCTTTTAATATTCCACGTTTAGGTGGCTTGGGTGGTAAAGGAGGCAAAAGTTTACCACCTGCATTCGTTAGTGATGTAAGCGATGCCTCTGAGGAGTCACTTTGTGTTAGACCATCGGGAATTCGGGACCAGCTCGTTCCAGCTGAATTTTGTGAACTATCCAACAAATCTCTATCCAATTGTGCAAAAAATGAAGCGCACTCAGTTATTCCACTCGGCAATTTTTCCTTCTCCTTTCTACGACCGCGAATTTTCAAGGACCTTCGCATCTGTAAAACAAAAGAACAAAAAAATTGTTATTATTTTCGTAATTACCAAAAAAAAAAAATTCTTTTCAATTTATTTTGACAAAAATTATCCAATGTTTTAAAATATTTCCATTCGTCAAATGAAATTCATTGTTGTGAGAATACAAAATAGGAGAGGTTTACTTCCCTTGGCTTGCAATTTAGATCACAACAATATAAGCAGGATAATTTGTAATCGGTCATGCACGAAACACTTTTCGTCACAGGGGAGTTGAAACCCAACGAGAATCAATCGTATTTACTTTCATTCTCTTTTTTTCGAAAAATAATGAACTCATTTTTCAAGAAATTGAAAACAATATCAATCAAACTACGATAAATAAAAGTGAGGAGAGAAAACTTGTCTAATTATTTAACCTAAAAAAATAAAACTTCAATAAAAATACAATCAAAGTCCAAAGATTGGAAAAATGATCTGACAAAAATAAAAATTCATCAAAACTCTCAATTTTTTTCTCATTTTTTTGGAGAGAAATTCGAATTTGGAAATTTTAACTTTATTCATAACAATTTGGTTCGTTTGTAAAAGAATTAACAGTAAAGGTGCAGTGATGTTTAAAGAATAAATTGTCAAGATTTTTGGGAAAATTCTGACAAAACTGGTAAAGAACAAACTTTACAAAATAAATTACTGTTTAATTAGAAAGAAAAATAGCGAGAAAAGAAATTTATTTTACAAAATTGTAAAATATTTTTTGCGAAATGAAAGAACAAATATTGCGAAAGTAAAGAACAAATATTGCAATCTTGTGAAAAGTATACAGTTTACTGCAATAAGAGATAAATTGTTAGAAACAAGTATCTCAATGTCAATACACAATTACAGAAAAGAAAAATGTTCAATTAGATCTTCAGGAACATAAATCTAGAAACGTTACTGACACGCAGCAAATTTTTCTCTGAATCCATTAATTATATTCATATCATTAAATGCATTAAATCAACGCTCGGCGAACTTTATTCAATTTTCAAAATTCTATATAAAGGAAGCACTTTTTTTTTAAAGAAAAAAAAAAATTGAAACTCACCTCGTCGAGACGAAGAAGCTCTTCAGCGGACATACTACCACGATCCCTTTTTTTCACATCCTTTCGTTCTTTTTTCTCTCGTTTCCTTTTCTCCTTGTCTTCCTTTTCCGCAACTTTTTTCATAAAATTAAACATTTTTCTACTTTCATAAACTATGCTTTCCCAGGCAAGAATCGATGATTCTCAGCACACATTACACACACCCTTTTTCTAATCAATCACAAGATTGTAAAAATTACAATCAATGAAACCTGACAGAACTAAGAAAATCAACAATATTTTACACTTTCACTCTTTAAGAAACTAACCCTTATAATAAAAATTAAGGGTTGCAATTTTTAACACCAAAAATTTCCAAGGGGCGTGGAACCGGCTAAGCTCTTTCCCGGGACGGAGACGGCGCTCCTCTTTCAAAGCACACCATTTAATTCCAGAGAATAGGAAAAGACAACACACGAATCATTAAACCACAACATTCCTTTTACTTTGAGAAACACAAGACCGCAAAAATTCTTCCGGCACATTAGCTCTCGTCCTGACTATACAACTCACTACTCTTTTCTCCTACTCCCTCCTCTTTTACCTGAAGGAGCAGTTTGCGTGCCAACAATAAACAATGATTTATCACCTTATTCCCCAGTGTGACTTTGAGGTTAACTTTTACTACTAATTCAACGTTTTTTTTTATCTCCGGAATTCCGCACGAGCTAAAACTTGACAGCTAGTAACGTCAAACACTATTAACGATCACACACACTCACACACTGGATAAAAAATTTGTTATAAAAAACGACAATTATATTTCTAAAGACAAAGTCCATTGAACTTTAATAAGTGAAATAATACACGAACTATTATTAAAATTTATTCCTAGACAAGACAACAATTTACACTCGCGAAAAACATGAGACAGAGAGACAACACGTTCATAACGTGCACAGACTCACGGAAAACTGTCATGGCTGTCATGGCGCTGCGCCTTCCTCTCCGCCCCGCAAAATTCAAACTATGCGCATGCGCTAGAATTCCCTCCATCATTTCAAATTTCAAACTATAAAATATAATAATTTACAGAAAAAAAAATTAACATCCGAATATAATATTCACTTTCAATTAATAATTCACTTTACCAATAAGAAATCAAAACATTTCTTTAATTATACTTCTTCAAACTAATTCGCTAATCACAGGAAATTAACGTACGCGCCATCTGTTGAAAATTGCGGGAAACGTATAAAAATTCAAAAAAATTAAAAAAAATAATTTTAAGTAAAAATAGTTTTTTTTTATCAAAATTCTCCATTTTTAATAATTGTTCCTGATTTATTGAAATAATCAGTAGGAAATAGAAATTAATTTTAAAAATAAGCAAAAATTCATTCTCTTTTTCAAACTAACCAATAGATGGCAATGTTTTTAAAAGAGGAAAAAAAAGATAAGAGGAGAAATGTCACGAAGTTGTTTGTTGCTCCGTAATATTTTAAAAAACAGTCCTAATTATTGTAGGGAAAAAAGTGTTGCTCGATTTTGTACAATAAATAAAGGAAATACAATCGGTGATGTTGTGGACCATTGGCATCAAAGATTTCAAAATGAGAAAATTTCTGAACCAATTGAATCGATTGAACACATTGTCGCACATGTTATTGGCACCAAAAAGGTACGAGAAATTAATTTTTCAAGATAAGAATAAAATTATTAAAAATAGTGATAAAAAAGTGATTAAAAAAATAATTTTCACGTTAAAAAATCCCAATAAAAAATTTTTATAAGACATTTAAATAAATAAATAAATTCTAAGAATAAAAATATTAAATATATTACTATAATTAATCTAAATAATAATTAATAACAACTAATTAAATAATACTCGTTTAAATATTTCAAAAAAACAGCAATTTTAATTAGTTAATTATGTCGAGAATTTAATTCCAAAATATCTCAAATTAAATTTGGTAATTTTAAAAAATATCTACTTATAAAATCTAATGCTAAAATGTCTGTAATTAATTATTATTATTATTATTATTATTATTATTATTATTATTATTATTATTATTATTATTATTATTATTATTATTATTATTATTATTATTATTATTATTATTATTATTATTATTATTATTATTATTATTATTATTATTATTATTATTATTATTATTATTATTATTATTATTATTATTATTATTATTATTATTAATTAATAATTAATTGAATTTTATAGTTCTTATTTTTTTAATTTTAATTATTTATAATAAAAATAATAATAAAACTTGTAATATAGTTTAATTTAATAATTATAATTTTTCCTTAATTTTTTAAATTATTTAAATTTTTTTAATTTATTTATAACAATGAAAACAAATGATTTTACACCATTTTTTTTCAGATAATGGAAGTTCGAGATTTAAGAGAAAAAGAACTCAGTTCAAATGAAATAGAAACACTTGAAAGACTTTGTGAATGCAGATTAGCAAGGTGTATAAAATTGATAAAATTTATCTTTGAATTCTTGAATGGATTAAACAACAGTTAAATTTAATTCAATTTTATCAATTAAAAAAAAATGTTCCTATTTAAAAAATATTTTCGAAAGAACGAATCAGGACGTCAGTGAAGTTTACAACGTTTGAAAGAAAAAAATATTTTTCTTAACGAAAACAATAAAATGTATTGTTTACAAATTTTTCTTTTTAAAATTATTGATAAAAAAACATTTTTTATACGAAAATATATCAAAATTTGAATAGAGAAATAATTTTTCTTCTAAATCGTTGATTATAAACATTGTGAACTTCGCCAACGTCGATTAGGTACATAGATTAAGTAGAAGAAAATATTTAAGAATTAAAAAAATAGAGACGGTAAAATTGTAAATAAAATAAAATTAAAATACCTTACAGAATGCCAATCCAATACATCATAGGCAATTGGGATTTTCGTGACATCACAATAAAATTAATACCACCGATATTCATTCCACGACCCGAGACTGAAATTTTAGTGGATTTTGTACTAAAAAGAATATCGACTGGTAATTATCCTGATTTCTCCTGTGATATACTGGAAATTGGTTGTGGTTCCGGTGCAATATCTCTATCCATTCTGCAAACCTGCAAAAAAGTAAGTAATAATTAATTACAATGTATTATAATTATATATAATTCCAGAAATTGATAATAATAGTAATTTACCTCTAAATTGCAGCTCAAGATATTGGCAATCGACACAAACAAAAATGCTTGCAATTTGACTTTGGAAAATGCTCAGAATTTGAAACTTGATGATCGATTAACCGTGATTAATGCAACATTACAAGAAGATGGAACAATCAAAAATTCATCTCAGGAAAATTCACTTGATTTCAAGGAGAAAACCTTTGATTTCATTATCAGTAATCCGCCTTATGTATCGACAAAACAAGTTTTCAGATTGATGCCTGAAATAAAATTGTAATAATTAAATTCACACTGCTTGTAAAATAAAAAATTGAATTAAATTAAAATTTTAGTTAAATGTAATTTAATTTAATTAAATTTTAATTTAATTTGATTTAATCAAATTAAATCTTAATTTAATTTGTTTTAATCAAATTCAATTCTAATTTAATTTGCTTTAATCAAATGCAATTCTAATTTAATTTGCTTTAATCAAATTAAATTCTAATTTAATTAATTAATTTGTTTCAATTAAATTCAATTTTAATTGAATTTGTTTTTTTGGATCAATTTTTACAGAAAAATATCAAATTGTAACTGATGATTTATTTTACAGATATGAGGACGTTAGAGCATTGGATGGAGGAGAGGATGGATTAAAAGTTATAAAACCTCTTTTACATTATTCGGCAAAAGCACTGAAACCGGGTGGACGCCTTTTTATAGAAATAGATCCGGCTCATTCCGAGTATATCCAATTTTTTACTGCCAAGTACAATGAATTAAAACTCAAATACGAACATACGTATAAAGACTTTAGTAATTACGATCGATTTGTCGAGGTTTTGAAAATATAAATTTTCGAAATAAAATAATAATTAAACTTGCATCTACATTGTAAATATAACATTAATAAACAGAAACAAAAGATTGAAATAATTTTCATTTTTTCTCATAAATAAAAAATCAGTTGATTATCTGTTTAAACATTTTTTAAATTAAATTAAAAAATTAAATTTCTTAACTTTATAATTGACAAAAATAAAACTCCAAATTCTCGTAACGCAAATAGAATGTCATAATATTTTCAAATTCCTGTTCCAATTCACTTCTCTATTTCAAATTTCTTCATTGCAAAGTGAAAATTCGCAGTACGATGATGTTGCTGCGAAATATTTTTAAATTCCAATCGAATTATTATCGTTTTTCGAGTAAATTTCAATCAAACTTTGAAAGAATACCTTCGAAATTAATAACTTGTAATTTGTGTACGTTAAGAAAGAAAAATACAATCGGTAACATTGTAAAGTACTGGCGTCAAGAATTTGAAAATAATTCGATAGATCCGATCGAATCAATCGAGTATATTGTCGCTCATGTTATTGGCACGAAGAAGGTAAAAGAATTCTCCATAAATTTTTTTTTCCTGTTACGAAATTTTATAGAATATTTTCTAATTGTAAATTAAAAATTATAAATTTTAAATTATGTTTCGAAATAAATAAATTTCTAAAATGTTATTCTTTAGATAAATTGAATATTTATTTAGTTAAAAATTATTTTTGAATTAGAAAATATAATATTTTGTAAATAAAGTTCAAATCAAAATTGTAATTGAATATTTATTTAGTTAAAAACTATTTTTTAATTAGAAAATATATTTTGTAAAAAAAATTCAAATCAAATTTGTAATTCGTAATTCTATATTGTAATTAAATATTTATTTAGTTAAAAATTACTTTTTAATTAGAAAAAAATATTTTGTAAATAAAATTCAAATCAAAAGAAATAGTAAAAATTTCGTCGTTTATTTCAACGTTCGAAACTTTAAAGACAAAAAATAAAATAATAAATTAGAAAAAGAGTAATAAAAAACTAATATATATATATATAAACAAATAATAAATAATATTTTAAAAAATTATGGATACAAAAAAATAATAAATATAAAAATAAATAATAAGAAAAATAAATTATAACTTTTTTTTAAAATGCAGAAAAGACAATTAGGAAGTCAACAAGAAAAAGAACTCACGACAGATGAAATGGAAAAAATAGAAATGCTCTCTAAACGTCGATTAGAAAGGTAATTAAAGATTTTAAATTAATAAAAAAAATAAATAAAATTTAAATTTAGAAATAAACTTACTCCATTTTCAAATTTCCTCTTCTATTTTTATTCTCCCAAAAAAACTCCAGAATTCCAGTTCAATATTTAATAGGAGAATGGGAATTTCGTGATATCACCTTAAAATTAGTGCCTCCGATATTTATTCCCGAGCCACAGACAGAAATGCTAATCGACTTCGTTCTCCAACGAGTGTCAAATAGTAATTTTGATTCTTGTGAAGTATTAGAAGTTGGTTGCAGTACTGGAGCAATTATCCTCTCTCTTCTAAATGCCTGCAACAAGGTTAATTCTCTTAATTAACTAATAGATAATTTATCAACACTAATCAATAATTAAAATTCAATTTAAACAAAGTAAATAACAAATTAAATTTCAATTTCAATTAAATAACTCAAATTGAATTTCAATTCAATTTAAATTCAATTTAAATTAAATAACTTAATTTCAATTCAATTTAAATGAAATAATTCTCAAATTATTCGAATTTAAAAATTAATTATTTACCTGTTTCAATATTTTATCACAAGATTAGGGCAATGGCACTCGACACAAACATAAATGCCTGCAATTTGACGTTGGAAAATGCGAGAACATTGAAACTCGATGATCGAATAACAGTGATAAATGCCACATTACAAGAAGATGGAACAATAAAAAATTCACCTGAGGAAAAATCCATTGACTTGAATAAAAAGAAACTTGATATAATTGTCAGTAACCCACCTTATGTAACAACCAAACAATATGTCAAATTTCCACCTGAAATTAAACTGTGAGTAAATTAAGTAAATTATAATTTTTTATAAAATTCCATAATTTTCGAAAAGTCAAATTATTAAATAAAATTTGATAAAAATTAAAAAATTACATAGATAAATATTTTAAAATAAAATAAATTTGTTTGTAAAATTGTATAATACGTAAAAATTAATTTCTAATCCTTCTATTCATTTATTTTTGAATAGATTAATTTTTCAAGATGGAAAATTTGATTAGAATTTTTTTTTTACTAAAAATTACACAATTTTTCATTAACAATCGAAGCGTATGATGATAATAATAATAATTATGATAATAATAACAATAATAATAATAATAATAAAAATAATAATATGAATAAAAATAATTATAAAAAATACAATAAAAAATACAATAAAAATACACAATTTTGCAATAACAATCGAAGCGTATAACAATAATAATAAAAAAATACTAAAAACAATAATAATAAAAATAATAATAATAATAATAATAATAATAATCTTTTATGCATTTTTAGACACGAGGATGTGAGGGCCACAGATGGTGGACCCGATGGTTTGAGAGTTGTTAAGCCGCTCTTAAATTATTCGGCAAATGCATTAAAACCGGGAGGTCGACTTTTTATCGAAATAAATCCTGTCAATTCCGAATATATTCCATTTTATACCGCAATGAATACGAAATTAAAACTTAAACACGAGGACACATACAAAAGATTTATCAAATTACGATCGATTTGTCGAACTTTCGAAATTAATTTAGCTCAAAAAAATTAACACAAAAAATATAATCACGTTTTTGTCTCAATTTGATATCATTACAAAAACTGAGTACTCAAAAAAAATCAAAAGTCTACAAAAACGTCAAATAACAAATACATACATAAAATAAATAAAAGAGCAAACGCACATTAAAATAATAATATAAAAACATTCATACACAATTAAACGCAATAATAAACAGAATTATTTTCCACATTACGATCTAGGTCTCATAAATTTAAGCTCGTACCTAAATTATTTTTTAACAAAAGCATAAAGAGATATTTATAGAAAAAGATAAACTGATGATTCCCGTGAAAATATCAATTTATTTCAACGGGTTAATACTGTTTAAACAATGGCATTAGATATTTTAAATTTTGCACATTGTCGAGCACAAAAAATAAATTTTTCGTTATAAATTAGTCGTTGATTAATATTCTACTTTCGGCTTGCATCACTTAACAAAAAAAATTTTTATATAAAAAAAGCCGAATTTACAGAGACTTAAAAAAATAACTACGTGCTTAAGCACTAAAAATTGATTACAAAACTAGTCATTATCATCATCATCATCATCATTTATATCTATTAAACAAATTATAATCGTTGTACAATGTTTTTAAAAAATAGTAAATATAATCCATTAACAAGAAATAATTTTGTATAATCTATTAATAAAATGTTTGTTTGTGTAAATTCAGTCAAAATTAATAACAATGGCTGATTTTTTTTTCCCCAAAGCAAAATCGATAAAAACAAAAACCAATAAATCAACTTTTACAAAAAGAGAATTCACAGGTGAATTAAAAAATTAGTGATCTAAAAAGTAGATTTATTGGTTAGATATACTTTTTTTATCGTCGATTAATATATTTTGATAATTAATACTGATTTTCATATTAACACGGAAATATAAACTTTACTTTGTTTTTTCTTATTTTATCGAAATAGAAATGTGCGATCAATTGTGTGATTCATTTATGTAAAAAAAGCACATTCTTTTATAGCAAAAGGATGAGTTAAAAAAAATTCTAGGCACTGATTTTTATAGGCACATTTATCCTGCAAATATTGAAAACTTTTTTTTTTTTAAAATAAAATTATTTGTGTGACAGATGTAACAGATCTGTGAAAAAAATAATGAATAAGTACACATGAAGACATTAATGAAGCATTGATTCGACTAATTTAAGCTATCTAGATATAATTCGCTATATTATAATTAAAATTCTTCTACTAATACGAACCACTGGTGGTATTATAATTAAAGCCATATAAAAATAAAGATTTCGCAAAATTTAATAAAATATTTTCAATTCTCGAAAGTTTCTTTCTTTCTTTCTTTCTTTCTTTCTTTCTTTTTAAAAAAAAGCTTCGCTTGTAAAAGGAGCAGCATTATTACTTTCATAAAAATATTCAATTCACTCGTTGTACGAAAATGTCTTCGTAGATTACAAAATTACCGTAAAAGTATTACTTCCAGACGGATTTTCTTTAATGAGAATTGACATTTCTCGTGTGTAGATATCAAGAAAAAATTCGTTCTTTCTAATTAAAAAGCCAAGTTCAAAGCAGAATTTACAAAAGTTTCTCGGAATTATTAAAATTTCATTTTATCTAGATTAGGGAAGTGATAATTTCGAAATCTTTAGTTTTAAATATATCTCTAGAAAATATTTCAATAGAGAGAGAGAGAGAGAAAAAAATTGGTGCACTCGGAACAAAGTGTCTTTTCTTTTTATCACAAAGTCTTTTTCATTTCTTTTTTTTTTTTTTTTGAGAAAATTTTCATCTAAGAAGAAGAAGAGTGAACGAGTAATTATTTATTACTTGAATCATCCTTCTTGTAACGACCTGATTGCATTGCGTGTTTCGAAGATTCAGCGAGATCAGCAAGAAGAAGCGATTCTCCATCAGCTAAATCCAATATGCTTTGCCGATTATTTTCGATACTTCTTGCAATTTTACCAAGTGCCCTGTCCGCTCGTATTTTTTCTCTTTCTACTTTTAATTTCGTGAACTCGTCCACTGACTCGTCAGATGAATGCATTGAACTTGCATTACTCTCGTTATCATTGTCCTCCTCGTTTAAATCATTAATGAAACTCGGATCGTACATTACACTCGATCTTGCTGATTGTGAGGGTCGATTTCTTCAAATAAAAATTAATTTTCATTAAAAAAAAAAAAATGTTACGAAAAATTCGTTCATAATTATAAACGAACTAACAAATGTTACGCGCGGAACGAGATATTCAATTTATTATTGTTATGCAAATTACAAAATTTTTTATTTTCAAATATAAATTTATTAAATAATTTCATAATCAAAATTTAAAAAATCCACTTATTAAGTACAAAATTAATTGTATTACTGTTCATATTTTCAAAAATTTTAATAAAATTAACCCGAAAGAATTCAATTATTTTCTAAAATTTTAATTAATCCTTCTAAACAAATTCAATTATTTCCTAAAATTTAAATAAATTCTTCGAAACAATTCAACTATTTTTATAAATACTAAAATTCTTTGCAGGAATTAAATAATTTTTAATACAATTTAAATAAAATTACACGAAAGAATTTAATTATTTTCAAAAATTTCCATAAAATTCAATTTCAACAAGAATTTAAAATTCTCTAAACATAATTCAATTATTCTCAAAATATTTTCAAAAAATTCTATATGAAAATTAAATTACTTTCGAATGCAATTTTTAAATATATTCGTCAAAAAAATTGAAAGAATTCAATTATTTTCAAAAAATAATAAAATTCTTTAAAGAAATTCAATTATTTTCGAAACAACTTTAATTGAATTTCTCGAAAAAATTTCATTATTTTTAAATATTTCTATAAAGTTCTTCATAACAATTTAATTATTTCTTAAAATTTTAATAAATTTTTCAAAAAATTTCAATTATTTTGATAAATAGTAAAATTCTTCACAAGAATTCAATTATTTTCAATGCAATTTTAATAAAATTTTTCTTTATAAAATTCAGTTGCTTTCAAAATTTTCAATTAAAATTATTAAAAAAAACTCCATTAGTTAAAAAAAAATCCAAAGAAATTCTTCAAAAGAATTTAATTAGGATTTTTAAAAATTGAAAATATTTGAAAAGGAAATTTTTTTGTCTATTTTTAGGAAAGGCGTCCTTCTCAAAATTATTTTCAAAGAATGAGACTTTTTCGACTTTTCTTAGAAATATTGAAATAAAATACCACTTTTCTGATATAAAATGCAGGCTTTAATTAAACATAATAAGTTTAATACTAATTAAGTATTGCAAATTTTTTAATAATTGAAATTTTGTAAAATTCTATTCAAAATAATTGATTTTTCAAAGCATTGCATTAAAATTTTTTACAGTCAAATTTTAGAAAATTTAAATAGCTAATTTGGAAAATAATTAAATTCTCAACATTTTTAATGAAAAATTATCAAATGAAAATTATGAAAATGAAAATAAGCTTCAAAGATTAAAATATTTTTTGAAAAATTAATTGTGAATATTTTTTCATTAATACATAATTTCCTTAAATTCAATTTTTTAATTACATTTTTCTGAAAATTCAAATTTATTTTTGAATAATTTTCCTAAGATAATAAAACTTCCGAAATATGTAATTTAAAAATTTTCAAAATAATTAAAATTTTGTAAAATTTTACTGAAAACAATTGATTTCTTTTAAGTATTAATTAGAATATTTAAAAATCAAATTTTGATCAATTTTAATTGCAAATTTTTTAAATAATTAAATTCTCAGAAATTTTAATGAAAAATCAAAATGAAAATTAGCTTCAAAAACAGTATATAAAGAAATTTTTTCAAAAATAGTAATTCTTAGAATATTTTTCATATAATATTTTTAAATTTTGAAAATTTAAATATCTACAAAAACATAAAATATTAACAGTGAAATTTGTTTAAAAATCTAATTTTTTGGAATTATTGAAAACTTGGAGAAAATAATTACTATTCTCAAAATTTTTAATTAAAATTCTTCAAAAAAAATTAATAAGTTTATAAAATTGTCCAAAAACAATTGATTTAAAGAAGTAGTTTATTTAAAAATTCTTTAAAATATTAATTATCCAACTAAATTTTGGAAAGGTTGGAATTTTAATTTGTAGGAGCAATTAAATTTCAAAATTTTAATTTTAATTAATTTTTATATTTATTTTCCTGTAGGAAAATAAATAAAACAAGTATCTAAATATTTAAATATTTAAACTGAAATTTTTGTGAAAAAACACTGAATAAAATAAACGCCTTTTTTTAAAACTTTTGGAATCTTGAATCGACTAAAGCAACTTTTTTTTGCTAAAGTCGATCTAAAGTCTGAAATATTCAAAGCGCACTCACCTGGATGCTGATGAAGAACTACGACAACGAACAATTCCTGCAGGTGCGCTTGTTGACAATAAGTGACCATTGCGATTCGAAAAATCTTTCGCTCTAGGAACATCGACTGGTTCGCTGGGCGGTGGAGGACCTTGAGGAAAAATTGAATTCACATGTGGAGGTCGATACTCGGGGCGCATCGACGTCATTGTCATTGCGTTCTCGTCCACCTCCTCTATCACTCCTATTCTCATGGACCCTCCTGGACCTAAAAAAAAAAACAAGAAAAATATTAAAATTAAGTTAAAACTAAGTTTCTAAAAATATTGTACTAACAGACAATTTTAATTAACCGCAGAAGAAAAACTTTAATCTGCAGGAAGTGGATCATTATTATCGAAAAATTTGATTTTTACCAATTTGACGTTGATTTTGAAGCGAGGCAGCGGAACTCGAACTCGGAAGGAGCCCTGGAGTTTTCACACTTGACCCATCCGGACGATCTTCTTTGCTAAACATTCTCTTAAGTACACTGGTAACACTTCCTATTCTAGTCAGCGATCCTCCAATATTACTCGGTGTCGATCCAAGACTCATATTTCTCTCTCTGTTACTAATTCGGCTAGTGCTCCTAAAAAAATATTTATCTTTCATAATTGCAAATTTATTCTCGACATTTTCTTTCCTCTTTTTTTTGGAAATTAAAAATAAAATAGTCAAGGAAGAAAATAATCACGTTCTTCTTTTGCTCGTATAAGAAAATACCTCGAAATTTTTCCAGCATGAAAGTGTATCCCAGAGACAGCATCGTCCGCAACGTCGGTACGAATATCCTTTAATTGATAATCTGGCGGCACCATTTCGTCAATTCTCACCGAGGAGGGTAAAATTTCTTGTTGCGCTGCCGAAAGTTGAATGTTCGCCGTCGACGGCTCGGGATGCTCTTCACGGAATGGCTCAGAAGCGGCTGTGTACGGAAGTTCGATAGGAAACACTTCGTCCCAATATTGATCTCGTATCAATTCCGGATGTTCGTGATGCATTTCATCAACAATTAAGTAACTCACCTGTAAAGAAATTAAACGAATCAAAAATCAAACAAAAATTCAAATATTAAAGAATAAAATATTAACACAACAATATCAAAAAATAAATGATTATAAATTAAAATACAATAATTTTACCTGTAAATTACGATCGACGAGCCAATTGACCTCAAAATCATCATCGTCCTCGCCAAAAGGATTAATGAGCGTCTCGGCAACTTTAAGCCAGCCCATGTAAAAGAAAAATCGAAGAGTGGTGAAAAAGGGAAAGTAGAGATCAATCGCCGATGAGGATTTATTTTGAACCCATTGTCCACCCATAACACTTGAGATGAAATACGAATAAACAGCTAAAGTAACAACTTGCGTGTAAACAAGTGGAATGCTGATATTGTCATATTGAATTAATGTGCCGCAATTACCGCGAAACTTGTTCAATTCGTCAATCAACGTTTTCACCGCAAAATCATCTCGTATTCGACCTTCTTTACGCGCTCGAGTGACGATACTCGACGCCCATACAATTGGCAGCCAATGTTTACTTGGTTTTGGATATTTTTGATTTAAACTCTGAAATATTGTTAATTCATTCTCAAGAAGTAAACCAGCATCGACAAAATGGTCCAGTGTGGGAAAACGCTTCTTCACTCGTGGCGAAACATTCGTGAGGACCAGCGTGAGGCAAACGCACACGTACCTGCAAAAAAGATTAAATTAAATTAGTATTTTATAAATGTTTATTCGTCATTGTTAATTAAATTGTAAATTAAATTTACAATCCAATTTACAAGTTAAAAAATTCAATTTTTCGTCATTTGTAAATTAATTAAAATTTGTATAAAATATAATTGAACTACAAATTAAAATTTTAGAATACAAATTTTGTAAATTTCTTTAAAAGTAGATTATTGAAATGCATTTAAAAAATAACAAAGTGATTGCAGACATCTGTTTGGAAAAAATACTAACCTAACGATGGTACGTCGCATTAATCTTCCTCTTTCATCATTGCCATGAATCGTGGCAGATACGAAGACGGCTATCGAATCAGGCCATGGAATTGCCGTGTACTGATTCCACCATCTGGTCATGACAATTGTCACATAAAAGCCCATGACAAAGGCCAATGGGATGTAATCCGAGTACTCATTACAATATGCAACAATGTACTCGAATATTTTTTTTTGATGATCATCGAGTAGAAAACGATAAATCGCCGAAAGTGAGTAATAAATCATAAGAAAAATTGCCAACTCCAACCACACAAGTTTATAAATACTGGCTCGCCACCTGAAACAAATTAATAAAAAGAAATTAATTAAATAAATTAATTAAAAACGTAATTATTTTTTTATTACTATTATTATTAATTAATTGTCACAAAAGTATTATTTCAATCGAGTGAAATTTTCTAAGCGATTAAAAATAGAAAAGAATTAAAAAGTATCAACTTGATTAATAGAAAACAAATTGAACATTAATTCCTAGCAAACAAAATTGCAGAATTTAGTTGCGAAATCAAATTCTCAACTTACAAAATCTATTTTGTCAACTAGTCTAGGTTTTGATTGACTAGAAAACGGAAGTGACGTAAAAGTATTTGAAAACGCGTAACGCATCATGTTTTATGCACCAGAAATACTTTATCGTAATGCTCGAATAACCGCACAAAGGATTTCAACAGCGATATTTTAAACGTGACTGTCATTGATGATTTCAAAAAAAAACTTTACTACGAATTCCTTATTTGCTTATCGAGTCATTTCTTATTTTAAAAAGCCCCAAGTCACACTTCATTTAAACCGTCTTTCATTCCTCTTTCATTCCTAATAATTATTTTTAATTAAAATCAAATAAAAAAAATAAAAATTGAAAACTGATATTAAATTACAAATTAATATTAAATTAAAATCTAAAAGTTAATATTAAATTGAAAATTGAAACTTAATATTAAATTGAAAATAAAAAGCTTGAATTAAAAATTGAGCTTCGAAATTCAGTAGTTCAAGGTCAATTAAAATTTAATACATTCAAAAATTAAGGGAGAAATATGGAATAAACAGAGAAGGTCAAATTTTAAAGAGAGAAGAAAATAGTTTTAATCGGATGAAAAAAAATCAATGAATAATTATAAATTGGATGCAAATAGCGGTGGACGAACTCTGATTCAGAGCCAGATTCATAATGAGATTTAAAATAAACTGACGACAAAATGTCTCCGAGCACCGGACACAAATCATGTGCAGTCATCTCGCAATCTTATACATCATAGAACATACATTTATTTTAAGAACATTTCTACTTTTAATTCCCGCAACAGTATTACAAATAACAAATTAATTTATCCGACATTCATGATAAAGAAAACAAAACAATAAATAAATGAAAAATAAATATTTAAAAATTACAATTTATTACTAGAAAATATCAAATATCTCATTAAGGTTTATCCAATAAAATACGTTTTTTTCATTTGTTCCATAAAACAGAAAAATTCAAAGAAAAATAATAATATTATGGAGTAAAAAGAAACTATTTGTGACCCATAAAATTTCAAGAATTATTTCACTCATAGAGGAAGCAATGAAGAATTCAGTGTATAGTTTTTTCTAGTTTTGCGTGATGAGTTACAAAATGCGGTTAACTTGACACTAAAGAAAAATGAGACACGCTATATTAATCTTGACATATTTCAAAAGCAAATTCATTTCATGAATCCATAAATTTCAAATCTTATCTTCAAATTTATTTGAATGTCATTATTTCAAATAAATCATCAATATTAAATAATTCAAAATTTTTATTTAAATAACAAAATAAAAAAAAATAAAATAAAATAGAACAAAATACAGAAGAATAAAAAAAATTCTCAACTTTAAATTTAATTTAAATTTTTTAATTCTAATTCTTTTTATTCGACAAATATTCTAAATTCTGACAAGTTTTTTTTCCAACCGCGAAGAAAATTTGTTTTCCTTTCTCGACCTTATCTGCGAGCGATAACTATTTAAAAATTAGCACAAATAGAAATAAAAATAGATAAGTAGGCGACAATCTATCAATTTTTAATAATATTTCAAACGAATTTCTATTTGTTTACTTCATTATAAAAAAAAAATGTTAAAGTCTTGCAAAATAATACAGTTTTTCAAGAAAAAAAAAAAACAATACGAATTCTCATGCAAAAATACAAATTCAGAGTACAATATCTACTTTGAATTTTGTATGCAAATAAATGTTGTGTATAAAAATAAAAAAAAGAACTTGTTTAAAAATCAACGTAATCATTTTTCGAAATACGAAGTCGACTAAAAATTTTATTTTAAATTCATTCTCGAAAGTCATGTTTGCAGAACCACTGATTATATGCATGTATATCTGATAGAAAAATTCATGACACCATTTCACACATCGATCCTGTTTCTGCTAAACTATACATAATTATTCCCTCGACTGCTTTTCAATTTTAGAAACAACACTACATTTAAATTATCAATTTTTCACAAAGAAATGAAAATTTAAATTTATAAAATTATATTTCTACATTGAAAAAAAATTTCGTTTTTTCGCGATATGATAGAGTAGAAGATAAATTTCGTAAAAACGGAAGTGCCTAATTTTAAGAAATTGAATAAAATCATATCAACTTTCAAAAGATTTTTACATTCGACATTCGACCTGTGAATTGACCTCGAACTATAGATAATAATGTCATAAAGGCAAATTAGTTCAAAGTATTATGTAACACCTGTTAACAATTTTGCCTAATATTAAATTAAAATTTTTCCAAGTATACAAATAAAAATAAATGATGAGAATAACGAACCATTAAAAAAATTAACAAAAATAATACAAGATTATTAATAATTTTTTATAATTAATTAATTAATCAATCTACTATTAATAAATACTAAAATAATTTTAAGTATTTTAGTTTTTTTAAATAATAATAATAATAATAATATTTTTCTAGTAAAAAAATATAATATCAATAATATTATAATAGAAATATACAATATTAATAAATATTCTATTAAAAAAAATTATACTGTAAAAAAATAATGTAACTTTGGAAAATAATAAATGCCAAAAATTATAAAATGAAAGAAGTATAAAATCGTAAATTTCACAAAACTGCATTATTTCGTTCGACTGATAATGTTAATGAGTATAATGGTTTAATCAACACCATTACAATTATGACTCACTCGTGACAGATAAATGCCTATAGATTTTTCAAACATTCATTCAATGAATCTCTAGTAAATAAAATGAAAATTTGAAGCTCAGAATTTTATCAACTTCATTTTAGAGCGAGAAAATTTTTTAAAATTATTTCTGCAAATATGGAAAATTTTGTATATACAAAAATGAAATAAATAAATTTACTAAATATGAATAAATAACTAAAATATGAATAAAGAACTAAAAATGAATAAATAACTAAAAATGAATAAATAACCAAAATATGAATAAATAACTAAAATATGAATAAATAACTAAAATATGAATGAATACATGAATAAATAACGAAATATAAATAAGTAAATGAATAAAAAAAGAAAAAAATTAAATAATAATTAAAAACAGAACTGATTGCGTGATAAAATAATTAATAAGGCACAAGATGTTATAAAATGACAATGTTGTACACATTTGCAGAAAAAAAAATTTCCTTGATTCAGACTAGCTTATAATCTTATAATCAGTTTCTAAGAATGAAGCTCTATGAAATTATTTAATAGATCTTCCATCTTCTCTCTGATCATGTAGCATTTGTGGAAATTTTTTTTAGCAAATTATAGTTCACGTATCATAAAATAAAAAAAGCAAATTGTCATTGAATAATAATTTCTACTCAAAAACAAATTGTCTGATCTCCACAAAAAAAAATAAATAATACTTTACTATTGAATTTGAATAAAAACGAAGAAACATAATAAATATTAGATTAAAAAAAGATTTAAAAACTACTTTTCAAAATAGAATTTGTATTTTGAAAAATATTTTTTAAATCTTTTTTTAATCTAATTTTTAGATATTATTAATATATAATAAAAATTATATAATATTTATCAATAAAATAAAAAGTAAAAAAAAAATAAAATAAAAAATAATGTCGCAATGAAAAGAAAAAGGAGAATTTGGATATTCTTGTTCCCAAGATTTTGAGAAATTTGCGAAAAAAATAATTTGTTTACCTAAGTAATAATTTTAAAAAGCAGCCAAGGCCCCTGCAGGTGGCAACTTCGGCTGTGTAGCTAACTGTCATCCTTTATCTGTCGTTAGAAAAACCAAAGAATTGTAATCCTCTCTCGACATTTAGGTACTTCTGGTTCCTACCTAGAAAAGAAAAAATTAATTTTACTATTCAAATTAAAATTATTGAAATATAATTAAATAAAATCCTTCCTCCACAAGGAAACAAAATTGGAAAAATTGCCAAAAACTAATAAATTAATCATTAATTAAATCCCATTCGGAATTAATCCTTCTTTAAACAACAAATTCTTTTTATCTATAAATTTTCATTTATTTGCTACATTAACTTTTTAATTAAATACCAATGGATATCCTGCTTTGCCAAGGTCACAAACATTACAAGCTCATAGTGTAACATATTATTTTCCACTTGAATATCGTAAACTAACAAAATCATCATTCCAATATTATTATATTTTTTTTTTACAAAGCGCACCTGAAATAATATACATTAACAAAAGTCTATTTGCATAAATAAGACAAGGTCAAACATGAAGTTGTCAATGAAGTTTCATTTAAAATATATTATTTTATAAATGCAAATAATTTTTTTCTTCCTTTTTAATTCGAGACAATGAAAATGAAAATTTCGTGTTTTTAATTAATTTTAAGTTTGTTTAAAAAATTAACATAACTAATTGATAAAAATAATAACCTTGGTCATTTGTCACGTGTGTGGATTGCTCGTGACAATCAACTTGGTTCAATTAACTGTTTCTCTAACTCCGAGAATGGAAAAACCGAGAACAGAACAAGTTTTTCTTTCTTTCAAAACGAGATTGACAGTGTGATGTGTGATGCTCAATTAGATGTTCTAATAAAGAAAGTAACTTGTTATAAAAGAAAAAAAAATACGCAATGTCAACACAATGAACAAAGTGATATGAAACAAGTGACAATATAAAATTTGCAAATTACTGCTTTAATTGTAAAATAATTTTTTAGTTATTAAGCGAATAAAAATACTTTTTGTTTCTTTTCGAATTTAAAATCGGAATAAGTACAAATTATCCACTGTATTTAATAGCTTTTAATTTTTACTTAAAAGTGTAATTAATAATTAATTTATTAGGTAAAATAATAGTTAATATTCGTAGTAATTAGTATTTAGTGAAAATTTTCGTTGTTTATTTAAAATGAGACCCTCTTTTATCTCTCAATTATCATTCGGTATAAATTGAAAAAAAATAAATGACTAAACATCATAACACTCATGTAATAAATTCCGTAAATTCTCATCTTTTTTTTGCACAATACTTCTATTATCGCGTTTTCTCTCAAAATCTCAACAATTAATGTTCTTGTAAACTCGAATCACGTGTAACACATGTTACTCTTTTCTAAAGCACATTTATATTAATGTCTACAATAAAAATTATTATTTTTACAAAATAGTAACAATTTTTTTTTCTCGTCAAAAATATTTATTTTTACATCAAATAAATAAAAAATAAATAAATTAAAAGTAAATCCTAATCACCATAATCGATATCAATTAAATAGTGATTAATTATCTAATCTATCAACATGTTATCATTTCTTTTTTCAAACATTGCAAAAAAAAAAAAAATTTATTGTCTCATTCTAAAGAGAAAAAAGATTTTTCGAAACTGTATATCACTTGTAAGAAAATGTTTAAAAAATAACTTACTTCATTTAAACAGCAATACGAAGATTCTTTCGATGATGTTCGAAGTTTCGATGTTCAAATCCATTAAACTTCATATTATTTCACTATATACATAGAAAAACTTTTGGAGCTCAACAATCGTTTTTATTTATTTATTTATAATCACGACCCAGTTAGAAAGGAGGTTTCATTTCCGTATGGATCGTTGCATTTCTGCACTTTCACCTAGATTTGGAAAAAAGTAAACAAATCTTTTAGAATCAAAAAAATGATCCAATTTTTAAATAAAAGTATTCTTTGTATTAAAATAAAAGTATTTTTTATAAATACAAAAAGTATTGTCAAAATAAATTCATATTAAATAAAGAAACATTTATCTTTATATTAATTTATATTCAACTTTACTTTGTAACCTTTGCAAAATAATATTGTTAATTAAAAAAAACATAACCTATAAAAAATCTCGATGTCTTTTTCTTCCCGCAAGGAAAAAATGAGATATAATAATGAATCATCAATAATTTCATCCCTAATCGAAAAATATTTGAGATGAGAAAGGAATATAATGATTCATGGTTTATTGGGACTTTCGAATAAATATATAACTATACAAAACGAGGAAGAAGGAAGACAAATTTTCAAGCTACTCCAATATGAAACTGTACCAACTGTACGTACCATTAACACTTTTAACTACCCTGGACACTTTTAAACACATGTGGTATATACTTATAATGACAAAGAAGCTGAGAAAATAAATTTATCTCGACAAACAAAAACACTGAATACAACAGACGCGACACTGGCCGGGAACAAACTCACACAAAAACGATGTTGCGGGAGCAATAGAATTACCTCCCCCACTACCGCAACCTAACCTATATCCCCACTCCTCACATTATGTAAAATGTGTAAAATATTAAAAAATTTTTAATTTAAATTTTCGCTGTAAATTTTTTAAATTGTTTATTTATAATAATAAGAAATAAAAAAAAATTCGATTATGCAAAAACCTAACCTAGATCCCTACTCTTGTCATTAAATATTTAAAATTTAGATTTTCACTCTAAATTATTCGAATTATTTATTTATTTTAACAAAAAAAATGAAAAAATTTCGATTAGGAATCAAAAACTTAATCCATTTATTTAAATTATTTAATCTTTTTACCTTTAAAACTCAATTTTAGAATTAAAATTTAATTAAAATTAAATTAAATTATTAAAAATTAGTTTGAAATAAAAATGTAGGCTAATTATTAATTATGATTAATTTATTTAATTCTATATCGATAAAGACCCGTGTGAATTAATACTAAATTTAATATTAAAAACGTTTTTATATAATTATTTTAAGTTTCAATATTTTAATTAAAATTGTTATTTAATATTTTTTGTTTCTTAAAATTTTTTTTTCACATTGCTAAACTAGTTTTATTATTTAGAAACACTCTGCTGATACTCATACGGAAACGTCAGTTTTTTGTATGCAACAAAATTAATAGTTTGATTAAATTAAATAATAATTTTATTTTCTCAAAATTGAATATATATATTTATTTAATATAAATTGTTAGTTTTAATGATTAATTTTCAAGACTTTCTAAACAAATATTATTTAGTTTAGAAATAAATCTTTGAACACACATTAAAATATGTAAATAAAAATGTCAGTGAATGAATAAAATAAAGCCATTTATTCGACTCGATAAATCTGATAGATTTATAAAAAATTGCATAAAATGTGAATGGCACTGAAAAATATACATCAGAAGAATCGTAGCACAAAAGGATAAAGAAAAATGTAATAATGACAAAGCAAATAAATATTTTTCGTTTGTATATACATTTATACTGTTGTCGCTGTTAATCATTAATTCTTTTTTTTTCATCATCATTTCTATTTATCTATTCTCTGAATTTCAAACTAATTTCTATATTTTTTTTATCAAAATATCGTATTCGTTAATACTTCTAAGGTATCATAATTTGTAAAAATCTATTTAAGTAATTAAAACAATATATGTGATTTTAATAATACATTCAGCAATTAAAATTCTCATCAATCGCTGATTAACAAGTCTCATGTCTTTCAAAAAACACGTAAAATTACCTACTATTTTCATTTTGTATTTAATTTATACAGAAAGTCGATTTATATTTTTATGAAACAAATTAATGTCCATTTTTTTATTCTCTGCACAATGCATCGTTTTATGATAAAAACGTCGATTATTAAGAAAAGAAATTTCTCGTTGAACAGTTCTCTCTTAAAAAAAAAGGAGAAACTTGGTCCCTAAAAGAAGTCACAGCCAATAAAATGCAATAAGGCCTCTTGACTAAAACAATAGTGACAGCACTGACAATGATGAAATAGAATCACACAATCGGTGATTATTATATAATAAATATATATATATATATTTATAGGATCACTAATAATTTCAGCTCTCATTGCTCAGGCAGATTTGCTCCTTATCGTGTGTAGTCTTTAAAATAGAATTCGGCACGTTAATCTTGCATTTTTCCTCCTATTTTCCATTGTATTAAAATTCTCTCACATTTCTTTTTCCCCCTTAAAAATATTTTTACTATATTTTCAACTTGAAAAATTGTCTACGTCAGGCAACAATCGTTGTTAAAACGTCATTTCTGGACTCGTACGTTCCAGGCCTGCAATCAAGCACTACCAATCAATTTATAAAATTAATTATAAATTCCTAGATAATTTTAATTAGAATATATTTGAAATTAATGGACAAAAATTTAATAGAAAATACCTGATTGTGGCGTGTTGTGTTGAACGTGACCAGCCGGCAACTAAATCTGAATCACTTCGTTCCTGAATTCTTTCTCGAATTGGTATTGCACGTTCACGAACTGTCCGCTGAATCATGTCTGGTGCGACTGTTGCTCTCACAGCTCTGTACATTAATCTATAAAAAAATAATATGTATTAATATCTTGCAAATTTTGGAGAAATAAATTTATTTTATTTATGTGGAAATAAATTTATATAGAGTGGACGTAAAATAAATTTAAATTAAATTAATAGAAAATAAACTAATAAAACTAAATGATATACGAATAAAATAAAAAAATGAATCTAAATTAATAATCGTTACAATCCGGAAATTATTGAATTCTTGCGAACTATTTATAAAAAAAAACTTTGAAAATAATCGAATTCCTTTAAAGGATTTAATCAAATTTTTGAAAATAATTTAATTCTTTAGAGAAATTTTATTAAATTTGTATTGAGAATAATTGGATTTTCGGAAAGAATTTTATTATTTATAAAAATAATCAAATATTCTCAAAGAATGATTACTAACATTTTTGAAAATACATAATTCAATTGTTTCAAAGAATTTTATTAATATTTTTGAAAATAATTGAATTCTTTTAAAGAATTTATTTAAATGTTTTGAATGATTTTTATTGAAATTTTTGAAAGTAATTGAATTTTATAAAGAATTTCTTTTCAATTTGTAAAATAATCGTGTTTATTAATAATTTTAATTACTAATTTTGTTATTAAATTTTATTCAAATTATTGATAGAAAATTAATTTATTTTAAAGAATTTTATTTGAAATTTCGTAAAAACAATTAAATTCTTTAAAGAATTTCTTTAAATTTCTTAAAAAATTGTTTTAATAATTTTAAATGAAAATTTTGAAAATAATTGAGATTTACAAAGAATTTAATCAAGAATTTTGAGAATAATTGAATTTTTTAGAAAAATTGTAGTAACATTTTTTATAATAATTGAATTCTTTAGAGAAATTTTATTAAAATTGTATTACAAATTATTAAATTCTCGCAAAGAATTTTATTATTTATAAAAAAATAATCGAATTCTTCCAAACAATGTTATTAAAATTTTTGAAAAAATTGAATTGTTTTAAACAATTTTTAATAATATTTTTGAAAATAATTGAATTGTTTTGATGAATTTATTTCGACTTTTGGAAGATAATGTAGATTTTTGAATAATTTTTATTGAAAATTTTGAAAATAATTATAATTTACAAAAAAATTTTATCAAAACTTTTGAGAATAATTGTCATTTTTAGAAAAATTTTATTACAATTTTCAAAAATAATTGAACCCGTAAGAAAAATTTTATTAAAATTGTATTGTAAATAATTAAACATCTGAGAAGAATTTTGGTATTCATAAAAATTATTTAATTCTTTAATTTTATAATTTTACAATTATAAAAATAATTTAATTGTTTCGAAGAATTTTATTAAAATTTTAGGAAATAATTGAATTCTTTCGAAAAATGATATTACTTAAACATTTTTAAAAATAATTTCGTGAATCTTAATTCGTAAAATTTTATTAAAATTGTTTTGAAAATAATTGAATTGCTGCGAAGAATTTTACTATTTATAAAAATAATTGAATTCTTCCACAGAATGTTATTATTTATGAGAATAATTGTATTCTTGCGAAAAATTTTATTAAAATTTTTGAAAATAATAAACGTAGCATTTTCTAGTAAAATAATAAACTAATAAACGATAATTTCTCTTAATTGTTGAAAATTATCTAAATTTAAATGGAAAATAAATTAAATTTAAATAGAACAAAAATTTAATTTAAGCTGATGATAAATTTAATTCAAAGAAATAAAAAAATGAATTTTATTATCTTAAAAGTAATTAATTTATTTAATTAATGCAATTAATGCAAAAATGATGTAAATATTTTGTCATTTACCTGGGTAACATGGCGAGAACTGAAGCAAGAAGAATTGTGAGCCAGTAATTATGCCTCGCTATCGCTTTCTGCATTACCCAATAAGAGCCCGGGAGACCCATACAATTAACACAAATTGCGTTATAGAGGATACAAAATCCAAAAAATAATCCCAGCGATACCAGAATTGCTCCAACGTGCATTAGAGTCTGCAATTTTTCATAAATTACATTTAATCATTAATATTTAACCAACTTTCATTCTAAATTTCAATTTACTATTCTCGTCTTTAAAAAAAATTTAATTTCCTTTTCCTCTATCTTAGTTTCTTTTCTACTTTTTCATGAAGTATTCCTTTGCTCGAATTTTATATTAAAAATATAAAAAATAAATAAAGAGTATCTACTTTTATATTAAAATGTAAAAAATGTAAATGTTTTTGTAAAACAAATAAAAAAATGTAACTGCTTTCATATTAAAATGTAAAACAAATAAAAAAATGTAACTGCCTTCTTATTAAAATGTAAAACAAATAAAAAAATATAACTACTTTTATATTAAAATATAAAACATAAATAAAAAAATATAAATACTTTTATATTAAAAATAGAAAAATTAAAATTGAATTAAGAAACATTGCTGTACTTACCCACGATCTGGTTTCAATGCTCACATTAATTAACATAGATAATAAACAGGAGGTAGTAATTGTCGTTCCAAATTCCCATATATCCACATCAGAATCATAATAAGCCTGAAATTAAAAGGAAAAAAAAATGGTAAATAATAATAGAAGGGAAAATGTTTATCATGGAAAAAGAGAAATTAAACTTACAGCTTCGGTTAAAAAGAAAATGACAATGCTCTGATAAAGTGCATCTGCCATTGTTAACCAAAATGAATGTGTTTGATAAACGAGGGCCAATCGTCCTCTTTTATAAAGTTCCGGATTTTCTAGAAGCACTCTTCCCGGTGCAATTCTGTCATAAACACCCAAAGCAAGCGGCGACAATGAAGTGAATAATAAATTAAACAACATCAAGTATATTTGATCAATCATCACAGCTCCGGAGAATCCACAATACAACTGCAATTCAATTTTTCTCATTAATTAACTATAGTATAAATTTTTAATAATCACGAAATTATTTTTTATAACAATTATAATTTTTTATAATATAATTATAATAAATAAAATAAAACAAATTAAAAAATGTTTAAATATATAAATAAAATAAATACGAATATATACAAATAGACAAAAAAAATAGGTTGATAGATAAAATAAAAAGTAAATTAACAAGGAAGTCAATAAACAAGTAGATAAATAAAGAAAAAAATAAACGAATGCTAAATTGTTTGAAGTTTGAATGAAAACTTTGGAGAAATTTTACCTGAAACCAGAAAAGTAGGAAGACAAAGGTCGCATTTTTGTAGAAAAAGTAAAGAATCATTCGCGAGAGACGATCGTAACACCAGTGGCCGTGCATCAATAAAAGTCTGGATAACATGGAAAATTTTGCGATCGCAAAATCCGCCGCCATTATTGCCTGAGTTCCTTCTCGGCCAGAAACTCCAACTCCAACATCGGCCGTTTGAATCATACTCACATCGTTCGCTCCATCGCCAATTGCTAGAGTTCGCATTCCTAATTGTTCCTTTACAACTCGAACGATGTAAGCCTAAAAAATTATTGGAAATAATTAAAATGCAATGAAGAATTTTTTTATTTAGAAAAATTATTTCAATTCTCGTGAAGAATATTATTCAATATTTTGAAATTAATTAAATACTTATAAAAAATTCTATCAAAACTTTTGAATTCCAACGACGAATTATATATAATATAGAAAAAATAATTGAATTCTTGCGAAGATTTTTATTCAATTTTTTAAAAATAATTTAATTCCTGCTAAAGGATTTTATAATATAGAAAAAAATAATTGAATTCTTGTGAAGAATATTATTCAAATTTTTAAAAATAATTAAATTCCTGCGAAGAATTTTATAATATGAGGCATTCCATGTCAAGTGATCCAGGTGTCTTACGGTGTAATGCTTATTTCGATAATTTTTTACTCTTAAACTATTAAACATAAAAATTTGGCAAGGTACATTTTGGAAAGGTTTTTTCATGCTCTTTCGATTGAAAATAAGCATTTAAAAAAAAAAAAATTTTTTGACCCAAAAAAATCAAAATTAAAAATAAATTTTAATTTTTTGGAAAAAAGGTCCCATTTTTTTTTTTTTTTTTTTTTTTAAACGAAAGCTGAGGTTTTTTCCTAAAAGGACATATAAATGAAAAAGTGGGACAAGAATGTTTAAACATTGAAAAACAGAGGTTTCTACTCTTTAAACCCGGTTTTTAGCTCTGTTTACGAGAAAATTCATTTTTTCAATGTTTAAACATTCTTGTCCCACTTTTTCATTTATATGTCCTTTTAGGAAAAAACCTCAGCTTTCGTTTAAAAAAAAAAAAAAAAAAAAAAATGGGACCTTTTTTCCAAAAAATTAAAATTTATTTTTAATTTTGATTTTTTTGGGTCAAAAAAAATTTTTTTTTTTAAATGCTTATTTTCAATCGAAAGAGCATGAAAAAACCTTTCCAAAATGTACCTTGCCAAATTTTTATGTTGAATAGTTTAAGAGTAAAAAATTATCGAAATAAGCATTGTACTGAAAAACCCAAAAATTTAACCCCCTCCCCCTCGGAAAATATTGGACTAGGTAAAAAAATATTTTCACGAAAAATTACTATCTATTAGTACTACAAAAGCCCCAAGTTTTGCTACGATTGGAGAAAAATTTTTCTCCACCCGGATCACTTGACATGGAATGCCTCATATAGAAAAAAAATTGAATTCTTATAAGAATTTCATTCAATTTTTTTAGGAATACTTGAATTCTCATAAAAATTTTTATCAAAACTTTAGAATTAATAATTGAATTCTTTCGAAAAATTTTATTAAAATTGTGATGAAAATAATTGAATTCATGCGAAAAAATTTATATTATTAAAAAAATTAATGAATTCTTGAGAAGAATTTAATTAAAATTGTATTGAAATGAAAATAATTAAATTCCTGCAAAGATTTTTATTATTAATGAAAGTAATTGAATTATTTTTAAGAATTTTATCAAAATTTTTGAAAATAATTAAATTCATACAATGAATATTATTATTTACAAAAATAATTGAATTAATATAGAGAATTTAATTATTTTTCAAAAAGAATTGAATTGTTTTCTAGAATTTTATTAATGTTTTTAAAAATAATAGAATTCTTGCGAAGAATTTTATTATTTATGAATTGCTGTAAAGAATTTTAATAAAATTTTTTAAAATAATTGAATTCTTAAAAAGTTTTAAAAAATTTTTTTAAAAAGTTAAATTCCTTCGAAGAATTTTATCATTTATGAAATAATTGAATCATTGCGAAGAATTTTACTATTTATAAAAATAATTGAATTATTTCAAAGAATTTATGAAAATTTCAATAAATAATTGTTTTCTTGAATTTTATTAATGTTTTTCAAAATAATTGAATTCCTGCGAAAATTTTTATTATTTATGAAAATAATTGAATTATTTCAAAGAATTTATGAAAATTTCAGTAAATAATTGAATTGTTTTCTGTAATTTTATTAATGTTTTTTAAAATAAATGAATTCGTGCGAAGATTTTTATTATTTATGAAAATAATTTAATTGCTGTGAAGAATGTTAATAAAAAATTTTTAAATAATTGAATTCTTAAGAAGTTTTAAAAATTTTTTTTAAAATATTAAATTTCTTCGAAGAATTTTATTATTTATGAAAATAATTGAATTCTTTCTATAAATTCAATTACTTATAAAGATATGTAGATTCTTGGAATGAATGTTATTAAAATTTTTAAAAATAATTGAATTACTGCGAAAAATTTTATTATTTATAAAAAGAATTGAAATTCTACTAACAATTTTATTATTTATAAAAAATAATTTAATTCCTATTACGAATTTTATTGTTTTTAAAAAATAATGTAAGAAGAATTTTATTAAAAATGTATTGAAAATAATTGAATTCCTCCGCAGAATTTTATTATAATTGCATTTGAAAATAATTGAATTTCTGCGAAGAATACAATTTGAAAATTATTGAATTCTTTTGAAGAATTTCATAAAAGTTTTTAAAAAATAGTTAAATTCCTTTGAAGAATTAAATTATTTATGAAGATATTTTTATTCTTGGAATGAATTTTATTAAAATTTTTGAAAATAAGTGGATTTTTGCGAAGAACAGTATTAAAATTCATGAAAATAATTCAATTCTTTCAAGAAATTTAATTAAATTGTACTAAAAATAAATTAATTTTTGTACATAATTATATCAAAATTTTTTAACATAATTGAATTCTTTGGAAGAATTTCATTAGAATTTTAAAAAATAATTGAATCTCATCGTAAAATTTTATTAAAATTGAAATGATAACATTTAAATTCCTCTGAAGAATTTTAATATTTTTAAAAATAATTGAATTCTTGATACGATTGTTATTAAAATCTTTGTAAATAATTAAATTCTTGCGAAGAATTTTATTATTTTTTAAAAAAAATTTAATTCTTAAGAAAAAAAAATAATAAATAATAATTTCTTAATGAGTGAATATTTAAAAACTTTGAATCTGAAATTATTCAAAGAATGAAGTTGGTGAAAATAAAAAAATAGAATATCACCTATTAAATAATAATTAGATAGAAAAAAAATTAGATAGTAATAAACAAATAACAAAAAATAGAATAATAATTCTCACTAAATTTACAAAAGAAAGGAAACCAAAAAAAGAAATTTACTTTTTGCAAAGGAGTGGCACGACATGCAAGAACACTGGAGCAAGCTCTCGTCAAATTGAGAAATGGAGTCGTGAGTCCGGTTTGTGGATCGAGAATGAACGTCAATGTTTTTCCATCGACGACAAGAGCTCGTTGTCGTTTCCACGAGCTACCAATTCTATAAGCTACTCGATCAGCGGAATCGAGCTCGTGAGAAGCCACATCCCCAGTACCGTGATAATCAGTCATTTGTCTCTGTATTCCATCGTTCGCGGCATTTTCCCGTTGAATCGCCTCCAAATGACTGTGAATTAAACTCTCAGCAACGGATTTCGATCTCGCCTGAAGTCTCAGCAATTGCATTGCCGGCGTAAATAAACACGCCGAATAAGCGATATTCACTGCCGTCTCTGGCTTGTCACCTGAAAGAAAAGAAAAATCAGGTAAAATTAATTTCAAAATTCTCATTCTAATTTAATTCCAAATTAATTTTTTATTTATTTCAAATTCTAATTTAATTCCAGACGTAAAATAAATTAAGATAAAATCTATATAAATTATATATAATAAAATTTAGTAAAATTATATAATAAATTGATATAAATTATACAAGAATTTGATAAAAATTATATAATAATTGGATAAAATTATATAATAAATTGATGCAAAATCAATTTAATAAAAAAGGAAAATAATTTACCGGTTAGAACCCAAACGACAATTCCAGCGGAGACAAGAGCCTCCATTGTTTCAGGAACTCCTGCCTGGAGTTTGTCCTCAATTCCAGTGACACCGAGAAGTGTTAAATGTGACTCAAGCAATGAATAAGAATCGCGAATACGACGATCGCGATTTTCAGTCGAAACTTCAGCTTCCAAGTGTCTTTGTCGCCAGGTCTCGAATTCCTGAGCGCCGAGAGTTCTTCGCGCCATGACAAGTGTCCGAAGACCTTGTCTCGCGTACGAATTTAATTGTTGACGAATTTTTGTCATCGAACTCGTATCCTCATCTGTTGATGACAACGATGGCAATACTGTCGAATCTGCGCCCTTACTATAAAGCACAATCTCACCACTAATCGGATGTCTAACCACAATCGACATGCATTTTCTACTCGAGTCGAATGGCAAAACCTGTAAACAAAATTTTCCAAAAGTTAATTTAATTTTATTATTTTTTGTCATTTCTATTATTTCATATTATATTTTCTAATATTTATTAAAAGAAATACTTATTTCTTCATGGAGGAAGCTTTTTATATTCTGTTTTCATTTACTTTATTTTTCAATTTCTAAAAAATTAATTAAATTATAAAATTTGTTTCAAAACGTACGTGTAGAACTTCAAAGGCAAGAGTAGAATTATCAGGTAGAGAAACAACGGCGCTACGGGAAGTTCTTTTGATAAGTTTGACATTATAGGCACGAGCGGCACGCACTAAAGCTAATTCATCGGGACTCTCAGCTTCATAGATTTGCGGTGGTTCCGTTGTTGTTTTCGTTCCATCGTCAGCATTCGATTGATTACATCTTAAGCCCATTGGCGAGAGTTTTCTCACAAGATCCATTCCTAAATTTGGAATTGATCTTATGTTCAATAATCTCGGCCTGAGAACGCGACTACGAAATGTTGATGAACTATTTGTTGGCATTTCAGTCGATGACGAAATTGTCGAAAGGGGAATTCCATGATTTGGCGGTGTCGAAAGAATCGTGGGTGAATTTGTCGTTAATGATGAACTTGATTCCTCTGATGACTGTTGAATTGGAACTGGAGTTGTACTTCTTGACTCGTTAAGTCTCATGTACCTGATGAATATTGTATAAACAAATTATTTACTATCTCATTTTATTAATTCTAATTATTAATTCTAATTTTTAATTTATAAATTCATTTTAATTATAGGTTTCTATTTATTAATATTGTCAAATAATTCTTTATGATTAGTTGCAAATTATTTATAATACTGATTGTTAAGAAACTAGCAAATTTTACTCTCACCAGCGCGCAAATCGCGGTTACAATTTATTATTATGCGAATTACAAAATTCAATTATTTTTAAAAATTGTAATAAAATTCTTTAAAAGAATTCAATTGTTTTCATAAATAATTAATTCTTCTAAGGAGTTTATTTATTCTCATAAATAATAAAATTCTACTAAACAGTTTATTTATATTTAAAAATTTTAATAAAATTACACGAAAGAATTCAATTATTTTCATGAATAATTAAATTCGTCTGGGGAGTTTAATTATTCTCATAAATAATTAAATTTTTCTAAGCAGCTTATTTTTAAAAATTTTAATAAAATTACACGAAGGAATTCAATTATCTTTCAAAATAATACAATTCTTCGCAGAAATTCAATCATTTCCAAAGATTTGAATAGCAATCTTAGCAAGAATTCAATTATTTTTATAAATAATGAAATTCCTCACAGGAATTCAATTATAATATTCATTTCAATTTTAATAAAATTTTTCGACAAGATTCAATTATTTTTAAAAATTATAATTAAATTTTTCAAAAGAATTAAATTATTTTCAAAAATGTTGATATAATTCGCAGTTGATATAGCTCGCCGGAATTCAATTATTTTTAATACAATTTTAAGACTAAGTTCAATTATTTTTAAAAATTATAATGAAATTCTTCGAAATAATTCAATTATTTTCAAACATTTTGATTAAATTTTTAAAGTTAATTAATTTATTTTCAATACATTTTTATTAAATTTCTTGAAGGTATTCCATTATTTTCATAAATAATAAAAATCTTATAAAGAATTTAACTATTATTTAAAAATTTTAATAAAATTCTTCACAGAAATCCAATTATTTTAAATACAATTTTAATAAAATTCTTTGTAGGAATTCAATTATTTTCAATACAATTTTAATAAAATTCTTCGTAAGAATTAAATTACTTTTTATAAATAATAAAATTCTTTGCAAGAATTAAATTAATTTTTTATATAAATAATAAAATTATTTATAAGAATTAAATAATTGTTTAGAAATAATAAAATTCTTAGTAGGATTTCAATTATTTTAAATACAATTTTAATACAATTCTTTGTAATAATTAAATTACTGTTTATAAAGAATAAAATTTTTTGCAGGAATTCAATTGTTTTTATAAATAATAAAGTTCTTCGAATTTATTGAACTATTTTTAACAAATTTTAATTACATTCTTCTCTAGAATTCAAATACTTTTTAAATAATCAAATTCTTCGAAAGAATTCAATTATTTTCAAAAATTTTATGGAAATTTTTTATAGCAATCTAATTATTTTCATGAATTAATAAAATTCTTCGCAGGAATACAATTATTTAAAAAAATTTGAATAAAATTCTTTAAAGAAATTGAATTATTTTCAAAAATTGAGTACCTGCATGCAACAACTCGCCGAGCGCTCGGACGCAAGTGCTAGTAACAGTCGGGGAGCAGTGAGCGCCTCTGCGCCACTCACTGCCACCCGACTGGTATTAGAGAGTGCGTCCGAGCGCTCGGCGAGTTGTTGCATGCAGGTACTCAATTTTAGTATAACTTTGCTCAAAAATTAAATTATTTCAGATTATGTACATATTATAAAATTTACAAAAATTATAACTTTTTTTGTAACAAAAGTCTCATCTTTTAAAATTATAAAAAATTTTCTCGTTAACGCAAAATTATGGAAAAAAAGAATAAATTCAAAATTTTTCTTACAATGTTTTAAATTTTAAAATTAAGAAAATTCTACTTTCATAAAGAAGACTATTTTAAATTGTATTAGTAAAAATTAATTAAACAAAATTGTTTCAAATTAAAAACAAAATAATAAATTTTTAACTAATATATAATTGAACTTAAAATTAATAAATACAAGAATTTTACAAAAACATTTTTAAAAAAAGAAAATAGGAAATGACAAAGCAAAGGAAAACAATTAAATCCAAATTGCGAACAGACATTCGGAGTATAAAGATTATCGCTGTAGATTAGAATAGTTATTATTTACAATAGTGATTCTTTAGAATAGTTATAGTTTGTTATTTACGATAGTGATTATTTAGAAAATAGTTTTTAAATAAATAATGAAAATTTCAAATTTACCTCGCACTACCACCGTTCTTTTGAGGTTCTTCGATAACGCCGCTCGAGTTCATGATGTCTCGATGAGGATGACTATTTACAACGACCGTGTTACAAACCGCCATCAAAACCAGGAATTCCTGGAGGCGATGCTTACAATTTCCTATCAGTAAATCTTCCTTTAATCTCGTGCACGGCATCGGATTCTCTCCCTCGCCAGTGTGAGCGTAATCCTGTCCGCCTACCGCACATCTTCTGAACAGCATCTTATTTTCCGTCAGTGTTCCAGTTTTGTCGGAAAATACATACTGAACCTATCAATAAATCATTATTTTATAAACCGTCCATTTATTTTTACAATTGCTATTTTTATTCTACTTTTTATTTTTTAATTTGTTGTATTTATTGCTCTAATTTTTATTCCCAAATTTGTTATATTTATTACTCTAATTTTTATTCTCTAATTTATTGTATTTGTTACTCTAATTCTTATTCTCTAATTTGTCGTATTTATTACTCTAATTTTTATTCTCTAATTTGTTGTGTTTATTACTCTAATTTCTAAATTTTGGAAATCCGATTAAATTTTCTTTTAATTTAGAATATTTTTCTTTTTCTTATTTTCGAATTTTTTATTTTAACAGAATAAATTTTCTACCTGTCCGAGATCTTCGGTGATGTTTAAAGCTCGACACTCGGCTTTACGACCAGATTCAGAATCATAAAGAAAAGGATCTTGACCGATGTGATAAACTTGACCGACTTTAGCCATTTCTAAAGTAACATAGAGACTCAAGGGTATCATCACTTGAAGAATGATGATAAACGTCCAAAACGTGAGCATTCCCTCATAAGTAGGATCTTGAAGAACTGGCAAAAACGGAACGGGTCCAACGTTCGTGTACGCCGTGAGCCAAAGTCTACAACCAACAGCACCGACGACACACAAAACAACCAAAATCACCACGCACCAAATTATATCTATATTCATTTGTCGCTCCAAACGAGAACGCTGAAAAAGAAGAACAAAATTTACATTAATCTTCAATATTGACTAAAAAGAAATTAAAGAACAAAAAATAAATTACAAAAAATGAAAGTATAAAAACAGGGTTGCCACAAAAATTTAACTTTGTTCTTCCCTGACCTTTTCCTGATTTCCAGGCAAAATTTTCACTTTTTCCCTGAGTCTAATGAAATATTCTGATTCACTCCAACAAATGATTAAATACTCAAAAAAATTCTCCAATACATTTATTTAATAATTACTGTAATTGTAAAATTATTCGAAAACATCAATAATTTCTTCTTTAAATAAATATCTAATCATTATTATTTTTTCATTGAAATTAAGATGTTCAAAAATGTCAAATTAATTAAACTTTTTAAAAAAAATTAATTCTTCAGAATTGTTAGTTAAAAATACGAAAAATTCAGATTTCCAAAGATAATAATTTAAAACCTTTTCAAACTTCAATTATTTCTGAAAATGCATGCTATAATGCTTTTAATATTCAATTATTTTCTAAAATGTTAACCGAAATTCAATTTTTAATACATTCTTATTAGAAAGTTCTACGAAAATTCAATTATTTAAATACAAAAATAAATAATTTATTTAATAATTGAATGTTTCTTAAAATTTAATTTTTACGAAGAATTTTATTAACAACTTTTGAAAATATTCAATTTCTTTTAAGAAATTAAATTAAAATTTTACTGAAATTTATTATATTAAAGAATTTTATAACAATTTTTGGAAATAATTGAAAACTTTTTGAAGAATTTTATTAAAACTTTTTAAAAATAATTGAATTCTTGAGAAGAATTTAAATAATAATTTATGTAAATAATTGAATTAATACGAAGAATTTTAGTAAATTTTGTTTAAATAATTGAAATTTTGCCAAGAATTTTATTACAATTTTTGACAATGATTAATTCTTGAGAAGAATTTCGCTATCTATGTATTTATAAAGATAATTTAATTCTTGATGAGAATTTTTAAAAAGTTTTTAAAATAATTTAATTTGTGCAAAGTATTTTATCTTTTTTCAAAAGAATTCAATTCTTGTAATGAATTTTGATATTCATCAAAATAATTGAATGTTGGAAAAGAATTGATTTTTTGCGACGAATGAAAAGTTATTTATGAAATCATTTGAATTATTGCAACGAATTTTATTATTTTATTTAATAATTGAATGTTTCTTAAAATTTAATTCTTTGTTTAAGTTTTAATAAACTTTTTAATATTAATTGAATTTTTCGAGGAATTTATTTAAAATTGTATTCCAAATATTGGAAATTCTGCGATGAAATTAATTGAATTTTCAAATGAAATTTTAATATTTATTTAAATAATTAAATGTTTTCGTAGAATTGTACCAAAAATTTTTTTCAATAATTAAATCATTTGATAAATTTTATGAAAATAGTAAATATTAAAAATTATTGAATTGCGAAAAACTTTTGCTTCGTGATTATAAATATTCAATATCGAATTAATACAGAAAAAAAAGATAAATGTGTAAATTTTAGCATCCAACAGTAATTGTTAGATTTATTTACTTTCCATTTTTAGATTTTGAATATTTATAAGCCGCTTCTCGTTTAAATGCAAGATATTTATGTGTGAAACTGTGTCATCTCTGATGAGTTGTAAAAAATAAAGCTTAAGAGAAAAAAAGGGGAAAGATCAATACCTTATACCTAGGCCCCCCATTGTTGAGCATCGCTTTAGTCTCGTGACCAGCATAAACTACAATTCCCTCGACGAAATCTGTATTTTTTAAAACACACTCCCTGAGTAAAAGATTTTCCGTCGAAACAGGCACTCTGGCTCCTTTAGGATGAACTACTGCTCCATGAAATCTATATAACAAAAAAAAAAAAGAAAGAGAAAATCCCAATTACCAAGATTCGCACTATTAATTCTATTGACAAAAATAAATCTCTGTCTTTCAGGAAGATTAATTTTACTCTTTTTTTAAATTCTTCTCTCAATCCGTTCAATCCTTATTTTCTTTTTGAATCGTTATTTCAACTTTTAGAATTTATTATTCAATTTGTCACACAATATTATTTAGTTCACTTTCTTAAATTTTAATTATCTTTCTATAATTTGATTTGCGAGCTCTTTTTGCAGATTTACGATTTACACTTCGAAGAATTAACTTTGGTAAAATTAAAATTCTGGTTACGTTAAATTTTTTATTTAAATAATTGAATTATTTAATCAATCAGAATTTAATTAATATCAGAATTTAATTCTGATAACATAAAAATTTTGATTTAAATTAAAATTCTGGTACAATTAAAATATGTATTTCAAGAAAAAATTGATAATTTTAGGTAAAGAAAACCCACCTATAAATTTTCGTACTCGGTTTATCGACTTCGATAACAGAATGAAATTTGGAGGGTTGAAAAGAGTCCTGAAGATCAAGGAATCCCCTCACCACTTGCCGTTGTTTTAAATTGGTTTCACCATCTAAATTGCAGGTGTCAAGATAAGCGAATCCCTGAGGATCACTGCTTCTCAGCAGTAAGAGATCAGCCGGAACCAATTCGTTATTCGACAAGTGAACCAGGTCACCGACCTTGACGTCTTTCCATGGCACCTTCAAATACCTATCGCCATCGCTGTAACATAGAAAATATACAAAAGAAAATCAGATAAGCAATTTAACTGCCATCGCTGCAAAAATGGGAAATAAAATAAAAATTAAATTCCAAATAAGCAATTTAACTGCACGCTGATATTGAACAAAAAATCGAATGAATTATTTTTTATTCAAATTTAATTCTAAACTCAAATGTTCAATTAAATATTTAATTATTTATTAATTTTTAATTAACAGTAACTTAATAATCTCGATTTTATTAAATTGGTCTTTTTGTTTAGAAAATAGAAATTTTCATATATTTTTCCTTCACGGACGAGGGAACAATTTTCTATTGCGTAAAAGAAGTCCCAAGAGTGTCGTCACGAACGCAAATGATCAGAAGCGGTATTTTATTTCCTTGGAAATTTTCTCAAATGATTCCTTGAATCATCAAAGACAACTCGCTGAGCCTTTGTAAAATTAATTAATTATCTAACAATGCACTTTCCATATTTGTAGCATTTATCCAACCGAAGGACAAAAAGCTGACGTTACCCTGTCATTTAAATACAAGTAAATATTTTTCCACTCTATCCATATATATTAATATCGCTTTAAAATAATATTTCCCTCAACAAATTTCTCAATAAATTTCTGAACAAATTTCTCAATTCATTTTTCAGCAAGTTTATAAATTTTCTAAATAAATTTCTAAATAGAAACTATTGTAAAAATTGTATCAATTTTCTTTTTAGGAAAATCAAATCTAAAGAATTGAATGTATAATAAGAATGAGATCTATAATCAATCCTCGTGTAAAATCAGAATCTGTCGCAAATTTAGAAGAGGAAATAATGCCATTGATTTGGAAATAGAAGTTCGAGACCCAGACCTTTTGTTAAATGCAACCTTTCAAGTCTTTAGAAAAACCGAGTCGAAAATAAATTCATAATATTGTACAACGTGACATCATCCTTGTGGCGACATTCATCGCGTGAACTTTGTGCATTTTATACTCGGTTCTAATTGGCTAAATAACATGAAAAGGAAAAAAAAAATATTCCCTTGATAAAACAACTCTGATTAAATAGTGGACCATTAAAAATATTTTCTTTCTTTTTTTTTTTTTTTGCAAAAGAAAAATAAAAGAAACAAAATTGCGTTTCATTAAAATTAGCAAAGATTGCAAAATTTAAAATGTAAATTTCAAACCGAGAATTATTTTCTAGAACGAATTTGATCCACCTAATAATGAACGTATGAAAATAAAGTCTGAATTGCTACGTGACTGAAGCAAAAACATGTCAAAATTTCCAAAAAAAATCGTCGAATTATGACTAGAAGTGAATAGAGTAAATAGTAAAAATTGAAATTATTTTATTTTTTATTGAAATTATTTCTAGGACAAGTTTATAAAATTAGAAATATGTTTACTATACTTTCGAAAGACTCAAAATAAACAAAATAAAATATTCAATTATATATTTCTTAAGAAATAATCGAATTATTTTACTAATTTTGTTAATTAGAAAAAATATTGGACAAAATCGTAAACGAATTGCAATTCGTTTTTGCTAAAATCACAAAAGTAGAATTATTTCCACTCCTTAATTTTGCAAATTAGAAAAAATTCGAAAAAATGAAAAATATTTCGAGTGGAGTTTTTTGCAAATATTCAGTAAAAATTCTCTTTGTCCCATTACTCGAATTCGTTTTCATTAAATGATAAGAATCGAGATATACTCGAAAGATGATTTAATTTGTAAAGTAAATTAAATTTCTTGACGTTGAATTCCAGATTTTCAGTGAATGAATAAGAGAGAGAGAGAGAGAGTGGAGTAATAAAAAAAGAGAAGTGCCGTCCTTGCCTTCTGACTTTGAACGTAAAAAAGAAGAAGAAATAAAACGTTAGCCATCAATTGAATAGAATAGATATTGGTAGTTCTTTGCCGATCATTTCCGAAGGTCAGAAATATCGACTCAGTTGCTCTAATCGAAGGTTAAATCCATGCAGAGTCTAATTCATCGAAAAAACTTCAGCAGGAGAATAAAAAAAAGTGCCTATCAATTTAAAGAATGTTTCAAATTGTCCAACGCAGTGAAAAATCGAAATCCACTAAAAAAAAAAATTAAACTAAAAATCAGAAGGAAATCAAAAGAAAATTCAGAAGAATTTTTCGCAAGAAGATCAAAATGAACCTCGAAAAAATACTTCCACTATAAAAAATTGCGTTTCTATCAGAAAAATCTCAAATCAAAAAACAAAATCAGTAGGAAATCAAAAGAACATTCAGAAAAATTCTCTCGCAAGAAAGAAGATTGTCAATCAAAATGAACCTTGGATTTTGCAAAAAAGATCCACACACACACACACACTTGTACCGTAAATCGAAAATAAATCCATGTGTCTTGTTCTAGAATTGGAATTCAATAAATCCAGTTAAAAAGAACATTTCATTGCTATACGGAAAAATAGCTTTTGCATCTGATTTTCAGAGTAAAATGAAAAGTGATTCTATTGGTTTGAAAAGCTTTGAGGTCAAGTCCTCTATTCATGTCTCCATAAACTTCAATCAACGTGGATCAATTTTACGATGCGCACTCCTCTTTTTTTTTTTTTTTTTTTTGTCTAAATAAAATTTCAATCTCTGTCACAAAAATTTTCAAGTACACTTTTGTAGATCAAACCCAGCTTGTAATATATTTCAATTAAAATTCATTTTCAAGAACTTTAGCGCAATACTGTTCTAGATTCCAAAATTGCAATAAATTCCAATTAAAAAAATAATTTTTCGCAAGCCAGATCGATTATTATTATTATCATTATTTTCGCAAAGTGTGTAGACGATCCCTTAGCGGAGATTAATATCAGAAATCTTCGACTCTAACTTTTCCGAGTAATATCTCCTCATTATATCCCTGTTATCGACAATGAGAAGTCGTCGTCGTCGATGTCATTCCTTGGATTATTACATTCAACAAGATGAAAACTTCTCAACACCAATTCATTATCTACAACAATCAGTAAAACTATTAGAAACGAAAAATGTTTTTTTTTCAAAGCAATTTTTTGCTGACAATAAAATTAGAATGAATTGCAAAAAGACTAAATAAATTTAAAAAATCAAACAAAATCAAAAAAATAATTAATACAGAAAGCTATTAATAAAGAAAATAAAGAAAATAAATATTTATTATTGTTGTTGTTTGCTTTTTTTGTTTTCTATAACGTTTTTAAATAATTTTCCTTTTTAAATGTTTTCAATTTTAAAATTAATATATTGAAAATCATTGAATTCTTGCAAAAAATTTTATCATTAAATTTAAAAAGAATTGAATTCCTTCGAAGAATTTTATTATTTATAAAAATAATTGAATTTTTAGCAAGAATTTTATTAAAATTTTTGAAAATCATTGAATTCTGGAAAAAATTTTATCATTAAATTTAAAAAGAATTGAATTCCTTCGAAGAATTTTATTATTTATAAAAATAATTGAATTTTTAGCCAGAATTTTATTAAAATTTTTGAAAATTCTAATTAAATTATTTTGAATTTTTTTTTTTAAATGATAGAGTTTCATTATTAATTTTAATTGAAAAATTTGAAAGAAAATAGAATTTTACGAAAAATTTCTTTTAATTTTTAAAAATAATCGTGTTCTTAATAATTGTAATTAAAAATTTTATTATTGAATTATGTATTAAAATTTTTTTTTAAATCATTGAATTCTTACTAGAATTTTAGTACAACTATTTTTTTGTAATAATTTAATTCATTGGAAAAATTTTATTAACATTTCTTTAAATAATTAAATTCTTTGGAGAAATTTTATTCAATTTTTTTAAAAGTAATTGAATTTTTATAAAAAAATTTTATCAAAACTTTCGAAAATAATTTCATTATTTCAAGAAATTTCATTACAATTTTTAGAAATAATTGAATTATTTTGAAAAATTTTATTAAAATTATTGAAAATAATATAATAATAATTTAATATAATAATAATAATTTTTTCGAGAAATTTTATTAAAATTCATAAATATCGAATTCATTTTAATAAATTTTATTCAACTTTCAATTATTTTCAATGCAATATTGAAAATAATTGAATTCTTGCGAAGAATTTTATTATTCATCGAAATAATTGAATTTTTGCGAAGAATTTTATTATTTATGAAAATAATTGAATTCTTGCGAAGAATTTTATTATTTATGAAGATATTTGAACTTTTGTAATGAATTTCATTACAATTTTTAGAAATAATTAAATTCTTTCGAAAAATTTTATTAAAATTATTGAAAATATAATTTTTTCGAGAAATTTTATTAAAATTCATAAATATCGAAATAATTTTAATAAATTTTATTCAACTTTCAATTATTTTCAATGCAATATTGAAAATTTATACAGAAAACAAAGAAAATAATAAATGGAAAAAACTCCTAATCGGATGTACAGATCGAATAAATCTTGGAGAATTATCTAAAATCATAATATAGAATAGCTTTTGAGGAATCGATTTTGTTAAATGCAGAAGCAAGTTTATTTAAATAAGCTATATACAAATCCCCAGGTCACCTAGTTTACACTTGTTCTCAGTGTACACGTGGAATTAAAAAAAAAAATGAGAAACTTTGCGTGTCTGCGTTTAAAAACAGAAACTTATAGTGATGACCGAGTCGAAGCCACGCTATTAGTAAATTAAGTGATGTCATTTGCCAGTTTATCATCAACCGGAAGAAATAGTCTCCATAATTTAAATGGCTATGACAAAAATTGAAAATTAGATTTAATTATTAATTATTAATTATTAATAACTCCGAAAATCCAACTGAAATTGCAAAATGTCCCAATCGAAAGGAGAAATAAAATTCATTATTCAGATTCACTTAAATGTTTCTGATGTGTGTGTTTTCATTGAAATTCGAAAGTGTATATACAGATAAACTTGGATTATAATCAAGTTGGAGCGTTTTCAATTTTTCTTGCACTCAAACTTTTCAAGTTTGTTTGATGTCCTCATGGAAATGTAAATGTTTCCTTTTCTCAACTTGACAAACTCAAATTAAAATTTTCATTGTTTGGAAATAATTTTCCTCTTTATTTTTTCTCTTTTAGATTATTTTTTTCTCCTCCATTTTCCTCTTCTGGAATATTTTTCTCTCCTATATTTTCCTCTTCTAGAATATTTTTCTCTCTATTATTTTCCTCTCCAATATTTTCCACTTCTAAAATCAATTTTTCTAAAGTACTGCCGAAGATTAAATTAACAAAAATTGAATTAACCAACTTTCAACCTTCGAAAAATGAAAAAGCGAAATATATCCGCCTCGAGGAATAATAATTCAGCGAAGGGTCCTCTTAATTAATTCAAGAGTTCTCGTCACAAGAAGAATTAATTTCTCATGAAATAGCTATAAACGACTTTGAGAGGTAATTTCTAAAAAAAAAAAATTTAGCAACTCTTTTTGAGTATCCACCTGAGACTCATGAGATGTAAATTTTAAAGCAGTTTGAACAAAAAAAAAAAAAAAAAAGCGAAATGTGTTATGTAGGTAGAGGCCAAATAACAGGGCTGCTCAGAAAGGTAACTAGGTTGATTTTGACGTTCAGGTCGTCGGCTTTGACCAAACTCTCTGCATAGAATATTTATATCAATCAATTGAAATACGAATTAATTGAAACAAAAACCCCTTTCACTATACAAGTATCACGTTTCCTATTTGTTTACCGCACCTTTTCCATTAAAAAAAGAAAATTAAAAAAAAAAAATACAATCCTGATGCATTATCACTTCCTTGACACGTATATATATAAACATTGATCCGTATGCAAAGTTAATTATCATAATCAACTCCCATCACGAACTATAAAAGCAGATTAGAGGGAAAATTTTTTAATTAAAGTTCTTTAGGAAAATGTTCTCCTTAACAGTTAATTAAGAGCAATAATTACATTACATTGAAACGTTTAATAATAATTTTTCAAATTTAAATTAATTTTTTTTCAGTAGTGTTTTTTTCACAATAGTTTAAAATATTTTTCAACAATGTGAAAATAATTGAAAATTATGTTCCATGAGAAATAATAGATAAAAATTGGCGTATAATTTTCCTTTTAACTTTATCTACAAAAAGCTATTAGTTTGTCTTTCTTTAATTTACGCTCAGATAAAAATTTATTATTATTATTATTATTATTATTTTGGAAATGTAGGTTTATTGTTTGTGCAAAATCTAAAATAGATTCACGGCATATCGTAAACATATGGGAGCGTTTGTTGCGCTCGTAAATTTTCTCGACAGTTAGAATAAATTTTTTAATGGATTTCCTTTTTAAAATTCAGAAAAAAATCAGTATTTCCTTCCATTATGGGATTTTCTGCAAACAAAAAAAGTGTCTTCAAATCATTAATATTTTCGAACGTCATTTCTTTTTTTCTCTTTGATTCCAAACTTTATTGTAAACTATTTTTTAATTATTTAAATACTTTTTTAATTTAATTTAAATTTTTTTTTAATTGAAATTAATTTATTTTCCAATCTAAATTATTTTTTAATTTAAGTTATTTTTTTATTTTAATTATTTTCTAATGTGTAGGTATTCTAAATTATTTTTTAATTCAATATGATTTTTCGACTCGTATTTTTTTCCCCTTTTTGTCGAATCGATAGAGAATTGAATATTCATTTTTTTTGGTCCCTTAGTGTCTAGAAAATTGACAGTTTCGAGAGCCATTTCTAATTCCGACTCATGTTAGAAAGAGCTCAATTAAAATTCACATCAACATTATTCACGTCAAAAACTTTCTGTTCGATGAGAGCATCAACGAGTACGCAATTAATCTCAATTTCACTGCACAACCCAGAAAATAAGGTCGTTAAAAGTATCTGAAAAAAATAAAAGTTATACTTTACATTTGATATCAAACAATAAAATTAATTTTTAATAGTGGAATTGTTTAGAAACGAGTCGAGGGAGAAAATAAAATTTCTCAATTACCAATATTCAGAGATTAATTATAATATTCGATAATTAATTTTCAATTCCTAATTTTTAATCCCAAATTTTTAATTAATAATTTTTAACTCCTGATTTTTAATTACTAACTTCCAATTAATATTTGGTAATTAATACTTGATAATTAGTATTCGACAACTAATTTTTGATAATTAATACGAATTAATATTCGATAAATAATATTTGCTAAAAAAATAAACAATATCGGAATATCGAATTATTTTTTTTGCTTCGCTAATGTGATGAAAGAAAAAGAATGAAAGGAAATAATTATTGTGAATGCAAGAAAGATTGAGGTTGACGAAGGTAAAGGACAAGGTTATAAAGGAAATGTCGGAATCGCGATACATCGATTGAACAATACGATTTAATTGCATTATAAATGACGTTCGTTGCTACCGATCGCATGAGAGCGTTTGATCAATCTTTTATCGTATAAGACACAGTTTTATCGAATTTATCATGGAGTGCATGATAACCGTAAATCGATAAAATTAAATCTGAAGATTATTAATTATTTTCCTTCTTTTTCTTTCATTTACAATCTGATTATTATATATCAAACAAATAAACCCACAGGGTCCACATGTTTATAATTTATCATTTTTTTTTTATTTACTCAGAGAAAAAAATAAACAGTGTTTTTTAGCCCTTGAACTAAACTCAATAACAGTACCTACTAGGTTTTCCCCGACTTTATATGTACTTTAATCTACAAATACGGAAAAAATGTAAAAAACACCTAAATTAAAATTAAAATTAAATAAAATAAAAAATAAATAACAAATAACAAATAAAAAAATACTTAAACAAATAGTTTTAGAACTGAATTAAAATTTATTTTTGGAACTAAACCCAAAAAGTAGGATTCAATTTGTTCCAGTATTGCCCTTAATTACTTTTTCATATTTAATTCCAAAGAAAAAAAAAAAAATTAATACTCAGTAATCACTTTATCATTGATAAATAAATTCGAAACTCATTGTTTATTATAAAATCAAGGAAATGAAACTCGAGTGTTCTTCGAATTTTGATAAAATTCTGATCGCAATCAAATTTCACTAAAAATATGAAAAGAAAAGACGATTAAAAATAATTTGATTTCACAAATATCGAAATACAGGATATTTATTTTTAAACTCGCAAATGTTACACGCGCTATCGCAAGACACGTGGTATTCTATTAATTGTTATTATGCAAATAAACAAAATTATTTATTTTCAAATAAAATTTTTTGAATAATTTTAGATTCAAAATTAAAGAAATTCACTTTTAAGGATTAAGCTCATAATGAATTATATTACTTTTTCTTATTTTCAAAAATGTTAATAAAATTCTTCGCAAGAATTCAATTATTCTCATAAATAATAACAATCTTCGGAAGAATTCAATTATTTTTATTAATAGTAAATTTCTTTGCAAAAAATCAATTAATTTCAATGTAATTTTTAAAAAATTTCATAAAAGAATTCAATTATTTTCTAAAATTTTAATAAATTCTTCGAAACAATTGAATAATTTTTATAAATAATAAAAATTTTTTTGGGAATTTCTACAATTTTATTAAAATTCTTTACAAAAATTCAATTATTTTCTATAATTTTAATAAAATTCATTGCAAGAATTCAATGATTTTAATAAATAATAAAATTCTTTGCAGGAATTCAATTGTTTTCGGAAATAACAAAATTTCTCGCAAAAGTTCCATTATTTTCCAAAATTTTAATAAAATTCTTGTTGAAATTTCAATTCGATTCATAAATAATAAAATTCTTCGCTGAAATATAGTTATTTTCAGAAATATTGATAAAATTCTTCCCAAGAATTTAAATATCGTCATAAATAATAAAATTCTTCACAGAAATTCAATTACTGACGAAAATATTTTAGTAACATTTTTTCCAAGAATTTAATGATTTTAATAAATAATAAAATTCTTTGCTGAAATTCAATAGTATTGAAATTCTTCAAAAGAATTCAATGACTGACAAGAAAATTTTCATAAAATGCAACAATTAAATCTTTAATTATAATTATTAACAAAAACAATTATTTTAAGAACTTCGTAAAAAATTCTTTGTTTAATTCAATTATTTCAAAATTTTCAATTAAAATAATTAAAAAGATTTTTTGAAAGAATTCAATTATTTTCAATATTTTAAAAAAATTCTATGAACGAATTCAATTATTTTAAAAAATTGTAATAAAATTCTGATAATTTAATTTTTTTCTATAAATTTTAGTAAAATTCAACAATTAAATGTTTAATTTCAATCATTACAAATACGATTATTTAAAAAATTGGAAAGAAAATCTTTATAAAATTCAATTACTTTCAAAATTTTCAATTAACATTAATAATAAAATTCCAGCATTAAAAAAAAATTCAAAGAAATTTTTCAAAAGAATTCAATTAAGATTTTCAAAAATTTTAAAGAATATTCTTCGCAAGAATTCAATTATTTTAATAAATAATAAAATTTTTCGAAGGATTTCAATTATTTTCAAATTTCTTGCAAGAATTCAATAATTTTAAATTTGAAAACTAAAAAGAAAAATTATTAAAAACGTTATAGGAAACAAATTGCCAACAGATTATCGGAATACAACGATTATTAATATAGATTCTTAAATCTCAAAATAATTTTGATGAACTATTTAAAAAAATTTCGAATTTAGTCCAAAAGCATTTATACCAGCCGCCTACAATTTGAATACGATTAGCATAAATTTCAACTTGAAATATAAAGAATATCGCGTGATTCTCGAATTTCTAAGAGGCTCATACAATACAATTCCAGCAATTCTCTCTCTTTCTCTCTCTCTCTCCGGTAAAAGTAATTTATTTGGGAGCAATGTCCTGATAAAATTTTGCCTGAAGTGTGATTCATCATTTTTTTTCTCCTCTCTCTCTCTTACGGAATATAAATTTCAGAACAATGTGTACTTTTTTTTAAATTTTATCCTCTGCTCATATTAATAACTGCACTTTCGATGAAAATTCACAAGTAGCAAAGCTTTCGTGTTCTCTGATAATCGACAATGTGAAGAAAGCGACATTCATCAAAAAAAAAAGAAAATGCTGAGAGAAACGATTATCTGCGACCAACGAACTCTAATAGCATTCCAGATGTTCCCAACAACTTCTCAAAGGGTTATGCAATCTTTTTTTTTTTCCTCACATATTTCTTTCAACATTCTAACGACCTGTATAACAAAACTTAAAAGAGAATGTTCGAAAATTAATTATTTTCATTAACCAAATAAGGGAAAATATCTTTATTTGTCTTCTATTTTTCTTGTTCGATTTATAATTCGAATTTTATTTTATTTGTAGGTACTACTACCAATTTGGAAAATCTAATTATTGGTTTTTTTTGCTCTTCTCCCTATTTTTTTCTTTTCTGATTACAAACACTTGGGTTAAAGTTGATTAAAAAATATCTATCGATCTTCTACTTTCTTCAAACACTGTCTCTCTCTCTCTCTACTCCTCTTTTTAATTAACTTTTCTGCACATTACTAAATACTTCGATAAAGTTAATTAAGCAATTTGAATCGATATAATCATCAAAATTCCCTTAATTACAGTTACAAGGACAATAAAAAATTCTCGAGAAGAAAAAGTTTTTATAATTTTGTGCTTCATTAGAGAAAATTTATACATAATTTCCTATTGTAAGACGGATAATTGTAGAAAAAGAATAATTTTTTCTATAGAGGTGATTTTAAACACGAGTTTGTTCACGCACGAGCGTAAAATCGCGTGAGTAACATTGACCTCAATTTTCATACTCTCATTTCAAATCGATCTTGTTCTTGGAATTTTTTTTGAAGGGCCCAGGACAATATTGTTTTTGAAATAAATATCTTAATAATTCTCCTCTCGTTACTCACCTCACGTAAACTCGACAGGTGGAATTATTGACTCGTTTATCACTTGCCAGTCTTCTTCTGTCTTCGAAAAAATCCTTCACAGCTGTGACACCAAGAACAAAGAGTACAGGAAACATGGCAATCTCCTTTCCGAACGCATTGATTTCCGGTACCCAATTTAGCATTACGATAAATATGAAATATAGATTTGCCACACGATGAAATTGCTCCAATAAATTACGTGGCAGGAAGCTCAAAGTCGTATACTTGGTTGTGCGTACCCTATTGAACAAAAAAAAAAAACAAATGCAAAAAAGTGGTGAGAGAAAAAAACAATTTGTCAGGAAGAAAATAAAATTGTATTAGAAATAACAAACATTGAATTTAACTTAATATGAAAGTATATTAAATTGTTAATAATACATTAGAATGATCTTGATGACCTATATAAATTTTATGAAAGTAACGGAATTCTCTGGGGTTGAACCTCAAGTTACGAAATCGATATTTATTATCAAGAAAAGTTATAATTATTGATTAAATATTCAACAGAAAAGTAAAAAAGTCATAAAAGTTATATATGCGATCGAAAATTATCGAATTTTCCCTTCACACTTTTTTTTCCTCTCTTGAAAAATATGAAGTAAACAAATTTTAACAAGAGGCAAATTTTTGACCTAAAAATCAAGTAAAATAGTTGTTTTCAATAATTTTTTCTCGAATAAGTTTTTATTCTTTTTTCGGTTTTGCAAAGAGCAAAATATTGAGAGCTAAAAAAATAAAAAGGGAAATATCTATAATTTTGTCAAAACTTTATTTTTAACGTACTTTTTTTTAATTAAAAGTTTTGCTAAATTTATTTCATTTGGTAAAATATGTTAAAATTGCTATAAGAAGAAAATCAGGAATAAACAGAATGAAATTCTGGATTATTCGGTATTTCTCTCGATATACCGTATAACATCCGCTTGCATTCTAATTCTGTTAATCGACTTTAATTCTTTCAGGGTTAATGTAATGATAATACAGATTTTAATCAACTGTATAGAATACCATATATTTCACACAGTTTCTTGCCCCAGTATTCCATTTCTCATCAATTAACAAAAAGACAAATACATAAATAAATAAATAAACGATTGTAAATAAATAAAATTAATTAAAAAAGTATATTAAAAAATGTTCCTAAAGTTTCGAACGTTCAAATAAACAATTTTTTACTTCTTTTAATTTTATTATAAAATATTGTTTTCAAAAAGAAACTTTAATTTTTAACTATAAATAAATATTTTATTTAAATTAATTTTAATTCCAGTATAAACATTGTTTGAAAAGATTACATTTTTTCCCCTAATTTTTTTGATAATTTATCAGTTTAAAATTAATATATTGAAAATAATTGAACTGTTTTGAAGAATTTCTTTCAATTTTTTTAAAATAATGGAGTTTTTTCAATAATTTTAATTGAAAATTTTCAAAGTAATTACATTTTATTAAAATACTTTAAGTTTAACCACTTTTACGAAAACAATCGTGTTTGTTAAAAATTGTGGTTAAAAATATTCTAATTACTGAATTTAATTAAAATTTTTAGGAAATAATTTAATTTTTTTCAGAATTTTTTCATTAATTAATAATTTTATTATTAAATTTTCTTAAAATTATTATTGAAAAAAGAATTGAATACTTTTGAAGAATATTAGAGTTTTCGAAAATAATTAATTTTTTTTTAAGTATTTCTTTTAATTTTTTTGAAAATAATGTTTTTAATAATAAAAATTACAAATTTTGAAATTAATTGAATTTTACTAAGAATTTCTTTCAATTTTTTGAAAAAAATGTAATTTTTAATAAATTTAATTGAAAATTTTCAAAGTAATTACATTTTACTTCAATACTTTTAGTTTTAGCCACTTGTACTAAAATAATCGTGTTTTGTTAAAAATTGTAATTAAAAATATAATTATTGAATTTTATTAAAATTTTTAGGAAATAATTGAATTTTTCTTAGAATTTTATTAGAATTTTTTAATTAATTAACAATTTTATTAAAATTATTATTGATAAAAAAATTGAATACTTTTGAAGAATTATATTAGAGTTTTCGAAAAAAATTAATTTTTTTTAAAGAATTTTTTTTAATTTTTTTTAAATTAATGTTTTTAATAATAAAAATTACAAATTTTGAAATTAATTGAATTTTACTAAGAATTTCTTTTAAGATTTTAAAACAATTTTTGAAAATAATTGAATTCTTTCAAGAAATTTTATTAAAATTGTACTGAAAATAATTTCAATCATGTGAATAAATTTCTTATGTATGAATATATCTAATTGAATTGCTGTGAAGAATTTTTTGAACATCTTTGAAAATAATTAACTTCTTTCGAAGAATTTTATTTAAATATTTTTAAATAATTTAATTCTTTAGAGAAATTTTATTAAAATTGTATTAAAAATAATTGAATTCTAATAAAAAGGGTTATCAAAACTTTCGAAAATAATTGAATTCTTTCGTAAAATTTTATTAAAATTATTAAAAATAATTTTATTCTTTTTCAGAAATTTTATTAAATTTCATATATAACGAACTAATTTTAATAAATTTTATTCAATTTTAAAGTATTTTCAATGCAATGTAGAAAACAATTAAATTTCTCAGAAGAATTGTGTTATTTATAAAAATAATTCAATTCTTGCAAATATATTAAATTTTCAAAAAATTAACTAATCTGGAATTAAAAAAAAAGTTTTAAAAAAAATTGAAAAAAAGTATAAATAAAATACTAAAAAAAGGATATAAAGAAAATCGCTTAACAAATATTTAAGATATCTGCTTTTTTCCAATAATTGAAATTAAATTAAAAATAATTGAAAAGCATAGAATAAAATATAATCACTCAATGTAAACTACATTCTCGACAAGTATACAACAATAACTATTTTAAGAAATCCTTAGAAACTGAGATGTATATCGATGAAATGTACAGATCTTTTCATTCAGAACATATGAGACGAGAACACAAGACGCTTGAGTAATCTGTGTCATGGAGTATATAAAGTATATAAAAAAAAGGTGACTCAACAATCATGCAACCATAAGCATTGCATAATTATCAAATAAAATTCCCAAAAAATTATTTTTTTCTTTTTTTTGTAATATTAATTTTGCCAATTCGATCCATAAATCGTTTGTAGTTTTTTCTTGTTTTTTTGTAATTTATAGAAAAATTACCTGTTATCGATTCTAGCACCATTTGGATGACGATTTGGCGGAGTTTTTGGTGACACCAAATGATTGGGAACAATTGTCCTCAGTCTTGGTTCCTCTGGAGGCGAACCAAAACATCGTACCCAAATTCTCCTCCACCAAGGAGGCGCTTCACTACGTCGAATTGTGTAAATTGATTCCGATCTAGAAAAGAGAATTTGCAACGATTAGAAAAAAATATTTCTAGACTAATAAAACTGAATATAAGAATAATTCTGATTATATATGATTTTTGTTGGTGACAGTCAAATAGTAATTTGGCGATAGTAAAAATAAAAAAATAATAATATAACAATATCTAGTAATAATAAATAAAAATAATATTTATAAAAAAAAGTCGTCAATATTAATGGAAAACTTATTGAAATCAATAATTTATAGGCGTGGTAAGAGTATTTTTTCTGCATTCTTTTTTTATTTTGCGTGCAAAATAGCCTAGAGACGTCCATACTGCACCGGAAATTTAATAAGAAACCGTCGACCTGAATTCTAAATCTGCCCACCTTAAGCTGACCTTGATCCATCTCTTCAGAAACTTGAGATATTACAGACCGTTATATAACATTTAATAAAAAAAAAAGTCTCCTTCATTCAAATGAGGATTATTCCCTGCTCTTTCAATAACACTCTCCTTTAGGGATTTGAAGTTTCAAATTTAATATTTCACAGAGGAAAAACAGTTTCATACATTTCCATATATATTATCCTCCAAACAGTAACCTTAATGATTCATTTCACTTTACATTAAAGAAAACATAATTACATAATTTACCATTCACCATAAAATTACCTAACCGCAGAATTCTTCGAATCTTTAGCATATTTCATTAAAAAAATATTTAAACATTATTAAAAAAAAAATTTATTCCACCATACGACAGTTATTTTTGTAATTAATAAATCTTATATGATAAAGATGATCTAATGGTATTTTAATGAACGATAATCCTTTTGGATTTTTAGAAACTAAATTTTCGAAAAATTGCAGAGATTACAGCACAGTCATTTTTTTGAAAGATAGTAAAGAGGATTTTAATTTTCAAACAAATTTTTTTTACTCTTTCTCTTAATTAAAATTTTTTTAAATCAGATTTTTTTGTTACATATTTTATCAATTATTTTTAAACAATTTAAATAAAATTCTTAGCAAGAATTCAATTATTTCTAGAAATAACAAAACTCTTTGCAAGAATTCAATTATTTTCAAAAATTTTAATAACATTCCCGACCAGAAATCAATTATATTTAAAAATAATAATCATTTTTGCAGAAATTCAATTATTTTCAAAAATTCTTGGAAAGAATTAAATTATTCTCAAAAATTAAATACAATTCTTCGAAAGAATTCAATTATTTTAATCACATTCCTGTCAAGAAATCAATTATCATTAAACTTAATAATATTCTTCGTAGAAATTCAATTATTTTCAAAAATTCTTCAAAACATTTCAATTATTTTCTAAGAATTTTAATGCACTTTTCGAAAATTTATTTAAATTCTTTGTAAAAATTCAATTCGTTTCAAAGATTTTATTAAAATTCATAGAAAGAATTCAATTACTTTCTTAAATAACAAAACTGTTCGAAAGGAATTAAATTATTTTCGAAAATTTTAATAACATTTTTGTCAAGAATTCAACTATCTTTAAAAATAATAAATTTTTTTGCAGAAATTCAATTATTTTCAAAAAATTTAATAACATTCCTGCCAAAAATTCAATGATTTTAATAAATAATAAAATTCTTAACGAGAATTGAATTATTTTCTGAAATAGCAAAATTCTTCGTAGAAATTCAATTATTTTCAAAAAATATAATAAAATTCTTCACAGAAATTCAACTAACTTCAAAAATTTTAATAAAATGTCTCAAAAGAATTAAATTATTTTATAAAATTTTAATAAAACTCTTCTAAAAAATTCAATTTTCTGAAATTTAAATAAAATTCTGCTTTTAAAATTCAATTCTCAAATATTTTAATAAACTTCTTTGCAAAAATTTAATTATTTTCAAAAAATGTAATAAACTACTTTGCAGGAATTAAATTATTTTCTGCAATAACAAAATTTTTCGCAAAAATTCTTCCAAACATTTCAATTATTTTCAAAAAAAATTTAATGCTATTTTCGAAAATTTATTTAAATTCTTTGCAAAAATTCAATTCGTTTCAAAGATTTTATTAAAATTCATAGCAAAAATTCAATTATTTTCATAAATAACAAAACTGTTCGAAAGGAATTACATTATTTTCAAAAAATTTAATAACATTCTTGCCGAAAATTCAATTATTTTAATAAATAATAGCATTCTTAGCGAGAATTCAATTACTTTTTGAAATAACAAAATTCTTCGTAGAAATTCAATTATTTTTAAAAAATTTAATAAAAACAATATTTCTCAATTAATAATTCAAAGAATAAAAATTTGTAAATAAAAAATATTGTTTTCTGCGGAAAAAAAATATTTTTTTCTTCCAATCGTTGGATCATAAAGTTTTTAAACTTCACCTACGTTTAAAATACATTATATTTTTAATAATGAATTAAATATTTTTAATAACAAGTTCTTGATTGAAATTGTTGTAAAAATTTAACAAAATAGGTGTCAATAGGTGAAATCTGAAGGAGCAGGTGAAACAAGTGTGAAAATTTTAAAAAGATGAAAAGTCACAGTCTGTGATCTCGGTAAGGGGATAAAAAAGGAAAAAGAGAAGCAAACGAAGAAAAGGAATTTAGATAAAAAGCGAAACTAACTATGATCTTTGAAATTGTAAACAATAAAAAGAATTTAGTCAAAATTTTCTTTCGTAATACAAAAAATTGAAAATAGCAAAAAATGTAAAGAATTGAAAAAAATTTAATTAAAAAAAAGTAAAAAAAAATTGTACAAAAATGTAAAAATTAATTAAATTTAAGCCCCACACGATTGTATAATAAAACGCACAAAAATTTTTGTTTCTCTGAAAGGAGCAAACGTTCTGACGAAACATATGTGTGTATATAATAAAATACCACATAACCGAGAGCTATAGAGAAGAGAATGGCATAACCTGATTACTAAAGTGTCCTACATTTAGGAATGATGTAGTAATGTAATATTTGTGAAATGAAAAAAAAAAAACTTTTTTTGTAATAGTATCTACACAGGGCATAAAAAAAAGAAAAAGAAGAACCTTGGTGAGAGACAGAGAGAGAAGAAAAAATACCTGGAGGCTTGTCGCGAGTGACCTCGAAAAGATGGAACCTTCCCGCCGCTTGGAGGTCGGGGATCTTCTCGATGACCTGGTGGCAAGATAAAATCGGTTTTTGATCCAACTCGATTGTGGGCCATGACCAGTTGACCCTGGACATTGACCACTTGACCTTGACTGAAAGCCCGCTGATGACCCGGCTTCTTCAGCACCGAGGGTCTTCCCGCAATCGTCCCCGTGGCACCTCCTGGCGTTGAGAACGCTGATCCTAAAAATAAAATACAAAACTTTCATTCATAATACTGCAAACATTTTTTTTCTTCATTTTTCTTCTCTTATTTTTTGCTCATTTTTTCGCTCTTTTTCGCTTTCTTGATCTTTTTGCTTTATTTTTTTTTTCGTTTGCAAAAATGAAACAAAAAAGTAGCGAAAAGGAGCCAAAAGAGAATTTTGCTCTTTTCGCTCCCTTTCGACACTTTTTTGTTTCCTTTTTCGAAAACAAATTAATATTTTACGTAATTTAAAGAAAAAAAAAATGTTGACCTTTAAATGCATATACATTGATTTATTTCAAGTGTATTTCTAATTTAATATTTGGACCGAATCCATTGGATATCATGTGGGTAGAAACAACATCGAGACAGAGAATTAATTGCGACGGCGATGTGTACTTGAAAATGTTTAGTTCACGTTTAAACGTCTTTAATTATCATTTAAATTCAAATTTACTTGAAAATACTGTTTCATTCATCAACTTCTTTTCATTTTTCTCTTTTATCTCTTTTTTTCACAATGACAGTAAATTTTTTTCTTATTTTCCCTATTCATTAATTTAGTTTCAATTATTTATAATAGATAGATAGATAGATATTTATTTCCTTTTTAAAACTTATACGAAAAAAAACATTCTTGTCAAAATAGATTGATTGCTTTTTTCCATATTCGAAGGGGAAAAAATGTATAGGAATTAGTATATATACTTTTGTAAAAGAAACAGTTAAATAGTAAACAGATATCTTTTGAGTTATTTGTAGGAAATTGTATATATAAAAGCCTTTAACTTTTTTCGAAACAACTAGATTCTCTATTCATTTCTCGCTCGTTTTTTATTACAAAAAAAAAATTAAACAGTATGTTAATTATTTGTTTGTAATGTGAGCTACAAAGTATCTTCTTTTGCAATATTATTTTAAATTGTAAATTTAGAATTTTTGTTTATTTCTCAATTTAGGAATAGGGATTTTAATTTTTACTTTTTTAATGCTAATTTAGTATTTAGTTTTTTTCTTTATTTTACTACTTTAATATTCAATTTAGTTTTCACTATATTTTACTATTTTAATATTTAATTTTACCTTTATTTTTACTATTTTACAGTTACGTTCTTAATTTATTTTCATATTATAATGCAAATTACGAAATTTTTGATAATCAAATATCGACTTCAATGTTAATAATTTCCAATTCAAACATTTTTTTAAATTTTACTTATTAACTAATTAATTATTATTATTTATTATATTCTAAAATTTTAATGCAATACTCCACGAAAATTTCAATCTTTTTATAAATAAAAATAAAATTCAATTATTTTCAATATTTTATTGAAAATAATTTAAAATTGAATTAAATATATTAAAATTATTTCGATAATTATGACATTTAATAAAATTTCTCGAAATAATTCAATTATTTTTAAAAATTGTAATAAAATTCTTCCCAAAAATTCAATTACTTTAATAAATAATAAAATTCTTCCCAAGAATTCAATTATTTTAATAAATAATAAAGATCTTTTGAGAAATTCAATTATTTAAAAAAATTTTAATAACATTCTTGGCGAGAATTTAATTATTTTCAAAAATATTTTATAAAATTCTTCACAGGAATTCAACTATCTTCAAAAACTTTAATAAAATGTCTCAAACAGGATTCAATTATTCTCAAGCATTTTAATACAATTTTTTTGCAGAAATTCAATTATTTTCAAAAGTTTTAATAAAATTCTTGCCAAGAATTCAAATATTTTAATAAATAATAGAATTCTTCTGAGAAATTCAATTACTTTAAAAATTTTCTAAATATTCTTGGCGAGAATTGAATTATTTTCTGAAATAACAAAATTCTTCGTAGAAATTCAATTATTTTCAAAACATTTAATAAAATTCTTCACAGGATTACAAGTGTTTTTAAAAATTGTAATAAAATGTCTCAAAAGAATTCAATTATTTTCAAAAATTCAATTTTCTAAAAATTTTAATAAAACTCTACTTTTAAAATTCAATTCTCAAAAATTCTAAGAAACATTACTCGCTAGAATTCAACTATTTTCGTAAATAATTAAATTCTTAACAGAAATTCAATTATTTTCAAATTTTTTAACAAAATTCTTTGCAAGATTTCAATTATCTTCATAAGTAACAAAATTCTTTGCAGAATTTAAATTATTTTCAAAAAATGTTATAACATTCTTTACAGGAATTATTAAATTATTTTCTGAAATAATAAAATTCTTCGCAGAAATTTAATTATCTTCCAAAATTTTAATAAAATTCTTGATGAAAATTCAATTGGATTCATAAATAATAAAATTCTTCGCAGAAATACAATTATTTTCAAAAATATTAATAAAATTCTTCCCAAGAATTCAAATGTTTTCATAAAGAATGAAATTCATCATAGAAATTCTATAACTTTCAAAAATTTTAGTAAAATTCTTATCAAGAATTCAATTATTTTCATAAATAATTAAATTCTTTGCAGAAATTTAATTATTTTCATAAATAATTAAATTCTTTGCAGTAATTCAATTATTTTCATAAATAATTAAATTCTTTGCAGAAATTCAATTATTTTCATAAATAATTAAATTCTTTGCAGAAATTCAATTATTTAAAAAAAAAAAGTAAGAAAATTCTTTGCAGAAATTATTTTAATAAAATTTCTCGATAAAATTCAGTTATTTCAAATAATTGTATTGAAATTCTTCAAAAGAACTCAATTATTTTCAAAAATTTTGATAATACTCTTTATAAGAATTAAATTATTTCTGATAAAATTTTAATTAAATTGATTTAGTTCTTACTATTTTTTCTATTTTAGATTTGACTTTTTCCTATTTTTCTATTTTACTACTTATGTAGTTTTTAATTTATGTTACTATTCATTTTTTTATTTATTTATTTTCTTTAGAACTTTAATTTTGATTATTTGGTTCTTAATATATTTTATTATTTAATTTTTTCATTATTTTATTATTTAACCATTTATTTCCTATTATATTTTACCTTTATTTTTGTTTTTTCTTTGTTTTACTATTTTACTATTAAAATTTCCCCTTCACTTTAATATTTAACTACTTAGTTCTTATTATACGTTACTCTTTTATTTTTCCCTTATTTCAACTTCCAATTATTTGGTTCTTAATTTATTCTCCTATTTTACTATTTAATTTTTCCATTACTTTAATAATCAACTATTTAATTTTCAAAATATTTTACTTTTTAATTTTTTACTCTATAATTTACATAAACTACTTTTTAAAATTTTCAATAAGAATAAAAAAAATGCAAAAGTGAATTAAAACTTTTTTTTAATCTCTGTAGAGTAAAATAATTTTTTATAGTCAGGAAGCGAATTTTAGATTAGCAAGAAAAATTGATAATACTTTAGGAGAAGTCGCGACGGAACTTATTATCTTTTAAGTGAAAAAAGTCGACGGTCGAGCCAGACAAGAAAATAATATATGAATCGTCGGACAAATCTAATTTTTTTCTACTCAACTTAAAAGATAGATTTACTTCTATTGAACTGAACTTTAAAGAAGTGGATCTTATATATTTGAGAAGCTTATTTCAATTTCAGGGAAATTATTTTCCTCTTTAGAAAATTTGTTTATATCATAACGAAAATTTACAATTATGATCAACGATTAAAAAAATATTTTCGAATACTTTTTAATTATAATAAAAATATTTTTTTTTTCAATTCGTCGATTATGAACGTTGTGAACTTCACTAATGTTACAAAATTCTATTTGTATAAATAAATTGTTATAAATTCGAATAGATGAGTTTTTGTGAATTTGGCGAATTTAGTGAATTTAGCAAAAACGAGCGAAAGGAGCGGAAATTTGGTGAATTTAACAAAAGAGGAAAACAAATCGAAATATCCACCTGAAGGTAGACCGGTTGATTGCCAAGGCGGTGGTGGTGTCGTCGCCAGGACTCCTCCATGACTGGCAGACCTCGTATGGGTCCTGAGTCCTGGTGCAACTCTCTTTTTCCATTTGTTCCCTTCCTCGTCGTCGTCTTCGTCCGCGTGGTCTTCGCTTCTCCCTTTGCCAGATGTAATTGTTCCTCCTAGAGTTGACGTCGCCGAACTCGGTCGCACCGGAAGTGAAGGTGGTATACAGGGAAAGACGTAAAGCGACGCTTTCTTCTCGTTCTCCTCGCACGCTGCTTGCACGCCGCTCTCGGACATACTGGCTCATCTAAAAATGTCGAAATTCAATGTTAGACTCACACAATTTCAATTTTATTCTTATCCAAAAAAAAAAAAATTCTCAGAATCATATCAATTTTTTTTTTAATATCGATAAACTAAATAAACGAAAAGAATTTAATACCTCTAACAATCTGTGTGTACAAAATTCAATGCCATTTGTTTGATAAGCTAAAAATTTTTTCAGTAGAAAATCGACTTCACATAATATTGTGTAAAAAAAGACCAGAATTATGAAATACAAAGACGAAAATTAATAAATCGAGGAAGTGTCTAGTATTTACTGTACACTTCCTCTATTTATACGAAAGCAATAAAAATCCAAATTTGAATCTCTCTCTCTCTCAGAAAAAATAGTCTAAGAAGTAAAAAAGTTCCTAATTTTTGAACCAGTAAAAATAGAGAATATATTCGATTTTTGCTTCTTAATTCTTTTTTTCCAGAAATTTAAATAATTTGAGTAATTTCAAACAATTGTAAATTTTCTTCTCTTGATAATAGTTTCAATGAACTATTGTTTATATAACAATTAAGAAATTAAAAATTAATTTCGTTTTCTTTCGCCCAAAGTTGCAAAGTTCAATTTAGAGAAAAATTCAATAATTTTTGATGATGAAAAATATAAATAAAAATTCATGAGAAAAAAATAATCTCAAACCGGAAACTCAACAGTGTAATCAGTTGATAACGCTAGAACTCAGGTATATAACTGCCGATAATTAGAAATAATTGCACTACAATAAAGAAAAAATATAAAAACTTCAGTTATTGTAGAAATTGATCTTCCAAATGTGACATAAAATAAATATTTGTCTCGAGCCAACAAAAAAGACTTTTTGAAGGCTGCGTTAATAAATGATTTTTAATTCCTATGGTCGCGGGTTTTTTTTTCTCTCTAACATTTTGCATTTAATTTCACTTTATAATTGCACTTTGTCATTAGAATTATTTGCAATTATTTAATGACCTTATAAAGTTTGGAACTTTCAAATAAATGACAATATTTTCTGTTATTTCTGTTATTTTGCTAAAAAATAATATTTCGTGGATTAAAAAAATTAATAATAACAAAAAAATATAAATATTAAATAATAAAAATAAATAATAAAGAAAAAATATAAAATTAAATAATAAAAGTAAATAATAAATAAGAATGATAAAAAAATAATAAATAAAAAATATAAATAATAATTAATAAAAATAATTAAAAATAAAAAAAATGTTCAATTGAATATAGTAAATTTATAAAAATATTTAAACAGAATAAAAATTCCATCCATTTGAACGTTTAAAATTTTAGTATAAAATATTTTTATAATTTACGTATTTTAATTTTTGACTTCTATATAATTTATGCAAACCCGTGTGAAACTAATAAATAAATAAAAAAACACTTTTAGTTCAAAAAAAGAACAGATTTTAGGAAAAAAAAAAATTTTTAATCGACTAATTACTTTGATAAAAAATTTAAATAAAAAACTAAATGCAAAAAAAATTACTCAAAAATTATTTCTTTTTGATTGATTAGAATAAAATTACTGATGGTAATTGGCTAATAACTGAATGAAAAAGTACTTTTTCTTATCACAATGACATTTACATCGCAACGAATTACAATATTTACAACAATAGACTTTTAACTATTGACGTCAAAGAACATTGTTATTAAAAAAAAAATTATATTAAAAAATATATTTTTCTTTATACAACAAAAATTACTATCCGTTACAGTTTTGAGGAAAAAATTATTAACATATAATTTGTTTGAAAAAAATTAAAAACCAAATTTTAAAAGATTTTTTTTTTCTCTTTTTAATTTTAACAATTTTTGTCTCTCTTAATTTTATACACTATTAGTGTTATCAAACTTTGAAAGTTTTAATTTTTCCTTCCAGGAGATTGAAAACAGATATCAAATATTAATTTCCACTTTCAGAAGCTGATTATAAATTCGTTGTCCTTTCAGTTTTTAAATTTAATACCATAAATGTTTCCTAATTATTTTGCAAATACATATAATAGATATCGATTTTTAGTTTATTAATATTCTATATTTTTATTTATTAATTTTATATTTTTAATTCCTTATTTTTATATTTTTATTAATTTATTTCCAATTTTTACTTATAAATTTCATTTATTTATTTTATTTTCAATTTTTATTTATTCATTTAATTTATTTATTTTTATTTCTTTGCAATTTTTATTTTCAAATAAAATTCCTTCAATTCCAAAAAAAAGATTAAAATATTTTTTCGTAATAAATTAAACACATAATAAAGAAGTCAGAGAATTTTCTGCCATAAAAAGAAGATTAATTGCAATTTTGTATCCATTTGGATAATTTCATCTGATTAGTTACATAAATTGAATTTTTTTTGTCCTCCAGTCACAAATTTAATTTAAATTAAATTTTATTTAAATTTATTAAATTTAATTTAATAATAATAGAGAATTTAAAAAAAAAGTAATTAGGTTGCATGTGTAGGTGTAAAAGAAAGTTATGTGATAAAAGTTATCGATTTTCAGATAGAAAATAAGCTAAAACTACCGATGACGATTTAATAAAAAGAAAAAATTGCGAAAAATAAAATAATACGAAAATAAAAGTCACAATAATTTGCTTACAAAATAATAAACTAAATTAATCAATTAATTTAATAGTAAAAAAATTCTTATCTTTATTCTCTGTAATTTTGTATATTATACTGTGATTTTTCAAGTGTATAACTTTTTGTTTTAAAACTATTTCTTGGCAATTTACTTTATTGAGAAGCAGTGAAATATACGAAAAATTTTTTTATCTAAAAAGTAATATTTGTTACTATTTTTATTTATTTTTTTCTTTTTTATAAAAATTAATATTATTTTTCTTTTTATGAATTTTTCTTTTTTAATAATATTCAATATTACTTTTCTAAACAAGAAATTCTTCGCCCGAATTATTTATTCTCCTAACCGCTGATTATAAACATTACAGAAAACTTTACCGCACAAAAATTAAAAATGAATTACATTATTAAATTTTTATAACTTTTTTTTTGTGTAAAACGCAAGTCAGAACAGTTAATTGATTTTCAAACCTAAAGTTTATACACTTGACTTCAGAAAACTTTTATAAACATTCCTTTAAATATTACAAACACCAATTGACAAAAAGCCAAGTTCCGAAATTTTCTTTATAAATTATTTATGTAAAAAAAAAATTCTTTGACAAAAAATTGTAAATTTTCCAAATGTCTATAAAATATTATACAAAAAGTATTTGTGGTGATTAAAATTTAGCTTTTGATAATTAATAAAAAAGGGAAAAAATTCTTTTCGGTGAAACCATAAAATTTTTTACTATTTAAAAAAAACATATTCCGATTTAATATCGAATTAAACGCCATTCTTGTCGTTCGATAATCTAATGTTTCCCTCTTGCTGACAACGATCGTTAACCCGACTTGATATAAATTATAGAAGACTGCAAAGTCAAGGAAAGAATTTACCTACTATCATGAATATAGAACATGTAAACATGTAAATTTTCTCCTCAACAATCTCAACAATCGATCAGATTTGTCAAAAAAAAAATCTCTTCTCTCTTCTTAATTCATAAAAAATAGAAAAAAAACTTTGTATTCATAAAAATATTCGATTTAAAAAAAAGTGACAAATTTCGTTAATAATGAAATATAATTGAATTTTCCCACTGATTACTCTAGTTTTCAGGGATATATTTAGCTAGCGAAAGTAGTTGTTGTACTATATAGTGAAATAGTACAACAATCAAACATGTGTGACACAATTATTGTATAATAGAAAGCGTAGGTTTGAAAATTCGTCGTATATATATAAGACAAGAAGAATTCCAGTTAGAATCGATCAAGATGAATAAATCTGACTTTGCCCATTATAAACATTTAACAAAGTTCAATTCGAAAAGATCCACTTAATAAATCCAACTTTTAAAGATATCTCCTTGATTGCTCACAACAAGTTTTGAACGTGAAGAACATTAAGAAATTTCATTGTGCAATGAACATGAAAATTCAAAACAAAAATCTAAATCGAAGAATGATAAATATAAAATTAGTAAATATAGTAAATTAAAAAAATAATAATAATAATTATTATTATTATTATTATTATTATTATTATTATTATTATTATTATTATTAGGTATTGAGATTTACTCGAGTAAATTGAGACTGAGATTTACTTTTAGAATAAAAAATATCTCACACGAAAGAAGAAATATAAATTATAAAATAAACATCAAAAGGAAACTAAAAATAGAAATTTTCTACAGTCAAGAAAATTTTCTGAAGGAAATTACGTGAAAATAAGATTTCTTATCGTAATGATCAGAATCCTTTTTTACACTTGAAGTAATCGGAACGGTCTAGCGAAGTTTACTTTCTAACATATCAAATGAGAAAAATATAGACAAAACGTGTACTGCGACTGGTTTTCAAGCCTTTTAAATTATTCGAATTTCAATGTGTGTAATTTTCTATGTTTCAAATTACATCATAATGTAATAAATACATTTTTTTTAAATAAATAACATAAAAGTACTTTAGAATTTTCCGAAAAAAAAATTCAATATCTTTTCCAGCTTTAGATTATGGGAAACATTTTATACATTTCATAAAAAGAGTAAAATAAGTAAAGAAAAGAGATAAGACGATAGTGACATCACTAAAAAAAACCCGTCTCTTTAATTTACAATATTTATTCATTGTAACAAAAGAAAATTCTTCTTTGAAAAAAATGTGTACGTAAAACAATATTATTTACTAATATCAGGCCTCGGATCGACTTTAAGACACAAAAAAAGTAAATCTTAAAAAATTATGATAAAACAATTCTAAGAATTAGTTTTTTTAAAAATATTCTAATGTAAGTTTTTCTAAAATAATTGGATTTCCTAAAAGAATTTTCGTATAATTTAAAAATCAAACTAAGTAATTTTTTTAAGAATTTTGATTAAAAATTTTCACAATGATTGTTTTCTCCAAAATATTACAAATAATTCTGAAAAATTTTAATGTTTGTATTAGTTTTTAAATTTTCGGAATTAATATGTTTTTGAAAATTTTGAAAATAATTGAATTTTAAAAATTTATAATGAAAAAAATTCTAAGAATTACTTTTTTTTTTAAATTTCAATATAATTTTTTAGAAGCTAGTTTTCATTAATTTTCATTTTCATAAATTTACACTTGAAGATTTTTCATTGAAATTTTTGAGAATTCAAACTATTTTCAAAATTTGCAATTAAAACTTATCAAAAGTTGATTTTTAAAAATTGTAATAAAATACTTGAAAAAATCAATTATTTTCAGTTAAATTTTACAAAATTTCAATTATTGAAAAATTTTTTAATTGTATATTTTAAGTTTAAGAAAAAAGTTATTCAAAAATAACTTTTTAAAGATTTATCTATAGTTATACTTTTTACACTATAAAAATCGAAATAAATTGCATTTTATATAAAAAATGTGGTATTTTGATGTAATATTTGGAAGAAAAGTCGATAAAGTCGCAATTTTTGAAAATAAGTCGAAAAAAGTCGCATTTTTGGAAAATAGTTGAAAAAAGTCGACAAAATCATAATATCCGAGGCCTGTAATAATAAAGAAGAATTATTTTTACCTTTTTTTCATTTTTTTACTCCTATTTCGTATTTCCTTTTAAATTATATTATATTAAACAGTATTGAAAATAATTTCAAACAATTTTTTATATTTTTACAATAAATTAAACAATTTACGATGTAAAAAATGTAAGAAAAGAGAGAAAAGACTTGTTTTATACTGAAATCATAATTAAAATTAAACTTTTATCGAGTCTGATACCAAACCAATGAATCATTTATACTCAAAATGATAAATTTTGTTCTTTGTAGTTACAATGATTGATGAATTTTTTTTCTACGTACACATAAACAAAAAATTAATGGTTCTTTAATTAGGATTTGATATTAATATTCTTATTACTCTTCTAGGGATTATTTCTCTATAAAATCTCAAGTATTGAATTGAACAATAACATCATTTATAGAGCGAATCGAGCATCAGAGCACAGAAGGGCATAAAAACGAATCATAGGTTCTTTACGTTCTTTAGAATCGAGTTGCTAACATATCTGCAGAGTGAATCCATGAAACCGGTTGGAAGTTGGAACTCTTTAGTTTCTTATTGGTCTTCGAATAGTTAAAAGACAGATTATTTTTTTTTCCTCAGAGAAAAATTCTGTAAAATATTCCCTAAACGATACAAATGATATTTTAATTTTAAATACAAAAATTTTCCTCTCAATAAAAAAATATACATGAGTATAAAAGTGAAAGAAAACTAAGAGTCCTTATTATGCAAATAATTTACATTTCCTAACCTGTTTAAATATTGCAAATTAAATTCAAACCAAAGACAAGTATTTTCCATTTATTCATCATGACAGGAAAATTAGAATATCTAATTACAATCGGCATTTATTCAAAAGGGGAGAAATATTAAGAGGAGAATCTCGAAAAATAATTGATCAATAAATACAGAGCTGAGGTCGGAAATGGAGCAAAAGTAGGGTATTCGGGTGCAATAACGTTTCGTTCGAATAGAGCATCTGATGTCATTCACCTACATTTTTCTGGACTTCCAACGCGTCCACGTGGCCCTCGTTTATCCTCACACAAATGATGAAGAATTGCAATGTGCTGGACCAACAGCTTCACAAGCTCCCTTTACATTTTTAAAGGGATTCAATAACCTCCGTTGAGGTTAGGAACCATGATTTTCTTTCACTTCTTATATATATTGCACTTGCGATATAGATTGACCAGCTGAGTTCGAAATTTACCACGAAAGCGTCCTTATAATCATAAAAATATTTGAGAAATTTCAAAAAATAGATCACTATTTCACTTTTCTTTTCTAACTTTCTCAAGGCACGGGGTATCCGTCGATGAACTCGCGTACTTTCCACATATGTTTGAAAATTTACATTGTTGATCCTTTTACAAAAGAACAAGTTCAAACCGTCAAACTCCACGAACTTTTTTTTTAACACTTTGTTTATTGGTTCGCGTCAAATCGCGGACTGTCGCGTCTAACGTTTTCTTGACTTCGCGGAGTGTCGCGGAGACTGAATTCAAAAGACTGAAGTTGGCTGCAAATGAGACTTCAGAGTACCAACTTAAAATTCTCCCCTACATCTCTTTCTTCTGGGAAATTTTTCGGGTACTTATAAGTTATAATCCTTCAGGATTCTTAGTACTTTAAGAAACAATAATTAAAATTTGCTAAAACAATCGAAGTGTCGTCTTCTTTTCTATTGTTATCTATTTAATTAAAATGAATTAAATGTTCTTATTTAGTGTTGGTTAGACTGTCAAACATGGCGGACGTTGTCTACCAACTGGACCAACTGTCAAAGTTTGTAGTTTCGAACTAACCTCAAACTTATTAATTCCAGAAGAATCGTAAAGAGAAAAGTGCCAAGTCTACTTGAAAATAGGAAAAATATATTTAGTCAACACGCAACGAGGTGAATTATATCATTTTTTAATTAATTACAAAAAAGAATTCTAGGGTTTTTGTTATATTACAGGTCAGATGATAATCTGACAAGTGCAGAGTGCCAACCTGTCACAATTGTTTATTTTGAAAATATTATTTTTAATTAAAAGGTAATTTGTAAATAAAATATTGTAATTATTCTCGAAATGAAATACTTGGTGAAATCCAAATCAAATTTTTTGGTGGAAAATATTATGAAACTTTAAATGTCATTGACAGCTGGAAGGAAGGTGCGCGCGTTGGTGAAGATCGGCGGGGCAAGGGGGTGATGCTCTAGGGATTGTGATTGACGTAGCCAGCGACGAAGAGCATCAAAAAGCAGAAGGAGGGTCTTCCGTTCCGGCATAATAGTTTCTTGTGCAGTGTACAATCTAAGCTTCTCGATAAATTTTCACTTTATTCAGAGCAATTCAATAATTAAAAGAGTTTTGTTCATCGAATTCTTTCAAAGAAATCGTGACTCCGCAATTATTTAATCATCATGAATGAGGAATACGACGCTATTGTTCTCGGCACCGGTCTCAAGGAATGCATCCTCTCGGGAATGCTGTCTGTCAGCGGAAAAAAGGTGCTACACGTCGACCGCAACAAGTATTACGGTGGCGAATCTGCTTCCATCACGCCCCTTGAAGATCTCTTCAGGTAAGATCCATTACATCTATTCACCACCGCGTGTTTTCAAGGACAACGTGTGTCTGTCTGTCTGTGTATATTTCCCAAAAACTATTACATTTTATTGATTCGAGAAAAACTGGTTTGGTTTATTCTCATGAGCCATTATTGTAACGTAAATTGATTTTTTTAGAATAAAAAAAGATGGAAAACAAATCATTTCTTCATTGATTTTATAAGACTTTTTTTTAAACTAAAAAAACAGGAATTTTTCTTAACAATTCGGAGGAGGGGTCCGCCCTATACGATCGAACGTGGCAAATTCTCATTTCCGAATTAGATTAGAATTAAAAAAAAGCCCCCGTTATTTGACAATATTTTCGCAAGGTTATTATTTTGCATGGAAATTTCTCCCTCATGCCATGCGTAATCGAATTTCCAGCTTGGTTTGTGATCTGCGCGATGTATTTACTCGATACTTAGGATCCCTTGCGACCCAGAAATTACATTATTTATACTTTCTATGAACTGTAGTGGCGCACGCGACTAAAGCAGCTGTCACTTTTGTGTCCGTTTTTCTTTTTTACTAATCATCCATTTAATGAGATGCTACAATTTTTCCTGATTGCTCTATACTTAATAGTTTTTCCTGATTTTCCTACATAATACTTTTAATCGTTTTCATCAGGAAAAAACCATTTCTAAATAATTTTAATCGCTTACGAGCAAACTATCATACGAACTAGAATTAATTATTAAATTCAATTATTCAAATTTCTCGTAATGAAAATCTTCGAAAACTGAATTTTTTTCAATTTCAATTTAATTCGTATAAATATATATATGTCAAATGTAAACTTGCAATCAATGCTCTGCTCTAATACACTCTCAAAAAGACACAAACACCTTGAAAAATAATCGATTTTCATCGTCGGAAACAGGGAAAAGCAAACAATTTTATCTATAGAGAGACAGTTTCTTCATGTTTTCCTATTCAATTGCATCAAAGCAGAAACTTCATTTGTCTTTTCCAGAAATATCAATTTAAAAGTCTTGAAATGACAGAAAAAGCAGAAACACTCTAATTAAAATTTTAATCCCTGAAAAATAGTTTTTAATTTCAAAGTAAATTGACTCTCCATTTGATTACTTAAATCCTGTGAATGTAAATTTAGCAAATAAGTAAATGATGAAAATAATAGAGAATAGTTAATTTTTTCCAAAGATAATTTTTTCTATAATTAATTTTTTCTATAGTTAATTTTTTCCATAGTTAATTTTTCTAAAGTTAATTTTTTCCATAGTTAAATTTCAATTAATTCTATTTTTAATGTACGTTTCTCTTTCTATTTTTGCAGTAAATTTAATACACCGCCGCCAGATGAGAGCTGTGGACGAGGTCGCGATTGGAATGTGGATTTAATTCCAAAATTTTTAATGGCAAATGGAATTCTCGTGAAACTTTTGATTCACACTGGCGTGACACGTTATCTCGAGTTCAAGTGCATTGAAGGCTCTTATGTTTATAAATCGGGAAAAATTGCCAAAGTGCCAATCGATCAAGCTGAGGCCTTGAATAGTGACTTGATGGGAATATTCGAAAAGAGGCGCTTTAAAAATTTTCTAACATGGGTTCAGAATATGCAGGAGGATGATCCTAAAACTTGGGATGGCTTTGATCCATTCAGCAATAGCATGAGCGCACTTTATAATAAATTTAATCTTGATAAAAATACCCAAGATTTTACCGGGCATGCTCTTGCACTCTATAGGTAAATAAAAAACGAGGAATAAATTTTTATCATTTTTATTTACACGGAGAAAAATATTAAGTAACTTTTCTTTTATATAGTAAAACATTTCGGGTAACTTTTACTATACTTTCGGAGTAAATTTTGCTACGTTCGAAGTAAATTCTACTAATTTTTTTTACAAATATGTTCTTTGAACGTAGTAAATTTTACTTTTACTACGTTCTACTTTTACTACTTACGTAATTTTTAACGTTGTAAATTTTTCTACGTTCAAAGAACATATTTGTAAAAAAATTAGTAAAATTTACTTCGAACTTAGCAAAATTTACCAGAAATGTTTTACTATGAAAGTAGTAAAAGTTACTTTATATTTTTCTCCATGTAGTTGTTTTAATTAAAATTTTTTTCTGCTTTCTGTATTTAATTTTCTTAATTTATATTTTATTTTCTGTTTTTTGTCCTATTTAATAGTCTTAACTTTTAATTTTTTTTTATTTTCTCTATTAAATTATCAAAATTTGTTTTCTGTTTTCTAAATTAAATTGTCTTTATTTTTATTTTTTTCTGTATTAAATCTTCTGTATTTAATTTTTTTTATTTTCTTTACCGTCAACTGGGGCTATTTTGTGCATCCGGGGGCTATTTTGTGCACGCGAGTTTTTTAATGAAAAAAATTATTAAAATGAATTATTTTAATCTGCTATTTTGTAAAATGAAAGTTTGATTACATGACAATAGAGAGCACTAAATGTTATTATTTAATTCTTTGGCAATTAAGAGAAAAAAATTCCTAAAAACGGAAAATTTGTTTAAAAAATTTTGAAAGTTCGGAAATATTATACCAGATCTTCTAGAGTTTTAATGTGTCTCATAAACTGTGTTAGATATTTGTTTTCAATTGTGTTGTGATGATACATACGTAATGCGCTAACTTTTTATTCATTATTTTAAGAGAAAAGTGGAAAAAACTAAAAAACCAGGATTCCATGGGGCTATTTTGTGCACTTAAAAAAATCAAATATTTTTCATAAATATTTTATTTAGTAAGTAAAGAAGATTCTGTTTATCATTTTTATACATTTTTGTCTTACTTTTCTGTCAAAAAACTGTAAATACGTTAATTAAAATCATTAAAACGATTAAAAGCTCTACCGGTGCACAACGTAACCTCAAAAAATGAACTTTAATTAATATTTATAAGTTTTTCAAATTAGTTTTAAAACTATTTTCTCGTTTCTCTTAAAATAACTTGAAAATCATATTAGATATTAAATTGTTATCTATTTAACCTTAAAAATATTTATTTCAAGTTTTTTAAAAATATCATTCAAAACCATTAAAAAAGCTCCTATTGAAATGATGTTTTAAAGTTATTTATAAGTGTTTAAACGATCATTTTATAATTATATTAGTATATTATTATAAAATATATATTAAAAAAGAAAAAAAATTTATTTACTATCTGCGTAATATACAATTTAAAGAAAGATTGTTAATTTTTAGTAAGTTCAGATTTTAGCAAAATTTTAGTGCTTTATTTTACATTTTTTGTATAATATATCTACAAAAAAAATTTTACTAGGTCATTCTTTTTTTAATTTACTCTCAAATATATACACAAAAGATTTCATGAAGCAGAAACGATTAAAAAAATTGTTTACGCAACATTATAGAAAAACAAAGTTCGATGCACAAAATAGCCCCATCCCGGGAGTTATTGTGTTCACGACTTTCAATGACTATAACTAAGACAAAAAAATTTTTTTCTTTGCAAAATTTATAGGAAACCTTCAGAAGGATGTCCACAACATATATCAAAAGTTGATTTTCTTTATTCTCTTAATTCTGAATTTAAATAAATCTTTGAATCAAAAAAAAGCTATTTGGTGCACAAAATAGCCCCGGTTGACGGTATTAAATTGTCAAATTTTTTTTCTGTTTTCCAAATTATTTTTTTTCTGTATTAATTTGTCTTCATTTTTAATAATTTTCTATTTTCCATATTTAATTTTCTTTATTTAATGCAACTGAAATTTATTACATCAAAACTGATGACGATTTTTCAAGTAACAATTTGGAAAATCGTCAAGTTTGACGTCGTAAACTTCAGTTCAATTTTATTAAAAAGAAATTTTTTAATTTTCTCCATTTTTATTTGTTTACACTTTTTTCTGTATTTAATTTTCTTCAGTTTTAATAATTTTCTGTTTTCTGTAGGTATTCAATTGCCTTAATTTATATTTTTTTAATTATTTCTGTATTTAATTCTCTTAATTTTTAATCATTTTCTGTTTCTGTGTTTAATTGCATTAATTATTATTTATTTTTTTACTTATTTCTAAATTTAATTTTCTTAATTTTTAATAATTCTACGTTTTCTGTATTAAATTTTCTTAGTTAAAATTATTTTTTAATTTCCCGTAGGTATTTAATTTTTAATTTTTTCTGTTTTCATTATTTAATTGTCTTAATTTTTAATAATTTTTTCTGTTTTGTATTTAATTTTTATTTTTTTATGTATTTAATTGTCTTAATTTTTATTTATTTTCGGTTTTCTGTATTTAATTAGATTAATTTTTAATAATTTTATGTTTTCTGCATTTAATTTTCTCAATTTAAAATTTTTTTTCTATTGTCCGCATTCAATTTTCTTAATTTTTATTTTTTACTTTTTTCTACATTTAATTGTCCTAATTATTATTTTTTTACTTTTTTCTACATTTAATTGTCCTAATTTTTATTTTTTTTTCCTGTTTTCTGTTTTCAATTGTCTTAATTTTTTTCTATTTTCTCTATTGAATTGCCCTAAATTAAAATTTTTTCTATATTTAATTTTCTTAATTTATAATAATTTTCTATTTTCTTAATTTAAGTTTTTTTCTATTTTCCGTATCTATTCAATTTTCTTAATTTTTATTTTTTTTTTAAACTTTTTTTCTGCATCTAATTGTTCTAATTTAAATTTTTTTCTGTTTTCTATGTTTAATTTTCTTAATTTAAATCATTTTTCGTATTTAATATTCTCAATTTTTATTTTTTTCCTTTTGTCTATATTTAATTGCGTTAATTTTATTTTTTTTCTATCTTCTGTATTTAATTGTCTCCATTTTTTTTTTGTTTTCTGTAATATTTAATCTTCTGATTTTTTAATTTTTGGCTTTTTTAATTAAAAATTGTGAATTAAAATTGAAATAATTTCAATAATTAATTGTCTCAATTTATGTTTGTTTTTTGTAATATTTAATCTTCTGATTTTTTAATTTTTGGCTTTTTTAATTAAAAATTTTGAATTAAAATTGAATTTTACTTTTCGTTTAATATATTCAATATTAAATGTTTTTTTAAAGGTAAATTTATTTCAATTTATCTTTTTTTTCAGGGACGACGATTATATTGGAAGAAGTGCAATAAATACGGTTCGTAAGATAAAACTTTACAGTGATAGTTTAGCCCGTTATGGAAAATCGCCATATCTTTATCCAATGTACGGCTTGGGGGAACTTCCTCAAGGATTTGCACGTTTAAGTGCCATTTATGGAGGAACCTACATGCTAGACAAACCGATCGATGAAATCGTCGTAGAAAATGGAAAGGTAATTATTCTTTTTTCGCTTAATTTCAGTATTCAGTGGATTTTTCAATAACAATAATTACACTTTTTTAATAAGTGTTATTAAAATGACATTTTTTTTCTTTTTTTATTTCTTGTTCTATTTTTTCTTCTCTTTTCTTTCCTTTTCATTTCTTTTCTTTCCTTTTCGTTTCTATTCTATTCTTTTCTACTCTTTTGCTTTCCTTTCTTTGAAAATGTTTTTTTAAGGTTACTATTAAACTTTTATTAATTTGTCTTTTTTATTCAGGTTATTGGCGTACGTTCCGGAGACGAAATCGCCAAGTGCAAACAAGTCTTTTGCGATCCCACCTATACGCCCGAACGCATAAAACGAAATGGCAAAGTCATAAGATGCATTTGCTTAATGGATCATCCAATTTCAAATACAGGCGACGCATTGTCCACTCAAATCATCATTCCCCAAAAGCAGGTGAGATTTTCCTCTCAAATCTACTTTTTAGATAGAAAATATTTTTAGTTCATTAAAAATTACACATTTGAAATATTTACTATTGTTTCAAATTTTTCGTTTCAATTTTTAATTTTAATTTTCAATTTTAATTTTAATTTTCAACTTTCAAGACATTAATTGAAATAAATTATTAAAGGTGGGACGTCAATCGGACATTTATGTGTCAATGGTTTCGCACACACATCAAGTTGCCGCGAAGGGTTGGTTCATTGCAATGGTTTCAACCACCGTTGAAACTGATAATCCTGAAATTGAAATTAAACCCGGTCTCGATCTTTTGGGACCAATTAAACAGAAATTCGTCTCAATTTCTGACTATTTTGTCCCAACAGACAATGGCATTGAAAGTCAAATTTTCGTCTCGGAAAGTTACGACGCAACAACACACTTTGAAACAACTTGCCTCGATGTTCTCGATATATTTAAACGCGCAACTGGCGAGGAATTTGACTTGAATAAAGTCAAACACGAACTCGGTGACGAGGATCAGTAACTATAAAAATTGCTCTATTGTGGAGAAAAGAGAAAAAATCTCTGACAAGAAAAGAAAATAATAAACATCTCGTACTATTGTGTAAAAAAATCGCTCTCTTGTGTCTTCAAGTTGTTGCGAGCGGAGCCTAAGAATTCCAAAAAAAAAAGATTCTTTTCAAGGACATCCTCACAAAAAAAGGGGGTTTAGGTGAAGATTTTTTAGGGAATATATTTTTTAAGTTTAAGAAAATAATTGTGTTGAGATGCAATTCTCATCGTCAATATATTTTTAAGTTTAGAGAAAGAGAAATGGATAGGCAATATATTCAGGAAAATGCATTTAACGAACAAAAACGGCGATGAGATGGATAAAAATATTAGAAGTGGATGGGAAAAGAGAGAAAGAGGTCAAATTACCGATAACTCAAAATCGATACTTCTTACCTAAAAAAAGTCTTACAATAAATAAAAAAAATAACATTAAGAAGAAAGTACAAGTGTTGACGCGCATCTAAGCGAAGATATTGCAAAATGTACCATATTTTAACTAACGAATGTTATACTGGTTAATAATATAAACGAATTGTCTATTATGAGTGTGACCGATACGAGAGAAAGAGAGATTAGAAAGAAAATTAATTACCTCCTAAGTGAACGATCTCGTTAAAGAAAAAAAAATCCAATAGAGACGATGAATTTTCTTTTAGCCGTCGTTTTTTAAAAACAAATTACAATCGTAACGACAGCAGGCCTTCGTTTTAGAGAATGATCTAAATTATTGTCATAACTAGCATATTTTTATTATTATTATTACTATTATTATCATAATACCTATTATCATTGTAAAGAAAAAATCTGTATACAAATTTGTATACAATACGATAAAACTTTATACGAAAATCTACACTTATAATGTTATAATAATTATTCATTATACACTATTATTATATATTACAATATCTAATAATATTGTATATATCATAATATAATGTTATAAAAAAAAATCTTATCAGAATCGAAAGGTTATAATACGGGCTGCATGTGCTATTTGGGAACTATTTAGAATTAGGGGAAAGTACGTTAAAATATATATTGTGAAAAAATTGGGCAGATAAGAACGAAGCATTTCAATTAAAAAAATTTATCAAGTATTTTTCTCTTTCGTAATATGCTTATAAATATATTTCCTTTCTTTTGCTTTTTCAAATGAATGTGTCGTGATAATTGTCGTTAATTGTTTATTAAAAAAAAAAAATCATGTTTAATGTGTCTGAAAGTTTAAAAAAAAATTTTGCCGTGCTTCCACGCCCTTTGCATTAGCTACACGTGAAACAGCATAACGTACAATCTCACAAATTATCAATGAAAAAAAATCCGTTTCGCCAAGCGAAGCATTTTCAGGATGTTGCGATTACTGTAATACAAGACCCTTACAAATAAAAACATATTGTGCTACTTTCTCTCTTATATTTAAGCATTTCGTTCATTGTCCCCCAACAGATAAGTCTCACTAACATTTCAATTATTAAAATTAATTTTTATCTATTAAATCATTCAAATTCATTATTTTTTAATTCAAAATTCCAAATAAGTTTTTTAGTTTTATCAAAGCAAAATGAAACTGAAATTAAACAAATTTGTTTTCAGTTGAAAATTATTTTAGGAAGTGAAAAGTTTTAAAATATACAAATTATTATCTCGACAACCAACAACAATGAGATCTCGATACAATACCGGCGATGAAAATACTTCTCCAGGAAGTTTATGGCTGGTGAGAATATCTCCAGTATTTGAATCGAGAACTTGTAAAGTACCATCGATGCAGGCGATTAAAATAAATTTATCCGCATTCCAAGGAGTGGTAATTATCGGATTCCCCATCAATGACGAGAATTTCAAATTTGGTTTTAAATTGCATTCGAGATAATAAAGATTTTTATTTCTACTCGCAAATAATATTGATTCTCGTTTATTCACTGTGACCAGATGAGAAAATATATTTCCATTTATAGTGTAAGTCCATAACTGGAATATTTCGAAACAGATTTTTTTTCTAATTTTTTAAATAGAGAAAAAAATATTATAAATATTAATTTTTTATTCTTTTACCTTTTGTCCAGATTGAATATTAAGGCATACAAGTTTTCCAGAGACACTGGCAAAAATAACGTTTCCAGTTTCAAGAATTGCTGGTGCTGAGAAGACAGGATCCGAGAATGAATATCGCCATTTGATATTGCCTGAAACTTGATCTAAATTGACACAAGTCCCATTCAGAGCACCAAAGAGAAGACTCTGGGTTTCATTATGTAAACGAGCTGTTCCGGAAATACTTCCCTCGACTTTCGTTCGCCATAATTCTAATCCATTCTGGGAAAAATTGTTTAAATTTATTTATTTTTTATTTTTTCAAAATGTATGAAGATGAAATTTTATTGAGAAATTTTGTTTATATTTTACCTCTAATGAGAGACAATACATGTGACGATCGTAAGATCCAATAAAAATTTTCCTTTTTTCTGAACAAGTTGCAGCGGTGCATTTGACGACGTCACCGGTTTGAAATTTCCAATAAATCTCACCGCTCTTGAGATTTAAATAATATACATTTCCATCATAACAGCCAACGACAGCTCGAAAATTATCAAAAACCAAAATCGACGCTTCAATTCTATCTGACAGTTGAATAATATAACATTCATCAGAATTGGAATCTATTTCGACAGTGATAATCATTCCTGAGTGAGAGCCAACAGTCGCGAAAACTTTTCCACTAGAAAATAAAGAATTAATAGTTAAAAATTTCAGTAAAGTAAAGTAGTAAAAAAATTATTTATAATAAATTGTTGGAAAATTTTTCAATTAATTTCTTTTTGGAATTCAATTATTTTCAAAAAAATTTTAATTAAAATTTTTAAAAACTAATTTCTTAAAAATTAGTTGTTAGTTTTAAAACTCCAATAAACTTGTTAAATAAATATTTAAATACTTATAATAATATATGTATTTTTTCAAAGGAATTCAATTTTTTTTAAATTTTAATTTCAAACCTTTTGAAATTTCATTACTTTTAAAAATTACAACTGTAATTCTTCCAAAATTTTTGACTAAAATTACTCAAAAATTTAATAATTTTTCAAATGCTTGTTAAAATATAAATTAAAGCAAAAAATAACTAAACTTCTATATTAATTAAATTTTTTTAAACATTTTCAAGTTGAATTTCAATTTCTAAAATTCTGAAATTGAATTATTTCTAAAAATTGTTACTCTTACACTCTTACTTGTTTCAAATTATAATTTTCCTAAATTTTTAAACATTTAAATGAACAAAATATTTTTTTTGCTCCAATATTTTTAAAAATTACTAGACTGAAATAAAAAATATTGTAATTGAATATTTATTTAGTTAAGAATATATTTTTTTTAATTACAAAAAATAATATTTTGTAAATAAAATTTAAATTAAAAGAATAAAAATATCGTCGTTCACTTGAACGTTCAAAACTTTAAGAACATAAATTCCATTATTTTATAGAATTTTTTACTAAAATTCAATTATTTTTTCAGTTAAATAAATTATTTTTTAATAATTTTGAGTTCTGTGAGAATTCAATTATTCAAAAAAAAGAAGAAAACTTCACTTAAAATAGTCTAAAATTCAATTGTTTTCAATTTAATTTCACGAAATTTCGATTATTAAAAAAATTTCCCAATTGAATATTAATTTTGAAAAAAGCCAAAAAAATTACTAATAAATAAATTTATAAATAAGTTTTTCAAAGAATTAAGTTGTTTTAAATTAAAATTGTTTTAATTAAAATTATTGAGAATTTAAAAAATTTCAATTTGAAATCTTTTGAAATTGCATTATTTCTAAAAATTTCAATTTGAAATCATTTGAAATTGAATTATTTCTAAAAACGTCTACTTATAATTCTTCCAATTTTACATTATTTTCTAGAATTTTTAAATTAAATTCTTTTCTAAATCAACTATTTTTTAATAATTGTGAGAAAGTTTTCTGAGAATTGAAATATTAAAAAAAGAATAAGAAAATTCAGTTAAAATACAATTGTTTTCAATTCAATTTTACAAAATTTCGATTATTTAAAATGAATTACAAAATTAAAATTAATAAAAATAAGTTAATGAATTAATAAAGTTCAATTAATTTTATAACTAAAAATTCAATTAATTAATTGGAAATATAATTGTTTCAACAATTTTTAATTAGGTAAAATTTCTCTCTAAATAAATTATTTTAAACAATTTTCAGAAACTTTTTCCAGAATTCAATTTTTGAAATACAAAAATTCAATTTTTTTAAAATTTCAACTTTAACTCTTCATGGTTTTTAATATTTTTAAGATAAAAACGTAAATTCAAGATCAGTTTAAATTTTCCAATATTTTCAAAGTTGATCAAAAACTAAAATTTTCGAAAATAAAAGAAAAAATTAAGAGTATAAATAAAGAATACCTGGAATATTGAAAAATAGTCGCAGAAGCGTCTATACATTTTTTCAAATCGTAATATTTCACAATTTCCAATTTCACATTCTCTTCGATACAAATTTCCTCCTTTGTTTTATTTTCCCCATTCGTAAAACCTCGACATTTTTGCCATAAACACTTGTCATTTAATTCCATCTCACAATTAATTAAATTTTCTCCGTATTCTTTTCTCTCTGCATTCTTTTCCTCGACAGATTTTCTTTTCGTAAAATTCTCATCACTGGTTGAAGGAAAAATTTCCACACTAGGCTCCGCACTATTTTTATCCTTATTTTTCTTCAATTCTGCCTCAATGTACGCGAGACAATTTGAATAATTATTATCGTTCAAGAGCAATGCTAGTAATTCAGGAAATTCTTGATCAAACTTTTCTGAAATGGAATTTACAATTTGTAATGCAGCCACTGAATTTCCGCCAGACTTGATGAAACCACAGTCGATGGAGCCGGCGAGTAATTTCCATAGATTGGAAAAAGTACTTTCTGCACTCAGCATTAATAATTTATCACAATTTTTATTTATACTGCAAAGTTCCTTTAGAGATTGCTGGCAAATTTTTCCATTTTTATTAAGTGGAAGATTGATGATTAAATGAATTTCGTCGGGTTGATAGAAAGCTGGAAGATTTTGCAGGTGATTCATCACATCGAATTTCAAACTATTTTCGTCTTTGGAATTTAATACTTGTTTTATGCAGACGTGTAATTTTTCCTCCTCTTCATTCCAAATGGCATAACAATTTTCTATTGATTTTAAATTTAAAATATTGGTTTCTAATTTACTGAGATCCACTTTATTGCCGAATCGTTTTATTATTTTGTTATTTCGTCCTTTGTAGAAGACTCGTCCTTTTTTGTCGATCTGAAAAAAAGGAGGAAAATTAGAGTTGTAAGAAAAGGAAGAAAAGAATCGAAAATACAAAAATTATTTAATTACCGTAACTTTATCTTCTGTATTCCGAAAGACTGGGGAAGTTGTATTTGTTTCTTCGTCTATTAAACAAATTCTTTCCCGGCTGCCTGAAAATGATTTTTAAAATTTATTTCAATTATTTTCAAAAGAAATGTTACTAATTACCAATAAACAAAAGTCCTTCTCCTTCGGTGACAATTTCACCCTCGACAGTTCTGACTTGAAAAATAGTTTCTGACAGTGGATCACCGAGAAAGCCAAGGGAAATATAATTCTCTGTTTCTTCATTAAATTCGACGATGCTCGCCCAACAGGAAACTTCCGTAATTCCATAAATATTAAACACTTTCGTTTGATTTCCCTCATCTCTAATAGTTTTCAACGAATCAATTTTTGGAAACGGTTCACCGCCAAGTAACAAAATTCTCAAATTACTCTTCTCGCCTAATATTCCATTTTTTAGATCATTTTTTCCAAATCTTGCAAATAACAAAGACGGTGTCGTTTGAAACAAAGTCAGCTTCTCACGATTCATTATTTCCAAAAATTCTCTGGGTTTATTTTGTAAATTTTTCGAAACCATAAAAAGAGTACAATTACTGCACAATCCCAAGAATATCTCCACAATACTTGGATCAAAAGTAAGAGGCGTTAATTGTCCAATTTTATCATTTTCACTGATCGCAAAACGTTTCCTTAAATCGAAAATATTATGCATTATACTCTCTGGAGGAACTTTGACAATTTTCGAAGTTCCAGTCGTCCCTGATGTTGTAATCGCGTAGGCAAAACGATTCTTATAAAAAACATTCTCCAGGTGATTTTCAGATAAATTCTCTTTTAATTTTACAAATTGAATATTCTCTCCATGACAATTCACAATTTGAATCACCTCCGTATTGGGAATTGAATTTTGCGTAAATAAATAATTAACATTCAGACAAGAACATAAATTCCGAGACGATAGCGGCGAAATGTTTATAAAACCACGACCGGTGGACAGTATTCTGAAAAAAGAAAAATAATTTAGATATTTAATAAATAAAATTTAATTCCATTAAAAATTTACTTACCCTAAGATTAGAGATGGAAGACAAAAATTCTTCAAATCTAAATCAATGGCTATAAATTGCGAACCATTGATTGTTGACAAAATGTCTTCTATTTTAATTTTTGTATTTTCTATCTCTTTGTAAGTGATATTTTTAATAAAATTCTCTTCATGAAACTCTACCGCTATTTTGTTCTTTGGGCAATTTTTCCATAATTCGTTATAAAAATCAGAATTTTCCGTCTTTTCGGAAACTTTGATTCGTTTTACATTGAAATCTGAAATTTGAAAAAAAGACTTTACTAATCAAACAGGTGATGTAAACAAAAACATTTCGTGAAAAAAACTTACCCATATTTTAAATTTTTAATTCATTTTTATTATTAAAGAACTCTTGAATTAAAACTAATCACTTGAAGAGAAATATTTATTATTTTTCACTTATTAACAAAAATGTTTTAATCGTTTTAATTTTATGAATTTCATGAAACGTTTTTAAATCTCCTCAAATTTAAGGTTAGTATTGAGCACCATCTACGAAAATTTCTATAAATTAAATTTGATAATTCTCTAAAGCAAGCTGTAAAGTAAGAAAATATTAAACGCAAATAAAGATAAAGGAGAAAGGATTGAAAAAATAGAATTAAAATAAAAACACATACCTTTACAATGTATTAGTATTATTTATTTTAATCCTCGAACTAATTTAAATTTTCATTCGACTGCTCTTTGAGTAACATCAGCATCTTAGAATTACCGCACATTCATAATTCGCCGAGCATTTTAATCGAATATGTTTACAAGACAATATTTTTAAACGTAAATTTCTTATATTTACCAAGAGTTATATTATATAATGATAAAATATTCTTAAATATTGACAATAAAAATTAAAGTCTTTAACTCAAAAGCAAATAGGTAGAGTGTACCAGAGGATATATTTTCCGTTATTTTTCATCGCTGTTTATTACAACTATTTTCCTCTACTTATATATTACTTTTTAAACACTCGATATTATAATATTAAAAATGTTTTCTTTTTTTTTTTTTTAAGTGAATCGCTAGAACGTACATTTAAGCTAATAAACATTAAACTGGTCCACTCATCCTGTTTGTTTACCATAAAAACATTTAGTTTACTTTTAAAGTAAAACGTGTAATATAGAAAGCGAAACAATGCACAAAAAGTGTGGGACGGGAATATTAAATTCCAGAAATAATTTTTTTTTTATCAAATCGACAGAAAGTTACAAAGAATTTACAAGTGTTATTCTTCTTTCTTGTTTTACAATCATTGAAAATAAATTCAAAATCTAAAGAGAAAATAAAAAAAAAGTGTTGAAATAGAATAAAAGGGGGAAAAAAAGCAAGAAACTTAAATAAATAACCTTTCTGACTGTGACAGTAGGAAAGAATTTACTTCTCCTCACACCATTCATTCTCTTTGCGAACTTGCTCTTCTTCTGAAGATGAGAAATCATTTTTAATGTTGAAAGTTTTACGAATTTCATCGGGCGTCTTGCCTTTAATCATGTTGGCAACTGTTTTGCATGTGACGTCAAGCAAACCTTTTATATCTAAATAATTTGCAGCTAAAATTAGTTCGAAAAGTGTTCCTTGATCAACCTGGACAGAAAGAAATGGGAATTAACGAGAATTTCGAATAAAAATTACTTTTATTGAATTTATTTGAATTATTTAAATCTAGAAGAAATGGAATTTTATCGAGAGCTTACTTTTAGAAAATCTGCGTCCCACGAACTAATATCATCTGTTCGTTTTTCTTTGTTCTCATCATCCTCGAGAGGAGGAGGATCGTCCTTGTGATAAGTGGCCCATTGAATGACTTTCCTTAGAATTGCAGAATTAACATTTGGCAGGGGAACAACTTCCTCTTCGTCCTCGTCCATTCCCAAATCCTCCAACATGGTTTTAATTGTAACTGAACATTTTGCGATTTCAACGTCCACTTCGAAGACCTCGCCGTCAGAGCTTTGCAATTTAATATTCGGCATCTGAAAATAAATACGTAATTAGTAGAAAGTATTCTTTATACAAAATACACGAAATAAAAATTGTTAAATTTTCAATAAAGCTTAAATTTTCTTACAATCCTAAGAATTTAAATTATCGTATTTATTTTTATTTTCTAAATATCGTCACGTGAAATTCAAATTATTGCTGGTACACTAAATTCGACAACGTGGACGACTTTATTTCAAATATTGTAGCTTCTTAAAAATTAGCAACTTCCATCTTTTTACCGATTTCAGAATATTTTTCCCCCTCAAAGGACACTAATTTAGAAGTTAATAAACAAATATATGTTGTTTCGAAGAATTCAAGGTTAAATATACATGAAACTATATAGACAATGAAGTGGATTTTGTTGTCCTAAGTATAATAAAAGAAATTGTTTCGGAAACATTTTAAGTTCTGACGCATCATCGTAAATTAAAAACACGGTTATTGTACCAAATATTTGATACCAATTTCAAAACCGCAAAAAATAATTATCTACTTCGTGGTTTGTCGAGGAAAAGCGAAAAGCGTTTCAAGAGAAATTTATTTACCTGATACATAATGTCGGAAAATGAAAAATTAACATACCTTTGGAAATTAGCTGATATTATTTGATCAAATTAAGAAATAGCTTTCCTTCCCTCGGAGATTTTGCTCACGAATTTTTATTTAAATGATCAAAGACAATTTTGAAACTATGCTAATTATAAAATGCTTTAATGCAACTTGCGTTTTCACTGCGAAAAAAACCAACAACGACAAGCACAATCCTGAATCTCCAACAGGAAGCCACAAAGAACGGAAGAAATCATTCAAAATGGTTGCCTATGACATGCGCATTTGTTTCTCGATTCGCTTTTGTTTTTCTTTCGAATTAAACCATGAAACGGTTAACAATCAGAAATTTATTCTTGAAAAATTACGACAATATTTAATTGTATGAATTAAATACTAAATAAACTAATATAATTAACAAATTATTGCAATTTTTCTAATAAAATACGTAAAATACTAAAGGTAGCCAACATAACTAGTAGAAAAATTGATTTGACAGTGTTGCCAACTACTTATTTAAATTTTATGAATCTTATCTCTATAGAAAAAGTTTTCTTTTTCTAGAAATATAATCTTATCTTATCTTATCATTTCTGTATTGTTAAAAAAAACATTGTTTTAATTCTGTAGAAATTTTTAACAAGTTTGTGTTAAATTGCTAATGACAATAAAAAGAAAATTTAAAAAAAATAGTATGTGAATCCCACTTAAATATTTCCGCCAATCACGAGTCGCACTCCCACCTTCACAGCGTTTGACATATTCATCAGCTGATTTCCCAACCTACAAACTTTTTAAAAAAAACAAAGTGATAAAAATACAAAATTATGCAGTATCAAGTTCATTGTTCAAATTGATAAAGAAAGCCTAAATATTAATTATGGTAAACAGTGCAATATAATCATTCGTCTTCGTGAAAAAAAATCATTTCTTTTGATTATATCAACAATCCTGGAAGTTTAAAAAAATATATAATAATAAAATTATTTATTTTGTTTTTCTCCTCTTTAAAGTATGTCAGATATCGTTTCAAAGGGAAACAATATAAAATGTCGTCGTGGAAATCGAGGTGTAAGAAAAAGTCCAGTACCAATTAATGGTGATCTTTCAGAAATATTTTCCTCCTTTTTAAATCTAACTGTTCCTCTTGAATCAAGACCATTGAGACAGCCAAAAACTCCTCTAAATAATGCATCTTTTGTCGAGAGAAATGCCGAAATTCATCAAATGGTGGTAGAAACTACCGACAATGATTGGGCAACAGTGCCAAATAATGGAAAGAAACAAAGGAAGAAAAAAAATAAAATTGTTTTACAAACTCAAGAACAATGCCAAAATTCACAAAGTCAAGATGAATGTCAAGAACATCATTCAATTCAAGATAAGGAAAGAAATCATAATATGATGGCAGAAACCAGTGACCCGAGAAAATCACCGATGAATATGAAAAGGCAGAGAAAAAAGAAAAGTACAAATTTTCCTCAAGGCCAAAAAACAATTTCCATTCAAACCAACCAAGTTTCAAAAAAAACACAACAAGTCGTTTCACATCATCAAATAATCAATGAAAGTTATTCACGAAAAAATTCACAAACTATTTCTGCTGAATTCAACGCTATTTCTACTTCTTCCCAAGAGGTTTGTTTGTCTTGAAAATAAAATTTATTTTGATTTATTTAAATTATTGTTATATAATTAAATTATTAATAATCTAATTATATAATAATAATTTTAATTGAATACTCAGGGCTCGAACTCTGTAAATTTGCTTCAAGTCCGTAAAAGTTAGTTTTTTTTAAAAAACGTCCGAAACTCTGTAATTTTTATTGAAAAAGTATAAAAAGTTCGTAAATTGTACGATATAATTTAGAGAATTTTTAAGACGTTACAAATTATTGCAGAAATTCAATTATGTATTTTTAAACATTTTAATAATATTCTTGGCAAAATTTCAATTATTCGAAAAATTTTACAGGAATTCAATTATTTACAAATTTTCTTATTTTCTTCGCAATAATTCCATTATTTTCATAAATACAATTTTTTTACAGAGATTGAATTACTTTCATAAATAATGAAATTCTTTTTAGGAATTCCTCGAAAAATTGTAATTATTCTTACAAATTTTATTAAAATTCGGCAAAAGAATTCAATTACTTAAAAATTCGTGGATAAAATTCTTTGTGAGAATTCAATTTTAAGAAACATTTAATTATTTAATAAACTATTAATTTTCGTAGAATTTTGTAATAAAAATTTTTCTGATTTAATTAAAATTTTAGATAATAATTGAATATTAAAAGCATTAAAATTTAAATTTTTAGAAATAAATTAATGTTGAAAGGGTTTCAAATTAAAATCTTTGAAAATCTGAATTTTTCATACTTTTTAATTAAAAATTCTGTCAAAATAATTTTTTTGCAAAATTTAAATTATAATTCTTTTGAAATTAGTTGAGTTTTTTAATACTTATTTAATTATTAAAAATAATGGATTTATAGAAGAATTTCTGAATTTTAGTAAACATTAAGAAAATTGAATTTATAGTAGAAGTTACACAAATGATTGCAGAAATTCAATTATTTTCACAAATAATACAATTCTTGTTAGGAATTCTATTATTTTGATAAATAATAAATCTCATCGCAGAATTTCAATTATTCTTAATACAATTTTATTCAAATTTCTTGAAAAATGTAATCATTCTTAAAAAATTTTATTAAAATTCTTCAAAAGAATTTTAATAACAGTTCTGTCGAATTAATTTTTTTGAAAAAGTTTAATTGAATTTTTAAAAAATTATTTAAAGTTTTTATTTTCTAATATATGTTTAATTCAAGAATTTCCGCATCCGTAATATTAAATACTTTCACTGGTTCGAGCCCTGAATACTTTATAAAATTAAAATTATTAATTTTTTATGAAAAGAGATTTGTTTCTTATAATGTTTTGATTTGTATTTTGCCAACAGGGTTCAGTTGCGGAGGGAAAAAAGAAACGTACAAGAAAGCCGAAGAAAAATAAAATTTTCACCAACTCTCTAACCGAAGAATTATTAAGCATTCAAACTGAAGATGGAGAAAATTCTCTTGAATCAGTGACAATAAAGAAGCATAGCAAAAGAGTTTTCACAAGTTCCAATCTCCGTAAAAAATCGAATGCAGAGAAAAAATCCAATTCAGAGGCAAAATCAGAGAATGGACAATCATCGAGTTCAAGTAAGGAGAAAAAAGATCCTGAAAAGGACAAATTTCCGGCCTACATTGGTAAAAAGGATGTAGTCCAATTGTTGAAGAATCAACCGAAAGATAATCCAAATCTAGTGGAAGGATATATTCGTATAAATATGAAATTCTACAAACATGCATATGTCTCCGTGGCTGGTAATGAAATGGATATTTTAATTGTTGGAATACGAGATAGAAATCGTGCACTCGAAGGCGATTTGGTTGTTGTTTCAATAAATCCCGAGGACAAATGGTATACGCATGCAACAAATGAAATACAAAAAACAGGCGTTATTGTTTCAATTCTTGAAAAGAATCATCCAAGGAAGGCAATTGGATTCATTAAGAAACATCAATCGGGAATTATATTTCAACCACGTGATTCACGTGTTCCGTATATGAAAATTATTAATCCTCAAATTCTACCTCAAACTTTCCATGAAAATCCCAAATCTATGGAGAATACACTTTTCTTAGCAAAAATTAATTTTTGGAATAAACCTGGATCTGCTTTCGGGTGAGTTTTTGCTAAATTTTTTTAAAACAATTTGTTGCATTAATATTTATGTTCGTATTTATATTTAGAATCTTTAAAATATTTTTATTTTTATAAATTTTGTTGTTTTCTATTTACAGGAGATTGAAAGAGAGTGTTGGCAGTACTGGCGATTTGAGAGTAGAAACAAATGCTATTCTTCTTGAAAATGATTTAGACGTAAATCCATTTGACGATGACATGATAAATGGGCTTCCATCTGGGGATTATATTCCCACTGAGCAGGATTTAGAAGGACGGGAGGATTGGCGAAATCACTGCATTTTCACTATTGATCCTGCCACTGCGAAAGATTTAGATGATGCAGTTTCTTGTCAACTGTTAGTTAACGGTAATTATGAGGTAAGTAGATTATAGTTAATTTTTAAAATCAGGAATTACAGTGATTTTTCAGAGTTGCCACAGGTCAGGAAAATCAGAGAAAAATCGGGGATTTTTATTAAAAGTACTGGAAAAAATTTAATTTTCAGAATTCATAAGAAAATTCTGAATTTTTGTATATTTTTCGTTTGTCTCATAAACTACGAAATTACACCACGAATTCTAATACAAAACCTTCAATTTTTTTTATTTCTGAACACAATTTCTCTTTAAATAACCTTATTCTTGAAGAACTATCATAAAATTATTACCTATAAATTATTTCATGAATAATTTTACTTAAATATTTCAAAATTAATTGAATTTTAAAAGAGCGGCGTTTATTTTCATAAATAGATGAACTTCAAAAAGAAGTAATTAATTATTAAAAATAATGGATTATTTTCAAAAGTAATTAAATTCTTCGTAGAAATTCAATTATGTTCAAAAATTGAAAAAAATTCTCATCAAAATTTCAATTATCTTTAGAAATAATAAAAATCTAATTATTTTTAAAAATTTTAATAAAATTCTTATCAAAATTTCAATTATTTTCAAAAAATTTCCACAATTCAATGATTTTCAATATCTGCTATTTTAATAAAGTTTTACAAAAGAATTCAATTATTTAAAAAAAATTTTAATAAAATTCTACGCAAATAATTATTTTTATAAATAATAAAAATTTTGCAGTAATTCAATTATTTACAACTTTTTTACAAATTTCTTCGCAATAATTCAATTATTTCCATATAAATAATAATAAAATTTTTCACAGGTATTCAATTATTTTCATAAATAATAAAACTTATCGCAGAATTTCAATAATTTTTATACAATAATTTTAATTGAATTTTTCGAAAATTATTCAATTATTCAATTATTAGAAAACTTTTTGATAAAATTCTTTAAATGAGAATTAAATTTTAAGAAACATTCAATTATTCAATATATTAATTATTTTTCCATTTAAATAATTGAATTTTCTTAGAATTTTCTAATAAAAATTAATTTAAAAATGAATCAGTTAAAATTTTAGATTATAATTGAATATGAAAAGCATTATAGCGTGAATTTTTAGAAATAATTGAATTTTAAAAAGGTTTCAAATTAAAATCATTGAAAATCGGAAATTTTCATACTCTCAACTAACAATTCTGTAGAATTAATTTTTTTAAAAAGTTTAATTGAATATTTTTTTGAAAACATTTCAAATTAAAAAAAATTCTCGTTAAAATTTAAATTATTTGTATAAAAAATAAAATTATTCCCCGAAATTCATTTATTTTCAAAAATTTCTATAAAATTCCACAAACATTTAACTGTTTTCATAAATAATACAAATTTCACAGAAATTCAAATAGGATTTACCAATTTTTTATAAATTCCTTAAAAGTAATTTAATTATTTTCATATTATAATATTTTTCACAGGGATTCAATTATTTTCATAAATAAATAAAAAAATTTTTCATAAAATTCTTTTTAGGATTTCAATTATTTTCACAAATAATAAAACTCATCGTAGAATTTCAATTATTTTTAATACAATTTTAATAGAATTTCTCAAAAAATGTAATTATTTTTCAAATTTCATTAAAATTTGTCAAAAGAATTCAATTATTTAAAAATTTGTTTATAAAATTTTTTATGAGAATTCAATTTTAAGAAACATTCATTTATTCAATAAATTATTTACTTTTGTATTTAAATAATAAAATTATCGTAGAATTTTCAAATTCGAAAGATTTATTAAAATTTTAGAAAATAATTGAATTCCTTTGAAAAATTTTATAACGAATTAAGAGAAAAATTGAATTCTTTCGTGGAATTTTATTACAAATAATTGAATTTTTGCAAAGAATTTTACTATTTAATTACATTTAGTAAATAAATATAATAGACATTTTTTTTTGAGTATCTAATAATTTTTAGAGTGAATCCCAGGGTCTGGGAAAAATCTCAAAATTTTTTCTGAAAATCAGGGATAAGTCGAGGAAAATCAAAATTAAATTTTGTGGCAACCCTGTTTTTTTATGTAATATTATAGGTAAAAAAAAGAATTAGTTAAAAATTCTGGAATTACTTCAATACATTTTGCTTCTATTTTTCAGATTGGTGTTCATATTTCCGACGTTACACATTATTTGAAGCAATTCACGGCACTCGATGAAAAAGTATCAGAACGAGCAACAACCGTTTATCTCGTTGACAATGTATTTCATATGCTTCCAAAACAATTATGTGAAGTGTGCTCACTTCAACCGGGACGCGATAAACTCACATTTTCCGTTATTTGGGAAATGACACCGGCCGCCGAAGTTGTTAGGCAAAGATTTGCAAAAACAGTAATTAATTCATGTTGTCAATTAAGTTACGAGCAGGCGCAGGCAATGATTGACAATCCATTAATCGACTGGTCAATGGATACGCAATTAATTGTCAAAGGCGAACACGACGCAACACAATTATGCGAAGTAATAAACGATTTATATAAATTATCACTGCAAATGCGTGACAAAAGATTTGCAGACGGTGCTTTGAGAATCGATCAACCGAAATTGTGTATTACCCTTGATCCTAGAACTGGATATCCGTTCTCTTGTTTTATCGAGGAAAACAAGGACAGCAATAGGTTTGTAACTAAAAAATAATTTTTTTTTAACAAATTAAAAAAAGATTTAAATCCTAATGAATTATTTTTTATTTACAGACTGATTGAAGAATTCATGTTGCTAGCTAATATGTCGGTAGCTAAACAAATTTATGACACAATGCCCGAAGTTGCATTACTTCGTAGTCACAAGGAGCCGTCTACTCGAATTTTAACCCAAACTCGTGATATGCTTGAAAAATTTGGTATTATTCTCGACATTGAATCGTCAGGTGCTTTGCAAACAAGTTTAACTGAATGTGATATTGAAACGTCATCAAATTTCGCCACTAAAAGTAGAATGTTGGTGATAAATTCGCTATGTGCAAAGTCAATGACGGTAAGACTTTGTTAAAAATTCCCTTTATAAACGAAATTAAAAAATAATTCAAATTCAAAATAATCATGATCTCCTGAATAAAAGAAAATAAATTAAATTTTCATTTTTCAGAGAGCAATTTACAGATGTTCCAATTCGATCAAGGACCAGGAAGAATTAAGGCATTACGCTTTAAGTGTACCGTTTTATACACATTTCACATCGCCAATTCGTCGTTATCCTGATTGCATTGTACATCGATTGTTACATGCATCAATTAAAAATCTTCCTCTACCTAAAAAATGGAGTTCTCTCCTCTGCGCTAAGTAAATATTTTTATTTTACATTTTATTCAAAAAATGAAAAAGTACTTTATTCAAAAATTTCATTTATTTTTTAATTTACAGAATAGCAACGAATTGCAATGCTAAGAAATATTCAGCGAAAGTGGCACAGGAACAAAGTACTGAATTGTACTTTACATTTCTACTTGAATTGAGAGGTCCAACGAGTGCACAAGCTGTTGTCATGGATGTTAAAGATCGAAGCATTGACGTGATTATTATTGACGTTGGATTAAAGACTCGAATCTATGTTGCTGACGTTGAGGATGAAGTTAATGCCGAATATTCGATAGAACATTCTGCGCCTACTATTAAACTTAATTGGAAGAAAACGGGTTTGGAACAGGTAATTATTCCAGAATTAAAATAATTTTATGACAAAAATTGTAAGCAAAATATTCTAGTTAATTATTAACTAACTAGCGAATTTTAGTTAGTACTAAATTTATAATTATTCAAATTTCAAAATTTTTGAATTTTAAATATCAACTTTAATTTTTAAAAAGTTTCAGATTCAAAATTAAAAAATTAACATATTAACATATTAACTAATCTAATAAAATTCTTTCGAAAAACTAAAATATTTTTAAAAATTTTAATAATATTCTTTGAATGAATTCAATTATTTTCAAAAATTTAAATAAAATTTTTGAAAATAATTTGAAAAATTATAATTAAATTTATTGAAAGAATTCAATTATTTTCGTAAAAAAATAAAATTCTTAGGAATTCAATCATTGTCAAAAAATGTTAGTAAAATTCTTTGAAACAATTCAATTATTTTCAGAAATAATAAAATTCCATCTGAGATTTTAATTATTTTCAATTTTAATTAAATTCCTCAAAAGAATTGAATTATTTTTTAAAATTTTAATAAAATTCTTCCACACAATTTAAATAATTTGAAAAATTATAATACAATTAAACGATTGAATTCAATTATTTAAAAAAAAAAATAAAATTCATTTATTGTCAGAAATGTTAGTAAAAAAACTTCGAAACAATTCAATTATTTTCATAAATAATACAATTTTTTCTCAAAATTCAATTATTTTTAAAAAATTCAATAAAATTCTTTGAAAGAATTTAATTATTTTTAATTCTAATTAAATTCATGGAAAGAATTGAATTATTTTCAATTCTAATTAAATTCATGAAAAGAATTGAATTAAAGTTTTTATAAAATTTTCTTGAACAATTTAATGAATTTCAAGATTTTAATTAAATTCTATGTAATTGTTTATTTTTGAAAATTATAATTTAAAAAAAAACAATTTTAATTAGGTAGTTAATTGTTATTATTTAATCTTGAAAACATTAAAATAAATTTTTGTTAGTTCCTAAAATTGAAAACATTTAGAAAGAGACAGTATAAGAAAAATTAAAAAACAAACAAAAATAACTTTAATTATTTAAATAAATTATTTTAAAAAATACAAAGCTTTCGCATGTAGAAGCAATATTTACAATTCAACGTAAATAACATTTTTTAGATTAGATAACAATCGAATAACTTCATTGTCACAAATAATATTCATTTGTTTTTTAAAACTTCTTGTTATCTTTTTCAGGTAATAAACGTTTTCAGTATTATTGATGTGCTGATTCAAAAGCATCCTTCATTTTTCCGTCTGCATGGAATTATCTTGCCTCCATCAACAATGAGCATGAACATGAACAGAAAGCAGAAGAGAAGAACTTTAAAATAAATCAACTGTTCATAAGCGTTAATAACGAAAAAAAAATTATTAAATGTCAAATTAAATAGACATGTTTGCAGATAACATAAAAACTTCATTTCTTGAAGTTTGAAAAAACTTTTCTCTTTAAATATTCACTAAAGTGAATATTAAATTTTGATCTCGACGTACATTGGAATTTTTAATTCACGTCTAGAATCTATTCTAAAAATAATCAAAAAAAAATTTTTTTTGTTTTATGAAAATTTCCGTTCTTTTATAATTTTATTTATGAGTACCTGATTTTGCTTATAGGACTGTAAACAAAAATGTACCAAAACTTAGAGATTTTGTTAATATTTCACTGCAATCAATAAGCTTCAAGTCGAGATGAAGTAATTGAAGAACTCCATATTGGAAAACTTCATTCCTTTTTTTAAATAAGGAAGCAAAAAAAACAAGGATTCTACTGGATCTTTTTTCATTTAAGAAAAAAAAGATAAATCTTTTTTGAAAGATTTAGAATCCTGTCTTTATTTTTCTCACTGTTCGTTTTCGATATAAATTTAATACTTTTAAAAATGGCCTTTTTTATATAATAATATACGGTACTCAAATTTAATTAAATACGTAATTTTTCTAATTATCCTTCGAGATAATAAAATGAGCATAATACTATTTATATTATTTTCTCCTTATAGGATAATCCTTAAAGATTTAGAGCGAAATAAAAAAAAACTATTTTAAAATAGTTTTCTTCTTATTGTTATTTATTTATTTCTTCTAAATATACACCATTATTGCATTTATACATGTAGATTATATGTATAAATATATACATAAAATACATACTTTTTCTTCCTCTTTCGTATTTTAAAACAAAAACTATTTTAAAATAGATTTTTCTTTTAAGTAGAATGCAAAATTCGAAATAATTTTGCAAAAATTCAAATAAAAAATTTTCCCTTAATAAAAATATGAAACAAAATTTCTGATTGCTTTAAAGAAAATAAGTCATGGGAATTTACAAAGAGATAATCTTTATTCAGAAAGTTTCCTGCAGCGTAAAAAAATTCTTACACTGTTTATTTGTTTGTTTGTTTTAACGGGTTCAGTGTTATAAATTAACGACGAACAAATTGATTAATTTTCTGATAATTTTGTCCTTATATAATTATGAACAGCGAACAAAATTTTGACAGGTTGTTTTAAGTAGTATTAAATAACCATTGATTTTATTAATTACATATTATGAAAATGTACACATACTCTCAGAACAATTGTTATTATTTTTGTTAAGTGATTAATATTTAATTCGCTCAAATGTTTCTAACTGCGTACTTACAAAGTCAGATGCATTATTTAATTTATTTTTTTCTTTTATATTTTTATATGAAAATAATAATTCATTTTTAATCGGCTTTAAATGATCTCAAAAAAGAAAAGGAAATAAAGGGGAAACTGAATAAAAAAATTCTTTGTATGTGAGAATTACAAGAAAAATTGTACTGCGAAAAACAATTTTAATTTTTGTAAAAGTTTTCACTGGTGGAATAAAGATTTACAAAAATAAAAAAAATTTTCTATTTTTAACAATTAATATAAAAAAAAACCTGTTTGCTATTTTTTTTTAATTATTTTCAGAAAAAATTTGTTTTCTTTTTAAAAAAATAGTTGTTTTTAATTTTTATTAATTTGAAAGATTTAATGCAATTTATATAATTTGAAGCAACTATTTCAATAAAAAATATGAGCGTTCTCTCTTTCTAAAAATAAAAAATAGTACACTGCACATGATAACGACCTGTAATTTTAATCAGGTTGATATATCAATTATTATTAATAATGGAATATTGTTAAAATTCCTTTGAATTTAGTTTGAAAGAAAAACAAAATTCAAATGAATATTGACAAATTTATGGAAAAGTCAAATTACTATTATAATACTTTAGTACATTAATTATAATCTAAATCCTTCTCAATATATTCAATCCAGTTATTTGTACACATGCACTTTTCTCTATTCATTAACTGAACCATTTGAAGGTATTTACTTTTAAATAATAATTTTACACTGATTGAATTTGAAATATAAATTATAGAAAAAAAATGTTTAAAGAAACTTAAATAAAAATCAGTTCTTTCGTTAAAAAAAAAATTTCAAACGAAATTCTGCTAAATAGAAACCAATTTCCGTTCGTCGCTGACCCGAATAATAAAATAAGTTAATAATTGACTATAAATAAAGCATCGTGGATTATTATACAACTGACAAAGCGAAACGAAGTATCGCTTTTAGATAAATATATATTAAACTATAAAGAAACAAAATCCGAGTAACGTTCTTTTGTTATTAATTCGTCACTTATTCGAGCTGATCATTCAGAATGTACACGAAGCTAAATCTAAATCGCAATTCTCAAAAATCAATTTGATCTTTGTTGTTGCTGTTGTTGCGATTGTGACTTGTTTCTATGTTCATAATTAACAAGTCTTTTACCCACGAGATATTTATCATTTTTAATATGCTCATAGAGCTTTTTGAATTGACGAATTTGAAATAGAATGACAATGCAAACAACATTGACCAATAAAAGAAATGGATAGAGACGTCGTGCAATTAGGATTTGTGTTTGAATATTTGTCACTAATAGGGGAACAATTCCATAAGCGATTGCATAGGGAATTGCAAGAGCAAGACCGAAACAACATATCACAGGAGCTGCTAATTCCGTGACAATGAATTTCAAATCCATTTCTCGAATTCCATCTGTATAGGCTTTTTCAATTGCAAGACGAAGTCGCCATTCGGGACCCATCATTGTCAATGCGGTGGCTATTTTTGTATATAAAACACCGAGAGCCCAATCTTGCCAAATGAATAGTATTGGATTTTGCTCGAGTGGAACACGCAATGGTACCACAACAACGAGCTCAAGAAGAAGACCAAATAACAATGGAATTACTCCAATTAACAAAAAAAATGCCACTGATGCTTTAGCTCCGAGAATTGCCCAGTGCTTGATACGATCGATTATTGCTCGTCTCCCACGTGGAAGCCACGATATTGCCAATGCCAATCCTCTGAATGCCGCCCAACAAACGTACGTTCCACAAGCGACTGTATAAACTTCGTGAACTCTTCCGCATAATGTCACAATCGTTTCGCTTCCATCTAAAAGAAAAAAAAACGAAATTAGTAAAATTGTTTATCACAAAAAGTTTATTTTATTTTTTCACTGATTTTTCCCTAATTTACACTTTTACAGACAGAATTTTGACTTTTTTCCTTACTTTTCCCTAAAGAATATTTTAATACACACTAAAAATAATTAGATACACAAAAAAGTGTTTAATACATTTATTTTTGAATATATTTAATTGTAAAATTATTCGAAACATCAATCCCTAGTTCTTTTTAAATAATTATTTAATTATTATTTTTCCAAAGGAATTAAGATTTTAAAAAATTTCAATTCCTTTGAAATTTAATAATTTAAAAGAATTCCTCATGTAACTTCTCAAAAAATTATTCTCAAGATTCAATTATTTTCTAGAATTTTTAACTAAAATTCTTCTCTAAATCAATTATTTTTTAATTTTTGAGAAAGTTACTTAAGAATTCAATTATTTATTTAAAGAAAAGAAAGTTCACCAAAAATATTTCCAAAATTCACTTGTTTACAATTTATCCCATAAAATATCAATAATTTGAAAATTTTTCAATTGAAAATATAATGAAAAATACTAATTTTAATTATAATTTAATTTAATTGAAAAACTAATTTTTAAAAATTTGAATAAAAATGTTTCAAAAAACTAAATTCTTCAGAATTTTTTAATAAAAACTCCTCAAAAGAATTCAATTACTTTTATAAATCTGATAAAATTCTTCGCATAAATACAATTATTTTGAAAGTTTTTGATTAAATTCTTTATGAGAATTGAAATATTTTCAATACAATTTTAATTAAATTCCTCGAAAAAATTCAATCGTTCTCGAAAATTTATTTATTTATAGGAATTGAATTGTTTTCATAGATAATAAAATTCTTCGCAAAAATTTTATTATTTTGGAAAATTTCATTTAAATTCTTTATAAAAAAAACATTAATTAAATACTGTGAAAAAATTTAATTCTTTCTCTAAATAATAAAAATCTTCTCAGAAATTCAATTATTTTGAAAAATTTTGGTAAAATTAATTCTTAATAAGAATTCACTAATTTTTAATACAATTTTAATAAAATTTTTCTTAAGACTTCAATTATTTTCATAATTAATAAATTTTCTCGAAAGAAATTCAGAAATTTGGATAAAACCCTTTATAAGAATTTTAATGTTTTTAATTCTATTTTTAATAAATTTCTAGTAAGAATGAACTTATTTTTAAAGATATTAAATAAATTTTTCGCAAGAAATTTAATTATTTTCAAAAATTTGGATAAATTTCTTTAAAAGAAATCAATTATTTCAGATTCAAAGTTATAAAAGAAATATTTATAATTGATTTTATTCATTTTTGTGATTTTTTAATCTTCATAGCATTAAATTAGAATTTTATTAATTTGAAAATTCGAAATATTAAAAATGAAAATTATCAACAAAAAAATTAGGAAACAAAATACAAATTTAATTAATTTAATTAAAATTTATTAAAAATAATTCAATTCTTTCGAGAAATTTTAAAAAAATTGTACCACGAAAATAATTGAAATCTTTTGAAGAATTTTATTAAAGTTGAATTTATTTCAATTTTATATCTGAAATTATTCAAACATTGAACTTGATATTTGAAAATAGAAAATTTTGTAATAAAAAATTAAATACTGCGTTTTGTGTGTAACATTTGCTAGTTATTTATATTATTTATAAAAATTGATATTTTATTTTTGAATTTTTAAATAAAATTATTCACAAATAATTTATTAATAATAATAATTTTCTGCCACTTCTTTCAAAAAATAAATTATTTAAAATAACAAATTTGTATGGTTTAATAATTATTGTTATAGAAATAAAATGAATTTAAAATTAATTTTAAATCTTTTCAATATTTTTAAAGGCTGCTAGAAAATAAAATTCGGAATTTTCCTACGAATTCTAGAAATTGAACATTTATCCACCCCTTTTGATAAAGTCCCTGATTTTTCCCTGATTTTCATGAGCAATTTTACTTTTTTTTCTCTCTGATCAGTTTGTACTCAGTATATATTCTGGATGATGATAATAATTAACTTACTGCTGGCGGGTAATGTCGGAGGTAAGACTGGAGGTGACGGCGGCGCAGGAGCTCCGGCCATCCACAGAGCCATGACTCGACGTCCAAGCCAAACCGGAAGAGTCATGGCGATCAGACTCGCAATCACAAGGGAAACGCACACGAAGAGCAGTAATCCAATTAACCTCGCATGGAAGCAGCGTGGTCTCACATAAGGCTGAAAATCAGTAGGTGCCTCTCTTTGAATCATCGCTTGATGAGCAGCTCCCAAATCCGGATGTTGTGGCTCGTCGGCAATCGCTGGTCCAGGATCTTCTGTCTGATCTCTCAAAAGATACGACTGCAAATCGAGAACCCAAGCCACCACTTGACACCATCCTCGCACCAGAGCCTTGAGCCAAGTTCTCGTATGACTCTGCTCCAGTAAAGCCGGTAGAATCACTTGTAACAGTAGCAACTCCAAGGACAATTCGCTCACCTGAAAATAAATTATTTTACTTTTTTATTCTTTTCTATACTTTTCTATACTTCACTATACTTTTCTATACTTTTCCCATACTCTTTTTTCAGGGTTGTCACGCTTTTGCTCTTTTCAAATCATTTGTAATTGCTTCAAAATTCAATTTGTTTTACTGTTTTTAACTAAAATTCTTCTATAAATCTATTATTTTTAATAATCAATTAAATATAAATATTAAAAAATTTAACTAATTTCAGAAGAATTTTAGTTTTAAAATTTTTTTTTTTTTAAATCTAATGAAATTAATTGAAAATTAAAATTTTACAATATTTCAAATCAAAATCTTTTGAAGTTCATCTACTTATGAAAATTGTAAACGCAACTCTTTTAAAATTGAATTAATTTTGAAATATTTAAGTAAAATCATAGATTTCAAGAAAAAACACAATAACTTTAGAAAACAACAATTTTCCACGATTTCGATCAAAATTCCCTGACTTTTCCAGGTTTTGTATGGCAACCCTGTTTTTGTATCTCAAAAAAGCCTTTTTTTCAATCAGTGTAGAAAAAAAAAATTACCTGAGCTTCACTCTGAACAGTAACCGTATAAGGAAGAAATCCCGGCCAAGCCCATCGCAGTATTCTCACAGGAAGCCAAAGCATCAACAAAATCGCAGTACCAAAAATAACAGCCGAAGCTACAAGTCGTCTCACGTGTCGCAATATTGGCAAATGTACCATTTCCTGTATTGGCGAGAAATCTGGATCATTTAAATTTCGCAAAAACCAAAGAACACCAGGTCGCAGAACTTCGCGCAGTAAAAGAATGAATGAGGCAAAATAGTAAATATAAACCATTCCAACGAGCCAGTGGATAAACATTGATGTACTTGGCGCATGACGAAATGACGATTCTCTATCCTTGAGAGTGGCGTCAAACATTGCCAGTGAGCAAATATCGAGCCACCATCCGCAAACAAGTGGCAGGACACCAATTTCCACCACCGAGAGGAGTGACACCTTCACCACAACGTAGCAAAGTCCAAGAATTCTTTGCGATGTTCGCAAACCAAAGAGTGCAGCCAACGTGTGCAGAATCACCAAACACACTCCAATTACGCAATAACCACTCAACGTTGTCACCAGACCTTCAAAATGTGAGGCTGCCGCGTATTCCTGAAGTCCCACGTTTGCTATCGCGAAATGTCCGATGTGATACGGACAGAAGGCGAACACCTGAAAGATTTTGTAAACATTGAATTAGATTTGAATTGGAAATAATAAATTGAATTAGAATTCAATTTAAGGAAAAGTTGAAAATTCTTGAATTTTTTAAAAATAGATAAAAAAAAGTCGTCTATTTTTAAATAGTCGAAAAAACTCGAAAAAGTCGTGCTGACTAAGGCCTGAAAATATTCTAATTTAATAATTAAAAAGAGGTGTGAGAAATTAATAATATTCCAAATAAATCATTTATACTTACAATGATGAAAAGTGTATTCAAAGAAATGACCCAAAAGACATGCTCGAGAAAGAGGAGGGATCCATCGAGGCCTAGAAGACGTTCCCAAGTGAGCTCTTCAGCGGGACGATCCCACTCCATTGGATTCCAATTCGCTTCCTCCGCCTCGCCCTGAATTTGTGGCTGTCCCTGCAACGGAGCTGGTTGCCCCTGAAAATGAGCCCTCAGATGAGCTAAATTCCTCATTACTCTTCCGTTTGGTCTATCAACGTCCTGTCGAGGAGCGGCAATTTCCTCCTCTCTCACTAGTCCCTCGGGAAAAACGACTGGATTCACTTCCTCTGGATACAGTGGATTGTTAATCATCTGATGAATCACTATTGTAAAAAAAGACAATTTAGAAATTTCTTTATTTTCGGTAATTCAACATTCAACCCAAATTCTATTTTTAATGAACGTTGAATTCAATATTCACCAAAGATGGTATTTTTGATTTGATTTATTAACAAATAAATTTATTTTTTAATTTAGCATCAACGAATATTAAAATTATCTTGAATACCAACCTTCATCAACTGGTTCCTCTTCACCTGGCGGTTCATCAACAAAAGGTGGTATATTATTATTTTCCGGAACATCAGGCTGATGAATAACACGTTCATCGTCATTCTGTTGTTGTTGTTGTTGTTGCTGCGGCTGTTGTTGTTGTTGTTGTTGACCCTCCACCGCTGGTGGATTATCAACAGGTGGCAATTGTACATTATCTCTTTCCAACCAATCCGGACCACCAGCGTGTAAAATTTGTTCACGTAACCACACCAAACCGATAAAAGCCACCAGACTACATATTATCACGAGTCCACCGTGAAAAACGTCCGAGGAAATATTCTCCGTCGATATTATATCCATCGGCAATGACAGAATCTAAAAATCGAAAAAATATTATTCAAAACACTTATTTTATTTAGTAACAAAAATAAATATCGTCGACGATCCAGTTACAGTTATTCAAAATTTATTTTAGTAATAAGAATTATAAAAAGAATGATTCTATTACCTAAAACAGGCCTCACACTCAATAATTAATTTTAAAAAAGTATCAAAAAGTAGCTTTAATTCTGAAAAAAATAGTAAAAAAGTAGCTATCGAAAATTAATTTTAACGAATGAAAAAAAATTGTTTTAGTCGATTCACAAAAATTTGATTCGGTATTTCCCTCACTGTTTCCTTATTTCAATCAGAAATATTTATTTTTACTCTAATCCTGCTTCTAAATTTTTGGAAAATTCAATTATTTTCTAAAATTTTAAACTAAAAAATACAATTGTATTTAAAAGTAATTTTTAAAAGTAAACAAATAAAATTATTTAATAAAATTAAATTTAAATTGTTCACAGGAATTAAGAAAATAAATTAATAATTTTTCAAAGTAAAAATTTAAATGTTATTACAGTTTTACAACAATTAAAATTTTCAACGATTTATCTAAAATTTCAACTCAAATTCGTTATTAAATCAATTCTTATTAGAAACTTCGACTGAAATTCAACTATTTAAATACAAAAATAAATAACATATTGAATAATTGAATAATTTATCAATTTTTTAAAAAATAATTCAATTTCTGACAAGAATTTTATAATTTACTGAAAATAATTCAATTCTTGCGAAGAATTTTATTATTTATGAAAATAATTGAATTCTTGCAAAGAATTTTATTATTTATGAAAATAATTGAATTCTTGTGAAGAATTTTATTTAATTCTTTTTAAATAATTTAATTCTCGTTAACAATTTAATTATTTGGGAAAATAATTGCATAATTGTGAAGAATTAAAGAAAGAATTTATTAATTGTTTAAAAAATAATTGAATTTCTGAGAAGAATTTTATTATTTATGAAAATAATTGAATTCTTGGGAAGAATTTTATTTAATATTTTTTAAATAATTGAATTCTCGTTAAAAATTTTATTATTAGGGAAAATAATAATTGAATAATTGTGAAGAATTCAAGAATTTATCAATTTTTTTTAAAAACTAATGGAATTTCTGAGAAGAATTTTATTATAATTTTTAAAAGTAGGTAATTGAATTCTTGAAAAGCATTATTTACGCAAAAATAATTGTATTCTTGTCTGGAATTTTATTCAAATTTTTATAAATAATTGAATTTTCGTGAAAAATGTTAATGCTTGTGAAAATAATTATTGAAGTTTTGCGGTAGAATTTTATAAAAAGTTTCGAAATTGATTTTTTTCAGAAAAATTTTATGAAATATTTTAAATAATTCAATTCTTGTGACAATTTTATTACTTTTATAAAAATAATTTAATTCTTGAGAAGAATTTTATAAAAAATTTTAAATAATTGATTTCTTTCGAATTTTATTATTTATGAAAATAATTGAATTCCTGAGAAGAATTATATTATTTATGAAAATAATTTAATTATTGCGAAAAATTTTATTAAAATGTTTAAAAAGAATTGAATTTATGTGACAAATTTTTTTAATTTTATAAAATAATTGAATTCGTGCTTAGAATTTTATCAACATTTTTTTTTAAACATTGGATTTCCATGAAAAATGTCATTATTAGTGAAAGTAATTGAATTATTGTAAAGAATTGTATAAAATTTTTTTGAAAATGCTATTCTAAATTAATTGAATTCCTCTCGAAATTATTATTATTATTTATGAAAATAATTGAAATTTGGATGAATTTTATAAATTTTTTTTAAAAATAATTGATTTCTTTTGCGAAATTTTATGAAAATACTAGATATTGAAAATAATTGAATATTAAATAATAATTAAATTAATAATATTAATAATTAAGTAAATAATTTCGAATATTTTTTGAAAATAATTGAATCGTTTTAAAGAATTTGATTATAATTTTTAGAATTTTTTTTTATTTCAACTATTAGCGAATTTAAAGTGTTGCAAATTTCCCCAAAAAATATAGAAAAAAGTTGCTTTTAGTGTCATAAATCTAAAAAAGTATCCAAATAGTAGCAAATTGTAAAAAAAAAAGTTGTAAATCCAAGGAAAAATGAAACGATATAGACATAAATTGGGATGTAAAATAAAGATAAAATAGAGAATAAAATTATAAAAATAATAAAATAAAGAATCAATTTCCTCTCACCCGTATTAAATCAAGTGGTCCACTAAATAGTGCTCGATAAATCCGACACGCTGTCAAAGGAACAATACCGAGCCAGGCAATTGCAACTAGAGTGTAATGCAGCCAATATTTCACGGCGGTGACAATACTTGAAAATAAACCACCAACAACGTCTCTCAATGGTAAACGTCGTGGCATATCGGGACTGTAAATTGGAGCAAATGAAAAACGATGTCCACAAAGTTCGCAATATTCTTTTCGCGAATATCTCATCCACTGGAGCAAACATTCCTGATGAATCCATTTTATGCTACCCGTACAAATACAGGGATGAAAAAGAGGTCTGTCAGGATCGTCTGAACGACAGACCCTGCATATATCCGCACCTAACATGTCCTCCGTCATGTTTAGGTTTTTTTTTTGCAAATTCGCTCTCTCTTAGCCTCTAGTCACTGAAATGACTAATCCTAAAAGAAAAGAATACAATTAAAAAAAGATAATTACAGTAATAAATTTTCATAAAGTCAAACGAGCAAAAAGAACGTTTCTCTTATCATGGCAAATTTTTAACGAGAACAAAAAACAAATTTTACGAATATTAACAAATACTACAAAGTAATAAATATTCCAAACAATAAATATTTCGAGTAAAAAATACGAAGTAAAAAATAGTAATTATTAAATAGCATATTATTAATATTCCAAATAGTTACAATTATTAACAAATATTACAAGGAACAATAAAAAAATATTTTTCTGTTTTTTGACAGCAAAAAACTTTCTTTCTACGACTTATCAAAATTTATAAATTTTACCACTAAGAACGTGTCAGCAAGAAAGTTTCTTGACATATTATATCAAGTCATAATTGCGATAACTATTGTTATTAAACAAATAATTTCCCATCGTATTCAAGAAAATTCACAAAATCCAAAGAAGAGGAAAACTCCAAACTACTTCGTTTTTTTATGAATAGGAATAAACTGAAATATTTAGAATTGTAAAATTGTATATTTATAAAGTTCAAGCAATTAAAATGTCAAAATAGGTTAACACATTCTTTAGACCTTGACTAAAATAATACCATCAAATGCAACATTTCCTCGTTAATTTCTCCCAATATTTACAATATTTAATATAGTAGGAAAATTTACAATAATTATACTTACTTGCTTTTTTATCAAAAGTATATATATATATTGTAAAAACGAAAATTATAACGCAAAAATATCGAAAAGTTTCTACTGCTACTTTTTCTTCCCGTTTCTAGTACTTTCTGTCATTACTGTTGACAATCAAAATCACCAAATAATTCTAGTGATTTTCATTATCAATGTTGCCAACAATTTCATGAAAAACTGTCCAATTTGTCTGAAATGACCAATGGAAATTGTAAATATGAAATACGTCATTTTATTGGTCGAAAGTGCCACGTCACGTTGTTTTTTTAAATTTGAACGAATGACAATGTAAATAATGTAATTGTGAATCAATATTACATTAAAGATTATTAATACACAAGAGGCCATTAAAATTAAAAATAAAATAGACTATTACATGCATTAAATATATTGTGACAAATATAGTGCATTAAATATATTGCGTCAAATATATTTCATTAAATATATATAATTCTACAATGCTCTACTTATGAAAGTCTTTTTTCCAATTACGTAATTAGTTTTTTGTCTTTTGAAGTAAACGAAGTAAATAACAAGAGTTTTTTTTAAATTTGTTTAACTTCTTATTCAAGAGTAAAATTTTTGGCTAATTAAATACAAGATGATTAATTAATTACTATAAATATAACGCGCTCCGAAAAAAGTAGCTATGAAGCAGACAAGTGACACTTTCGAGTAAAAATATCAACAAATTTTAGGTTATGTTCATAATTTTTGGAGTAAAAATTCAGAAAGAGAATTAATTACTACTACAAATTACCGACGTTCAAGTCTTTGTTATATTGAAATAATTCCATAAAAACAGTTTTCAAATTTAAATAATCAAAACTGGACTTTTAGTTAAGATAAATATAATGCAAACATAACCTATTATTCGTGTTTTTAAACATCAATTTTTCAATAATTACAGGTTTAAAATTTAAAGAATTTACTTATTAAATGCATAATATTAATTATTTTTCTTTATTATTATTCAAGATATTTAGTAAAATTTCTCGAAAGAATACAATTATTTTTAAAAATATTAATTAAATTCGATTATTTTCAAGAATTTTAATATAAATTCAATTATTTTCAACAATTTTTAATAAAATTCCCTCAAAAAATTTAATTATTTTCAAAAATTGAGATAAAATCCGTCGAAACAATTAAATTATTTTTATGAATTGTAAAATATATTATTATTTATTAATTATATTATTATTTAAATATATTAAAATGTTTCGGAGGAATTCAATTATTTTTTATACAATATTAATAAAATACATTATTATTTAAAAATGTTATTTAAATTCAATGATTTTCAAGAGTTTTAATAAAAATTCAATTATTTTAAAGAATTTTAATAAAAATCTTTCCAAGAATTAAATTATTTTCAATACAATTTTAATTACATTTTCTCCAAAGAATTCAATTATTGAAAAAAATGTTAATGAAATTCTTGAAATGAATGCAGTTAATTTTCAAATTCTTGAATAGAATTTTATTAAACAAAATAAAATTTTTTTGTAAAATTTTAAATAATAAGTGAATTTTTGAAAATAATTGAATTCTTGAATTGTATTTTATTCAAAGTTTTTTAAATAATTGAACTCCTGTGAAAAATTCAATTATTTTTTTAAATAATTGAATTTTCACTGAGTATTTTTACAAGATTTTTAAAAATAATGGAAATTTTCGAAGACAGGATTCCTACAGAAATCCAAATTTAAAATTCCATACCTTTTCGATGATTTCCAGGTCAAATTTTTACGAAATTCCAGTGGAATTTTAAATCTAATTTCAATATTTTTGGGCTCTTTAAAAACACTTTACTTATTTAATAGTCTCCACCCTTTGGTAAAAATTCTAAAATTATCAAAAATTCGAAAAACCGATTTTTTTAAAATTCAACAGTTTTTCTTCTCTTTGATGGTATTTAGCTTCATTATTTTTGTGCTCTTGGAAAATACTTCACTTATTAAATAGTCTCGACTCTTTGGTGAAAAATCTAAAATTATCGAAAATTATCAAAAATTCAAAAATCCGAATTTCTTAAAATTCATCATTTTTTCCTCTTTTTTATGGGATTTAGCTTCATAATTTTTGTGCTCTTGGAAAATACTTAAATTATTTAATAGTCTCGACTCTTTGGTAAAAAATCTAAAATTATCGAAAATTATCAAAAATTCAAAAATCCGAATTTCTTAAAATTCATCATTTTTTCCTCTTTTTTATGGGATTTAGCTTCATTATTTTTGTGCTCTTGGAAAATACTTAAATTATTTAATAGTCTCGACTCTTTGGTAAAAAATCTAAAATTATCGAAAATTATTAAAAATTCGAAAATCCAAATTTTTTAAAATTCAACTTTTTTTCCTCTCCTTTATGGGATTTAGCTTCATTATTTTTGGGCTCTTGGAAAATACTTTACTTATTCAATATTCTCCACTCTTTGGTAAAAATTCTAAAAGTATCAAAAATTCGAAAATATTCAAAAAACCGAATTTCTTAAAATTCAACATTTTTTCCTCTCTTTTATGCCATTTAGCTTTATTATTATTTGAATTTCTATTCAAGAGAAAAAATGGAAAACAGAAAAAATTTAGAAACTTTTAAAAATCCCAGGCCTTTTCCATGATTTCCCTGATTTCCAGAAGCCTTTTAAAAATTCCATACCATTTCCATGATTTCCATGATTTCCAGATTTTGTAGGAACCCTGGAAGAAATCAATTAAAATTGCATTGAAAATAAATGAAATCCTAATAAAGAATTTTATTATTTTATATAAAAATAATTGAATTTTTTACGAAGATTTTTATTATTTATAAATTGGCTTTTTGTAAAGAATTTTATTTCAATTATTAATAATAATTGAATTCTTGATAAAATTCAATTACTTTCAAAATTTTAAGTAAAAATTATTCAAAGAAAACTCCACTATTTTCAAGAATATTGAAATAAATTCTTCAAAACAATTCAATTATTTAAAGAATTTTAATAAAAATCTTGCCAAGAATTAAATTATTTTCAATACAATTTTAAATTACATTTTCTCGAAAGTATTCAATTATTGAAAAAAATGTTGATAAAATTCTTGAAATGAATTCAATTATTTTCAAATTTTTTTTATAAATACTTTACAAGAATTCAATGATTTTCAGTACATGTATTAATTTAAAAATTTTAAAGACTTAAAAAGAAAAATTATTTAAAAAGTTAGGAAACAAAAGGTATTTATAGAAATAGAGGAAAAGGCAAAAAAACGAAATGAAGAGTAAATAAAAATATTCAATTTGCAAAACAATTTATTGATTTGATATTTTTCATTATACCTGTGTTTATATAGTGACATAAGTAATTGTAAAATGTTATTAGCTTTAATGCAACAATAATAACAATGTATAATATCTGTGAAATCGAGTCTAGGTATGCTTAGTCGTCTTCGAAAAAAAATTGTACAATATATTCGATATAGAATCATTAAAAAAAAAGAAAGAAAAAATCGTGACAAACGAATTTTCATTATAATAAAAGAAAAGAAGAAAAAAAAGAACAAGTCAATCTCGACGTGCTTATTATGCATTATTATAATTCGTGTGTGAAAATTTTTCTATTCGAACAATTAGTACGATACATACATCTAATAGGCATACAATAAACTGATTTTTTTTTCTCTTGCACTATATATTTTCGCAACAATTCACAATCCCACAATCAAAAAAAAAAATATATATATATAAATCTAATAATCCACTTGCATTTTATTAATTAAACTATAAATAATAATTATTACAATAACGATGTTAAAATCTCTATATAAAGTTTGCACTACCCTTGCTTTGACTATACATCAACATAAAAAGTACATAATATATATTTTTTTTTCTTTTAAGAAGGTAACAAAAAAAAAGTCGTCATATACACAAATGACCCAATTTCCATTGAACACCAGTTTTTTTTATATAATAAATTTGTTGTTTAAACAAAAAAATAAAATAAGAAAAAAACAAACAAAAGCAAAGAAAAAAAATGTGAAAAGAAAATTGCTCTTGTTAGACTTAAACAATAGTCGTGAGCCGGTAAACTATAAATATAAATATATTGTATCAACATTCGATTGGTAAAAGCTCGTAGATTCATCCATTCGAAGGAAAGAACAAAAAAAAAGAATACAATTCACAATTTACAAATAATAAAACTAATTCAATGCCACCTATCTCGTTTTTGAAATTGGCGAAATTCAAAATTTAATATATTATTTTACAATATTGTACAGGCCTAGCAAAGAACATTTTATATTAACGTACGTAATATAATTTGTCGGGTTTTTTTTTGTTTCTTTTTAATTAAATAAGCTCAGTTCTCATTAAAAATGCAATTAATCCGTCTAAATATCGAGACAATGATTGAAACGAAAAAAAAAATTATGCAGGAGTTTGTTGATACAATTATTCTTAATCTTAAACCATCTACACTGATAACAAAATTTTCCTTCTTGTTTTCTATTGATTTAATTTGGCTTTCCCCAAATTAATTTTTTTCCGAGCAAAGAAAAATTTTGAGCAAAAATAATTCGTGAAATAATTCCTGAGAAATTATTTCCTTTGCGGAAACAAAAACAGTCATTTTGTTTCAAAAATGAATCATTAATTATTTTACATGACAGAAAGGAAAATATTGTTTACACTGTAAATATACATTTACATAAAAATGAAAGTGCGCAGATTGAATTTTAATCCACAAAATATGTAAAATACAGTTTGCTTGGTAAGAATTATTTTTCTTTCATAATCGTCGCCATTTACTTGTCGCTTCGCCACATATCTAGCAAAAAAAAAATAATAATAATAATCACTAAAAGAAGCTTTTTCTAAAAATCGTAGACTTTACAATAAAAAAATTTTCAATCACAATACAATTTTCTATCAAAGATTAAAAATCTCTTTAAATTCAATTTAAACAATTTAAGCAATTTAAGATATTTCATAATATTTCAAACTCCTGAAAAAAATATGTACACAAATAGTATTAAAATCACCGTAAATACTAATTTAACAAATATGAAACTAAAAATTCGATAAATTTTCAGTGTAAATCTTAGAAAAAAAAATGACAAGAAAATTAAAAACCTAAATTTGATTTACAATAATAATTTCACTAAAAACTAGGGATCTCATGCATTCTGACATTGTTCGAACACACTTGGACTTTTAATTTCACAAACAGACTCAAGACTTTGGTTTTCTTTTATTTTTCGGTATTATATTATATAAACCAGTCGCATATTTATTTTTTTCTAAATTAAAAACTGCTCCCTTTTTGTTTGTGTCGCAATAGCGTCGCTTATATTCGGTGATGAAATATTTAAAGTACAGTTCAGTAGAAATATGATTGTTATAATAGTTTTTTTTCATGTCAATAATAATCAATACTGAAATAACGGGAGCGCCTACGAGTACAATTATAATCAATATATACCAATCATCTATTATTGAGCAATCCGTTAAGTTTCGATTTATTTATTCTATTTTGTAAGTACTTCATTTCCGCTCGCTTTAAAAACGCAACAAAAAAAAAAAAATTTTTTATTCTCGAACATTGGCCCTGTGAATTTTGACATTTTTTTTTACATAGACAATTTTTTTTTTTGAAAAAGGTAGAATAACAAATTTTTTATTTGCAAGACTTGCCAAAAATTGCTTGGTCCAACATTCACCTATATATATATTTTTTAATTTACGTTTTTTTTTTACTTTCGTACACATTTTTTAAAAGTTGAATCTATATTTCATACTTCTTAAATGGAAACTTGGGACTAACTTTTTGAAAAGTTTTTTAACGTTCATAAATAATTTTTTTCAACTTTAAATAAACTTTGTTTTAATAAAAATTTTTTTTTTAATATTTAATTTGTAATTTTATTATAATATTTCTATAACATTTAGTTTCAACATATATTTAAATATAAATATTTATTTAAAAGGGAAAACAAAATTTTCATTTCAGAAGTATGGGATCCCTAAATTAAGAAAATTTTTTTTGTACAAAATTTCCAATTGGAAAGTAACAAAAAAAAAAAGAAATAAATTGTTACGTGGAGTAAATAGAAGCTAGAATAATGTAAAGATACGAGTAAATGTGTAAAACACTAATCGAGTTTTTCTTTTTCCCATATTAATAGACTTGACTCGATATTAACGTTTATGTAATATTACAGATAATGAACACTTGATAATATATATTTATATATAACTTCAAAATGTATTTTACAATTTTTTTTACGTATATTCTTTGAAAAAAAAAATTTGTTTCATTGTACGCAATTATGGGCCACGATGAGAAAAAAAGGAATTTTTTTTTGCTTTTTTTCTCATCCACATCTCGAAATTTGGATTAAATTATTTAAATTCATCAAAAATTTGAATTTGTGTAAGCGATCTATTTTTTTGAGATCTATTTTTTTGTTATCTATTTCTTTATTCTAAATTGAAGGATGGCCCAGATTATTTCATTTTACATCTACATGGAAAACTACACGTCTGATTAAATAGTCTAACGTTAAATATTTAGCGGATACGAGGAGAGAAAGAAAAAAAAATATGAAACTTATCGACTGATACAATGAAAGTTTTTAAATTCGCTTCGTCAATATAATAATGAATTGCATTTTGTGAATATTTACAATACAAGAGTGTTATATACAAATATTTTGATCCTTCAATTCTTTTATTTTTTTTTTTTAAAGCGTGAGAGTGAATCTTTAATAAAAAATTGAGATAACAGCCTTTTGCCAGTGCTTAACGCCGAACAATAGATAATTATTATAATCAAAGAAGAAAAATTTCTAGACAATTAAAAACTTTGCGTTGCACTCTATTCTGATTAGTAATTAAAAAGCAGATTAAAAATATGAAAGAGAAAAAAGGAAAAAGAAAAAAGGAAAAAGAGAAAAGAAAAAGGGAAAAGGAAAAAAAGGGAAAAGGAAAAAAAGAGAAAAAGGAAACAGAGAAAAGGGAAAAAAAGACAAAAGAAAAAATTAAAAAAAGGAGGAAAGAATAAAGGAAAAAAGGAGAAAAAAATAAACTGACATTCTGGCAAAGGATCACGTAAATCACTAAGATTAATCAGTCGATTAAGAACTTAATACAAAGCTGTTACGAGTCAGCAATATCCTTGCATATTATTTGCAGGAGATGCATATCATGTCTAACAAGCGATTAGTACTTTTTTTACGATATAATCGTATCAACGCAACAGGCCATCACACAAAATGGGGAAAAAAAAGAAATTCCAGAGTTTTTCCACTCTCTTTCATTATTACAAATATTTAAAAAAAAAAATTAAAAAAAAACAACCGGTTGCGCAACACAAGCCTTTTAGTTAAACATTTAAAAAATATTAATATAATAATAAAAAGAACAATACATCGATCAGCAAACAGAGAGCTTATAAACTCCTAAAAGCTTCAAGTGGGCATGAAAAATATTACACAAGTAAAATTGAAACAAAAAAATATTATTATACCCCTAACAAGAATTATTTTAACGTATATTTATAAAGTTGAATTCAACATATTATATATATATATTTAAATTTTCATTAAGATTCAAAAAATTTCTTATATTATGCGTATAATTTCATTTATATATTCATAGATTTTAAATTTCTTTTCACTTTTAACGGAATATTTCAATTGACCACAATTAATTAAAATATAAACATGAACATAAATATGAACATGAAATACAATTAATTAAACTTGAAATTAATTACAGTAGAAATATAAACCAAGTTTTTAACGTTCGAATCAACGAAATATTTTTTATCCTTATAAAAGAAAATCACACTTCTGTCTGAACATTGAAAAAAAATAATTAAAATTTTCTCTAAAGTTTTGAAAGTTCAAATGAACGAAATATATCTTTTTAAACCAGTTTCAAAAATTACTAGGCACTGAAATGACAAATAATAAAAATTAGTTAATTTAAAAAATGAATTTTTTGAGTGTAAAAAATAATTCTTTTATTAAAAAAAACTGTCAATTAAAAGAAGTAAAAACGTGTGCAAAACTTGAACATGATTGCAATAATTAAATATAAAATAAAAAAATAAATTTTACATTTAGAAAATTTAGAATTAATTTTTTAATTACAGTGGCACAAAATTATTGTAATAAAAATTTTTTATGAAGAAATCAGTAAATTTCGTTCATTTGAACGTTCGAAAATTTAGGATCAAAATTCAATTAATTGTAATATAAATATAATTAATTGTAGTTATAATTACCAATTATCAATATTAATTAATTGTTAATTAATTAACTCTTATTTACCACACTGAATACGACCATTTTATATTTTTTATTATTACATTACTTTTATCATAAATATTTTTTTATTGAAAATTAATAATTTTTTTTTTACTTTTTAATTTGAAATTTTAATCGAGTCTTCTGCAGTACTAAAGACAAAATCACTTTAGAGCCAAACAAAGGTCTACCCACGAGCGGTAAATAAGGTTTAATCATAAAAATTCGATTCTAAAATTAGCAGAGATTGAAATATTCACCAAGTTTAATTTTTTTTCGTTTCGTATACGAGAATAAAAATCGAATATAAATATATAACATTTCATATATAGATTTTAGTACACATAGTAGCAAAAAAGAATTTTCAAAGTTTGATTTTTGAAAAGAAAAATTTCAGAGTAAAAAGATTTGATTCAACATATTGTAAATAAAACATTATTAATTCTCTTCAAATATACGTAACAATATATATATATATATATATATAATAAACTCTATATCAATGCAATTTTTTTTGCAAAAAGCAAATTTTGCCTGCATTTTTCTTTTTTAGTTAAATAAATTTCTATTTCATGCAACACTATATATGTAACATACAATAATACATAGTAATTCATAATTAAATATTATGATATAGTTACAATTTTTAAAGAATTCTGCATTTTTTTTTCTCTGGCAGATAATTATAATAATTAATCATTATTGCTTTTATTATAAAAGTAGAAGAAATCTGGACCTAATGTGAAATTTTTTTTCATTAAAGAACTCTCTTTTATTATGCTGAATCTTAAAATTGAAAATTGCACAAGATTTAATTTTTTAATTTAATTTTAATTATTAAAATTCATTTTAATTATTTTTAGTTAATTAATTAGTTTCTTGATGAATCGTTTTATATTTCTATTATATATATATATCGTAAAATTGAGAAAAAAGCCGTAAAATTTGTCAAAGTACAATAAATTGTCAAAAAGTATTTCGTTCTCTTGACACACGAATTCGATTGATTTAATCGATTTTTAAATCGCAAATTTTTAAATTTCTATTTGAATTTTTTTGTCGATGTGCGAATTTGTTTCTCGTTTATTAGGAACAGATTTCACTTTTTTATATAAGAGGGTCGCGGCTTTTTATTAATCACGTATTGTGTTTAAACTTTAAGAGTGGCTTTTGGTGACCAGTGATGAAATCTAGCGGGTCCAGTGGGATAAGAGGGGCCCCATTTATTTCCTCGATGGCCCATAAATGGTGGTGGTGATGGGCCACCCAAAAAATGTGGGGGCATTATATTGTACCATGGCTGATTCATTGGATGTGGACCGTAACCCATATTAAAAGAATGATTGAACCATGAACGATTTCGATTTAAATGAAGTCTTGGGCTGTTTAAATTGCGTTTCCTACCTGAACCGCCACCGCCGCCGCTGTTGCTGTGCTGTTGATTTTGGTTTGTTGAACTAAGTGGTTTTGATTTTGATTGTTGTTCCAATGTTGGGGTCGTTGATCGTTTCTAGAATATTTTGTTTCAATTATTAATTTTTATTCCAGACTTCGCACTCGATAATTAATTTTTAAAAAAGTAGCAAAAAGTAGCTTTTAAACTGAAAAAAAGTAGTAAAAATGTAGCTATCGAAAAATTAAACTTGACGACCAAAAAAACTCGTTTTAGAAACTTCACAAAACTGACAAAAATTCCATTCTAAATTTATTTTTTCTGAGTTTATCCTAATGATCATAAAAAATATTAACTTCTTTCTTATCCCGACAATAAATTGAATTCCTGCAACGAATTTTATTATATCCATGAAAGAATTTAAATATTTGTAAAAATAATTTAATTCTTGCGAAAAGAATTTTTTTGAAATTTTTAAATAATTGATTTCTTTTGACAATTTTATGCAAACTATTCTAAATTAATTGAATTTCCGTGGAAATTTTTATTATTATTCATGAAAATAATTCAATTTTGGATGCATTTAATCAATTTTTTTTTAAATACCTAATTGAACTCTGTTTGGAAATTTTAAGAAAATAGTAGATATTGAAAATCATTGAATTGCGAAAAGTTTTTTAAAATAATTAAACTTTAAAGAATTCTATTCAAATTTTTGAAAATAATTGAATTCTTGTAAACGATTTCATTACAATTTTATAAAACAATTGAATTTCCAAGAAAAAAATTTATTAGTTTTAAAAATAATTGAATTCTTGTGATGAATATTGTTATTTATGAAAATAATTAAATTTTCCAAAGAATTTTATTAAAATGCCTCAAAATAATTAAATTTTCGGGAATAATTTTGTTATTTTTCGACATAATTGAATTCTTTCGAAGAATTATTTATGAAAATAATTGAATTTTGCAAAGAATTTTATTAAAATGCCTCAAAATAATTGAATTTTTGGGAATAATTTTGTTATTTATCTTTAATAATTGAATTCTTTCGAAGAATTATATATGAAAATAATTGAATTCTTGCGAAGAATTTTATTTAATACTGTTTAAATAATTGAATTCTCGTGAAAAATTTTATTATTAGGGAAAATAATATGTAATTGAATAATTGTGAAAAATTAAAGAAAAAAATAAAGAATTTATCAATTTTTTAAAAACTAATGGAATTTCTGAGAAGAATTTTATTAAAATTTTTAAAAGTAGGTAATTGAATTCTTGAGAAGCATTTTATTATTTATGCAAAAATAATTGATTTCTTTCGAACAATTTTATTAAAATATTTGAAAACAATTTAATTCCTGTGAAAAATTCTAATATTTTTGTAAATAATTAAATTCTTCTAAAGAATTTTAAAAAATCCTTTTTTTAAATAATTGATTTTTTCGAGGAATAGAAAATAAATTTTTAAGCATAATTATATTTTTTGAGCAATTTCTGTAAAATTGTATTAAAAATAATTGAAATCCTGCGATGAATTTTATTATGAAGATAATTGAATTTTGGATGAATTTTATAAATTTTTGTTTAAATAATTGATTTCTTTTGCGATATTTTATGAAAATACTAGATAATGGAAATAATTGAATTTCGAATATTTTTGAATTCGATTTCGATTATTTTTTTTATTCGAATTATTTTTTGAAAATAATTGAAGTTTTAAAGAATTTGATTATAATTTTTGAGAATAGTTTTTTTTATTTCTAGCATTAGCGAATTTATTGTAATGGAAATTCTAAAAAAAACAGAAATAGTAGCTTTCAGTGGCTGAAATTTAAAAAAAGTACCCAAATAGTGTAGCATAACGTAAAAAAAAGTAGTAAATAGTAGGTTTTAGTAGATGAGTGCGAAGCCTGTTATTCTCACCTTTTTGATATTTTGAATATTTGAATATTTGAATATTTTGATGAAAATGAATATTTAACAAATTTAATTTTCATGAGTGAAAATAAACGAACCTGAGAGTCGACATCTTTCTCTTCCTTTTCCTCGGACTTTTTATTCGACTTGTGAATGGGAACGGTGTTTTCTTTCTCGTCGAAGGAGGCGAGCGTACAAAAAGAACCTTTGCTCTCACCAAAACGACAGCAGACTTCATTTGGATCAACCCAAAGTGTTAATTCTATTGGTAATGTAAGATCTTCATATTTAACACCGGCAGCTGTTGCGGCACTCTCTAAAGTTTCGTCTCTACGATTATTGCCATTAACGCGTATACAACGATATCCTTGGCCTTTAAAGGGTTTATCGGGGAACCAATGATTTTTAAAGCGCTCGGTCAATAATTCAACCAAATGTCGCCTGAAGCATTCCAATTGATCGGGACTAAATTTTTCGTTTTTTTCTATCAGCTGTACTAAGAACAGAACAGCGGCTGTGATCTCGTTCCGCATACTGTCTCCTTAATTCTCGTCGATATTTATTTTTCTTCAATTTACTCCTCTCAGAGTATTCAATTGTGATGTTTTTGAAAACTAGGATATCGTTGAAGAACGCTGATTTGGAGCACATAGAGCCCTTCTGCACCTCAGCAGCCTCAGGACAATTTGAAGGACTTAAAACTGATAAAAAGTTATTTTCAATCGTGATGTCTTATTCGTTTTCCTTATAAGGGTTTTCACACACTCGTTATAGTTTCGTTATTTTAGCCTCGTTTCCAATCTGTAATTAAAAATATTATTATTTTCCTGTATTCAATTTATTTTCAAGCAAGTAAAAATAAATTTTAATTATCATTTATTAAAAATCGAACCATTGAGTGTAAATGTTTGTTTACCATTTCCAAGATCAATGGAAAGTTTTCAATATCTAGTTCAAAGTTTAGACTATATTTTTCAATTTCCCCTTTTTTTAATTTTATTTTCTTCGAATTTAACTTTATAATACTAATTTGGTGAATGAGTTTAAAATTCTCGAGACTAATAACGAAACTAAAAATAAAATTCAAGTAAGATGAAGCTTTTAGATAATTATCTGAATCATCGCGTGTTGTTCACTGTATTACGCACTATTTCTCGAAAAAAAAAATTCTAAAGTAAATACTAAAAATTTGTTTTTAAAAAGAATCACACATGTTTTGGAATTTATTTCACTGCGTACTATACATTGGAATAATGATGTTTTAAGAATGATGAAATATTTGTAATTGAACGATATACATATTGCAATCTGTTTACTTTGATCATTTCAATAAAAATTTAACAATTTTTCCTTTAAAACCAATACTCACTAATGCAAGACAGCACTTTTCCGCGATATATACACTATTAAATTATTCAAAACTAATTAATGAAAGTTGAAAATGCTGTTTATGAATGTTTTACGATAACAATATGTTGTTTCATTCACAAATGAGGTTATGGAGTAGTATCTTATAGGGAAATCTAGAGCATAACGAAAAGAAATGAGAAGAATTTTTCCGATTATCAGCGCACAATTTTTGAGAATGAGCTGAACAATATGATATGGTAAAGCAAAATATTTACTCGATTATTTTAATGCGGTAAAAAATTGTTGAAAGAAAATAAGAAAAAAAACATTGCTCAGAATTTTGCCAGCTCATTCTTGTACCACGATGTGCCTTGCGCGACTGTTCCTGAAATATCGCAACCTCAATTTTTCCTTTAAGAAAATATACATGAGATGATGAAGATTTAAGCTTGAATTTCTGATGAAATCATTGATTAACATTCGGATAGTTTAACTAAATAAATTTTTCTTACTTTTAATGACGAAGCTTGATCTTGCGAATGAAAATAACTTCTACTCCGTTTTTTGTAAAATAAATTGTACGTACATAACACGTGACCACTTGTGACGTCGCAATGGCTTTCCTAAAACCATAAATTTATTTATTAATAGACACGCAAACTTGGACATTAAGATTATTTCGATTGATACTTACCAGATGGCCTTAAGTCACGTTCACAGGTTTTGTGGCGCGATTTTTTAAAAACCTTCCTCTTCACAAAAAACAAAAATAAAAAAAAATGGTATGTAAATTATAATTTAAAAAAATAATTAAAAATCAGGGTTGTCACAAATATTTAATTTTGTTTTTCCCTGATTTCCAAACAAAATGTTCACTTTTTCCCTTACCCTAAAAAATATTCTGATTCACTATAAAAATTATCACAGGGTTTCAATTATTTTTAATACTGTATTTTAAATAAATTTCTCGGAAAATGAAATTATCTTCAAATATTTTTTGCAAGAATTAAATTACATTTCACAAATAATGAAATTCTTTGCTGAAATTCAAAAATTTCTGCAATCATTTGTAACTTCTCAAAAATTCAATTTTTTCCAGTACTTTAATAAAAATCCCTGAATTTTCCCTGACCAATTCTACTTTTCCTGACTTTTCCCTGAATTCCCTGACCTGTAGCAACCTTGAAAATATATAAAAGTGTAATAAAATTAATATAACAATTAATAATTAATACTGTGATGAAAAAGACACTTTTAATTATTAGGAAGTCTGCATTACATGGTTTATTATCACTCTGCGCACAAAATGTTATTTTACATTCTGTAAGTATCATTAGATTGCTAAAATAAATAAGTAAATTGAAAAATAGGAATGTCACAGAAGGAACATGATCGTCGATAAACAAAATAAACGTGTGATTAACTCAGTATAAAATTAAAATTTACAGCCTTCCATAATCTTGTTACGTCTATTTTCTTTTTGTAAAATTAAAAAACCTATTTTTTTTGTATCCTTTGTAAAAAATTCTTCGCAATATTTTTTATATATAAACCTGTATGTAAAATCTGGATAAATAAATTTACCTTTACTTACAAATTACCTTACATTTACATGCATATTTGTTCCCTGAGATAAAAATTTGTTTCTTTCGTTGAAAAAAAATTTTCTACTGAGCCAATCACAAATCTTTCGAGACATTCAAGCTTAATTAATTGTGCGAACAGAAATTGCGGAAGACTTAATTAATAATCTGACACACGCTTAATAAACAAACATTAATAATCGAGAGTAAAATATTTAGTTTGTAAAATTCAAAAAATTTTAGTTTACGAATTATTTCTTTTTAGGCTTGTTATCCAAAAATGATTATTGTACAAGTGTACAAACGTTTATTTACACAAAACACTAAATATTATTAATTATTTTGAAAAATTGTATTAAAAACAATATTAGTAATTTTAAAGTCATATTTTTTAAAACCTTTTTTCTTTTAAAAAAATTGTTTCCCATTTCAATGAATAATCACAGATTTGAGTTATTCAAAATCTCAAAAGTGCATTATGGAAAATCACGTATCATTAACTTCATCTTAAAATCTCAATTTGTAGAATGAAAACATAAGTTTTCATTAATTTTGAATATTATTATTTAAACTCTGTAAATTTGTTTTTAATGAATAAAATCTTTTTTTTTTTCTTAAAAACTTTTACAGAAATAAATTAATAATAAACGAAAGAAAATCTTAAGGCACTACTTTTAGATTTAAAAGAAAGACCTTTTCCCAAAACAAAAACAAATTAAAAAAACCCAAAAGATTTCTCTAAATTAAGTTGGATTTTTGTACAAAACTTCTAAAATGTTACCTAAAATAAAAAATTCAGTAACTAGAAATGAATCTACTCAACAAAAAAAAAAAAAGAAAATTTAAATGCTATCCAGTCTTTTTAATTAGACAAAAAAAAACGATTGTCGAACGACATTGAAAGTGAACTGAAAAAAATTGTTTGATATCTTTGAAGAGTTTGTGCTTGAATATTGTCTCTGCTCAAATTTTCATGTCTCACTATTTTTTAGTGATTGTAATAATTCAACACATTAAACCCGATCAGAGCAATTAAAATTTTTATGAACTAAAAATTTAATCAGCTTTTCTTGGTTTACGTTTACGAACATTGGGACTACTTGTGCTTGTTTGTGTGGCCTTATCTTCCTCGGATTTTTCTGATTCACTGCCTTCTTCATCTACAAGATCGTCTTTGACATTTTTCACCAGATCCTCATCGCCAGACGACTTTCCTTGTGAACTGTCACCAGAGCCATCCTTTGTTTTCTTTTTCGCTTGTGTTTGCACGTCTTTCGGCGGATAAAGAAAGTCAATAAGGCACACAATTATCTGCAAATAAATTCATTGCAATAAATTAAAAATTATAAATTTTAATCATTTATTAAATATGATAAATTCAACATCAAAGTTGTCACAAATATTTAATTTTGTTTTTCCCTGATTTTCAGACAAAATTTTGACTTTTTCCCTGACCCCAAAGAATATTCTGATTCACTCTCAAAATTATTAGATAATCAAAAAAAAAAATTCTATTACATTCATTTACAAATTTATTTAATTGTAAAATTATCCGAAAACATCAATAACTTCATTTTTAAATAAGTATTTAATTATTATTTTTCCATAGGAATTAAAATTCTTCAAAACATTCAAATTCAAACATTTTGAAATTAACAATTTATCAAAATTTTATTGTAAAAACATGAAGATATCGATTACTCCGAGTCTTCGACTCGGAGTGATCGATTTCTTTATGTTTTGTAATAATTTAAATTACAAGAACATTTTTCAAAAAAATTTAATAATTTACAAAAATCCTAATTAAAGTCCTTCGCAAGAATTCAAATATTTTTACAAGTAGTAAAATTTCTCAAAAGAATTCAATTATTTAAAAAAAATGTAATAAAATTCGTTGCAAGAATTCAATTATTTTCATAAATAATAAATCAATTATTTGGAAATTGATTTTAAAATCAATTTTTATTATAAAATTCTGCAAAAATTCAATTATTTAAATTCAAAAATAAATAATTTATTGAATAATAATTGAATGTTTGGTGAAATTGAATTCTTATAAAGAATTTTATCAACAAATTTTTAAATAAATAAATTCTTTTGACGAAATTTAATAAAATTTTTAAGAATAATTACATTATTCGAAGAATTCGATTAAAATTGTATCAAAAATAATTAAAATCCTGCGATAAGTAATAAAACTAATTTATGAAAATAATTAAATTCCCGGCAACAGTTTTATTATTTATAAAAATAATTAAATTATTGCAAAGAAATTTATAAAAAATTTGTAAATAATTGAAATCCTGGGAAACTTTTATTCCTTATGAAAATAATTAAATGTTTGCGTAGAGTATTATTAAATTTTTTTTAAATAATTGAATTGCAGCGAAGAATTTTGCTGTTTTTAAAAATATTTGAAATCATGACGAGAATTTTTTTTTTAATTTTTGAAAATAATTGAATTTCTGAAAAGAATTTTATTACTTTTGAAAATAATTCTATTCTCATGATTCATATTGTTATTTATGAAAATAATTGAATTATGTAAATAATTTAATTAAAATTCTTGAAAACCATTGGATTTCTGTGGAGAATTTTGATATTTATAAAAATAATTGATTTCTGTCTAAGATTTGAGTTAAATTTTTGGAAAAAATATTAAATACATATTAAAAAATTCGACTAATTTCAACAGAATTGAAATTAAAATTGTATTAAAAATAATTGAAATTCTGCGATAAGTTTTATTATTTATGAAAATAATTGAATTTTTTTGAAAAATTTTATTAAAATAGTAGAGATTGAAAATCATTGGATTGAGGCAAATTTTTGAAAATAATTAAATTGCGAAGAATTTTATTAAAATTTTTGAAAATCATTGAATTTCGGAGAAGATATTTATTATTTAAATATTTATGAAGATACTTGAAATTCTGACGAGAATTTTTAAAAAATTTTTGAACATTATTGAATTTCTGCAATCGTTTGTAACTATTCCAAAATTCAATTTTTTAAAAATATTTTTAACTAAAATTCATCTATAAATCTATTATTTTTAATAATTAGTTTTAAAATATATATTAGAAAATGTAACTAAGTAATTTCAGAAGAATTTGAATTATTAAAATTTTTGAAAAATCGAAGTTTATTAAAATTTCTGCTTAAATTCATTCAAAATTGAAATTTTGTAAAATTTTAAATTAAAACCTTTTGAACTTGATCTATAATTATGAAAATTGAAAACGCAATGCTTGTAAAATTCAATTAATTTAAATATATTCAAATTTTCTTTTGTTCAAAATAATTTTAGAGAACTGAAAAGTATGAATTAAATATAAGTAAATAAATAAATGTAAATAAAAAATAAATAAAATTGAAAAAATGTAAATAAAATTGAGAAAAAAGAAGAGAAACTTACGAGTCCAATAACAGCGCCCAAAACAATTGTAGCGATTGCGAAAATCAAATAAGTTCCCCAGGTCGGCATTCCAAAATCTTCCATTAATTTGTTGTGAATTCCCTAGAAAGTTACAATATTTTTATAATAGTTTTTTTTTAAAAAAAGGTAGTAGAGTATTTTATTGAGGGGTAAATAAGAAAAAATTGATACTCACTCTCAAAACTTGAGACATGCGGAAAAATTGGCTAATAACTGACATTTGAATCGAAGTAGGACTCTTCCAACTTGAAATCGGTTCAACTTTCTTCCAAGTTTTATCAGCTACAAATTTGATTAAGGAATCCCTGTCCCTGGGACTTTTGTATTGACGAAATATTCCATCTTTAACGCTGAAGAATTCAAAATAAAATTCAATTAGAAATAAAGAACATTCAATTTAAAAGCAACGAAACAAAAATTAAAGACTGAAGGAATATTAAACGAAGAAACAGTAAAAACTGAAAAAATAGTTAAATTAAATATACTCACTGATAGATTGTCGGAAGGGCGGTCACCATAAAACGTCCACTGAGTCCTGGTGCATAAGTGACGTCAACTTTACCCACGTTAATATTGAGATCCTTTTTTCTTAACGCCAATTCCTCCCAAACTGGTTCAAGGGACTTACACGCCGGACACCAGGGTGCATAGCTAAAAAAAATGAATTTTTTCTTATTTCTATAGTCGATTTTATCAAAAATTAACAATCTCTATTAACAAATTCGTAAATAATTAAAATATCTACAATCCTACAATATAAAACATAAAAATATTAATTTGATTATAAAATTTGTATACAATTCATACAATTCTACAATCAAATCATTATTTTCCAATTATTTAAAAGAAAATTTCCAAATGAAGAGAACGTCATTGTAGACCTCAAAGCCACGAGGTAAAAATTGAATGAGACTTATCAAAAATGCCAATGTTATAAGAAAAAAGAAACATATTTTCATGAATGGAAAATTTTCTTCCACCCTGAATGCGAACTATTTTGAAATACTTTCGCAAACTTGAGTGGGAAGATGTTACAGGTTTACGAGGCATTGCACCATAAAATTTGCAAAAGTTGATTATAATTATTGTGTGTGAGTTTATAGGTATATATGGCACTTACAATTCCACCATCCATTCGCCTGTCAACATCCGATCCCAATTATCTTCGTGTAATGGTTCCACCGATGATTCTTTCGATCGTACTAAACTTGCATTTGAAAGAGTGAGAAATAGACAAAAATATGCAATATACGAAAACATTTTGCCTCTAAATGAAATTTTATTATTTAACTAAAAAACTGCCGGTAACTATTTCTGCCACAACCGGTCAACAATGCGAGGTTGCCAGATTTTCTATTTACGTGGAAAATGGAGGCGCCACAATCGGACGCCATTTTTGTTGTAAATTTTCAATCATGATTTTCAAACAACAAGATAATTTTATAGGTATTTTGGAGATTTTTTTTAAAATAAAAATTTGTTTTTAATAAGAAAAATTTAAAACTATTAGAAATAGTTTTTAAAATTTAGAATGATATCAAAGAATTAAAAAAAAAAGGTTTTTTTATTTTCCCGGTAATGCACCTGGTGTCAAAAGTGACAAACACGTGGAATTTTCAGTGAGGTATTAAGAATTTAAAGAACCCTGTGCTTAAAATAATTTTGTCATAATAAACCTGATATTTTTGAAAAGTTTGACAGAAAGGAGTAATTTTATTGCTTCTTGCACCTAATTTAGAAAAACATTCCAAATTTGTAGAAGAATGTAAATTTTTTCCAAAATAAGGTACATTTTTTAAGGTTAGAACTTTTTTCTTTTACACGCCCCTGTTATTTAATATCGACTGCTATAGTTGCTAGATTTCGTATGTATATTGCGACGTGTCATTGAAATAACAAATAAATTATTAGAATGTAGTGAATTAAATTAATTGTTTTCTACAAGAGAGAAAATTGAAATAAGACATTAAACTTCGTTATTCTCTCAGAACTTTTTTGAGACTAAATAATCATTTTAAGTAAGGAAGAAAATCATTTTAATTTCCTCGCATAACCTCTGTTGTTTATCTTATTTTTTCACGCCTAGTATACATAATTTTTTATATTTTTTTCTATTTTCATTTATTTTTGTTTAATTTTAATTGCTTCTTGACAATACACAATTTTTCATTAATCAAAAGTATTCAAAATTGTTTTATTTAGAATTTACAAGTTACCATATTTCAAATTTACAAATAGGATTGGACCTTATGTCATTAAGTCGTAAATTTTTAGGATTTAAGTCTTCTTAGGATTTTAAATTTATTAATTTTTTCCAGAGAAAGAAACAAAAATGCAGAACAAATTACCAAGACTGGCAGTTCGTGACAGTTTTGACGATGAGGATTTAAGTGACATTGACGATGAGGTTTTTATTCGTGATGGAAAAAATGGGATTTTAAAAATAGATGACGATTGTGTCGTTAAAAGACCTTTAATGGCACCACGTCGAAAATTTAAAAATGTTAATATGACTGAAAGAGTTGTTTTGCCTTACAGAGCTTTATTAGCTCCAATTTGTTATGGACTAATAGCATTATTAATTTTACTTGGATTAATTGTTCTTTGTGCATTGACAGTCAATTTATTTCCAATGCCATTAACAATAATAAGAAAATTTTTATCGCATGGCACAAAAATACATTTAAACAAAACAACAACAATTCCTTGTACTTCCCTTTCTTCGAAAATAATTTGGACGAAAACTCTACCGAAATTAACGTCAGAAGCACCTTTAAGAAGTAATGACGTTAATGGAGATAATATTGACGATATTATTGCAGGATTTAGTACAGGTTTTACAATTTATGACATATTTAATGAATTGTTGTCTCTGATTTTTTTCTAATTTGAATTATTTTTCTTTTGCAGATTTTTATTTCGTTATATTTGGTTTAGTGTACTTGTTGAGGTGATTATTTTCTTTTGGAGTTTTAATGCTTTTTTATTTTTGTATTTATTTAATTTTAGACTTTTGAATTATTTAAATGTTTCTATTATCAATTTTCAATTTTAATTATTGAAATGTTCCAAATTTTAATTATTTAATATTCCAGAAGAGGAATAATATTGAATTATTTTGATTTCTTCAGGATTGGATGCAACGGATTCTCCGGACTATGTTTGCAATTTATATTTCAAAGATCAAAAGCCCTGCTTCGGTGGTGTTCTTGCATTAAATGGAAAATCTGGAGATATTATTTGGACCCATTGGACGAGTCATGCAATATTTTCCGTTGATTGTAATCTCGATTTAACGGGTGATTCAACAAAAGACTGTATTATATCGGGACGTGGAGGAATTCTTCATGCTGTGAATGGTCGTAATGGAATTAGTATCTGGGAAATACCGAGAGCCGATAAAGGACACGTGACATCGGACAATAATGATTTTCCCGATATTTACGATGCGAAATTTATCGTCGACATTGATAACGATAGAATTGGCGATATTATAGCTTCGCATATTATTCAAACGGACGAGAAACTTATTTCTGAAATTGTCATTGTTTCGGGAAAGAGTGGCAAAATAATTCGTAATGTTCAATTACCGGACACTGAGGAATTATTCGTTGCTCCTCAAGTTCTTGTTCATCCAGATGGGGAGAATATTTTTGTTATTGTCACCAATAGTCAGAAGCAGTCCGGGGGACTTTATGTCATTCGCCAGGCGCAATTAATGCAAGGAGAATTGGTAATAAAAATTCGAATTTATAAAATTTGAAATATTAAATATTGATAAAAAGTATGTCTAGGGATTAATTTTTTTTTCGCAATTTTTGCAGAAATTACGTAAACTACATCATAGTGCAGGGAAAGGCGTTCTTTTGGCTCCGATTTTAGTCGATATAAATTTAGATGGAACGGAAGATATTGTCGCTGCGATGTTTAATTCGACAATTGTCGCCTATGATGGAAAATCGTTTCAACAAATTTGGAACTACACAATTCCTAATTCGGAAGTAATAAGTATTCCCATTCCTGGATATTACGATGACGACAATATTCCCGATTTTATGGTAAAACATCAAATTGGTCCTGGATTTCCGGTTTATTATTACACGGAAGCTATGATTATTAGCGGAAAAACTGGAAAACCACTACTCGAAGAAGCAATGAGAGACAGTATGAGCGCACAAATGTCAGGATTGTCAATATCCGTGCAAGGCTTTGGAAACGATTGGTTTCTCCACTGGTCCGCTGATTGCCTAAATCACGAAGGCTCTAAAGACAAGTATCAATTTTTCAAAGGACAAAGCAGTAATTCACAAACACGAGCCGATCTCTGTAAATTGCGATTTAATTCAACGCAAATTACCCGATTGTTCGCTTTCAGTCAACATGTCGGACCGCCCGGTATTTCTCTCTACAAATCCGAAGACTGGAAAAAATTAGAATTCAACAATTCATTCGATCCACGTGAAGCGGCGGAAAATTATTTCGAAAAACATCCACTCGACGAAATGGAGCCCTTAAATGAAAATGATGACGTCTCGGAACGTTCGCCGAAAATACGAAAAAATTCCCAACTAAATGAGAAATTTCCAGTAGATGATGATTTTCTCGGTAAATACGATATCGAGGATTACAAGGACGAAGAGCCGCAAATAATCGGTTTTGAGGATAAAGTACCAGACGACATGAGTTTTGCCGAGGAATTACGTGACTTTGACAAATGGGACGATGAATTGAGACCGAAAAAAATTTACGACGTCCTGACTTATGACGACGATAGTGAACGTTTATCGCCAAATGAAATGCGATCACAGCGTAGCGATAAATTAACAGCAAGGATAAATAATGATACAAACGATGTGCAAAATAAACTTGATCCAAGTATGGATTACACTAATGGTCAATCGAAACGTTACTATTCTCTAGAGCCTGTTAATAGAACAAATTCCCTCGACGAGAATTCCGATTATTTCAATATGCCCGATATTGATTTCACCGATGATTCCGAGGAAATAACGAAAGTTCTCGAGAGACGAGATACTAAAAAACATCAAGGACAAAAGGAAATTCCCATCGATACCCAAAATGGTAATTACAATGATTGGATAAAACTTGACAAGAAATTAAAACAAAAAGTACCAGACAAAAAAGCAAAGCTTAAAAAAAAGATAATTAATACCGAAAATAGTGAAAAAACACTCTTTCGATCTAAACGTATCCGTTCGACAATTGAAAAGAAATTAAAAGATAAAAATCTCGGAATTCAACGACAACCACCAACGGGAATTTTACTACCATCATTAAAATCAACTCAAAAACGATCGATTGATCTTGTATTCTCGACATATTGGCTACCAGCGACTGAAACGCCGATAATTCTTCTTCAACGTGATTTGGATTGTATTCAAAAGAAAGAGGACATGCAAATTACAACGTACGAAGAAAAGGTGAAGGAATGTCTCGCAGAGCGTGGAATTAATAACAAATATTTCGAGGAAGTTAGTGATCGAGAAAATCTGAAAGTTGCTCTGGGACAAATGACAATTTATCGAATGCAACTCCAATGTGTTTGTCCACAGGATATTTTACCAGGTGACACGTGTAAAGATATATTGCGTCGTCAAAGTTGGTCCGCGCATCTCGGTTCCGCTGGTAACGGTTATTTTCGACCATAACATTTTTAAAAAGAAAAAAAAACTTGACAGGAATGCTCAGAATTTTGGTAAAAAAAAAAAATTAACGAGAGGGTAAGAAAGTATTTAGTAAACGAAGATCGGGGAAAAACTGATTTAAATTTAATTTTTTTTCTGTTTAAAGAAATATTTGTTCTTTCATTTAAACAGTTGAAACGTTTTTATTTTGTTAGTATTTAGTAAACGAAGATCGGAGAAAAACTGATTTAAATTTGTTAATTTCTGTTATTTTATTTATAATTTATTTTTTTACTTATTTTTATTTTTTTATTTATTTATTTATTTGTTATTTATTTAGTTTTAATTTTCCGTTACTGTTGTAGTTAAAAATAGTTGTCGAAAGACTATTTACCAAAAAAAAACATTTTATTAATTGTTAAAACAATTGAACAATTAAATATCAATTTCTCAAGTGATTGTTCGAAAGCGCAGGCTCCTCGAGAGACAATAAATCCGAAGGGCCTTGAGAATAAATAATTTTTGTACTTGACAAATTTAATAATTACTTGCCTCAATAGAAAAATAATTTAAATTACTTTCACAAAGTTATTACTAAATTTACTGAAAATCACTTTGAATTAACTTTTATATTATCTGAATATTTACAAAAAGTTTCTTTAAAATAAAATAAAAAGAAAATAGAAGAAAAATTTCCAAATTATTAAAAAATGGTTTCTTTTCGTTATTTTTTAAAATGTCAGTATTTTATTCGTAAGGTCTTTTGGCTCCAGACGAGTTGAGAAAAATGTGATTTGTCCCCAATCAGAGTAATGAATCAATTCATAAAATAGACTTGTATAATGATACAAGAAATAAGAATTCAATTGAATTATAAAAAAAATCAAAATATCAGTTTTATAAACTAGCCAGAAAATGTGTTCAAGATTATTCAGAATATTTTTCAAACAAAAATCTATTTACACTATTTGAAATTTAAAGTACAAACATAATCATTTTATCATTAAAATTAGTTTATAGAGCAACACTATGAGAAACTGTTAGATCAATATTTTAACTTCTCTTCTGTATAATACACTCCGCACGTCACAATGCTCATAATTTAGAATTTTTAGAATTTTATTTTAAAAATAAAATCTTCATCAAATCTTTTATTTGGCAATTTTATTTATTTTTTTTTCTTTTTTGGAAAATTTGATCATCATCTGTTTTAAGTGGACACTTCACATTTGTCTCGTAAAAAAAAATTAAGTATATGTATATATTATATATTCTCTGATAATATAATTCTACTCTCTAAGAAATAAATACAGAAAAAAATGTGTAATTTCTAATTGTGAAATTAGTGATAATTTCTATTTAATTTGCCGAATAAGAAAAAGGTGATTCTTTCAAATAACAACATGGCAAATGCGGTCCAGTGCGTACAATTGCAAAAGGTTAGCAGATGCATATTGTATTAAAGAAAACAAATTGTATATCAATTTTCATATCAAAAAGTTTTTTTTTCCACTTCTGAAAAATTTACTTCGTTCAGTGATGATTTTACAAAAAAAAACTGTACAGCCAACGTTTTATTATATTTCTCTTTCTTTCACACTGAATAAAAATGTATCACATTTAATCATTGTTTTATGAGGCTGAAATCCGCAATGTTTTTTGAAAAACGAAAACGCAAAAATAACGCGACGATTTATTTTATTTTAGTTTTCAAATTTATAGTTTGAATTTTTCAATTGTTATTAATTATTAAGTAATAATTTCTTAAAGATTTACGAACATAAAAATTAGAAATGATTTTAACTGGAAAAAAAATTCTTGATTTTTCGTTTTTAAAAACGTTGCGGACTTCGGCCTCATCAGTTTTTATTGCTTTCGTATTTTAATAATTTTCTAATTTTACTTTTTATTGAATTAATTTTTAAACTTAAATTTTTAAACTTTAAATTTTTTAAATTTTAATTTATTACTTGAGTTTTAAGTTTTTCTTTTCAGAGCGAATTGTACAGGATAAATCCAGGTGTTGATGTTCAAAAATTTTATCGACGACCATTAGTGCCATTTATATCGCCAGAAGTGCCGAAATTAAGACTTTTGAGTAATTTGAGCCAGGAGAATGAAAACGAAACGATTCAGAATTCAGAAAAATTCTCTCATGCTCTACCATCGAGATTGGAATATGTTCAGGATAGAGGAACTCAAACTGATTACAGAGAGAGCGAGTGTCAAACTTCTCCCTGGGAACCGCCGTATAAAATCCTTCCAGGTAATATTTTCAATTTCTTCAACTTCGTTTGAAATTTTTTTTTCCTTTTTTTTCTTGTCCTTTAAAAGAAAAAAATTAAAATTAACTTCTGTTTTTAAAGGTCATAATCCAGAAGTACTGAATTTATCTCATCTAACGTGGAAAAATGGCCTGCCGGTTGGAATGCACGAGATTGAAAATATCAACAGAATGAGAAAAAGAAGAGCCTGGGAAAAAATTCTCCCACCAATGGATTCGGAATCTAATGTTAAATTAAGAACAAAAATTGTCGCAGCTCTAGAAGCGGACGAGTGGGCCTTTCGAGAATCGGTAATTACTTTTAATTGTCAAGGAATTTTTGATAACTTTGTTTTCCTTTTTTCACAGGAGATTGAATTTATAATGAAGATAAGAATGGATTTAGCTGAGAAGGCGATGAGAAGTAGAAACGATAAATGGAACAAGAAGAAGAAGGATCGTTTCTCGAGACTCGGAAGTAATTTAGAAGAGAAACGTGATAAGGAAATTAGCAAAATAAGACAAAAATTTGGACGAGAAATTCGTAAATTAACAATCAAGCATCGCGATCGAATTGGAAGTCGCAATCAGGAATTTATTATAAGACAGCACGAGGATCGTGTTAATGAATTATTTCCTACACGGCAGATACCTTTTGGAATAAAGTCCCGAAGACGTCGCGAGGTCATTAAAAAATTTCCCCAACGTATGTTTAAAAAATATTTTAATTTTATTTACCTTAAATTGACAAAATTTTGTCAATTTAGTCGATATAGTCAACTGACTAAATTGATTACTATCGACAAAATTTTGGCAATAGTAGCTCGAAAATTGTCCGAATCATTTAGAGAAAATTGTCATCAGACGGAGAAATAATGGAGATGAAGGAAATCAGTTTCCCCACAATTGAAGAATTTTTTTCGATAAAATTAAAACGAAAAGAAGGAGAATTGTGCGTTCGAGAGACAAAATGGAACGATGCAAAATTAGAAGAACTCTATAGAGAATTGAAGAGAGTTCGTTTGAATGTACAGCCGACAGATACAATTGATACAAGGGAACAAAAACCAAAAGTTTTGCCACCGACGCCTGGAGTAACGGGAGACGACACATCTTTGAATATTAAAAATGAATCTGCTACATTAATTCAAAAGACAATTAGAGGAAGAGCTATTCAATATATGGTAATTAAAAATTTTTATTTTCCTAAATTTTTGAACGAAATATTTTTCTCTGCTCAAATTTTTTTTTAAAAATTACAAGACTTGAATGAAAAATACTGCAATTTAACAATTAGGTAAAAATAAATTTTTTATTTATAAAAAAAAAGTGAATTGTAAATAGAATTCAAAATTAAAAGAAGTGATAAAAATATTGTCGTGCATTTAAACGTTCGAAACTTTATATCGACTATAATTTTTTTTCTTGTTAAAATTGTCATTTTCGCCCCAAATTTGAAATATTCTAAAATTATTACAGATGTTCGAAGGACGAGAGAAGTGCAAGGATTTAATTAAAGAACTACAAATGGCTTATGCGATTCAAGATGAAGACAACATACAAGAAAATGAACCTGACATTATAAATTTATCACAAGAGGAAAATTTAACTTCATATCAAGAATCTAGATTAAGAGAAATTCTCTCTCCTTTAGAAGGAATGCAAATTTCTGGAATGATGGATTTTTTGGGCAAGGTTAGTTTTAATTATCCTTAATTTTTTATTTTATTTATTAATAAATAAATTAATTTTATTCATTAATCAATAAATTTATTTTATTCATTAATAAATAAATTAAATATATATTTAATAAAATTTTCTCCTATTTATTTCGTTTTCATTTGAAAATTAAACACAAAGAAAAACTTTTTATTAAAAAAGAAGAAAAATTATTTATTAAATTTAATCTTTTAAATTTAAAAATAAATTTATTTCTGAAATTGAAATTTCAGGAATTGACGAAACTTGAAGATGAGAGAAAAATTCATGCTTTTGCGTTGCTTGCTGAAAGAGAAAAGATCAAAGGAGAAGCAAGTGACAGTGGACAAAGAGAAGATGAAATTCAACGTCGAAAGGAATTGGATCAACTTTTTCGACAAATTGGAAAAGTCAATCAAGACACTGTCGACGCTTTTCTTGAAGATATTGTAAAGGAAGCTATTGATTGGATTTCTGAAAAGGAAGCGAAGGAATACGTTTTGGCTTTAGCTGATAAAATAGACAGTGTCTCAAAATACGCAGCCGAAAAGTAAATTAAGATATAAATCAAATTCGAATTCAAATTCAAAATTAAAAAATTCTAATAAATTCTAAACATTCATTTCTAAATACTTCTAAATTTCTTCAATCGACACTAAATTTTATTAATTTGTCTTAATCGTTGAATTCGAATTAATTGAATTAATAAATATGATTCTAAAATTCTGAACGTTTAAATTAACGAAATTTATTTTATTTCCTCTTGAAACTAAATTTTTATATAAATAATTTTGCATAATTGCAAATAAAAATTATTCATAAAGTTCCTAAATATAAAATTAAAGTTTTTAATTTTTATTGCAATTAGTAATATATGAAAATACAAAAAATATTTCGTAATTAATTTTCAAATATTTGATCGTTCAAAGTTTGTGGATCGTAAATAAATTTATTAAAACGATTTAGTAATCATTTGAATTTATTTATTAATCAAAAAATGATTGGAATTCATTTGGAGTAAAAAAAATGAAAATTTAATTAATTTTTTACAGTGCTGCCGAGATAGACGAAGAGGAAATGGTTTCAGACATGGTTCATAATTTTATTTTGCCAGAAGTTGAGAGGGAAATTATGAAGAAGAAAATCCGAGTGAAGCAACAGGAATATTTGAATAATGCGCATTCATCTATTTATGACGAACTGTTAAATTTGTCATTAAGCGAGGAATCTGAGCATCAAAAGGAAATTGAAACATTAGACATTAATTTACCAACAACTTCGGTATTACTAATTTAAATTTATTTATTTAAATTGAAATCTATTTATTTAAATTCAATTTAAAAAAACGTAATTTAATATATTTTTTAAATTTAAATTTGTTTCAATTTACTACCTATCTAATTTAAGTTTAATTTAAAAAAGTAAATTTAATCTATTCTCGAAAAATTTTTTTTATAGACTCGATTGTCATTCAGCGAGTCAAAAACAAATACTATTCACGAAGACTACAGAATTATAATTGACACTATAATTGATAAAATAATGTCTTACGTCATCCCGAATGGTAAAAATTTTCCTTTTTTAGAAATTCTTTTAAAATATTGTAAAATAATATCGAATTATTAGCTTTTGTGAAATTTTACAATAATTTTTCGACTATTAATAATGCATTTTTTTTAGAAAACGAATTTACTATTCGTGAGATACTGAACGACGTAATAGTGGAAATCGTCGAGGATATACAAGAAAAATTAATAAACGAAACTTCATTTTCTTCTTCTTCAAGTTTCACAGGTATGAATAAATTCTTATAAAATTATTTTTCAAAGATCTAAATTAAAATCCAAAAGTATAAGTATAAATTATAATATAAAATATAAAAAATAAATAAAATATAAAAGTATGAGGTATTAACTATAGAAAACCAGGGAATTATCTACAGAAAAGTAAAAAAAAAGCAGCAATAATTTTTTAAGTGGTTTACCTTTATTTATTTTTATTCCTTACAAGAAAGTAAAAATGATTCTAAATAAGTTGTACGTGTGAAAGCGTAACTAATGTATATACAAACAATTTAGTGAAAACTATTAATTTGATGAAATTTAAAACAGAAACCCAACTAAATGATAAATGATTATGACACTGAATGACACTAAATCTATCTTAATTCATTCGTTAATTAATAATTCCAGGAATTTGTAATACTTATCGATTTTTGGCTCTTAATCAATTTGAAAATTTCGCAATTATTTTCTAAATTCTCACCATTTTTATCAATGTAAATAGATATGAAAATTAGCACAAATCAGACTTTTTCATTTGCTTAAATAGTATTACGTTAGTGATATACACTTATGAGTATTAAACATTTTATCTATTACAAAGACATGCAAATTTTCACTTTAATAATTTTAAAATTCAATTTTCTTTAAACTTTATATATGTAAATCAGTTTAAATTGAACGTTATATATATATTTTGTTTCCTTTACAAAAAACAGAAAATTGATTATAAATATATATTTAGAAAATCGTAGTAAACGATTAAAAAGATCTCCATTATAAAAGAGATTGATTTTTTTCTACTCTAGAGAGTGAAATATATATTTTCCAACAGTAAACGTGAATTAAAAATTATTTTTTTTTTTTAATATGTTGTTGATTCATCGGCAAGAAGAGAGGACATGAATTTTTTAAATTTCACGTCTTTTGCGTCATTTGACGGTTTTCGTTCGACGATTAATTTTCTTTTTTTCGCTTGAAGATCTTTTGAATTTATATTTGTGGAATCACGTCCAATATCAAGATGATTTCGCTTACAGCCATCGATGCTGTCCGGTTTTTGTGTTTCTTCACGAGCACGACTCAATTCCGCAGTGAGATCACCAATTTTCTGTTCCCATTCTTCCAAGTGTTTCTTTAAATCGGCAATTTGCGAGTCTTGCTCGTTAATTTTTTTCGCCTGCTCATGCAATTTTGAACTTTGCAATTGCATCTGCAGTCCCTGTCTATTCATACGTTGTTTCATTTTTCGCATTTGTCCTTGCACCGAGACAACTAGGGTTTTATTCTTTCGAGTGCGACTGTAAATTCGCTTAAATGTTTGATTTAGACGATTGCTGTTGATGCCGTGTGTCAAAACTGAACTTGAACTCGAGTGTGCAAGTTTTAAATTGCCAGTGGGCAACTCATATGGACTTACGTTACTGACCACTGAGGAGCAAATACTGTGCTTTAAATCTGGTAGTATTTTTTCATCGAAATGCTCCATAGCCATACTGCTTATGTCTCGGAGTTCTTGAAGAATCTCATGAGCTCGCGGTGGTGATTTTGAATCGGTTACCAAACGAATAACACGAAATATTTCGTCAATTACCTGCGGGGAGAAAAATTATTAATATAAATTTGGTTAGAAAATAGTTTCAGGGCTCGAAACAGTGAAAGTATTTAAAAATACGGACTAAAAATGAAAAATTACGGATCAATTACTGACAAAAATATAACCAGTCCGAGTTAAATAAGAGAACATTTTATATAAAAAAAACTATAAATTAAAATTTTTCATAACTGATAATTGAATTAGTGGCGAAGAATTTTATTAAAATTTTTTTAAATAATTGAATTCCCTGTGAAAAATTTTATTATGGACGAAATTAATTGAATTTTTTTTAAATAATGGAGTTTCTTTAATAATTTTAATTAGAAATAAACATCAATTATTGATTAATTCCAGATTCCAAATTCGAAGAAATCACTTATTAAGTACATAATAAATATTCGTGTTTATTATTGTTCAAAAATATTAATAACATTTTTCGCAAGAATTTTATTATTCTCATAAATAATAATATTTTTTTTAGAGCAATTCAATAATCAATACAATTTTAATAAAATTTCTCGAAAGAATACAATTCTTTTTAAAAATATTATTTAAATTCAATTATTTTCAAGAGTTTTAATAAAAATTCAATTATTTTCAACAATTCTGATAAAATTCTTGTCAAGAATTCAATTATTTTCGAAAAAAATAAAATTATTCCGAGAAATTCAATTATTTTCGAAAAAAAAAAATTATTCTGAGAAATTCAATTACTTTCATTCCAATTTTAATAAAATTTGTAGGAATAAATTCAATTATATTCAAGATAATATTAATAAAATTTCTAAAAATCTTCATAAAATTCAATTACTTTCCAATTTCCAATTTCCAAGAATAATTACAATTTTCGAGAAATTCGATTAAAATTGTATTAAAAATAATTGAAATTCTGCATTTATTTTCTGATATATTTATACATTCTGCAATTATTTATGAAAATAATTGAATTCCTAAAAAGAATTTTATTATTTACCTACGAGAATAATTGAATCTTGTAAAAATTTTATTATTTATGAAAATAATTGAATTATTGCGAAGAAATTTATGAAAAAAGGAAATTAAATGTTTGTGTAGAATTTTATTAAAATCTTTTTAAATAATTGAATTCTTTTAGAACATTTTATTAAAATAGTATTCGAGCCCGGTAGTTTAGAGAATAGAATTCTCACCTTTCCCGGAATGAAACAACAAAGATTCAAATCCACGTATTTGATAAAAGTCATGTTCAACATGGATATTCTTGTTTCGATTGCTGTCAAAATATCACAATGACGTGCCAAGGGATGACTTCTTCTCTCTGATTCTCTTCGTGGCAATTGACTTTTTACCGTTCGTAAACATTGTGCATGATATTTTTCAATTAAATTGAAGCCTCGATTTAATAATTTCTTGCATATTCTATCGAATTGTTTGCACACCTGAAAATATATAAAATATGTAACAATCACTATTTTGGAAAACGAAACGACAAAAAAACGACGAACTAATTAAAATCTATTTTTTATATTTACTTTATACTTATTCTTTTATATTTTATTGATTTCATTATAAATAAATATTTTTCAAGTAAATAAAATTGTCAATCATGAATCAGTTTGCATTGTTGAGTTAAAATTTACATAATATAAAACAACTCCGAGGAGCGAACAAAAGAAAAATCAAAGCTTTGTTGTATACTTCCTACAGATGACTAAACTATAAATAAAAACATCTTGACAGGATGAATACACAGACTCCATCAACAAAGGAACTGTCGCAATCATAACGAAATAAAAAATTTAATTTTCAATTTAAATATTTTAATGTATATAACTGCTGACAAATTACACAAAAATGTTTGGAATAAACAGAAAATTTCAAAACAAAGAAAGTGTACCAATTTTCTTTTACAAACATGTAGTTTGAAAATAAAAATTCTCGAATATATAAAAATACCTATTCAATAAAAATATTTCTTAAAAAAAGTGTCTTCTCTACAATTAGATGAATTATGGGTTGTAAAATTATACTTACAATTCTGTTTTTAGCAATTTCGTCGAATGTGAGGTTAGTAAAAATCGCCTCCAAAACAACATCTGGCAGAAGAGCCAAATTTAATTCCTCATTTGATGTATAAGCCATTGTTTGGATAAATCCTTTCTTTTTCGAATGTTCACAGTAAAACTAAATAACACACTATTGTTTTAAAGAAATTATTTCAACGAAATTAAAATTTAGCACATATAAATTATGTTTGGGAACAACTTTTGGTATTCAGCGACATTTTGAATTGTACTGCGCACGCTTTTTAAACTCAATTTCTATTCGTCGATCATTACCCGCCATTAATTTTAAATATTTAAAAATAATAACGTCGATTTTTTATTTTGGCATTTTTTTATTAATATTACAAAATTTTTTCTGCAAGAAAAAAATTTTTCCAGAGTTATATTTTTCTGGCTCTATTCTAATTATGGTCGTAAATTAATTTTGGTTGATCTTCTTTAACTGAAAAAGGATTATTAGTTTATTATTTTTTAAATTATTTTCCTTTATTATTATTAATAATAATAATAATTATTATTATTATAACTATTATTATTTTAACAAGTAGACAAATTTGGAAATATTTTCTCTCACTGACCTTCGCATTGAGTCTGACATTCTTCTAGAGTTGGGAAATTATTTTCATTTGCATCGCAACCTCCATAAATAAATTGCACACATTTATTTTCCTCGGAACTAAATCCAAATCGAGGGATACCAGCTCTGCATCTACCAGTTTTTAACGGTTGTAGACAGCCTAAAAAAAATAATTTTTTATTCGAAAATACTTGTTTTATATTGAGGAAGGAAAAATATTTCTTTTATTTCGAAAATTTAATACTCACTTGGCTTACAAGCTTCCAAGCAGTCTTTTAACGTATGAAAATTGTTTCCATTAGCTTCACAACCGCCGAAAATAAATAGAATACATTGATTTTTGGTTTTGTCGTAACCGTAACGATACAACGCAGCTCTGCAATTACCAGCTTTTAACGGCTCTGAACAAACTGAAAAAGAGAAATATTTTTTATTATTTCAAATTTTTGGATATTTCGAAAATGTGAAAAATGAAGAAAATCGATTTTTTTTCACTTTAAGGAAAGATTTTTCTTTTAAAAATAATATAAGTTTAATTCAATTAAATTTCACTGAAAAAAAACTCACCACTGTTTTCGGCAGAAATGAAAATATCTTTATTTAAAAAAACACAAAAAACGAAAAAGATTAGGCACAGTTTGAAAAACATTTTTGAAATATGTAAAGACTGTTTTGATAATTTTCTACGACTTTAACTAAAATGCAAAATTATAAATGGACTCATAAACATAAAATTTTCTTATATAAACTGCGATGAATGGAATTTTTATTAAAGGGGTCGAGATCTCATCCTTCCTCTTTAATCCGTATTATCAAAACAAGTCTTATGTAAAATTTATAATATATTTATTAATTTAATATTTATTAATTATTAATTTATTAATATATTTCTAATTAAAAAAATTAAATTATCGAAAAATTTATTTCTTAAATATTTTTCAAAGAATAAATAAAAAATACAACAGTAAAGAGAAGTTATCGACTATTCAACTTTATTTCGAACCGATGATAGCATATCTAAATATAAAACTTCCACCTTAGATATCTAATAATTAATATAAAAAAATCGACAGTCATATTCAAATAATGTTCATATCTTCAATCCCAGAATTTAAAATTTCTAAAAGAATTAACTATTTTCATAATTAAAACAAAAGCAATATTTCAATTAATATTCTCGTCATGAATTTATGTAAAGCATTTCAATTTATATTCTCTTTACGAATTCATTTTTTGCAATAAAAAAAAAACAACAACTACCGAGGCTAATTATCTTTATCTGTTGACAAAACATTTACTATTTAACAACTACTTCACATCGAGAAACTTCATTTTCGATTCACTTTAATTATTCCTGAAAAAAAAATCAAACAGAGATAATATTAATATAAAAATCCTCAAAGTTTTACAAGCATTTAATTCATTTTCTTTCTCCTCTCGCATTTTTTCCATATTTTTCAATTTCCAACATTATCTAATAAAAAATAATTTACGGAAAAAAATTTAGACGATAAATAATGATCTCGAATAAACAATATATAATTGATAATTTACTTGATATTTAAAAAAAAAGAAAAATAAAAATACCAATTCATAATCAACTGTATAACAAATTCATTATTATTTTTCCTATAAACTTTTGTTTTTCACTGAAATAAAAATTTTAAAGAAAATGTTTTTCCTGTATTTTTAAGTTTAAAACAGGAAAATTATTCCTTATTTACGTCTATACAATGTGAGATATTTAAAATTGAGGAAAAATAAATAATTAAATGTGTTATGCGCATTTGTAATAAATAACAAATCTAAATATAGTGCAATTTTCATAATGAATTTGTATCATTTTCCTTATCAAGGTATTATAAGAGAATTTTTTTTATACATAACGATGAAAAATATGCTAAAATGATTTAATCACACGATTTAAATAATTTCAATCAATTATTATAATATATTAACTATATATTATTTCCAATCAAATTGAAAATGAATGTAAATAAAATTTTTTGCCTTCAAATGTATTTATAGAAAAATGTTTTCTTGTCTAAAAAATAACTTCTAATTTTTATCTATATCTGTAAATAAAGGAAAAATTTTAATAAAATTTATCGCCAGAATTTATGAATAATATTTTTTTGGAACAATTCAATTATTTTTAATATAATTTCAATAAAATTTCTCGAAAGAATACAATTATTTTTCAAATATTAATTAAATACAATTATTTTCTAGAATTTTAACAAAAATTCAATTATTTTCGACAATTTTGATGAAATTCTTTTTAAAAAAATCATTATTATCAAAATTTTTAATAAAACTCCTTCAAAAAATTCAATTATTTTCAAAAATTCAGATAACATTTTTCGAAGCAATTTTCAATTATTTTTATGATTTGTAAAATCCTCCGCAAGAATTCAATTATTTTCATAAATAGGAAAATTCTTCGCAAGATTAAAATATTTTCATAAATAATAAAATTCTTCAAAGGAATTCAATTATTTTCATAAATTATCAAATGTTTCGGAGGAATTCAATTATTTTCAATAAAATTTTAATAAAATTTGTGGGAATAAATTCAATTATATTCAAGATAATTTTAAAAAAATTTCTCTAACAGGTTCAATTATTTTAAAAAATTTTTCGAAACAATTCAATTTGTTCTCAAAAGTTTTAAATAAAATTTTCGGTAAATTTCTATTATTTTCAAAATTTCCAATTAAATTTACTTTAAAAAATTACATTTCTTTTACGAAATTTAATGAAATTCTTTAAAAAAAAATGTAATTATTTACAAAAACTCTAATACAATTGTTTAAAAGAATTTAATTTTCTATAAATAATTTTAATATAATTTAATAAGAAAATCGTTAATGACAATTAATAATAAACGCAATTATTTTAGTAACTTAAATGAAAATCTTCATAAAATTCAATTACTTTCAAAATTTTCAGTAAAAATTATTAAAAAAAACTCCATTATTTTCAAGAAAATTGAAAAAAATTCTTCCAAACAGTTCAATTATTTTAAAGAATTTTAATAAAAATCTGTCCAAGAATAAAATTATTTTCAATACAATTTTAATTACATTTTCTCGAAAGAATTCAATTATTGAAAAAAATGTTGATAAAGTTCTTGAAATGAATTCAATTGTTTTCAAATTCTTTGATAATTATTTTGCAAAAATTCAATGATTTTCAGTACAATTTTTTTAAAATTATTTAATTGATTCAAAGAATTTTACTAAAATATTGAAAATAATTGAATTCTTATGAAGAATAGATAGGTACTGATTTTAAAGAATTTTAATAAAAATCTTGCTAAAAATTGAATTATTTTCATTACAATTTTGATTACATTTTCTCGAAAGAATTTAATTATTGAAAAAAATGTCTGATAAAATTTTTGATTACCGGAATACAACAATTATTAATATAGAAGAAGAAGATTTGTGACGCGGTCACGAAAAAGTTTTTAATTATGTTAATTTGAAACTCGCTTTTCCAAAAATTTTGTATGTAATGAAGAACTAAATATCAATAATTTGTAATAGTAATTGATTCTCTTTCTGTATTTTTATTCCAAAAATTATTATCTTAAATTTTTTGCTTCGTATAGGTACATTTCAGAATAATATTTGCATTTTTTACCATTCCTACAAAAAAAATTAACACAATCGTAAATTTTTAAAGAAAAATGGAAACTTGAAAGAAATATTTAATATTTGTTCCTTAAATAGATTGATTAAATTTAACTCGAATATTAAATGATGAAATGTCAATAAATGTTTCGTTGTAACGGTGATCCAAAATTACCTCTAAAATAATACCTCTAAAACACATGTATTTCGTCAACCAAACTTGTGATACACGATTACTATGTTGAAAACCTAGCCCTATATAATGCACCCTAAAACTAAGTAGAAGTTAGATATTCTCCGACCGTCAAAACTAACGTTTGATCACTTTGTGTAAAAGTTTAATAAAGTATATTTAAAATTTAAATCTTATTATTTATTTCACGTTCTACCCGTGACAATATAATTAAAAAAAAAATATTTAAGAAAATATTCATAAACATAAACTCGACAGCATCTAATTATTTTTTTGTATACATTTAAGAAGAATGATCTATTGATAAGAAACTTTCCTTATTGCAAAATACATATTAATGTAAGTCATTTATATACATATAATTACATAGTATCAATAACTTTTAACTTGCTATAAATATTGATCTGCCAATGATACTATTCATTATAAAAGCAGCACTACACTGGTGAATTAAAGATTAAATTTCAAGTTGAAAATTTAAATTTTCAGAAAAGCCAACTTATAAAGACAAGAAAAGAATGGATTTCAAATTCTTACCATCACTTTTCCTCCTGATTGCCCTTTCATCGGCTCATCAAATAAAATTGTACAACAATTGTCCCTTCTCCGTGTGGCCAGGAATTCAGGGAAATCCCGGACATCCTCATCTCGAAGGCGGTGGATTTCAATTGAATCAATATCAAGCCCGGACAATTGGCACGTCAAATAATTGGGCAGGCAGAATTTGGGCCCGGACAAAATGCGACGGTAATGGACATTGTGAGACTGGTGATTGTGGTAATAAGATCCAATGCAATGGTGCCGGTGGTGTACCACCGGTCTCTCTCGCTGAGATGACATTCACTGGAGCTGGAGGTCTTGATTTTTATGACATTTCCCTCGTTGATGGTTATAATTTACCTGTGAGAATGGTACCAACTGGTGGTTTCTCAGCATCTGGAGGTGGAAGATACGATTGTAAAGCTGCCGGTTGTCATGCTGATCTCAATGCCAAGTGTCCTAACGAATTGGCCGTAAAAGCAGGAGACTGGACTGTGGCTTGCAAAAGTGCATGTGCTGCATTCAATACTGATCAATATTGTTGTCGAGGAGCTCATAATACACCACAAACTTGTAAGAGTGAACATTGGCCCACGAATTATCCAGCTATCTTCAAGAGCGCCTGTCCAGATGCCTACAGGTATAACAATATTATTAGCAAATTATATTACGACAATAATTTATAACAAACAAAAATTAATAAGATTGAAAATAAAAAAAATAAATTAACGAATTACTAAATAAATAAATAAAAAAATAATAAAGTAATGATAATAACCAGGGTGTCCAGCGATTAGGGAAGTTTAATTCAAAGTTGGGAAAATTTCTAGAAATTTTTAAAAAATTTTAATTTGTTGTGAATTAAAAATTTTTTAATCTAACAAGACTTAAATGGTTTTTATTACTATTTGGTACAATTTTTTGTTAAATAAAACAGTATATTTTTGTCCCAAGAAAGCAGAAATAAGGTTAGTAAATAGTCAGGAAAAAAGTCAGAGAATTTTTTTCTTAATCCTTGCCGGACACCCTGATATCAATAGACTAATAAGATGATAATAATAATAATAATAATTCTTTTTTTCCAGTTACGCATACGATGATCAAACAAGTACTTTCACATGTCGACCAAGTCCATCTACCAACTATGACATCATCTTCTGCCCCTAAAAAATAAAACGTTTTTATCAAAATTACTGTATTCAAAATTTCCAATTTTCAATTTTTTTGCATTCGAAATCTTGTTTCTCCGTTTGCAATTAGAAAAAAATTTCTATTTAATTTTCTTCTATTTTAAATCTTATTTCTCCGTTTGCAATTTTATTTGATGTTTTTTTTAATTAACCATTCTTTTAAAAAGATATTCCGAACCTATTGAAATTAATTTATAAATAATGATTATTAATAATTACATAGTACTAAATTAATTAATCTATAATTAATCAGCTGATATTTAGTTAACTAATTGAATTAATTAATTTGAAATATATTTACATTTAAGGAAAAATAATAATTAAATGTGTTATGTGCATTTGTAATAAACTGACAAATATAAATATAGTGCAATGTCGATAAAAAATAAGTAAAATCATTGAAATTAACCTACATGATTTCAATAATTTCAATCAAATTGAAAGCGAATGTAAAGTAATTTTTTTCCTTTAAATGTGTTTGAAGAAAAATATTATTGTCTTTTCGTTTTGAAAATAAATTCTGCATTTATTTAAACAAATTGATTATATTTTCCTTTCTTGGACTAATTGTAACATTTTTTTTTTACTATTTATTAGCATTGTTAGTAAATATTACGCGCGCGAAACATGATATTCAATTTATTATTATTATGCAAATTATAAAATTTTTTTACAAATATAAACTTCAAATCTTGAATAATTTCAGAATACAAATTTTTAAAAATCACCCATTAAATACATAATTGATTATTGTTTATTATTTTCAAAAAATTAATAAAATTCGTCGCAAGAATTCAAGTACTATTCAAAATTGTGACAAATTCTTCGAAACAATTCAATTATTTTTATAAATAGTAAAAAATTCTTCGCAAGAATTAAATTATTTTCATAAATAATAAAATATTCTTCTCAGGAATTCAATTCAAACACGATTATTTTAAAAAGTTGGAAAAAAATTCTTTGTGTAATTCAATTACTTTCAAAATTTCTAATTATTGAAATTATTAAAAAAAACTACAATATTTTTAGAAAATTTAAAGAAATTCTTCAAAAGAATTTAATTATTTACAAAAACTGTAATAAAATTGTTGAAAAGAATTTAATTTTCTATCAATAATTTCAATAAAATTTAATAGTAAAATTATTGCTTACAATTATTATTAACAAATTTTAATACATTGAAAAAATTAAAGAAATTTGTTGAAAGAATTAAATTATTTTCAATATTTTAATAAAATTCCTCAAATTAATTAAATTATTTTAAAAAATTGTAAAAAAAATTCTGAGAAGAATTTAATTATTTTCCAAAAACTTTAATAAAATCAATAATAAAATTTTTAATTTTAATTATGTATTAACAAATATGATTTTTTTAAAAACATGAAAGAAATTCTTCATAAAATCCAATTAATCAAAAATAAAAGTCAAAGAAATTCTTCAAAAGAATTTAATTAGAATTTCCAAAGTTTTAATAAATTTCTTCGCAAGATTTCTATTCTTTTCATAAATAATAAAATTTCTCGAAGAAATTCTTTTTTTAAATTTTTTTGGTAAAATTCTCTGCACGAATTGAATGATTATCTATTGATAATTGATTGATTAAATTGATTTTAAAAATGATTGATTTTAAAATTCATTGATTTTAAATTCATTCATTGATTTTAAAATTCAAAAAATTAAAAAAAATTATTTTAAAAGTTAGGAAAGTTTAATTTAGTATAAATTCCTAATATTTTGTTTAGACAACAATTAAAAAGACTTTCTGGCGACAATCTAATGTTTGCAAACCGAAGACATTTTTTCCTTCAAAATAACTAAACATTTTTTCAATTTACAAATACTGAGAGTCTTTGAAAATTTTATTTATTATTATAAAATGTCAAGAAAATTATCTTTTACCGAGTGATAAATTTTACAAATATTTTATTTATTATTATTATTATTTGTTATTTATTTATTTTCAAATTAAATTAATTTTTATAACAAGGAGAAAAGGGGGGAATAAACATGATTTTCGGTGTTTTAGGAGATTCCATTAATTTAAGGGAATAAAAAAGAGGATTAACTGTGATCCTAACAGTGACGCACCCAGATGTGCTCACTGGTATTCAAGTGTGCGAGTTATCGAATTAGGTAGCTCAATTGTTGAAATAAATATTTAGAAAAATATCCATAAACGCATACCTCAGAACATTTAATTGTTTTTCTATTATGCAAAAGAATAATCTATTGATAAGCAACTTTCCTTATTGCAAATGGATAGTAATTGTAAGTAACTCAGATACATAATTAAATAATATCAATAAATTCTAACATGCTATAAATATGGATCTGACAGTGGTACTATGCACTATAAAACTAGCACTACATAGGTGCATTAAAGCACAGATATTGAGTTTTTCAATTTTCAAAAAAAGATAAATTAAAAAGAAGAAGAAATGGATTTCAAATTCTTACCATTACTTTTCCTCCTGATTGCCCTCTCATCGGCTCATCGAATAAGATTATACAACAAGTGTCCATTCACAGTATGGGCGGGAATTCAGGGTAATCCCGGACATCCTCATCTCGAAGGCGGTGGATTTCAATTAAATTCACGTGCTGCCCGTACAATCGGCACGGCAAATAATTGGGCAGGCAGAGTTTGGGGCAGGACCAATTGCGATGGTCGAGGACATTGTCAGACTGGCGATTGTGGTAATAAAATCCAATGCAATGGTGCTGGTGGTGTACCACCGGTTACTCTTGCTGAAATGACATTCACTGGAGCTGGAGGTCTTGATTTCTATGACATTTCCCTCGTCGACGGTTATAATTTACCCATGAAAATGGCACCAACTGGTGGATTCAAGCAATCCGGAGGTGGAAAATACGACTGTAAAGCTGCTGGTTGTAATTCTGATCTCAACGCTAAGTGTCCCAACGAATTAGCCGTAAAAGCAGGAGGAAGGACTGTGGCCTGCAAAAGTGCATGTCTTGCGTTCAATACTGATCAATACTGTTGTCGAGGAGCTCATGGTACACCACAAACATGTAAGAGTAAAGATTGGCCCAAGAATTATCCAGCTATCTTCAAGACCGCCTGTCCAGATGCCTACAGGTATGAATAATATTATTAGCAAATTTTATTAAAATACAATCATCATTTTTAACAATAAATATAATAATAATGGAAATAAGAAAATAAAAATAATAATATCAACAATCAAATAATAATAATAAGACAATAATAACAATAATAGTAAAAATAATAATAATAATAGTAAAAATAATAATAATAATAATAATAATAATAATAATAATAATAATAATAATAATAATAATAATAATAATAATAATAATAATACTTTTTTTCCAGTTACGCTTACGATGATCAAACCAGCACCTTCACCTGTCGACCTAGTCCAGCCACCAACTATGACATCATCTTCTGCCCCTAAAAAAAGAAGTTCTCATAAAAATTACTCTATTCAAAATTCCTAAATTTCAATTTTATTGTATTCGAAATGTTGCTTCTCCATTGTAACTTTATGTGATGTTTTTCTTAATTTACCAATTTTTTTAAAAAGATATCCCGAACTTGTGAAATAATATTGTAAATAACTGTTATTTATAATTACTTAATATTCAATTAATTAATTTATAATTAATCAGCTGATATTTAGTTAATTAATTGAATTAAATAATTTTAAATATTTAATCTTGAGTAAAAATAACAATTATTTGTAATAAATAATAAATCTAAATTTATAGTGAAATTTTCATAAAGAATGTGTATAATAAAATTTTTCTCATTAATGTGTATAAGAGATTTTTTGAATATAGTCTCGACAAAAAGTCAAATCCAAAATATCCCAAAAAAAAATCCAAAGTACAAAAAGTGAAAATGTCCAGAGTAAAAAAATCCAAAATAAATAGTAAAAACTGTATGTTTCCTTGATATATTTACAAAAAATAAATCATTCGCATTTTATTTAAATAAAATGATGTCTTTCAAGTTTATTCGGTTTATATTCACCTTTACAATTTTTTTTATTTTTTGGAAAAAAATTACTTGAAACAAATAATTTGAAAATAATAATTATTAAAAAAAATAATTAAAATTAATAAAATTAATTAACATTTTTAAAAATGATTAAAAAATTATTTAACTATCTATTTATTTACTTATTTATGTATTTTCTACCAATACAGAATTCAATTAATTTCAATACAATTTTAATAACAATTCAATAATTAAATTCTTAATAATAATTATTGTCAGACACGATTATTCTAACAAGTTAGAAAAGATTCTGTGTTTAATTCAATTATTTTAAAAATTTTCCATTAGAATTATTAAAAAAACTACATTGTCATAAGAAAAAACTTAAATAAATCCTACAAAAGAACTTAATTTTGTATCAATAATTTTAATAAAATTTAATAGTCAAATTATTAATTAAAATTATTAACAAAATCGATTATATTAAAAAAATTGAAGAAATTTTTTGAAACAATTCCTTTATTGTCAAAAAACTTTAATAGTATCTATTCTTCAAAAGAATTCAATTACTTTCAATATATAAATAAAATTCCTTGAATTAATTAAATAATTTTATAAAATTGTAATAAAATTTTGAGAAGAATTTAAATAAATTGAATAAAATTCAATAATCAAATTTTGAATTTTAATTATTATCGGACACGATTATTTTACAAAAGTTGGAAAAAATTTCCAATTAAAATTAAAAAAAATACATTATTTAAAAAAAAAAATTCAAAGAAATTCTTTAAATGAATTTAATCCCATTTTTCGAAAAATTCATTAAAATTCTTTGCAGGAATTCAAATATTCTCATGAAAAATAAAAATCTTCGAAAAAATTGAGTTATTTTCAAATTTTTTGCAAGACTGGAATAAAGAATTCAATGATTTTTAAAATACATTTATTTCAAAATTGAGAATATTTAAAAAAGAAAAATTCTTTAAAAAGTTAAAAATAATTAGAGGGCTCAATTGATGAAATAAATATTAAGAAAAATATTTATAAACACGTCCTCGACAACTTTAATTATGTTTTTTATTATTCAAAAGAATGATCTGTTGATAAGAAAGTTTCCTTATTGCAGAAACATGGTAATTGTGAGTCATTTAGATACAAATAATTATATAGTACTAATAACTTTTAACTTGCTATAAATATGGACCTGACAGTGGTATTATTCACTATAAGACAAGGTGCATTGAAGCATAGAGATTGAGTTTCAAAGTTGAGAATTTAAATTTCCAAAAAAAGCCAACTTAAAGAGAAGAAAATATGGATTTAAAATTCTTACCATCACTTTTCTTGGTGATTGCCCTTTCAACGGCTCATCAATTAAAAATAATCAACAATTGTCCATTCACAGTATGGGTGGGAATTCAGGGAAATCCTGGAAAGCCTCATCTCGAAGGCGGTGGATTTCAATTGAATTCACGTGCTTCCAAGACAATTGGCACTGCAAATGATTGGGCAGGCAGACTTTGGGGCAGGACCAACTGCAACGCTCAAGGACATTGTGAGACTGGCGATTGTGGTAATAAAATTCAATGCAATGGTGCCGGTGGTGTACCACCGGTCACTCTCGCTGAGATGACATTCAGTGGAGCTGGAGGTCTTGATTTTTATGACGTTTCCCTCGTCGACGGTTATAATTTACCCATGAAAATGGCACCAACTGGTGGATTCAAGCAATCCGGAGGTGGAAAATACGACTGTAAAGCTGCTGGTTGTAATTCTGATCTCAACGCTAAGTGTCCCAACGAATTAGCCGTAAAAGCAGGAGGAAGGACTGTGGCCTGCAAAAGTGCATGTCTTGCGTTCAATACTGATCAATATTGTTGTCGAGGAGCTCATGGTACACCACAAACATGTAAGAGTAAAGATTGGCCCAAGAATTATCCAGCTATCTTCAAGAGCGCCTGTCCAGATGCCTACAGGTATAACAATATTATTAGCAAATTATATTAAAATACTATTATTTATAACAAGAAAAATAAGAATGAAAATAACTAAATGTGAAATATGAATTATGAAAATATCACGTCGGTGAAGTTTACAACATTTTTTATCAACGATTGCAAGAAATATAAAATATTTTTCTTGACAAAAACAATAAAATGTTTTGTTCAGAAATTTTTCTATTTCAAATTTTATTGATGAAAAAAATTCACGAGAGTTTTTTTGTGCAAAAATATGTAAAAATTTTGAATAGAAAATATTTTTTGTTTTAAATCGTTGATTATAAACGTTGTGAACTTCACCGAAGTAAAATATCTAACTAATAACTAAATAAATAGAAAATAATAAACTAATTATAATAACAATAAACTGATAAGATGATAATAATAATAATAATAATAATAATAATAATAATAATAATTTTTCCAGTTATGCATACGATGATGAAAAAAGCACCTTTACCTGTAAACCTAATCCAGCCACCAACTATGACATCAAATTCTGCCCCTAAAAAAGTGAATAGTATTTATCAAAATTACTTCATTCAATATTTCAAAATGTCAATTTTGTTATATTCGAAATCTTCTTTCTCCGTTAACAATGTTATCTAATGTTTTTATTAATTGACCAATTTTTTTTTAAAAAGATATTTTGTATCTAGTGAAATGAATTGTAAATAATATGTTATTAATTACTTAATACTCAGTTAATTAATTTATAATTTATCAACTGATATTTAGTTAATTAATTGAATTATTTAATTTAAAATATTTAAAGTTGAGGAAAAATAATAAGGATTTTGTAATAATGACAAATCTAAATAAAGTGCAAATTTTACAATAAATTTGTATCATTTTCCTTATTAAGGTGCGTAAAAGAGAATTTTTTTATACATATCGATAAATAATATTTTTTTCATATATACAATATATTAATAGTCGTTGTCTTTTCGCAGGTTGAAGTTAGTTTTTGTTTGCTTTTTTATATATCTTAAGTTTTTTTGATAAGTTTTCCTTTTTAAATGATTTGAATTAAAAATTAATATACCTACATTTAAAATGATTGATATTTTGCTGATAATTTTATCAAAGTTATTGAAAGTGACGGAATTCCTTTAAAGAATTTTAGTAACAGTTTTAAAAATAATTAAATTATTTCGAGGAATTTAATTAAATGTGTATTCAAAATAATTTAATTCTCACAAATATTGTTATTATTTATAAAAATAATTAAATTTTTTCGAAGAATAGTATTAAAGTTCTCGACAATATTTTCTTTAAATTTTTAAGAAAATTTTTCAAAAGAATCCAATTATTTTCTAAAATTCTAATAAATCCTTTGAAACAATTGAATTATTTTTATAAGTAGTAAAATTCATTGCAAAAATAAAATTATTTTTTATAAATAATAAAATTCTTCTCATTAAATTTATTGATAGAAAATTAAATTCTTAGAATTTTATTACAATTTTTTAAAATAAATTAATTCATTCTATACAAATTTTATAAAAATTTTACTGAAAATAATATTAAAATTCATTTGAGGAAACTTATTATTTATGGAAATAATTAAATTATTATAGAGCAATTTATCAAAACTTTTGAGAATTGAATTCTCTCGAAAAAGTTTTATACAATTTTTAAAAATAATTGAATCTTTTCGAGATTTTTTATTGAAAACCAAATTGAATTCTTGCAAAGAATATTATTACAATTTTTGAAAAGAAAACAAACAATTAGAAAAAAATAATTTATATATGAAGTTATTTTTAAAATTTTTGAATCAGAAATTATTTTTTAAAGGTACTTTGTTTCTACTCTCTACTTAAAACATAGGTATTTTGCAATCATTTTCACAAAAAATTAGTTTATTCAACTTTGAGTGAAAGATTCAAGGAAATATTCATACACACGTAACTGACAGCTTTTAATTATTTTCTTTTATATTTAAAAGAATGATCAGTTGATAAGATACTTTCCTTATTGCAAAATGTATTGTTAAAAACAACATTTACGTGTTATAAATATTGATCTGATATTGATACAATTCATTATTAAAAAAGCACTACCCTGGTGCATTAAAACTTGGAGTTTGAGTTATTAAAAAAAATGGATTTCAAATTCTTACCATTACTTTTCCTCCTGATTACCCTCTCATCGGCTCATCAAATAAGATTATTTAATAACTGCCCATTCACCGTGTGGCCAGGAATTCAGGGTAATCCTGGAAAGGCTCATCTCGAAGGCGGTGGATTTCAATTGAATTCACGTGCTGCCCGTGTAATTCGTACGCCAAATAATTGGGCAGGCAGAGTTTGGGGCAGGACCACATGCGATGGTCGAGGTATTTGTCAGACTGGTGGTTGTGGTAATAGAATCCAATGCAATGGTGCTGGTGGTGTACCACCGGTCACTCTCGCTGAGATGACATTCAGTGGAGCTGGAGGTCTTGATTTCTACGATATTTCCCTCGTCGACGGTTACAATTTACCTTTGAGAATGGTACCAACTGGAGGATTCCGACTATCTGGTGGTGGAAGATACGACTGTAAAGCTGCTGGTTGTCATGCTGATCTGAATGCCAGGTGTCCCAACGAATTAGCCGTTAGATCAGGACGATCGACTGTTGCTTGCAAAAGTGCATGTCTTGCGTTCAATACTGATCAATATTGTTGTCGAGGAGCTTTTAATACACCACGAACTTGCAGGAGTCAAAATTGGCCAAGAAATTATCCTGCTATCTTCAAGAGTGCCTGCCCGGATGCCTACAGGTATTAAAATATTATCAGCAAATTATATTAAAATACAACCATAATTTATAACAATAAAAATAAGAATGAAAATGAAAAAATAAATAAACTAATAACTAAATAAATAAGTAAAATAAATAACTAAATAAAAAATAATAAACTAATTGTAATAACATCAAACTAATAAGATAACAATAATAATGTTAATACTTGTTTTCCAGTTACGCCTACGATGATCAAACAAGCACCTTTACCTGTCGACCTAGTCCAGCTACCAATTATGACATCATCTTCTGCCCCTAAAAAATTAATAATTTTTATCAAAATTACAGCATTCAAATTTTCGATTTTTTAATTTTGTTATATTCGAAATCTTGTTTCTCCGTTTCAATTCTACTTGGTTAGTTCTTTCCATTCACCAATTTTTTTTAAATACATTACGAACCTGGTGAAATAAATTCTAAATAGCAGAATTATTTATTACCTAATACTCAATTAATTAATTTATAATTAATCAACTGATATTTAGTTAATTAATTGAATTGATTAATTTGAAATATTTAATGTCGAGGAAAAATAATAATTTAATGTGTTATTCGCATTTGTAATAAATATTAAATCAAAATATAGTGTAATAAAAATTTTATATTGAATTTGTATCATTATCTGTATTAAGATATTCTTTTTTCCTCAAATGTGAGCTATTAGACAAATATTGTATTTTCGTTTTAAAAATAATTTCAAAATTCATTTCTTCAAAAGTAATAAAGACAAGAAATATTCAAAAATTTTGCGTCTTTGATTAAATTTTCTCTTCTTTGATAAATTACGGTGAAAGAAATGATTTTTATTTTTTTCACAGATTTTCCAAAATTTTCATAATTTATACTAAATTATTGTTTCCTCGCCTCGGAAGAAATTTTTTTCATTTGATAATTACTTATTTTAAATTTTCAATGTTAGAAACTATTTTAAAAAAATTTCTACAAGATCCAAGACGAGGAAAGCAGTGATTTTGATTTGCTTAGTCACTGATTTTCCAAAAGTCCCGGAATTTCAAATAAGTTATTATTTCTTCACCGCGGAAGCAATTTTTTCTTTTTGCTATATAATTGTTTCTTTTAATGTTACAAGCCATTTAAAAATTTTCAACATGATCTACGACGGTGAATGCAGTGATTTTTATTTCCTTATCACGGATTTTTCAAAATTCCTGGAATTTGACTAAATTTTTGTTTCCTCAACTCGAAAACAATTTTTTTCTTTTGCTAATTGTTTATTTTAATAACAGAAGCCATTTAAAAAATAGCAAGAAAATCCATGACGGTGAAAGCAGTGATTTTGATTCTTTTTCAATAACAGATTTATTTGGAATTCCGCAAGATTTTTGAAAAATTCATGATAAAAAATCAAAATTACTGCTTTCTCCACCTTGGATTCTCTTGCAATTATTTTTAAATTACTTTTAATTTAAAAATAAACAATTATCAACAAGAAAAGATTGCTTCTAAAACAAGAAAATAATAATTTTTCATAACGCGGTGCAAAAAAGGGCACTTTTTTGCACCTTGTTATGAAAACTATCGCTCGTGACAACTGCTCGCACTCGTTACGAAATATACTATAGTTGAAATTCCATGATACAAAAAATTAAAATCACTGCTTTCCCTGATTTGGATCCTTTAGCAATTTTTTTTAAAGAAACATTAAAATATACAATTAAGAAAAGAAAAAATTTTCGTCATATAAAATTTGATGACTTCAGTTTCATATAAACTGTAATTTTATGTATGTAATAGTTAAAATAAATATTTCGAAAAATATTGATAAACAAATACAGGACAGCTTTTTAAATTATTATTTTATCCTTAAAAGAATGATCAATTGATAAGAAATTTTCCTCATTGCAAATTACATTGTTAAAAATAACATTTAACATGTTATAAATATAGATCTCACGCAGTGATACAGATCATAAAAAAAAGAACTACCCTCGTGAATTGAAGCATAGAGTTTGAGTTTATTCAATTTTAAAAAAAAACTAACTTGAAAGGAAGAAAAAAATGTATTTAAAATTCTTACCACTACTTTTTCTATTCATTGCTCTTTCATCGGCTCATCAAATAAGATTAATCAATAGTTGTCAATTTAATTTGTGGCCAGGCATCCAGGGTAATGCCGGACATGAACATCTAAGAGAAGGTGGATTTGAATTGAAAGCATTTACTCGCCAAGAACTTGTTGTGCCAAATAATTGGAAAGGCAAAATTTGGGCCAGGACCAAATGCGATGGTCGAGGACGTTGTGAGACTGGTGGTTGTGGCAATAGAATCAAATGCAATGGTGCTGCTGGTGCACCGCCTGTTACTCTCGCTGAGATAACATTCGGTGGAGGTGGAGGTCGTGATTTTTATGAAATTACCCTCGTCAATGGTTACAATCTACCTATGATAATGGTACCAATTAATGGAAACCGACCATTCGCTGCTGGAAGATTTGACTGTAAAGCTGCTGGATGTAAATATGATCTCGACGCCAGGTGTCCTACAGAATTAGCAGCAAGGTCAGGACGAAAGACAATCGGTTGCAAAACTGCATGTGCTGTATTCAATACCGATCAATATTGTTGTCGGAGAGCTTTTAATTCAGCAAGAACTTGCAGGAGTCAAAATTGGCCCAAAAATTATGCAGCTATCTTCAAAGGGGCCTGTCCAGATGCCACCAGGTATGACAATCTATATTAATAAATTATGTTAAATTATTACTATACTATAATTTATAACAAGAAAAATAAGAATGAAAATAAAAAAGTAAATAAACAAATAAATAATAAACTAATTAAAGTAACAATAAACTAATGAGTTAATAATAATACTTGTTTTCCAGTTATGCATACGATGATCAAAGAAGCACTTTCTCCTGTCGACCAGATCCATCTACTACTTATGAAATTTACTTCTGCCCCTAAAAAAGAAGTTCTTATCAAAATTACTATATTCAAAATTCCTAAATTTCAATTTTATTGTATTCAGAATGTAGCTTCTCCGTTGCAATTTTATGTGATGCTTTCCTCAATTAACAAATTTTTTTGAAAGATATTCCGAAGCTAGTGAAATAAATTGTAAATAAATAACAGTTAATTAAATTAATTAAAATTAAATCTATGCAAAAATTCAATTATTTTTAATACCTACAATTTTAATAAAATTATTTTATTTTCTAAAATTTTAATAAATCCTTAGAAAGAATTAAATTTTTTTTATTTTTAATAAAATTTTTCAATAGAATTCTATTCTATTCTTCGAAACTATTCAATTTTTATTTCAATAATAGTAAAATTTTTCATAGGAATTTTATTATTTTCAATACAATTTTTAAAGACTTCAATAATTGAATATTTAACTATAATTATTAACAGACACGATTATTTTAAAAAGTTGGAAAAAGTTCTTCGTTTAATTCAATTATTTTCAATTAAAATTAAAACTTATACCGAAACGTCAGTTTTTGTAAAGATTTTTAATTAACCTGACCGTTTGACTAAAACAATTGATAATATTTTAATATTTTCTCCAAATTAAAATTATTCAAAAAACTACTTTATTTAAAAAAAAAAAAAGCTTAAAAAATGCTTCAAAAGAATTTAATAAATTATTTACAAAAACTCTAATAAAATTGTTTAAAAATGTTGAATTTTCTATCAATAATATAAATACAATTTTTATAGTAAAATTATTAATTATAATTATTAACAAAATCGATTATATTCGAAAAATTAAAGTTATTTCTTTGAAAGAATTCAATTATTATCAAAATGCTATTAAATTTTTTCAAAAAAGTTAATTCTACAGAATTATTAGTTAAAAGTATAAAAAATTAAAATTTTCAAAGAATTTAATTTGAAACCATTTCAAATTTCAATTATAATAAATTTAATTATGAATTCAAATAATTGAAAACCTAAAAGGAATTTTATTATTTATGAAAATAATTAAATGTTTGCGTAGAATTTTATTAACATTTTCTTGAATAATTGAATTCTTTTGAAAAATTTTATTAAAATAGATATTGAAAGTCATTGAGTGAGGAAAATTTTTTAGTAATTGAAATTTTGCAAATAATTTTATTAAAATTATTGAAAATAATTGAATTTTAGAGAAGAATTTTATTATTTTCAAAGATAATTAAAATTTTTACGAGTATTCTTTAACATTTTTGTACCTACATAGTTGAATTTCTGCAATCATTTTTAACTTCTTCGAAATTCAATTTTAAAAAAAAATTTTTTAACCAAAATTCTTCTATAAATCCATTTGTTTTAATAATTAATTAAATAAATATTAAAAAATTTGACTAATTCCATAAGAATTTGAATTAATAAAATTTTTAAAAAATCTAAGTTTTTTAAAATTTTTAATTAAAAATTCATTCGGAATTGAAATTTTATATAATTTAAAATTAAAACCATTTTGCAGTTCATTTATGTATGAAAATTGTAAACGCAACTTCTATAAAATTCAATTAATTTTGAAATATTTAAGTAAAATTATTCATTAAATAATTTATAAGTAATAATTTTTTTTTATGATAGTTATTCAAGAATTAAGTTATTTGAAAAGAAATTATTGTCAAAAAAAGAAAAAATTGAAGGTTTTTTATTAGAAATCGTGGTAATTTCATAGTTTGAGTATAACAAAAAAGACACCAAAATTCGAAATTTTCTTATGAATTCTAAAAATTAAATTTTTTCTAGTACTGTTAATAAAATTCCCTGACTTTTCCCTAATTTCGCTGACCTGTGACAACCCTGTTGGATCCTTTTTGCAATTTTATTCAAGGGCTTCTAACAATAAAATAAACAATTAACTAAAGAAAAAAGATTTGTCGAATAAACGGTGGTAACTTCAGTTTCGTGTGAACTGTAACCTTTATGTATGTAATTTATCCTTAAAAGAATGATCAATTGATAAGAAACTTTCCTTATTGTATTGTTAAAAATAACATTTAACGTGTTATAAATATGGATCTCACGCAGTGATACAGATCATTAAAAAAAAAGAACTACCCTCGTGAATTGAAGCATAGTGTTTGAGTTTTTCAATTTTCAAAAAAAAGATAATTTAAAAAGAAGAGAAAAATGTATCTCAAATTCTTACCATCATTTTTTCTATTGATTGCTCTTTCATCGGCTCATCGAATAAGAATATACAATAACTGTCCAGTCACAGTGTGGCCAGCAATCCAGGGTATTCCCGGACATGAACATCTCGAAAACGGTGGATTTAAATTGAATTCACGTACTGAACGTTATGTTGTTATGCCAAATGATTGGAAAGGCAAAATTTGGGCAAGGACCAAATGCGACAGTCGAGGACGTTGTGAGACTGGTGGTTGTGGCAATAGAATCCAATGTAATGGTGCTGCTGGTGCACCACCTCTTACTCTTGCTGATATAACATTCAGTGGAGGTGCAGGTCGTGATTTCTATGAAATTACCCTCGTCAATGGTTACAACATTGGTATGACATTGGTACCAGTTGGAGGAATCCGACCATTCGCTGCTGGAAGATTTGACTGTAAAGCCGCTGGATGTAAATCTGATCTCAATACCAGGTGTCCTAATGAATTAGCCGTAAAATCAGGACGAACGACAATCGCTTGCAAAAGTGCATGTGCTGCATTAAATACTGATCAATATTGTTGTCGAGGAGCTTTTAATTCAGCAAGAACTTGCAGGAGTCGAAATTGGCCCAAAAATTATGCAGCCATCTTCAAAGGGGCCTGTCCAGATGCCACCAGGTATGACAATCTATATTAATAAATTATGTTAAATTACTATTAGGTATTCATAACAAGAAAAATAAGAATAAAAATTAAAAAAATGAATGAACTAATAAATAAATATTAAACTAATTAAAGTTACAATAAACTAATAAAATAATAATAATAATACTTGTTTTCCAGTTACGCGTACGATGATCAAAGAAGCACCTTCTCCTGTCGACCAGCTCCACCTACCAACTATTTAATGATATTGTGCCCCTAAAAAATAAATAGTTTTTATAAAAAAAAATTACTGTATTCAGAATTCCTAAATTAAAATTTTGTTTTATTTTAAATCTTGTTTCTCGGTTGCAATTTTACCTGATGTTTTTCTCAATTTACCAATTTTTTTAAAAGATATTCCGAACCTTTAGTGAAATAAATTGTAAAAAAATAACAGTTAATTAAATTAATTAAAATTAAATTTTATTCTTTCTATATTAATAATCGTTGTATTCCGGTAATCTGTTCGCAATTTGAAGTTAGTTGTTGTTTGCTTTTTTGTTTCTTAACTTTTTTAAAATAATTTTTCTTTTTAAATATTTTCAATTTTAAAATTAATGTCCTAATAGGTATTGAAAATCATCGCGAATTGTTGCGAAGAATTTTATTAAAAAATTTTATAATAATTGAATTCCTCAGAAGAATTTTATTATTCAGAAAAATAATGCAATTCTCGAGAAAAATTTTTGAAAAAGCTAATTAAATTCTTTTTGAAGAATTTATTTGAATTTTTTTAAAATAGTGCATTGGCTCTAATAATTTTAATTAAAAGTTGTGAAAATAATTGAATTTTTTGAAAAATTTCTTTCAAGATTTTAAAATAATCGTTTTTGTTAATAATTGAAATTAAACATTTAATTATTGAATTTTTTAAAAAAATTTTAGAAAATAATTAAATTTTTCTCAGAATTGTTTAAAAGAATTTATTAAAATTTTAGAAAATAATTGAATTTTTCCGAAAAATATTACTAAAATTTTTTTCGAAAAATATTATTAAAATTTTTTTTAAATATTGAATTCTTTAATGAAATTTTTATTAAAACTGCATTTAAAATAATTGAATTTTTGCAAAGAATTTTACAATTAATAAATATAATTGACTTTTTTCGAAGAATTTATTAAAATTTTAGGAAATAATTAAATTCTATTGAAATTTTTTATAACGAATTAAGAAAAAAATCTTCTACAATTTAAGAAAATACACAATTATGTTCGTTTGCGAAATTTTATTGAAATTTTGTTTTAAAATAATTTAATTTTTGCAAAGAATTTACTATTTGTAAAAATACATTAAATTCTTACGAAGAATGACATTATTCAAAATATAATTGAATTCTTGCGCAGAATTTTATTAAAATTTTTGAAATTAATAAACAAGTTTAATTAATTTGTATCAAATTTTTTTAATTTTAAATTTTGACTATTTGTAACATACCTCGAAAATCAGTTTTAAATTCCAATATTTACATTATTAAATTATTGTTGTAAACGTGTTTAACTTTAAAACCTTCCAGTTGTTTACATTCTTTGCATTTTTTACATTCTTTGAAACCTTTGAATTTAATCCTTGAATTCCTTGAATATAGTAACAGTTGAGAAAGTGAGGTCAGGTTTTCAACGCAAAGAACGATCCAAATAAAACTAAGTTGAGTATTGTGATTTTTTTCATAAAAGAAAGGAAATAATATTCGTATATCAAAAACTTTTGAATCAAGTAATATTTTGTTTACCTCTGACCATCTGCCATTTAAGCGCCTGATGACAGCAACCAAGATTACATCAAGTTTCTTTACCGTTTGTCGTTCATTGTGTTTTTACAAACACATTCTTACCGACAGTCAGTTATGACAATGAGTTATATTTAGATCTGAAAACCAACTTTGCAATCTCCTACTTTCATTATACTCTAGTTGTTATTTTCTACTCTGACAGTGCATTTACATATAGTAAGTAAAGTAGTTGTTTATCATAAGAGACGAAAACGTCAACTTTCTTAAAGATTTTGTTATATTTCACAAAAAATACTACACTCTTAGGACAAACAGTGACATCGTGCGATGATCTTGAAACGTCAAACTTGGTGAGAAGCTGTCAAATATAAGAAGCCAGTTAAAAGATATGTTCATCTTATTGACGTCAAAAGAGCATATTAAATTTTTCGGGACAAGACAACGCGATTGCAAATTTTCTAAATATTTGCATTATAATCTCGAGGTCATATATAACCTTAAACTTTGAGGGACGTTAAACCTTGGAACGATTTTCGTATAGTTATCGATCACGTTGCAGGTTATCATTCAACTAAACGTGTCTCCGCAAAACACACGAGAAAAGAAAGAGAAAAAAAACATCAATTCGCGTGTCAAATCAATCTAACTGTAATAATGATTTATTTACGTGACAAAGGAGAATTCAGTGACAATTAATCTCAATTTCTAGTTTGCAAGAAGCTTTTATGACAAGTGTTGATTATAAACCAGTGTTTGAAAAATGAGTTCCGTTTGGAAAAGACTACAAAGGGTGAACAAAAGAGCTGCCAAGTTTCAATTCACGGTTTCCTATCACGAGGTGACCCTTGAAACTACCACACGATGGTGAGTGATTCAATTTCTCGTGTTATTTGCTAAATTCTTGCATGCCAAGACAAGAAGTCTTTATCTGTCTTGATTAACTCGTTAACTTATTTAGCAAATTAAAAGTTTTTTTTATATAAAAGAATTTATACAATAAATCTTCCCTTGGTTTAAAATATCTAAAATTGTAAAATAGTCGAAAAGTTTGAAATTTACTTTTTAATGATAATTTTACCATTTTGCAAAAATGGATTAACAATTTAACAAATATTTTTTTTTTTATCAGGAAACCGAATAAATTAAGTGTTGTATGGACGAGACGAAGTCGTAGAGTTAGTTCTGATCCATTAGAATGGGAACCAAGTCTGAGCAATCCATTGAAAGGTGCTGTTATTTGGTCAGTGCCAGACAATCATACAGTGTCTGTAACTTTATTCAAAGACCCTAGGACTCATGAATTAGAGGACAAGGACTGGACCTTCGTAATCGAAGATGTAATTACAAACTGGATTTTTATTTTTCAAATTATTTTTTAAACAAAAATTCTGTTTTAATTTAAATAGAATTTCTATTTTTTAAATTAGAATTTCTACAGTTCTATTTTTTTGAGAGAATTTAAAAAACTCCATTTTTTAAATTCGAGAATTTAGAAGAATAATTTAGAACACAATTATCAAGTAATTAGCAACTTATAGTTCGATACAATTGATCTCTTTTTTCCCTCTAATAAACCACTGATTGTCTATACAGGTCTCACACACAGGCAAGCGTCGTCACGTGGCTGCTGCCAATATAAACATGAAAAAATACGCGTCGCTTGAATCTAGTCAACAACAACTTAAATTTGATTTAAAACCTACCTCCAAAAAAATTGTCAGCGCCACTTTAGAATGTACATTGTCATGTGTATTTCTAAGAGAGGGCAAAGCAACGTAAGGAAAAAAATTCTTTTCACCTCTTGGAAAAAAAACTTTTTTCAAGAATGATTTCTTTTCGAAAATATGTATCTTTTTTCAAGAGTAGAATTTTTTTTACCAAGAGATGGTTAATAAAGCGAATATTTTTAATTAGGGACGAGGATATGCAGAGTATGGCTAGCTTGATGTCGGTGAATAATAACAGTGATATCGCTCCTCTCGACGATTTTGACAACGAGGATATTCCAGAAGACGTTGAGGAAGTATCGATTAAAAATATGGACGAAATACTGGATATTTCTGCTCAATTAGATCTAATGACAAATAGTCTTACCGAAAGTGAATTACCCAGTACACCAATAAGTGGTGGGTACAAAAAAAAGAATCCTTAACATTCAGAATAAGAAAAGTTGACGAGAAATGAAAAAAACTAGGTCGCAAACCTCGGGCTAGCGACCTATTTCTATTTACAAAAGAAAATAGAAAAAAATGTTACTCTTCTCCTACGAATAGAAGATAATTCAATATTTCAAAAAATGCAAATTTACATTTTGAATTTGCAAAATAGAATTCCATTTCTTGAAATATATATAGTTCATTCTATAATTGGACAAAGATCAATAAATTTTTCTTCGCGAATAGTTTCTTTCAAGTTTTTCCCCCTTTTCTTTCTATAATTTTTGTTACTTTTTTTATTACGTTTTTTTCTAGCTTTTTTTTTTGTCTTCTATTTGTTATCGTGCAAAGTCAAAGATTTTTTTTCGCAGCAAAAGTCAAAGATCAAAGTTATTAAAAAAAAAGTGAATCCTGCACGATCCTTTTTCCTGTTATCTTTACTTTATTACGTGTGCATCACATTATATAGGTATTCCTAAGTGCTATGAATAGAAAAGTGAAGAGTGATCGATCATTTTGAAAGCGACGTAGTAGTTTCTCTGTTTTTAAATCTGGCAAAGCAATTTTGCCATCTCTTAAACTATTTCTTCTATAAATAAATGCCTGATTTTATTTCTAGTGGCAAGTTTAACGAAGGACGAAACGACTCCAGTCAATGATCATTATATTATTCGCGATAATAATTTACCGACATTAAATAATTCGACGAAAGATATATCATCGCCGAAGGAAAAAATTATTATCGAAAATGTGTACGTTTTTTTAATTCGTATAATCTTATACTACATTATTAATTAATCTATTTAGAATAATATTATTTGATCAAAAAATATTTGAACAAAAATATTTTAGTAGGAAACAATTTTCAGCGAGAAATTAAAATTGAAATTTGTTTTGATTTTTAGAAAAAGAAATGAAAACAATGTGTCCTTGAAATTACCATTGCGACCTTTGGATTTAAAAAAAGGCGACAACACAGGTGTTTCGAGGTTGAAAGAAATTACACCTGGTCAAGATTTACTGGAATGGTGCAAGGAAATGACTAAAGATTATCCTGGAGTGAAAGTAACAAATTTAACAACTTCTTGGCGCAATGGAATGGCTTTTTGTTCTATTATTCATCGTTTCAGACCCGATCTTATGTACGTTGGAGTAAAAGAACAAAAAAAAATAATTTAAATATGAATAAGAAGATAAAATTCTTACAGCAGACGGAAACGTTTTATACGAGCAAGAGATAAAATGTTTTTTCCCCTCTAATTATAGGAATTGTTAACTATTATCCAATTCCTGACTGATAAAAACTGGCATAAAGTCACAAACAAAAAAAAAAATGATCATATTGCTAAATTTTATTTTATTATTTTCAATTCGAATTATTTATCTTGTTTTCTATTTTTTAATTAATTTTTTCCTCGTTTTTTAAATTAATTTTTTAATGTTTTTTCTGTTTTTTAATTAATTGTTTTCCTATTATTTTGATTATTTTTTCGCCTATTTTTTTAAGTAATTTTTTCCTATTTTTTTAATTAATTGTTTTCTATTCTTTTCATTATTTTTTTTTCTTATTTTACTAATTAATTTCCTTCCCGAATTTTACTTACAAAATGGATTCCTTTTTCTAAATGAGAGAAAAAAAACTCTTTCCTTTTTAATTAAAAGAAACCGGTAGAATTGAAAGTGGGAAAAAATGAATCTTTTTTTAAATTCAAATCAACTTTTAATTGCAGAGACATAGATTCTTTGTTGTCGCATGACGTGAAAGGGAATTGCAAGAAAGCGTTCGACGCCGGGGAAAATTTAGGAATTCCAAAGGTTATTGAACCAGCGGATATGGATATTTTGACAGTACCTGATAAATTAGCTGTGATGACATATTTATATCAGTTGAGAGCACATTTTACCGGTCATGAATTAGAGGTAAAATATTTGATTCATTACGAGAAATTTGTAATTTAATTTCAATGGATTATCCATAAATTAAAATGTCTAAATTAATTTAAGTTTAAATTTAATATCTAACAAAATATAGAATTTATTATTTATGTTTCTAAAAATTTCTCGTTTTTTTCTCTTCAGGTACATCAAATTGGTAAAACAACAGATGAGTCCTCGTACATGATAGGACGTTTCAATACCGACAATAAAGCTGACGTGAGTGTTCAACTTTTTGGACAAGAAATTATTAATTTACGCAAAAAGGAACAGATTGAACAAAGAAATAATAAATCAGAAAGTGGAAGATGGTAAGACGATCAAAATATTTTATATTCAAGTTCAAAATGAATTTAAATTTAAAAAATCCAAACAAAAATTTACTGAAAAAATAAATTTCGAAAAACATTTCATTTTGAAAGAAAACTAAATTGAAAATAAGAAAATAAAAATTAAATTAATTTTCCAAAGGTCTAATCCATTTGATCAGAAGAAGGAGGATAATATTGATTCATTGAAGAGTCGATTGCATTTGAGTTTAAATACAGATAATCAAGATCATGAGAATAACAAAGATAAATCACCGTCTAGTGTAAAAGAAGTAAAGGATATAATTTTAGCCAGCTCGAAAAGTATTCTCGGAAAAGTTCTTTCACCAACTAAAGAGAAATTCGCCTCGAGAGAAAAGGTGACTCTTTCATTTCAATTAATTTCAGTTTGTGCATTTTTATCGAATTCTGTAGCGAATGATTTTTCTGGAATTTTTCACTTTACTCTATCAATTTTATTTAACGATTTAATTGCAGAATAAGTTAACTTATCTACTTAATTTAATTATTGAATTTATTTAATTATTTAATCTATTTAATTATTTAATATATTTAATTATTTTATTTATTTAATATATTTATTTAATAATTTAACTTATTCTGTTATTAAATCAATTATTTTGATACATAAAATTAGTAAAATTATCAAGTGTTATTTATTAACACATTCAATGAAAAACGAAATAATAAATATTGAATTTAGAGTAAATCTCCTCCGAGAAGTGCGCAAATACAGCAACGTCCGATTCTTATGACTCGGCGGCAATTAACTGATCCTTTCGGTAGCGATGACGAAGAGGAAAATATACAGATTGTTGATGATAAAATATCACGATCAATTTCTGCCTCGAAATTATCAACATCTGTTCAAGATGTCAGTATTCCAAAAAAAAGTCTTGAGTTTGATTAGAGCAAAAAAAAAAATTTTTTTTACGAAAATTTACCAAGTTGCGAACGTGATAAGATGCGTTCATTCACTAATTAGTAACGAAATTGTCAATGTGGAAAGCTCTTTCCCCTCATAAAAAAAACCTTTTGTTACAAAATTCTTATTCAAAATCACGTTCCCAACTGAAGTACGTTTTTTAATTAGCGCCTTTATTAAAGAAATTCAATGCCTGCACGTTTTATTATTTTTGCGCATTGTAAATGCATCGGGAGTACTTGAAAAAAATGCTAGATTTTACGCACTTTTTTTTAATTATCTTCGCTAAATTTTATTTTCTACCGCATGTGTAAATTTTTTACTTAGTTGCATTCTTAATATTCGCTGTACAATTTCATCGCTTTTGAGATTCTCCAGATTAATATTAATTTTTAATTAATAATAGTAATTGATTTTTCAAATATTGATAACAAAAATATTTGGAGACCTTTTTTTTTAACGATTATTATGTTCGTTTATTCAATTACTATTAATTAATATTAATTGAAAAATTACTTTCTTCTAAATATTTGTTTCCCCAAAATATTTCCACTCGCTTTATTCGAGGTGAATTCTTCGCCTCGATTAGCGAAGAATTTGATGACTAATTTTCTTTATTTCTTTTTTAGGGATCACCATTTTCTCCGGACAAAGGAACTCGTGCACAATCGGAGACGCGAGCTTTATCGCCTTCCAAGGACGAAAATCATGGGCAACACGTAATTATTGTCTTTATTTTTCACTCTCAAAATACTAATGTTGTTTGCTTTTGCTAGATTTTGTTTTTTTGTTGACGTAAACTTTTAACAGCCTCTAGTTACCCGTCATGACGAACTTAGAGAACGTGCGAGATTGCTTTTGGAACAAGCGAGAAATCAATCCAAGTCTGGTCTTAGTTCTCTAGCCACGAGCCCTGTGGAGGTTCGTCTTTTTTATCATTTAGTATACATTAAAACAAGCATGCCTCATTATTAGTTTCAATCACAAAATTCCCGCTAGATTTTATTTTAATCAAGTAATATTTAGCGTGCAGTGATTTTTACGTTTTATAGGTGAAATTCGTCTTAAAAGTGTTTTTGAATATTGTCAATTAATATCTAAGCGATTTGATATTAATCTAATTTTTTATTAAATTAATTTAGTATTAAAATCGAATTTAATCTGATTTTTGAATAATTTTTAGAGTAAATCAGAATATTCTTTAGGGTTAGGGAAAAAGTCAAAATTTTGTCTGGAAATCAGGGAAAAATTAATAAATGATTAATTTTAATACCAATTTAATGAATTGATTTGAAATATTAAAATACAATTATTTAGTGGAATACAATAATAATTAGGACTGAAAATTTATTGTTCTATTTATTATTGGCGTTGAATTGGTAAATTAATCGGCAAATTGAAATATGTAACAGCAAAGCGATGAAGAGAGGCAGCAGCAATTGAGAGAACGAGCAAGACGATTAATTGCCGAGGCAAGACTTGGAGTCACTGTTTCGAGTAATCAAATTACTGATGACAATAACAGTGATCGGCGATCAACTGATGATCAGAATAACAGTCCTAGAAGAAGTATTACGCCCTCAACTCCCGGCGATCGAATTAGCATTAAGGTGAGAGTCAAGGCAAAATTGATAAATTGAAAGAAAAAACAGTAGAATTATTGATTAATATTTTTTTTTATATATTTTCCAGTCGGAACATAATGGAAATGTTTTGTCAAGTACACCAGTGTCGGACGTTGATAAAAAATGCTCGAGTCCACTTTATTCATTTTCAAAAATTATGGAAAGAATTTCTCCGGAGAAAACTTATCCCGATGGAGGTCCCTACGTATTGCGAGGGGTAATATTATTTTCCCAATTTATTAATTATTCAATTTTAATTATTCTGCATTCTTTATTTCTTTCTCTAAATTCATTGAGAAATTTTTTTTTGAAATAAAAAATTCCAAGTAGAATTTATAGAAAATTCATGTTAAATTTTCACTTTTCTTTTTATTTTTAAAGATTTTTTAAAATAAAGAGAAATTGAAAATTTCTTTTTTTCTAATTTCAGTTGGGAAAAGATATGACTTCGTATATTCAGAATGAGTTGGAAGCTTTGGAAAGAGAGCAAAGTCAAATCGATATTCAAGCTGCTAAACTCGAGAAGCAACTGCGAGCTGCTATGGAAAGTGACAATGAAGAGGAAACGGAAAGACTGATGTCCTTGTGGTTCACTCTTGTCAATAAGAAGAATGCCCTCCTGAGGAGACAGATGCAGTTGAATATTCTGTAATTTACTTTCAAATTTAATATCAATCTCGAATTATAATTGTCAAGGAAAGATGCTGAAGCAAAAATGAAATCAATTTGTTAATTTAGTTTCGAGTCGACACGAAATTAAATTCAGTTTCTTAATTAAGTTTCGAGTCGACACGAAAATAAATTCAATTTATTAATTTAGTTTCGAGTCGACACGAAAATGAATTTAATTTCTTAATTTGATTTCGTGTCGACACAAAAAATGGAAAATTTACAGAATTACTTAAATTTTATCAATTGACAGTACTTGACTCAATTTAATAATGCCATTAATTTTATTTTTAATTTCTCTACTAATAGTTAAATTGAATGTTTCCTTCTTTTCTTTCGCAATTCTTATTTCAACAAATTTGACACTGTCAGAATTAATAGCGACGATAATCGTCTGTAAGTTTCATCACTCAGTGCTGTAAATAAGAATTGAAAGAAAGGATAAAAAATAACCGATATTTTGTTAAATTAAATGAATTAAATAGATCAGAATTCTTAAAATTCTTCTAATAAAATATAAAATTTATTTTTTCCAAAACAAAATTTTAAACTGTCAATTAATAATAAATAAACTGCCTTAAAGATGAAATAAAATTTATTGAATTTTTGCAGAGAAAAAGAAGACGATTTAGAACGTAGATTTGAACTTCTGAATCAGGAACTCAGGAGCATTCTTGCTGTTGAAGAGTGGCAAAAATCAGCGGAGCAAAAAATACGAGAGGATTTATTGCTCGAAGAATTGGTTTCCATAGTGAATAAGAGAGACGAATTGGTACATCATCTCGACACTCAAGAAAGAGCGTAAGTTTTAGAAATTATTTATAGATTTCAATGCCATTTTTCACTGTAAATAAAATATTTTATCTTATTCTTTTCACAATTTATCATTTCTACTCGACAGAATTGAAGATGACGATGAAATCGAACGCGATCTTTCGAGAGCCGGTTTGGCGCAAAGAAACAGAAATTGTGTAATTCAATAAGAATAGAAAGCACACAATTTCCTTTAGGTCCTTTTTTCAATTACAAAGTGAGTTTAAAAAAGGTATTTACTAATATTTTTTTATCCCGTAATTTACGAAATTAACTCTATTATTTTCTACATTTTTCAGGTTTTTTTCTGTTCTCATAAAAGAGGTATTTGCCAAAGAAAGAAAAATAAGTTATAAAACAATTGCGTACTTATTGAAACGCTTTTCATTCGAAATTACGTCATTCATTTTGCTTTCAAAAATTGAAGCGAGAGGAATTAAATTAATTTTAAAGTAGGATTTATTAGCGCGATATTTTTTTTTATAGAAAAATTGAATATCCAAAGCTTTTAATATTGTTTACCTGTGAAAAATAATTATTGAAAATAATTACCTGTGATTTCGCTTTGCAATTTACAATTTTCAATTTTTGTCACAATTTATCTTGTTAGTATTTCTCAATTTCGAGAGTTAAATTACATTTTTATATATTGAAAATAATTGTTTACAAATTTATTCGTTAATTCATTATTGAAAATTAAAAAAAAATTGTGTAAAAACTAAATTTTAGAAATTAAGTTTGATGGAAGTTTAAAAATTCGAAGCAAATATTATTGACAAAAGTTTACTTCTTGTAGCTTGTCTTCTTTAGTTTATAATTAATTTCTAAGAGTGTCAATTATGTTTCTTTCTATTTTCTTTTTTGAAAGAAACAAAATTTTTCTGACACATTAATCGAAATTTGATAATTTTTTTTCCTTTTAAACAATCTTTGAGTATTTTCTAGGATACATTTTTAGTACCTGACTGATACTTCTAATTGAAATAATTTTTTTTTATTCTTTACTACCAGTGTCCTAGAAAGAAAAAAGAAGCTTAAAAATCTCGACTAATTTCACGTGTGCATAGAAAAGAAAAAATTTACTATATAATATCAAGTAGAATCTTCCACATTTTATACTTTGATTTCTATAATAATTATTTTCTATCCTTTTTTACAATTATAAATCGAATTTTAAATAAAAAGAAAGATTAAAAAGAAAAAGAAACAAATGATGTCTAAAATGAAACGTGTTCGGAAAATTTTTTAAACATAAGACTAATTAGATAATTTTAATTAAAAAGTAAATTTTATACATCTTTTTAATAAAAATCAACATTTTATATTTAATAAATCTATTTAAAAGAATTTCTTAAACGAATTTATCCGCGATATTTCTATGATCCTTTTAAATATGTTTTTTGATATTCAATAAATATAAGTCTCGAATTAACTGCGAAAATTTAGAAAAATCTTTCTTAAAAATAATCAATTTAGAAAATTTCGTATTCGATGTTGAAGATTCTATTCTAAAAAAAAATAGATATGATACATGACACAATAATAAAATCAACGATAGATAGATATTCACTATTCTATAGCAGGGCTTTCGAACTATAAATGTTGTAATAAAAAAAAATATTAATAATCAACGTCTCCATTTTGGACGTAGCTTTAATCGTAATTTTCTTTTAGTTTTCGCTATAATAATTCTAATAAAAATAAATGGTTCTATTACACAAGCATCTATAGTTCGAATTTAAAAAAAAATGTTAACTGCTGAAAAAAAATCTGTGAAATAAATTGTACTCAAAAGCCGTGCCATATTATCTATGTTCGCGACTGACTTCTCTTTGTATAAAAAGTTTCTGCTTACAGAAAATCAGTCGTAAAGTCCATTGCCACAGTGCAATTAAACAAAAAAAAACAAAAAAAAAGAAAAAATATTAAATTTTAAAAGTATCTTCTAGTTTTTTAAAAAGCGTATAATCGGTTTTGCATAGATATTTTTGTTTTCTCATTTTCTAGAATGAAATCACACTTTCAGTGTGATTTAGAAGAAAAGAAGCATTTTTTTAATATAAAATTTTCGATACTGCGAAATTCACGCCTAGAAAAAGAAACATACAATGAATTTCAAAAAAAATATGTAATTCAATCAGTTCATCTATGATAATCGGTATTAATTAATTAATTAATTAATTAATAATTAATTCTACCTTTTGCAAATAATTCCGATTTATTTCTACATTTGTTAATCGATTTTCAGAGTTTGTTTCATAAGAAAAAAAGAAAAAAATAAGTAATTTTTCATTTATGTTCTCTCACTTTTTTCCATACATTATTATAGATGAACTGTTCTAAAAAAGAAATGAGTGTTAAATTAATCTTCAAAAGAAAAAAAAGACTTATTTCGACAAATATTTTAGATGATTATATTTTTTCATTTTCGCATTAAAATTAATTTTTTACGATTAATTTAACACTCGTTTGTAATAATTAAGACGTACATATTATACACTACGAAAAGTAAGAAAATTGACTCATAAAAGAGAAAAATAAATAAATAGTTGGGGAATATTCTTAGGTTTTTTACAGAGTGCTCTTTTAATAATTTAGAAATTCGAATAATTGAATTCGAATTTCCTACCGATTCGCATAAAAAAACTATTTATTTAACTCATGCAAATAAAGAATTATCTCACTCCTAATATTAGAATATCAATTCCGATGGATATAAACAATAAAAGGAAAATCTCAACACATCGCAATATTATTTACTGGCGTTCATGTAAATTTAGATTAATATAAACATTTAAATTTACAAGATTTCTTAATAATTTCATTTAAATTACCTTATTTTTATACCTTTGACTAAAAAATCAAGCGATCCTAAAGTTCTGAAGTTCAAAACGAAATTTATTTTTTTCTTCATCAAATTAATTTTTTAATTTACAAAATTTTTGCGAATCAGAGAAATTTATCATTGAATTCATACTAAGAATTTTATCAAAATTTTTGAAAATAATTGATTTTATTTGAACGTTCAAAATTTGTGAATTATAAAATAAAAAGATATTTTTTTTTAATTCTGAAATCAAAAGATTAAAGTAGTTTGGGAAGTAATATAAGTCCGAGTATTCCTTGAAAAAGTGCAAATATATTTCGATCGTGCAGCGATGATCTTGAACAAAAAAAGCAGGTCATCTTTAAAAGAAAAAAAAACTTCAATTAACTGTGATACTGCTTTTCTTTTTCGTTTATTAATTATTAATAAACTCGAAGGAAGATAAAGAGAAATAATTATCGGAAAAACCACTTTTGTACTACTTTCTATACTTTTAGAAAATGGAAAATATTCCTTTTTCAATTACGAACAAAAAATAATCTAACGAGTAAAATAAAATAAAAAACAGTTCACAATCAATTGAAGATTTTCCGCTTCTACAATATTGTTATTAAAAAAAATAAATAAATTACTAGAAATTTGTCAGAAATTATTTTACGAAAATTTCTAACATTAGTGTATAATTTCAGTTCCAAAGAATTGAAGGATTTAATTACAATTTTATTAAATTTTATTTATCCAAAAAGAACGTCTTTGATTTCGACTCGAATTTGTTTTTTCAAATGCTGTTTTTTTGCACAGCATTGAAATTAAGCAACAAATGTCTTGATCTACATCTAAGCTTCTAAGCGATATAATTTGAAAGAGAAAATCGCGGACAATTAATAAAAATCGGATGTCATTAACAGAAAAGGAAGCTAGAAACAATTCACTTTTTTTCCTATTCCAGAAGACAAAAAATATGAGCTGCATTTGAAATATATTTAATGACTAAAATTTTACGCTAAGACAAGCATAAAAAAATTCGAAGAGTATTACAAAGATTTTGATTAAGCAAGTTTTTGGTGTTTCTTCTTCTTTTTATCATATATAAAATTCATAATTCGACCATTTTGGGTCACCAGCGACGTACAAAAACTGAGATAATTTTTTTTTTTAATCTTTTTTTATGCTTTAAATTATTATTTTATCTTTATAAGACACACAAGTCGAAGCTTTTCTATATTCTCGTAGTTTCTTTATTAACATACCAAAAGAATGTTTCATATCCCTAAGTGATATGTGAAGCTAAAAGCATTTTTATTTTCCAATTTTTTAATGTACATATAATTCGATCGTCTGATTTTTTTTCAGTCTTTACTAAATACATAAAGCAAAATGTTATTTTATTTTTCAAAAAACTAAAATTCTTAGAATTCGAAATAGAAAAATTTTTTTTTGAATGGTTACAGAAAAAATATTTACGAACTTTCAATAATTGAAAATTCTTCTAAGAATTTTAATTCAATTCTAATCTAATTATACTTAAATTTGCCTTGAAAAACAAAAATTCAGTTTTAGAAAACATTCATTTTTATTATCACTTTTTTTGAAATAAGAGACATTTTAACTACATTTTCAATATACAATATTTTATCAAAGCGAAACTACAAAAATTTCATGAACAAAAAATCGCTAACTTGTAGGAAACACTAAATTATAGAGAGGGAAAAAATTTAGAAACGAGAAAATAAAATCGAAAGATTTTTTGTTTAATTAAATTTTCATTAGCGATTTCTTCTACATGAGAAAAATGAAATTTAAAAATTCTAACGATAATTGATAATTACGTACAATTGGCAAGAAGAATGTCATCGCATAGGTACGTATTGTTTATGTAAACTTAATTATCAAATGCCGCATCTAAAATTATTTCTTCACATCTTAATTTTCTGTTAAGTACCAAAGACTAAAAATTAATTTTCATATTTCCCTTTCAATCGAGATCTCTCCTAACAAATAAGAGATCAATTTTTAAATTACAACGCCATAATTTATCACCACACTCATAATTTTCAAATTTTAATAGCCTGATTATTAAAAAATATTCTACCGATGAATTTTTTTTATAATTTTTCTTTTCTCTCTTTTCTTTTTGATACCGTTTTTGCACCTGTGTCTTAGCAAATTTCTTTTTTTGTTTTCTTTCGAACTTATACTAAAATTAGATTACATTTTTTTTCAATTGACATTTGTTTATTTGTATGTATATCGCGTAGGCTGTCTTATTCTTTCAAATTATAACAATACGAAATATCGCTGAATATTTTATTTTCAAAATTAATTCTTAATTTTTAGAAAATTAGTTCTTAATTTTAAAAAAAACTAATTCTTAATTTCTTTCAATGAAAATCAATAAATTAAGTAACAATGTCGATAAAATTAATTAGCAAATAATACTGGAATGATTGATGGAAATAAAATTAATAGTAAAAATTGTAAAATTTTTTCTTTAAAAAAGAAAAAAAAAGAAATAAATGCAGTCTCTTTATAGAAAATTCTAAGTTTCGTTGAATTTGCTAATTTTCATCACTTGGTCCCAAGTCCCAACTGCATTATCAGACTTTCCCTATTTTCAATAAATAAATAATTGAATTACAATCATTCCAGTATCATTGATTATTTTACACAAAAACTGATTAATCAATTAGTCGATATTCCATAGAGAAACAAATATACATTATAACTCAAGTACATTTGCAACACGTGCACCGAAGTTATAAACTTAACTGATTATAAAGCTATAGAAGAATAGAAATCTATTTTAACCATTTAATTATTCAACTATTTTAATTTAACCGCACATCATTTATCATAATTTTATTTATAATAAGCAATTCATCAAATTTCAAATAAATTTAACGAATTAAATTAATTCCAACAAATAAAATGAAAATAAGAATAAATAAAACATAATTATGCTTAATTTACAAAATAAAATAGAGGAATAATTTTTTTTTTAAATTCAATAAAATAAATTAAAAATTATAATAATAATAATATACGAATTAAGTGTTTAAGTACTTCCTATTTGGAAGATCTTGGGGCACTAAGTACCAATATTGCATCTCTATGTTTGTATATAAACTCTAAAGCATTAATTCAACTGTGAAATAAATAAGCCTATTAACGATCATTTTAGCGATTCACTAATATTATCTGTACAATATTATTCAAGACTAGAATAGAAAGAAAATACATTCATTGGGAGCACATGTTGCAAAAATGAATAATATTTACATTAGATGATAAAATAATATTCAACTTCTGTCGAATATTCGAGAATATATTCGACACAAGTTTAATATTCAAAACAAAACAAAAAAAATCACTGGTTTTGAAATTCATAAAATTTTTTGTAATATCATCTGAGCTTTTCCCTCATATAAAATGAAGGAATTAATTTTTCTCAAGTACACGGATACTTTTTTCTATGTACAACAAGAAAAAAAATCCGTCTCGCTCTTACATTGATTATTCCAGTAGATTATTATTTACTACTAGTTACACAACTATCTACCTAAACGAATTGTTTTCTTTTTCGTTGATCATTAAATTATTTCCTATTACCAATAATAAATTTCTTATTATATGCAAACATATAAATCGTATCTTACATCGGTTTTTATTTTTGTCAGTGCTTCCTTTTGTATTAATAGTAAATTTAATCCTTTCTATAGAAAGATATTTTCATAATTAAACAAAAAAAGTTCTTTTCTTTTGAAAAAAGTCTCTTTTTTAAGAAAAAGTCCTTTTTTGGAGAAAAAAATGAAAGACTCCACTGATTCATTAGATTCCGATAGGCCATTCTCTATCACTGACATTCAAACGAGATAAAATTCAATTCTATCAAACAAATATCGAATAGCTTTTTTGAGCTTCACAAGCATTTTCACGTCACGAATATATAACTAATACATAGTGTAAAATCTCTTTTTTTCAACATTACACTATCATTTTCTCGAAAGGTCACCGGAAGACCGTGTTATTCATTTTTTTTTATCGATAATAAAAAAAGAATCATAAAATTTTTAATCTTTCCAGAAATTATCAAAAACTTTCCGACAAAAAATTATAATTTTTCATTAAAATTTAAATTAAAAACGAAATAAACGATAATATAATAAATTAAAATAAATTCCAAAATATTTATCGACATAAATAAAAAAAACAATTTAAATACTTTTTTTCGAACAAAATAAAAGTAACAAAAAAAGACTTATCAACTAAATAACAATTTTTAAAAACACAAAACTTACTTTTTCACAAAACATAATTTTGGTATTGAATAAAATATAAATGAATTCAAAAAATAGATAAAAAATAAATAAACAAAAATCGAATATTTATCCAATTTTTAGGATAAAATTCTGTCAAATTCAATTTCAGTAAACAGATGACAGGCCTCGGATCTACTTTAGGGCACAAAGAAAAGATTAAAGATACAAAAAAAAGTCGAAAAAGTCCTTAACTTTATTCAGTGTTGTAACAAAGTTTCAATTTGTATTTTCCGCACCTTTCATTGCTTTCTAAATTCAATTATTCAAAACTTCACTAATTTTGTTAAATAAATTTCAATTCAACATCAATTTCAAACCTTCTGAAATTTAATTATTATTTCCAAAAAGTTAAAACTGTAAAACTTCCAGAATTTAATAATTTTCTACAATTTCTAATAAAATTTCTTCTCTAAATCAATTATTTAAATACAAAAATTCAAATTTTTAAAATAATTGTAACAACTCTTCTTTGCGTTTCTTTTGAAAAGTATTTAAGAAAATAATAAAAAGAAAATAAAAATAAAAAGAATTATCTTTAAGAAAATAATTGATTTTTAAAAAATTATAGTAAATAACTTACTAAAATTGATTTTTTATAAATATTTTAAAATTAATATTTGAAAAATAATAGATTTTTTAATTATATATTAGAATATTTCCAAATAATCGGAAATTAGTAATATCTTTTGAAAATAATTGAATTTTTGGAAAATATTAAAAAATAATTAAGTTTTTGAAGAATTTTAATTACAAATATGAAAATAGGATTTCATCACAATTTTAATAAGTTTAAAAAAGTAGATTTTAAAAATATTTTTAATACTTTTACCTTTTATGATATTATTGAAAATAATTGAACTTCTTAAAAGAATTTTTGGACAATTTAAAAAACTTAATCAATTTTTTGAACAATTTTAATTAAATTCGGAAGATTTGGTAAAATTCTAAAATATTTTAATTAATTAAAAAAATATATATAATGAAAAAATTCTAAGAATTACTTTTTTAAAAAATATTTTAAAACAATTTGGCGAAGCTAATTTTTATTAATTTTAATTTTCAAATTTTTGTTTAAATTCATTTTATTAGAAATTTTTAGAATCAATTATTAAAAAAATTTGCAATTAAACTTTTTCGAAATTTAAAGTTAATTTTCATTAATTTTAATATTCAAAATTCCATTTTAATTTATTTCATTAAACATTTTTAGAATTAATTATTTAAAAAATTTGCAATTTAAATTCTTCAAAATTTGAAGCTAATTTTAATTAATTTTCATTTGAAGACAATTCGTTAAAAAAATTTTAGACTTAATTATTTAAAAAATTTGCAATTAAAATTCTTAAAAATTTGAAACTAATTTTTAATTTTAATTTTCAAATTTTCATTTAAATTCATTTAATTAATAACTTTTAGAATCAATTATTTTAAAAATTTGCAATTAAAATTCTTCAAAATTTGAAGCTAATTTTAATTAATTTGAATTTTCAAATTTTCATTGTAATTCATTTAAATGAAAATGTTTTGATTCAATTATTTAAAAAATTTGCAATTAAAATTCATCAAAATTTCGATTTTCACGAATTCTAATGAAAAACTTAAAAAACTCACTTATTTTCGCATTTTTTAAAAATAGTCGAAAAAAGTCGTACTATCCGAGGCCTGCAGATCAATAAAGTAAAAAATACTTTAAAACAATAATCGAGTTGTAAATAAAAATTCCATTAAAAAAAATAATTAATGATCAAATATTGCTTTTTTAAAAAGCATTTGCATAATAAAAAAAAAAAAACAAATCGCTGACTCATGGCACTGTTGTGCCTTTTTTTTAGATTGGCACTGTCATTAAAGGAGCACGTGATTAATAAGAACAATCTCATTTCTAAATAGCTCGGTACGTAATCAAAATAGGCCGAGCTTGCTCTTAAGAAATTCCTTAATAGGTACGTAAAATTGATTTTGTAAGGCCACCATTTCCGGCGTTTTGCGCAGGCTGTTGACGAAATTTGAGTCCGTTTCAAATATCAAAACAATCGCGATAAATATCACGGTTATTGTTATCATAAATGCAGGTATCAATAGTTTAACCACTCGTAGACTTTTCTCTTTTATTTTAACTCCATTACGACGTGATTGTGAACTTATTTTTGTATTCTGCAATTTCTGCATTTTCGGCACTGGTGTCACTTGACGATTATGTGTTTTTCCAGTTGCATCCATTAATTGATTATCCGATGACGAATGATCAAATGAATCACGGAAATAATAATCGTTTGCATCCCCTTCATGTTGACAGGCTGAAACACAAAAAAAATTTTTTTTTATTAATTATACAATTTTTTTTCTTTTATTTCAACTATTTAATTGCCTGTGGGGAAAAATAGAGAAAAAAACAAATTAATCGACAACAACTCTTACCTGACGAATCGTAATGTCTCTTAATAGCATCAATTCCATTTCCAACATTGCGAAGAATCTCTTGACCCCAGTTTGATGGACTAAGATTCTGCACAGTGTTTGTCTTTGTTAAGAAAGAATTTTTATATTCCGAATGATCATTAGATTTCTCTGTTGTTGAATTGCTTCCATTTAGTCTTACCTGATTGATGGCAATTTTCTCCTGTGAATAATTATTATCCCGACAGGTAATCGCGTTTCCATTGTTGTTATTGTTGTTGATTAAATTCCCATTTGTTTTACATTTCGACGGTGTTTTTGATGTCTTTATTATTAAAGCCGTTGATCTGACAACTTTTGGACTTTTATCAAGTGAATCTATTTTCTGTTTCACGATGCTTTCAATATTCCCGGTCAATTCGTCGGAGCCTATTATTATTTTTTGACTATACAACGGTTGTGGTCGATTTAGTGTGCTCTTTGGAAATTTCACTATTTTCGCTTGATTTGTGGTTGTGAAGGTACTTGTGGAGTGGGTGTCACTCGCATGCGATTCATTCTCGTTTAGGGCTAAAAGAACAGAAAAAAAGAAAAACCAAATCAAGAATTAAAAAAAGCCAAACAAAATTGCGAGAAAGTAACTAAAAGTTAAGATTCTGTTGAACGAGAATTTTTTTCAAATCAAATCTTATTTAATGGAAATTAACTAAACAAAAAAAAAATAGAAAAATAGCGAGAAAATAATTTCCATGCAGCATTAAATACGCGGAAAATTTTCATGCAGTGCTCTTAAAGAAAAAAAAAAATGTATTTTGTTCTTACAAAAAATAGATGAACAATTTTTTAATCGCTTAATCAAATCAAAAATTTTTGAGAAGCTTCTTTTCTAGAAAGCGTTTTCGGTTCGTAAGGAATTTCTACTAAAAGGAAATTTTTTTTAATTCGAAAACTCCTTCTTTATACTAACCATTATTTCTTCTAGTGTGTATTTCTTGATCTTCAGATACAGTTTCTAAAAGTGGTAAGGTATTGTCAGGGCAGTAAGGAGAACTTAAAGGAACTCCACTTGCTATGTCAGCCATCCCGGCACCATCAAGACCTGCGCTATGACAGCTCCTCGGTAAACTGGAATATCCTGAAAACAATAATATTCATTAATTAAAGGAAAGGAAACAAATGCGAATAAAAATTTTTAATTTTTAAAAACTACCGTAACAGTTAAAATAATATTTTCCAAAAATTCCCGTAATAATTCAAATAAAAACAGAGTTGGCACAAATATTTAATTTTGTTTTTCCCTGATTTCCAGACAAAATTTTGACTTTTTCCCTGACCCTAAAGAATATTCTGATTCACTCTAAAAATTATTAGATACTCAAAAATATTTTCTATTCCACTTATTTACAAATTTCTTTAATCGTAAAATTATTCGAAAACATCAATAACTACTTCTTTAAATAAATATTTAATCATTATTATTTTCCCATCTTGAAGATTATCAATAATTTTAAATTCATACCTTTTGAAATTAACAACCTATGAAATTATTTATTATAAAACATGAAGATATCGATCACTCCGAGTCGAAGTGATCGATATCTTCATGTTTTATAATAATTTAAATTTCCATTCAATTTAAAAAAAATTAAATTATTTACAAAAATTCAAATAAAATCCTTCGCAAGAATTCAATTATTTGTATAATTAATAAAATGTTTCACATAAATTGAATTATTTGAAAAAAATGTAATAAAGTTTGTTGCAAGAATTCAATTAATTATTTTCATTAATAATAAAATTTTTCAAATGATTTAAATTATTTTTTATACAATCTTAAATGAATTTCTCGAAAAATGTAATTATTTTCAAGAAGTAAAAAATTTATGTAAGAATTCAATTTATTTTTTAAAATTGTTATAAAATTCTTCGTTGAAATTCAAATATTTTCAAAATACCTACTATTTTAATAAAATCTCTCAAAAGAATTGAATTATTTGAAAAAAATGTAATAAAGTTCGTTGCAAGAATTCAACTAATTATTTTCATTAATAATAAAATTCATCACAGGATTTCAATTATTTAAAAAAAAATGTAGTAAAATTACGAGTCGAAGACTCGGAGTGATCGATTTCTTCATGTTTTATAATAATTTAAATAACCATAAAATTTTTCAAAAAAACTTTAATTATTTACAAATAAATCTTAATAAAATCCTTCGCAAGAATTCAATTATTTTTACAAGTAGTAAAATTCGGAAATTAATTTTTAAATCAATTTTTATAAGGAAATTCTGCGAAAATTCAATTATTTAAATTCAAAAGTAAATAATTTATTGAATAATTGAATGTTCATTAAAATTGAATTCTCATAAAGAATTTTATCATTAAATTTTTTAATTATTGAATTCTTTTGGCGAATTTTAATAAAATTTTTAAGAATAATTACATTTTTCGAGGAATTTGATTAAAATTCTATCAAAAAATAATTAAAATCTTGCGATGAGTTTTATTATTTATATGAAAATAATTAAATTCCTGAGAATAGTTTTCTTATTTATAAAAATAATTGAATTATTGCGAAAAAATTTATAAAAAATTTGTAAATAATTGAAATCCTGGACAATTTTTATTGTGCATGAAAATAATTAAATGTTTGCGTAGAATTTTATTATAATTTTTTTAAATAGGTAATTGAATTTCAGCGAAGAATTTTGATATTTATCAAGATAATTGATTTTTTTTCTAAAAATTGCTTTAAAATTTTGGAAAAAATATTAAATACATATTAAAAAATTCAACTAATTTCAACAAAATTGAAATTAAAATTGTATTAAAAATGAGTTTTATTATTCATGAAAAAATTGAATCCATGTAAATAATTATATTTATGAAAATAATTGAATTATTCAGCAGAAATTTATAAAAAATTTGTAAATAAAAATTAAATTCTTGTGATATTTTGATTGTTTATGAAAATAATTAAATGTTTGCGTTGAATTTTATCAAAATTTTTTTATAAATACATAATTGAATTCTTTTGAAAAATTCTATTAAAATAGATATTGAAAATTATTGAATTGAGGAAAATTTTCGAAAATAATTGAATTTTGGAGAAGAATTTTATTATTTATGAAGATACTTGAAATTTTGACGAGAATTCTTTTAAAATTTTTGACTTTAAAAAATAAAATTTTATCACTTTTGAAAATAATCATTTGTAACTTTTCTAAAATTCAATTCTTTTTAGTATTTTTAACTAAAATTCTTCTATAAATCTATTATCTTTAATAATTAATTAAATATATATTTAAAAATGTAACTAATTTCAGAAGAATTTGAATTATTGAAATTTTTGAAAAATCTAAGTTCATTAAAATTTCTAATTAAATTCATTCAAGATTGGAATTTTCTAAAATTTCAAATTAAAACCTTTTGTTGTCCATCTGTTTATGGAAATTGTAAACGCAACTCTTTTAAAATTCAATTAAATTTGAAATATTTAAGTAAAATTATTCATTAAATAATTCATAAGTAATAATTTTATGATAGTTTTCCAAGAATGAATTTATTTGAAAAGAAATTATTGTCAAAAATACAAGAAATTGAAGGTTTTGTATAAAAATTCTTGGTAATTTCATAGAAAATGAGGCAAACAAAAAAAACAACAAAATTCAGAGTTTTCTTATGAATTTTAAAAATTCAATTTTTTCCAGTACTTTTACTAAAAATCCCTGACTTTTCCCTGACCAATTATACTTTCCCTGACTTTTCCCCGATCTGTGGCAACCCTGAAAAATTAAACCAATTAGCGATTTAAAAACCAGTTCTTTCAGTCTTTAGAAAAATCGAAACTGCTCGCATTGCGGATTTCAATTACAAATAGCAAACAAAAAAAAGGAGAAAAAATATCTGAAAAAAATATGAAATGAAAGAAATTGACTTAATGGAAAAAAAATACTGACGAATCTCAACGAGATCTTGACTCGGAGTACTCGGGGTCGCAGGTACACTACTAGCTTTTCTTCTAAGACCCGTAGAATGGCAGCGTTGAATGGGAGGTTCTTCGTTTCGAAGTGGTCCTGCTTCTTCCAGTACTTCCCTTTCCGTTCTTCCAGTGTATTTAAATTTTGTACCCCAGGAAAATATGGAACCGCCACTCAATACCGGTGCATCTGAAGCTCTCGGCAAGCTATACGAAGAAAAAAAAGACACCAAATCATAAATCCTTTCAAGTGCATTCAAAACAAACTTTTAAAAAATTAATAAAATTAACAATATTATTTATAAAAAATTAATAATACAATTTTTACATTCTTTTTTTCCTTTCAAATATTGAAAAATAATGAAAATTAATTTGATAATAATGAAAAAAATATGAATTGACAGAATTAAAGACAATTGAAAGACAAAAAGAATTAGAATCAAAAAATTAATTTTCCCTTTTAAAAAGATTGAAATAAAAATTATTGGATTGTTCTTTTTGAAAAGTGAAATACGGAAGAAAATTAAAATCTTGCTTAGAAATTCAAATGATGTAATGATAGATTTTAACTTGGTTGTAAATAGACGTGTATATGTAGCAGAAGTTATATCATTTACACCCATGTGTTAAGTTAACTATAAAAGTTCTTCAATGGAAAGTTTTATATGCTAGTTACAACAGATGGTACATATTGATTCAATTTAAAACCAATTTTCGTTCAATCTCCGAGTCAAGTTATTTAAAAAAAATCGATACGTAATACGAAGGAATTTTTTTCTAATAATAATAAGAATTAAATTCTAAGTCTTCGACAAATATTTATTCCGGATTTTATTTTTCGTTAAATATTTTTTTTTACGTTAAATATTTTTCATTTACGTTCAACATTTTTTTTCGTTAAATATTTTTTATGTACATTAAATATTTTTCAATTTCGTTAAATATTTTTCATTTGCGTTAAATATTTTTTATTTACGTTCAATATTTTTTTTAGTTAAATATTGAATCTAGTAGTTTATCTTCTAAATAATCAATAAATCTACAAATTGGCTTCTATGAATATTTTATTAAGAAAAAAACAAAAATGCAACAAAATTTCTGTTTTAGTTACTATTTATCTAGCGGGGCTTAATAATACAATTTTGCGTTTATTAATAAAAAAACACTAGTAAAAAAGAATTAATCTTCAATTAGATACTCACGTAAAAAATAGCATTTGCTCGATGGCGCATCTCCAAACATGTCGACAATTTGACCCCGTTGGACACTTAAATCCGACGGTATGTTTTTTCTGAAAATGCGGGATAGAACACTTCCAGACTGATCTAATCTATATAATTAAGTGATAACTAAGGGTACAATTTACTAATAATAATAATCATAAATATTAGCCATTTATCTTCACGTTTCTCATTTTTTATAAAATAGAAAATACATTCCGATTATTTATCAATTAAATTATTATTTACGAATTCGAATTGCTACTAAAATTACTATAATTCGTCTTCCTAAGAAGTCTATCAAAAATATTTTTTTTAAATATTGTTTAATTAATTTATTAATTTATTACTTATAATAAAAATAATTAATTTAATTGATAATTTTTAGAAATATTTAATGTTATTTTTATTTCCCCTGAGAAAAAAATGATAAAGTACAAATAAAAAAAAAATGTGCGAACGTGAAGATTATGTCTAGATGTTCAATAATAAACAGTCCGTCATTTTTTCAATTTTCTTATTAACTTATTAATTTTTGCGTGAAGCAAAAGAAAGACAGCACCGAATGAGGAAATGACATGCATAAAATAACTGATAAAAATTCTGAATATATAAAAAGACGATAAAGGTCAAGTTCGCGTTAAACAAAAACCAACAACTCTCAACAATTACTCTTCGAAAGCAAAAAAAAATAATTATTACAAATAACTGGAATTCCGACTTAAATCAAAATGATCAAAATGAATAGAAAATTAAATCTCGAATTAAATTTTCAAATTGAATTATTTATATAATCATTAAATTATTTAGCAGACAGTAAGCGATTTAATTATTATTTTAAATAATTAAACTATTAATTTTTAATTAATTAATAAACTAAAATAAAATACAAAAGATTAATTAATATTTCGCTATTATTATTACAACAATTAAGAAACGTTTTTTCCAAATAAATATTTTTATATTTACAAAGTTGCATAAAATAAAAATATATTATTTTAAATAACAAAAATGAAAACTACTGAAACCGCTCTAAAAGCTTTTATGCTTTTAAAATGAAAGGAAGAAAAATAAACTCCCAATTAAAAAATCTGCGAAAGAAAAAAAATTTGAATAAGAATAGAATTTATAGCATCATAGACGTCTTCTTGATGAGAGAAATAAAAATAGAGCGTTTCTATAAACAATAAAATCCCCCAACGAAAAAGTTTTGTCATTTCAAACGATATTGTAGAAAACGTTTCTGTTTTCCCAAGCTCAAACGACTAACATATATATACAATATCCACATTTTGACTCACATATCAAATGAATAAAATTTTAAAATTTAAATTTCAAATTCTGAAATAAGTCACAAGTAATCCTATTTCGTTAAATAACTGATCTACTTTTTGAAATTCGTCCTCTGCCCTCCTTAAACAAAATATAAAACTTTTCTCCAACTTTCAAAATTTTCTCCAACTATTATATTAATTTTTTCAAAACTGTAAAATTCTACTATTTTACACGTCTCGAGAAATTGAAATGAGAGCTCATTATTGATTATGAAATAAATAATAAAAGAAAAGATCATAATAATAATAAGAAATTGGCACTGAAAAAGAAAATCCTCGGCTGTTAAATTTCTTTCGCTTCACAATATTCATCACTTTTACACACAGAGAAAGAGAGAAAAAAAAAAGTAGGTAACGTCGTCGAGGTCGTAAAGAACTATTTTTTTCTGTATATTGTGTGTTTCTGTCTAAGCTCCAACGTGCAACTGCAACAAAATGAAACGACTCACCTTCGTCCTCGTGTCCTGGGCAATGCGCAGCGAGAAGTAATGAGATTACTTAGTCTATTTCTATACTATATATACATATTTCAAATCCGATGATAAAAGATTTTTCAAGCCAGAAAAAAAACAAGTCAATAGAGACAAAAAATCAAGCGAAAAGTCTGATAATTTTAACCCTTTAATCAAAAAACAAGAAAAGAAACAAATTTATTTGGGTTTTGGTTTTCTCCATATTCTCTAAAAAGTTTCTCTAAAAGTTTTCAACTAATATTCCAATAATAAACCCTGATTGTAATATAGTAATACGATGATAAAGTAATAAATAAATATTAATTCTACTAATAATAGAATTAATTAATTATTAATTTATTAACTTTAATAAATTATAATTTATTAATTTGAACTAGCAAATGTTACGAGCGCTAACGCACGGAACGTAATATTCAATTTATTATTATTATTATATGCAAATTGCAAAATTTTTTATTTTCAAATATGAATTTTAAAAAAATTTTTGAAAAAAATCAATTATTTTCTACAATTTTAATAAATCCTTCGAAACAATTCGATTATATCTATAAATAGCAAAATTATTTACAAAAATTCAATTATATCTTAAACAATTTCACGAGAGACTTCAATTTTTTTCTTAATTCGTTATAAACAATTTCAATAAAATTCAATTATTTTCTAAAAGTTTAATAAATTTTTCGAAACAATTCAATTATTTTTTTAAATAGTAAAATCTTTGCAAAAATCCAATTATTTTCAAAAAAATTTCACGAAAGAATTCAATTTTTTTCTTAATTCGTTGTAAAATCTTTGCAAAAATTTAATTATTTTCAAAAAAAAATTCACGAAACAATTCAATTTTAATTATAAATAGTAAAATTCTTTGAAAAAATTCAATTATTTTCAATAAAATTCAATTATTTTCTAAAATTTTAATAAATTCTTCAAAACAATAATTATTTTTTTAAATAGTAAAATCTTTGCAAAAATCCAATTATTTTCAAAAAAATTTCACGAAAGAATTCAATTTTTTTCATAATATTTATAAAGTTCTTTGCAAAACTTCAATTATTTTCAAAAAAAATTCACGACGAAACAATTCAATTTTATTTATAAATGGTAAAATTCTTTGGAAAAATTCAATTATTTTCAAAAAAATGTCAGGAAAGAATTAAATTTTTGTCTTAACAATTCGTTATAAAATTTTTCAAAAGAATTCAATTATTTTCTAAAATTTTAATAAAATTTAAGAATTAAATGTTTAATTTGAATTATTAACAAACACGATTATTTTAAAAACTTGAAAGAAATTGTTCATAAAATTCAATTATTTCTAAAAATTTTCATTAAAATTATTAAAGTAACTCCATTATTAAAAAAAAAAAATAAAAGATATTCTTCAAAAGAATTTAATTAGAATTTTCAAAAATTTTAATAAACTTCTTCACGAGAAGAATTACATTAATTTAAAAATTGAAAATATTTAAAAAGAAAAATTTTTTAAAAAAATTACAAAACAAAAATCAAACAACATTTAACTTCAAACCGCGAACAGATTATCGAAACACAACGATTATTAATACATGAATGATTAATTTATTATTTTAATTAATAATTCATTTATTAATTTGAATTATTTATTAATACATTAATTTTAATTAATTATTGCTTTACTATTAGAACAAGGAACTAAATGATTCATCCCCAAAAGTAAAAGTAAATTTCGAAATTTATTGACTTGCGGTCAATGTTCAATGGCATTCAATATAATGCAATCTTTCGATAGCAAAAACTCCCTTTCCTGTTCCGTGACTTCATAACCGGATTTCCAACAATGTGATACATATTTGATCGTGAAAAATAGATTCATCAAACTCGAATCTGTTCATGTCGGAAATACATTCCCAAGAAAGTATTTCACGCGATCAATTCATTTAAAGTGGTTTTAGACTTTGATCAAATAGAGAACTGATCACTTAATGCTCATACCATCGCAGGAAAAAAAAAGTCAATTTAGAAACCAAAGATATATAATCAAAAATAATTATTTTATTTACAAATCCATCATCAAACAATTTCTCTAATTATCGTTTAATCGAGTTTTCCCTCAAATGGTATTATTAAAAATAATTTCTACATTTTTAGCTAGAATTAGAAGGATATTTAGAAAGTACTTATTTGGATTTAATGTATATTAACTTTTTCCTACTTATTAATAAATATAAACAAATAATTATAAACATTTGTTTAATATTTATAATTTTATAGACATTTATTAATATTTATAATTTTATAAACATTTATTAATATTTATAAATATTTTTTAGTATTTTTAGTATTTTTTAGAATAAAAACTGAATTAAGATTGAGTTTGGATAGAGACTAAAATTAGATGGAACATTTTGAAAAATGAATCGATAGTACGAAAAGTTCAGGACTTAAAGTTTTCATTCAGAAAGTGATATATGTATATATCCACCTGGATGATTAAAAGTTAGGTGCACATGCACCAATGTAAATTGGCGCTTCGCAAAAGTACGAAGCTTTACATGTTGCACAAGATGCGAGACGTATTAACACAACTGATGGCTTTGGAATTTGTAATCCTATAAACCACTTTCAAGTAGAGGGCCGAGGTCATCCTATCGATTTGTAGAACATTATCGGAAAAAAAAACCCCCCCGAGAAAATGACAACTTCTTTTTTTTCATTTTGAAGGTCTTCCAAAATAGGCGAGAAAACTTTTAAACACCTCTTAATCGATTTTGACAACAGAACATTATCAACATTATCTTTCTGATAATGGAAAATTTTTCCAAAAAACCAAATAAATTTCTTTTGTATAAAAATTATATTTTTTTTTTGAATTTAATATTTCGAATTTAATTAGGGGAAAAAAATTTTCCCCCCAATCTACTTGAATTTGCTTGGCTTAAAAGACTTATTTATAATAAAAGATGCTACGATCTAGCTTAGAAAGCTTTTTATATAAAAGCCCCGAGCTTTAGACTCAATAATGTTTCAACTAAAAATGAAAAATTGGCCTTTCTTACCTCATTGATTGTTAAGTGAACGATAAACATTTTCCCTTCGTAATTGATCTTTTGTACTTCGGACCAGCGAAAGTGATTAGTTTTTCTCGAGCCTTGAAACGTCAGAATTCCACTGTGATTTATTCCAAGGTACAGTTGTGTACCCTTATGATCCTAAAAAAAAGAAAATTATTTTTATTCTCCCCCAAAATGGAATTTTTTTCCTTCAATAGTAAAAAAAATTTATTTTTCTTTTCCAAAATAGAACAATTTTTCTTGTGATAATAAAAATAATAAAAAGGAAAATATTAAAATAGTAAGACAGTAAAAAGTAAATTAGTAAAATGGTAAAAAGTTAAAATAATAAAAGTAAAATACTACGTTTGCAGTAAAAAGAAAAGATATAATTCATATTTTGTGAATGATGATGAGGAGGAAAAATTCAAGCCACGAAAAAACTATTCCAAAAATTGACGATCGTACATTGAATGTCTTCTGGGACTGGAACGGATCGATCGACAAGGTGCACACTCTCTAGAATTGGATTCATGACATAATCGGAAAAACGGGAAAAACTTTTCACCCTCACATTAAACGAGTGGTGAACAACGATAGTATTGAATTCATTTTCAAATAAAATGCATTAATATACATAGCTAAAAATTAAAAAAAAAAAAAAAAACATTTTATTTCGGACAAAATAAAAAATAAAAAATGTGAATGAGCAACTTGTTAGAGTAATGGATTTTTTATCGCACGAGAGAAAGCGAATTTTATGTAATACAAATCGGAATTTTTTATTTACCTTAACAGGATGTGGATCGACGGCATACGTGTCCAATTGGGAAGCTAGCCTGAGAAAATGCGTTTCCGCTTGTTCCGGTGTAAAACCTTTAAGTTGCGTTTGATGCAAATCCATGGCTTTTTCCTCGATTGTCTCGGTTTGCTTTAGTAGTAATTTATGTTCCGAGATATAGTTACTCTCATGAATCTCTGGATCATAGTCCCCCAGTTCGCCTGAATCAATGTTAAACAAAATCAATAGTATCAAGAATCACAGCAAGAAAGAGAGATACAAAAATCACTTCAAATATCAAAATTCGTCTCCAATATCAAAATTACATAAATTCACAATTTATTTTATTGATTTAAAATTTTATTTCATTTATTCTTTTCTGTATCCTTTATTTTATTTCTTACTTTGTTCAATTCAATTTTTTCTATTTTCTATTTATTATTTTCTATTTCTTATTTTCAGGGCTCGAACCACCGAAAGTTTTAAAAATACGGACTTTACGGACCAAAAATGAAAAATTACGGACCGATTACTAACAAAATATAACCAGTCCGAGTCAAATAAGAGATTTTGACAAGAATTTTTAAAAATTTTTGAACATAATTGAATTCTTTTGAAGAAATTGCATTTATTATTTATGAAAATAATTAAATTTTTGCAACGAATTTTATTAAAGCTTTTTCTTTTGCACTCTTGCAAAGAATTTTATTAAAATCTTTTTAAGTAATTGATTTTTTACGAAAATTTTTAAGATAATTGTGCTTTAAAGTAGTTAAATTCCATTAAACATTTTATTATTTATGAAAATAATTGAAGGTTTGCAAAGAATTTTATAAAATTTTTTTTTGAATACCTAATTTAATTCTTTTGAAGAAGTGTAATAACATTTTTTCAGAATAACTGCATTTTTTGAGGAATTCATTTAAAATTGTATACAAAATAATTGGAATCCTGCGATGAGTTTTATTAGTTATAAAAATAATAATTGAATTTTTGCAATTTTATTAAAGTTTTTAAAAATAATTGAATTCTTTTGGAAATTTTTATTAAAATAGTAGATATTAAAAATCATTGAGTTAAGAAACATTTTTGAAAATAATTGAAATTTTGCAATCATTTTTAACTACTCCAAAATTCTCCAAATTATAACTTTAATTAACGAACTTTTCGTACTTTTTCAAACAAAATAGCTAGTTCAAGCCCTGTATTTTCTATTTTTTTCTCTTTTTTCTAGTTTTCATTTTTTTCTTTTTCCATTATAATCAACTCTTTTAATTCTCATTATTCTTCTATACAAAAAAATAAATCCCGATTTTTAAATAGAAATTAAAGAAACTGCAAGAACACTTCTCTAGAAAATAATACCGAATTTCCCTCGCGGAAATGGATATTTCAAGTTAATTAAAGAGTAAGATTTCAAAATCAAATTGAAGAAGATTGTTAGAAATTCAAAGTTTCAAGAGTTTTCAGTGACTAGTTTAGAAGTTAGAATTTAGATACCGAGACACTTTAAACTTTGAATAGAATATCAACATCTCATCTGCTTTTTGGTCACGTAAAAGACAAGCTGTATGTATATAAAGGGTATATTCACTGGACTTTCATGAGCAAAAATAAGAGAAAAAAAATAGCGAGCAATGTACTTTTAAATTTCCCCTATTTTAAATATTTTCCAAAAAAAAATTACATTCAATTTTTTTTTGTCTTTATTATTATAAAATAAATGAAGAGACATTTTCATATTTTCGTTGAATTTATCGTTCTGTAAATGGCAATTCATTAATTTCGTGCCTTTTGTTAGGGACTATGGTGATTTAGTTAATGATTTTGTGAATTTATGCACATAAATTTGCATGTTGCGTTCAAGTAAAGATTTACTATCAGTGAAACTTACTTTGTACGATACAGGCAGCGAGTAAAGAAGCTTCACCTGGACTACAGTAAAGTCGTCCATGTAGAAGGTCCCTTTTTAATTGCTGGTAAATTTGATACCGCGTGATCTCCTCTTTCAATCGCAGTGGATCCGGTGGATAAAATTTCACGCGGAAACTGAATAATATTGGGTCCATATCTGCAAGAAAATTCAAGAAAATTTATTCGTTAGTAAAATTAATGAGACAGAAAGTAAATCATTTATTATTTCACAAATTTGTAAAAAAAAACAAATTTGTAATAAATAATTTATTAATAAAAAATTTATAAATTATAATTTTATTTTATAGGTAGATACTTGTAATTATATTCAAATTTTTCATTTTTACACCAAACGAAATAAATTAATTAGAAACATTTTTTCTCTTGTAACACAACGTTTATCTTTAAATCAATCTTGAAAGCATCTTGAGAGTTCAGAGGTCTTAAATTTTTCATTTTCTGAGACGTGCCTCTCCTAAATTCACCCCATACTTTAAAAATATATGTGTCCCAAGAACTTTAAGACAAGAAATACGAGTTTAATTTAATAACAAAAAATTGCGAACAAAAAAATACTTTAATACAATACACAAAAAATTTATTAAAAAGAAAATCTGTATGATTAAATATTTTCAAGAACTTTTCAATAATAAAAAAAAGTTTATAATTTTTTTTCTACTCCTTAATCGTTAATTCTCCTTTTCGAACTTAAAAATAAAAACGAAAAAAAAAACAAAAGAGATAATACTTAAGTGTGAAATGAAGTCGAGGACAAATAGACAATTTGGCAAAGATTTCTTAAAACTCTTCTGCGACATATTCAGAAAAGTAATATGTACCAAATTATTTACTCAATAAACTAAATAAACGAGTAAATAAAAGTCATATTAAACGGATCCTTTCGAATAACGATAAATCTTTTTATAGATAAAATAAGAAATAGAGTTTTTTTTTACTAAATTTTTTAATTTTAAATTAGTAAAAATTAATTGAAAGTAAACTTAAATTATTAAAAATGAAAAGTAATTTTAAATTAATAAAAAAGTGATTCTGAAATTCTAAACGTTCAAATGATAGAAATTTATTTATTTCTCCTTCAAATTAAATTTTAATTACAATAATTTTTCGTTACTGTCAAAAAAATTAATTTTTAAAGTTTCTAAATGTAGACTTTCAATTTTTAATTTTTATTGCAATCAGTAATTTATGAAAATAGTTTTAATTAGAAATATTTCGTTTATTTGAGCATTAAAAACTTGTGGATCATTTTAAAAATTAAAAATTAATTTAAAGTTCTTTTAAAATACTAACAAATAATTAAAAATAATTTTAAATTGTTAACAATTAATTAAAAATAATTTTAAATTGTTAACAATTAATTACAAATAATTTTAAATAGTTCAAAATGAATTAAAAGTAATTTTATACTATTCAAAAATAATCCTAAAGTTCTGAACGCTCAAATGAACGAAATTCATTTATTTCTTCTTCAAATTAAATTTTTATTACAATAATCTTGCGTCACTATCAATAAAATTAATTTTTAAAGTTACTCAATGTAGAATTAAAATTTTAAATTTTTATTGCAATCAGTAATTTATAAAAATATTTTTAATCAGAAATATTTTCTTAATTTGAACATTGAAAACTTTTGCATCATTTAAAAAATTAAAAATTAATTTAAAGTTCTTTTACATGATGAACAATTAATTAAAAATAATGATAAATTATTAAAAATTAATTCAAAGTAATTTTAAATTATTAAAAATAAATTAAAGATAATTTTATACAACTAAAAAACGTACAAATGAAAGAAAATAATTTTTTTCTTCTTTAAATTAAAGCTTTATTGTAATAATTTTGTGTCACTATCAAAAAAATTAATTTTTAAAGTTCCAAATGTAAAACTTAAATTTTTATTGCAATCAGTAATTTATGAAAATATTTCGTTTATTTTAACATTGAAAACTTATGGATCATCTAAATTATCAAAAATTAATTTACAGTTCTTTTAAATTATTAACAAATAATTAAAGTAAATTAAAATTTTTTTAAAATTAATTCAAAATAATGTTAGATTTTTAGCAATTGATTAAAAATAATTTCTAATTAATAAATGATTTTTAATTATTAAAATTGAAAATCAACAAAAGGAATTTTAAATTAATTGCAGTTTTTTATATTGATAAAATAGCTTGTTGAAAAAATGCAATACTGAAAATTTTAAAGAAAAAATAAAAATTAACTACTGCACTTAAATTTAAAATATTATTTTAGATAAATTTTGCACATATAATTTAAGTAAAGGAGTTGCAATTTTCTTTACGTCCACGTGCATAATTTATAAATAAAAATTTCGTGCTCGCCATTATAAATAAACTATTTCACTGTTTTAAAAGATATTTTTACAGCGACTGTAGAATATAAGTCTATAATCTTTTGACAATGTATTGGCATTCTAGATAACTATATAGTATAAAGTGTAGAAACAGAGGGGGAAAAAATTATAGGGTCGCTCCCCGCTCTTCACCCTGAAACTTTCTTACAACTTCGACCCGCGTGTAATTAGGGAAAGAAAAGAATTGCTAGACTTCAACGACGTTAAAACCTTGATAACAACTGGCGATATACTTTCATTGAGAATTTAAATTTAATATTCAATTTACATTATAAACGAAAATATTAAATACCAATAAATTTAACGATTTTTCATATTGGAAAAATTTATTTTTCCCTTCCAATCAAATTTTATTTCCATAAATAAAAAATTCAAATTTCTACCCTTCCTTTTTTCAATGTAATAAATTTTTAATCCACACTTACCCTTAATTTGTTTTACAACCGTTTTCGCTAAATCGAGCCAATGCTGTAACAAAAGAGTAATTAAAAATTAATAGGCAAATTAATTTCCGTGAATAAAATTAAATTATATTAAATTTGTAATCCTTTTAATTTAGAGTTGCAATTTTTTGTTAATTCTGCAATTACAGAATGTATGTACAATTAGGTAGGGAAAAAAGGCAACAGGAAATGAATTCCTTGCAAAACGAGTAGGTAAGGAAAAAAAACTGAATATTTTGAGAGGAGAAAAGGCCAGAAATAATTAAGAGGCTATGAAGACGATTACGTAAAATCGCATAATATGTGCGAGAAACTATGTTCAAAAAGCAATTTTTCGATTATTTCAGTTTCAAGAAATTGTCAAGGAAGTTAAATTTTAATTTTCAACTCTAATGAATATTTTTTTTCCTTCTTTGGTTTGGATCGCGTGTTTATAAGACAAAAGATAAAAATAGTTTTTGTTCAAATTAAAGCGTCTTCGTCTTTTCATTGTAGATATTTGAAAATTTAATTTTTTTTTTTCAAAAACTATATCAAGTATAATTTACTTAGAAAGTAAACATCAAAGTGACGCATTTCTGGAAGAACGAACTCATTTCACAGGCTGTTTCATATGACTTTTCCAAGTGCATAAAATCAATATCGTGTTTGTAGGGATAATACACCAGAGATTTTATTCAAATTAAAACGAAAGTAAAACCACTTTCCATGGAATTTTGAGTGCAACGCTCGTGTGAATTTGTAAAAGTATTAAAATTCCAATTTAATAACTGCTGTTCTTTATATGGTTTACAGTACATTTTTCTATATAAACTATAATTTCAAAGAATAACTTTCCTTCCGCTTCTTTAAATTTTCTGATTTAAAGATTTAAGTAATAGACAGTTTTCTCTCTTTACCGTGTCGTACACATACATCCAGGAAAATTATTTTCAAATTCAAATTTTTGCCTAGAATAAAAATTCTAATTTTCTAAATTAATATTTTTTTCCAAATTATAATTACAATTTAAATTTCTTTCGAACTAATTGGTTAATTTCGAACTATGTAATTAAAAACTCACCCTTTGTCTACAATGATCGACATATCGAAGTCCAAAGTAATCGGTTTCCAAAATATTGAGTTGTTTACAAACATATTCGAGAATGTGTCTTCCTTTATCTTGCGGCTGAAAAATATAAAACGATCTATTTTTAATAACAAGAAAAATAAACAAACAAGAGGCAAAAATCGTAAGGAAATGTTTTCTAAGATTAAATTACAGATTACTTCAAGAATTCTGAACTGCATATTCTTTTTTGCATTTCTGCATGTTTTTTTAAGCGAGTGTTTGAAAATTACTATCTTTCACTTCTTGTTCAATTTTTATAGACAAAAGTAGAGCAATGTTGAAGAAAATTAAAATCAAGTTAGAGAAAACAAATTAGAAATAATTGTAAAACTGTAAAAATAATTATTGTAAAGTTTGTAAAATTTTTCAAAATTTATATTTAAAATTTCTTTAGAATATTTCTCGAAATTTTGTGGTGAAACGATTAGTTTAATAATTGAATTAAAAGTTTCAAAGGTTAAAGTTAATTTTCTTGTGTATAAAGATTTTAATTTCGCTATATTCTGTTTCTTAGCACAGTTTCGCATAGAAGGGTATGTGTTTCAAGATTGTCGACCCTATTCTTCAGTTCTAATCTCATTAGGAAGAATTATTCTCCAATTTTCTTTAAGTTGATAGAGCAAAGACTATAATAAACTTATATACTTTTTTTTCAAATAAAAAATGATATTATTGAATAATTTTATGAGAAACGTAATTATTTTTCCACAATAAATACAAGTATGAATAGTAATTATTTACATATTATTATAGAAAAAAGAATGATTGATGAAATAAAAGTTATTTTTAAATTACAAACCTTATGCTTAATAAGGTCAATAATACCTAACGTTGCTCATAAATTGTAAATGACCCTGATATGTTCACAGTAATAAGCTCTACCCTTTAAATTTATATTTCAAAAGAATATTAAATGATATTTAGCGAAAAAATCGAAAAGAAAACTTTTTAAAAATTTCTCTTCTAAATACATAAATAGTAATTAGTTATAACTAATTGTAGAGAGAACTAAAATTACTGTGTTAAAGCTCATCATTTGTTGTATAAATATATATTTTAAAGGGAAAATCGAAAGAACTATAGTTTTAAGTAGTCTCTGCTCAGCTGTCATATCAACTTATAAAAATCTATCAACACATTTACCTTGAATTGTTAAAATACAAAAAGCAGTGACATGTTTTTTTCATACATTAAGATTCAACACCCCAACCCTTAGAATTAAAGCATAAAACTGGAGGTTAGGTAAACAAATTAATACTCGAAAATTCAAGGGTCCTTCCCGTTCTTCTGACAGAAACTTTATTCCTATCAGATTCAAAAACCCACCAATTTCTTCACTTTGCAAAAATCTAACCCTATCATTAGAACTTTTGAGAAACCAAAAAAAAAAAAAACAAGAAAAAAATTACAAGTAGTTTTAATACTCTCAGTTAGATGTGGTACCTGTGGTACCTGCGGTCCCTGTCAATTCTTTCCTGACATGTAAAAATTGAAATTTCACAGAATGCTCACCTGAAAATCACAATGAAGAATTTCTGCATCATCTAAAAGGCGAATAGTGGCGCGATGCACCACTGTGACATCGCTCTTGCTGCCAAACTTCAACATTTCTGTTTTCAAATCACCATCCGAATAATAATTCCTTCGCGCCCGCTCCTCATCCCTTTCACCACAGCACCACACACTGCCCGTTAAATATCTTCCTCTCGAATTGCTCGCAAAGACGAGCAAAAACCGGCTTCACTTGTGAATATTATCACAACTCAAGGGGAAAAAATTACCCGTTTCACTTACGAATAAAAAAGACAAGACGATTCATGATCAAGCGAATTCGAGCGGATTAGACGAGCTTCTGTCAAACCGGCAGCAATTCTGCGAGGTTGTCATGTTTTTCTAACCTAAAAAAGCACTGTTGCCATTTCTTCATCAACCCACGTGCGCATGTGCAGCGCGTAATTCAAATTTTTTTCTCTATTTTTCCCAAAAAATTACAAAAAATACAACTCGAAAAATATCCAGAGTTTTTTTCTATTTCAAAACAATTACTTTCTACCATTTTTACAATTTTATAATATTTATAAATAAATATTAACTATTTTACTCTTATATTTTTAAGAAAAATCTCAAACTTCCCGCGCTTCGGTGCAATATTTATAATATTGGCAACAGTGATAAAAGTAACTTTTCATTTTACACAGTTTGTCATACTGCGGCAAAATAAACTAGGAAATCACTATAAAAAATCTCGCTCCTTTCCAGACCTTCGCGTCGTGATAGAAACACGTGGCTTGAAAATATTTTGCAAATTTAAAGGATAAATACTGATCTAAAAACGTAAGTAAATGCAATTAAACAATCGGCTTTATTTGTGGTTTCCATAAATATACCAAAATTTGAAAATTTACTCGAATGTGCTTTACTTAAACGTTTTTGCAAAGTGTCGTGCAATGCCGTGAAATCAATGGAGCTTTACGAATATTGTTAATTATTTTTCTATTTATATTTGTGTTGAAAAGTATTATTTTCTCAACTATCAATTGTTATGTGCTTCATTTAATGATTGCAAGTGTTTATTTACAATAAGGAGATGTTTTCATTGAAAGCAATTACTGTCAAATTGAATGTTTGACATAACCTAAAAATCTCATATTACCTTAATTGGCGTAATAGAGTGCAATACGAATTAATGGAATAAAAAAGGATATTTTTTCCTTTCGTTTCCCCGAGAATATTAATAATAATATTTTGTAAATACTAAAAAGTGGTTAATTTTTTAAAATGGAAATAGTTTGTCTACTCTTGACAGTTGCATATTATCTTATTTTGGAAACAAAAAGAAACTTTCACTGTTTACTTTTTAAATAATGCACTATTATTGTTTTGATAATAAATGAATTTGACTATAATTTTAAAGTAACTGGAGATTTAAAATGTTCTATTTGTTTTGCAGATGCCTTTAGCACGAGACTTATTGCATCCTTCTCCAGCCGAAGAAAAAAGGAAACACAAATTGAAGAGGCTGGTTCAAAAGCCCAACAGTTATTTTATGGATGTCAAATGTCCAGGATGTTATGCGATCAAAACAATCTTCTCGCACGCTCAACGACCGGTAGAATGTGACGGATGCCGCACGATACTTTGCACACCGACCGGTGGCAAAGCTCGCCTAACAGAAGGATGTTCTTTTAGGAAGAAGGTTCAATGTTAATACTTGATATATTCAACATCGCTCTATATATTCGGTAAATAAAAATTGTAAAAATACTTCTGTTATCGCATTTATCAAGACGCTCCAGTTTCCTTTAAAGCGATCCTTGTATTTAACATTAATTTTAAAAATATGTAGAATTAATTTTACATAATGTAAAGATTTTTAATCTCTACACGTTTTTTTTCTTACGCTATTTACCTTTATCCGTTCATAAACTTTTTACGATCTATTCAAAAAAGGTCTCTTTCTAAAATAGAACAAAGAAAAAGATTTAAATCTATAATTGTGTAATATAAAATCTAGTGCTTGATCGTTTTTTTTTAATAAAAAGAAAAAATTTTATTTTCTTAAAGCAACAAATCGTGTGGATACACATTTTATTTAATAATTAAAATTTTATTTCCATTTTGTACATATTCACTGTCCACAGATCTTAATTGATGATAAATATTCCAACGCGATTTTTTTTATATGAATTATATAATACTTTGGACCTTCTAGAAATTAGTAAAAATTTTCAACAAATGAATCTCACTTTTAATCGTATTTGTTCCGTCTTTAATTAAGAAAGAGACGAACGCAGCATTCTATATTGGTACAAGCACCAATACTATATTTTTTTCATACATTTTTTTTTCTTAAATTTATACAAGTTGAAAATATAACAACTCGAGGAATGCTTTTTTGCAACTTAAGAGTGTAAGATTGCATTGTATGCCTGGAATACACCAGCACCAACTTCAACAGATCTTGTTTTTAGAGACAACTGCAAAATGAAAATTAAGTTAAAAATATATACTTTGAAAATTTGTTTCTTTAAAATAAAAATAATACGTACTGTGACGTCTGGATTTCCAGGTTGAATTTTCAATTCGTTTAGAACCCAAACGTTATTTGTTAATTTGAGTGATTGATAGAGCATATCTTGACCTTCCACGTTTCTTTTTGCAATTGTAAAAACGTTACTTTGCTGCATTTTTTGGACAACTTGATCTGCAGTGAGCATCACACCGGTTAAAGTATCCTGAACCTGGAAAAAAAAAGTATTCGAATATTTTTTACATAGACAGGGTTCCTACAGAATCTGGAAATCATGGAAATAGTATGGAATTTTTAAAAGGGTTCTGGAAATCATAGAAAAGAACTGGAATATTTAAAAGTTTCTAAATTTTTCCTGTTTTCCATTTTTTCTCTTGAATAGAAATTCAAATAATAAAAAAGCTAAATGTCATAAAATAGAAGAAAAAATGTTGAATTTTAAGAAATTCGGTTTTTTGAATTTTTCATAATTTTTGATAATTTTCGATAATTTTAGATTTTTTACCAAAGAGTTGAGACTACTTAATAAGTAAAGTATTTTCCAAGAGCACAAAAATAATAAAGCTAAATCCCGTAAAAGAGAGAAAAAAATGTTGAATTTTAAGAAATTCGGATTTTTGAATTTTTGATAATTTTCGATAATTTTAGATTTTTTACCAAAGAGTTGAGACTATTTAATAAGTAAAGTATTTTCCAAGAGCACAAAAATAATAAAGCTAAATCCCGTAAAAGAGAGAAAAAAATGTTGAATTTTAAGAAATTCGGTTTTTTGAATTTTTGATAATTTTAGATTTTTTACCAAAGGGTGGAGACTATTAGATAAGTAAAGTATTTTCCAAGAGCACAAAAATAATAAAGCTAAATCCCGTAAAAGAGAGAAAAAAATGTTGAATTTTAAGAAATTCGGTTTTTTGAATTTTTGATAATTTTAGATTTTTTACCAAAGGGTGGAGACTATTAGATAAGTAAAGTATTTTCCAAGAGCACAAAAATAATGAAATAAGATTTAAAATTCCACTGGAATTTCGTAAAAATTTGACCTGGAAATCATGGAAAAGGTATGGAATTTTAAATTCGGATTTCTGTAGGAACCCTGAATAGATTTATGAATAGATTTATCAATTTTTTCCAGTACTTTAATAAAAATCCCTGATTTTTTCCCGATTCCCCTGACCAATTCTACTTTCCCTGACTTTTCCCTCAATTTCCTGACCTGTGGCAACTCTGAACATAGAAAAATACCTCATTTTGTGCGGGGATATCTTTCCACGTCGATAGGAAAACACGTTTATCGAGTTGACCATCTTCAGTGAAATAGACGTTCATTGGAACGAGACAAGCGAAATAAAATACATCGATATTATTTTTGATGGCAACTTGAAGGTTATTAAGTGGCTCCATACGCTGTATGGGACCAGCAGTTGACAGGGAAACGCTGACTTCTATACTGGAGCCTGGTGCCAAAGGACTTGCTACTTGCAGAGGCGACGCTGGAGATAAGCCAAAACTGTTCTTATTCAATTGAATAGCAAAGCCACCCATTGGTTGCATTGCTTTGTTCGTAAATGTCATATCCATGCTTATCTGTCCATTCCTAAAAGTTAAAATTAATAATCAGATTTCTCTTTTTTCTTCAAAAGTCCAAATATAATTCTGTCATAAATTGATTTCTTACTTTCTCGAAAAAGTACCCCAGATATCAAAGCCCTTTCCCTTCTCGGCTGGTAGCCAATTTACTTTAGGCGCCACGTACGATGTCGGTGCTGGTGTATAACCGAATATATCTCCCAAGAGTCCGGTTGTCGTCTGGGAAACAACAGGAGCCGGCGCACTTTCTGTTCCTCCCAAAATTCCATCCAAACCACCGCCCAGGAGATCCAAACCCAATCCAGTTTGGGATGCCGGTGCAGCTGGCGTAACTGTTGGTCCACCTTTAAAAAAATTAATTGAAATATAAATTTGCAAATATTCACCTTTTTTCAAATTTACATAAATTAATAATTCCGAGACTTACTAATATCCATACTGAGTAAATCGCCAATCAACGAATCCTGCGATGGAATAACTTGAGCCTGACTGTGAGTTCTTTGCACCGCGTCCTCGTTAGAATTGCTCCTTGCCGGAAGTGATTTTCTAGCACCAGCAGTTCTACCCTCAACGAAAGCAGTTGGTGGTTTATGATAAACCGAAGCCAAACTCGATATGTGACAAATTAACTCATCCAATAATGTTGGTTCAAGAAGATCCGTTTCCTCCGAAATTAATGGCTTTTCAGCGAGTACAACTTCTTTAGCTGCCGCGGGATCAGTGCTGAGTAACCTCCAGTAAATAAATCCACGATCACGTAAATCAGGATTATCAGAGTCTTGTGTTGCCAAACTGAGAACTTGTTGCACCAATTCTTGTGTATCGGTGGGCCGTTTCAGGAATAATTTAACAATAGCCGTAAGTAATTGCAATTGAACTTGAGTATTCTCATCGTGGAAGCCTTCCAAGAAACTCTCGAGCAATTCATCAGCATTATCAATTCGTTCAGCGTACTCGCCAATAATCCAAATCATAGATGCTCGCGCTTCTGGCTCATCAAGTGTATCGAGATTTTCACAGAGAGTCGAAATTATACTCTCGTATTTGTTTGGATATTTTCTGAAAATATCCTTTATCACGACAATCGCCTCCTGTACCACGTAATTCACCTGTGATGATAAAATAAATAATTATGAAAGTAAGTAAATAAATTCCCTTAGTGAGTAAATTTAGGTAAATAAACGAACCTTCGTTTGGATCAGATCTAATAAAGTGGAGACACATCTCTCGGCTGATGGTTCAACTTTAATTGCGCAACGTCCAATTGCTCGGACGGCTTTTCTCACGAAATCAACATCGACCTCGGTTGCATATTCCTTCAATTCAGAGAGAACCTGCGCAATATTGGCCTGTGACGCCAGACGAATCATGATGTCTAATTTCTCCAGTTTCACATAAATTGGATCATTATATTTGACGAAAAACACTTTCATCTCGTGCTTCAGAATATCCGGTCTCTTCTGAACAATCAGATTGATATTTCTCAGAGCGACATATTGAACTTCCGGTTCCGAACTGAGAAGAGTTACTAGAGGCGGTGCCAATTTCTTCGTAAGCGTTCCCACAAAGTCTGATTCGGATTGCAACATTTCCATTAGTTTCATCAAAACCTAAAATTTGAAAAAACATTTTATTTGGAAATTGGGTCCAAAAATGGAACATTTGGAACAAAAAATTCTTTTTCAAATTAATTGAAAGATAATTCATTAAAATTCATGAATTCAAATTAACAGGCCTGAGTTTAACTTTAACGAGCAAAAAAAAGTCGATTAAAAATAGAAAAAAAGTCGTTTATTTAATTCAGTTTTGTCACAAAAATTTTATTTTCAGGGTTGCCACAAAAATTTAACTTTATTTTTCCCTGATTTCCAGACAGAACTTTGACTTTTTTCCTAAAGAATTAAAATTTTAATAAAATTTGTTATATTAAAGAATTTTATAACAATTTTTGAAAATAATTAAAAACTTTTTGAAAAATTTTATTAAATTTTTTTAAAATAATCCAATTCCTGAGAAGAATTTAAATAATAATTTTTAAAAACAATTGAATTCATAAGAAGAATTTTTTAAAATTTTGTTTAAATAATTGAAATTGTGGAAAGAATTTTATTAAAATTTTTAACAATAATTTAATTCTTGAGAACAATTTCGCTATCTACTTATAAAGATAATTTAATTCTTGACGAGTATTTTTAAAAAATTTTGAAAATAATTTAATTTCAGCAAAGTATTTTATTATTTGTGATGAATTTTGATATTTATCGAAATAATTAAATGTTGGAAAAGAATTTTATTAAAATTCCTTAGAATAATTGATTTTATAAGAAGAATTTATGCGATTTTGTTGTTTTTCAAGCTAATTGAATTCTTTTGCAGAATTACTTAAAAATTTTTGAAAATAATTGATTTTATGCGACGAATTAAATTTTATTTATGAAAATAATTAAATTATTGCAACGAATTTTATTATTTTATAGAATAATTGAATGTTTCTTAAAATAGTATTCTTTCCTTAAGTTTGAATAAAATTAAAAAAAAAAACTTTTGAAAGTAATTGAACTTTTGCAAAGATTTTTATTTGAATTTCTGAAAATACTAATTGAATTTTCGCCGAAAAATTTTGCTGTTTGTAAAGATAATTGAATTCTTGACGAGAAATTCGTTAAAATTTTTTTTAATAATTGAATTTACTCGAATTTTATTAAAATTCCTAAAAATAATTGAATTTCTTTGAAGAATTTTGTTATTTATCAAGATAATTGCGTTAAATTTTTTGAAATAATTAAATAATGTTAAAAAATTCATTCTTGTCAGAAATAGAAAAAATTTTTGAAGGTTTTGTATTAGAATTAGTGGTAGTTTCACAGTTTATGAGGCAAACAAAAAAGACACCAAAAATTCAGAATTTTCTTATAAATTCCAAAAATTTAATTTTTTCCAGTACTTTCAATAAAAATCCCTGACTTTTCCCTGATTTCCCTGACCTGTGGCAACCCTGATTTTGTATTTTCCTGATTCTTCACTGATTTCTAAATTCAATTAATTAAAACTTGAATAATTTCTCTAAATAAATATTTATAAATACTTCTTATTTCTCTTTTCATGGGAAATAAATTTTAAAAAATTTCAACTTCTGAAATTGAATTATTTATATGATATTAATTTTTTTTAAATATTAAAAAATAATTTTTGAAAGACAATAGTTTTACAATTATATCCAATTAGAAAATAGCCAAAAAAAATCAAATTTGGTAATAAAAGTCGTACTATTTAAAAATAGTCGAAAAAGTCATAATACCCGAGGCCTGAATTAATTGAAAGAAATTCAAATTATTTGATACGTGACCTTAACAGCGGAAAGCACAACCGCAGCGTTCGCGTGCGCCAAACGTGGTGTAATTCTCTCGCAAATACTTTGTGCCTCACGATCGTCCTTCGGTGAATAATTTGCTAGCGAATCGAGTATAAAGACCTGGCCCCATTCTGTGCATTCGTTCAAAGCTGTCAGTAGTTTATTTATCGTTTGTGCGTTCATTTCCACAAGTGGCTGACCACTGGGACTTGCTTCATTAATTTCCGACAGGGCTGCAACTGCGTTTGCTACGACCTTAAAAATGAAACAATCAATTAGTCAAAAAGCAAATTTAAATTTACTTTTTCGAATAGTTTTCAATTTAATTTTTATCACATACCATTGGATTACTGTCGGAGAGAAGATCCTTCAGTTGATCAAGAAATCCTTGATCCTCGACAAGCGATGCTTTGATATCATAAAGTTTCGCGACACAAACAGCTGCTGTTTTTCGCACGTATGGATCTTCATCCTTGAGGCATTTTCTCAGTGGTTCACAAAGGTACTCCGTGATCTTCTCGACACGAATACATCCCATTGTGCGAACAGCCAACGCTCGAATTAATGGATTTGGATCCTCGCAATCCTACGCAAAAATTGGTCACGCCAGGGATTCAAGTCTAGTCACAATAAGGATCTATCTAATTCAATCAAGAGGTTTTTTTTTTTTTTTTTTAACAAAATAGAAAAATAGAATGGTACCTTTGTCATCGGAGATGTCGTTAGCTCCTTTTGCGTGTCAGAACGAAAAATTTCAAATATTGGTCACCGTCACCATTGTTATCAATTATTAGAGATATTAAAATATTAATCACTTCATACACAAGTGTTTTGAATTAGTTATTTTTTCTTCAAAGAGCACGAGCCAACTTACGCAAAATCATTGACTAGAAAATACTTTTTCACTCGAATCAATCTCACAACAGACACTGTGCATAATTTACAAGAAGAAATTTACATTTTTTTTTATTTCAAAACTTCTGAATCTTTATTTCCAAATTCTAAATCGATTTGTGCAAAATTAATAATGTATGAAAATATTTCCGGTGCGAGAGAAATAAAATGAAATTTTCGTGAATAAGTGTTCGGTGATCAGAGATTCAATGATTATTGAGATTTGAAAAGAAGTTTTAAGTCAGCAAAAGGTGCTAATAATTTTGTGTAGGTTGGGGAGAGACGTGTGTATAGAAAATTGTATTAAATTCCAAATAATAAATAATTCTTCAAAAATACTGTTCCTTAAAAATTAAATTTTATTCTAATTGCTTTGGAGCAATTTTTTAAATATAGAAATAGTATCTTTTAATTTTTAATATAAGTTTTAAATAATATTCAGTAATATTGTGAAGATTAAATATAAATTTTAGAAATAATCCGATTAAGAATGCAAATAACTCAATAAAGTTTCAAATTAAAATTTAGAAACAAAAAATTACAAAAGAAATATATTTTAAATTAAATATAAAAAATCTATAAATAATAAAATTAGAAAAAATAATTAGTGAAGATAATTATTAAAACAGTTCGCAGCACCTTTGGAAAAAAAATCGATCTTGATTGTATTAATGCATAAAGATCTCTTTGTAATTTGATTAAATTATAAATTATAAATAAAAATTGATCGTTTAATAGTATTTAACCCTAATAAAAAAAAAATAGTTGGGAACGCGTGCTCAGAGTTTCTGTACTTCCAAAAAAATTACTTCATTGTATTTACTGCAACAAATTATTAAAGAAAAAAAACATATTTATCTGAATTAGAAAGCACTTTAAAAAAAATAAAAGCAAAAATTGACCAATAAAATCGTGCTTTGAGACAAAAATATAGACAGAGATATATTTTAGAGTTCATGCGAAACTTTAAAGACATTTTTTTAAAGAAATTTAAAAAAGAAAATATATCAAAGAACACGTTAAACTTTATTTTTAAAAAAGCAAAGAAGAAAACAGATTATTCTCAACAAAAATACGAATCAGTACCGATAGAAAAAAAAAATACGAAGAGTATAAGGTGCTGGAATTTGGAAATTGTGAAAAAATTATGACAATAGTGCAGACAATCACAAGCGGCAATGACAAAAAGATGAATGAACTTTTAAATAATGAAATGTTCAATAACGATTTATTCTCTGTACAAGAAGCGATTTTTTTTCTTTTTCTTTTATTTAATAAATTGCTATCAACCAAATTCCAGTCTCGTGCCCTTTAAAAATAAGCAATTCAAACCTAACTCGTCAAAGCATTCCATCCTATTCTACAATGCAGACGGCTCTGTGCAAATTGTTGATTTGCAAAGCGCAGCCTGTTCTTTAATTTGAGGCAGATTGTAAAAAAAAACGTTCGATATAAGAGAAATATCAAAAGGGATAAAATTTAAAAAATCATTTTACAATTCACCTCAATACAGACAGAGACTCTCAACATCGTCCAACTTATTTACATATGTATATTTAATAATTAAATCAAATCGCACTTATTGAAAAATATGTAATAGAAAAAAAGGTGAGTGTGCTTTAAACACAAGGATAATGAAAAAAAAAGACAGGACTTCTAAGAAACGTTACCTTTACAAATGTGTTGACTGCCAAGATAGCCATGTCTGGCTGACTTTTGGCATAATTCATTAGATACAAGTAGACAAGTTTCTTCAATTCCAAGTTGTCAGTCTGCATGCAGTTCACAACATCAGGGAACAAGGCCGAGACGTCCTTTCCAACAGTCATTGAAGCAATGACCTAAAAAACAAATTTTACACAATTAGACAAAAATTTCTTATCACCATATAAATAAAATTAGTAAATAATAATTTTTATACAAAACTTAGATCAGGTCATTAAAAAAAAAGAGCAACAATTACCTTCTTGACAGCTTCTTTCTTTTTCTCTTTCTTGTCATTGTTGAGTTCAGATTTAAGCTCAAATATTTCACCCTTTTTGGTGGTAGTGAAATATTTGGAATCCGTCATTGTGGCTATTTAAAAATCAAATAAAAAGTGAATTGTTTTTAAATTAGTTATTCGAATCGACAATAATTGGAGGTTATTTGTCAGGCACCAAATTTAATAAGAGTATAGATATATATGTGTCTACCACTGATCAATGCTGGGATGCTTAAGCTATATTGTAATGTAATCGATCCAAGTTTCTCACACACACGTAAAATTCGCAGCTAAAAAATTTCACAAAATTAGAATAAATAAACGTTTTTGCTAAGAAATCAAGTTTATAATTTGTAAAATAAAATAAAATGATGAAATAGACTTTTGGAGCCGATATGTGACACGCAGGACTAATAATAAAAAAATGACAGGTGAAAACTTGAAAAAAGTTTATTTCCTCAAAAGGGAAATAAAAAATAAACCACAGTGTTAAGTTAATAATTTAAAATATTATAGTACGTGAGAAAAGTCACCTTGTTGCTGTACAATTGGAGTAAGATGGAAAAAATGACAGAAAATTGACAGCAACTTGATACGCCCCCGGCGCCACTAAATTCTGCTCGATTTTACTACGTTGCCAAATGTACAAATTTTCTTTAAGCAACGTTGTCACGTCTGTTAAAATCGATAAGAGAAAATTTCCAATTTGGAGAAAATTTTCTAAAATGATAAACCTAAAAACATAAAATTAATAAAATATACAAGAATACATAGAGAAATAATTACTATAGCTATAATTAAGTAAAATATTAAGCAGTAGACAATCATAATAGTCGTTTTAATATCAATTATTAAACAATTATTGTGACAATTTTGAAAAAACCGGGCTGTGACCAACCAATAAGCTTCTCAGAAAGTTTGCATGCGTGTAAACTCGATTGCCATTGGCCTAAAAATTTGAAATTTTCATGGAAATAATTTCCAAAATTTCCATGTCTTCGAGGAGGGAAATTCAAAAGTAATTTTAAAAAATTACCTACGATTTAGATATATTTTTGTTATTAAATGTTAATAAAATATTATTGTTGCTAGTACCAAAAAAATCATTTAGATTATTTGCTACAAAGATGAAAAACTATTTTTAGAATTTTTTTAGAAACAAATTGTAACAAACAATATTGTTATAATTTTACTTAAAAAATAAATAAATAAATTTAAAAAAGCAAAAACCTCAAAAAATTCAAATAATTTACTATTTAATATTTATTTAATTATAGCTAATTCATTTCAATGTAATGATTAAGAAATTAATTAATTAATTAATTAATTAATTAAAAAAAGATAAAATCCTAAAAAAATTTCAAACAATTTAATATTTGATAATTTATATATTTTTTTAAATAAAAAATGTACTCTCTAAATTTGAATTAGTAAAAATATTTACTAATTTTAATTAGTGACTGCGAATTATTGATTTCGAATTAATAAATTTTACTAATAAATTAGTAGAAATTACTATTTATTAGTAAAATTTACTAATTTGTAAAATAAAATTCAATTATTTTCAAAAAATTTAATAAAATTCATGTCAAAATTTCAATTATTTTCAAAATTTTTTCTTTATTCAATAATTTTCAATATTCTACTATTTTAATTAAATTTCCTAAAAGAATTCAATTATCAAACAAAAATTTTAATAAAATTCTACACAAACATTCAATTATTTTCTAAAAATAAAAATTTCACAGGAATTTAATGATGTAAATAAAATCATTCGCGGAGGAAGTCAATTATTTTCATAAATAAAAATATTCATCACAAGAATTCAATTATGTTTAAAAATTTTAATAAAATTCATTGCAAAATAAATTGCAAAATGAATTTTCAAAAATTTTTCTTAATTCAATGATTTTCAATATTCTACTATTTAAATAAAATTTCTCAAAAGAATTCAATTATTTAAAAACAATTTTGTCAAATTTCTACCAGAATATTGAATTATTTTTTAAAAATAATAAAAATTTCACAGGAATTCAATTATTAAAAATAGAATTTGCATAAATTTTTTCGAAAAAAGACAATTGTTTGAAACTTTTCTACAAAAATTCTTTATAATACTAATAATTGCAATTTTTTGTAATTGAATTTTGTAAAGATTTCAAATTAAAATCTTTGAAAATCTGAATTTTTCATACTTTTAATTAAGAAATTGTATGAAACTAATTTTTTTTCAAAAAGCTTAATCGAAATTTTTTATAATTATTTCAAGTTTTTATTTTCTAATATGTATATTTAATTGAAGAGTTTCCAAATAATCAAAATTTCGTAAAATTGAATAGTAAATAAATGAATTTGAAAATTCTCAACAGAACTTTATCAAAAATTATTATAAATAATTGACTTAAAGAAGAATTTTATTTAAAAATTGTAGAAAATAATAATTGAATTGAAATGATGAAAATAATTTTGAAGAAATTACTGTAACAATATTTTTGTAATTTAAAATAATGATTGAATTTCAAAATGTTTGAATTTGAAATTTTGAAAATCTTAATTTGTAGCAACGCAACCCTGTTTATTTAATATATTAAGTAAAATTTACTAAAAATTCTAAAGCAAAAAGTCATTCACTAATTCAAATTATTAAACATTTTTACTAATTCAAATTTAGACAGTGAGAAGAACAAACATTAAGTAAATTAAATTAGATAAATAAAAATAACAGTACTAAAAATATATAATAATAAATAATAAAATTACCAAACAGTAAATGTCTGAATATAAAAAAATCCATTTGTTGAGAAGGAAAAATAATTTTATTTCTTACATACATTATAGTATTTTCCAAACTGACGACAAGATATACAAATTTGTATTTTTTAAAAAATGAGGAAGAAAAGAAAGTGATAACAATTATACATCATAATGATATATTCAACAATCATTTATATTTTTTTTGTACCTACAAATAGTAACAAAAAAGAAACTTAATTAACTTTCTATATACGCCAGTTGATTTCTGCACATATATGAATATATATATATATAATATGTAATATATATTTTAAAATGATAATTTTAACAATGATGTATCACTAGAGAAATTGTTATCCACTCAGACGGGTAACCAATACATGAATTTTATTAACATTATTTCAATTAATATTTTTTTCTAAATAAAAATATAGCTCTATATTTTTATGTTATTCATATACCATTCGTGAAAGATATTTTCATTCAAGAATAATCTTCAATTTGATGATAACTTATCACAAGAATAATCTTTGCTTCTTCTATTTATTTAAATATAATATATATGTACCTCTTTTTTTCCTCTTTAAATATCTATATGTATTAACGATTATGGATTGAAATTACATTTAAAAAAATTATTAATGTACATAGTTTTCGTTTCTGGTCTATTTATAGGATTCACTTTTTTTTTTATTTTGTTGCTTTTTTTTGGTCTCACAACGCAGTGCTGCTTTTAGTCATCTTTGGTAGGAGATGTACGGGCAACAACACCTTTATCTCAAATATTGACAACGCAAGACCATTCATGTAAGCATGACTGTTCCCTGAGTTGATAAACAACCTTTTCAGTCTTTACCTTGTGTTTTCTTTTGCTTTTAAATTAGCACTAAACACGCCGAAATCGAGTTTCAAAAAATTTTTTTAACAAAAGGCATTCTCTTCAATACTACATTTTTCATGCCCAAATATATTTATGTATATAATTCAACGATGAAAAACAAGATCACAATTTTTTTTTCCCCCCCACAAAGTATGTACAATTGTGTGACAATAAATTTCCTAGATAACACAATAAATACATAGTCTTTCAAGAAAAAAAAAATTATTTTAGTTAATTATTTTGAAAGAAAAAAATTGTTCTTTCAAATAGAATACTTTCACCAAACTAAGAAAAAAAGAAGAAAAAAAATATATATTGTCTGGTAGTTTAATAGACTACTATTTTTCCCTCTCCCTTACAAAGCATTGTAGGCATTATGTTGTTGTTTTTTTTTGTGCACAATTAAAAATGTATTACTCATTTGAAACATTAAAAATATCATCTCATTAACGTTGATAGTAAAAAATTGGCTAGATTTCATTCACTGATTTTTATCACAATAAAAAATGGTAAGCTGGAGTAATACAGTATTAGTATAACGAATAAATTTTTATCATAAGATTTCGAACATTTTCTTATATAAAGATTAATTGATAATATACATAGAATCTGTACAATGTAATATTTTATTCTTATTTTCTATAATAATTTAATAATAATATACAAATATAATTATTGAGATAGGAATGATGCAATATCCGTGACTCGCACGAACTCCAAAGGCAACAGTTAATTTACGTCACTGAAAAAATGCATAGCAAACTAGATGAAATATTGCTGCGAGAGAGGCAGTGTGAAAAAATTTATTCGACTATTATAGTGGCAAGGCGTTTGGGCCGTTTTCCCGATTTTTGTTTACGATGAATATTCACGTCCTTTTTACAATGTCGCACTACCTCGGGCGATGATTCAGCCGAACTGTCTGATTCACTTTGTTCTAATTTACGTTTTCTTGCTCTTGTAACAGGACCGGTTGATTCTTTAATATCATCACAAATCACATCCATGTCGCGTTTACGTCTCTTTACTTTTGGCTCGTCTCTCATTTCGTGTCGATAATTTCCAGGTGAATTTGAATCGGACGAGGAGGAAAGTGAACTGAGATATTCACTGACTTTTTCGTCACGAAAATCAAATGCATTTGGTTGAGCGGGCGATGAGGATTTTGTCGTGACTGTTGTTGTGGCACTTGGAGGTTGAAGATGCTGATAGGAGATGGTGGAAGACCTTGATGTTGTTGATGCAGTCGAAGACACGGAGCTGGAAGTCGAGCGTTTATGTAATTTTCGACGTTGAGCGAGTTTAGCGCCGTCGACCTCACGTAAACGGAAACCACCCTCTGGCTTATCAATTGAGCTACTATTCGACGTTGGCTCCAAACTGGATGCATCGAAACTGGAATTTTGACCTGCCAGCCATGGATGAAAAACGAGAGCCGACGCTGATAATCGTTGACTCGGTTCTGTTGTTAACAGGCCTTTCATCACTTGTTTGCCTACAAAAAATAATATTGTTTTAGTAAAAAATATAAAATATCAATACATAACATCTTTGCCACAAAAATTTGATTATATATTTCCCTGACCTCCATAGACAGAACTTTGAATTTTTCCCTGACCCTAAAGAATATTTAAATACGCTAAAAATAATTATATACACAAAAAAATGTTTGTAATACATTTATTTTTTTAATATCTTTAAACTTTTAAAATCATTCGGAATATCAACAGTTTTTTTTAAATAAATATTTCATTATTATTATTATTACTTTTCCACTAGGAATTAAGATATTAAAAACATTCAAATTCAAACCTATTGAAATTCAATAATTTAAAGGAATTGCTACTGTAATTTATTCAAAATTATTTTCAAGATTTTTCAATTTAATTACTTTCTAGAATTTTTAACTAAAATTCTTCTCTAATTCATTAATTTTTAACTACAAATGTTATGCGCGCGGGACGTGATATTTAATTTATTATTATTATGCAAATTATAAAATTTTTTATTTTCAAATATGAATTTTTAAATAATTTTAGATTCAAACTTTAAAAAAATTCAATTATTAACTATTTTACTAATTAATTATTCTTGTTTCTTAATTTCACAAATTTTAATAAAATTCTTGGCAAGAATTCAATTAGTTTCATAAATAATAACATTCTTCGTAAGAATTCAATTATTTTTTTATAAATAGTAAAATCTTTGCAAAAATTCAATTATTTTCAAAAAAATGTCACGAAAGAATTCAATTTTTTTCTTAATTGGTTATAAAATATTTCGAAAAAATTCAATTATTTTCTAAAATTATAATAAATTCTTCAAAAAATTAATTTATATTTATAAATAGTAAAATTCTTTGCAAAAATTCAATTATTTTTAATACAATTTTTTTTCATGAAAGAATCCAATTTTTAAAAAAATTTTAATAATATTTTTCGAAAAAATTCAATTATTTTTAAAAAATTTAATAAATTCTTCGAAACAATTCAATCATATTTATAAGTAGTAAATTCAATTATTTATTTTCCAAAAAAATGTCACGAAAGAATTCTATTTTTTTCTTAATTCGTTATAAAATTTTTTAAAAGAATTCAATTATTTTCTAAAGTTTGAATAAAATTCAACAATTAATTAATGTTCAATTTCAATTATTAACAAACACGATTATTTTAAAAACTTGAAAGAAATTGTTTATAAAAGTCAATTATTTTTAAAATTTTTAATTAAAATTATTAAAGAAACTCCAATATTTAAAAAAAATTCAAAGAAATTCCTCAAAATGAAGTTAATTTCAATTTTCAAAAATTTTAATAAAATTCTTTGCAAGAATTCAATTATTTTCCTAAATAATAAAATTCTTCGAGGGAATTCTATTATGTATTATCAAATTTTTTGATAAAATTCTTTGCAACAATTCTTTTGGAAAAAAATTTTAGAAATTAATTTATTCTCCACAATTTTGCGATAATATGTGAAATTTTTTTCTATTTTAAAAGATGGAATTTTTCATAAATTTTTATATTACTTTTTATAATTTTTATAACCTTTTATAATTTTGAATTTGAAGTAATATAATATTTGCATAGAATTTTATTTGAAATTGGAATCATTTAATTTTGAATTTAAATAATTTAATTTAACTGTTGAAAATAATTTAATTGTTTTGAAGAATTTTATTAAAATTTTCTGAAAATAATTAAATTCTTTTGAAGAATTCAATTAAATTCTTTAAAATAATTGAATTCTTTCAAGAAATTTTAATAAAATTATGTTGAAAATAATTGAATTACTGCGAAGGATTTTATTTGTAATGTATGGGAATTATTGAATTCTTGCAAGTTTTTTCGACGAATTTAATTCAAAACGTATTGAAAATAATTGAATTCTTTCGAGAAAATTTATTTTTAATTAAAGTTGAATCTGCTATGTATTAAAAAATTTTCAAGAATTAATTTATTTAAAATAAATTCAATTTCAAATCTGTAAAGTTAAAATATTGTTAGAAGTAAAAAGAATTTAAAATTAAATTAAATCTTTTCGATATATTTTTTAAGACTGCTGAACAATAAAATTTAGATGTTTCTTATGAATTCTAGAAATTGAATATTTTTCCAGAACTTTTAATAAAATTCCCTGAATTTTGGCTGACTAATTTTACTTTCTCTGACTTTTCCCTGAATTCTCCCTGACCTGTGACAACATAAGAACAATAACTAAAGAATATTTACCAGTTTCAGACACGTGATTGAGATCATCCCCATCGAAGTTAATTTCACCTGATTTAATTCTCGAAGCAAGATCTGAGGACGCCAGCGGAAATGGCGGCTTACCGGACAAAATTGAATACAAAACAGCACCTAAACTCCAAAGATCACAGCTTTCATCGTAGCCCTGCCTCGCGAGAACCTCAGGAGCAGCATAAGGAAGTGTAAAACAAGGCGTGTGTAATGGTTCACAACCTCGTTTCAATTGTGCCAAACCAAAGTCAACAATCTTAATCGACGCATCATCACCAGAATGGGAGAAAATTAAGTTCTCTGGTTTCAAATCACGATGAACAACACCTCGTGAGTGTATAAATTTCACAGCCGAGGCGAGTTGTCGAGCAATTTTACAGGCTTGCTGCTCGGTGAATGGTCGCTTTCGTTTAAAAAGTTCACCACCCGACAACAATTCCATGACTAGGTACGTGTGCGCTCTATCTTGATGAACTTCAATCAATTTCACAATATTCGGATGACCTTGACACGTTCTCAATAAAGATGCCTCCTTTTCCGTATAGACACGTCGACTGACAATTTTAACAGCGTACTCCTGCTTTGTCTGACGATGTCGACATTTTCGGCAAATGGAAAAACTCCCATCGCCAAGTGCACCCTCACGTGGATCCAATTCGTAGGTTTTGAAAAAACTAGATTCCTCGAAACACGCTGCTAAAATATCAGACGGCGTTGGTCGTTGATTATCTAAACTCTCCCTAGATGCTTCCTTAAAAATCTCATCACTCATTACATTGTCACTAAAAAGTATCGAAGGCGCAACGTAAGAGTAACCCTGAAACAAAAATTGCCTATTATAATTTCATTTCGAATCAAAGACTCTTTTTTCATTCGTAATTTTGATAATTAGAAAATCTTTAGTAATTTAATATTTAGATATCAAGTAAAAAATTGAACTCACTCGAAAAACTTTATCGTAATTAGGTGGTACAACAGCGGGACTATCAGCAGCGACCATTTTTGTAAATTCATCGGAAAAATTACTTGTATCCAGTTCATGAGTAATTCGAGGCACGAAAGGTGGAGTGATCGTTCTATTTTCAAGAGCTTCCCAACTAAATGGTGGCGGTGCTTTCTTAAAGAAGGCATGTTCCTTAAGTTCCTTCGCGTCTCTTGGCCCTCCACCCAATCTCTGTCGTGGATCCTTCACCAGGAGTCTTGTAATAAAATTCCTCACCGTTGGATTCAAATGACTTGGAATTGGAGGTTCAGTTTTTAATATCCGCCTCGATATTTCTTGTTGAGTATTCTTTTCACCTTCGACCGTAAATGGAGAGGCACCAGTTAGTAATTCATAAGTAAGAACGCCGACGCTCCACCAATCAACGGCCTATTTAACAAAGAAACAAAATTTTGTCATTCAAGAAACCTTTTTCTTTAAAATTTGAAATTAAAATTTGAAATTAAAATTAGATTAGGTAATAATTACCATAAAGTTACAATATTAAATAATCAAAATAAAATTACAATTAGATAATAATTAGGAATGCAAATTTGATTTTTTTATCAATTTGAGATTTTTTATTTACACAAGTGAATATATTCTAAACTTACAATATCGTGGCCTGCAGAACCTCCTCTCACAACCTCGGGCGCCATATATTCGATTGTTCCGCAAAACGAATAAGCTCTTGCATTACTATCTCTTTCGTGAGGTAAAAATTCTTTACTAAGCCCAAAATCGGTCAGTACAATATGACCCTCGTGGTCCAGAAGAATATTTTCTAATTTGATATCCCTGTATATGATTCCCAACTGCAAGTGCGGAAAAATAAATTCGTTAGAAATCTATTTTCTATATAAATAAAACGAGTTTGTTAAAATGCTTGTTAAAAAGAGAGAAATCCTTATACAAGAAAAAAGAAACTTGAGGATAAATTCGCATACCTTGTGCAAATGTTCCAGTGCTAATATAATTTCTCCTATATAAATTCGAACTTCATCTTCGGCAAAATGTTCCCTCTGATAAAGATGCGTGAATAATTCACCACCACTCACATAATCTATAAAAAAGAAAACACATTTTTAAAACTGAATTTTTAACAAATAAAATAAATTCCAAAGAGATTGCTTCATTTTTTTTGAAAATTACCTAAAATAAGGTGAAGTTTTGCGTCTGTTTGAAAGGCATAGTGAAGAGTAACTAAAAAGGGACTATCTCGAACAGCTTCCAAAACTTGTCTCTCAGTCTTTGTATGTTCCGTCGTCTTCTTTTTCTGGACGATGGATGCTTTTTTCAAAACTTTCATTGCATACAAACGTCCAGCGTCTGTACCAATTCGTTTTCTAACAAGAAATACTTTTCCATAGGCTAAAACAAGAAAATTAAGAATTATTCATGGAAATTAAGTTTAAAAAAAATCGAATTTAAAACAGTTTCTGAATTTATTCAATTATCTATAAACTTTCTAAATTTTCAGTTTAATACAAATGTTTCAATTTAATTAAACTTTATATTTATTATTTCAAGTCCCAATTTCGTAAACTTGGTCTATCACGCGTGTCTGGAGAAAGAAGTCTTGCAATGTAAGAGCAAGTGAAAGTAGAAGCATACTGGACGTTTCTATTTCTTTTGTAAGTTTGTTCTGCTTCACACTAAATTCTTTTTACTTAAATTGACTTCAATTTAAACATAACAAGGAAATAAGATTTTTTTTCGCAGGGAAAACAAACGTAAAAAAACTTTCTTTAATTTTACCTCCCATTTTACCCACTTGTTAACTCGAACGCAGTTTTCTAAAAACATATACTTTTTGAAAAGATCTACAAAACTTATCGGCGCAGATAAGCACAAAAAATAGTTCAAAGTCGTTTACCAACTCTCTTTTCAATTTTTCATTTTTTAAATTTATAAAGAAATTTTACCAGAACAACAGCATTATTTACAGGAAAAAGTCTTTCAGGATTTGAAATATCAGAATTTGAAATATTTGGAATATCAAAATTTGTCCTTAAAAGTATTTTTATCGCCCATATCCTTTTGAGCGATAATGAATCCGAATAACGAACTTTGAACTCCAAAATATGCATCACACATGTGACTTGAAATATTTACTACTGACAGTCATCTCCACTGAGACTGATAATGACCAAGTCAATATAAACTAGTTTAAGCCAACATTTTAATCAAGAAACTGTTTTAAAAATTCGTTCGTTTAAAAATTCCAAGGCAGAATGTTTCCTCACCTCCCGTTCCTAGAACTTTAAGCAGATCAAAATGCGTCATGTCGACTCTTTTCCCACTATCTGCCAAGTTGACTGTAACAGAAAGAAAATTTTTTCGTTAATGAAAGAATTATTTGCAATTTTTTTTATCTTTTATCTCTAATTACAAAAACTTTATTTTTTTGTAAAGTAAAAATTATTATTCTAGTTTAATTTAAAACAAGTTTTTTAATTTGTTTCTTGTGTTCAAATTTTTTAAAAAAGGATTAAAGATTCGAAATCTCTGACAGCAAGAGGCTTTCCTCTTTTTCTTTTTATCGTAAATAAAGAGTGTAAAGAAGAAAAATATGAGGAAATCCAGAAGAATAAGGATTTTGTCGAAATCCAAAAAAATGTTGCACCTTGAATTGAAGGGCTCTTCTGTGCACGTGTCCCCGGCCCTGACCGACAGTCAGAATCCGTGTCAAGGTACTATAGAAGCGGCCATGATCATGCCTGACGATATGTATTCGTTTAAGTATAGAAATGGAGGTTTGTATCTTGTGTGTCGTCTGACCTAGTTATTATACTTTTCCGTCATATAAAACTAAAAAGAATGTGTCTCATTGGTAAATTGATTTGGTAAAGTTGTTTTAAAACCAGTGCGAAATTGTGGTCGCCAGAAATGTCTGCTTGGCCCCATGGCGAGAGCTCAAAATCCACCAACTCTCACGTGCTGCAATTGCATGACCCAGATTGTCAGCATTCACTCACTATTTCGTAACGGGACCGACTTTCTTTCGGTTACCTGACTCAGCTTCTGTGCATTTTTATTCAACTTAAATCCAAACCTTTAAAAAGAGAATCAACAAAAAAAAAAAAAATAACAACAAGAATTATCCTCCTTTAAAAGGACCCCAACATCCTCCTTTTAAATTTAAAAAGTAGGTGAAAGAATCCGGAGAAGGTAATTCCTCATTTGTAAATTGAGAAATTTCAATCTCAAAGTCCACTGCAATTTTTTTTTTTTTTTTTGCAACACGGTACAAAAGTCACAAACATCTCGAACAAAAGAAATTAGAACAAAAAAGACATTTTTATCAAATAAACCACTCAACTTTGTAATTATTCTAAATACTTTTAGAAAATTTCAAAAGCTGAAAGCCTAAAAATACTTTCAGTCATTTATTTTTATTTAAATAGCTAAAAACAACCTCGATAAAAACGATAATTCAAAAAACAGGTTTTTTAAAATACCACGCATATTAAATCAAATATATAGTTGAAAACTTTTTTTTATATCGATACATTTTTATCTCGCTGTAAAATAGATAAATTTCTATATCTATTTAATCTAAATAAGTACAAAATTTAATTTAACATCAAATTTTTTAATAGTTTCGATATTTTCTCCTTATGTTGTAAAATTAAATGTAATCCTTTTTACCAGTCATGTAGGTCACAAGCCAATAAGCTTAAAAAGAATTATCGAGTCTTTTGCTATTACGGGTCTAGACTTCAACATATGAACTATAATTTAATTGTCATTTTCAAAGAGAACAAAATATTTACCAAAGAAATTTACATTCGATTCGAAAATAAATAAAATAGAATTCAATTCCTATTTTAGCTGCTTTTGCGCACGTAAGAATTTTATTTCGAGCGATAACATTATGTCCACGATATCTTTGTCATTTTCAAAAGCAAAAAAATTGAGAATAATTATCTTTCTTTAAAATAGATTTTCATCTTTTTCATTTTCATTATATTTTTACATTTTAAAAAGTTGGTTTTCAATATTTAACATAAGAATTGAATAGGCATCGAAAAAATTTAATTATTGAATGAAAACAATTTGTTTCGATCAAAAAAGTAAATATTAGTTTAGTAACGAATTAACGATCGGGAGAATCTGGTTTTTTTTCATTAAAAGTTATGCGATTAAAATCAATAATGAGAAAAGGGAAAGACATTTCGTAACAGCGAGAAAAGGGGTCCGGAGAATTCCCGGATCCTGATCTTTAAACCGTGAATGCCGTTACCAAGTACCGTACTAAATACCTTGCACATTCTATACACAGGCACACGAAAGCGAACGTGAAGTACCGGTGCAACTTAGTAAAATTTCGGTATTACAAAAGCCAAAACAGGATATATATAACACACCACTTTCTATTGAAAAGAAAAAAAAATCACTTCCAATTTTAACACCCGAGTGACAAAATATAAATACAAAATACATACTGATAAATAAATGTTCTGTATACTTGAGAATAATTTTTATCGACTAGAAATTGCCTCAAAACAACGGCCAAAGAAAATTTGCAAAGGAAGAACGGTACTGCTCTTTTTTATTTTATATTCTACCACAGGGATTAACATTCCATGACAATAGAGATAATGAAGTTGATTTCTATTGTTCGACATTCGAATGTTTTTATCACTTGACAAAAAGAAAATACTCCAAATCTCTCATGAGAGAGAATTTTAGTCTACTCCCGAAATAGAGAGAAAAAAAAACAATTTTATAATTTGGATTTGTTACGAAATGTTACGTAAAAATTTCCTAGACAGAAGGGAAGACCTTTCATCTCTATATAACTATGAACGGAATGTCTACTCCAAAATATATGATGGGACATTACGCAATGGATGTTAAAAATGCAGAGCGCAACGGAATAATAAAACGAGTCAACATCACAATTATTCCCTTATCAAAAACATCAAAAAAAAAATTCTTTTCCACCAATCAACGTGAAATATAACTTTCCCTAGGGTTCAGCATATGGGTCAAATTAACAATTTAATCTAGGTCACTAATTTTCCAATTCTAATTTCCCATAAGCCAGCCCCTCTCGAATTTCAACAAAAGAGAACAACAAACAAAATAATAAAATGACATTTCTTTAAAAAACAATAAAAAAAACGATGTCCTTAAAGTTTTGAACGTTGAAATGAACGCCAATATTTTTATTATTAATTTTAATTTGTATTTTAGTAAAAACTATTATTTTCCGAGTTGCCACAAAAATGATTTTGTTTCTCCCTTATTTCCAGACAGAATTTTGAATTTTTCCTTGATCCAAAAGAATATTCTGATTCACACTACGTACTGTAACTTTAGCAAAATTATTTCCAAGATTTCGAATTTAATTATTTTGTGGAATTTCCAACTGAATTTCTTCTCCGGATCAATTATTTTTAATAATTTTTTAAAAAGTTCCTTGAGAGTGAAATTATTCAAAGAAAAAAAAAGAAAGATTATTTAAAATAATTCTGAAATTGTTTACAATTCAGCTTTACGAAATTTCAAAACAATTTGAATAAAAAATTTTCAAAAGACTAACTTCTTCACAATTTAAAATTCAAATTTTCTAAAATTTCAATTTGAAACATTTTGAAATTAAATTATTTATAAAATTTGTAGACGCAACTCTTATAAAATTCAATTATTTAAATTATTTTTAAATTAAAGTTATTATTAAATTATTCCATTTAAATTTTTAACTAAACTTCTTTTCCAAATCAAGTATTTTTAATAATTTTTTAAGATTAAAAAAAATTGTTTTATTCCAACGAAAGTAGAAAGTTAAAATAATTCTGAAATCCATTTGTTTGCAATTCAATTTCACGAAATTTCGATTATTCGAAAATTTTTCAATTAAATATATAAATATTCAAAAAACTAACAAAAAAATCTGAATAAAAAGTTTTTGAAAGACTAACTTCTTCAAAATTTTAAATTAAAATTATTTAAAATCCAAATTTTCTAAAATTTTAATTTGAAACCTTTTGAAATTAAATTATTTATAAAATTTGTAGACGCAACTCTTACGAAATTTAATTATTTTCGAAATTTTTAACTAATATTCTTTTCTAAAGCAAGTATTTTAAACAAATTTTTATGATTAAAAAAAATTGTTTTATTCGAACGAAAGTAGAAAGTTAAAATAATTCTGAAATCCATTTGCTTACAATGCAATTTCACGAAATTTCGATTATTCGAAAATTTTTCAATTAAATATAAATATTCAAAAAATTAATAAAAATATTTGAATAAAAAGTTTTCAAAGAGTAACTTTTTCGGAATTTCCAATTAAAATGATTTGAAATTTAAATTTTCTAATATTCTAAATTGAAACATTTTGAATTGAATTATTATTTTTACTAATTTTTATGAAAAACTTCTTTGACAATTCAATTATTCAAAGAAAAAAAGAAAGTTCATCTAAAATAATTCTAAAATCTACTGATTTACAAGTCAATTATTCAATAATAAAAAATTTCGATTATTTGAAAATTTTTCGAAATACATTTAAAAATTTGACTGATTTCAAAAACATTTGAATACAAATTTTTCAACGACTAACATTTTCAGAATTTTTAATCAAGATTATTTCAAATTTCAAATTAAAATCTTTTGAAATTGAATTATTTATCAAAATTGTAAGCTCAACTCTCATAAAATCCAATTAATTTTGGAATTTTTAAGTAAAATATCATTCTCTAAATAATTTATAAGTAATAATTATCGTTCTTATTAAAGATAATTAAATTATTTAAAATAAATTCAATTTCACATTCAAGTTTCATTATTATCAGAAATAGAAAAATTTAATGTTTTGTATTAAAATTCGTGGCGATTTTAAAGTTTATAAGGTAAACAAAAAGAAAAAAAATTCAGGAAGAATTAAATCTTGTTAATTTTCTCAAAGATTACTGGACACAAAAATCTAAAAATCTAAAAATTTTTTATGAATTCTAAAAATTAATAATATTTTCTAGCACTTTTGATAAACTTCCATGACTTTTTCCTGATTTCCCTGACCAATTTTACTTTTCATGATTTTTTCCTGACTTCCCTAATTTTCTTAATATGTGGCAACTTTTATTTAGTACATTAAAAAAATTAGTTGTTAACAAAGTAAATGATAAATTTAAATTAGTTTTAAATATAGTACAGTAATTTTGAAAAGTAAATTTAAAGAAAAAAGAAATTTTTGTTCATTTCGACTTTTAAAGTTTTAGTGAAATAAAAAACGAATGAAAAAAGTGTTAAAATATTCCTTTTATGAATTTCTTCAAATAAGAACAAATCCGACTAAAGTAATTTAATTTCTAATGAAGAAATATATCGATTTGAAAATAAAATTTTTAACAATAAATGTATGAGATTTACGGAAGAACGAATGACATAATATTGTGGCATTGTTATTAGATTGCATCACATACAGTGTCAAGAAAAAATGAGCGCATAATACATAACTATATATGAATTTAATAAAAAAAGCAACTCGGAAACTGCTTTATGAAAGATCACATTCTCCAATGTTAAGTACTGATTCAAAGTCACTGTTTCTGGTATCATTGCACAATATTGCTTTTGTAAACAAGTGCGAAGTCGTCGTTTTTTTTTTCTCTCTCTCTCTCTCTCTCTTTGAAAAATCCCCCTAGTTCAATAAAAAAAAAATTCGACTTGAGGAATAATTAGAAATTATTCTTTTTTTGTTGATTTTACATCACTCAGTCACACTGCGGGCCCAATTCAGTCAAAGATGTTGAAACTTTTGTATTCATTACTATCAGAGTTGTAAGTAGGGCGTAAACTGCGCCGCCATGGTCATACGATTTAGTAGGTCGAGGAATTTTTGTAAAATCTGAAAAAAATATCAGTAAATTTCTCTCAATTTTCCATAATACATTGTATAATATTTATGATTGTAATTCAAAAATTTAAAAAAAAATACTCTCAAAAACATATTTTCTGTCTGTATTGGATTATTTCCAAAATTGAATTGAAAATAATATCTAGATTAATAATTTTTTTTTTTAATTATAATTTTTAACGACAATTAAGAAATGTGTATTTCTAAATCAAAACGATCGTGTTACTGTGATTGTTTTCAATATTCCACGATAAACATTGCAACAGATATCACGTACAAATCAGAATTATTACACTGACTTCAGCATTTCCTCCTTCTCGAAAAAAACATTAATTTCACTTTAATACTTAATTTTACTTCTTCCAGAATTTTACAAAACTCGAGTTTATAATTCCCAGAAAAATTCTTTATTTTCCTAATAATAAATTTTTCTTCTTCGAATAAGAAAATATTTGTTTTTTTTCTGTTATAGTATGTTATTATTGTTAAACTGACTATTAAAACATTTTCAAAACGAAAAATATTATTCTTTTTCGTATAATAATAATAATAATGTAAATAATCAAAAAACAAATATTTGCGTACACATTAATTTTCGTATAATAAAAAAATAATTTTGTGAATTACCGAATTAAACAAAAAAAAATAATAATAAAAAAAACAGTAAATATAGATCCAGATACACGAAGATAATAAAAGTTATCGGCCTCACATTGAATATTTGTCCAATTGAATTTGTGAAACTCATTAGGTCGGAAATATCTTCATTGCAAACAAAGAAAATGTTATTTTTGGAAAAAAAATGCAGATCATTTACAAGTCGCGTTCAACGTTCTTTTATTTAAAGACTTTACAAATAACAAAGAAAATCTTTTGCCAGTAGAAAATCATTTTTAGATTTAGAAACAAAAAAAAAAAAAAAAAAACAATAAAAGCAAAAATTGAACAATACAAAAAATCTGCAAAAAAAAAAATTATTCTTTAAATCCCCATTAAAATTAAAAAAAAATAGAACAGAAAAAATTACAATTTTAATGTTTTCATCAAGGGTAAAGCAATTTTTTTTTATTCCGCGAAATGTTTTTCAGATGAATAGCAGGTTTTTCCCACGCTTTTGATTCTATAAAAGAAGCCATAATTATTGCGTATAGAGAGTATTCGGACTAACAAATAGAACGTGTGATGTTATTCAAAATTAACAATTGTGTAAAATTAAAAAATTAATTTTATTCATTGTTATAAAAAAAGCAAACAGATATCCAGCAATGAATTTGTTTCGAAAAAATATTCATTTTAAACTAAAAAATAAAAATATAAACAAAATATTACAAAATTAGTAAAATAAAAGAAAAAGAAAAATTGATAAATAAAAGTTACGTTTGTTTAAATAAAAAAATGTATCAGAATAAAATTTTTTCAACACAGAATATTAAGTATAATTATTGATAAATTACACACGTGTAAGGAACAAAAATTATTTTTTCAAAACAATCGCGCCTTTTATAAAAACAAGAATTTAACGTTCATTTAAATTTAGAATATCTTTGTCAATCATTTGACATTCGTCCAGTAAATGATAATTATTTTTTTCTCATTCCTGAATAATCTTGATTAAAATTAACTCCAATTATTCAATTTTATTACGAAATAATAAATGCATAATATGTTATATATTCCATTAGAAGTAAAATTCAATAAAGGATGTGTCAATTGTTTCTTATTTCTTACATTGTTTTCCTTTACTTTCATTGTTTCTTTACAATAAAAAAAAAATTGTAACTCCAAAAGAAAAAAATGGAAAAACATTTTCTTTGTTCAAATATTTTTCTTGAAATCAAAAAGAGAAAAATCTTTATTGGCAAAAAATGACTTTTTTAAAACTGAAATACGAAATAAATAAAATAAAAAAATTTAAATTAAATTTAAAAAAAAAGTTGAAAATTTCATTTTTTAAATTTTTTATACTTTTGAAACAATTTTCTTTTAATTTGAAAAATAAGTGATTATAATTTTCATACTCGAAAAAGTGGACATAAAACTTGTTTTCTTTCTATTTGAAAATAGTTTTCAGTGTTTCTTTTTCTTTTTTTTTTATCAGTACCATTAACGATTGTAACAAAACGCTTTTGTTGTTTATTATAATAATGATATTCCGACACGTGAAGACACTGTTCAGGTCAAATTTCCGTGAATATGAGGCACTTGTTCCGATATTGATAATAATTTTGTACTATTTTTTTAATTAATTTTTTTATCTATATATTTAGTATACGATTTTGTTAATTATTAATATTCATACTCGACAAATAATTCTAGACTTTAACTTTCCATCACGTTTCGTGATGAAAGTATAGACATTAGTCGCCTAATTACAACTCTTGACATAATCTTTAAAAATCTTTGCATGACCACAAAGATATTTTCTTTCAATTTCAAATGTTTATTATTTTTTTCTTAATGGGAAATATTTTTTTATTTCTCATTTTCAGTTCAATTTTCATTTCTCATACTTCAATTTTCAATTCAATTTTCTCAAGTCATCATCATTTTCTGTACATAATTTTATAAAATTGCAAGAAAAGGATCAATTTTTCCCCCTTTGTTTTTTAGTTTCCTTAGAATTGTCATAATTCGTCTATACATGATATTGAAGAGAATAAAAAAAAACCCTCTGATTATTTAAAGAACTTGCAAGTCAGCGATCATTTGGGGGCACGTGTAAAATTCTAAAACCAAGAAAATTAATTACTTTTACTGAACTACATCACATATTAACAATGTAACAGACTAAAAATCGACCCAAATCGAAAAGCAACGAATTTAGGTCGCTCGATAACGGATTTCATCGAGTGTAACGGTGGTATTATCCAACAACGTTTCCTTTTAGTGTTACAATCGAGAATACAAATACAAAAATAAAATATAAAAGAAAATACTATTTTTCAACTTTTCCTTTACTTGCAAAAAAAAAAAAAAAAATCTCCCCAAATCATAAAAATGATTTTTCTTCCCAATATTCCAACTCTGTGAATTATTCCTAAATGCAGAAAAATTTATTTCTAAAATTCTCGAAAGTATTTTTTCTTCATTAAATATATAAAAAAGGAGACATGACATTTCAAAGAGTATACAATATTTGCATCTCTGGTTTCAGACTGGTTTTTTGTTACGGCCCTGAAAACACGGACTGTACACCGACGAAAGTTCACTACACATACTGGTTAATGAGTGATAAATACACCAAGTTTCCCCTCCTCATTTTCTCCCACTTTATTCTCTCGTAGGTTTTCCTTCTTCCAGTGTATATATTCACGTGGCAAATACCATATGGATCATAATAACTAAAAAATTACAAAAAAAAATTTAATTAAAAATATTTTCAAAAATCAATTTTACATTATTCAGAAGAAGAAGAAGAAGAAGAAGAAAAGGATAAAAAGTTTAAGAAAAGGACAAAAAAAAAGAATTGAGTTCATAAAATTTTAAAAAAGCAATAAGAAGACAGATAAGATATTCCCTCTCCACATTAACATCTGAGCAATTAATGCTAATCAAGCATTCACACATATAAACATCTTCACAACAATGGGATGCTTGAATCTTTTTTTTTTTCAAAAAAAGAAGAAATGCTCATTTTATCATTTTAGAAAATTTTCTTCGAATAATTTCAATTATATTTAAAAGAATAAATTTACAGCTGCAATGATTTATTTAAATTTTTTTGTAAAACGTTTTCTTAATAGAGCGTGAAATTAACAATTCTAATTTAAATTATATAACTATGACTTCTTGAAAAAAAAAATATCTTACATTTAAATATTTCGTCGACAAAAAACAAAAAGAATTACCCGTGTCGAAAAATATTTACTTATTATCATTTTTTAAACAACAGAAAAAAAAAATAAATATTAATTTAATTTGCAAACAGATATAAAAAAAGGTAAAAATGTATTTTTACATATAAACTAAAAATATATTTAAAAATTAAAATATAAAATAAAGATTTAAAATTATTAAAAATAAAAAATTCTGAAGTTTTGTAAAATATTGTGAAGAATAAAACAATAGAAATTTTTGTTGTTGTTTATGACTTGAAATGAAGTACAACAGTACAATTTTAAAATTAAAAAAAAAAGTAAAAATATATTTTTAAAAAAGTAATTTTTAAATAAATTTATTAGTTTTCTAAAATATTCTGAAGAATAAAATAGAAAAAAAATTTTTGTTGTTATTTTAATGACTTCAAATAAAGAACAGTTCAGTTTAAGTATCAAAAGGCTTAATGAGAAGATAATAGTAAATCTTATCGTTAAAAGGTGTTTCTAGAAGTAAAGTTCTGATTAATTCAGACAGCTAAAAGTCATTGGATCATGTTTCATTCAACTGCCAAGTTCATTAACAAATCTAAATTTCTCGCAAATAGCCCCCGCACTTTTATAATCGACAAGGAAAAACTTGGAAAAACTTTTTTCTCTTATTTCACTTTTCAGCAGAGCGAAAGTATATTAATAATAATTTAAACAATAATTTCAAATTTTATAACAAAGAATTTTGTAATTATTAAATTTATAGTAAAATTTGCATTTCTACTTCAATTTCAATGAATTTTTGGAATATTTGGAATAAATCCAAGTGCTACAAACAACTTTGTTTTATCATTTCTTTTTTGTGGTTTGTTATTCTAAATGTGTGTAATTTTTGAGGCAAACTTGTGATATCTTTAAAAGAATCTTTAATATATATAGAAATATATATACTTAAAGGCTGATTATAATATTTCACAAGAAAAACTCATGCAAAAACATGTTTTTGCATATACGATTTTTGTTTTGAATTCAATGTTTTGAGGTGAAACGCGAATTCCTTTTAAGATTTCCTTTTTTCTCTGTAAATATTTTTTTCTCTTGTTTACACATACTCGTTAAATCTTGTTTCACAACTTGCTGCATTGAGAAAAAGATAGATCTAAAATTATTAATTAATAATAATTAAAAATTCAATAATTAATAGTTCTAATTTGCACTTTCTTTAATTTTATTTACCTCAATTACCCTTTGAGTCTCAAGATAAAATTAATTTCATTATTTCGTAATGATTTTTATAGCGATTAATAATTCCTATGAGCTTTATTTTACTCAGAATATTTGTTTCCTTGACTAGAAATTTTATGATGATAAGGCACGTTATTTCCGATTGGGAAATAATGTGACATTTAGACTTCCTTAGAAATTATGTTTCAGAAAGTCTTTTAAAATTAAATTTACAATTAAAAAAAAAACTTTTAAAATGATAAAGGTCATCAAATTAACGAAATTCATTCTGTAATATACATAAATTAAAATTTAAAAATCACAATCAGTGATTTATATCAGTTTTTATATATATATCGTACTTTGTTATTCTTTACAATCATTTTGTGATCTATATTTAAGAACAGTACTTGAATTTGTTCAAACGAATATTAAATATTGTTTTCAATGTCATTTAAATATAAAAGAGGAATTATTTTTTAATGAGAAATTCTTTAACGAAACTTTGATTTCTTTATTTTAATGTTTAATATATTTTTAATTTTTAATGTTCTTTATTATTTTAATGTTTAATATTATTTTAATTTTCAATATTCTTTATTATTATTTTAATGTTTAAATATTTTTTTTTAAAGAAACTTGTAAAAGTATTCTTTCTAAAACTTCAACAATAAAAATATCCCGACTATGGTTTCTTTTTAAAATAGATAAATTAAAATAAAGTGAAATTTTTCACCGGAGAAATTTCCAATTTAATCATTTTTGAAAACTAAATGATGACAGTTAATGATAAATGTTATTTACATCGGTCAAGAGGTCTGCAAAAAGGATTACGTTAATGAGTATTACTCGAAACCATTTTTAAACTCCGATTTTTGATCTCTTTAGAAAATATGAGTTTATACTAATCACCAAACGATGGCAAAATAATTCAATATTTTTCAATTTTATTAATGTATTTAAAAAAAAATATTATAAATTATTCAAACAACAAATTGAAATATTCAATCAAAAAGTATAACAAAGAAAATATAAACAAAATAACAAAGAAAAAAAATAAGAATAAAAATTGATATAAATGAATTTGACACCATAAATGATAATAATTTATTTAATTGACAATTGAAGCAAAAAGAACCGAAAATTGATAGAAATAAATTTCCCAACACCATATGAAAGATAATAATTAATTTAATTGATCTCCTTTCTATCACAAAATCTTTATCAAAATGTCTAGAAATAGATTTATTCCATGACTTTCCCTTGGAAAAGCGGTATTTATTATTTTTGTTCATTGGCGTTTCACCAACTCAAAGCACTTTTACTACGTTTGTAAAAGAAGCGTAATCAGAAAGGCAAGAGAAGACTTGGTTAGATTTAGGTCACCGTGTTACATCACAAGAATTCAAATTTAAGTATCCTTTGAATAAGCTTTCTTCGATACTTAAGTAACACAACAAGAAAACGTCAATTATTTCAGATACGTTGAAAATTGAAAAACAAAAAACAAAAAAAAAACAACAAATCCTCAATAAAGGTAAAGAATACACGCGGAATTACAATTTAATCATACATGAAATGTACAACTTGTCAATTAAATTAGTCTTTTAAGATAACAAACAGCATTAGGAACTAGAATCAGCTTATGGAGAATTAATTTGTTTGAAAATTAGCACTCTGGCCTTCAATTTTAATTGGCGAAGTTATTATTCATTATGACTCGAGTATTTGCCATATATTTTATTGTTTTTCATTTTTTTTTTTTTTTCATAAAACGTTCTATTTACTTTATATTAGTTTTTCATATTTTATTTAGAAGAAAGAATTTGTTTTAAACCCAAATACTTGGCTTGGATGATTATTGAAACTAATAATTATTCCAATTAATAATTTTAAAAAAATTTAAAAATTAAAAATAAATAAAAAAAAGTAAATAAAAATAAAATATAAAAACTTGATTATTAAAAATTTTTAATTAATTAATCATTATTGCAATTAATACCTAATCTTTAATTCATTAATTATTGATTGTGATAATAAATAATTTAATCAACTAATCTAGTTAATGTTTTTCATATGAAACGAAATAAAATTCTAATTCTGATATTAATAAAGTGTTTAAATTTCCAACTAGTCGATTTTAACAAACTTAAAATTTCGTTACCAGGAAAATTTATAATTTAACGGAAATTCCATTTGCCCGAATTTTACACAGCAGATCTTAGTTCATCGAATTTTTTTAATTTCAGAGAATTTCCACATTTAATCACCATTTTCATTTCGTGGAATACTTTTTTCATTTAATCAATTATCGGAGCAGTTTAGCAGAATTTTGCATGCAATATAAATGATTAAATACTGCCAAGAAAAGAAAATTTCATGAAATCGAAAATGTTCGATTAAACATAAAAATTCGAAAAGTATATATATAAAAATTTACAGGTATAAACAAATATTTAAATAATTAAAATAAAAATTCTTTTACATTGTAAAATTATTGTTTGCCAGAAAATGGAAATTTGAATTCGAATTTATGAAGGGTATATACTATTTTTCCACAATGTTGTTGGTTCTTCGATATTCTGAGGCTTTTTTTCATAATGACCTGCCTGCGGGATGAAATAATGTTTCAGGTATTCACATAGTAAAACTTTCAACATTCAAAGTCTATTTGGTTGAAAAGCCATCTATTGTTCCCATTTTAACTTACAAGCAGAAAATGTCTGTCTAAATGATAATTCATTTTCAATGGACTCTAAAGGTAATAAAAACACCTTGTGTAAAAGAATAAATAAATTTTAAGCGGTTTTAAACATGAAAATTTACAAATTTTCCAAACTCTCCTCAAATTAAAAAAAGAAAAGATCTCTTCGTTTTCTATTATAGTTTCTAAATTTCCTCATTTTTCCTTCAAATTGTATACGCCTCTTTTGCAATAAATAATTTTCAACTTAGCTCAAGTAGAAAAAACAACACTAATTACCGTTAATTTAAAAACTCATTACGAAATATTAAAGACAAATTATTACTTTTTAATTTCGAAAAAAAATTAACCCAAAATTCCCAAAAATAGAAAAATAATATCTTCTGTGAAATACAAAAACAAATTATGTAGAACAAAATTTGTCCTGATTTTCAAAATATCGATTTTTAAATTACTTGTCAAGACACGTGTTCAGCTTTAAATTTGAATAGTCGTTTATTTTCAACGCTTTACAGGGGGGGAGAAGAAGTAAATTTAGATCCTGATTTGACCCATAAAAAACAAATAAGCCTTACTTTTAAATCAATTTAAAAACTATTAAAATACACTTTTAAAGAAGTACAATCTTCCCCTTATTCTAACCAAAAGTAGTATTTAAAAATCAATAAAAATAAATAATCAAGATTCATTAAATTTTACTTTTAAAGAACTTTTTTTTTTTTTTTTTAAATGAAATTTCATCCTTTTTTAAGTGCATTGCTTTTTGTCAGCGACACGTGTGAATGTCGTTGCGTACAATTACATAATACGTTGATTATTACACAACGCTGTAACTATCAGGTTAAAAATAATTGCACTAACAGATGCTCTAAGGTCAAATAAAAAAATAATTTACAAATTTCTAATAGTTGCACTCAAATTGTACTCCTGTTTTTTCAAAAGAAAATTAATGCTTCTTTTTTTTAAATGTAGAGAACATTTCAAAAAAAGAACCACTTTATTAAATTCTATAATTATCCAATTATAATGTATAGATTATGAAACTCTGTATTAAAAGAATTAAATTTTCTAATTTTTTAATTTTCAAAATTTCCCAATCTAATGAAATAAATTTATATCTAATAGATAATTAGGCAAATATCTATATTTTTAAATTCCTTATTATAAATTTAACATTCAGTAAAACTTGTATGTTTATCAACAATTATCATAAATTATTATTATTGTTTCTAAACTTGAAAAGTTCAAGAGCTGCCAAGTTTTGTTACACGTGTGTATAATTCACTTAGTATTCACTCACCAAATTGTAAGCATTTTCATCGATTTCAAATATAACTACATATAAAGGTCGATTTCAAGTTTCAATAAAATTTAAAATTAAAAATTAACTTGAAAAAGTTTCGAGAAATTACTATTCTAGAAAATCTTAATAATTTATTTGAGAAACGATATAAACATTATCTATCCGGAATTTCGAGAGATAGAAAAACGGAAATCAAAGAAAAAATCTAGAAACAACTAAATTACTAAATATCTTGCAAAAGAAACTGAAAATCTAAGAAATCTGTTCTATTTAATTTGAGAGAAATGTAGAAATTCGGAATGTAAATATATCTGGACCATATACATAATTCAGACGATAATTCCTTTAAACGATTTAAATGCTTTAAACGTTTTCAACGCAGTAAATTGAATTTCGAAATAAAAAGAAAAATTGCGATTTAAAAGAATAAAAGTGGCAAAGATGGTAATCAACCTCGACAACTGACATTGAATCTGACACGTGCAGGCCTCAGCTGACGAGTGGAAGACAAAAGGCAAGTATTTCTGGGATGACTGTGCAAGGTAGAGAAATGAAGGGGAATACCTTTATTGCACTGATGCTCCTCGACAACCGGATCCGGAGATGCGGGTGAATCTCGAACATCCAATTCATTGATGGCTTTGGTGAGACCGTAGGATTCAGAGCACCATTTCTTCTCCTCCCCAGTTGGATGTTCTTCAGAGGCGATTTCCACGTCGCTGCCATCCTCAAAATAGCCACTCTCGTGCTCCGGATTTTTCATTCTGGATAAGTTTAAACACTCAAATCGTACACGATTATTTCCTTCTTCCTCCTCTTCTTCTTCTTCTTCTTTTTTCTCTTCCTCTTATTATTGATCCTTAAGATCAAGTTCACCAAAGATCAAGATGACACACGAAGCATTTTTTTAAATAATTTCGATTTAAATTTTCCAATTCTCATAACGAAACTTCACTGAAACACCATTTGAAGATAAAGAACCTTGAAGAGAAACTCTCTTCTTAATTTACAATCAAAGAACTTCTTCCACAATTGCAGAACGATGATTAATTATATGATCAACTATTGCGATCACTCAGCTTCTGACGCAATGCGGTCAATGGCTACGTTCTGGCAATGCGATAAGTTTTTTTTTCTTTTTTTCGTTCTTACAAACAACAGAAATCATTAGTAGCAAGCAGTGTTTTGCTTGAATATTTCCAGAAACACAAGAAACGAAATAGATCGACAAATAATTATTTTGACAGTTCGCAGAAAGTTGATAAACAGAAATTTAATGCTATGTTAGTTTAGTGAGAGTCGAAGAAAACGGGATCGTGTCTATCCTACTGACACATTTTCCACTAACGGACGGACCCTGTTACATGACCTTCGTATGTCTGCTCCTCGAAGATCTAGAGATAGTTTACGTGAATCGCTCCGCCAGAAACACGTGCAAGGCCAAGGATCGATAATCCAAACCGGAACCAAATGCGCCGCAAAAATTAATATATTGCAACAAAAAATTGTAGAAAAAAAACTAATTCACTTAGATCACTTCAAGACTCTCGAATACTCTTGTCCTTGACGAAGACCTAATTCTTTCTACAAACAGCTCACTCTTGCGATATTTTTATCATTAAGATTTTCGACTCTTTTTATTTTCAACAAGAGCGATATTTGATCGTGTCCTCTTTCCGGTCGATTACAAAACTCTCAACAGCCAAGTGATTTCTGATTCTTTTTTTTCCAGAGAGAAAAACTGTGCATGCGGGCGTGTTGTATTTTTAACCCTGGGGCATAAAAATTCCAAGCTTTTATCGTCGCCTTGACGACAGTTAGTTCTTCTGGATCTCTCTATTCCTTCCTTGTAACTTGAAAATCACTGTCAACACTCAATTAACTAAAATTAATTACAACACTCAAACTTTTATTATAAATCCAAAGTCATTCACAGACAAAATTGACACTATTTACTTTTGATCGATACTAAATAGACAACCAAGGGAAAGCGAAAGTCTTTCCGAGGATTCGGGAGGAAATTAAAAAAAAAGTTTTACTTTCACTTGGGCAGATCAAATATCAGCAGCTGACATGTATGCAAGAAGGAAAAGATCAAGAGGCACTTTGGTTCTTGGTTTTTAACTCAACGGAGAGTTTATACAGTCTGTTGCGTACAACGTTCAGCTGTCGACTGACTTCAAACTCAGCCAAGGAGTGAGAATACCCCCCACTTTGAATGCCGCATGCTTTCAAACCCACCCTTCACGTTTAACAGCTGATTCGGGAAAACACGAAGGCATGACTTTTGGAGAACCGATTTATCAAACAACCACACCAACAGCCTGCGTTAAAAACCTATCGATACACGTGTGGAGCAGTAAAAAAAAAGTAAAATCAGTGCGAAGAAGACTCTTCTATAGAACACACAACATACCTATATAACGCTACTACTAAATGAAAATCAATAACTAAATAATAGAAAAATAATGCAAAGAATACTGCTTGAACTTTTCTGACCCATTCATTATCGTATTCAAACACGATTTTTTTTTATCAGATAATCAGATCTTAAAAACGGTTAAAATATTCAACATTAATACCAATAAGGGAGAACACAAGTTTTACCGATTAAAATTTATACCATAATGTGAATAAATTTCAATATTATTTTTTTTATAAAGTAAATAACTAGTTTTTAAATTAACATTTTATAAAATAGAATTTTTTAAACAACCTTTTTTTGAACTTTAAAGTATATTAAACTTTAACAATAAAGATTAAAAATAAAAGCAGTGAGAAGAGTATTAAGATGTTGAACTATAGTTTCTAGAGTTGGATCAGCACCAATAAACAGCTATTTGAATAAGTTCAACTATAATTTTAATTAGAATTGTCAATTAAATATTTTTAACTGTTTTAATAACCAAAGACGATTCTAAAGTTCCGAACATTCAAACGAACAAAATTTGTTTATTTATTCTTCTAAATAAAAATTTTATTGCAATTTTGCGTCTCGTATGAAAATAATAAATTATCAAGTTTTTAAAAATAAAATTTAAGTTTTTAATATTTACTTCAATCAGTAATTTATGAGAATATTTTTAATAAAAAATGTTTCGTTTGTTCAATTTTAATTAAAACTGTTAATTAAATATTTTTAAGCCTTTTAACACCCAAAAATGATTCTAAAGTTCTGAATGTTCAAACGAACGAAAATTTGTTTATTAAAAAAATTATTATCTATTAATTAATAAATTCTTTAATTAAAATTTTCATGACAATTTATTTTATTAAAATTTTGCGTCTCGTATTAAAAAAATAAATTATCAAGTTTTTAAAAATAAAATTCAATTCAATTTTAATTAAAATTATCAATTAAATATTTTTAAGAGTTTTAACAACCAGAAATGATTCTAAAATTCCGAACATTCAAAAGAAAGAAATTTGTTTAGTTATTCTTCAAATTAAATTTCTATTACATTTTTGCTTCTCGTATTAAAAAAAATTAATTATAAAGTTTCTAAGTATTAAATTTAAGTTTTCAATTTTTATTTCAATCAGTAAATGAAAATATTTCTAATAAAAAATATTTATTTTGTTCAATTATTTTAATTAAAATTGTTAATTAAATATTTTTAAGCCTTTTAACACCCAAAAATGATCCAAAAGTTCTGAACGCTCAAACGAACGAAATTTGTTTATTTATTCTACAAAAAAAATTTTTATTACAATTTATTTTATTACAATTTTGCATCTCGTATTAAAAAAAATAATTATAAAGTTTCTAAATATAAAATTCAAGTTTCTAATTTTTATTGCAATCAGTAATTTATGAAAATATTTTTAATAAAAAATATTTCGTTAATCTGAATGTTTAAAACTTGTGAATTAATTGAGAGAAATTTTTATTTGAATAAATATAATTTATATCAGTTAAATAAAAGTATATTTGCCTTAGAGCCTAGTAAATTATTTTTAATACTAATTTTATTCGACACAAAAAAATTTTTATTTGAACGAAATTAAATTTCATTTACACCAAACAAAATTTATTTGAAACATATAAAAAGTTTAGAAGATTCTACGACAAATATATCTTTCTTTTTTTGTGAAACTTTAACTTTTAAAAAATAAAACAATCAGAGCGTCTTAATTTAACAAAGAATATCAAAAAGTAATTTAAAGAAACATTCGAAATTTAATACTTTAAAGCCCTCAATGATAATGATCAGAACCAACAAAATAGTTTTTATAAAATTCAGAGCGCCTATAGAGAAACTAGAATTTCACCGTTCAAACTGGAATTTTTTTAGAAATTCTAGAACACCATTAAAAAAAATATTTTTCAAAATCTCTTTAAATCTTTTTAAATCTTCACATCAAAATTTTCCCAAAACTTTAACGATCTTCTAAATAAAATTAAATAAAATTATAAAAAATTCTAATAAAATTAGAATAACATTAAAGAAGCAAAAAATAAAATTTCCAACAGTACATTTAAATTCCAATTTGATTCAAAATTCATAATTCAAAATTTTCAAACTTAATTTAATTTCTAGAATAAATAATTATTTCCCATGGTTTGTCAATTATATTCCTAAACAAAATTATTAATTACACGGTTTTTAAGAACTTTCAGAGTTAATTTAATTTCTAGAATTAATAATTATTTTCCTGGCGTGTCAATTATATTCCTAAACAAATTTATTTATTACACGGTTTTTAACAAATTAGAATTTACAGTAACCAAGCATTGTGGAAATTTTTGGGTATTCCCGAAAAATGTATATTTCTTAACAAAATTTATGACTCAAAAACTCAGACCTGAACTTGAATGTTTAAGGGCAAGGGGCGCATTGAAAAGCTTGTATTGTGAATCTTAATCTTACTCGTGGCCGACACAAGTAATATTTACCTGGACTATTCGGGACCAATAACCTTTCTAATAATTATGTCTAGTCTTAAATTCATTTTTAATTATACATTCATGTCTAGACTTTACAAATTTTTAATTGATTTACAATACAATACATTTCCAATTTTAATTACAATAACGAACATTATTTGAGGGGTGGATATTTTAGAATTTATAACTATTTCGAAATTTAAGAATCCCTATTCATCCAATAGTATCACTAATGTGATGATAATTAAGGTACTAATTTTACAAAGTATCAACCTTTTTAATTAATGTTTACCTGTGTATGCAAATCAGTAAATTTTAATTTAAAAGAAAGGAAAACAAGTGACTCTTTAATCTCTTAGTGTTAATTAGTTTGGTACTGAGCCAAATATTATTTTCACTCACGAATATCTTGTGAACGAATTTTAATACAAAGTTCATAAAATTAAAGTCGTATATTATTAAATTTTGTCTGTATTTAAAAAAAATTGTTTAGTTTTGAAATAGGTATTGAAACGATTTTTTTTTAAGGGATAAAAAAGAAAATTTTAACAAATATTTGTTTAATTTTCCCCTAACGATGTGCGATTTAAAAAACAAATTCCAACAGTAATTTCGAACAATGAACGTTAATTAGTTTGGTACCAAGCCAAATAATTTATGTTCTTGCTCACGAATACACTTTGTGAACAAATTGTAATATTTAAATTTATTTATTACATTATACATTATGTTTTAATGCGAAAAAATAATAATTTTGTTTAAAATCGTATAATTATAAATTTTCTTTTGCACAAACATAAAAAAAATTATTTATAATTCTCAAAAATATCGAATCATAAATAAATTCTCCTTTAAATAGAAAGTACAAAAGAAAATTATAATAGACTTTTTGTTTGTTTAATTTCCTTTTAATGACGTGCAATTTAGAAAGAAAAATTACAAACAGAAATTGTGAACAATGAGTGTTTAATAATTTCTGAACAAACTACAGATATCTGTAGTGTAAGCATTTTTGAAGGATAAATTTCAACACATACCATAAGTGAGAACGTGGGTGACCGTGGTGTCCGTGCAGGTGGTGTTTGAAGAAGCCATAGTGAGTGGTGGAGGGGGAAGGGGAGGTTGCATAGCACTTTCCATCTGGAATCTTTTTTTGTCAAATTCGACACCTGCGAAGCCTCCGGATACCTTAGAATTCTCGTCAGGGGGTGAAATCCCATGCGAGTACCTGAAATATAATTATTAATAAGAAATTGTGCCTTGAATCAAAATTTTATATTTTCAAAAATTCCCACATTAACCGCATCATAATTTTATAATCTGTATTATTTCTCTATTTTATAAATATCAATCTTTTTTTTCAATTATTCATTATTTTTCTACTACAGGCTTCGCACTCGATAATATATTTATAAAAATAACTTTTTAAAATAAATAATAAAAATAAAATTCTTCAAGATAAAAAATTTATTTCAATCAAATTTATTACATTGAATTGAAAATTTTCCATTAATTGAAAAATTTACTTTTATTTTATAAAATTATTTAGGGGAATTTAACTATAATACCCAAAAATTGTAATTATTTTTCAAAAGATCAATTTTTTCTGTTATTTCTAAATTAAATTATATTAAAAACTTGAATACAAAAAGTATTCAATTTGTTAAATAAATAATTAAATAGGTACTTATTCTTATTTCTTATTTATTTATTTTCAACATTTAAATTCAATTATTCTGTTGAATGTTTAATTAAAATTTTATTCTAAACCAATTATTTTTAATAATTTTTCTCCAATTTTTATATAAAAAAATGCTTTCCTATAAAAAATTGCGATTTTTCGAAAATTTGTCAATTAAATATATATTTAAAAATTTAACTAATTTCAACAAAAATTTGAATAAAAATTTTTCAAAAACCAACTTCTTCAGAATTTGGAACAAAAATTTTTAAAAATTAAAATCTAAAATTTTACTTTGGAAACTTTTGAAATTCAATTATTTAGGATACAAATGCAAATATCTTTAAAAAATAGAAGTAAAATATTTTAAAAACCAAATTTTCTAGAATTTGAAATCAAATTTTTTGCAAATTCAATCTTTTTTTAAAAAAAATTGTAAACTTAATTAAAAATTTAATAAATTGCAAAAATTCAATTACTTCTGAAAATTACAACTTCTTTTTAACCAATTTGTTAAATAAATAATAATTAAATTCTTTTTTATTTATAATGAAATTAAAATTTTAAATAATATCAATTTAACAAATTTTAAAAATTTAACTGTTGGTAAAAATTGCAAATTCTTCTAAAATTTAATAATTTTTTAGCAAAAAAAAAAATAATAATTTTTTAAATAAAAGATTAAGTTCTACAATTAAAATTTCCCAGGAATTCAATTTAAAAATCTTCTAAAAGTTAATTATTTCTAAAAATTCGTACTATAATGTTTCTCATATTCAATTTATTATTATCTAAAATTTGTCTACGAGAATTCAATTAATTAAACATTAAAAAAAAAATAATAGAATAAATGATTATTTATTAAAGTTGAATTTTTTTTAATGTCAAAATTTTGGCTAATAATTGAATTGTTTTGAACGATTTTAATCAAATTTTTAATTTTTGCAACGAATTTTTTAAACAATTTTTTTAAATAATTGAATTCCTGTGAAAATTTTTATTATTTGTAAAAATAAATTGAATTGTTGCGAAGAATTTAATTATTTTATTAAAGTTTATTAAATTTTTTCGAGAAATTTAACAAAAATTTTATTGAAAATTTGACAAGAAATTGATTTTTTTCGAAAAATCTTTATCACAATACTTTAAATAAATGAATTTCTGTGAAAATTTTATTATTTATGAAAATAATTGAATTTTTACAAAGAATTTTATTACAATTTCTTCTTCAATAATTGAATAATTATTTTTAGAAATTTTATTGAAATAATAAATTTTTAAAATAATTTAATTGTAGAGAAAAATTTCATTGTTTGTGAAAATAATTGAATCATTTAAGGGGAGCCGCACCCGAAATTTCAACTATAATAGAATATAATTGGAAAAATTTTTTATATTTTTTTCCTGACACAATTTTGGATTCAGAAATAAGGTGAAAAAAAACAAAAAAATTTTTCATGATTTTTTCGGAAATTCAAAAATTTTTAAAAAAATTTTTTTTTGTAACTTTTGACAAAATTAAAATTTCACAAAATCCATGCCCTTCATTATAAAATGGAGTGTAAGAAACTCATTAAAACAAAAACCATGAAAAAATAATAAAATTTGTGAAAGAAGAAGCATTTTTTATAAGTTTATGGTATAACATTATAAACCATAAATTTACAAAAAAATGCTTCTTCTTTCACAAATTTTATTATTTTTTCATGGTTTTTGTATTAATGAGTTTCCTTACACTCCATTTTATATTTAAGGGCATGGATTTTGTAAAATTTTAATTTTGTCAAAAGTTACAAAAAAAAAATTTTTAAATTTCCGAAAAAATCATGAAAATTTTTTTTTATTTTTTCACCTTATTTCTGAATCAAAATAGTGTCAGAAAAAAACATACAACATTTTTTCAATTATATTCTGTTATAGTTGAAATTTCGGGTGCGGGTCCTCTTCAAAAACGTTTATTTAATTTTTTGAATTGTTTCTAAGAACTTTATTAAAATTTTTGAAAATCATTTTTTTATTTTAAAGTGGTGCAAATTCTTAAAAAAAAGTAGCATTTAGTGTCACAAATGTGAAAAAAATATTCAAATAGTAGCAAATCGTAGGCTTTAGTAGATAATTGCAAAGCCTTATAATAATAAAAATAGTAATTTTATAAATAGAAATCTATTTATAATTTATTTATTTAGTAAAAAATATTAAATAAATAAAATATATTCATAATAAAAATATTTCTCTCTGATGAGAATGTAATAAGAGTTGAAAAATGTTAATTAACTATATTATTTGTCAAATATTGATCTTTTTATAGAAAAATCGTGTTCAAAAATACCAGCGGTAGTTAAATCAAAATTTTTAGTTGAGCAAACGAAAAAACTGTTCTTCACACTCATAATACTTTTCAAAATAATTATGATTCAAGGTCCTTTGGTATTTTCTAACGTTTAGAAAGTAAAAGACATTATGTTATCTAGGAAATGATAACTTAAAACAAAAATTATTTTCTTTTTTTAATTTCAGAAATCTAAACGCATAGAAATAAAAGAAACACTATATTTTTAAATAGTAAATCAATTATCAAAGTCGCAGTTAAAAACCTAATTTTCAATTTATCAATCAATTTTGGACAATTTTGAATTTTTGTATTTTTTTCAACAATTGTAATAGTTAATTAATTAACATTTTAAAACAGGTATTCTCTCAAGCACAGATGGCGCAATCTCTGTCTTATTATATATGAAAATGATCACCCTGTGACACTACGTCCCACACTTATTTAAAGTCATAAAAATCGAAGATTCAATTGATTTATTTTCAACAATAGAAAGAGTTCTCTGTTCCAATGAAAATCATCAAAATAATGAACTATTTCATTAAAATTGTCATGTTTTGTAATGTGCGTAGCTCACATTTAGAATAAATATACCCACGTATCTCAGGTGTTTATCTTTTTTTCAAAAAAAAAAATGAGTAGACATTGACTCTAGTGTATAAAAGATAATTACTCACTTTGTAATTTATTTCACGTCTATATCATTCAACACGTGATTCAATCCTTTTTTTGTTTATAAAAAAAAGAAGTGGTAAAATTTCTTATTAAACTTGCACACTGCACTCAATTTGACAGCTAAGATGTGCACACATTGTGGTATGTGTATACTGCCTTCTCTTAATGCGCAACCGGCAAGACAACATCTCAGGGCTGTAACAAAAATCAGAAAACTAGATTTTCATTTCAAAAACAAACAAAATTTAGATAATGATTTTTTTTCTCAATATTTTTTTAAAAAATTTTTTCTAATAATTTTCCAATTTTAATACATTTTGTTTTATTTTTAAATTTATTTCACTTCATCGTATTTTTCGAATTCAGAGAAATCGAAAATTTGAATAAATTATAATTACAAATTATTAAATTATTGCCTGTTTTTCGAAATTGTTTTATCAATACATGTGCATGTTAAAATGAAATAAACCATTTCGGTTAAGAAACATAAGTTTTTCCAGTTAAATTAATATAAAAAATTGACAACTCTTTATAAAAGTTCAGCCAGATGACTACAACTCATAGTAATAATAAATGTATATACAAACAAAAGTAAATCAATAATCAATTTTTAGACTCTGAATAATTTATTATTATTCTAACCTTAATTTTTCTCGAGAAGATAAAATATTCTTTAACAAAACTGTTTTGTGTTAAATAAAATTCTTTAAAATACAATTAAATTTGGAAATGATTTTACATAGAATTTTGGTGTCTACTTTGAAAAAAAATTCAGAATTAAAAATGTGAATTGTTTCTCTCTCTCTTAAAATGTGATGATAATTGTATAAAAATATTGTCACGAGTATATTGTTGACCCTTTAAAACGTCACAGAGAAAGCTGCACGTGTAAAAACATAACCTTATATAAAAGTGCACGTAAATAAGTTTTGTTATTGTATTGTTATTTTTCTAACACATAAAAAAGTAATTTAAATTCGATCAAAATTCGAAACTCTTTAAAGAATTTATAAATTAATTATTTTTATTTACCCTTGGGGGACTTTATCTAAATACTACCCTATAGATATTAATTTATCATTTTTAAAAATTAGGTCATGATTTCTGACATAATTCCATTTTGGTCAAAATATTGGTTTTATATTCTAATATCAATTTTTACTTATATGTACATTTTGTGGATGATACCGAGGGTAAAATCAAAAATCGAGAACGAAAGAAATAAAAAGAAATACGAAACAGAAACATCAGATAATGAAGAAGGTAATTTAAAATTTTTTAAAAATCCATTTTCCATAAAATAAATTTTTCATCAAAAATAAATTTTCAGTACTGTATAACACAATTTATCTTAATTTTCGTATTCTAAAATTCAATTTTTCCCTAATCATTGGCACAATTTATCATTACTCCAAAAATAAAAATTCGATTTCAGAAAAAAGTTTTTTAACCGAAGAAGATGAAGACGAACCGGCATTAAATCCAAAATTAGGAGACATTCATTTCAATTATCAACGACCTAGTGAAGCAAAAATGCGAGAAAAATCAAGAAAATTTTTTGAAATTGCTAATTCGCGGAGAACTTTACGATTTTTTAGTTATGATCCAATTCCAAAGGATGTTATTCATAATATTATAAGAGCAGCTGGTGAGTTGATGAAGAAAATTTAAGAAAAAACAAATTTTCCCTCTGCAGGGTTGCCATAAAAATTTGATTTTAATTTTCTTTGACTTTTCCCTGATTTTCAGGCAGAATTTTGACTTTTTCTCTGATTATTATAAACAAAAACTTCAAGAGGAATTCAATTATAAAAAAAGAGTTGCCACAAAAATTAAAATTTCTTTTTTCTTGACTTCCAGAGAGAATTTTGACTTTTTTCTAGACTCTAAAGTATATTCTGGTTTTCTCCAAAAATAATTATAGATAAAGAAAAAAATGTTTCTTTCTTCTTTTCATATTTTTCCATATATTTAGATTTTCAAAAATTTCAAATTTCCAACCTTTGGAAATTTAATAATATAAGAATAGTTACTGTAACTTTATCAAAATTATTTTCAAGATTTCAATTCAATTATTTTCTAGAAACCTGAAAATTCATTTCTAAATCAATTATTTTTGGTAATTTTTCTCTAAAACCATTTTCAAGATTTCAGTTCAATTATTTTCTAGAGTTTTTCCTCAAAATTCATTAATTTCTAAATCAATTATTTTGGGAATTTTTCTCCAAAATAATTTTCAAGATTCCAATTCAATTATTTTCTAGAATTTTTATATCAAAATTCATTTTTAGATCATTTTTCTCCAAAATTAATTTCCAGATTTCAATTCAATTATTTTTTTAGAATTTTCAACTAAAAATTAATTTCTAAATCATTACTTTTGATAATCTTCTCGAAAACTATTTTCAAGATTACAATAATTTATTTAATTATTTTATAGAATTGTTAACTAATTTTTTTTTTTAATCAATTATTTCTAATAATTTTTCTCCAAAATTATTTTCTAGAATTCAATTTAAACATAAAATTTAGGTAAAAATTTTCCAAAAACTGTCTCTTCAGAACTTTTAATTAAAATTATTTTAAATTCAAATTTACTAAAATTTCAGCTTAATGACTGTTGAAATTCAATTGTTTATAAAAATTGTAAACGCAACTCTTCTAAAATTCAATTATTTTTGGAATTTTAAAGTTTAAAGCAAACAAAAAAAAAATTCAAGAAGAATCTAATATTTTTAAAAGTTACTGGAAACTAAAATCTAGAATTTTTTTATAAATTCTAAATATTTAATATCTTTCTAGTACTTTTCTTAAAATTCTTCGACTTTTCCCTGATTTTCCTGACTTGTGGCAATTTTGAAAAAACGATCATTTTTAGAAGCAAAAATTTATGATTTAAAATTTTAAGGGTTTCTATTTAATTTTCAAAATAAAATTAGTTACTGTGACCAACTTTCCTCTGTTATATTCGAAAAATTTTAATTACTTGTTTATAAAAATTCTATTAACTTTAAAAAATAGAACTAAAATATTTTGAAAAACAAATTTTTCAGAAGTTTAAATAAAATTTTTGGAGACGTCAATCTTTTTTCAAAAATTGTAATTTCAATTAAAAAATTCAATTATTATGGACTCTGGAAAAGTAATATTCTTGAATAATTTAATTATCTAAAATAAATTTTATTGTTTACAGAAATAAAAAAAGCAAAGTAGTGTTTTAAAATCATTGTGATTCAAAAGTTCCTTAGGTGAAAAAAATTAGAGAAAAATTCAATTTTCGTTTTCCAAAAATTTTTATAATAATTTCAGAAATTTTCTATTCTTCCAGTACTTTTCATAAAATTCCCTGACATTTCCCTGACGAATTTCATTTACCCTGCTTTCCCTAACTTGTGGCAACTCTGTATTTATTCAAAAAGCATTTTGAATTCTTTTTCTTTTTTGAAGAAATATAAACAGAATTTATTTTTTTTAAAAATCTTCCCTAGGTACTGCTCCAAGTGGAGCGCACACTCAACCTTGGACATTTGTCGTGGTAACTGATTCCAATATCAAGGCAAAAATACGCGAGATTGTGGAAAGAGAAGAAGAAATAAATTACAAAAAAAGAATGGGTAAAAAATGGATAACTGATTTAGAATTTTTAAAAACAACCTGGACAAAAGAATATCTGACAACTGCTCCCTGTCTAATTCTCGTATTTAAACAAATTTATGGTATTTTACCAAATAACGCCAGAAAAGTTCATTATTATAATGAATTAAGTGTTGCGATAGCTTCCGGAATTTTAATCACAGCTATTCAGGTATAAAAATTCTTTCTCGTCTCTTCTAATATTATTACTTTAAACTTGTTTTCATTTATCATTTCATTCATTGCTTTATTTTTTTTCTTATTTATCATCTCATTCATTGCTTTATTTTGTTTTTTATTTGTCGTATTCCTATTCATATTCTTGGTTTTATTAAGTTAAAAATATTTCCTAATCGGATAAAATAGAATTTAAAACCAAATTTTTTTATTTTTTCCCTCTTTTTTTTTTTAATTATTATTTAGTATGCTGGTTTAGTAACGCTTACTTCGACTCCATTAAATTGCGGTCCTGCTCTCCGTCTTCTTCTCAATCGTCCGACTAACGAGAAGCTTACCTTGCTTCTTCCTGTAGGATATCCTGCCGAAGATGCCACGGTTCCTTTATTACATAGAAAATCTCTCTCCGACATACTCGTTGAAATGGATTAAGTACCTACACGCTTCCACCTACAATTTTATTTCACAAATTAAATTAAATTCGTCATTAAGTTTTTCCACTCCCATTAGTTAATCCCCGCATTCCTTATAAATCTTTCCTTTTTTATAATCGAAAATAAAAATCACAATACTTTATAAATACGAGACTGTCTTTTCAATGTTTTCCTTGAATCATCACATTATTCCAACTCTTCCAAAAAATCTGTCTTTTCAAACTGCTCAAATACCGCGCGTGTCCTTCAAATTGAATAATTGTCAAAGAAAAAAAACACACATCTGCAAAAAAGAAAAATCAAAGTTAAATCAACATTATCATTTGTATAAACTAATATTTATTTAATGTTGCATACAATGTGTTAAAAATAAGCAGTATAAAAATTATGTTCGAAGAAGACATTAAAATCGATTCGAACGCAAAAGTTTTCATTTGAAATTCGCAGTAAACATTATGCAATTCCACGCGATTATTATTATAAATCTATTTCGTATTGTATAAATTCAAACGAACAAGAGAAAAGGAAAAAAATGATAAAAGAAAGAAAGAAAACACGGGTTTTACAATCAGTGAGTAGAAAATATATCACCACTGCAGTAGTTTTTAAATTAAGTACATCTGATATATATATAAAATACAAAAATACTGAGCTAAACAACCAAGGGCATTATGTTGTTAAAAAACATAATAATTGGCAATATCGAATTAGTTTGTTATATCTATACTGCTACCATGAGCTATGTCGTTAAATGTAAAAGCTTGAGTATCATGGTACATTCAGATAAACAAAGAAGTTCTATTATGATTTTACGAGACACTTAAAGATTAATATTATCTCATCCTAGAATATTCAATGTCGTTCTTTTCTTTTTCTTCATATTTTCATTTTAGGGCTCTTTTGAGTTTCAAATCTTAATTAGTAAAGATCTTAAGAATAAATTGTCGAAATGTAAAATCCAATTTGATAATTTATATCGAAGCATTCTTCTTTTTCGTTAAATTTTATGTAAAAATGGACAAAATATGGGAAACAAAAAATTTCTTATATGACAATAGAATATAAACGAGAACTAGGAGAGTATTGTATTTTAAGAAATGTAAAACTATTTTCAGTCATTTCGATGTCTTACGATTAGCATCAATCTTAAACTTTACTATGATTAAGATAATTAAAATTAAGTCAATAATCAATGTGTGAATATCATTATTTCAAAATGTAAAAAATTACTTCCAAATGATCTACGTTATTTGTACAATTAGCTGCAATTAAATCAAAAAGTTTCGTCATTTTTCTAAAAAAAAAAATTCTGACAAAACTTTTCTTTTGTAAATTGTAAATATAAATATTTTTTAATCACTTGAGATCATAAATGCCTGAGATATCTAATGCACCATAATGAAAGTTCAAAAAAAAAAAAAGGTTATCGTTGATCAATCAAAGGAAGACTTTTTTCAAATTGTCTATTATAAAAGTACATTAATAAAAACTTAAAAATTGAGTATTTTTTTTTTAATGGCAGAGAACATCTGAACTCTTTCAAGGGCATTAGTCAATTACAATAATCAGATTCAACTTTTACCAGAGTCTTCAAGTGTGATAATATTACTCAAGTGAGAAAATAATTAATCTCTACACTTTTCTCTAAAAAAAAATCAACTAAAGTCTATCCCTTTTTTGTAATTTAACAAATCAAATTTAAAAGAAACTTTCGTTAAAAAAATAAAATTGAAAGCAAAGAAGAAGAAAATTAAAATAAATTTTATATTTTGTGTAAATAAAATTTAAAATTCAATGGTAAAATCAACTAAAAATATTTTTTTTGTTATATTCTATCAAATGCTCTGTAATATTATCTAATTGTTAAACTGTCGAACTCTAGTTTGTTTAGCTGCTTTCAAACAACTGTTTTAAAATAGCACGAGATGCCGGAAAAGCGTAAGTTCAAAATACTCTCCTAATTCAAAAGCGTCTGTTATTTCACAGCGATGGGTGGATCGTTGAACTTTTTCATTGATAGAAATCAATTCAGTCGCGTCGATGGAATTCTGCTAAACAGAGACTACACGACCAGGAGCCTTCAGGAGGAGAAGAGAGTGGTGGAGCCAGACAATACATGTGGTATCCACGATCACAGTCATCACAGAACAGCAGCTGGTCCTAATTTTTTGTTTTTTATTTCATTAATTATATAGTCAACACAACTCTTTCTTTTTTATTACTAAATTAAAATTTTTATAAATATTCACATATTTACTTTCACAATAAAATGACATTTTTTTCCACTTTCTCGAAATTAAAATTATATGTATTTTAATTTTTATTAAAAGAAATATTTCTATTTTTTATTAAAAATCTAAATATTCAAAAATATTCAAAAATAACATTTTAAGTTAAAAAGAATACAAAACCAGTCCTCGGATCGACTAGGTAACAGATTCAAATAGAGTCTTTTTAAATTCAATTCAAAGTAAGAAAAAAAGGCAATTTTTTCTTCTGACTTTCAAAAAAGTTTTTTACTCTTTCTTTTATTTTTATAATAAACTTCAATTCTTATTTTTTTGTCTTATTTTCAAACATTTTTCCACACTTTTCTTCAAACACACGATTATTTTCTAAAAATTGTAATAAAATTTATTTTAATAAAATTACTCAAAATTTATAATTGTTTGACAATTTTTCATAAACCTAATTTCTTTAGAATTTCTGAATTCAATTATTCAAAACTTTAATAATCTTGTTAAGTGAATTTTTAAGTATGAAGTTTTATTCTACTTCTCAAAATTGCAACTGATATAGTTATTTCATTATTTTCTAGAATATTTAACTAAAATTGGTTATTGAAAGTTTAATAATTTTTCAAAATAAATATTTAAATATTATTAAACTTCTACAATAATTAAAATTTTCAAAAATTTAAGTTAAAACTTTCTAAAATTTAATTATTTATAGAAATTACTACTGTAACTCTCTTAAAATAAAATTATTTTTTAGGATTTTTAACTAAAACTCCTATCTAAATCAATTATTTTTGTTAATTTTGAGAAAGTTCTTTGAGAATTCAATTATTAAAAAAATAAATAAATAAAGTTCACTTAAAATAAAAATTTTAATTTAAATTTGAGTTTAAAATTCAATTGTTTAGTAATAAATTTTACAAAATCCTGATTATTCGTAAAATCTATAATTAAATAGTTAAAAAATTTCTAAACATTACAAATAATTAACAAAATTTTTTAAAATTTAGAAATTTTAATTGAAATTATTCAAAATTCATATCTTGAAAAATTTTAATATTAAATCTTTTGAAATTTAATTATTTCTAAAAGTTTTTACTATAACTTTTTCAATGTTCATATAGTTTCTTGAATTTTTGCCCCGAATTATTTTTAATAGATTTTAGAAATTTCTTTGAGAATTGAATAATTCAAAAAAGAAAATTCTTTTAAAATATACGTTTTAATTGAATTTTATAAAATTTTGAATAATCAACATTTTTAATTGAATATATATTAAAAAATTCAAAATATTACTAATAAAATCACAAAAAAAAAATTTGAATTACATTTTTTCTAAAAACTAATTTGTTTAGAATTTTTAATTAAAATTATTCAAAATTAAGACTTTCAACAATTTCAATTTAAAACTTTCTGAAATTTAATTATTTCCAAAAATTTCTACTTGAACTGTTCCAATATTTAGTTATTTCCTAAAATATTCAACTCAAATTTCTCTGTAAAAATTAACTAATTTCCAAAAAATTTGAATTAAAACTTTTAAAAGAACTAAGTTGCTTAGAAGTTTTAAATATAAAATTATTCAATATTCAAACCTTCAAAAATTTCATTATTTCTAACAATTTCTATTAAAACTTTTCTAACATTATTAATTATTGATAATAATATTTGGAGGTCTTTTACGGTTTGAATTTGATGTTTTTTGAACAATTTTTAATTTTTAATTTATTAATTTTATTTTAGGTACGTTTTTTTAATATTGATAATAGTATTTAGAGGCCTTCTACGGTTGATAATAGTATTTAGATTCTAAAATAAAATTAATAAATTATTAATTATTATCTAAAATCTTTAACTCATATTCTTCTCTAATTTAATTATTTTGTAATTTTCATGATATATTTTAGAATCGAATTCTTAAAAAAATAAGTAAATAAATAAAACAGAGTTAGCTTAAAAAATAGTAGTTAAAATTCGTTTGTTTTCAATTCAATTTTATGAAATTTTGACAATTCGAAAAACTTACATTTACAGAAAAATGTAAGACACTTTAGAGAAAAAGATTTGACTATAATTATTTTTTTACGCTTTCTAAATCAAGATAAGTAGCATTTTAAGCCCAAAAAAAGTGAAATTTTTCTTGTAATATGTGCGGAAGAAAAGACGAAATAGTCTCATTTTATTAGAATTAGTCGAAAAAAATCGCATTGTTTGAAAATAGTTGAAAAAAGTCACATTATCCGAGGCCTGCAAAATATATTAAATAAAATTTAAAAGAATTGTTTACCTCCAAAAAGGTTTTTTTTTCGAAAATAATTGATTACTTACATCGTTGTCGGAGGTGCCGCATATAGAGCAACATTTGCATTCAATACATTGCCACCTGTACTTGCGGACAGAAACGATCATGTTTGCAGTAAATTGCAAACAAGTTGGATGACCTATAACAAGAACGTACGAATATGTCATGGGATTGTTTAGGATCGGTACGGAGGGACATTGGACGAGAAAGGTGCCAGGACATTTATCTTGTGCCGAAGAACAGTGAACTCCAAGCTATTATTTTTTTTTTCAATTTATTTCTTTACGATCAAATTTCGAGTATCGAAAAAGAGTTATTTATTCAGAGAGCATTTTTTTTTTAATTTCATCATTTTTTATTTTGTTGAAAAAAATTTTGTTCAATGAAATTTTGTTCACAAATCGCGAATGTCTTTCACCTTTCCTCAGCACTAAAAACGTCCGGAATAATGAAACGCTATCATATTTCCGCACAAAGTATTTTATTTGATAATACTTGCAATTATCTTTTTTTTTTATGTTGCCTTTTTGAACATACCGTTATTATTATTATTTGGAGTAATAGGTGGTAAGTAATAGCAGGGCGTACCTTGGAATAGTTCACGTTCTTTCTTGCGCAGCACAATATAAACGTCGCAGATCAGCTCTCTCTCTCCCTCTCTCGCATTCATCATTATCATATCACACTTTCACATGTATGTAATTCAAAAATTATTTTTGCTTAAACACTAGAGTTCGTAAGCCTCAGGTGTATTGCTTAATTACAAATTATCTAATAACAAGTCAATGTCATATACATATAACAATGAGGAACTATCTGCATGCTTTCATATTATACCATGTGATTTTCTATTTTATCTATACTTATTTTTTCAGTAATTAAAGAAATTAATTCATTTTTTGTTTTAAATACTGTTTTTTCATTCTCACGCAAGTTTTCCTTTTTTATATTTTAAATAACAGTTAATAAGAGATAAAAATAATAAAATTAAGCAAATTATTATTATCAGTGCAAAGAGAAATCAATTCTCTTTATAAAATGATTTAATAAATGAATCTAGACTTTTATAATCAATAAAGCAAGTAACTTGTTAATAATTTCCAGTCTCACAGAATCACTTAAAGCGTTTAAATATACATTTGAAATTATTCATATAATATAGCTTAAAATAATTAATGCAACATAAACAAATCCTTTTCATTTATATGACTTTTTTTTCTTAATTTAATATGCATGAACACAATATTTTGGTTCCATTTTCAAGAAAAAAATTTTCTCCGAATTTATCAAAACACGATTTTTTCAAATACAATCCCGTTATTTTGTACTTGAACTTTTTTTTACTTTTAATTTATTAATTTACTCATTTCCCGGCTTCTTTTTCATAGTCAAAAATCAAAATCTCTCTATGAAATGTAATTATCAGAGTGATATGGTCTATAATTATCTAGAATTTTTTTTATGTATTTAAAATAATATATTTTTCGTGAAACTCAGTTACACGATACAAGTTTCTCTATTTAGTCATGCTATTATAAATATTGAAAACATTCGACTTTTATCATGAATTAAAAAATCTTATTATAATTTTTTTCTTTTCTTTTCTCATAGCAATGGTCGTGAAAGATTGAAAAAACTTTTATTTTGTATTCATGGTCCTTATAAATATGAGTGTATTTTTTTGCTTTTTTTTGTTTTGTTTTTCTTTTTTTTTTTTGCAGATAGTTGAAAAATTGGAACAAACTCTCTGAGATTAAAAAGTAGTATAAGAATCTAAATCACAGAGTACAAACAGATTATTGTAAAAAATGCTGAATGTACGAATAAAATATCAGTCTATCAAAATAAACAATAGTTTTTCGAAATATTTCACCGAAAGGAAAGAAAATAAAATATTTTTTGTGCAATTATTACATTTCAAACTCGAGTGTATATGTATATAAGTATCAATATTCTTTTATAAAGAGTATATAAAAAAGGATTTATTCTATCGGACCCTCGGGGCTCTTTTGATTACGATTGAAATTTTATTTTATTCACATTATGGAAAAAAGTTTTTTAATACACGACCTATAAAAAACTGAAATGTTCTGATATATATTTATTTTATTTATCGTTTTAAAAGATCCTCTCTCTTTTTCGGAATATGGCATTTTTTTATACCACCAGGATCATTTTGGAAGAATCTTTTAAATCAAAATTTCATTTATTTTCTACTTTACGTTTAAATATTGTCACGCTTTGTTTTAAAAAAAAGCAAACATCAATTTTATATTTTTGATTTTAATACAGAACTCTTTGAGGTCTTTTAAATATTCTCGTTATTTGAAAATTGATGTGAGTGCTACTTTTTTTTAAAAGGAAAAATTCTCGCAAATAAAATATTTATATGCAGTATAATTCTACACACGAATAGAGGAAAAAATTTGTTTTTTTAAGACTGACATTTAATATTGAATTTATATTTATGTGAAAAATCTATAGATTGTAACACTTTATAAAATTTAATTAAGAAACTGATATTTTTTCTTTTTTTTGAGTATCAAGTATAAAAACGTGCTAGATTAAAGTATTGTAATTATATTAATTGCTATATTTATACAAGATATAATAAAATCTTAATCGATATCAATTAGAGATTTATCCCGAAAATAAATGCTAATTTGTCTTTTACCATTTTTTTTGGAGATTTTAATGGTAAAAGTGGAGTGTCAATGGATTACTAAGAAGACTCGACAGTGGAAGAAAACGAGACTAATTATCGTGTTTGATTAATTATAAATTGCAAACAGTGCTTTTTTCTAGATAAAAAAAATCACCCTTTTTTTGCTAAATTTTATAAAGTTTATGCATTTTTTTTTTTAAACGACTAATAAATACTTATAATACAAACTTATGAAAACAAGTTAACACAAAGTATTTTTAATATTAATTTAATTAATAGGATAAATATAATGCCCAGCTTTCAGCAAATTAGCATAAACTATATAAAACTGTCGGAGCTCCTTGACTGCAAAATGGAAATAGCAAATTTGCTAAATCGACTAATGATTATATAAATTAAAAATCTACACGGAAGAAAAATTTCTTTTAACAAAGTCTAAACAAAGTCAAAACAAAATCGAAACAGAGTTGAGACAAAGTCGAGACAAAGTTTAAAGAGAATCAGAGTTTTCAAAAGAATAGATTCTGGGAATTTATTTTCCCATTAGTGTTTGATTTCGAATTATAAAACTCTGATTGAAAAAATTCTATTATTCAAATAACAATAATAAACGTCAAATGACGTTACTTTAATAAAATCATATTTTTTAATTCACGGAGAATCACAAATTTAATAAAAATTCAGATAAATTTGAAAAAATTAACTTATAAGTGTCGAATTATAAAAGAAGAAAATGGTCGACGAGAATTCAAATTCATCTTTTTCAACTCATGCCCCTAAGTGATGCTGTATAATAGAAATTTTCTATTTTTAAAGAAATTATCTATCAAAAATTGAGGAAAATTACAGGCAATTTCTATTATTCAGATACATTTGTTGCAGTATTGACAAGATGCTTTGATTCTGAATTGACGACCATTCTCTTTTATTTTGATAATCATTTTTTCGAATTGCAGATTATTGCTCATCATTTTCAATTTTGCCTAGATCTTTTACAAATTCAGTATTCAACTAGCGGTGTGTTTTTCTTTTTTTAATTTCATAAAACAATATTATCAAGAAAAATTGCAAAATACCACCGATAGTTTCCTACTAGTTCAATGGAAATCAACTTGAAACAACAGACTTTTTTTTTTTTAAATATATCTACAAAGAAAAGAAATCGCGAATTTACAAAAAGTAAATCTAATAAAAAATCTATTGTTCCTCATGTGGAAATATATTGGCTTCCATTTCGCTATAATTTTTTTTTCAATGTTTGAAAATTATTTTTACGATTTGATTGACGAATTTTTGTGATCAATATTCTTTTTCTTTTAAAAAGACTTTTTAAAAAAGTGACACTTTAATTGTGATTCGCTTTGCGCGTGTATTTGCGCTTGACTTTTTCCTCTAGCTTACCTGAACGGCCACAATCACTGCAGGAGACGAGTTCTTCGGAGCCACCGGTTTTTTTGTTCTCCCTGGCATCGCCGAGGCAGAAGTCACAATAAGGCGAGGGTTGAGCAGATTTGCCGATTTTTTTCTCCGGACATCCTGGCGTCGGTGGTCCTCCTTCGATTTTAATTGACGCTGACATTGGATCGATGATTCCAGGCGATGGTGCAGTGGGCGGAAATTCATCCTTTGGAGCTGAGACAGTAGGTGAAGCTGGAGCGTTGTTCATCGGAAGTGGAGGCAGCGTTTGCTGCTGCTGCTGCTGAGGCTGAGGCGGTGCCCCCGCAGCAGGCGTAGCAGGTGCTGCGGGAGAGGGAGTCGAGGTACTTGAGGAAGCAGTGTTCTGACGACCCCGACGTGTACCACCTAATCACAAACCGACCACATACCCAGTTGCGCTTTGCGTAACTAGCCAACAATCATGCACACTGACTAACAAAACAAATCTTTTTTTCTCATTTTTTCAACTTCAATCAACAATTAATTTATCTCGTCACATGATATCATCTTTAATCGCTTTTTCAAGAATACCCAAATTAATTTCTAATTATTACCAGCCACAACTATTCCAATCACAAAAATTAAAAAAATCCTACTCTTTTAATATTTCTTCATAAAAATACATTTTTATTCCCCTTTTGACACGAATATTAAAAAAAAAACCAATTCGAATAAAAAGTATTCCAAACAATTGTTAAATCCTCTTCAAATATATTTTTCCTAACCCAAAAAACCAAGATACAATTACAAATTAAAAAAGAAACTCATGGAACGAGATAAATTACAAAAAAAAAATATGAATCTCTAAAAAAAAAAACAGAAAATGAAAAAAAGAGAAAAAATAGACTAATAACTTGAATGGCGTGCATTTCATCAATACAGTCCATCACCAATAGCCAAACTCAAAGTACAGCATTCCATTTTCTGCTTGAAAACAGGCAAAACAAATTGCGATGCAAATATATTCAATTCTACAAAAGACACTTGTATAGTTTCAAGATTGCATATTATAATCAGCAAAAGTATAAATAGTATTTTTCTTGTTGTTTTTGTTTAGCAAAATAATAAAGATCAGATCAAATTGAGAATAATTACTTAGTAAGCTTCAAAAAATTAAATATTATTGTAACGCGATAAAAAAATGTCATGCTGCAGAAATTTGTAGAGACTATTGAGTCACACACACATACCAAACACTCGCGCATCAAGAGTATTCAAAAATACATTGATTAATTTTTAAAAAAAGGATCAAGATGGGTGTTGCTTTTCTGTAGAATATGAGAAAAAAAAGTGCTGCATGCTTTTTAAAAAATTTACTGAAAAGTATACAAACGATTTTTATCCGAAAAATGAGACAGCTAAATTAATAATATAAAACGTAAATTCCGTTTTAGTTTTCCTTTTTTGAAATTAAAAATTGAATTTTAAAATTTTATAAATTTATATGAAAGCTGAGACAACAGTAAGAAAAAGTATTCAATAATTATTTTTAAAACACTTAAATTCAATTCTCCAAAAAAACTTTAATTGAATTAAAAATTTATTTCTAGCAAAAAAAAATAACTTTAACAGTATCTTTAAAAGCAATTTGGAAATTTATAAACTAATGAGAAATTTTCTTTCCACTTCAATTTGATGGCTTCAAAACGAATATGAATAATTTTCTGAATTTAAATGTTTTAAAAGGAAAATAGGTTGAAAATTAAAAGCATGCAAATGAAAAATATCTCGAATCAAAACATTCAAATTCAAATATGAAAATATTTATTTATTTTAAAAAACGCTTTAATTACAAAATGTATTTACTGCAGTCTCAGTTTTAAATAATTCACATAAATGAAAAATAGAACACCAAAAAATAATTCTCACACGTGGATGAAATTATCGATTATTTTAACACTTTTCAGTTGCAATAAAAAAAGTAGGTATTTTATAAATAAAGTAGTTTAAAAATTATTTCATAAATTTAGTAATTCAAAAAGTATTTCATAAATTTAGCAATTTAAAAAGTATTTTATAAATTAAAGTAACTTAAAAATTATTTAATAACAGGGTGTCTAACAAGGAATGAGAAAAAAATTCCCTGACTTTTCTTGACTTTTTACTAATTTTATTTTTGCTTTCTTGGGACAAAATTATGGTAACTAACATATTTAACAATAAATTAATATCTAATGATAGAAACAAACGGTAATAAAAATCTTTTAAGTTTTGTTAGATTAAAGAAATTTTTAATTAAGACAAAATTTTAATTTTTATATAAATTTATAGAAATTTCCCTGACTTTGAATGGAATTCTGACACTCCCTGACTTTTTCCTGACCGTTAGACACCCTGAATAAGTTTAATACTTTAAAATGTATCTTATAAATTTAGTAATTAAATTAAAAGTATTTTAAAAAGTACTGAAAAATAAAAAAAGGAGAGCAGAATAATTATTGAATTAAACTAAACGGAAAATTAAGTCAAAAAACGAAAAAATAAATAACTATTGAAGTAAATCTTCAATAAATAACAAACAAAGTGGTTTGTAAGTATATATTCTTCAATATGAAAATTAAAAAATATTTATTGCACAAAATTGTGCATAATTTAAAATATTGCAATTTATTCTACCATTTATGTAGGTACTATTTTAATTTAGAATCAAAATTTTTTAAAAATCCAATATTAATCAATTCATTATTATTTCTTATTATTTTTAACAATTTTAATCAAATTCTTACCAAGAATTCAATTATTTTCATAAATAATAAAATTTTTCACAGAAATTCAATTACTGTGAAATTTTTTTTATAAAATTATTCGCAGGAATTCTATTACTTTCAAAACTTTTAATAAAATTATTCAATAGAATTAAACTAATTTCAAAATTTTACATAAAATTCTTCGAAACAATTCAATTATTTCCCAAAATTTTGATGAAATCTTTATAATAATTTTAATTATTTTCAAAATTAATTGATAAAATTCTTTATAATAATTCAATTATTTTCATGAATAATACATTTTTTTTACAAGAATTCAATTATTTAAAAAAATTGTAAAGAAATTATTTGAAAGAATTTTATTATTTTCAAAAATTTCGATAAAATTCTTTATAATTCAATTATTAAAAATTCAAATATAAATTACTTATTTTCTATACTTATAATACGATAAAAATTTTATTTGAAGAAGAAATGAATTTTGTTCATTTTAACGTTTAAAACTTTATTTTGAGCAAAAATTCTCTGTTAATTATTAAAAAACTTTCAAGCTAAAGCACTTTTTATAAACCACTTTGACTTGGAATTACAAAAAAATGTCTTATTTTCTTTACCATATAGGTACCAAAAACGGAATACTTTTACATTATAATGAGAAAACTTAATAATTATACGGCTCTCCAGTTTATTTAAAAAAATAAAAAACAAATATTGCCAAGAAAAAAAAAGTTAATAAAAGGATAACTAGCAAGAAATGCAAGCACACATGTTCTACAGAATCAACTAGATTTGGAAAGATTGAGGTAAAAAAAGAAAAGAGTAGCATGAGCAGGATATAAAAGAGAAGAAAGAAAATTGGAAAGATAAAAAAAGGTTGAGAATCTGGAATTTAAAGGAAAAGTGGAAACGTTGGTTTAGAAAGGTGGAGTGGTGGTGGTGATGGTGGTTGTGTTGGTGGTGGTGGTGAGTGAGAAAATTGAGCTGATTTTTTGAGGCTCCAACCTGACTGGTCCGAAACAGCGGCGTCTGCTGTGCTCCGAGATTCAACATCAGCAGGACTGGGACTTAGTTCCTTAGCAAGATCACCGGAGGAAGTAGAGTGGGAATGACCGTAATGGTAGACCAGACCAGGTCTGGTTTTATACCGTGCGCTGCATACTGCAAAAGTGCAAATACTTTTTTCCCGCAAACCACCTCTAATGCAACGTTCATCGTAAAAAAAGTTTTTCAAATAAAAAAGGGGGGTTTTTTTGGGGTGGGCAGGTGAGTGGGGTTCAAGGGGGGGGGAAACACGTTTTGGGGGAGGAATCGGTGGATGAGTGTCAAGAGGTTAAGGAAAGCATTTGCACACCTTCCGCACTAGAGCACATCCCTATCCACCTAGTTATCTATATGTGGACAAGCAGTGAAGGAGTTCCAGCCCAAAAAGCAAAACTAATACGATGCAATGCTCGATGCTCGAATACACCTACAGTATCAGCTCGCTACAGAGTGAGCCAAGGACATTCTTGCTCTGTATGGTTATTGGCAGGTATCAATAGTCCCAAGATATTTGGTCCAAAGTCTATAAGTTTCGTTTCTATTTTATTAATTCGAAAAAAAAGGAAAATCAATTTTTTCTCTCTCTCTCTCGAAACTTATAATCAAAGGACAAAATTTCTTCAAGATTTACTGCTAATCTAACAGGAGCGTTGGGAAGAAGTAAAAAGATTGCAGGCACATTCGAGTTAATCTAAAGACTCTATCTTTTTAAAAATTGTAATCATACACTCAGAAATGACCATTATACTACTTTAAATTTTTTTTAATTACTATACAACTCATTTACTTATTACTTCACAAATAAAAAACTAAACGTTTGCATCGTATTAAATATCTTTAAATTTCCATTGTTTTTTTTTTATCAATTATTTTCAATTTCAATAGGATAGAAGTTTTAATAGAAATTTAAACATTAATTTATAGGTACATTTTTTAATATTAAAACAAAATCTACTTGAATTTAAAAAGAAAAAGTTTCTACTAAAAATTTAATACTAATCGAATAATCAACAATGCAATAATGATCATTCCTTGACTAAAAAAAAAGCTCCCGATAAAATGCAAAAGTGTCTAAGTTTTTTTTTTGAAAATCAACTTCTACGATGGTTACTGTTGATCGATTACGCATCACTTGAATATAATAATTAAATAATTTATTTAATGCAATTTTACTCTCTTATATATAATATTCTTTGAGAACTACGTCTAATACGTAGAGAGTGTAAAAAATATAATGATATATATTTATATATATAGAACAACAATAAAAACTCCTTTAACGCAGTGCGTTTTGTGGCTTAATTGGATCATTGAATGGTCGAGTTATAACAAAGTCTTTTTTTTGTGATGGAAAATAAATAATAAAGTGTTCATTTGTAGTTGTATCTATGGTTGAACTTACGGTCACAAACGAATGGTTTATCAGCATCTGTGGCGTCATAGTTTGCCTTCTTACGACCTCTGCCTCCACCCTATTTGTAAAATAATCCTTCAATGAATTTCAAAATCCTTCTCTACTCTAATTTAATGATTATCGAAAAATTAAGAACTTGCCTATCTTGTAGATTTTCAATAAAGAAAAAAATATCTCTAGCATTAAAAAAAAAAAAAAAAGATTAAAAAGTGAAAAAGTTTCCTTGTTTGAAATATAAAACTACCTTCGTCCGCTTTGGTCCAGGGCTGTCGACTACTGGAGGATGACCCCTTCCGGGATGATGTCCGCCACCTCGAGGTTTTCTCCGTTTTCGTTTACTGCTATAGCTTTCTTCGTAATCAAAATCACTATCGGGATCGGGTTCATCGAAGGCCTCCATATCCAACATATCTTGTTCATCGTAATACCAACCATCCTTACTATGTTCATCTGTAGAAATAATATTCAATTACTACCTTCGTAGTTAATTTTAAAATTAAAGTAAACATTACCAGAAGTTTTCATTTCTTGAACAAAAAATTTTCCATTTAAAAAAAAAACGAAAATTTCATTCATATTATTTATTAAATTTATATTATATTATAAAATATAAACACAAAAAAAATTTATAACGTTGGTGAAGTTTACATCGTTTATAATAACCAACGAATTGGAAAAAAAAATATTTTTCTATTTATTTTCATAAAGTTTTGAACGTTCAAATGAATGAAATTTTTCTTTATTGGTGAAGTTTACAATAAACGATACAATAAACGAATGAAATTTTTCTTTTGCTTACATATTTTTAAAAATTATGATCTAAAAAGGAAAAATAAATTAAAAAAAGTAAAAAATATTGTGGTTTATTTGAGCGTTCAAAACTTTAGGAATATTTCTATTTTGATTTTTTTTTATAAAAACTTCTTTATTACTCTTTTTGTCAAGAAAAATATTTTTCTACTTTTAATTGTTAATTATAAACGTTTTGAACTCCATCGACGTAATTTGTATACAAAAATTTTTACGTTTCTAACAATTAAGTTTTGAACGTTTAAATATACGAAACTTATTTCTCCTTCAAATTTAATTTTTACTGCAATAATCTTGCGTCACTGTCAAAAAAATTAATTATTAAGTTTCTAAATATCAAATTTAAGTTTATAATTTTTATTCAAATCAGTAATTTCTAAAAATATTTATTATAAAAAATATTTCCTTCATTTGAACGATAAAAACTTGTGGATCATCGTTTATAATCATCAACTCTCGATAAATTAAATTTCTCAATAAATTTCCTAAAACATTCGATTAAAATTTTTGTTAAGTCCCTTGGGATTCAATTTATCGAGAGTCGATTGTATTTAGAAGAACAATTATTTTTCTAATCAAATTTTTAAATATATTCGTTTGGAAAATTTTGAACTTCAACTGATTTATTGATAATTAATTACTATCAACTCTAGATAATTAAACGTTTCCTGGTCCACCGAAAAAATTTGGTAAAACATTCGATAATTTGAATTTATTTGTACATTTAAATTCAATTTATCGAGAGTCGACTGTATTTAAAAGAACAAATATTTTTCTAATCTTTGTAGAAAATTTTCTTGCTCGAATAATTTGTAATAAATTTCTCTAAATCGTTGATTATAAACAATGTAAACGTCATTAAAGTGATTTTTAGAGAAAAATGTTGCGTTTGTCATTTTACCTTTAAGTGCTAAAGATTCTTTACTATCATCATTTATTCCTGAGGTGATTTCTACATGTTCAATTCCATCTTCAATGTCACCTCTCACTCGTTTTGGATGGAGATAATGCATGAGGTATTGACGTCGCTTTTTCCTCCACCGTTTGCTTGGATATGTGTAGATTTGACCGTGTAAAAGACCCGGTATTCGTTCTCTCGCAGACATGAACAGCGCAGAATGATTCTGTGCCACTCCTGATAAATAAAAGAAAAATTTACAGCTATTTTATAAACGAAAATTCAATTTCAAACAAAAAATGTATATTTAATTCTTTTTTTTCATTTAAATCGAATTACTAAAATAGTCTAGAATACAATTTCAGAGGTCGCTGCCCTCTTATTGATTTTCTTCCCTCTACCCCTCTACCATGAGTACATATACATATATTGTATATAAAGGTGGAGTTAAATATTGCAAAAATAATTCCATTCCTTTATTCTCGTTTGTAAAAATAACGAAAACAAAAGCAAATTTTTAACAAGTGAATAAATTAAAAATTATTAAACTTTTTTAATTTCACTGAAATTTATTCTTATGGAATGAAATGTGTCAAAAAATAGGAGGAAAAAAATCAAACAAACCACGTAGACATTAGAAAATATGTAGAAATAGAAAAGAATTAGGTCATTATTTGTACCTGTCTGTGAGTCTAGAAAAGGCATTCGTAGTCTCCGTTCCCTGCATAGTCTTGTGTTGTAATTAGAAGAGTTCTCAATGGCTTCCCTGTACGCTGTGTCGTTGAGAAAACTGAAATCAATGAATTTCACATGAGGAGGAGCACTTTTTGTCGAAATTTTTTCACACAATAAACAAATCACTACCTACCTTTCTATTTTTCCTAAATTTGATTCATTCACTACTTGAATTAAGGAATGAACACTCGGTGGAATCGATACAGCCATCATTTTTGCTAGCAATCATCCATACTTGGCTTTGGATGGCTGAGGGATGTGGCTTCTTTCCGAAGTTGTTGCTTGTTCCCAGTAGATAGTGCAGCCAACGTGAAAACAAAAAAAAAAAACTAGCACTACTGCCAACTTAAAATTCAAATGAAACGAAAAGAAGTATTAAATCATTATTTCTTTAATATAATTTATATCTTTAACTTTCCGTAATTATAATTTTTATTTTTAATTCAGTTTTAGTCAAATTTTAATTGTTTTCAATTATTTCGGTATATTTTATAGTTTTTTACTCTGAATTTTAGAGAAATTCAATTATTTTCAATACAATTTTAATAAAATTTCTCCATAAGAATACAATTATTTTTTTAAATATTAATTAAATTCAATTATTTTCAAAAATTTTAATATAAATTCAATTATTTTCAACAATTTTCATGAAATTCTTTTTAAAAAATCATTATTTTCAAAATTTTTAATAAAATTCCTTCAAAAAAATTCAGATAAACTTCTTCGAAATAATTCAATTTTATTTTTATAAAATTGTAAAATCCTCCGTAAGAATTCAATTATTTTTATAAATAATAAAATTCTTCAAAGAAATTCAATTATTTTCATAAATAATAAAATGTTTCGGGGGAATTCAATTATTTTTCAATACAATTTTAATAAAATTTCTCGAGAGAATACAATTATTTTAAAAAATATTATTATTTAAATTCGATTATTTTTAAGAGTTTTAATAAAAATTCAATTATTTTCAACAAATCTGATAAAAAATTCTTTGAAACAATTTAATTACTTTTATAAATTGTAAAATTCTTGGCAAGAATTCAATTATTTTTGTAAAATAATAAAATTCTTCTAAGAAATTCAATTATTTTTAATACAATTTTAATAAAATTTCTAGGAAAAAATTCAATTATATTCAACAATTCTGATAAAAAATTCTTTGCAACAATTAAATTATTATATTTATATTTATAAATTATAAAATTCTTGGCAAGAGTTCAATTATTTTTGTAAATAATAAAATTCTTCTATGAAATTCAATTATTTTCAACACAATTTTAATAAAATTTCTAGGGAAAAATCCAATTATATTCAAGTTAATTTTAATAAAATTTCTCTAACAGGTTCAATTATTTTTAAATACTATAATAAAATTTTTCTAAACAATTCAATTATTCTCGAAAGTTTTTAATAAAATTCTTTCTAATAAATTTCAATTATTTTCAAAATTTTCAATTAAAATTATTTAAAAAAATTACATTATTTTTACGAAATTTAATGAAATTCTTAAAAAAAATGTAATTATTTACAAAAGCTCTATAATAAAACTGTTTAAAAGAATTTAATTTTCTATCAATAATTTTAATACAATTTTTAATTGGAAATTACAATTATTATATATTATATTTAATAGGAATTACAATTAATAATAAACACGATTATTTTAAAAACTTAAAAAAAATTCTTTATAAAATCCAATTACTTTCAAAATTTTCAGTAAAAATTATTAAAAACCTTCAGTATTTAAAAAAAATTGAAATAAATTTTTCCAAACAATTCAATTATTTTAAAGAATTTTAATAAAAATCTTGCCAAGAATTAAATTAATTTCAATACAATTTTAATTACATTTTCTCGAAAGAATGCAATTATTGCAAAAAAACGTTGATATAAAATTCTTGAAATGAATTCAATTATTTTCAAATCTTTTGATAAATACTTTGCAAGAATTCGAAGATTTTCAGTACCTACATTAATTTTAAAATTGAAAACATTTAAAAAGAAAAATTATTTAAAAAGTTAGGAAACAGAAAAGCAAACAACAACTAACTTTATACAGCGAACAGATTACCGGAATACAACGATTTTATTAATATAGATTTTAATTTTATTTATTTATTATATTATAATACAGTCATTATACTTTTTAATTAACCTAATTAACATATTAAATTAGTGTTTATTTATATATTTATATATGACGTCAATTATATTTATTTACTTGATGTAGAATTATTTTATAACGTAATTTTAATTTTATTTACCTAGTACATTATGAAATAGTTATTACTTTTTTAATTAACCTAATTAACATATTAAATTAGGTATTTTTGTTTACTTAATGTAGAATTATTTTATTAATATAATGTTAAATTTTTTAAAAATAATCTTTATTTTTTATTAATTTATTAATTATTGTTCTTAATTAATTATCATTAATTAATCAATTGTTTGTATATTTATTTTTGAAATTGAAAAAATTTTGTCTAATTATACAAGGTTTTTACAAATAGTAACGAAAAATATTTATTCTCTATTATTTAAAATTTCCATCCCTGACAAGATGCAACCAATAATACGTGCCTGTTATACTTTCAAAATCTGATCTAGTAAACAATTTAAACTGACAGAGAAAAATACTATAAATCATTTTTAATGTCAATTAAAATCATCGGGCCGTATTCTTTTGATAAAATAAAATTTACTTTAACGAGTAGAAAATAATGCGAAAAAAAATTTATTTTCCTCATACACACATTTTAAACTTATAACGTTTGAGGTTGAATTCCATTTCTGAAAATATATACGTGATTTTTTAAACTCGTTTCGTTTGGGTTACTCTCAACCACTGGAATACACAAAGGGAGTGCTAATTAAGCTAATGAAATAAGCGTCACTCAGGGAGTCTTTGTTTTTATTTGTTTTCTTTTTTTAACTTTTTTTTCACTCAAAAAAAAAAAGAGAAATGACAACATGCAGAAATATATAATAATGTAAACTCTCTCATAGAATAGAAAAATAAGAACAATTTTTTTGTTTGATATCCATCCGACAAATACAATATAATAAATATATAAACATACCATTTGTGTACATTAAAATCTTTTGTCGCAGTTGCAGGAAAAAAACGAAACCAATATCGGATACTATTTTCTTTCAACATTAAATCAATGTTAAAGGAAAAATTAGCTAAAATTTACAGAAAGGCCGAGAGTATAAAGAAGAAATAAAATAAATATTTTGATGAGAGTCGTATATATACAAGAATAGCACCTAAGAAGTTGAGGAAAATTGTAATCAATAGGAAATAATCCCATGGAGGCCCTTGAAATAAAAGTTAGAAAAACACTTCGTGCTAGAATTGAATCTTATCTCGAGAGAGAGAGAGTAAGAGAGGGAAAGACGTCTATCGAAAGAATCTAATTGACTTTAATTCGCTTCATCTGATTACCGCGTTCTTCCGTCTAAAACCTGGATTTTCTGAGGATTTACCAAGTGCATTTGATAATCTTATATCAAGAATCTACATCCTTTTATCGATTTTACTCATCTTCTACTTTCTGATTGAAAGATTTAAATTTGTCGCTTTAATCTATTTTAGTAAAAAATATTTCTTAACTCTTAGTCTCTTATTTTCAATTTTTCCTTTTAATCAGGGATTTTCTTAATTTTTCGAAATTCTAAAATCTAAACTATTATAAATTGTTCCAAACTATTCAAAATTGTTCTAAAACTATTCTAAACTATTCTAAATTAGTCTAAATTGTACTTCTAAATTATTCTACAATATTTTTGCTTGCTTTTGATATTAATTTATAAACTACATTTACAGACCAAAAATCTCAAATTATCTGCTGGAAAAATATAGAGAGACATGAACCTGAAAATAGCTTATAATAGAATTTTCCCGGAGAAACAAAGAAAGAAAAAACAGTTACTTCAATCAAAACTTGGCTTAATACTCCCACGTAAGAAAAGAGTTAAAAAGAGGAAAAAAAATATCTTGTCGCAGAGAGTATCTAAACTATTTTTAATTAAACAAACATAAAGAAATATATAAAAACCAATAAAGTAATGAATCAAATTTACTTTTGAACAAAAATCGAATAAAATTCCTCTAATTATCTTTATACAATTAAAACAAATTTTTCGATTTTATAAACTATATTTTTCATTCCCTTGATTAATTACACGAGTTTTAATTATTTCGAACTCATAATTACCGATATAATTGCGAATTAATTTTATCACTGACTTATCACTCTCATGACCCATATTTGTTTAATTCTGTTATTAATCTATTTTATCTCATCAATCACATTTTTTTAGCAGAAATTAAGAAAATGATTATAAACCTGCTTAACAATTTAATAAGACATATATATTAATTACTAAATTAAAAGATAATTATGAAATTAAAAAATAATTATCAAATTAAATTTTCATCATTTCAATTCAAATATTATTTTCTACAAATTTTTAACTAAAATTCTTCTTTAAATCAATTGTTTTTAATAATTTTTCAAAAAGTTCTTTGAGAATTTTCAAATTCATTTGTTTACAATTCAATTTTACCAAACAATTATTCGTAAATTCTTCAATTAAATATATATTAGCAAATAAAAACTTGAAATAATTCCAAAAAAACTCAATAAAAACTTTTTCAAAAAAAAAAATTAATTAAGTATGAAAAATTCAAATTTTCAAAGATTTTAATTTGAAACCTTTTCAAAATTCAATTATTTCTAAAAATTCATGCTATCATGCTTTTTTTCATTTAATTATTATGAAAAATTCTAACTGCATTCATTTTTAAATCAATTTTTATTAGAAATTTCTACGAGAATTCAATATTGAATTCTTTTGGGAAATTTTATTAAAGTAATTAAAAATCATTGAATTGAGAAAAGTTTTTAAAAAATAATTGAAATTTTACGAGAAATTTTATTTAAATTTTTGTAAATAATTAAGTTTTGAAATAAAAATTTATTATTTATAAAGATAATTGAAATTTTTATAAATTTTTTAACATAATTGAATTTCTGTGAAGAATTATATTATACTTTTGAAAATAATTGAATTCTTGAGACAAATTTTAACTGCATTCATATTTAAATCAATTTTTATTAGAAAATTCTACGAGAATTCAATTCTTTTGACGAATTTCTACGAAGAATTTTAGTAATATTTTTTGAGAATAATTCAATTGTTACGAAGAATTTCATTAAAATTTTTAAAAATAATTTAATTCTGTTAAGAAATTTAATTTAAAATGTATTGAAAATAATTATTAACTTCTAATAAACAAAATAAGCAAAATTTTTTAAAATAATTTAATTCTTTTGAAGAAGTGTTAATAACATTTTTCAGAATAACTGCATTTTTCGAGGAATTCATTATAAAAATTTTATTGTACTTAAAATAATTATGGAATCCTGCGATGAGTTTTATTAGTTATTAAAAATAATTGAATTCCTGAGAATAATTTTATTAATTATGAAAATAATTTAATGTTTGCGTAGAATTCTATCAAAATTTGTTTTTAATAATTTAATTCTTTTAGAAAATTTTATTAAAATAGTAATTTATTGAAAATCATTGAGTTGAGAAAAATTTTTGAAAATAATTGAAATTTACCAATCATTTGTAACTCCTCCAAAATTCTCCAAATTATGTCGTACAATTTACGAACTTTTCGTACTTTTTTAAACAAATTCCGGACTTTAGGGACGTTTTTTAAAAAAAAACTGACTTTTACGGACTTCAAGAAAATTTACGGACCTAGTTCGAGCCCTGCATTTATGCAAAAAAAAAAAATCTTCGAATCTATTGTCACAAACATTTTGTTCCCCAAATTAAAGAGACTTAAAAAATCTAATATATATTTCAACTTTAATCAATTAATTTGCCGCACATGACATAAAATATAAAAATTCACTTCATTTGATTAATTGAAAAAAATCCTGATTTTCCTCGTCTATACACGGATATAAAAACGCAATCACATTTTAAACCTCTACAAAAATGTTAAAGTCACCTATTTCACAAAGGAACATAAAAAAAACCACACATCGTTTATGTAAAACTTGGAAACTTGATGTATACAATTGTATGAAACATATATTTCATACTATGGAATTTCTATTAAATTTAAGTAAATTTAATTTCAATTTTATAACACAGTGCTCTATAGACGTGTGTGTGTGTGTAGTTGTACATATATTTGATTGATTGAAATATGGTGATTTACCATTTTATGAAATCATGAAAGGCCTGTGGGCAACGTATAGAGGAGGAGAATATTTTCAATGCAAATGACACATTGAAATCATACCCGGAGGAATGGGGTAGTTGGACGGACGGAAGTGGGTGAGTGTATCTGCCCTACCAATCAATCGATCTATGATGGGTTATTAATTACCTATCTTCCCCTATCGACGATCAAACTACCCTCAAGGGACATTGGTCGACACGAATATTACATTATCCTTTCCACAGGATCTGTTAACAGATTTTAATATTATCCTACCTGTGGTCCCCCTCACTAATTCCAACACCTCTTTTTATTTACATTTGTTTTCCAGCAATCAATTCAAAATGGAAATTACAATTTACATACTTAACTATAAGAAATCTGTACGAAATCGAATTCATTTAAGAAAGATGATTAAGAATTTTTTAAGAAAGACAAATTTTCTTGCAAACAAGTTGATACAATAAAGTTTTCAAAAGTTTTTTTTTTATTTATTTTTATTGTGGCGAAAACATTGTGTCTACAAACGGACACTTTTTCCAGTAGACCATGTTTTTCGGATTCAGGACACGTGAAGATTTTATAAAATTAGTAAAAGACAATCAGGGTTGTCACAAAAATTTAATTTTGTTTGTCCCAGATTTCCAGACGAAATTTTGACTCTTTTCCTAACCCTATAAAGAATATTCTGATTCACTTTAAAAATAGAGATGAATCTTTATTTATTTAACATTTTAATTGTTAAATTGAATTATTTTTCGAATTTACTTAAAGATTAGTAAATAATAATTTAAATTCAACATATTTTGAGTAAAACAATAAATTTTGAATGTATGGAAAAGTATTGTTTGAATGTACGGAAAGAAACAAAGAATCTTTTGCGAAAGAAAACGTAAATGATAATTTTCGAAAGTTCCTGCGAGAGTTTAGAGAATAAATATATTGAAATTAGAAATAGAGGTCTGATAAGAGAAAGAGTACAGTCTTTTCTTAAGTTAAACTTTCTTATATAGATATCGGTGTTATTTTGTGTGCTTATCTACTTTGCGCTAAGTCCCACTTCGTTACTTAGCGGAAGCTTATTAAGCTTCGTGGTTTCAAGCGACTACGAAATAAGAAGTGACTGGGCGTGAAAATTGAAGAAATTCAATAACAAGCTACCATATCGATCCAGAAAGAAACGAGTTATGTACAAGAAAAATAATTTTTTCTTTTTTGCTTATATAAAGCTACATGGAAGAAGGATCTCATCCATCATAGATATTTATTTTACCAACAGAATATTAACAAACAAAAAATAATACTGGGATAAAATTATTAAACGATTATGTAAAACGTCTACAGATTTTATTTTTCCAGAATATATACAATCTTATCCTAATAGTTTCAATGTTCCGGTATTTTTCATTATAAAATATTTTTTAAGGAGTTTGTATTCTTTATTAAATTCGTTTATATTAATTAATCAGATTCAATTATTTATGCTTGAGATCAGGTTTTATTATATGAATTAATTATATTTTATTTTAGAATATATATTATATAGAAAGATAATATAATTTTAGTCTTTATTTATTATTTTTATTTTACATTTCCATTTACTTTTAATTAAGATTTTATTTTTTTACTCAAAATTAATTTAAATATAATTTTAACGTAATATGTTAATTTAATTTCTTCCTTTGAGTATTATGATGAATTATTTACTTGTTTTTATTTCCTAATAAATTTTTACTGCTCTTTATAATTGTTCCAAATAAACAATAAGTTAATTTTTATTTTCCATATACCTTTTAGTGCGTATTTCAGATGATTTGATCTGTAACATTAAAATTCAATATAAAAACATAAACATAAATAAAATAAATTTAAAAATAAATAAAGTAAAATTCAATACAAAATAATATGACAATTTTCATTTTTAATTATGAGTTTATATTATTATAGTACTTACGTACTTTTAAATCAATTTTTATTTCAACACTTTAAACAATCACTTTTCACTTTGTATTATTCATACACTAACAACAAAAGAATCACTCACTGAAAAAAATTAGGCTGACAAATTCAACTACCTTTGGGTAGTTAAGTGAAAAGTAGTAAAAACAACTACTTTTTTAGTTAGTCTAACCCGGTTTGCGTAGTTAATTTAACTATTTTTATGTAGTTGATAAATAGTAGTTGATTCTACTAATATATGTAGTTAAATTTTAACAACAGGTAAGTTGTAGAATTGACTACAGTGTGGTAGTAAGAACAACTAAGATAATAGTTTACTCAACATTTCATAAGTAGTAAATTTAACAATTGTATAGTAATAAATAGAAAGTAGTAAAAGGGACTACTTTTGTAAGTAACGTAACACTTTCTTAACTAGTAAATTTTACTACTTTAATATAGTTAACACCAAATTGTTGAATTAAAGAATTTATACGGTTGAATTTGAAACAACACGTGACTTGCACAACTGACTATCGTAAAGTAGTAGAGGGAACTAATTTTTTTATTAGTCAAACCTTTTTCGTGTAATAGACTTTACAACTTTTATGTAGTTATAGTAGTTGATTTGACTACAACATTAGAGTAATAAAAATAAATGAATAATATTGTTGAAGCCTATCGAACCACTCTAAGTAGCAAAATCTACTACACAATGCAGTAGTTTTGGTGAGAAAATAATAGATAATTTTAACTTTTTGAACTTAAGTTTTACTACATTGAGTAGTAGATTGTACTACTTAAAGTAATTAGAAAGGATTGAACAGCATTTTTAAATAAAGCAAAGTTCAGAAATAAGAATTTAAAGAAGATAAAAGAACTAGTAAAAGTAGTAAATACTACTACATTACATTGTAAAATGAACTACAGTTGTCGGTTGATCTATGTCAAGAATGTCATCAGGTTTCATGCAGACCATCGTAGCGTGCGAGCGTGGTTAGGTGGTTAGGTTATCGGTTTGCGAATGTTAGGGTCGTGCGTTCAATCCCCGGCGTTTGAGGATTTTTCTCCATTATGTACATAAGTGTTGAAAATTATAAAGTATATGTGACCAATAGGAATGCTAGAGGAGATGAAAAAATGAATTTCAGTAATAATAATAATTAATAAATAATAATAAATAATTCTACTACTTTTAAGTAGTTGCTGACAAAAACAAAAAGATGTTAATTTTTACTTTATAAAACAGATCATTAACTACTTTTAATAGTTAATTCTACAACAGAAATGTCGTTAAAGCCTATCGAATTACTTTAGGTAGTAAAACCTACTACTTAAAGTAGTAGATTTAAAAACAAAATAATAGTTAATTCTACAACAAAAATGTCGTTAAAGCCTATCGAATTACTTTAAGTAGTAAAATCTACTACCAAAATCTTAGTTGTTATAATTACTTTAAAGTTAGTCAAATAAACTACTAAATCACATTCAACCAACTACATTCTTAGTTGTCTTAACTGCTTTTATGATAGTTAGTACAACTATTTGAATTCAGTTGAGGACCTATTGAATTACGTAGAGTAGTTAAAAAGTAGTCAAATCTACTAGTTTTTTTTTTCAGTGCTGTTAATCACTGTTAATATGGTTACAAAAACCGTAATAAATCACGAATTCGAAAAAGAATAAAAAATTACATAAAAGAACAAAAAAATTCGTTTTACCAAATGCACCGAAACATTTTGGAAAACACAAAATTTTTAAAAAGCGTCAAAGACTTGAAAATTCAATTAAATGAAAATCAAATGAACAGATTTATTTTATTTTCATTCAATCAAATTCTCACTACGAAAAAATAGAGGCAAAATAATTTTTTAATCATTGTAAAGAAGAAAAAAAAGACAAATAATGTGATTATCATAATTATTTTAATTTTATGATTTTAATATTTTAAATATTTTTTAGTACTTACGTACTTTTTTGCCATCTTTTTATTTATACTTTCAACAATAAGATTATCACTTTTTACACTTAATACACTTCATACACTTAATACACTTAATACACTCAATTGACACTTTTAAAAAGTTTGCTAAAACAAAATTCAAAAAATCAATCGAAACATTGTAAAATAGAAAATTGCAAAAATGTTGTAAAAATTTTAATAACTTTAAAAAAAGAAAATAAAAGAGAATAAGATTTAATTCTATGTTCAATTAACAAAATAGGGCAAAATATTTTTAAAAATTGGACATAAAATTCACGCAGTGTAAAATTAAACATTTTTTTTTCTAGAATAGACAAATATTGCGATCATTAGTTATAATTTTAATTATTTTTCTTTTATTTATTTGAAGAAAACCAAGTCAATTTGTGTAATAAATATTGTAAGTAAATAATATTTTAATAAATTGTAAATATTTTTCAGTACTTACGTACTTTTTAATTTATTTTTAACACTTGAAGATAATCACTTCTCACTTTATCATTTGTCCACTATTAACCAAATAATCACTTTTCAAATGGTTACAAAAACCAAAATTAATCACGAATTCAAGAAAAGTTCCGAAAATGTCATAAAAAGACAAAAAAAAAATGTTCCGAAACATAACGAAATTCAAAAAATTTTAAAAGCAAAAAAGATTCACGAACGGGAAAAAAAATTTATTTATTTATTTATTTTATTTATTTAACAATTTTTACGGGCTTACAAAAGAGAACGCCCTTTTATTAAAACTAACTTAAATCTAAATTGCATGAATTATCTAACTAAGTGTTATCGCTCGCATTCTAATCAACGGTTTTCAAATAAGTGGCCAAACCACGCAGAAACATTAATTTTGAACTCGCGAAAAAGTCGACATCTTTCATGACGTGAGCACTATTTGCCTCACGACAAATTCGTAAGAGAGGCGAATTACCTCCAAGATTTGTGCGTGAATATTGGACCTTGAATGTCAGTCTATTTGATTGACGGTTTCTTAACCAAAGATGAGGAGTCATAAACGAGATCTGAGACAACAACTCTGGACAATCAATTTGACTATTGATAATATTATAAAGAAATTGAAGGTCCAATTTTATAAATCTACTATGGACAGTTGGGATTTTAGTAATTAAGTACAATTCAGTATAATCATGTTTAAAAAAATCAAATGGTATATTCAACTGTTTTGCGACAAATCTTAAGAATTTATGTTGTATTTTTTCTAAATTTTCTTGCTGATAAAGATATTGAGGATAATAAATGGTTGATAAGCATTCAATATGGGGTCTAACAAGAGAAAAGAATAATATTTTAAGGACTCGAAGGTTATGAAAAACTGTACCAAATCTTATTATTTGGCCAAGTGCTTTTGATGTTTTTTTAATAACCTGATCAATGTGAAAGTTATAATTTAGAGCAGGGTCCATAATTAATCCCAAATCTCGCTGCTGACTCACCCGTTCAAGTACTGTACCAGATATATTATAATAAAATTTGACAATTTTTAATTTCCTATGAAATGACATTATGGTGCACTTGGTAATATTTAAAGGCAGACGATTTTTGGTGGACCACTGGGAAACCCTATCAAGATCCTCCTGTAGTTCAAGGGCACAAAAAATTGAAACTATGACTTTAAATAATTTAAAGTCGTCAGCGTAACTTAAAAATTTACTATTCTGAACACAATTTCTTATATCGTTAATATAAATTATAAAAAGAAGGGGACCAAGATGGGAACCCTGTGGTACACCAGACGAAGAAAAAAATTCGTTAGAAAAGGTACCATTAACTCGACAAATCTGCCTTCTTTTATGAAGATAAGAAGAAAGCCACCTCAAAGTGGGATTCGAGACACCATAAGCCCTAAGTTTATACATTAATATACTGTGATCGACTTTGTCGAATGCTTTTGAAAAATCGGTATAGATTGTATCCACTTGTAGTCCTCTATCCAATGAGGTTGACAAGTACTGAGTAAAAACGCATAAATTCGTTGATGTGGAGCGTTTCCTTCTGAAACCGTGCTGCTCCTCAATCAAAACATTTTTAAATGCCGAGTAAATTTGATCATATATCAAACTTTCAAAGAGCTTAGGTATTGCACTAAGAATTGTTATCGGTCGGTAGTTTTTAATATTAGATCTATCACCACCCTTATAAATGGGTGAAATAATACCCAGTTTCCAACACTCAGGAAAATAACCTGATATAAGAGAAGAATTAAATATAATAAGAAGAGGTTTAATAATTGAGGAACAGCACGATCTCAGAAAAGAATTTGGAATGCCATCGCAACCAGCTCCCTTCGCATTATTCAGAGTTCGAATCTTTGCCTCGATTTCTCTCTTAGTTATTAAATTAAGATTTAAATCAACCTCACAATTGCAATCGAAAGAAAAATCATTCATGTCATCAGAAGTGTTATAAACAGACTTAAAATACTCTGCAAACAAATTAGAAATATTAAAATTGTCGTTAGCTTAAAATATTAAGTTTTTTAATACATTTTCATTTTTTTAAAATAACGTTGCTGTGGCAACATAAATGGGGGAAAATATTTTTTAAAAAATGGTTTAAAATTCAAGAAAATTAAAAATTATTCAAATGTATATAGGTATGTATAGCACATAAACCCTTTGAGGATGAAATATGTTCCAAAAAAATCACAATTTTTGATTTTGATATGAATTTTTCATGAAAACTAATTAAGGTTTTTTTTGCTTGAAAAAACAGGGTTTATAAATTGGAATTTTACTGGACTAATAGAAAAACAGTTTCAATATTTTTTATATAAAGTAAAGAAAAAAGTTATGCATATTTTATCAAAAAGTTGATAATAAAATCGTCCTCAAAGGGTTAATTAGTATTTTAGTATAATTATATAGTTATAATATTTAAGTAATTGTATAGTTATAATATTTATTAATAATTATTCTACTGTTATAATAATAATTAATTATTATATTATAATAATTCTATAATTATTACTTATCAGTAATAAAAATAATAAATATTTATAACAATAATTTTAAAGAAAAAAATATGAAACTAAATCGTTTCAATATTTTTATTTAGCCATTAATTAATGGCTGGAGTTTTAAAGCTGAAACAGAAAAGACACAAATTACCATGCAAATCTAAGTAAAATCACATAGTGAAAATAAAGAAATAAATATTACCAGTAATTTATTAAATATTTCCTCTACAAAAAAGTAAATAAAAATAAAATACTGTTAATAGAAATAAAATAGTGTAAATAATGAAAATAATGATGTCCTCTTCTTTCTTCAGGCAACAGCCCCGCTTGCTGTAATTCTACGCTCAAATTTTATAACAAAAAATAATTTCCCCAAAAAAAATAAATTTATACTAACACACGGATATAAAAATAATGATTGTAATCGAAACAATCTAGAATAAAATATTTTTCTGAATATTCAAAAAATATTAAATCCCAATGCTGCCTACTTAAAAGCAAACATTCATACCAGAACAATTAACTAATAAAAACTAAACTTGACTATTGACTACCTCATATTTTTTTCTAACTTTCTAATTTCCTGACGAGATAAAATATTCTCCGCACACACTCCACGGTTCTCAATCACTCTGCCCAAGGTGCAAATAATTCTACTCTAGAGTTTAGGCACATAAGTCAGCGTTGGCCTTTAACGTCCCGGGACGCAACTGACACCTTAAGCTTGAGTCGCCACGTTAGGGCTTTTTTAAACATTCACAACATTATGTTTCAACGCCACGTTAGGGAATTGAAACATATCTCTAACAAGTGTATAACGTTTTCTAATTTTTAATTATCGAAAAAAATGTATCTGTAAATCAAAAGAGAAATTTTCCGCTTTGATAAAAGTTAAATAAATAGAAAACAAAATTTCTTTATACTTTAATTTATTTCGAAAAAGAATCTATATATCTACTTTAGTTTATTTCCTTTAATAAATTTAATTTACACGAACATTTACTTCAGGAAATTAAATTTACTGCGGTAAATATAATCCACTTTAATTTAAAAGGACATTTGAATTTGACTAGTACTTTATAATCGTATATTAATGACATAATTAATTTAATTTCTAATAGATGGAAATCTGCAAAAATAAACAATAACACATTCACACTTATTGCAAATTTCACGTCTAATTGCAGAAAACGTTATACACATATACATGCACATTTATATAAATAAAATTATATTCAGAGACTCAATTTAACTTTAATTTGAATTCTAAAATTTATGTAATTAAATGAAAAAATGCTATAATTTAATCAAAATTTAACTTAAAATAGGAATTCAAGAAATACTTATTTACTTTCAATTTATTTAATATTACGGGCAATAATATAATTATTAATAAAATCGAAAATTAACTAAAGTTATACTAATTTTTATTGAAAATTGAAAATAAATTGTTCAACCTTTAAATTTAAAATTGAAAATTAATTTTTATAATTTATTAAAAAAAAATTTATTTATAAACAAAATAAGTAGTTTTTTGTTATAAATATTTTTATTGTTGAAAATTAAAAATCAATCGTTAAACATTTGTGAATACAATTTATTGAAAATTAATTTTCCAAAATTTACTTTACAATGAAAATAATTATTTAAATAAAGACAAAAATTGACTAAAGTTACAAATTTTTATTGAAAATTATAGAATATAGAACATTTGTATTTAAAATTGAATATAATTATTAAAAATTTAATTTATAAACAAAAAAATTATTAATAAAGACGAAAATTGATTAAAGTTGCAAAATATTATTGAAAATTGAAAATTAATTGTCAAACGTTTATATTTAATATTCAAAATTTTTGAAATTTATTTTATAAACAAAATAATTTTTTTAAAATAGAAAAAACATTAAATATTTATAATCATAAGAGTCTCTGAATAAAAATACACAAATACATTTTTCAGGAATCTTTTCCCGGTTTATATTTTAACGAAAGAAAATCGCGCTTTTTAAAATCCAATTATAAATTCAATTATTGAAGGAAATTTTTAAAGGATGAAACTAAAAATGTTTGAAAAGAATTGCAAATTGCGTGCCGAGAAAAGAATTTCCTGTTTTATGAAAAAAAAAGAATGGTGTAAAAAGTTCGCTAATTAAAGAAATTAATCTTTAATTAACGTTCACTATGTGATTTTTTAATTTGAGTGCCAAATGAAACTGTAATTCCAATTTAGTTTAATTATTTCTTATCTATTTGATAAATTAAAAAAATGAAAACAAAAGTCAAATCTATTTTTTTCCCATATGATTTTATCAAAAGTTTGTTTCAGGGTTGCCACGCTTTTGCTCATTTCAAATTCTCTGACTTTTCCAGGTTTTTTAAACTACAAATTTATTTACAAATTTCTTCAAAAGTAAAATTATTTGAAAACATGAATAACTTCATTTTTAAATAAATATTTAATTATTATTATTTTTTCATAGAAATTAAGATTTTCAAAAATTTGAAATTCAATAATATACAAGAATATTTATTATAAAACATGAAGATATCGATCACACCGAGTCTTCGACTCGGAATGATCGCTTTCTTCATGTTTTATAATATATATAATTAAAACTTGGTAAAATTATTATTTTATATTATAAGAATATTGTACAAAAATTATTTTTATCATTTCGATTCAATTATTCATTTCTAAAATTTTTAACTAAAATTTATCTTTAAATTGTTTTTTAAAATAATTTTTAAAAAGTTCCTTGAAAATTTTCAAATCTATTTGTTTACAATTCAATTTTACCAAAAATATGTTAGAAAATAAGAACTTCAAGTAATTGAAAAAAAATTCAATTAAACTTTGTGAAAAAAATTTATTCTACAGAATTATTAATTAAAAATGTGAAAAATTCAAATTTTCAAAGATTTTAATTTGAAACCTTCTCAAAATTCAATTAAGTTTTTCTAAAAATTTACGCTATAATGCTTTCAATATTTAAATATAATCTAAAATTTTAACTAAAATTCATTTTTAAATCAATATTTATTAAAAAAGGCCACAAGAATTCAATTATTTAAATACAAAAATAAATATTTTATTAAATAATTGAATGATTCTTAAAATTGAATTTTCATAAAGAATTTTATTAACAAATTTTTAAATAATTAAATTCTCTTGACAAATTTTAATAAAATTTTTAAGAATAATTTCGTTTTTCGAGAAATTTGATTAAATTTTTTTTCAAATAATTGAATTCTTCTGGGAAATTTTATTAAAGTAATTAAAAATCATTGAATTGAGGAAAGTTTTTAAAAATAATTGAAATTTTACGAGAAATTTTACTTACATTTTTGTAAATAATTGAGTTTTGAAATAAAAATTTATTATTTGTAAAGATAATTGAAATTTTTACGAGAATTTTTGTAAATTTTTTAACATAATTGAATTTTTGTGAAGAATTATATTATACTTTTGAAAATAATTGAATTCTTGAGACGAATTTTATTAAAATTTCTTTTTAAATAATTGAATTCTTTTGTGAAATTTTATTGAAATAGTAAACATTGAAAATAATTGAATTTAGCTAAAATGTTGAAAATTAATTAAATTTATACGAAGAACCGTAAGTGAGGCTAAATTCGCTCAATTTTTCAATTCTTTTTTAAATAACTTCAGGAAACGATGAAAATAAACATTGGCACTGAAAATATATAATCTTTAACCCTTTATCTTTCCTATTACTGCATAAAGAAATTAAAATATGTTGCAGAAAATTATTTATAAGCCGTTTTTTTGTGAGCGACTTTACCTTTAAATGATGGGTAAATTCGCTCACCATTATTATTCTGGCAAAATATATTATAATCTGCAAAAATGAAACTAAATATTCTTTAGAATCAATAAAGAAAAAAATTAAGAACAATATACAAAGTTATTGGAATAAATATTTAATATTGTTATATCAATAAGTAATTAGATTCAATCATTCAATCAAACGTACTCATAACCATAAAAAACAAGGTTAAGTTTGACAGTTTAGTGCTTAAACCGTTTTAAATCGTTTAATTTTCAGTTATAAGAGTACTATTATTTAAAAAAATCGAATTATAAATTAAATTAATTAACATACTTAAAATATCCAGGGCCAAACATCTTTTTTGTAGACTTATTTCCTGAGCAAATTTACACAACAAATTTGAATTTTTTTAAATTGTTTTTTTTGCAGAATCTGTTTATTGCTTTAATTTTTGTGCTTTATGAAAATCATGTTGGAGATACAGGAAATGTAATGTTCAGAAGTATTCAACTTAAAAATTTTGAAGTAAAGCTTTATTCCCTACTTTTTCATACTACTTGTTCAATATGAAAATTATTCACTTGTGTTTTAAATATAATTTCTACTGAAAGTTACCAATGAATTTGCTGCAAATAAATTTTAAATTAAAGTTTAGCATTTATATTAACCAAAACAATTGTAAATCTTAAATATTTCTGTCTAAAAAGTATGTTAATCGAATTTTAAAAAATAGACATTGGTTGAGCGAATTTACCCTACATGAGCGAATTTAGCCTCACTTACGGAATGTTTTAAAAATTATTTTAAAAAAAATTGAATTGTTACAAAGAATTCCATTAAAATTGTATTAAAAAGAGTTGAAAGTCTGCGATGAGTTTTATTATTTATGAAAATAATTGAATAATAATTTAAGAAAATAATTTGTAAATAATTGAATGTGTGCGAAATTTTTATTTATGAAAATAATTAATCGTTTGCGTAGAATTTTAATAAAATTTTTTTTTTAAATAACTGAATTCTTTTTGGAAATTTTATTGAAGTTGTAGATATTAAAAAACATTGAATTGAAAAAAGTTTTTGAAAATAATTGAAATTTTGCCAAGAATTTTATTAAATTTTTTGAAAATAATTGAATTTCTACAATCATCTGTAATTGCTTCAAAATTCAATTACTTTTAGTGTTTTTAAGTAAAATTCTTCTGTAAATCCATTATTTTTAATAATCAATTACATATTTATATTAAAAAGTTTAACTAATTTCAGAAAAATTTGAATTCTTAATATTTTCAAAAAGATTTTTTCTAATTAAATTCATTGAAAATTGAAATTTTATAAAATTTCAAATCACAACCTTTTGAAGTTTATCTATTTATGAAAATTGTAAACGCAACTCATTTAAAATTGAATTAATTATAAAATATTTAAGTAAAATTAGATTTTAAGAATAAGCACAATAACTTTGGAAAACAACAATTTTCCAGGATTTCGATCAAAATTCCCTGACTTTTCCAGATTTTTTAAAGATTTATAAAATTCCCTAACGTTTACAGGTTTTCCTGGTTTCCAGGTTGCGAAGCAACCCTGTGTTTTTAAATTAACTAATTAATTTTGAGCTTGAACATATATTGTTTTAAGTTGACAGGATCATTGGACACTCAAAATACGTTATTACAACTTATCTCCTCCTACCATATTGGAGACAAGAGGGACTCACTTTGTCATATCCTTCGCCGGATGGGTCGTCCATCCAAATTACTTTGCTGGAGGTTGACGGTACATGAATTACTTCATCTTCAAACACTTTCACAAATTTCACACTTTCACACTTTCACACTATCACTATAACACCTGAAACAGGCGCAGAGGCTTTATTGAGATTGACCAAAAATTCACTTTTTCACTTGATTTCTTCTTCTATTTCTTCGATTTATGGTTTTCACTACTAAGGCCAATTCTTCTACTGCCTTTTCGATTTATCGGCCCTTCTCACTTGATTTCTTCTTTTTCTTCTTCTTCTTCTCCAATTTTGGCTTCGATTCCTCAAGCCAATTCTTTTTTTTCTTCGACTTAAGACTTCGACTAGTGTGCGGCCAAAACTAGTCACTTGATTTCCAAATAAGAAATTGGACACCATCACTGAATTATTTCCAAGACACCTGCAACAAAAACAAAATATTCAATTATTTTTATAAATAATACAATATTCTTTGAAAAAATTCAATTATTCTAAAGTTTTAATACATAAATCTTTCGAAAGAATCCTATTATTTTCTAAAATTTAATAAATCCCTCGAAACAATTCAATAATTTTTATAAACAATAACATTCTTCGGAAGAATTAAATCATTTTCTAAAATTTTAATAAATCCTTCGAAACAATTCAATTATATTTATAAATAATAACATTCTTTGGAAGAATTCTATTATTTTCTAAAATTTTAATAAATTCTTTGAAACAATTCAATTATATCTATAAATTCTTTAAAAAAAATATAGTTATTCTCTAAAATTTTAATAAATCCTTCGAAACAATTCAATTATTTTTATAAATAGTAAATTTCATCGCATGAATTAAATTATTTTCAATACAATTTTAATAAACTTCAATAATCAAATATTCACGGAAAAAAAGCTTCACCTGGACCAGCGATAAGTTTCTCTAAAATAGCAAAAGTTTTAACTGAAACATCAACAAATTTCGCTAATATAGTGAAATTTGTAAATTTGTTTCAGGTAAAATTTTTTTTCCGTGTTTAATTATAATTATTAACTGAAAAAATTATTTTTAAAAAGTTGAAAAAATTATTTGTTTAATTCAAATAATTATTTTAAAAATGTTTAATTAAAATTATTGAAAAAACTACATTATTTAAAAAAAATTTAAAGAAATTCTTCAAAAGAATTTAATTATTTACCAAAAACCACTACCCAGATAGCACAACAATTTGCCACAAGTTTGCAGCAAGTTTGCATTGCAAACTTTGAAAATTTGCATGGCAAGTTTGCAGCAAACTTGCGGCAAGTTGTGAAATGTCCGCCTTGTGGCAAGTTTGCATGCAAACTTGCTACAAGTTTTCACAGAAAACTTGCAGAAAAGTTGTAACAAACTTGCTGAAAACTTTCTGAAAACTTTAAAAACTTTCTAAAAACTTTAAAAATTTTCAAAAAAATTTTTTTGTACTCAAAATGTACATATTTTGTTACATGTTGCCTTCCCCCTTGGGGAAGGTGACAAAATGTAGTGCGCAGCTCTATATAGCATATAAAACTACTGCGCAGACATTTTAATTTACTTTGCCATGCAAGTTTTCTGCAAGTTTGCATGCAAACTTGCCACAAGGCGGACATTTCACAACTTGCCGCAAGTTTGCTGCAAACTTGCCATGCAAATTTTCGAAGTTTGCAATGCAAACTTGCTGCAAACTTGTGGCAAATTGTTGTGCTATCTGGGTAATAAAATTGTTTAGGTAAAAGAGTTTCATTTTCAATTAACAGTTTTAATAAAATTTTAATAGTAAAATTAAAACGAAATTTTTTGAAATAATATAATTATTTTCAAAATCTTTAATATAGTGTCTATTCTTGAAAAGAATTTAATAATTTTCTATATTTTAATAAAATTCCTTGAGCGAATTAAATTATTTTACCAAATTGTAATAAAATTCTGAGATGAATTTAATTATTTTCTAAAAATTTTAATAAAATTCAATAATTAAATGTTTAATTTCAATTATTAAGAAACATGATTATTTGAAAAATTTGAAAGAAATTGTTCATAAAATTCAATTACTTTCAAAAATTTTAATAAAATTCTTCGAAGGAATTCAATTTATTATTCTCAAATATTTTGATAAAATTCTTTGCAGGAATGCAATGATTTTCAATACATTAATTTTAAATTTAAAAATAAAAATTATTTAAAAACTTAGCAAACAAAAAATTAAACAATAAATGATTTCCAACTAAGAACAAATTACCGGAATAAAACGATTATTAATAGATTGTAGAAATTATTTATTTATTAAATTAAAATTATTTATTTATTAATTATTTACAAATAGTTAAACTATTTGCAAAAATTTCAAAAATTAATATTTAAATCAACAATTAAATGAAATAAGAACATTGACAAAGATGGACGCCAATGAGAAAATGATTTCCCGCGCAAACTGCCTTGTACAGTACTATACACCAAAGTAAAAATTTTCCATTTTCACTTAATTTTCAAATACTTAAAATATGTTTATGTTCAATACTGAAAATAAATTAAGTAGATTAATATAGAAATTGTACATTTACTTTGTTTTTCCATGAAATCATCGAAAAAGAATTGCAAGTTGCAGGCAACGGCAGAATGTATTGGGACTCTGCGACTTTCCTATTATCCAAAGAAAATTTGATCTTTTTTAGGCAATCCTGCTTGAATTTTTATCTAATCATCTTAACGACAACAAATATCACAAGAATCAATTGAACACGATCACTTCTACTCGATATTTATTACAAAAAACGCGAAAAAAAAGGAGCGAAAAAATTGCGACACGAAAACCGTTAAACGAAATCCACAAACTGAAGTTAGCGTTCGATGAAACTATTAACTAATTGACAAGACTGCCAACCTAAACTTTTAACTGCTCATGCGCCTGAGTTACAGCAGCCGCGAAATTCAAACTAAAAATTTTATTTTTGTTATTTTTGACAAAATAATTTTCAAAATCTGTATTAATTAATTAATAAAATTGTTTGAACAAATACACTAGTTCATTTAAATAATTTTAAATTACTAAATAATATTGTAATATTTAGAAATTATTATTATTATTAGTATTACTATTACTATTAAATTAATAAGTTAAATAAATAATTTAATAATAATATCACCGCAATTAGAAATTTAGAAAAAATTATTATAAAATAGTTATAAAATTATTAATGTTATAAAAAATATTACAAAAGCCATAAATTTTTTTTTTCTAAATTGACAAAATAAAGACGGAGATAAAAAAATTACCTAAGAATTTGTTAATAATAAATTTGAACAAACTTTAATTTATTTACCATGAACTATTTAAATAAACAATTAAAAGAAATATGAACATTGACAAAGATGGACACCGACAAGAAAGTGTTTTCCCGCGCAAAACGCCCTGTACAACATTAAACAGAAAAGTGGGCTTTTCGACAATTTTTGATCATTTGACCTTATATTTATCAAACGTTTTACTAATTTATATTCAATAATGGGAATAAATTAAGCAGAGTGATATAAAAATTGCATAATTACCAAGTTGAGCCTTGAATTCGTTAGGGCAGAATTGCAAACTGTGAGCAACACGACAATATTGCTTATACTTTTTTACTATCCGACAAAAACTTAATGCTATTTAGGCAATCCTGCTTCACATTTTATCTATACATCTTAAAGATGATAAATATCACAAGAATCAATTAAACACTATTACTTTCACTCGATATTTTATTATAAAAAGACGAAAGAAAAAGGAGCGAAAAAATTCGCAACACAAAACGGTTAAACGCAATCTACGAACTGAAATTAGCAATAGATAAATCGATCGACCTATCGACTATTGCGCATGCGCAACTACAAGTTGAAATTAGCGGCAAAATTCAAACCAAAATTTCATTTTTTATACTTTTGTCAAGTTTTTAATTTTCAATATTAATTAAAAAATTGTTTAAACAAATAATGAGTTTATTTAAATAATTTTAAATTGGTAAATAATTTATTAAAAATACCAACTACTGGATTAATTTTCGAAATTAATTTAATCGAATTAAAGAAATAATTAATATAATTCATTAATAAATTAATATTTAGCAAGTAGTTGTTTATAAAAAAATAATCTTTGCAATAATAAATTAAATTGATTACTCTTTTACAAATAGTTACTAAATAATAAATATTTATTATTTAAATATATTTTTAATAATTTATTTCTTCAAAATAATTATTAATTAATAATAATTTAATTATTAATTATTAATATGTTAAATTTAGAAAAATTATACCTTAATTTTTGTTTGGAATTTATAAAAGTCATTGCAATAATTAATTAGTTACTTACTCTTTTATGAATAGATAGTATAATTAATAAATATTTATTACTTAAAAATATTTTAAATACTCGTATGTTTAAAGTAATTATTACTATTAAATGTAGAAAAACTATGACTGAATTTATGTCAGAAATTTTTTAATAATAATTTAATCATCGTAAATATAGAAATTTAAAAACGAAAAAGAAAATATAACAAATTAGTTTAAAATGAAGACGAAGATGATAAAATTACCTAAGAATTTCGTATATTAAATTTTAAAAAGCTTGAATTTAATTTATTCTCTACTGAGAATAATTTAAAAAAATTTTATTATTTAATAAAAATATTATTTGTTTAATAACTAAAATTTTAATTCGTTTTTTAAAAAAGTGGAAGATGAAATCTTATGAGAATCAAAAATAACTGAGAACATAATATTTTTACCTCCTTCGAAACCAAGACAAATTGATTTTCGCAACGGAAAATTAAACAACCATGCAATTTTAATAAGCAGCAATAACTTTCAAGAATTATTATCCAAATTTAATTAATTAAAATCTATTTTAAAAAAACTTTTCTTGAATCAAAAAAAAAGAAGGGAGGAAAAAATCTTAAGATATATTTTTGTTATTCATCAAGATGCATTAGTATAACGAATTAAAAGTTTACCTTGCCGTGATCGTTGCTGCCGTTTTAATTAAATTCCCACGCTTAGTAGGAAGTGCACAAGGCGTTTCCGGGCATTAGCCTTCCACCTGTTTCTCGCTTGTGACACCCTCGTCTCTACGTTCTCCTTATAGGAGATCCTTATTCCATACCTTCTTTCCAGTTGTTTCACTTGAACTATTTTCGGGCAAAAACATGAACTGGATTTGAACGACAATCAACTGCCTTTACGCCTTTTCTCCAAAATTGTATTTTCAAGCTCACTCTTTATAGATTAATTGCAGTACATATATTTCTAATGGTGACCATTCGCTTTAGATGAACATTATCCATCCTATAAAAGAAATTAAAATGTAATTAATTTCCTAAGCAAAATTAATGATAAACGAGAATATTTTTAATATTTTTTGAAAACCGAAAGAACAGGGTAAAATTAATTACATTTACAATAAGAGAAAAGGAAAAAATAAAACTAAGAAAATTAAATTAATTTAAATTAATTCCCACAACAAAAAAACTAATTGTAAAAAAGTAAACAAAGAATTGTAAATTTAAAGTTATAAAATTCGGAAATTGTGGAAAATATTGATTAAAAAATATTAGAGAATGCATTTTTTTATCTCGATAAAATATTAGTAATCAATTCAATGAAAATTATTTAATAATGATTGATTATAATCTAATGTTAACCTCGAGGAAAGTGCGCTTACGTCAAGTGGAAGAAAACTGGTTTAAGGGCTACTTGACACTTATATCGTTAATGATTAATTGTAAACAAGTTATGTGATCTTTCTCGAGAAGCCAATATTTCCTCTTATTGTAAATAAAAATGTTAAATAGTTTTTCCTGTTTTTAGAAACCCTTCACAAATTTTAATTTACAACCGCAAAGAAATTTAATATTTTAATTTAACTACTTTAATAACAAAATTATTATAGACAATTTATTTAGTAGTTAGCAATTTAATTAACTTACTCAATAATAAAAATATGTAAAATTAAGATTATTACGTTGTATTTAAAGAATAAATAAAATGCAAATATGCGGAAATAAAATTTTCTATTAATGACAGAGAAATTATTAAATTATTTAAATTAAATTTCTAAATTAAAATTTAAGAAATAAAAAGTAGAATGGAAGAATATAAAAAATTTAAATAATAGAGATATTAATCTCTATTGTTTTTAATTTTTTATTTATTTGATGAATAAAAATATTGGAGAGATATTAATCTTTAGGTATTATTAGCAATTTTTCATCTTAAAAAAATGAAACAAAAAAATTATATATTTTTATTAGAAAGCCTAGAAAATATTTTCAAGAAACAAACGTTATTAAAATTGAAATTTAAGAAATAAAAAGTAGAAAACAAGAAGATAAAAAACAGCAAACAATAGAGATATAACAAATAAAATAATGAAAAATTTTTAATAGAAAGACTAGAAAATGATTCCAAGAAACAAACATAAGGAAATACATTTTTTTTTATTAATTATTCAGAATTATTGAATTGAATATTACTTTTTATCAAATTATTAAAACTAAAATTTGAAAAATAAGAAGTTGAATGCAAGAAGATAAAAAATTATACAATTATAATATAGAAATATTAACAAATTAAATAATGGATTTTTTGAATAGAAAGTTTAGAAAACTATTTTAAGAAATGTTAATAATTCGCTAAAAGATAATTTTAATTATTTAATAATTTTCTATTAATTAATAAATTATTCAAATTAGTTTTTAGCAAATTATTAAAATTAAAATATACGAAATAAAAAGTAGAATGCAAGAAGATAAAAAAATTGCCAATAATAGAGATTTTAACAAATTAAATAATTAGAAAATTATAGAAATTAAAGAATTATAAAAAATTATATAATAGAAAATTATTATTTACTGAATTATTAAAATTAAAATAATATAAAGTAGAATTCAAGAAAATAAAAAATTCTAAATAATAAAGATATTAACAAATAAACTAATTGAACTTTTTTTTAATAGAATAAAATATTTAAAATTTATTTATAAAATATTTTAACATAATTGAATGTAAACACATTTAATTATATTTTCTATATTAATACGAAAAATTTATTAGTCATATTGTAAACTATGATAAAAGTGCATAAAAATTAAATCAGGAAAATGTATTGTTGTCAAAGTTGTCAGCTATTTTCAGAGTAATTGCGTATTCCAGATTTATTTACCACTTTAGCGATTCCAGAGAAATTGATTTCCACATAATAATAACTAAGGCCATCTTTTAATCAGTTCGTTATCATCAAGGTGCAAAAAATGCAGTATTCTATTAGTCACCTGATTTCTTCTTCAATCAAGATATATAAACTGCAGCTCGCATCTAATTCAATCAGTCATACAGAGTCATCTGCAAAAGAAACGAAAATTGTTAATAAAATATTCTAATAAAAGTGTGTAATTATAGAAATTAAATTTTACAATTGTTTTATAATATTAAAGCAGTCAAATCAATTTAAATAGTTTTAACAAAATTTTTTAATTTCTAGGCTACAAATCAAAATGAAAGTTATAGCTATCCTGTGTCTTTTGACATTTGTGATAGCAGTTAATGCTGTCCCTGCTGGACCATGGGATTGGCCACCAAATCCATGGGATTGGAAGTGTAGACCACCAGGCTTTATCGTGAGTTTCAAAAATAGTTGAAATTTTCACTTTGAAAATTTCAATTGTTAATTAAATTGAAATTAACTTTGATTTAATTGTCAATTAAATTTTAATAAATTTTAATTAAATTAAATTTGAATTAGACTATAAAATCGATTTCATAATTTTAATTTCGCTAAAAGATATTAAAATATTAATGAATTTAATAGAAAAAAAAATTAATTAGTAATATTGATTTCATGAAAAGAAAATGTAAAATTGCTTTTATAATAAATGACATCATAGAGCGACCGCCGTGTGTGGTAAAGTGGTTTGCATACCACTTAAGCCTGGAGTTTAGTGGAATCTAGACACAAATAATTAAAACCGTTGCGGTCACACGACATTTAATAGAGGAATTTTCTTTATTTAGTGTAACGGTCCGGACCAGTGTTGCAAGCCATTTATATGTAATCCATGGGCTGGACGTTGTACGAAAATCAAAACAACCTCTACAACAACAACGACCGAGGCCATACCAGACGGTTCCGATTCTGGTGAAATTTCCGGTGGATCATCTAACGAAACTCCAAATAATTCGGGAGAAAATCCCGGTGGATCGTCTAACGAAACCCCAAATAATTCGGGAGAAAATCCCAGTGGATCATCTAACGAAACCCCAAATAATTCGGGAGAAAATTCCGGTGATGGATCAAATGCAGGAAATTCAGGCGAAGGTTCCGGATCGAACGGTGGCAACGGTTCAAATTCCGGTGAAGGTTCAAACTCAAGTTCCGAAAATAATGGAAATGGAGGAGGTTCAAATTCTGGAGAAGGAAGTAATTCAAGTGGTGGTGCAAATTCCGGCGAAGGTTCAAACTCAAGTTCCGAGGACAATGGCAATGGAGCATCGAATTCCGGAGAAGGAAGTAATGCAAGTGGGGGTGACAATTCCGGTGAAGGATCGAACTCGAGTGGTGGTGCCAATTCTGGTGAACAACCAGAGCCAGAGCCTGAACCTGAGCCCGAACCAGAACCTGAACCCGAACCAGAGCCTGAGCCCGAGCCAGAACCTGAGCCCGAACCAGAACCTGAACCTGAACCCGAACCAGAGCCTGAACCTGAGCCCGAGCCAGAACCTGAACCCGAACCAGAGCCCGAACCTGAACCAGAGCCCGAACCTGAGCCCGAACCTGAGCCAGAACCAGAGCCCGAACCTGAGCCAGAACCCGAACCTGAACCCGAACCTGAGCCCGAACCAGAGCCAGAAGAACCCAGTGAAGGATCTGAAACTCAATAAATTTCTTTGTAATTACAAGTGACTGAATGTGGAAACTATTCCAATCAAAGACGACTGCGATAATTAGGAAAAATATTTAATTTAGACGTTTTCGATTAAAGGTAGAACAACAGAACTTCATTAATTACAAAATGTCAAAAACAATTTTTTTTAAATTGCCTAATTTTCTAAAATCAAAATTATACTCTCTAAATCTGAATCAGTGAAATTCTACTGACAATTAGTGAAATTTGACTGAGAATCAGTGACTCTATTCTCGCGATTTGAATCAGTGGAATTTCACTGAAAATCAGTTAAAAATAACTGAAATTTCAGTCATTTTCCACTGATTCGCCAATTAAAAAATTACTGAAAATTTCTGTCACATATATTGAAAATTTCAGTTATTTTTTAATTGGCCAATCAGTGAAAAATGACTGAAATTTCAATCATTTTTAACTGATCTTCAGTGAAAATTCACTGATTTAAATCGCGAGAATAGAGTCACTGATTCTCAGTCAAATTTCACTGATTCAGTTTTAGAGAGTAAAATATAAAATTTAGTAAAAATTATTTTACCTGCAAAAGTTATTTTTGTTCAATTTCTATTCAACTCGACAAAGTCCAGTATATTACAAAAAAATAATATCAATTATCATATTTGGCTATGAAAAATATTATTTCGATTTTTATGTGTAATCATATTTTATAATTATATTTATAAATAATTATAATTTTTGTTTTATTTTCTTTGAATAGAAATTTACATACAAAGTTGTTCTACTTTTCGATTTCTCTTATAGCAATTTAGATTATTATTCTCATCTAGAGGTGGCAGAATGGTTGTTTATTCAGAACAGACTTCGTCGAGAGACAAAAAAAATTTATCAAAAGTTTTTCAGAAACGAAAGTGTTAAAATTTTACTATATGCTTCTATACCTATTTTTTAATTAAAAAAAAAAAATTAAATTTCAATCACTGCCTCTGCCACCACTGGTTCTCATAATTTTTTCGTCTTTTATTTAAACTCTAGAAAAATAATTTTCGTCTCACAAACTCACCGATATGTATTATTAAATGATTTGTCAAAGTTTTTATTTCAAACAATTGTGTCGAATTAAACTGTAAAAAAAAACTATATATATAGAATGTACTAGAAAAAAATTAAATAAAAATTATATTCTTGCTGTTTTCAATTATATCTGTTGGAATTTATATTTTTCTCAAAGTGAAATATCCCATTTTAATATTAGTCTTTTCGCCAATAATTGAGGTATTTCTCTCAATTAATGACACTTTATCTTTTAATAAATCAAGTAGTAAATGTGATAATGAGCTGGATTTCGAAACATCTGCTTATTCAATAATGAACAATTTATTTTCCATTTTATTTTTTTTTATTCGAAAATTTTAATTAGTAATTTAATGATAAAGAGGAGATATCAGTTCGAAATTAAATATAGATATTTACAATTAGAAAAATTATACATTTCAAAAAGATGTTAATTAAGAAAATATTCAACATCTTACAATAAAATGATAAATGAAATATTTTAGTCAAAGTAAAATGATTTTTTCGACCTTATTGCCAATGGCATGGCGTTGCTTATGATTCAGTCAGAACATCATAATAATCAACATTTACATACTTACTTTCAATTTTTCCTCCTATTTTGATGAAATTACAACAATATTGCATCTCCTTTTGATAATTTCTAAACAATTTGAAAGAATATTTGACAGACATTTGAGGTTAGGTTGGCAGGTTGCAATCTCCAATTTCCATCATCTGCTTTTTTTGAATCAGTGGAGTTTTATACAAACGCATATTTATTCCAGTGTAAGGAATGGAATATTTTCGTCTCAAACTGAGAAACAATATATAAATTCATTGCAAATTTGATTAATACTGATTATATTGACGATTTTTATTGATCAACACTCAACTTTCTTTCGCTTACTGCAGTTTACTGACAGTGCCACCTGTCGACTCAACTTGTAACTACGTACCCAATTCCTAAGCAACATAGTCCACTTCCGGTTTCAAAGTTGTCCACCAATAAGAATTCGTTTTTGCTACAATGCGTTTTCACTGGTCGTAGCGTCCCCACTATTATCGGAAGTAAAATAAAACCGCCAAAAGTGCCACGCCTCATTCAATGTCGCTCCGTAAAAATTTTCGTGATTTTGTCTATTTTAGTATAATGTTTGTGTCGCAAAGTACTCGAATTTCTTTTTTTCAACTTAATATAGAATAAATTGTTCTAGAAATCGGAGATTTTACATAAAAATCGCCAATGTACAGAAATTATGACGCGTTCCCTTTGCCAACAAAGTGCTTCATGGAAAAGGTAATTAATTCCGTATTTTCGCCATCTACTTGCAAAAATTATTTATCGTGAAGCATCTGATTCTTAATATTATGTAAATTCATCTTGAATTTAATGAAATAATTGATTATTTTTATCGATTTTTCTTTTTTGTATTTACTACTAGCGCCAACTGTTGAGTAAATTCGAAATCCAACCCCCCACCATTACTACCAACAAAGCGGCCGCGCCCAAAGCAAGCGACGCCATCTTGCATGTCGCATCATGAAAATTTACTCCCTTTATTTTTCCGTTATTTCGAATACTTTAGTAATGTTTTAATGTCCCAAAGTGTTAAATTCGTGTTCTTTTGTCGTAATATAGAATAAATTGGATCAGTTTACATAAAAATCGTAAATTTTGAGAAACTATAATGACGCGTCCCCTTTGCCAACAAAGTGCTTCGTGAAAAAGGTAATTAATTCCGTATTTTTGCCATCTACTTGTAAAAATTATTTATCGTGAAGCATCTATGATTCTTAATATTATATGTAAATTCATCGTGAATTTAATGAAAATTGATTATTTTTATCGACTTTTTCTTTTATTTACTCGTGGCGCCACCTGTTGAGTAAATTGGAAACCCCAACCTCCCACCATTATTACCAACAAAGCGGCCACGCCCAAAGCAAGCGACGCCATCTTGATTGTCGCATCATGAAAATTTACTCCCTCATTTTTTTTGTTATTTCGCACATTTTAGTAATGTTTTAATGTCCCGAAGGGTTGAATTCGTGTTCTTTTGCCGTAAATAGAAGAAATTGTTCACAAAATTGGATCACTTTACAAAAAAATCGTAAATTTACAGAAACTAACGACGCGTTCCCATTGCCAACAAAGTGCTTCTTGAAAAAGGTAATTATTCCCTATTTTTGCCATCCGTTTGTAAAAATTCTTTATCCTAAAGCATCTCATTCATAATTTGTGATAAATTTAATAGGAATTTTATAAAAATTCATTATATTGGATATTTTTATCGATTCAGTCTTTTTTTCGTTTCCTACTAGCGCCATCTGTCGAGTAAGTTCGAAACCATCAACCCAATTAGTAAGGAACATTGTTTTTCACCTGTCAGCTGTTCTTTAATAATAATAGTTCTTTATTGCAATATTAGATAGGGATATTATTGTTGTTGGTCGAGTGAATAATTAACGCCCCCACTGTTATATAGTAATAAAAGTACCATTGTAAAAAAAAACATTCAGAGTAGATGACAATATTAAGTGACGCGCCGTGAAAATTTGCTCCTTTAAAGTTTTTCCATTGTTTATACCACTTTCCTAGTCGCGAAGTATTTAGTTTGTGTTTTTTGCCGTAATATTAAATAAATTTTACTAGAAATTGAATATTTTCCGGAAAAATCGTAATTTTAGATTGTAATTAAAAGCGTTCTCATGGCCAACAATGGATTTCGTGAGAAAAGTGTAATTATTCATTATTTTTATTATCTATCTGCAGGGCTCGAACTAGGTACGTAAAATGTACGATATAATTTGGATAATTTTAGTGAAACTATAAATGATTGCAGAAAATCAATTATTTTCAAAAGTAATAAAATTCTTCGCAGAAATTCAACTATATTAAAATTTTTTTTTTAATTCTGGTCAAAATTTCAATTATCTTTAGAAATATTTAAATTCTACGAAATTCAATTATTTTCAAAAATTTTAATAACATTTTCGGCAAAATTTCTATTAATTTTCAAAAATTTTCTTTAATTCAATAATTTCCAATATCTACTATTTTCATCAAATTTTCTAAAAGTTTTCAATTATTTAAAAAAAAATTTTTATTAAATTCTAGAAAAACTTTTAATTATTTTCAAAAAATAATAAAAATTTCACAGGAATTTAATTAATAATAATTTTTTTTTTAAATTTCTTCGCAATCATTGAATTATTTTCATAAATAATAAAATTTTTACGGGGATTCAATTATTTTCGTAAAAAATAAATTTTTTTTACGCATTCAATTATCATAAATAATAAAACTAATTGCATAATTTCAATTATTTTTAATCGAATTCCTCGAAAAAATTCTCGAAAATTTAATTAAAATTCGTCAAAATGCGGATTTTTTAAAAAATTATTTTAGGTTTTTATTTTCTACTAAATATTTAATTGAAGAATTTACGAATAATTGAAATTTTGTAAAATTGAATTGTAAACAAATGAATTTGAAAATTCCTAAAGAATATTTTCAATAATTATTAAAAAATAATGGATTTATAGAAGATGTTTACTTAGAAACACGAAAAAAATTCAATTTTGTAAAAGTTACAAATTATAAATTACATAAATTTAATTAATTAAAATTAATTAATTAATTAATTTAATTTCTCAAATTCAATTTTGTAAAAGTTATAAATTATTGCATAAATTTAATTAATTAATTAATTAATTTAATTTCTCGAAAAATGTAATTATTCTTAAAAATTTTATTGAAATTCGTTGATAGAATTCAATTATTTGAAAATTTGTTGATAACGATTCTTTATAGCAATTGAATTTTAAGAAACATTCAACTATTCAATAAATTATTTATTTTTGTAGGTATTTAAATAATTTAATTCTAGTAGAATTTTCTAATAAAAATTAATTTCAGTTAAAATTTTAGATAATAATTGAATATTAAAAGCAATAGCGTGAATTTTTAAAAATAATTGAATTTTGAAATTAATTTTTTTGAATAAGTTTAATTAAATTTTTATAATATTATTTCAAGTTTTTATTTTCAAATGTTTATTTAATTGAAGATTTTGCGAATACTTGAAATTATTTTCAAAAATTTTAATAAAATTCTTGGCAAAATTTCAATTATTTTCAAAAATAATAAAATTTTAACAGGGATTCAATTATTTTGGTAAATATTGAAATTCTTATTAGTAATTCAATTATTTTGATAAATAATGAAGCTCATTGCAGAATTTCCTCGAAAAAATGTAATTATTCTTAAAAATTTTATTAAAATTCGTCAAAAGAATTCAATTATTTAAAAATTTATTGGTACAGTTCTTTATAAGAATTCAATTTTAAGAAATATGCAATTATTCAATAAATTATTTATTTTTGTATTTAAATAATTTAATTCTAGTAGAATTTTCTCATAAAAATTGATTTAAAAATGGATTTCAGTTAAAATACTAACAATTCTGTGGAATTAATTTTTTTGTGAAAGTTTAATTGCGGATTTTTTTTTATATTCTTTGAAGTTTTTATTTTCTAATATATATTTAGTTGAAGAATTTACGAATAATTGAAATTTCGAAAAATTGAATATTGTAAATAAATGGATTTGAAAATTGTGGAAGAACTTTTTTGAAAATTATAAAAAATAATTGATTTAAAGAAGAACTTTAGTTTAAAATTCTTATAAATAATAGATGAATTGTAAATGATTTTATCACTCATCTTTAATTATTATAAAACATGAAGAAATCGATCGTTTTCTTCATGTTTTATAGTTATATAAAAAATTTAATTTATTGTTTTAAGTAAAATTATTGTTCTCTTATTTGACTCGGACTAGTTATATTTTTGTCAGCAATTGGTCCGCAATTTTTCATTTTTGGTCCGTAAAACTCGTATTTTTAAATACTTTCAGTGGTTCGAGCCCTGTATTTGTGAAAAATTCGTACCGAAATCTATTTAATTTGTGTATTTTATCGCAATTGAAATTATTTTCATATCTCGGAGAAATATCGAATAGAAAGAACTAAAACGAACATAACCTTAAAATCTTTAAGGGCCTTGGGAATTATCGTCAATTTTTCGTTGTCTCGTATACATTTTTCATAATTTTTATTCGACCTATATAGTGTTTGAGTGTAAAATGACAGTAAAATATTTCAAAATAAGACATTTGTGAAAATCAGACTCCCATTAACAAGTATACGATCTAAAAGGGGGGTGCAGAAGGAAGAAACAATAAGTGCGATCAAATCTCATGACCGGGAGCCTGGGTCGTCGGAAAAGAGAAGTGTTTATGTCGTGGACAGAGGTAGGGCAGAGAGAGCGTCGGCGTCGCCGGCTTGCTGGTCCAGGGGGTTGGGCACGGGTCGGGATGCTGCTCGACCGTGTGTCGTTCAACTTCGGCTTTACCCGGTTCTTTCCGTCGATCTCTGCGGGGGCAGAGGCCTCTTACCCTCCCTTTCACCGGCAGTTCACTTTACTCTCGAGCACTCCCGAGTGAGCCGCGTACATACGTGTAAGTCTTTATCCAGCGGGATTACGAATGCCGTTAAAATTCAATATATTGCAAAATCTTGTTAAAAGAAAAAATCGATCAAAATAGTGTTTATTCGCGGGAGTTTTTTAGTTTTGTTTTTTTTCCCACATGTGTTGAAAAAAAAAAAAATAAGTGACATAACCTGTGACAGTACAATAAGGATTTATGGTGTCATTGTTGTGAATTTGTTTTCTGTTATCGTCTTTTTTTTCTGATTGTTTCAGTATTGTCGTGGAAGTGAAGGGGAAAGGAAATGAAATTTTATTCAAGGAAAATGAAATTAAGGATCGTCTTATGTTTGGATGGAAAAGTCGCGTGATTGGGGCGTGTATTGATGGACTTTTAACTGTCAAACTCATCTCTTACTCTTTGGCAAGCACGAGAGAGATGAGGTTGACCGAGCACGTGAACTTGAATCGATCCTGAGAATTGGAGAAGAAAAGTAGATTTTCCAATCGGGCGTAAAAGGGGGACTTTTGTTTTATTGGCCGCGCGCGCTAGAGATCAAAAGCCCAGAGGCAGTTGATGGACGGTACCGGTGGGATTGAGAGAATTATCCCGAAAATCCGGAATGTCGTGGCAGGTTATGTCCCTCATGATGTGAGTTAGTGGGTGTTTTGTCGCCGGTAGTAAACGTTACATATAAACCTGCATGCTACCAGTCCAGTGTCATTGACTCACGAATCTGACTTGCGCGCTCGACCATCCGTGTGAAACGCTTTCATCTCCTGGATTTCTGAATTCTGGATTTCAATGGGCCTGGAATTTCTATAGTGTGCAACGAAAATGGATTTAAAGTTCAAGATCAGTGATACTTTTTAAGAACTTGGACTCTATTGATTTCTTATTCGAATGACGGTCAAGATCGAATATCCAATTAAGGAGGATAATGAGATGAGAAGAAAGTCGCGTGTCAATTTTTTGTTTACATTCGAAGAAAATAGTTTGTGTTTTTGAAAATAGATTAAACGAACAATGTTCTGAAGAGAAAAAGAAACATTCTTTGAGGTTAGAATTAAAAATAAAAGTTCGCGGAGTGTTAAAATCAAGTGTTTTATTATAATTATAGTGTTGACGTATTGTCATTTCGATGATTTTGAATAACACGTGGACAATTTTTTATTTAATTGTTGTGTTTAGTGTTTCGGGTATTACAAGTGATTGCTGAAGGAAAATAATTAAAAGTGTGTTTGGAGAATCAAGAATCATGGAGGGACAAATAGGATCTAGAGCTGTGGTGATGCTGAAAATGAAGTTGCTGTTGCTGGTCGTCTTCTGTACTACTCCTGTTGTTAAAGGTAAAATCTTTTGCTACCTTCATTAATTTCAATTGTGGAAAGTCTATTACTTGTGCTATCAGGATAGTCACGTTCCTGGACCATTAAACCAAGTTTAACGGTCCGGTTAATACGTGCAAGTATGTCCTCTGTACCTCCGTTCCAATGGTGTTTCATCCCCGGGTTTATGAGATAAAACAACTGGGTTGGGTATACTTTATAGCAAAAACAAACTGGCTTCCCAGTTTGTCTTAAACCACAATATTTTAGTTGTAAAATAATTTACCTATCATTCAAATTTTCCTCGAAATTATCGCAAAAATTTGAAAAAAAAAGAATTATTTCTTATTAAGTAATTGCGTAAATAAAATTATTCACAAGTTTACCAACTTAAATGTCAAAAATAGAATTTCGCATCAATTATAATATCAAACTAGTTAATAATTTGTCAGACTTGAAAGTTTATACAATTCTTTCTGATTGCTTGAAAATTGTAGATATTTACCCAGCATTTCTTTTCTTTGGAAAACACGTTTCAGGACTGGTTGATCCAGTTTCTGATAAGCATTAGCTGTCAGATACATCAATCTATTCTAGAGAAATACATATATATCTGAATAACAGGGTAACGCTTGCAATTGAAGCTGGAATAACCAGTTTTTTTTTGGCATGAACTTGAAGGTAATAAGTCAAGAATAGATCATAAATTGATGTTTGTATTTTTAAACAACTTTTTAAACTATAATGTGCTTCTAAAAGAAATTTTAAGACTTTTATCAAGTTTTTACTAAAATATATTCGGAGAAAATAGTCAAATATTAAAATAAGAATTTTATTAAGTTTTTACTAAAAATTGTTCGGAAAAAATTGTCAAATATTAAAATAAGCTGCAACGCTTTTTTTGACAGATTTTTCGCTAGTTTTCACGTTGTCAAAGTTCATAACGCCAACGATTTGGAAGAAAAAATATTTTTCTATTAAAATTGCGTTAGATATTAAAAAAAGATTCTTTGATAGAAATTTTATAACAAATTTTTCTGATCAATTTAAAAAAAAAATTTATTCAGAGAATAATTATGTTGTTGTTGTTTTCTGTGTGCAAATTATTTTATTTTTTCAATATTCAATTGTTGATTATACGTTGTAAATTTTACCAAAGTTGTTTAAATCAAGCACTGTATTGAAAAATATGAGCGAATTTTATTTTTAATATTCTCATATTTATTAGAAAAGTAATTTGATAAAAAAAAAATATTTTAGTAATTTAAAAAGTTTTTTTATTATATATGTATATAGTAAATAGATTATATTTTCAAAACCGATTCGTTATACACAAGGGGTTAAGAGGTAACATATGAGACTTTAGAGGTTTAAATTGCTATGTGGCTAGGCTTTAGGAGGTCAAAACGATTAACTTCGGATTTATCTTAAGAGAGTATAATAGAAAATTAGGTTGATTGAACACCCGCGGTTGTAGTTTGGTATTCCATTTGAAAATAATTTTCCGTAGTAGCGCCCATGATTTCTATTTTGATTAATGATTCCTTTATTTTTATTATAAAAGGAATTTTTTCTCTTATTAATGATTATTTTCTATTTTATTTCTTCTTTAATGGTTTTTTATGTGTTTTTATTATTATTTAACGGTTTTTTTTATTTTGTGTTATAATTTTTTTCCCGCATTTTTTTGTAAACTTTTTTTTATTAATTGAATTGTAATCAGTTCTGTTTCTTTATTATTGTTTTCGATTAGATTTTGTTTTTGCTTAGATTTCGCTTTTGTTTAGTTTTTCTATTGTTTAGTTTTTCTGTTGCTTAGTTTTTGTATTCTTTGATCGACTTTTCATTATGAACTTTTTAAATTTGACAACTAATTGAGCCACTTGAGGAAATTGAGTCACTAATTTATAATACTAGGAATTTTTACTAATTATTAGTTATTTTTCACTAAAATTTTAGTAAAGAAAATTAGAATTACTAAAGAAAGTAGTATTTTTCTGAAAATTATTGAATATTTTTATGCTAAAGTGAATTAGTTGCTCCATGTTTACTAATTCAAAGAGAAAACGTCTTTTGAAAAAATGTGGATTGTCGAGTAATTACATTTTTAATTATTTAAATCATTATATAACAATTTAAATTAAAGAAACATTAACGATATACAATGTATACTCTAATATTCGATATGTGAGTAAAATATCAATAAATTTCCGGTACTTTTAATTTTGAATTTTGGATGCTTTCCATTTTGGAATGCTTCCAGCTTTAAATGTGTATAGATTCTTTGAGTAGATTCGATTTCTACGAATTGATTATTATATTATATTTTTATTAATTTATTAACAAAAGGTTTTTGTAATTGTTGCGGGAAACAAAATTTTATCTGCTCTCAAAATCTGAATTAGAGTTTTTCAATTGAAATTTGTAATAATTATGTTCATTACTATTTTACTATTTTGCAGTAAAATTTTACTATTTAGTAAAGTTTAAAATTTTTGAAGTTAGTTTATTATAAAAATTTTTAAGTTTCAGTAGAAAATTACTAAGAATGTTAGTAGAAATATATTTATTTATTTAAATTATAGTTAGTGACTTTTTATTAATTCAAATTTAGTGTTATTTTTGGTCAAAAACGATTAAACTTTCTTTCTTAGAGCAACTTTATTATACAATAAAATTTAAGTTTGAGAAAGAAACAAATAAATTTTGTTTATTTTGAACGTTAAAATTTTTAGCAGCATAAGTAGAGAATAATTTTTTTTTCGAATTATTTGAAAATCTGTGAGAAAAAAATGTTGTGAAGTTTTCTTACAATTAAAGTTTCTGTCTCAATCTCAATTATAATTAATTTAGCGGACTGCACTTTCTAAATATTTTAATTAATTAAAAACACTTAATTACCCGTAAAATCTCGCTTGACTTTTCGCTTTAGTAATTAGTATATAAAAAATAACTGATTGTTAATAAAAAATTAGTAATTGCAAGTAGAATAGGTAAAAAATTACTAATTGTTACTAAAAAAATAACTAATTCTTAGTAGAAAAATAGAGCCAAATTTTAATCCTATATCATATATTGGAAGAATTTTTAGTTAGTTTTTAACTAAATGGTTATAGTAGAAATATTACTGATTTGAATCAGTGATTGATGTTTTTCAATTTAGTTATTTTTAATTGATTCAAATGCCGAGAGATGGTTTTAAAAAATATAAATTGTTCCTTAAATGAAATTCAATTCGATTTTTAATTATTATTATCATTATTATTGTTTTTATTTTTGTTAATATTGTTATTATTATTATTATTATTATTATTATTATTATTATTATTATTACTATTAATTAGATGATTACATACGAATGAATTCAATTAGGTACTGTTATGTCAAAATAATTGTTCTATTGGATTTCTGTGGCAATTTATATTAAATTGTAAAGCCATATACAAACAGTAGTGTAGCGCGCGTCAATCAATTAAGATTTCTTAGTGTCAAATAATTTCACAATAATAGACTAACTAGGTCTTAAATAAATAAGAGAGTGAAATTGTGTGCGGCGGCAATTTATCATTGAAGCTCCTCTCTTTCTCCACTCTGTGATAATATTGCTGACAGTGTATGCAATGGGATGTTTATGGTTTCCTGTTCACATTTGTATTGAATGCTCCACGCTACGAGTAAAAGTCAAAAAAATTACTTGCCTAGCATTCAAAAAGGAAGGATATTACCGGAGATATCGGTTCGTTGTGGCATTCTTGAGGTGCTTCAAAGCATTTTGCTCGTAAAATACTTCGTTCCTTCAAGTTAGATCGTTATCTGAAATATCTATGTTGACATGCTCTATATTTTCTTTCTTTGGGAAAAAAAATGAATAAGTTGTAGTTATTCAAAAATCGTTTTTCAAATTGCAGTCCGAAGGGCGGAAGTACAGAGGTAGGGGGGATAAATTCTATTTTGTTCGTCTTTTTGTTAGATTTCTTGCTTTTTCACGCCTTGGTATACTGTATAATAGTGGTGGGAAATGTATGTGGAAAAATTCTGAGTATTCTGAGTGAGAATACAATTTTTAGAGAGATGAATAAAGATTTGTTAGTTGGTGTTATAGTGATTCATGGTGTTAATTTTTCTTTTTTGAGATCGTAATTTGTGATTACGGGCTTAATAGGGTTAATTGAGCGTAATTGATAAAGTCCTTATCCCTAGACCACATCGCGTTATATCTTTGTAAGTACAAGGCTTCTTAAATATCAAGAGAATGGCTCACCTGCCGGTATTATCCGGTGGAAGTTAAGGTAATTGAGTCACAGTATTGCACACCTGTGTAAAGGTGTATTTTCTCCTTAATTCCTTGATATCTATATGCTTTAAGATGTACTTGCGTTTCATGAACCATGGTCATCTTTAAGGTGTACATAAAATTTATATACCCATTATCAGGAGATACTAATTTTCATTTATTCCTTTTCTTTCTTTTTCACACAATTTCTTTCTTTCTGCTAATTTTATTCTGATAACTAAATGCCAATTATTAGCTTCATCCTGAATTTAGGGAATTGAAATATTGAAGTAAAATCCTGAAAATTATATAAATATTGAGGAAATGTAATTCTTTCAAAGAATTGTATAATTTTCGAGTTATAAATAATAATAAAATTTTGTAGCTTTGAGTTGTATTAGTTTAGACAGATTGAAATCTCTCTTTCAACTACTGCCTCTGATTCATTTTCTATTGTCAGAATATTTGTTGACGTTAGTTTTCGAATTTAGAAAGGCGATTAGAAAGGATTACATTAGATTTGTAATCTCTGAATGATTTATTAATTACCCAGGACTTATGTAGTCATTGTCAGTGAATAATCGGGTGCATATGCACGCGGCTTAGGATATTACACAATTCGGATTTATTCGATTGAGTTGCTTTGTTCCGTAATTCGTGTTACTTTCTTAATAGGATCAATTTTTCATTGTTTTCAAATATCATAATTTCAAAACGTTGTTTCAGAAAATTTTTAATTTTAACATTATACATTTTTAGAATATATTAATTATTTCTTTTCTCTTTTTTTCATTCTCTTTCAAGATATTTTTTTTATTTAAGAAATAGTAGTAATAATAATAAAAGAAATAATAATAATAGAAATAATAATAATAATTTTATATATGCGAAACTTTTGCCTTTGTCGTTTGGATTTATTTTCTGACAATGTAACGGGGATTTGAGATTTTTGTCCCTTTTGCTTATACGTAATAGGTTGTAAGAAAGGTACGTTGGTTGGCACAATTTTTTTCTTTAAATATCTTCTCTAAAGGAAGGATTTCTTCTTTTTTTTTGAAGATTTAGGAGAAAAACGGGTCAGATTGATATACTGCTGCGGCAAAATATTGAATAAGTTGTTGATGGAAAATTATTTTTCAATATTCGTTTTTGTGGAGGAAAAAATTCTTTTTTATTCAATAAATATATGGTACAGTACGTTGGTAAGAATTTGCATAAAATCTTATATAGCTCTTTGAAGATCATATCTCGTCCTGAAGAACAGATACAAGAGGTGGATTCTCACCATCAGCAACGTCTTTTTCTTTCATCTTTCTCAGCGCTTGAGAAATGTACCTATAGCATTCTTATTCCAATCCCTTTGTAGAATAAACGCTTACCTTACAGAAACGAATACATTATCTCGCATTTTCCTCGAAAAAACATATATTTTTTAAGTGAAAAATGTATTTTTATTTTTCAAGTGTACCAGAAGTTTTTAGTTATTTTTCAAATTATAGTCTTTGTTTACTGTGGTGAAAAATTTGTCCGATTTTGGATAAAACAACTTAGATTAGTCCAAGTACAGGGTTGCCACGCAACCTGAAAACCTGGAAAACCTGTAAATGTCAGGGAATTATTATAAACCTTGAGAAAAAACCTGGAAACGCTAACTTTAAATTTGGAAACTGATTTTACCTGTAAGGTTGGCTTATTTTTATTTTAAGCACAAAAATTAGTTGAATATAAGAAAAAAACAAGAACTTTGAGACTTTCAATACCCCATATGAGTATACTGTGATATTTTTATTCTTTAATTTTTTTGTTTGACTATTTTTGCACCATTATAATGAGGCGTTTACTATGAATTATTATACATTACCGTTGGTTGGTATTTTCTATATAATATATATAGAGATAGATTGTGATAATTGCCGTGCAAGGAGATGAAAATAAAATTTTTTAAGAGGGTGCCACGCTTGAGTGGATTTTATATATTATAACGATAATAAGATTGTGGGTATATTTTCTTGTAGGTGTAAATAAGAATCTGTAGGTGTGTTTTATAGGGACGCGTGCCTACTAGGTGCGTTAAAGCACAAAACCTGACCTTACCTGTCGCCTACCTGCTGATGATGACTTTGAATACAAAGGAGATGAATGCACTTATAGCTCCTTTGATGGAAGCATTCATGCAATATTGTTAAGCGGAAGTCTCATCTATTTGTGTGATTAGCAAACTCATTGCCTTAATATTACAAAGTGAATATATAAAATTGTCTCAAGAGAGTGCCAATGACTTTATCTTAGATTCAATAAGCAAGATGAGATGTTATTACGCTAGAGAGAAATTATAAACTCCAGGCAAGTGTTGACAATATTTAAAATGAGATTTTCGTTCTTATTAGTCATTTTTTTCTTCCTTATAAGAGGAAGTCGAGAAGTATTTTTATGTATAAAGTTTTTGAAGAAAGAATTTAAGTCCGGATATTTGAGATAGATGTCAGATTTTTTTACTATCTTTCTTTTCTTGGAAGATTTTGCTGTCCATTAAATTTGACGAAGATGACTGAAGTGGATAACTATCGAGAAATCCCTGTGACCGTACGAGGGCAATTTCGAGTCAGGCGACTTGATTACTTTCAGTAAAAGTTTTATAGTCTTTGTGTGGTGATGTTTACAACAACGTGGGTAGTCAATAGTCGTAAATGTAATATAACTTGACTTTTAATTGGTATCAATTTTTCTCTTAATTAAAGTATTAACAAGAACGGACATTTAAGTTTTTAATTTTAATGTCACTGTTTGTATATTTTTGAATCTTGCTCTTTTTTCTATTTCTTTCGCTCTGATTTATCAATCATGTCTTAAGTTCTCTATTTTAAGAAAAAGTTGATGTGATTTTAATTTTGCCGTGTTGAAATTAATTTTTGTTGTATTCTTATTTTATATATACATTTGCGCTGTTATATTTTAAATTATGTTCGTATATTTTTTTTCGACTCTTGCATTTGTGGTGTATTTACGTATGTATCCCATCTTTTTTTTTTGTGAAAGATGGGTGTGGCTTTAATTCATTACTTGCCAAGTGAACTGAACAGTATTTATCGACAGGTTTTCCCCCCTCTCTTCCCCCTGTTCTTATTGCAGGAAACGGTAGCTACTTTTGCTGCAATTGTTATTCCACTCCTGCTGCAATTTATCCGGTTCAGTGTCTGACGACCCGAACAAGATTAGACTATAAATGTTCATCTCTTGCTTAAACATAACCTGTTTCATCGGTTAATTTTATTGATTTTATTATAATTTTCTCCCTCAATAATGAAATCATCAAAATCGATTTTTATTTATGGTAAATTTATGCTTTTTGCATCTTTTCTGTTCTTGGGGAAACAATTTTCTTTCAATTGAAAATTATTATTGCTGTCTACTTTCGGTATTTTTGGAATTTTTAATAAAGTGTTAACATGAATGTATTAAATTACAACGAATTCATGCCAAAAATGTATAATTGAATCATAATTTGATCTAAATTATGTTGGCATCAATTTATTATAACTTGGAATTTGATATAATTAGGTATCAGTTGGATACTGCATGCACATTGAAATTTACTACAAATATTTATAGTGGCCAAAAATTTCGTTCACTTGAACGCTTCAGAATTTGTGGATTATCAAAAATTTTTAATTATAAACGTTGCAAGCATGATCAAAATTGCGTTTTATGAAAATTTTCGTATATATATATTGCATCTCACGCATCTTAAATTCGTTAGATATCAACCGACAAATATTTAACTATCTCTCTGTTTATACTGGGATTGGAATTTAGAGTATCTGAGAACTATGCGCTTTGTAAGGAGGTTCATCATACTTCAATTTTAAGGAAAATATTTCAACCACATCAAATAGAATATTGTTGCCGAATGGTTAAAAAAAAAAATCTTTCTTATTTTTAATTTAAAAAAAAAATATCCGTTTTTTCATACACCATATTTTGAATTATATAAATAAGAATCTTTCTTTCAATTAAAAAATTGTTCCTCGTTCTCTTTTTATATGAAATATGTATGTATGTAATCTGAGTGTATGGATATAATTCATCGATGCGAAAAAGTAATCCGAAAAAGTTGAAGTTTTTTGTATGCAAATAGTGTTTACTGTCGTGTATATATATGTATAGAGGGAGAGATAGAGTATATATAGAGAAGTTGAACAACACGTATCAATAACGAGTTTCTCAGCAACGAAACAAGTTTTTTAGTATATCGCACAATTTTTTTGACATATTTGTATCTCCTCGAACTTTGAATGTGACACATTGTCAATATGCGCGACCAAAATTCGAGGTGAAACAATAGGACTGTCAAATCTGCTTGCAAAAAAGCGTAACTCATTGAAAATTGTACTTTCGTTTCTGTATGTTATATATCTATATATATATGTGTGTGTACCTAGACTGCCGCCAGCAATGCAGTTATTTTTGTTTACATTTCATTCTATCCCTTTCATGTCTGGAACCTCAAACGATCAACCTTAAGCTAATTGAAATATCAAATTTATACTTTATATTGTATTTATTCGAGTAATTTATTTACATAATCTAATTTTTAAGGGTAGAAAAATGTTGTATCTTCTATTTCTCTTGGAATATTTTCGAGAAAAAAAATTTCCTCTGAATTTTTTTTTCTTTTTTGAATAGTAAATTTTACGTTTTATGGACGACGGCGACGACGACGGCTGTGACGATTCGTTTTTTATCGTCACCGAAAAGGAAATTTAAAATTCAACTTCTTTATTAGCAATAGAGAGAAATTGTTTTCACGTGCGCATATGATATCCGGAGTTTAATAAGATTCTGGTTAAATTCGCGAGCGTGAAATTGGGAATAAAAATATTTCAACGTGAAAGAGATGAGAGAGAGGTGGATTAATAAGGTATTGGAAAAATTGCTGGTCGCACAAATAAATTATTTGAGGAGAAGTAATATACGCAAATTGGTAATTGTGAGGTGAATTTTTCTTTTTTTTATAAATGCGGAGTTTGAAAAAAATTCAAAATCATCTGAAGGAGTTCTTCGTGACTGTACTCATCTGTTAGAATTGCTCCTTTATCTCTGTCTCTCTCTCTTTCTCTCTAGTCGCTATTTTGTCTCGTGAAAAGGTTTTGGACTCCAGGATCAGAATCGTTGTAAATTTCCGACAATCGCTCCTGGCATGATTCCAAAAGAAGTTTTCTCCAAGTTCTTAGTTTTCCAATCTTATGTTTTCGGGATGTGCTCTCCTTTGGACATGGCTCAATCGCTTTGCCATTGAAAACTTTACCTCTTTCCCTCCCCGTTTTTTAACAGCTTCGGTATTTCATTTTTAACAATTATTTTCCGTCTGTTATTATCTTCATGAAAACAAATATTTTGATTTTGTTTTCGTTGACTGCTTTTTATTTTATTAGTTTAGTTCTGCTTAGTTTTGTTTTGCTTTGCTATTATACATTTCTTTGTTTTTCTTTGTTTTGCTTAGTTTTATTGCTTTGCTTTTTTTTGCTTTGCTTAGTTTTGCTTTGCTTTTCTTTGCTTTGCTTAGTTTTGCGTTTCTTTGCTTTGTTTAGTATTATTTTGTTAGGTTTACATTAGTTTTGTATATAGTTACATCGACTTATTTTATTATGCTTTCGTTTTTGGTGTAATTAATATATTTTCAAAGAAGCATATTTTCGTTGTATTTGTTGATGTCTTTGATGTGCATTTTTCCCCTCTGTGAAAGCTAGATTTTATGGGGGGAAAAATATAATTACTAGCGTTAAAGGTATTTTCAGTAGAATGTTTACTTCATTTTAAGGTTTTTCAGTGTTTACGTTCTGTGCGAGTTTTATATACGTGCGCGCGGGGTAAAACCTTTTTGCTAACACTTCTCTTTTAGTGGAAATATCGCTCGAGTAAATTCTTTTTCACAAAGTGTTCAACGAAATAGGAGACTGTTGAAATATTTTGATTCTTTAGTTTTTACACACAAAAATTGAGTACATATAATTTTGCCTTTGGATCACTATTTAATAGGGAGTAAAAATAATATTATGAGAGTACATTTTTTTCCTCCAAGCGTACATTTTTTAGTGTATATACAGTGTTTTATATAAAGTGATTCAAGTTTGCAATTATGCTGCTATTAAGAAAAGAAAAATTTGTTTGAATTTTAATGTATGTTTCAGTTATCTGAAATTTTTCTGTTTCTTAGCATAGAGTTTATGAACTTCAGTTAGGTAAATTATAGAGTTCTTGTTGTGATGAAGAACTTAAATTGTGAATTTAAAATTTTTCTTTTTTTTTTGCTATCTTTCAAGAACCTCTTTGAAAACTTTGCAGCTTTATGTAAATTTTCGATGTGTAGGATTCGCAGTAGTGTGCAGTAGTGGTTGAAGACACTTAAAAGTTTTTAATTTTCTGGACAATTTTCTAAAGTGATTAATAAAGATGAATAGAAAAAGGAATATTTGAAGAAAATTTATGGAGCAATTTAGAATTTAGAATGTTAATTTCATTCGATGAATTTATGTGCGAAAAATGTGTTTATGATTAAATTGGACGTTAATATGTATTTATAGTTACAAAATCGTCTTGTACTTTTTTCTGAATGTAGAACATTGAATAATGTACTTGTTACAATTTATACAGATTCTAATCAATTTGAAAGCCAGTCCAGTTTCGATAATATGGAGAAGGAGAATTTTATAGATCTCTGATTTGATTATGTAAGAAATGTTTCACGTTTCATGAATTTGTTCACTTTATTGCTCTAAACTTATTTTTTCTTTAGAGATAAAAATCTCGCACATGAAACTTATTGGACATTCTATCGACTAGACGAATTTTGGATTGATTTTGATGTTTAGTTTCTCTTTTACTTTATTATCCAATTCACAGTAAAAAGAAAATCTTAATTTAAGATCAGTCTTCAATTCTTCGGCTTGATATACTTATTAGTTTGCAGTATTGAGTAATAAATGATCGATTCAAAGTTATTTTTTGTAATACAATTTATTTTCTTTTATTAGTTTTCTTTCTTTTTTTTAGTTTTTTTAGTTTAGTTAAAAGCCTTTTGTTTTTAACAAATCTCTTGATTTTGTTTCTATTTTTATCGAATATAACAGTAAATTTTGATAAAAATCGGTTGTAAAATACTGCGTCTTCTATATTCATTTGATTTGAAAATTTTATGTCCTCTCAAAATAGTCATTGTCTAGTCGTAATGCGGTTCAATATAGTTTTTGGGAGTGATGTGTGTATATAGAGATGAAATGTCTGAATTCCATTGGATTTTACGATTTGACCAAAACTCAGTTGGTGAACCCTATGGCTTCACTAGTTAGTACCTCTATATATATATATATATATTCGAAATGTTCTCTACAAATCGCAAAACACAATGCACTCGCATACATCGCTTTATCGACACCCAACCCAACATTTCCGCGCAGAAAAATGTGTACCAGTTTTGTGGCATTTGTGGCGCGCGTATGGTAATTTCAAATTTCGAGAAAAAAAAAATTTGCGAGACGTCAAATACATAAATATAAAAATTCGAAATCGTAGGAATATATATATATATATATGACAGATGAATCAGGTAAAATAAATTCAAATGTACAATTTTTTTTCGTTGATATTGACATGTGCTTTCTATAAATTTGGTAAATATGAGGAAATATGTTGTGTATGTTGTGTATATGTAAAAAATTATCATAGGAAGATATTTGCACTTTATTCAGCAAAGTTGCTACTTTATTTTGACATCTGTCCTGCATGTTCTCTAGCGGAAAATGCAGGTGCCAAGGATTCAAGATTTCATCGTGTTGTCACTATATATATATTTTCTTTGATTTTGTTCTTTTTCCGAAAAACCATCTCAGTAAAGGTTGCATTTCGTATGGAATTTCGCTTTTCATCTATATACTATATATAGGTTTTCGTAAACTTGTAAATGAGCTTCACATCTTCAGGAGCATCTTCTTTCTCCTGAGATGGAGAGAGAAGGAGATATATAGGGAAATAGTTTGGAAAATATCTAAATAAACCATCAAATTTTATGTGAAAGGTACTTCTCTACCTCTCTCTCTCTCTTCCTCTTTTGGTATAGAGATATTTTTTTCTCCAAATCCTTTTGAATAAAACTAAAATTGCAAATTCACTTAAAGGTTTTCTGCACAGTCGATTTAAGAAAGTAGTAAAGAAGTTTATGGCTAGGAACGATGGTATCAACACTTATGATAATATCGTTATAATTTAAACTATTATCTCTATTTCTTTCCCTGCTGCTGAGTTATTTCTCTCTCTCTCTCTCTCTCTCTCTCTCTCTCTCTCTCTCTCTCTCTCTCTCTCTAATATTTTTCTTTTATATAGTATAAAAAAATCTTGGCATGATAATCAATAAAATAGCTTACATTCCTCTTGAAAGTTCCGATTCATTCATCCGTGTAAGTAAAATCTCCCCTGGAAATAAAAACACTCGTGAGCTCGAGCATAACCGTGAAAGCTGTGAACATATAATATATAAACAAAACAAATGGATATAATGCAGGAGAGAGAAATCTCGCATTGAGTGTGTTGTTAATAACTCGACATCATTGTCTAGTATCGTAATCACTGCGCACGATACTATCTTTACTTGAACAAAAGTTTATAATCAAGACTCTATTTAAATACGTGGAATTGTTGAGCGCGCAGGCTTTTTGAGGGAGAGGCGAATTATTGAAGAAAAGAGAGTAAAGCGGAAGTTGAAGTACGTTCGTATATATATTTGCGCGTGAATAGGTAACGCGTATATATCTTGATGCGTGCGAGTGATATCGTGCAAGTTTTATGTCAAAAAGTGAGTGTATATATCGAGAAACTGAGAATGTTTTGAAGCAGTAGTGAAAGAGAGAAAGAGAGAGAGAGAATAGAGCGACTCGTATCGTATGCAATCTGTCCTCACGTTTGCTGCTTCACTCGAGCAAACAAAGACATTTGGTGCTTTTACTCCTGCATTCTATTTCATCGTTGTGCAAGCTTTCTCTCTTGCTATTCACCAGAAAACTAAAGGGTGACAGAAACAAGGAACTTGGATCAAAAGTGCGAATAAAATAAAGTATTTAGAAAAAGAGAATTTGAATTTATAATTAAAAGTTTGCATTATAAATAAAGAACTTGAAGATGAATAATACTTTAAATTATATTTAAATTGAATTTCCTACACAATGAAATTTTTAAATTTACTTTTTTGAATTTTCCATAAAATTCTTTTGTTTCAAATGTTTAATAAAGGTATTTTCTCTATGGAAAATATTTACTTGGTTCTTAAAGTTCATTAGAGTTAGTGACGTAATCGGCTTAACTTGATGCAGTGACATTTATGCTTCATGAAGTTGTCTGGCACAGATGTACTTGGCGCGAAATGAAGACGTGCATTATATGTGTATCATTACAGACAGTACAATAGAGACGTAATTAAGACTCGATATAATTAACCCAAGCTAATCATGTTTCATGAAATTTGAATTAATTGTATAGGTGGTAGGTGCGTGTTATCGATATATTTGTCCTCTAGCGAACTTATCTTTTGCGTGTAATTAATCTACTAATATTCCAAATGACTTTTCTCGTTCGCTGATTTCTTGAAATGATCAAAATTGATACCAAATTAGAGTATTGATACCAAACTGTATCAAACTGATAATAAATTGGGTCTAATTGCTATACCAAAATTTGGATCTAATTATACAAATATTTGTATTAATCCGTTACAATTTAATATTATGTACTTACCAGTGTTTGTAAGCTTTGAAGTATTAATACCAGTTTCCTAATTAGAAATTATGCTAATATTGAGTAATGTAAGTTACTTTAGTCGAAATCGATATCATTTTTATTTTTTCCAATTGTTTGGGGGGAAAAAACTCTGACGAAGCTTTTATGCGAGAAAATAGAAAAACTTAGACGCTGCTGATAAAAGTTGATTTTTTTAGAATAAAAAAGCAAAGAAATAGGAAAAATTTTGCACATGATATATAAGAGAGAGAGAGAGAGGGATTTTTAATACAAAAAGTTGACGATGTATTGTCTATATATCTTTCCGCAACGATATGTAGAACGATACATGTGTTACTAAAATGGAGATCGATTTTACTTTTGCAGAGTTTCAACAGTTTATCAAGCAATCTGAATGTAAACGTTGTTACTGTCGAGAGCCATTATATTACAGATTGAATCTTCAATATCGAATATAAACTTGTCTTTTTCAGGTTAATAGATTTCTATCCCATCAATAAGTGCTTGAACAATAAAACACGAGAGTGCGGTTATAATATTGTTTCGTTTTTTTAGAAATTAAACTCTCTTAAAATCAGTGAATTTTGTATGATCGTGAAAAATTCGTCTATTAAATTAGTACAGCAATTTTCATTTCGATTTTCACAGAAAACGTATAAATTGACTCTTTAAATATGAATTGTTTTCTACTAATTATAGTAGGGATTAAATTAAATTAATTAGTGTTAAATTAAATAGTAATGATTTTATTATTATTTTTGTAGAAATTTAGTAAGTTTATAGTAAAAATTAATTAAATTTTTGAATCAGCATTCTTTAATTAGCAGAAAACGATTCAGATTCAGAGTAAATCTACTTAAATAATACACTTATTCTCATTAATAAACCGTTTGTGACTGAGTCAAAAATTGATAATTTTTGAACAGTGTGGTTCTATTAATATTCTCTTTTAGATTAATTTTTGATCGATTGCTCAGGAGGTTAAATTTCCTGAAATCTATGATATGCTCATTGTGAGAGGGCTTAGACACTGTATTATAGTCTTGTAATCCAGAGGACGATTTAGATTCCCTTTGATCGGAATTCAGGAGAATTGCCTGATGAATTAGAGCGTGATTCTATGGATATAGGCGTATGTGTATATATATGTATAGACAGAAAGAGAGTTAGAGAGATTGGGAGAAAGAGAGAGAGAGAGAGAGAGAGACGAGGAAAAGCGATTGGAACAATGAGGAGAGTGAAGATGGAAAATAGAACGTTCGGAAACGGATTTAAAATTTGTCATCGCCGATGAATGTTGGCAATTAGCAAAGAAGTTGAATTGTCGAACCATCCTTTTGAGTGCCTTCGAGCGTCGAGTACTTTCCTCAGGTACTAAATTCGTACCACTTGCGAGAAAACCAAGAAAGGAACAAACGGGGAATCTGGAACCGCGCCAGACTGCGATCTATTAGACTATTAGGAGAACGAGGGACGCATCCTGAGCGCCTTATTAAGGAAACACCGAACGCACTTGCTAATGGCTTTCACGTAAAGCACCCGAATGCATCGAGCTTGCAATATAGATATACAGGACTATAACATCTCTCGCTCTCTCTCTCTGCACCATCTCGCAATTGTTCTATAACTTTAAATTTATCTCTTCGCATTTATTGCTAAATTCTATAATTGATGCTTTTAATGCATCTTATTTTATTAAACAAAGGATGATTGAAAACGAGGTTTAGGTGATTAGTTACTATTTTCTGTTTGGAAAAGAAATTCGTTCTTCACTTTACTTTATTCATGACCTTACGAAGAATGAGGTTGCTATAGGTGTTAACTTTGGACAGTACAAAAATAAATTAATAAATATAGTAAATTTTATTATACAGTAAAAGTTATGCTATCCAATATTTTTTCTTAGTATATTGGAAATAGTTTATAAAAAATATTTAACTTTCTGTTTATATAAAAATTGAACAGAAAACTGTGTATTGTTTATTTATGAGATGTTTTATTAAAAAAGGAAAAAAAAATTGCCGATCTAACGAGATCTATATTCCCTTGTGTGTAATGAACAACCGTGTTATCGTTTCCGATATATATTTCACCTCTTGAATTGCAATTATCTGTAACAAACCTTTGTTTTGCACAAAATTATGTGTACTCTCTTTTTTCCCAAGATGATTTTGTAATGAATCATTGTTGCGTGTGAAAATATGAAACAATTATTTTATTATGCGTTCTCACGTCACCAATCTCTCTCTCTCTGTATACATGCGAACTACATATATACACATCACTGATACTGGGCAATTAAAAATTATAAACCCATGTTTGCACAAAGTTTTTTTTTTGTTTTTGTAGAAAAAAGAACTGCTGATTATGTAGTTTTTAATGTCGTTATTTTTGGATTGTTTGGGAATTATAGTAAAGAACGAAAGGTTTGTTGAAATTAGTGTTGGCGGTCAGGGTCGAAAATTATAGTTTTTTTACGAAGCCGAAAGAATTTTTTCGAAGTCTTTGGATTAGGATAGTACTTTGAGAAAGTTTTTAACTCCCTAGGTGAATAAAGAGGTGATTTAGTATCATTTTAGTCTAAGCCTTAAAGAATAATTTTTTATGATAATTTCAGGGACAAAAATTGAAATTAAAAAAGAAACAAAATATAGAAGGAAAAAAAAATAAAAAGTAGAAAATGGAAAAAGCAAAAAGCAAAATGTACAAAAAATAAAACAAATAAAAGTAGAAAAGAGATTCCAGGCAGTAAAACACTATTTCAACTGATTTTTTGTAAATGCATGATGAAATATAATTTTATTCCCAACAGCGAATGAAGAATGGTTGTTTTATTATTATTAACATCATCTGCAAATGGTTGCGAAAAGTGAGTTTATTTTGTGGTCATGTTGCTAAGTGGAATTTCTTTTTTCCTTTTTTTTTGTTTTTTGAATTTTAGGGATATCCATTACCATCGGTTTCGAGTAAATCATAACAGGTTTTGAAAGTAACGAAGTAAATAACAGTGAAGCCAATCTCTGGGCAAAACGTATATCAATTTTACTGGTATAACGACGATGGGTATATAGGGACAAGTGATGAGAAAACCGCCACTACTATAGTGCGCATATATATACATATATATGTATAAATACTCTCTATCCAAGGGGAAAATTCTATTAACCCTTATTGCAACTCATGTGGCAGTTATATATTGACTGTATATACACACATTTATATAGTAAAAGAAAATGTTTCCCATTTTTAACACACAATATACCTTTCAGAAATTTTATTGTATAGGAAATTTTCTATTATGCGCGATTGTTTTCATTCGGTACAAGATATATGTATATGTAGTACTACAGTACTAATTATATATGAAAAATAAATTACCTTATCATCGCATGTTGCTTGTTAGATGTTACATATATTCCATAATCTGGTATTATTTCTCATATTGTATTGTTAGATACGGATTTTTCTTGTTTCCTGTTCTCGTTTGTATTTTTATTTTATTTGTGGTCTTGTTTTTTTTATTTATGACTGCTTCTCGTATTGTTTATAAATTTATTATTATTATTTCTCTTGTCTTGTTTTTTTGAACGATGTGGATTTTTGTTTTCTTCACTGCGATGAGTATTCTACTCTTTTTCTATATATAATAAAAATAGTGCAAAGAAAGCTTTGTACTATTTTCATTGAAGTTTTGCACTGTTGAGTTTTTTTTTATGTAAATGAAAATTGGGTTAATCTTGAAACTGTCTCACTATTGATACACTCTTAGATTGAATCAGTCAAATTTGACTGATTCTCAGTCAAAAATGACTGATTCAATCAGTCCAGACCCGCTCACTGGCGGACCAGTCCGTTTGACTGATTCAAACCAATCATATACTGTTATTGATTGAATCAGTCAAATACATAGAAGAAATCAGTTGTTTTGAATGATAGAAATTGTTGAATCTATTATTTCATTCAATTGTTTGTATTATTTAAATCATTAACTTTTATTGAAATTTCAATAATTTTTGTCATTTAAATCAGTAATTTTGACTGTCTCAAATAATGATTTTTATTGATGAAATTAATAAAATCTACTGTTTGTATAGTTTAATTTGACTGATAGCATCAGTCAATGCTAATGAAAAAAGCAGTTGTTATGAATGATAGAAATTGTAGATTTGATTAATTTAATAAGTTATTATCATTATTTACATAATTCATTTTCATCAAAATATCAATTATATTCACTTTTTAAAATTAGTTATTGTCACTAAAGAAAATAATGATTTTTATTGATAAAATAATAAACTTTATTGTTTAAATCAATTATTTTAATTATACTTAACAATAATTTATTTTCATGAAAGTAATCATTTTTATTTTCAAAATCCGTTATTTTTATCTTTAAGAATAAATTTTATCAATAAATTTATGAAGTTTTACTGATTTGTAAATTGGATTAATTAATCGATCAATGGTTTCCACTGCACTTAAAAATTTTTTTTATTAATAATAAAAGCATAGGTAACAAAAATTATTATTGTAACAATATTTATTAAATAAAATAAAATATAAATTAAATAAATATAAATTTTTATTGTTTAAAATAATTATTCTAATTGAAGTAATTAATGATTATTATTGATATAATAGCAAATTTCATTGTTCAAATTGATTATTTTTAATAATATTACATTAATTCAATGACTAATTTATTAAAATATTTAATAATTTTAATATAAGGTGTGCAAGGTTTCAAAACTCTTAAACAAATTTTTAAAACATTGTTTATTGAACAAAAATTAGATAAGTAACTGAAATTTGTTTAATGCACAAAAATTGTTATATAACAATCATAAATAAGTAAAGACAAGTAAATTATTTGAAAGCACTACCACTCAATTTTGCAAAATTATAAATTAATTTTGTCTATACAATTCTTAAGTACCGTTCTAAAATATTTAACTCCAATCAGTTGGAATTAAATACTATTGAATCACTTCACAATCACTTCAGAATATTACTATCACTATATATTGAACAACTTTGAATAATCAGGATGAAAAGAAGAAATATCAGTCATTAGTCAATTACTAAAACTTAAAATATTTTTCTTACTCGCGGCGTCAGTTTTCCTCATGCCAAAGCTGAAGAGCAACTGACGCTTCAAAGCATCTTGAAAGACTTTTTAAAGAAAATGTATGAAATTTTCGTATACTTCCATCTTATATTTAAGTACACAAAAATTTCACAAACTTTCTACCTAAATAAATTCATAAGAAAAAAAGGGTCCCGAAAAAGTCATAAAACACGGACCTATTGTAACGAGAAACCTATAGTTCGACATCCTAAGACAAACCAGATGTGGCAAACCTTTTGAAACGAAGGAATTCTTTCAAATATTTTATTTTCGAATAGTATATATAATATAAACTACAAATATTTTACAAAACATAACTATTTACAGCAATGTATTTTATTAGTAAAAGAAAAATAGTTGCTTGTATTTTTTTGTTTAAAAAAAAGAAAGTTTTTGATTTTTAATAAACAATATATTTGTTAAAAAATCATAATAATATATCATTTAATGTAAAAATTGTCAACAAATATATTTATATTAAGAAATAATGTTATTTTGTCTATATTGCAGATAAATATAATTTATTTGCATATTTAAAAAAAACAGGTGTATTTGTTAAAATGACTGATCTAAGTCAGTTAAAATAATCAACAGACAAATCAGTTAAATGAAATGACTGGTTTACAGTTAAATTCAGTGACTGATTGAATCAGTTGCAATATTTGACAGATTTACCAGTCAAAATGATTATTGTGCCAATGAAAATCAATGATTTGTCAGTGAAAATGTGCGTGACTGATTGAATCAATCACATTTTGACTGATTCAAACTAAGAGTGTAGAGTGTTCACGTATATTTGAGGTAATGGTCTTTAGGAAAAACTCTTTAAGTCTAGAGGAAAAGTTTTACTCAAGCACTTGGTCCGGAAAGAAGCGTATCACGCGAGTGTCAACGTCAGTTTGTGATTAATCGCTTTCAGTTGCAAAAAAAAGGAAACAAAATTTTAACGTTAAATGAGACGACTTTAGACTTTCGAGAATGACTTATAAAGTGGGTGCTTTCCATATATAAGTTTTGACCAAAGAGGTTTATAGGTTCCGTTTTGTCAAAGAGGACATAAAATATCAATTAGCCAACCAAGTATACTCTTTTGATTTTTTAGCGAGCAATTATTTAATTAAAAAAAAAGATGTTTGAATTAAATACTATTTTGTTTTATTGTCAGGTTATTCGAAAGAAAGATTGTTTAACCTAAATAAACATTTTGACTTCATAAATTAACTTCATTATTGTTTATTAAACCATTGGTTCAGTTTAATAAATTTTGCGTTCGAAGAAAGAATTTGGTTATCTGCATTAATTTTTGGTTTGACCGAACGAATATTTGATCAAATATCTAGTTATTTCGGACAACTTTTTTCTGAGTTTATTTGTATTTACATTCATAAATAGATTTTTTCATATAAAAGTAAAAATAATTTTAATAAAAATTGTTTTCTGTTTGTTTCAGGTAAGCGGAGATGAATTATTTACGGTTTCATATAACGAGTGCAGTTTGCTGATGCTTAACAAGTATGTAACTTTTTTTAAATAACTGAAATGCTAAATGGCAAATGAATAAATGGTAAATACATAAATGTTAAATGGTAAAAAAAATGGCAAATAAGTAAATGGTAAATAAAAAATGGTAAATAAGTAAATGGTAAATGAGAAAATGGCAAATAAGTAAATGGTAAATAAGTTAATGGTAAATAATAAATATATGTAAGTGAAAAGAGCGGTGATACATATATGAGGAGTAATATTGTCCATTAGGTATATCATTTTGTCATATAGTATAAACTCGGAAAAGAATAGAATCCAGATATAAACATTATTTATTCAGATGTTGTGAATTTTTATCCAGAAAATGCATCACATAAAGATAATGGATAAACTCTGTTGCTGGAATCTCGATCTTACGCGGTTTGAAAATAGTCCAGAAGGTCGAATATTGTAGAGACGGTATGAAAGTGCTATCTCGGTTGTCATGAATTAAGAAAAGGAAATTGAAAAATACGACTTTATATTCTGGTAATTCTTAAAAAACTGGATATTCATCTTTCGTGTCGATTTTCAGTATAACTGCTGCATAATTTATTTCTAGACGTCTGGTTCGATTTTAAGATTTTCATATTTTCTTTCTAATTTTTCCTTTTTTTTTAATTAATAAGCGTTGCTTTCTATTTTTTTTTTAATAACGATAGTAAATTCATTTTTGACAGAGAAATTCGTATATGTTAGAAGGAAATTCATATTTAAAAAAAATTCATTTTTAGAGAGCAAAAAAGTTATTTAGCATTTTAAAATTTACTCGTGGCAAAGCTTTTTGCACTGTTTAGGCATATACTGGGTAATTACTTTGTATTTGCAGAGAGGGAAAAAAACTGTGTGGGGGGTTTTTTTTTTCAAAGTAGAATTTTTTCATTAAAATTATTTATCATTCGCTTGTTGAATGTGATCAGTGGAACGTGAACAAAATTAACATTCCATTCCGCAAGCGATATTATTTCCTCTCGACACTGGACCTGGGGGTTATTACAGAGGTCGTTTCAGTTGACGGAAGTATGACTGTCCGGATAGTGTCATGTGACTTTAATGTATGTGGCCGAATCCCTCTTTGCCATTCCCAGGACTTCTGAATCCAAAACGGATGCTAGTACAATGAAAAGGTCAGATATGACGTTCGTCTCAGTTGGTTTTTTCTTTTTTGGTATTTATTTATAATTTGCCCTTCAGAAAAAATTATTTTTATAACCGTGTTTCTGGAGGATTAATGCTTTTAGTAATTTTAAACTTTCTGAAATGAATTTCTGTTCCATTTCAATCAATGATTCATCACTTAATTCACTTTTATTGACCTCTTTTTCTATCTATGTTCGGTTTAAAAAGGTTATTTCGTTTCAAGTAAAAAGATATTTAATTTACTTTCAACTATTTCGCAACTGAATGTCTGGTACTTTAATTTGATCGCATGAATTCGATAAGTGTGTTTGAAAAATCGTATTGAGAATTTTCATTTCGATTACGGGGATGCGAGAAAGAGAGAGAAGGAATAGGAGAGTGAGGAAGAGAGTGAGAGAGAGAGAGAGGGAGGAATGAATCCCCATAGCGATTCTTGGAAAATTTGTTATTGCGGTTAATCGAGTTACGCAGAGGGAGTATTAATTTATTGCTTGTACGGAATACGTTAAATAATGGACTTTGGAATTTGCGAGGACACACTTTGAATAGGTGGGTCATCTAATTACCATTGTGCGCATGTCGCTTATCTTTCCACGATAATCATACTGGTTAACGACATAATCCACTGGATGGTTTCTCTTGTCTCTTCAAGTGAATTATCAGCTTGATTCGCATTGCAATTAAAGGCAATCCATCGACAAATCATACTCTAAACTGTTATCAACCAATGCATTTACATAATCAAGAAAAATTGCATTCGATATGGCTTCAAATGGCTCATTGCTGAAATGTATTCTTGCCTTTTTCCGCGCATATACTCTTTGATTAATTTTCAATTCTTGTTTTATTTTTTTTTTTTGCAAATTCTTCCTGCTTTGTTTAATTTTTCTTGTAGACGATAAAATTCTTCCAACTCTGTAACAAAAGTTGATCCACGGCATTTATGGTAATAAATGCTGTGGATGGTTTTTTGCTTTCAAAACTTACCATTCTTGCATTATTGATTAATAATTAATTATGCTTAAGAATGGTAATTATGACTTCGTTTTGAGATGGAGGAAGAGAAAAATTGTGAGACTTATTTTTATACTGAGAGATGCTGTATTGGAATTTATGGATGGAGTAATAAATTTCGCGATTGAATGACATTCCGGTAAGATAATTATAAACAGAAATCATAATCGCTGGTTAATTAGAGACATATTACGTTTGGAGTCTAGCCAGCTATGTAAATCGAAGCAATGATCACTTCAGCTCACACGGTTTAGGAAGTGAACTCGTTAGGCTAATTTCATGTAATTATAGCATCTGCCCAGCTTCATCAACAGCTTAACGATCCTAGTCGATAAAAGACGCAAGACATTTGATAACAATTCCACTTGCGGTGAAGGTACTTCGAAATAAAAGCAATATCTAGTTGAGAGTTACACTGTATCACATATCCAGATTTTGGAAAATCTTAATTAACTTCCTAATTGTTAATTTTCTAACTTCTTAGTTTTTAAATAATTTTTCTTCTTTATTTAATCTCATATGGATTGCTTTTATCAAAATGTGGACTTTTTTTGTTTTTGTTGGTTTATCTGTATAGGTGAACTGGTAGGAATTTTAGCATTTGATCTTATAGCTTTTTATCCTGTGTTTGTTGGTTTACCTGTTGGTGAACGTGTAGGAAATTTTCCAGTAGCATTTGGTCCAAATATTCAATAATGATGATGATGATGAAGAACATGTGGAGATCGTAATCCAAAACATGATCTAGGTCAATAATGTACATGGATCCAAATTATGATCCAGAATCTAATTCATAATCTAGATTATATAGATCGTAATCTGAATTATTATCTATATTATCTAAATTATTGTCTAAACTATTCTCTAAATTATTGTCTAAACTATTAGCTAAATTATTGGTCTACATTGAAATCTAAGTTATTGTTCAGATTATTATTTAAATTGTTTAGATTATTGTCTAAATTATTATCTGAATTATTATCTGAATTATTATCTACATCTTAAACAAATTCACCATTAGTGATTTTCATATTGTTACTCTAGGTGCTTTTATATATCTATATTTTATTTGTAGGAAACTTAGAGTATTTAAAAGTCTAAATATTTAAAGATAATTTAGATTATAATTCAAATTGTGATCTAGATGGTCAACATACGTGGATCATCTGAATTATAATCCAGGATTTAGTTCAATAATCGAGATTATTATTCTATTCATGATCTGGATCAGTAATATAAATAGTTCACTAGAATTATGATCCGGTATTCTTCAATAATCATTTTAGTTAATAGAAATCATAATATCGAATATAGTAGATCAATACATTGAATATAAAGATCATTAAATTCAATATAGTAGATCAATAGGATTGAATATAAAGATCATAAAGAATATAAAGATTTTCAATAAAATATAGATCAGTATATATTCAATACAAAGATTTTGGTCCATAATCTACACCCTGATCCTGATTTAAATTGCTAACATCATAAAGCAGATTATTATTTTTATATATGCTTCAATGAAAATAGCTACTATAATATAAAATATTATTGTATATTTGATAATCTTTTTTTGAACATTGCAAGTACAAGAAATGCAGTTTCATTCTGCGGAACAGTTGAATTATTGCATAATGCTTCAAAATGTATTATTTATAAACTCGTAGTATATATCTAATTCGTAATAGTTTAGGAATATATAAAACAGAAATCTTTATAAACACCTTTGAGATTGTGTGCGAGCGTTTGCGTGTTCAGTGATTTGCGTTATTAACGTCCACGAGAAATGGTTATTGATCGGTGCTTTACTTTGAAACAAGAGAATAATATATAATAACATTTGAGGAAATTATTATACATTTTCGATAAAAAAAAAAAAATATATATATATATATATATATATATATATATGTGTGAATTCTTGCGAAAATAATTCTCCGAAATTCGAAACTTTTCCAAAGGTATTATACATAAAGCGAGATGTAAACTTTCTACATATTTACAACTGTAAAATTGATAGTTTAACTTATTTGCGTGATCGATAATGAGAAAAGAGAAATAGGTGAGGTGAGGGTAATAAAAGAGAGGTAATAAAAGAAACAAAAGAGAGAATTTTTACTCGAATATTAAGTTTTTACTTTTTTAGAAAAAGGCTCTGCATTATGAAAACTTTACGATTAAAGTAGAAGAATCTTAATTTTTATTGTTAGTCCGCCATACAGGGTAAAAAAAAGTCTGTAAAATTTACTTGTTTTTAGGTTGATCTTTGTTTGGGAAAAACGACTTTAAGACGAATGTTAGACTTTTTTCTTATGGAGCAAGGAAATAGTCGTATCTTCAGAAGGTTTATGAACTTTGTGACAACTTTTTTTTTCTTGATATTTTTATAGTGCTATTCTAAATATTTTAGCATTTGCTATTTCGATTCACCTGAGTTTTCTAAAAATTTGTTTTTATATTTAATTAATAATAATAGTTCATTAATAAGTTATAAATTTTTTTTTTGCCTTTTTTTGGCTTTGCGAAAAATTTAGCGTCGACGCTAACTTTAGAGATCCACTTTAAAGTAATAAATGCAAAATTCTCTTTACTCGCAATATATTTATTATATTCTGTATTTTGTTAGATATGGGTAATAAAAAAATTGCGATAAAATCTACTACTACTAAAAGTGGAATAAAAAATCATAATAAAAAAAAACTGTTAAAGAATATAATAATAATAACAATTTTTACTAAAAGGATTAATAAGTTTCATAAAAAGTAATTTTTGTAATACAAAACATAAAATTGTTTTATAGTATTTATAATATTTACAACATTTATAATATGTACATATAATATTTATAATATTTATAATATTTATAATATTTTACAAGATGGTATAAAATATAAAATTACTGAATACAATGTATTATAAAAATGACTTCTCATGAAATTTATTAATCGTTTTAGTAAAAGTTTATTATTTTCGAAATAATATTTCTGAAAGAAGAAATGTGAAAATTTAGTTTTGTTGAATGTTCTTTGGAAAAGGGATGAAAATGATGGAATTTGTGCACTATAATGGTGTTATAGTATCTTCCCCTGCATTTCTGGTATGACTCGATGTATAGGGTCGGTGGCCGAGAAGAGAGAGAGAGAGTACACTGGGTCGAGAGAGGGTATATAGGTAGCGTCAGCCAGAAGTGTGGGGTGAGGAGAATAGCTCGTAGTGACGTCACTGTGCGAGAGATCGATCCGATGTTCGTGGTCTCGAAGCTGCACTTAATACAGAGTTCGCTATATCCAATACAGGTACTATCTCTCTGCAGATACTAACTACTATAAGTACTAGATACCAAGTAGTTCCTAATATCTTCCTTCTTCCCATCCCCCATTGCAAAAAAATGAGAAACAGCCCCAACTCTCCTTTTTTTTCTTTCTCTGCTTTCGCTAATTTTAGTTCCTTCCTCCAATTTTGATCTCTTCATCAACTATTTAACACCTCTATATATTTAAGGTTTCGCTTCTGTAGACGAAATTAATTAGATTCTCATTACATGAGGGTATGAAAAACGGAAATTTGGATTGTATTTTATATTCCGATCTCTGAATATATAGAAATATATATGTCGTAGGCAAATATAAGCTAAAGAAAATTTCTTTATTGGAAATGAAAAATATTAGCATTTAATTTAACTCTGTTTTTATTTAAATTTTTCATTTTAGTGTAACAATTTTGCTAAAGCATGTTTTTAATTGAGACAACCGGCAATTATAATGAGTATAACATGATTTTGAAAAAAGTTTTCACATTTAAAATTCAGTTACATGATACTTTCATGTTGAGGAATATTGTAATATAATGATGATGGTTGATCATTATGGAAAAGCTTCTTTTGTACTGTTAAACTTTTAGTCTTTTATATTATATATTATTACAAGTTGAACATCATTTGAGTTATAGTGCCCGAGGTGAAGAAGTTATCGAGACTATTAAAGTAATATAGTTTAATGAATAATTTGAGAGCTCTTTTTCTTTCCCTGCTTCTAATAGTGATGACAAGTTTTCCCCATCAATAATTTGTTCCCATTGCTAGTTTCCATATTAGGAGAGAGACATTATTACTTTAAATGTGAAGTTGATGATTATTTTTACAAATAAGGGTATAAGTCTTAAGTGAGATAGCATCTTAAAAAGGGGTGTTCGACATAGTGCGGCAGGTGGATTAATAAATATGCATTTTGTCAGTTGTTGTTAGTTGAACTGGAAAGTTAATGTAGAGAAAAAAAAGGAAACCGATGCAAGAGTTGAATGCCTCTTGGTCTAAATCAATACTTCAACCATTTTTCTTTTTAGTTCGATTTTCCTACCCAATTTGTGTCTCGATGTTCGCAAACGTGTCCAATTACTGACACAGAACTTGGAAAAGGAAACGCTGTCGTTTCTTTATGTTAACGGTCATCTCATTGACAATGGAGACGTTTTTAATTAAGACGACGAATTTTTTTTTCTTTCTTCTAATATTACAAATCCGAGGAAATGTCGGGTAAAAAAAATTACGTCAACTTAGAGGGGGAGAAATAGGTCGATGGAAAAGAATGAATCTCTATATTTTCATAATTTTTGTCTTTTGATGTCAGGATTTGTTGGAAGTTTGTGAAAACTTTTATTTACAGGAGAATTGAAATTATTCGCTGTTAGTAGTTAATGAGAGATCTTGAATATTTTTTCATAATCCTGCCATGAAACTGAATATAATTGCACTGGAGCGTATTTTACAAATCTTTTTCATTTCTTTTCTTGTTTTTCAATTCTTTTTGATTTCTAGACTATTAAGTTTGTTATTACTGTTGGGACGTCGTTGCTTGCAATGTCACAATGGTAATTGTTAGTAACTGAGAATCGAGGAACAATAGTCTCAGACAAGACTTAATGTGATTTCGGTTTCTCTCAAGGGACATGACTCGATTGGGCTCGTTGAACTAATCAACCTAACTGATATTTAGTTACACTTTGTCATAACGGTATACATATTATCTTGTTTATTAGAATTTGTCTGCATTCACAATTATAGAATCCTTTTGACTGTATTTAAATAATTTGTTTCAGTTTGGGACTGAGTTTTATTGATACTGATATCTCTTCCATTAGAAGAATGGTTCTATTTTAGAAGTAGAAGAGGGAGTGACATTAGGAGACAATGTCAAATATATATTCGAGTTGAGAATTGATCCCCAAGGGTAGAAATAACTAAGTTTATAAACAAAGATCTGAACATGAAGCTGAGGACTAAACTGATATGGTGATTCTTTGGAGAAATTACGTTATGTAGTTGAAGTTTGTTATCGAGACGTGGTTTATGCCAAAGAGGTTGAGCGTGCCTCTGGTTAACCGTTGAACTGTCAAGTGGAAGGTAAGTGTATCTTTTGAGAGTGAATTTCGCAAGGTTAGATGTTCATCTCGAGACAAGTGCTCAATTTCTTCATTTTCTGTGATGCTGTATTGTATACATATAGCTTCGACGTTTAACCCTTTTAGTAAATTACTTCAACTTGAGGTTTTAGTGGTTTCAAATTAAGGTGTCGAATTTGTACGCAACGTTCAGTAGATCCTGTTACTTTTAGAATTTCCTCCTTTGATGGCGCTACAATGATATATGATACTGATTCATCCCTTTATATAGGTTCGAGGCTTGAATAATAGTATACCCATTTATTAAGACGAAATTTGTAATTCTAGAGTGAAAGTGATGTTTACTTTTTAATACATACTCTTGTTAAATCAATATTTATCATTTATTGAAAAAAAATATATATGAGGCTGAAGGAAAAAGATATGAGGTCCGTAACTTTTTTAAAAAACGAAATTATGAAAAAATTGAAACGTTTGAGAAATTGGGCCGCATGAATATATCAATTTTTTGTTTTTGTGCGAATTTGAAGAAGATTGTAAATTTATTGAAGATTCTATTTGAAAATTAAGATTTTATTTTAAAATTTCAGTAAGTTTATCAGACTTGAGCTTTTCGAGATTCGCTGCAAAATATTAATAGTGCTACTTGTAAATTATTGATTAAAATTTTGTATTCCGAGTTCGGTAAACATCACTAAATTTTCATGATGTCTTAAATTTTCGATTAAATCTTAAAATTTTGCGGGTTAGATTTGAATTTTGTCGAGGAGAGAATTTCATTTTATATACTTGATAGAAAGATAATAATATTTTTCTTTTTTAAGTGAAAAAAAAAATGAAATTCTCGTTACTTTTATGAAATTTTTGAAAATAGTTTTTTGTACTCAACGCAGATTCAACAAGGTGAAGCATTATTATCAATCGTTTATCAATAGCGATCGTTTTAGTCTCACCAGTGAAAAATGAAGGGACGTGCCGTTTCATTCTTTTCGATATCGCGCTCACACTATTCCTACATATACATGATAAAAGTCGACATCTCATAAATGGCTGATCAAAACGATACATTCTGACTATCCGGGACTGGGATCTTGCCTCTAAATTTGCAGAAAGAAAAGATAGGAAGTTTTCGCATAATGCAAACTTTTATGAGAAATGTTTTTAAACGAAAAATTCAATGTCTCGCGAGTTTATAAGCATCGATATATTTTTTTGAGTTTTCTTATCAAGTTATGGCAATCTCTTGGAAAGTTTGATATTTGAATTATTTATCTCTCTAACCAGTATACACCCACTTTTTCTATAGTCGTAGTTTTAGAGAGTATTTTGAACAAACAAGTTTTTTTAATTTTTGTTTTTAAGAAATATGGTGAATTTAAAGTTTGTGTGTTGTTTTTGTCGAGGTATGTTTATTAAAAGTTTTTTAGTGTTTAGGAGAAGTATTCTTAGCTACTGGATAATTCATTTGGAATTGGAAATGAAGGCTTTTTTCTAACTTTGACAAAAGATGATGATGGTGGAAATTTTAAACTGTGTTGGTTGCAAAATCAAACATTAAAGCGGCTTTTCAGAATCCATTGCCTGTGGCTCAAGCGACATCTTGTATACGGCTGACAATGATGTCAAGTGTTCTAGACACAAAATGAGGCGAATCGATTTTTATTTTTATCATACACTCCCTCATCGTGACGGAAAATGTAGACCACATTTTTTAAATATAATCACCAAAAACCAACCAAAATTGTAAGAAGAATTCCTTTTTTGTGATTTCTAGCATTTTTCTGACACTTACAATATGTATACCATTCAATATTTATCGATCAGTTAGTGATCGAAATCAAAGTGGAATTTCACTCATTCCGAATGCAGGTTATAGTTGTTATATCTCAATGGCATTACTATTCAGCGAAAGATTTGACACGTAGAGTGCAAATCAAACGTTATCCGGTTCGATTACTCCTCGGAGGACTCTCAAAGGTACATGGGTTGAATTAGAGTCTAGTGGCTCGTTGATTGCCAAACGGATCAAACGTAAATTCATACCTGTATTTACAAAGGAAGGTCGATAAACGAGGGTTTGCCTCCACGGGAAATGACAGCGAAACAATACCGACCCGAGATTAGAGGAACGTAATGCGTTTCAAAGTACAACAAACAGAACTTGGTTTACAATTAAGCAAAGTGCCCACAAAACCCTTCATTAAACTCCCAGTCATAAACTGACTTTTCTTTCTCAAGAGTGACTCGTTAATCCATTCCGAGAAAGAAAATAAATAAAAATTTGCGTTAAATTCGATTACACTCGGTTGGAAATTTTAGCATTTTGATTGCAATAAAGAGTATTTCGAAGTAGATCAAACAATCGAAACATTTTTACTGATTTAGATTTAGAGTATTGGAAGGGGAAATAGTAGCAATTGCTTATAATTAGTAATTATTTGTCTGTAATTATTTATCTACGATCAGTTATTTATCTGTAATTAGTAATAGAAAAAGTGATTATTTACCCACAATTAGTAATAGAAACTATAATAAAGTGGGAAAATTAAAAAAGTGTTTGATACTACGTCGAGAAATAAATTACTTATGTTTGAATTTTGTGTACAGAGAAGATAATCTATCGAGTTAATGGCTACAGGAAGATGGTTCAGGAATAACACTTATTTGTCCTCGAGAGCCCTTATCTTGGTAATCAGTTGAGCGCGTAAAAGCCATTTGCAAGAAGCTTCACAGCTTTCCGAAAGCATAACGACTCCTTGATCTCGAATGATGTACGATCCAGAGTAGGCTTATCCGAAAGGTGTCTTTTCTTAGCGCGATGGATCGTAAAGAGATGACGAGTAGGTACTTAAATCTACAACGTACAAATTACGTGACTATCCTCTCTCTCTCTCTCTCTTGCTTTCCTGGATTAGTCGAATGAGATTCAAGGAACAATTTACTTGTGTATTTTCCATGTGGCGAACTTGTATAATCTTCTCTACTGGGCACATAAATCGACCAATGTAGAAATTAATGCATCAGAACCGATTTGTTATATATACGTTGTATACATTTTAAAATTCCTATATCATAATTTTCTGCCAGATCCATCATTTTAGATAATCACAAATTGTATTAACATGTGATTTTACTGCCTTGTAACTTACATGCCTGTCAAGCATGAAATGATACAACGGGTATATGTATCTATCGAAGATAAAACTCCTCTCTTGTTAGCTTCAATGTCTCGTTCACCGTTCAATTTTTACTAGCGCAGAAAAAAAACTGTTTTTGAAATGATTACACAGAGGCCTGCATAGTTTTTTTTATTTTCCATATCGTATTAGTGATTCCCAATGAATTTTTATCTTGGACACTATTCTGAGTTCCACAATTTACTGGCGCGGGAGGTTTTTGAGAAAAAGTGGGTGTAAAGATATACAAAAAATTGTGTTTTTGAGAAATTTTTTTCCTTTTTGAAATTTTGTTTGACACTAAAGAAAATAACCATTAAAGTTAGTATAATAATTTTTTAAAAATATTTCATTACAAATATAATTATTTTAACTTGTTGTAAAGGTGAGGGAGAAATTTTCCCGACAAAAAGAGTTGAATAAGTACGGGAGCAAGAGAATAAAAGTTAAAATACTAAATTTTCCACAAATGTAGCGAAGCGTTTTATCGTACAATTCAGGTAACCATCTACTTCAACTCTTAAAATAAAATTTGTTCAAGTCCATCTCATTACGTCTAGAATTTTCTAATTACTTCAATCTGCAGTATTTTTTGAATTCTAGAAAAATAGGATAAAAAGATTCATTATCTTGCGGAACATTCGAAAATTTATCAACTCCGAAGTACTTTGTTTAAAAAAAACAGTAACTAAAGACTGACCTCATTCTACTTTTTCTAATACAACAGTTTTGTAATCTAATTTATAACTATAATTAGTAAAAAATTCTGACTAATTTCAATTTTTTTACTTTCTAAATATATCAGAAGTAGTATGAATTTTACAACTAATTCAAATTTTAATATTAAGAGCGAGTTAATAAACTTGAAAATTGTGCGTTCTTCGTCATAATTAGAGTAAAAGTCTTAATAAAGTCCAATTTATTTTCCTGTCTTGAAACAAAAGCAGAATAAGTAAGCAAATTTCAGAACTTAAAATTATATTCCGAAACGTAAATTTAATCGACTTTTGGATTAAAGTGTTACCTATATCTTTTTAAATTTGGATTAGTTAAATAATTAAAATGATCCAGCGCAAAAAGACTAAGATATTTTTAACTAATTCTTATTTAGAGAAAAACTAATTATAATTTTAAACAAATTAAGATTTAGAAAAATAGTTCATTTTTGTCTAAAAAAATAATTTTTTCCCTCCCCCAACTTTTCAATGAGAATAAAAACTCTCTCCTTTAGAATCTTTATAATCACTAAATGCCATTAATTACAGCAATTAAAACATTGGAGAAACAATTAGGTGAATTTTGACATATTTCATTTTAATGGTTGTAATGGATGTGCGTGGTGGTCTGCGACACGTTGAAGAATTGCGCCGCACTGTTGGAATATAAATATATTCCATAAATTCCAAACTATTATACATAAAATGTCATTTCGTGTAGTAAGAAAATTCCGTTATTTATTCCCTTTTTTCATCCAACTTCATAACAAAAAAAAAGATCCAACCCTCTCAGTGAAAAATTGAATTTTATGATTTAGTGGTGATTTTTAAGAGCAATGTCACCCCTTGTCCTAAATAAAAAAAAAAGGAAAAACAGTATCGAAAACTTGTAGATGAAAACGTCAGAGAATAAAAATGAGTCTGAGTTTGGAAATACACGCGCGTCGTGTGTGCGCACAGTGAAACAAACTGCCTTTGTGGAAAAATAAATATTATTTCCACTTGGTTTAGAGAAAATAAACTGTGCGGTGACTCGCACGAATTTTCCTGAGTACGATAAGCACCTAGTTGAGTTTGGTGTGCTTCTCAATTCCGTTATATTGGCGCGAATAGCAAGAGACGAGGAGGTAATCTGCATATTGATCTGCAGGAAAGATGGCATCTTGGGACTCGCTCACAGACTACGACACGAGAGGGTTGGCAAGACGCCCACCTACCTAAAATCAAACTCACTCTCCCTCTCCCTTTTCCCTCTCTTGTGACGGTTTTGAGGTCGGAGGTCTAAGGAATAGAGAGAAACGAGAGAATTTGGATCTCAATTTGGACGAACCTTGTTTATTTTCCTCTACTCCGTTCTTCGCGCCCTTCTTCCATATATAGAGAGACAACTTTTTGCTCCTTTTTTCCCCGTATAAAATGCTCGATTTCCGGATACGTCAAATTCGCCTCCTGGTACTTTACTTTTACCGGGTCTGTACTATATTTGTATATACATTCGAGAAAAGCCTGAGTGCCATTCACTCATGTCCGGTTATATCAAAAATATGTGTTCACAATTTTCCTCTTTTCGTATATTCTCTTTTATCCATATACATATCCTTGAGAGAAGTGAACGAATCTTCAGAAGCCGAGTGTCAGTTTTGCTTATGCCTAACGATCAGGAAAAACCATTAAATTCTTAACTATTCGTTACTAAAAGGGAATTTTAATTAAAAACTTTTCCCTCTTTTTAATATTTTCCGTTTTCCTTCCCTATTTCTGTTTCCACAGACACACATAAGTGCTTATACACCTGAGCTCGAAGTAAAAAGCATTTTTCCAATTTTTTTTCCCTCCCTTTTTCTGTCTCTCTATCTCTTGGCGTTATTTAGCATCTTCTGCTTCCAGACCATTATCTAACTCCAACCAAAGGAAGAAATCATAAAACCCGACGCAAATCGACCCAATAATTTTGGCAACCCATCACGCCCAGACTTCTCTCTCTCTCTCTCAGATTAAAATTTTCATCTCCGAATTGGCGCGCCTGAAAACTGCAGTCGAGAAATAAATCACAAGTGAATTTTTCAACTAATAGAGAATGAAAAAAAAATATATAAATTTGACTGATAGCTGACACTATATACATAGAGCAGGAGTATAGTGACAGTGAAGACATAAATATATAACGAGAGGAAAAAGGGTTAATCGGAGGCGGAAACCAACAACCCAACACAAGCGCATTTACGTTATCAGATAACACTCGTCGGAGTGTTCGAAATCCGAGCGATTGAAATATGGATCGTGTATACGCATATCCACACGCAACCAGAGAGATAGAAGATTTTCAAGCTCATAGTGCACTACCACTATACCGTCCCGGCATAAATCACAGCTATACCCGGGGATTAAAATATCCAAACCATTTGTCCATAGTTGAAACTTCATGGCACCAAAGTGCTCTCTCCTCTCCATTTAGGGCCAAGTCGCATTCAGTAATTTTTATATTCTCGCGCTTTTAGTTCCAAATAAATCAATGGGACATCCATTACGTGTTCTGGAAAATTAAAAAACATCTTTTTGTCAAAAATTTTTCCTTCAAAAAAAGAAAGACAAACAAAAATTTTTAAAAAGAAATTAACTCTCCATGCGGAGTAGTTTAAATGCAAAGCTCCGTGTCACAACTGGGATTGGAACTTTGTAAATGTAAATCTGAGCATGCAAGTCACATCCAATTATGATTTACATTCACGAGGTGCAAATCTAATTCCTCGAGAGACAAATAGAACTCGATTTTCTCTTGTTTACTGTGAGTAACAAATTTGTTTTTTGGTAACGGGGGCTTTATTTCAAAATTCAGAATCCGAGAAAATAAATGCGTTCAGGTTTCATTAATGCATAATTCATTGTTGCAAGCATATTTTTTATTTCGTTCATTTTCTCTCCTTTAAAAGGAAATAAAAAAATAAAAATTGAAATTAATTAAATAAATAGAAAAGCAGACAAATAAATAAATAAATGATGATGTATGTGATTGAAATAATTCTCAAATCCTTTACAAAATTGATAGAATTTTCATGTAATTCAAACATCGAAATCTGCGAGAGGTTTAAGAGAATTCATCCATTTGGGTTTTAACATGTAACACGATTTTGTGAGTAACATGGTTATACCTGTGGCAACCCAGAGACGTGATCTCGAACGCAAAATCCAACAAGGATTGCACTTGAAACATGGCATATTATAACAAACTTGCGTGTTAAATCAATGAAATAAATTTGATGGTTAATCTTTCCGGTTCAATAATTTCTATAAACATTTTACAAAAAGATTCTAAACGAGTTGTTGATTATCAAGTATAGAAAAAAATCTGAACTCGTTTTTGTTATAGTTAATGCAGGGCTCGTCTGTACATGGTATTTTTAAATACTTTTACTGGTTCGAGCTCTGTTAATAATATTAATAATATTAATTAATAATAATAATAAATAATAATGTTAATAATAATTTCTATTATCTTATTAGTAAAATTTACTAATTTAAAAGCAAAAGATCCTTTAGAGGTAGTGGTTTTATTCTTTAATGACAAACAAAGTATTAAAATGAAGACAACAATATTTAAAGTATAAAGTATAAATTTAAAGACAACGAAATTTAAAGTACAAAGCAAATAGAAAATGTAAATCCCAGTATAAAGTAATTCCGCACAAAAGTTGAGGAAAATTTAAGATTGAAAATAATTGAATAATATGTTTATAATTGAAGAATTTGTGAGAATTTAAATTCTTGAAACAAACATGGGAATGAAAGATTAAGAAAACGAAATGTTTCAACGATTTTCCGACTCATTTACAGAAGAGCTAGAAATTGCCCTTGACGTTCAAAGCGTAGAGAGAAACTTGTTGTCAGTACTGTAAGCGAGTGAATTACCCACTTTGTTGCTGAACTGCGCGAACTTGTAGTCGCTCTTTGGTAACGAGTCTGTTCCCTGTTCTCCATTGTTCCCGTTGAAGTAAATTCTCGTGTCAAAGGAAGCTACACGTACGCGATCAAACCTCACGACTCGTACTCTTTTTTCTCCATTTTAGAAAAAAATGTCTATCTGTATTTAAAAAAAAAAAAATTGTCAAGATTATTCGGTTTTATTATCACAAAAGAAACACGAAATTTTTGGTAATGTATTTCCTGATTGGAATTTTTTTTTTGAATATTTTCCATTTGCGTAATCAAATTTGAAATTGAATTAATAGAATTTAGAATGACAATAATTAGAATTTGTCGAAAAAAGCTCTTCTATAGATTTCTCATTTGTTTGGTTGATGGTGATTGATTTTGTTATGTCTTTAAAGTTATCCGAGTAATTTTGTTGATTGTGTTTAACTTTGAAAGAAAGGAATTCTCTCTTTGTGATGGTTACAGCAATTCAAAGCGTACATTTTCTTAAAAGCCGTTCAAGTCCGGGACTATATTACTCTCAGCCGGAAAACAATACAAGCTATAACAACTGAAGAGAAAATATTGATCAGTTTCTGTATAGGGGGGTCTTAAGTGGACTTTCCTCCTCTCGTTCAATTTTATATACCCCGAGAAATAGAGTTTAGACTTTGTGTCTATATGGACCTTTTCTCCCAATGATATTTACGTTTCAATTTCGAATGCTTTTCTCTCAAACTATAAGGAAACTAAAACTTTTGTTTATAAGATATTTGTGATTTTTATTCGAACCACTTGACCTAATTATTGCTAGTAGTAGTAGTAAGAATATTAGTCTTCTTGTTTTTCCTGAATTTTTAATTTTTTGCATTCGAATTCAGTTTCTTATTCACAGTTTTTCTAAGGATGGGAAATTGAGGTAGAAAACGAATCAAAAGTGTTGCGAAGCAAAAAAGGAGGAATTTAGAAAAGGGACGAATTTAGAAGATAAGTAAAAGCGTAATTTTCATTTGGAAATGAGAAATTGGGATTGAAGAATTATGAAAGCAGAGAAGCATTCCAAGTGGCGAATGGAGGAAGGGTACAAGCTAATAAAGAAAGAAGAGGGTGGTTATTAAAATCGATTGCGTGCTGGAGATATGTGGAAAATTTCTATGGGTACTCAGCGTGGTTTTATCTCCAGATGGTAACTGACAGAAAAAGGAATAACAAGTTGTAAAAAGGACAAGACGTGTGGCAACTAACCCCATGATAGTCCGTATAGTGTTTATGCTATTTCCGGTGTGGATATAATGCTGGCACCGTATATACATACAAGTGTTAAGAAGTCGTTTCTCACGCGCTTGGCAATTTTGCTCGTATAACTTTTGCTGCCTGCTTACTTGCAATGGGTGGCTGCTCAATGTATACTGCACCTAATTATCCTCCAGTGTGTGACTATCAAAGGCAAAAGGGCACAGAACAAGTTCACATGGAATATAAAGAAGACGGTGGAGGAATAGAAAAAGAGGGGAAATGTTAAGCAGAAGGAGATGGTGAACTAGAAAAAGAAGGAGAATATAAGCATAGTAGAAGTGGAATAAGAAGTAGAAAAATAAGTGGAAACAGAAGAGGAAGAAGAAGTCTCACTCTGAGTCCAAGAAGCACGAACGAAAATGACAATGCATTATGTGAGAATTTGATCTAATTAGCAGCACAAACAAGGGTGTCACTGCCCTTAGCTTTAACAACCTCTTGCCAAGTTTATTATTAAATTCATTAATTCAAAACTTACCGAGAAATTATAAACACGCAGAAAGGAATTTTCTTTTGATTCTATTTACAGATATAACAATTTATTTTCACTTCTGTTCACATCTATACTCGCATTCAAAAATGAAGCGAAAACTGGCACCCCTATCAATTAATTTTTCAAAATTTTATGTTGGTTTTAAAAAAACATTTAATTTAAAAAATTAAGCAGGTGCCAGTTTCAGCTTTATTAAAAAAGATCTTCTTTGAGATTTAGAAAAATACTTCTTTCTTAAAGATATTTATAGATATTTATAGATGCGCTTGAGCATATAAAAGCATCAAAAATGTTGTCTAGTGTTAAAATTCACATTAAAAAGTATTTTCGACAATAACAATTGCAATTTGCGAAAGTAGTAAAAAGCATAATTTTGTTAGCAAAGCAGCATAATCCAGTCTGAGCATATACGTCGTATGGTTTATTAAATTGATGCTTAATTTTATAGGTAACTATAGAGCATAAATGCTATATAAATTAACTCCAAAATTAGTGTTAATAGTAATATTATAATTTTGTAGCTTTTTGAATACTTTATTTGTAAGTAATTCTTAATTCCGTAAGCATGTGTTGAAAAGATATAATTTCTTAAAGATTGGTCCAGTATAAAGTTATTGTTTTACTGGGTATTTCTGTAAAATTTCGGCATCATCTAAAATTAGGGATACTATATACAAGCTTCAAAAGATGTTTCAAATTATAGATTCGTTTTTAAAATTAAGTGTATTTTTCTATAAATATTAACACAGTTTTTCTAAGGATATCAAAATTGAAACAAAAAACGTATTCGAGAACATGAATATTGAACATGAACATTTGGAAATATTTTCGGTCTGTTGGGTGAATAGTATTGAAGAAATTAAGTTTATCTATCCAAGTGTGAATTTCGAAAATTTTCGACATCAAAATTATATTATCAAACAGAAAAAGAAATTTTTAACCAAATAATGGTTAAAAAAATTTGCTTTAAAATATTTGGATTGTGAATAATTTTCGTTTGTTGGGAATGAAGAATTTTTTTTATATTTTTTTCCTTGGTTCCGTATATGAGGGCGATAAATCAAGTTACCAAGTTCTGAGGCACGTCTTGTGGATTTAGCACATTTGTCCTACGGAAGATATAAAATCATTGTGGCGCCATCTTGTCACCATAACCCTTTCTTTGTGACTGCTCGACGACATCCGTAGATCGAGTTGCTCGTTTCCGTCGAGGATACCTCACGTTTCGTTTTTATTTTCTACTTCACACTGATGTGAATCGTATAACACCTCTGCAGTTTCTTTTAAAGGAACTCCCAACAATCCAGGAGTTATAACATCTCTTTGAATTCGAGATGCATTGTACCATTTATCAAACGTCTTCTTATTTTATAATTTCTGTAAAAGAAAAAAAAAACTCCTTGATGACAAAAAAAAAAAAAATTCAGAATTGAAGAAAAAATACAAATTGCAAATACTTGCAATTTGTATTTTTTCCTACTATTCTGAATTTTTTGTTAGGACACTGTTAACTGTGTCAAATTGCAACGAATTGAAACAAAAAAATCTGGATCAAATCAAAAATTGATCCTAATTTTTGGCATTAATTTTGATCTACTTTAGTATCAATTTTGATGCTTTCGAAAAAACTCTACAAAGAGAGAAATTGGGTATTTTTTTAAGAGAATGGATAGAGAAAAGAGGGATTGTTTTTAATTTTCTATTGTTAGGATTAGGGAATTGTATTTTTCTTTTTTTGGATAGAAGAAGAAATGGAGAGGAAATAATTTGACCACAAACTTTGATTGCCTTTAGGATTGCTTCAGGCCAATGTCGAATAGGGTCTCGTATATTTTTGGTCGTCAGTTTTGCAAAACACCTTACGCGATTCTCTTTTTCACTTCCCGATCCAGATGGCGAATCGGGCACGAGCCACGATAACTTAAAGCAGCTTGCAGGCAGGTGAATATCTCCACCTGTCTCGCACCTGGCTCCTCATCGCCTCTTTGCTTCTTTAAGGAGTCTAGCGGCATGTGTAGATGTCCACTTAAGATGATGCACCTTTATCTTCTCTCCTAAAGTGATCCTACCTCTGGAATTATGTACAACACTTCTGACAATAGTTTCGAAAAGCTAAATAATATTTCCACAAAAAGAGAATTAGAGGAAATTAAAGAGCGCTGACAAAGGACAATTGATTGGAGTCATAACTATGATTATGTTATGAAATAAATATTTATTTGAATCCAAACAACTATATTGTTTTGATTCCATTAAAATTAAGTTGTTTGGAACCAAAACTATTGTTTTGATTCCATTAAAATTTAAGTTGTTTGGAACCAAAACTATTGTTTTGATTCCATTAAAATTTAAGTTGTTTGGAACCACAACTATTGTTTTGATTCCATTAAAATTAAGTTGTTTGGAACCACAACTATATTGTTTTGATTCCATTAAAATTAAGTTGTTTGGAACCAAAACTATTGTTTTGATTCCATTAAAATTTAAGTTGTTTGGAACCACAACTATTGTTTTGATTCCATTAAAATTAAGTTGTTTGGAACCACAACTATATTGTTTTGATTCCATTAAAATTAAGTTGTTTGGAACCAAAACTATTGTTTTGATTCCATTAAAATTTAAGTTGTTTGGAACCACAACTATTGTTTTGATTCCATTAAAATTAAGTTGTTTGGAACCAAAACTATTGTTTTGATTCCATTAAAATTTAAGTTGTTTGGATCTAATTATTGTGGCACCCTAAATGAACTTTACAGTTCGAAAAGTTACAAGAGAGTAATAAAATTGTTGTTCTGAAAAAAGAGCAAAAAGATTATGATGGTAAAAATGTTCATTATTCAGTCGTAGAGAGATGAATTTAATAAATCATAACTTCACTCGAATTATATTTATTTCCGACCAATATAATATTTGTATGATATTGAAAATAATATTAAAGTATAAATTGGATAAAGTTAATTTAGAGAAAGTTTGTTGGTCATTAGTTTGAAAGGCTCTGGATTTAAATTAATAATATAATATACATGGGGCTTTGAGAAATATAATGAAGAAGGAAATTGTTAAATAAATTCAGAGGATTCGATTGATTTAGCAGTTTCATATTTAGTTTGTGAAACCACTCTCTCTTTCTCTTTGGCCAGATATTGAATCAAGCTGACGTGAAGTTTTGAGGCGAGAGGTGGCGCTTTATATATATGTATAAAGCTCACGAAGCTTGATTATGACGTCTGTTAGGCGTCACCGTATCATCTCGAGCAGGAGTAATAAAGTTTCCTGGTGTGAAGCCCAGTGCATTTGCGGTTTTTTGACGAAAGGCGTCGTCACGCTTCTACTGTACATCAACACCACACGGTAAAATATAAATGAGTCGCTGGGGAAACTCTTAGAAATGTTTTTCACGAATTAATATTTCCACAAAAAATGTACGCTTCAACGTTATATAACTCTTTCAGTTCGCTTATAAACGGCAAATCCTTTTATATTTTTCCACAACCCCCCTCACTCTCTCTCTCTCTCTTTCTCTCCTCTTTCCTCTATAGTGCTTTCTCTGAAGAAAAAACTGAAAAGACATACTTTTTTTTTCAAGTTGCGAAATGAATTTTGTTATTTAAAAATAAAAGTAGAGAACAAAATTGAATTGTACGAAAATTATATATATTTCTTTTTTCTTTTTCAGGTTAGTCTCTCATCTGTTCTTGATGTTGTACTTTGGCGACCTAATGGGTAAGATTTTTGAATTCTCTTCCGCGAGTAATAGTGTGCTCTAAATTAGTCCTGAGTCTTATTATTAAACCCCAGGAGTTTAATTAAAGAAATTCTATTTTTTAATGATTCAATATTTAGAGGAGTGGGGTGCTTTAATATTAAGTTTTTTTTGTAATTTAAAAAATATTCATCGTTTCTATTAAATATGAAATATAAATTTTGGCGTGGAGTTTCCATTTTGCAACACGTGAGTTTCATGCACAGCTGGTGCACACAAAAGTCGCTATTGGAAATTTTTTTTTGCCCCCTTCTCTTTTCTTCTGGGAGAATAAATTTGATAAAGACCATGATTTCAAATGAGAGAATGAAAAAGAGGCGTGGAATGTTTTCTGAATGGGTTTTTGATGATGGACGCTAATTAAAAATGAGATAAGGCTGCAAATGTGTTATCAGTTAATATAGTTAAACAGACGAAATTAATGATTACCACCGTATATAATTGAATATTGCAATTAGATTGAAGTTCAATTAAAATTGCCTTAGACGAGTTTCTTGCGGATTATCGTTTTTCGAATTATTGCAATTTCGAATAAATGCTGTATTATAATAATATAATATAACTATATAATTATATTATATTATAGTAGTCTCTAGATCTGAATTAGTAATTTTTTACTAAGAGTGCAATTAAATGGTAATAATTTTTTTTGCTTCTTTAGGTACCTTTTTTAGGAGTTTATAAAGATAGGAAATGACTTTTGGAAAAAATTTGTTTCTCTTAATTCGTTTAAAAAGAATTGTTGTACACATATAAATTTTAAATTGTTCGAAATTGAATAGTTGGATCTTAGTATAAGAATAGAATCGAGTGGAACAATCTCATTTTAGTTTATTGATTTTGCGAAGAAAGAAAAGTACCAGAAAGATATTCTACTGAGTTAGGTAAAGAAAGTGTTGTAAACTAAGTTTCAAAAGAGCCTTTGGCCAAAGAAAGAATAACTTTGAAAACGTGGAACACCTGCGGACCAGATTCCCTAAACTCTCTTATATAGATTTCTAACTTTTGGCCTTTCATGTTCGTTCCAGATAAAAAACTTGTCTAACTTTTTCGAAATTAGAGGATAATTTTTAGATGTGCAAACTTTTTGCTTTTAAATAGTATGATCTTTTCGCTAATTATCCTCCACAAAGTACGTAGAAGTTGACCCAGTTTGTTTTAAAGGGGGTTAAATAGGGTTTCAATAATCATTTTTAGAAATTAGGGATACAACTGGCTCGGTCTCACTGGTGCACTATTTTAAATTTAGAATTGCATTCTGCCCGAGGCAAATTTTATTAATTACTAAGCACAGTTTTTCTGAGGATTATTCCTTTTTCAAATGATTTTGAAATCCAAAAGGTTAAACGGTCATAACTTTAGGGTTGTAATTAGGAAAATTTACTATTCGGAAATGGTAAAGTTTCTAGAAATGTCATGCAGTTCAGGTGTTACTATAAAGATAGTAAAATTTTCCTAAAATTTTCATAGATTATTTATTTAAATTCAAAATCTCATGTTCCAAAATTTTAGATAATTTTAGATAATGAAATGTTTGAATTTTGAAAATGAATTCCCCTGGGGAGAGAGTGAGAGATTGAGGGAGAAAGAGGGATTTATGTATATAGAACAAGATAGAGGAATATTGCATTACCCGGGCAAACTGAAGAGAAATGTAGTGAATCAGAGAGTTGAAATAGACATCGTTACGTAACGTTAACGCAGTCCAATGTGGAAAATCAAATTTCACGTGCGTGCTTGTATGGTGTTAACTTTAGGACGACAAACTGGACTATATGTAGCTACAGGGCTCTCTTCCAACTTTCCCTCGTCGGAAGTTACCTCGAAAGCGTGTAGAACTAAAGGCTTGAGCTTTACTCTTGGCCAAGTTGAAACTTGCTTGACTCCATTATACTTGCGGTGCTCTTTTGTATACATGTATATAGAGGCCATTTTTTCATGTATCCTATCGGAAAAAATGACAACTTGTCGAAAATTTTATAATTCAGTAATAATAATTAAATAAAATATTAAGTATGTAAAAATTGACATTGTGCCTGCAAAATAGGAACGTGAATTTTGTAAAGACGGAAAATTATGTGAATAAGTATACCGTCTTGTTTAATTAGAGAGCAGAGGGAGAATACCATCCCAGAGGCTTGAGAGTGAGACTCTTCTGCATTAACGTCACAGAAAAGCTCTTAATTAACTGCGTGCACTTTGATTTGTCGTTTAGTCTGTAGTTATTTTTTATTCAAACTGCGTGACGATTCGTTTCTTGGGTTTTAATCCTAATGGTGATTTTTGAACTAAATTTTAGTTTAACAATTGGCTTCTTAAGCACTGTCGTACTTAATTATAATAAACGTGGACTGTAAAAAAAAATTGTCAAATTAGGACAAGAGATGAAAGACAAATTTTAGTTACTAAAATAAAACAAATGAAGCTTTAGTACCCAAAATTGCTTCGAAATTTAGTAATTGTTGTTTTAGTAATTGTCTTTTTGGGAACTGTTCTTTTAGTAATTGTCTTTTTAGAAACTGTTGTTTTAGTAATTGTCTTTTTAGTAACTGTTGTTTTAGTATAACTGTAGTTTTAATAAATATTTATTTTTTGTGAGTATTTTTTTAATATTAATATTTGTAGTTCTTTTTCTATGATAAAAGGTATTATTGTGAATTTCTTTTCAAGGATATATAGAGTGGATATATTTTTGGAGTGTATCGTGACTGAAAAAAGATTGGGTGTGAATTTTGTTGCAGAACACATTCTGAATAATTGATAAAGGTTTGAAATTTTCATTGTGCTTTCACTGGCTTTACAGTTTCATTTCTACCCCGCAATTTTTGGAATAAATTCAACGTTGAATATTAGATCATCATCATCATATTGGATCCAATTACAATAGTTTTAACACATCCGCATTGGATTATTTATAACAATTGTCGAGCATTGTTGTTTTTTGTTATACAAATACGCTTTTTTCCTAAAGGATCAATAAAAAGAATTTGGAATTTTAGTTAAATTTTCAACTAAAAGCTTTTTTTATATTTTTGGATTTAGAATTCAGAAGCTACTAGTTCTAAATTTGTTGAATTTGTGGATTTATACTAATTCTACTAATTCATATGATTTTACTGATATGATTCAACTGAATTTACTAATTCTTCAAAATTTACTAATTTATTTAATTAGTAGATTGTTTAAACTCAACTGACTTTATTAATTAATTGGATTAATTAGTAGATTTGTACTAATTCAATAGCAAATTTTGATGCAAATTTCTGAAATAATTTTTGTTTTCTTCAAGGTGTCAAAAATCGATATCAAAATTGGATCGAATTGATATCAAATTATGGTTTTATCTATCAAAATTATCAAAATTATGATTTGATCCACAATTCTTGGTTCCAAATTATAATCTGAACAATATTTTTGGTTCCAAATTATGATTTGATCCACAATTTTTGGTACTAAACTATGATTTTATATACAAATTTTTGGTATCAAGTTATAATTTGATCCACATTTTTGGTACGCATATTATGATTTGATTTACAATTTTTGGTACCAAATTATATGATCTGATCTTTATTTTTTGTATCATTATGATTTGATACATGTTTTTATCAAATTATGATTGTTTTTTTGATATTGAATTATAATTTGATCAATAATTTTTGTAGTATATTGTAAGGTGATTCATATTTTTGGTGTCAAATTATGATTTTATCCATATTTTTAGTGTTGGTTTTGGTATAAGTGTTAAGTTGTTTCAAAATAGTTATCAGAAGCATCTTAAAATGCATTTGTCTTTATGATGGAAGATAGAAGAGTGAGATATTCTTAATGTTTCAAAATTGACAACAAAATGTATTCTAAAACATACTTCTCTTTTGTCCTTTTTTACAGTCTTCAAAAATATTTTTCTATAAAATTTGTAGAAACGTTTTTATTGTAAAAGATTTTGAAGTATATTTTATAAAAGATGTAGAATTATTTTTATAAAAGATGTAGAATTATTTTTATAAAAGATTTTGAGACATTTTGTGAGAGATTTAGAAATATTTTGTAAAAGATTTAGAAAGATTTTGTAATAGGGTTTAGAAACATTTAGTAAAAAATTCAGAAACATTTTTGTTGTAGGGTTTAGAAATACTTTTTCTTCATTTTATTTATTTATTAACATCGCAGACTCTTTTAAGATTTAGAAACATTTTTGTACAGATTTCAGACACAGACTGTCGAAGTGAGGAATGATTTCGTGAGGATGAATCATTCCCAAGGTCGAATTCAATTTCGATTTTATCGATAGGATTGAACACCATAAATGGGAGTATTGCTCTTATGTGCGAACCTTCTGAATGGATCAGCGAATAGTTCGATAAGCATGACGTTACGGGAGGGTGACTTTTAGGAGAGGAAGTGCAGGTCACGTATAATCCAAGTTGGTATAAGAGGGTTGGACAAAATCGACTTGACTGCGGGATTTTGGCCCTGGACATGCACATATACAGAGAGGGAGAGAGGGAGGGTAGGATATCTCTCGTCTTATTCCTTAATACACATGTGGTTTCTCATATGTACATATATATAGTATTGAATATGTTTAATATATATAATATTATATATAGATATAATATTGTACATAGATGTAGTATTGTATATATTTAATATTATATATAGATATAATATTGTATATATAGATATAATATTGAATATAGATATAATATTATATAGATACACATGCACAATATAGTTTTAGTGTGTGTACGGTTATAGTTTGCACACAAGTTTGCCTCAACTATCAGTAACCGGCGTTCGTGCCGTTAATCTTGCACACGGCCCACGGGAATGTCTATTTGAGCTTCCGATATAGATGAACAGACGCGTGGAAGTGAATGCTGTATGGAATCGTGTATCCAAGCACCTAAGGTATACCCAACTACTGCTTTAATTATGCGCCACTCCCCACAATTTCTTGGAGAGAGAGAAAGATCCATTGAAACGCGCGCGCGACCCTTAGCGGGTATGCCTGCTAACGACACGATTCCGATCTTGATTATAAAAATTCAAAGAAAAATAAAAATCCATACACCCAAGATGTGCATATAAGTACTTCTCAAGTCTTCCATCTTCCAATTCAATAATTATATTTCCATTTTGCTCCAAAATTAGTAAAAACAAATTGACTAATTATCGCAATAGTATGGATTTCACTAATTGGAATAGGTTTGTCATCTGTTGTTGTGATTGATTAGACATTGTTTGGATTGATTTGTAAATTGCTAGAAACAATTGAATCATATAAAACTGAATGTACTGATTTTAAAAGTTCAACTAAATTTAGAAACTGTGATATATTTTACTAAAGAGGAGAAATTAAACATCATTAGTTTAATTCTAGTTTCGGTTGGTAAATAGTTACGGAAAAAACATGGGTTCTTTAGAGGCGGAGACGCATTTTTCTTTTTAGTTCTCTGTATCATTAATGACTAATGTTAGAGTGACATCAATTTAAGAACAACAGTCTAAGGAGTGGTCATTATTTTTAATTGCTTCTTGTTATATTATGTTTTTGTTCCTTTCAAAAATATTGTGTAAACAAAAAATTAATTTTTCTACGATTATACAACTTTTTATTTGAAATTCTAAATTCTTGGGATATATACGTATGTGTATCGATTTGACGATGTTTTGTTTTCTTTAAATTTTTTGGTTTGGGAGTAAATGTGAAACAAAAGGAAAAAACGCTGATGAATAGAAAAGAAGGTAAAAGGAAGGGGGTGGGAGAGGAACAAAAGATTTTTCTATAGAGTCTTTAGAACGAAAGAAAATATCTCGCAAAAGACACAAATTCTTTTCCTTATTCTCTTTTTTTTTCTTGTGGATTCCGTTCATCTTTTATTCTCTTTAAAAAGATACTTATCGTTACTGTGTCATCTTTCCTTAGGTCCTAACTTTTCCTGAGACAGGACCAGGGAGACCCATTTGAGAAATGAAAAATTGCATTTTTACAATCTAGCTGAAGTAATATTACTCTAGTGCTTTGACTTTGAAAAATTCTGAAAATTTTCCATTAAAAGACATTGGGTTTCGGTGTCTCGAGAATGAATTCACAATGTTACGAGATAAAGCTATTTTTAATTGCTCGAAACAATTAATAAAGTATATATATTTTTCTTTTATTATTATACATTGTTTCTGTTTCTAAACGACAATGTATTATTGCGGTTTTATTTTTATCTCTCGTATATTAAACATACAGAAATTATTTAATGAAAATAATGCACAATTATTTGATGAGAACGAAGTAAATAAGCATAATTATAATTGTTGGAATAGATGTGTATATATATAAATTAAATTTGAGTTATGCAGTGCAAAATTAAATTCAGTAGAGACAGTACATGAAATATATGAAATACTAGGTACACGTTAATATGGATTTCAAAATAATTCACATATATTATTTCAAATGGAAGCACAAATACGCGAGAATTTATAAACTTTAATTATGAAAGTTTAATATATATATTCTTACACAAAAAAAAAATTGTACAAACTAATTTTTTTTTCTGTAATGTTTTACATTTTCAGGATAATCTTCAATGGACTGTTTAGAGTTGCTTTGAATAATTTTGCATTTTGTGCTAATGCTGAATATTTATAATATTTTGTACGAAACTGCTCTGTAAATCAAGTTTGATATATAATTTTTTCGTTTTTTTGCTTGCTAATTTAAATCTTTAAAATTCTTTTCTAAATGACAGAAAAATTTAATTACTTCATTTATATTAGAGATTTTTACGAATTAAAGTTAGATGCTTATATTCCAGGCAATTCATCTCGATTGTGAGAGAACTATCATGCCATCTGGGCGGTAACTTTGGGAGTTAAAAAGCCGCGAAATTTGAATTTCTCTAAAAGATTTTACGAATTTAAATTAGATATTTTTACTCTTAATACTTCATCTTGATTTTGAGAGAAATATCATGACATCTGAGCGGAAAAACTAAATTCTGAATTAGTTATAAGTCCATTATTTCAATAAATTCAAATTTAGTAAAAAACTCCACTACCCTTTCGTGCAATTTACGGTATTTTGGATCAAGTATAGAAACAGGAAATCTTTTTTTTTCGAAAAATAGCTATTAAACTATTTTCAAAAGAAAAGACAAAAAAAAATGTTGAATAGCGGTAATGAAGATACAAGGATCGTAAAGTAGTTTGTAACATCTGACAGTTCGCAACACTGTTAACATTCACTTTAAATCCAATAAAACACCTAGACTCCTGGGCTCTGTAATCGAATTCTCGTTGAATTGTGGTTGGAAAATACTTTATATTCAATTGAAGCGTCGTGACTGTCTTTGCGGGTTGCATTCTTCTATAACAATGATCTTTTTTAAAAGAAAAAAAAAAAACGTGGGTGAAAAAGGAGAAAATGATGCTTTCCGAAGAGACGCGAGAAATGATTGATTAAGCCGCGAGCGTTCTTATAATGTGAAACGAGGAGAAAAGTAATTTTCATCTGGTGGGTACATCCAATAACGGTGATGATTTATTAAAGCAGTTCCAATTCTTGCACCCAGAACATCTGGTATGTGACTAACAACCATGGAGTGGAATTTAAGGACAGAAGCTGAAACAGGTTGTTCCGGCCAGTGAGCAATGTATATAGTATTAAACTATATACTACATACACTATGTTATATCGTAAACGGAGGGAATTGATCGCAAACCACTTATTTGCAGTCTAGAGAAAAGACGAGTTACATTTATACATATATATATATATATTGCAATTGGAAAACATCATCGACTCTCAAAGACTTTAGATTCCCGCATATATTTAATGAACTAAATCTACTTAATAATGCAACTACAATATCTCTTTTTCTCTCTTTGGGAGTTTATAAAACCAATGAATGGGAAAACTCGTCGCAAGAATTTCTTTTGGAGATGTACCCACGGAATGAAAAATCTACGGTTTTTAATTAGCTGTTGTCGATAATACTTTGATATTCATTCTGGATGCGTGCATCCGATCAAAAGAACTTTATAAAAGATGGAAAAATACCTACCGTTATGTACTTTTTTTTAGTTGGTTTTATTCGATTCTGAGAGTTATTACATTTTACTTTGGCTTTTGCGTATATGTGGGATTGTGAGAGAATTTTAATGCCATCTGGACGGGAATTTTTTTATTTAAAAGGCGCGAAATTCAAATTTAATTAAAGGACTTTACGAATTTGAAGTTAAATTCTTATACTCCAGACATTTCTTCTCGATTGTGAGAGAACTATCATGCCATCTGGACGGAAACTTTTTGAGTTACAAAGGCGGGAAATTCGAATTTAATTAACTGATACAGTCCGCATCGCTTTAAAAATGTTTTGAACGCTTTTAAAAATTAAAAAATTTAAAGAAAATTTGTTTAAAATTGTGATATCTATATTTGTGGTAATTAACTCTTCCTTTGGGGCGTCGCGAATAATTTCAATCCGAGGCAAAAGTCTACGGTTTTTAATTACCTGTTGTCGATAATACTTTGATATTCATTTCTGGATGCGTGCATTCGATCAAAAGAACTTTATGAAAGATGGAAAAATACTGTTATGTATATACTTTTTTTTCCTTGTTTTTATTCGATTCCGAGAGTTATTACATTTCAGCTCGACTTTTGCGTTGTGTATACAATAAATCATCAGAATTGTGGAAATTGATGTAGAACCGGGAAGAGACTCTGTTTTTATGTAAAAGATGTATATTCCAATTGACACAAGGCCTCGGGGATTAAATATTAACAGAAAAGAAGAAAAAAAAGGCAGCCCTTTTTTTTCCTCTGTATATACTCAAGAGTAGAGGAGATTTCTCTCTCTCTCTCTCTTTCACTCTGTCGCTGTATATGCTTTGAATCGAAATCGGACTGTATTTGGAAAGCCGAGAGGCTGAAGTTAATACAGAAACTGAGAAGGAAGGAAAAAAGAGAGGGGCGCAAGAGAAAAGTGTAATGAAAAAGGTGGAGAGAGCAATATCGCTGCATAAGTGGCGTTTCGGTACAGCAGCCCAGCCGTGTGCAATATTGCTTCATGTAATGGCGACCGGGTTACTCTAAGGGGCGTATGAGGGCGTTTCTGATACCAAGTACGCGCTAGTAACGTGTACGTTTCTAAAATTACGTGACTCAGAGATATTTAACCGTTTTCCGCTATCAAATATTTTCATTTTCGTTCTTTTTTTTTGTTTGTTACTATATATGATTTTTTTTTCTTTGAATATGATTTTTGTTTTATGTAAATATTTTCTTGGATGTAAATTAAAGTTTTATGCGGATGCAAATTGGTTTTTCTTTCGATAACAATTTTTTGCTCAGAGGATTTTATTTTTGATAATATTTCTATTATAACGGTTGTAAAATATCATCATTTAGTGATAGGAATATATGTTCGATATAGAGAGAATGATGTTAGACCGGTTTTCTTGAGCATTTTCTGTAATCTTATAGACGATTTCTTCCTCTATTAACCGTTAACGCCAATTTGGAATTGAACTTGGGAAAATAATTAAACATGGCAGTGGATTTAGATTCCACTGAAATTACATACGTGCTTTAGCTCATTAATAATATAACGTTCGCGTTGTTTTGAAAATCTCCTAATTATCTCATCGTGGTAATGCTTTTTTATCGAAAACCAGTATTCAATTAGGAAAGATCCCTTGAAGACTACTTGCGTGCGATTCATAAAATACTGTCATGGCGACAATTTTCCGGCTTGTGTTGTCGTTCGTTAACGTAAATTGGTAAAAAATTCTACTCATTCTTTTTTGGAAAATTTAACTGTTTTATTTAGTTTTAATTTTTTAGTTTAGTTTTAGTGGAGAATTGCCAAGAATTAGTAGAGATTTTTACGAATTTAAAGTTCGATGCACATCTCGATTGTGAGAGAACTATCATGCCATCTGGGCGGAAACTTTTGGAGCTATAATGCCGCGAAATTCAAATTTAATTAAACGTAAAAATGGGACTGAAGTTGTCAACGCTTTTAATAGTCAACGCTTTTAATAATAGAACAATAGTAAAAGAAAAAAATATTAATAGTAAAAAGAATAAAAAATAGCATAGAAAAGAAATCTAAAAGATTTATTTCTTTGTAAACAGTAAAAGTCAGTTTACAAACATTCTTTTCATTTAACATTGTTTTATGAGTCTGCAAACAAGAGACAAAAATCAGTTCTTCTTGATTGGGAAACACTTGTAGTTCGTCGGCAATACTTTAGGTTTTGTTTTTTCGGAATCTTCAGGTTGATTGCAATCAATGAAATTAGCATATTTAATGTCTAAATTCTTAAGATTTTTTTTTCGAAATTTCCCAGTGAGATTGAAATAAAAATTCCATTTAGTGTATATCACTTTGTTTCGTATCTTTCTTCAGAAATCTTTTTTTCTTGATAAAATGGTTGAATATTAAAATCATAAATACAGCAAAATACGAGTTTAATTTCCATTTGTTATTTAAATATAATAGTTTCATTTTATTCGTAAATGGTTTTCATTAGAATCTTCAATAAAGCTTTCGCAGAATCAAGAGTACAAAGGACACAAAGGAACCTAAAGAATTGAATCATCTTTTGTACGGATGAAGTCAAAATTGAAGAATTTTTTTTTTAAATTCATATATGGATTTCAGGAAAATATTTAGAATTTAAAAATTCTCGATAAGTTTAATTTCTGCAAAAGACCGACATATAAAGGATCAGATATTTGTTACAAGATTTTTTTTCCTTATTCTTCCAGCAGAAAATTCGCGATGTTTACTGGAGTATATAGTAGAATGCAAAAGCATGCGAACGTTAAGGAAAATTCTTTCTTGGAGAATTTTTCCATTACAATGACCTATAGATTAGTGGAGATATATATATATATTGTGTGGTTGGGACTAATTTTTTTTCTTTTTTTTTTGCGGTCTGATGGTGATGATCGACAAACCGAAGTAAAAGAGAGGAGAGCATTAAAACCATGGCGCCAGAGATGCTGGGGAGAGATGAAAACTAGTATGGTTCGTAGGTGTATATATAGACACACACATTTTCACAATTTCGGTATAATATATCTGTATATATAGGTGGCGTTGTTCTTTGTGACAAAGGGAACTTGGCGCGACTTGAGATTTGCATGCAGCTGACTCCTGCTCATTCCTACTGCTCTGAAATATATGGTCGAAATTCGAGTCAAAACCAGATATATAGAGATATACCCGTGTGTTGTGGAGGACAACTTTGTGGAATAAGTGCGTTTCGCCAACAGCAATGCTGATGTGCGATGTGTACAACGTTGTATACAGCATCGTAAATTGCATTTTGCGTTTGCTTCCCAATGCGCATTCAGGCAAATTTTCCCTCCTCAAATTGATTATGTAACACGGTCTTTGATTCTTTGATTGTCAGAAATTCGAAATTCTCCAAGGATTTATTATTTAGTGTTGTAATTGTAATTATTAGAAATTGCTTTTCTTCTATTTTGATTTTTTTGACTTTGATTTTAGATTAGAAATTCTCGGAGCATTCATAATTGAGTATAAGCGTGAAAATAATTCTCGAAAATTATTCTTCTATTGATTCTTTGACTTTCGGGAATTCTCGGAGGATTTATAATTATTGAATATAGTATGTAATGGTAAAAATAATTAATAGAAATTGCTTTTCTGTATTTTGAATTTAAATATATAGTTGAGAAACGTTAAAACCAAACAGTTTTGGGTCTTTGGGAAAGGTTCGATATCTGTTTAAAAGTTATTGAAGTATATCAGATGTTAAATTTCTCGTCCATTCTATAGATTTCCGTTATTATATTGTATCCAATTTTAGGAAAGTGTATTTGCTCACTTGAACTAATGTTGTATAATGCTGTAGGTCCTTTGCTTTTGATGAACTAATCAACGATAACGATTTCCCATGTGGTGAGATCAAATTACATATTAATGATATGATGATTCGGTATACATGTGCTACATATGCGGACATTATATCTTCAGTTGACGGAATTTTTGGTTCTGTGAATTTAGCGTCGAAAAACTAACACTTAATAATTAAATTATTTTTTAATTTTAGAGTTAATTTAGGATTTCTATTATTTTTTTATTCAGTTAGGATTATTTAATTTTTTGTTTTTATGTCCACTTGCTGCTTTTTTATGCCCATTTTCTATTTTTTTTTGGTATTTTATTACCGTGATTATTTATTTTGATCGTTTATAAATTCCAGTATACTAAAATGTCAAAGAATATTTATGGAGACGTGTGAAGTATTTGGTTTTATTTCGTCCCCATTAGATTATGATTTATAACAAGTTGCATGATAATTTACATATTACATAACTAGTTCGAAAGCATGTCATCTATATTGGGAAAAAAAGGAACGAAGGAAAAAGGCGCAAGGACAAACCAGTCAGAAAGATACATCTTTACTCCTTTAATTACAGGAAGAAATTACTGTTATGATTAACTGTCATTACTTCACTTAGTAGGAAAGTTTATTATTATTTGCAGACTGAATTTGTACTTGCGATTTTCATTTGTTGGTAATCATATATCGAATCGTTTTATTGTGTTCTAAGGATGACTTTTATCCTTTCGTTTTTTTCTATTTAATTTTTTAGTTGTGCTTAATAGTTTCCTGTTTTTTAGTCTGTAATTGTTTCTAGTTGTTTTTGGTTTCTATCAATTTCGAATAGATTAACAATAATTTTCCTCTATAGAGATAAATTGATGGTCTTTAATCTCTCACTTGAATGTTTGCCAGTGTAGTTAATTAATTTTGTGAATATATATAGAAACATTTTGCATTAATAAATTGACAAAAATCGATAGAATGAAGAAACATCTTTATATACATGTATACAATATAATATGTACTATAATTAATCTACTTTGCATGAAACAATTGATAATTCAATTTCATAATACAGAAATGTGTTTATGATATTGGTTATTGTAATTAAATAAGGTGCAATTGAATATTGATTACAAATTTTGATTGGTCCTGATGACCTGATTTATATCCCCTGGTTTGTACTAGTGTAAACTTTGTGCGCGCACAACACATTCGGCCGCTGTGGAATTAGGACGATTCAGATGACGTTTAAATTACGCTACGACTTAATGACCTCGTTATGTACTCGTGCAAATGACGTACGTGTGTTAAGCTAGTGGGAATGAGACATCAAATTATATTGTGAGTTTCTGTTCAAATCGACATCAAACGTTTTGTGGTTAAAGTATTGTTTAGTTCGATTGTTGTTCATCATTTGCTATTTCGAATATTTCAATCATTGTATGTGCATACATTGTGTTTTCATTTATCGAGTGGTAAGAAATTTACATTTGTTTATTATTGTTTTTGTTTTTAGATTATGTGTTATTTGGAAAAATTCCCTGATAAAATTTTTGAATTTTAGAATCCTTAGAGAAATTATGATTGTTGTTAAAATCAGCCATATGATTTAGAAATTAATCAAGATTTTTTGTTTTCTGCATCTGAAATCGACAAAATCAAAGAGAGAAAAGGGATTTAACATCTTAAGATAGAAATTTGTTGTTGTATACATTTTCCCCACTCGCACGAATGTCATTTAGGGGACCGAAATCCTTTTTAAGAATTCGTATTAGGTCTGACGGGTGACCAATTTTTCATCTTGAGAAAATTGTATATATTTATCTCGTGTCAATAAAGATTTGTCACATTTTTCAGGAGGGGAAGATGATTATCAACAAATGGAAACTTAAAACTTTTTCACGTTTCTCATCTTCATATCTTGCAAGCAATCTTGAGAATGAATAAATTTTTCTTATTTTTAGATTAAACGTTTTTAAAATAGTAAATAAAAAAAGAATACCGTATGGAGAATTTGTAAACCGTAATTTAAATTGTAAAATATCGCAATAGTACATTCATTCATCATCACGAGGAAAAATTCCCCCTCGAAATAAAGTATACTTACAAAACACCCACATTTTTTTCCTTCTTTTATAAAGTTCTATTTTCACTCGATCGAGTATAATATGCGCGTTTGGGATTAACAAAAGTATTCCAACCACTTTCCGACACAATTCATAATACTTCGATAATATCAATTCAGGTCCAGTGAACTCAGCCTTGAAACAGTACTCATTACTACATTTGGGTCGGTATATCGATCCCGAATAAATTGGTTTTGCAGTCCACTTCTTCTGGATGAATTATATGCAGTGAACCGTGTGCCTAAGTCGAGCTGACACATAAAACTCAATTTCGAGGGAGTAGGAGAATTATTTGTGAAAAGAGAGAGAGAGATATTTATAAGGATGACATTAAAAACTCAATTTCCTAAGGAATGATATCTTCACTTTTCCAATTGTAGATCGGCCACAATTGTGACGAAAGCTCACAGACTCCTGTTGCAGCGTCGGGAAGGAATCCAATCTATCCGAGCGGTGCGATCCAGTGGGCGTGATAATTAATCATGCCGCCTGACATTCTCGATGGCGAAGCATTCTATCCGTTGAAGAGAATCGTGAATTGATCGTGACATCGTCTCGCCAATGTTTCATTCAAATAGCAAAATTAAATCGCTCACGATAAGAGAATATATACACATACAATCTATACAATTTTCATTATACTCCCATTTCTAATTTGCGAGAGAAAGAGAATTCCTTTCTTGATTTCAATCCTCTAAAGATCTAAAAGTCATTGTCGTCCATGAAAATCGCATCCAACTACTCTATTAATATTATTTCAGTAGATTATATCATTCCGTTTATTAGGATTTCTATTATGTATTATAAGTCACGGAACTTTAAGCTCGATTCGGAGAAACAAATTATACTTATTGAATACAAAAATGACTATAGATTTGAATCTATATAATTACATGATTCAATAGGTGAAATTTGAAGTCGAAAATATTTCTCCCTTTTGGAAATCGTGGAGAAATTTGAGATCGATTATCAAAAAGAATGTTGATCTACATATACATATACTCATGTACATCGCAAAATGGGCAACAGGTGGAATAGAATTCCTGGAGCCGCGCCCTGATCAATACTTAATTGCGCGACCCCATACGAATTTTCGGTCACGTATGTGACCTTCGTGGATTCTTGCGTATACATTAGAGAAGAAGAAAACTCGAAAAGTCTTTGCCAACTTTGTTTAAGCATCAATAAAAATCCTCTTTCACTAACTTTTCCATTCGATGAAAGAAGAGTATATCGAAAAACAATAAAAGTTCACATCAATTTTTATCACTGGTTGCCTTGATAAAAATACTTCTATTTCAATGCTAATGTATACCCCCCTAATAATATTTGTCTACAACTTCAATATAGAATCAAAAATTAAAATGAAAATGAAAAATAACCGCAAAGAAGCGATATTTTAATTTCTGCCACTGTACTTTTATTATCACACATCACTTAATTTAATAGAAACGTAAAAATGTCTCATAAACTTTTCTAATAACCAGCCTTTTTTAATAATAACAATTTTATTAAATTATCAAACAATTCTATTGCGTTGCAATAGTAGCGGTTGCAACTAAATTATAATTAAAAACTAAGATTTATTTTTATTTCAATAATTGTTTTATATCCTCTTATTTTAATAATTATTTTATATTCTCTTATTTTAATAATTATTGTTCTTAGATTACTCCACATTAGAAAACTGTATACTTTCAAAAAGAAAAAGAATTAACTCAATTGCAGTGAGAAAATAATTTAATTAATAAAATTATGAAACAAAAATATCCTCTATATAATTGTTAAACAGTTAAATTGTACCCGAGGGTATAATTTCCGGGAATAAAATAATTGCGAGGAAATTTCTGAAGCATTTACCAAATAATATCATTTGCCCTGCAAATTGTCCATTATATGCATGTATATATCAATTTTATTGCGAATTCAAAACAAGCACTAAATATTAAGTGAACAATTCAATTTGATTTTAATGCGCAAATTACAAAAATAAAATCTGCATACACACTTTCGATGGAAATTTCCAATCGCGGGCATTCTAATTAAACGCACCTATACATTCTAAATTTGAATCTGTGAAAAATCGTTCGCTAATTCAAATTAATAGAAATTTCGATTAATTGAAATTTGGGGAAATAACTACACTGAAAAAAATTTGTTCCAAATCTTCAACTATATATTATTACCTATATAGTTGAGTGGAAAGTTGTTAAATTAATGGCGCGAAATACAAATTTTATTAAACGATTTTAAAGAGGCGCATGATTATTTCCCAAATGTCATTTGACCGAATTGTTATTTTACCGAATTGCATTTGTCTGAACTGTTATTTTAACGAAATCTCACCTTTGCGAATCGCCTTTTTTACGAATTGCCATTTTTGTGAAAAGTCAGTGTTGCGAAATATAATTTTTACGAATTGTCATTTTTACGAATAGTTATATGGTTACGAAATGTCATTTTTTCGAATTGTCATTTTTACGAAATGTCATTTTTGTGAATTGTCATTTATGCGACTTGACATTTTTTCGAATTGTCATTTTTACGAAATGTCACTGTTGCGAATTGTCATTTTTGCCAAAATTGCTATAGTAAACTTGTAGGCATATATAGATTTACTATAGCAATTTTCGTAAAAATGACAATTCGCAACAGTGACATTTTGTAAAAATGACAATTCGCATAAATGACAATTCGAAAAAATGACTTTTTGCAAAAGTGACAATTCGTAAAAATGGGGATTCGCAAAAATGACATTTTGTAAAAATGACAATTCGAAAAAATGACATTTCGGAACAATAACTATTCGTAAAAATGATATTTCGCAAAAGTTACAATTCGTAAAAATAGCGATTTAAAAAAGTGACATTTAGTAAAAATGATCATTCGAAAAAATGACATTTCGGAACAATAACTATTCGTAAAAATGACAATTCGTAAAAATGATATTTCGCAAAACTGACTTTTCGCAAAAGTGACAATTCGTTAAAATGTCGATTCGCAAAAGTGACATTTCGTTAAAATAACAGTTCGGATAAATGCAATTCTGTAAAATGACAGTTCGGTCAATTGACATTTGGGGAATAACAATGCGCTTTGATTTTGAGAATTTTAAGTATAGATACTTATACTCCAGACAATTTATCTCGATTGTGAGAGAACTATCATGCCATCTGGACGGAAACTTTTTGAGTTACAATGGCGCAAAATTTGAATTTCATTAAACGATTTTAAATTAGATATTTTTACTCCAAATACTTCATCTCGATTGTGAGAGAACTTTCATGCCATCTGGACGGAAGCTTTTAAAGTTATAATGGCGCGAAATTCAACTTCAATTATACGATAAAACAGAACCAAAGTCTGCAAAGCTTTTGAAAATAGAAAATAATCTTCTTACAAGTTAATTCATTTTGAATTTTGATGTTCATACATTTATGGACTTAGGGATTTATGAATTATTATAGTAGTGAAATAATTTTAATTACTTTATTTTTGACTACATTTTTGATTTAATGAGTGATACAAACTTACATTTTAGGAATTTACAATAATTGTTTGTTTCATATATTATTTGAAAATTGTATTTTGTATACAATACAGTACACAACAGTATATTATAATGCTATAGTAGTGGAATGTAATTTATAAAATAGAGTTTGAATGATAAATTTTCGCAGCAAACGTAACTTAATAATTTTACAAATTCTCGTGCGGATAAATGTACTAAAAGTTAAATCCGCTCCTTAAAAGCCTGGAGCGCGAGAGTGAGAGAGCGGTTTGAAACTTTTCCAACAACTGTAATAAATTGAGTAACCTCGCGGTATCATCTCGTTTGATAATACACGTATTGTAACATATTATTCGTCATATTATAATATGGATGAAATCTTAGAGCGATATAAATTTTTTTCGCTTTTGCCACATGACCGGACGTTGCTACCGTTGAAAGTGGAATATATATGTATATACAGGGACTCATCTGCTTTGGTCTCTCTGGCAGGCTGGATGCTGCTGTTCAGGATATAGTGGCCACGTCAGGACTTGGTCTCGACAGAAAACAGGTCCGACAGGTTCCACAAGACCCTGAAGTCCCGGGAGAACGGAAAGAGGTAAAGGTATACCGGTCGCTGGTCTTTGGATCGAGAGAGAGAGAGAGAGAGAGAACTTGAGATAGTGAGAGGGGGGGGAAAATAAAAGCGAATAAAGTGAGAGGAGAGCAAACCGCGAGCGGTCACGAAGTGGACGGGTAAAAGAAGTTTAAGAGAAGGAGAGAAAGAAATAGAGTTGAAGTGACTCTGGAGTTGCACGAGAGATGCTGCCGAGTTTCCGGTGAATGGCGAGCGCCGGCCACGAGCCAACATCCAATCAGGGCAGGAAACGACGCCGAGGCCACGCGTGGACTTTGCTGCCGCTGCTGCTCCCTTCTCTTCTTTCTTCTATTTCTTCTCTCTTCTTCACGAAGGTAGCCGCAGCACTTCTTGACGCGCGACTTTTCTTGGTAGTGGTGTGTGCGCGGCGTTTGAATCTTTTTACCACCACCAACACAAACTAAACTCCTTCGCTTTCTTTGTGTCTAGACTCGATGAGAATTGAAGCTTTTCTTAGCTATTCTCGACATGTAGCAAACCAATCTCAAGGATACTTGATGGATTTACCTGTTTGCACTCACTTCGCGCAGGATGTTATACTTGTTCAAAAAGGGGATGTCATCCGGTGACGATAAGATATTTCACGATCATCGCGTGCGAGATGCATGCGTGTATACCCTGTGCTTCTAATATAATTGCAATTTTGCATTCTGGCTGGCTGGAAATTTTTAGAATTCAAGTTAAGGATTCTTGTAAAGGCGTGAAGTGTTCTTTCCTGTAGTTTGCAACGTTTTTCAAAGCGAGAAATTAAGGGACTTTTTATCAGAGAAATTAAGAAAATTGAGACTTTCTTCGACTTATTTTCAAAAACTACGACTTTTCTTTCAAATATTGCAACAAAATATACCATATTTTTTTAGTATAAAATGCAACTTATTTAAATTTTTATAGTGCGAAAAATAAATAATAAACAAAAATCTTTCAAAAATTATTTTTGAATCATTTTTTAAGATAATTAAATTTTTCAAATCTTTCTATAATGGAAATCTTTTAGAATAATTGAAACTTTGTAAAATTAAATTGAAAATAATTATTTTATTATAAGTATTTTGTTACAATTTTTGAAAATCAACTTTTCAAGAATTTTAATTGTAAATTTTGAAAATAATTGAATTATCAAAAATTTTAATTATCTTTTTTATCTTTTTTGAAAAATTTAATTATTTTAAAAAACAATTCAAAAATTATTTTTGAATCATTTTTTAAGATAATTGAATATTTCAAATCTTTCTATAATTAAAATATTTTTGAATAATTGAAATTTTGTAAAATTTAATTGAAAATAATTAATTTTTAAAAATATTTTGTTACAATTTTCAAAAATCAACTTTTCAAGAATTTTAATTACAAATTTTGAAAATAATTGAATTATCGAAAATTTTAATGAAAAATTTTTAAATGTAAATTTAAAAATTAAAATTAATAAAAATTAGCTTCTCATTTTTTAAAATTCAATATACTAATACAAATTCTTAGAATTGATTTATCATATAATTTATTAGGATTTTATTATCTTCGAAATGAAAATATTTTTAAATAATTAAAATTTTGTAAAATTTAATTGAAAATAATTTTTTTTTCAAATATTTTGTTACAATTTTTTAAAAAATTATCTTTTCAAGAATTTTTATTACAAATTTTGAAAATAATTGAATTATCGAAAATTGTAATGAAAAATTTTTAAATGTAAATTTAAAAATTATAATTAATGAAAATTAGCCTTCTAATTTTTTAAAATTCAATATATACTAATACTAATTCTTAGAATTGTTTTATTATAATTTTTAAAGATTTAATTACCTTCGAAACAAAGTAAATAAAAATTAATAAAAATATATTAAATTTTCGTAGAATTCATGTTCATATTTATAATTAAAATTCTCAAATAATTTGGATTATTTTTATTTGTATTTTTCATAAATTCAATTATTTTTAAAAGATTATACTAAATTTCAATTGTTTAGAAATTTTTCAATTGAATATAAATTTAAAAAAATCTATCAAAAATTATTTTAAAATATTTAAAGAAAATTAATTATAATAATTTCTTTATTATAATTTTTTGAAAATATAACTTAATAAAAAAATAAATAATAATAACTTAAGAAAAAACCATTGAAAAGTTACAATTATTATAAGGAATTGAGTTTTTATATTTAAATATTTGAATTTTAGAAGAATTTACGGAAAATTATTTAAAATAATTGTTTTAGAGATGAAGTTTAGTTAAAAATTTGAGAAAATAATTTATTTCCGTAAACTTTCATATTTTCCTGCAAAAAGATTTTGTCAGGGAAAATAATTTTAATGTCAGTAAATTGTCAGGGAAATTTATAAACTGAAACTTGTGACCACCCTGGATATCAAATTGAGTCAAAAAAAAAAAATCAAAATTGTTGCGATGCAACAAGAATAGATTACTCAGGGGAAAATTTTTGAACTGATTCAGACTAAGAGGGAACATTTGCAAATTACCCCAGAAAAGTGGGGTAATTTCTACGTCTCCCGTTGTATTCAATAAGTTAATCAAGAAAATTAACGTATTTATTACACTTCGAAAGAGAAAGTGGGCGGATGTCCAGAGGCAAAAGCTCTATTTGTTTACACAGCTTTCCCTTCTTCCCTTATTTTTTCTGGACTCGTAAGATAAACATGTTCTTCATTCAAGTAATAGAATCGTTTTCTCTAATTTCTTCGAAGAGAAAGAAAATATTTTTTAAAATAAATTACAAATATTCAAATTGTACTTTAATATTATTTCCTTAAGTATTTTCTCTTATTTCCTTAAAGAAATAAGAAGTATTTTCTATATTTCCTTAAAGAAATAGAAAGTATTTTCTATATTTCTTTTAAAGAAATAGAAGGCGCATTATATATATTTTCTTTTGATGGCATAAAAAAAATTTTCTGCCATTCTTTTAAAAATATAGAAAATAAGGTTTAAATGATTTCTTTTTTGAGTTGATCACGGCATGTTTGCTTAAATATATTTGAGTCGGAGAGGAACACCCGGTATGTGAGGAGATATTTCGCAACAACATCGTGAGAACTGGTACATATTGTGACCACCGAAAACGAATGGATTTCTTTACCAAACATATCTTTTCGAGAGCAAGGTTCATATTTCGCGTGTGTTTATTCACATTTGTCAAAATGAATTTAAATTTTCGTTCTCGTTTACCATTTCTTTTTTTCATTCACTAATTTTATGTAAAACTTTTATTCCCAAAAGTTAAGAATTGTGTGGGCCTTTTATCATTTTTTTTCGAATTTATTACAATTAGGTACTAATCGTGACTTTTGAAAAGTGCTCTTATCATCAGTTTTTTCTATTAATTTTTGATAGATATTTCGAAATCAAAGATATAAATTAGAAAGAGCTATTGCATTTTAGGGAATATTTATTTTATTATAATCTGAATTGAGACACACTCATTGTTTCTTTATGTTCGGTTTTTAAAAGAAGATAGGAATCTAAATTTTAATTCGTAAGATTTAATAAAATTTGAAATTCGCGCCAAAATAACTCCAAAAGTTGCCGTCCAGATGTGAAAATTCTCTCACAATCGAGACATTATGATTCTAATTATTCATAAGATCATCCTTTTTTTCATTAAAATATCATTTTAGATACAAGGATTTCCTCTACAGTTTCTATTTTTAATTTCCTTGAAAAATTCAGAACATTTTGATTTCATTCGTTCGATTGGGTTGAAAATTAATTATGTATATATTCATTGATTGAATCGTATTAGCTGCTGTATGGGTGAAAAATGCAGCAAACAGTTTTAATTTTTTTTTTGCAAACTTCTAATGGAATAACTAGTTTTGTTTAAAGCTTTGCGCCACGGATAAAAGGGAAAAATTTATAAGAGTATGTATAAGAGGAGGTAAATGGAGTTAGGTATTGATAAAATCAATATTTTCTGCGCATATATATATGAAAAAGAAAGAATATATGTATGAAAGAAGATTAAAACCAGAAGAAATATAGGCAAAAATGAGAATACATATTATAATATAATACTTTTATAATGTATTTAAAGTATTAGCAATTTCTAATTTTCAACTGATTTACCTCAAGTGGAGACGACCGTAGAGACTTTCAAGACTGGGGGTTTATGTTAATTTTATGCTAATGAAGTTCTCGGTGGAAAAGCTGTTGTGAAAATTCCTTAGAAAAGCTTTGTGCTCTCTTCAAGTATGTGCATTAAGAGGAATTAGTTGCTAATTTATAACAAATCAGAGGGAATACTGAATCGGAAAAATTTTCCACTAAATTTCCAAGGAAATTGATGATCAAATGTTTAGCATAAAAAAATTTGTTCATTATTAAAAGTTAAAATGGAATAGAATAGAAAAATTTTCCTTTAAATTTCCAAAGAAATTGCTGTTAAAAAGTTTAGTAGAAAAAAATTTGTTTACCATAGAGCTTAGAATAGAAACGAAAATAGAGAGGAAAGGAAAATAGAATAGAATGGAAAAAGAATAAAAGAAATTTAATTTCGTGGAAAAGATAAGAATAGTATATTAACTGAGAACAAGTTAATAATAAAGAAGAATTTAACTTTTTCCATAATAATTTTCTATTATGAAATTCAGTGGTAATAATCGCTTCTAATACCAAAGGTTGGGTGAAATAAAGGAAAAAGAGAGAGAGAGAGAGAAAAGGAAAAAATAACAATTCCTTGAAGAAGTTATGGTCCATGAATATATGGATATATGAAAAAGCTTTCGTGATAGGATGAAAGTCGCTTTGACTTTGGATCGAATAGAAAATAGGTGAAACGTGACCACTGGAGAATGAAAAAGTAGAGGACAAAAAAAAAAGGAAAAATACGTTGTGTGGAAATCAAATAAGAGATTTCAGCACGCAAGATGGAATTTATCTTATATGTGTACTGAAAATATAAATATTCCCAAATGAAATACCCTTATTGTTAGTTTTATTATAATAATATTTCCGCTTCCGTTCAAATTTTCGTTTTTAAAACTGTATATTTATGATCGTTTTTTTTTTTTTACCATTCGATGAAGAAACATTTGTATAATGTAAATTTAAAATAAGTTTGATGATGGTTTTAGGAAAAAAAAATGGTTAGTTTCTGTATTTTATGTGGGTGGTGAATGTCCATTGATGAAACTCGATACGATTCATTGTTCCCATCGCGCTGGTGTGTGCGGATCAACCTTGAAATGTGAATATTGTAGTTATTCACATGGTTTCCCTGGGTTTTCTTTTTTTAAGTCTTGCGTCACTGAGATGAATATCCAAAGTTACAGAATTTATGTTTTTAATTTGAGAATACGTTGAATTATTCCTTTTTGCGATAGGAATTTTTAATAATTCAGATAGAAATTTTGGTTAGTGGAAAAAATACAGAAAATAAAAAATTAGAAATAATATGAAAGTTACTCCACAATTTTTAGTTTTGCTGTAAATTGTTCGAATTTTCAAACACAATCTTCTGAACTGTTTAAAGTTTTCCCTTGAATAATTTTACACTTTGTGCTTATTTTGAAATTTTCAAAAGATTTTACGAAACTACTGTGTTCAAATTGCCGTTCAAATAGAAACGAATCTAAATTTCGTAAATAAAAAAAATAGCCTAGAGTAGAAAAAATTTAAAACAAAAGTAGAACTTTAAATTTATTTCCTACTTTCGAGAGTAAGAGATTTTTTTTACTAAAGCAATGCAAAACTTCTTGAAGTATATTTAAAATTATCAACTTTTAGTCGTAAAATTTGAGACCAATAAATGTTTTATCGTTTTGGAAATTTATAAAATGGGATACAAATTAAAAGTTTAGTGTCGTTATAAAATAAGGGAATTAAAAAGTTAAATATTGATATTTGAATTTAGTGTAATAATATAAATTTGTGATTTAATGTTCAACATTTCGCATTTAGATTGTCTTTGAAATTGTTACTACATCTGAATTATTGCTTCCCTTATTTCTTCTCAAGAGGTGATCCAGGTGATAGTTTGTCTTATCTCCAGTCTGAGCGTAATAGCCATGAAGATAAAGAATTTAATAAAGCTTAATCTGTTGAGAACGACATTGCGATATAGAAGCTGTTTGAAACTCTCTGCAATGCAATATATGTCTTAAAACTGTTACAAAAGACTCAACATTTCAACATTTTCACCTGTCTAAAAAGGCATTTTACTTCATTTTTTTCTCTTTTGATTCCTTTTAATTTTCAAGATGATGATGGTTATTTACTTTTGTGGATATAAATTAAAGATGAAATAGGAAAAAGAGAAAAAAAGAAGAGAATGAAAAAGAAAATTAAAAAGGGGGAAAACAGTTTAAAAATACTTGGAGAAAAAATTCTTAAATTGAAGACCCTCATATATGAGAGAGGGAATCTTTGATTCATGCGGGTATTAGACATTTCTTTTATTGACTTCTTTCTTTTTTTTTCTTTTTTGATTTGGCATATTTGCTTTTGTTAACACGACTCTAAAGGATGTACCCCCATTTTACACGTCTGTGCGCATCTTATTGGGGAAAATAATGCAGATCTTGCAAAAACTCTTGAGACACGGAGGGAACGAATTTCATATATGAAATCTCGATCTCCCAGTATCAACTTAACCTGATTTATTTTTTGCATTGTGAAAAAAAGCTGAATGTTGTGAAGAAAAAGGTGTAAATGTGAGGAAAAGGTAATTTTATTTTTGAGAAGGTTGCTCTTGAGAAAATTTTACTCTCAAAAAGTGAATTGGTCTCTTTTTACTACATTGTTCAATAGTGAATCTAAAACAGTTTAGTAATCAGTTCCAAACTACAGGAATCAGTCTAAACGTTTGAAATGTTTTTTTTTTTTTTTTTTTTGTTTTTTTTATAGTACCTTTTTTCAGATTCGATTTTTCTCCTCCCAATGTAAAGCCTCTAAAAATGAGCAACCATACAAAAAAATATAATTACACGGCACGTTATTTAGAGAAAAAGGCGCAAGACCTTAAACGAAAAAAAAATTAAATCAACCAATTAATATTGAACAAACGAAATCAAAGGGTCGCCAGTAACGAGGAGAGATAATCGAGTTTTGTCATGCGATAGTGTCGAGTACATTTTTTTCACTAGAGAAAGCTAATTCAGGGCACTTTTAATAATGGGAGGTTTAATAAAAGACCGGAGGAGAAAAGATTCATTCTCATCTAGCCACTAACCGTCCAACGTCGGGGAGGAAATCGAGCGCCACTCATTCTCTCTCTTGCTCTCTTACTTTTTTTCTCTCTCTCTCAGAGAGAGGAAAAAACCGGGAGGTGTTTATTCAGAGGGTGCTTTTGCTCAGGGAGAAAAAGAGTTCTCCGACCGGGGTCACGCTACATAAGACGCCACGGGGCAGAGAGAAAATAAAGAATAAAAAAAAAGAAGAAGAAGAGCAAAGAAAAAAAAAAAGAAAAACGAGACGAGAAAATAGAAATGAAAAAGAAGATAGGGAGGTAAAACAAGGACTTAAAAGGCGGACCTCGAAGTGAGCTTTACTTGCGGAATAAAGATCGAAACTCTATTGCAAGAATAATATTTAAATGACAACAAAGTGGACAGACGTATTTTCAATTGTTCCAAATGCAAATAGTTTTATCGCCAAAGATACTTTATCTTCTTTCTTTAATATTTTATTTCTCTGTACTTTTCCGTCATAAAAGATGGTTTCATGTATATTGAGAAACGAAAAAAATCAGAAATAAAAATGAAATACTTCTTGATTTAACACAAAACTTGTGTGTTGTTTGTTCACAAATCTGAATTATTTCTAAATGAAGTAACTTGAAGAAGGTTCTTTTCTAATTTTTTTTAGAAACTGTGTCAATCTTCGAATTATTCTCATTTTGTTTCGTAAAATTTGAATTTCGCGGCGTTATATAACTCTAAAAGTTTCCGTCAAGATGTCATGAAAGTTCTCTCACAATCGAAATGAAGTAATCCACGAGCCGTTGAATTATAGGTCTTAAAATTAGTTTCTTAATCAGAAACCGATTGTGAAGTCACTATTTTGAGTAAAAAATAAGTTATTAATTTTTAAATTCAGAGAATAAGCACTAAAAAATTTTTTTTATTATAAGTGTATTTTTTTTGTTTATTGGTGTAAATTTCTTTTATTTTTAATTTAGTACGAATTTTATTTTATTTAGTACGAAAAAACTGTAGTGAAAAAAATTTCCACCCCTAAAGGAAGTACTTATGTTCCACTAAAGATTATTAGAAATGTTTACTAACTGAAATTATTGTTTGAACCATTAATATAAATTACTCGAGCGGAAACAACAGAAGAAATTTTCTTTTTTTTTTATTCTCTCGATTTATATAAACTCTTTGTTTTTAATTTTGAACTGTTTGCTCTTGCATAGAGTGTAGTATATTTATTTCTTCATTTGTATATTATTATTACTTCTTGAATTTGAAATTTATGAGAATGCGTTTCATTTTGCTTATTTCTTTTCGTAATTAATGTCCTCATTACGAACTTTCAGAGAAACACAAACCTTTTCTTCATACTTTTATATTGCTTTTTCTGTACATTTCATATCAAGGAGGAGTCTCTCTCTCTCTCTCTTTCTCTCTCTCGAGGTGCCTTTATACCTCGTTTCCCCCCCCCCCCCCTTCACCTCTCTCGTTGCTGAGATTGCAATTTCTATGAGATTTATCTTATCTTAGAATTACTGGGATTCGTTGACATAATGCATTAGAGAAATTGCTAGATTGTAAAATTGCTGACTCACGAGGTTCGTTAGAACAAATCTGAAGAAAGGATATGACACTTGGCACGTGTCTAAAGAAGCTAAGACTATAGTACAAGACAGATTATTTCTCTTGATATTGTAACATTAATGTTCTGTTTTTTTCATTTGTTTATTTATTATTAATATGTATTTATTTATTTACTATTACGTATTTTTTATTTATTATTTTCTACTTATTTATGAACTTTAAATCTGAATTAGAATTTTTTTCCTGCTAATTATAAAGAGTTTGGATTCCAGGCTTCGTACTCATCTACTAAAACCTACTATTTACTATTTTTTTACATTATGGTACTATTCGGGAACTTTTTTTAGATTTCAGCCACTAAAAGCTAATATTTCTGTTCTTTTTTTTTCAGAATTTCAACTACTTTAAATTCGCTAATACTAGAAATGAAAAAAGTATTCTCAAAAATTATAATCAAATTCTTTAAAACGATTCAATTATTTTCAAAAGATATTCGAAATTCAATTATTTTTAATATCTAGTATTTTTATGAAATTTCGCAAAAGAATTCTATTATTTAAAAAGAAATTGATAAAGTTCAATTATTTTCATAAATAATAAAATTTTCACAGAAATTTAATTGATTTAGAATAAGCATTTGCAAAAAAATTTTGAAAAAATCAATTATTTATCAAAATTTTTATACAATTCTTCACAATAATTCAATTACATTCACTAATAATAATATTTTTCATGAAAATTCAAATTTAAAAAAAAAATTTTGATAAAATTCTAAGCAAGAAATCAATTATTTTCATATTAATAAAACTCATCGAAGAATTTCAATTATTTTTAATAATTTACAAAAAAAATTTCCTATTTTACAGGAATTGCTCAAAAATTATAATTATTCTTAAAAATTTAATTTCAATTCAATTATTTACAAAAATATTAGAATTTTTTACAGGAATTTAATTATTTACATAAAATAATTCTTTGCAAGAATTCAATTAATTTGAGGTACTTTAATAAAATTCTTTGGAAAATTCAATTATTTTCATAAATAACAATATTCATCACAAGAATTATTTTTAAAAGTAATAAATTTATTCCTGGAAATTCAATTACTTTAAAAATGTCTAATAAAATCGTTCGGAAGAATTCAATTATATTCATAAATAATAAAATGCTTTTTAGGAATTCAATTTTTTTTCAAAAAAAAATTAATAAAATGCCACACAAACATTCAATTATTATTCTCAAAAATTTTAATAAAATTCTTTGTAAAATTTAATTATTTTTAAAAACTTTTCGCAATTCAATGATTTTTAATATCTACTATTTTCATAAAATTTCCAAACAGAATTCAATTATTTAAAAAATTTATTGTAAAAATCGTCGTAAGAATTCAATTCTTTTCATGAATAAAAAAATTTTTTCAAGAATTCTATTATTTAAATTAGAATTTGCATAAAGTTATAGTTGAAAGAAATCAATTATTAAACAATTTTTATAAAATTATTCGTAAGAATTAAATTATTTTGATAAATATTTAAATTCTTTCATGAACAATAAAATTCGTTGAAGGAATTCAATTTATTAGTAAAATAAGAAAGAAGTAAATATTTTTGATGAAAATTAGGAAAAAGTCAGGAAAATAAAATATAGAATGAAATTTTTGTCAGTTTTGTAAAGTTTCTAAAACGCTTTTTTTCGGTCGTCGAGTTTTAATTTTTTACTATTTTTTTTAGTTTGAATGCTACTTTTTAAAAATTAATTATCAAGTGCGAAGTCTGGGATTCGTTTACCAATTAAATAATAAGGATTTTAATAGTTTTTAGTAGAAAACTAATAATTTTGAAGTAGAAAACTACTAATTCACTAAAAAGTTAATTTCCCCTCTACTATTTTTGGAAAAAAATTCCTTTGACGAGTAGAATACTTATGAAAGTACAAGAAATAATAGAGCCACACAGGTTGAATTCATAACTCATCGTAAAATTTTATAGAGAGTGCTATTTGTACGTGTAATGACAAATTTTTTTTACCCCCTGTCGTCTTATGTTCATAAGGGATGTTTATATTTATAAGCAGTGTTTACATTTATAAGGAGTGATTATATTTATAATAAGCGATTATATTTATAATGAGTAACGAGTGATATACTTAAAATCATATATACATAGTATAAAAGAAAGTAGAAAAACTGTAATTTGAATTTTAAATTGACAATGACGATACAAATGTTTTAGGTTATTTGAAGGGCTAAGGAGGAAGTACAGCTGAATTGTTTAAAAAAAAAAAAAAACACACAACATTTTACCATGGACCGCATGTTGGTCGGTGTGCATTAGACAAGGCCCCACGAGGTTTCTAAGTTGGCCACATGCTGGGCTCTCTCGAGGGGAGTTCTGGTTTCAAACATATACATCGAAGGACAAGTAAAGCCGGATTGTATGTCGGCTTTCAAGATTCCATACGATCGAGAGGAGTTCTCTTCTGCTTCTTCTTCTTTTATCTTGCTCTCGCAAAAAGCGCAAAATCTCCGTCATTTGGTCGACTTATGACAACAATAAATTATAACTGCTTCTGGGACGTGTATGCCTTAAAAATAACTTTTTGATTGATGTCATTTTTGATAAAGAAACACTGTTCATTAGAAATTATTAATCTTCATCGTAAAAAGATGATTCGTTCCGGGAATGTATAGTACCGACTGATTTTCCACATTGTGAGTTTGTCATTTCATTTTTATACTCTTTAATGTAGAAAATTTGAATTGGTCGCTTTTTCTACTGCTGGAGAACTTTTAATAGATGAAAATAGTGAAATAGTAAAATAGTAAAATTTACTTAGAAAGTATAGTAAAAGGTTTCAGAGATTTGAGGAATTAAGTACTTTTTCTTCTTCTTTATTTTGTAGCTTCGACTGTGAGAGAGTTGTCACGCCATCTGAACGAGAATTTTTCGAGTCACGATGGCGCGAAATTCAAATTTAATTAAACGATTTTGTCGATTTTCGAATTTAATAGTAAAACTCAAAAAAATAGTTTAATATTTGCGTAAATAATTTCAACTGATTAGTAAAAAGCAGATTAATCGAAATTGATTTTTGTGAATAAATCAATTTCGATTTTCTTTGTTTTCTTTTGTTGAAAAAATGTCGATTGTATCCAGGAATTATATTTTACTCAGACGGTGATTTTTGAATAAAGAGGAAGCGTTTAAAAAGTTTTTACATGAATTTTCTTTCTTTTTTTTAAGTTTTCTTCTTGGCGAAACTCAGATAAAGAAGAATCAAAAGTGAATACTGCTAAAATGGAATAAGACGACGGTTATTTTCTCAGCGGTCACAAATCTGTCGTTTAAACGTAAAACTATTTAAAAGTTTCTCGCCACAGTGCCTTAAAGCTGAGGGAGATTCTCGAGTTGCTTGACTTCATTAAGAAATATGCTGCGGCATTAGTGGAAAATACTTTTAACCGCATTGATGATGTAATTGTAGACGTTTAAACTACTTATTAAGAAAAGTTGTTTCCAATTATTTTATTAATAGTGTTAAATTTCGTTTCTATTTCTGCAATAACTTCTTGTTCTTATTCCTCTTCCTGATTTTTTTCTGTTGCTATTTTTCAATTTTTTTTCTTGAGTTCTATTCTTGTTTTTTCTATTTTTTTGGTTCTCTATTTTTATATTTTTTTGTTATTTTTCTTGGTTTCTATTCTTCCCTTTTTCTAGGTTTGTTGTTTGTATTCCACTTCTTGTTTCTATTGTTGCTGCGTCTATTTTTGTTCTTTATTATTCTTCTTGCTCCTCTAATTTTCTTGCTTTTTATTATTCTTCTTGTTTCTATTATTCTTCTTGTTTTTCTATTTTTGCTGTTTCCATTATTCTCCTTTTTTTCTACATATTTTTGTTGTTTTCGTTCTTGTTTTTTTGTTGTTTCTATTTTTCTTATTTTTTCTTATTTTTCTTCTTTTCTTATTTTTGTTGTTTCTATTTTTCTAATTTTTTCTTATTTTTTTTGTTTTCTTATTTTTGTTATTTTTGATGTTTCAATTTTTCTTATTTTTCTTGTTTTCTTATTTTTGTTGTTTCCATTCTTTTAGTTTTCTATTTTTGTTGTTTGTACTTTTCTTGCTTTTTCTTATTATTCTTTTTTTCTGTTTTTGTTGTTTCAATTCTTTTTATTTACTATTCTTCTACTTTTTTTGTTGATTCTTTTTCTTGTTTTTTATTTTCTTCTTATTATTTTCCATTTTTGTTATTTCTTTCCTTATTGTTTTGTATTTTTTGTTGTTTTTTTGTTGTTATTTTGTTGTTTCTATTGTTCTTGTTATCTATTTTTGTCATTTTCACTTTTATTGTTTATTATAGAGAAAAGATGTCTTTTTTATTCTAGTGGCCTATTGGCTTACGCCAATAGACCACAAGAATAAAAAAGTCATCTTTCCTCTATTGTAAATGGTTGAAAATAAAGAAGCATTTACGCTTTATATATCTATTTTTCTTGGTTATTATCAATCTTATTGTTTTTCTATTTTTCATGTTTCTATTTTTATTCTTCTTCTTTTGTACTTTTGTTGTTTCTATTTTTTTGTTTCTATTGTTCTTCTTTTTTCTATTCTTGTTTTTTTTTTGCTTTTACTTGTTCTCTATTCTTATTTTTTATATTGTTGTTCTTGTTATCTTTTTTGGTTTTTATTCTTCTTGTTTTCTATTTCTGTTGTTTCGATTTTTCTTGGTTTTTTATTATTCTTTTTGTTTCTCCATTTTTGTTGTTTCTATTCTTCATCTTGTTGTCTATTTATGTTGTTTCAATTTTTTTTATTTACTATTCATCTACTTTTTTTGTTGTTTCGTTTTTTTTTCTTTTTGTTTTTCTATTTTTGTTGTTTCTATTCAACTTATTCTTTATTCTTGTTTCTATTTTTTATTCTTCTCGTTTTTCTATTGTTGTTACTATTCTTTTTTTGTTTTAAATTTGTACTGATTCTATTATTCTTCTTGTTTTTTATTTTTGTTGTTTCTATTCTTCTTGTTCTGAATTTTTATTGTTTCTATTATTCTTTTTGTTTTTTATTTTTGTTATTGTTTTCCATTTTTTTTGTTTCTATCTTTCTTGTTTTCTTTTTCTCTTCTTGTTTTTTTGCTTTTACTTGTTCTCTATTCTTATTATTTCTATTGTTCTTCTTATTATCTCTTCTGGTTTTTATTCTTGTTTTATTTTTTTGTATCTATTATTCTTCTTGTTTTCTATTTTTGTTGTTTCTATTCTTCTTGTTTTAAATTTTTATTGTTTCTATTATTCTTTTTGTTTTTTATTTTTCTTATTGTTTTCCATTTTTTTTGTTTCAATCTCTCTTGTTTTCTTTTTTTCTTCTTGTTTTCTAATCTTGTTTTATTTTTTTTGTATCTATTATTCTTCTTGTTTTTCTATTTTTGTTGTTTCTATTATTCTTGTTTTTTTGCTTTTACTTGTTCTCTATTCTTATAATTTCTATTGTTCTTCTTGTTATCTCTTCTGGTTTTTATTCTTCTTGTTTTATTTTTTTTGTATCTATTATTCTTCTTGTTTTTCTATTTTTGTTGTTTTTATTATTCTTCTTGTTTTCTTATTTTTCTTGTTTCTATTCTTTTAGTTTTTTTTATTCTTTTTGTTTTCCATTTTTATTGGTACTATTCTCCTTGTTTTCTATTTTTGTTGTTTTTATTTTTGTTGCTTTTTTATTATTCTTTTTTTCTATTTTTGATGTTTAGATTTTTCTTGGTTTTCTATTTTTGTTGTTTCTATTCTTCTACTTGTTTTGTTGTTTCTTTTTTCTTGTTTGTTATTTTTTTCTTATTGTTTTCCATTTTTATTATATTTATCCTTATTGTATAAGGATTCTATTCAGATTTTATTTTTTTTGTCTTTTTGTTGTTGTTTCTATTCTTCTTGTTTTTTTTCTTATTATTGTATTCCATATTTTTTGTTTCTATCCTTCTTGTTTTCTTTTCCTCTTCTTTTTTCTATTCTTGTTTTTTTTTGCTTTTACTTGTTCTTCATTCTTATTTTTTCTTTGTTTTTCTTGTTATCTCTTCTGGTTTTTATTTTTTTCTTTTTCTATTTTATGATGTTTATGATAAGGAAAAATAGAAAACAAGAAGTTTTCTCGCGCAGCTAAAGATTGAACATTATGATAATTGTTTATGAAAGTTGGTCTGCCGTAAATTCAACTGAGGGAATGTTTGACTGCGATGAGGGGGTGGAGGGGAAATAACTTTCAAGTTCAACTGGGCATAAAGCGATAAACGAAGTAACTGTCTAATTGTGAACTACATAATGTAGGATATTGTTGTCGGTGTCAAAGGGCAACTACAGTAACAGTGTTTCTCTTGGTCCTGAATGCCGAATTGAGAGGGAGCTGCGTGATCAAACAGTAACTGAGACAAAGCAGGGTTAACTGGAAATGTCAATTGGTACTATGAATCTAAGTGCCGCCCAATTTCATCCACCGTGACGGTATACATGTGTCATGTCTAATATCTCATTATCCAAGAATTAGACGATCCTCGAGTCACTTAGGGCAGTGCTCTATCATTATTAAAACGAAAATACTTGTATTTTATACTCTTTTCTTCTTTTTTATTATTTATTATTATCTTTATCTCTCAAATTCTCTCCATTATGCTAAATTTTCATTTTAAAAAATATTATGTGGGCGTTTGGAACATTTTCGAATTTATAATTTTATTCAGAGTGAATCACAACAGAGTGAATGAATTTTTATTAAATCATCTTCTATGTGTATTCTAGTCAATTGAGTGACCCTTTTAGTTGTAATTTCGTAATTTAATTGACCCACTGCTTCTCGGAAGAGAATTTTATCTTCTGAAAATAATAAATTTTTTCATAATTACGTTTAGGGGGATTTTTGTTATTGAATTCCCTTATAGAAAAAAATTGTGTTTCAAATCAAAAACTTTACACCCAGAAATTTTTTTTTTTATTTAAAAAAATAATTAATAATTATTTTAAATTTTGATTAACAAATTTTGTTCTTTTGTTTTTTTTTTTGTTGTGGAACTTAATTTTTCTTTGATTCAAAAGAAAATTTATTTGGTTCGAAAAAAATTTAATTAATAAAAACACGTCTTAAATTTTTTTCGTTTGAATTTCGAATTTTTATTTTTTTTTGCTATAAGTGGTTAGTAATGTATTGATTGATATTGTTTCTTTTTCCTATTTTTTTCTCTTATTTTGAAGGGTCAATGACAGTGGAGAAAAAAAATGACGCCCACTTTTGTATTGGCACAACTTGTATATGATAGATATTTATTGAAGTTATTTTCATTTTTTTTTTTTTTTTTTTTTTTTTTTTATTTTGCTTCCTACAAAACGAGGGGTTTATAATACAAAACCCTAGAAGGCGTATCCAGCACAATTCTTGAGAATTATCCGAGAGACATTCGAGATTTCCTGTCGCTAAAACTTAAAACTTGTCTGACCGGAGAGCAAGCCTTATAGGTGCGCGCTTGGTGAAACTGCTTGACAGCCTCCCACGACTAATACGTCACGTAATTCACCTGAGGATGCCGTGAACTTACCTTAATGGGTGTCTGTCTAAAAACTTCTCTATTATTATAATAAAAAGTGGAAACTTTCTATATACCTATATAAACTAAAACTATGAAAAGTATTTTGCTTAGTCATTCGCAGAATCATCTTTATTTCATTTTTATAATCGTACCAGCAACTCTATAAGGAGGGAACTAATTTTTTTTTGTTCGAAATTTTTTTTTATCTCGTTAAACTATAATTTTGAATTTCTTTAAATTTTTCTCTCTAAATTTAAATTACAAAAAATATTTACTTGAATTAATGATTGAATTTTTCATTTGAACCGATCGAAACTTTATTAGGAACATAAATAGAAAGAATGTAAAGAAAAGTATAAATGTAGAAATATATAAAAATTTTAATTCTCCTCTTCTTCTTAGTAATTTAGACACATTTTTGAAATAAAACATAAAAAAGAATGGATGTAATATATAAGAAATGCAGTTTGAGTTAAATTTTGAAAAGATTAAGTTTTAATTTTTTAAAAGAATGTACACCGAAAAAATAATATACTGAAACTTAGTATTTCCCACTAACATGAAGAATACATCCCCCTAAAATAGGTGCCAAGGATATATTCTATATGTTAGAGGAGATTCACCTAATGATCAAGTATATATTCTAATGGGAAGTGTATTATATTCTTCACCTACTGATGAAAATATTTTGGCATGAAGAATAGAATATTCTAATTGAAAGAATAGAGTAATCTAACTTGAGGAATAGAATATTGTATTTAATAAAAAATTAAAATATTTTTATTTCATTAAAAAAGACACTTAAAATAATATTAAAAATTATTTATTTAAAATTAGAAAATCTTTTACAATAAATGTTTAAAACTAATGTATTGGTTTCCATCACCCCCTGTGCGAAAGAAATAAGGGTGAAAAGAAATTAAAGAAAGAAAGAAATTAAAATTGCAATTCAATGTTATAACATTTAAATAAACAAATAAATAAAATTTTGCTTGTGCTTGTTTGCTTGTGCAAATGTTTACTTTTCTAACCTCAAAATGAATGAAAGATAAATTGAATGCAATTTACAAGTTAAATGAGTGATACAATAAAAATCTACTTATATTCAAAACGACCTTCTAATTCATAAAGCCCGTACAACCGAAGCCACATTTTCACTTCTTCCATATTAATTTTATTTTATTAAAACAAAATGAAAATAAACATTCACGTGCCAGCGCGAATCTCTGCACTTTACAATAAGTTTCTGCTATCGCCCGATTGCACATGCGCATAACGCCTCTCCATACAAGTATATATTCTAAGTCCTAGAATATATTCTTCTTTTAAGAATATCAACTAATATTGAAAATATTTGTTGGAAATATACTAAAAGTTTTAGAATATACACTAATGAAAATAGTCTAGAATAATTTATACTTAGTTTCAGTATACTTTTTTTTCGGTATACCTCAAGACACGAATTCTAAAATGGAATGAGGATGTGACTAAATAACTAAAAGAAAGATCAAGTTGAATTTTTCAAAATGCAAGGCAAAGTAACCGAAGTTTTTTTTCTCATTTTTTTTCCTTCTTTACGTTGGGTTTTTATAATTAATGGGACAAAGTTGAAAATGGCTCGAGTACATGTGTTAATAATCATAATAATAAGTAGGTCTGACAAGCGCAGATGGTATTTTTTTTTCCCGCCATATAGCTAAAATGCACATCCAGTTTTATGTTTCTCTATACATAAAATATTGTCTTTAGAGAAATAGTAATAAAATTAATTTTTATTCATCATTTATCATTATATATTTTAATTAATTGCTGGAGAAAAAAAGAATGACTCTTGGGAAAGGGTTTTAAATATTTATGCAGGATTGTGAATAATTAAAGGAAGAGCAAAAAATGTAATGTTTGTAAAAAATTTCTTTTTTGTAAAAAAATGTTAACTTTCTTGTAATTAAAAAGTTTTTTATACTTTTTGTAATTCTGAATTGTAATTGGATGTTGGTTGGATTTTCGCTCTTAATTATTTGATTCGTGTTTATTTTTTTTTTAAATTAATAATTCAATAGATTCTCGATTTTTCGACAGACACTTTCACTTTAATTCACTTTAGTAAGAATTTTTAATAATATTAGTCGTCTTTCACTAAAAAAAAAACCTTTAGTAAGAATTTTTACTAATTTTTAGTCATTTTCCATTAAAAAAAACTTTATTATGAATTTTTACTAAGTTTTAGTCATTTTTACTACTAAATTTTAGTAAAAAAAAAATTGTAACTGATAAATATAATAGTAAAATTACGCTAAAAATTAGTTCATATTTTTAGTAACATGTATTCGAGAATCAATTAAATTTTCTATAAATTTTTATTTTAAAAAATATTTTACATAGTTTTTGATATTTAATTTGAAAAAAATTGTGAAGATAAAATGTTTTTTACTTTTTAAATTTAAATTTCAAGTGAAAATTGAGCCACTTAATGACATTTATAAGAATTTTATACCAAATTTAGACATTTTTTATTAACAAACTCTTGTAAAAAAAAATTAAAATTTTCGACTAAAAATTAGTGAATATTTTTACTAATGTGAATTAGAGGCTTAATTTTGACTAATTTGGATTGAGTCAACAAAATCAACAATTTAAAAGAAAAATTATTTGCAAAAAATCATAATTTGAAAAAAATTTGTAAACATAAAATATTGTTTTTTAATTTTTAAATTTAAATTTCAAGTGAAGAAAATTGAGCCACACTTATTCACATTAGTAAGAATTTATATAAAGTTCTTATTATTTTTCCCTAGAAAAAATTTAGTAAAAAATTGTAAAATTAAATATTTTCACTAATGTGAATTTTAATCGCCTAATTTTCACTAATTTTGTGATTTAGACTGTATATATTCAACAATTAAAAAGGAATATTATTTTTTTTTTTACATTTTCTATAAATTTTTGTTTAAAAAAATATTTCAATTAGTTTTTTGATGAATTATTTGAATGGAAAATTTGTAAACAAAAAATAATGTTTTTTATTCTTTAAATTTGAATTTCAAGTGAAAATTGGGATACTTATTCACATTAGTAATTATTTATACTAATTTTTAGTTATTTTCTACTCAAAAATTTTAGTACAAAAAATTATAACTAGTGAACAATTAGTAGTAACTAGTAAACAATATTTTACTAAAAATTAGTGAATATTTTTATTAATGTAATTTTAATGCCTTAATTTTCACTGATTTTGCATTTAGACAGTATAATTAACAATTCAAAAGAAGAAATATTTTTCTATTTAAATTTTCTATAAATTTTTATTTAAAAAAATATTTAAATTAGTTTTTTTGATGAATAATTTGAAAGAAAAATTTGTAAACAAAAATTAAAGTTCTTTATTCTTTATATTTAAATTTGAAGTGACGAATTAGACACTTATTAACATTAGCTAAAATTAATACTATAATTTATAGTTTTTATTCTTTAAATTTAATTTTGAAGTAAAAATTGATCAAATAATTCACATTTTTAAGAATTTATACCATAGTTTGTAGTTAATTCTTCTTATTTAATTAAAGAAAAAAATTGTATCTGCAAAAAAATGGTAGTTTTTATTACTAAAAATTACTTAATATTCTTAATACAATCACAGAAAAAAATGTATTCTGAAATTAGGAATATATTCTTAATATTTAGTAAATACTCTAAAATTTAATATATTATACTAGATACTTAGAATATATTCTTATTTTAAGGATAGTTTATACTAAATTTAAGTATAAAATATTCTAAAATAGGTGCTAAGTATATATTCTTAATTTCAGAATAAATTTTTTTCAGTGTAATCTTAATTAGTGATTTAGTTTTTACTAATATAGATTTAGAGAGTGGGGAATTAAAAAATTAAATATTCTAGTTAGAGGCGCAAAAATGATCGATTGTTGTTTAATTAGTTAATTATTATTTATTTAGTAAACAATAAGTAACAAAAATTGATAAAAAATGATAAAAAATGACAAAGAATTAAAGTAAATGTTTCTTGGAATTATTCGGCAATATTAAAATTCCCTTATTTGCGTTGCAGGGTAGATTTTGTTTTTTTTCTCAAATAGTTTCTCTATAATGAAGTTAATTATCAAGCTGTTGAATGGAGCAATTTTGTGTTTCTCTTGAGAAAGAGGGAGAGAAAAGGTGTGATGTGCCTAAAGAAAGGGATGACAAGTTTCTTGGGTATAAGTGCCTTATAAAACTTGGGCTCGTAACTTTGTTTGCTAAGCACGGTCGATGAAACTGGTTCTCTTGTCGTGTTTATAAAACTGATGGCAATGAGAGAATCTCGGCTTGCACTTGTCACCAACATTCACTTATATTCTATATAGCAGTGTATTTCCTTCAAGTGTTTTGAGAGAGTTGATTTTCTGATATGGAGCGATGCTGCTTCTGCTGCTGCTATTGCTGCAGCATGCAAGCCGACTCTTTTCAACGCACGTGTGATCACGCGGCATGTGTTCCCCTATAGGATTCTCCCTTGATAATCCCGGGCAAAAATATATAATATATATATAAACCGGCCATCTCAACCTCCTGCCAAGAAACATCTGTGCTCAATGTATGCCGAGTAATACTTATTAGCATCGTGTTCTAATATATTCTTTCGAAGAAATTTTCTCGCAGTTGTGTGACAGGTTTCCATTAAACGAAAAACATAATTAAGAAATCATTCTCACGGACTTTTCACGTAGGGATGTTTTTTTTTTTAGTTTTTCGAAAATCTTTCCTAACAAATCTGTTTTTTCTTTTTTATTTTTTATGATACTAAAGTTCTCTTCAAATGGACGAAATTTATTTATTTTTCCTGGAAATTAAATTTTTATTGCAATTAGTTTGGGTCTGTGTTAAAAAATTTAATTATAAACTTTATAAATGTAAAAAAGTCTGTAATTTTGATTACAATCAGTAATTTTTGAATATATATTTTATATATACATTTGTGACTCAAAAAAGCTACGATTTTCTTCTTTTTAAAAATTGCCACTACTTCAAATCCTCTAATAGTTAAAATAAAAAATTATTCTCAAATATTTTTTTAATGAAATTCTTAGAAATGATTAAAAAAAATTTTAATAAAACTCTTTCAAACAATTCAATTATATTCAAAAATTTGCAAAGAAATTTTGCAAGAATTAAATTATTTTCAAAATCTGCTATTTTAGTAAGATTTCACAAAAGATTTTAATTATTTAAAAAAAAATTTAATAAAATTCTTCCCAGAAATTTAATTATTTAAAATACAATTTTCATAAATTTTTTTCAAATAAATTAATTATTTAAAAGAATTTTTATAAAATTCTGGGAAAGAAGTTATAATTATTTTTAAATATTTTAATAAAATTTGTTTATAAAAATTCATGTATTTTTAATACAGTTGTAGTTCAATTACTTGAAAAAATTTTAATAGAATTCTTTGCTAAAATTCAATTATTTTAACAAATAATAAAATTTCTTCACATAAATTCAATTATTTTGACAAATAATAAAATTCTTCACATAAATTCAATTATTTTCAACAATAATAAAATTCTTCACAGAAATTCAATTACTTTAAAAACAATTTTTTAAAACTTCTTTGCAAACATTCAATTATTTTCATAAATAATAAAATTATTTTGCAGGACTTGAGTTATTTTTAATACAATAAATTTGAAACAATTTCCTCGAAATATTCAATTATTCTTAAGAATTTCATTAAAATTTTTAGAAAGAATTCAATTATTTGTAAATTTTTTTTATAGAAGAATTCAATTTCAAGAAATAATGAATTGTTAATTCAATAAATTATTTATTTTTGTATTTAAAGAATTGAATTCTCTTGTAACTTTCTGACCAGATTTGATTTCGAAATGATTTTCAGTTATAATTTTATAGACTATAATTGAATTTTAGAAGCTTTATAGTATAAATTTTAGGAAATAATTAAATTTCAATAGATTTTTAAATTGAAGTCTTTGAAAATTTTAATTGTTCTAAAACTAATAATATTTAAATATTTATTTTGAAAGAAATTATTAAATTTATTATTAATTTAAATATATTTATTTAAGAAATAAATAATAGATATAGCTTAAGTTGGAAATTATGAGAAAAAACAGTTTTTTGAAAGATTGTAACTAAAAGTTTTTGAAAATAGATAAATTCCTGTAAATAATTTAACTAGAATAAATTAAATTTTCTATTAATTGGAAATTGTGTCAAATTTTATTGAAAATAATTATTTCAGTCGTAAAGCTAATTTATACTACATTTTTTAAAATTAATTAACGAGAGGAAAGCCTGTAAATATGCTATTTTTTTATCTTTTTCTAAATACTAGGTATTCTTAATTTTTTTAAATACTGTTTTCTTATTTTTTTAAAATACTATTTTATTTATTTTTTTTAAACTATTTTTTTGAAATATTATTTTTCTATTTTTTTAAATTCTATTTCTGTCTTATTTTTCTATTCTCATTTTCTCTGTATGCTTCTCTGTTTATGTAAAATTTGACCTATTTTTTCCTTCGCCTGTTCTAATTTCGGTGCTGAATGGAAATTTTCTAAATACACTCTTCGGTCAATATGGAAGATAAAATTGATTTAATTTTCCCTTTTTTCGCTGTATGAATTCGTATAGCTTTGAGGAAATTTTATACTTTATATCTCTACTCCCCAAAGAATCGAAATTTACCATATTTCGTTCACTGGTTTTTGTATTTTTTTAACTCTATTTTTTACGAAAAAGGAAAAACTTAAAAATTAGTAAAAGTTATTATAAATTTTAATTATTTATAAAAATTACTCCACTGTATGTACTATTTTCGTATTGACAAAAAAATGTTAAAGTAAAAATTTACTGTCTTGTTTAATATTTTAATATTTTTTTAATTACAATTTTAATATAGAAAATTATAAATTAGTTAAAAAATATTTAAATTTAAAAAATAAAAATGTAGAATACAAATACAAGTACAAATAAAACTTCAAATAAAAAATGTTTACAAACTTCAAACAGTTTAGATTTTACTTTTCTAAATATTGAAAGTTTTTAGTTTTTTTCCTTGAAATTTCGGGAGTGCAATTTTTTCCACTATTAATATGAAACATTTAAATTAATCGTTAATAACAATATAAACATTTCAAAGAATACAAATAATAGTAATATTATTAAAATATAAATTTAACAAACTCCCAGAAAATAATCCCACAGATAGATGGCGAAAAAAAATGAGACAAAACAATAGGGACGAATATTGAATTGATAATTTTCATAGAATCGAAATCGTAATAAGTTTTATAGTCAATTAACGATGAAAGAGATTTACTTCTATAACGAGAGAGAGCGGGAAGAATAGTACATGGTATAATGGAGCAAAATGGAATTTATAATTACTGTAAAATGAAGTGTAGTTAAGGTGATTTTCTTCCTTCTTTTTCCTCTTTTTTCATCAAAAAAAAAAAAAAAAGAAGAAGAGAGAGAAAGTATTGTTTCGTACATAACTAGACGAAAAAAAAAAATTTGTGTGCTCGCACAGGTAACCATGAATATGCTAAATTTAGCCATAAAATATTGTTATTTACGGTCCTGCTATACGCGCGGAGTATGGTTGAAAGCACAATAAATTACACGTTAACGTGTTTCATGGTTCTTTCATTGTGTTCATATATATACTTTTCTCTAAGCAAATTTTCATTCGTGTGGATCTTTATTTACATGTCAGTCTTTACACGCGGGGCTCGAAAATTTTATTGCCATGTAAAAATGTCTCAGAATTGCTACAATTTCAAGCGGGAGTTGTTCCATCACTTTTCTCAAAACATATATATTTTTCACACCATTTGCGCACCCAAATACTTTTATTGTTGGTTAACGTTTTTAGTTTTACATCATTCGAAACTATTTCTATTACTTTTGACTTTTTTTTTAACTTTTCTATTTTTACTGCAGATTTTTGTTTTTGTATTTGATATTTTTATTAAATTTATTTTTTATTTTTATATAATTTATTTTTTAATTCTTTTCACTTTTGAGTCTTTACTTTAGATTTTTGTTCTGTATTTGATTTTTGTATTTAATTTCAATTTTATATTTACTCTCTAAATTTTAATCAGTAAATAACTGATTTTTTGTGATTAAACATTTTTTATTGTATTTTTTGTAATTCTGTTAATTGCAATTGAATGTTGGTTGGATTTCCGCTCTTAATTATATGATTTTACATTTGAGTTTAGTTTTTTTTTTAATAATAAAATTAATAATTTAGTAGATTCTCCATTTTTTGGCCGATATTTATTCACTTTAGTAATAATTTTTTTATATTTTTTTGTCATTTTTCACTAAAAAAAAGCTTCAATAAGAATTTTTACTAATTTTCAGTCATTTTTACTACAAAATTTTAGTAAAAAAAATTGTGACTGATAAATAAAATAGTAAAATTACGCTAAAAATTATGTTCATATTTTTAGTAACGTGAATTCAAGAATCAATTTTCATTTATTTGGATTTAGACAGAAAATCAACAATTTAAAAGAAAACAGATATTGTTTATATAGTATTACTATTATTTATTAGTATAGTATTATTTTTGATAATAATAATAAAGATTATTTATAATTGTAAATTCCGTTTCCTCACAAGATTAATGATTTAAAATTTAATTTAATGCTCTCTTTATGTTACAGGTAAGAAAATTCTTCTAACTCAATATTTACGATCCTCTGCAGCGTGAAATGTGAGTAAAACGATAATAGTCATTTAATTTATTATAGTAAAAATCGTAAAAAACCAAAAAAAAAAAAAAAAAAAAGAATTTGAAAGGCGGTATTTATATGCATATGCATATAGGTATTTTCGAAATATGAAATTATATGTCGATTATGTTGGGGATTTATTTCCGGTGATTATGAATTGGTGCATTCAAAGTGTATTTGCGACCTTGAAGGCACGACAACAAACTGGTTGTTGGTACGCGTTTATTGGTATGAAAAAAAAATATATTTGTAGAGAAAACGTTTCCATTGAACACACCGAGAGAACTGGATTTGTTCGCTAAATCTATATGTAAGTGCGCTGTGATATGGGTTCGTATTTTCTTCAAGTTAATAAAGACGCGTGTAATATATTTATTTCGCTCGATGAGCATTAAATTCTTCAAGTCGCGGTTTGATAATCGCTTCTCTGAGGCGCATTAGTTTGTGTTAAAATCACTATATACGCGAGCTTTTGTAATTTCCCACTTGGCACTCGTTTCATCCCCGAGGGCCGCAGTGCATCAACACTGAGAGAGCGAGAGAGAGAAAGCGTCTTCCAGCTGACGATGATTGACTTCGTAATGAGCCTTAGTTACAATTCTTCACTCATCATGCCGGTTCTACAATGCATTTTGTCGTTTATTTCTCATTTTGAGCAGTACTCGTCTTTTTTTTTTTTTCTTTAGAGAAATGGAAATTCTTTTTGTGCTCATTAGGAACTGTTTAGAAATTTTTGTACTGTTGTTTGTTATTATTTGTTGATTTTTATTTTTATTTATTGTTTACTACCTTTATTGTTTACTATCTTTAGTATTTATTATCTTTAATGTCACAGTTTTTCTAAGGATATCAAATTGAGAAAAAAAAACATGTTGCTTCGCAACACTTTTGATTCGTTTTTTTATCTCAATTTGATATCCTTAGAAAAACTGTGGTTTACTGTCTTTATTGTTTCAAATAATAAAGATAGTAAATACTAAAGATATTAAACAATAAAGATAGTAAACAATAAACATAGTAAACAATAAAAATAGTAAACAATAAAGATAGTAAACAATAAAGATAGTAAACAATAAAGATAGTACGCAACAATAAAGATAGTAAAACAATAAAGATAGTAAACAATAAGGATAGTAAACAATAAAGATAGTAAGCAATAAAGATAGTAATCTTTATTATTTACTTTCTTTATTGTTTACTATCTTTATTGTTTACTTTCTTATTTATTTACTATCTTTATTATTTTCCGTCAAATGGGGCAATTAGTATAACAGTGGGGTAATAAGTAACATGACTTTAAATTTTCATTCTTTATTATCGGCGTTAATTCTTTGCTATTTGCTTAAAATTTTTGTAATTTTTTCTATTTCTTTTCTAAATAAATAAACCATTCACTGAAAAAAAAATTTGTTCAAAACAACCAAAGTTTGGCATTACTATATCAAAGGTTTGTGTGGTTCAACTAAAAATTTTCTTCAGATGGCCAAATTATTCTTTTCCAAGAAAAAGTTGATTAAACTGTGTCCAAATTTTTATTAAAATAAAATAAATGTTTATTTAGCTTAAACAAACTTTATGCAAGTAAATTATTAGGCTAAAAGTTTATTACGCAAACTTCTACATGGACCCGTTAAAAAATCTCTTATATTTTGTTTATTCTCCTTTCAAATTTTGCACCACTTTTATTTAATTATAAAAAGATTTGTTTTAAAATCAATATTTTTAATAGTACCAGGCCTCGAATATTATGACTATATCGACTATTTTTAAAAAATGCGTTATTTTCGACTTATTTTTAAAAATTGCGACTTTTTCAATTTTTTTTTTTTTGAAATATTGCAACAAATACCACATTTTTAATATAAAATTCAATTTATTTCGATTTTTCTTAATGTAAAAATTAATTATAAAGACAAATGTTGCAGAAGTTATTTAAGAGTTTTATTACAATTTTTTAAAATCAACTTTCGAAGAACTCTATAATTGACATAATTTTGAAAATAATTAAATTCATTCTAATTTTTTAAAATTCAGTTATATATTAAATATTTTCAAGTATACATATTTTCGAAAATTCAAATACAAACAATAAATAATAATATTAAAATTTTTTAGAATCGTTTTTAACACTTTGAAGAAAATAATCGTATACAAGAAATTCTTCAAAAAAATTGATTACTTTTTTTATATATTTCTCAAAAATTCAATTATTTTTAAAAGATTTTACCAAATTTTAATTGTTTGAAAATACTTTAATTATATTTAATTATAAAACTATGTTATCTTTAAAAAATTATTTAAAAATATTATTAATGGATTAATTTTCAGAATTTCTTTATTATAATTTTTTGGAAATATTATAACTTAATAACTTTTAAGAAACATGAACAGTGACAGTTATAATTATTGTAGTAAAAAATTAAATTTTTGTATTTAAATAATTGAATTCTCGAAAAATTTTCGGTAAAAATATTAAAAATAATTAATTTAGAGATAAAGTTTAGTTAAAATTTGTAGAAAATAATTGAATGTTTGTATTTAAATAATTGAATTCACGAAAAACATTAGGAAAATTCTTAAAAATAATTGCTTTAGAGATAAAGTTTAGTTAAAAATCGTAGAAAATAATTGAATTTTTGTATTTAAATAATTGAATTCGCGAAGAACTTTCGGAAAAATTATTATAAATAATTGATTAAGATATAAAGTTAGTGAAATTTATGTTTTTGAATAAAAAAATATTTTGTTGTGTAAACCTTACTTTTGGGTTAATAAAGTTTGCAAATTGAAATCTATATAGTTTGTTCGAATTAAATAAATATTTATTTAATTTAAGTAAACATTTGTTTCAGTTTAATAAATTTTGTCATCGAGGGAAGAATTTGGTCATCTGGAGCAATTTTTTAGTTGAACCAAACAAAAGTTTTGACAACGATATATTTATTTGAATGTTTCAGCCAAAATTCTGTTGTTTCGACAAAAATTTCATTGTTTTAATCAAAAATTTTTTTTGTTTCGACGAAAATTTCATTGATTCAATCAAAATTTTGTTGTTTCGACAAAAATTTCATTGATTCAATCAAAATTTTGTTGTTTCGAGAAAAATTTCTTTGTTTCAACTAAAATTGGTTGTTTCAACCAAATTTTGTTTATTTCAACCAAAATTTGTTTGAAGCAACGAAAATTAGATCGTTCTAAATAAATTTTCTCCCGAGCGTGTTGGCAATTTTGTCTTTTCTTGTTTAACAACAAAAAAAAGTAGTCGATTTAGCAGAGAGAATTTTCCCACCAAGTTTTATCGAGTAAGAGGAAGCTTAGTTGGGGACTATAAAACAAGTACTAAAAGATTTAGCCTGTAAGCCCGAAAGAAAAACGGATCCCCTACTACATATATATATTTATATATAAAGGTGATGGTGCCGAACGGTCAAGAGCATTTTGCGCTAAATAAATCGAAAATTTTTGTCCTTTACGAACTCTCTCTCTCTCTCTCTCCATCTCTCTCTCTTTTGCTCGATTCAAAGACAAAACAATCATTCATTTTTCACTGCAAAAGGTGTCAGGTGCATTGCTTTTACGAGCTGGAGAACCTCGTTTTTAACCGGCTTTATGAAAATCCGATAATAACCGTCTGAGGCCGCAGAGATAGGATTGTCCCCGGTTCGTTTGACTCTTCACACATCGGGCCAAGTTTTTCCTGGACGACACTTTATCGAGAGAGTTTTGCTAAACTCAAAAGTCGAATATATATAAACGTAGGCGATTCTGTATACCCATACAAGTCATTCAGTGTGATTGTTTGGCATTTGACGTTTTCGTATATCAAATGATATATGGAAGTCAAAGGTTTTATTTTTGACGTAGTAACTACAAGTTTTTCGAATTCATATATTTATCTTCATATGTATATTTCAACTTTGCCTACATCATTTCTCTCTCTATATACATTGGAAAAGTGAATGTAGATTCTGACAACACAATTTACAGGAGAATCTCTATATGTATAGTAGAAGTTTATATGTTTTCTCGGTGAATTTTCATATATTAGATATATCAAAATTCTTTTCTTCATTTTTTTTCTGAAAAAAAAGATGTCTGAATGTAAATTTTTTGAAATTTTTGTGAATATATTGGTGACTGTGAAATATTTCGTTTGATAGGATTTTTTTTGCAAAATTTAAATCAATTCATCTTTGGGAGAAACGTGAAAATATTTGAGTAACTGAAATGTGCCAACAATATAATAATTAACAATTGATAATTGATCATTTTTTAATATTAACAATTTATATTAATAGTGATTTTTGTTTGTTTGACCGTATTAAATATTCATTATCTTACAATTGAATTTATATTAATATTAACAATCTATATTAATATTTAAATTAATAATTAGCTAATAATAAAAATAAATATAATTAGCAAATAATTTAACTAATGGCTAAAAATAAATTTATTTCTTACATTTGCTAAATCTGAATTTGTAAAAAAATTCCAACTTATTTAAATTAGTGACTGATTTGTTGCTTTGAATTAGTTAAAATTTACTAATAACTTAGTAGAGATTTTTTTGCACTATTTATTAGTCAAATTTAAGTAAATTCAAGAGCAAACAGTAAGTCACTGATTTAAATTAGTAAAAATTTTGTATTTTCTGTACGTAGAATTTTATTTTTATTAAATTTTAATTAAAATTAATAAATTAAAATTAGTACTCTCTAAGTTTGAATTTGTAAAAAGTCCTCCACTTTTTTCAATTAGTAAGCATTTTTACTAATTTTTAGTTTTTACTATTTAATTTAGTGGTTTAAAATTCTTTACTGAAGTCTGAACTGAGGCCAATACAAGGACAAAAATGTTAAAAGTCTTGGCAATTAACTTATTTTTTAATTAGCAATTTAATTAGTAATTCAAGTAACTAATTAAATTATTAATTAAAATTATTAATTAAAATTATTAATAAATTAGTATTTTAAATTATTAATTAAATTAGTAAATAAAGTGACTAATGAAATTAGTATTTAAAACAGAAAGATCACTTGAAACAGCAACAAATTTCTCTAAAATAGCGAAATTCTTAACAGAAATAATTACAAATTTCTCTAATTTAGTAAAATTGGTTGCTTTTCTTGGTAAAGCATATTTTCTGTTAATTACTAATTAATGTAGTAATTACAGTTTCTAATTAAATTAGTATTTACACCTACTAATTAAATTAGTAATTAAAGCTACCAATTAAATCAGTAATTAAAGTTACTAATTATATTAGCATTTAAAAATTACTAATTAAGTTAGTATTTAAAGTTACGAATTAAATTGGTATTTAAAATTACTAATAAAATTAATATTTACAATCACTAAAAAATTTTTTTATTAAAATCCCTATTAAATGGGTAATTAATCGCCGTTCAATTACTAATAAAATAATTAGTAATTAGAGTTACTAATTAAATGTCCGCTAATATTTATAATTAAATTAGTATTAATATTAGAAATTACTAATTAAATTAGTATTTAAAATTACTAATTACGTTCGTAATTAAACTTACGAATTAAATTGTTATTAAAAATAACTAATTATATTACTAATTAGAGTTACTTATTAAATTTACATATTAATTAATACATACTAGATTAATTCTTAACATTAATTGACAAATTTAATTAGTAACTCTAATTACTAAATCAATATTATTAATATTAAGAATTAAATTAGTTAATTAATTCTTAACATTAATTGACAAATTTAATTAGTAACTCTAATTACTAAATCAATATTATTAATATTAAGAATTAAATTAGTATTTAAAGATACTAATTACAGTAGAATTCAGGATTACTAATTAAATTTCACAGAGATAGAAAATATATTAAATTTTGTAAAAGTATTTTACGAATTGAGAAAAAAATACGATAAAGCAAAATTTTGATACAAAAAATACTAAACTTTAAAAGAAATTATATGAAATTCAGTAAATTTATATTAAAATTCAATAAAAATTTCTTGATATTTGATAGAATTATACTAATTTTCACATAATTTTTTTAAAGTTTAGTATTCTTGATATCAAAATTTTTCTTTTATTACACTTTTTTCTAAATTGTAAAATACTTTTACAAAATTTAATATTTATTCTCTCTCCGTCTAGTATAATACTTTCTTATTATATTATATAGTATTATGAATACTAAATTAATTGGTAATGAAAATTACTAATTAAATTAATAATTGAAGTTACTAATTAAATTGCTAATTAAAATTACTAATTAAATTAGTATTAAAATTTTTTAATTGAATAAGTGTTTAATCGACGTTTAATTGAATTGAATTGAATTGAATTGAATTGAACTTAAAACTAATTAAATTAGTAATTAGAGTTATTAAATTAGATGGTAATTAAAATTACTAATTAATTTAGTATTAAAAATTCCCAAATATATAACTAATTGATTGACTTACAATTACTAATTAAATTAGTAATTAGAGTGACCAATTGAATGAGTATTAAAAATAAGTAATCAAATTAGTAATTAAAATTACCAATTACATTAATAATTAAAATTATTAATAACATTAGTAATTAAAATAAATTAGTAATTAAAAGTAAAGTAAAGAAAACTACTAATTAATTAGTAATGAAAAGTTAAAATTGGCCATTATGGAAGAGAGTGCGTATAATAAAATAAATAGAATTGAAAGGACTTTAAATATTGATAGTGACGAAATGTTAACAGTTGATTGATATCAAAATATAATGTTATTATATCATAGTGGCTTATTAATGTTAATGACCATATCTTGTTGCAGTCGTTATATATTATTTAGTTTATTTAGAGCTACATATATACATATAGGATAGTGTATATTAATTAGTAAATGACTTCCTGTCCTATTCGCAAACTTGATTCGTGCAAACTGAATTCATTAGCTAGTAAAGCAATCTGGGACTCTCGACACTGTGACTTGGAGAGTTACACGTATACATTATACATATATTAATTGACTAAGTGTATGTTAAGTTTCAACTTCGATTGACAACACACTATGTTCAACGTAAACTATCTCATCTACTTGAAAATTTCTTATTTAGTCGCGGTGGCTAATTAAAGTCAATTATACAGTTAAATTAGTTATACGAGGCACCTCTTTATAATGCTTATTTTCTTATTCATTTAGAATTTTACCTCTTTTTTTGTCATTATAAAATCTTATCGGTTCGACGAACCGTGATACGAGTTTTCACTTTATTGATTGTAGAAAAAAAAACTAATCTTCTTATTAATTTTTAATTAATGTTTGGTATAAATTGTTTAATTTTTCTCGTGGGGGTTCTTTTTTTTAATTTTATTTCTAAATTGCTTTTGCTTGTTTACTTAAATTGATTTTCTATTAGACACGCTGAGATAAGGTGCATTTGTCTCATAGCTAAGTGGTAATTTATTTGTTGCAAGCAATAAATTTCTATGCTTCATATCTATGCTATATATATATTTTTTTTTTGTTATAAATAAATTATTTTCAAAAGTAATAAAATTCTTCGCAAAAATTCAATTACGTTTAAAAATTTAAAAAAAAAGTTCTTGTTAAAATTTCAATTATTTTTAAAAATATTACCATTCTTCTCCGAAATTCAATTTTTTTCAAAAATTTTAATACAATTCTTGGAAAAATTTCAATTATTTTAAAAAAAATTTCCAAAAGGATTAAATTATTTAAAAATAAAATGAGAATGTAAAAATTGTTAAAATTCTACGCAAACATTTAATTGTTTTCATAAAATAATAAAAATTTCGCAGGAATTCAATTATTTACAAATTTTTTATAAATTACTTCACAATAATTCAATTATTTTCATAACTAATACAATTTTTACAGAGATTCAATTATTTTCGTAAATACTAAAATTCTTTTTAGGAATTCAATTATTTTTATAAATAATAAAACTCTTTGCAAAATTTCGATTATTTTTAATACAATTTTAATCAAATTCCTCGAAAAAATGTAATTATTATTCTTAAAAATTTTATTAAAATTCGTCAAAAGAATTCATTTATTTTAAAAATTTGTTGATAAAATTATGAAAATTCAATTTTAAGAAACATTCAATTATTTAATAAATTATTCATTTCAGTATTTAAATAATTGAATTCTTTTTACTAACAATTTTGTATAAAAGAATTCATTTTTTTGAAAAAGTTTATTTGAATTTTCGTTGAAATTATTTTTTTGAAGTTTTTATTTTCTGATACATATATATTTAATTAAAGAATATCTCAATAATTGAAATTTTGTAAATTTGAATTGTAAAGAAATAAATATCAAAATTTTTAAAGAACTTTTTCAAAAATTATTATATAAATAATGGATTTAAAGAAGAAATTTAGTTAAAAAAACCTTTTAAAAAAAAATTTAATTTTGGAGAACATACAAATTATTGAGGAAATTTAATTATTTTTATAAATAATTAAATTTTTTACAAGGATATAATTATTTTCATAAATAATACATTTTTTACAAGGATTTCATTATTTTCATAAATACTCAAAACTCATCGCAGAATTTCAATTATTTTTAATACAATTTTAATCAAATTTCTCGAAATTGTAATTATTCTTAAAAATTTTATTAAAATTCGTCAAAAGATTTAATTTATTAAAAAAATTGTTGATAAAATTCTTTGTGAGAATTGAATATTAAGAAACATTCAATTATTTAATAAATTATTCATTTTTGTATTTAAATAATTGGATTCTTTTAACTAACAATTTTGTAAAAGAATTAATTTTTTTGAAAAAGTTTATTTGAAGTTTACTTGAAATTATTTTTTTGAAGTTTTTATTTTCTATAATATACCTATATTTAATTGAAGAATATCTGAAAGATTGAAATTTTGTATGTAATTTTGAATTGTAAAGAAATGAATATGAAAATTCTCAAAGAACTTTTTTAAAAATTATTATAAATAATGGATTTAAAGAAGAATTTTAGTTAAAAAAACATTTTAAAGAAATTTAATTTTGGAAAAGTTACAAATTAAAAATTAAATTAATTAATTAATTAAATTAAATTAATTACTATTTTCATAAATAATACAATTCTTTTTAGAAACTCAATTATTTTCATAAATAATGAAACTCATCGCAGAATTTTAATTATTTTTAATACAATTTTAATCGAATTTCTCGAGATTGTAATTATTCTTAAAAATTTTATTAAAATTCGTCAAAAGATTTAATTTAATAAAAAATTTGTTGATAAAATTCTTTATGAGAATTGAATATTAAGAAAAATTCGAATATTCTATAAATTATTTATTTTTCTATTTAAATAATTTAATTTTAGTAGAATTTTCTAATAAAAATTGATTTAAAAATTAATTTCAGTTGAAATTTTAGATAATATAATTGAATATTAAAAGCAATATAGCGTGGAGTCTCGAAGAACTTTCGGAAAATTATTAAAAATAATTGATTGAAAGAAGAATGTTAGTTAATCACTTCGAGTCGAAGACTCGGAGTGATTGATTTTTTCATGTCTTATAATTATGAAAAAATTTAATTTATGGTTTCAAGTAAAATGTTCTGTTATTTGACTCGGACTGGATATATTTTTGTCATAGTAATAATTGACCCGTAATTTTTTTTTTGTCCGAAAAGTTCGTATTTTTAAATGCTTTCACTGGTTCGACCCCAGAATAATAATAAATAATAAATATATAAAAATAAATAAATAAATAGTATTAGATCAATTTTTTCCATGAGAATTTTATTTGGAAATTCGAGAACAGAAAATAAAATAAAAAAACAGTTTCGGACCTAATTAAGCTTAGGTATTAGTGATTTATCCTTTGATATGAAACTTGTGCTATGCGACGTTTGTGGTTTATTCGATTGATCTAAAGGTGTATTGCGGTTTGGTTCCAGTTACTGAGAAAGAGAATTCAAAACTCGTTTACTCGATGCAAACCGATCTCGCACACTGGACGTGAAACGCCAATCGATCGTTGTGAGAATCTCTCGATCTTCCATTCTCAGTTACACAATCCATTCACGGGTCCTGTGTATATATATATGATGTTCGGGGGCTTTCGATGAGACAGTATAAACCAAAAAAAAAAAAAAAAAAAGTGAGAAAAGTGGGGGTAGGGATGAGAAAAGAAGGTGTAAAGATCAGAGAGTCACGAGTAATGCATTGGACGCATCTCGAATTCCTGGGAATGCATCATCTCGATTTCATTTCACTTCTATCGCCCCCAACGCGAGAAAAATTCTACCACATTCGTATTTCCTTTCTACCTTATCACGTCAAGCGGAAGGAGAGAGATATTGCTTCATGCAGATGCTTTGCTTTTTTCTTTAAATAAAAAAATAGGAGAAAATACCCCCAGTATCGTAGACTTTAGAAAATATTATTCCATTTTCAAAATTTACATTCATAGTTCGCGGGGATTTTTTTTCAAATTTTTTTACTTTTGAATGTTTGCATTAGATTTTGATTTTTGATACATAATTAGATATTTTTTCGAGGGGGGAAATTACTTTTTTGTATGTATAGCTACTTTTGTTATTTATAAAGTGAAATTTGAACAGTTTAGAATTTCTGAAAATTTATTTGATTTTTGCTATTTCCAGAAGGAAATTTTAGAATGCATGAAGTAAAGTTTACTAATTTTTGTATTATTTTGAAAATAGTGAAAATTGTGTCAAAAAATGCGCCGAAATTTTGGTTCGTTTAGGATTTACACTGAAATTATTATTTATTATTAAACATTACTATTTCAAAAAGCAAAAAAGTCAGTTACTAATTCAAGTTAATATATACTTTTTTGCTAATTGAAATTTAGAGAGCAAACAATTAAAATTTTTTTGTCTGCTAAATAGTAAAAATAACAATTTAAAGATGCGAGAAAATTTTTTATAGCTGCGAAATTTTACTATCCAAAATCAGTAAAATTTATTTCTTCCTGAGAAAAAAAATAAGTGTTAAATGTGTTGCGTGTAGTTTTCAGATAGTGTTGTTTTAACACAATTTTAGTGTTATTTTAACCCCATTTAAAATGTATATATTAATTTAACACCCTCTAGTGTTAATTTAACACACTATTGTTATTTTAACACCAATGTAGTGTTAAAATTACACAGTGTCGATTAAAAATGTTGCGTGTACTTTTAACACTACTTTTAGTGGTAAAATAACACTTCTTTTTTCCTGTGATGTAGAAAATTCTTCATTGAAACAAAAAACAGTTTCAGATTGAATTGATTTTAAATTAGAAATTTCCAACGACAATTATGATAACATTTGCTAAAATAATATATAGTCAATGTCTGCGCTTCGCTTTTAGTAGGTAATATATAGAAAGGAATCTTGAAAAAGTAGAGAATTTTTTGCTTCTCGTGAGATGCACAGATGATGAGAACATTGAAAGTCTTTGTATATGTATGTATATATACTATGTAGGGAATATGTATTTAAATTTATGCACATTATCATGTGCCAATGTAAATCGCAGTTGAATGAAACTGAATATTATTTCTTTGGTTCATTGCATTTGTCAATGAATACATTTTATGTTATTGAAATAAGCTGCACTTCGATGTTCCATTGTTCGTTTTATATAATTGCATACATTACTCAAAACACTCGTTATTTCAAAATTTATATAATGCACAATCACATAAATGGATTAACAAAAATGATTAATTATTTTATATGCCTCTTTTGGTTTTTCTTTTTGTTTGGATTTTTGTAAAAAAAAAATTTCTTTGTTAATAAAATTTCGCTTTGTAAATTTCTTTTTGTGTAGAGAATTTTCCGGCACAATTCAAAATAAATAAATTATTTTTTTATGCTCGTGAACCTTAAATGATTGACGGTAAAAAAATATTTTCCTCTCGTAAAACAATTGGATTTTTGTATACAATTTTTTTTTTTTCAAATTGTAAATTGTCAATGTTTTTCAATATTTCAGTATTTTTGAGAATATCAAAATTGAGACAAAAAACGTATCAAAATTTTTGCATCGCAACAAGCGATGCAACAATTTTGATACGTTTTTTGTCTCAGTTTGATATCCTTAGAAAATCTAAATTAGGATTATAAACGGTTCGAACCTTTTTGATGTGATATTTTTAATCTTTTATATTTTAATAAAAATGCGTTCTTATGAGGATTTTTCTGGAATTTTTTCCGATTTTTCCGCTCGGGTTTTCAGTTTATTTAGTCACAATTAAATTTATTAAAAATCCATATAGAGTTGCAGGATTGAAATTTCATTCTCCTTACATTATTGCAATTTTGTGTAATTTTCTCGAGAAGACTCTGTAATTTCATACGAGTAGTTATAGTTATAAAAAATGATTGGAACATTTTATGAAACTTTTTGTATATATAGCATGACAAATCTGCAATATAAAAGCTGCATCAGGTGCAAATAAAGAAATATTTTCACGTTCTCCGCTAATTTGTTGTCAGGAAAATAGATGTCCGTCATGCAACCAACGCACGCGTTCGTCTATAATTTCTCCTTCTCTCCCTATTTTTAGATTTTAATTAGACTTTCTAGAAATAAAAGAAAAAATATTTTTTTTTGAATTGTTCCTATAAATGGATAATAGGTACACATTAATTCGAAATTGAGGGGAAAAAAGTCAATTTGTCACGTCCACCTTTAGAATATGTCAAGGCTACTGAAAGACAGGAAATCAACTAAAATTGAAGTTGGCAAGTTAACTTGAATAGGGTTCGGTAAGCAATTTTCGCTATTATGGTAAAGTACACAGATATTGATGCTTTAAGCGGGCAATTTCCAATTTACATAATGACTAAGGAGGAATGTAAAATTAAGTGCAATTTAATCCCTCCGTCTACTTATAACTTGATGTATGTGTATAGCTACTGTTACTATATATGAGGAAGTGAAAATGCAATCTAATTTTAAAGTAAACAGAAAACTTATTTTCTTTTGTGTTGACATTAACTGGCATATGGAGGCAAAACAAAACGTGTGGTCGAAAAGGTAAAATTCAATTTAAATTTAAAAAGAAAATGCTATCGTAAGTGTAATGCAAATTAAATTCGTTTTTGTTTTTCGTAACACGTAACTGAAGCTATTAATAAAAAATCAGATTAGACTTTTTTTTTACTCTCTCGAGAAATAAATCCCTGGAAAAAACAAATTTTGCTAAAACTCGTTAATTAACGAACGAGATATTAGATAATCCGAAGTTATAAATTTCTTTTTTTTTCCCAACCATTAAAAGGGATATTTGTGATTTTTTCACTATTCGATTGATTTCTGATTCGTTTTAATAGAAAAGAAAACTTTTCAGGAAATGCATTTTAGAGACAAATGCGGAGAAATAAAAGCAAAATCTTTGAAATTCGAAAGTTTTCTTAGAAATCAGGTTTCTATATTATAAACAACATCATTAAGTTTTCAAAGAGAAAAAAAAGGGTGAAAAACCAGAGGCGCTAAATTAAACATAAAATCGTTAAGATGAACAAGTTTTTGTTGCGTGTCGCGTTTGAAAATCGCCATTAAGAACAAACAAGAAGCTAAGAAGGGAAAATGGCAAAAATAGCATGAAAAGGAGAGCAGAAAAATTGGAAATTTTTTTTTTTTTGAGAAAAAAGGAATAGATATGAAGAAACTGAAGAGAGGGGAAAGGAAGACATGAGAGATAGGTTTGAAAAGATGTGCGAATGGATGGAGAATGAGGGAAACGAGAAGAGGGGAAGAGATGAAAGGGGGGAATCGAATGGACCATGAATGAGAGTATGAGAGGAGGAGGGAGGCAAAGAGGGAGAGTGGGTTGTGTAGTGTGGGTTAACCGGTTCTTATGTGGTGGTCGACACTCGTTGCTCTCGCGAGGTCATTCGTTTCATCTGTCCTTGTCTTTTGCCACGCGAGCATCGAGCGACTGGTGATGCACCTGCAAATGTTGTAGCCGTTTGCTGGTTCCTTGGTCGTCCGTTATGTCCCTCTCCACCCCTTTTACTGGGCCCTCATACTCGATAACATTTTCTCCTTCTGCTTCTCGCTCTTTCTCTTTCTTTCTCTCTCTCTCTCTTTTTCTTTTGTCTCTTTTTCTCCTCCTCTCTTTTCTTTCTGTTTCTGTCCCTTTTTCCCTTCCTGTCTCTTTTTCTCCTCCACTATTTTCACTCTGTCCTTTTTTCTCTTTTCACTCACTCTTTGCTTCTCTTCCTCTCTTTTCCTCTTGCTGCGCCTTTTTCTTCTCCTCTCTTTTCCTCTCTGGCTCTTTTTCTCTATTTCTCCCTTCTCCTCTCTCTCTGACTCTTTCCTTGTCCCTCTTACTCTCTTTCTCCCTTTTTCCCTCGTTTCTCTTACTCTCTTTTTCTTCCTCTATCTTTCTCCCTTTTGGCTCCTTTTTTCGATTTTTTTTTTCTATGTCTCTCTTTCTCTCTCTCTTTTCCCCCTTCTCGTTGCCTATCTCCCACCAAAGGGACTTTACACACGCTCCTCACGTACTCCCAGGCTCTGGTCATCTCACCTCAACACCCCTCAGCCAACAACCCTCCTCGCCATGGTAGGATCCATTACGCAGAAGAGAACTTGTCCATAACGCCTGCGGCTATCATCCTCAGAAGCCAATCTTACACCGCACAAAACAAGTCTTCCGCTTTATCTCTCTGTCTGAATATTATATTCTCCTCGCAAATTTCCAATATTCTACACTGCCCTTGGTCTATTTACATTTTTCCACTGTCAGATTTAACATGAATCGAAATTGGAATTAAAGCTTTTTCTCCCCTTGTATTTTCCTTTCTTTTTCTTTTTTTTTTCGAACACGCAGAGGGAGAGTTTTGTTGTTGAGGATTAATTTTTAGCGGGAGTGGTGAAATCTGGATGTTTTTTCTTTTGAGATTTATCACATTGGGAGGAGTTGGAATTGTTACTCTTTGGATTTTTGGGAGATTTGTGAAAGATTACAAGGAGAATGGTAAATTTAGGATATAGTGATAGACTTAGGGAGTATAATGTTTCATTTTTTGTTAGTATACAGAAGGTAATCTTGTATTTAGAGGGTTCTTTTCGTTATTCTTTTGTTGATGCGGTTGTTATCGTTTTAGAGTCGTGCAATCATTTTGTTTTTGGCAATATGTTCAAGAATTTTTCTACTTGTTTGCATTCTTCACCTTGATTTACATTCGCCATTTTATTAAGAGGAAACCGATAAAAATTTTAGGCATCTTTAACTGATCAAAATTAGCAAATTTCGTCAAAAGAGTGCATATTACATAAAATGGAGGTGGCAAGTAAATCTACATGCTCCGTACGTCAATAAATTCACGTGTTGTAATTGTAGAAGCGTTACTGCAAACATATATATATATATATGTTATATATACTAAAGTTTAACACTCGCCTTTCAATAAAATTACGACCCTTCTGGGAAAGACAAATACACTCGAAATTACTGATGACGACGACGATGATGATGATGATGATGATGGTGATAGTTGTGTACAACATGTGGTCTGTGTCGGATCATGTTTGCGCAAAATCCCGGATGCTTGAAGAACATTTCCCAGTGAGATGGGCACATATAACATGCATGCTCAATGCAACCGATTTCGTGAATTAATTTAACAACTAATATATCCCACTAGATCTGTTATTGACGGGTACATATTCCATTCATCAATTTTTTTATTGATATCATTATATTTTCTCGAAAATATATATTTTCTTCTTAGATGTCGTTTTTTTTATTCAAAAAAGAGAAGGAGAAAAATATCTTTATAAGTTTTCAGTATTAATCCTTTAGGTATATCGTTTCAGAAAATGTGTACCGGTAATAGAATTTTTCCTCCTGGAAAATGTATATTAAATTCTATATGTATATACGTATATGTAAAATAAGTAAATAAGGTGAATAGAGAAATGTATTTCTTTATTAAAAAACAATTTCATCAAAATGTCAAGAACTTATATAATAATACGTTTATTCAGTTCTCTCTTTTTTCTCTCCCTTTTTCTTTCTTTTTTTCTCTCTTTTTCACTCTTATTTTTCTATCTCTCTTTTTCCTTTCTCTCTCTCTCTCTCTCCATGATTAGGACTCAAAGAGAGAAAACCGCGTGTAAAAAAGTTTAATATAAGTTTTAACTGGAAATTTTGAGAGATAATTTTCCATTATAAGAATTGCCGAAGTTTTCTTTTTCTTTCTAAGGGTTTTAAAAAAGTTTTTTGTTGTAAAATTTTTCATATTTTGATGTGACTTTTTTCGAAATTAATTTTGAAGAACAAAAGATGATTTTGCTGTGAAAAACAGGGAAAGTGTAATAGTGTATATACTATATATATACGAAAAAAATTGTAAATGTACGAAATATTTTTACACCCTTCTTTTTTCTAAGAGAGTTGTAATATTTTCCACTATGCATTTTCATCCATTGTGAAACAAGCTCTCTGCTAGCAAAAGGTACATGCGAGTTTTGATTGCAGATCGTATTTCAGTCTCACACGCAGACATCTACATATTTTGTATAAGTTACGTGCCCTGACTCAAACACTATATATATGTGAATGAATATATATATATATATATTTCATCGTAGGCGGCCACCTCCTAAGTACATCTATATGTTGAAAATTTAAAGCCCCATCATGCCAATGAAATTATTTACATATAAATCGAACGTGTTCGAAATTATATATTGCTCTAATATTCATTTAATTTGAACAATTGTATTGAGTCTGGGGGCTCTTTTTGTTCTCGAGACTAATTATTTTCAATATTTATTTATATCTATTTTTTTATTTGTTTATTTTAATTATTTATTTGTTTTTTCTATTTTTTATTTCTTCTTTACTCTTTAAATTTAAATCAGTAAAAATATTTACTAATTTGAATTAGTGACTGATTTTTTGCTTTTGAATTAGTAAACTTTACTAATAAATTATTAGAAATTACTATTTATTATTAATAAAAAAAAATTACCAATTTAAAAGCAGAGTCAGTCACTAATTCAAATTAGTAAATATTTTTACTAATCTCTAAATTTCAATTAGTAAAATTCTTCACTTATTTTAATCAGTAATTGACTTTTTGCTTTTTAATTAGTAAATTTTATTAATAAATAGTCATTTCTAATTTATTAATATTTACTAATTCAAATATGCGAAAAATCGGTCACTAACTCAAATTATTAAATATTTTTATTGATTTAAATTTAGAGAGCATTTATGTTATTTTTTATTTATTAGTTTTTGTCTTTTTTATTTCCTATTTATATTTCCTTTCTTTATTTTCTATTTTTTAAAAATTTTTTGTTTGTTTTTTGAAAGTTATATTTTTAACACTCGCTATGTAAAATTAGGAAATTAGGAATTCAAATAATTGAGTGCTCGAGACTAGAGAAACGAATTTGAAATTATTTTCGAAACTCGAGTTTTCGCCTGAATCGTAGTGTAATTAAGTGCAGTTTACCGCGGAAATTTCTGACGAAACTTTGATAATAAATCTTCTTTTGGTTAATCAAAAGTCGAAGGTGAACATATTCTCATCATTCCAAGTTATAGAAAATAAAATTTTAGAAATCTTCATCTTCACAAGAAAAGGTTTGTGAAAAAAAAAAAAATATTAATTTATCTTTTTTAAAAAAAGGAAAATATTCATTTTACATATTAAGAAAAGAAAAATATTTATTTCTCTTTCAAAAAAGGAGAATTTTTTATTTTTTCCTTTTAAAGAAAAAAAAGTCTATATTTTAAAAGAAAAATATTTTTCTCTCTCAAAAAAAAAAAAAATTGTACAGTTGTCGCAGAAGAAAACATTAATTAATTTATGCAAATCTAACATTCAAGTGTTAAATTAGTTTTGTGTAAGCATTTTTTTTTTATTTTTTAGTTTCTTTCGCGGATAGTTCAAAAGCAGTTTAATGAGCTTCTTTGCATGAATTCAAAGAAAATGCATTCTTTATGTCTTTACATTGGAATGTTATATCATTAAATTTGCAAATTGGATGTTTTCGTTTTTTTTAAATAAAATTAAAATAAGAAAAAAATAAGAAGTCTACGAAGACTGTTAAAATCTCGACCGAAGGTTAATATAAAATAAATTTCATCTCGTTCATTTAATTTCGAGAATCGTTAAGGAAAACGCGCAGCTTATCATTCGCTATTGGATTTAGAACCGGTTATTTACGCAGTGAGATGTCTTTTTCAATCTTAATAATTAAATGTCTTATTACCGTTCTCCTCTCAAAGTGTTTAAATGCACTAAAAAGTTGTTGGTCTCTTAAATAACGTCTACACATAATTTCTAGAAATTTTATAACGTCACCTCTTTCGCATTTGTAATCTAATTGCGAGAAAGTGTTTTTTCTCAGCGAGGAATTTTCATCAACTTTATACATGAATATTTATAATATTAATTTATTTGTTATTTACATATTTATTTATTTTGTTATTTCTTTCGTATGTATTCGTTTAGTTATTTATTTTGACAAGTTTTTATTTATTTGTATTAATTAGCAAATAAATCGTTAGTTTAATAATTAATTAATTTAGTTTTTTATTCTTTTAATTAATTACTTGTTTAGTTTCGTATTTGTTTATTTAGTTATTTATTATTTTTTTTTATTTTTTTAATTTTTGTAATTAATTTAGTTTTAAAAATTAGTTACTTTTTTTTCTCAGTTGATTATTATTTGTTTAGTTATTTATTTATTTGTTTATTTATTTAATTAATTTCTCGTTTAGCCATCAATTTGTTTAGTCACTTTTTTGTATAATTATTTTATTTATTTGCCTGTTTAGTTATTTATTTAATTAAAAATTCGCTAATCAGTTTATTCATGAAAATTAGTGTAAAAAATTTTCAAGCCTTCGGCATAAAAAAAATTTTGCTATCGAAAAAAAATAATGTCTGGTAAAACGTGAATGCTATATGTGGATTCTTTTTTCTCTGGTTTTTGCAAACTGTAAAATAAGGAAGCCAACGATTTAAAAGCATATTTTGCTCAAAGCGATATCGCGCACATGTATTTTCAACATCAAACGATTTTGTGAATGAATGAAACCAAGCCAGGTAAGCAAGTTGTGTCGACACGTAATTGCGTATTATCTCGTCATAATCCGTAGGATGAATGAACAGTATATGTTTGACCCATCTGACAAGTTGGAAGATGAAATCGAGTAGAAAGTTTATGGATAAATCCTGGCTGGCCATTTATTTATGATATTTATACACACACGTAATATTCTCGGATTTAAAAAACTATTTTTATAATTTATTTTCTCACTTATTAATATAAGGTTCATTTATTATTAAATTTGCTTTCTATTTATTCCTCTTTTTTTTAACTACATTGAAAAAAAATATTCGATTCAAATAATCTAATACTTTTTCTATTATCAAATAAATATTTACTTGAATTAGATAATTTTTATTTAAATCGAATAATTTTTATTTAAATCAATTAATTGGTATTTGCTTCAACGAATTATTTGTTCTTCAAATATAATAATTTATTTGATTTAAATAAAAATTGAGATAAAAAATTTTTTGATAATAGATAATTGGTTCTTGTAATCAAATCATTTTTTTCCAGTGTATTCTACCGTCTATTTTCAAATTCCTTTCCTTTGTTGAAATGTTGAATTATTTTTGAAACACTATTAATATTCGATAAAATTTAATATTATTAATTCTAAAAATTGCGGGGCTGAAAATTGTTTTCTACTTTTGTATTCTGAGCCAATAATTTTATTTAATTAAAATCATTTAATTTATTTTAATTATATTTATCATTGTATTTTAAATAAAAACTTTTTTTCAGTAATTTTTTTACATCGTGATTTTATTTTCTACTTTGTAAAAATTGAAGTTAATTAAAATGAACATAATATCTACGTATAATATATATATATTAAAATGAAATGGCATATTGCTTTTATTAACAATGTTAATGAAATTTTCGTTTTCGTAATTAACTGAGATCACTTTCCGTAATGAATAGTAAAAGCTGCGCGCATTATTCTCAGTGTGTAGTGTATACACAGTTTATTGTTTCAATAACTAACGCGAATTTAATAAAGGGCTTGTCAGGTGACCTATTATTTTCAACTCCAGCATTTTTTTCGAACTTTTAAAAAAAAAAATGTGGGGAATTGTTCGAATAATAATAATTTAATTCTGTTTGATGCAAAACTGTTTATTAATTATTATTCTTATTTTTGGATTGCGAAAACTTTTATATTCCGCTTATTTTTATTATTTATTATGATTTTTTTAGTATTATTAATTTATATTATCCTGAAAAAAGATTTATTTATTTATCCAAATAAATTATATTTGGATCAATAATTTCTGTATATATTTGAAGCAAATATCATTTAATTGACTCAAATAAAAATTATGCGATACAAATAAATATATATTTAATAATAGACAAAATAATTATTTCCATCAGATACATTTTTTTCAGTCCAAAAAATGTATATTTGAGAAAAAGTGAGTTATAGAATTTTCTCAATTTTTTTAATGGGCAAAAAATACTCTATGAAGAGATAAAAAAAAATATATATATATACATGAAGAAATTGTCATGTTGGAAAGTATAAATTTCAAGGAATATTTGAAATATTTTTGAGCGCGTTGTAAATTTTTGCTCTCGATTTTTTCTTAGTTTTGTGCAACATATTGCAGTGTTTTAAAAATTTTAAAAACCTTTTTTTATGGGTATAATAGAAAGAGATAGGAATATAGTATAAACGATATAGATGGCAAATATAAAGATGCATTTCCTCTTTAAGGGAAAAAAATAAAGATAGCTCTAGAGTGTACCTACTTTGTTTTTAAGTCATCGGTTTATGGTGTTCCATTTGCGATTTTTGTATGCAAGAGAAAAATTTTCAGTCTCTTAGTTAATATTTTAAAAAAATATTTATTTATTGAAATATCTTTCCTGCTTAATATTGGAATTTAATTAAAATAAAATAATTATTTTCATGATCAAAATAAAAATGATGAATTTAATAACCAAAATGATAATTATCTTGTAGTTACTGTTTTATTTTTTTATTATTTAATTTTTAGGTATATTATTTTTCTTTGTATTTTATTTTCATTATTTTATGTTATTATTTTATTTTTTATTTTATTTGTAGTTTTATTATTATTTATTTACATTTATATTCTATTATAATTGTTTTATTTCGATTTTTATTTTAACAATTTCATTTTTATGATTGAATTTTTATTATATTTTTCATTATAATTCTACTTTTATTATTTTATTTTTTATTCAATAGTTTTCTACTGTGAATATATTTATATTGTAAATTAAATTAATTTATTTTCTACATTAAAATTTAATTTATTATTAAATAAATATATTCTCTAAATTTGAATTAGTAAATTAAATTTTTTCTAATTTTAATTAGCGACTGGTTTTTTGCTATTTGAATTAGTAAATTTTACTAATAAATTATTAGAATCACGGTTTATTAGTAAAATTTGCTAATTTACTTTCTCACTTTTTATTTTTGAATTAGTAAATTTTTCTAATAAATTAGTAGAAATTACTATTTATTAGTAAAATTTTCTAATTTGTTTTCAGTTTACAAATTTTAATTTGTGACTAAAAGTCAGTACAATTAATTACTATTTCCAATTATTAATAAATTAGTAAAAATTACTATTTATTATTGGAAAAAACTAAAATTTACTAATTCAAAAGCAAAATTTTAGCAACGAATTCAAATTAGTAAAAACTTTTACTATAATTCGAATTTACAAAGTACATTATTTTTTTTCTTATAAAAATTTTGAAACACAATTCTTGAAAGACTTTTGAAAACTTTCTTTTTAAATAATTTCGTGATAGTCATATTATTATTATTTATGGTAATAAATTATTAATTTTTTTAATTTGAATAATCGGAGTGTTTTAATTTTTGGCGAGTGAGATAGATCGTCACGCATCGTTTTCTTTGCGAGATTTCGTCGATTAGAAACGGACAAGGACTTTTGAAACGTGGGAAACAAGTTGGTGTTTGTCTACCATATCTGTGTAAACTCTTTTTTATTCATCTCTTCTAAGCGATGAATCGAATATGTTTTTTTTTCTTTACGAAAAAAAAACTTCCTCTAATCTTATAAAAGTTGGCTCGTAAAAATCTTAATTAGCTGTCGCTTACTGGTGAATAATCTCAGTCTTCTTTTTTTCATCTCTGTAATATATTGATTTAAAGGTTCGTTATATTTAAATATTTTTTGTCGTAATTTTATATTTTTTTTGGTAGTTATTTATTATTAATAATACATTTTTAATAATTTTTATTTAAATTTATAATAATTTTTTTAAAATTTGATTTAAATTTAGATAATAAATTATTAATTAATAAATTGAAATAATTTAAAATAACAAGGTTAATTATGATTTATGACGAACACTTTCGGACAAACAGTGTTTTGAATATTTAAATTTTCTCCAATGTTTCGAAATCATTGTTTATTTAATTGGAATTATTAAATTTAATGTTGAACAATAAATTGTAAATTATAAATTGAAATATGTAATTTGATTTAGATTTACATGATAAATTTGTAAATAATAAATTTTAATGGATTTAAATTTAAATAATAAATTATTAGCACCTGATAAAATTATTATTAACATATAATAATATTATTTTTCCAGTAGTTTTGTATTTTGTTTCGACAATTTTCTTCATTAAAAAATTTTTTTTCCCAAACAGGATGTAATTTTGTATATTTTAAGATGGGTAAAATCATCTCCTCTTGTGAGTATGAGCAAAGCAATGGGTAATATATGACTGAGTATCTCATTATCGTCAACACACAAACCTCATGGAACTTTGGTTGACCGAGCTCGCTTATCGTCTATTAAGTCATATCCTTGTGGGCAGTACTTTTCTTCGTTTTTATTTTTTTCTTTCCTTTTCTTTTCTTTTATTATTTGTTATTTTTCTTAAGGTGCGGTTCTTCCATTATTCTCAACGAAACCGACCGAGCGTATTCTTGCGGATTACCTTCCACGAAGTGCCTCTAAGCATTGAGGATCGAGAACACGTCCCATTCCTCTTTTTTACTTCCTCTCTTTATTTTCACAACAAGTTCGAGAGGAGCACTTCAAGGATTACCTTGTGTGTATTTTCTTTTGACATTTTCATATCGGGTTTTAGTATTAAATCCTTTTTCCTCCCTCCCACTCTCCCTTTACACCCCCCTTTTCATGATCTTTGAGGAATTTTTTTTTTAACTGTTAAAAAAAAATTGTAATTAGATAAATTAATTTTTTAGGGTTTCAAGTTATTCGAAAATTGGAGAGAATGGAAAATAATTGAAAATATATTTGGAGAAATTGGGGACATTTTTTTTTTACATAAAAAAAATGTCCCCTATTTCTCCAAATTTATTTTCAATTATTTTCCATTTTCTCCAATTTCCAAATAACTTGGAACTCTTAAAAATTAATTTATCCAGTTACAAATTTGCAGAAATTAGAGAATTTTTTTTTACTGCAAGAAAAATTGTAACTGGATAAATTAATTTTTGAGAGTTTCAAAAGTAATTTGGTAATATTGTGGAAAATGGAAAATAATTTGAAATAAATTTGGAAAAAGTAGAATAATAGCAAATGAAATTATAAATATAATGAAGAATATTAACAAATGAAATTAGAGAAAATAAATAAAGAAACAAATAGAGAATTACAGATGAAATGAAATTTTGACAATAGAGAAAATAGAAATTCTATGGGAAATATTTTTATTTCGATGAATTATTTTGTGAATGATTTGTAATGAGGTTTATTGTAAATTTCGTGGTTAATTAGTGACTTGTGTGTTTTAGTCGGACAAAATAGGATGATAGCGGATTGGTTTTGAGATCAACAAGCGTAGAGAGAGAGAGAGAGGTAAAACTGATTCGATGTTTTGCTAACTCCCTCAAGTTTTAACCGGTTCGATGTACCATTAATCGACCTTCAGTCAAACATTCAGTCACACAATTTTGCTTGCTCACTTGTATTAGTTAATTTAATGTAATTAACTTCGAACTCTCGGCAAACGATAATATTTTAATGAAATTCAATTTGTCCCACATGATAAATAACATTTATTTTGGTAAAAAAATACACGCACAATTTTATCTGATTTATACTGAAAGTTGTAATTTTTTTTTTTTTTTTTTTTTTGCTTTTTGAGTACAAAAAAAGCAACTCTCTGCAAATGATAATTTTTTTTAATGAAATTTTTTTTGTTTCGTGTGGTAAATAATATATTGAAATAAATTTATCTTGTGTGGTGAATAATAATTGTTTTGGAAAATAAATACTTGATCAAAGTTTTGACTAAATTTGGTAAATTGATTTTTTTTTTTTACTAAAATTTTGTATGTTTAACCCCTTCACTGTCAGTGGGCTCTATAGAGCCATAAAAATGTCGTGCCCTGTATGTCCATGGGCTCTATAGGGCCATCGAAAAAAAAGACATTTAAAAGTTAACGAATCTGGCTAAAAATCCTTACTCGGGGGTTTTCGGGGTCGCTGAATCCAAATCCGTTGTCGAAAATTCAAAATTCAAAATGGCGGCTTCAAAATGGCGCCCAAAAAAAATTTTTAAGTTAACGAATCTGTCTAAAAATACCTTAAAATGCCTACTCGGGGGTTTTCTAGGTCGCTGATTCCAAATCCGTGGTCAAAAATTCAAAATTTAAAATGGCTGCTTTAAAAAAGCTAAAAAAAAATTTTTAAGTTAACGAATTCGTTAACTTTTTAATTTTTTTTTGTGGATATTTTGAAGCCGCCATTTTGAATTTTGGCTTTTCGACCACGGATTTTGAATCAGTGACCTCAAAAACATATAATATGACAATATCATGATTTTTTAAATAAATTTTTTTTTGAACACTTATGGCACAAAAACTTTATTTTCACTCGACTGTGAAGGGGTTAAATGAATGAATTTTTTTATATTTTTTAAAATTAATGTGTATTGCTGTCTAAATTTAAATTAATAAACTTCATTTTTAAACTTTACTTTTAAATTAGTAAATTAGTAGAAATTACTATTTATTAGTAAAATTTACTAATTCAAAATCAAATTTAGTAAATTTTACTAATTCACAGTTTTTGTCTCAATTTAATATCCTCACAAAAACAAACATTTTGTTTATTATATGCTTCTTTCTATAACAGATTTCTTTTTACTGATCTAAATTATGAAAATTTTCCTCCTTTTTATGCAAATAATTGAATTATTGCGAAGGAATTTGTAAAAAAATAAAAATTGTAAATAATTGAATTCGTGTGAAAATTTTATTGTTTATGAAAATAATTAAATGTTTGTTTAGGTACAATTTTATTAACATTTTTTTTAAGTAATTGAATTCTTTTTGGAAAATTTTATTTAAATAGTAAATACTGAAAATCATTGAATTGAGAACAATTTTTAAAAATAATTAAAATTTTGACAAGAATTTTATTAAATGTTTTGAAAATAATTGAAATTTTGACAAGAATTTTATTAAATTTTTTGAAAATAATTCAATTATTATTTTCTAGAATTTTAAGTAATTGAATTTTTTTTGAAAAATTTTATTCAAATAGTAAATACTGAAAGTCATTGAATTGAGGAAAATTTTTGAAAATAATTGAAATTTTGACAAGAATTTTATTAAATGTTTTGAAAATAATTGAAATTTTGACAAGAATTTAATTATTTCTAAAGATAATTAATTGGGATTAAGGGATTTTGACGAGAATTTTGTTAAATTTTGAACATAATTGAATTTTTTTTTTTAAATAATTGAATATCTGCAACTGTTTGTAATTTCTCAAAAATTGAATGTTTTTAGTGTTTTCAACAAAACATATTCTGTTGGTAAGATTGTCTACTTATTTTTGAAATATGTAAAAAAAATTTGTCTCAATGCGATGTAATTGTAAACTGATTTTTCAGAAAATTGTAATTGTCTTTTACTCGAAAGCAACTGGGATGTTAAATAAAAAATGTGTTGGGAAATTTTTATATTTCGGTATGTTTAACATAATAATACAGTAGTAGCGCACTCTTATTTGTTTCTCACAAAAAGTTGGTCAACTTTTTCTTTTTCCTTTTGCGAAATACGTATTTTTCATCTACAAGTGTTTGCGTTAGAATTTAATTAAAGAGTTCCGTGATTTTAACATAACCTGTCATCTTCGTAATATTTTATGAAGTTTAACACTTGCTTTGGTTTTATTTCTCCTCCCTCTCTCTCTCTCTCTTTTTTTTTTGAAATTCCATTAGAAATTTTTGCAAAATACTCCATGTGCGCAGTGTCTGTACTATAGTGTTTGAAATTCTTTTGCCTAACGACTTTCTGAATACGTGATGGCATTTCATCACCTCTTGGGTATAAAAGTGATCGAAGTGTTGGATCAATTTCTGGACATGTATATATAGTAAGAGGCGCACGGGGAATTGGTTCTTAATCAGTAATTACACTCGCCAAACCTGTCACGGTCATTGTGTCGGACCAATAAATGTAAAAGCAGACCAGCAGACCAGGTCTCGGGAGTATTGGGATCTTTCCCACAGTGTCCGGTAGGCCAAAAAGAGACCATAAAGCCTTCTTGATTGGAGATATGTCTCCCTCTCTCTTTATGCAAGCGTTCTCTCTTCGCTTTTGCTCGTCGTTCCGCGTTTCTTTCTTTTATTTTTTTCCTTCAGCTTTCTTGCTTCTTTTTCGTTTTCTCTTTGGCATAAGCGTGGCTCGATCCCCACTACTTTTAAAGAACCAACACAAGTTCGTATCTGGAATGCGCAGCCAGGCTCACACCAGCCAACGATTTGCTCAGATCGCCATGAATATTCCAGTTTTCTTATTTTGCTTCTCTTTTCCCCTCCTTTCTTCAACGTTTCTTACTTCACTCTCCTTCTCTCTCTCTCTCTTCGTCCTCTTTTTTCTCGTTTTTATGTGTATATATTTTCTCTCTTTCTCTTCTTCTCTAACTCTCTTTCTCTTTTTCTCTCCAACGAACGTATGAGGCCCTCGAACTCTGCGGCGAAAATTCAATATATATTTTATATTTAGGGTAACGTACGCCCTGAAAAAAAGTAATCTTCTTTTTAGCGAATTTTTCTAATCTTAATGCACGTTTTTCCTCTTGTCACAAATTTAAATATTAAAAAAATATTAAAATAAAAATAGAAAAAACATGTCCCTTAAGTTTCAAGTGACAATAATTCTGTCGCTTCCATTAATTCGAATTTTGTTAAAAAATATTATTCGTATGAAAAATATTTTTTGTTAAAAAAATTGTTATTTAGTATAAATAACAAATTTACTTTGCTTCTCAAAACTCTCTTAATTTAAATTGGAAATTTTTTTTAATAATTTGAATTAGTGGCTTACTTTTTGCTTTTGAATTAGTAAAATTTACTAATAAATTATTAGAAATTACTATTTATTAGTAAAAATGTTCACTAATTTGAATTAGTGACTCACTTTTTGATTTTGAATTAGTAATTTTACTAGTGAATAGTAATTTCTAATAATTTACTAATTTAAAAGTAAATTTTACTAATTAAAAAGCAAAAAGTCAGTGACTAATTCAAATTAGTAAACATTTTTACTAATTTAAATTTAGAAAGGAATTTTTTATAGTAATAAATTAGTCACTGATTCAATTAAAAATATTTAATAAAATCTATATTAATCATTGTTGCATTCCTGTAAATTATTCGCAGTTTGAAATTAGTACGGTTTTTTGTTTTCAATATTTTTTAATAATTTTTTTAAAAATGTTTTTAATTTTTAAATTAATGTACTTGTTTGAAAATTATTAAATTCTTGCGACGAATTTTATCAACAAATTTGAAAATAATTAACTTCCTTCGAAGAATTTTATTATTTATAAAAATAATTAAATTCTGGGAAAGAATTTTGTTCAACATTTTTGAAAATCCTAATTAAATTCTTTTAAAGAATTTCTTTGAATTTTTTTTAAATAATGGAGTTTTTTTTAATAATTTTAATTGAACATTATGAAAGTAATTGAATTTTAAGAAAAATTTCTTTCAAGTTTTTCAAATAATCGTGTTTGTTAATAATTGAAATTAAACATTGGATTATTGAATATTATTAAAATTTTTGGAAAATAATTGAATTTTTTCACAAAATTTCTTTAATTGTTTTAATATAATCGATTTTGTAAAATTGTGTCTGTTAATAACTACAATTAAAATTTTTATTCTGGAATTTTATTAAAATTGTATTGAACACTGTTAACTTAATAGTATCAAACTGCAACGAATTTATATAAAAAATGTGGATCGAATCCAAAAATTCATCTGAATTTTTCATAAAAACAATATTATGAATATTTATAAATATAATATATAATATATAATAATATATAATAATAATAATATATAATATAATAATATATAATATATAATATAATATAATATAAATTCAATAAAAAAAATTTTATTGAAAATAATTTGATTTTTGCAAAGAATTTTATTATTTATAAAAATAATTGAATTGTTTCGAAGAGTGTATTAAAATTTTAGGAAATAATTGAATTCTTTTCAAAAATTTATAAAAATAATTGAATCCTTTTGTGAAATTTTATTAAAATTTTAGTGAGAATAATTGAATTTTTGCAAAGAATTTTATTACTGATAAAAATAATTCAATTCTTCAAAGGATTCAATTATTTATAAAAATAATTGAATTGTTTCGAAGAATGTATTAAAATTTTAGGAAATAATTGAATTCTTTTCAAATATTTTTAAAAATAATTGAATCCTTTTGTAAAATTTTATTAAAATTTTGTTGAAAATAATTGAATTCTTCGAAGAATTCAATTATTTAAAAAATTTAAAAAATTTTAGGAAATAATTGAATTTTTTTCAAAAATTTATAAAATTAATTGAATCCTTTCGTGAAATTTTATTAAAATTTTATTGAGAATAATTGAATTTTTGCAAAGAATTTTATTACTGATAAAAATAATTGAATTCTTGCAGAGAATTTCATTAAAATGTTAGGAAATAATTGAATTCTTTCCAAAAATTTTTAAAAATAATTGAATCTTTTCGTGAAATTTTATTAAAATTATATTGAAAATAAATAATAATGGAATTATTTTATTATTCATAAAAATAATTGAATTCTTGCGGAGAATTTTATTAAAATTGTAGAAATTAATAAACAATAATAAATGTTGAATTTACATAATTTTTCAGTTCATTGTAATAGAAAATATAAAAAATTATTGAATTTAGAATTTTTTAAAGTTTCAAAAGTCACTGAGCGAAATATTTTTTTTGTCGTTGTAAGTTTTGCAAAAATTACTTTACTGTATTTGAAAGTAACGCAAATTAAACATTTTTTTCTTTAAACAATAATTTCTTAAATGTAAAAAAATTTTTATTTAAAAAAAAATAATAATTAACAAAAATATGGAAAAATTTGTTCAATAATTTCGCCATATTCGCGAAATTTTTAATTGTTTCAATTAATAGTTTCGCTATTTTAGAGAAACTTATCGTTGTTCTAGGTGAAGTTTTCCGTGAATTAATAAAAAATTTCGTCGTTTCTTTGAAAGTTCAATACTCTAGAGTAATTTAGATGCAATTTTCAAAATATGCGGCAACTATTCATTCATTACCCTTAAATATGTATAATATAATTCTTATATATTATATAAAATTTTTGCAATTCCACCGAGAAATTATTCACCATTATACGATTTAGCAAGATTAAACGATGGTTATCAAATCTCATTATCGCGATGGTTTTACGCTCATTTCACGAGCATCACCCCATAGTGCTCGATTCTATCGAGGCGTACTTGTAATTGTCCATTATCATTTGTGTTTAACGGTTTATCGAACACCTGAATCTGTAATAGGATTCTCTCTTGTTTAGGATCAAAAAAAAAAAAAAAAAAAAGAAGAAGGAAAGAAAAAATGCGAAAGAGAATGAGAGAGAGAGAAAAAATTGTTCAGGACAGATTAATTGTGAAAGTTCAAGTATAGTATGCTGCTACGGGGAAGTTTTGATCGTAAAACTTTATCGGACGGGATAAAGTTGTTCGAATGAAGCGGAAAAACTTATTTCTAGTGTGATATTATTGAAAAGAAAGAATTAAACGAGGGAATAAAAAAAAAACGTTAACGACAAGGACCGAATGTATAACTTTGAATATGATCTTGATTTTTTATTATAATTTTCTTGAGTTTTTAACTTTTGTGAAAAATTACCGTTTTTTTCTCAACCTCTATTATAATAATATAAAAGAGAGAATATAATGTGGAGAAAAAAAGAGTTTGTCGAAAATGCTTTGCTGTTGAAATTTTCTGTTTTCCTGTTTGTTGGTCTTTGAATATTTACGGATTAAAAATAGTTTTAATCTTTTAATACTATTTTTTTTATCTGCTGAGAGTGATTTGTACAACGAGATTTTTTTTGCACATTTTGCGAATTATTTCCATTGTTAATAGGAGTTGCAATATTTCTATGAAAATTAAAACTTTGATTAAAACCATTTTTTAATCTATTTTATAAATTAATATTCAAAATTAATAATTAACAATTTTATTTTATTTATTTTACTGACACTAAATTTATTAATTTACTATTTAAATATTTATTTAGTTATTAAATGAATTAATTTTTATTGTATATTGATGATAGTAAAATGATAGTGAAATTATAATAGAAAGAAGAATAGTAATAAAATATTTTTGAATTTCGCACCAATTTGATTAAAACTTGACAATTGCGGAAAATTAAAATCATTATTTTCATTATTATTATTATTTTTTTTTATCATTACGGTGATGATGATAATTATTATTTATATAAAAAAATGATTGAAAACTGGCTATATTTTATATAAATTGACTTTGGAAACTTATTAACTTTTTACTTTTCTATTTTTCTCCGTGAAAATTTTAATGTTTCGAATATTTTTCCGAGCAAATATTTTTTTCCAACAAACATTTTTATCAATAAATTCGTTCAGTTGAAAAGGATTAAAAGTCGTTTAACAATGAATATTGTACACTCGTTTTTCTATTATATATTTCCGTGTAGTTTTTTTCTGCTTTTTTTCTCAAAAACATTCAAGTGACATGTACTATTGTCACAATTATTAGAATCAAAGGGAGGGAATTTATTTTTTTTTTTTAATAAAATAACACTGCATCACGTATTAATTAAAAAATTGTGTTCTAAATTTACAGTTGAATTTTTATTTCTCTTTTTCTTTAGTGAATTTTGTAGAATAGAGGAGAATTATATTATTGACAACAAATTTTAGTAAATTTTTTTTTTTCTTTACTTTTTCGGAACTGTTTTTAAAAAGCGAGTAATTTTGTAAATAGAAAAATTGTATCCCGGGTGAGAAATATATATATATATATATATATATATATATATATATATATATATATATATATATATATATATATATATATATATATATATATTTTTTTTTTTATTCTAAATGTTGAATGAACTTGAGCTTTAGGAAAAATGAACATCACTGAAGTGTTTATTTTCGGTCTATAAAAAAATTATTTTCCTTAGGATAATTTTTTGAATTTCGGATAAAATTGATTTTGTAAATAGAAAATTTCTCTTGATTTTTATACTACTGAAAAATGTGAATTTTCTCTGACGTTTTATTTTTCTGTGGAGACTAAAATACATGACAGAGTAACTATACAGTTTTTCTCGGCTGGGAAAAAGTAATTGCCGTTTCAGCGGATTCCTCTCATTTTGATGCAAATTTTCCTTTCGTATAGGATATCAAAAGGTTTTGCTTCGAGGGAATATTAATTTTGTTTAATTTAGTTTCTTTTTTCTTGAAAACCTGTTTTTTTAAAAATGGTAAAAAAAATGATTTAAAATACGAAATTAAAATTTGTTTAAATATACTTTTTTGGTGATTATTTTTTAAACATGTGTTGGTTTTCTTTGGAATTTTTTATTGATTTTCTTTACTAAAAATTTATAATGTTTATAGTCAATGATTGAATAGAAAATAAATATTTTTCACACGGAAAATAATACAATTTTTTTTTTAATTAAATTTTTTTCCAGTGAATGTGTATTTAAAATTAAAAAAAAAAAAATTAATTAGTTTAAAAAAAAATTGTAATTAAATTTGGTATGATTATAAATTAATGATAAATTGAAGACAAATTGCAGGTATATAGATAATTGCTTTTCTTCATTATGAACGTTACAATTGAAATCAATTTTAGCCTTCACATATTCTCTTTTGCAATATTAATGTTCCTTCTCTCACGTTTCAATAGAATCTAGATTCGTTACTTCCGTATAAGTTACTCCTACTTCAACAGTATCGACCTCTTCAACTTTCTGTCTCTCTCTTTCTTTTTATTTTCTTCTTTCTCCCTCGTTTGCTCCATGACCTTTCTCTTCCTTTTCTCGCTTCTTTTCCTGTTGTTGAAAGTGTTGTGCCGGTGTAGAAACAGGAGTTGCATGAAAGGAAACATAAATATCAAAATAGCAAGGGAGATATTTTAAAGAGAAACAGAAGCAAAATTCAAAAAAAGAAAAAGAAATTTATAGAATAAATTACACATTAATATTTATAATTATTTTTTTTTATCCAGAGGGAAATTTTTTTTAATGAACAGATTGAAATTGAGGTTCTTAAAAAGATTTCAATTTTGAATGAAGAAGAATTATGTAAAGTACTTTTTTTTTAGACGAAGATTTAAATTTTCGGATAGTACTTCGTTGGCACAGTTTCCTCTTTTTTTTACTCTGAAAAATATTCCAATTTTCAAAGGACTTCTTTGTAGAAAAAAAGTGTCTCAGTTTAGAGGCGAATGTCCATTTAAAAAGAGTGTTCCAATTTGAAAAAGTGGTGATTTCAGAGAGAATGTTCAGGGAATTTTTTTTAAAAATCTTTTTCAAGAAGAAATAATAAAGAAAAAATGTTTTGTTTTTCAAGAATAGATTTTTTTGAAGAAAATGTATTTTTAAAGAAAAGTCTTTTGTTTAAAGAAAATGTATTTTTGCAAGAAAAGAAAATAATTTGCATAATAAAAATAAAACACAAAAGAAAAGAAATAAATAAATATTTTTTTCTTAAAAAAGAAAATGTGTACAATAAAAATAGAAAATAGATAAAAAGAATTAAACAATATTTTTACTTTCTTTTTTTCAAAGAAGTATTTTTTTCGTAAGAAAGGAAAATAATAATAAAAAATAGAAAAAAAGAATTAAACAAACAATATTCTTTATTACTTTCCTTAGAATTTGAAGGAAAGAAAAAAATTTCCCTCCTTTCATTATTTTCTTTTTCGATACAAATTTTCAAATGAAGAGAACACTGATTTAAACCACAGAAACTTGCAAAGCTTCCATTCACTCAATTTCACTCAAAACATTCCTGCCCATTTAAATCCAGCCCATTACCCATTTTTTTTCCTCCCTCCAATCGTAAAGATACTAGTGCTTTAAAAAGCTGGTTAAAATAAAAAAAAAAAAAGATAAAGGAGAAAATCCATCAATTCAAATGAAAGGATTCGTGCGTGAATATAAAATTGAAAGAGGTTGTTAATCAAACACTATAAAAGTAGAAATGATATTCAATTCATTGAAATTATTTTTAATATTTACTTTTACTATTGGATTTTGATGGAATTTTATTATAATGAAATTCCGTTATTGTCATCTCTGACAAATAAATATCACGTCAAGTGATTGTTGATTATCGGATTTTTTCTTTTTTTGCAAAGAAATCTTTATAGATTCCTTCTCTCTTTTGTTCGATTGTATTATTTTTTGTTTAAATTCTCTTCAATTGTTATTTTACATTCTTGTCTATTATAAATGAAATGTGGATTTTATTCCAAGAATGAAATTGATTTGAAAAAAAATGCATTCAGATAATTCCTTTGGTATAAATAATTGAAAATAGTAAATAAATAATAAATTGAAGAATAATATAATAATAATAAATAATACTCATAAATAATAATAATTATTTATTAGCATAAATAATTTTATGCCAATTAGTATAAATTATAAAACAAATAAAAAAAAATGACAAAAATAAATAAAAATACTTCGACAAATATTAATGAATAAAAAATTAGTTAAAATAGTAAAATAAATAAAAATGACAGTGAAATTAGTACAGAAATTAGTCACAGTACTAATTTACAGTAACAATATTTAACTAATTTTTTTAGACACTTTTCACTGGAATTTTAATAAAAAAATTAGAACTACTAAGAAAAAAACAAATATGTATTTCATTGAAAAATAGTAAATATTCTTACCAATGTTGTTACAATTTTTACTAATTCAGATTTAGAGAGAATGTAAAAATTAATAAAATTAGTGGAATGAATAAAATATTAGTGTAAATAGTCAAATAAATAATCTATTTACTAAATTAGTGAAATAAATGAAAAAAATTATAAAATATGTAAAGTAAGTAAAATAATTCGCATAGTTAATAAAGTTGATAAAAAAATTAGTTAAATAAAATAATTAGTATAATCAATACAGAAGATAAGAAAAAAATTAGTGGAATAAATGAAAAATTGATAAAATTAGTCAAATAATAAAATAGTTTGTTAAATTAGTAAAGTAGATAAAAAATTAGTTAAATGAATAATAAAATAATTAGAACAATTAGTTAAGATTTAAAAAATAAGCTCAAAATAGAATAATTAGTAGATTTGGTAAAATGAACAAAAAAATTGATAAAATAAGTAAAATAAATATGAAAATTAGTAAAAATGCTAAAATTGTAATATTAGCGATTACAGAAAAGCATTGATAATTTTTTGTTCTTTATTCGATCGAATAGCGAAACGTTCGCAGGCAAAAATCACTGTAAATGTTTTGTTTATACTCGTAACATGTTGTAAATGATAGGAAATAATGCAATATTTCGTTTGTAAAGTTTTAATTTAGTTTGATATTTCCTCATTGCTTGGATAAATGAGACGTGAGCTACAAATTCAAGAAAAGAAACTAAATTCCTTGGCCATTTACTGGCTTGTTCTTTCTGAAAAAACGTGAGTTAAAACTTGTATACTTCTGTAAGCGTGTCAACTTTACGTGCAGAAAAATGAACCAGGAAGAGAACATCACGTTCTATGTAATCTTCCATTGTCTGTAGCAAACAGCAACAGAAATAATTCGCTATTTTTCACAACTTTTTCTTTTTCTTCTTTTTCTTTTCTTTTTTTTTTTTGTTTTTCTTTTATTGTTATATTATTGACATGAAAACGGATGTAAGGTTCAGAGTTCAAGGTATGAAGTCAAAAGGAAGAACAAAATTTAAAGAGAATAAAAAATCTTTAAATCTTTTGTGGCAATTGTTTCACTAATTCTTATTATTTAGTATTTTTAGTAATTTTTGAGTAAAATTTAACTATTTTACTTAGTTGCTTGAAATTTTTTTGTTACTGAACTTAGGGGAAAAATTTTTAAATCTAAACTTTTGGAAATTCTTCCACTAATTCGAACTATTTAGTAAAATTTTACTAATTTTTAGTTGAATTTTACTATTTTATTTCGTTGTTTAAAATTTTTTTGTTATTTACTCTTTAAATTTGATTAGTAAAAATGTTTACTAATTTGAATCAGTGACTGTCTTTTTGTTTTTGAATTAGTAAATTTTACTCATTAATTATTAGCAATTACTATTTATTAGTAAAATTTACTACTTTAAGAGCAAAAGGTCAGTCACTATATCAAATTAGTAAACTTTTTTATTAATTCAATTTTAGAAAGTGGAAGGAAAATATTTAGGTAGTATTTTTAGTTGAATTTTACTATCTTATTTCGTTGTTTAAATTTTTTTTTCCTTTTACTCTTTAAATTTACTAGTAAAAATGTTTTCTAATTTGAATTAATTATTCTAATTTGATTTAATTACTGACTTTTTGTGTCTAAATTAGTAAATTTCACTAATAAGTTATTAGAAATTAGGAAATTACTATTTGTTAGTAAAATTTACTAATTAAAAAGCAAAAAGTCAATGACTATATCAAGTTGATAAATATTTCTACTAATTCAATTTTAGAAAGTAGAAGAAACATATTTAGTATTTTTACTAATTTTTAGTTGAATTTTACTATTTTATTTTGTTGTTTAAAACTTTTTTTTGATAAATTTACTCTTTAAATTTAATTATTAAAAATGTTTATCAATTTGAATAAGTGACTCACTTTTCGTTTTTTAATTACTAAATTTTAATTAATAAATTAGTAGAAATTACTATTTATTAGTAAAATTTACTAATTCAAAAGCAAAACGTCAGTCACTAAATCAAATATAGTAAACATTTTTACTAATTCAAATTTAGAGAGTAGAAAAGAAATCCCTAAATCTAAATTTGTGGGAATTCTTCCACTATTTCAAAAAATTTAGTATTTTTTACTAATTTTTAGTTGAATTTTACTATGATATTTAGTTGTTTTAAATTTTTTTGTTGCTAAACTCAGCGAAAAATATTTCCATCTGAATTAGTTGAAATTTTTTATAATTTAATTCCCTAAGAATAAAATACTCTTTTTTATCTTTAAGGAATAATATACTGTTTTAATCCTAGGGCGTAAAATATACTTTTGTGACCCTAAGGAATAACAATACTTTAGAATTTAGAGTAAAATATTGTTAAGAATTAGTGGAAATTTTTACCATAATATTTTAATTTGTTGAACGACTTTTTATTATTTCCAAAAAATCAGAATTACCTACAATAAAAGAAATATCAAATTCAAGATTGAAATTCAAAATTGACATTAGAAAATTGCAATTTAAAATTAAATTTTAATAAAAATCGTTACTAAATTCTTCGGTTAACTTTTATAACTTTTTACTGTTTGCTATTTGTTTTCCATAACTTTTTCACTGCTTTGACTATAGTAATTGAATTAGTTGCTAAAAAAAATTCTAGATTCTCATCTCCTCTGATTAAAATTTAGAGAAGAGATAGAGAGAGATGGAGATGGAGAGAGAATGCACGAGGAGAAATTGATAAATCAGTGTAAATAATCGTTGAAATGGTGAACGTTGGCAAAACGGCAACTTTGACAAAGTTTGATGTGAAATTTCGGTTAGCAGTTCACTGATCTCTATTTGACTTTAACTCACTAAGTGATAGCTATTGATAACGTTAGAGAGAGAGTCTTTCCTCTCACTATATATACGTATATATATATGGGAATGAGGAAGCTTCAGTCATTTAATGTATGTTATATTGATTTTCGATAACCGCGATGTAACATTAAATTATAGAGAAATTTGTTGATAGTCAAGGCATGTCATTGGCGGTCTTTAATCGAGAATAACTTGCCGGGATAGACTAAGTAAATCAAATTAACCCGGGAAACCCGTTCCCGCATGCGGTTATTGTTTGGGTATAATAAACTACAATATTGCGCGCATAGCATCGCGAACACATTTACCTGGGTTTAACTTCTCACGACAGTTAGCCTGTTCGTGGATGTACCTACAGTAGCCACCTGCTGTCCACCATTTATAAACGAGAAAATTTTCCTTCCTACTTTAATTTTATACACACATACTCACTCTCTCGAGTTCATTTTAACTTCATGTGTGTAATTGCCTTTGCCTTGCCTGCCTTTGTCCCCTCTCCTTTTTTTTACATTTAGTACACTCGTAATTACAATTTTCCGTTTTCGAATCCGTTTTCTTATTTTTTCTTGATTTTTGCGAAAATAAATTTCAAGTTTTTGCTTAAAATCATTGTAGGATTGATTTTACTAGCTTTTGATTATAAATTTAAAATCATTTGCATTAGAAGCATTTTTGATTGAATTTCAGCGTTGAGAGTAAGATTTTAATTACTAAACTTTTGTATTAGTTTAACTTTTATTCTCGGTATGGAGACAAAAGTTCCAATTCCGAAGGGCTGAAATTATTATTTTCCCAAATGATATTTTTTTCAAAGTACTATTTTCCCAAAGGCCATTGTTACCAAAGTATTATTTTTCGAATGCATAGTCGTTTTTTCCAAACTTTGTTTTATTTATTTTTCAAATTTCAATGTGCAATTTCAATTCAGGAAACTTTCATTTTGTTGTTATCGTTGATATTTCCATAAATTGAAATTCGACGTGTGCTCATTCAAGAATTATGTAGTGAAATTAAAAATTTTATTTAAATTAGAAAATAGTTAACAGTAAAATTATTATTTTAATTATTTGAGAAATTTTACGTTCGAGAATAATTTAATTTTCAATAAAAACAACACATTCGGACAACAATGTTACTTTTATTTTCAAAAAGTTCAATGTTTCAAACTTGAAACGTTGGTATTTGAAAAAATAAAAGTAACATTGTTGTCCGAATGTGTCGTTTTTATTGAAAATAGTGAAATTATATTAAATTGTAAATTTTAATTAGGGCAGAATTAATACAACACGGAAAACAAATTTTTTACATATCGAAGGATTGAAATTACAAACTTGCTCCAATACTTTTCATTTATTTTACAATTTAATACTTTTTATTTTGGAAATTTTTATTTTAGAAATTTCATATGTTGGTAAATTTATATTTTGGATATTTTGGGTTTTGGGACTTTTATACTGTGGAAAAATAAATTTGGGGATCATTTGATTTTGGAACTTTTTGATTGAAACTTCCGTTTTGAAACTTTTGTACCGCAATTTTTTCTAAAAAAAAAGGAGAGAAAAATTTACAAAAATTGTCATTTTCTGTAGTTTAAAAGATTTTTTAATTATTTTGAAATAAAAGAATTTTTAATTTTTGCAAACTTTGAACATACTTAAAAATCTTTTTTTCTATTATTTTCTCAAAGTTTCGTAAACTTGGAGTTTTTGAAAATTTGAAAATTTGAAAATTCTGGAAAAATAGGTTTGTGTTAACACAAACCTATTTTTCCAGAATTTTCAAATTTAAATAAGTTGCTTGAATTTTTAAAAACATTTTATTAATGAATTTTAAAAATAATTGAATTTTGTGACATTGATTTGAAAATAAATAAATTAGTTTAAGAATTTTTTTTGAAATTTAAAAAAACGCGATGTTTCAACGAATTTTAATTGAATTTTATACAAAAAATTACAATCGAATGTATTTATATGTTTATCAATATAAAAAGAATCTTTAAGGGTACAAATTGCTATTAACATAATATAATTTCGAAAGTGTTACAATTAAATTTTGTATTAAGTAGTTAAATTTAATAAGATAAACTTAACATTTAAAAGAATTGAATGTTCGAAAATTTTTATTCAAAATTCTGAAAAATTATGTTTTTAGAATATTTTAATTCTATTATTTAAAGATAAATGCATTTTTATAAACAAATAATTGTAATTTCCTAAAATTCGATTAAAAACAGTTGAATTTTTTTAAAGAATTTTATTGAATTTTTTGAAAATAATGGAGCTAGAGAGATAAATTTTATTTTTAAAATAGGTAGACAAAATCAATTTTTTATTTCTAAAAATTATAATTTTTTTTATAACTTAATTTGAAAAATCCCTTTTTTAAATTTTAATCCCCTTTTAAAAAATTAAAATCCTTTATTTTAATTAATATTACATGAAAACATTTTGTGATCTCTGAAACTATTATTATTTAATAATAAATAATAATTGCTAGTTCACGTCGATTTATTTCAAAATTATGATTATTTCGTTATTATATAGAATGAATTATTTATGTTTTCTTCTTTTTGTTCCAGGTGAGTCTCTTCTTTGATCAATATTTGGAAAGTTCATTATACTCATTGTCAGTTTTATTAATTTCGGTGAGTAATTTATTGTATTTTTTTATTTTATAAAAATATCTTCATAAATCAAATATTCTTTAAAATGTTACAAAAATTTCAGTTTTTCGTGTCTATTGAAAATATTGAAAATCTTAAATTGTTATTGAATTTTCACTTTAAATTAAAATTGTTAAAAAATCATAAAGAGTTACAGATGTGAAAGTTTTTTTATAAATAATTGAATTTTTATTTTTAATTGAATTACTAAAGAACTTTTTCAGAATTATTAAATTTGATTGATTAAATCAATTGATTTGGAGAAGAATTTTTATAAAAAATTGTAGAAAATAATTGAATGATGAAAGAGTTGTAGTATAGAAATTTCAAGAATTAATCTGTTTTAAGCTTAAAAGCAGACTTCAATTTTTATTGGAAAAATTGTAATTAGTTGCTAATTAATTCATTAAATAATTAATTACAATTTACATCTTCTTTTTTTCAAACTTAAAAAAACATGTGTTTTTTTTAGAAAAAAATTTTGAGATAAGTTTTAATAATCTGACAAATTAAGATGAAGATTTCAAAGAGTCTTTTTCGATTTCGATGAAATTGCGTATAGTTATAATAAGAATATGAAGATCAATGACCTAGGATTTAATGTGAGAAAAATTAAAATGGCAAACGGAAACGAAACATCCGTTGTAGTTTGCTTTCCATATTCGTCAGCGGATGCAAACGATCATCAGGCTTTGATGAGCAATCAAAAACCTCGTGGGTCTTCCAAATCGAGATCTCATTCTCTCTCTCTCTCTTTTTTTTTCTTATACTGTCAAATACCGTGTGAATATTATCATTTTTCTTCTACGGAATTGCACTGTCTTTTTTTTCGTCGCGATTCTAACACCATATTCAGATATAATTGTTTACTTTGCAATGAGTAGATTTGAATATTAAATCAGTTTTTAAAAAGGAGAGAGTGAATTTTCACTAGAAACAGTTTTACTTGGAATTTTTCTTTGTTTTCAAATCGTATTCTTTTAAACTAACAGAAAATGTTTAATAATTGTGAGAAAATTATTGTGCATTTAGGAAAGGATTTAATTTAAATTGGACGGGAATTTATTTTTAATATTCTTCGAAATATTTTTTTTTTATAAAAATGTATTATTATTTATATTAATTATTACTTTATTTTAATTATTGTTCATTATTAGAGTAAAGATATTTTTTTGTTTGTTTGTTCATTATTGTTATTATTATTGTTTATTTATTCAAATTATTATTGTTTATTACTCTATTATTATTTTTTTATTATTCCATTTTGTTTATTCTTTTTTTTTATTGTTTAGTAATATTTATTTACTTATTTATTTATCTACGGGACAAGACAATAATAGTATTATTATTTGCTTTTTGTTAAAACCGGTTTTTTGTATTAAAAAATAATTTCTATTGTATTTATACTTTTTTCGTGCGATAATCTCAAATTGAGACGATTAATATCGCATCAAAAGCGTTGCATTACTGCATAAAAAAAATATTGCATAATCGCAGCGATTTAATAGAATTTATATATAGACTTAAAATTAAGATTCTCTGAGAAGAAATTCTGTAATACAGAAAGTTAATTAAAATTATATTGCGACTTTTTAAAAAGAAAATCGAAGAAAAATTTAGTTTTGAGGAAAAGTTTTTCATTATCGGTTAATTGAAACGTACATTGTTAATAGAAAGCTTAAGCTCAGAGTGGCAATAAAATATTTAACAGCAATTATCGACTTGCTCGAGTCCATCCTTTCAAACAGTTTTGCTGCACATTACCTTTAATAACTCGGCAGTGTTTTCTATATATACAGTTGTAGAATTGCATCGCGTGTGTCTGACTATTGCCGTATTTATACTACTTGACATTTGTCTGCTGTTGTAATAAAAGTTCAATTCGTATTGATTATATATCACTTTTCGTTTGTATGTACAGAAAATAAAAATCGGAAATTTCTCTCTATTATTTTCTCGCACTTCAATGGCAATAGGTTGTATATTCAAATTGAATTCAAATTTACAAATTCTGTTGTGTAAGCTTTGAATTTACTTAAGAATCGTTTCACTTCTACTGTGTTACTAAACTGAAAGGAAAATTCATTGTTATTTGATATTTCGTGTTTGGACAGTTTCGATGATAAGTTATTGAAACATTCGGTTTTAATACAGCAAAATCGATTTGCCATTTATTTTCCGTATATTTTTAAATTGCTTCGATTATTTTAATTATTGTTTTGTTTATTATTGTTATTATTTTGATTATTATTTCTACTATTTTCTGCAATGAATAAAAGAAACTCAGCACTTTTTGTAACTCTTATTTATTTTATCTGTTATTTTTTTATTTATTAATTTTTTGAGTATTTTTTTATGTAGGTATTATTTATTACTGTCAATTATTTTTTTTACAATTTTTTATTTCTTTTTTTGATTATTCATTTTTGTTATAACCTTGGTTTATCATTTACTACTATTTATTATTTATTACAATTTTTTATTTTATTTATCATTTATTGCTATTTATTATTTTTTATTACAATTTTTCACTACTTTTATTTATAAAATAAAAATAAAAATTATAATTTTTATAATAATTTTTATAAAATCTATTTTTAAAAATAGAATTAGCAATTTTAAAAATAATAGAATTTTAAAAATTTTTAATTCAAAAATTTTTGTTGAAAACTCTAAAAAAAATTCAATTTTGGAGAAATTAAGATTAATTGCAGAAATTCAATTATGTTCAAAATTAAAAAAAAAATTCTGGTTAAAATACCAATTATCATTATAAATAACAAAATTCTTCTCTGAAGTTCAATTATTTTCAAAAATGACAATAAAATTCTTGTTTCTCATTTCAATTATTTTCAATATCTACTATTTTGATAAAATTTTCCGAAAAGAATTTAATTATTGAATTAAATTTTAATAAAATTGTACGCAAACATTTAATTATTTTCATTAATAATAAAAATTCCACAAAAATTCAATTATTTACAAATTTTATATAAATTATAATTATTTTCATAAAAAAATAATAAAATTTTTTTTAAGAACTTCAATTATTTTTATAAATAATAATTAAAAATTCTAGAAAATAATAATTAAATTGAAATTATGATGAAAACACTAAAAAATCGAATTTTGGAAAAATTACAAATAATTACAAAAATTCAATTATTTTCAAGATAAGATAAAATTCTTCTCATAAAATTCAATTATCTTTCAAATTTAAAAAAATTCTCTTCAAAATCCCAATTATTTTTATAAATAACAAAATTCTTCCCCAAAGTTCAATTATTTTCAAATCAATTTCAAATGCCCAAAAATAATACGCAAACATTTCATTATTTTCATAAATAATAAAAATTTTTAGGAATTCAATTATTTACAAATTTTTTATAAATTCCTTCGCAATAATTCAATTATTTTTATAAATAATCAAATTTTTTTTAAGGAATTCAACTATTTTCATAAAAAATAATTAAAAATTGTAGAAAATAGTAATTGATTTGAAATCATGAAAATAATGTTAAAAAAGTTACTGAAATAATATTCAATGATTTTATCACTCGATCATCTTTAATTTTTATAAAACATGAAGAAATCGATCACTCCGAGTCTTCGACTCGGAGCAATCGCTATCTTCATGTTTTATAAAAATATTCTTATAAGTTATTGAATTTAAAAAGATTTGAATTTGAATGTTTTGAAAAATTTTAATTCCTACGGAAAAATAATATTTAAATATTTATTTAAAAAAGAGTTATTGATGTTTTCGAATAATTTTTAGAATTAAAGAAATTCGTAAATAAATGTAACACAATATTTTTTTGAGTAAAATTTTTTCCTTTATTTTCTAAAAATTTAAAAAGTTTCAATTTAATTTTCAATTAAAATTTGTAATTGACAAATAGAATAGAATATGTAATTTTTCTTTTCCAAAAAAAAAGAATGAGTTTTTGATCAATATTTTTATTAAGAAATATAAATTATGCATAAAATATTTCCTATTTCTTAATTATAAGTTTTTAACAATTAACAATTTTCTCATATTTTTTATAAATAAAAAGAAGAAAAATTTGCATAATTTAGATCAGTTAAACGAAATTTGTTATAGAAAAAACCATATAATAAACAAAATTTATTTGTTAATTATAATTTTTTAAAATTTTCTTATTTTAAATATTGTTTTATTATAAATCATAAAAAAAATTCTTGCATTTTTTCGATCTGTCAAATAATATTTTTTAAAGAAAAAAAAAAAAAAAAAACAAAAGCATACACAAAAACTAACTTCAAAGTGTGGACAGACAGAATGAATGAATGAAATACGAAGATTATTATAGTTAATTCATTATTTTTTCTAATTTTTATCATTAAATTAGAAAAAAAAATAATACAAATTTAAAAAAGGAAATTTTTTTGTAAATTGGGTGTTTTTTTGCAAAAAAAGGGGGCTTTAATTTTTGAATAAAGGTTAAATAGCAAATAATAAATAAAGTAAAATAAAAATAAAATTCAGTGTAGAATTAACAAAGATAGAAAATGGAGAAAAGTAAGAAAAAAAATCGAAATCGAGTGAAAGTAAAGTAGAAGCGAAAACGAGAATAAAGTATATATATAAAGTTTCCCCAAGAAAAATTTCGCATCTGTTTTAGGTAAAAAATGTGCTCTATATCCGCCCAACTCATTTGACTCCTTGAACAAATTACACATTATACTTGAAGTTCTCTCTCTCTCTCTCTCTCTCTCTCTCTCTCTCTCTCGGGAGAAAACCAGAAGTTTCCGAAAGCAACTCTACTTTTCAGTATGGATCGTATAAATAGAAATAAAGTCAACACATAGAACATAGTTTGTCTCGATAAAAAGCAGTATCGGAAAACAAGTGTCAATCTTATTTTCTCCCGCTTTCTTTGCCCTCTCTCACTCTCGTTCGCTCCTAAATTGCATCATTCTCTCCAGAAGTTGAATCGATAGCTTTTCGTTTCGTGCAAGGCACCAAAAGTAAAAATAAAAGAAAAAAGAAGTTGACCTGGTTCAAAGTGCGAAAATTCGCTTGCATGCTCTTCTTTTGGGTGACACAAAGGATTCCCTAAAGGACGGTAGAAATAGTTGACTGTCGGCTTATTTACACAAAATTCCTAGACGAGGGACAAAGTGGGACAGAAGAGGTGAATAGTGTTTGCAGTTTGAAACCGCCTAGGAGCACGCAATCTACATCTTAAGTAGTCGAAAACCGTACACGTTTTTTCTTTTTTTTCCCTTTCTTCCCTTTTTTCCATTTTTTTCCCTTCTTTTCTCTTTTTTCCATTTTTCCTTTTCTACTTTCTCACACAACTCTTTTCAACCGCGCCCGAAATTAAATGTTGAATTGTTCAACGACAAGGAAATTGAGACTACGACCTCTTTTTCTCTCTTCCTCTCTCTCTCTCCTTCTCTTCTTTTTCTCTTTCTCTTTCTGCATATACCATAACCTAGATCAACAAAATGTCTCGCTTTATTTCCCATTGTATCCCAAAAGCATCAGCAAAATTAATAATCTTCACAGAACTGCAAACTCCATTTTTGTATGCGGAAAGTTTAATATGAAAAAAATTTCTTCCTTTTTTTTACATATATATACATATATGGCCAGAGGCAAAAAACATTTTACAAAATGAAATTTTTTAAAATTTATTTCACTCCCGGATGGAGAGAAAGAGAAAGAGAGAGAGAGAGAGAGAGAGAGAGAGAGAGAGAGAGAGAGAGAGAGAGAGAGAGAGAGAGAGAGAGAGAGAGAGAGAGAGAGAGAGAGAGAGAGAGAGAAAGGGAGGACTTTTTTCATTTAGGCTTGAGAGGAAAAAAAGGAATTTTTTTCCTGTGAAAGTAAACAATCTTTTTTTTTGCATGTTAATGAAAATTTTGGTACGTGATCCAAACGTAAAATACATCTTGATTCTAAAATTCTCAAATAATGAAGAAAGATTTTTTGGAAATAATATCTGTTTTTATTTTTATTCTCATCCAGAAAAAAATTTTTGTTGATTTAAATAAATAATTTGCTTTGAATTAATTCTTCGATTAAAAATTCATTTTTCTTTTACTTAAAGAAAATTTCTTTAATTCAAAAACATTTCTTTGATTCAAAGAAATTTCTTTGATGCAAAGAAATTTTTTATGATTCAAAAAAAAATTTCTTAGATTCAAAAACTATTTGCTTGTTTCAAAGAATTTTTTTTTTCAAAAATTACGAAACTATTTCTTTGACTCTATATAATGTGAAAATTTGTTTGATTTGAAGAACAAATTTCTCGAATTGAAAAAAAAATTTGTTTGAATCAAAGAAAATTACTTGGTTTACAGAAAATTTTTTTGATTTAAAGAAGATTTTTTAAATTCAAAAGCAAATTATTTGTTTCAAAGAAATTTTTTTTTCATATTAAAGAATTATTTCTTTGACTCCATTTCAATGATAAAATTCCTTTAATTTAAAGAACAAATTTCTTGAATTGAATAGAAATTTCTTTGATTCAAAGAAAATTTTTTTTATCCAAAGAAGATTTCTTAAATTCTAAAGCAATTTATTTACTTCAAAGAAATTTTCTTTTTCAAATTAAAAAATTATTTCTTTCATCCAAAATCAACGATAAAATTTCTTTGATTTAAAGAACAAATTTCTTGTATGCAAAGAAAATTTGTTTTATTCAATGAAAATTTTTTTGATCCAAAGAAGATTTCTGAAATTCTAAAGCACTTTATTTACTTTAAAGAAATTTTCTTTTTCAAATTAAAAAATTATTTCTTTCATCCAAAATCAACGATAAAATTTCTTTGATTTAAAGAACAAATTTCTTGTATACAAAGAAAATTTGTTTTATTCAATAAAAATTTTTTTGATTCAAAGAAGATTCAGAAGCAAATTATTATTGTTTCAAAGAAATTTTATTTTTTAAATTAAAGAATTATTTCTTTCACCCTATATCATTGATAAAATTTCTTTGATTTAAAGAATAAATTTCTTGAATTCAAAGAAAAGCTGTTTAAATCAAAGAAGATTTATTGAAATGAAATCAGTTTCTTCGATTTAAAAAAACAAATTTCTTGAATTCAATGAGAATTTTTTGTATTAAAAAAAAATTTTGAAATCAAATCAATTTCTCTTTGATTTAAAGAAAAAAATTTTTTAATGCACAGAAAATTTGCTTGAATTAAAGAAATTTGTTTAAAATCAAAGAAATATTATTTAAATCAAATCAATTTCTTGGAAAGAAAAATTATTTGCTTGTTTAAAAAAAAAATTTATTTTTAATGCAAAAGAACGAGTTTAAGAAACTGATTTCTTTGAATTAACAAAAACTTTTTTCTGGTTGCAATCATTAAATTTAAAAAAGTCAGAGAAATGTTTGTTTAAAATAACCAAATTTTGATTAAATTTTCCAAATAAATAAAATAAAATAAATTTTTTAAATTGTAAATAAAAAAACATAGTATTAATTTAACTGCTGAATGATAAATTCACTTTCTATAATTAGTATCAATTTGTTTATTCCAAAATTTAAATAGGAAACATTTTTTCTTTTAATTCTGTTAATTATTATGAATGTTGTTTAAACGCAACTATTTCTGCAGGGTGTAAAAAATATTTTTTTTCGTTTCTAGTTTAAAAATAATTGAAATTAACAAAAATATTCTCAATTATTTAAAAAAAAAATTTTTAATTGTTCATTGTAATCATTCCTGCAGTGCTTGAAAAATATTCCTTTTTTACTCCTAAATTAAATTTAATAATCGAAAACAATTTTTCCTCAGGAAACAATATTTTTTGTAACAATTTTTTTATAATTGTTTTTCAAATTTTTTCAAATTGTTTCAATTAGTTTTTCAAATTTTTTTAAACTGACAAGCAAAAAAATATTCTAAAAAAAAATTTTTCTACAAAAATTTAAATAGAGAACAATACTTTTTTTCTTCTGAATTGTCAACAATAGTTTTGGCCGATTACGATGTTAAACTTTATCATCGTAAAAACTCTTTTTATTATACAGCGCGTGAAAAATATTTCTTGTCGTTTCTAATTCAAATTTATCTGCTCAATTTTTATCGACCTTGGAATTAAAAGAATAGGAGGAGAAAAAACAAAAGTAATGTGAAGACACTCTGACTCACCGAAATCTCGTCGAGAACGACGAGATTTTTTTAATAAAGTATATAATTTGCCAAGACCGGATGTCTGAGTCATCGGACTTATCTTCGAACGTGGCAGTACTGCTCGCGCCAGGTGTTTAGCGGAATAAAAGTTTCCAAGGAATTATATATATATATATATATATATAAAAACGAAATCCAAGTTTTGTTCGTTGGGTTTTGTAATTCGTGCGCGTCGGTATATTTCACCGAAAAGTAAAACAAATCTAAAAATCCTTCTCGCTCACACTAACTCCTCTCGACTTGGATATACACTAAGATATCGGTTTTGCTCTCGAGAACTAAAATTGCTTTGAAACTCGGTCTTATACTCGTTGCAGCAATCTATCGGAGCTCCAAGCAACGAATTACTGCGTTTGGCGTAAATTTCATTAAAGGAACGTAACTAAGAATTGTTACTGACACAATCAAACTCGTGATAATTATTTTCATTGTGTAATTTTAAACGAATTAAAACTCACATTTGTAATAATTTCCAACTGTTAAGAATTTTGGACAAAATTCTCTCTCGAAATTATTTTCGAGATAATAATAATAAGAAATAATAATTTGGAGAATTTTTTTGAAATGTTTTTTTAGAAAAATAAAATTATTTTTTGTCTCTGAATTTTCAAAAAAAATCATATGAACGAAATTTATACAATTATTGTTATGTGAAATTCTATCAAAATTATTATTACTTTTTCTTGTCTTTGAATTTAGAAAAGTTCAAATGAACGAAATTTTGTACCTATAATAATTATTATGTGAAATTCTCTCTAAATTTTTATTCTTTTTTGGTTTTGTATTTCCGAAAGTTCAAACGAATGAAATTTTCTATTTATTACGTAAAATTCTCTCAAAATTATTATTCCTTTTGCTGTATGAATTTCTGAAAGTTAAAGTGAATGAAATTTTCTATTTATTATGTAAAATTATCTCAAAATAATAATTTTTTTTTCTGAACTGAACAAAAATGTTTTAATTATTACGTAAATAAATGACAATTAAATATAAAAATAAAATGTTTTATTAAAATTCACGTAATTAATATTCACAAAAACACAATTCATTAATTTCCAAATTATTTAATTTACGCTTTTGTTATTAATTTCAGAAAATATTTTCGTTTCATTTGATTATAAACATTATGAATTATTTTGATTTTTTCCCTTTTTATATTCAGAAGTACATTTTTTTTTATATTTTAAGTTCTAACAAGCTGCTAACTTTTATTCGATTTAAAAAAAGTGTTTGCGGAGATTTTTTCTATCGTTCTCAATTCTATATAAAAAATTTTTTTTCTTTATCGCCGTATTTGAATGTTTGGAAATTGTGATCGTTTAAATAATTGGGTAAAGTTTATATTATTTTCTTATGGCTTCCACATCGTTGCGAAAATTTTTTTTTTTAGAAAAATTCTCGAATTTCGTTTTCTATAATTACGAGTAAAGTGATTTTTGATTGAAATGTGAGTTTAAATGAAAGTATTTGAAATTTTTCTTTGTTGCTTACGATATTGTTTCACGATATTATTTCATATTAGCAAATATTTCGATTTCGCGAAGGAAAATTTTCTGATTGTAATTGGAGAATTGCTGGAATGGCAATGAAGCGCAGAATTAAATGGAATTTTATTATTGTATTTATTTCTTTATTTATATATAAAGTATATGTACCTATATTTATTCAGTTACTTATTTATTTGGTTTATTTATTTATTTTATTATGTAATTATTTATTTACCCCTTTATTTATATTACTTTATTAGTTAATTTCTTGATTATTTGTTTACTTTATTATTTGATTTAATTATTTATTCCGCTGATTATTTCATTGTATGATTATTTATTTACTTGATTATTTAATTATTTGATTATTTGATTATTTGCTTGTTTATATTACTAGATTATTGAATTCCTTGATTATTTATTTATTGATGATTTATTTGGTGTATTATTTCTATAATAAAAAACCATTTATTAGAGCAAAACAAAGTAAATAAGTAAAACGAGTAAACAAATGAAAACTTTATAAACTTTTAAAAAATTAATTTAATTATTTTACGTTTACTTTTATTTATTTCGTTTCCTTGAATTTACTAACTCTGGGAATTTTAATTCAGTTAATAAAATATAGAAAAAAATTTTGATGCAAATATTAATTTAGAATATTGATAATTTTAATGAATCCCCATTTTAATAATTAACATTTCTTTTTGTTTCAGGTGAGTTTTCTTGAACATGTGATTCTGGTTTTTTTTATTGTCATCAATTCACATTACTCGTGAGTAACAAAAATTCTATATAAAATTTAATTACTAAATTAAATTAATTATAATGATTTTTAATGCGCCTGAAGGAAAAAAATTTCGCCTCGAACAGAGAAAAGTTTTATTAAAGTCGCAAAAATTTTCACTATAATAAGCAATTAAACAAAAAATCACATCCTGTAGAAATTCTAATGACAAGAGATAAAAAAAAAGTGATGGACCAGTTTTTTTTTTTCTTCTGCACCAAAAACCATCAAGCATTGTTTTGTTGTGTTCATGTATATACGCAGAGATCACGAACATATGTCGATTTACAATCACATAATTTCCATTCACCGTTTATATTGACGTTGTTTGTGTGCGTGTGTGTATACGTACACAATCTTTCTTTGAAAAGAAGGGAAAAAAAGTGTTCGCAGAGATGTTTTCTGGCTTTGTTCCATTTCGTACCTATTTCCTTTATGCATTTCCAATGGTGTTTGTGGCATTCAATAAAAAGCAGCAGCAGCAGCAGCAGCAGCAAACCACTATATAGATATTTCTATCCGCGTAAAAATTTATCAGTGATGTATAAGCATTGTTCTATTGCACTTCAATAAGCCAATGCAAATTTCATTCTCTGAACTTTAGGGTTTCATCCTTTCTCTCCATCTCTCTCTCTCTCTTTGGATGTATAATATAATAGTTGACAGTTTTCTATTCTTTATTACTCGATTTTTGTCAATATTGTTATTATTTGTTTTTTTTGATATTGTTATTCGTTTTTTCAATATTATTATTCTTTTTGTCTATATTATTATTAATTGGTATTTTTTTCTTTAAGGATATCAAATTGAGACAAAAAACCCAAAATAAGAAATGCATTTCCATAATTATAGATCGATGCATTATGTTAATTGACAACATTAGGAAAATGGATGTAATCATGTGCATTGCTGTTTGACAAATTGGATTAGGAATCACTCTGATTATGAATAGTTTGCATTCAAAGGGATGATTTTAGCTTATATATGTTATGTTAAGCAACAGGTGTATTGTTCAACATTACATTCTCATGTTACTGTATTGTTTCCTTTTTTCGCTCCTCTTGATTTAGGAAAAATTTTACTTTTCATTTTCTGCTTTTTGGAATATTAGTTTGTTTTTACCTTTTTGGAATATTAGTTTTTTCCTTTTTGGAATATTAGTTTTTTGCCTTTTTGGAATATTGTTCTTTTTCCTTCTTGGAATATTGCTTCTTTTACTTTTTGGAATATTAATTTTTTTCTGGTTTGGAAAATTTCATTTCCACTTGGCTGCGAATATTTTATTATAACATATTCTTTCCTTTAGATTTTATAAATCCTAGCTATATTTTTTTATTTTTGGTTCTCCAAAAAAAGATGAGAATTTTTTTTCTGTTTGTAATTATGATAATTGCCACAACTCACATACACAAGTCGTTTAATAAAAATGTTAAAATGAAATGTCGTGAAAAAGTTTTTTTTAATACGCGAAACGTACAATACTTTTAACTATATTAAGCCACTAGTGTGCTTTCCCTCCAGGCATCATATTGGTATTTCGATTAATGTCTCTCGAATAGTCTCCATCAACAAAATTCGTTCTTGTTGCCATGAGAGCTCTATTCAATTCTCTCTCCAAATTTCTATATATGTATAATATTTTAAATTTTAATTCTTCCGTAATTTCATCTTTTTTTATTATTGCAAGCCGTCTGAATTCTTTTTTTATGTATTTCAATATTGTAATTTTTTAAAATATCAGCACAAAAATAAATATTTCGTTCAAAAATTCAAATTTTAATATTTGAAAGATTTAGAGAAGTCAGGAATGATGAACAAAAATTAATTTCATCTTAAAATAAAGAAGTAGATGGGAAAAATTCATAATCAGAATAGTAATTAGGTGGAATGCTGACAATGTATAAATAGGTGCGAAATTATCAAACTAGGTAAAATAATTGAAGATAAAATTCCGAATGGACAAGAAAAAAGGAGGAAAGATGACAATCGGATGAGTTGTGCAATAATTTATCTCTCGGAGACTAATAAATATTGTGAAGCATCATGTTCTTTGAAGGAAGTAAAGAAGTTGATTAAAATTCTCAGGATGAGTCGATTTTTATGTTTTTCTTCTTCATCCTTTTTTTCTCGATCTCTCTCCTTAACTTTTAGTTGAGGTGAAGAAAACTTTTCTAAATATAGAAAGACGAGTGGAAATTGCTTTAGATCCGGTTCACATATAAGTAGGTGATATACGAATCTTCGTCGACACGTTCTTTCCATATAAGCGATGCGCTTTTCTCGCATGTCATTTCTAGTAACCGTTATTTTACGTCTCCTAGTATATGTGTGTAATCGCACGTGCACCTGATGTCCCTCTCTGTACACCACAGAAAAGCGTTCTCTGTATATTATTCATGTATATATCTCTATATAGCCGTATATTTCATCGACGACATATTATTATAATAATATAACGTTGGCTTGATTCAGTCTTGTGAGATTTGCTTTTTACCTCTATTTTCTTTATTGCCACCGTCACATATATATATTCACTCTTTCGTTATATTGTATTACTCTCATTATTATACAGAATTTCAATTACGAAAAGCTTCCGTTTATTACCACACGTAATATGCAAAAGCGAACCTGACAATGACAGTGACAAAGAGCATTTTACGAATCTTCATGCAAAAAAGGATGAGATTTATTGTCCTTTAAGATGACTCTTTAACGACAAAACAAGTACAAAGCTCAAATAAATATATAAAATTCAGTGTTAATCGAATTTTATCCTTTTCTTTTTTAGCAAGAATAAAAGAAATTACAACTTAAAAGAAATTTAAAACAAAAATTAATAATTAAAAATTTTGTAAAGTTTCCACTAAACCTATTCCTGAATTTCCTCCGGCAAAATTCGTATGGATTTTCTGTTATAATGTATATTTGCAAAGCGTATGCTCACGCGTCAATCAATTTTAATCAGCTTGAAGGGTTCAAATCACAATTTAATAAACGAAAGTTACGAGCTTGTAATAAAATTCCCTTTTTTAAACATTTCACAAAAAAAAAACCACCACAATTTTCCCACATATATGAAAGAATCACGAAATTTCGAAATTCAATTTAAGGATAGAAAAGAGAGAGAGAGAGAGAGAAAACTCCTAACAATTCGGGTAGTAAATTCGCATTCTCAGCAAGAATCACTTGAATTGAATCACAGGCACATAAAAATCGACCGAGACAATAACAAAATAAAGTTGAAAAAAGAAGAAACAAAAACAAAAAAAAAAGAGAAGGGGAGGAAAAGAGCAGTTCTCTAAATTTGGCAACTTGGTCTGCGGAAACAGTAAACAATAAACCTAAATCCACGTTGATTGTGAGCCGTTGGACTGTAACGCAAACTTTATACCATTGAAGGGAACTTCCAAGCACACCACATACACACAAACAAATACATATACAAATACCTGGGAAGTGACCAAGGTTGCTTACCCACATCCGTCCCTCCATCCGTGTCAATATCAATTTACAAAGCTTTTGTCGCGATTTTGGCCCTGGAAGCACCTCTTTCTGAATTCATCATAAAAAAAAAAAATGATGAATCAAAGATCTGTTTTTTTTCTCCCTCCAAATATTATCTCATACGCCTTATAAACATTCCTATGGATTTACACTTGAGTGAATTTCAACTCTTTTTCTCCCCCTTCGACACGAGTCGTTCCGTTCGACTGGACCTCAAACCAAAAATTGAGAGAGTATATATTAAAAGCTAGTGGAGAAAAAAAAGCCGAAGGGTTCTGATGCTCCTAGAAAGAAAAAGAAAAAAAAAGAAAAAAACACTACCGAGTTCCATATTTTAACGATCTCTGAATCAACATTTCATATATACAATGGAGAAAGAATATTTATTATTCGGAGGAAAATATTTTCTTCATTGTTATCGTCAAGAGACACGGCAAATAATAATAATAATAATAATAATAATAATAATAATAATAGTTGGGGAAAAAGGTGAAATTTGAAATTTAAATTCTTTTTTTCTCAACTACTGTACTAACTGTTATCTGAAATGTTAATTGTTTCAATATAATCGTTTGGAAACTGGAAACTAACTTCAATTATCGTAAATTTAAATTATAAACTGTTTTTCTTATCGTTTTTCTGTATATATAGAAATTGACCCAGTTTGCTCTGGTTGAACTGGTAAAAACTGAGGGAAAATGTAGAAACCTGTTTTTTTTTTTAATTTTGGTTTTATGTTTGCTTCGATTTATTTTTTTGAATTTGAATTTCGCGGTATTCTAAATACAAAATTTACCCATCAGATTGCGTGAAAGTTCTCTCACAATCGAGATGAAGTGTCTGGAGTATAGGTATTAATTTAAATTCGTAAAATCGTTCAATGAAATTTGAATTTCGCGCCATTCTAACTCGAAAAGATCCCGTCCAGATGGCATGAAAGTTGTCTCACAATCGGAAAGAAAAGTAATAATAAACTAAATTATAATTTACTCTCCAAATTTGAATTAGTAAAAATCCAAAAATGTTTACTAATTTGAATTAGTGACTCTCTTTTTGCTTTTAAATTAGTAAATTTTACGAATATATAGTAATTTCAAATAATTCATTAGTAGTATAGTAAATTTTAGTAATAAATAGTAATTTCTACTAATTTCTTAGTAAAATTTACTAATGTAAAAGCAAAAAGTCAGTCCCTAATTCACTAATTTATTAGTAGTATAGTAAATTTTACTAATAAATAGTAATTTCTACTTTTTTATTAAAAGTGTAGTACATTTTACTCGGTCATCTTTAATTATTATAAAACATAAAGAAATCGATCACTCCGAGTCTTCGACTCGGAGCAATTGCTATCTTCATGTTTTATAAAAATATTCTTATAAGTTATTGAATTTAAAAAGATTTCGATTTGAATGTTTTGAAAAATTTTAATTCCTACGGAAAAATAATATTTAAATATTTATTTAAAAAAGAGTTATTGATGTTTTCGAATAATTTTTAGAATTAAAGAAATTCGTAAATAAATGTAACAGAACATTTTTTTGAGTAAAATTTTTTCCTTTATTTTCTAAAAATTTAAAAAGTTTCAATTTCATTTTCAATTAAAATTTGTAATTGAAAAATTGAATTGAATATGTAATGTTTCTTTTCCAAAAGAAAAGAATGAGTTTCTGAACAATATTGTTATTGAGCAATATAAATTATGCAGAAAATATTTTCTATTTCTGAATTATAATTTTTTAACAATTAACAATTTCCTCATATTTTTTATAAATTAAAAGGATAATAATATTTATAGTTAATTTCCACTAATTTACTAGCAGTACAGTAAATTTTACTAATAAATGGTCATTTCTACTAATTTCTTAGTAAAATTTGCTAATTTAAAAGCAAAAAGTCAGTCCATAATTCACTAATTTTTTATTAGTATAGTAAATTTTACTAATAAATAGTAATTCCTACTTTTTTATTAAAAGTGCAGTACATTTTACTAATAAATAGTAATTTCTACTTTTTTATTAAAAGTATAGTAAATTTTACTAATAAATAGTAATTTCTACTAATTTTTTAGTAAAATTAACTAATTTATAAGCAAAAAGTCAGTCCCTAATTCAAAATAGTAAACATTTTTACTAATAAATTTTTTTTACTTACAAATTTTACTAATAAATAATAAATTTTAGTTATTTATTAGTAGTATAGTAAATTTTACTAATAAATAGTAATTTTCACTAATTTACTAGTAACTAGTATAGTAAATTTTACTAATAAAAAGTAATTTCTACTTATTTGTTAGTTGTATTGTAAATTTAACTAATAAATAATAATTTTTACATATTCATGAAAGATGTCATGAAAGATGTCGACTTTTTCGGGATTTCAAAATTAATGTTTCTGCGTGGTTTGGCCACTTATTTGAAAACCGTTGATTAGAATGCGAGCGATAACACTTAATTAGATAATTCATGCAATTTAGATTTAAGTTAGTTTTAATAAAAGGGCGTTCTCTTTTGTAAGCCCGTATAAATTGTTAAATAAATAAATAAATAAATAAATTTTTTAGTAGCATAGTAAATTTTACTAATAAATAGTAATTTCTACTGATTTATTAGTAGTATAGTAGATTTCACTAATAAATTAGTAGAAATTACTATTTATTATCAAAATGTACTAATTTAAAAGCATAAAGTCAATCAATAATTGAGATTAATAAACTTTTTACTTATAAATTTTACTAATAAATAATAATTTTTATGTTTTTACTAGTAGTATAGTAAATGTCGCTTATAAATTAGTAGAAATTACTATTTTTTATAAAATTTTACTGATTAAAAGCAATCACTACTTACAAGTAGAAAACATTTTTACTCATAAATTTTTCTACACGGAGAGAAAATATATTTTAAATTTTGTAAAAGTATTTTACAATTTGGGAAAAAAGTGCAATAAACCGAAATTTTGACATAAAAAATACTAAACAGTGAAAGAAATAATATGAAATTTAGTAAAGTTATATTAAAATTGAACTAAAGTTCTTATATTTGATATAATTATACTAAATTTAACATATAAGTTTTTTTAAAGTTTAGTATTTTTTATACTAAAATTTCGCTTTGTCGCATTTTTCTCCCAAATTGTGAAATACTTTTACAAAATTTAGTATAATTTTCTCTCCCAGTAATAATTAGTAATTTCTACATATTTATTAGAAGTATAGTAAATTTTACTAATAAATTAATATTTACTAATTTCCATTAATTTATTAGTAAAATTTACTAATTTAAAAGCAAAATGTCAATGACTAATTTAAATTTAGAGAAATTTTTACTTATATTTTTTTCTAATAACTAGTAATTTCTATTAATTTATTTCCAGTAGAGTAAATTCCACTAATTTATTAGTGAAATTTACTAATTTAAATGCAAAAATTCAGTCACTAATTGAAATTAGTAAACATTTTGATTAATTCAAAATTAGAGAGTATAACAAAATAATTGTAATTAATAATAAAGTTATTCTAACTCGAAAAGTTCCCGCCCACATGACGCATGAAAGTTCTCTCACAAACGGAATGAAGTGTCTGGCATAAAAGCATCTAAAAATCTTCAAATACTTTTTTCTAAACTTACCTGTTAAAGTAATGCGATAATTACTTTTAAATTTTAACTTTAAAATAAAATCGACAGTTTTTAGTGGTGATTCTATAAATTTTAAGAAAAAAACTTTTTTTAATCTTACTTTTTATTGCTTCTTTTTTATGAATTAATTTAATATATCCGCCACTGAGAAAAAGAAGAATGAACCTGAATTTAATTAAAGAATTCTCAATCTCTCAACGATGTTTATCAATTAATTTCAATGGTATTTAAGTACGACGTTGAGTTTCCTGTTCCTTTAGTACTTCCAAATTCAAATAAAACTCGGGAATAATGCATTGCCAACTGCGGTTCTGTGGAAGACGAGAGCAAAGTTACAGCTCTCGCCTGAACTGCGATGCGATGCTACTTACGAGATTACGAGGTCATAAGTCACTGTCCATGAGACTTTTCTTACACGAGCATGCACTTCTCGTAGACGAAAATTAAATGCCCCGGGCTATCAACAAACTGATCACTTTGATTATCTAATAAAATGTTTTTTCTTTTTGTTTTGTATTTTGTTTTTTTTTTCTTTTTTATTTCTCTTCTTTTCTTTTCACGAAAAGAGAGAAGACAATAAAACTAAACGCATTTACATCATTTTCATTTCACGTTTTTATTCGAAAGGGTAATAAAAAAGATTCAAATTTAATATTTCTCGATCCATTTAATTTTAAAAGGGATTCTAAAATTTGTTTCTTCTTTTTAAGACACTTGGGCAAAATTATTACCCTAGTTTTTATTTTTATTTTTATTTTCTATTATATAGAGATTTATTTCTGTATCATTTTTTGATTGATTACATTTTTTTCTTGGGTACTTTGGAACTCTCTTAGGAAAATTGCCTGGAGACAAAGTGGAAAAAAATATAATTCTTAAGCGAGTAAATTTGATTCTTATTTTTATTATTTCGTGTCAAAATAACATTTCAAATTATAGAGTACGTGATTAGAGTGAAAGCCCTTTGAGAGAATATCCTCATCTCAGGGATGATTTCCTATGCGCATTGCAGACAAAAAACGTATGCATTCTCAAATGCGTATTTATATGTATGTATCTCTAACGGATATGTACATAGATATATATATTGTCAGAGGAGAGAAAAGCATATTGCTTTTCTGTAACACGCCCTGTGTTCAGCAAAAATGCTAAGTTCTCGTAAAAAGAAAGACAAGCGCAGTGACGTGCAAAAGAACTGTGAGGAACATGTACGCTTTTATCATTTCAAGGAAAAAGGTGCTTCAGGTGAACAATAATTTTTAACATGTAAGGTCGTAATAGGTGATTTTTTCAATTTTGCGAATAAATATATTTTTTCATTTTTAAAAACAGTGCAAAAATTACTATAAAATTTAGTAATTAATTTAAAGAAAAAGAATTATAAAATAAGTGTATTCAAAATTTTAAGTAAAATTCTTTTTTTAATCAATATTTATTAGACAATTTTTCGAGAATTTAATTATTTAAATACAAAAATAAATAATTTATTAAATAATTGAATATTTCTTAAAATTGAATTTTTGTGAAGAATTTTATCAAAATTTTTAAAAATAATTGAATTCTTGCAACGAATTCGATTAAAATTTTTTTTAAAGAATTAAATTCCTGCGAAGAATTTTATTTGTGAAAATAATTGAATTCCGGAGAAAACTATTATTATTTATGAAAATAATGAATTTCTTGTGAAAAATTTTATTCAAATTTTTGTAAATAATTGAATTTCTCAGCATTTTTTAAAACATTTAAAAATAATTAAAGTCTATCGAGAAATTTCAATTAATTTAGAATAACATCTTCAAACAAATTTCGAAAAACTCAATTATTTAACAAAATTTTTTAATAAAATTCTAAGCAAGAATTCAATTATTTTCATAAATAATAAAACTCATCGAAGAATTTCAATTATTTTTAATACTAGGTATTATAAATTAATTAATCAATTATTAAATTATTTATTCAATTATTTAAAATAAAATTTTCATAATATTTATTATATTTCGAAAAAATTAATTATTTAAAACAATGTTTATAAAATTCTTATAAAGAATTCAATTACTTTCCAAAATAACAAAATTTTTCACAGAATTTCCAGTATTTTTAAACATTTTAATAAAATTTTTCGCTGCAATTAAATTATTTTCATAAATAATAATAAAATTCTTCTCAAGAACTCAATTACTTTTGAACATTTTAATGAAATTCTTAGCAATTATTCAATTATTTTCATAAAAAATAAAATTTATCTCAGAATTTCAACTATCTTTAATAGAATTTTACAGGAATTGCTCGAAAAATGTAATTATTCTTGAAAAATTAATTTTAATTCCTGAAAAAATCATTCATTTAAAAAAAAATGTTTTAAATTCTTGGGAAGAATTCAATTATGTACAAAAATATTCAAATTTTTCACAGGATTTCAATTATTTTCAAATATTTTAATAAAATTGTTCGAAAGATATCAATTATATTAAATACAATTTTAATTAAATTTTTTTGAAATAATTCAATTATTGTTTTAAATTTTAATTAAATTCTTCCTAATAATTCTATTATTTAAATAAATAATTCTTCGAAAGAATTCAATTATTAAAGATGAATAACAAAATTATTCCCGAAAATTCAATTATTTTGAGGCATTTTTAATAAAATTCATTGTAAAATTCAATTATTTTCATAAATAACAATATTCATCACAAGAATTTAATTATTTTTAAAAGTAATAAATTTTTTCTTGGAAATTCAATTATTTTCAAAAATTCTAATAAAATTGTTCGCAAAAATTCAATTATTTTCATAAATAATAAAATGCTGTTTAGAAATTCAAATATTTTCAAAAGAATTTAATAAAATGCCATACAGACATTCAATTATTCTCATAAATTTTAATAGAATTCTTTGTAAAATTTAATTATTTTTAAAAGCTTTTCACAATTTAATGATTTTTAATATCTACTAAGTATTTTCTCAAAATTTCCAAACAGAATTCAATTATTTAAAAAAATTTATTGTAAAAATCTTCATAAGAATTCAATTCTTTTCGTGAATAATAAAAATTTCTTAGGAATTCAATTATTTAAATTAGAATTTACATAAAATTAGTCGAAAGAAATCAATTGTTTAAAAATTTTTATAAAATTCTTCTTTTTTGATCGTCAAGTTTAATTTTTCAATAGCTACTTTTTTATTACTTTTTTAAAATTAATTATCGAGTGCAAAGTATGTAAATTTCTTTTTTAAATAATTGAATTCCTTTTCAAATGTTTATTTTGAAAAGAATTGATTTCTTGGGAACAATTTTATTAATATTTTTTAAATAATTGAATTGCTTCGAAGAATTTTATTTTTTACGAAAATAATTGAATTGTTTCGAAGATTTTTACAAACATTTTTGACAATAATTGTATTCCTAGGAAAAATGTTATATTTTACAAAAATAATTGTATTCCATGATCAATTTTATTATAATTTTTTTAATTTATAAAGCATTTTTAAAAAATTTTTGTAAATAATTGAATTCTTGAGAAGAATTTTATTATTTATGAAAATTTTAAAATCCATGACTTTTCCCTAATTTCTCTGACCAATTCTAATTCTCCTGACTTTTTCCTGACATGTGGCAATCCTGTAATAATAAAAGTAAAGAAACTAACAAGATTCACGCTGATCGCCCTAAATTTTGAAATGTTCTCTTGCAACTTATCTCGATTGCGAGAGAACTTTCATGCCATCTGGACGGATATTTTTCGAATTATAGTGGCGCGAAATTCAAATTTATAAAACACTACTTTTTCTCCCTCGACAAAAAGAATTTAAAAAAAGAAAATTGTCGAAATCATTTCGCTTTCGTTTCTCTCAAAAATATTACACGACAATATTTTTTTTCGAACTTGTCTCGAGTTTAAATAAATTTTTATTGGAAACAGAGAACCGCAAATCGAAATCAGTCGCGCACATTGCACACATATACGTAACTCACTTTTCTCTCTTGATCGGTAAAAGATATTTTTGCGATGTGTTTTTTTTTCCTTGTAGCTTTGCATTTCAGACAGGTCATGATTTTGATCTTAGAAAAGGTAAAATGTCAGGGATTCACCCGTGCAACCGGCATGATAAGCACGTCGTCGAATTTCTTCCGACATCGACTGATCGACCGGAAATGTCGCATTCGATTAAGGATTTAAGCTGTTGGAGATTTCCGAGCTTTGATTTCGAATAAAGAGAAGAAGAAAAAAGAAAGAAGAAGAAGAAGTAGAAGAAAAAAAAAGTTCGATTGAGCTTTTTTCAACTCTTAATCCTGTCGCTTGTTTCTTTTTCTTCTTCCTCTTCTTTTTCGTCTTCTTCTTCTTCTTTTTTTTCTGTAATTGATTGACTTTCCTTTTTCACGGAAGGAGCGATTTCTCAGCGCACTTAAATCGGTAGACTGTTGATAAAAAAAAGCTACGGTTTTTTTTTGGGGGGGGGAATAAAAAAAAATATGTAGAAAAATGTTTATTGGTTTTTTGAAAAATAGGAACTGGTTGATTGAAATTAAATGTAAACTTTGGTAAAAAAAAGGAAAACTTCCTTGCCTTGGAATTTTACTTTAAAACATTTAAAATATGGAAATGGAAAACTTTTTTAATTTCACGAGCTGTTTTATTTTGGTTTTGTTTTTAAATATATTTTTTTCTTTACATAAATAAATTTTGTTTTGAAAATCATTTTTTAACTCTTTTTTCAATTTGTTTGCCTGGAATTTGACTTGAGCATTTTCAATTAATAACAATATCCAATTAAGTTGAATTAATTTAAAATTTTAAAAAATTATTCTTCTTTAATTGATAGCATTTTTTTTTAATTATTCCTCTTGTTAATTTTGGTTCTACATTTTTTTTGTTTGTTGAGAATTTATCATATAGTATAATATTAATGTTAATTTACGAAATGTAATACAGTTCTGCTCGTGTTTCCCCTTTATACTGATACTTTTACATGTTTGTTTATCATGTTTATTTAGTTTGCAAGGTGGAGAGGTTTTGTTTCATAAAATTCAAGTATTATTTTGTTCATACTCACATTTTGATGGAGTGAATTTGTGCGGGAATAAAGTTCGTACATTTCATGGTGTTAGTTTTCCGCACATTTATCGATGTTCAAAAGTTTTAATTTTTTATTATCCATATATATTCAAAATTAAAATAATAATTTCAGATAATAATTAAATTTTTGTTTTTGAATTTATATATAATTATATTTGCGTAGTAGTCTGCATTTATTTTTTCCAAACAAGATTTTTTTCGTTCTGACATTAATTAATATGGTTTTTGTAAATTAGCTCTAGATTATAATCTCTAGATAATTTGTAGATCATCCTAATTAATTATTTAGAAATTATTTCTGACAAAAATACAAATCATGATCTGGATCATAATTCAGATCATTTGGGGATCATCTAAAGCAATTATTTCGAAATTTTTTTAGATCAAAATTCAAATCATGCTCTGTTTTTTAAATCACTTGTAGATCTTTTTAAATCATTTAATTAATTAACATTTTTGAAAATTTCTTGAAATATAATTACAATTTTTTGAAAGGCTGGAAATTGTCATGCAAAGTAGTTGGTAAAATTAAAGATATAATAAAATTGCTGATATTTCTTATTGGAAATATTAAAAGTTGAGAATAAAGAGGAAAAAGAAGTAGAGGGAGTTGCGTGTCAACGGCTAATTATCATAGCACCTGATGTCTGACAAGAGTAGTTTATAAGTGCATTTTGCGGTGAAAAGCAATCAGACTAGGCCAATAATTTCACATTTAAGCCTTCGGATGAAAAAATAAACTCGATAGTTTACAAATCTCTTTGCACAGCTGGAGATTGATACAGAGTACTTCGCATGACGCTTGGATCGAGTCCGAAAGCTCATTTTAATATCCGTTCATTTCTTATTACAATTGATTCTTAATGATCAATAATAAAAAAAAAATCGGAGCTAATAATAAAATAAATTGTAATTTACTCTTTAAATTTGAATTAGTAAAATACTAAAATTGTTTACTAATTTGAATTAGTGACTGACTTTTTGCTTTTAAATTTGTAAACTTTACTAATAAATAGTAATTTTCACTAATTTATTAGAAGTTTAGTAAATTTGACTAATAAATAGTCATTTTTACTTATTTATTAGAAGTTTAGTAAATTTGACTAATAAATAGTAATTTCTACTTATTTATTAGAAGTTTAGTAAATTTTACTAATAAATAGTCATTTCTACTTATGTATTAGTAAAATTTACTAATTTAAAAACAAAAAGTCTGTAACTAACTCAGATTAATAAACAATTTTACTAATAAATATTAATTTCTACTTATTTATTAGTAGTATTGTAAATTTAACTAATAAATAATAATTTCTACTTATTTATGAGTAGTATAGTAAATTTTACTAATAAATAGTAATTTCTACTTATTTATTAATAGTATAGTAGATTTTACTAATAAATTAGTAGAAATTACTATTTATTATCAAAATTTACTAATTTAAAAGCATAAAGTCAAACACTAATTCAGATTAATAAACATTTTTACTTATAAATTTTACTAATAAATAGTAATTTTTACTTATTTACTTTTAGTATAGTAAATGTCACTTATTTAGTAGAAATTACTGTTTATTATAAAATTTTACTGATTAAAAACAATCACTACTTAAAAGTAGGAAACATTTATACTCATAAATTTTTTAACCTTAGTATTTTTTATATCAAAATTTCGCTTTGTCGCATTTTTCCTCCAAATTGCGAAATACTTTTACAAAATTTAGTATAATTTTATCTCCCCGTAATAATTAGTAATTTCTGCAAATTTATTAGAAGTATAGTAAATTTTACTAATAAATTAATATTTACTAATTTACATTAATTTATTAGTAAAATTTACTAATTTAAAAGCGAACGACAAGCACTGATTGAGTTTAATAAACATTTTACTTATAAATTTTACTAATAAACAGTAATTTCTACTTACTTCTTAGTAGTATAGTAAATTTAACTAATAAATAATAATTTCTACTTATTTATTGGTAGTATAGTAGATTTTACTAATAAATTAGTATAAATTACTATTTATTATCAAAATTTACTAATTTAAAAGCATAAAGTCAAACACTAATTCAGATTAATAAACATTTTTACTTATAAATTGTACTAATAAATAGTAATTTTTACTTATTTACTTTTAGTATAGTAAATGTCACTTATAAATTAGTAGAAATTACTGTTTATTATAAAATTTTACTGATTAAAAGCAATCACTACTTAAAAGTAGGAAACATTTATACTCATAAATTTTTAAAGTTTAGTATTTTTTATATCAAAATTTTGCTTTGTCGCATTTTTCCTCCAAATTGCGAAATACTTTTACAAAATTTAGTATAATTTTCTCTCCCTGTAATAATTAGTAATTTCTACAAATTTACTAATTTAAAAGCGAACGACAGGCACTGATTGAGTTTAATAAACATTTTACTTATAAATTTTACTAATAAACAGTAATTTCTACTTATTTCTTAGTAGTATAGTAAATTTTACTAATAAATAATAATTTCTACTTATTTATTGGTAGTATAGTAAATTTTACTAATAATAAAGCAAAAGTACTAATTATTATTAATAACACTATTTGCTTAATTACTTAATGAATTTTTTGAAGTCATAACTAATTACAATTAATAATAAAAAAGAATTATAATTAATAATAATTGAACAATTACATTAGAGTATTTATATTTAATAATTTGAAATTACACGTTGAAAATATTTTCAACCTCCTCCTCCTCCTCATCTCCCCCTCTTGTGTAAAAGATTTCTTAGTTACCACTAATTAAAAGCAATTAAAATGAGAAAAAGGTGTATAATAATCTGGGTTTGTATAATAATTTTCATGTGAGCCAAGATGATTATAAAGCCACGAGAGAGAAATTACATAGTTTGTCTTGATATTGTTAAATGAAGTATGTGACAAAAAGAGGCTAATAAAGCTACCAAATATAATTATATTACAACGTCTGGAAATGTAGATGTATCGTTGGAAAGAAAATTAACTGAATTACGTGGAACGAATAATTACTGATGCCGTTGCGTGTTTTTATTAAAGTTGCGCATAAATACACACGCGAGATGGGAGTATATTAGCGAAAACTTGGCAGAATATAGTCGGCGGGGGGTGGGGGGGGGGAGAGAATTTTTGTCCTCCCCCTTGACATGCGGCATCTGTATGTGGCATTCAAAGCGCCAAGCATTCCTTCTCTCTCGAAACCAATTTTCAAGTCACAATTATTATTCGACTTTGGGAAATAATTCAATTAACGGATTTTAATTATACACACTCTTTCTTTAGTATTTCATCCGTTATTTCTCCTTCTCTGTGTGTGTGTATATATAATGGCGAAAATTGAAAATAAATTTTTAGCCCCTAATATTAGATTTTTCGTATTAGTATTTTTTTTTATTTTTTAAAAACGAATATTTTATACATTTAACTGTAATATTTTGAATATTCAACTGTAATATTTTGAATAGTAAACTGTATTATTTTGAATATTAAACATAAATATATCTTTCGAATATTAAAATTAAGTATTTGGAATATTAGAAATATTTTAAACATTAAAAATATTTTCAACTTAAAAGTTAAATATTCTGATCAAAAAAAGTGAATAGTTTGAATGAAAATATTATAAATTTTTGAATGTGAAAAATAGTTTTTACATAAAAATTAAATATTCTAAAGAATAATAATAATATTCTAAAATAATTTGAAGAATAAAATTAATTATTTTAAATATTAAAAATAGTTTGAACAATATAATTAAATATTTAGAATACTAAAAATATTTTGAACATGAAAGTTAAATTAATATTTTGAAAACTAAAAATTTTTTTGAACATCAAAGTTAAATATTTTTAAATATTTAAAAACTTAAACTTGTAATAAATAAATAAATAATATTAAAAGTGTGTTAAACATTTAAAAATTAAATATTTTAATTGCTAAAAATATTTTGTCTATTTAAAATGAAATATGTATTCTGAAATTAAAAAATTATTTTTGTCATTAAAATTAAATATTTTGCACACTAAAAATATTTTTAACATTAAAATTAAATATTTGGAACAAAAAAATTTAATAATTTGAATACTAAAAAAATTTCGAATATGAAAGTTAAATATTTTTAAAATTAAAAGTATTTTAAAAATGAAAGCTTAATATTTTGAATATTAAAAGTGTGTTGAACGTAAAAATTAAAAATTTTGAACATATTAAATTAAATTTTTTGAATACTATTAATATTTTGAACGTTAAAGTTAAATTTTTTTAATATTAAAAGTTTTGAAATTAAAATTAAATATTTTGAACACTAAAAATATTTTTAACAGTAAAATTTGTATTTTGAACAAGAAAATTAAAAATTTTTAATACTAAAAATATTTTGAAAATGAAAGTTAAATATTTTGAAAACTAAAAAATATTTTTGTCCTTAAAATTAAATATATTGCACACTAAAAATATTTTTAACATTAAAGTAAAATATTTAGAACAAGAAAATTGAATAATTTGAATAAAAAAAATATTTCGAATGTAAAAGTTAAATATTTTGAATATTAAAAGTATTTTGAACATGAAAATTTAATATTTTGAATGTTAAATATTTTGAATATTGAAAGTGTTTTAAACGTAAAAATTGAAAATTTTGAAAATTACATTAAATGTTTTGAATAGTAGTAATATTTTGAACGTCAAAGTTAAATTTTTTTCATATTTAAAGTTTTGAAAATAAAAATTAAATATTGTGAACACTAAAAATATTTTTAACAGTAAAATTTATATTTTGAACAAGAAAATGGAAAAATTTTGAATACTAAAAATATTTTGAACATTAAAAGTGTGTTGAACATAAAAATTAAATATTTTGAACATTTAAAATATTTTGAACTTTAAAATTAAATATTTTTAAGAAGAAAATCAAATAGTTTGATTGCTAAAAATATTTCGAACATAAAAATCAAATATTGTGAATAACAAAAGTATTTTGAACATTAACAATAAATATTTTTAACAATAAGAATATTTTGAACATGAAAATTAAATATTTCGAATACTACTCTCTAAATTTGAATTAGTAAAAATGTTTACTAATTTGAATTAGTGACTGACTTTTTGCTTTTGAATTAGTCAATTTTACTAATAAATTAGTAGAAATAACTATTTATTAGTGGAATTTACTAATTCAAAAGCAAAAAAGTCAGTCACTAATTCAAATTAGTAAACATTTTTACTAATTCAAATTTAGAGAGTAAAAAAGTTTGGAACATTAAATTTAAATATTTAAATACCAAATCTAAATATTTTTGATAAACATTTTAAACATGAGAAATAAAAAATAATAATGGATTATTATTTTTCTAAAATATTGATTTTCAGTTATTATATTGTTTTCGAATTAAATTTTCATCTTTTAATCTCTTCCGATTCTTCTATACATAAAAATGTCTATCTCGTATCTCGTCTCCGTTATTAAAACGTAATTATATTATAAAAGTCATAAAAAGTTATATTCTAAAAGTTGACACGAAGATACGTAAGACCAATAAGTCCATTACTGGCGATCTAGGAAAAGTTTTCGCGACAGTTATTGTTTTATCGACTCGATTCAATGGATTTTCTCCACTTTCAACTTGAAACTCCGACATATATAGCTTCTTTTCCTATTATATCTGGCAGATCTTTTTTAAACAACGTTCTTGTCGCTATTCTCGAACATGCCTCAGGGACTTTAGAGACAAATATATATATATTTCTCTCTCTCTCTCTCTCCTTTTTCTCTCGGATTAAAGTGTTACTTTAACCATTGCAATTGTGCACTTTTGACCTTTTCTCTTTATATATAAAAGAGTGTCTTCTGTATAATGACAGTAATAATACTAATAACAGTCTACAAGGAGGGAAAAATTGAAAACTTAAGTGAGAAATCAAGTTGAATTATTGTTTTAATCAAATTTTAGAATCAGTTTTTTCACCTTTTTTTTTAGGAAAAGTTGGTAATGAATTTTCTAGTACTGGAGTATTAAGTTTTATTTCAAGATGAATAATTCTGAATTGTACTTTTTTGTTCTTAATTTATTTGTTATTAATTTTCATTTATTTTATTGTTTGAATTTTTTTTTATTTAAAACGTAATTTATGTTATTTAAGTTTTTCATTTTAGTTTTTATTTAGTTAAATTTTCTCATTTGAAATTGAATTGAATTTTTTATTTAAATTGTAATTTAATTCGATTTGTTTTATTAATTTGTTCGTTATTATCAATTTAATTTACTTTTTATTATTTTCTTTTACAAATTAAATTTTTCTAAAAGTAAAATATTTTTACTGTATTTATTTATAGCGGAAATTTCAATTTCAAATTCGACTGGTTCTTATAATCGGACCACTTATTTATCTCGATTGTGAGAGAATTTTCATGCCCTCTAGGCGGGAACTTGAGGAGTTTCAATGGCGCGAAATTCAAATTTAATGGAAAGGAAAAAGTAAAGAAATTGAAAAGTAGAATATATAATAGTAAATTATGTAAATATTTATTTATATAATTTTTTATTTATTTAGTTATTTATAAATATTATAATTTAATTTTAATTTTACAAAACAAGAGGAAATGTTTTCAATTTAAATAATTTAATTTTAAACAATTTGTGTTTGAAAATTTTGAATAAGGAAAATGAAAAGTTCGTTGGAAAAAAATGATTTGAAAAATTATATTTTAAATAGGTATTTAAAAAAGTATTTAAATATCATTATTCAATACATTTTGTAGCAGATTTAAACGTCCATTTAGAATCTAAAGCTCCTTGATTAATATGCTGTCGGACCAAACGCTTACCATTTCTACTTACTTCTTTTTATTCCCCTTGTGTAAAAGGATAAATGTACAATTTATGTTAATATCGGTCGTTAATATTTACTTTTATTACTTTTACACACATTTTACGCTATAAATATTATCATGCGCATTTATCTCAAGATTTCACTCATAAAAAACAAAAAAAAAGAAACTTGAAATCAATTGGCTTTTAATTTCCCTTCGATTTTTTCTCAACTAAAAAGAAAATATTGTTTTTTTAAATTTTTTTCTAAAGTAAATTTTTTCTTTAATTATTTTTTTGATATACCATTTTTTTAGTAAGGAAGAATAGACTTTTTCATTTTTTTTTTAAAAGGTAAAGAAAAAGTTTTGGTTATTTTTTGTTTATAAATAAAATAGAATTAGACTTGTTGGAAGGTGTGGTAAAAATTCAAGGGACGTTATAGGTGTTTTTTTTTGCTCTCTCTTTTTTTTGGAGGGAAAAAAAGGGTTATTGTCTACACTATTTTGTCTGTTACGTGTAGACAGTCGTTATGTCGAGTTGGATAACGACTTTCTTCCCCTGCGAAACAGCCTCGAAGGTGTACGTTCGATAAATATTTGATCAAGCCATTCCAGAAAGTGCGACCGCCAAGATCAAATGTGAGAAACTGGTTATAGCAAACTACTGTGTTTTCTCATTCCCATCACGACTCTTGCTGCTGCCCGAAAAGCAGCGAATTTCTGTGCCATTAACGATTCTCATAGCGGTCACATTAATAATATAAAATCGCGCCGAGACAAAACGTGCGCAAAGTCCCGTATAAACTTCTCTCTCTCACACACTCTCTCTCTCTCTATATATAAAGTTATAAATTTTGGCGCTTTACTTACACCAAATGTTACTGTATATATAAGGCACTTTATTACATAAAGTGACGACATTCAGTTGTATGTATGTAATTTTGAAAGTAAATTTGTATTTATTTCGGGGGGAAAAATACGATCTGCTAATTAAAATAATGATAATAAAAATAATAATACTAAAAAAATAATAATAATTTTAATTTGTTACCATTAAAATATTTTACTATTAGACATTTTTACCATACAAATTTTTTACTATTAGAATTTTTTTACCATTACAATGTTTTACTACTAGAATTTTTTAACAGTAGAAATTTTACGATGAGAATTTTCTAGCAGTGAAAATTTTACTGTAAGAATTTTCTATCAGTTAAAATTTTACTATAAGAATTTTCTAGCAGTAAAAATTGTACTATAAGAATTTTCTAGTAGTAAAAATTTTACTATAAGAATTTGTTATTATTTTTATTTTTACTATTAGAATATTTTTTAACAATACAATTTTTTACTGTTAGAATTTTTTACCATTGCAAATTTTAACTACTGGAAATTTTTACCATTACATATTTTTACTACTAGAATTTTCTATTTTTATTTATTTATTTAGATTCATAATTCATTAGAATTTTTACAATTTTTACAATAGGAATTTTTTATTCTTACAATTTTTACTATAAGAATTTTTTAATTTTTCTCGAATTTTTTAATTGGAATATTTTACTATCACAATATTTTACTGTTCGAATTTTTTACTACTAGAATATTTTACAATCATAATTTTTTACTTTTACAATTTTTTACTGTTTTAATTTTTCACTATTAGAATGTTTTACTATCACAATATTTTACTGTTTGATTTTTTTACTATCACAATATTTTACTGTTCGAATTTTTTACTATTAACATTATTTACTATTAGAATTTTTTATTATCACAAATTTGTAGACTCAGTAGTTTTAATCTCAAAGTTTTAATCATAATTATTATATCATATTATAATAATTAATATGTTTTATAATTTACAATATTATTATTTTAATTTAATTAGTAATTAATAATTAATCTGATAAACGACTCGGTTTTGCTACAAATTAGTAAAAAAAAAAGGCTAATTAAGATTTAGAGAGAGAATGTGAAATAAAAATTTTAAACTCGGATTAAACTCCATGTTCTTAAACCACAAACAAAAATATTTCTAATTTACGAAAATAATCTTTGAAATTGTATTTAAAAACATAATCCACTATACTTTGTGTAATTCTGTAATAAAATTACTAAGTTGTAATATAATATTCAGAAAATAAATTTAATTTAATTAATCCAGATTTCTTGATAATCTTAAAAATTTAGAAAAATGTAACGGTAAAAAATTTTAATAGTAAAGAATGTAATTATAAATAATAAATAAATAGTAAAAAATTGATATGCTAAAAAATTGTAATTTAGTAGAAAAATTTTACAGTAACAAGTTATAAAATAATAAAAAAACTGTAATGATAAAAATTGCGATAGTAAAAAATTCTAATAGTAAAAAAGTGTAATTATGTAAAATTGTGATAGAAATAAATTTTAACAGTAAAAAGTCCTAATGATAAAATAAATTGTAATGGTAACAATAGTGACAGTAAAAAATTCTAAAAGTGAAAAATTGTAATGGTAAAAAATTCGAATAAATTGTTGTGATAGTAGAAAATTCCAAATTGAAAAAAATTGTAATAGTAGAAAATTCTAACAGTAAAACATTCTAATAGTGAAAAATTAAAACAGTAAAAATTGCAATAGTAAAAAATTGCGATAGTAAAAAATTGTGATAGTAAAAAATTCTAATAGTAAAAAATGTTAATAATAAAAAATTAATAGTAAAATAGTTAATAGTAAAATAGTAAAATAGTTAATAGTAAAATAATAGTTAATAGTTAATAGTTAATAGTTAATAGTTAATAGTTAATAGTTAATAGTTAATAGTTAATAGTTAATAGTTAATAGTTAATAGTTAATAGTTAATAGTTAATAGTTAATAGTAAAATAGTTAATAGTAAAAAATTCGAACAGTAAAATATTGTGATAGTAAAACATTCTAAAAGTGAAAAATTAAAACAGTAAAAAATTGTAAAAGTAAAAAATTATGATGGTAAAATATTCTTGTAGTAAAAAATTCGAACAGTAAAATATTGTGATAGTAAAATATTCCAATTAAAAAATTCCAGAAAGATTAAAAAATTCTTATAGTAAAAAATGTAAAAATAAAAAATTCTAATGAATTATGAATCTAAATAAATAAATAAATAAAAATAGAAAATTCTAGTAGTAAAAATATGTAATAGTAAAAATTTCCAGTAGTAAAAATTTGCAATGGTAAAAAATTCTAACAGTAAAAAATTGTATTGTTAAAAAATATTCTAATAGTGAAAATAAAAATTGTAAAAAATTCTTATAGTAAAATTTTTACTACTAGAAAATTTTTATTGTAAAATTTCTACTGCTAGAAAATTCTAGTAGTAAAACATTGTAATGGTAAAAAAATTCTAATAGTAAAAAATTTGTATGGTAAAAATTTCTAATAGTAAAATATTTGAATGATAACAAATTTTAGTGGTAAAAAATTTTAAAAGAGAAAAATTCTAATATTAAAATATTCTCATAGTGAAAAATAAACTAAAAAATTGTAAAAAAAATGTAATAGTGGGAATTTCTAATAGTAAAAATTTCTAAAATATCACTTAAAGGAGAGACTTGAGAGCACTTGAATAATTTACAGTAATGCTGTATTATGTGCTGTATATAATTGTTGTCAGAACTATCTGCGTAGAAATTGTGCGGCACAAGCTGTAATCATTTTAGCTGCAAAATGTGGCGCAATTTGACAGTTGCCTGTCACGTTCAAACCACCAGTAACTGAATGCGTGACGTTTTCTGTCTACTAAACTCGAGTTTAGCAAAGCAGTCAGCTCGGCGTTATTAATTTGTTTTACGTGTAGCCATTGACTATTAAAATCGATATTCTATTTTTCTATTGTCTTGCAAAAGAACGACGTTCTTTGATTAATTCTGACGAATTGAGGTTTTTTTTTTTTGCTTCAAATTTTTTTTCTCCAATTTTTTTTTCTCTAAATTTTTTATTATATTTCAAATTTTGTTTTTTGATATTGTATTCGCAAAATTTTTAAATCACACATTTTTTAAATGGTTTTTTGTTCTGATAAATTTTTTTTTGTTTATTGTATTTACTTTCTTTTCGAATTTTGTTCTTTTTGCATTATTTTTTGTATTTTCTTCTTTTTGTATTTGTTTCTTTTCGTATTTTGCATTCACTTCTCCTTTCTATTCTCTATTTAGTTTTATCTTCTATTTTATTTTTGTCAATTTAAAAATAATTGAAGCTTCAAAAAATTCATTTTTAACAATTTTTTATTAACGCGAGTTTACTGATTTTTATTGTTTTATTTTTCTGCGCAACAAAAATATATACAAAATTCCAATTATTTCTTTTAGTATTCACCGAAATTTTTGCGTCGTTGAAATTTTATTTTTTTTTCTATATATTTACAATTTTCAGTTGATAGAAGAAAATATTAAACAAAAAAATATATTTTCAACAATGTTTATGACATTTTTTTTTTCGTTGAAAAATATATTTTCATTGAAATATCGTAGTCATATTTCCTTCTTTTTTCTAGTTGTGTAAAAATATCAAATTTTTATTTTCACTTTAACGGATGTAATTGTTTTTCCCGTTCAATAATATAAAAAATCGTTATTTATTTCATTTTTTTTTCTCTTAATTGCACTTTCTTTTTTTTTAATGCGTAAATAAAAGAATTGTCAAATTAAAACAAGAAGTGTAAATAAATTTGAAATAGAAATTTCCATTATTTACAAAATAAAAATAAATAATAAATAATAATACTTTATTTAATAATTTCTCCCTGTCTTTACAGGGTTTGAGAGTCAAAAAATACATAATTATAAAAAGAATAAAAATAAATTTCATGAAAATAATAAAATAGTTTGGAAATAAATTTTTATTATCGATAATTTGCTAAATAAAAGAGAAATCTTTTCTGGAATTTTAAATTTAATGAATCTGGGGTTTTTTTTCGGAAAAAAGGATTATAAAAAATAGAGAGTGGTATGATTTTGAATCAATATGTAAATGAACTAGTTATTAGTTTCCAATCAATCTATAAAATCAGTTGTGATGAAATGAAAAGCTCCGACTGCCGCATTTTGCATGTGTATATAATGTTTGAAAAATCAGCGCGTACGCATGATTATCGATCTGCTGAGGGCAATCGAGATTCGCCTGCAGGCAAAATTTCATGTATGAAAGCGAAGAATTTGAACCCTGTTTTAACAGTATTATCGGATACATCATTTCTATATGGCTACTTTTGATAGTTTTTTATCCCTTTTTTCTCTCTTTTTGTTTCTCTTTTTTCTCTTTTTTTTCTCTCTTTTCAACGATATAGAGAAAATTGCCCCTTACAAACTTTTGTATTTTTATTTACTTTTTATTTTTTTTTTGTCTATTTTTTCCCCCTTTTTTCGATTTTTATTTTTTGCTTTTGTTTTTAATCGTCCTTAAGTTGTCAATATTAGGATGTAAGTGTAGATAAAACCACGTGTACATTCTGGAATTCCGAGCAGTCTTTTACTTGCTTCAGGGGGTCCATTCGGAGCAATATAAAAAGACACGGACGGTTTCCGATCACGGATCCACTTTAGCGTGACAAAAACGAATCAGACACGCTATTCTATATAACAAACTTCTTCTTTTTTTCCCTAGTTTACTTTAAATTCTTCGCTTATAAAACCCATATCAGTCGCGTTTATCTAATGTCCTCGAGTTTTTTTTTTTTTATTTTATTTTCTTCTTTTTAATTTATTTCATGGATCTTTTTTTTTCTCTTTTTAGTAAATCAAAAGATTATATCGTAGAAATTGAAATTTTATCTTGTTTAAAAAAAAATTTTTCCGCAAAGTAACTCTCTTTGTTTTCTTTTTTTCCAGGGGGGAAATAAATATTTTTGTTTGATTTAATTATACTCTATTTATTTTATTTAACTGATTTCATCGTTTGTTTGGGATTTTTTAATGAACTTTGTTTGGCAAATACAAATTTTTACACGGTTGGAGAAACTAAAAATTGTTGGTGGAATATTTTTCTGTTGTGGTTTGCATTTTTAATATTTTTTCTGCGTCAAATAATAAATGAGTGTTTTTCTTCTTTTTTTGCAGGTAAGGAAAAATCGAGAATTGGACATTTTTACGTGAGTGACAAAAATTATTTTCTTTTCTAAAATTATTTAATTAAAAAAAAAGAGAAATAGAAAAATAAAAATAGAAATGACAAATAAAATAAAAAAGGGAAATAAAAATAATATGGAAATAAAATAAAAAAGGAAGTAAAAATAAATCAAAAAGGATAGAAAAATAAATAAAAAAGGAAAAAAATTCGCTTGTAATTAAATAGGAAATTAGTCGTCACTGATGGAAATAAATAAACAAGTAAATGTACATCGGATAAGATTCTCTGAAGATTATTATATAGATAGAAAGCAGGGAGAAAGAGAGAGAGAGAGAATTATATATATATATATATTTGAAACGAAAATGGGGAAAATTTTTACTTTCCAAAAGTACACTTTGCTTCGTTGGCAGCAAAAAGGGAAATAAAATTGAGATCGCTGTAATTTCTCTCTGAGGCTGGTACTAAACCGCTGAACTTTACCACGAACATGATCCAAGCCAAAGGCTTCTTGTTCTCCACTCGCGGGGATATCTGCAAAGTTTAGAAGATTATGCTTGATCCTCATTCCCTAGAAACTTGCCAACACTTGACGAGAAAAGAGAGGGCGTATAAATGTCGAATTTCTCGCATTGAGGAAATGAGACACGTCCTTATTATTTTATTTCTTTTTTTATTTTTATATTTTATTTTTACAACTGAAACAAAAATTTATTTTATTCCATGCAACGATTACTCGTGTCTATTAAAATAAAAGAAAATTTAATAAAAAGAAAATGAAAGAAAATTTACTGAATCAAATATACTAAAATTATGGGGGTTCAATAAGAAATTTGTTTGGTTTAAATAAAAATCGAGATAAAAATTACTTGATTCAAGATCAAGTAAATGATAATTTGATAATAACCATAATAATAATAATAATAATAATAATAATAATAATAATAATAATAATAATAATAATAGCCATTTCAATAAAAAAAATTGTTTAGTGTATTTAGTATATATTTTTAAAATTTAGTAATTTTTAAAATATGATTTTCGAAAAAGCAGCTTTTTTCGTAAACAATGGGTCTTTAAAAAAAACATTGTGGCGGAAGCATTTTATTTTCCGCTTGACTAAAAATTTCTAAATAACCCGCGAGATTCACTTTTTCAATTTAATTCCCAATGGGATATATTTTATAAATGAGTTTATAAAAGATTTTTTCGTCGACCAAGTGGAAAAGTTGAAAGCTTTGCTTTATTGAAGGGAAGAATAAATTTTTCGAAAATTAGAACTAAAGAGATTTTTAATTTTATTATATTTAGAAAATTAGCGTTTACAGAAAGAAAGAGAGAGAGATAGAGGGAAATACAATCACTTTGATTAAAAAACATTTTATCTTTTTTTTTTTTGTTCTTGTTCGCAAGAGTAGGTTAACGGTCATCCTTCAATTTGCCTCTTATTAAACTTTGGAAATCTTTTTAGCCCCATAAAAATTTTTCTCGCTTCCAAAGTAACTTGGGAGATTTAACTTTTACACTTTTACCACATTCGATTTTTTTGATCTAGCGCAGCTTCCGTTTTTATGCCTTGAGACTCTCTCTCTCGCTTTCTTTTTCTCCCATCACTGTGAAGCTACTCTTGGAAAATTAAATTGAAACTTAGTCGACAAATTTTTTTTTCTTAATATCGACTTTTTTTTGGAATAATAAAAAGGGGATTTTTTTTCGAAATGAATATTTTTAAGTGGGGTTTTTGTATTTAAAAATGGAGTTTTTACTGGACAAATATATAAAATTTAGAAATAATTAAAAAAAATAGAAAAGTAATAGGAAACACAAGGATGTCAAATTAAGACAAAAAAACTGAAATAAAAATAATTATTCTCATATTGTTAAAAGTTTTAATAAAATTTTTCCAAAAAGTTCAATTCTATTCATAAATAACAAAATTCTTTGTATAAATTTAATTCTTTTCATATATAATAAAATTCTTCGCAGGAATTCAATTATTTTCAAAAATTTAAATAAAAATTCAAAAAACTTCAGGTATTTAAAAAAATTTCAATGAAATTCTATTCGAAAATTTAATTATCTTTATGAATAACAAAATTCTTTCTCTAAAAGTATAAATTCAATTATTTTAAAAAACTTTAATACAATTCTTCGAGAAAATTCAATTCATTTCATACATAATAAAATTTTTCGCAAAAATTCAATTCTCTTTAAAAATTTCAATAAAATTCTTTTCGAAAAATCAATTATTTTCATAAATAATAAAATTCTCTTTCAAAAATTTCCATTATCTCCATAAAAAACAAAATTCTTCCAATAAATTCAATTATTTTCAAAACATTTTAATACAATTCTTCGAGAAAATTTAATTCTTTTCTTAAATAATAAAATTCTTCTCAGAAATTCAATTATTTTTAAAAATTGTAATAAAATTCTTCTCAGAAATTCAATTATTTTTAAAAATTTTAATAAAATTCTTGTCAATAATTAAATTACTTTTATAAATAATAAAACTTACAAAAGGATTTCAATTATTTTTCATTCAATTTTAAATCAATTTCTCGAAAAATCTAAAATTTCTTAAAAATTTTATTAAATTGCTTCAAAAGAATTTCATTTAAAAAAATTGTTTATAAAATTCTTTATAAGATTTTAATTACAAGAAATATTCAATTATTCAATAAATTATATAATCATATAAATTATTCGTTATAGTATTAAAATAATTGAATTCTATTAGAATTTTAAATAAGAATTGATTCAAAAATGAATTTCAGTTAAAAATTTTTAAAAATCATTTTAATTTTAGAAGCATCATAACTGGAACTTTAAGAAATAATTAAATTTCAGAATATTTTTGAATTATTTAAAAATTCTAATTGTTGTAAAATTGATATATTTAAATTTTTATTTTGAATAATTATTAATTTTTAATAAATAATTAAAGTTTTGAATAATTTTATTTAAAAATTTCAACAACAAAAAATGATTCACTTTTAGAAAAATTACCGTTGTAATTTTTAGAAATAGTTAAATTTCAAAAAGTTTTTACATTAAAATTAATTAAAATATTTTAATTCCTGTGAAAAAATAAATAAGTTATAATAAATAAGTTAAAAATAAATAAATTATTTAATAAAAATTATTCAAGTTTTGAGTGTAATTAAACTTGGAAATTATGAAGAAAAAATTAGTCTTTTGAAAAATTGTAATTAGAATTTTTTTATAGGTAGTTCAAGTCACGTAAATAATTCAAAAACAATAAATTAAATTTCCAATTATTTGTAAATTTTGGCAAAATTTTTATATTTTAAAAAATTAAAAATTGTTTTTAAAATTAATCGTATTTTTGAAGAATTTAATATTAAAATTAAGAAAATAATTGTATTTTTTAAGAATTTAATGTTAAAATTTAGAAAATAATCGTATTTTTTAAGACTTTAATATTAAGATTTAGAAAATAATTAAATTTTTTTTAAATTTTAGAATTGAAATTATTAGCAGCAGAATGAGAGAAAAAAGTAAATATTTTTGATGAAAATTAGGAAAATGTCTAAAACGAGTTTTTCTAGTTGTCAAATAAAATAAATAAATCTAAAATAAAAATCATAATAATGATTAAACAAAAACAAAAAATAATGAAAACTAAAACTATGGAAATTATTCGTGAATAAATTCGGGAAAATAAAGAAGATTAATAGTATAATATTAGCAGTAGTAGTATATAATACTATTTGTAATCTATTATCCACCATAATATTTAGTTTTCCAAACAAAAAAGTATATCACAAGTGACATCGTATTTGTAACAAAAGAGCGCGTTTTTGATTAATGAAAGGAGGCCTATTAGATGATTTCTAAGTGCTTTAACTTTTTTTTAGGGAGTATTATTGATTTGGTGACACGTGTTTAAGAGGGTTTCCATGGGGAAGCTAAAGTGGGTGTAAATGCAAGCAGCTACTTTAGAAATTGTGGGGAACTACTTTCCCTTATGGTGTACAAGTGACATCGATGATCACGAGCCAGGTGGTCGTCGTACAACGAGAGAGCGAGAGATTTAAAAATAAATACGTGGCTCGTAACCTCTTAAAAATGCCCTCTCTTTCTCTCTGTGGGGGATAATATGAATAAGGACCTCCACATTGACAGACCTCATAAATAAGACAAGCACCCAAAACAAGTTCAAAATTAAATTCTTTCATTTTTTTCTCACAAATTTTGTTTTTTTTCCCAACTTCACCCAATTTTCTATGTATCGTGGAAAAATTTGGAGAATTTTTATTTAATACTTTAAAAATTTTTATTTAATACTTCAAAATTTTCATTTAATAATCTTAAAGTCAGGCTTATAATACTAATAAATTACCACTAAAATTGAACTAAAATCATTAAAGTGTGATATTATATTGTTTTTATAAAAATCCATAATTTTAGTAATTTAAAAAATTATTAAAATAAAAAAAAAAAATTACTTATCTACTAAAATTTACTACATACCATTAAATACTATTTTTACAATTTTCTACTATATTTGGATAAGTTTTTTTAGATTTGTAACACTAAAAGTTACTTTTTCTACGTTGGAGAATTTGTAGTACTTTAAATTGGCTAATATTTGGAATAAAAAAATTATTCTCAAAAATTTTAATAAAAAATACTTAGAAACAATTCAAAAGAAAATTGTAATAAAATTCTTTCAAACGATTCAATTATTTTTTTAAATGTTTCGAGATTCCATTATTTTGAATCTCTACTATTTTAATGAAAAATTTCCCAAAGTAAATTCAATTATTTACAAAAACTTTTTTATAAAATTCTTTGCGGATATTCAATTATTTTTGTAAAAAAATAAAATTTTCACAAGAATTAAAATTATTTAAAACACAATTTTCATAAAAATTTTTCAAAAAAAATCAATTATTTAAAAATATTTTTTATAAAATTCTTCGCAAAAATTCAATTAATTTTATAAATAATAAAATTCTTCTCAGGAATTCAATTATTTGAAACACAATTTTCCATAAAAGTTTTCGAAAAAAATCGATTATTAAAAAATTTTTTTTGTATAATTCTTTGCAAGAATTTAATTACTTAAAACAAAAATTAATAAAGTTCTTCGTAAGAATTCAATTATTTTTATAAATAATGTAGGTAATTCTTCTCAGGAATTAAATTATTAATAAATATTTCAATAAAATTTGATGCAAACATTCAATTATTTTCATAAGTAATTAAACTCATCGTAGGATTTCTATTATTTTTAATACAATTTTAACTAAATTCCTCAAAAAATGCAATTATTCTTTAAAATTTTATTAAAATTCTTCAAAAGAATTCAATTATTTAAAACAATTTGGATATAATTTTTTTTATTATAATTTAAGAATTATTTTTAATACATTTTTAATTAAATTTCTTAAAAAAATTTAATTATTTTTAAAAATTTTAATTAAATTCTTTGTAACAATTCAATTATTTTCGAAAAATTTTAATAAAATTCTTCGCAGAAATTGAATTAAGTTGAAAAATTTTTAAAAATTCAATTATTTTCAATATTTACTATTTCATTAAAATTTATTATAATAATTCAATTACTTTGAAAATTTTTTATAAGTTTCTTTATAAGAATTTAATTTGAAAAAATATTCAATTGTTAACAAAAATTATTCTGTTTTCGAATGTAATTTAATTTGGAAATTGTGAAAAAATTAAGTTGTCAAAATTTAATTTGACATTTTTTGATGGTATTTTTGCATATTTTGCTATAAGCAAAAATTTGTTTATAAATTATATAAAAAATAATTAAAGAAAAATAAATTATAAATAATTTTTTTAAATATATTTTTTCTTTTATTGAATAAGTAGAGAAGAAATCGAAGAAATCTTCCGCAAATAGCAAACTTTTAAAAATAGTTTTTGTGTGTGTGTATGTATAGACATTGACAGCGTTGAACGAAAACTAAACCATTTCCGACAATTTTAAATTGCTTTTTTTATTGGCTAAATTTTCAGGATTGATGGATCATTGACAGGAGATATAGGGGTGGGGGAGGAAATCGGGACTTTAGCTCTGTCAACTTGATAAATCAAGATAGCTTGATACATTGTTTTCTAGATTAGATAAAAGTTGAGTATACACATTTCAACCCTAGTTTTATTTGACGAGCTTGAACAGTTTTTATTTCGCTCTTTGTCAAAAGTTTTCTTAGTCAATATTTTCTTTTATCTTTATCGTTCCGAATGTAAGGCGAATTTGATTTTAGTATTATTTTCTGAATTCCACTCTTCATTTGAAGTTTAATTAAAGAAATATTTTTTTAACAGAATTTTAACTGTTTAATTATTTTAAATATTAAGTTTTATTTGATTGAAATTTTAATTTATTGTATTAAAATTATTGTTTATCTAATTAGAATTTTTTTATTTACTTAAAATTATTTTTTATTTAATTAAAATTATTGTTTATTTAATTAGAATTTTGATTATTTAATTAAAATTAGTCTCTATTTAATTAGAATTTTTTTATTGAATAAAAATTAGTTTTTATTTAATTAAAATTATTTTTTATTTCATACAAGTAAATATTTATTTGCATCAAGTAAAAATTTTTTTAATAATAGAATTGAGATGGAAATTGTTGAGATTGAAATGTTAGGAAATCTATAAAAGAAACTGCGCCTTCAGGAAAGTTTGATGATTAAAGACCTATTGTCCTTATTTAATTATTGACAAAGTTAGTTAAGAATCCTTTCCGCTCCCTTTGGACTTATTTTTACTCTACTTATTTTCTTGCCCCTTAGTTATTAAGGGATTTTTTTTCGTATCTTTGTTCTTTGTCTTGTAAATCTTTTGATCAAACCTGTTTATCCCTCTCGCAAATACACAGTCACGTATTGAGTTCGCTTACAGATTATTTCTTTTTGTATTTATTTTTATTTACATATTATAGAATAAATTTTCAAAGTATTTTTTATTACAATAAATTTTTCTTTAAATTCAAATTAAATTTAAAAAGAAATCATGATTTAAAAGTTCTAAAAGTTCTAAAGAACGAAATTTGTTAATTTTTCCTTTGAATTAATTTTTGGAACAATAATTTTGCGTCACTGAAAAAAAATTAATTCTAATGATTTCAAATGTAAAATTAAACTTTTTAATTTCTATTGTAATCTTTAATTTATTATTTAATAAAAAATTTATTTTATAATAAAAAAAATAAAAATTTATTTTTTAATAAAAAATGTTTCGAAAAATATTTCAATAATATTTCGAAAAATATTTGATAAATATATTTAATAAAAAAATTTTGTACATAATGGAAAATCCAATTATTAAGAACTTATTTTATAATTCATATTATTTATAAGAACTGAAAATGGGAATATTGGAAAAGAAATTTGCACTCTTTGTGTATATAACTTTTTTATTCTTTTTTTTCAATACAATAATTATACTGAATAGAGATAATACAAATTGACATGGGGTAATTAAAATTTATCACGTATTCTTTTGTCATCGCGAGAAAAAAAGGTACTGAACGCGCGTATTACTCTCATTTTGATGCAAATTTCCTTCTTTTGTGTTGGTATAGGGTATCAAAAAAAAAAAAAAGAAATCTCCCCTCGAATCGAGAGGATATTACTGTAATAATACGCACAGTAAAGAAGAAGAAGATCTTATATTAAAATCTCAAATTATTCTCTTTGAAAAATTTCTAACTCAGTAACTAATCTAATCTTGAAAGTAAAGATAGGAAAATATTTTTACAAGAGAAATTTTCTTCCTTATTCTTTTTCATAAATTGTAGTTCAAGGGGAGAATTCTTCTTTTTATAATCAACAAATCGGAAGTTTTTAAATTGATTTCAATCTTTTTTTTGGGGGGAATTTTTATTTAATTGATTTGAAAAATTAACTTTATTTTTTGCGTTAAACAAAATAAATCTTTTCATTAAAAAATTATTTTTTACTCTTAAAATCTGCGATTCAGTGAAAGTTGACAAAATTTTCAGTGACTATCTTCACGTTTTCAATTTATGCAAATTTTACCAAGAAAATGAATTAAAAATTATTGAATTAGCAATTACTTTTCAACTAATTTTCCAATTAAAAAATAACTGAAATTTTCAATTATTAAAATTCTTAATTAGACATTTAGTGAAAATTAATAGATATTTCAATTATTTTTTAAACTGTTTTCATTGAAATTTAATTAATTAAAAACGTGAGAATAGAGGTACTGAAAATTATTCAAATTTCACCCAATCAATTTCAGAGACTGGTAATAGTAAACAGTAGAGAATAATTTGTGAACTACATGTTCACTATTTTATAAAATTTTTATAATTTTATAATTTATTTATAATTTTTATAAAATATAAAAATGTAATTAATAATGTTTAATAGTAGTCAACAGTAGTGTATTACTATTTACTATTTATACTACTGTTACTACTACTACCATTCTGTTATAAATTCTTTTCGTTAATTTAAAAAAAATAGTGTTTCTAAATAGTAGAATTTCTTAAATAGTAGTACCTAAATATAATAGTAAACAGTAGCCAATTACTATTTACTATTCACACTACTATTACTACTACTACTACTACTATTTTGTTAATATTTCTTTAAATTAATTTAAAAAATAATAATATTATAATAATATACAAAAAACTAAATAGTGCAATCTAAATAGTAGAAATAGGATTAGATAATAGTGAATAGCAGTGAATTACTATTTACACTACTAGTATTCCTAATAGTTTTTTAATTGACTAAAAAATAATATTAATATTTGAAAATTTTCAAGTCTAATTATTAAGGTTTAATAATAATGAATAGCAATAAACATATTAAATAGTAATTAACAGTAGTGACTTACTATTGACCACTATTTATTCTACTAATACTATTACTACTAGTACTATTTAAAACATAAATTTAAAATGTAAATAATAATCTTCATAAGTACAAAAATATTATTAATAATATTTAATAGTAATAAACAGTAAGGAATTACTATTGACTATTATTCATACTACTGATACTACTGCTATTCTGTTAATTAATTTAAAAAATAAATTATAATAATGTTTATAAAGACAAAAATGTGATTAATAAAGTTAGTAGTAGTGAATAGAGGTAAATTTATTGAATAGTTGCTATTACGACTATTACTACTAACTCTACTAGTTATTCTTGTAATTATTTGAAAAAATTAATAATATTTAGAAATAAAAAAATAAAATAAATTATGTTTATAATTTATTAATTATTATCGAGATTATTATTTAATGTTAAATGCTAGTAACTAGTAGGAAATAACAGTAAATAGTAGTGAAAAGTAATTCACTACTACTTACTGTTATTTCCTACTACTATTTCTACTTTCACAGAATTAACAAATTTTTAATTGATTAAAAAAATAGATCTATTAATATTATTTTAAAAACATAAAAAATTTAATTAACAACTTTTAATAGTACAGTAAATAGTAATTCACTACTACTTACTGTTATTTCTTACTACTATTTCTACTTTCACTGAATTAATAAATTTTTAATCAATTAAAAAAATAAATAAATCTATTAATATTTAAAAACAAAAATTTAATTAACAACTTTTAATAGAATAGTAAATAGTAGTAAATAGTATAGAGAGTAGTTGTTGTTTTTTTCCAACCACATGTATTGAGGATGTAAATTGTGTACATGTAAAATAAACATTTATGAGCTTACACGAATGCTCATTGAAGGTTATAGTCCGTCGCGTTCACTCGTTGCGACGTAGCTAAGTACCCGTGCAGAAATTTTGACCGGGGCCAGGTCGGGGCCAGATCGGGACAAACCGGGCCCCGATCTGGCAACCCGACCTGGCCCCGGCCTGGTTGAAACACTAAAACCGACCGGGGCCATGGCACTTTGCCCGATCTGGCCGCCCTGTCGGGACCCGGTCGGGGCCATGGGATTTCCCCCGATCTTTTCGCTACCCAGGTAGAATTCCAATACTGACTGCATTTTATTATATTAAAGCTTGTTATTTGATTATTAAAGAATGGGGAGTATTTACTTCAATATTAATGATTATTATTAATATTTTTGTAGTAAATAAACTTTTATGAGTGTCATTAAAAATGTAAATAGTTATTAGAATTGCTTTTATTGGACTAAGTTTTTAAAAAAAATATTTTTCTTATTTTCTTTCATTAATTTAGACAGACTATCTTATTTAAATTAATAATTATTTATAATTATTATTATTGTTAATAATTATTTAAACCTATACTTTATGTAACATTATTAAGAATTATACACAAAACACTTAAAACTAAGACGGAAAAATATCGCACGCACGGGGGACCGAACCCTAGACCTCGAGGACGCAAGTCGAATACACATACCGCATAGCCACGCAAGCTTGGAAGCGACCTCGCTTAAACTTCCTTTTGAATCATGGGACCGTTATATACAGTGTTATCATAATAAATTGACTGTATCATATTTATTTATAGAAAAATTATTAAAAATGTATGTTATATATATATATATATATATATATATATATATATATATATATATATATATATATATATATATATATATATATATATATATATATATATATATATATAAATTAATATGTTTATCATAATAATATGGTAAAAATTGTTAATTTAATTATTTATTCTATATTATTTATAATTTAACTATTTTTTAAAATAATAAAAATTTTTTCATTATTAATAATTCACAATAATACTAAAAATTATTAATTAATAATAATTTATTTTTTTGCCTTAAACATGGAATTTCAATTTAAGTGTGAAAAACAATTAAGAGTTTTTAAGAGTTATAAATGTCAAAAATAATATGTTAATATTATGACCACAAAAAAATTTAACATTTTAGGCAATATTTTTGGTTATCACCATGATAACATCGACAAATGGTTCACCTTCGACAATTGGTGCGTTTGTCCTATTGTTTTAAATTAAAGGAGAATAAATTCTTAAGACATCCCTCGAGGACAATTTTTGAGTTTTTAATTGTTTATAATTTTTATTTTCAAATTTCAATCAAAGTTAACAAATTAACACAATTTTTTAAAAACGGACGTTTATTTTCTTATTCCGTTACTGCACATGCTCTAAATCAGTTCAAATTAATCCAATATTACCAGCAGACAATTAAAAACCCATAAAGTAATATATTTCAATTGTCATAAACAACATTAATTAACAAATAGTTAACTTATGATCCTGTCCAACAGAAAATTTTTGTTGCAAATTTTCTTTTTTACTTAGGTTCTTTTAAAGAATATATGTCTTTTTTGCTTATAATATAACTTATTTAAATATTTAATATTATATATCCGTGGTCTTTTAACATTATCTAAATAAAAAAGTAAACGTGAAAAAAAAATTTTTGGTGGAAAGGAACAAAAATTAACTATTTGTTAATTAATATTATTTGTAACCATTTAAATAAGTTATTTTTTAAACAAAAAGGACACATATTTTTAAAATGAACTTAAATTAAAAAGTAGACGTGAAAAAAAATTTTTTTGGTGGACAGGAGCATAAGTTACATAACTATTTGTTATTTAATATATTGTTTATAACAATTTAAATAAGTTATTTTTTAATCAAAAAGGACAAATATTCTTTAAATAGACTTAAATTAAAAAGAAAATGTGAAAAAAAAATTTTTAGTGGAATAGGAATCAATGTTAACTATTTGTTAATTAATATTGTTTATAACAATTTAAATAAGTTATTTTATAATCAAAAAGGGCAAATATTCTTTAAATGAACTTAAATTAAAAAGAAAAGGTAAAAAAAACATTTTTTAGTGGAAAGAAATCAAAGTTAACTATTTGTTAATTAATATTGTTTATAACAATTGATATAAATTACTTTCTGTTTTATTAATTATATGGTGGTCATATTGTATTAATTTGAACTGATTCAGATCATATGCAGCAACGGAATAAGAAAATAAGCCTCCTTTTTTGAAAAATTGTATTAATTTGTTAACTTTGATTGAAAATAAAAATTATAAACAATTAAGAACTAAAAAATTGACCTTAAGGGATGTCTTAAGAATTTATTCGCCTTTAATTTAAAATAAAGAATACTGAAACCGGTTAAGAATTGTAGGCTGTAGACAGTTTTGAACAGTAAATTGTAAAAAAAATCCCATTGTGCGCTGTTTGTAGATCCTTGGGCAAACCCGGTCTGGTCCTGGTCGGGGCCACGAAGTCGGGGCCAGATCATGAAATCCCGACCGGGGCCAGGGCGGTAATCGGGAACAAAAGTGGCGATTTCTGCACGGGTAGGCGTGAATCGTGGAATTTGCACTGCAAGCGAGAGAGACGTACAGAGAGAAGATGAAAATTGTGTATAGAGATGAGGAGGAAAAGAGACAAGAGACGCGGTCGTCTGCCCGTTTTCCACCGATCAATACACCTCCGGCTGCCTCCAACACTGGAAACCAACGCTAACAGCAGTAGCAGTATAGCAGAATTCTCAAAGAGAAAGTAAACCCTCTGCAGCACTGGAGAATTTCCTCTCTCTCTCTATCTTACACTCTCCTTCTCTCTATTTATTTATCTCTCTCTCTCTCCTTCTTTTTATTTATTTCTATCTTTCTCTCTATCTTTCACTCTTCTTCTCTCTATTTATTTCTGTCTTTCTCTCTCTTTATTTCTATCTTTGTCTCTCTTTCTTTCTTTCTATTTATTTCTATCATTTTTCCTCTCCTCTCCTTATTTCTCTCTCTCCCTCTCTCCTTCTTTCTATTCATTTCTATCTCTCCTTCGCTCTCTATCTTTCACTCTCCTTCTCTCTATTTATTTCTATCTTCCCCTCTCTCCTTTTTTCTATTTATTTCTATCTTTCTCTCTCCTATTTCTCTTTATTTCTATTTTTCTCTCTTTATTCTATCTCTTTTCTTTATTTCTATCTTTCTCTCTCCTTCTTTCTATTCATTCATATCTTTCTCTCTCCTATTTCTCTTTATTTCTATCTTTCCCTCTCTCCCCTTTTCTATTTATTTCTATCTTTCTCTCTCTCTCCTTCTTTCCATTCATCATTTCTATCTTTCTTTCTCCTATTTCTCTTTATTTCTCTCTTTATTCTATCTCTTTCTTTATTTCTGTCTTTCTCTCTCCTATTTCTCTTTATTTCTATCTTTTTCTCTCGTTATTTCTATCTTGCTCTCTCTTTATTTCTATCTTGCTCTCTCTTTATTTCTATCTTTGTCTCTCTCTCTCTCTCTTTCTCTCGTAACTCTCAATTTATCCCAATGCACTTCTCCTATGATAGCCTAGTCCCTATTCAACCCCATGCCGATCAGCTAACAGCACCTACGACCACCATTTCTTCTCTCCTCCCTCGCCTCCCCTTTTCGAATTCGCAATGGAATCTCGTGTATCTCATTCTCATCGACAATGGATGCTGTACATCCTCTCTCTCTCTCTCTCTCTGTCTCACTTTGATTTCCCAAAACTAACGGTCACGTAAATCCGTTGCCACAAATGAACACTCGAGGGGAAGACGGCCGCCATCTGATAAATTGATACTTTTCTCCAAATACGATGACTTGCTATTAACTCACATTCTTTTTCATCCTAAAAAGAAGAAGCCTTCCACACTCAAATTGCCTCTACTTACTGCGTCCTTTTTTCCCCCCGATTTACAAAAACGAAAATTCTTATCTTTTTTTTTATCGTATTTCTGAAAGGTTTTTTTTTCTGTTTAATAAAAGAAACAAACCCTTTTTTCTCTATTTATTTTACTTTTTTTTGTGTGTTAAATATAATATAGTAGAGTTTTGTTTTAATAAAATAAAAAAAAAAAATTAAATTAAAAAAAAAATTTTTTTAAATTAATTAAGGGAACATAAATTTGGTAATTGATTGTAAATTAATTTACTGAACACGTAAATCTATTAAGTAAGAATAAATTACTGAACTAAACGTAAATTTATTAAGTGAATAAATAAATTAACTAAATGTAAATTTATTAAGACAAATAAGTTAATTATTTAAACATAAATTTATTAACTAGATATAAATTTTTTATTAATTCAAAATATCACCCGGCAAAATTTTAATAATAAAGTTCATAATATAAATTAATTAGTCAAATAGAATATATTTTTTTCGAAATTTTAATTAAATCGAATTAATTACCAATAATTAGTACTTTAATAAAATTACTACTTATTAAATTGAATTAATTAACAATAATTAGTACTTTCTAAATTTTAATTCGTAAAAATGTTAATTTATTTGGTGACTGACTTTTTGCCTTTGAATTATAGTTAATTTTACTAATAAATTAGTAGAAATTACTATTTATGAGTAATATTTACTGATTCGAAAGCAGAAAGTCAGTCATTAATTCAAATTAGTAATTATTTTAACTAATTCAAATTTGGAGAGTAATTAGTTAAATTTAATCAATTAACAATAATTAGTTCTCTCTAAATTTGAATTAGTTAAAAACTAAAAATGTTTACTAATTTGAATATACTGACTGATTTTTTGCCTTTGAATCAGTTAATTTTAATAATAAATTAGTGGAAATTACTATAGGAATAAAATTTATTAATTAAAAGCAAAAAATCAATCACTAATTCATATGAGTAAATATTTTTAGATTTTACTAATTCAAATTTAGAGAGTAATAAAATATAGTTATATGTTAATAATATAGTTAAATATAGTTAAATATAATTATGTTATATTTAACTTATTAACAATAATTATTAATCAAATATATTAGCCTAAATTCACATAATTATCAATTAAAAATAATTACCATCTTACTAAATATAAATAGTTTCGTTTTTTTATATATATATCAACGGTGGAGAATTTATTTTTATTTTCGAGCAATATAAGCAACGAAAGAATAAAAATGAAAAATTATATACATAATGAGAATATTTATAATTCCTATACGATAATTGTATGAAAAAAGAGATAAAATAATAATAATAAGAATAAATTCACTATGTTTGGGAAGTATGGTATTTGTAGAGAACGAGAAAAAAATCGTTTTTTTTCTATTGTGAAAAAGAACAATAGAAAAAAACGAGAACAATTTTTTTTTTCAAACGAAGAATAGTGGAGGTTCAGTAAGCAAAACATGTATACAACAATAAAAGAAAGGAATCCTTCAACAAAACTGACGAGTTTTTCTATTTTTCATTTTTCCTATATACTATATATTTGATATTACTTCTTGCGTAATCCATTATTACATTTGTGCATCTTCCCGTGTAGAAATGGTGGTCGGGTTCTAGTGGGGACCTCACCAGTTTACCCCATTTGAAAAAGGGCTCCAACTAGAGAAACTGGTGGGGTTCTAGTCGATTTTGTCACGCTCTAGTTGATAGGGCCCCGACTAGAAGTTCTAGTTCACTTCTACCGGTTTTAAAAATTATTATTTTTCAACTTAACTTATTTATAATTGAATTCTCCATTTATATTAACATTATTAATGATTGTTGCACACGAAAAATCTCGTGCCTATGAGGGTTCGAACCTTGGACCTTGGGGACACCAGACGGATACACATACCTCTCGGCCATGATAGGTTGGATGGACTTCCGCTTAAAGTACATCCCGTTTGGAAATTCCGCCATTTGTCCCTATCTCTAGTAGGGCTCTCGCTAGATTCTGACTAGAATCTCTAGTCGAGAAAAACTAGTCGGGTTCCAATCTAATTCTAGTTAGATGATTCTTACAAGCATTATTTATTAAAAAAGTTTGCATATTATTTGATTACTTAATTTTTTAATTATTTAAACAAAATCTTTTATTTATTAAGTAAATTAAAAAAGAATAAACCATAAATAAATATTGTAATATATTATTTATTATTATATTATTTATTATTATTATTATTTATTAAAACAATTATAGTAAATATAAAAATATAAAAAGTAATGTAATAAATTAGTTATGTTTAATTTTTCAATAACGTTATAGATATAATTAATTCATAATATTTTGAATTTTAGGGAGTTATTATTCATCACTCTTATTTAACTCTGCATTCCTAATGATAGTTAATAATAATTAATTATGACATTATTGAAAAATTAAACATTACTAATTGCAGTGCTTTTTATATTTACTATAATTATTATAATTATATTATTCAATTTATTATTGTAATTATAATATTATAGCATCTTTTTAATTATTATTAAATACTTGCATTAATTGTGAAAAACATTTTAAAGTATAATTGCACATACATATCTTTTTAAAAAAAAATTATTTTTACGAATAATATTACAATATTTAGGTAATAAAAATTAGTTATACCCACATAATTAATATTTATTTATGTTTTATTCTTTTAATTTACATATTAAATAAAAGATTTTTATTTAATAAAATTGCTTTATTGGAATTTTTTGTAAAAATATTCTACAATATTTAAAATTTTGTTTAAAAAATGTTAAAAAATTAAATAATTAAATAATATGCAAAATTTTTTAATAAATAATGCTAGTAAGTTTTTCTATCTATTAATCTGAATTATTTATATCTATAGAAAGATAATTTATGTATGTCATACTTTTACACTAGTTTGTCTAGTTTGAAATCGATAAGGTCCTAGTGAGTTTTTTCCAGTCTGAATTATCTAACTAGAATTTGATTGAAGCCCGACTAGTTTTTCTAGACTAGAGATTCTAGTCAGAATCTAGCGAGGTCCCTACTAGAGATAGGGACAAATGGGGAAATTTCTACACGGGTTATTATTCGTGTTCTTATCTCGAATATATTTTGCGTTAGTTGAAAATAATTTCTGTGTTATTCTTTATTTATATATACATTTGCTTTTTTTGCATTTTCGTTTAATGGAAAAATTTTATTTTCATTTTTTTGAATTATTTCTTTGATTTCGTTTCTTTTTATTCCTTTGAAAACTGTTTTTATTTATTTTTTAGAAAATTTTGATTTTAAAAACCAAAAAGTGATTTACTGCTTACAATAATTATAGTATTGTTGGGAGCGCGTCAAAAATACTTTTGTTTTATTTTTTTTAATACTTTTGCTTAAGTTCTTTTGATTTATTTTTGTTTTATTTTCTCGAATTATGTTTTAAATTGTTCCTTAACTTTTTTTCCGCCAAATATATTGAGGTCTATTTATAAATATATAGAGTTATTGTAATCTCAATTACAGTCGGTATTGAAATTCATACACAAAAGCTTACGCAAGATTCAGAAACACAATGTCTGAGGGTATATATAATACTCAAGTGGCGCGATTAGTATCGCGTGAAATACGAGAAGTGCTACAATTTACAAGGTAGTATAGATTAGCCCATTCACCCCTATCAGCTCAGCATAAATTTAGGGGAATAGGAGGCGTGGCGAACATTGTCAATGCATCCCTTATGGCCTCAAAAAGTCCATAAAAGTACCTTTCACGACATCACCCTTTTTTAAACGATCAAGTGGAAGCTAATTGTCTAAATTAAATAATCCGCTTGAGAATTAAACTTTCGATATTAAATTTCAAACACTTTCCTCATGCGACTGTTTTTATATTCTCATCAACTTGTTTGGGAAAAAAGAAACTTTTTTTGGTAAAAAGAAACATTTTTTGCAAAAAGAAATTTTTTTTTATTATTTATTCTAAAAGTGATTGTCACTTAGGGGTTGTTCACAAGCAGAGTTACGATTCATTTTTTTAAACTAATTTTTAATACCCCCTCTAAAAAGACGAAATTTTTTTCTATACAGAATTAAATTTTTTCGATTGTTCTTAACTTTACACCAAGGGTGTGACGTAGTTTGTGAACGACCCCTCATAGTAAAAATCACTTTTTACCTGAAATTCGAATATTAAATTAACCAATAGTCGCAAAGTTTTAGTGCTAGTATCAAAAACACGCAGGAACTTGTAATGTCTGACTGTAAATTGACTTTACTACTGAGACGGATATTGCGAGAAAATTGAATGTCTGACTGTTATTTATGTTTACTAGTGACATCGAATATGAAGAAAATTAAGGTGCTTGACTGTAAATTACTTTCACTATAGTGATAAACAATATAATGTCTGACTGGAAATTTACTTCTTCTACTTGTGACAAAAAAACTAGTGGAATTTAAATGTCTGACTCGTGGTTTCTTTTTCTACTAATGGAAAAATTGATAAATAGATGGAATTGGTCGAATTTGGTTTTTATTTATGTCTAAACTACTGGCGTTTGAATTGTCTGACTATACATTGATTTTACTACTGAAAAAAATGAGAGGAAGACTGAACTTGATTTTTTAAATATTGAGATCGAGACTATAAATCTTTGGAAGGTCTGACTATGATTTACATATACTACTAACAGCAAAATCATGAGTTTTTGGAACGTCTGACTAAAACTTACCTTTACTACTGATATCGAGGCAGAAATTTAACTTTTACTGACCTTCACTTTTATTACCACTCATATTTAGATTGAAAATTTATTAAAAGCTGCCCGGCTGACTAAAACTGTTTTTTACTACTGATGTTTAAAAAAATAAAAATTATGAATTTTCAGTCTGACAAATACTATTTTTTTACTACTAATATCAAGACAGAAAATAAATAAAAAAAAAATAACTAAAATTTTCCCGTCTGACTAAAATTGTATTTGACTACTATTATTGAAAAAAACAAGAATAACGATTTTTTCCACCAGCTAAAATTCCTTTTTACTACTAAAATTCTGATAATACAAGAAATAAAATTTTTCCGTCTGACTAAAACTGCCTTTCTCTACTGAAGTTACGAAAAAAAAAGAATTATGAATTTTTGTTCCAACCAAAACTATTTTTGACTATAAATATCGAGACGAAAAATAAATACAGAAAGATAAGAACTAATATTTTCCCGCCTGACTAAAATTGACTTTTACTACTGAGGTTAAAAAAAGAAGAATTACAATTTATCCAATAGCTAAAATTCCTTTTTACTACTAAAATTTTCATAAAACAAGAATCTAAACTGAAAATAAGTAAAGAAGGCTAAGCACTAAAATTTTCACGCCTGACTAAAATTGCCTTTTACTACTAAAAATTAAATTATAAGAAAAATAAAAATTTTTTCCACTGATTAAAATTCATTTTTACTCTTAACATTATGATAAAACGAAAATTTAAATTTTTATGCCTGACTAAAACTGCCTTTTACTACTGTAGTTGAGGAAAATAAAGAATTATGAATTTTCGGTCTGACCAAAACTAGTTTTTACTTCCAATACGAAAGATAGAAATTAATTAAGATTAATTTAATTGAAGATTAATAAATTAAAAGAAGAATAAAAATTTTTCCACCTGTTACAATTAATTTTTCTATTAATATTTAGATGAAACGAAAAATATAATTTTCACGTCTGACTACAACTTCCTTTTACTACTGAAGTTAAGGAAAAACAAGATAATTCTGAATTTTCGGTCTGACAAAAACTTTTTTTTACTACTAATTTCAAGACAGAAAATAAACAAATAAAAAAGAACTAGAACTTCCCAGTCTGAATTAAAGTGTCTTTTACTACTGAAGTTTAGGAAAATCATGAAAATTATGAATTTTTGGTCTGACAAAAACTATTTTTTACTACTAATTTCAAGACAGAAAATAAATAAAAACAATAAAAACTAGAATTTCCCAGTCTGACTAAAATTGCCTTTTACTACTGAAGTTAAGGAAAAACAAGAAAATTATCAATTTTTGGTCAGACAAAAACTATTTTTTACTACTAATATATCAAGACAGAAAATAAATAAATAAAGAAGAATTAAAATTTGCCAGTCTGACTAAAATTACCTTTTACTACTGACATTGAAATAAAACAAAAATAAAAAATTTCCTGTCTGACTAAAACTGCTTTTTACTATACTGAAGTTAAGAAAAAAAGAATAAAGGATTTAATAAATTAATTTTTTCGATTTTTGGAAGACGTATAAAAGGTTACTACTTATTTTAAAAAAAAACAAGAATTAAAAATTCTCCGGCAGACTAAAACTGTTTTTTTACTACTAACGTTAAAAAGATCAAGAATTAAAGAAAGAAAAAGAAAGAATTTCATAAAAATAGCAACACTACTAAATTTTCCTTTTTTTCAAAATCAACAGAAAAAATAGAGAACTGTCATGAAAATAATTTTCAATCACACATTGTTTTCTATTTTTTGTTCTTTTTTCTTTGTAATCCTCTGTAAGCTTTCGCGCTACCCAGCGAGTAAAAAATCATAAACCTATTGTCTATATATACACTCACACACAAACTTGAACGACTTTCTGTAGACATTGATGGAAACAAAAAATTGTTTTAACCCCCAAAGCAATATTAATGGAATAGACTGTACATTTTCTCTCTCTCTCTCTCTCTCTCTCTCTCTCTCTCCTGACGAGAACGGCTTTTATGGATATTTAAAAATGGATTGATCTTTAAAAATAACAGAACCATTTAGTTGAATCCCGTTCTGGTTCAACAGTCCAATAAAATAGAAACAGGCGCATTGGTCGTTCGAAAACGTAAGCGATTCGTTTTCGAGCCAAATTGCTACACGGAGACTGATTCTATATAACAGGGCAAAAAGGCAATAGTGCGGTTCGATAATTGTGCATGAACGTAATGTCGATAGAAACGAAGTGACGTAATTGCGAATGCATTTGTGTTCATCTCCAATTCGCGTTTTATCTAGTCTATATATATATATATAAATACTTGTCGCATATTTCTATATACCATACAAAACAAAAGAGAGATGCACGTTTCCTCTATAAATATATAGGCTAGATGTAATTATTTGAACGGCACACGCCATTGGAAAAAAAAGATTGTTTCGACATTAATGAATTCGACGTTCGCTCTGGAATCGTTCAATAGTTTAAATGCACACCGACAGCTTGCTGTTTGACGATTAAAAGATTATTCTCAGTTGTTTAATTTCACGTATTTCAAACGTTTGAAACAAAACAAATTTTCTTCAAATTTTATATATATATACAAAAATTGAATTGTTTGTATTTGCAAAAGTTACATAAACTAATTATTTCTATATTACATAGGAGAGTACAATTTCAGAACTACTTAATTATTATTTAGGTAGAAATTGCTTTATTCAAATGAATAATTATTTAGGAGAAATAATATTTATTCAAATTAATTAAATTGCAGTCAATTCAATAATTTCCACACGGAGAGAGAATAATATATAATAAATTTTGTAAAAGTATTTTTAAAGGGGAAAAATGCGGCAAAGCGAAATTTTATATAAAAAATACTGAACTTTAAAGAAACTTATCTGAAATTTAGTGTGTAATTTTATCAAATATCAAGAAAACTTATATTAAATTTTAATATAACTTTACTAAATTTTAAATTAGTTTTTTTAAATTTTAGTATTTTTTTTATTTTTTATATCAGAAAATAATTGTTGATCTTGATATTAAAAATATTTGTTCGAGACGAAGAATTTTTTCAAATTTAACAAAATTGTTTGTTTAAAAAAGATTTAAATAATTTCCCTTTTAGAAGGTAAATTCGAAGTGGAATTTAAATACTTCCCACGTCGAAAAATTCCATGGAACTTCTGCAAGTTTATTATTTTAAAAATATTTTAACATTTTCAGGTTTGTCAGGGAAAAGCCAGGGATTTTTCTTAAAGTGCAAGAAAAAATTAAATTTTCAAAAATTTTAATAAAATTCTTGGCAAAATTTTAATTAACTTCAAAAATTTTCCTCAATTCAATCATTTTTAATATCTACTATTTTATAATAAAATTTTTAAAAAGATTTCAATTATTTAAAAAAAAATTGTTTATAAAATTTAAAGCAAACATTACATTATTTTTAAAAATAATAAAAATTTTTACCGAAATTCAATTATTTTCATAAATAATAAAACTTATCATAGAATTTCAATTATTTTTAATACAATTTTAATCGAATTCCTCGAAAAATGTAATTATTCTTGAAGATTTTATTAAAATTCGTCGATAAATTAAATTATTTAAAAATTTGTTGATAAAATTCTTTATGAGGATTCAATTTTGGATAGCATTCATTTATTCAATAAATTATTTATTTGCATTTTATTTGTATTTAAATAATTGAATTCTCGTAGAATTTTCTAATGAAAATTGATTTAAAAATTAATTTCAGTTAAAATTTTACCTTATAATTGAATATTAAAAGCATCATAGCATGAATTTTTAAAAATAATTAAATATTGAATATTTTTGAAAATAATTACATTTTTCGAAGAATTTACTCAAAATTGTATTAAAAATAATTGAAATCCTGTGAAGAATTTTATTATTTAGAAAAATAATTGAATATTCTTGTAAAGAATTTTTATTACATTTTTTAAAAATAATTAAAGTTTTGTGAAGATTTTTATTATTTATGAAAATAGTTGAATTCTTGCAACGAATTTTTATTAAATTTTTTTTAAATAATTGAAATCTTGTCAAGAATTGTGTTATTTGTGTAAATAATTGAAATCTTGCAATGCATTTTATTACATTGTTTTTAAATAATTCAATTTATTTAAGAAATTTTATTAAAATAGTAGATTTTGAAAATATTTGAATTTCAGCGAAAATTTCATTATTTGTGAAATGTAATTAAATTATTGCCAAAAATTTTTGACAATTATTAAATTTTTTGAGGAATTTATTTAAAATTGTATTAAAAATAATTGAAATCCTATGAAAAATTTTATTATTTATGAAATTAATTGAATTCATGGTAAAAATTTTATTATTTGTAATTAGTATTTAGATTAAATTTACTATTTGATAATAAATTTAATCAAATTGTATTCGAACAGATCATTTTTAAATTTAAAGTAAAATAAATAACATTTAATCAAAAGAAACTTATTTAATGCAAATAAACATAAAATAAATATGTTTTATTTAAATCAATTGAAAATTTAAAAAACTGAAAGAATAAATATTTTCTATACTTTAGGTAAATATTGTAACTTTTTAGTATATATAGTTTAATTAATTTAATTGAAACAGAAATTATTTTATACAAATAAATATTTTCGTTCAACAAATAATTTTTATTTATAAATCAATTGAATTTTACTCTCAACAATAATTTCTATATATTTGAACTAAATACTATTTGTGCTACTTTAGTATTCGTTTTAATAGAATATCAAATTACTGTGATTTTTCACGTTCAAATAAATGGAATATTTTTTATTAAAAATATTTTCATAATAACGAATTGCCATTTTGTTATTAATAATAAAATGAATTTAAATTTATAATATTATTTAATTTGCAAAAGAATTGTACAATTTAAAATTTTATACCAATTCTTCAAAGTCATCAAACTATCATTGTTGTTTTAAATTAAAATCTATTGTTACCAGGAGCGAATAGAAAAAAAAGAAAAGAAACAAATGAGTGTGTTTGAAATCAGAGAGACAGAGAGAGGGAGGAAAAAAAGAAGATACAGAAAGCCAAAAAGAAAAAAGTGGGAGAGGTAAAAAATCCGAATTGAGTGACAAGTTCGATTGATCCAAAACAAATGTTGGAGTTCATTTTTTTTTTTTTTTTTTTTTTGACTCCTAAACCTAAATTCATCCAATTTATTCATCTCAACGCGGCAAAAAAGTAGGACGAATCCACACGTCAACCATTATTATCACTCTCAGCGTTCTCGATCTCCTCTGTGCGTTGTCATGCCCGAAATTAGTTGAATTTATATGTGCGCACTGCTGGCGAAAAATTGGCTTTCACACACAACGAAAAAGAGTGTGAGAATGAGAGAAAGTGGGAGAGGAGAGGGAGAGAGAGAGAGAGAGAAAAAAAAGGAAGTATTATGATATGTGTAAAAACGAAATAGAATGTATGCATACCAAATATTTTATGACATTTTAGTGCGCTTACTTAAATTTCCATTAACTTGCAAATTTTCCTCTAGCAATGCCGAAATGCATCTTTTTCTGAAATATTCATTTTTTTTAACGAAAAAGCCGAAAAAAATTTATTCAATAGAAACTTATTGCCTTGTCCATACGAGTTTTTGTAAATTTATTTGGTCAGTGACTTTACATTTGCTGAAGGGAAAAAAATTACTATATGGAAAAAAAAGTTTACTGTGCAAACAAAATTTACTATGCAAAAAAAAATGAATGCGCGAAAAAATTACTACTCGAAGAAATTTACTACGCAAACAATATTTACTGCGCCAAGAAAATTTACATTTCGCAAAATAAATTTAGGTACTAGGCAGAAAGAATTTACTACACAAAAAAATTTACTATGTAAATAAAAATTTACTATGCAAACAAAAATTCACTATGCAAATAAAATTTGATAAGCAAAAAAGAATTTACGAAAAAGAACTTACTAATAAAAAAAGAATTTACTGTCAAAAAAGAATTTACTGGTAAAATTGAATTTACTACAAAAAAAAAATTACTAAACTTCAGAAGTAGTACACATTTTAACTAATTTAGATTCGTGATTAACTTTATGCTTTTGAATTGAATAAAATTTACTAATAATTATTCAAATCTAAATTAGTAGAAAGTCCACTAATAAATTAGTAAATATTTTTTACTGGTTTTCAGTAAAATTCTTATTAATTTAATTTATTAAATTTAAATTTTTACTGTCTTTTACTCTTTTTTGCATTTTTTTTTCTTTTTAGACAAAATTATGACTAATTTTTAAAAGTGAAAGACTTTTTACTTATTTAGAGCGTGAGAAATATGTTAAAAAAAATTTTACCCTCTATTTAGTCAAATTTAACTATTTCAAAATCAAAAGCACTATCTAGAGTCAGTAACAAATTTTACTAACTCAAAATTTAAAATAAAAAAATTAAAAACGAAAAAAGAAAATACAAAGTGGAAAATAAAAAGAAATGAAAATAGAAAAAATTATGAATGAAACAAATAAAAAAGAAATTGTGTAGTAAATTTCTTCGAGTAGTAATTTTTTCGCGCATTCATTTTTTTTTTTGCATAGTAAATTTTGTTTGCACAGTAAAATAGAAAGAAATCAATAATAATAAAAATGAAAATTGAAAAATAGAAAAAGAAAGAAATAAATAAAAAAATAGGGGAAAGAAAAATAAAAAATAAAAAAAATATAAAGAAAAATGGAAAGTAAAAAGTGAAAAATTTTAAGTTGAAGATTTTGATTTTGAGATGATAGTCAAAGGAGCGAAAGGGCTCTACAAAAGGAAGAAAAATCAATACTTGACACTAATAAAAAAGGGGGAAAATAAAATAAAAGGGACAATTTTTCAAGAAGGGCGAAAAATGCAGCAGTAGAAATACAAAGTATGTTTTCTTCGAAATAAAAGAAAAGTGTGTAAATTCCTCATTAAATAAATTACACTGAAAGTAATTAAACATAAGTTTCTTAAAAAAAAGCCCCAGAAAATAAAACAAACGACAAACAAGTCAAATAAAAAATTTCGTCAAATAGAAAGTAGATTATTTTTGAAACAAAACATTCCACATGGAAATAACAAATTGAAATGTAAATTTTGGAATATAAATTTTGGAATATACATTTTGTAATGTAAATTTTGGAATATAAATTTTGTAATGTAAATTTTGTAATGTAAATTTCCCACCAAGAAAAAAATCTTTTTCTTAACAAAGAAATACTTTCTTTTTCTCTCCTCAATATTAATGAAACTGAAGTTACCAACGTTGATTCAACGAAAAACTTAAAAAAAAATTTTCTCAGGATACAAATTTTTCTTGTATATTTTTAACCCAAGTAAACCCTCTAAACCCTAAAATAAAAAAAACGTGGGAAAGTAGTGATTTTTATTCTTTTTTTTAATTTTTTCCAAAAATCACGAAATTTTAATTAAATTAATAGTTCCTCGACCCGGTAGTCATTTTTTTCTTTTGATAATTGTTTATTTTAATATAAGACGCAATTTTAAAAAAAATTTGTACGTTTCCAAATCGGGGAAAACAGTAATTTTGGTTTTTTTTGTCACGGATTTTTGGAAAATCCGAGCATTTCAAGTAATTTAATAATTCCTCGCCTCGGTAGTTACTTTTTTCTTTTGATAATTGTTTATTTTATTATTACACATTACTTAAACAAAATTTTAAGTAATTCCAAGTCGGGGAAAGCAGTGATTTTGAATTTTTTTTGTGTCACGAATTTTCCAAAAATTCCGAAATTTCATTTAAATTCATAATTCCTCGCCTCGGTAGTCATTTTTTTCTTATAATAATTGTTTATTTTAACATTAGACGTTATTTTAAAAAAATTTCAAGTGATTCCAAGTCGGGGAAAGTAGTGATTTTTATTTTTTTTGTCGAATTTTTTTCCAAAAATCTTGGAATTTCAATAAAAAAACCAAAATCAGTGCTTTCCCCGACTTGGAACTACTTGGAATTTTTTTTAAATGGCACTCGACATTAGAATAAACAATTATCAAAAGAAAAAAATGACTACCGAGGCGAGGAATTATGAATTTAATTAAAATTTCGTGATTTTTGGAAAAAATTTGTCAAAAAAAAAAAATCACTTTTTTACCCACGTTTTTTTTATTTTAGGGTTTGGAGAGTTTACTTGGGTTAAAAATATACAAGAAAAATTTATATCCTGAGAAAATTTTTATTTAAGTTTTTCGTTGAATCAACGTTGGTAACTTCAGATTCATCAATATTATACATATATTCTTTCAAAAGTCGAACAATCGTTATAATAGTAAAAAAATTTTTTCCTATTTTCCTTTAGGAAATGTTCCTTTTTTTTGTAATGTATAGTATATCCTGTGATTGAAAAAGCAATACCTTTGCTTTAATCGAATATTTCCGTGAGTATTCTCTATATATTCGTTTTTGTTACAATGTTTGAGAGCAGGTTGATTTTCCAAACTCCTCTGAACTTTACTCGAGGAAATATAGATGGAAATAAATAGTGAATGAAAAGCACATGTCGACAAATCACAAACACGTTCGAATCGTTAAATAAACGCGTATCAAATAAATAAATAATAATGACAAATGCAAACTCCATCGAGCAAATAAATTATCAATTATTTATTGGCTTACAATATATGTATAAAGTCAATGTTATAATAAATTTACAAAATCCTCTAATAGGTACTGTACAATAAAATATTTTTTTATTTTAGTATTTAATTATTATTATTATTATTATTATTATTATTATTATTATTATTATTATTATTATTATTATTATTATTATTATTATTATTATTATTATTATTATTATTATTATTATTATTATTATTATTATTATTATTATTATTATTATTATTATTATTATTATTATTATTATTATTATTATTATTATTATTATTATTATTATTATTATTATTATTATTATTATTATTATTATTATTATTATTATTATTACTATCATATATTTATTATTTTTTTTATTTTTAATTTCTTTTATTTGCATTTATTATTTTATTACCTACCAGCACAAAAAGATGGAAATAAATTTTTTGAGTCAAATAAAATTTATTTCTAACAAAATTAATTGATTAAATTAAAAAAATTAATATAATGGGATAAATACTAAATATAAAAACAATATAAATAAAAAATAGTTGTAATATTATATTTATATTTTTTTTGTATGCTCGAGATACCTTTCTGTCTATTTGTATCCTGTGCATAAAAAACAATTGTTTATGGGTTAATTTAAAAAAAAATTAGGTTAATGTGCATATACAGTATGACTCCTCATATCGAGCGTAATCATCTTCCGGAGGAAAAATTGCTTAAAAGCCTCTCACTGTTAACGAGATTAAGTCGTTCTTTCTCGATATAGAGGCGGTACTTAATTCTTTTATTTGAGGCGAGCGAAAAGCGGAGGAACAGAAAAAGAGTTTGGGTTTGTTTCATACAAATATATATATATATAGAGGAAAAAAACAAGAGAGAGAGAGAGAGAGAGAGAGAGAGAGAGAAAGGAGAGTAAGACAAGTGCATTTTCTACTTTTACTGACTATTAAATAAATTCACCTTCCTTTTTTTCTGGGCTCACTTTATGGCTTATAATGTTTATAATTTACGAAAACATGTACTTTTTCTTTACATAAACACACTTTATTTCATCCCCCTTACACTCTTGATAATATCATTATCATAATCTCGAAAAATATTTTTTCCTTTATTTTTATTTTTATTTTTCATTTTCGACAATTATGAAAAAGGAAACACATAATATTATTAAAATGAGAAAGTTACCTTATAGAATAGAGGAGATATTTTTAATATTCAATTTATTTTTGAAATCAGTAGTGAAAAATGGTTTTGGTCACACATTTTCTTTCGTATTTTTATCACTAGACGTTGTATTTTTATTTACATAAGTGGTAATATAATTGAGGTAACATTTTTTTAATCAGGCATTATTTTTTTAATATTCAATTTTTTTCAATTTTTGTATAAGTAGTAAACATAAATTATAGTCAGACAGCATAAAAATGTGTGTAAATTTTGTTTTTGCATTGTAAGAACAATTTTTACTCAAACGATTTTTTGTATTTTTTGTGAAATGACTAATTTATAGCCGAACTTATAGAATAGTTTGCAATTGACTAAATGGAATTTTTTATTAAGAGTAAAAACAATTTATAGTCAGCCTTTTTCTATTTTTAAAAAGAACATTTTACAGTCAGACAATTTTTTTTTTTTGTAAACTCACAATTTTTTTGTAATTTTTTTGTATGAGTGATAATAACAGTTTTTGGTCAGACGTTGTTTTTTTGCATTAGTAGTAAAACTAATTCACAGTCAGACATGAAAATTAATTTTAATTTTTTTTGTAAGTGGTAAAAAAAATTATAGTCAGCCTTTTTCTTTTTTTAAAAAAGAATAATTTTTTTTGTAAGTAGTAAAAAAATTTATAATCAGCCTTTTTCTATTTAAAAAAAAACATTTTGGAGTTAGACACTTTTTTGGTAATTTTACAATTATTTTGTAATTTTTTTCGTATTAGTGATAATAAAAGTTTTTAGTCAGACGTTGTTTTTTTGCATTAGTAGTAAAACTAATTCACAGTCAGACATGAAAATTAATTTTAATTTTTTGGAAGTAGTAAAAAAATTTATAGTCAGCCTTTTTCCTTTTTTTTAAAAAGAACATTTTACAGTCAGACACTTTTTTTGTAAATTCACAATTTTTTTGTAATTTTTTTGTATTAGTGATAATAACAGTTTTTGGTCAGACGTTGTTTTTTTAACAAGTTGAAGTCCACAACGTTAATAAAAAAAAAAAAAAATTGTTCACTTAGTAAATTAATTAAAAATGACGCAGCAATATTGACACAAAAATATTTAGAAAAAAAGATTGATGTTCATATTTTGCTAATAATTATTTTACAATTAAATATTAAATTAAAAATAATACTTGAATGCATTAAATAAATTTTTTTCGTTGATAAACGTTGTGGACTTCAACTTCGTGTTTTTTTTGCATAAGTAGTAAAACTAATTCACAGTCAGACATGAAAGTTGATTGTAATTTTTTTTGTAAGTAGTAAAGAAAATATATAGTTAGACTTTTCTTCTTTTTTCCTCCTTTCTTCTTTTTTCTTCTCTGTTCCCTTTGTTTCGTTCGCTTTTTTTCTCTTCTTTTTTTCTCCTTTTTTCTTGTTATTTATTTTTCCTTTATTTAATTCGTTTTTTCTTCTCTTCTTCCTTTCTTCTTTTTTTCCTTTAATTATTCCTACTTTCTTCTTTTTTTCCTTTCGTTTTTTCTTCTTTTTTCTTTTGTTCGTTTATTTTTCGCTTCTTCTTATTTTTTCTCTTTTTTCCTGTTTTTTCTTTTTTCTTTCCTTCATTCGTTTTTTTCTACTCTTCATCCTTTCTTATTCTTTCTCTTCTTTTTTCCTTTAAGTTTCCTCCTTCCTTTCGTTAATTTTTTTTCTTTTCTTCACATTTTTTCTCCTTTTTGCCTGTTTTTTCTTTCTTTCATTCGTTTTTTTCTTCTCTCCTTTTTTCCTTTCTTTTCTTTCCTCTTTTCTGTTTCTTTTTCTCTTCAAAAAAAAAAAAAACAAAAAAAAAAAAAAAAAACAAATGTGGAAAAATTGAAAAACTGAAAGAAAACCGTCAAAGTAGAAATGGAAAGGAAAAATAATATTATTAAACTATAAAAGGAAAATGTCAGAAGAAAAACAAGTCGGCCATAAATAAGCGAATACGAGGAAGAAGATGAAGAAGTTCGACAAAAGTTTTCCCTAAGATATCGTAACTTCTGTGGTGTTGTGTTAGACCTGCGCGTGTTTACATGCATTAATTACAAACATTAATTACATTATAGGAGCAGTATGTTGCCATTAGTAAGCGTAATATAGTCTCTCGGAGGCATCCGCTATATCTTAATTGTTCAAGGAAGCAGAAAGACCTTACCAGTTAAGAAGGTGCATTGAAGAAAATTGACTTCCCCACGCCTTCATGCATCACCTCTCTAATAAACACTAATTTAATTTGATTTCTAATTTTCTTTTTTCATTATTTTCTTTTTTTCTTTTTTTTTTCTTTTTTTCTTTTTTCTCAACAAAAAAAGAACCACTCTATATATATACTCAGCAAAGTTTATTTCAAATAATTGTCGTTTAAACTTTTTCCCATCGTACACAATATTACATGTTCTCCTTATATACAAGGAAGAGGAGAAAAAAGAAGAGAAAAGAAAGAAATGCAAATGAAATTTCCCGGTTCAAGAAACTTTGCTGTTTGCATAAGGTCAAATTATGTACTTATGCATATCAGAACATAGACTAAGTTGTACATTATTTAGAATACACTACCATACTTTACAACTTTAACGCCGTGAATATGTATATTATAATCATTTACAAGACATATTATTTATTGATATTGTTGGAAATTTTTTATTTTTTTGCATTATTTCTGGTTATTTTAATTATTCTCAATTATAGTAATTGACAATTTTTTATGAATTACTTTTGATTCAAGAAGAAGGATTTTTTCTACAAACTTGTATTTATAATTATTTTAAAATAACTTTTATAATCTTTATAAATTATTATAAAATAATTTTAAATCCCTCCCAAGCTATCAATTGGAAAATAAAAATTAATTTTCGCCCCAAGAACAATTTTTTTATTACATTTACAAATTTGATTAAATTATTTAAATATTAATATAGAAATAAAATTTATTTCTTGTTTCAAGAACTATTTTTTATCAAACTTCGGAATGGGTTAAAATTATTTTATTATAAAGTGAAATAATAAATATTAATTGTTATTTTATTGTTAAAATGAAAATTAGAATATAAAATAAACTAAAATTGATTTTCAACGTTGTAAAAATCCACTTTTGGAAATAGTAAAATTCCCCTTTAGAAATTACCGGACAATTTACAATTTTCCATTTACAAAAAAAATATAGTAAAACTGACCCTGAGGGTAAATGAAAATCTACCCTAATTTACCTTTTAGCAGAAAAAAAAGGTTTTAATCTAAAAAACCAATTTTCCTTATACAAAAACAAAAAATTGACACATCTTTTGTATTCAAATGCAATTGGTTCTTTTTTTACTAAAAGAAATATTACCTTTATGTTTGTTTCAGCCAAAGTATAAAAATAAACATGGGCACATAGTCTTCTCTGCATTTTAAAAGCTATTTACTTATTTAGCAATTGAAAGACTCTGGTATTTTCAGATGAAAATTTCGAAGTCAATTAAGATAAAGGGAAATAGTCGTTTTACTTTGACGCGTTCTGGCGTTTGCTTAAGCAGGTCAGAGGTAAAATTACCTTTGCCCTCGGGGGTATACGTAAGAAGAAAATTTTAATGAATGCCTTGAGGAATAATGAATATAGAGTAAAGAATCGTATCCGAAAACCAAAAAAGAATGGAGAAAAATGAAATCTTATTCTCCCCCCCCCATTCTCAATCCTTTTGTAATCAATCATTATTCTCTCAATTCCGCAGAATGAAAAACAGAAGATAAAAAGTAAATAGAATAAAAATTAATTTTTCTTTTTATTTTAACAGTAAGTTTTTTTTTAGTTTGCTACTACTACCTCCTCCCCTTTTATTTCAATAATGAAATTAAATTATTTTCAAAAATTTTCCTCGAAAATTTTAATTTTAAAAATTTTATTAAAATTCGTCAAAAGAATTCAATTATTTAAAAATTTATTGGCAAAAGTTTCTTTATGAGAATTCAATTTTAAGAAACATGCAATTATTCAATAAATTGTTTTTTTGTATTTGAATAATTGAATTCTAGTTGAATTTTCTAATAAATATTGATTTAAAAATGGATTTCAGTTAAAATTTTAGATTATAATTGAATATTAAAAGCATTAGAGCGTGAATTTTTAGAAATAATTTTAATTATTTGAAGAATTTACGAATAATTGAAATTTTGTAAAATTGAATTGAAAACAAATGAATTTTAAAATTCTCAAAGAACTTTATCAAAAATTATTACAAATAGTGCATTTATAGAAAAATTTTAGTTAAAAACACAAAAACAAAATTTAATTTTGGAAAAGTTATAAATATATAAAGTTATAATACCTATAGATTTCCCAAAAATTAAATATTGTTCAACAAGAATAAATTTCTTCTTAGGGATTCAATTATTTTCACAAATAATAAAACTCATCGCAAAATTTTAATTATTTTTAATACAATTTTAATCAAATTTCTCGAAGAATGTAATTATTTAAAAATTTTTTATTAAAATTCGTCCAAAGAATTCAATTATTTAAAAATTTGTTGATAAAATTCTTTATGGAAATTGAATTTTAAGAAACATTCAATTATTCAAGAAACTATTTTATTTACAATAACTATTTATTTTTGTATTTAAACAATTAAAATTGTAGTAGAATTTTCTAATAGAAACTAATTAGAAACAATTAAATTTTTTTCTGAAATTAAATTATTTTTAAAATTTTTAACTAAATTCTTGTCAAAATTTCAATTATTTTCAAAAATTTTATTAAAATTCATCAAAAGAATTCTATTATTTAAAAATTTATTGATAAAATTCTTAATGAGAAGTCAATTTTAAAAAATATGCAATTATTCAATAAATTGTTTTTTTATTTAAATAATTAAATTCTAGTAGAATTTTCTAATAAAAATTGATTTAGAAATGGATTTCAGTTAAAATTTTAGATTATAATTGAACATTAAAAGCATTGGAGCGTGAATATTTAGAAATAATTGAATTTTGAAATTAATATTTTTGAAAAAGTTTAATTGTTTTTTTTATATTATTTTAAGTTTTTATTTTTTAAGATACATTTAATTGAAGAATTTACGAATAATTGAAATTTCGTAAAATTGAATATTGTAAACAAATGGAATTGAAAATTGTTAAAGAACTTTTTTGAAAATTATTAAAAATAATCGATGTAAAAAAGAATTTTAGTTTATTAAAAATTCTTGAAAATGATAATTGAATTATGATAATGATTGTATCCCTCGATCATCTTTATAATTATTATAAAAGATTTATAATTTATAATTGTTCCGTAATTTTTAATTTTTGGTCTGCAAAGTCCATATTTTTAAATACTTTCACTGGTTCGAGCCCTGTAATAAATTAATAAATTTTTTTTTTCTTTTTATTATGTTTTTTGTATTAATAATAAAAAAATAAATTTCTCTTTTTGTATCGTTTATTGATTTAGTAAAAACATTTTTTTGAAATAAATACATAAATAAATTTTGAACAATTTCGTCTATTTTTCGTATAGAGTAAAAATAAAAATTACTCTCAAGGGTACAATGTAAAGTGTATAATAAATTGGTAAGAGTTGACTATTTCTTAGTAAACAGGTAATTTTGTTTTCCTCTTTTTTTCTCTGTTTTTTTTAAAGAATGTCTTCAAGGTAAATTTGTTGTATTTATTTTTTAAAAGGAGGACAACGGGAAAAAAACAATACATTTGGACCATTTTTGTAGACAGATATAGAGATAAAGGTGCAGATCTTATATACCCCTTTAGAGGGACATCGCGTATTCTTTACTTCGAGACTGTGTTACTTGAACAATTTGTTTCTCGAATAGCTACGAATTCTCTCTCTTTTTCTCTCGTGTACACTTGCCCTCTAGCCTGGTACTTTTTCACCCCCTTTTCCAAGGGGGTTGAGCGAGCAACTTTTTTTACTCTTCTCTCTCTCTCTCTCTCTTTCTCGAAAACTAAAGTAAGGGCGTCTCGGTGCAAGCGCACTCACTTACTCGTCACTACGTGCGAGCACTACCAAATCCCTGAGATTTGCCAAGAAATATGGATAGGCGATAAATTTGAAAAATAACTTCCATTTTAGAGCCTTGAGCGAAAATAAAATTTACGAATTTTTCCCCTGTTGGTATTTTCTTTTTGCTCACTTTTCCCTTAATGGTTCGTCACTCCTTTTTTCTTTTAAACTTATTTGAATTTTTTTTTTCTGCACTTTTTTTGAATATTTTTTTTTTTTTTTAGAAACAACTTGTTCTTTGTTTGGAAATTTATCATTTTTTGTCATTTCTCTGTTTTATCTTTATTGGTTCTATTTTATATCTTTGGGTGTAATTTCTTTTTCACGTTGTTGTTTTTGTATTTTTTCTTTGTTTATGTTTTTTTTTCGTTTTTATTTTTATTTTCAATTTTTTTTTCTATTTTCTATATTATTTTCTTTTTTGTTTTTTAACCTTATTTTTTGCCTTTTGTATATATTTTTTTTCTATTTCTATTATATTCTGGTAAATTCTATTACTTGCTTCAAATTTTTACTATTCTTTTTTAATTTATTTTTACTATTTATTTTTTTATTTATTTTTACTATTTATTTTTCTATTTATTTTTACTTAAACGGTAAAAAGTTATGTAATTATTTAATTTATTATTAACTAGTTTATCAGTAGTTAAAGTAGTTTTTAGTCAGACGTTCAAAATACTTAAAGTTTTGATCAGAGTAGTATAAATGCTGAATAGTCAGACGCCTCAAACGTTTATAAAATAAAAATTATTTTCTTATTTTTTTAAGTAGCAAAAGAAAGTTATATTCAGACATTTCAAGTTGCCGTAATTTTTATCAGTAGTCAAAGTAATTTTCAGTCAGACGTGCAAAATACCTGATTTTTTTTGTCTCAGTAGTAAAAATAGTTTATAATCAGACACTTGAAGTGATTAGAATTTCGTTATCAGTAGTAAAAGTAAGTTACGTACGCAGACATGAAATTTTCACCAGTAGTCAAAGAAATTTTTGTTCAGACGTTAAAAATACTTAAATTTTTTATCTCAGTAGTAAAAATAGTATATAGTCCGACGATTTTGTTATCAGTAGTAAAAGTAAGTTACGAACAGACCAGTAGTTAAAGTAGTAAAATATTATCTGATATTAAAAATTCAAACATATTTTTCCTATACAAATAAATGTAGAGGAAAAACTAACTATTTTTCCATCAAGAGTGTGAAAATAACCAGAGAATAATTGCGCAACAAAAACACATACGTGAAATGTTGTTTTTTTCTGCATCTCTCTCTCTCTCTCTCTCTTCTTTTTTCCACCGAAGTGAGATTTTTAAAAGAACATTGTTAGATTTCACGAGACGTTGTCGACGAGTTTCCGTTGATTAACGTCTCTTGTGAAAAGGGTCATGTCTGTTCTATCTGACAAGGTAAAGGAAAAAAAAGAGGAACTAGTTTTCTGTCACTTGACGGAAGTTTTCGAACGAAATATCGAAAGTAAAGAGAAGTGGGAGGGTGGTTAGACTTGAAAAGAATGAGAAATGGAAAAGGAACTAAAAACGTCCACAAAATAACCAACGATATCTGCCATTTACGAGAGCAAGTCTGAAAAATTAACTTTCACACACAAGAACTTGAGAAAAGTGGAAATAAAATAGAATGCCATCTATATATAAAAGTACCAGAAGATAAAGAAAAATACCGAGAAAGAAATGAATATAGAGAAGAAATAATTGTGTTGACGAACGAGGGGAAAGAAAAAAGCAAAAACAAAATAGGAAGAAGAATATTTTTTTCTTCTCTTATATTGAGACGAATAAGGGGAAAAGAGTGAGGAGTACAAATAAGACTCACTGTCTGACTGTAATTTACCTTTACTACTTATTCAAAATTTGAAGAAAAGATAGTGTCTGACTGTAACTCGTTTTTACTACTTAGGGAAAATTAAAAAAATGTGTGCCTATTTTTATCACTGATAATAAGAATATATTTTCACTCCAAGTGTCTGATTATCATGATTGCCACAGAGCAAGTCATCACAGATTTTCAATTATTTTAAATTTTTTATACAATTTTAATGGAATTCCTCAAAAAATGTAATTATTCTTAAAAATTTTATTAAAATTCAGCAAAAAAATTCAATTATTTTAAAAACTATTGCTATAATTTATTTATTATAATTTAAGTATTATTTTCAATACATTTTCAATTAAATTTCTTTAAAAAATTGAATTATTTTAAAAATAGATAATAAAATTCTTTGTAACAATAAAATTTTTTTCAAAATAATTTGTCAAAATTCAATTACTTTCAATGTCCATTATTAAAATAAAATTTTACAAAAAAATTTAATTATTTAAAAAGAAATTTTAATAAAATTCGTCTCAGGAATTCAATTATTTTTAAAAGTACTCTAATTCTTCGCAAAAATCTAATTATGTTCAAAAATTTTACAAAAATTCTCGTCAAAATTTCAATTATCTTTATAAAAAATAAAATTCCTCTCCGAAATTCAATTATTTTCAAAAATTATAATAAAATTCTTGGCAGAATTAATAATAATTTCAATTATTTTTAATACAATTTTCATCAAATTTCTCGAAAAATGAAATTATTCTTAAAAATTGCATTAAAATTCAGCAAAGAAATTCAATTATTTTAAAAAATTTTGCTACAATTTAAGTATTATTTTCAATACATTTTTAATTAAATTTCTTTAAAAAATTGAATTATTTTAAAAATAGATAATAACATTCTTTGTAACAATAACATTTTGTTCAAAATGATTTTCATAAAATTCTTCGAAGAAATTTAATAAATTTAAAAAAAATTGTCAAAATTCAATTATTTTCAATGTCTACTATTTAAATAAAATTTCACAAAAGAATTCAATTATTTAAAGAGAAATTTTAATAAAATTCGTCGCAGGAATTTAATTATTTTTAAAAGTACTCTAATTCTTCGCAGAAATCTAATTATGTTAAAAAATTTACAAATATTCTCGTCAAAATTTCAATTATTTTTATAAAAAATAAAATTCCTCTCCGAAATTCAATTCATTTTAAAAATTATAATAAAATTCTTCGCAGAATTAATAATAATTTCAATTATTTTTAATACAATTTTCATCAAATTTCTCAGCAAATGAAATTATTCTTAAAAATTTAATTAAAATTTGTCAAGAGAATTAAATTATTTAAAAATTTTGTTGATAAAATTCTGTATGAAAATTCAATTTTAAGAAACATTTAATTATTTAATAAAATATTTATTTTTATTGTAGTTAAATAATTGAATTTTCGTAGAATTTTCTAATAAATATTGATTTAAAAATGAATTTCAGTTAAAATTTTAGATTATAATTGAATATTAAAGGCATTATAGCGTTGATTTTTTTAAATAATTGAATTTTCAATAAGTTTCAAATTAAAATCTTTGATAATTTGAACTTTATATACTTTTAATTAAGAAATGTGTAGAATTAAGTTTTTAAAAAAATTAAAATGGAATTTTTTAAAAATTATTTAAAGTTTTTAATTTCTAATACATTCAATTGAGGAATGTCAGAATAATCGAAATTTCATAAAATTAAATTGTGAAAAAAAGAATTTGAAAATTGTCAAAGAATTTTTTCAAAAATTATTTTTAAAAAATTGATCTACATGAAGAATTTTAGTTGAAAATTCTAGAAATGAATAATCGTAATGATGAAAATAATTTTTGAAGAAGTTACAGTAACAAAGTAGCAAGTTTTAATTATAAAACATGAAGAAAGCGATCACTCCGAGTCGAAGACTCGGAGTGATCGATATCTTCATGTTTTATTGTTATTGAATTTCAAATTTTTGAAAATTTTAATTTCTATATGAAAAAATAATAATTATTAAATATTTATTTAAAAATAAAGTTATTGATATTTTCGAATAATTTACGTACCAAAATTATAATCATTTGTTGCATCTAACTATTGATTACTTTTACTACCTACTAATTAGTAATTAGTAATTTATATACTAATTAAAACTATAACAATTAGTACATTTTTTTTAAATTTAATTTAATAATAATAGTAATAATAATAATAATAATATATAATAATTTAATAATAATTAATAAAATTGATCCCTTTGGTTATAAATATTAAATTGCCAATAATCAATTTGATTGAAATAAATTTTTTTCTTTCGTGAACTGTAAAAATTTGAGTTATGGATTGAAAGTTGGAAAAATTTTCTATAATAAATTGAGAAAAAAAAGTTAGTTCTAGAATGTAACGAACAAGTTATTTGACAATTAACTCAATTCATTGTATAATTAAACCTTGAAAGTAGAATTCCCAAAGGTAATTCAAAGTGATCAAAGCACTTTTCAATGTCTTCTTCCGGACTACGCCGATTGGACGTTGATGAATGACATCAAACGCCAGCTTTACTGCGAAAACATCCCTTATTCACTAGCTTTTTGTACCCAAAAAAAACCTGTTTTCCTTCCCTCTTTTTTGGTATTGCTTAAATTGTATTTTCCACTATTGCTTCTTTCTCTTCCTTTTCATCTTAATCTTATGCTTTTTCTGTATTTTTTCTTCATTTTAATTCTTATTTTTTCTTTGCTTTCTTCAGTTCTATTATTTTTTTTCATTTTCTTTTCTGTTTCATTCTTATTATTTTTCTTCTTTTTTTTCATTTTTACTTTTTCCTTTCTTCTTCGTAATTTTCGTCTCTTTCGAGTTAAATTTTCTTCCATCAAAAAGTAAAAGTTTCGTTTGAAAATTATTTTCCAAAAAAAAAACCGAAAGTACATGGATAAAAATCAATAAATTGAGATGAAGGAGAATGATAAAAATTTCTCAATTTTTTATTTTCTTTTTTTTTAGGTTAGACATTTGTGATATGGACTTAAAGTGCACTTTACCAAACTTATCATTAATTCACAGACATTCTGAAGTAGAACTGTGAAAATTCACCTTTTTCGAGGCCAAAAAGGATAAATATCAATCTCTATTCCAAAGTGAAGCACTTCCTTTCGACAAAGTTTTCTTCTTTCTCTTTTTTTTCTACAAACGAATCGAAACTGATTTCCATCAATATAACCCTCTGTGTGTCAAAGAATTTTTTTTTTTTAAATCAAACACTTGACTTTCATATCAGGCTGATGTAAATTTGTTCTTTCGTAAAATAAAAGCTTTGAGGAATTTTTAACTGCAATACATTTTAAACAGTTTATAAATCTTTTTTTCTTTCGTTTTTTTTTGGCTTTTCGAATTTTTATTTACGAATATATAGTGAAATGTTTTTATTGGGTTGAAATTAATAAATTTTTTTCTATTTTTCTGTTGCAGGTGAGAGTTACTTTGGTGATAAATGTGTGTAACTTCTTCTATGTGAGTAAGTTTCTATATCATTTTTATTGGAAAAAAAAAATTCTTTTGTAGAAAATTTTGAATTTTGATGAAAATTGTTTTATTATTCTCAGTGAGAATTTATTTACTTCTATTGGCAATTCAAAAAATAATTTTGAGTCACTATCAAGAAAATTAATTAAAAAGTTTCTAAATATAAAATTAAATTTTTTTAACTCTTATAGCAATCAATAATTTATCAAAATATTTTTAATAAAAAATATTCCGTTATTTAATTTAATTATAACTATTATAAACTACAAAAATAATTGTTAATTATTTTATTATTAATTATAATTTTATAATTCTGCTTTTACTTATAATTTGTTAAATAACTAATTAATTACAATCGCGATATTAAATTGAAATAAAATGCAAATTCTTCATTTTTTAATGGAGGATTGAATAGATAATGATTCAAATGTTTAAACAGTATATTAGTTTTCTTGTGAAAAGAATTTTCTTTTTTTTGGGGGAAAACGTCTTCTCTAATATGTAAACGTTTACTTTAGCGAACTTAAGATCAAAGTTCACATATATGCAAGTTAGATTTTGAGACAAGCGTAAAATAGAATTCCGGTGATTCTATATTCTCATCACAAAGATAAGACGATGCTTGCCAAGAATTATTTCTATTTATTACTTCTAATTCGAAAATCGTTCCGCAAAATTATAACTATTACAATTTAACATCATATTAAAATAATTCATTTCAATTACATTATAATATAAAATTATTGTAATTAAACATTTTAATTATTCTATTATAATTAAGCCACAATTAAATATTGTATTTAGTATATAATTAAACCACAATTAAATATTGTATTTATAATAATTGAACCATTATTAAAATATTGTATTAAAAATAATTAAACTATAATTAAACTATAATCAAACTATAATTAAATATATTATTATAATTAAGTAACTTAATTGTAAATTTAATTTAAATTGAATTGACTGAAATTAAATTAAATTTAAATCGAATTTGAGTTCAATTATGAATTGGTTTAATTGAATTGAATGAAATTGAATAAAATTTGAATTCAATTATTCTTAAGTCAAATGAAATTGAATTCAATTGTATAAAATTTAATTAACTTTTAATCGAATTTGCATTCAGTTGTGATTGATTTAAATTAAATTAAATTGTGTCAAATTAAATTGAATTGAGTCAAATTAAATTAAATTCAATGAAATTAAATTGAATTTAAATTAAATAACAATTAAGATAAATTAAATTGATTGAGATTAAATTAAAATAGAATTGAATTAGGATTGAGTGAAATTGAATTGCATTGTATAAAACTGAATTAACTTTGAATTGAATTTGAATTCAATTATAATTGAGTCAAATTAAATAAAATTCAATTAAATGAAATAGAAAAATATTTTAATTGAACTTAAATTAAATTATGATTGAGGTAAATTTAATTAAGTGGAATTGAATCAAATTAGAAGTGAATTAGAGTTGAGGTAAATGTAATTATATTTGAATTGAATCGATTAAAATTGAATTTAGTCGAACAAAATCGAATTCAATTGAATGAAATTAAATGAAATTGAATGAAATTGAATCGAATCGAATTGAATTGAATCGAATTGAATTGAATTGAATTGAATTGAATTGAATTGAATTGAATTGAATTGAATTGAATTGAATTGAATTGAATTGAATTGAATTGAATTGAATTGGATTGGATTGGATTGGATTGAATTGAAGTGATTAAAATCGAATGAAACCAACTGAAATAATTAAAAAACTCTGATTTTGCAAAATTAAATATTTTTCGATTTCTATTTGACGTCTAGAATTATTTATTTTAAAACTGATTTAAATTTAGAGTGTGTAGTAAATTTTAGTGACTGATTGGATATAGTTGGTAAAATTTGCAAATGGATTACTTCCTCCCTTTCCCTCTCTCTCTCTCTCTCTCTCGTCTTCGGTGAGTGAAGGACATTAAAATTATTCCTATCGCAATTTACAGTTGCAATTATAGTGGACCGTTTATCAGAGGGAAAGTTGGTTGTAGAGTCGCAAAAGTTGAAGCGCTGACGACAACATCGATTATCTGTTTTGTTGTTTCTTTACAATTGCAACTACATGTTGTAATTCTCTATACTCTCGACTAACATGCATTTCGAAAGTATATTTATTCATCGAATTTTATCTCTTCTTTTTTTCGTCAGCTCCAAAATGAAAAAGCAAAAAAAAAAATTGTTTCTCACTCATAAAATTGTTTTTCATTTGTGAATTATTATTTCTGTTATAGATATTAGATATCTGGGAATTTAAATGATTTTTTTATTTAGATTTTTTCCCTGAAATCGAGATAAGATAATATTTTTTCTACTTTTACATTTTTAAAAATGAAATTTCCTATAGATTTCCTTTATAAAATTTTTCTATAAAGAATAAAAAAGTGAGAATATTATAAACAATTACGAAAATAGGAAGTAAAATAATTGGGATCTTATAAATTAGAGATTAATTTTTTCGAGAGTCATATAGTGACAGTTGAATGCCTGCAATAACGTTTTAAATTTGGTCTTATGAATTTTCGTTTGTGTGTTGTTGATAAGAGGGAGAGAGAGAGAGAGAGAGAGAGAGAGAGAGAATTTTTAAAGAATTCATACTGTAAGTATTAAAATGTGAATTGAGCCTTTAGGGGATGAAATTAATTAGCGTGACAAATAAAACCGTCCGGTAACTGACGCTGCGTCCGCAAGCTCGTCGAGCTTCGTTTATTTATGCGGCCTGAGATGAATGCCCGCACTATTTTTAGAGGTGTCAGATTTTTCCAGCGAATTAAAAATTTAAAAGTCGAGTCTTTTATGCAAAACAATAACACCAATGATAATAATTATTATTATTAAATTATTATTTTATTATTATTATATTATGCAAAACAACAATCATAAAAATAATTTTATTTATAAATAATAATAATAATAATTTAATTTATTAAAAATAAATATTTATGGTGACTATTTAATTTAAAGTAAATATATTGTTAGGGAAATTATTAATTTATTATAAACCTTATTAAAAAATATTTATTATAAATATTTAATATAGATTTTTTTATTTTGTTTTCATTTATTCCTTTTTTTTATTTTGGTTTAATATGTTTGGTTTTTTTTTCTCTTTTAGAATATTATTATTACTAAACGGTAATTTTCGATTTACTTATAAATATAATGAAGAATTGGTTTTTTTTTCTTTAAAAAAATGCATTTGTCTTAAATTTAGTTTAATATTGAAGCGCACTTGCGATATAAAAAGTTGTTCTAATTGTCATTTAAAGGAATGGAAAAAAAGTTCATTTTAACTGCAACAGACGCTGGTAATTGGGTTAGCAATTAAACCGCATTTTTAGTCTTGATGAAAACAGCGGTTTTTACTTTTAATCTCCGGTGGAAAATAAAAATCTCTGGCTCGTTGTGGTTAGTTTGCTTATTGCGAGTTGCGTTTGGACACCCTTTTAAAATATATTTTTCCAAGAAAATGATTTCCACCTTCATTTTATAAATTCACTCTCTCTCTCGCTCTCTGGCTCTCTAGCTTTCTTCTTCGTTTTTTTTGCGCGCGGGCAACGAAAAAATAATGTAGCAAAATATAAACACTTAAAAATGTTTCAATTTTTTTTTTATTCATATTTTCTGCATCGTAAGTAAATTTTTTGTATTTATTATTTTTATTATTATTTTTATTGGTACTTTTATGTTTATTATTTTTATTATTACTTTTATTTTTATTATTTTTACTATTTTTATTATTTTTGTTATTTTTATTATCATAATCTATGTTTTTTCTTTATTATTAAATTTATTTTTCATAGAAAAATAACAATCGTTCTGAGTGCAAACAAAATATTGAATTTTGAGTCTAAATTCTCTATCTTTTATATTTTTATTCCCCCTTTTTAGGGGGGGCTTTTTTATTAAAGCGCAAAATCAATTTTCTCCTCGTACCTGTTAATTTTTTCCGAAACAAAAGAAAAATCAATATTGTGCGGTATTTTTCCTTGAAATTTGCTCTTAGAGATAGAATTCTGCGTATATATATATTTTTTTCCTATATTAAACACTATTTCGAATTTTTGGGATTTATAAAATAAAAATTCCCTCTCGCGGGAAAATCATATATCGTCATATATGCGAGTTCAATATTGAATTATTTCGAATCAGTGGAATCGTGGCATACAGTTTCAAATTTCATTCCATTGTTTATGAGACAAGCTCTTGTTGAAGTAATTAAAAACACATTTCCTATTAACGAAACAATGTCAAATGCAATTTTCAGCATTTCTATTTTGCTTTAGGAAATTATTTTCATCTAATATATAGAGGAATAGGAATAGATGAACAAAAAAACGCGCGGTGTAAAAATAAAAAAATTGATTAGTGTTCAATTTTCACTGCTCAACGTTTTTAATATTAATTCAATTATTATTTTTTGTATGTAGAAAAAAATTTTTTGGAGTTGGAAATTTTTTCTAGAGAATGTTTCTGCAATAAAATATTTTTAAAGTATTTTATTCAATAGAAAGAAAATAATACTTTTGTTATTTTGTTTTATAGGATAAACTTTTAATTCAATTATTATTTTTTGTATGTAGAAAAAAATTTTTTGGAGTTGGAAATTTTTTCTAGAGAATGTTTCTGCAATAAAATATTTTTAAAGGAAAATATCTTTTATTAAAATATTTTTACAGTAAAAATCTTTTAGTATAATATTTTTACAGTAAAATATTGAAGAAAACAATTTTTTGCAAAAAAAAATTTTTGATAGAGAATTTTGTTGACTAAAGAATATGTTTACAGTAAAATATCTTTATAGTAAAGTATTGTTACTGTAAAATATTGTAGAAAATACTTTTTGCGATAACAGACTTTTGCTAGAAAATATTTTTACAGTAAAATATTTTTACAATAAAATATTGTAAAAAAAACACTTTTTGGGAAAAAATAATTTTTGCTTGAGAATATTTTCTCATTGATATATTTTTATGGTCAAATATTTTTACTGTAAAATATTGTAGAAAATACTTTTTGCGACAATAGACTGTTGATAGAAAATATTTTTACAATAAAATACTGTAGAAAACACTTTTTGGGAAAAATAATTTTTGCTTGAGAATATTTTCTCAGTAATATATTTTTATGGTCAAATATTTTTACTCTAAAATAATGTAGAAAACATTTTTTGAGATAAAAAAATTTTGCTAGAGATGGTTTTTTGCTGGGGAATATTTTTACAGTAAAATATTGTAGAAAATTGTAAACAAATTTACAGTAAAATTTTGTAGCATATAATGGAAATTTTTACAGTAAAATATTGTAGAAAACATTATTTGCGAGAAAAAATTTTTGCTAGAGAATATTCTTGCAATAAAATATTTATTCAGTAATAAATGTTTACTGAAAATTATTCTTACATTATTGAAATTTTGAAGAAGAAAAAAATTAAAACCAAAAATTCTCGTTCATTTTGACGTTAAAAAATTTCAATGCAAAATCTGAGAAGAAATGAAGTTATAAATTTTGTTTTCGAATTAGATTAAATAGCGACTATTGGTGTAATTAATGGCAATCAAGTTCAGTGATGGTTAGAAGTAGTCAAGTAAGCGTTTCAGAAGTATTCATTTCGACAAGTTAGTTCTCTCTTAAATTAAACGACTGTGGTTAAATGGCTCAGTGCACAAGATGGACTTTGAGGAAAACGAGAATGATGCAAAAACTTCTTCTTCTACTTCTTCTTTTTTCTTTCCCTTTTTTTTCTACCTGTTCAAATAATTATTTCTCCACGGTTCAATGAATTAAACTTACAGGATCATATAACACGCCGCTAAATTTCTTTTGTAAACAAATTTAAAGTCCGAAATTATTCTCTCTATGTCTGAATTAGCTGAAAATTTGCAATCAAATATTTTTACAGTAAAATATTTTTAAAGTATTATATTTATACTTTTATTATAGAATATTGTAGAATATTTTTGTAGTATTATTTAATTACACTTATAGTAAAATATTCTTCTAGTATTTTATATTTTTACAGTAAAATATTTTTAAAGCATTTTATATTTTTGCAGTAAACCATTTTTATAGTATTTTATAATTTTGCAGTAAAATATTTTTGTAGTATTATATTTTCACAGTAGAATATTTTTATAATATTAGATTCTTACAGTAAAATATTTTTTAGTTTTATATTTTTACAGTAGAATATTTTTATGGTACTATATTCTTACAGTAAAATAGTTTTAGTATTATATTTGTACACTAGAATATTTTTAAAATACTATTTTCTTACAGTAAAACATTTTACTGAAAAAATATATAATATTATAAAAGTATTTTACTGAAAAAATATATAATATTATAAAAGTATTTTACTGTAAAAATAAAATACTATAAAAATATTTTACTGTAAAAATATAATACTATTGGAATATTTTACTGTAATAATTTAATACAATTAAAGTATTTTTCTGTAAAAATATAAAATACAATAACAATATTTTACTGTAAAAATATAATACTGTTAAAATATTTCTATATCATTGAATTTTTGCAGTAAAAAACTTCCAGTGTTTTATTAAAATAAAAAAGTAAATAAAGTAAAATATTATTCTAGAATTATATTTTTTTACCTGTAAAATCTTTTTGGAGTACAGAATTTTTGCATTATGAAATTTTTTTAAATTATTATTATTAAAATTTCGAGGAATATAAACTTAAAAAATGTAAAATTGATATATAAATTATCTTATATAAAGACGATCTAATTCAAATTTGACTTCCAAATATATTCCTAAAGAAAATTTTAGAAGAGAAAAAAAAAAAGAATTTTAATACTCGTTTACCTATTCCTTAAGCGTTCGTTTTATTAAAATACATTACCGATAAGAAGTTGCTAATTATAACACAAGTTAGTTTAAAGTTTAAATCAAAAGAGGTGAAAAGTAGGTCGTTGAGATTAGTACATTTTCCTTTTAATTAAAAGCTCGCAAATTGGGACCTCCTTTAACATGTTATCTTATATATAGAGAGAGAATATGTTCCGTTAACGGTTTTTGTCCTTTCTAGTTTCATTTACTTGATGCAAAAAGTGTCGTCAGAAAAAAGAGAGAGAGAGAGAGTGAGAGAGGAAAAAAAATGTGTAAGAAAGAACTGGGTCGTCTCACCTTTTTTCAAATGAATTTCCCTACAGTGACATTGCACCTGCTCTCCTCACCTTTTGTTATACTATACGAATATATATGTATATTCCGGATGTCATAAAATCGATATGGCAAAAAAAGAAATTTATGAAATTTTTTAATAAAGAAATTTATGAATGAATGAGAGTTTCGAGAGAAAATGAAATATATTTTTTAAGAGCAGAGTTCGTTGATAATTAATGGGATTTCTTCGGTATATTGACAAGAAATTTTAATTGTGTATCATTTTTGTTAGTGAAAAAGGAAGTTGGCTGACTAAACCGGATATTTATTATTTACTGCTGGTAAACAAAATTTATGCAATAATTAGAAATTAATTTCAAAAAAAAAAATTTCCTCTAACAAATTTTTTTCGATAATAAACAATTTTTGTTTGATTTAATAAAAAAAAATTTTTTTTAACAGAATAGAACAGAACAGAAGTTGGCTGACTTAATCGGAAATTTCTACTGGTAGAAAAAATTTATAAGAATAAAAAAATAATTTTAAAATAATAATTTCAAAAAACCTTTTTGTTTAAAGAAAACCTTTTCTTAATAAAAACCAATTTTCGTTTAATTAAAAAACAATAAAAAAAATATTAAAATACAAAGTACTGACGCAAAATATATGAAAAATAATAAAAATTATCCTTCTGACTAAAGTAGTTTTTTTTTGTTACTGAGGAAAGAATTGATACAAACATATTGATAATGATACAAAAATAAAAAAAAATAGCTTAAAAAAAAATTTCTGACTATTCCTGATAATATTAATTAAAAAATGATATAACTAAATAAGTTTGTTACCATTGACAAAAATAGGACAAAAAAATAATGTTTCCACCTTTTCTCTGACTGAAAGTGTTTTTACTGCTGGTGCTAAAATTAAACGAATTTAAAACGATTTTGTCTGACTAAAACTCACTTTTACTACTGCTAGTAAAATTATACAACTATAAAACGTTACGTCCGACTATAACTGTTTATTACTACTAATATTAAAATTATATTAATCATAAACTTTCCATCGCCAGCTTTCCACCACTGATAGAAAAAAATTTTTACATTAATTAAAAAACTTTGTCTGACTCAAACTGACTCTTATCACTGACAATAAAAATAGAAGATAAAAATTCCTGTTTTATATCTTTTGAGAAATTTCAAAAAGGAAACAAATTCAAAGGCAAAATGTCATTCACTAATTTAAATTAATAAATATTTTTAGTTTTTACTATAATTCAAATTTAGAGAGAACTAGAAATAAATATTAAAAAATAAAATTAAAAATATTGAGAATAAATAAATTTTTGTTAAAATTTTTAGCAAAATATATTTATAATATTGTGTGAAAACTAATGAAGGTAAACAATTCGCAGGTACGAAATAATTTTTTAATTATTTCACAATTATAATCGTGTCGAAAGTGAATAAAAGTTGAAAAATTTTATTACGTAATTTAAGGTTTTATTTATTATTTGATAGAAAATAACGTTCTGTAACAATTTGTGAGTTTGTTTTCCAGTATATAAACGAATTAACAAGAGTATATTGCTTTATATGTGGTACGTCTGCACACACCTGGAAATATAATTTGTACCCAACATTATTTATGAGTGAATTCTGAATGTGGATTAACTTTTATAATAATGTAAACACCTGATATTAAACATTTACGAATTTTTGTTTAGTCGAAAAACAAACTTTATACAAATTTATTATTTTATTATTGTCAATATTTAATAAACTTTCAGTAAAATTAGTTTTAATTACAAAAATAAAATAGAATAAAATTAAATTAATTAAAAATTGAAATAAAAGTAATATTAATAAAATTTTGTTAAAATTTATTTCAGTCAATTTACAATATTACAGAAAAAAAATACAATTATTAAAACAATATTTTTAATTCTATTCAACTATTTTGATTAATTTAATATTTAAACAATATTTTTGTTAATAAAATACTAATTTTTACTATAATTCTTTTTGGACAATTTTAATCAAAAAAGATTATAAAAAATGGAACACTATAAAAAGTTAAAAATACAAAAATTAAATATTATAAAAAAATAAAATATAAAAAATTGAATATTATATAAAAATTAAATACCTATAAAAGAAATAAAATATTATAAAAATTGAATTAAGTCGAAATAATTGCAAAGAAGACAAAGTGGAATGTAGGGGAAATGTGAATAAGTTGAATATTTGTGCGATAGTATATTAATAATAATTAGTGCGAGGAAATATTTTGTATTTTGGAATTTGCAATTAATGGACCCGATATATATATATGAGCACGTGTGTTGAACATTAATGAACGTCGAACAAGTATAACATGATATTGTGGGGGATGATAACGGCTTTCGTCACCAGGCTTTGTTGGAACGATCAGATCAATGAACTTTAGTTTTGCCACTTCATATAAATGATCGTTATATACTCTGTCACTAAGCGCAGATTCAACTTGAAGCACTCAGTGGCGTAACAAAATTTTAAGAGCATCATAAATGTAAAATACCCCCTCGAGGAGAATCTCTTCTTAAATTTAAGCCCTCCAGTTTAATTGTCCAATTAACATTTCTCCAATTTCCTATGATGCTAAAATATGTCTCTTATAAACAATAAATATTATTTCGAAAATATTTCACCGACTATAAATTATATTTTCGGTTCAATTGGCAATTTTATTTAATATTTATTTATTTTTTTTTATTTCACTTTTATTTAGAAATTTAATGGAATTTATTAATGACAAAATAAATAGGTATTTTACTCAAATTTTTTGAAATCTAATTTATTTTATATTAATTTTATTAATGTAGATTGAAAAAAAATTTATTTTGATTTTAATGTCTGAAATTATTCTCAAAATATTTTTGTAGTTTTATATTTTTAGTGTAGAATATTTTTATAGTATTATATTCTTACAGTAGAATATTTTTATAGTATTATATTCTTACAGTAAAATATTTTTCTGTAGTATTATATTTTTACAGAAAAATATTCTTACAGTAGAATATTCTTATAGTATTATATTCTTACAGTAAAATATTTTTGTAGTATTATATTTTTACAGAAAAATATTCTCATAGTATTCTATTTTTACAGAAAAATATTCTTATATGTAGTATTCTATACTTTTAAAATAAAATATATTTACAGTAAAATATTTTTATAGTATTTTATATTTTTACAGTAAATTATTTTTAAAGTATTATATTTTTTTAGTGTTATATTTTTACAGTAGAATATTTTTATAGTATTATATTCGTGCAGTTAAATAGTTTACTGCAAAAATATAAAATACTAGAAAAATATTTCACTGTAAAAATAAAATACTATTAAAATATTTTACTGAAATAATTTAATACGATAAAAGTATTTTGTTGTCAAAGTATAAAATACAATAACAATATTTTACTGTAAAAATATAATGTTATTAAAATATTTTTGTAGCATTGAATTTATACAGTAAAAAATTTGTAGAGTTATATTCGTAAAGTAATATATTTTTGTATTATTATTTTTATTTTTATTATTATTATTATTATTATTATTTTTATTATTTTTATTATTATTTTTTTTTATTATTTCTAATAATTTATTACAAAAGAAGTTTAAAAAAAACTTTTTTAATTTTCCGAAAGTTTTATCCGTTCAGTTAAACGAAATTTATTTATTTTCTTCCTATTATGTATTTAAATAAAAAAATGTATGAAAAAGTTGGTAAATCACTTCTGTGAACTGAATTTATTTTTTAATTTTCAAATTATTTTTCGAAATAAATTAAAATACTGTTTGAGTGGTTTTTTTTTTGGGGGGGGGGAAGAGAACATTTACAAAGTTAATGAGATTAAACTAATTTTTAGGTCAAAATCGGGGGTTCAAATCAAGTAATTAATAGTTGAAATGGAGTTAAAAGCCACTCAAAATTTATGAACGTAAAAGATCAAAAAGGAGATGAAAGCATCAACACTATTAAAATTTTGCTTTAAGGTAGTTACGCCATTGAATATATAAACAGTGTTCGTATGTGTGTATGTGTATACGCGAATCCATTAATGTCCTATATCACGTGCGCCATAGTTTGAAGCCTCTTATGAAAAGCGTTCTTGTTCGGTTCCGGAGAGCAGATGCTGAATTTTGACTCGTACAAATTTACTACCTGTATTCGGTTGGAATTAAACGATTTAATTTCTTAGCTTTCTGTTTTCTTACTAAGCCATCAAGTTTAAATTTTTATTTTTGCACCTAAAATTCAATTTTTTTTTTTTGTAATAATACTATTAATGAAAATTTATTAGGAAAACAAAACTAAAAGAGAATAAAATTTGTTTTCAGCTTAAAGATTAAAAAAAACAAAAATTTACGCCTGTTTAAATTAATTTTACAGCAAAAAAAAAAAAAAAAAAACAAGGAAAAAAAATGTAATTCACGATGTGAGGAAAAAATACTGGCAAGTGACAGTGTAGTGACAAGTTTTACGGTTCCGTTGGTTGGTGCCACACGTAGCGCTGTTTTTCACCGGATATTGTACAGCTGCGGTGTGTTTCTTGAATGTCAAGAACATGAATGAATTGCCAAATCGAAAACCGAAGACAGTTTCTCAAGTACAATTTCTATTTTCAATTGACAATTTTATCGACAGTTTAAAAAATTTCAACTATTTTTATACCAATAAAAGATAACGAAAAATGGAGAAAAGAAAAAAAAATATCAGAAAATTGCAAAAATTCCAGAATATTGTCTTTTTGCATAAATTCAAGTTTAAAGTTGAAGAGCAGAGAAAATTTTTGAAATTTTTATTACTTTTCAGTAGAAAAAGAATTTCGTATTAGTCAAACATTAAGTATTAATTTTATTAACTTTTGTAAATTTTAATTAATTTGTATCAGTAGTAAAATTTATATATAGTCATACAGTGATTTTCTCGCAGAATTATAATTAGTTGTAGAAAATATCTGCTTTAGCCAGACAACATTTTTTGACAGTTTTTATTTTATCAGTAGTACAATTCAGTTTTAGGCAGACAAATTATTTTTTCCACCTTTAAAATTAGTAGTAAAAGTTTGCTTTAGTCAGACGAGAATTCTCGACAATTTATAAATGTTCTATAATAGTAAACTTTATATTTAGTCAGTCAAAAAATCTGTTAATAAAATTTTACAGTTTTGTAATCAGTAGTAAAATCCATCTTTAGTCAGACAACTATTAAAATTCTTGTATTTTTGTGATCAGTGGTAAAACCCTAATTTAGTCAGACGTTATTTAATGTTCTCACAGTTTAGTAATCAATAAAAAGACAATGCATAAAATTTTTCCAGTTTTGTAATCAGTAGTAAAATCCAGATTTAGTCAGACAATGATAAAATTATTTCAGTTTTGTAATCAGTAGTAAAATCCAGATTAGGTCAGACAATGATTAAAATTCTTAAATTTTAAAGTTTCTGTAAGTTTCTTAAAGTTGTAAGATCCGGATTTAGTCAGACAATGTTTAAAATTCTCACAGTTTATTAATCGCAATAAAAAGACAAAGTTTAAAAATCTTACTCTTTTAAAGATTTTTAACAAATTTTAATTTAAAATTATTATTCAATGATTTTTATAAATAATAACATTTTTTACAAAGATTCAATTATTTTCATAAATACATAATACAACTCATCACAGACTTTCAATTATTTTTAATTTTTAATACAATTTTAATGGAATTCCTCGAAAAATGAAATTATTCTTAAAAATTTTATTAAAATTCAGCAAAGAAATTCAATTATTTTAAAAACTTTTGCTACAATGTAAGTATTATTTTCAATACATTTTTAATTAAATTTCTTAAAAAAATTAAATTATTTTAAATTAATAGATAATAAAATTTTTTATAAAAATAAAATTTTTTCAAAATAATTTTCATAAAATTCTTCGAAGAAATTTAATTTTTAAAAATTTGTCAAAATTCAATTATTTTCAATGTCTACTATTTAAATAAAATTTCACAAAAGAATTCAATTATTTAAAGAGAAATTTTAATAAAATTCGTCTCAGGAATTCAATTATTTTTAAAAGTACTCTAATTCTTCGCAGAAATCTAATTATGTTCAAAAATTTACAAATATTCTCGTCACAATTTCAATTATTTTTATAAAAAATAAAATTCCTCTCCGAAATTCAATTATTTTTAAAAATTATAATAAAATTCTTCGCAGAATTAATAATAATTTCAATTATTTTTAATACAATTTTCATCAAATTTCTCAGCAAAATATTTATTTTTGTAGTTAAATAATTGAATTCTTGTAGAATGTTCTAATTAATACTTATTTAAAAATGAATGCCAGTTAAAATTTTAGATTGTAATTGAATATTAAAAGCATTATAGCGTTGATTTTTTGAAATAATTGAATTTCCAATAAGTTTCAAATTAAAATCATTTATAATTTAAACTTTATATACGAATTTATATATTGAAATTTCATAACATTAAATTGTAAAAAAAAGAATTTGAAAATTCTCAAAGAATTTTTTCAAAAATTATTTTTAAAAAATTGACCTAAAGAAGAATTTTAGTTAAAAATTCTAAAAATGAATAATCGTAATGATGAAAATAATTTTTGCAGAAGTTACAGTAACAAAGGAGAAAGTTTTAATTAATATAAAACATGAAGAAAGCGATCACTCCGAGTCGAAGACTCGAAGTGATGATCGATATCTTCATGTTTTATAATAATATTCTTATAAGTTATTGAATTTCAAATTTTTGAAAATTTTAATTTCTATATGAAAAAATAATAATGATTAAATATTTATTTAAAAATGAAATTATTGATATTTTCGAATAAGTTTCGTATTAAAAAGCTGGAAAATTTTCGTTTTTTAATCTGGAAAACCTGGAAAAGTCAGGGAATTTGAAAAGAGCAAAAGCGTGGCAATCGTGTTACAGTTTTGTAATCAGTAGTAAAATACAGATTTAGTCGGACAATGATTATAATTTTTGCAGTTTTATAATTAGTTGTAAAATCTAGATGTAGTCAGACAATGATTAAAATTCTTACAGTTTACTAATCAGTAGAAGGATCAAGATTTAGTCAGACAATGTTCAAAACTCTTATAGTTTATAGTAATTAGTAAAAATTTATTTATTGAAGCTAGTTAAATTAGTAGGTAGTAAAATACAGATTTAGTCAGAAAATTTTTAAAACTTATAGTTTATAATAATTAGTAAAAATTTATTTATTAAAACTAGTTTTATTAGTAGTAAAATTTCACTTTAGTCAGACAATCTTAAAAATTCGTACAAATTGTTAATGAGTAGTAAAATCCAGTTTTTGTCAGACCAGCTTATAACAGACCTGGATGCACACATTTCTCAGTAGAGAGAGAGAGAGAGAGGGGGGCATACCAACTTGTCTCAGAACTATAACTGAAGTGGAAATGCTATTGTAAAGTGACGATAGGATCAGTCTCTGATCTGCTGCTGCTGATGCGGGCTAGAAAAGCAGGTGCATTTAGGTACGTGGCACGTGATTTATATTAGACTATAACTCCAGTAATATGTTTAACATCACTGCATTATGAATCATTCTGCAAATCCAAGCTTAACGATCAGCCATTATTCCCTCGTATTTTCACTATAAACGATAACTAAATAAACAAAAATTACACATTATATAAATATTATTTTAAAATCATATTGCGTGCGATAATATTATTTCAATAACTGCATAAAATTTCTATATTCAACATTTAAAAACAAATATTCAATTATAAATTTCCAATTCATTGTGTGCAAAATTAAATTCTACCGCCAATTATAATTATTTTTCGTCGATATTTATGTAATAAACTTGTTTAATTACTGACAGTGTTAAAAAATCTCTACACACAAAAAAAAATATGGTAAATTTGACTACTTTTTTACTATTTCCTGTAGTTCCTATAGGCGCCCGTAACATTATTTAGTAAAATGAACTATGACAGAATAGTTAGTCTAACTGTAAAATGTAGTAATAAATACCATTTTTACAGTAAATTTAACTACTAAAACAGTTATCTTAACTATTTGTTGTTAGTCATACTAACTGCTTCATTTAGTTGCAGTAACTAAATTTTCATAGTTCCTATAGGCGCCCGTAACAAATTGTAGTTGTAACAACTGTAAAAAATAGTTAAATTAACTATTTAAAGTAGTAAAATGAAATTATTTATTTGTTTTTTATTATTATTGAGGTCCATTTTTTTATATTTTCTCTTACCTATTTTTGTTCATATATAATTTATATATTAAATTCTTATACACCTAACAGAGAAAAATCCCCAAACGCCGGGGATTGAACGCACGACCCTAACATTCGCAAACCGATAACCTAACCACCTAACCACGCTCGCACGCTACGATGACTGGCATTGTACTTGAGGACATTCTTCTTAGATTCAGTCATAATAACTACTCCGTTTAGTTGCAGTAACTAATTTTTTAAGCTCAAGGACTTAGTTGAAATATAGCCAGCATATGATTTTAAATGACTCAACGATAGTGCAGTAGTTAAAAGTACTGTTGAAAATAGTTATTTTCAGAATTATCATATAGTAAAAATAACATAAAAATTGTTACTTTTATGACTTTTGTAGTTATAAAAATAAATGTTTCTTACCACCATAGAGATAAATTATTAAAAGCTAGTAAGAATTGGTTCTTTTAACTACATTAAACACAAAAATAACAAATTCCAGCGGTTGTTTTTACTCTTTGGAACAGTAAATTTTAATTTATATTTTGCAAATAGCAAGAAATGGATATTTCTACTACAGAAATTCCGAAAATAACTATTTTTAACAGTACTTTTAACTACTGCACTATTGTTGAGTTATTCGCAATCATAACGTGTAGTAGTAATTTTAACTACATAAAACCTACTATTCAATTTTAGTTCCACTAACTATGGAAGTTTAGTTGAAATGCTGCTGAATATGGTAGTTTTAACTATTTTTTTTTAACTGCACATATGTGGATGTTTTTACCACTCACGTTTTTTCTCTGTAGAAAAAATGATCTTTTCAACTGCATAAATAGTAAAAATAACTATTTTCAACAATTGATTTTACTATATGAAAACAGTAAATTTCTTTCTTTCTCTGCAACTAGTAAGAAATAGTTGTTTTAACTACATAAATCATAAAAGTAACAACTTTCAGAGGTTGTATTTACTATATAAAAACAGTAAGTCTCATTTTGTTTGCAACTAATACAAAATAGTTATTTTTGCTACCACAATAGTAAAATTAACTATTTTTAACAATAGTTTTTACTACTACACTATAGTTGAGCCATTTACAAGCATCTGTTAGTTATTTCAACTACGTAAAGTAGTTATTTTAACTACATAAAACCAACTACTTCATTTTGGTTCTACTAACTGAGGAAGTGTAGTTAAAATGCTGCTGAATATGGTAGTTTTAACTACTTTTTTTCTAACTACACAAATGTGGTTGTTTTTACCATTCGCATTTTTTTCTGTGTATATATGAAAATAGAGGATTAATTTAATTATTATTTTCTTTTTTTTGAGAATGGAAATAATATCAACTCTTAATATTTATATTTTTTATACTTATATTTCTTTATAATTATATTTTTATATTTTAGTTAGTTTTTTATTTTATTTTATTTATTTATTTATAAATATTTATTTTTTATTACATTCGTATATTTTCTATTTTCTATTATTTTTTAGTCAAACACGTAAAGAATCTAACGAAAACAGTTCTTGTGTAAGTAGTAGAAGCCTCGTTTAGTCAGACTTAAAAAAATTTAATAATTTAAATGTTTAATTGTTATTAATATTAATTAATAAGCCTCGTTTAGTAGTACAAACCTCGTTTAGTCAGACAAAAGAAATAATAATAATTATAATAATAAAAATAATAATTATAATAATAAAAATAATAAATATTTTAATAAAAATAATAATAATAAATTACAATAAACAAATACATATAATATAATCTAAAAATTCTAAAGAAAAAAATAAATGAAAACAAATTTTTAAAATAAAAAATAAAAATATCCGTAGGGCAGAAGTCTTACGTCGGCAATAATGCACCTGATACTGATCAGGAAACCTTTTTATTGCAAAAAATGCAAAACCACTTCCGTTGAACGTGTGAAAACTAGTCTCTCGTTCTTATTTCACTTCATTAAATTCGGAAATGCCTGCAAATAAATATTACAAGGTCAAATTCTAAAATTGAAAAACAAAAGAATGAAAAAAAGGAGAAAAATGTGAAGTTGTATAATAAGATTTCATCTTCTCTGGTTTCTTCCTCTTTTCTTCTTCTTATTTTCTTTTTTTTTTTTTTTTTTTTTTTTGAATAAAATAACGCTCCTGAAATGCAATTCTAACCAGAATCTCCATTCGGGTCTTGGACTCGTGAAAATGCGCGAAAGAATATTGGATGGAGTGTTGAAAGCTTCTACCAATCGAAAAGCTCCACACCATCGCAATGCGGAAAAGTCAACTCAAGATTTATCGGTAAAGGCGCTCAATAATGAAATCACTTTCTTTGAAAAACTTTTATTTTTTTTGCTTTTCTCTCTCAACCTCAAAAAAAGATGTATCAGTTTTTATTTTTATTTTCCACATTCCCGAGGAATGGAAAATTCATTCAATAACTAGTTTTTATTGTAAATTTTGAAAATTGCGTTATTTTTTTAAATATAATTTTGATTTTTAAACAAAAAATATCCTTTTTTCTACTGAATGATTGTAATTTAATTTAATTTAATTTAATTTAATCCAAAAGTTGAAAGTCAATCACTAATTACAATTTACAATATAATTAATAATTCAGTAAAAAATATTTGTCGACTTGACTAAATCATTAATAATATTACATTTTTGAAATTAAATAATTATTATATTATTCAATAATTTTCAAATGATTTTAAATGATAATTAATTATAATAATTAAAATAGTACTAATTATAATAAGACAGTAAAAAAATATGTCAGATTGATGAAATTATTAATCAAATATTCATTATCTTTTGATTGTTAATTATTATAATTAACACACAGTAAACATATGTCTGATTAAATTACTGCCTTTTAAAGAAATTATTGATTTAGAGTAGAAAAAAAAATTAATTAGTCAAAGCTAATTAAATCGAGTTACATAAAAATTAACTGTAATATCAGATTAAAAATTGTGAAATAATACAAAACAGTTGGTCATACAATTTATTAAACAACTAACTAGAAAAAAAATTTTCAATTCTAATTAATTACTTAATTAATTTAATTATTTATTTGTCATACATTAATAAAAAATTTTATTTGTCAAATTAGAATTAAAAATTAGTAATATTCTTTTAACCCAATTTGCAAAATTGAGAGAAAATTCGTTTTGAAATTCAAGATGAAATGTAAAATTTCGATGATTAATGATTCAGAGATATTTGTCACGATATGAATTGACAATGATGAGTTTTGTTCGAATTGAGTTTTCGAAAGCTCATATATTGTAATGAACCGCAAAACTGGAAATTTAGTTAAAACGGTATTACAAAATTTTGCTTGATATGCATGATTAATTATTTTTGAAATTAAAAAATGAAATCTAGGCAATTAAATAGAAAAAGGGGTGAAATAGAAAGAAAAATAGAAAAATAGGAAACAGTAGAAAGAGAAGGATAGAAAAGTAGAAAAGTAGAAAAGTAGAAAAATAGAAAAATAGAAAAGTAGAAAAATAGAAGAATAGAAAAAAGAGGAAAAGAAAAATAGGAAAATAGAAAAAAAAGAAAAAATAGAAAAAGAAAAAATATTTTTAAAAAATTAGAAAATTAGAAAAATAGAAAAGTAGAAAAATAGGAAAAGAAACAAATAGAAAAAGAAAAAATAGAAAAAATAAAAAAATGGAAAAATGGCAAAATAGAAACAAGGAAGAAACAAATAGAACTATCAAATAAATTTCACCTTACACGAAATTCCACATACTCTATTGATTAAAAGAAAATGTAACCACGTATATAAATTTTCAAGATATTGACTGAAAATCTCAAGAATTTCGACGGAATAGGAAAGTTTTAAGTGAAGCAGAGAGAAACTTGATGGCAAAACTTGTGAAATTACGAAGAGTTTACATATATTTGAACAATACATGGCACTCAAAAGTTTTCAAGTAGTAGAGCTGATCTAACAATTTCCACCAGATTTCCCCTGAATTATAAAGTTATTAACATCATTCCAAAATGAGAATTATTATAAAAATAATAAATTAAAATATCTCTTTCAACCAAGAAGCAAAAAAAAAAAAAAAAAGAAATGAAAATAATTACCCTTATCTCTTCAGTAGATAGATTTTTATTATTAGAAAAAAATTTTTTTTTTCGATAAAACCGAGAAATCGAAGAAAAACTTAAAAACTCATTTCTTCTCAATATTTTTCTTTTTGAATACCAGGTGCTTATTTTTCCATTAAGAAACCATCACTTTTTTTTTCATTTCAAACATTTTTTCTTCTTCTCGTATGTATATATAACATATAGGAAAAATTTTATCTGCTCTGCAAAAAAAAAACAATGGAAAAAAGTAAATTTTAACTAATTTGAGAATACAATTTTTTTTAAAGATTTTTAGAATTTTAAAATTTTTAGAAGATTTTGATTTTGAGTAATAGGAAAAAATAAATTGGTTGACAAATTCTTTCAAAATCGAATAAATTAAAAAAATGGCTGACTAAAAGGGGATTTTTCTACTAATTCTAAAAACTGTAAGAATCATTTGTCTGACTAAAACTGAATTTTTCTACTAATTCTAAAAACTGTAAGAATTTTTTGTCTGACTAAAACTGAATTTTTCTACTAATTATAAAAACTGTAAGAATTATTTGTCTGACTAAAACTGAATTTTTCTACTAATTCTAAAAACTGTAAGAATCATTTGTCTGACTAAAATTGAATTTTACTACTGAAAAAAAGTCGAAACTTCTTGTCTAACTAAAGCAGATTTTTACCACTAATTATAAATTCTGAGAGAAAACAACACTGTGTCTGACGAAATCTGGATTTTACTACTGATAAAAATTACATCAACTATTGAAAATTCACATCCGTCTAAAGCTTATGCTTTAGATTTGAAGTAAGTGAGAAAAAAATTGTCATATTTTTTCTCAATATTTTTCTTTTCAAATATTAGAGATGCTTATTTTTGATATTAAAAAACCATCAGTTTTTCCTTTTCGAATATTTTTTTTCTCTTCTCGTACATACTTTATACACAAAAGAGAAAAAATTTTATTTGCTCCACAAAAAAAAAAAATTCTATGAAAAATATTTTTAACTAATTTGAATTAATAATCATTTTTTCCTGATTACAGAAGAGAAAAAAATTATGACTGTAATTTTTAATTAGTTTTCGATTAATTATATATTAAATAAAATTAAAAAATAAAAGTAAAAAATAAAATTGAAAAATAAAATTAATAATAAAAATTGACAAATTAAATTGAAAAGTAAAATTAATAACAAGATTGAAATTGTAAATGTATAAATGTAAAATTTAGTTAAAAATTTAAAGAGAAGAATTATAATTCCAAAAGTGATTATTGCGAGATATTTATATTGTTTGAACAATTGAAGTAATATATAATTTTCTTTAATTTTGAAGCTATGTGATATTGAGCTAATTGGATGGAAAGTTGAGATTTTCCCACGCAATTTCCTGAAGGGATAAATTTGCGAAAGTTTTGTTTCCAAGTTGAAAATGGTTGTCCGCAATATGCTGGGAGATATTTGCCGGTAGTGTACCCTCAAGTAAAACCGATATTCAGGATCCTCAGTCTTTGCTTTTTAAAGGATAAAAGTCCTCCTAGAGATTTTGAAGAGAGAAAGGTGGTTGATAACCATTAGTGGTGCCTTTGTTCTTTTTGTGGATCGTGTGTAAAACTTAAGCACGTGAATATTTTTTTTTTTAATATTAAATTAAATTTCTCACCTTTCGCGTACATTCTCCTCTCATTTCTCTATTTACATTCGATTTTTTTTTATTTTTGCCCAAATAATTCTCTTGTGAAATTAATTTTTTTCGTTTATTTTTTAATTCATTCATTATTTATTTTTTATTTCCTTATTTATTTATTTTCTTATTTCCTTAGTTTTTAATTTTTTATTTCCTTACCTTTTTATTTCTCTATTTTTTATTTTTTTTTTGTTTCCTTTTTTTCTATTTTCTTCATTCTCTACTTTTTTACTTAAACATTTTTTTGGTTCTTTAGTTTTTGTTTTTTTATTTCATTTTTTTGGCTTCTTTATTTTTTATTTTCTCATTTTATTTAAAAATTTTATTTGTAAGTTGTCTGTAAAAATTTTTCTACTAATTTAAATTTGTAAAAGAGGCCTATTATTTTTAATCATTTAATTTAATTTTTTTCACTAAAAATTTAGTAATAAAATATTGTCAACTCCTGATAAAATAACTAGATTGGAGGCCTTTTAAATTTTTCTAAAAATTAGTGGAAATTTTCTCTAATTTAAAATAATAAAAGACTTTAGACAATAACTATGAATATTATTCTTTAAATCTACTTTGTCTAAAAATTTAAATTTATCCTCCCCCCTTCTTCTGAATTAATCAGAAATTAGTAAAATCAGAACTATTTGCTTTATTATTATAATTGTATCTCACATTTTTTTATTTGAGAAAACAAATTTTATTTTTAAAAAAGTAAAGGATTTTATTAAGTGAATTTTAAAAGCCATTTGCGCACTTATACTTTTTTAGTGAAAAAAATTTAATAAACGAAAATTATATAAGTTTTTATATAAAAATTTGCCTCATTTTCATTTATTAACTTTTTTTCTTCTTTTTATGAGCAGGAAGAAAGGAAGTGGAAGGGAATGGAAAATATTTTTAATAAAAATTTAATTTCTTTTTTTCAATAAAGATATAAATATTTCAGGTATATGAAAATAACTTCATAATTAATCTAATTATAAAGTATTTTATAAGATTATATTATTACATTATATTATTATAATTTTTTTAATTTTGTAAAATATAGGAATAGTAGGTAAAAAATTTTGTATATAATATAAAAATATAGATTTTATATTTTATAATATATAAATTAAATTTTATATTTTATATATTATAAAATGTAAATTTTTTATTGGAAAATATGCATTAAACTTCATTTATTTTTCAATGGAAAATATTTAAATAAATTACTTATTTACTTACACAAATGGATATTCAACGAAAATTTTCATTTTAGTTATAAAAGTACTTTTAAGTAAAAAAAATTGTTTTTGATTTCAAATGTTATTTATTTCTCTTTGAATCGTAATGTTTTATTAAAACATTAAATTTAAGGAAATTAACATATTTTGCCTGATCATTATTAGTTTTACTAATTTTAGTGAAATTAAACAAATTTTCAACCTTCTGTCTGACTGAACGTCACTTATACTACTTAAAACCTAAAATTAAATATAATTAAAAATTTTTCTGTGGCTAAAATAAGAAAAAAATATTTACATTTTTGTCTGACTAAAATTTACCAATACTACTGATTCTTGAAAAACTTTCTCTAACCGGAAGTTAATTTTACCACTTTTATTAAAGACTAGCAACAATTCGCGCGGCTAACTTCTTACTTACTTTTTAAAATAAAATTAGCAATTTTAAAAACAATAGAATTAAAAAATTTTTGTTAAAAACACCAGGGAAAAACACTAAAAACATTCAATTTTAGAGAAATTACAAATAATTGCAGAAATTCAATTATTTTAAAAAAATAACAAAATTCAATTATGTTCAAAATTTAAAAAAAATTCTCGTCAAAATCCCAATTAATTATCTTTTAGAAATAATTAAATTCTTCTTTGAAATTCAATTATTTTCAAAAATTTTAATAAAATTCTTGCCAAAATTTCAATTATTTTTAAAAATTTTTCTCATTTCAATAATTTTCAGTATCTACTGTTTAAATAAAATTTTCTAAAAAGAATTCAATTACTTAAAAAAAATTTTAATAAAATTGTACTTACACAAACATTTAATTATTTTCATAAACAATAAAAATTTCACATGAATTCAATTATTTTGCAAAATTTGTTTACAAATTCCTTTGCAATAATTTAATTATTTTCATAAATATCAAATTTTTTTTTAGCAATTCAATTATTTTTATAAAAAATAATTAAAAATTCTAGAAAATAATAATTGAATTGAAATGATAAAAATAATTTTGAAGAATTTACAGTAACAATATTATTATAATAGAAAATAATGATTTTATCACTCGTTAATTATTAATTATTATAAGTTATTGATGTTTTTGAATAATTTTACAATTAAAGAAATTCGTAAATAAATGTAACAGAACATTTTTTTAAATACAAATTTTTCCTTTATTGTCTAAAAATTTTAAATACTTTTTTAACAATTAACAATTTTATTTAATATTTTTATAAATAAAAAGGAGGAAAATTTTCATAATTTAGATTATGAAAATTATTTTTCATTATTATAAATCATGAAAAAATACCTATTTTCGATTTGTCAAACAATATTTTTAAAGAAAGAAAAAAACAAAAGCAATATACAAAAACTAACTTTAAAGTGTGGACAGACAGAATGAAAGAATTAAATACGAAGATTATTATAGTTAATTTTCAAAGAAGAACAACATTTTGTAAAAAAAATTTTGATTAGAAATAGAAATTTTGTAAAATTTTTTCTTCTTTTAAGAAAAAAAAAACTCACTATTTTGTGAATAGAATTGTGATTGAGAAACAGAAAATATGCAAAATAGTTACTACTTTCAAATTTTAAATTTTTTTACAATTTTCAAACTTTTATCAAAATTATATAGAATTATTTTACAAATTTAAGGAAATTAAATATTAGAAATCATAACTTTTTAGAAAATTTTTTTTTAGATATCAAAACTTGTTAGAACATTTTTTTTTTAGAAAACAAATTTCATTAGAATTGACTTTTTTAAGACAAAATGGATTAGTAAAAATTTTTGGAAAAATAAAATTTTTCTACATATTTTCATTTAGGAAAATTGATAGAAATTATAATTTCACACACTTTTCACCATCAGAAGAGAAAAAAAGAGATTCTCGATAATGCTTTTAAAGACAAATATTACAATTAGAATATTCGATTGGAAATTGATTAAAGGCGTTTGGGGAATAAAAGATGAAGAAAGCTTTCTAATAAAATAGAAACCCAAAAGAATTCATTTCGTCTTGAAATCAGTACTTAGATATTCAAAAGATCCAGGGGAGAGACAAGCTTCGGCAAAAAGGAGTAAAGTGAGAAGCATAAGGAATCTATATGTACATGTCAAAATCGATTGCTATTCCTCTCTCGTTGTCCTCTCCAAATACAGACGTCCAATTTCTCGTTATATAGTTTTCGAAAAGTCACTGATGGCGAATTTCTCCATTCCAAGTTCTCTCTCTCTCTCTTCTATATATAAAGGGCAAGATTCGAATTTAGCATAATTTCCTTGGCGGGGGTTATAGTGAAGAGATTGCGGGTAAGCGATTCACTACTATACTACGAAATCAGCTTCAAAGTTAGTGGCGCGCTTTTGAGTATAGATTTCATCGTATAAATTATATGGGCAAAAGGTCGATATGTCATTCGAGAATATATATATATATATGTTTATGAGAGAGAGAGAGGAAGAGAATATAGTTTCAAGTTGCACTCAACCTTTGTGGAAAAGAGAGGAATATATATATAGAGAGAGAAGTCGATTTCTTCGCGCGGTGAAGAGGAATTATACTAAGAGCCGCGTCATTTCCGGTATGGAAACAATCGCTAGTTATCCCACGCTCTTAAATTTATATATATATGTATATACACAAACTAGATGTAGAGTAAGTTTTATGTATATATATATAAACTTGGCACATTCGCATCATCTCTGGGTGTCTTCGCGTCCATTCGCTCACTTCCTGCGATTCAACGCGTTTTTTGCCCTTTCCACTCTATCGTCTTCTTCGTTGCTTTTAATTGCCTTCATGCATGATGGGAACAAGTGAAAACCTATTCATGGATTTTATTCTATTTTAACGCCAAGGCACAACTGATTTCATCGGCGGAGCGAATATCGATCAATCTTTCGATGCAAAAACAACGGCATTTTTCCGGTATTAGCATTATTTATTTATTTCACGGTTAAAACACTCTTGATTTGTGAAAAAAAAAATTGAATTAGTGATAATTTTCATGAATCTGAAGTTACCAACGTTGATTCAACGAAAAACTTAAAAAAAAATTTTCTCAGGATATAAATTTTTCTGGTATATTTTTAACCCTCTCCAAAACCTAAAATAAAAAAAAACGTGGGAAAAAAAGTGATTTTTATTTTTTTTTTTGGCAAATTTTTCCCAAAAATCACGAAATTTCAATTAAATTTATAATTCCTTGCCTCGGTAGTCATTTTTTTCTTTTGATAATTGTTTATTCTAATGTCGTGTGCCATTTAAAAAAAATTCCAAGTAGTTCCAAGTCGGGGAAAGCAGTGATTTTGATTTTTTTAATGAAATTCTAGGATTTTTGGAAAAAATTCGACAAAAAAAATAAATATCACTGTTTTCCCCGACTTGGAATCACTTGAAATTTTTTTAAAATAACGTCTAATGTCAAAATAAACAATTATCAAAAAAAAGTGACTACCGAGGCGAAGAATTATGAATTTAAATGAAATTTCGGAATTTTTGGAAAATTCGTGACACAAAAAAATTCAAAATCACTGCTTTCCCCGACTTGGAATTACTTAAATTTTTTTTTAAATAACGTGTAATAATAAAATAAACAATTATCAAAAGAAAAAAATGACTACCGGGTCGAGGAACTATGAATTTATTTAAAATTTCGTGATTTTTGGAAAAAATTAAAAAAAAAGAATAAAAATCACTGCTTTTCACACGTTTTTTTTATTTTAGGGTTTGGAGGGTTTACTTGGGTTAAAAATATACAAGGAAAATTTGTATCCTGAGAAAATTTTTTTTTAAGTTTTTCGTTGAATCAACGTTGGTAACTTCAGTTTCATTAATTTTCAGTGTTCGTGGAAAATGGAATTAAAATAGTTACAATTTTTTATTTGTTTACTTAATTTTTCGTGGGGAACTTTATTTTTGTCTAACATTTACAAGTTTTTTTTAGTGCAATAATTCCATAAGTATTCTAGAAAAAAGTGGGCTTATTAGCCCTAGGAGCTTATTTTTTGAATAAATAAATAAAATAATTACTGCACAAAACAACTTTAAATTCATTTTTTTGTATCTTTTTTTTTGTTAACTAAATTTTTTATATATGGGAAAATTTAACAAACATTCAATAGTAACAAATTTTTATGCTTTCTAAATTTTTAGTAGGGAACTTTAATTATTATGTTTATAATTATAAATATTTTTTGTTTGGTAAATTTTTCTAGAGAAAATGTAGTATTTTTTTAAGTTTTAATTTCTTTTCCTTAATAAATTTTTATTACAAATTTCAATTAAAAATTGACCCTTTTTTAATAATTCAACTATTCTATATTCACTGATCTCGAAATTTGCCTTACGTTGAAAATCCATAAAATAAAAATAATATAAATTATTAAAAAAAAATTGTAAAGACCAGCGTCGTTTTTCAAGATATAAATTTTTTCTGAATCGGAAGTAAATTCTATGAAAATTCTGAGTACCTCCGTGTTTCGAGAAAAGCTCTTCTTCAATAAAAAAAACTCCAATTTGATGAAAAAATGACAAAATTTGATAATCGCCAACAAAAATTGTTTTAAAAAAAATATTCCAGGCCAGTGTCGTTTTTCAAGATACAAATTTTTTCTGAATTGGGAATACATTCTAAAAAATTTCTGATTACCTTCGTGTTTCGTTAAAAGATCTTTTATAAATAAAAAAAAGCTTCAACTTGATGAAAAAAGAACAAATTTGATATTCGACTCCAAAAATTGTTAAAAATAATTGTCAAGACCAGCGTCTTTTTTCAAGACACAAATTATTTCTGAATCGGAAATAAATTCTAAAAAAAGTTCTGAGAACCTTCGTGTTTCGGAAAAAGATTTTTTTTTTAATTAAAAAAAGCTCTAATTTTATGAAAAATACTGAAATTTGATATTTAATTCCAAAAATTGTTTTAAAAAAATATTAAAGACCAGCGTCGTTTTTAAAGATATAAATTTTTTGTAAACCGAAAGTAAATTTTAAAAAAGTTCTGTGTACCTTCGTGTTTCGGAAAAAGCTCTTTTTTTAATAAAAAAAAAGATCCATTTTGATGAAAAAAACCCAAATTTGATATTCGACTCCAAAAATTGTTAAAAAAAATTTTCTAGACCAGCGTCGTTTTTCAAGATATAAATTTTTTCTGAATCAGAAATAAATTCTAAAAAAGTTCTGAGTACCTTCATGTTTCGGAAAAAGCTCTTTTTAAAAAAAAAACTCCAATTTGATGACAAATGCTCAAAGTTGATATTAAATTATAAAAATTTATAAAAAAAATATGCAAGACCGGCGTTGTTTTTAAAGATACAAATTTTTTGTAAACCGAAAGTAAATTTTAAAAAAGTTCTGTGTACCTTCGTGTTTCGGAAAAAGCTCTTTTTTAAATAAAAAAAAGATCCATTTTTATAAAAAAAATTAAATTTGATATTCGACTCCAAAAATTGTTTAAAAAAATTTTCTAGACCAGCGTCGTTTTTCAAGATATTTTTTTCTGAATCGGAAATAAATTCTAAAAAAAGTTCTGAGTACCTTCATGTTTCGGAAAAAGCTTTTTTTTAAAAAAAAAACTCCAATTTGATGACAAATGCTCAAAGTTGATATTAAATTATAAAAATTTATAAAAAAAATATGCAAGACCGGCGTTGTTTTTAAAGATACAAATTTTTTCTAAACCGGAAGTAAATTTTAAAAAAGTTCTGAGTACCTTCGTGTTTCAGAAAAAGCTCTTTTTTAAATAAAAAAGCTCCATTTTAATAAAAGAAAACCAAATTTGATAATCGCCATCAAAAATTGTTTTAAAAAAATTACCAAGACCAGCGTCATTTTTCAAGATAGAAATTTTTTCTGAACCTGAAATAAATTCTAAAAAAGTTCTGAGTACCTTTAAGTTTCGGAAAAAGCTCTTGTTAAAGAAAACTCCAATTTCATGACAAATGCTCAAATTTGATATTAAATTCTAAAAATTGTTTTAAACAGATATTCGAGACCAGCGTCGTTTTTAAAGATACAAATTTTTTCCAAACCGGAAGTAAATTCTAAAAAAGTTCTGAGTATCTTTGAGTTTCGAAAAAAGTTCATCCTTATTAAAAAATGCTTCAATTTCATGAAAAAAAAACCAAATTTGATAATTGCCTCCAAAAATTGTTAATTTTTCGACGTGGGTGTAAATTATTCCAAATGTTTACTAATTAAATTAATGATTTTTCCTTAAAAGTTGAAATCAGTAAAATTTGATTACAAAATAAATAGTTTAAAGAATAATTTCTAGTTAATATATTAGTCTAATTTAAATAATTTCCAAGTCAAAAATTAAGTCTCTAAAAAAATTATTTTCTTATGCTTCCTCAGGGAGGAAATATCAGTTATTAAAGTAAATATTAAAAGTAGGTACACGCAGAGAAAATTGATATTAAAATTGGTAAAATTATTTTACAAATTAGGGAAAAAGTGTAACAATGAGAAATTTTAATATAAAAAATACTAAAATTTAGGAAAACTTATGATAAATTTAGTATTAATATTAGAATAATATTAGAATTTAATCAATATTTTTGATATTTTGATATAAATATATTAAATTTCTCATAACTTTTCTTAAATTTTAGTATTTTTTATATTAAAATTTCTCATTGTTGCACTTTTTCCCTAATTTGTAAAATACTTTTACAAAATTTAATATCAATTTTCTCTGCGTGTACAATAATATGAAAAATATAATTTTTGTTCAATTCGCAAGTACTGAAAATAATTAATTTTCCACCTTTTGGGCTTTTACATATATATTTTAGTACATGACGTATATAGTGAATTCATGGGAAATTTATAAAAAAGTGAATCTTTAAGTAGACAATATAACAACAGAGAAAAAGAGAGAAAGAAAGAAAAAGAGAAAAAGAAAGAGAGAGAGATAGAAAGAATGAGGGAAAGAGAGAAAGAGAGAAAATGAGAGAGTGAAGGAGAGGAATTATCGAGACAGATAAAGGAAAAAAGTAAGAAAGAGAGAGAAAGAGGAAACGACAGAAATCCTACGAACGATGACGCAGAATAAGTCGAGCATGAAATCATTTATCTTCAGAATATAAGCATAAAAGAATGATAGTGCCTTTTCTTTTTTACATACATTTTAACTCACTCTCTCTCTCTCTCTCTCCCTTTCTTACTACTCATTTTCTGATGTCTTTTTCTCCCCCCTCCCTTGCGCCTTTCTTTCCCGCGGGCTTGAAATTTTTCTCAAGAGTCAGAAAGAGACAAAACTCTCTTTCTCTCTTTCTCTCTTTTCTTCTTTGCCTGTTTGTCTCTGTCACTTTCCTTTGGAGACAGACTCTCTTCGTTTCTTTTCTTTATTTTCCCCCAGAGGAACGTAGCTTGTAACTTATCTCAGTTACCGGTGGAAAACTTGATGTCACTTTCAGAAGGGTGGCAGCTCGACAAAGAGGTCAAAAGTTGTTTCTCGGATATAACCGAAAATTGCTCCTTGTCTCACGATACCACAATGGAAAATACATTTTCTACTGTCTCCCTCTCTCTCTCTCTCCTTCTATGTGAGTATATTTTGCAAATGTAGGTACCAAAAGGTGTAGTACCAACATTTGTATCGTTATATGTATATCCAATATTGTCTAGAGAGAGAGAGAGAGAGAGAGAGAGAGAGAGAGGGTGTTAAACAATCGCAATGTTAGAGTAACACAAGGGGTGATATCATAACCCTACTAGTCGTTTCAAGTGCCAGAACTCTATATATATGTTTGTATATATAGAAAGCATTCGTGTTCTAACCAATTATGAAACACACATTCACACTCGTTGCCTTTCACCGACACTGTTTAATTGAGATAGAGGGTAGAACCTCTTGTTTTGGTTCTGTGCCGAGAGAAGAGAGAGGGACTCGAATTTGAATTGTTTTAATGAACTGACGATATACATTGCATAAATTTACAAAAGGGATATATTTTCGAATTCGTGAATTGCATTTGAAAATTTATTTCCTAGTGAAGGGAAGGGGGGATTGTGGTACTTGCATGCGCATATATAAAACAAAAATGACTGTTACAGATCTATGTGGGAAATAAATTCAAATTAATTATAAAACCATAAATTTATTGCTATTGCAGTTAACAATTTTCACATTTTCAGATGATTAATTGATTATCATTAATAGTTGTTGATAAAATAAAAAAAAAATACTAGAAAAATGAACTAAAAATAAAACTAACAACTATAGTTGATGTTAGTTTTATTTAATTTAATTTTAATTTCTAAAGTTTTTTTTACTTTTTTTTTTAATTTCTTCTATTTATACTTAGTAATTTGTATAAATTAAAGTATAGTATAAGTATAATTCTATTTGTCAATTACAAATTTAAAATTATGATCCACAAGTTTAGAACGTTCAAATGAATATTTGTTATTTAAAATAAATATTAGTTGTTAAAAATATTTTCCTAATTACTGATTGTAATCAAAATTACAGACTTAAATTTCCCACTCGATTTAAAAATTTTAATAAATAACTTTTTTTAATAGTGAAGCAAAATTATTGCAATGAAAATTTAATTTCCAGGAGAAATAAATATATATCGTTCATTTGAACGTTCAGAACTTTAGGATCATTTTAAAATTTTTGAATTTTTAGTAAATAAAAATAAAGGAAAAAAAGTTCTGTTACTTTATTTACGAATTTCTTGAATTGTAAAATTATTTGAAAACATCAATAATTTCCTATTTAAATAAATATTTAATTATTATTATTTTTCACAGGAATTTAAATTTATAAAAATGTCAAATTTAAAACTTTTTGAAATTAAACAACTTTTAAAAGTATTATCATTATTTTATATTAAGAACATTGTTACTGTAACTTCTTGAAAATTATTCTTCAAAATTGTTAGTTAAAAGTATAGAAAATTTTTATTTTCAAATATTTTAATTTGAAACCTTTTCAAAATTATTCAATTATTTAAATACTAAAGTAAATAATTTATTGAATAATTGAATGTTTCTTAAAATTAAATTCTCATAAGGAATTTTATCAACAAATTTTTAAATTAATTGAATTCTTTTGACGAATTTTAATAAAATTTTTAAAAATATTGACATTTTTCGAGAAATTTGATTAAAATTGTACTAAAAATAATTAAAATTCATAAATTCATAAAAATAATTGAATTTATTAAAAAAATGTATTATTTCTGAAATTAATTGAATTATTGAAAAGAAAATTGAAAAGAAATTTACAAAAAATTTGTTATTAATTGAATTCCTGTGCAATTTTGATTATTTATGAAAATAATTTGTAAATGTTTGAGTACAATTTTATTGAAAAAATTGAATTCTTTTAGGAAATTTATTAAAATGGTAGATATTGAAAATCATTGAAATCAGGAAAATTTTTTTAAATAATTGAATTTCCGAGAAGAATTTTATTATTTATAAAGATAATTGTCATTTTGACGAGAATTTTTTGTTAAATTTTGAACATAATTGAACTTCTGTAAGAAGAATTTTATTACTTTTGAAAATAATTGAATTTCTGCAATGATTTGTAACTTCTCCAAAATTCAATTCTTTAAAATGTTTTTAAATAAAATTTTTCTATTAATCCATTGGTTTTAATAATTAATTAAATTCATTGAAAATTAAAATTATATAAAATTTCAAATTAAAAACTTTTGAAGTACATCTATTTATGCTGTAAATTTAATTTCAAAATTTGTGTGTTAATTTTTTTATTTTAATTTCTGAGGTCAGTAAACATGAAGAGAAAAGAAAAAAAATCAAATTTGAAAATGTTCGATAAAACAACGCTTTCATGAGAAAGCAAAATTGAAATTTCAATCTTCAAAGTGATGAAAATTGCGTAGGGAAAATTGAATTATGGGTAAAATTAATTTATTACCTTTACGTTACAGTTTATTCGACAAAAAGAAAAATCAGAAGAAATAAAAAGAAGAGAATAAATTTACAATGAAGGAAAAATCAACAGTTCATGAAAAAGTATTTTCAAACTATAGAAAATAATTTTTAGTCTCTTTTTTCATTATTACGATTCTTAAAAATATTTTATAATTTAATTTTAATATTTTATATTACCCATCATTAAATTAATTTTTTCTTTTCTTTTTTAAATTAAAATATGATATAATTAACACTTCAGCTAATTGGAACTAACTTTGAAGACTATCTAACCTCGTTTTGAATTAATAATAATAATAATAATAATAGCAATAGTAACTTCTGTTGGTTCAACTAACAGTCGCTATTATTATTAATTCGAAGTAATATATGATAGTAACACTATAAATATTAATATTGAAACTACATTTAACAAGGATATTTCCTCATTAATTTAAGGAGTAAATTAATTACACAAAAAATAATTTTTGTAAACTACGTTGAAAAAAAATTTATTTAATTCAATTAAATGGTAACTAAATAATTAATAATAAATAAAAATTATAAATAAATAAAAAGAATAAATAAAAATAATAAAATAAATCAAAAGGTAATAAATAAAATTATTATTCGAAATTTGAAAACAAAAAAGTTTTCAAAATAAATAGAGAAATGAAATAAATTTCCAATGTTTTTTATAATTTCGAAAGAGAAAGAAATAAAAGCGTATAAACATTTATACATTTATTATCCTCGTCTCTTATATTTTGTGCTTATTAAGTATAAAATTTACTTCAGAGGATAATATTTGAGCGAAAAATTTTTTCTTTTTTGTGTGTTTTAAATCAAACTGCAGACGCATGTTACCAGTAAACAAGAATACTTCACAATTTATCCGCTTTTTTTCCCCCATTTTCGCTCGTTTCCCACTCTTCGTTTTTCCATTGAAAGAAATTACCATTGCTACTCAACGAGGATCACTGTTTTTTAGTTCTTTGTTTTTTTTTTGTTTTGTTTTTTTGTATTTTTTTTTTATTTTGCAAACTTGTTCAGACTGAGAATCAATGCCAGTCTTTATATACCTGTTGGACGTGTATTTCAATTTCGAATAAGTGTTACATTCTCTATTCAATTTTTTCCCTTTTTCTTTGAAACATTTCTTTTCGAAAAAAAATAAATTTTAGCAAAAAAACATTCAAAAAAAAAAAAGAGGGAAAAAAATTGCAAGTGTTTATTGAAATGTTTACTTTTATGAAGGAAAAAAAAGAAGAATTTATAAAATGGTGCGATAATTATTTTTTGCAGACATTTCTTTTTCGTTTTAAAAAGAGAAAATTATTTCTGTGGATGAGACAAAAATAATTGAAAAGAGAATTTTTTTTTTTGATTTCAATAAGCTAATGAAGTTACGGTGTCAATAATTAATTAGTTTCATTAATTAACGGGTGTAATGAAAAAATATATGTTGGTATGAATCTTTATTTTACGCACACGTATTTCGTAAATATATATATATGTATAAAACGTGAGCGCATTGTATTTTGTGTAGACATTAATTTATTACTACATTGTGCTAATTAATTGGAAAGGAAATTTATTTTAACATCCCTGCGAAAGTAGGTTCATAAAAATCAATAATCTTTACCGTTATGGAGACTTATTACCTACCATTAAGTGTAGAGTTTCAATTAACGATAATATTCCCCTTGGGAGTGTGAATATTGTAGGGCTAATAGAGAAAAAATTATTAGATAGGTAGTTGAAAATCTTTTTGCGAAAAAAATTTTTTATGTTTTAATGAAACATTTTTTAATTTGTTTTATTTATTTAAATAAATATTTAAATTATTATTTATAATAATTTCAAGCTTTATTATTTAGAATTTTTTATTTTTTTAATTATTAACCAGAAATATGAAATTAGTTATGAATGTAAAGAATTAATTGCAATTATTTAATTAATCATTACTAGATTTTTTATTATCCACAATTTTTGAACAAATGAACGAAATATTTTTTAACGAAAATATTTTTAAAAATTACTGATTACAATAAAAATTAAAAACTTAAATTCAACATTTAGAAACTTTATAATTCAGTTTTTTATATGAGATTCAAAATTGTCATAAAATTTTTATTTTAAGAAGAAAGAAAGAAATTTCGTTGATATGAATGTTCAGAACTTTAGGGACATGATTTTTTTCTCTTTTTTTAATTTAAAAAAATTTTCTATTTTCTTTTATATTTTCGTTTTTTTTTTCTTTTTCTACTTTTTGTTTCTATTTACAGAATTTTTCTCTACTTTTTGCTTTTGTTTTGTATAGTTTTCTACATTTGTAATTTTTAGTATTTTTTGCCTATTTTTAATTTTTCTTGTACTTATTATTTTTTATTTTTTACGTTTTTTTCGTTTTTATATTTTTCTTGATTTTCTATATTTGTTTTCGATATTTCCTTGCAGTTTTCTCTTTCTGCTTTTTGTATTTTCCAGTACATTTTAATTTAATTTGCTTTTTTTTTGCTGGAAATTTATATTCTTCTATAATTTTTTTGTACTTTTTGTTTCTATATCCTGAAATTTTGGTTTTTGTTTTTAATATTTTCCTCTATTTTTTGAATTTTTTTTTATTTTTCTTGTACGTTTTATTCTTATTTTCTATTATTTTTGTATTGATTTATAATTTTTATATTTGTTCTTTTTGCCTTATTTTGTAATTTTTATTTCTCTTTTCTGAATTTTTATTTCTGTTATTTGCCTTTTATTATTTTTTTTTTTACTTTTCAGTACCATTTTTTGTATTTTTTCGAATCGTTTGTATTGTTCCTATAATTTTTGTTTATGTTTACTGTGTTTTTTCAATTTTTTGAAAAGAATAAAATAATTTTTTTCTCCTTTTTGCATTATTTAGAATTTTTCTGTTTTTGCTTTTTGTATTTTTCTCCACTTTTTCTTTTATTTACAATAAAATAATTGTAATTATTATTTATATTAATAATTTTTTTTAATATGTTTCTATTAATTTTTTGCGCTTTTCGGTATATTTTTTTTTTTGCTGTCTTTTTTCAACTTTTTGTGTCTGTTTTCTTTATTTTTCTGAATTTTTTTGTTTTCTATATTTTTCTAATTTTATTATTACTAGCGACATATACCTCACTCGCTAACGCTCGTTCGGTTGTATTTAAACTTATTTGTTTTTACTTATTTATTTTTATTTATTTGAACAAAGTAAATATTTACTGGACATAAATATTTTAATTTATAGTATCAAATAAATAGTTATTTGAACCAAATACAAATTACTTAAGTCAATTAAATATAATAATTTGATCTAATAAATATTGCTTTAAATCAATTATGAAACTTACTTGATTCAATAATGCATAGTTTTTAATTAAAATAAATATTTATTTGCATTAATAAAATAATTTTTTTGAAATAACTAAACTTAGAAGGTTAGGTTTTGAATGTTAGCCTGATTCTCTGGATAATTAGTAAGAAAAGGGCGAAGATACGTATATTCTTTTTTTACTAACAGTTTGTGTTTTTTTTATCTTTCAAACAATTGCTCTTATCGCATTGAAAAGCTTTAAACACAAATTGTTATATAGGGGAGCGTGGGGGAATGGAGCCCTTTAAGGTAAATTATTAAAAAAACCAGCTTATCTTTATAATAATACATTGTTTTCGTCATTTTCTACTCATTTCGTTATTCATCTTTAATTATGTTTAATTAGAAACTTAAAAAGAGAAAGTAAATTGAAAAAAAAATTTTTCAAAAAATACATTTTTTGCCATCACCCAATTTGTGGGGTATTGGGAGCTTTCACTTGAAATTTAAAAAATTTCTATTTTTTAGTAATATTTTTTGTTTTATAATAGAAAAAGTGTTAATACTTAGAATGAAGACAAAACTTTAGACTTAGAATAAACTTTTTCCTGAATTTTAATTGAATAAAAAATTTTTGAAAAAAATTTTATTTTTTATTTTTTCCACGAAAAATTATTTTTTAATTAAAAGTTTTTTCATAAGGTGATATCTTTTATAATTTTGAAAGAAATAACGAAAGCCGTAACATAGTAACGAAGATTCTTTGGGCTGACACTGATTCTCCCATTACCCCACAGAATTCTTACAGGCCAAAATTTGAATAAAAAAATATATGTAAACAAATTTTATTATTATCTCGATTTTTATACAAGTATACATATCTACACATGTATTCACCTATAATATAATGAAAAAACAGAACTAAATAATACGATTTTAACTACTTATGGTGATGTTTAGAAATATTTTGCATTTTACAACGAAAACTCAAAAAATACATTTTCCCTTGTCTTTACTAAAAATTTGTCAAGAATGTAATCGTTTGTTTTGTAATGATATAAACAAAGGTTGTTTAAGATTTTCTAGACATCGCAGCGAATTTTAAGGCTTTTAAGTACGTGAAATTTAAAAGCTCCCATTACCCCACGCCCCCTACACAAAAAATAAAAAAGATATTTCAAAAATAAAATTTGCATATCTTTTAGTACTTTTGACAGATTTTCCCCTAAATTTTTTTTTTAAAACCAGCCAATATCGTAGGTTTTAACTTGTCCAAAATGTGAATCATCTTAAAATGCTTTATGGGGCGTTCAATGGCTCTATGAACCGATGAAATTTTGGTTTTGCTTATACCCAAGCAGCACGGAATATAACCTTAAAATGAAGGGAATACTACATTTCATATTCGGAATATTCTAGGGATCTTAAAGTAATATTAAAATGTCCGCCCCACAGAAATATTCCAAAAATAACATTGAGGCAATGTTCCACCGTAATATTAATGGAATATTCCAAGGTAATGTTGAATGAATATTAAGGAGGATAGGTTCACGACGGTAGTCAAGATAACTATTTTTTTTTAAATGTTCAAATATGAAATAAATTTTAATATGTAAATTAAAAGATCATTTTTTAAAATAATGTTGTGTACATTATTATGTAAAAATCTGTAAATAATTAAAATTTTAAGAAAAAACAGTAATATTTTGAAGAACGTAGTGCTTTGCAGTTAGAGATCTGGCAACATGACATGAACAGCTGATGCGAGCGCATGCGAATTAGTGTTGTTTTGGTCAGTTTTGGTTAACTTTCGTTATGGAGAATAGTTTTTCTTTAGTTTGACAATTTAATAAATAGTTTTTTTTTTTCACTTTTTGAAATAGTGTATTTTTCAGTACTCAGCTTTATTTGAATTACCGCGCTACTCCGCTTCTCCCACCGCTCTCAACAGTTGCGATGTTGCCACGCACTCCGCGTCACTCACGTCAAAAAAAAATTACAAGTAACTTTAAGTTTTGGATAAATAATACTCTGCAACTAAACGGTCAATTTCGTTCTCTTTGAAGTATTATGTTCCTTAAACATTGAATTAATTTTGCTTTAATTTTGAGTTGAATCTCTCCGCTGTGTCAAAAGTTATTAAACAAGTTGTTATTTTTTTTTCATTTTTTTTTTTGCGGCCATTAGCTCAATGCTAAATACTGAGAAAAATAGTAAACTTTGGCCGTCAATATCTCGAAAACTATACGGTCAAATTGGCTCAGATTTAACAATAATATGCATTAATATGTCATTTAATTTTGCTGCAAATTTCAAACGAATCTCTATGATTCATGATTTTGAACTAACCTCCTTAAGGGAATATTCCCTGGAAATATTCAAAAATTTCATACTTTGAAAAAATTTGACTTTTTTTCTCTTTATCTTCTTTCTTTAGTAAAAACGATTTTCAATGGTGTTTTCAACATACACTGCAAGCCCGATCAGCGGTCAGCTCCGGGAGTGCTTGACCGCTGATCGGGCGTAAACATATAGGACCGTACGAACTGTTTTGTGATGGGTTACCATTACTTGACTACTGAATTTTTTTTTAAGGGGCCAGAGCGTCTTTAATGTATACGCTACTGCCACAACTTTTCGACTCCCTCTTTGCCCCTCGCTCGCACCATCTACAAACGACGTAAACAAGTGACCACTGATCGGGTGACCGCTGATCGGGCTTGCAGTGTATTTAATATTATCTGGGAACATTCCCTCAACATCACCCTGGAATATTCCATAATATTACGGTGAGAACATTTCTTCAACATTATCCTGGAATATTACTTCGATATAACCGTGGAACATTCCCTAAATGTTATCTTGGAATATTCCTGTGCAGCGGACATTTTAATATTACTTTAAGATCTCTGGAACATTCCACTGGAATATTCCGAATATGAAATGCAATATTCCCTTCAATTTAAGGTTATATTCTGTGATACTTGGGTACTTTGTAATTTGATAGTGTTTAGGGTCCTAAATAAGTGTGCCAAAAAGTTTTACAAAATTTTTAATATTTTGCAAGGTGAATTTGTTTGACAGGGGGAGGGGGGGGTATAAAATCCCGAAAAATTGCGTGACATCATTTGTGAACGCTCTTCAATCAAATAATTTCAACACTTTTTTCAGGAATTTTTATCTCGTAAACTATATAAAAATGCTGTTTCATTAATTTTGTTGGGAAATGTTTTTTTGAAATTTTTACTGCATTATTCTTACGCACGTCACCGTCACCAATATTGTTACAATATATATTGTAACAATATTGTTACGACAAAGTCTAGACTTTGGGTTTTTGCAAGTCTAGACAATATAGTTGTATAATAATATAAATTTTTCTTTCTAAACCAGAGTTTGAACATTTACAAAAAAACCTAATAGTGGTTAGAAAATGTAAAAAATTATTAATATTTATAAAAATATAAATTATTTTATTTAAAATCATTGTGTAATAAGACAAAAATTATGAAGTGACATTTTAAAAAATTGTCATTGTACATTATACGAAATGTTATTTTTACGTATTCTCTTACTAAATCTTTCATTTTCGTCCGCTATCCTGGATTCGCCATTTTGTAATTTTAAAAAGTGACTTTGGATTCATAATCAGTGGAATTTTACTAAAAATTAGTTGAAAAGTACTAAAATATCAGTCATTCTTCACTGATTGTTATTTTATTGTAATTTATTTATTATTGTAAATTTCTGTCTAACAAATAATTTTACTAAAAGTCAGTTGAAAATTACACTTACAGAAATATAAGTCATCTTTCACTGATTATTCATTTAAAAAATTATTGTTGATTTCTGTCAAACAAATAAATAAGTAAATACACAAGTAAATAAATAAGTTCCCTTACAACACAGACAGCGCAGTATTAGCGACTGAGGTATTTATGTATATTTAAAAAAATTTCAACACACACTAAGTGCATCAACGAACCTTAAAAAATTCAACAATTTATATTATCAATTGTTTATTAACCCTTAAACCGCACACTGCCGAATCCATCCTTAAACCGCACACTGGGTGTGCGACACCTAGGGACTTTTAAGTGTGTTTTCCAAGCTGGAATAGGATATTTTCTTTTGGAAAAATGATCTTATTATTTAATTTTAATAATTAAAAAAGAAATTTTTTAAACTACTGAAATTACCTCAAACCGAAAATTAGGTGTCAGCAACTTATAAATTTTTCGCTTTCAACTTCATAAAGTTTTCAAATACGCAAAGATACGTGGGAGACAAATATTACTCACGGAACATAAACTTAAGTACAAAATGTACCGTCCAATAGCGACACATGTTTAATTTTTGCAAATATAAACGATATATTGGTGTAAAAAGCAGGAATATGGGTGTCGCACACCCAGGGTGCGGTTTCAGGGTTAAATCTATGTATGTGATTTGTGTATATGTAGGAGTTTATATCTGCATATGAGTACATGTTTATGTACTCATTTGTTTAATTATGTACATGTGATTAGTGTCTATGTGTAAGTATACATGTGTGGGTGTTTTGCGCGCATGTTAGATGTTCATAGAACACTACTGCGCATTCCTGACATTGATAGAACACTACTGCGCATGCCTAATATTCATAGAACACTACTGCGCATGACTGATATTCATAGAACACTACTGCGCATGCGTAACATTGACACAATACTACTGCGCATGTGTAACATTGACAGAACACTACTGCGCATGCGTAACATTTACAGAACACTACTGCGCATGTGTAACATTGACACAACACTACTGCGCATGCGTAACATTGACACAACACTACTGCGCATGTGTAACATTGACAGAACACTACTGCGCATGCGTAACATTGACGGAACACTACTGCGCATGCGTAACATTTACAGAACACTACTGCGCATGCGTAACATTGACACAACACTACTGCGCATGCCTAACATTGACACAACACTACTGCGAATGCCTAACATTGACACAACACTACTGCGCATGCCTGACAGTGACAGAACACTACTGCGCATGCCTAACATTGATACAACACTACTGCGCATGCCTAACATTGACACAACACTACTGCGCATGCCTGACATTGATATAACACTACTGCGCATGCCTAACATTGATACAACACTACTGCGCATGCCTAACATTGACACAACACTACTGCGCATGCCTGACATTGATATAACACTACTGCGCATGCCTAACATTGATACAACACTACTGCGCATGCGTAACATTGACAGAACACTACTGCGCATGCGTAACATTTACAGAACACTACTGCGCATGCGTAACATTGATACAACACTACTGCGCATGCCTAACATTGACACAACACTACTGCGCATGCCTGACATTGATATAACACTACTGCGCATGCCTGACATTGATATAACACTACTGCGCATGCGTGATTTGTGAATTTGTATACATTTGTGTTAATATTGTTTTTAAAAGATATATACATATATATACGGCTAGGGTCGGTCGGTCGGTCGGTCGGTCGGTCGTTCTTCAACTTAATATAATAGAGGATATTTCATCGATATTTTTTATTTCTCTTAAACTTTTAAATTTTTAATAAATTTATTTTTTCGGTATGTTTTTAAATTTTTTTGTATTTTTCCTGAACTTTTTATTTTTAGTATTTTTTTTTGTATTTTCTTCTACTATTTGCTAATGTTTACAATTTTTTTTTTCGTTTCCCGGTACTTTTGGCTTTTTTATTTTTCTTATGCTTTTCATTTCTGTTTACTAGTAAATTTTTTTTATTTTTCTGAATTTTTTGTTTATATTTTTCTAATTTTTTTGTTCTTGTTTTCTGTATTTTTCTATTTTTTTGCATTTTTCTCTACTTTTTGGTTTTTTTTATACTATTTTTTCCGGTATTTTTTTGTTTTCCTGTATTTTTTTATGCTTTTTTATTTTTCTTCTACTTTTTTTTCTTTATTCTTCATTTTTCTAAATTTTTGTTTTTTCTTTTGTGCTTTCTTTCTACCTTTTGTATTTCTCCACATTTTTCTCTCTGTTTGAATTATTTTTGTTTTTTTTGTTTACAGGTATTTTTTTTGGTTTTTTCCTTTATTTATTTTTCTTGTCCTTTTGATTTCTGTTTTTTGTATTTTTCGAAATTGTTTTCTTTTTCTTTTCTATTTCATTTTTCTAATTATTTTTCTATTTTCGGTATTTCTATTTTCTTTTCTACTTCTTAATTACTTCAACCACTTGTAAAAAATTATATTCTCAAAAATAATTAAGAAAGAAAAAAATAGTAATCTAAAGAAATTTAAGTTCGTCCTTTCTTTTTTGGTAAAATAATAATCCTTGTATGCTGTGATTTTACAGAAACAAGTCATGACTTACAAATATATATTATTATTAGTATGTAAAGTATAGCAGTTTTCAAAGTTATGTAACCTTTACGCGTAAGACTTGGTTTTGCTTCATGGAACTTTGAAAACTGGGCTAATTGTAACTACGCGGTTTCTAAACTTGTACTTTATATATATGTATATAGAAAATGCATTCGAAAATGTCGAAAATGAAAATTCACCCCTTATATGCTAATTCACCTCCACACAATATACATTGAGTTATCAACTGTACTAACATCGTTTTTCTATTCTTTTCTCTGTTTCAGTTGCTGGTGAGCAAAACGTCCATTTATTTCAATATTCACTTTCTCCTCGTGAGTAATTATTTATTATTATTATTTATTATTATAAAAGTATTTTAAAAATATTTTAAAAATATTTTAAAAATATTTCAAAAGTATTGAAAAAAGTACTTTTACATTTTCCTAAGGATATCAAATTGAGACGAAAAACGAATCAAAACGTTGCTTCCCAACGCTTTTAATTCGTTTTTTGTCTCAATTTGATATCCTTAGAAAAAATGTGTTTTCTCTAAATCTGAATTAGTAAAAATTGTACTACTAATTGAAATTAGTAAAGATTTTTAAAATTTTAACAATTCACAGTTTCTCTTTTTATTGTATCAAATTGATACTAAATTGGATCAAATTGATACTAAATTGGATCAAATTAATACTAAATTTGATCAAATTAATACCAAAAATTTAGATCAATTTGATCCACATTTTTTGTATCAATTCGTTGCAATTTTATACTTTTAAGTTAACAGTGAATTTTATAATAATTTTTCACTATACAACTTGATTAAAAAAAAAATCGTAACTACTCTCTAAATTCGAATCAGTTAAAAATCATAGTTTTAACTGACAATTTAGGGAATTTTAGTAAAAAAAAGTCGTTAATTACCTAAAGATAATTAAAAATCAAGTATAGAACTTTTTTTTTAATCACCGAATGAAAACAGAAGAATTAACAAATATTTAAAATTAACATGACTCTCGAATTTAGTTTTCCATTTAAAGCTTTTTGAGAGCTGGAAGTTTGGCTACATGTGAACAAAAAGCATCCTACGCGAAGTTTGTCCACCCTTGGTTTCGATTTTCGTTCTGTCGGTATAATATAGGAAGTCTGGCGACTGGCTAGACACCAGAGAGCGAGAGAGAGAGAAAGGGCGTTGTTCGGCATTTTGCTCTCCCTCCCCCCCTCTTATATATATCCCCGTGCTTTGGAACTCGAATCATTCCGTTGGTTAGCAACTATGTAACGCTTCGGAATTGGCACAAAGCCCATCACTTGGAAACAGACAAGAAACGAATATCATCGATAATGACTGCAGTTGCGGCTAACCGCACACAGACTTATGTTTACCTCAAGTACTCACGGTATTAACAATATCCAACCAATTTCAAATGACATTCTCTGTTTTACTTTTGTTCTCTATATATCTAGATTGAATGGCAGACGTGATTTTTCCAAATTGGAAATAATCACTAAAAATCTGTCATTGGAAATTGGAAAAAGGAAGGAAAGGAGAAGAAATAAAAAAATTGTTGAAAAAGAAGAGGAGAATTTGCTTTGTGAGGAGAAAATCTAATTTATATTTTACATGCAAGAAAAATTTATAATGGAATGCGAAATATCTTGTTTATTATTTCCTTAAAGGAAAGAACAGTTTTTTTTTCTGTAAATTATCGGTGGAGTGGAGAAAATTTGTTTGAATTGAATAATCAATTTATTATTTACTACTTGGTCGTATTATCAGAAGTGAATATTTTATATGGAGCGAATAAATTTTATTTTAATTCATTATTTTGATTTGAATTTGAATCACTTTTTAAGTTTGAATTAGTAAAAATTCTTCTGCTAATTTAGTTCCTAATTTTTATCCAGTAAAATTTCTTCTACAAATTTAGTTCCTTTTTTTAATTAGCAAAAATTGGTCTACTAATTTTTTTAATTTATACTATTTGCTAATATTGTAAATTAGTAAATTAGTACATTAGTAAATTAGTAAATTAGTAAATCAATAAAATAGAAAATAAGTGAATTAGTGAATTAGTAAATTAGTGAATTAGTAAATTAGTGAATTAGTAAATTAGTGAATTAGTAAATTAGTAAATTAGTAAATTAGTAAAATAGAAAATTATTGAATTAGTAAATCAGTAAAATTCCAATGCCTTTTAGTAAGAAAAGAATTTGTTTCCCATAAGAAAAAGAAATACGTTGAGTTAATAAATTGACTATATACAAAGAATATAAAGCAAAAATATAATTTTTCATTCACTTTTTTTTCGGACAGTAATTAACTTAATTTGAAAATGTTAATGAGAGATAGATCATCAACAATTTCTTAACGAACCCCCAAGAGACGTGGTCTAATTTGAATAATGCTCACACGCCAGCCCATGTTGGGTGCAATCTGGCTAGAATTAGTTCTTAATTAATCCGCACTGACAATCTACAACTAGTTCCGCTGTCGTTATCGATAAAGGGCGCTAAAAAAAAATAACTCAAGAAACACACATTCCAATACAAAATTTTAAACATAATAATTGTCTTGTAATTAGAATTTTAAATGAAAAGAAAAAAGAAATTAAAAAGCACAAATCACGCAAAAGTGAAATAAAAAACAAAATAAACGTTTTTTTTTCTTCCCACACTGTATGTGATGGTTATCGACAATCTAACAATGAATTATGGTTTACCATTTCTTGATATATATATTTCATTTTGGAGAAATTATTATTTTTCCGACAATGTACCAATTACTGTGGGAATGAAAACGAAAAGATTTTTTTTTTTTTTGCTCTGATAAGAAATCCTTGCGAATTTTATTTTATTTCTTCTGAGGAAATTCTATTTGAATCGAGTTCTTTATTTTTTTTATTAATTTAAAAAACTTATTAATTAATAATAATAATTTATTAATAATAATAATTTATTATCAATTATTAATTTTAAACAATTTAAACAATTAAATACAGTCAAAATTTGGTTAATTCAACCAAAATTTGGTCAGTTCAAGCAAACTTTATCAAATTTATTCAAAATTGACTTAATTAAGTCAAAAAATTATTCGGTTCAATAACAATTGTTCTTTAATTCAGTATAATTTTGGCTTAATTCATCTAAAGGTTGATTTTCCAAAAATTTGATCGATTCAATCAAAATTTAGTTTTAATTCAGAAAAAATAAAGTCGATTCAACAAAAATATGGCTGGTTTAGACAAAATGTAGTTAATTTGGCCAAAAATTGGTCTATTTAACCAAAATCTGTTTTATTTAACCTTAATTGAATTGACTCACCAAAAATTCGGTTAATTTAAGAAAAATTTTGCTAATTCTGGCAAAATTCTGCTAATTTAATTAAAATTTTGTTAATTCACTTAACATGTGGTTAATTCAGCTGAAATTTCGCCAAATCAGCCAAGATTGAGTTAATTAAACCAATGATTTATCCGATTCAATAAAAATTGTTCTTTAATTCAACTAAATTTTCGCTTTATTCAATCAAAAGTGGATATAAAGTCGATTCAACAAAAATATGGTTAATTTAGACAAAATGTAGTTAATTCGGCCACAAATTGGTTTATTTAACCAAAATTTAGTTCATTTAGACAAATATTAGGTTCATTCAACAAAAATTTCGCCAATTCACTTAAGAATTAAGTTAATTTAACCAAAATTTGTTTGATTCAATCAAAATTGGCTTAATGCAGCAAAATTTTTTTTTTTTAATTCAGAAATAAATTCTGTTAATTTAACAAAAATTTCGCTAATTCATTAAAAATTTTTGTTAATTCAATTAAAATTTAGTTAATTCACCCAAAATTTGTCCAATTCAACCAAACCTTTGGCAATTCATTCAAAATTCAGTTAATTAAGCCAAAAATTAATCGTTTCTATCGGAAGAAGTTTTTTTGTTAATTCAATCAAAATTTAGTCAATTCACCCAAAATTTGGTCAATTCAACCAAACTTTCGCCAATTCATTCAAAATTTAATTAATTAAGCCAACAATTTAGTCATTTCAATCAAAATTGTTCTTCAATTCAGCAAAATTGTAAATTCAACCGAAAGAAATCGATTTTTTAGAAATTTGATCGATTCAGTCAAAAAATTAAGTAATTCAAAAAAAAATCGAGTACCAAATTTATCGAGACTTAATTCTGTATTTATATAAAAATATACAAAAATGATCATTGACAGTTCTCGAGGAATTTTGCTCAATTGTACGTGAATGAAAAATAAGTCTTCGAATTGTCGTTCATGGCACGATGGACGGATGTTTTATCACTCTTCTATTGGCTGGAGAGTGACTTTCAATTCCAGTTGGCCATTGGCACGTTTCCAAAATCTACCGCGCTTGGATTAAACTGGCAGAGACCAGAGACTAACTGACATATATCTTTCACTTCGTTTCAACCATTTTTTTTCTCTCTCTTACTCTCTTTCTCTCTCTCTTTCTCTCCCTCTTTCCTTCTCTCTAACTCGTGCTTGTTTTTCACGATTGGAGAATAAATTTTTTAATTGAGAGTAATTTGATTGAACTAGAAAAGATTCATCAAGAAAAGTGCATTTTGTTACTATGGATATTGATTTTTCAACATTGACTAATTTTTCCTACCAAGTTGCAAGTCCGTTTATAAAATTATAATCAACGAATTTGAAAAAAAAAATTCTTCTTCTACTGCTAGTTTTTTTTTTCTTTGTCAAAATGAATTTTCACCGGAAAAGAATTACAAACTTTTTATTTGGTTGAAAAATTTGTGAATAGAAAGTTTTTTTTTCTCTCCCGCTCTTCAAAATTTTCTTATATAAAACCCTTTTACTCTTTCATTAAATTTTCGTTCACTTGAGTTTTTTCTCCAAGAGTTGGATTTAGGAGAGAAAAATATGGGGAACAAAAATGTTATCTTTTAAATATAAAAAGATTTTTTTTATTTAAAGAAAATTTTGTATATTTACAAGAAAGAAAAATAAAAAATATTTTTGTGATAATTTACAAATAATTTTGTCCTTCTTTTTTATTGGTGCACAATTTTTTTTTCTCAAATTAAAAGAAGAAAAAGAAAAATAACGATAAATGTGAAGGAATTTGTTTTGGTTTTTTTTTCTTCCTATTTCGCGAATAAAGTAAGATAAAGCGTGACTTGAAATCCTCTCATATCGAATAGCGGAGGTGCACATTCATGAAAAACGAAAAGTGAATTACGGAAAAGTGAATTATAGACGATCAAACATTTTCTCTTTGTACATTCCTGTACCTTTGGGAAATCATATTTTTCAATACTTGAACTGTCCTTTTCTCAAAAATTTTCCTTCTGTCTAGCATAAAAGTTTTCGCGTCATACAAAATTTCTAGAAGAGCGAAAAATTTATATTCGTACAAAAATTTGGTTCACGAAAAGATTTAATTTTCCCAAATTAGCTAATTGGATAATATCAAAATTATTTCATACATTTATCATAATTTCTAAAAAAAATTTATTTAATTGAAAATATAGAATATAAAATAAGTGTTAAATAAAAAAGTAGTAAAAAATAAATTTTTTAACAAATGTTATATTCTCTAAATTTGAATTGGTAATAATGTTTGCTAATTTTAATTAGTGACTGACTTTTTGATTTTAAATTTGTAATTTTAAAAAAATTAAATTAAAAAAAATTTTTAATTTAAATTTGTAAATTAAAAAAATTTTAATACAAAAAAAATTTTTAATTTTAAATGGCCACCAATTTAAATTTAGAGTGGAAAATTTTTTTTTCGATTTTCTACTTTCAACAAAATTAGTTTATATTTATTCACTAAGAGAACATCGAGTCAATATTTGTTTCGCGCCGATTGATAAATTAAAAATTGACTCAATCAGTTTTGATAAAGATAAACCGCACTGGTTCCAAAATAAAAAAAAAATAAAAATAAATAAAAAAAAATCGAATGAAAATAAATATTTAAGATAAATGTGGCGTATCGGTTCGCACTCGAGTGCAGTCAATGGAAATGCAGTAATAATTTATAGCAGATATGCCGTACGTTGGGCCACATTTGAAATGATTTATAGAATTTATTCTCGAATTCAATAACACTGCTGTACAAATCAAAGCAATGTATTATATAGATTTTTCTCTGTGTATATATATTATTAAATATTTATATATATCAAAGCTGATTTTCTCCAAACTGATCGAGGAAAAAAAATTCAAATTCGATTTTCTTATAGAAACCAAAAAAAAATTTTTTTTTCTCGAAAGTATAATATTAAGACTTGAAAATACTCAGATATGAATAAAAACGCTATTATAACAATATATACAGAAAACGTGTGAATTTAAAAATGTTGGTAGTCCTGCAAACGACAGAGACAATAAAAAAAAAAAAAAAAATTGGAGAAGAGAAGTCCGCAGCAACGTAGCCATGGCCTTTACTCTTTACTCTCTGATCTTTGCTTTGTCGAGAATATGATACCTTAAGCTCACCATTTCTATTTGTCTTTTTATTACACTTTTCAGCACGCCAACTGTTCTCCCTTTGTTCGGTAATAACCAGCCCGCGGAATTCAGCGGTCCGTTTATTTTCTATTCTTCAAAAGAAATTGTCCCCCTTCGGCTTTTCTCTAAAATAAAAAAAAAAAAAAAAAAAAAAAAACGAAAAAAACAGTGTTCCGGTCACTCGCAGGTTATAATATTTCACGGCACGTTTTCATTATATTTATATCATGAGAAATTATATCTTTTCATGATATCAAATTTAATTAAATTTTCGGACGCACTTGATTCAGTTGTGTTTCCACGAGTTTATAGGTTTTCCGAAAAAAAAGAAGTGAAATTGTTTAGTTTCATTTGATGGTATTTTTTTCATGGTTGCTGGAATTTTTCTTTATTGCTTAGAAGGTTCGATTGATTTTTGTACTGTTTGATTCATTTACAGGGTTGGCAAAGGTCAGGAAAATTAGGGAATTCAAAAAAAAGTCAGGGATTTTTATTAAAAGTATTGCAAAAAAAAATTAAATGTTTAGAATTTAAAAAAAAAATTCTAAATTTCTGTGTCTTTTTGTTTGCCTCATAAACTATGAAATTACCACGAATTCTAAACAAAACCTTAGATTTGTTCTATTTCTGACAAAAATTTTTTTTAAATAACTTAATTCTATTGAAGAACTGCCATAAAGTTATTACTTATAAATCATTTAATGAAGTATTTTTTTGAAAAATTTTAATTTCAATTCTGTTGAAATTAGTTTCAATTCAACTATCTTAATAAACATTAAAAATTCTTTCCAGAAATTCAATTATTTTCGAAAAATTAAAAAAAAAATTCTCTTTAACATTTTAATTATTTTTATAAAATATAAATAGCAAAATTCTTCAAAGAAATTCAATTATTTTCAAAAAATCTGAAAAAAATTGTCGTCATCAATTCAATTATTTTTATAAATGAATAGCAAAATTCTTCGACAAAATTCAATTATTTTCAGGAATTTTAATAAAATTCATTGCAAAATTCAATTATTTTTATAAATAATAGTATTCAGTACAAGAATTCAATTGTTTTGAAAATTAATAAAATTCAATTATTTTCAAAATTTTTAATAAAATTCATGGCAAAATTTCAATTATTTTTAAAACCTTTTTTTTTTAATTCAATGATTTTTAATATTCTACTAATTTAATAAAAATTACAAAAGAAAATTCAATTATTAAACAAACATTTTGATGACATTCTACACGAACATTCAATTATTTTCCAAAAAAATAAAAATTCCACAGGAATTCAATTATTTTCCAAAAAAATTAAAATTTCACAGGAATTCAATTATTTAATATAGAATTTGCATAAATTTTTACGAAAAAAATCAATTATTTAAAACTTTTTTATAAAATGCATCAATTCAATTATTTTTATAAATGAATAGCAAAATTCTTCGACAAAATTCAATTATTTTCAGGAATTTTAATAAAATTCATTGCAAAATTCAATTATTTTCAAAAATTTTAATAAAATTCATGGCAAAATTTCAATTATTTTTAAAACCTTTTCAATGATTTTTAATATTCTACTGTTTAATAAAAATTACAAAAAAAATCAATTATTAAACAAAAATTTTGATGACATTCCACACGAACATTCAATTATTTTTCAAAAAAATAAAAATTCCACAGGAATTCAATTATTTTCCAAAAAAAAATTTTCCAGGAATTCATTTATTTAAAATAGAATTTGCATAAATTTTTTTTTAAAGAAATCAATTATTTGAAACTTTTTTATAAAATGCTTCGCAATAATTCAATTATTTTCATAAATAATATAACTCATTGCAGAATTTCAATTATTTTTAATATAATTTTGATCGAATTCCTCGAAAAAAGTAGTTATTTTGGAAAAGGTACTAATAATTGCAATTTTTCGAAATAATTGAATTTTGTAAAGGTTTCAAATTAAAATCTTTGATAATCTCAATTTTTCATACCTTTAATTAAAAATTCTATCAAACTAATTTTTTTTTAAAAAGCTTAATCAAATTTTTTGAAAATTATTTCAAGTTTTTATTTTCTAATATATATTTAATTGAAGAATTTCCAAATGATTAAAATTTGGAAAAATTAAATTATTGTAAACAAATGGATTTGAAAATTCGCAAAGAAGTTTTTCAAAAATTATTTAAAATAATTCATTGAATGAAGAATTTTTGTTAAAAGTTCTTGAAAATAATTATTGAATTGAAATAATGAAAATAAATTTAAAGAAGTTAGAGTAACAATATTCTTTTTTTACTTTTAATTATTTATTCTTTCAATTCTATTTAAAATTGCTTTCACTTTCAGTTTTCAATTGTTTTCAAATATTAATTATTACTCTCCCAACATTTTATATCTTATCTTTGTATTTTTTATTTTAATGAATCCCTCGAATAAATCTGTTAATTTACCTTTTAAATTTCACGTTTTCCGAATAATTAAAATTTTAAAAAAAGCTTTCAACTTTGCTCTTTTAAACGTGCGTGAAAAATTTATACGACTAATGTTTGCAGAGCCAGAAAGGAAAAAAAAGGTGGAATTTAAAAAAATTTAGGCAGTAAGAGTATTTTTTTGGTCAATATAATATATCAATAGGAGAGCTCGACTTGGACTCGAGTATTATTATGGAGTATCTTGTTTGAATATTTCGAATATATATGCTTAAGTGAATTTTGGGCATATAGATATGTGTATAATTCCGAATTGTATGCAAAGCTAGTAAATTCACTCGTTTTCCCCAGTATAGAAACTAGAGTTCCCATGTGAGAATCATCCTGGCAAAAACATGGGATTAATTAGCACTAACGTTCAGTGCGGTCGGAGTGCGGATTACCTACGCAATTGCCATTAGTGCAAATATTAGAGGTTCGTGTATTGAGGTTATGTTATGTAAACCACTTGTTACTAAAACTAAGTTATATGAAGCAGAAAACTCTACATGTATATATATAAATATACATATTATATTGTATATAACACGTACGTATATTCATCAGTCAGCTATTAAGAAAATTACGTCTCTCTAAATTTTCCACCCTTTCGGCAAACAATGGATATCAAAATTGAAATTTACAGTCTGAAAACCGATTTCCGATTTGTAACTTTGTATTCTCTGTTGCTAGAGGGATTTAACTTGTTTGCTACCAATTTCCTTTTACTTATTTTCAATGTTGTACTAATTTTTTTTCAATTTTAACTGGTGCTAATAATTAGCCATACTTTTACAATTAGCAACAATTGTAATTAATTCATTTAGATCAAATATGACTTTTAGTATAGTTACAACTATTAATAGTATTACAATTTTTCTAAGGATATCAAATTGAGACAAAAAACGAATCAAAAGTGTTGCGAAGTTTTTTGTCTCAATTTGATATCCTTAGAAAAACTGTGATTAGTTGTAATTTAACTTCCCGTAATTTCTACTAGTCGTAATTTAACTTTCCGTAATTTCTACTAATTGTATAATTTAACTTCCAGTAATTTCAACAAGGAGTTGAAAATTTTAAGTAGTTTCAAGTAGTAGTAGTAGTAAGACTTTTGGTAGTTCTAACTTTTAGTAATTTAACTTTCATTAGTTGCAACTAGGTGTAATTTAGCTTTCAGTAGTTTCAACTAGTAATAGTGTAACTTTGTGTAGAGGCAACTAGTTGTACTTTAACTTTCACTACTTTTAACTATTAATATAGTCAAACTCTCGATAGTGTCAACTAGTTGTAATTTACCTTCCAGTAGTTCTACTAGTTGTAGAATTACTTTTTAATATGAACTACTCCTAGTCTAGCTTTTGGAAGTTCCAACTAGTTGTAATTAACCTTGCCGTAGTTTAAAATAGTAACAGTAGAACATTCAGTAGTTTAAAATACTGTTACTGTAACTTTTAGTAGTTTAAAGTAGTAGTAATGTAACCTCCAGTAGTATATACTAGTAGTAGTGCAACTTTAAGTAGTTTAAACTAGTAGCAGTGAAACTTTCAGTAGTTTAAACTTGTAGTAGTGTAACTTTGAGTAGTTTAAATTAGTATTATTTAACATCCAGTAGTTTAAACTTTAAACTAATATCCAGCAGTTTAACCTCGTATTAGTTTAACTTTCAGTAGTTTAAACTAGTATCCAGCAGTTTAACTTTCAGTAGTTTAAACTAGTAATAGTGCAACTTTCAGTTGTTTAAACTAGTTGTAGTGTAACTTTCAGTAGTTTAAACTAATGTCCAGTAGTTTAGAATAGTAGTAGCGTAACTTTTAGTGGTTTAAATTAGTAGTATTAATAACTAATTTAATTTAAACTAATATCCAGTAGTTTCAACTAGTATTAGTAAAACTTTCAGTAGTTTAAACTAGTATCCAGTAGTTTAAAATAGTATTAGTTCAACTTCCAGTAGTTTAGACTAATATCCATTAGTTTAAAATAGCAGTAGTGTAACTTTTAGTAGTTTAAACTAGTAGTAGTACAACTTTTAGTAGCTTAAACTAGTAGTATTGTAACTTCCAGTAGTTTAAGCTAGTAGTAGTTTAGACTAATATCCATTAGTTTAAAATAGCAGTAGTGTAACTTTCAGTAGTTTAAACTAGTAGTAGTACAACTTTTAGTAGTTCAAACTAGTAGTATTGTAACTTTCAGTAGTTTAAACTAGTAGTATTGTAACTTTCAGTAGTTTAAACTAGTATTAGTTTTACTTTTTTAGTTTAAACTAATATTCAGTAATTTAAATTAGTAGTAGTGTAACTTTCGGTAGTTTAGAATAGTAGTAGCGTAACTTTTTGTAGTTTAATCTAGTAGTAGTGCAACTTTCAGTAGTTTAAACTAATGTCCAGTAGTTTAGAATAGTAGTAGTGAAACTTTTAATAGTTTAGACTAGTAGTAGTGTAACTTTCAGTAGTTTAAACTAGTAATACTGCAACTTTCAGTAGTTTCAAATAGTAGTAGTGCAAATTTCAGTAGCTTCAACTAGTAGTAGTGCAACTTTCAGTATTCTCAATTATTGATAACTACTTTTTAAAAATTTTTTTTCAATCAGCGTAAATCTGCTTTATGTAGTTTTACAAGTAAAAATTTCCGCTAAAATTACAATATAGTTACAGCAATAAAAATACAAAATTTCCTCGAGAGAAAACAAAATCGACGATTGGTTATTAAAATGCACTGATGAATAATTTTAAATAACAAAACTGCAGTCCTCGATTATTTTTAATTGTTCGGTTTTTTTAATGCAGAGAGTTTATTTGAATAAAAAGAAGAGAGAGAGAGAGGGAATAAGAATATGAAATTCGAAGAGAACAAAGTTGCATTAATATCAGAGAGCGTTGATCCTGTTATTAGCACGACTATTATTATTATTATTATTATTATTAATAGTCTAGCGGTTTATCATTAGTAGACATGATAAAAAACGTTATTACTGGTCCGCTAATTGAAGTAGTGAATTGATCAACATTTAATAGCTATGGAAGAGAAGAGGAGGAGAAAGGATCAATATAATGGCGTCAGATTAGAGTAGCTTATCGACCTTAAAACCATGTTGGATAGATTTCTTGTCAACCTGGATTCAAGGGAAATGTATGCCAAACATGTAACGAGCATTGATATTAGTATCTATATTATTGATATTTTTATTAATGCTGTGAATTATAGTTATTGATTTAATAATAATTATCGATATTTATATCAGTACTTTTAATATTATTATCGATATTTATTATGTATTAGTAGAATTATAAATTATCAGGAGTTTCAATTATTTGAAATTTCAATTATTATGAGTTTCAATTATTAGAAATTTCAATTATTATGAGTTTCAATTATTATAGCAATTTCTACTATTATGAATTTCAATAATTAAAAATTCCAACTATTATGAGATTCAATTATTATGAGTTTCAATTATTAGAAATTTCAATTATTATGAGTTTCAATTATTAGGAGTTTCAATTATTAGAAATTTCAATTATTATGAGTTTCAATTATTAGGAGTTTCAATTATTTGAAACTTCAATTATTATGAGTTTCAATTATTATAGCAATTTCAACTACATATTATGAATTTCAATTCTTAAAAATTCCAACTACTATGAGTTTCGATTATTATGAGTTCAAATTATTAGAAATTTTTATCTATTGGGATTGGGAGTTTCAATTATTAGTAGATTTACACTTATTAGGAATTTTAATTATCCTGTGTTTTAATTATTATAAATTTCAATTATTTGTAGATTCAATTATTCGGAGTTGTATTTATCCGAAGTTTTAACTATTAGAAGATTTAATTATTTGACATTTAAACTATTATTGTAGTATCAACTATTAGTAGTTTTAAATTATTAGGTAAACGTTTCAATTATTTAGTTTTAATTTTTAGAAATTTCAATTTTTATATTATTGCAATTATTTGGATTTTCAATTTTTTTATATTTCAATTATTTCAAGTGTTTCAATTTTTTGTATATTTGAAACTTTTTGCAGTTTCAATTATTAGAAATTTTAACTACACTGTAAAAAATTTAGGGAGTTAACGGACTCGGGAGTTGGGAGTGAAATTTTTCGAGTTAAAAATCAACTCCAAAAGAGAGTTAATTTCTAACTTCCTTCATTCAACACTCGCGCGAGTTATTTTTTCCTTGGGGAGTTAGCATTTGGGTGTGAAATTTTAACTCTCTTTATTTAACTCCCCTGGCATTAACTCCCCAATGGGTGCGACTTTTATAGACCCCCCGGGGGAGTTAAAATTTAACTCCCTTTTTTTACAGTGTACTGTAGGTATTTTTTTATTTATTAGGAGTTATAATAGTTAGTAGTTTCAATTATTCGGTATTTTAATTATTTGGAGAAACAAGTACTAAAAATGAATTTCTCCTTTTGAATTCGTAAATTTTACTTATAAATTAGTAGAAATTACAATTAATTAGTTAAATTTATTATTTTTATTTTCTACTTACTATTTTTGTTTTTGAATTCGAAAATTTTTACTTATTTAGTAGAAATTACAATTTGTTAGTAAAATTTACTAATTAAGAAGCAAAAAGTCAGTCACTAATTTACAGTATTAATGTAAATAATTAATGTAAATAATTAATTATTATTATTTGTTACTATGAACATTATTATCGATACTTATCATCGAAAATAATAAATTTTGTATACCGGTAGCAGAAAATTCGTAATTATGCCAAATAGGGAGAGAAAAGAAAGAAGGAGAGAGGGGGGGAAGAAAAGAAAGGGAATAAATGTATATATATACGTATATAGATGAGGTTTGAAAGTCGCCTTCGTCTGCGCGTTAAGTAGATGAGTGGCAAGATAAGGGTCTTATGGTATTATGGCATATAGGTAGGCGAGGATCGTTCGTGGGAGAATCCCACACAGGGCACACACTGGAACCAACTTCCCTTCTATGTCCTCTCACCCCTGAAATCTTTAAAGGCCAAGGCATATTCAAGACTTTGCCTTTGGCACTGACTTTACTCGACACTCTAAACTCTAAAGTCTGCTAATAAGACAAAGCCGATCTCTCTCTCTCTCTCTCACTCAAGAGTTACTTGTGCCATGTTGGCAAATTACTAGGTTGATTATAATACCATTGAATAATTTCACCTCTCTCGTCGTTGTCGCGCTCGCTTTTCTCTCTTTATTTTCAATGGACTTCTTATGAATATAAGTTTCATCAAAAGATGTACAAAAGCTTTTTAATAGAAATCATGCAAAACTTGGCACAAGTTTTAACTCGGTTTTAACCTATACGAGACAAGGTAAATTTGTTTATCAGCAAATATCTTTTCAAAAGGGAAAGTAAAATTCTTCGTCTTCTTCTTTTTCTTCTTCTTCTAAATTTTCGAAATAACTTAATTACTAAACTGTTTGTCTCAAATACTATGTAAATGTTATATTCAAATTTTTTTTTATGTATCGTCACAAAATTCTTAACAATTATTTCCCCTTTTGAGTAAAAAAAATTTTAACATTACAACACACTTTTTAAATTTAAATTTTCCCCCTAATATCACAATTAAATATCAATTACCTACGTCAAAAAAGTAATTAAATTTTCAATTTTTATTTTTCTCCGCAAATAAAAAAACAAAGTTCTACATTTATTTTCAATCAATATATTAACGAAAATAATTACAAAAATTTTCCATTCATTTTTTCCCTATCATCAATTTTTCATGAATTCAGCTTGAAAAAAAAATGGAAAAATAAAAAGCTCTGCTTTAATTGAAATTTATTCGTTTAACTATAAAACCAGAAAATATTTTTTCATTTTTGTAAATTTTTTTAAAATGTCCACTATATTATCCACTAAAAAAAACAAAAAATAACAGTGAAATTCGATACTTACGGGAATTTATTTAATCCCCCGATTATTTGTCTCTGAAATGTAAAACACCACGGAATGATATAACTATTATTTAAATTTTGAAAAAAAAAAAAAATTTCAAATTTTTTTTTAAAAACGCTAATCTTTTTAATCTTATAATCCCGTGCTCGACTTTGTCATAGCTTTAAGTCTTTCGTATCTTTTTAAATTTTATTCCTGTTTCGAAAATTTAATCCTTCACATTTCCAAGTCTGTGTGACATTTTTATGTTATATATGAGTGGAGTTTTCTTACACATTTGATAAGATCTACAATTTGTTTTCGTCACGTAAAAGTGTTATTACAATATTGAAAAGATAATAGGGAAAAAAAATAATTATAGGGGAAGAAATAATCAGGAGAAAAAAAATTAGGAGAAAAAATAATCAGGAGAAAAATAACCAGGAGAAAAAATAATTCGGAAAAAAATAATCCGGAGAAAAAATAATCAGGAGAAAATATAATTAGGAGAAAAATAACCAGAAGAGAAAACAAATCAGAGGAAATATAATTAGGAGAAAAAATAATTCTCAGAAAAATAATCAGGAGAAAAAAGTAATTAAAATAATAAAAATGATTCATATTTTAATCAGTTTATTGTAAAAAATTTAGAAAAGAAATATTTTGACGAAGGCAAACAAAACATTTGATACGAATTTTATTGAAAGTACATATTTTTCGAATGAAGGAAAAACTTTTTCAAAAAGTTACGAAATATTTATGTGTAAATTAAAAATAAACTAATATTTTTTCCATCAAGTAAACCAATTATAAATTAATTTGCAAGTAAATTTTTTTTTTGAAAGTCTAAAATAAATTGTCGTAAGATAAATACAACGTTGTGTGTGTGTGTGTGTGTGTGGATTTGAAAATATTTCGTTTTATGATCGTATAAATATTTATACACTGTTCAAAGTGAGTTTCCTGTAAAACTTTTTCTGAGATGATGTTTTCGTACAGTTGTTGCATCAATTTTTTGGTGTATTTCCGATGAAAGTAGAACTCTTGACGTAATTTCCAATTTTCCATGACATGTTTTTTTTAAATCACTTTGAGAACATTTCTCTCATCTTTCCACTTTACTTTATTTAAAATAATGTTGTTTACATTCAATTAAATTGAAATATTCTTAAAAGTTAAATTCACCATATTTAGAGTTTAAATTAAAAATTTTAATTTATGTTTAATAAAAATCAAAAAATACGAGAATCAATAAATAAACTGTTTTTATTTTTTAATTAATAATTTTTTAAAAGTTTGAGTTAAGGCCGAAAATTTTTATTTAATTAAAATAGAATTAAGAGAACAGGTAAATAAACTATTTTAATTTTTTTATTACATATTTTTTGCAATTTATTTTTGGAATAGTTTCTTTAAAAGTTAAAAAATCATTTTTATTTAATTTTAATTATTTATTTATTTCTATATTTATTTACTTGTTTACTATATTTATTTTAGATAAAATATTATTTTTCTTTTATTTAATTTTTATTGGATTTTTTTCATAATTATAAAAAATAGGCACTTTTTTAAAACAAAAAATACTGTTTTTTCTCAAGATTATGAAATGAAGGTTTGTTATTCAAAGTCGAGGAAAGAATAGCTCATTGTGAGTGGGAAGAAGATACTTAATTTAAGAAGAATTTGCATTTAACACCTTGTGCAGTAAATAGTCCCACAAAAGACACTGAAAATTTTAGCAGGAAACAAGTAATTTTTAAATCTGTCCCGTAAATTAAAGACCATTAGATACAATTTCCTCTTGTCATTATTATTTTTTGTAACTTCAATTACACAAAATAAGAAATGACTAAAATCAAAAGAATTAAATAAATAAAATATGAAAATAAATTCAAAATCCTCTAAATTGAATAAATAAAGAAATGAATAAAGAAATGAATAAAGAAATGAATAAAGAAATAAATAAAGAAATAAGTAAATAAATAAATAAAAATAAATAAAGTAAATAAAATAAAGTATCAAACTTTAAAAATTTCAAAACCATTTCAGAAAATATTCGTTTAAATACGACTTTAAAAAACAAATTTAAATAACCCAATTTTAATAAGTTTGATATAAAGAAAATGGGGGAAAAAAGAGAAAAAAAAGAATTTAAAAACACTTTAAATAAGTTTTTAATGAGAATTTAGTAAACGGTCGAAGTAACTTTTCTTTAACTTTGGAAATATTAAAATAATTTAGGAAGACAAGTTTGAAATTGACTTACGTTACACTTGTTAAACTTATGTTCAGTGAAACAGACACCGAAAACTGTCCAGAAAGTTTTGCCAGAAACTTTTCTGGCAGTTGAAAAGTAAACTTCTATTTAAGAAATTTACGTCGCAACCTAGAAAAATTCAGGACACGTTTGAGACTTAAACAAAACTTCCAATGGACAGCTATTCTGCTTTTATTGCGAGAGAAAAGAACGAACCGTGAAAAGGCGAAAACTTGTAGACAAGAGTGAAGTACCTCTTAGTAAAACTAACAAGAATATAAAATTCTCACTCTCTAATGAAAAGTATTTTTAGTCTTATCTCAACTTTTAACCGCTAACAGCTTTTTTTTGAAAAAAGCAACAAAAAAAAAGAGAAAAAAAACTTTATTCATTTATGCTAAATTTATAAAATTGAATTTCATTTTTATATAACTAATATTTTTCATGTAAAACTTATTTATTCTCGTTTATGAACTTCTTGTAACAAAAAAGTATTAATACGTTATTTTTATTTCCAACTAGTTTTCCTTCTATTTTTTTATTTCAATTTAAAGAAAATTAAACTTTATTTCAATACAAAGAAAATTAAACTTCATTTTTATTTAAAAAAAACTTCATTTTAATTGAAAGAAAATTAAACTTCATTTTAATTAAAAGAAAATTGAACTTCATTTTAATAGATAAATCCAATAATTATTAATAACTAAAAAAAATTATTAAATATAAGAAACCAATTTGATAAATTTGGGAAAAATAATTTCATTGAAAAGCTATTGCACACAACGTTGTTGCTGCACTGTTTTTTTTTCTCGAAACGAAAGACAGAAAAAGGGTGCAGGCAAAAGTGGAAAGCAATCACTTTATCATCAGCGACATAAGTTCAAAAACTCGTTGATAAATTGGAAACTTTTCTCCCAAAGGTACTAAAAGTTTTTCGTTCTATATCGTTGATTCTCCTATCAAAATCAAAAAAGAAAAAAAAAATATTGAAAACTACTTTTAACTTTTAGAGAATAAAAAAAGGGGGGAAGGAAAAATTTAGAAAAAAACGTTTAAATCTGGTAGAAAATTTTTTCTTTCAAAATTAGGTAAGGTAGAGTTTCAATTATTTGTAGTTTTAACTATTAGTAGTTTTAATTATTTTGAATTTTAATTACTTGGAGTTTCAATTCTTTGGAATTTTAATTATTTTGAATTGCAATTAGATTTAATTATTTGCAGTTTCTATCATTTAGAGTTTCAATTATTTAAAATTTCAATTATTTGTATAATATTCTAGAGTTAGAGGTTTAAAAAATTAGATGATTTAACTATTCAGAGTTTTAATTGTAAGGAATTTGAACTACTAGTGGTTTTAATTATTAGGAGTTTTAATAATTAGTAGATGTAATTTTTAGTTAGTTTCAATTACTCAGAATTGCAATTATTTGGAGTTTCAATTATTAGGAATAATAAATATTAAAAATTTTAATTGTCAGGAGTTCTAATTGTATGGAGTTTTAGTAATCAGTAAATTTAAATTTTACTAGTGTCAATTATTAGGCGTTTCAACTACTAACAAGTTTTAATTATTAGGAATTTTAATAATTATTAGTTGAATTACTAGTAGTTTTACTTGTTACTTAATTTAATTTTTTAGTAGATTTTATTATTAGTATAGTTCCAATTATTCGGAGTTTGAATTATTAGAATTTTGAATTATCAGAAACTTAAATTATCAGGAGTTTCAATTATTAGAATTTTCAATTATATCTGAAACTTGAATTATTAGGAGTTTCAATTATTAGAATTTCAACTGTTATGAATTTCAATTTTTAGAAGTTTTAATTGAAAATTTTATCTACTAGGAATATCAACTATTAAGAGTTTCAATTATTAAAAATTTCAATTATTAATCTTTACCAGTATAAGACGTTATAATTATTAGGAGTTTCAGCTATCAGAAAATACAACTACTAGATGTTTCAATTATTTGGAATTTTAAATATTATTAGTTTCAATTATTTGGAATTTCAATTATTAGTTTCAATTATTATTAGTTTTTATTTATTTGGAATTTTAATTATTATTAGTTTTTCAATTATTTGAAATTTTAATTATTATTAGTTTTAATTATTTGGAATTTCAATTATTATTAGTTTCAATTATTTGGAATTTCAATTATTATTAGTTTCAATTATTATTAGTTTTAATTATTTAAAATTTCAATTATTATTAGTTTCAATTATTTAGCATTTCAATTATTAGATTCAATTATTTGGAATTTCAATTATTATTAGTTTGAATTATTAGGCCTTCCAACTATTAATATTGTCAACTATTGAAAGTTTTGTCTATTAGGAGTTTAAATTATTAGAAGTTTTAATTATTAGGAATCAATTGTTGTTTAAATTTTTCTTAGTTTCTACACAGAAAAAAAAATTATTCGATTCAAACAACCGTTTAATTGACTATATTATCAATTAAATATTTACTTGAATTAAATAATATTTATTGGAGTCAATTAATTGGTATTTGAACTAATAATTTCTGTATTTGAAGCAAATATGAATTGAACCATTTAATTGACTCCAATACATATTATTTGATTAAACTAAATATTTAATTGATAATAGTCAATTAATCAATTAATTTGAATCAAATAAATTTTTATTAGTGTATTTTTCATAGTTTCAATTATTTGTAGTTTTAATTTTTTTCAGTTCTAATTGGTTTTTAATTTTAATTGATTCTAGTTTCAATTGTTTATACTTTTTATTATTCCTAGTTTCAATTATTTTTACTCTTAATTGTTCCCTGGTTTCAATTGTTCGTTTTTGTTTTTCCTCATTTCAATTGTTTGAACTTTTAATTGTTCCTAGTTTCAATTATTTTTACTTTTTTTAATTGATACTTATCCAGACGTTTTAATTTCACAATTTTTCTAAAGAAAGTAAATTGAGATAAAAAACGTATCAAAACGTTTGCAACGTTTTGATACGTTTTTTGTCTCAATTTACTATCTTTAGAAAAACTGTGATTACAATAGTTTTTAGAGTCAATATTTTTTTCAAGTTTTATACATTAATATTAATAGTAATTTCAATTCCTATCAATTATTAGCAATAATAATTTAATTTTTCTAAGCTGTAAATTACTCCTTATCAGATTTTATCATTAAAATTTTATTGTTTCTTCTTCTTCCTCGCCTTCGCTTCATCATTTTTTCTCGGTTTTTTTTTCTTCCTCTTCTTCTTCTTAGTCGTCGTCTTTTTCTTCTTGTGCAGTCGTTAATAAACTCAGCTAAGTTTTTAATTAACTCTTCGCAGTAATTTTTTTTTTACTTCTTACTTCTTCTCTTTTTTTCTATTTCTAACTGAGACGTTTGACGATAAAGAGGTTATAACTCACTGGTTGAGATTGCCGTTACCAATTAGAAAGGAAGGTGGGATTTTATCTTGTTGAAAAATAGTTTAAGTACATAGCTTCTGTAAAATATATCGAAGCCAGATGTACATCCGTATATTTAAGTGAGAGCTATACATGTTATATAGCCATGTTCGTCGCAATTCACAAATACTCTCCAATATTGATGTTATATATTGAGAGAGAGAGAAATGTTCCGCCTCCTCGATAATAACGTTATCCAACTATTATCATGCCTTGAGTGGCGCAAATTATTGTAACTGATCCAAGGGCGTTAACGGAAACGTCGTCTTCGACGTCCCCAAAGGATTATGAAAGTGTCTATAATATTGAAACAACTTTCTTACACGGGACTTCCTTTCGTATATCTATATCTGTATAAACAGAGAGAGAGAGAAAGAGAGAGAGAGAGAGGTTCAAACATTGTATCGATATTGTAAATCTTAGAGAGGACAGATTGTATCATATTCTTGGACCGTTGCATCATTGTCAATATAACTGTGAGTCGGGAAATTATATATTGTACAAACAAGTTTAGTATATTTGCCATGTCTTCTTATGCACATAACAGTTAAAATCTCGCGTCACAATTTGCATCAAAGTTTCAATTATTTTTATAAATAATAAAATTCTTCTGTAAAATTCAATTATTTTCAAAAATTTTATAAATAATAAAATTCTTCTTCGAAATTTAATTATTTAAAAATTTTTTATAATTAATAAAATTCTTCTTCGAAATTCAATTACTTAAAAAATTTTTATAAATAATAAAATTCTTTTTCGAAATTGAATTATTTAAAAAATTTTTATAAATGATAAAATTCTTCTTCGAAATTCAATTATTTTCAAAAATTTTAATAATAATATATTTTTGTCAAAATTTCAATTATTTTCAAAAAATTTCGTCAACTGAATGATGTTCAGTATCTGCTATTAAAAAAAAAATTCCAAAAGAATTAAATTATTTCTAAAAAATTTTGATAAAATTCTACGAAAACATTCAATTATTTTTATAAATAATAAAATTATTCTCAGAAATTCAATTATTTTTGAAAACTTTAATAAAATTCGTTGGAAAAATTCAATTATTTTTATAACTATTAAAACTAATTGCAAGATTCCAATTTTATTTTGAATACAATTTTAAATAAATTCCTCGAAAAATGCAGTTATTATGAAAAATTGTATTACATTTTTTAAAATAAAAGAATTAAACTAGCACCTAAAAAAAAATTTTTATAAACTTCTTTGCAAGCCTTCAATTATTTTCATAAATAATGAAATTTTCGATGGAATTCAATATTATTTAAAAACACAATTTTCATAACATTTTTTGTAAAACATCAATTATTTTAAAAAGATTTTAATAAAAAATTCTTTGCAAGAGAGCAAATTCTTTATAAAACTTAATAAAATTCTTCGCACGAATTCAATTATTTTCAAAAGAAATAAAATTCTTCGCAAAATTTCAATTATGTTGAAAATTTTTTTTAAATTTGAGTCAAACTTTTAATTATTTGTTATACTTATAAATAATAAATTCTTCTTCGAAATTCGATTATTTTCAAAACTTTCCTTAACAGAATGATTTTCAATATCTACTATTTTAATAAAATTTTCCAAAAGAATTTAATTATTTAAAAAAAAATTTCGATAAAATTCTACGCAAACATTCAATTATTTTCATAAATAATAAAATTATTCTCAGGAATTCAATTATTTTAAAAAACTTTTATAAAATTCGTTGCAAAAATTCAATTATTTTTATAATTAATAAACTCATCGCAGGATTCCAATTATTTTGAATACAATTTTAAATAAATTCCTCGAAAAATGCAGTTATTCTGAAAAATTGTATTACACCTTCTTCAGAGGAATTAAATTATTAAAAAGAATTTTTATAAAATTCTTTGCAAATTGTTTTGCAATTATTTTCAAAAGTAATAAAATTTTTCGCAGAAATTCAATTATTTTCAAAAATTTTTTTTTAATTTGCGCCAAAATTTCAATTATTCTTATAAATAATAAAATTATTCTTCGAAATTAAATTATTGTTAATAATTTGAATAATATTCTTGACAAAATTTCAATTATTTTCAAAACTTTCCTCAACTCAATGATTTTCTATATCTACTATTATAATATTTTTTTTTTTAATGAATTCAATTATTTAAAAAAATTTTTGATAAAATTCTACGCAAACATTCAATTATTTTCATAAATAATAAAATTATTCTCAGGAATTCAATTATTTTTAAAAACTTTAATAAAATTCGTTCCAAAAATCCAATTATTTTTATAACTAATAAAACTCATCTCAGGATTTCAATTTTTTTATAAGTATTAATTAATTAATTATTTTTAATACAATTTTAAATTAATTCTTCGGCAAATGCAATTTCTTCAAAAGAATTTAAATTATTTAAAAACATTTTGATACACCTAATTTTGTTTATTAGAATTTATGAATTATTTTCAATACATTTTTTAATTAAATTTCTTAACAGAATTAAATTATTTTTAAAAATTTAAATGAAATTCTTCGTAACAATTGAATAATTATTTTCAAAAAATATTAACTAAAATTATTCGTAGAAATGTAATTCAAAGTTTGTCGAAATTCAATTATTTCCAATATGTACCTACACTTAAGTAAAAGTTTCCTAAAGAATTGAATTATTTAAAAAAAAATTTAACGAAACTTATTGATAGAATTCATTGATTTTTAAAAATTGTGATAAAACTTTCACATGAATTTCATTATTCAATTAATTTAATTTTAATTATTTTTAATACAATTTGAAATTAATTTTTTTGAAAAATGCAATTATTCTTGTAAATTTTATTAAAATTCGTCAAAAAAATTGAACTATTTACAAAATTTGTTGATAAAGTTTTTTTTTATGAGAATTCAATGTTAAGAAACGTTTATTAATAAAATATTATTTATTTTTGTATTTAAATAATTGAATTCTCGTAGCCCTGTACTCGTCATGTTGATGTTTTTTCTCTCATTTCTCCCTCAAGGTGTCACTACTATGCGCGTCACTTTTCTCAAAGGAAAAGAAGACAAGTTTTTTTTTTTTTTTTAATTACGGCGCCTCTGCTATAAAGCAATGCGGAAAACTTTATAGATAATTACGAAAAAACAAAAACAAGTGACAAAATTGTTGCTTTTCACTTGACAAGATAATGTGTGCGGTGGACGATAAAAAAAATTTTTTTCTTCTTCCATTTTTTCTTCTGTAATTGTAATTATAGGTTTGTGATTTAAATTGGTAATTGCTGGCTATTATATTAGAGTTAGGATTTTTTTCTGATTAGAAAAATTTGTGATTTGTCGAGAAATGGGGAGAATAATTTTTATTTTTTTATTTTATATCATTTGGCCTTGATTATTTATTTTTTGGGAACTCTTTTATTTATTCATTTATTTACATCTTTATTTACTTACTTGTTTGATTATTTACTTACTTATTTATTCATTTTTTTATTTACTCATTTGTTTACTTATTTATTTACTTTTTTTTACTCATTTATTTATTTACCCAGTATTTGTAAATAAATAAAATGAAAAAATTATTTTTTAATCTAAGAATTTTATTAACATTTTTGAGAATAATTTTTTATTTAAATATTAGAGGATTTAAACACAGCGAATTATTTTAGAAAATAAATTAAAAAAATATTTATTTTATTTAAATAAATAAATAAAAAAATAATAATAAAGGAAAAATTTGCTATGTTTAATTTTAAATATATCAAATTTTCTTTTTGCACATCGTAAGTGGTTTTTAAATTCTTTACTCCATTCTGCTTTTTATATTAAACATTAAACACTAAAATTTACATTCTACATAATTTACTATTATTAATTTTTAACAGACTTTTGAACGTTTCTTTTTAACCACTTTGCGGGGATTTAGTGTGGATCTTGGAAAATATTTTATATTCTCAACTTTTAGTGAAATTTAAAAAAAAAAACCTTTTACGACGTCTGTAAGTTTGTTTTTTAGAAAAAAAATTCCCTACCATTATATGGGATACTGAAAAAGATTTTCATATTTTTCTCAAGATCTTGTGAAGTTCTTTAATATAATATAGCTATACACAAATATACACAGGTGAATATTTATATAAAAATTTGTGAATTTATTAAGAAGGCAACAATTAAAGAGACTCGTAAGATAAAAAATTTTTAATTAATTTTTCTGCATAAAAAAATATTCTTTGTGTGGAAATGCGACAAGATTTTTCGCTCTTTTACTTTCATGGGAGATAATTCTTTCTAAAGTAGAGGATAATGAGCTTCCCAGCTAAATATAATGATTTGAAAAGTAAAAGATTTAATTTTTTTTTCCTCTCCCCACACTATATTATAACTGGTGCGCGCACGGGGAGAAAATGAAAATTTCGCGAATTCATCTTCAGCAAAGATTCGCGATTTGGAAAAGAAAATGATAAAAGAAGAGAGAGAGAGAGAGATGGGAAAAATGAAGAAAGGGAGAGAGATAGAGAGAGTAAGAGAGAATTTGTGAATGAGAAATTAATCATATCTTTGGGAAAGTACTTTAGCTTCTGCGGATAGAAAATCTTTTTTTTTTCTTCCCTTTTCTTCATATATATATATAGTTATGAGAGAAGCTTTCTCATTTGCAGTCGGCCAAGTTTTCCATTGGTTCTCGAGACTATAGTGGTTCCTTACCAATGAGAGATGAACATACGATCGTGGTCGTGCTTCCAATTTCAAGAAAAACTTTTCTTTACTTTTTTAAAAACATCAATTTCCGGTGCGATTGTCGAATATAATATATAGTTTTTAGGAAAAAAAGAGTTAAAATAATTGATTGCGACTTTAGATGAAATTTTTTTATCCTAAAATTTATGAACAATAATAGAAATTGCGGAGTAATTATTATAAAAAAAATATTAAAATTGTTATTATTATTAGTAAAATTTTACTATTACAATTATTATTCTTATCAATATTTTATATTTAAAATAATAAAATATATTTTTTATTGAAATAATAAAATATATTTCTTATTAAAATTTTCCTAATGTTCTGAAAGTTAAAAAGAACAAGAATTATTATTTTATTATTAAAATATTAAAATAAATTTCTTAGTAATGTAGGATCTGAAATTCTATGACTGTTTATACTTTTATCTTTTTGTTACCGCGAATAATTTCAAATATGATTAACAGCGCCACGAAAGTGAGAAGAAGTAGTGAGTATAAAAGATGGCGTGGAATAAAGAACGTTGATAATTTAGTCTCTTTTCAATATGTCTTTTTATAATTTATTCAGTGATATTAAATAAATATTGTATGTTCATCTAATAATTAGTGTTGATTAAAATTCTTATCCCACATTTGGGGGCTCGTCCGGGATATCGAGTCTGAGTCAATACGATTATTTCGGTGAGCTTGGTGAAGTGACGCTTTCGACAAGGAGCGGTAATGTCGTGGCGTCTTTAGAACTTTCTGATAAACTATTTCCAGAAAAGTGTTTGTGATGTTTTAGTTGTTCGAATGATTAGTATTGGAGTTTCATCGATAAATTAGAAGGAAAGCTGAGTGCAAATCATTAGTCCTGTCGAGCTGAGTGTTCGATATTGTGAAGGTTAAGTGTTCTGCTTTATCGACGAAAGATTCTGATTATTCAGACTTTATATGCCATCTGGTGTGGAGAATTACACCTATGAGAAGAAGGAACTCTGCTTTATCCACTTATAGTGTGAAATGTTATGACTTCTGCTGTGAATTGTGTTTATAAACACAACACTTTTTTCTAGTGACTGTTTTAGCTGAGTGCTAATAAATTGAGTTGGTAAAGACAAATTTTAGCTGAGTGCTAATAAAACAAGTTGGTAAAGACAATTTTAGCTGAGTGTTAATAAAACTAATGAAAACTTTGAACTGAGTGTTAATATAAAAGTTGATTGATGACAGTTTTAGCTGAGTGCTAATAAAACAATCTGTTTAGTGCCAGTGTTGCGGATTGCTAACGAGAAAGGATTTAAATAATAAGTACGATGGAAGAATTGGAACAGTTGACTGTGGATGAACTGAAGGTCAGGTTACAGGAACTTCAACTTCCAATAACGGGCACTAGAGCGGTATTACGAGAACGATTACGCGGAGCTACTGAGCAATTAGAGGACGACAACAATACCGAGAAATTGACGAATAAAGATGTTAATGCCATGAAAAAGAGAGAATTGATAGGACGATTGAGCGAATTAAGCCTTTTAACTACAGGCAAAAAAGAGGAGTTACGAATTCGTTTAAAGTCAGCTTTAGAGATTAGGGAAGATGAATCGACTGAAGAAGAAGAAGAAAATGAGGATGATGAGGCACAAAGTGAAGGTGATTCTCAATCTTTTAAAAATGATAATGAAGTTGCAGCTGCTGGTATATCTATACCACGCACTATTTTGACGTTTAAGGATGTCGAAGATGCATTGGAAACTTTCAGCGGTGATGGCAGCAAAAATTTTCAGAGATGGTTGACAAATTTTGAAGAAACTGCAGTGTTATGTGGATGGACTGATGTTCAGAAAGTTATATACTCTAAACGACTTCTTCGAGGATCTGCAAAATTATTTGCAAACTTTGAGTGTGAAGCAAAATCTTGGATCAAATTGAGAAAATCATTATTGGAAGAATTTTCAACTACTTTAAATAGCAAGGAGGTTCATCGTCAGTTAAATTCAGTGAAAAAGAAGCAGAATGAATCATATCAGGAGTATATTTATCGTGTTCTCGAGATTGCTAGTCACGCAGACATTGAATTAGAAGCAAAGATTCAATATATCATCGATGGAGTGTCTGATAACGAAGGAAGTAAGTCAATTTTATATGGTGCAGAATCTATAAAAGAACTTAGAAAGAAATTTACTTTCTTTGAGGCACAGTTGAATCGCAGTAAGGCAAAACAAGCTGTACCCGAGAAAAATAAAAGTGTTTCGCGACCGACAGAAGATTCCTCTAAGAAAAGGTGTTATAATTGTGGCGATAAATATCACTTGGGAAAGGATTGTCCGAGTAAAGCTAAAGGTACTAAGTGCTTCGCCTGTGGAGAGTTTGGACATTTGTCTAGTAAATGTCCAAATAGTAAAAAGAGTGATGGTTTTAAAGAGACGAATAAAAAAACTAGATGTGATACTGTTTCTACTGGTGATCAAAAAGTGTATAAAGAAGTGTCAGTGAATCAACAAATAATTAAAGCAGTTATCGATTCTGGCAGTGACTTGCATTTGTGTCCTTCAAGTTTTTATGTTAAGTTAGGTGCTCCTTCACTCAACTTTGAATATATTTCATTTGGTGGAGTAGGCACTGAGGAGAATAAGACTCTTGGAAGTTTTGATCTCAATGTTGTCATTGATAACATGCCGATTACATTGCAAGTTCATGTCGTTCCAGATAATTTTATTAATAATGACTTGTTGATTGGTGGACAATTGTCAGATTTAGTGGAAGTTCGATTAAAAAGACGTACAGCTAAGTGTTTTAGAATTGAAGAAGATGTCTTAAGTGATGAAGATGGAGAATTTGAAAAAAGTAGTACAGAAGTGTCCAAAGCTGAAGTGATGAGAGTGAATGTTTTACATGACAGTCCCGAATTCAAACCATTGAGTCATCATATTAAAGACCCGATTCTAAAAAAAGGAATTGAAGAATTGATTGATTCTTACCAACCTAATAAGACTAAGGATTCCGGTGTAAAAATGAAGATTGTGCTTACGGATAATATCCCAGTGTATCAGAGTCCAAGAAGATTATCACAAACAGATAATGATAGAGTGAATAATGTGATTGTGGACTGGTTAAGAAGATTAATAATTAAATTCAGTGTTTCTGATTACGCTAGTCCCGTGGTGTTAGCTAAAAGAAAAAACGGAGATTTGCGGGTTTGTCCAGATTATCGACGCATTAACAAGAAGATTATCAGAGATCGTCATCCTTTACCTTTAATAGAAGATTTATTGGACAAACTACAGGATGCCAAAGTGTTTACTACGTTAGATCTTAAAGATGCATTTCTGCACGTATTTATAGAAGAGGAGTCCACTAAATACACTGCATTTGTAGTTCCTGATGGACATTATGAATTTCTGCGAGTTCCATTCGGATTATGTAATTCACCAGCAGTTTTTCAGCGTAGCATCAGGGCTATATTCAAAGATCTAATTGCAAACCGTACGTTGCTGACGTATTTAGATGATTTGATTATTCCAGCTAAAAGCGAAAAAGAAAATTTCGAGAAACTCGAACAAGTCTTAAAATTAGCAAGTGAGCATGGGCTCATTATAAACTGGGAAAAATGTAAGATACTGGTGACTAAAGTGGAATACCTTGGTTACATAGTGGAAAATGGAACCATTCGACCTTCAGAGGAGAAAACCCGTGCTGTGATGGATTTTCCAAAACCAGCAACAACAAAGGACATCCAGAGTTTTTTGGGTCTGACTGGCTATTTTAGGAAGTTTATTCCTCAATATGCCATTATCGCGAGACCATTGTCTAATTTACTTAGAGACAGTGTAAAGTTCGAATTTGGAAGCCAACAAGAAGAGGCTTTTGGGAAATTAAAAAATGCGTTGACACATGAACCTGTCCTAAAATTGTATAAAATTGGGGTAGAGACCGAACTTCACACAGACGCTTCGAAAATTGGATTAGGAGCAATTATTCTTCAAAAGAATTCCGAAGACAATTGCTTGCACCCTGTATACTATGCAAGTTGGAAGACATCCCCGGCTGAAGAAAAATACTCAAGCTACGAATTAGAAGTTTTGGCAATTATACGATCTTTAAAGAAGTTTAGGATATACTTATTGGGTATACCTATCAAGATTGTCACAGATTGTCGAGCTTTTGCGCAAACTTTGTCCAAAAAAGATACGTGTCTTAGAGTGGCGCGTTGGGCTTTACTAATCGAAGAATTTCAATATACTATAGAGCACCGTCCAGGCTTAGCAATGCGTCATGTGGATGCGCTAAGTAGAAATCCAACGGTTTATCTAATTCATGAACGAAATGATGGATTAATTGAGCAAATTCTGAAAGCTCAGGAAAAGGACGAACAACTTAAAAAAATCTTTAAAGCAGTAAGAGATGGAGAAAAACAAGATTTTACACTCAAGAGAGGAATTTTATACAAAGAGGATTTGGGAAATTCACTTTTGGTTGTTCCGAATTCTATGCAGCAGGAAGTCATCAAACAAGAGCATGAGAAAGGTCATTTTGCATGCAGAAAAATGGAATATGCTCTTAGACAAGAATTTTGGTTTTCCGGTATGAGAGCTAAAATCCAGAAAGTGATCAGTGAGTGTGTTAAGTGCATTCTGGCAGAGAGAAAGAAAGGGAAACCTGAAGGACTGCTTAATCCAATCGAGAAAGGAACCAAACCATTCGATACATTCCATGTTGATCATTTGGGACCTATTCCATCAACAAAGAAGAGTTACAAACACCTGTTTGTAGTAACTGATGCATTTACAAAATTTTCTTGGCTATATCCAGTGAGGTCAACAACTTCTGAGGAGGTGATAGATAGATTAAAAAAACAATCAGCTGTATTTGGAAACCCTCGGAGAATCGTGGCAGATCGAGGAACTGCTTTTACATCGAATGTGTTTAAGAACTATTGTGACGACGAAAAAATTCAGCTACATTTGATTACTACTGGAGTTCCACGAAGCAATGGTCAAGTAGAAAGGATTAATGAAATTATCATCCAAGTCCTTACAAAGTTGTCTATACCGCATCCGGAGAATTGGTACAGACACGTCAACACAGTTCAGCAACATTTGAATTCATCTTATAGCAGGAGCATTGGCATGACTCCTTTTGAGCTACTAGTAGGAACTAGTATGAAATTAAAAGAGGATTTACAACTCCGTTCCATCATTGAGGAAGAATTGATTGAAGCTTTTCAGAAAGACCGCTCTGAATTGAGGGATGCAGCGATAGAAAATATTACTAAAATACAAAATGAAAATAAGAAAACCAGCAATCAGAAAAATAAAAAAGCTACGAAATATAAGGAGGACGACTTTGTGGCTATTTTACGAACTCAACGAGGACCAGGTCTAAAATTTCATCCACAATTTTTTGGACCTTACAAAATCATCTCAGTTTTGAGGAACGATCGCTATTTGGTGGAAAAAGTTGGAGAACATGATGGACCTTTTCGAACAAGTACTTCTGCGGATCATATGAAATTATGGCCAACAAGACTAAATCCAGACTTTAATACCGATGTTGAGGATAATTTGGATGAAGATCTTGATGATTAGTACAACTACTGGTAATGAGGCATTACCATTTCCAGGATGGCCGAGTGTAGGATCTGAAATTCTATGACTGTTTATACTTTTATCTTTTTGTTACCGCGAATAATTTCAAATATGATTAACAGCGCCACGAAAGTGAGAAGAAGTAGTGAGTATAAAAGATGGCGTGGAATAAAGAACGTTGATAATTTAGTCTCTTTTCAATATGTCTTTTTATAATTTATTCAGTGATATTAAATAAATATTGTATGTTCATCTAATAATTAGTGTTGATTAAAATTCTTATCCCACAGTAAATTGTCCTAAATTTCGGAACATTAAAACGAACGAAATTTATTTTTTGTTTCGTCTTCAAATTAAAATTTTGTTACAATAATTTTGCGTCACTTATAAAAAAATTTGTTTGTATTTATTGAATCAAAAGGATCACAAGTTTTTAACCTTCAAATAAAAAGAATATTTTTCCTTAAAAGTATTTTTATAAATTATTCATTGTAATAAAAATAGAAAAACTAAATTTAACATTCAAAAACTTTATAATAATTTTTTTTATATGTGATAAAAAGATATTGGAAAAAAAATTTCAATTAAAAAAGTAATAAATAAAATTTGTTTGAATTTATTCATTTGAACGTTTAGAACTTTAGAAAAAGAAAATTTAAAAAAAGATTTACATTTTTATTGCAACTTGTAATTCATGTGAACGTTTGACACTTGTGGATCAAATGATTGATAATAATTTAGATTTGAAACAATTTCAACAGTAACATAATTAAAATAATATTGAAAAAATAAATAATAAATAATAAATATAAAATAATAAAGTATTATTAAAATTATAGTAGTGTTTAAAATTACATAGTAATCAGTACTATTTAAAATACTTTTTCAAAAAACGATTAGTCATTAGTCAATGCCTGAAATTTATTACCACTTTAAATTGTCAAATACAACGTTCAAATAAATAAATAAATAAAATAAATAAAAAAAAACTGTCATAAAAAAAGTCATTTATTTCAAAAGGAAAAAAAATTGTTTTTTTCAAATTCACAAAGGGTCGTCGTGAAATATACACAAATAGAAGGAAAAACTTTTCGTTATTTATCATTTGGTTAAAAAATGTCAATGTAGATTATTGAAAATCGCTGGGGAGCTTTTTACATCAGTTTTGCCCGACGTGCAATAAACTTTCACGAAAATAATCCGCTTAAATCCAAACTCGGTCTGCCAATCAGAACAAATTTAACGATAGAAATATTCCTCTTTTGAATCCATCATATAACACTAGTTTTGCGACATTTTAAGCTGTCTGTTTACTTTAAGAATTAAAAGTTGTTTTTTTTTCTTTTTTTTGATATTTTTACAATTCTATTCGTATATGTAAAATAAAAAGATTTGAAATGATTAATTGAAACTTTTCTATATATGTATATATATATAGATGTAAGACAAACACAAAAGTATTGAATATTGATTTCTCTCTCAAGCGTATTTTAAACGTAATTTCATTTTTTTCCAATTACATACCTCCCCGATCCAATTAATTTTTCTTCCAAACTGAATTTCCCTTACCGGAGAAAAATTGTTTGGAAATGAAGAGAAAAAAGAAATTTGATGAAAACTGTATGTATATAATATTGTGTATATGTATATATATATAGAAAAAAGAAAGAATAAAAATCATCAAAACGATACGGTAATTCATACCATACAGTATGAGAATTGATCAAGCATGAAATTTGTCTTAACTCGACCGTAAAATTCGGATTTTATTGATTCGATGAGAAAAGAGGTGTTTAAAAATAACTTATATGTGATTAATTCTTTTGTTACTTTACAATAATTTTCGGAAAATCGTTTATTAAATTTTAATTTGTCTGAAAATTTCGAAACAAATTTTTTTTTCTCTCCTCAAAAAAAAATAGTACTCAAAACGAAAAGAAGAAAAATAAAAACTTTTTCCTTTAAATTTTACTAAAATTATGAACTTTTAAATAAATGACATTTTTTCTCCTTCGTTAAAATATTTTCAAATATTAAAAAAAATATTTTTAAAAAATTATTCTACTCTGCAAAAATAGCGTACATTGAAAATTTACTCAATTTTTTTTAACTTTTAATATTTTATTAAATAAAATATACAAATTAAAAGTAGTACCAAATTTTTTCGTTTGAAAATTCAAAACTTTGGGGGACATTTCTGTAAAGAAATTAAGAGACGCATTATGTTTTATATAATATTATACAATAATATATTTATACTACATAAATAAAACAAAGTATTATCAATTTATTTTAAAAAATAGAAAAAAACTTAATATTGAAAGAAAAATATATTTTTTTTCTATATTATTAAAATAATGAACGTTTATGCAGGAAGTTTTTTTCTTCGATTTTAATATTTTCAAAAATGACTATAATACATTGCAAAAATATTATGTAAATTAAAAATTTACTCAGTAAATCAATTATTATTGTAAAAAATATTTTTTTAGTAAAATACAAATTGAAAGTATTCAGAAAAATATCGACGTTCATTTAAAGATTCAAAACTTCATGGATATTTTTCTAAATAAATATAAATAATATAAATAAATAAATTATGTTAATATATTTTAATAATTTTAATTAATTATTTTAATAATATTTTATTACTATAATATTATAATAGTAATTAAAATAATATTATAACAATATTAACAATATTATATTATATTTATAATAATAATATTATAAAAATAGTCTTTAAATTTGAATTAGTAAAGTTTACTAATGAAATAGTAGAAATTACTATTTATCAGTAAAATTTACCAATTTTACTAAATTAAGTAAGTAGAAATTAATATATTTATCAGTAAAATTTGCCAATTTTACTGAATTAAATTACCAAAAATTACTATTTATCAGTAAAATTTACTAATTTTACTAAATTAAATTAGTAGAAATTACTATATTTATCAGTAAAATTTGCCAATTTTACTGAATTAAATTACTAAAAATTACTATTTATCAGTAAAATTTACTAATTTTACTAAATTAAATTAGTAGAAATTACTATATTTATCAGTAAAATTTGCCAATTTTACTGAATTAAATTACTAAAAATTACTATTTATCAGTAAAATTTACTAATTTTACTGAATTAAATTACTAAAAAATACTATTTATCAGTAAAATGTTGTTAATTTTACTAAACTAAATTAGTAGAAATTACTATATTTATCAGTAAAATTTTTCAATTTAACTGAATTAAACAAGTAGAAATTACAATATTTATCAGTAAAATTTGCCAACTTTACTGAATTAAATTACTAAAAATTACTATTTGTCAGTAAAATTTACTAATTTTACTAAATTAAATTTGTAGAAATGACTATTTATCAGTAAAATTTAGTAATTTTACTAAATTAAGTTACTATAAATTACTATTTAGCAGTAAATTAAATTTGTAGAAATGACTATTTATCAGCAAAATTTAGTAATTTGACTAAATTAATTTACTAAAAATTACTATTTATCAGTAAAATCTACTAATTTAACAAAATCAAATTAGTATAAATTACACTAAAAATTTATATTTATCAGTCAAATTTGCCAATTTTACTGAATTAAATTAGTAAACATTACTATTTATTAGTAAAATTTACTAATTCCAAACCAAAATGTGAGTCAATAATTGAAATTAATTTACATTTCTCCGAATTCAAATTTAGAGAGTAAATTCAAAACTACTAAAAAATTGTTTCCTCTTTTTAACAAATAAACTTCTTCAAACTTCTTCAAATTTCGATTTATCGAGAATTTTTTGCAGCGAAAAAAAAATTAAAAGACCCGATAAAAATTGAGGTTTTAAAATTCAAAGAAGCTACTTTGAATGTTCTATTAAAGTAGTCAATGTCAATGGTGTGCATGCATTGACTTGACGAAATTTGCATCTGAAGATTGAAGGAGAGGAAAATAGAGAGAGAAAGAGAGCTTCATGGAGATTTAATGCCGAAGAAGGAATTTTTTTGTTCTTGATATTATTTGCAAGAATCTCAAAAACTTATTATTTCCAATTTCCACTTTTCCAGATTGAAATAATTTACTTTGGTTTATGGAAAATGAATTTTGCCAGTTGTTCTTTTTTTGGAAACATTTATTTTTATCTATAAAGAAAAACAAGAAAAAATTTGCTTAATCCCTTTTTTTCTAAATCTGATTAGTTTGAATTATGATAAATAGTAAAAATTAAGTAATTAATCGAATAAATAGTAAAAATTAAAAAAATACTAATTTCTGTTTGCAAAAAATAATTTTTCTAAAACTAAAATTCAAGTATTGCAATTAAATGTGAACAGAACAAAATTTTATTTATAAAAAGAAAAATAGTCCTAGATATTTGAAACGATCAAAGTTTACAAAAAAAAAAATAAATAAATAAATAAGAAGAAGAAATAAAGAAATTTTATACAAGCAACTTGAGATGAATTCCTGAAATCGTATATAAGAAATAAATTGCTCAGCTTTGATGTTAAAAAGAGAGGAAGCAAAAGGAGTGAACGTAAAGGAAAATTTTAGCAATATTCTAGCTGGAAGGCTTTTGAAGATATCTCTGATTGCTTTCGCTATGAATGACAACAGAAATTTTGAAGAAAAAAAAACTTTTCATTCACACCAATGGCAAAAAAAGAAAGAAATAAAAAAATTAGATTTTTTTCTCGAAAAATATTTAAAGAAATCGATGAATTTTCTCGTCAATATTATAATTTAAAGAGTGTATATTATAAGCGGAAAATGTCAATTACCTGATGAAAAAATAATGAACAAGGTGGCCTTGATGTCGTTGCCTTCTTATTATTCTTCTTCTTTTTTTTTTCTTCTTGAACCATCAGGAAAGACTTTTTAACAAGTGACCAATGTGATTTATGTGAGAAGTCGTGATTCTGATAATTACGTTACTTTATGTGTATAGCGCACCTTTATTCCAACACCGATATGCACCACTGCCCTGATTTATTACGTTAATGGCCCACTTTACTATTTCGGAAGTTGAAAACTTTCACGAATAGCCGCACGAGGTTAAAGTGGATCTTTCAGGAGCTGCTAACTACACTTTTTGCCAATATAAAACTGTCAACAGTGTTCTTTTTTTTTATCTCCCCCTCTTAACGGACACTAATCGACGATATTAATTTTTAATTAGAAAACTTTTTACTTAGTCTCTCTCTTAGCCAAGGAAACAGAAATCAATTTTCTTTACTATTTATTGTATACTTTAAACTAATCAGTTTTGGTATAAAAGAATTTTTGAATTAAAATAAATTTTTCCCCTTTGTAAAAATGCTTTCTTTGGAATCAGATTTTTTACTAATTATTGATTATTATAATAATTCAAACTATATAATTAATTTTGATAGAAGAATTTTAAAATCAAACAAAATTTGTATTTTCCGATGAAGAGAAAATATTTTTTACAAACAGATATAAGTTTTTTTGTATCTACTAATTATTATAATTAAAAGACTAAAACTGATCAATATTAATAGCAATATTAAATTAATATAAATAAATATTTTTTATTAGTAATATTATTTATTTACTAATTATTTTATAAAATAATTTTTGAATTAAACTAAATTTTTCCCCTTTGTAAAAGTGCTTTCTTTGGAATCGCAGTGTTTAACTAATTATTAGTTATTAATTAATAATTCAAACTAGAATTAGTTTTATTAAAAGAATTTTGAATCAAACAATATTTGTTCTTTTCGGAAAAGAAATTATTTTTTACAATCAGATATAAGTTTTTTGTACTAATTATTACTAATTAAAACTGATCAGTATTGATACACAAAATTTTGGAATCAAAGAAAATTTTTATTTTTTGATAAAATAGATCTGTTCTTTTTTTATTTTTTATGATCCTAAAGTTCTGAAGGTTCAAATGGACGAAATTTATTTATTTTTCCTAGAAATAAAATTTTTATTGCAATTATTTTGGGTCTGTGTTAAAAAATTTAATTATAAACTTTATAAATGTAAAAAAAGTCTGTAATTTTGATTACAATCAGTAATTTTTGAAAATATTTTTTATAATACATTTGTGACTTTAAAAAGCTAGGATTTTCTTCTTTTTAAAAATTGGCACTACTTCAAATCTTTTAATAGTTTAAATAAAAAATTATTCTCAAATATTTGAATAATTCTTAGAAATTCTTAGAAATGAAAAAAATTTTTGCAAGAATTAAATTATTTTCAATATCTACTATTTTAATAAGATTTCACAAAAGATTTTTCAATTATTAAAAAAAAGTTTAACAACATTTTTCCCAAAAATTTAATTATTTAAAATACAATTTTCATAAATTTTTTTTCAAAGAAATTAATTATTTAAAACCATTTTTATAAAATTCTGGGAAAGAAGTTATAATTATTTTTAAAGATTTTAATAAAATTTGTTTATAAAAATTCATATATTTTTAATACAATTGTAATTTAATTCCTTGAAAAAATTTTAATAAAATTCTTTGCTAAAATTCAATTATTTTGCCAAATAATAAAATTCTTCACATAAATTCAATTATTTTCACAGATAATAAAATTCTTCACAGAAATTCAATGACTTTGAAAAAAAAATTTTAATCTTTTACTGTAACTTTATCAAAATTATTTTCATCATTTTAATTCAATTATTATTTTCTAGAATTTCCAATTATTTTTTTATGAAAATAATAATTGAATTGATTAAAAAAAACTTTATTATTTATAAAAATAATTTAATTCCTGTGAAATTTTTATTATTTATGAAAAATAATTAAATGTTTGCATAAAATTTTATTAAAATTTTTTCTAAATAATTGAATTTTTTTTGGGAAATTTTATTCAAATAGTAGATATTGAAAATAATTGAAATTAGAAAAATGCATTTTATTTTTGAAAATAATTGAAATTAGGACAAGAATTTTTTTGAAATTTATGAAAATAATTGAACTTTGGAGAAAAAAAAATTTAAATTAGAAAATTTTTAAATTCTATTATTTTTAAAATTGCTAATTTTATTTTAAAAAGGCAGGAAGAAGTTAATCGCGCACTTTAGCGCGCGAATTGTTGCTGATTATATATTTATTTAATTAATTTATTATAATTCGTTTTTATAATTTATTATAGTATTACTATTATGTATTATTATTATAATTATTATAATTATTATAATTATTAAATTAAATTAAATTATTATTACAAGTATCAAAAAGTATTATATAAATAAATTTAAACATTACACAATAATAAATAATAAACGTGCGGTAATAAATAATATTCTTTTGTATAAGGAGGTATATTATTTTTTGCAAATAAAACGAAAAAATAAGTTTAATAAAAAGTAGAATTAAATTTTTCCGTGCAGTAAAGGACTATTAATATTGTTTTTATTATTATTATTTCTGTTGAGCACGATTTTTGCGTGACTGATTTCAAACTCACTGCAGGACGTCTTTAATTGCCTGTATAAACGTAACGATTATCTGCTGAGTTAGCATTGAGCTTTTCTGGGCAAAGATAAAAATCTCTGTGTTCTACAAACGTAAACATTCAAACCGCAATCGCGCATGTAATTTGCAAGGGCAATTTATATACAAAAATAATATTTGCCATTTCTCTCTCTCTCTCTCTCTCTCTCTCTCTCTCTCTCTCTCTCTCTCTCTCTCTCTCTCTCTCTCTCTCTCTCTCTCTCTCTCTCTCTCTCTCTCTCTCTCTCTCTCTCTCTCTCTCTCTCTCTCTCAAGTTTTAAATTAAATTTTTTGTTTCTTTTAATTTAATTTAATAGTTTTATTTAAAATTTATATTAATAGTTCAATTTAATATTTTTATTTAAATTACTAATTTCATTTAATATTTTTATTTTATTGTTAATTGAATATAATAAATAAATAAATAAAATAAAAATAATGGTCTAATAAGGTCGTTAATTAAAAAGCATTTTTTTCATTTCTTTTACTAAAGACTCTTTAATGTAATTAAAAAATTATTTAAAGTAAATTTAGTTCAATATCAGATATTGGGAAATAAAAAAAACATATATTTATCCTCTTTGATGAGAGAAATATTATTATATTTCCTATTTTCTCATTAAATTGACTTTCTCTTCAAATATTTACAGCGAAGCATAAAAAAGACAGTATAAAATATTAATTAATTTACGCTTTCATCTATAGAATATTGTATATACATATGTATACTGAGTACTTGAGAAAAATTGCGAATAGTTTTCAGAATTTTGTGTGTGTTTATCGCGTGAGCTATTGAAAGTTGGCCTTTTGAGAATACGTTAACTAAAAATGAATATAAAGTGTCCCTCTATAAAATAATAGCACATAAAAGGAAATTTTTTTTTCTATTAAAGCCTGAAATGTAACGTTAAAAATTTCTAAAGGATAGTAAATGCCTTTATTGAAATTTCATTACGGAATTTTTTTTTTTATTCTTTTTTTTCATTCTTTTATTCTATATATTCTCTTATCACTTTTAATTGTTACTTTATATTCAATTGTCACTTGAAATTCATCGTTGCAAAATGGGAGAAAAAAAGGGTTCTTTTCTGAAATGGAGAAAAAAAATGGAAGGAGAAAATTTTCTTTAGCGCAGTAATTATAATTTTTTTTTCAGTTGTGAATTTTTTTTGTATATAATTTTTTATTTTTTTCAGTAGTGAATTTTTTTTTGTTTTCAATATTTTTTAGAGTTGTATTTTCCAATATGAAATTTATTATTTTTTTATCGGAGTCAAAAGACTTTGAACTATGTATGTAAAATAAATAATAAAAATATTTTTTTGCTGAATAAAAAAAAGAGGGGGAATGAAATTTATGAAATTGAAGGATAAAATGTATCAGTCCTGTACGAACTGAGCTCCTTTCGAAAGGGGGTATAGATATGTACTTTGGAAATCGTATTTTTCTTTTGACACGAGATAAACTTAAATCCACATTCAGAGCTTATGGAGTCCTTGCGGTTTCTCAGGATCATGAGAGGATGGAAAAAAAGTCTTTATCGTGACTAGGATCAAGAAAAATAAAATCATACGATACTTACAGGTGGATTTATTTAAAATAGCGTATAAATATATCAAGAAAGTTCGTGTGATGGTACAGAAATAAATAACTCGATGCTTTACCCATTTGGTTTTTCTTTTTTTTTTTTTTTTGATAAATTTTTGAAAAAGGAAATTTTATTTATTTTTCATTTATAAAAATATTGTTTTTACTTAATACTCTTCTTCTTTAAATTGTATTTTACTTCCATCTCATTTTCAGTATAAGGGATTTAAATATTAACTAAATTTTTTTCAATTTTTATAGAATTTAATTTAAATATTTACCACATTTTTTTTCATTTTTAAACTCCATTGAGTTTGGTTCAATTCGGTTCAACTCAATTTAATTCAGTTAAATTTGAATTCATAAAAGTAAACATTTTGACTTCATAAATTAAGAAAAATTCAATTCGAGGCAATTTAAATTGAATTAAATCAAAATTTAAATGAATTAAAAATTTCATGAGATATAAAATTCTAATTAAATAGAATTTAAGTTAAATAGATTTTAAGCCAAAGAAAATTTAAATAAACTAAAAATTTTAAATAAATAAAAATTGAAATCAAATGTAGATCATTTTGACAGCGAATAAAAGTAAAATTGAATAAAAATAAGGGATCAAATGAAATAAAAATCGTATAAAATTAAAATTTAATAAAATTGAAATTGAATGAAATTTAAATTAGATAAAAATTTAAATCAAATAGAATTAAAATCGAATAAAATTAAAATTAAATACATATTAAAATCGAATAAAATTGAAATTAGAGAAGAATTTAAATCAAATGAAATTAAAATCAAATTTATAAATTTGAAATAAAATAAAATCAAAATTAGGAAAATATTAAAATATAATAAAATTAAAATCGAATAAAATTAAAATTAAATAAAATTAAAATCGAATAACATCAAAATTAAATATAATTGAAATCAAATAAAAATAAAATTATAGATAAAAAAATTGAAATAAAATAAAATTGAAATCGAATAGAAGCGAAATTAAATAGAATTGAAAACAAACAAAAATAAAATCAGAAAAATGTGAAATAAAATAAAATCGAATATAATTGAAATTAAATAAAATTGAAGTCAAGTAAAATTTACTAAAATCGAGTAAAATTGAAATTAAATAGAATTGAAATCAAGTAAAAAATGAAGTCACATGAAAATAAAATAGAATAAAATAAAAATTAGAATTAAAATTAAAAATAAAAATTACAATTTAAATTGAAAATAAAAATTACAGTTAAAATTGATAATAAAAATTACAATTAAAATTGAAAATAAAAATAAAAATAAAAATTGAAAATAAAAATTACAATTAAAATTGAAAATTAATGTTACATTTAAAATAAAATGAAAATTTAAAAGAAACTGGAAATTTAAATTAAAGAAAAATTTAAATAAACAAAAATAGTTTTCACTGATAAGTTGAAAGTATATTTAAAATATTCGCTTAGAAAATTTACAATGAACGAAATATCCTGATAAAAAGTTATATTTAACAAAAGAAATAAAAAACAACAAAAGTTTCTTTTTGCATAAGCTGCGACGAACTTTCATTTATACAGTGCGACCCTAATAACTCGATGGTGTGCACAGTTGAATTCTCCGAGTTGCCAACTGTAAAAACAAAGCTTTAATACCCGAGAGGAAAATATATATATATATATATATATATATATATATATATATACATATGGAAAATTTCATTTCTAAACACATTATGTGTTTCTTCGGGAAATTAAATTTCATTCAAAAATAAAATTTTTAACATAATTATAAATACCTTGCGACAGAAAAAATAGTTTTGCAAAAACTAAAAGAATTTAGAACTTTAATTAAATCAAATTAAATTTTTTACCATCCTTAAGTAATAGAAAACAATTAAATCATTTATATAGAGTAAGATGAAAATGTGCAGCGAAAATAATTTAAAAACTCAAAACAATATCGAAGAAAATTGATGAAAAATTTAAAAAATTTAAAAAAATTAAAAAATATTGAAGAAAGGAAGAAAATAAAGAAAATCGAAAAAAATTGAAGAAACAAAGAAAATTGATGGAAATTGAAGAAAATCGAAAAAAAATTGAAGAACGGAAGAAAAACAAAGAAAATTGATAAAAATGAAGGAAAATCGATAAAAATAGAAGAAACAAAGAAAATTGATGAAAATTGAAGAAAATCGAAAAAAATTGAAGAAGGGAAGAAAACCAAAGAAAATTGATGAAAATTGAGGAAAATCGATAAAAATAGAAGAAACAAAGAAAATTGATGAAAATTGAAGGAACAAAGAATATTGATGGAAATTGAGGAAAATCGAAAAAAATTGAAGAAGGGAAGAAAAACAAGGAAAATTGATGAAAATTGAGGAGAATCGATAAAAATTGAAGAAAGAAAGAAAATTGATAAAAAAAAATTGAAGAAAATCGAAAAAAAATTGAAGAACGTAAAAAAAAGAAAGAAAATTGATAAAAAATTGAAGAAGGAAAGAAAAACAAAGAAAATCGATGAAAATTGAGGAAAATCGATAATAATTAAAGAAACAAAGAAATTTGATGGAAATTGAAGAAAATCGAAATCAAAAATTGAAGAAGGAAAGAAAAACAAAGAAAATTGATGGAAATTGAGGAAAATCGATAAAAATTGAAGAAGGAAAGAAAATTGATAAAAAATTGAAAAACGTAAGAAAAACAATGAAAATTGATGAAAATTGAAGAAAATCGAAAAAAACTGAAGGAACAAAGAAAATTGATGGGAATTGAATAAAATCGAAAAAAAATTGAAGAATGAAAGAAAAACAAAGAAAATTGAGGAGAGTCGATAAAAATTGAAGAAACAAAGAAAATTGATAAAAAATTGAAGAACATAAGAAAAACAAAGAAAATTGAGGAAAATGGAAAAAAATTAAAGAAACAAAGAAAAAAAATGATGAAAATTGAAGAAAATAAATAACAATTGAAGACACAAAGAAAAATATAGAAATTGATGAAAATTGAAGAAAATGTTGATCTCTAGAGAGGGGGGGAGGGGAATTAAAAAAGCGGTCTTCCCGTTATTATGGACAATGTAGAAGAAGAGGAGATTAGACTTCTTTGGATAATTAGTGCATTCACTTTAGGAGCGTGAGTAATTAGGCCTCAAAAGGCACTTTTCGTGTTTGAGTTGTTCAAGTGGGGCGCTCTTTTGAGAAAATATATATATATATATAGACGAGAGAAAAGACAGGAGAGAGACTTGAGATCATAATATTCACCTGGCAGCTTTGGTCGTTAGTGCGGCCAAGTTTATTCAAACTCCCATTCAACTATGCGCGTATATCATAATCCAGTCACGCGTCTTTACCTTCTTACACTCCGAGTTTTCCCGTCATCAGGGACCAAAATTCTCCAAAACCTAAAGACGACGAACAATACCGCCAAGTTTCAAAACTCTCCTCTCATTTCTTTTGTTTTGCAATTATTTTATAATTGACGTGTTTTTTCTTTTTTTCGTTACTTTAAAAAAATGTTTTGCCTCAAATTTAATTAATTAAATTAAATTAAATTAAGTTAAATTAAATTAAATTAAATTAAATTAAATTAAATTAATTAATTCAAATTTAGAGAGTTAATACAAAAATAAATTAATAAGAAAGAAAATAAAAAAATAAAGTAGCAAAAGAAGAATTTTTTCATTATTTTTGAAAAGAAAATGTTTCCGCATGGAAAAATTCTTTTCTCCAACGCGCAGTGATGATGCAATAAATATGAAAATTATCTTCACTTTGTAAAAAAAAGGAAGTGAATTTTTTTACATACACATTTTAATTGAAAAAAACTTGGCTAACATGCGGAGAAGAAAAAAGGGAGGCGAAGCAAGAAAGACATTTCAAAACTTAATTCCAATCAGCTGACATCATCTTATCAGTTCTTTAAAGCTCAAAAGCAGACTCAGTTCTAACTTTTCTGGATGCTTCCTCCCCCATATAAAAGTTTGTACCTACCCTTTCTCTCTCTCTCTCTCTTTTTCTATCTCTGTACGTTTCATAGAAGATTCAAGTGAAAAGAAAGAAGTTTCAAATTCGTTCAAGTTCGTGATGAACTAATTTACTTTTTTTTTCTGTGCACTATTATCGATAATCGAACTGGTGATCGCGGTTCCAGGAGAAAGCAAATCTTCCCCCCTCTCTCTCTCTTTCTGCCCGAAGGCCTTTTAAGAGCTTTTGATGCCAGAGAACTGAAGATCATGAAACTGAGAAAATTACTTATAAAGTTTTTATCAACAAACCTCTTTTCATACGATCGTGGATTATACTGGCAAAGAGAGAGAGGGAGAGAGAGAGAGGGGGGAGAAGAATCCAAATCCCCCAAGTCGAAATGAGAATTTGAACCATATAAAAGTCTCGACATAAAAGGTCAGGAACCACATCTTGATAAGTATTTTTCTTCGTGAATTGGATTCTCCTACTGACAACCACCACTAGGTACGTGTATAATACACAGTGTGGACCATATTTTGTAAGCCATAACTGGATTCCCAGACAGACTCAGCAGCACTGTATTTAACTTCCGATCTCATTAATAAACTTTCGAGAGAGAGAGAAAAAAGTGTGTTTTTTTTTTTTTTTTTTTTTTTTGTTTTTGCTTTTTTAATTTCTTTTTCTCTTACTTTTAAATATTACGATTTAAAAAAAATAGTTCTGTGGGTTAAAAAAAGTAGTTAAACTATAAAAAAAAGGTTCGAGGACAAAAGTTCCAATAATAATAATTATAATAATAATAATAATTCTTAACCAAAAGGTCCAATGATTCTTATTTTCAAATACCAAAAGTTCCAATAATTCTTATTTCCAAATACCAAAAGGTCCAAAATTTTTTTTAAATTCAAATTTAGTGGTCAATACAACTTTTTAAATTCAGTTGATCATTTACAGGCTTCGCACTCAATATTTTTGAAGTGAAGAAGAAAATTTATATAACATTTAATTAACGTTTCAAAACGGGTACCAGTTTCATCATCAGAATTTATTTAATCTATAAAATAATACACTTATTCTTAATTTACTAATTTGTATACTTGTTCTTAATTTGTTAACTTTAAGTTTTTTTAAAAGAAAATTACAATTTTTATTTTAAATATTTACATACCATCTATTCTGACAATTTTAATTCAATTAATTTAATATTATCTATACATTTTCCTGTCCTAAAGAAAATGCCAAAAGTTAAACAATATCAAATTTATTACATAGGACAAGACATCAATAAAAAACACTTTTAAAAAATTATGATTAACAAATAAATTTTGTTTATTATATGCTTTTTTCTATAACAGATTTCTTTTTACTGATCTTTTGGAAAATTTTCCTCCTTTTTATTCACAAAAATATTAAATAAAATAATTGAAATTAAAAATTAGGGACATTGGATTTAAAGAAGAATTTTAGTTAAAAACCCCAAAAAAAAATTTAATTTTGGAAAAGTTACAAATTATTGCAGAAATTCAATATTTTCAAGAATAATAATATTCTTTGCAAAAATTAAATATTGTTCAAAAATAATAAAATTCTTTTTAGGAATTCAATTATTTTCATAAATAATAAAATTCTTCTCAAGAATTTCAATTATTTTTAATACAATGTTAATTAAATTTCTTGAAAAATGTAATTATTCTTAAAAATTTTGTTAAAATTCGTCGAAAGAATTGAAACATTCAATTATTCAATAAATTATTTATTTTTGTATTTAAATAATTGAATTATAGTAGAATTTTCTAATAAAAAATTGCTTTTTCTTGTTGCAAAATTCAATTATTTTCGAAATTTTTATATAAAATTCTTCAAAAATCTTCAAATATTTCAAAATAATTTTTAAATATGTATCCAAGTAAATTATATTCATTTAAATCATAAAATTTATTTCAATTTTTGACAACATTTCCCAAATAATTGAAAAATAATCTTTCTAAATATTATTTTACCTATTTTGAAAATTTTTTAATTACAATTTTTCAAAAGACTAATTTTTTCATAATTTACAAATTAAATTACATTAAAAACTTGATTAATATAATTTTTATTAAATAACTATTTAAATACTTATTTATTTTTTCACAACTAATCATTGTATGAAAGAATAATAAATTAATAAATTTTTAAAAGAAATCATTAAATATTATTACAGTTTTATAATAATTAAAATTTTCAAACATATCAATTTAAAAACTTTTTAAAATTTAGTTATTTTTAAAAATTCATAATTCTGAGAAAGAATTTTATAAAAATTGTATGAAAATTGTAAGTAATTGAATTATTTAAAGAAATTCTTTTAAAATTGTATTAAAAGGAATTGAAATCCTAAGATTATTTTTATTATTTATGAAAATAATTGAATTCTTGGACCGAATTCTATTGAAAGTTTTAAAAATAGTTGAATTCCTGATAAGTATTTTTAAAAATTGTTGAAAATAATTGAATTTAATTAACTATGAAAATAATTGGATTTTTGCAAAGAGGTTTCTTAAAACTTGAAGATAATTAAATTTTATAAATTTTGTGAAAATTGTAAACAATTGAATTCTTTCAAAGAATTTTATTAATATTTTGGAAAAAATTAAATTATTTATTGATTTAGTGATAGTATTTAAAAAAATGATATTAAAAATAATTGAATCTTTCCGACGAATTTTATCCAAACTTTGTTTAGGTAAAGAATTGAATTCTTTTGAGAAATTTTGTTAAGATGGTAAGTATTGAAAATAATTGAATTTCAGAAAAATTTTGAAAATAAATTAATCGTTTCAAAGAATTTTATTAAACTTTTTGAGAATAATTTTTTATTTCAACTATTAGAGGATTTGAAGTATAATGACAATTTTCAAAAAAGAAGAAAAAAGTAGTATTTAGTGTGACAAATCTAAAAAAAAGTATCCAAATAGTAATGAATCGTGTAAAAAGTAGTAAATAGTAGGTTTTAGTATAGATGCGTGCGAAGCCTGCACTTAATGAATTTTTGAGAGTAAAAATAGTCAAATTTTTGATACATTTTGTTTTTAAATTTAAATCTGTAAATTTTTCTCCTTAACCATTTTTTTTTTGGTATTAAAAATCTTTTGATGAATTTCAACAATGATTTGATTATCGAGCAATAAATCTCATTGGGCTTATACATATAATAATAATAATAATTGAAGTAGTCGCCCGAGTTAAAAAGGGTCAAAGTTCAAAAGTGTTAACGGACCTTATAAATCCTGCGTAAATTCCACACACACACACACACACATTTTTATGCAAAGAAGTAAATATACGAGCGTAACACGCCTTGAGTTGTACTCTGTTTTTAAATTTGCAATGTTAAGAGGCATATATATAAAGCTTATATAAAGTACAAGAGAAAAAGCCTTTTGAAAAAGGAGTGTACATTATTTCTTACACCCTAAGAGCTAAAATGATAGTTCAGTAAAAAAAAACTTCTCTGTATTTATATTTTTATACAGTATTATTCCTAAAATAAAATAGAATAAAAGAAAATAAACATTGAGAAAACATTTAATTAAAGTACAAAAATAAATTTTTGATTTTTTTTTTTTAATTAAAATTAGTTTATCTAAATAAAATATTTTTTCCTGAAAACAAAAGTTCTGAAAATAAATTCGCAAATTTATGAAATTTTATGAATTTAATTTACTTGCGGTTGTTTGTAAATAAATTTTTCATCAAAGCTTTGAAGAAAATGAAAGATGCATGTGAAGAAGAATTAATCAGAATAACAAGCCAACTTGTATAGTGGTCGCTTCCTTTAATTATGAAAGTGGCGAATTATCAAAGAGCATCTCTCAACCTCAGAAAGTTGCTAGACTGGTTGATGATCCTGATAAATATAAGTAATAAAAAGAATTTTTTCCTCCCCTCTTCTCTCTTACTGTCTCTCTTTTTTTTAAAAAACAAACACTCTTCCTCTCAATGAGATCTCATCTCTATAAAAGTTACTGCCACACTCATTCATCTTCATTATAGTTTATAGTAATTTTTTTTTCATAAATTCAAATTCCAGGCTAATTGAAAATAATTTGCTGCTACTTGAAGATATTTAATTCAAACAGTAGTTATAATTTTAATAAATATTATGCATTTGAATTTAGAAAATTATTTCGAATTTTTAATTATTAGCATGAATTTGGACAATTATTTCGAATTTTTAATAATTAGTACGAATTTAGAAAATTATTTTGAATTTTTAATTATTAGCACGAATTTAGAAAATTATTTTGAATTTTTAATTATTAGCACGAATTTAGAATATCAAGACGAATTTAGAATATTGCAGTTTTTCTAAGGATATAAAATTGAGACAAAAAACGTATCAAAATTGTTGTGAAGTAACAATTTATGATTTTTTTCTATAACAAATTTCGTTTAACAATTTATAATATTTATATTTTATATATATAATATTTATATTTATATTTTATTTTTGTTATAACAAAATTTCTGATCTAAATTATTATGCAAATTATTCTCTTTTTTATTTGTAAAAAATACTAGAAAATTGTTAATTGTTAAAAAATTTTGATTAAGAAGTAGGAAATATACCCATTTTATGCATAATTTTTATTTCTTAATAACAATATTGTTTACAAACTCATTTTTTTCTGTTGAAAAGAAAAACATTCCCGTTTCTTAATATATTTTTTTAGAAAATTCTCAATTTTCGTAAGGAAATAATTTGCATCAATTTTCTATTTCTTAATTTCAATTGTTTTAATAAAATTCCAAAGTTTTTTAAAAATAAAGGAAAAAAAAATGTTTACAAATTATATTTGTCAATTAGAAAATTTAATTGAAAATAAAACTGAAAATTTTTGAATTTTTATATAGAAAATAAAGGAAAAAATTTTATTGAAAAATATGTTCTGTTAAATTTATTGACGAATAACTTTCATTGTAAAATTATTCGAAAACAATAATTTCTTTTTTAAATATTTCAAAAGTTTAATTATTATTATTTTTCCATAGGAATGAAGATTTTCAAAAATTTCAAATTCAAACATTTTTGAAATTTTAAATAACTTCAAAAATATTGTTATAAAACATAAAGATAACTTTGTTTTCTTTATGTTTTATAATAATTTTAAAGAATCAGGTGTTAAAATAATTATTTTCTATTATAAGAATATTGTTACTGCAACTTATTCAAAATTATTTTCATCATTTAAATTTAATTATTATTTTCTAGAATTTTTAATTATTTTTTATGAAAATAATTGAATTTTTATTATTCATGAAAATAATAAAATGTTTGCGTAGAATTTTATTAAAAAATTTTCTAAATAATTGAATTCTTTTCGGAAAATTTTATCAAAATAGTAGATATTGAAAATAATTGAAATGAGAAAATTTTTTGAAAATTATTGAAATTAGGACAAGAATTTTATTGTTATTTTTGTAAATAATTGAACTTTGGGGAAGAATTCCGTTATTTATAATGATAATTAGGATTTTGTCGAGATTTTTTTGTAAATTTTTAGCATAATTGAATTCTATGATATGAATTTTATTACTTTTATTTAAATAAATTCAAAATAATTGAATTTCTACGAGAATTCAATTATTTGAATACAAAAATAAATTATTTATTGAATAATTAAATTTTTTTAAAAAATTAATTCTTATGAAGAATTTAATTAACAAATTTTTAAATAATTGAATTCTTTTGGGTAATTTTATTAAAATAGTAGATATTGAAATTTGAAAATCATTGAAATGAGGAAAATTTTTGAAAATAATGGAAATTTTGGCAAGAGATTTATTAAAATTTTTGAAAATAATTTTGAAGAAGAATTTTTTTATTTATAAAAATAATAATTGGAATTTTGTCTAGATTTTTTTTTTTGTAAATTTTGAACATAATTGAATTTTATTACTTTTGAAAGGTATTTTCTAATTTTTTATTTTCTAAAAAAATTTTTTCTAATAAAGGTGAATTTCTATAAAACTTTTTTCCAATGATGGTAATTTTCTAATTTTCTCTTTTCTAATAAAGGTCATTTTCTAAAAATTTCTTTTTCTAATAATTCTAATAAAAAGAACATGAGATTTCGTTAACAAATTATAAATAAAAAATAGAAATTATAGGAATTTTTCCCCTAAAGATATTTAAAATTTTCTAAAAAAGTGTTTATAAATAAATTAATTTTTGTATAAAAATGATGCAAATTATTATATTTTTTTAAAGAAGAACCGAATTTTGTTAACAAATTATGATAAGAAATAGTAATTTTATAAAATTTTTTCTTCTTTTAAAAAAGAACTTATAATTTTGTAAACAGAATTGTAGTGATTGAGAAACAGGAAATATGCAAAATAGTTTCTATTTTTTAATATTAGTTTCTTAACAATTTTCTAACTTTTATCAAAATTATGGAATTTTACAAATTTTAGGAAAATAATAATATCAGAAATCATAACTTTTTAGAAAAACTTTGTTTAGAAAGCAGATTTCATTAGAAATCGCTTTTTTTTTGACAAAAAGGATTAGAAAATATTTTTTACAAAAAGTGACCACCTATCCGTTTGAAGTTCATTTATTTATGAAAATTATAAACGCAACTGTTTTAAAATTAAATTAATTTTTGAAATATTTGAGTGAAATAATTGATTAAATAATTTATTTATTTTATGATACTTGTTCAAAAATTATTATAGTTTATGAGTCAAACAAAAAAGACAAAAATTAAGAATTTTTCTTATGATTTCTAAAAAAATTAATTTTTTTCAGTACTTTTAATTAAAATTTCTGACTTTTCCCTGAATTCTCTATGTCAGAATATATGATTATTATAATTATAATTATAATAATATTAAAACTAGTTATTCCAATTCACTTATTTTATTTTTATAAAAAAATTTTGAATTAAAAATTTTTACGTTCTATTATTTTTAAAATTGATAATTTTATGTTAAAAAAGTGAGTGAGAAGTCAGAATTGCTGCTAGTTGAAATTAAAATAACATTTTTTTTATTCCATATTTGAAATTTTGTTGATCGTAACAGAAGCAGGTATATTTTTTGACTGACAGTATTTTAAAACTATTTCCGTATCATTTTTTAAAAATATTATAAAACGACATTTTTCAGTTAATTTTTTTTTAAAAACTCTCTCTCTCTCTCCCTGTTTTCCCCTCTCAATGGAACGATTACATAAAATCATGATAAGGAGCTTATTTCAAAAAGTAATATGCGCATATGAGTGCAAATATATATATACATATATTTGACCGTGTGTATATATAAATAAATAAAAAAATGTCAAAAAAAATATGTGAACGGGATATGAGGAAGTAAATTTAAAAATCAAGGAAAAGTAGTGTCAAGGTGCAAGTCGAGTGCAGAATACTTTAAGCGAGCACTTTCAAGAGTTCTTTGCTCGACGAAATGAATATTCGAGAACCAACATGCAACATAAATAGCAGAAGAACTTTTCCTTTATTTTTCTCCTTTCCTCTACTCTACGACCTCATCTTTTGTCAGCGTGAAATAGCGAAAAGGAGGGAAAAAAAAAGAGACACAAAAAAAGAGAGTTTTCCTGGTTAGTTTTCTTTTCCTTTGAGAATTTGAATACCTTGTTCTCTTCTACCTCTTCGTTTCTACAAATGCGAAAAACAAATACCCTCCACATATTCCACTTCATATTTTTGCTTCATTAGATTTTGTAATTCCAGTCGACTGCGCATCTTTCGCATATGGTCCAGTTTTGTTTTATTCCTAAATTTTCTCCCTTTACTTCTTCTTTTTCTTCTATTTCTTCTCTCGATTTATCTGCAAATTAAGTTTTTTTCTGAAGTTTTACTCTTCTCTTTACTCTTTAATTTAAAAATTAAAGAGGGAAAAATTAGATAATAAATAATAAATTAGATGACAAATTTTAAATTAGGTAATAAAATTATAAAATATTTTTTTAGTAATGATAATGATTTTATCATTCGGTTAGTTTTAATTATTATAAAAACGAAGATAACGATCACTTCGAGTCAAAGAACTTCGTTCTTTGACTCGAAGTGATCGATATCTTCATGTTTTTATAATATTTTTTTTAATAATAAAGATTATTAACAATAATAATAAAAATTTTTAATAATAATAACTCTCTACTAAAATCTTCTATTTACTAATTTTTTTTACAATTGGCTACTATCTGAATACTTTTTTTTTATTTGTGACACTAAAAGCTACTTTTTTCTTCTTTTTTGAAAATTATCACTACTTCAAATCCTCTAATAGTTAAAATAAAAAATTATTCTCAAAAATTTTAATAAAATTCTTAGAAACTACTAAAAATATTTTATAAGCATTAAACAATTCAAAAAATTTTAATAAAATTCTTTGAAACAATTCAATTATTTTAAAAAACTTAAAGAAAATTTTTCGCAACTATTTAACTGCTTTCAATGTTTACTATTTTAATATGAGATTTTACAAAAGAATTCAATTCAAAAAAATTTAATAAAATTCTTCCCAAAAATTATTTAAAATACAATTTTCATAAATTTTTTTAAAAGAAATTAATTATTTAAAACATCTTTAAAAAATTCTCCCAAAGAAATCAAATATTTTTAAGGATTTTAATAAAATTTTTCTCTAATAATTCATATATTTTTAATATAATTGTAATTAAATTCCTTAAAAAAATTTTTTAATAAAATTCTTTCCAAAAAAAATTTTAATAAATTTTTTTGAAACAATTCAATTATTTTCAAAAATTTGAAGAAATTTTTTCACAAGAATTCAAGTGTTTTCAATATTCACTATTTTAATAAGATTTCAAAAAAGAAATCAATTATTAAAAAAAAATGTTTAATAAAATTTTCTACCAAAATTCAATTGTTATGATAAATAAAAAATTTTTTACCGAAATTCAATTATTGAAAATACAATTTTCATAAATTTTTTTGAAAGAAAATTATTTAAAGATTTTTTATAAAATTCTCCTATAGAAATGAATTACTTTTCAGGATTTTAATAGAATTTGTTTATAAGAATTCATATATTTTTAATATAATTGTAATTAAATTCCTTAAAAAATTTGTTTAATAAAATTTTTTGCAAGAATTCAATTATTTTTAAACAAATAATAAAATTCTTCACGCAGAAATTCAATTATTTAAAAAAAAATTTCATAAAATTCGTTGTAAGAGTTCATTTATTTTTATAAATAATGAAATTCTGCGCAGGATTTCAATTATTTTCAATACAATGCGAAATAAATTCGTCGAAAAATTCAATTATTGAAAATAGAATTTTCATAAATTTTTTTGAAAGAAAATTATTTAAAAAATTTTTATAAAATTCTTCAAAAGAAATCAATTATTCTTTAGGATTTTAATAGAATTTGTTTATAAGAATTCATATATTTTAATACAATTGTAATTAAATTTCAAAACATTTTAATAAAATTCTTTGCACGAATTCACTTATTTTTTTACAAATAATAAAATTCTTCAGAGAAATTCAATCATTTAAAAAAAAATTGAATACAATTTCTTGCAAGAGTTCAATTATTATATAATTAACCGAAAAATGGAATTGAAAATAATAAAATTCTTCGCAGGACTTTAATTATTTTTAATACAATTTGAAATAAATTTCTCGAAAAATGTAAATATTCTTAAAAATTATATTAAAATTCTTTGAAAAAATCCAATTATTTATAAAATTTTTGATAAAATTCTTTATAAGAATTCAATTTTTAGAAATAAATAATAATAAATTGTTCCTTTAATTATTTATTTCTGTATTTGAATTTTGAATAATTGACTTCCCTGAGAACTTGCTTGTATTGATTTAAAAACGAATTTCAGTTAAAATTTTGGATAATAATTGAATTTTAGAAGCGTTCTAGTATAAATTTTAAGAAATAATTAAATTGCAATAGATTTTGCTTCCTTGTCGAGGAAGTTTTATTTAAATTAACGTCTTTGATAATTTTAATTGTTCTAAAACTAATAATATTTAAACATTTATTTTAAAAAATTATTAAATTGTTGATTTGTGTATTTATTTTATATCAATTTTTTTAGTTTTAGAAAAATTTAGAATTGAAGTTAGATAAGAAAAAAGTTAATATTTTTTGTGGAAATCAGGAAAATACAGAATCAAATTTTTGTGAATCGCCTAAAATGAATTTTTTTAGGCGTTAATTTTTTGACAGCTACCTTTTACTTTTTATTTTCTTTTATAATTTTACTTTTTTAAAAATTAATTATCGAGTGCGAAGCCTGTAATAAAAATAAAAAGAAGAGAAAAATTACAAGCAAAAAATTTCAAAATTAGGAAAAAAAGAGGCACGAAAATCTTTTAAATTTATAAGCGGCACATCCAAGTTTAATTTTGAATAATAATAATAACATTAAAATTAATTAAAAGTAATAATAATTAAAAAGAATTAAAAATAATGACTACTGTACTAATAAAAATGATTAAAAATTGAAACGAAATAAATGAAATCAGACAACGCGGGGGAATGAAAATCAATTAAAATTAATTAAGAAGATTCTTCTTCATTTTTTCCTTTTCTTTTCTTTTTTTTTATTACAGTTGAAGAAAAGTTTCCATTAATGGTTTTTTAGAGCTTCATTGAATTCCAATAGAGTAGCTATCTATGTTGGAAAATCGAACAACTCATTTAAAATTGACTTAAATGTTACAGAAGCTCTTGTATACTATAGATCTGTGACCAACTCTTGTTTTCCTTCTGGTTTTCCTTTTTTTACTCTTCTCTTTTTATCCATCTTCCTTCCTTCCTTCCTTCTTTAAAAAAGCACACTACTATTGACATTCTATTCAGTGATGTCCTACCGTTTACTCAATGGGAAATAAAATACTGCTCAAATTCGAGGAAAGACCGATAAATTGATCTTCACTTATTCTTTACTTACCTTTTATCGGTCAACTAAGCTTAAACCTTAAGTATAAATAATTTTCTAAAACTCCTTTTTCTTTTGTCTCCATTCTTCTTGTCCTCTATCCACAAAGTTTTCTTTTTTCTTTTTTTTATATCTCTATATCTTCCGAGAAGGAGATTTTCTTTTTTCTGTATCAGTAAAAAACTATTGGGATTTTTTAAAAATAATTTTTCTGTTTTTCTATTTTTCTTGTTTTTCTTGTTTTTCTTCAATTTAATAAAAAAAAAACGTCAAACTTTGGAATTTAATAAAGAAAGAGAAAAACGTCGGATAAAGAAAAACAATATTTGTCAAAGTTTATAACAGAGGAGACAAGTTGAAAATTAAAACCAAAGTGAGAATTTTTGGAATTTGGCTCGAATCGTTGAAATGAAGTCACGGAGTGTACGCGAGTTTAAATATCAAAGTAAGGGGCTTGTTCCACTCACGTTCTTGAGAAAACGTCTTGCGGGATTAAGTCAACTTGCTGCAAAATTCCCCAGGATAGTTTCGCATGACACGTGACACTGTGCCACGTGTACTTTTCTCTTTAAGACCCTTAGGGATGCTGAAAACGCGAATGATAAGCTGTACACGTGAAACTTCTTCAAGATTTTGCTTTCTCTATTTAAAATTAAAAAAAAAAGGAAAAGTGTTTAAATAGAGTTTAGATTTTATCGATTATTGACATTTTCAGAAAATTTTCTCTTTTCCTCACTTTTTCTCCTGTATTTCAATAATAATATTAAATTCCTCGTTCGGTCTTTTGCAATTTATTGAAGAAAATAAATAATAATTTTAATAAAATAAAAAACTACTAAAAATTATTTAATTAACGAAAAAAATTTTTCTCTTTGAAAAAAACAGCAGAAAATTATTTTCCAAAAAAATATTTTTTAATAAAAAATTAAAAACAAATATTTTTTCATAGTTCCTGGATTATTAAAAATTCGATAAAGTGAATTTTTCCTTTTTCCTTCTCTTTGGAAAGGGAATAGAACATAAAATTGGCGCAAGGGTGGAGTAAAATTTTCCCCATGAATTTCATGAGACAGTGAATTTACTTCTTATTTCGATAAATTTACATTTTCGGGTCAAGTTAAATTTTCAAGGCGCGAATACATAGAGTTGAGAGAAGTAGAGAGAGAGAGAGAGAGAGAGAGAGAGAGAGAGAGAGAGAGAGAGAGAGAGAGAGAGAGAGAGAGAGGTGGACGTTAGCGTAATTTGCGTAAAGATCAGTACTGCGCAGCGTTTGCAATTTCGTAAAGCTCCGTATCAAGATACATTTCACGAGACATGGCTTTAGGCAGTCTAAAGTTTCTCCATTTTGTAGTGAACTGGTGCACGTAATTCGATGCATACGCCAATGCACCTCTTTACATTTCGCACTATCCTCAGTGACTTTGCCACATTTCGATTATCGAAATATGCTCAATTTAATCTAAACTTGATATATATTTATTTATTTATTTTATTCACATATCAAAAGCAAAATAACTGGAAAAAATAATCGAATAATCGAATAATTATTATTGTTATAACAAATTTAGAAAAAAAATAATAAAAATAATAATTTTCTAAATTTTATAATATATAATTTGTAATTATAATAAAAAAATAATAAAGTAATAAAATGAAATAGAAATAATAACAAAAATTATAATATATCATTATATTATAATAATGTTATAATATTATAATTTTTTTTGGAAAAGAAAATTTAAAGTTTCAGAAACGATGTTTTTTTGTTTGATATTTCGCTTCTTTTTACTCAAAATTTTTAATTTCTACTCAAAGAAAATTTTTAATTTCCAGAATTATTTTCTTATTATTTTCTTTAAAAAAGAAACTTAAAATTCAGAAAATAAATTTTTTTTAATTTTGTCATCGAATTTATTATTTAGGATTTAATCTTTTTGCATTTATTTGCATTGAAAATAAATTTAATTTCCATACTAAAAAAATTTTTGAATTTGATTTCCATAATTATTTGCGATTATTATCGACAGGAAAAGTATTACAGGTTCAAAAAAGAATTTTCTTTATTAATTTACTTTACACATTAAATCGTGAGGTATTAAAAAGTGTTGCAGATTAAATTAACACCAAAAAAGATAAAAATAATCAATTTTGGTGTTATTTTTAACAATGAATGAAATTTTAGTTTATTAAATTTTGTTATAACTATGAAACATGAAGATATCCATAACTCCGAGTCTTCGACTCGGAGTCATCGATTTCTTCATATTTTAAAATAATTAAAGATGACCAAGTAATAAAATCATTATTTTATATTATAAGAATATTATTCCTACGTCTTTAAAATTATTTTCATTATTTCAATTTAATTATTATTTTCAAAAAATTTTAACTACAATTTTACTTTATATCAATTATTTTTAATAATTTTCGAAAAAGTTCTTTGGCAATTTTCAAATCCATTTGTTTACAATATTCAATTTTACGAAATTTCAATTATTCCTAAATTCTTTAATTAAGAATTAGAAAATAAAAACTTCAAATAATGTAGAAAAAAATCCAATTAAACTTTTTCAAAAAAATTAATTTCAAAATTCAATTATTTCTAAAAATTCACGCTATATTGCTTTTAATATTCAATTATAATCGAAAATTTTAACTGAAATTCATTTTTATGAAAAGAAAATCAATTTTTATTAAAAAATTCTACAAGAATTTAACTATTTAAATGCAAAAGTAAATAATTTATTGAATAATTGAATCTTTCTCAAAATTCAATTCTCATAAAGAATTTTATTAACAAATTTTTAAATAATTGAATTCTTTTTGTCGAATTTTATTAAAAATTGCATCGATATAAATCCTTTTTTTCAAGGAATTCAATTATAATTGTATGAAAAATAATTAAGACGTTACGATGAGTTTTATGAGAATTTTCAAATTTATTCGTTTACAATTCAATTTTACAAAATTTCAATTATTCCAAAATTCTGCAATTAAATATATATTGAAAAATAAAAACTTGAAATAATTTCTATAAAAATCCTATTAAACTTTTAAAAAGAATTAATTGTACAGAATTTTTTGACAAAAATATGAAAAATTAAGAATTTCAATGATTTTAATTTGAAACTTTTGAAAAATTTAATTATTTCTAAAAATCCACGTTATAATGCTTTTAATATTTAATAATGATCTTAAATTTTAAGTGAAATTCATTTTTAAAGCCTTTTTTATTAGTGAATTCTACGAGAATTCAATTATTTAAATACAAATAAAATGCAAATAAATAATTTATTAATTTCATGTTTCTTGAAATTAAATTCTCATAAAAAATGTTATCAACAAATTTTTTAAATCATTAAATTCTTTGGACGAATTTTAATAAAATTTTTAAGAATAATTACATTTTTCGAGGAATTCGATTGAAATTGCATTAAAAATAATTGAAATTCTGCAATGAGTTTTATTGTTTATGAAAATAATTGAATTCCTAAAAGAATTTTATTATTTGTAAAAATAATTGGATCCCTGTAAAAATGTTATTATTTATGAAAATAATTGAATTATTGCGAAGAAATTTATAAAATAATTTGTAAATAATTGAATTCCTGTAAAAATTTTTATTATTTATGAAAATATTTGAATGTATGCGTAGAATTTTATTGAATTTTTTTTTAATAATGGAATTCTTTTGGAAAATTTTATTGAAATAGTAGATATTGAAAATCATTGAATTTTAGAAAACTTTTGAAAATAATTGAAATTTTGACAAGAATTTGATTAAAATTTTGTAAAATAATTGAATATCAGAGAAGAATTTTATTATTTATATGTAAAGAAAATGGAAATTTTGACGAGAATTTAAAAAAAAATTTTGAAAAAATTTTTTTAATTTTTTAACACAATTCAGTTAGTAACTAACTTACTAACTTACTATTCTCCCTGGAGAAGCTAAATTCGTTGAATTTTAAGATCCTAAAGTTCTGAACGTTCAAATGAACGAAATTTATTTATTTCTTCTACAAATTAAATTTTTATTGCAATTATTTTGCGTCACTGTCCAAAAATTAATAACTGAGTTTCTAACCGTAAATATTTCAGTTTTTAAATTTTTTGTGATTAGTAATTTATAAAAATATCTTCAATTAAAAATCTTTCGTTCATTTAAACGTTCAAAACTTGGGGATCATGAATTTTTACAAATCGTTGACTTTGGTGATTTATTTAAAGTAAAATTTCATTGCATAGTTAAAAATAACTATTATCGTCAACGAAAAATAATAATGATTTTTTTTTCATTATTAATAAATATTATTGCTAAGAAAAGATTTTTTTCTCTAATGTTCACAGGCGCAGCGCAGTCGTTTCGAATCAGACCGTCGAATAATTCAGTGTCAGAAGGTAGAGATGTGCTTTTAAATTGTGCGGTTGATAACAGAGTTGGAATCGTTCAGTGGGCCAAAGATGGATTTGCATTCGTCGTTCAACAAAGTGAGTACTATTCAAACACATTTTCTATTTGAATTCAATTCCTTTAAGTATAATAATAATAATACGATCGAGTTTTAGTCATGGATTTATCACTTATAATGTAATCACTGCCATTAGATTAATTGACTAACCCCCTCCACCTAAACCCTTTCGTTACTCACCAGACAATATTTTTCCATGCAATTTACTAAGTGGGGAGGAAAAAAAGAATTATCTATTTTCACCCTAAAAATACTCTTCTTTTTTTTTGCTTTGAAAATGTAAGTTACGGAATGTAAAACACGTTGTCTGACTGTAAACAGACTTGTACTACTGAATTTTAAGAAAAATTTAATGTTTTCTGTGAATAAGTTTCTAAAAATTGTAAATTTGTTTGAAACTGACTGTTTATGTCTGACTGAATAATACCTTTACTACTGAAACGAGAAAAACTTTTGAAAATCATTGTCCGACTAAAGACAGACTTGTACTACTGAAAATATGAATTTGAAACATTCTGTCCGAATAAAATTGACTTGTACTACTGAATAAAAAAATTAAAATTCAAAGCCTTTTGTCCGACCTTTAATTCACTTGTTCTACTAATTATAATTTATTTCCTAAAAATTGTTGTCTGACTGAAAAATACTTGTACTACTGAAACAAGAATAAAAAATCCCCCTTCTTTTTTGTCTGACTAAAACTTTATTTTTACCACTTATTAAAATTTTTCTACTTTAAAATTTATACTGCCTGACTATATAATTGACTCGTACTACTAAAATTTTCGAAATTAATTTCCCTCAGCAAGTGAGAATATAATATTTGTAATTTAATTAAAAAATAAAGAATTAAATTATTGTCTGACTGAAAAATACTTGTACTACTGAAAAAAATTACTCATCTTTTTGTTTGACTTAAATTTTATTTGCACTACTTATTAAACTTTTTTCTGCCTTGAAATTGATATTGTCTGACTATATGATTGACTTGTACTACTAAAATTTTCGAAACTAATTTTCCCCTTCGAGAAAAAAAAAGTATTTGTAATTTAGTTAGAAATTAAATTATTGTCTGATTTAAAAATAATTGTACTACTGAAACAAAAGTAAAAATTGATCATGTTTTTGTCAAATTAATTATAACTTTATTTGCAGCTTTTATTAAAAATAAAAATTAAAAAAAATGCATTAAAAATTAAAATAGACATTGTCTGACGATATAATTGACTTGTACCACTGAAATTATCGAAATTAATTTTCCCTGTCGAGTGAGAATAATATATAATTCAAAAGTTAGTTTACAAAATATCTATTGAGAAATAAAAAAATTAATTCTTGTCTGACATAAAATTTACTTGTACTACTTAAAGGAAAAATAATTCACTCTCTTTTTTGTCTGACTAAAACTTTATTTGCATCAATTATTAAAATTTCTCTGGATTGAAATTGATATTGTCTGACTATATATATATTTAATTGACTTGTACTACTGAAATTTTAATTGAAATTAATTTTCCCCATTGTTCAAATAAGAGAGAGAATATAATTATATAATTAATTCAAAAGTTAGTTAATAAATAATTAATCATTTCTAGATGGCGAAATTGTCGGTTATCCAAGATTGAGGCTAGTTGGTGAGCCAAATAACGGAATTTACAATTTGAAGATAACAAATGCATCTTTAAGTGACGATGGAGAATATCAGTGTCAAGTGGGACCATTTCTCAGAGCAAAAGCCATTCGGGCCAACGCGCATCTCAACGTTATCTGTAAGTCCTTAATTAAATTCATTTAATTAGAACAGTTTAAGGGAAAAGGGAACAAAGAAAACCAATTTTCACATTCTACCATTAAAAGGAGAGACTCGAATCAAAAAAAGGAATTTATTTTTTATCTCCTTCGTTCTTTTCTTATTGTTTTTCATTCAGAATTTATTCATTTAAAGTATATAATTAATTACATCCAAGGAATGATTAATTCCTCAATTTAGAAAAATTCCCAGTTTATTAAATAAAAATAATTATTTTTAAATTATCCAAATAAATTAAAAGTTAAAAGAAATTCAAATAATTAATTTTGTAAATAAATAAACGTTATCTGTCGCTTCCTTTTTATATACAGTTGATTCTCAAAAAAAAACAATTTTAGAAACAAGAAAACATTTTCTGAAAAATAATTTAATCTTTATATTAATATACACGAGAAAAATGTATTTGATTGAAATGGAAATTAAAAATTTTTTTATGTTTCGAAAGTTAAATATTAAAATGAAAATGTTTTATAAATTTATAATTGCAAATATATTTAAATGCAAATTATATTGAAATATTAATTATATTTAAATATTAATTTAAAAAAAATTAATTTAACTAAAGTGTTAAAAAATAAACCAATCTATATTCGTAAATAAAAAACCAAAAATGATACTTAAAAAAAAATTTTGTATTGACAGTTGAGTTTAATAGGTAAAAAAAAAATTTACTATCATAAACTGAATAATTTTTACAGTGAAAAGAATATAAGTCTCATAAATTTTCGAATATAGGAGAGGATAAAAATAATTTTTTTTTTTGTTCACTCTCGCTCGACTCGAAACGAAACTGTGGAATTAAAATGAAATTCCATGTTTGGCGATGAAAATATTTTTTAACCGAATTGAATGTGAAAAAATTTGATAGAGTTATATTCGAAAACGTTTGGAATTCAAAATGTATTATTTTACAATATATTTTTTTTAATTAACGCGAAAAAATTCTTTAAAATCAATATTAATAAGCGAAACTAGATTTATTTTTATAGATTTTTTTTTATTTTTTTTTTTTAAACGAAAACAAAGAAATTGTATGCGAAACAGTGGAAAGCGGAGAAAATTCTTTTCACATACACACGCTCTGTCGGAGTTCGAAACTGAAAAGAAATCAATAAAAAAACGAAAAATTAGGAACTTAACATAAGATGATAATAGTTGATGAGAAAAAAAATTGCTAGTTGATAGAAAATGATTTTTGTTGAGAAAACGAAGATCTTTTTTTTGTGTTATAATGTCTGATCTTTTGTGACCTCATCTAGTGTGGAAAAACTCCTTAATTACTGGTATACTCTTTTTGTGAATCACGTTTAATCATTCGCCTTACAAAAGGGTATTCAATCTCATTCTGAAGGCATCATGACACGCTTTGTCCTAACAGCCGGAATTCGATAGTGATGGGGTGAGACAAAAAAAAATTTCCCTTTATTAACGTCGAAATGGAAAAAAAAGAGAGAGAGAGAGAGAGAGAGAGAGAGGGATTTTTAATTAATAGTATTCTAATTCACGAAATTATAACACAATTTTTCAATTTTCTTTCATTATAAAGAAAATAAAATTTCTGTGTTTTCTTTTTGGAAAATTTTCGCCTTATTTTTGCTTTTGATTTTAAATTTAACGAAACAGAAGAATAATTAATTTCTTAATTAAATTTTAATTCAGAAATTATAATTCTAAATTTTGATTTTCATTAAATAAAAAGAAAAATTTCCTTTTCTGCTTTTAAGAAATTTTCGCCTTATTTTCGTTTTTGATTTTAAATTTCACGAAGCACACGAATAATTAATTTCTTAATTAAATTTTAATTCATAATATCTCTAATTTAAAAATTATAATTCAATTCTTCGATTTTTCTTTTAATAAAACAGTAAAATTTCCTTTTTTCTTTTCAAAAATATTTTTATAAAATATTATTTTCGTTTTTGTTTCAAAATTTTAATAAAACACTTAAACAATTAATTTTTTCATTAAATATTATAGTTAGTTATTCTAGTTAAATAATTGAAATGTAATTTTTCTATTTTTCCTTTATTAACAAATTTTAAAATTTCCTTTTTTTATAAAAATTTTGCTTTTATTCTAATTCATAAATTATAATTCGAGTTTTCGAATTTTTTTTTAATTAAAGAAAAAATAATTTCTTTGCTTTCTGTTTTATTTTCGTTCTTGAAATTTTAATTTAATAAAACATTTCGAAATTTTTAATTATTTTAACTTTAATTAATAGTATTCTAATCAACAAATTACAATTTAATTTTTCTATTCTTTCTTTCGTTGAACAAATAAAATTTTTACGTTTTCTGTTTAAAAATTTTCTCTTATATTCGTTTTTCATAATTAATTTTTAATTTTAACGAAATACGCGAGTTATCAGATTTTTTATTTAATTTTATTTGTAATAGTTTCCTAATTTACAAATTTTAATTCAATATGAAAATTTTTTTTATTGATAAAAAAGTAAAATTTACTTGTGTTCTTTTTAAAAAATATATCTTTGTTTATTTTGGTTCAATTTAATTTTTATTCTTAATTTAAAATTTAAAACTCATAAATAATTTCTACGATTTTTTTGGAAAATAAGTTATTTTCATTTTGTTTGAATTTTTATTTTATTTTATTGTATTCCTAATGGAATAGCATATTTATATTACTACATTTTTTTTAATTTTACGCTAATTTTACAATTATTACAATTTACAAAATAACATAATTTCACAATTAATAACGAAAGTGCTTTTATTCAATTACAATTATATTAGTAACTAATTAATCGTGAATTTCATTTTACGATTCGAATATTTATTTAAAATTATGTGAATTATTTTTTCGTTACATTAATCACTTTTTGTAATTATAATAATAATTTATGTTTGACTTTATAAAGTTTCCCTTTGTTTTATCGAAAATGAAATTCTTTCTGATTATTACTGGTTTCATTAAATTAATTATACAGCATTGTACACATATCTTTCATATGAAAATATCATCGGAAAATATTGAAAAAATTTAATAATACAAATTTCATCCAAAATCTATATAAATATATATATACATTCAAAAATATGTCTATATTTAAATATAGTTATTTATTTTTATATTTATGCATACAAATAAATTCAAAACAAATATTTACATATATTGTATATAATAAAATTGGTGATAAAAAAATGACGCGAAAATGTTTGCGAATTATTGGAGACAACGTTAATTGGAATACGTTTAATTTTCACGTTCCACTATCTGGATGCTCAACAATATTTTTATTTAACGAACTGTGTTCTATTGCTAGTTAGAAAAATACGAGAAAAAAAGTAATATTCCTTCTGAAAGAGTGACCAGTTGGATAAATAAAAAAAAAAGAAGAAAAGAAAAAAAGAAGAAAAGAAAAAAAGAAATTTGCGAATAAAAGAAGAGAATTAAAAAGAATTTTCTAACAAAAGAATATATATATATATATATACAGAAAAAAAGAAAACAAAAACAAAAATCCATTTTTTGAGAGAGAAAACTGTAAAGGCAAATACAGATCACATATCACAAGAGTGTTAATGAGTTTCACCTTTCGCAGGGAATTTCATTTTTTTTTCCGAGTTTTTTTTTCTATTTTCTTTTTTTTTTTTTTTTTTTGAGCTCGCCAATTCACGCTCGAGGGGTTACGCGAGATGATTTTTAAAAAGCCAACCACTGCTTTGTCGAGCCTTTTATATCGGGGGGATGACAACTTGATACTAGATATTTCGAAGCTATTTATGAGTACCCGCTCTCATGTCAAAATGAGAGGAGATAAATATAAAGTTGCAGTGGAAAATAACGTGTCATCTTGTGTACGCGTGCGTGGAATTTATTATAGGCGTAAGATGAGAGAGAAAGAGAGAGAGGAGAGAAAAAAAGAGAAAGACATTTTCTTACGCACTTTTTTTCACGTAGATGTAATTTTACCATTTTTATAGATATACGTCTATCGTAAAACATGGCGTGATATTATTATTATTATTATTATTATAAAATTGTAAGTCTTAAGTTGTTTGTTCCTGTTACATGCACGTATTTACTTCAATCTCATTAAAACATCTGTTTACTTTGACAATTACGTTTAGAACAGTATTAAATTCACTGTTCTCGGAATTGTTATCTTTATTAATTATTTTTTTATAAATTTTTTTATTATTACTTTTATTTATGACGGACGAAAGTAAAGAATTTATAAAATAATAATAACAAATTTAATAAATAATAAATAATAATTTTTAATAACAAATTATAATAAATAATTAAGTAAAATCTTTGCAGACTTTTTGCGTCAGCAATTAATAAAAATTAAAAATAACTAATTATTAGTAAAGAATAATTACTTATTAGTAGAAAGTAACTAAATATTAATAGAAAATAACTAATTATAGAGAAACTAATTTATTATTATTAATAAAAAAAAATAACTAATTTTTACTAAAACAATATTATTTATAGTAAGTCAGATAATTAGAAATATAGTAAATAAATTGTAAATTAAGAAACAATGACTATTAATTAATTAAATAAATAAATAACTTAATCAACTAATAATAATTAGTACGAAAAATAAATTATTAACGGAGAATAAGTAATTTTTAATAAAAACTAATTAATTATTAGTAAATAAATAGTATTTTTCGTAAATTAGTAAATTAATAATTCAATGAATAAGATGTAATTTAGTCAATTGTAACTACTAATTAGTAAATAAGTAGTTAAACTATTTATTAGTATAGAAAAACCTATTATTAGTGAAAAAGAACTAATTTTTAGTAGAAAGTAACTAATTATTAAATAAGTGAATAGTATTTATAGTAAATTTGAAAAATATTAATTCAATAAATAAATTGTAAATTAGTAAAAGGTAAATACTGGTAATCAGAAAATTTGAAAATATAGTATTTATTAGTAGAAACTATAGAAAAAAATAAGAACTAGTAGAAAAGAACTAGTTTTTAGTCAAAAATAACTTATTATTTGTGGAAAAAATCTAATTATTAGGAGAAAATAACCTATAATTACTAATTAGTAATCAAATACCTATTATTTATAGTAAATTTCTAAATTAATAATTTAGTAAAAAAATTGTAAATTATTAAACAGTATTTACTAATTAGCTAATATTAGTAAATAAACTATTTATTGATAGAAAAAATGAGTATCAGTAAAAAATAACTAATTATTTGTAAATAAACAGTATTTGTAGCAAATTTTTTTAGTTAATTATTTTGTAAATAAATAGTAAATTAGTAAATGAACTAATTATTATTGAAAATTAGTTATTAGAAGAAAATAACTAATTATTAGTAAAAAACAACCAATTGCTAGTAGAAAATAACAAATTTTTCGTAAAAAAATGTCTTATTAGCTAAATGAATATTATTTGATCTAAATGTCTTTAAAAAATATTGTTTGCAAATTTTTCTCCTTTTTATTTATGAAAAATATGAGAAAATTGTTAATTGTTAAAAAATTATAATTAAGAAATAGGAAATATTTTATGCATAATTTATATTTCTCAATGACAATATTGTTCAGAAACTCATTCTTTTCTTTTGGAGAAGAAGCATTACAATATTCTATTCTATTTGTCAATTACAAATTATGATAATTGAAAATAAAATTGAAACTTTTTAAATTTTTAGAAAATAAAGGAAAAAATTTTACTCAAAAAAAATGTTCTGTTACATTTATTTACGAATTTCTTTAATTGTAAAATTATTCGAAAACATCATCTTTTTTAAATAAATATTTAAATATTATTTTTTTGTAGGAATTAAAATTTTTCAAAACATTCAAATTCAAATCTTTTTAAATTCAATAACTTATAAGAATGTTTTATATAATAATTGAAAATGACCGAATGATAAAATCATTGTTTTATATTATAAAAATATTATTACAGTAACTATTTCAAAATTATTTTCATCATTTCAAATCAATTATTATTTTCTACAATTTTTAATTATTTTTTATGAAAATAATTGAAAAAATTTTATTATTTATAAACATAATTGAATTATTGCGAAGGAATTTATAAAAAATTTGTAAATAATTGAATTCCTGAGAAATTTCTATTATTTATGAAAATAATTAAATGTTTGCGTAATATTTTTGTGAATTTGAAAATAATTGAACTTTGGGGAAGAATTTTGTTATTTATAAAGATAATAATTGGGGATTTTGACGAGAATTTTTTTTTTAAATTTGTAAGATAATTGAATTTTATGAGAAGAATTTTATCACTCTTGAAAATAATTAAATTTCTGCAATTATTTGTAATTTTTCCAAAATTGGATTTTTTTAGTGTTTTGAACAAAAATGTGAATTACAAATTTTTAAATTCTATTATTTTTAAAATTGCTAAATGTATACTAATTTGAATTAGTAACTGACTTTTTGCTTTTCAATTAGTAAAGTTTGCTAATAAATTAGTAGAAATTACTATTTATTAGTAAAATTTACTAATTTGTTTTCAGATTACTAATATGAATTAATTTCTTTTTTTTCTCTTTCGAATTAGTAAATTTTACTAATTTAGTAGAAATGACTATTTAAGTATTTATTAGTAAAATTTACTAATAAATTAGTTGAAATTGCTTTTAATTAGTAAAATTTACTAAGTCGGAAGCAAAAAGTCAGTAAGTAATTAAAATTGGTGAGTATTTTTACTAATTTGAAATTAGAGGGTATTAATTAATTGAATAATTAATTAATACAGAAACTAATTATTAGTAGAAAAGTACTACACTTTTGAATAGAATTTTAATAAAAAAATCCAAACAAAAACCTTCAAATTATTCAAGAGAACAAATTTTCCCTTGATTACTCCTCTTGTAACTCATTTTTTTCCTTTCGCAACTAAAAAGAAATATTTCAATTCTAAAAAAATATTTCAATTTTCTTTTTTGCAAATTATAATTAAACATTCAGTAAAGAAGCCTTTTTCTCGCTGGTTTGCCTCCCTGCTTCCATTTCTAACAACATCGACTCATTAGCTACGTGTTCAATCATCGACGTAAACGAGTAAAATCAAATATAATTTGATTGCTGGATAAGATAAACTTTTAACATTATTTTTTAATTGGAATTCCAATTCGTGTGAAGTAAGCGGATAATTTTTTTTTTTTATTTTCATTTTTACTTTGTCGTTTCGAGCAAGTCAATCGATAAGGGGATTTTTTCGAAAAAAAAAGTTGCTAGCGAAAAACATTACGACCCGTTTCCGCTCCAATGGTTTACATTGGTTTGCTATATATAGAAACTAAAAACCATGAATCCGGATGGAGAGTATGAGGAAACTACAATAGTTCGCATTGTCATCTTGCGCACAATTTTTTTTCTCTTCCCACACTACTGAGAAGAGAAAAGAGTGTTTCGAATTTATTTATCATAGATTCCACCCCCCCCCCCCCCCGACCCCTACTCTATAATGGTAAAAATCATTTTTCTTCTCTGATATTCAGAGAAATATTGTAAATTATTTTTCTTCAAAAACTCACTTAGAAATTTTAATTTCAACTTTTGTGACAGTTAATTAAATTCTTTTTAAAGAAATAACTTTGAGTTTGTACTTTTGTAGAGATTCAAAGCAATTTTAATTTTTAAATGGAAAATTTATTTTTGATGTAGTTTTAAAGATTTTAATATTTTAAAAATCGTTAAAAATTATAGTTTGACTGAAAAATATTTTTACTACTGAATCAAAAATTTAACTTCCAAATGTCTTGTCTGATTAAAACTGACTTTTGTCACTAAATCAAAAAATTTGAATTCTTTTGTCTGACTAAAAGTATTTTTTTACCAATAATTAAAATTTGTACTTTAAAATTAGTGACTGACTGAAAAATACTTTTATAACTGAATCAAAAATTAAAAAAACGTATTTATTTGGAACTAATATTAAAATTTCAAGACTTTTGTCTGTTTGAATCTGAATTTTGTGAGTAAATTAAAAATTCGTTTTTTTGTCTGATTAAAAATTGTTCGTACCACTGAATCTATAATTAAAGTTTTAAGCGTTTTGTCTAATCGAAATTGACTTTTAAGCTCGAATTAAAAGTTCCATTTTGTATTGTCTGACTAAAACTGATTTCTACTACTAATTAAAATTGATTACTTAAAATAACTGTCTAACTAAAAAATGCTAGTACTACTGAAATAAAAATTAAAGTCTAAAATTTAATGTCTGACTAAAAAATGCTTGTTCTACTGAATTATAATTTTTTATTTTAAAAAACTGAATATTTCCGTTCGCGAAGGGGCGAGAAATAAAAAAAAAAAATTTGGAACCGAAAATACAAAAAATAACGAACAAAATTTGAATATTTCAAACACTTTCATTCGGGAAAATTTTTTTCACCAATTTGTTTTTCTTTTCTTCTTCCAACCGCTACTTAAAAATTTAACAAAAATAGACAAAACAAAAAGAAGCTGCTAAACTATTTATTCTCTCGAATAACTTTTATTTAAAAAAAATTTTAAACTCCTGTTTTTCAACTGCGAAATTTTTTCTTTCCTTTTTTTTTTTGAATTTAAAACATAAAAATAATTGTAACTTCGAAGTTGGTTTATTTTATTTTTTATTGGACTTGAAATAAACAATGAAATTCATCCAAGTGAAACTTTGTTCAGTGAACAAACCGGGGGGGAAGCAATTTAAGTCTCGTTTGTCTTTGAAACGCGTGGGTTGTGCAGGTGATTGTAATAGAAGTAATATTCGAGTAACAAACTACATAGCGAGTCTTTTAAAGTTCAATGGAAAACTTATCTGGATGGATATTTTTTTTTGTTTCAGAGCCACGTGAACACTGATTGAAAAATGTCAAATAAAAAATAAAAATTCTTAACAAATAATAATATTATTTATTCTTCGTTTTTTTTGCAAAAAATAAATTTTTGATTTCCACAAGAAAACTCGCTTCATCAATCTTGTTCATTCACTTTAACGACAATTCTTTTTCACAAGTCATTCATTAGATTTTTTTTTTTATGTAACTTTTATAAGGTCAATTTTGAAATGAATCATTGGTCATAAAAAAAAAGATTATCCTTCGATTCAAGAAAATTTTAAAAGCGAATAATACAGAAATAACTTCTTTATATTTTTTATAATAAATGTAAATAATTTTTTTTTATTTTTTATAAACTAATTAATTTATAATAATAATTCAGTAATTTACTGAACAATTTTTAATTAACGACAAATTGTTAGAAAATTTTACAAATATACAGAAAAAAAATTGGTTAATGAAATTTAAATCCATGAATAAAATCCTTTTCACTTTTACAATAAAATGAAAATAACTTTCCAATGAAATGCAAAATTATTAATTACCAGATTTTTCTGTTCAATCGAATGTTGCAAAACCAAATTAATAAACTGAAATTTGAAAATAATATTGCTGATTTATGAAAAATATTTCCATTGTATAATTTAAAAATAAATTGTAATGGCAAAATTTAAAAAAAAAAAAAAAATTTAATCACGCATCCTTTGAAATTTTTAATTACGATTCTTCTGAATTGAATTGAATTGAACGGAAATAAAGAGGGAAATTTATAATAATAATTTTTACATTGCTGAGTAAATATTTTTTTTTTTTTGAATATAAATAGAAAACTATTATCAAAATACTGGATAAAAATAATTTTTTATTCAAGAGTAATTATTTATTTGATAATTACTTGGTAATAACTATTTAATATTAACTAATTTGGTTATAACTATTTAATTTTAATTATTTTAGTAATAATTATTTAATAGTTTATAATTATTTATAATTTATAATTTATGATTTATAATAATTAAGTATTAATTATTCATTCTTTCAATTTTTTTCAGTGTATAATGTAAATTGAAACTAATTAAAAACGATTTAAAATTGATGTCTTGTATAATTGTTACAAATTATCGAGGAAATAATTTTCTATTTGTTACACTAAAGAGGAAGAAATTTGTTTTTTTAATTAATCAATTTACCTTTCAACAAGGGAGATTAAATTTCTTTACCTCTCTCGAAATATTGACGTTGACTATAACTTTCTAACACACAGGAATTCATAAGAACTTAAAGTTTCAACTAAAGAAAAAGTCCATTAAATTTAGGGCAAGTTAGTTTCAATCTGGAAACAAGAACTTTACTGAGTTTGCGGATACTTTGCTCGGATTAACGATTACACACTACTCGTAAAGTTCATCCATTCGAAGGATTAAATTCAACGTACTGACATACGGAAAATCGTGAAACCACCGCATGTAAACCATATATGATGTCGCACTGCGTCCTTTAATTTTACTAGCACAAAAAAAAATTTTTTTTTTCTCTTTTTTTCCCATTTCATTGAAAACTTCACTCTGGAATATAATTGAGATTTTGTAAAAAAAAATTTTGTTTTAGAATAAGTAGATAAAATAATTTTCAGTGGTGAATTTTTTTTTTAATTCGTAGAAAGTAGAGAGATTATAATAATATTTTTATTTTACACTTTAGTTTTTAAATATTTAACTATTAATATTAAATAAATTATTAAATATATATTAATAAATTTATTCGATAAATAATTAATATTAATTTCTATACTAGAAACAATTCGCGCGCGGCTAACTTCTCACTCACTTTTTTTTGAATAAAATTAGCAATTTTTAAAATAATATCTAGAACGTAAAAATTTTTAATTCAAATTTTTTTTTTTAAATAAAATATGAATTGGATTATATAGTTTTAATATTATTATAATTATAATAATCATTTATTCTGACATAGGGAATGCAGGAAAAAGTCAGGAATTTTTATTAAATGTACTGAAAAAAATTAAATTTTTAGAATTGATAAGAAAATTCTGAAAATTTACAAAAAAATCTTGACAAAATCCCAATTATTTTCTTAATAAATAAAAAAATTCTTCTTCAAAATTCAATTATTTTCAACATTTTTTAAAAAATTCTTCTTCAAAATTCAATTATTTTCAAAAGTAATAAAATTCTTATCACAAAATTCAATTATGTTCAAAATTTACAAAAAAATCTCTATAAAATCCCAATTATTTTTTTTACAAATAAAAAAAATTCTCCAAAATTCAATTATTTTCAAAATTTTTAATAAAATTCTTGTCAAAATTTCAATTAATTTCAAAAATTTTTCACATCTCAATAATTTTCAATATCTACTATTTTAATGAAATTACCCAAAAGAATTCAATTATTTAAGAACAATTTTTTATAAAATTGAACACAAATATTTAATTATTTTCATAAATAACAAAAAATTTCTCAGGAATTTAAATAATTTACATAAAATTACATAAAATTTTACATTAAATATTTTAATTTAAATGTTTCTTCTCAATAATTCAATTATTTTTAGAAATAATAAAACTCATCGCAGAATTTCAATTATTTTTAATAAAATTTTAATCAAATTCCTTGAAAAATGTAACTATTCGAAAAATTTTATTAAAATTCGTAAAAAGAATTCAATTATTTAAAAATTTGTTAATAAAATTCTTTATGAGAATTGAATTTTAAGAAACATTCAATTATTCTATAAACAATTTACTTTTGCATTTAAATAATTGAATTTTAGAATTTTCTAATAAAAATTGATTTAAAAATGAATTTTAGTTAAAATTTTAGATAATATAATTGAATATGAAAATAATTTTTAAGAAGTTACAATAACAATTTTCTCATAATATAATTATAAAATAATGATTTTAACACTCGATTCTCTTTTTATAAAACATGAAGATATTCATCACTCCGTGTCAAAGACTCGGAGTAATCGTTATCCTTATGTTTTATGAAAATATTTTTAAATTTGATTAATTTCAAAAACGTTTGAATTTCAATGTTTTGAAGAATTTTAATTCATACGGAAAAATAATAATAATTAAATATTTTAAATATTTAAAAAAGAAATTATTGTTTTCGAATAATTTTTTTATTTTCGTAAATAAATTTAACAGAACATTTTTTTCAATAAAATTTTTTTTTTTTATTTTCTAAAAATTCAACAGTTTTCAGTTTCATTTTCAATTAAATTTTCTAATTGACAAATATAATTTATAAACATTTTTTTTTCCTTTATTTTTAAAAAACTGAATTTTATTAAAGCAATTGAAATTAAGAAATAGAATTGATAAAAATTATTTCTTTATGAAAATTGAGAATTTTGTCGAAAAATATTAAGAAACGAGAATATCTAATGTTTTTCTTCCCAAAGGAAAAAAATGAGTTGGTAAATAATATTGTTATTGAGAAATAAAATTTATACATAAAATAATGGGTATATTTCCTACTTCTTAATCATAATTTTCTAAAAATTTAAAAATTTTCTAATTTGAATTCAAAATTATATTATTATTATTATTTTAATTTTTATTATTACTTTTCCTTTAAAAATTTTTTTTGTATATTGCTAAATTGTTTAGAAAAAATAGAAAGAAAGGAAAAAAATAAATGAATAAAAATTTATCTTTTTGGTAAAAAAAAAATCACTTCGGAAACTAATTTCAGAATTATCAAAAAGCTGATATCGAACGTTCAATTGAAAAGTTTTTTTTATCAGTCTAGGGGATGTGTTCTCACTATAAAAGTTGAAACAATCAATACTGTCTAGACATAAAAATCTATTTTTTTTCTTTTTTTTTGAGAAAATAAAAAAGATTAATATTACTAAACGTCAATATTGTGCCGAAGTCCAGTGAAAGCAGTTCATCATTGTATATATATAAAGAAAAGTATAACAAAACTAAAGTACAAAGCTCAAAGAAAGATTGCCAAAAGAGGAAACTTTGTACTTTGAGGAGTAAAAAACAAAAAAAAAAAAGAAAAAAAAAGAGGGAGAAAAATCGAACTTTGACTTTTTTCCTGCCTTTTACGTCACAAGTTTTTCACACTCTCAACTTGATCTTAACTCTTTGGCCTTTTGTAAAGTTCGTGTTATAAATTTTACTCAAAACCAACGCGAACATTAAAGTTCCTTTTATTTTTGCACATCAGACACATTATTCCATTTTTTGTGTTTGCAAAAAAAAATCCCCGATAATAATTTTTTTTTACGAAAATTATTTTCGATAATAAAACTAAATATTAGCGTTATTATTTACGATTACGAGAAAATATTGTGAAAAAAATTTATATTTATTTGTTTATATTTACGATAAGTGTGAAATTTTTTTTATGCATTTGAAACAAGCAAACGCTTTTTTTTACGGGAAAATATAAAATATATATATATATATATATATATATATATATATATATATATATATATATATATATATATACCTACGGTTATTATTTACAGTTTTTGAAATATTTAAAGCTTTTTCCCCATATATGAGATAAGGGGGAAATTTTTTTTTTGTAATATAAAAAATTTAAAGTTAGCTCATTGGGTAAAATCTAAAAACAAAAAAAAGGGACGATCAATTTTTTCCGGGTAAAGTAAAAAATAGAGTGGGTAAACGATTTTGCAGTATCTATCATCTGCCTGGTCGATTTTTCCGTAAACTTCTGCGAACACGGCAACTGTATCTTGCGCTTGATCTTCAATGCCGTAAATCATGGAAAGAGGATTTTTCCCTCGTTCGATTAAAGCTCACCGAGACACGCTCACTTCCGCCTTGGCATAGATATGTATTTTTTGTATATGTATGTTTTTATATATGAGAATATGTATATTCTGTACAGGTTTATTAACAGCTCTTAACAGGGAATGAAGGAAAAAAAAACTCCAAGCACTGGACTTTAATATTCATGTTTGCATAATAATTCTAAAATTAACATGTCATTTTAAATTCATACTAAATTTTCAACATCGTTACAATGTAAGAAAAATTTATATACTAATTTCTTTTCTCTCTCTCTCTCTCTCTCACACACACTCCCTCTTCATTTGTCTCATAAGAAAGTTTCGCACAGTACAAGAAAATTCTGCTACAAAATACAATACCGTTAGGGAATTGAATAAAAAAGACGATATTATGTAAATTATTTTCGAAACATTATTTCTTCACGAAACTTCAGTTCTTATGTAAAAAAAAAAAAAAATCGGTTCAATATATTTCTTCGATTTTAATATTTAATATTTAATTCATAATTTTTCTCTATTAATATTTTATTATTGCTTCATCATAAAGGAAGGATTGTTTTTCAAATTTATTATTAAAAGTGACAAAAATCTGTAAATATAAATAACACAAGAAGTAGTATATAAAATTTTTATTTCTATAATATTAACTTCACATTTGTTATTAAATATATGACGAATGTAAGAAATATAATTAATAAATAATAAAATTAATAAAATTAATAATCACTAAAAATATAATTAATATTTATTAATTATCTTTTCTGCTATACTTTAGTACTTTGATTTTATATTTATTTACATTTATCAGCCAACGGGAAAAAATTATTTTATTAATAATATACTGTTGAAAAGTAATAATAAAAATTAAAATAATAATAAGAATAATAAGAATATTTTTCTAAAACTTTAATATAAATCCTTCGAAACAATTAAATTTATTCTTTTAAATATAGTAAAATCGTTGCAAAAATTAAATTATTTTCAATAAAATTTCTCGAGGGAATTCAATTTTTTTTTTTCATAGTTCGTTATGAAATTTTTTAAATCAATTATTTTCTAAAATTTTTAAAAATCCTTTGGAAGCAATTCAAATATATTTATGAATAGGAAAATTTATTTAAAAATTCTAATTATTTATTTATTTTTAATATAATTTTAATTTTAATAAAATTCCATGAAAAATTTTAATTTTTTAAAATTTTTAAGTATTCTTTTAGAAAAAATTCAATTTTATTTTCTAAAATTTTAATAAATCCTTTGGAAGCAATTCAATTATTTTTATAAATAGGAAAATTCTTTTAAAAATTTCAATTATTTTTAATACAGTTTTAATAAAATTCCATGAAAGAATTCATTTTTTTTTAATTTTTAAATATATTTTTCGAAAAAATTCAATTATTTTCTAAAATTTTAATAAATCATTCGAAACATGTAAATTTTTTGTTAAGAGTAGGTAGTAAAATTCATCGCAAGAATTAAATTATTTTTTTATAAATAATAAAGATTATTTTAAAAAGTTGAAAATAAAATCTTTGTTTAAATCAATTATTTTCAAAATTTTTTTATGTATAAAATTTTTATTTCTATAATTAACTTCATATTTGTTATTAAATATATGACGAATGTAAATAATAGGCACTACAAATATAATTAATATTCACTAATTACATTTTCTGCTATGCTTTAGTAATTTCATTTTATATTTATTTACATTTATCAGCCAACGGGAAAAATTATTTTATTAATAATATACTGTTAAAAAGTTATAATAAAAATTAAAATTACATTAAAAAAAAAAATTAAAATAATAAGAATAATAATAATTTATATTAATAATCGTTGTATTCTGGTAATCTGTTCGCAGATTGAAGTTAGTTGTTTGCTTTTTCGTTTCCTAACATTTTAATCATTTTCCTTTTTAAATATTTTCAATTTTAAAATTAATTTCATGAAAATCGAAATCGAAATTGAATTCTTGAAAAAATTTTACAATTTATAAAAATAATTGAATTTTTCGAAGAATTTTATCAGAATTTTTGAAAATAATTGAATTTAATTGATATTTTTAAAAATAATTGTATTTTTTCGAGAAATTTAACTAAAATTGAATTTCTCCGAAGAATTTTATTATCAATAAAAATAATTTAATTCTTTCAAGAAATTTTATTATTTATGAAAATAATTGAATTCCTGTGAAGAATTTTTATTAAAATTTTTCAAAATCCTATTAAATTCTTTTGGAAGAATTTCTTTGAATTTTTTTAAAATAATCTTTCTTTAACAATTTTTATTGAAAATTTTGAAAGTAATTTAATTTTATGAAGAATTTCTTTCAAATGTATAAAATAATCCCGTTTCTTAATAATAGAAATTAAAATTTTTGGAAATAATTAAATTCTTCTCAGAATTTTATTACAGTTTTCTAAAGTAATTTAATTTATTCAGGAAATTTTATTAAAATATAGAAGAAAAAAATAAATTCTTTTGAAAAATAGATATTATTAAAGGTTTTTGACAATAATTGAATTTTAACAAAAAATTTCTTTAATTTATTGAATATAATCGAGTTTGTTAATAATTGCAATTAATAATTGTACTATTAAAAATTTTAAACTTTTATTAAAATTAATGATGGAAAATTAAATTTTTGCGAAGAATTTAATCAGAATTTTTGAATATAGTTGAATTCTTTAAAGAAATTTTATTAAAAAATTGTATCATTTTCAAATTTTTAAAGAATATATAATTTAATATTTTACAAGAAATTTTAGAAATTTCTTAAAAATTTTGAAAATAAATGATTTTTTAAAATAAATTTTACAGATAATTTTGAGAACTCTTTAAAACTGAATCAGTGAAATTTGACTGAAGATCAGTTAAAAATGAATGAAATTTCAGTCATTTTTTCACTGATTGGACAATTAAAAACTAACTGAAATTTTCAAAATGCTTGCGACAGAAATGTCCAGTAATTTTTTTAACAGGTCATTCAGTGAAAAATGACTGAAATTTCATTCATTTTTAACTGATATTCAGTGAAATTTCACTGATTTCAATCGGAAGAATAGAGTCACTAATTCTCAGTCAAATTTCACTATGATCTTTAATAGATTTTCACTGATTCAGTTTTAGAGAGAGAAATAATCGAATTTTTGAAATTAACTCAATTTTAGAATTACTTTAATTATTTGTTAAATAATCGAATTTTTGAAATTAACTCAATTTTAGAATTACTTTAATTATTTGTTAAATAATTGAATTTTTGAATTATTATTAAAATTTCTTAAGTTTTAAAAAAGATATTTGAATATTTTTAAAAAAATTTATTAAACGCTTGGAAAATTGAGGAATTTTACAAGAAAAAAAGATTTTAAATAACCGGAAGGGAACGAGAAGGAAAAAATTAAAATAATTTAAAGTAAATTGAATGTTTGCAAAGACTTTATTATTTATGAAAAATAATTGAATTGATTCAATGGATTTATTCAAATTTTTTTTTAAATAATTGAATTCTTTCGTGAAATTGTCTTAAAATTTTGTTGTAAATAAATTTATTTTTTCTTGTAAGGAGAAGGATTTTTTTTTTTAATTTAAAAACAAATTTCGCAATATATGTAAATTCTAAAAAATCATTTGGAATATTCCATTTAAAAACGGACACTCTTTTTTTCGATGCCATTGAAAAGAAATTGCGAATAAAGACGTGTAAAAGCTTCTCCTGCTGAATGCTGGAAATTTTCTTTGAACAACATTTTGTGGTTTTCTATATATATATTGAGAGAAAGAGAGAAGGAAAAAAATCTTTTAAATCTCTCTTGGAATCGAAAATAGGCTTTCAAGTGAATTAAACGTTTGCTGAACTTCTCACACATACACATACGAGAAAGAGAGAGATTATAGTTGTTAGAGTAGAGAAATTATCTTGAATCGTAAAGGAATGTTAAAGCTGCTTTATATATGAAGAAGAAAAATATACATGTATATATGTAACTTGTAGTATCAATTTTGATTAAGTTTTCTTGCCGCGGGCATTGAGAGTTTGAGTTAGTAACACTATTCCACACACATATGAGAGCTTTCTTGGTATAATCAATGTTTGTCTGTTTTCTCCATTTTCCTAAAAGTTTCCTATTATACAAGAGAAAACAATTTTCCTATTTATCTTCTTTCGAAAAGAAAAAGAAAATTTTTTCTTTTTTCCGAATTTATTAATTTTAAATTTTAATGTTACAAAATTATGATTTTCTGTTTTCAATTTTCCTCTGCAGGAAATATTCCTCCGTGAGAATGCAATTTAATAAATAAATGAGTTGTAAATTTGCCGAGTATCGGAAATCCGTAATACTGCTTTGGAATGAAGAGAGAAAGAAAGAAAAAAAAGAGAGAGAGAGAGAGAGAGAGAGAGAGAGAGAGAGAGAAAAGGCCTTTTGTTAATGGTTTTAAGTAGAAGAGACGCAGTTGGCTTATTTTATGAGCTCAGGTTTACGCGCGTAGAAAACGTTTCACCCGCACTCACCCTCAAAGTATTATAGGTTGAAGCTATCGCATGTATATAGGACACGAAATAGAGCTTCTGGGTTTGTTGCCAAGCTTTCCATTATATGGTTATACGTTCTTATAGTTAGACACCTTTCCACATCGGCATTAAAGGGTCCACAAGCTTAGAATACTGATCGTGTTTACATAAATGGACCCCCCAAAATTGCCCTGTCCATCCCCATAATCTCCCGTTCTCTGTATAACAATAGCCGCATTACAATAATTGACCCGTTACTTTTCGGAAAACTTCAGAAACGTTCTGAATATATAAAAGGGGAAAAGGAATTTTTCAAATCAATGCTGGAATTAAAATATAAAAAGTAATTTATCTATAGATATACTATTATATTTAACTAATTTTTACTTAAATGTAATTAATTTATACTTAAATTTAATTAATTTATATTTAAACTGCATTATTTATTTACAGAAATAATAATCAGTCGACGTAAAATAAGAATCAGTGGTTCAGTAAAGTCGATAGACTTTACTGAACCACTGATTCTTATTTTACGTCGACTTTATCTCGTTTATGAGAGAATTTTCATGCCATCTGGACGGGAATTTATAGAATTAAAGTGGCGCGAAATTTAAATCGAAAAAAAAACAAAAAACTCTCTGTCGAATATTAGCTTTCAATATTTGAAAATAAAAATATATTATTATTACTTAGTATATTATAGTGATGATTATTAACAATTATTAGTATACTAGCCAATGTTATTTAATTTATTATTATTATTATTATGCAAATTAGAAAAGGGTGAGAAATTTTCATATTTTCGAATTAAAATTTTTGAATAATTTCATAATCATAAAACATTCACTTAATAAATACATAATTAATTCTAATTCTTTGTATTTTTCAAAAATTTTAATATAATTCTTTGTAAGAATTCAATTATATTTATAAATAGTAAAATTTTTAGCAAAAATTCAATGTTTTCCAATAAAATTTTTAGTAAAATATCACGAGAGAATTAATTAATTTTCTAAAACTTTGATAAATCCTTCTAAACAATTCAATTTTTTTTAAATATAGTAAAATCTTTGCAAAAATTAAATTATTTTCAATAAAATTTCACGAGAGAATTCAATTTTTTTTTCATATAGTTCGTTATAAAATTTTAATAAAAGCATTCAATTATTTTCTAAAATTTTAATTCATCCTTTGAAGCAATTCAATTATTTTTATAAATATGAAAATTCTTTTAAAAATTTCAATTATTTTTAATACAATTTTAATAAAATTCAACGAAAGAATTTAATTTTTTTTTAATTTTTAAGAATATTTTTACAAAAAATTCAATTATTTTCTAAAATTTTAATAAATTCTTATTAAAAAATTCAATTATTTTTAATACCTACAATTTTAATATACTTCCATAAAAGAATTCAATTTTTTTTAATTTTTAAGATTATTCTTCGAAAAAATTCAATTATTTTCTAAAATTTTAATAAATCCTTTGAAATCAATTCAATTATTTTTATAAATAGGAAAATTCTTTTAAAAATTTCAATTATTTTCAATATAATTTCAATAAAATTCCATGAAAAAATGAAAAAATTCAATTATTTTGTAAAATTTTAATAAATTCTTCGGAAGCAATTTAATTACTTTTTTAAATAAGAAAATTCTTTTAAAAATTGAAATTATTTTTAATATAATTTTTATAAAATTCCATAAAAAAATGAAAAAATATAATTATTTTCTAAAATTTTAATAAATTCTTTGGAAGCAATTCAATTACTTTTTTTAAATAAGAAAATTCTTTTAAAAATTTCAATTATTTTCTAAAAATTTTAATAAATCCTTCGAAATATGTAAATTACTTTTATCAGTAGGTAGTAAAATGCATCGCAAGAAGTAAATTATTTTTTATGAATAATAACGATTATTTTTAAAAGTTGAAAAAGAATTCTTTGTTTAAATCAATTATTTTCAAAATTTTCGCATACAATTATTCCAAAAACTACATTATTTTCAAAAAAAAAGCTTTGAAAAACTTCAAAAAATTGTTCAAAAAAAATTTAATAATTTACAAAAACTCTTACAAAATTGTTTAAAAAAGTTTATTTTTCTATCAATAATTTAAATAAAATTTTAACAGTAAAATTATTAATTTTAATTATTAAAACAAAATCGATTATATTCAATAAATTAAAGAAATTTTTTGAAATAATTTAATTATTGTTAAAACTTTAGATAGTGTTTATTCTTCGAAAGAATTTAATTATTTTCTATATTTAAATGAAATTCCTTTAAATGAATTAAAATAATCTCAGAATTTTATTAAAAATTCCGAGAAGAATTTAATTTTTGTTTAAAAATTTTCATATAATTCAATAATTAAATGTTTAATTTCAATTATTAAGTAACACGATTATTTGAAAAACTTTAAAGAAATTGTTCATAAAATTTAATTACTTTATCAATTTTCAGTTAAAATGATTAAAAAAAACTTCATTATTTAAAGAAAAAATTCAAAGAAATTCTTCAAAAGAATGTAATTAGAATTTTTAAAAATTTTTCTAAAAATGATTCGCGAGAATTGAATTATTTTCATGAATAATAAAATTCTTTGAAGGAATTGAATTATTCTCAAATTTTTTGGTTAAAATTCGTTGCTCTTAGAAAGAATTTTCTCAAAAAATTGATTTTGAATACAATATAATTTTAAAATTGAAAATAAACCTAATCCAGTTCATTTTGTTTATGAGAGAGTTTTCATGCCCTCTGGACGGGAAATAACGGAATTATAGTGGCGCGAAATTCAAATTGAATATAACAAAAACTTTTTAGCTAATATTAGTTTAGATTTAAATTAAAAACTTGGCAAGTAGAATAACAATAAAATTCGACTTACTAAAAACTTATTTAATAAATAAAAAAAATATTATAATGCAGTTAATATAAAAGAAAAGAAAATAAAAATGAAAGGAAATAAAAATAAAAGGAAAAGAAAATAAAGAAAATAAATAGAAAGGGAGAGAAAATAAATAGAAAAGAAAAGAAATAGAAATAGAAAATAAAAATGAAATAAAATAGGAAAAAATAAGAAAAAGTAAAATAGAAAAGAAAATAGAACGAAAAGAAGGAAAATAGGGAACAAATTGAAAAACTTTTCTTGATTGTATATAATTTGACGACAGCCACTGGTTCGTTATATCAGTGACAAATTTTTTTTTCTCTCCTAGTGAACACACATTCCCTGGTAGTAATGAATTTTGACGGTTTTATGTAGATTTTTAAGTATATGTATATTTTAAGTACATAATATATAAACATGTGTGCGTGTAGGAGAATTTCTATATCTTTGTATATTCAAGGGAAAATCTAGTTGAGCTGGTTTGATATTCTAGTGGGTTTTGAGAAGTTAAATTTATAGATAGTAGAAAATTCATGACTGTGATGTAAACGAAATACGTGTGTATCGCTTCCTACTAAATAGAAACGTCGACTGACACGACATGTGCATTTCATTGTACTTCTGCCCACTCGGCAAGTTTTCCTATATATAGTATTATTTTGTATATAGTATTCTCTTCTATAACCAGCGTAAATCTTTCTTATTCGATATCATAACCACGAATTTTCAAAAAATTGAATAGTAGAAATATTTCAAAAAAAAAATTTTCTTCTCTATACTTGAGAAATTAATTTTTTTTGAAATATTTCTACTTTTCATTTCATTTTTTTTTCTCTCTTTTAATGTCCGATTTCAAAAATACATTCACTAGAGTTGTTGAAGTCCATTATACAAGAAATATGAAACGAACTTTTGGAAAACTATTTTCCCAATAACATTCCAAACTGCGAGAAGTTGATTGAAAGAATCTCTCAATTAGTTCTTGGGCACATTTCTAAACGCTCTAGTTTATTAGTTATTCTTTGAAAAATAATAAATATTTTCTTTTACAAATTTTATAAATTTTATAAATTTTAATAAATTTCTTTGACTCTGGAAAATTTTTTAATATTCGTTTCTATTTTCTCTCTTTCTCTCTTATTTTTTTTTCATTCAGAATGAATATGGAGAGAAATTATCGTTAAAACTTTTACGAGAATTTGACTCAAGTCCAATGTTTCGAATTTTTCTTTTTTCGCGTGTTTTTTTTTTTCTTTTTCTTTCTATTTTTGAAATTCAGCATTGATAAGCAGCCAAAAATCGGGTGAGTTCAATTACTGGAGGGTTGATTCGAGGGAAATTGAGGTACGGTCCATTCCCCATTTGGTCGGTAAAACTCACCTACATTCGAATTTCCGGAAGTATAAGACTATAGACTGCGTTAGTCGATGGCAATTTAGAATTTTTTTTTTTTATCTTCTTCCTTTTTTTCGACGTCACTGAGGGAAACGAGTACGGAAGTCTCGGCGACAAAGTCCCGTTATCGCGACAAAAATTACCCCCCACGGCTCATTAAATTGCGGATGTAAAATTTATTACATTTGACAGAGTTTCTATAGCAAGTGAAATTATCAAATGTACAGTCGACGATTTAAATTTTCCTATTTTATATAATTTTTATTATTATATTTATATTATTATTGTTAATATATTTTTATTATTAATATATATTATATTATTATAAACTATAATTATATTATTGACTATATTCACCGAATTTGACTAAAATTGAATAAAATATAATTTTTCGAATCCCTGGTATTTATATTCTATCGAGTTTATCTCGTTTGTGAGAGAACTTTCATGCCATCTGGACGGGAACTTGTCGAGTTACAAAGGCGCGAAATTCAAATAAAAAAAAAATTCTTAAAGAAATGTCTTAAATTATTATCTCAATAAATAAATAAGAATAAATAAATATTATTTATTATTATTTTATTAATTCATTTTCTTATTATTATTATCATTATTTAATAATAATTATTATCTTTTAATAATTTAAAATTGTTATTTATTTTTTAAATTTTGTGTTTCTATTTTTAAACTGATTTTTTTAAGTAGAAAAATCGTAAATTTAATTTTTCCATTTGCAGATTGTATATTTAAAACCTTAATTCAGATGTAACTTTTAGGTGTGTTTATATGTAGTGGAAAAATTTTTTAGCGCGCTTTCTCACTAATCACATTACACGCAAGTGTTATGGTCGTTTAACTTTTCAACTATAGCCAAAAAGCAACTCTAGCTTTGAAAATTCAAATCCTGTTTTCTACGTCCCTAACTTTTTATTTTTGACTCACTGACAAAATGGTGTTGCCGTTAGCAGCGAACAAAAAAAAAAAAAACTATCGCTAAAAGTGTTTTAAATCCAATAAAATGGAGATTTACTCGAGGCTTTTTTTAAATAACTTTTTTTTTCCAAAGTTGGATTTAAATAAAAAGTTTGTCATGTTTTTCAACAAAAACAAAAAAAAAAGCAGAGAAAAAATTTTACTCTGAGACATTTTTTAATTAAAAAAGAATTTTTATCAAATAATCAGTAGTAATAGATTTTTTTAGTCAGACAAGGGAAATTGTAACAAAAATCAGTATTTTTTGTAAGTTTAATTTTTAAAAATTTGGTATTAGTAGTTGTGGATATTTTTAGTCGGACGAAAAGGAAATTGTAATATTTAGTATCAGTAGTGAAGGTCAATTATAGTCAGCCTAACGTTTCGTTTCGTAAAAATTTTCTATAAGTAGTAAAAATCAGTTTTAGTCAGAAAAATCTGTCAAATTCGTTTAATTCCAGTGAAAAGTAGTAAAAGAAAATTTATGTCAGACTAATAACTGCAAACAAAGTAAATATTTTCAAAAAAAAAAAAAAAAAAAAACTGTAATGAATGTTTCATGGAAATAAAATATTGTTTCCAAAGAAAATAGCAAATTTATTTTACAACAAAAGAAAACAAAAACTATTCTTTTTTTTCAAAATAAAAATACAACAAAGACATTGGGCAAAAGAAAAATGGGTAAAATGCTTCCTTGCAGGAAAATACAAGAAAGTACATTCATACGCCAAGTATATATTTTTTATTATAACTGAATAAATTAGAGTTGAAGGAAGAAAATTTCTTATTTAAGATACATTTGGCTAGAATGATGTCAGAAGAAGAAGAAGAAGAAGAAAGTAAAAGAGGAAGCCAAGAGAGGAACTTGAATTCATTTTTCTTCATGTTTAAAAAATGAATGAATTTCAAATTACTTTCATTAACGATTCTTATTATAAATTTTTTTTTTCTAATATTTTCAAAAGAAATTAATAAATAAATAGAATAAATAATAAATCAAAAGAAATTTGTGGTATCGCCGATGTAAATTTTCTTTTTTATTTATATACGTAAATAACATTTTGTTTGTAGTAAATAATTTTGTTTGTAGGAAAAAATAAATGGTAAATAGAAATTTAAAAAAATTGGAAATTAAAATGGCAAATAGTATGTAACAAATAGTATTATAATTAAAAAATGGAAAATAGTCAATAGCAAGTAGTGATAATTAGAATTATGTAAGACATTGAATGTAGTAAATAGAAGATAGTAAATAATAAATTGTAAATAAAAAATTGAGAATAGTAAATAGCAGACAGTAAATAATAAATAGTAAGCTAAAAGTTATTAATAGTAAATAGCGGATAGTAAACAATAAATAGTAAGCTAAAAGTTATTAATAGCAAATAGCAGATAGTAAACAATTAATAGCAAGCTAAAAGTTATTAATAGTAAATAGCAGATTGCAAATAATAAATAGTAAGCTAAAAGTAAATAAATAGTCAATAGCAAATAGTAAACAATAAATAGTAAGTTAAAATAAATAAATAGTCAATAGCAAATAGTACACAATAAATAGGAAGCTAAAAGTTATGAATAGTAAATAGCAGATAGTAAACAATAAATAGCAAGCTAAAAATAAATAAATAGTCAATAGCCGATAGTAAACAATAAATAGTGAGCTAAAAGTTATTAATAGTAAATGGCAGATAGTACACAATAAATAGTAAGCAAAAAAAAATAATGAATAGTAAATAGCAAAATGTTTCAAAGTAAACAGTAATTACTAAGCATTAAATAGTAAATAAATTAGAATCTCATTGAGGTAAATTTGTATTCGGTTTAGAAAAAAAAAGAAGAGTAATTTTTTTGTAAAAGTCAAGTGACTGTAAATCCTCTGACATATATTTACTGGGGAGGTCAACTATTCAGTAGGTCGATTCAACTGTCGACACCAAGTTGAGACTCACCCAGGCATTCTATATATGGGTGGAAAAGCGTTGCCCATGCGAATCCCGTTTCTTCTCCGACGTGATCAGCCTCCCTGGGATTCTCATCTAGAATGAGACCAAACACTGTACTATGTCGCGCCCTTCGTGCCTTGAAAATACATTTTCTTTCATAAAAAAAAGGAAGAAGAAGAAAATTTTGCGCGTCAAGAAAATCATTTATTATTCTTTCTTATTTTTATTGAAAAATGAAAAAAAAAATTCATCATCTCGAAAGTAAAATTAATGAAAAACAGGAATAATATACACGAATTTTTTTTTAAATATCCTGATAAATCGTTTTTAGAAAGAATGAAAATCAAATTTGCTTCAAATTGAAATATTTTTTTTTTATTATTTATGAGTAAAATTAATTTAATTCAAATAGTCTGTTCAATTTATAAAGGGAATTTTAAAAGGAAAATTTTAAATTAAAAGTAAATAAGTAATAGTGAGTAAAAAATAGGAAGTAGTTAATAGGAGATAGTAAAAAATAAAAAAATAGTAAATAGTGAGTAAAAAATAGGAAATGGTAAATAGCAGATAAAAATAATAAATAGTAAATGGCGGATAGTAAATAAGAAATAGTGAGTAAAAATTAGAAAATAATAAATAGCAGATAGTTACAATAAATAGTAAGTAAAAAATAAAAAATAGTTAATAGCAGATAGTTAAATAATAGACAGTGAGTAAAAAAATGTGAAACTGTGAAGTAAAATATTGATAAATATTAAAAATAATTATGAAATGTAAATATTGCAGAAAATTTGCAAATAAAATAATTTTTGGAAGTAATAAAAATTTGGTTATTCGAATAAGCCACAAAGTTGGCTAAATAGTATAAATTACACGTTTTCTAAGTTACAACTTTGCCGACATTCCACACGACGATTTCTCGAATGAAATATCTAGACGTTTCAGGAATGAGGCTTTGTTAAGGACTAGAGGAGACAGAGAAGAGGCGTGGAATTCCCTATATTCTCCGTTTTCTCAAGGGGAATGCGTATAGCTTGACTGCAGACATTGTACGTGTCAAGTTAAATCCGATAATTTCACGATTCATGATAATTTCCCCTCTATCTCTCTATTCTTTAGGAAAATCTCCTCTTTGAACTTGTGAGTGCAATACCTTGATTGCATCAAGTTTCAATGTGAAAATTATGTTACAATTATAAACCCAAAATTCCTCCTTTTCGCAGTCGTATTTATTTCACAAAGGAAGTCAAAGTCGAATTCTTCATTTTTGTTATAATTAAAAAAAAATGGTTAATTAAAACATAGTTTTATCCACGGTAAATAATGGTACCACCAACAATTGGTACCACTAATTATTGGTACCACCAATTAATGGTACCACCAATTAATGGTACCACTAATTATTGGTACCACCAATTAATGGTACCACTAACTATTGGTACCACTAATTATTGGTACCATTAACTATTATTAATTAATGGTACCACGAATTATTGGTACCACTAATTAATGGTATCACTAAGTAACGGTACCACAAATTAATAATAAATAATGCAACCACTAATTAAGGGTACCATTAACTATTGGTACCACTAATTAATTAGAGTTAATGGAACCAGTTAATGGTACTAATTAATAAAAATTAATGGTACTAGTAATTAATGATACCACAAATAAGTAATAAATTATGGTACCACTAAGTAATGCTACCATACATTAATAATAGATAATGGTACCACTAATTATTGGTACTATTACTTAGTGGTACCATTAACTATTATTAATTGCTGGTACCACTAATTATTGGTAGCAGTAATTAATGGTATCACTAAGTAATGGTACCACAAAAATAATAATATATAATGTTACCACTAATCGATGGTACTATTAACTATTATTAATTAATGGTACCACTAAATAATGGTATCACTAAGTAATGGTACATTTAATTAATGGCACCACTAAGTAATGGTACCACAAAGTAATAATAGATAATGATACCACTAATTAATGGTGTTAGTAACTATTAATAATTATTAATAACATTAAATATTATTAATTAAGGGTACCATTAACTATTGGTACCGCTAATTAATAAGCGTTAATGGTACCAGTTAACGGTACCAGTTTATGGTACTAATTAATATTAATTATTGGTACCACTAATTAATAAGCGTTAATGGTACCAGTTAACGGTACCAGTTAATGGTACTAATTAATATTAATTAATAGTACCACTAATTAATAAGCGTTAATGGTACCAGTTAACGGTACCAGTTAATGGTACTAATTAATAAGCGTTAATGGTACTAATTAATAAGCGTTAATGGTACCAGTTAATGGTACCAGTTAGTGGTACTAATTAATATTAATTAATGGTACCAGAAATTAATGATACCACAAATAATTAATAAATTATGATACCAAAAATTAATGGTACCACTAAGTAATGGTACCACAAATTAATAATAGTTAGTGGTACCATTACTTATTTTTAATTAGTGGTACCAATTACGAACAGTAATTATTGGTACCACTAAATATTGATACCAGTTAATAGTACACATTAATAAAAATTAATGGTACCACTGATTAATTAGTAAATTAGAAAAAATTAAGAGTCAAAAATTAAGAAAAAAAGAGAATAAAAAAATGAAGATTAATTAATAAATTAATTAATTATTGAAGAAAAAGAACATTTTTTTATTTTCTAGTCTTACTAAATGTTAACAACGCTGTAAATTGAATCCGCCTTTATTGTGAGACCAAAATTGAAACATTACAAACCATAAATATTGACTTTTGCTTGTTAAAGAAAAAAAGTTGAAAATCCCTCTTCAAAAAACAAAAAAAAAAAGAGGGAAAATAAATAATTTTTTTACAACGTTTACGTAAAATTGTTTGCTTCAGATGAAAAATTCTCTCATAATATTTATTTTCAAAGGTTTTAAAAAAACACCTACGCGCGCCACACTTATAAGCTTAGAAAACACGTTATATATGGTATGATATTGTAAATTTTCCAAATAACCTTTTTTACAACAGATTTTCCAGTGTATGGAGGAAATTTTTCATCGGATTGCAACGACAGTTGTAAACCTATTACAGTGAAAATCGATTAAAATAATGGTTGATAATAAAAATTAAATGCTGGGTTATAAACGCCCGTTAGTGTTTTTCATATAAAATTGGAGAAAATCTATATATAGTATATAATTTCAAATTTCATTTTTAGAGAAGCAAAGTGAATTAAGAAAATATGAAAATCGATAAAATTTAATTAACAATATTTTAGGAGGGGAAATTTTTATACTATTCTAATTTGAAAAAAAATTTAATTAAACAATTAATGTCTCAATAGAATAAAAAGGTAGTAATTGAAAATTATTTATATTTTTTTAACTTTAATTAAAAATTTTCTAATAAAACTGACGAATTATTTAAGAAATTAAATTTCTTTTCCAATAATAAGGCAGTTGAATAAAATTTTTATTTTGCGAATGAAATTTTCCCTTTTTTTCTAGTCTATTATATTGTCAGTTAATTTTGAATATCTAATTTTTCGTTCAATTCAGTTTTTGTAATTTCACTTAGTTTTATGATGCAATTTTACAAGTTAAAGAAAAAAAGAAAATAAAGAAGAAAAAAAAAACGAAGAAGTCAAGATCTCTTTAACGTAGCATTCAATTTCACTCAATAACGAAGAGAGCAAAAGAGGGTGCTCTCGTTGATTCCAAAGGATCTTGAATGAGCAGTAGAGAAAGATAGAAAGGGAGAAAACAGCTCTTAGATTCTTAGAGAGCGAGCCATTGACTGAAAGTGACGATTACGAGTTGTAAAGTTACCATTTTCGTTATCTTAAAGGTTTCGGCTTTCAATTGCAAGTAAAACTTACCCAACCCCCCCACCCCATTTCCTTCCCCCTGCCAACCAAATGAAAACAAACATAATCATACTCTACAATTTAAACGTCAAAAGCTTCTAATTATTTCACGAAAATAAAGCCATTTTCATTTTGTGGAAAAAAGTTTTATTTCTCCCTTTCACTTTGCGAATAAATATTTTCATTATTCTTTTGCTGTAAAGAAGAGAATTTTTTACAAAAAAATTTTTTCTAAAAAAAAATTATAATTTTATTTATTAATAAATAAATAAATAAAACTTGTAATTTTTAAATTAAAATTGACAGTGAAATTACTATTTTCTTTTTTTTTTAAATTTCCACGATTTAAGGACGGAATTTTTGTTTAATTCGAAGATAAATTTTTGTTGACACTCATAGAGTGAACAGTAGTTCTAAAGGAAAAATGATTCTTTCAAAGTAACAAAAACTCATTTGTTCCGAGTGTTAGGATGAAAAGAAAACTTTTTATATATTCTTTTTTTTTATTTTTAAAAGAGACTTTTTAGAAAATGCAACTTTGGATTTCGTTTCTAGAACTTGTTTTCAGTTTTTTTTTTTTCTTTTTTTTTTTTTTTTAATGTTCAACTTGACCCGGTTGTTATTCTTTGATACAGATTAAAAAATCCCTAAAAGCAAGAAGCTTTGATTAAAGAAGATTAAAAACATCCACTGACTTTACGAAAGGTTAAATTTAAGTAAAGAGTCGTTGGATTAAATCCTCTAATCTTAGGAAAAAAAAGTCATCTTTTTTCCCCTCTCTGAAGATACATAGCGCAGAAAGTTGACTAATGTTTTTTTTTTTCTGCAAAAAGAATGAGAAAAAATAATTCCCTTTATTTATTTTCAAATGCCAAAAAAATAAAAATAGGAGAAAGAAGTTTCTTAAAAGAAAATGTACAAATAAGTAGGTATACGAATTACCCGTTAAAAAAAGAGTAAATAAAGTAAAAAAAAAATACTAAATAAAAAATACTATGAAAATACTAAAAAAAATACTAAATAAAAAATACTGTGAAAATACTAAAAATACTAAATAAAAAAAATACTAAAAAATACTAAATAAATACTAAATAAAAAATACTGTGAAAATACTAAAAATACTAAATAAAAAAATACTAAAAAATACTAAATAAATACTAAATAAAAAATAGTATAAAAATACTGTTAAAAAAATACAAGAAAAAAAATTCTGGAAAAAATTGTAATCTGCGAAAATTGATAGCGTCCGTTAAAATAAATGAATTGAAAAAAAATGTTCTCATAAGATAAATAGGAAGTCTGAGAGATGAAATTGATAAATAGAAAGTGATTTGATTTGAAATATTTTCTTCTATTCAATACACTAAAAGCTTCATCTAACCAAGTACGTAATTCGTTTACTTCCCATCGTCGAGGCGAATCTCTCCCCGGAGAAACCAATTAACGAGACAACCTTTCAGCGAAATGCAAAGGGACAAACAGTGTAAAATGGCTTCAGTGCTGCCATAATTTTATTGTTACGAGGAACGTGATTCTCTGTTAGGCACTAAAGTACCCTTGAAATTTAATCAGGAAACAATTGTTTCAGTCAAGATCGAACAATTATGTTCGAGTCGAGATAATATAACAAAAAAAAGGAAAAAAAATTTTTTAGTTTCTAAATAGTTTTATTTTCTATCGATTAATTTAAACAGTGGCGTGGTTCATTGAGAGAAAATTTTTGAGGTATCAAATTTAAATTAATAGGGGAAAATTTTATTTTCAATTAATTAATTTTTTAATTATGTTTTTCTAATTACTTAGATGAATGCAATATTTTAGTGATTTCTAGTAATTATGACTGGGATGATTGAAAATATTACTTACTTTTGAACTACTTGACTTTGTACATTAAAACAATTTTTTTTTTTTCATAATTTTAGCCATACGGAATATTTTAATTATATTTAAGTCTAGATTTTAAGTAGTATAAGTGACGTTCAGTCAGACAAATGGTTGTTTTTTTTTCTTTAAAAAATATTGTTTGCCAAATCGAAAATAGGTATTTTTTCATGATTTATAATAAAATAATATTTAAAATTAGAAAATTTTGAAAAAATTATGATATTGTTTAATTTTTGGCATTTTTTTTAAAGACAATGTATATAACATTTAAATAATGTTTCGAAACCGGCACCAGTTTCCTCATCAGAATTTATTTAATCTAGAAAATAATACACTTATTTTTAATTTATTAATTTGTATACTTGTTCTTAATTTGTTAACTTTAAGTTTTTTTTAAAAGAAAATTATAATTTTTAATTTAAATATTTACGTACCATCTATTCTGACCAATTTAATTCAATTAATTAAATATTATATACATTTTCCTGTCCTAAAGAAAATGCCAGAAGTTAAAAAATATCAAATTTATTATAAAGGACAAGACATCAATAAAAACAACTTTTAAAAAATTAGGATTAACAAATAAATTTTGTTTATTATATATGCATTTTTCTATAACAGATTTCGTCTTACTGATCTAATTTATGAATATTTTCCTCCTTTTTATTATAATATATTATAATATTGTTACTGTAAATTCTTTTAAATTATTTTCATAATTTCAATTCAATTATTATTTTCTAGAATTTTTAATTATTTTTTATAAAACTAATTGAATTCCAGAAAAAAAATTTTGATATTTATGAAAATAATTGAATTATTGCGAAGGAATTTGTAAAAAAATTTTTGTAAATAATTGAATTCGTGTGAAATTTTTATTGTTTATGAAAATAATTAAATGTTTGTGTAGGTACAATTTTATTAAAAAATTTTTTTAAGTAATTGAATTCTTTTTGGAAAATTTTATTTTAGATACTGAAAATCATTGAAATGAGAAAAATTTTTGAAAATAATTGAAATTTTGACAAGAATTTTATTAAAATTTTTGAAACTAATTTAATTTTGGAGAAGAATTTAATTATTTCTAAAGATAATTAATTGGGATTTTAACGAGAATTTTTTTTAAATTTTGAACATAATTGAATTTTCTTTTTTTTTGGAAAATAATTGAATTTCTACGATTATTTGTAATTTCTCTAAAATTGAATGTTTTTAGTGTTTTTCCCTGGTGTTTTCAACATTTATTTGAATTAAAAATTTTTAAATTCTATTATTTTTAAAATTGCTAATTTTATTTTAAAAAGTAAGTAAGAAGTTAGCCGCGCGAATTGTTGCTAGTCTTTAATAGAAGTAGTAAAATTAACTTCCGGTTAGAGAAAGTTTTTCAAGAATCAGTAGTATTGGTAAATTTCAGTCAGACAAAAATGTAAACATTTTTTTCTTATTTTAGCCACAGAAAAAATTTTAATTATATTTAATTTTAGGTTTTAAGTAGTATAAGTGACGTTCAGTCAGACAGAAGGTTGAATATTTGTTTAATTTCACTAAAAGTAGTAAAACTAGTCGTGATCAGGTAAAATATGTTAATTATCTTAAATTCAGAATTTAAGTAGTATAAGTGCTTTTTAGTCAGACAGCGGGTAAAAATAATTTTCGATAAAAGTAGTGTAGGTTACTTGCGGTCAGACTAAGTTTTTCGAATTTTTCGAATCAGTAGTATTGGTAAATTTTAGTCAGACAAAATTTAAAGAAAAATTTTCCTAATTTTAGTCATAAAGAATATTTTAATTACATTAAATTCTATATTATAAGTAGTATAAGTGACGTTCAGTCGAACAAAATTTTGAAAATTGGTTTAATTTCACCGTAAGTAGTAAAAACTAGTCGTGATCATGCGATTTATGTTTAAACATATTTAATTTAAAGATTTATGTTTAAATTTAGAAATTCAGTAGCATAATTAACTTTCAGTCAGACAGAGGGTAAAAATATTTTCTAATAAAAGTAGTAAAAGTAACTTATGGTCAGACAAAGTTTTTCTAGAGTCAGTAGTATTGGTAAATTTTAGTCAGACAGAAAAGTAAAAAAAAAATTTCAAATCTCTGGAAAAGTAGTAAAAAGCGATTAGAGTCAAACATGAAATTATTGAAATCCATTTATTTTCGCCCTAGTAGTAAAAACCTGTTTTAGTCAGACAATTTTTTTTCCTAATAATTTTCAATTAAAGTAGTAAAACTAACTTGAGGATTAATATTCATATGATTATTATTTATTCCACTCCACATTAAATTCATTTTCTAAAATAAAATATTTTTTAAATCGATAACATTTAATTTATTTTCAAAAATCTTTATTAGTATTTTGTTTCGTTTTATATTTTATTTCTCTATTTATTTCTTTTTATGTTTATTGTTAAAAATATATTTTATTAGAATTATCGTACACATTAGAATAGATTGTAGATTTTCAATTTATTGAAAAACGTCTGTTCTGATTTATACAAAAATACATAAACTCGACAATAAAACTCCAATGGCCAGAAACTCCAAATGTCGAAATAGGTTAAGGATATAGTATATAGAGAAAACGAGAAATTGACAAAAGAGTAAATGAATATTTGTTTCTATAAAAATGACAAAGCTGTTTTTATTTTTTATTTTCTATTTTTATTTATTTTCCTCTTTTTTTCATTATCAGAATACACATAATGATAAATTTTTTCTTACTGAAAGGAATTTTCCGTTAATAAGCCATCGACTTTCGATTTTTCAATCTCGGAATTTCAAATGTTTAGATTCCATTTTGTTTTCAATTTTTTTTTTTTTTTTTCAAGGAAAAAAGAAGAGAAAGCATTTGAAGGGACTTTTTTGTTTGTAAAAAATAATTAATCACAGGAGGAGATTTACTTTAGAAAAACAGATTGTTGTTTGATCAGGAACAAAAAGGGGGAGGAGAAAAATAACTTTTAGTTAAGGAAATATTTTTCCTCCCACTAATCGCATATTTAATTCAAACAAAGTAAATGTTTGATTAAAATATTCGTATACGAAAAAATAATTCTTTTTATATTTTTTTTATTCTCGCTTTTTTAATGTGGGCGTTTTGTTTTTACTCTTTGACCGAATTTCTCTCCGTGCAGTGAATATTATCGACAAGCTGTCAATTCAAATGGAATAATTTTTTATTTATAATTATTATTTTTGCAATGAAGAAAATTTATTCAGTGTGCCTATTTTTTTTTTAAAAAAGGAGAAAAAAATAGTGTTAAAAAAATAATTCTGAAGTAATAAAATAGAAATTAGAGTCACTCACTAAATAATAATGCTAAAATAAAAATTGTTTAAAAAAATAATTCTGCACAAGAATAATAAAGTGTAAAAAAAAAGAAATAATTGTGTAAAAAAAAATAGCACTGCAAAAAATATAAAAACGATTGAAACAGTAATTATAATAATGAATAATTCTCGTCGAGAAAATGAGAAATTGTATGAGAAAAAAAAATGATGCAGTCCTACGTCTCTACAATATAGTTTGAAACAAGAGTTGGTAGATTCTAATTTTTTCTAATACCTACATTTATAAATGGAAATTTTTCTTAATTGTCGTGGAGTCGACAATTTCTTTTTCGCTAATCGCTTTTTCTTTGCGATGATAAGGTTGAAAAGGGGGAAGAGAGTGAGTTGGAGAAAAAAAAACGAGGCTAAGTCCCGGGGTGGCGTGATAACATTAGTCGCGATAAGAAGGGAAGAAATATATACGAAACACAGTATTATGCAGCTACACGAAATGTTCGCGGACGCAATAGCCAAACAGTGCAAATTTCCAGGAGATTTGAATCTCTCCTGGTATACTGGAATCCCTCTAAATAATGTATATAGATATATATAAACGTATACATGTGTAACAAGTCGCTATCTGCCTTGTAAACGTTACCGCCACATCTGTATTTACATTTAAATCCTAGTTAGTACAACTTTTTTTTTTATTCTCATCTGTATATATTTTTTATCCCCCCTCGCGCAAAGAAAAAGGAATTAAAATCTTTGTTACCACTGTATTTATTTATATATTTATTTATTTACTTACTTATTTACTTATTTATTTACTTATTTATATATTTATTTATTTACTTACTTATTTACTTATTTACTTACTTATTTATTTGCTTATTTATATATTTATTTATTTACTTACTTATTTACTTACTTATTTATTTGCTTATTTATATATATATTTATTTACTTACTTATTTACTTACTTATTTATTTACTTATTTATATATTTATTTATTTACTTACTTATTTACTTATTTATTTACTTATTTATATATTTATTTATTTACTTACTTATTTACTTATTTATTTACTTATTTATTTGCTTATTTATATATTTATTTATTTACTTACTTATTTACTTACTTATTTATTTACTTATTTATATATTTATTTATTTACTTACTTATTTACTTACTTATTTACTTATTTATTTACTTATTTATATATTTATTTACTTACTTATTTACTTATTTATTTACTTATTTATTTACTTATTTATTTACTTATTAATTTGCTTATTTATTTACTTACTTATTTTATTCGTTTACTTATATATTTTCTTATTTATTAATTAATTAACCAGCAACAATTCGCGCGCAGCTAACTTTTTTCTCACTTTTTTAAAATAAAATTAGCAATTTTAAAAATAATAGAACGTAAAAACTTTTAATTCAAATTTATTTTCATAAAAATAAAATATGAATTGGAATATAGTTTTAATAATTATTATAACTATAATACCATAAATTGTGACGCAGAGAATTCAGGGAAAAGTTATAGGGATTTTTATTAAAAGTATTGAAAAAAATTAAATTTTTAGAATTCATATGAAAATTTTGAATTTTTGTGACATTTTTGTTTACCTCATAAACTATGAAATTACTACAAATTATTTTCACTTCTTTTCATTAAAAGACTAAAATTTTGTTAAATATTATAGGTTTTGTCAATAATTTAAATTATGCAAATTTTTGTTCTTTACCTTTAAACAAAATTAGAAAATTGCTAAACAACTGTGATTAAGAAATAGAAAATTTATTTATTTTGCATTATTTTTCCTTATGAATCACAATTTTTTTTAACAAAATTATTATTTTATTTTAGAAAAAGAAGAAAAATATTTGCACAATTTCAATTTTTAATCTTATTTTTGGAACAGGATTTTCCACAGGAATTAAGACATTCAAAAATTTTAAATTCAAAACCTTTTTTAAATTAAACAATTTATAAAAGTATTCTTAGAAAACATGAAGATATCGATTGCTCCGAGTCGAAGACTCGGAGTGATCGATTTCTTCTTGTTTTCTAATAATTAAATGATAAAATCATTATTTTATATTATAAGAATATTATTACTGTAACTTCATCAAAATTATTTTCATCATTTTAATTCAATTATTAATTTCTAGAATTTTAAATTATTTTTTATGACAAATGAATGAAAGAATATGAAGATTAATATAGTTAAAATTAATTTCTTTTAATTTGTTATTTTGTGTTTTTTTAAAATACAAAAAAAATAACAATTTAATAATAAATGTTGTGAAAAAAATTCCCATCAATATATAAAATTAAAAATTGAATGGAGAGAAAATATTTTCAATATTTTATTAACAAGTTGTTTTGATTTTTTTTTTTTTTTTTGTGAGGGGAAATTTATTCAGTGTAGAGAATAAAAAGGCAGAAATTATAATGTGTAGTAAGTAATTATAAAGTTTGTTAATTTCATGTCAGTTTAATACCAAAAACAGATGCTGACCGTCATAATTCCTCAGCGTATGTGTAGTATATAATTTAACGATCTGGTTCTATTATATATGAAATATCCTAAAATATGAGTGTAGTAGTAAATACTGAATACGACAGTAAACGAACGGTTATAATGAAACATTTGCTCCTGTTGAACTAAGATTAGTTGGACTCTGTTTAACACTCCATTTTTAGTTTCATTTTTAATTTTATAGTTTTTAATCTACTTTATATATTTTTAATTGTTCCCTATTTAGTTAAAATCCTTTTTTCTATTTTCCATTAATATTTATATTTTTTTTAATGCATTTTTTCCCCTTTGTTGTTCTTTATTTTTCATCATTATTTACTTATTTTATATTTACTTTCCCTTTATTCTTCTTTTCATTATTTATATTTACTTCTTTTTTTGTTTTTTACATTTATTTATTTTTTTGTTTCCTTTTATTTTCTTTCTTGTTTTTTATATATGTATTTCCTTTTTGTTTTTTATTTAGTTTTTATTTATTATATTTATTTTTTTTTGTTTCTACAATTATTTTTTTCCTTTTTTATATTTATTTCTTTTTTTGACATTTTTATTAACTTTTTATTTTTCTATAAATTTTTCCATATATAATTTCCATTATTTATTTACAACTCTCTCACTTTATTTTTCCTTTACTCTCTTTCTCAACTTTAGAAATTTAAATATTGTCTCGTTTATTTTTGAAAATAAATAAATAAATATTGTATTTATATGATAAATAAGTATTTTTCAATAAATAAATATTTTAATTAATGAATAAATATTATTAAATAAAATATTATTAATTAAATTATTTATTTAGTAGTAGTTATAAATAGTTTAAATAATAAATATTTTATTTAATAAATAAAGATTAGAATAAAAAAAAAAAACTTTCTCTAACCGGAAGTTAATTTTACTACTTCTATTAAAGACTAGCAACAATTCGCGCGGCTAACTTCTTACTTACTTTTAAAAATAAAATTAGCAATTTTAAAAATAATAGAATTTAAAAATTTTTAATTCAAATTTATGTTGAAAACATCAGGGAAAAACACTAAAAACATTCAATTTTAGAGAAATTACAAATAATCGTAGAAATTCAATTATTTTTCCAAAAAAAAGAAAATTCAATTATGTTGAAAATTTAAAAAAAATTCTCGTTAAAATCCCAATTAATTATCTTTAGAAATAATTAAATTCTTTTCCAAAATTCAATTATTTTCAAAAATTTTAATAAAATTCTTGTCAAAATTTCAATTATTTTCAAAAATTTTTCTCATTTCAATGATTTTCAGTATCTAAAATAAAATTTTCCAAAAAGAATTCAATTACTTAAAAAAAATTTTTAATAAAATTGTACCTACACAAACATTTAATTATTTTCATAAACAATAAAAATTTCACATGAATTCAATTATTTACAAAAATTTTTTTACAAATTCCTTCGCAATAATTCAATTATTTTCATAAATATAAAAATTTTTTTTCTGGAATTCAATTATTTTTATAAAAAATAATTAATAATTCTAGAAAATAATAATTGAATTGAAATGATGAAAATAATTTTAAAGAATTTACAGTAACAATATTATTATAATATAAAATAATGATTTTATCACTCGTTAATTATTAATTATTATAAAACATGAAGATATCGATCACTCCGAGTCTTCGACTCGGAGCAATCGATATCTTCATGTTTTATAAAAATACTTTTGTAAGTTATTGATGTTTTTGAATAATTTTGCAATTAAAGAAATTCGTAAATAAATGTAACGGAACATTTTTTTAAATAAAAATATTTCCTTTATTTTCTAAAAATTGAAAATATTTTTTTAACAATTAACAATTTTATTTAATATTTTTATAAACAAAAAAGAAAGGAAATTTAAAAGAAATTCTCGTTAAAATCTCAATTAATTATCTTTAGAAATAATTAAATTCTTCTCCAAAATTCAATTATTTTCAAAAATTTTTCTCATTTCAATGATTTTCAGTATCTACTATTTAAATAAAATTTTCCAAAAAGGATTCAATTACTTAAAAAAAAAATTTTAATAAAATTGTACCTACACAAACATTTAATTATTTTCATAAATAATAAAAGTCTCACAGGAATTGAATTATTTGCAAAAATTTTTTACAAATTCCTTCGCAATAATTCAATTATTTTCATAAATATCAAAATTTTTTTTCTGAAATTCAATTATTTTTATAAAAAATAATTGAAAATTCTAGAAAATAATAATTGAATTGAAATAATGAAAATAATTTTTAATAATTTACAGTAACAATATTATTATAATATAAAATAATGATTTTATCGCTCGTTAATTATTAATTAATATAAAACATGAAGATAGCGATTGCTCCGATTCGAAGACTCGGAGTGATTATTATTATTTTCAAAACATTTGTTTATAAAAATATTCTTATAATTTATTGATGTTTTTGAATAATTTTGCAATTAAAGAAATTTGTAAATAAATGTAACAGAACATTTTTTTAAATAAAATTTTTTCCTTTATTTTCTAAAAATTGAAAATATTTTTTTAACAATTAACAATTTTATTTAATATTTTTATAAACAAAAAAGAAAGGAAATTTAAAAGAAATTCTCGTTAAAATCTCAATTAATTATCTTTAGAAATAATTAAATTCTTCTCCAAAATTCAATTATTTTCAAAAATTTTTCTCATTTCAATGGTTTTCAGTATCTACTATTTAAATAAAATTTTCCAAAAAGGATTCAATTACTTAAAAAAAAAATTTTAATAAAATTGTACCTACACAAACATTTAATTATTTTCATAAACAATAAAAGTCTCACAGGAATTGAATTATTTGCAAAAATTTTTTACAAATTCCTTCGCAATAATTCAATTATTTTCATAAATATCAAAATTTTTTTTCTGAAATTCAATTATTTTTATAAAAAATAATTGAAAATTCTAGAAAATAATAATTGAATTGAAATAATGAAAATAATTTTTAATAATTTACAGTAACAATATTATTATAATATATAAAATAATGATTTTATCGCTCGTTAATTATTAATTAATATAAAACATGAAGATAGCGATTGCTCCGATTCGAAGACTCGGAGTGATTATTATTATTTTCAAAACATTTGTTTATAAAAATATTCTTATAATTTATTGATGTTTTTGAATAATTTTGCAATTAAAGAAATTTGTAAATAAATGTAACAGAACATTTTTTTAAATAAAATTTTTTCCTTTATTTTCTAAAAATTGAAAATAATTTAATAATTAACAATTTTATTTAATATTTTTATGAATAAAAAGGAGGAAAATTTTCCAAATTTAGATCAGTAAAACGAAATCTGTTATAGAAAAATGCATATATAATAAACAAAATTTATTTGTTAATCCTAATTTTTTAAAAGTTGTTTTTATTGATGTCTTGTCCTTTATAATAAATTTGATATTGTTTAACTTTTGGCATTTTCTTTAGGATAGGAAAATGTATATAATATTTAATTAATTGAATTAAAATTGTCAGTATAGATGGTATGTAAATATTTAAAATAAAAATTGTAATTTTAGAAATTACAAATTACAAATTAAATAAATTCTGATGAGGAAACCGGTACCGGTTGAAATACGAAGATTATTATAGTTAATATACTATATACAAGTTTATATATATATATATATATATATATATATATATATGTTTGTATGAAAAATAAATTTCTTTTTTCTTCTTCCTCGGGAATGAAAGAGAAAAAATTTGCTTGGCTGAAGCTTTTCTATATACTGATTTTTCCCTCATTTCCCCGAAATATTGGTACCTTCTGGCCCACTGTTCCGGAAAATGTAAAATAGACATTTGCCACTGAAGCAAGAATGGCACGCCGCGCGGCGAGGCGAGGCGAGGCGCTTCTTGGGTTCAAGTCCAATTTCTATCCAAAGCCATGGCAGAGGTATCGTAACGACCTAGTATCCAACAAAGCTCTTCAATAAGGGACTACTTGCAGTATAGAGAGAATGTCCTTAGAGGACAGAATCCTTTTTGATAGCCTCCACCCATTTTGTTCTCTCTCTCTCTCTCTCTCTCTCTCTCTCTCTCTCGGTATTCTCTTCTCTTATACTCTCAACTTTCATATATATATATAGTATAGATCCTACACTCTCAGATTCTATTTTTCCCTGGATAAAGAGAGAGAGAGAGAGAGAGAGACTTTTTTCTCCCCTCCTCCAAGCAAGGAATAGAGGAGTCACCAGGGGACCTGTTAAATCTCCGCGAAACGCGCTTTTGCTTATGCCCATAAAATTTATGGAGTTACTTTAATTTTCGACATAAAGTGAAATTGCTTGACATCAGTAAACGTTGTCCTTAGTGTACTGAATGGAAAATATAAAACTCGGAGCGAAAAAGCGTTTTCTCTATTATTCATTGAAACGGGCACTGTCTTTTTTTCACTGTCTTTTTTCCACATTAGACGCTTTTTATACACTTGCTTTTTATAATTAATTCCATTTTTATAATTAACTTTTCTTTGTTTAACTATTCTCGTATAATTTTTTGAGTTGAAAATACATTTTATACATTATAAGATATAAGCGCAGAGAAAGTGCGCTGGCTCAGTGGTTAGCGTAATGGACTCGTAACAGGTGCAGGGCCGGGGTTCGATTCTTCGTGAATTTGGATTTTTTTTTCACATCGATATTTTCCTTTGCTTTCAATTTTTCGAGGTTACTTTATAAACAAGAGAAATTTAGTGTTATTTTAAAATTTGAATTATTATTAAATCGACTGAATATAATTTATTTGTTTATATTGAAAGAAATAATAAATATATTATTTAATTGTTCACTATTCAATTATTAACAATTCAATCAGAAAATTTTTAATCGTAAATAAATACAATAACTTCAATATTAAAATGAAAATTCAAAATTTAAGTAAATTATTATAAATATTAAATTACTGAATATTGATGAATTATTAAATTTTAAATTTAAAGATAAAATTATTAAATATTTTATTTTTATTAAACATATAGTTCATGCCTTTCGGCGTTGAAGGTAAAATGATTAAAATAATAATTTTAGAAATTATTGCCAAATAATTAAATATGAAACATGAAATTAATAATTATTGAACATTTATTAAATTATTTTTATTCAAAAAATAATATTTAAAAAATTAAAAACAAATATTAAAATTTGTTTAAATATTAAAATATTAAAAAATATTTAAATATTTTAAACATAAATAGTAAAATATTTTTTAATGTGAAATAAATATTTTCTTATAGTTTTATTTTTGAAATATTTATGTCCAGCGGTTAAATTAATTATCTTTAGTTATTGCGCGTTAACTGTTAATAAAATATGTGTCAATATCGATAAATATTTATGAATATGTTTACACACATATATATATATATAAAGATACGGAGTGAAGATTTTAGTTTGTCTTTAATTACATGTGATGTATCTCATAGTTTGAAACGCATGAGTTATTCGCTTTCCACACCGATTATTCGATAATGCACCTGTGTATAATCGAATTAGGCCAACGCACGATATCAAACTTGACGATAGAGAACACACTCCAAAAGGTCGTTCCCCCATTTCAATATTTATAAATATTATTATTATAATTATTATTTTGGAATTAAAATTGAATTAAAATTAATTTTTTTCTACTCTCTCAAATTCTATTTCCATTTTTTTCTCTTTTTTACCCATCTTCTCAAAAAAAAAAAAAATTACATTTTAATTTTTGTATCCCTCCCCCCACCAAAAGATGAATTTTAAATTATTTCAATTTTTATCCCTTTTTATTTATATTTATATTGAAAAAAAATTACATTCCAATCCCCCCCCCCGCCCTACAAAAAAATAATTTTTTTACCCCTTTTTTTTATTTATTTATGTATTGAAAAAAAGAAGGAACAATTTTTACTGTTTTTTTGTGGTACAGTTCTTGCAAAAAAGAAGTCGATTACTTACGCAACTTTAAATCGTTGGCTCGTGAATAGCGCCTAGGGAATTACCATAATAATTCAAGAACCCCCTGCTTTTGGATGCTGGACTCTTTTTCTTTTCTCTTTCTTCTTCTTCCCTTTTTCTGCTATTTTCCTTCCTTGGCAAGAATCAAGACTCATCTTTTGAAAATGGTATTGTATTATTTAAAGGTAAACGAGGGGAGGATTGATAGATTTGTCTTCGAACGATTTTATTCAAAAGAGAAATGAAGAACCGGATTTTAGAAAATTGAACATTCTTTGATCTTATTTATAATCTTCTTTTCTTCTTCTCTTTTTTTTATTGATGTAATGAATATTTTTGTGGAATAGGTTTTTATGATCGTTGAGGTTAAGCAACGTGAAGTTCTCTAGCAGTTTTAATTGGTTGTCGCTCTTCAATTATTTTTCCCATTCTCAGAGGAATATTTTTATAGAACGTTTCTTATTTGAGAATTTTAATTTTTATTTCGAACTTGTACAATTGAATTATAAATAAAATAAATAGAAAAAGAAATAAAATTTTTATTAATAAATACAGGAATTTAAAATTAAAGTAAAATGAATAAAATTTTGCAAATGTTTAATTAGAGGAAAATTGAAATGCTTCTTTTCGAATTTTTAAAAGTTTGCAAATAAGAAACTATTAAATTGAATTAAATTAAAGTCTAGGCGTTTTTTCCAAGAATAGAAGTTTTATAAATTAAATAAAAAATAATTTTAATTTAGAAACTATGAAATTGAATAAAAATTAAAACGTTCTTAGTCGGAAATAAAAATTTTTATTTAAAGACTATTAAATTAAATTGAAATCAAAAACTACCAAATTAAATTAAAATCGAAGAGTGTTTTTAATTAAAAATACTTTAAAAAGAAACAATAATTGATGAATGAAAAAAATTTGAATTAAAAAAATGAATGCAAAACTTAAGCGCTCCTTTTCGAAAGTAATAATTTTAATTTGACGAATATTGAACTGAACTAAATTCAAAAACACTTAAATGAAGTTAAAATCGAAGCATTTTTATTGAAAAATTATTTCAATTTCAAATTTCGAAAAAACTATTTAATTAAATGACAACTAAAATGTTTTTACTTTTTGAAAATAAGAATTCAAATTTGAAAATTAATTAATGAAACAAATTAAAAACATTCTTGTTCAAAAATAAAAATTCTTGTTTAAAAATTATGGAATTAAATTAAAATCGAAGTGCTCAAAAATAATTTAAATTTCGATACAAAATTTAATAAAAATCAGCGCTCGCTTTTCAAAATATAAAATTTAAATTTGAATCAATTAATCAAAATGAAAACGTCTTCAAAAATAGAATTTAAGAAATAATTTCATTAAATTAAAATTAAAACGTTCCTGAACAAAAATAAAAACTGTTTGTTTAAAACAAATTGAAATTAGAAAAATTTTTGAAAATTGAAATTAGGACAAAAATTTTTTTGACATTTATGAAAATAATTGAACTTTGGAGATGAATTTTGTTATTTGTAAAGATAATTGGAAATTTTACGAGAATTTTTTTTCAAATTTTAAACATAGTTGAATTTTATAAGAAGAATTTTATTTATTTTTTTTTAATAATTGAATTTCTGCAATTATTTGTAATTTTTCCAAACTTGAATTTTTTTTTTAGTGTTTTCAACAAAAATTTAAATTAGAAAATGTTTAAATTCTGTTATTTTTAAAATTGCTAATTTTAGTTTAAAAAAAAAGAAAGGAACCGCGCGAATTGTTGCCAGTTCTTCTTTAAAATTTAATTATTTTCAAAAATTTTAATTGTCAAATAAAATTGTTTATAATTTTATTTGACAAAAATTAAGGTCCTGAAAACACTCTACGTTTCAAAAATCTCTTATTATATTAAGTTGAAGAACGACCGACCGACCGACCGACCGACCGACCGACCCTAGTCGTATATATATGTATATCTTTTAAAAATAATATTAACACAAATGTATACATATTCACAAATCACGCATGCGCAGTAGTGTTATATCAATGTCAGGCATGCGCAGTAGTGTTCTGTCAATGTCAGGCATGCGCAGTAGTGTTCTGTCAATGTTACGCATGCGCAGTAGTGTTCTGTCAATGTTACACATGCGCAGTAGTGTTCTATCAATATTAGGCATGCGCAGCAGTGTTCTGTCAATGTTACGCATGCGCAGTAGTGTTCTATCACTGTTACGCATGCGCAGTAGTGTTCTGTCAATGTTACGCATGCGCAGTAGTGTTCTGTCAATGTTACACATGCGCAGTAGCGTTCTGTCAATATTACACATGCGCAGTAGTGTTCTGTCAATATTACACATGCGCAGTAGTGTTCTGTCAATATTAGGCATGCGCAGTAGTGTTCTGTCAATATTACGCATGCGCAATAGTGTTCTATCAATATTACGCATGCGCAGTAGTGTTCTATCAATGTGAGGAATGCACAGTAGTGTTCTATGAATATCAGGCATGCGCAGTAGTGTTCTGTCAATATTACACATGCGCAGTAGTGTTCTATAAATATCAGGCATGCGCAGTAGTGTTCTATGAATATCAGGCATGCGCAGTAGTGTTCTATGAATATCAGGCATGCGCAGTAGTGTTCTGTCAATATTACGCATGCGCAGTAGTGTTCTATAAATATCAGGCATGCGCAGTAGTGTTCTATGAATATCAGGCATGCGCAGTAGTGTTCTATGAATATCAGGCATGCGCAGTAGTGTTCTGTCAATGTTACGCATGCGCAGTAGTGTTCTGTCAATGTTACACATGCGCAGTAGTGTTCTATCAATATTAGGCATGCGCAGCAGTGTTCTGTCAATGTTACGCATGCGCAGTAGTGTTCTATCACTGTTACGCATGCGCAGTAGTGTTCTGTCAATGTTACGCATGCGCAGTAGTGTTCTGTCAATGTTACACATGCGCAGTAGCGTTCTGTCAATATTACACATGCGCAGTAGTGTTCTGTCAATATTACACATGCGCAGTAGTGTTCTGTCAATATTACACATGCGCAGTAGTGTTCTGTCAATATTAGGCATGCGCAGTAGTGTTCTGTCAATATTACGCATGCGCAATAGTGTTCTATCAATGTGAGGAATGCACAGTAGTGTTCTATGAATATCAGGCATGCGCAGTAGTGTTCTGTCAATATTACACATGCGCAGTAGTGTTCTATAAATATCAGGCATGCGCAGTAGTGTTCTATAAATATCAGGCATGCGCAGTAGTGTTCTATCAATGTGAGGAATGCGCAGTAGTGTTCTATGAATATCAGGCATGCGCAGTAGTGTTCTGTCAATATTACGCATGCGCAGTAGTGTTCTATAAATATCAGGCATGCGCAGTAGTGTTCTATGAATATCAGGCATGCGCAGTAGTGTTCTATGAATATCAGGCATGCGCAGTAGTGTTCTATCAATGTGAGGAATGCGCAGTAGTGTTCTATGAATATCAGGCATGCGCAGTAGTGTTCTGTGAATATCAAGCATGCGCGCATAACACCCACACATGTATACTCACACATATACACTAATCACATGTACATGTATACTCACACATGTACATAAATTACATACACATGTATACTGCTCATATGCAGATATAAACTCCTACATATACACAAATCACATATATGTATAGATTTAATAAACGATTGATAATATAAATTGTTGAATTTTTTAAGGTTCGTTGATGCACGTAGTGTCTGTTGAAATTTTCTTAAATATACGTAAATACCTCACTCGCTGATGCTGCGCTGTCTGTGTTGTAATGGAACTTATTTATTTACTTGTGTATTTACTTATTTATTTCAGGGTTGCCACAAGACATCGATTTTAAAATTCCATGACTTTTCCAGGTTTTCCAGACCATTTCTTAAAAAATTCCAAACCAGAAATAAAATTGTTTTGGTATGTTTTTAGCTAATTACGACAAAAAGTATAAAATCCTTTAAGTAAATTGTTAACAAAATAAGTTATTAATTTTTAATTTCATTAATAACAAAAATTTAAGTTAAAATTTGTGAGATTATTTGAGATACGCTCCGAAGAAAGATGAGGAGCAAATCTTTTTAAATTTAAAAATTTAGTTTAGTTTAGAATTTTTCACAATTATTAAACAAGTATTTTAAGCATTTTAATAACATTTTATGAAACTGAAGTTACCTACGTTTATTCAATGACAATTTTTCCTTTGCTAATTATTTATTTTAATGTTAGAAGCCTTTTAAAAAATTTCAAAAGATCGAAGTCGGGGAAATTATTAATTTTGATTTTTTACACAGATTTTCGAAAAATCCATATATTATTTAAACAAAATTATTATTTCCTAACCTCATAAGCAATTTTTTCTTTTACAAATTATTTATTTTAATGTGACAAGTCATTTAAAAAAATTGTAAGAGGATCTAAGGAAAGCAAGGAAATCAGTGATTTTTAATTATTTTTTTCGTAGATTTTCCAAATATCCCGAAATGTCAACTAAATTATTATTTCCTCGCTTCAGAAGCAATTGTTTTCGATTGCAATTTTTTAAAGGGCTTCTTACATTAAAAAAACAATTAGCAAAAGAAAAAATTTTCATTGCATAAAAGTTGGTAGCTTCAGTTTCATAACATTTTGGGGTTTCTAAAATGTATTAATTTAAAAATTATTTAAAGGAAGATAGAGACCAAAAGAAACTAAAATTTAGAAATGCCATATTGATTTCAATTGTAAGCACTAAATTTAAAATCAAAAAGTTGTATAATGTCAACTTGAAAACTTAAAATTTTTACGACTCAAATACAAAAAATTGAGCTTTTAGTATCAGGCTTTGTAAAATTCCCTGACAATTCCAGATTTTTCAGGTTTTCCATGACTGAAAAAAAATTCCATGACAATTCCGGGTTTCCCAGGTTTTCAAGGTCCGTGGCAACCCTGTATTTGTTTGACAGACATCAACAATAATTTTTTAAATGGATAATCAGTGAAAATGACTTATATTTCTGTAAGTTAGTGTTTCACTTCGATCCGAGAATTTCATTTTTTCGAGCGATTATTTGGTTATCGTCTTTGGTTTTCAAACGATCATCTCGTTTATTCTTTTGTTAATTGTCAAATCGTATCGTCTAATTTTCTAATTGTCATCGACCGAACTTCTCGACTGCTTCTCGACTTTCCCATAACTGACAACTAAAAATAATACAATAATAACCTATTTTTTGAAAAAAATCGATATCCAAAAACATTTAAATTCTTTTTTATTAATTCTATTAAAAACTAAAATTAAATTCATTTTAGTGAATTAAAATTATTATATCAAGTTAAAAATTAATTCAAGGTGTCTAGTGAATTATTATTTTCAAATTCCCGGACCAAAAATAAATATTCCCGGATTGATTTTTTAAAACAGCAATAACTATAAAATTTAAATATTAATACTTTAATAAAGAAATTTTTAAGAAAATCAATTTTAAAAAGTCAATAGACATCTTTATTTAGAGAAATATATATAATATTACTTGTTATATATTACTTAATAAGTCTAACATTGTAATAGTTAGATCTAAATTTAAAATTAACCTACTTTTTTATTTTTCTATTAGTTGGGCTTTTTTGCGGAGTATTATTATTATTTTTAATTGTGTATTTAAATAATAAAAATTAAAAATAATTATTTTTAATTTTTATTATTAAAAAAAAAAAGTTGTCTGTTCATTGAACAAGACCTACATGTCTTATAGTATTTTGGCCCCCTGAATACGAATATGAAGTCAGAATTGCTCCATCACCCTCTGTTTTTTTTTAAATCAAAAAAACTACCCTTAAGTCTAAAATTCAAGAATTAAAGTAAAAAAAATAAAAACACTGTTTTCTTCGGAGTAGAAGAATATATTTATGCGTTTTCTTCTTTTAAAAACTCAGAAATAATGTCAAAATTGCTCCACCACCCCTACTTTTTTTAAATCGAAGAAACTACCCTTAAATCTAAAATTCAAAAACTAAAGTAAAAAAAATGAAATAACCGGTTTTCTTCGGAGTAGAAGATATATTTATGCGTTTTCTTCTTTCAACAACTCAGAAATAATGTCAAAATTGCTCCACCACCCCTGCTTTTTCTAAATCGAAGAAACTACCCTTAAATCTAAAATTCAAGAACTAAAGTAAAAAAAAATGAAATAATCGGTTTTCTTCGGAGTAGAAGAATATATTTATGCGTTTTCTTCTTTCAACAACAAATAATGATAAATTAACCCCTTGACTGTGGATGACGTGTATACACTTCATGCAAAAAACTGGCCCAAACAGTGGATGACGTGTATACACGTCATGGCCCGAACAAGAAAACATCTTAACGTATATTCGCAAAAATTTTTACTCGGGGGTTTTTGGGGTCGCTGATCACGATTCTCTAGCCAGATTTTCAAAATAAATCATTTTTCATCCAAAATGGCCGCCAAAAATTTTGAAAAATTTCAAAAGTGGATAAATTCTTTTAAAAATTTTTACTCGGGGGTTTTTGGGGTCGCTGATCACGAATCTGAAGTAAGATTTTAAAAACAAATAATTTTTCATCCAAAATTGTCGCCAAAAATTTTGAAAAATTTTAAAAGTGGATAAATTCTTTTAATAATTCTTACCATTTAAACTTTGAAAAGCTAATAACAGATTCGTAATCAGCGACCCCGAAAACCCCCGAATAACGAATTTTAAGCGTATTCAATGAATTTTTCAAAATCGTGTCCGCCATTTTGGATTTGCCATTTTGAATTTTAAAAAACTAATGTCAGATTCGTAATCAGCGACCACGAAAATCCCCGAGTAACGATTTTTAAGCGAATCCAATGAATTTTTCAAAATCGTGTCCGCCATTTTGGATCCGCCATTTTGAATTTTTGAAAACTAACACCGGAATCGTAATCAGCGACCCCAAAAACCCCTTAGTACCTATTGTCATGAAAATTTATTTACAAGAAGGTCTTACACATTTTGGGACCATTTTGTTATATTTTAGCTACACACTGAAGGGGTTAACTCTGATTCTGCTTTTTAGTTATGAGAACAAAAATAAAGGAACGTATGCTTTTGTCGAAAACTAATTGTTTTTATTGTTGTTAGTATACTCTGGGTTCATACTTAAGGGGACATTCCAGTTCAGAATGTCAAAAAAATAGATTTTTTTTTTTTTATTTTCGGATTTCTTATAGTGTCAAGAATACTCTCCTAAAATATTATTGCAAAATTCGACGTAAAACAAAAGTTATACATCCTTATTCTTCGCCATGTCAAAGATGTTTTTGTATGCGGATAAGCAATCGAATGATTTAAATGTTTTCTCATTTGCATTTTTTAAAAAAGACAAACAAAAATGTATTTGGTGTTGCTGATCACAAATTAGATATCAAATTTTCTAAATTCAAAATGGCGGATCCAATATGGCGGAAAAGAAAATTTTTTTATTTTAATTTTTTTTTCGTCCACCATATTGCATCCGCTATTTTTAATTTTGAAAAAATGATGTCATATTCGTAATCAGCGACCCCAACCTCCCGCCCCCCCCGTAACGATTTTCAAGCAAATCCAATGATTTTGAAAAAAAATGTCCGCCATATTGGATCCGCCATTTTAAATTTTAAAAATCTTATTCCATATTCGTAATTAGCTACCTCAAAAACCCCCGAGTAACGATTTTTAAGCAAATCCGATGATTTTTTTAAAAAAATTTCGAAACTTATGAACAAAAACTTTAAATGCATTTTTCTCAAAATGTCTTTTTTTGATCTGGTAAGAGTGATATCTCGAGTTCTTCTGAAGCGATTTTAAAAAATCAAACGGCTTTTGATTCAGCGTCATCATGCCTATAAGTGGAACCTCAAAAACTGGAAAATTTCCAACTCCCCTTTTTTTATAAGAGAAATTCTGAATAAAAACACTTTTTTTTGCTTATTTTTGGGAAAAAGTACTCTAAAAAAAGGGGGGAAAGAAAATTCCACTTTTTTGAGGTTCCACACCTAAAGAATTATCTAACGAAGAGAATGTTACTTCGTTTTTGGTTTTATCTGTTTTAGAAAGTTTGGAATCGATCTTACCACCTAAAATGGGCATTTTCAAAAATGGCGTATATCGCCGCCATTTTGAAATAAAAATTAAAAAAAAATTTTTTTTAAATTCTTAAATAAATTTCTTATTACATGTAAAAAAAATTTTTTAAATAAATGTCATAGTTATTTTAATAATATATACTAAAAAAGCCTTCTTTTTGCCTGTTTTGAACTGGAATGTCCCCTTAAAGGGGTAGTTTTTTCAATATAAATCAATAAGAGGGTGATGAAGCAATGCTGATGCTTTATTAAAAAGTACATAAATATATTCTTCTACTTTGGAAAAAACCTGTTATATCATTTTTTTACTATAATTCTTGAATTTTAGATTTAAGGGCAGGGGGTGATGGAGCAATTTCGTCATTATTTCTGAGTTGTTGAAAGAAAAAAAAGCATTAATATATTTTTCTACTTCGCAAAAAAACTGGTAATTTCATTCTTTGACTTTAGTTCTTGAATTTTAGATTTAAGGGTAGTTTCTCCCATTTAAAAGAAACAGGGGTGGTGGAGCAATTTTGACATTATTTCTGAGAGGTTAAAGGAAGAAAACGCATAAATATATTCTTCTACTGCTAAGAAAACCGGTTATTTCATATTTTTTTACTTTAGTTCTTGAATTTTAGATTTAAGGGTAGTTTCTTCGATTTAAAAAAAAGTAGGGGTGGTGGAGCAATTTTGACAATATTTCTGAGTGGTTGAAGGAAGAAAACGCATAAATATATTCTTCTACTCCGAAGAAAGCCGTGTTTTTATTTTTTTTTTACTTTAGTTCTTGAATTTTAGACTTAAGGGTAGTTTTTTCGATTTAAAAAAAACAGAGGGTGATGGAGCAATTCTGACTTCATATTCGTATTCAGGGGGCCAAAATACTATAAGACATGTGGGCAGCTCCATACGAAAAGCAAATGGTGGATCACCGATTTTTCTTAAAGTTTGTAATTTTGTAGTACTTGGGGTACTAAATAACTGTGCCAAACAGTTTTGCAAAAAAAAAATTTTTTTGCAAGATATTTAGATTTGAAAAATCGGAAACTGAAAAAAATGACTTTTTTTGAGAATTTTTATTTCGAAAACTATTGATTCTACAAGAAAAAGTCATTTGTTCAAAATTGTAGAGAAAATGTCAATTTTTTATAATATTAAAAAAAAGTTTAAAAAAATTAATTTTTCAATAATTTGTTTAAACAATAATTTTTTATTGTTAAAAAAAAGAGCAAGGGACATCATGGAATTTTCTAGAAAAATTATTTTCTCAAAATTTGAACCTTCCTTAATAAGTGGTTAAATTTTTAAAGAAGTGCTTTTTGATGTTTTTGAGAAAAAAATTTTTGAAGTTTGCGCTACGAGTTTTTGTGCGTTGCGCTAACTAAGCAGCGCCTATATCAGTGTATTTTAAAAGATGATAAGACCTTTACTGCTCGCCCCTAATACATTTATTAATTATATACGTATATATTATTATTATAAACAGTTTAATAATATATTTTTAACTTTTTTATAAACATTATTTTCCTTTTTTAATCCATTAATGCCCATGGGCACAGGAACGCAGATATAAAAAGTAACTATTGAGATCCTGGTATTGGGTCTAATGATAATTTTTGACGTTAAAAATTTAAAAAAAAAAATTTTTTGTAACAATTTGTTATAAACAAATGAAAAAAGATTAATTTTCATAAAAAAAAACTGATAGCGACATTCGATTCGACGCAAAAAATACTACGAGAACGTATATTACATAATTTTTAAAAAAAGACATACTATTATTGTAAAAATGTTATAAACAATTAGCCTGCATTTATACTGTATGAGATAGAAGGATCGTTTTTTAGGTAAAAATTTTGTTTAAAAAATTTTTAACGTCAAAAACTCTCCTTATTAAACTAATTTTGTTTAAAAAAATTTTTAACTTAAAAAACAATCATTCTATCTAATACAGTATAAATGCAGGCTAATTGTTTATATAATTTTGACAACCATAATGTCTTTTTTTAAAAATTATGTAATATACGTTCTCGTAGTATTTTTTGCGTCGAATCGAATGTCGCTATCAGTTTTTTTTTATGAAAATTAATCTTTTTTCATTTGTTTATAACAAATTGTTACAAAAAATTTTTTTTTTTAAATTTTTAACGTCAAAAATTATCATTAGACCCAATACCAGGATCTCAATAGTTACTTTTTATATCTGCGTTCCTGTGCCCATGGGCATTAATGGATTAAAAAAGGAAAATAATGTTTATAAAAAAGTTAAAAATATATTATTAAACTGTTTATAATAATAATATATACGTATATAATTAATAAATGTATTAGGGGCGAGCAGTAAAGGTCTTATCATCTTTTAAAATACACTGATATAGGCGCTGCTTAGTTAGCGCAACGCACAAAAACTCGTAGCGCAAACTTCAAAAATTTTTTTCTCAAAAACATCAAAAAGCACTTCTTTAAAAATTTAACCACTTATTAAGGAAGGTTCAAATTTTGAGAAAATAATTTTTCTAGAAAATTCCATGATGTCCTTTGCTCTTTTTTTTAACAATAAAAAATTATTGTTTAAACAAATTATTGAAAAATTAATTTTTTTAAACTTTTTTTTAATATTATAAAAAATTGACATTTTCTCTACAATTTTGAACAAATGACTTTTTCTTGTAGAATCAATAGTTTTCGAAATAAAAATTCTCAAAAAAAGTCATTTTTTTCAGTTTCCGATTTTTCAAATCTAAATATCTTGCAAAAAAATTTTTTTTTTGCAAAACTGTTTGGCACAGTTATTTAGTACCCCAAGTACTACAAAATTACAAACTTTAAGAAAAATCGGTGATCCACCATTTGCTTTTCGTATGGAGCTGCCCACATGTCTTATAGTATTTTGGCCCCCTGAATACGAATATGAAGTCAGAATTGCTCCATCACCCTCTGTTTTTTTTAAATCGAAAAAACTACCCTTAAGTCTAAAATTCAAGAACTAAAGTAAAAAAAAAATAAAAACACGGCTTTCTTCGGAGTAGAAGAATATATTTATGCGTTTTCTTCCTTCAACCACTCAGAAATATTGTCAAAATTGCTCCACCACCCCTACTTTTTTTTAAATCGAAGAAACTACCCTTAAATCTAAAATTCAAGAACTAAAGTAAAAAAATATGAAATAACCGGTTTTCTTAGCAGTAGAAGAATATATTTATGCGTTTTCTTCCTTTAACCTCTCAGAAATAATGTCAAAATTGCTCCACCACCCCTGTTTCTTTTAAATGGGAGAAACTACCCTTAAATCTAAAATTCAAGAACTAAAGTCAAAGAATGAAATTACCAGTTTTTTTGCGAAGTAGAAAAATATATTAATGCTTTTTTTTCTTTCAACAACTCAGAAATAATGACGAAATTGCTCCATCACCCCCTGCCCTTAAATCTAAAATTCAAGAATTATAGTAAAAAAATGATATAACAGGTTTTTTCCAAAGTAGAAGAATATATTTATGTACTTTTTAATAAAGCATCAGCATTGCTTCATCACCCTCTTATTGATTTATATTGAAAAAACTACCCCTTTAAGGGGACATTCCAGTTCAAAACAGGCAAAAAGAAGGCTTTTTTAGTATATATTATTAAAATAACTATGACATTTATTTAAAAAATTTTTTTTACATGTAATAAGAAATTTATTTAAGAATTTAAAAAAAATTTTTTTTTAATTTTTATTTCAAAATGGCGGCGATATACGCCATTTTTGAAAATGCCCATTTTAGGTGGTAAGATCGATTCCAAACTTTCTAAAACAGATAAAACCAAAAACGAAGTAACATTCTCTTCGTTAGATAATTCTTTAGGTGTGGAACCTCAAAAAAGTGGAATTTTCTTTCCCCCCTTTTTTTAGAGTACTTTTTCCCAAAAATAAGCAAAAAAAAGTGTTTTTATTCAGAATTTCTCTTATAAAAAAAGGGGAGTTGGAAATTTTCCAGTTTTTGAGGTTCCACTTATAGGCATGATGACGCTGAATCAAAAGCCGTTTGATTTTTTAAAATCGCTTCAGAAGAACTCGAGATATCACTCTTACCAGATCAAAAAAAGACATTTTGAGAAAAATGCATTTAAAGTTTTTGTTCATAAGTTTCGAAATTTTTTTAAAAAAATCATCGGATTTGCTTAAAAATCGTTACTCGGGGGTTTTTGAGGTAGCTAATTACGAATATGGAATAAGATTTTTAAAATTTAAAATGGCGGATCCAATATGGCGGACATTTTTTTTCAAAATCATTGGATTTGCTTGAAAATCGTTACGGGGGGGGCGGGGGGTTGGGGTCGCTGATTACGAATATGACATCATTTTTTCAAAATTAAAAATAGCGGATGCAATATGGTGGACGAAAAAAAAATTAAAATAAAAAAATTTTCTTTTCCGCCATATTGGATCCGCCATTTTGAATTTAGAAAATTTGATATCTAATTTGTGATCAGCAACACCAAATACATTTTTGTTTGTCTTTTTTAAAAAATGCAAATGAGAAAACATTTAAATCATTCGATTGCTTATCCGCATACAAAAACATCTTTGACATGGCGAAGAATAAGGATGTATAACTTTTGTTTTACGTCGAATTTTGCAATAATATTTTAGGAGAGTATTCTTGACACTATAAGAAATCCGAAAATAAAAAAAAAAAAATCTATTTTTTTGACATTCTGAACTGGAATGTCCCCTTAAGTATGAACCCAGAGTATACTAACAACAATAAAAACAATTAGTTTTCGACAAAAGCATACGTTCCTTTATTTTTGTTCTCATAACTAAAAAGCAGAATCAGAGTTAACCCCTTCAGTGTGTAGCTAAAATATAACAAAATGGTCCCAAAATGTGTAAGACCTTCTTGTAAATAAATTTTCATGACAATAGGTACTAAGGGGTTTTTGGGGTCGCTGATTACGATTCCGGTGTTAGTTTTCAAAAATTCAAAATGGCGGATCCAAAATGGCGGACACGATTTTGAAAAATTCATTGGATTCGCTTAAAAATCGTTACTCGGGGATTTTCGTGGTCGCTGATTACGAATCTGACATTAGTTTTTTAAAATTCAAAATGGCAAATCCAAAATGGCGGACACGATTTTGAAAAATTCATTGAATACGCTTAAAATTCGTTATTCGGGGGTTTTCGGGGTCGCTGATTACGAATCTGTTATTAGCTTTTCAAAGTTTAAATGGTAAGAATTATTAAAAGAATTTATCCACTTTTAAAATTTTTCAAAATTTTTGGCGACAATTTTGGATGAAAAATTATTTGTTTTTAAAATCTTACTTCAGATTCGTGATCAGCGACCCCAAAAACCCCCGAGTAAAAATTTTTAAAAGAATTTATCCACTTTTGAAATTTTTCAAAATTTTTGGCGGCCATTTTGGATGAAAAATGATTTATTTTGAAAATCTGGCTAGAGAATCGTGATCAGCGACCCCAAAAACCCCCGAGTAAAAATTTTTGCGAATATACGTTAAGATGTTTTCTTGTTCGGGCCATGACGTGTATACACGTCATCCACTGTTTGGGCCAGTTTTTTGCATGAAGTGTATACACGTCATCCACAGTCAAGGGGTTAATTTATCATTATTTGTTGTTGAAAGAAGAAAACGCATAAATATATTCTTCTACTCCGAAGAAAACCGATTATTTCATTTTTTTTTACTTTAGTTCTTGAATTTTAGATTTAAGGGTAGTTTCTTCGATTTAGAAAAAGCAGGGGTGGTGGAGCAATTTTGACATTATTTCTGAGTTGTTGAAAGAAGAAAACGCATAAATATATCTTCTACTCCGAAGAAAACCGGTTATTTCATTTTTTTTACTTTAGTTTTTGAATTTTAGATTTAAGGGTAGTTTCTTCGATTTAAAAAAAGTAGGGGTGGTGGAGCAATTTTGACATTATTTCTGAGTTTTTAAAAGAAGAAAACGCATAAATATATTCTTCTACTCCGAAGAAAACAGTGTTTTTATTTTTTTTACTTTAATTCTTGAATTTTAGACTTAAGGGTAGTTTTTTTGATTTAAAAAAAAACAGAGGGTGATGGAGCAATTCTGACTTCATATTCGTATTCAGGGGGCCAAAATACTATAAGACATGTAGGTCTTGTTCAATGAACAGACAACTTTTTTTTTTTTAATAATAAAAATTAAAAATAATTATTTTTAATTTTTATTATTTAAATACACAATTAAAAATAATAATAATACTCCGCAAAAAAGCCCAACTAATAGAAAAATAAAAAAGTAGGTTAATTTTAAATTTAGATCTAACTATTACAATGTTAGACTTATTAAGTAATATATAACAAGTAATATTATATATATTTCTCTAAATAAAGATGTCTATTGACTTTTTAAAATTGATTTTCTTAAAAATTTCTTTATTAAAGTATTAATATTTAAATTTTATAGTTATTGCTGTTTTAAAAAATCAATCCGGGAATATTTATTTTTGGTCCGGGAATTTGAAAATAATAATTCACTAGACACCTTGAATTAATTTTTAACTTGATATAATAATTTTAATTCACTAAAATGAATTTAATTTTAGTTTTTAATAGAATTAATAAAAAAGAATTTAAATGTTTTTGGATATCGATTTTTTTCAAAAAATAGGTTATTATTGTATTATTTTTAGTTGTCAGTTATGGGAAAGTCGAGAAGCAGTCGAGAAGTTCGGTCGATGACAATTAGAAAATTAGACGATACGATTTGACAATTAACAAAAGAATAAACGAGATGATCGTTTGAAAACCAAAGACGATAACCAAATAATCGCTCGAAAAAATGAAATTCTCGGATCGAAGTGAAACACTAACTTACAGAAATATAAGTCATTTTCACTGATTATCCATTTAAAAAATTATTGTTGATGTCTGTCAAACAAATACAGGGTTGCCACGGACCTGGAAAACCTGGGAAACCCGGAATTGTCATGGAATTTTTTTTCAGTCATGGAAAACCTGAAAAATCTGGAATTGTCAGGGAATTTTACAAAGCCTGATACTAAAAGCTCAATTTTTTGTATTTGAGTCGTAAAAATTTTAAGTTTTCAAGTTGACATTATACAACTTTTTGATTTTAAATTTAGTGCTTACAATTGAAATCAATATGGCATTTCTAAATTTTAGTTTCTTTTGGTCTCTATCTTCCTTTAAATAATTTTTAAATTAATACATTTTAGAAACCCCAAAATGTTATGAAACTGAAGCTACCAACTTTTATGCAATGAAAATTTTTTCTTTTGCTAATTGTTTTTTTAATGTAAGAAGCCCTTTAAAAAATTGCAATCGAAAACAATTGCTTCTGAAGCGAGGAAATAATAATTTAGTTGACATTTCGGGATATTTGGAAAATCTACGAAAAAAATAATTAAAAATCACTGATTTCCTTGCTTTCCTTAGATCCTCTTACAATTTTTTTAAATGACTTGTCACATTAAAATAAATAATTTGTAAAAGAAAAAATTGCTTATGAGGTTAGGAAATAATAATTTTGTTTAAATAATATATGGATTTTTCGAAAATCTGTGTAAAAAATCAAAATTAATAATTTCCCCGACTTCGATCTTTTGAAATTTTTTAAAAGGCTTCTAACATTAAAATAAATAATTAGCAAAGGAAAAATTGTCATTGAATAAACGTAGGTAACTTCAGTTTCATAAAATGTTATTAAAATGCTTAAAATACTTGTTTAATAATTGTGAAAAATTCTAAACTAAACTAAATTTTTAAATTTAAAAAGATTTGCTCCTCATCTTTCTTCGGAGCGTATCTCAAATAATCTCACAAATTTTAACTTAAATTTTTGTTATTAATGAAATTAAAAATTAATAACTTATTTTGTTAACAATTTACTTAAAGGATTTTATACTTTTTGTCGTAATTAGCTAAAAACATACCAAAACAATTTTATTTCTGGTTTGGAATTTTTTAAGAAATGGTCTGGAAAACCTGGAAAAGTCATGGAATTTTAAAATCGATGTCTTGTGGCAACCCTGAAATAAATAAGTAAATACACAAGTAAATAAATAAGTTCCATTACAACACAGACAGCGCAGCATCAGCGAGTGAGGTATTTACGTATATTTAAGAAAATTTCAACAGACACTACGTGCATCAACGAACCTTAAAAAATTCAACAATTTATATTATCAATCGTTTATTAAATCTATACATATATGTGATTTGTGTATATGTAGGAGTTTATATCTGCATATGAGCAGTATACATGTGTATGTAATTTATGTACATGTGTGAGTATACATGTACATGTGATTAGTGTATATGTGTGAGTATACATGTGTGGGTGTTATGCGCGCATGCTTGATATTCACAGAACACTACTGCGCATGCCTGATATTCATAGAACACTACTGCGCATTCCTCACATTGATAGAACACTACTGCGCATGCCTGATATTCATAGAACACTACTGCGCATGCCTGATATTTATAGAACACTACTGCGCATGCCTGATATTTATAGAACACTACTGCGCATGTGTAATATTGACAGAACACTACTGCGCATGCCTGATATTCATAGAACACTACTGTGCATTCCTCACATTGATAGAACACTACTGCGCATGCGTAATATTGATAGAACACTATTGCGCATGCGTAATATTGACAGAACACTACTGCGCATGCCTAATATTGACAGAACACTACTGCGCATGTGTAATATTGACAGAACACTACTGCGCATGTGTAATATTGACAGAACGCTACTGCGCATGTGTAACATTGACAGAACACTACTGCGCATGCGTAACATTGACAGAACACTACTGCGCATGCGTAACAGTGATAGAACACTACTGCGCATGCGTAACATTGACAGAACACTGCTGCGCATGCCTAATATTGATAGAACACTACTGCGCATGTGTAACATTGACAGAACACTACTGCGCATGCGTAACATTGACAGAACACTACTGCGCATGCCTGACATTGACAGAACACTACTGCGCATGCCTGACATTGATATAACACTACTGCGCATGCGTGATTTGTGAATATGTATACATTTGTGTTAATATTATTTTTAAAAGATATACATATATATACGACTAGGGTCGGTCGGTCGGTCGGTCGGTCGTGCCCATGTAGGTCTTGTTCAATGAACAGACAACTTTTTTTTTGTGTGCCTGTGATTATAATCATGCCTAAATTAAAAAAATTTAAAATTTTTAGGTATAAAATAATTTTTTAATAAACATTAATAAAAATTTAGTTTTCTAAACATTATTCAAAAGTAGACGAAAGAACAAAGTTTTGTCCTCTTGATGTAATTTTTCTAAATTCAATAGATTAAGTTATAGATAATTAAAAATAAGTATACTTAGATTTCTTTGAATAATTTTTTAACATAATTAAATTTTTCAAATATGTCTACAATAGAAGGTTTTGAATAGTTGAAATTTTGCAAAATTTAATTGAAAATAATTAATTTATTTCAAGTATTTTGTTACAATTTTTTGAAGAATTTTAATTGCAAATTTTGAAAATAATTGAATTATCAAAAATTAAAAAAAAAATTTTTAAAGATAAATTAGGATATAAGAATTATTTTAAGAAATTCAATTATTTTCGAAAAATAACATTATAATATTTTTAAAGCAATTGTTTAAAAGATAAAAAAAAACACAAACTGTTAGAGGCAAAAAAGGAGATATTTAAAAAAATCATTTTTTCCCCGCACTTATAATTCACATCAATATCAAACATCGGAAAAAAAACCTCGATACATCGAAAATATCGAAATTAAAACATCGAGGTTGTAAACATTGATGTTTCCGATGTCGATGTCCCATCATTACCTACAGAAAATCCTATTAGTAAGAAAAGAATGGACATATCTTCGCCCTTTTCTTACTAATTATCCAGAGAATCAGGCTAACATTCAAAATCTAACCTTCTAAGTTTAGATATTTCAAAAAAATTATTTTATTGATGCAAATAAATATTTATTTTAATTAAAAACTATGCATTATTGAATCAAGTAATTTTCATAATTGATTTAAAGCAATATTTATTAGATCAAATTATTCTATTTAATTGACTTAAGTAATTTGTATTTGGTTCAAATAACTATTTATTTGATACCATAAATTAAAATATTTATGTCCAGTAAATATTTACTTAGTTCAAATAAATAAAAATAAATAAGTAAAAACAAATAAGTTTAAATACAACCGAACGAGCGTTAGCGAGTGAGGTATATGTTGCTAGTTTTAATAAAATTCTTGTCAAAATTTTAATTATTTTCAAAAATTTTTAATATTTCTACTATTTCAATAAAACTATCCAAAAGAAATAAATTATTAAAAAAGAATTTAATAAAATTGTACGCAAACATTAAATTATTTTCATAAATAATAAAAATTTCACAGGAATTCAATAATTTACCAATTTTTTACAGGTTTTTCTCAATAATTCAATTATTTTCATAAATAATACAACTCATCGCAGAATTTCAATTATTTTTAATCAAATTTTAATCAAATTTCTTGAAAAATGTAATAATTGTTAAAAATTTTATTAAAATTCGTCAAAAGAATTCAATTATTAAAAAATTTTTAGATAAAATTCTTTATGAGAATTAAATTTTAAGGAACATTCAATTATATAATTTACTTTTTTATTTAAATAATTGAATTCTCATAGAATTTTCTAATAAAAATTGATTTAAAAATGAATTTTAGTTAAAATTTTAGATAATAGTTGAATATGAAAATAATTTTGAAGAAGTTGTTTAATTTCAAAATGGTTTGAATTTGAAATTTTTTTTAGTGTTTTCAACAAAAATTTAAATTAGAAAATTTTTAAATTCCATTATTTTTAAAATTGCTAATTTTATTTTAAAAAGGTAGTAAGAAATTAGCTAATTATTGCTAATATTTATTGAATTTATTAAAATTATTTAAACAAAAAGCTTCCTATTTGAAAATTAATTAAAATACAAAACTATTAAATAAAATAGACTAAAGCGTTCTTAAAAATAAAAATTTACATTAATGAAACTTTTGAAATTATAATAATCAGATAAAAAAATAAGAAATTGAATAGAACGAATCGAAAAATTAATTACAGTAAAATATTTTTTTATCGTCTATAAATCAGGAAATCAAAATGAATAGAAAGCCCTGTAGAAAATAGAGAGAAAGAAAAGAAAAAAAGGAAAACAATAATAGAAAAACGTAGTTCGGTTCGAAAAAAAAATCGTAAAAGGAGAGAGGAAGCTCGAAAGAAAAAAGCATTTAGAAATGATTTTACGACAATCGTGTTTATACCAGAAGCATAAAGTTATGGTGGAAGAGCACGAAATCGGAATCGTTTTGTTGTAGGATATATCAGGTGTGTTACGTTTGCTGACTTTTCCTTGAGTACCTTGAGCAGATTTATGAGGGTTTCTCGAGCAACCACTAAATTTTCCGAGCCTCAGGCGTAACAGATACACCTTTCCTTTTATAACATGGAAAGAAGTTTCTTTATCCCTCTCCCTTTCGCCCTTTTTGCGTGAAACGGTCACTCCTACTCCTTTAGATTTTGCTTTTTCTTCCTTTTTATATATTTTTTCTCTTTTTTTTTCTTTTTTTTCTTCTTTTTCTTCTTTTTTATCTCTGACCAACCACAATATTTCTCTCGCATAAAACCAAGCGAAAAGTATATCCTGCTGCGGTTATGATCGACAATGATTCGTTTCCGGAGGCCTTATTTATAAATATATTATATACTTACGAACATTTCAACTCACGATTATATTATACCGATATTTTTCATCGATCCAGGGGAATTTCTTTTGCAAAATAATAAAATTAAAATGTCCATTTTTGCGCAAACGAAACTCGTGGATATCAAAAGAAACATTACGAGAGTCAATTTTTGCCAACAAGAAAAGAAAAAAAGTTGAAATTTTTATTTCTTACCTAAATTGTAAATTTATTATTTCTTTTTTATAGACCGTATTAAAATTATTCTAACTTTTTTTTTATCTAGACAATTAAAAACTTTTCTGTATTTAAAAATATTCTAAAATATTTTTTTATCACACATACCCAGACAAATGAACCTATAATTATAATATAATTATAAAATATAATAAAAAAGTTGGTAAAAATTAAAACATAAAATATAAAAATTCTCTATTCTAAAAAGGAAACAATAAATCGTGGAAAATTTAAACTTCAAAAAGCTTTGACATTTGATGGCTTTTAAACTAAATAAATATACCGTGAAAAATATTTCGAAATTATTTAAATATTTAAAAAAAAAATGGTATAAAAATAATAAAAAAAAGAAATTTAAGAGCTTTTAGATTAAGAGCAATTTGTTTAAAAATATACATATATGTAAAATTATATTTACGGAGAAAAATAAAGTGCGGAAACAATTTAGAATTTTTTTGTTTACTATGATTATTATTTTTTAAAAGTTAAAATATTTTTCCCCATATAGCTATTAAATGTTTTTAAAATCTCTATTATATTTTATATTAATATTTTATTTGTATTTATTTGTATTTTATTTGTATTTACATTTATATTTACATATATTAATTAAAATTTTAATCATTATTAAAAGTAATTTATAATTATAGGTATTAATTTGTTTCTTGAAAGAATTCTAAAACAAAGAACAATATATTATTATAGTAAATATTAAAAAGTTTTTATAAAAAAAAAAAAAAAAAAAAAATTGTGTACTCAAATATTTACGACGTATAATTTAAATTCGAGCAGGTAGTTTTAAAATTATAAATTGAAGAGATTCCATATAGAATAATATATTGCTTATGATTACATGACTAATTACACAGTTATGTGAATTAATAACAAGTGTAATGAACGAATTATTTTTAAATTTCCAACTATTTACGCTTCGAAAAATTAATGGAAAATTTGTTGAATATTTACTGAATAATTGTGGCTATTGTCACACACACATTATTTCATGAAAATATCACATGAAATTCCACGTTTCCCGTATGAGCCAAATATTGATTTGTCATAGTTGTTATGTAATGACTGATATTCCTAAAATTCTTTAAAAAAAAAAAAAAAAAGAAAATTGGATTAATGAAATATAGATTTTTTTACTATTTTTATAAATAATTTCTTGAATTAAAATTTGACACTGTTTTTATACAATATTAAATAATAATAAAAATTATTACCTATTATTATTCGAAAATAAAATATGGTTATATAATAATAGTAATAATAATAATAATAATAATAATTATAATAATAATAATGATAATTTTTATTATTATTATTATTCAAAAAAGTAACAATATTCGGAATAATAATAATATCGTAATAATTCGAAAATAGTAATAAATTTTTTATGGAAATATTGGAATTTCATATATATAATTCTGATAGTAAGAAAATTTTCCAATAGAGCTACAAAACAGGTTAAAAATTCGTCTTTATTATTACTTTATATATACGTATAAAATTTTACGATATATGATGAATTTTCTGTCATATTCATTTTTTTTAAAGGAAAATGTTTTTAAAATTTTAAATTAAAATTTCGTTCTTATTCTTATATAAAAATCTATTTTTCTATCTTTTAATATTGTAAATATCTTTTAGAATTTTCTCTATTTTTTATATCATATATTTATTATATAGAAATACATAATACAATAACTAATAATTCAGGGGGGAAAAATTGTGCAAAAATGTTCAAGAATTCACAAATATAAACGTAGATAAATAGTTTCAAGAGAATTTTTCTTAAAACTTTTATGAAAAAATTCTTTTATCCTGCAATGAAACACAATTTGCTTCTTTCTTTTTTTTTTAGTAAAAATAGTTTTACTTATTAGATATAATAATGCAGGTCTGAAATTTTTTTGAATAAAATAAAACATTAATGATTTAAAAATGAATTTAAAGAAAGGGGAAAAAAAAGAATTAGAAAAACTGAAAAAAAATTTTCAATTTAACAAAAACTAAAATTTAATAAAATTAACAAAAAAAAAAAAAACGAAAATTAGAAAAAAGCGGAAAGTAATTAAAGAAAGTAGAAATATTAATTATTTAAATTACTTATAATTACAAAAGAGAATATTATTTGTATAATGTAATGCAAATAACGCCTTTAGAGAATTGAGAATCAACTCTCCGCTAGGATATTCGTTTTATATAATAAAATACACTATACAATATGAAAACCGCAGGCGATTTCAGAATATGCTGAAAATGAGTTTCTTGAATAACCATTGCATTTTGGATAACGTGACTACTGGTTTGGAGAAACTGACATCAAATTTAAACTGTTCCGGTGAACTGGTGAGAATTTAAACTTGAAAATGAGAATGAATTTTATTACATACACACAAAAACGATATACAAGTGCACAATATACCCAAAGTGGAACAATTTTTACTCAAAAAAAAATTCTATTTACATTTTTATCTCTTCCTCCCTCAAAAAAAAAATTCTATTTAAATTTTTTTTCTAGTCCCCCCTCAAAAAAAAAGTTCTATTTACATTTTTTTTTCTCTTCCCCCCCTCAAAAAAAAAACAGAATAGAAATAATTATTTCAATAAAAATTGAATTTTAAATAATTTTTTTCTCTTCCTCCCCCGCCCCCCCCAAAAAAAAAAACAGAATAGAAATAATTATTTCAATAAAATTTAAATTTGAAATTTCAAAAAAATAATTTACCAATAAATGTTTATTTTTAAATTATAGAAGAAAATGGAAAAATTAATTAAAAATTAGAAAATAATAAAAAAAAAAAAATTAATAGCACATTTGAAGAGTAAAATTTTTTTTTTTTTTTAATTCAAATTTTACAAAATTCATTAACAATTATCCCTCGTAATTAACTCAAGTGAATTTCGTGTTTTATGAACTTTCTTTTTTAAACTCATGATCTCTTCCCCCATGAAACATAGTTTTTTATTCCGATCGAGTGAAATTTTTAGGCTATAAAAAAAAATCCACTGGTGATGTAGCTGAAATCCATAAAATAATTTTACGCGTTAAGCTTTCTGCTCGTTATCTCTCTTGGCTTTTTAGTAGCCAGTGTAATGTTTGACATTAAAAAAACGAAAAAAAAAAAAAGAAAAATTGTACGTTATAACTACCACACGTCATATTCTGGCTTAAAGCCAAAAAGTAAAATTATTTCCACGACATTTTACATATATATATGTATATACCTAATCGAGAAAATAACAATTATTAGTCTAGTCATTTTTTTTTCATTCCACATTTTCTGCCTGTTGCACTTTTTTTCAAACATTAAAAAATTGAGAATTTATTTTTTTTCCCTTTAAATTCACTCGCAATGTAATTTTGCAATTTCTTTAATAAAAATCAGTTGATTAAATAAATAGACAGTGGAAATTGTGTAAAATTTAAACATTTGAGAAATGGGAAGAAAAATATATTAATGAATCTCTCTCTCTCTCTCTTTCTTTCTTTTTCTCCAAGGAGTTATTTTGCTAAAAGGACAAAGTAGGAATGACTTAAGGGAAAATGAGAAAATTGGAAAAGATCATTTGTCTGAATGAGAGTGAAGTACATCCCCCAGTAACCATTAATTTACTGGACTTCTATTGAAACAAACAAGAGTCGAAAGAAATTTTTTTTTATTTCTCCTTTTTTTTAATTCATTTTCTTATTTGAAATAGACAAACGATTTTTTTTTCGTACCCTCCTCTGTATATAAGGAAACTTTAAAGAAAACACACAGAGAGAAGAGGGTAAAAAAACGAAATGAAATTATTGCACTCTTTCTTCAATTATTTCGAAATTTTCTTTTCTCCTTCAAAGAGAAGAAAATATCTTTGTGTCTACGCAGTTTTTTTTTTTTTTTTTTGCTTTAACAAAGAAAGTTACTTATTTAATGTTGTAATTAAATGCATATTCAGAATACTTCACTGATGAAAAATGTAAAAGTTCCAACTGTGAAGGGAATAAGAAAAAAAATGGAAGTTAACGAAGAAAGAGAAAGCAGGAGGATGAGAAGGGAGGAAAAAAGAAATGAGAGAAAAAGTAAATGAAAAAAAATACACCAATTGAAAGAAGATAAGGAAAAAGAAGTGAAAATAGAAAAAAAGTAATGAAGAATCAAGGCAACTAATCAGAGAGAAAATCAAATTTAATGACTATTTGTTGCAGAATAATTGAATTTTGAAAAAAGAAATTAGGATTATAAACATTATTATCATTATTATTATTATTATTATTATTATTATTATTATTATTATTATTATTAACAATATTAAATATTCTATTTTATAAATAATATATTGAGCTACTATAATTATTATGTTTATAATTCATTTATAAATTATTTCTATTTTATTTTATTTTTTTAAATTTTATTTCTTATTTATTTTTCCCTTTAGTTTACAATACAGTCGACTCTCGATAAAGTTTAATTTTAAAAACCATAGAAAAAATTCAAGTATTCAATATTTTAATCAAAATTTTTTCAATACACCAGAAACAAACTTCAATTTTTTGAGAAATTCAAATTACCAAATAGTTGACTGTATTATATTTTAATTTTTTTCATTACTTATAAATATTTTATAAAGAAAATTATTATTTAAAAAATTGGCCAATATTTTAGGTATCGAAAATTTTTCAAAAAAAAAACCAACTTCAATTTATTGATGAATTTTATTTCTCGAAAATTTATTTATAGAGAGTTGACTGTATTAAATTTTTATTTTATTGTATATTATTTGTTAATATTTTATAGGATAAAATTATAAATATAAAAAAAAATTGACAGTCAGCTCTCGATAATCAAACTTTGAATAAATTGAAATTGAATTTTGGTGCTTTGATAAAATTTTAATACTTGAAATATTTGATATAAATAAAACTCTCAAAAAATTAATTTTTTTCTATGCTCCTTGGTATTCAATTTTATCAAGAGTCGACTGAATATAAATATTATAATAATATAATAATAATAATTATTATAAAAATTAATAATAATGGTTGTAATAATAATTTTAAATTATAAATCAAAAATAACTTATAAAATTTTCGAACTAATAAAAAAATTTTTCTGTCATAAAGAAAAAATTTGTTAAAAAAAAATTTGGGTGTAATTCGCATTATTTATTAATAATTTTTTTTGTGCAGAAATATACAGAGGAGGACTAAATTAATCTCAATTATAACAAGTCTCCGGACCGGATTTCATTATGAAAGTAATTTTTTTTTGTTTTTTTTTTTTTTTTTGAAGTTTAATGTGTCTAATAACAGGTTCGTTTAAAGAAAGCATAAATGGGGAAATTATACAATCAACAACAGGAACGACATTTCAAAACAACTTTTTTTCTAATTAAACGAAAATTGTATGATTACAATTAAAATTTTATCACTTGTGTCTTTGATAGAAAACTGATTGAAATTTTTATTCGAATATAAAGATTTCTTACAATAAAAGTTTTATAAATTTTATAAAAAAAATTTAATTTAATTTAATTTTTTAATTTTTTAATTTTTTTTTTTTTTTATTTTTTTATAATAAAATTATAAAAAAAACTATTATTATAAATTTGGAAAAAAAACTATAGTAATTTTTTTTTATAAAAAAATACTTAAATACTTAAAAAATAGAAAAATGAAAAAAATTAATTTATATAAAAGTATTTATAGTATTTTTCACTTTTTTTCCTTTGTATTGGTTTTTCTTTCCTTTTAGCGACGCATTTTATAAGCGTCTGACCACATGGATTTAATACTACTGATTCGATTGCAAATCGAATGAAGAGGATTTTTTTTTTAATTTATTTTTTTTTTTTATTTTTTAGAAAGCAGTAAAGGGAAATAGTTTTCCTTTGTAGGTAATCTGTTTTAGTTTCGGGCAAAAGAAAACACGAATTTGCTTTCCCTGTTTCAATTTTCTCATACAATGCCCGACTAAAATCCCCTTACACTACTTGTGGCCCATACGAAATCGATATCAGTCGACTCTTCAAAAAAAAGAAACAAAAAAAAAAAAAAAGAAACTGATTTTTTTCTGACTGTAAAATGTCAAGGTTTTTGTTTTCATTATTTATTTATCTAGCGAGAACAATTTTTTTATTGTTTATTAAGAGAAAAAATTATTTATTTTATTTCCGTAAATAATTTTTTAAATAAAAAACTTCTAATTAAATATTTAATATATAATTTACTGTAATTTTTCCGTTAGTTTTAAGCATTTGAGAATTTTGAAAAAAAAAAATTGAATATTAATGAGTGAATTTTTTTTTCAGCTCCCCCTCAAATAGTTGAGATTAGCAGTCATCCACATTTGGACAAAATAGAAATAAAAGCCGGAGATAAATTAACACTGGAGTGCGCGGTACGAATGGCTAAACCAGCTGCCACTATTATTTGGTATCGAGAAAATGTTGCAATCAAAGGAGGCGATATCAACGTCGACCCTATACCAGTATCGGATGGTAAGATAAATATAAATATTTTCTACTTTTTTTTTTTTATTTCCTGATAATTTATTTTTTTATTCATTAAATTATTACATGGATAATTTATTATTTATTATTATTTATTTATAGTTTTTATTATATTTTTTTATATATTTTCTTTATATTGTTTATTATTTAAACATATTACATTTTTTATTACTTACTATTATTTTATTTTTTACTCTCTAAATTTCAATTATTAAAAATGTTTACTAATTTGAATTAGTGACTGATTTTGTTGCTTTTGAAATAGTAAATTTTACTCTAATAAATAATTAGTAGAAATTACTATTTATTAGTAAACTAATTCAGAAGCTAAAATTCCATCACTATAATAATTAAAATTAGTAAACATTTTTATTTTTACTTATTCAAATTTCGAATTTTTAGTTACTATCATTTTGGGTCATTTTTTATACATTCTATTTATTCTATTTATTATTTTCTAAACTTTTCAACGTTCAAGTGAACGAAATATTTTTTTGTGCTTTTATATAATTATTTTATATATAAAAAATAAAAATACAAAAAAAATTATGATAAAATTGTGATCTGAAATTAGTAAGAAAAAAAAACAAATGAATTTTCTTTAAAAAAAATAAAAAAATAATTGTATTTTTTAGCCTAAAAACAGATTTTTTTTCAAAAAAATGCTATAAAAATCAATTTTTTTATTTGGAAATTTTCTTGTGGATTCAAAAACATATTTTCTACAAAATTACGAATGGATTTCAAAATCTACCAATTTTTAAAAAAAATAAAAATTCAAAAAGGGTCAAAATATTTTCTGACCGATTTTATTTTATGACCACACAAAAAATTACTTTAAAAATAATTTTGTTAAATATTTAAATTATTTCTTTAATATAGTTAAAAATATAGGTGTATCCTCCCCTTAAAAAAATTAATATTCATGGTAACTTTTTCATAAAATATTATAAAATACCTAAATAAACAAAAAAATGTTAATAATAATAGAAATTAATAGGTATTTAGTTATAATAATAAGAATGTTGAAATAATTTTTATCTGTTGTAGAGAGTTATGGACACTTACCTACTCTTTATAATAAAAAAAAAATAATTTTTACCATTATTTTTTTTATCATATTATAATTATTATTATTGTATTAATAAACAATTCTTTTTTTTTATTAAAATTCATGTTTTCCAATAATTAAAAATGCCCGAGAGATAAAATCATTATTTTATATTATAAGAATATTGTTACTGTAACTTTATCAAAATTATTTTCATCTTTTTAATTCAAATATTATTTTCTAGAATTTTAAATTATTTTTTATTACTTTTTATCCTTTTTATGAAAATAATTGAATTATTGCGAAGGAATTTATAAAAAAAAAAATTGTAAATAATTAAATTCCTGTGAAATTTTTATTATTTATGAAAATAATTAAATGTTTGCTTAAAATTTTTTTTAAGTAATTGAATTTCTTTTTTGAGAAATTTTATTTAAATAGTACTAGATATTGAAAATCATTGCAATGAGAAAAATTTTTGAAAATAATTAAAATTAAATCAAGAATTTTATTCACATTTTTTTAAATAATTGAACTTTGGTGAAGAATTTTGTTTATATATTTATAAAGATAATTGGGAATTTGACGAGAAATTTTTTTTTTTAATTTTGAACATAATTGAATTTTATTTCCTTTGAAAATAATTGACTTTTTACAATTATTTGTAAATTTGTAATTTCTCCAAAATTGAATGTTTTTAGTGTTTTCAACAAAAAATTTGAATTCCTGTAAAATTTTAATTATTTTTAAAAATAATTAAATGTTTGCATACAATTTTATTAAAAAATTTTTGAAAATAATTGAATTCTAGTGAGATCTTATTTTGTTTAAGAAAAAATACATTAATATAATTTTGTAATTATTTATAAAATTACAAATCCAAACAAAATAACATCGTAAAATATAATTGAATTATATTTGCAAAATTTTATTAAAATAGTAGATATTAAAAATCATTAAAATTAGAAAAATGATTGAAAATAATTGAAAGTAGGACAAGAATTTTTTTGTTATTTATGAAAATAATTGAATTTTGCAGAAGAATTTTGTTATTTATAAAGATAATTTGGATTTTTACTAGAATTTTTTTAAAATTTTGAACATAGTTGAATTTTATAAGAATTTTATTTTTTTCTTTAAAATAATTGAATTTCTGCAATTATTTGTAATTTCTCTCCAAAATTGAATTTTTTTAGTGTTTTCAACAAAAATTTAAATAAGAAAATTTCTAAATTCTATTATTTTTGAAATTGATAATTTTATTTAAAAAAAAGTAGTAAGAAGTTAGTATTTTATTAAAACAATTTCCTATCAGACAGAAGTAATCGATTTTTTATAAATTCATAAACTCGATTAATAAATAAATAGTTCGAATTTTAATTAAATTCACTGTTGATTAATTAAAAAGAAAAGGAACAAAAAAATTCCGGAAATTAATGAAAACGAAGAATTTCCCATCATTTTATAATTTTCACGTTTATTTCATTTTTTGTTCGCTTCGACAGTTTTCCAGACGATATCATTGAACGCTTGGCTTCTTACTTGTGCGGTTTTTCTCTCTCTTAAAAAAAACAACTTACGTCTGAAAATCTTCGACAGCGAGAGAGTGAGAGAGTGAGTGAGAGGGAAAAAAGATTAAAACTAGTAATACTTTTTCTTTTGATGTTTCATTAACACGAATGGCGTGGATTTCCACTGGCTTGAGTTAATTCGACCCAAGAGATGACCAGCGATTGCAATGTATATAGTATCAGAGAGGCGAGAGAGGAAGAGTGAGAGAGAAAAAAAAAGGGAAAAGTTGATTTTGGACTCTGGAAGCGAGCCAGACTTACGTGCCGACCAATTGATCTAGGATATAGAATAGAATTCCTATTCATTTTTTTTCTTTTCTTCTTTTTTTTTATCATACTATATATATATATATATATATAACTCGCGATATGTGCAGCTGGATTTTTATTCATCATACTCATCGCTTTTTTCTTTTTCGGCTTTTTATTGATTTTTCCACTACGGCGTTCGAGCTTTAAATTAGATATACGTGAAATTACTTTAGTTGGCTTTGAGAAATAATAGAGCAATCTATTTTTGCCAAGCTTAGCTTTCACTATTATATGAGAAACTTTCAGTTTTGTCTCTTTTCGATGCGATATTTTATTATCTACATATAAAAACCTATATCAATGATTTATTTTATTGGGAGTTAAAAACTTAAAGAGAATTCGAAGAACTGCTTATATATGAACATTAAAAACTGAGTTCAAATATTTTACATTGAAAAAAATAAATTTTGTTCGACTCTTCTACTATATATTTTGATTCTTGTTTTAACTTCAATTCTCAATTTTCCTTTGGAGATTTTTTCCCATTTTGTTAAAAATAATTTTTCTGAAAATTAATTTATAAAAATTAGATTCTTCTCGTTGTTTTTTTCTTTTATCAATAAAATTTTTTTTGAAATAAATTTATAAAAATTAAATTCTTCCGCTTGTTTTCTTTCTTTTATCAATAAAAAAAATAATAAAAAGAGGAATTTTCAAATTTTCGATTGGAAATTTTTTTAAATAAAAATTTTCCAGAAATAAATTTATGAATAAAAATTAGATTCTTCTTTTTTTCGAGTAGGAAAATATCATTTTTTCTGAATAGAAAAAAGAACAATGTTCAGTTTTTCAATCGGGAATTATTTTCACATCTTTTAAAAATATATTTTTTCTCGAAATAAAGAAAGGATATTTTTTTTTTTACAAAAAAGGACGGAAAAATTTGATTTTTATTCATAAAAAAGAATTTATTACTAAAAAATTTATTTTTCCAAAAATGGGAAAAAAATTCTAAATTGAAAAATTGAAGATTCTTCTTCTTCTTTTTTTTACCGAGAAAAAAAAGAAGAAGAATCGTCAATTTTTCGATTACGAATTTTTTTCCCTCTTTGTAAAATTAAATCTTTTAGAAATAAATTTATGAATAGAAATTAGATTTTCCTTTCTTTTTTTTTTGAGTGGAAAATTTTTTTTTTTTCAATAAAGAAATAAGAAGATTCTTCAATTTTTCAGTTGAGAATTTTTTTCACACTTTTTAAGAAGAAATTTTTCAAAAACAAATTTATGAATAAAAATTAGAAACTTCAATTTTTCGTTTCGGAATTTTTTGTATTGTATTTTTGTATTTGTAAAAATAAATTTTTCCGAAATGAATTTAGTAAGAAAAATTCAAATTCTTCTTTTCTTTTTTGGAGTGAAAAAATTTTCATTTCTTTTCTCAATGAAAAAAGAAAAATTTTCGAATTTTTTTCTCACACTTTGTAAATATAAATTTTTCCGAAATGAATTTAAAAATAAAAAATCCAATTCCTTTTTGTTTTTTTTTTTTTTTTGTTGGCGAAAATTTTCTATTTTTCCCTTTTCTCAATAAAAAAGAAAAAGTAGAAGAGAAAGTGAAATTGTTTGTAAATATTTTTCTCGTCATGCGATTTTTGAAATTCTTAAGCTAGATTGTGATGGCCCTTGGAGTTTCGTCTCGAATCGTGATATAAAAGAAGGGACAAATGCACAAAACCAGTAAAAGCTTCTGCCCGGAGGCTTTTAGCTGAGATTTAAGTGGTGTCCCCCCTCCCCCCATTCTAACAACTGTTTTCTGTTGTACGTTAAACTTTCCCATTACAGAACACACGTTACAAGCACTCCTCTTAAAATTTATAGCTTTTCTAATAATTCACAACTGATTTTAAGTTGTGTTTTTTTCACATTTATCCTTAAATGTGCTTTTACACGATTTTTTTATTTTCATCTCCAAAAAAAAACAACTTTACAAATTTTTCGTATTTTTACTTCTTTATTTCAATATTGTAATTTTTTGATAATTATTTATTTTGTTCAATAAAATACGGGACTGTAATAATTAAAAATTTATTTATTACCATATATAAGCGAGACTCGAATTTATTTATTATTTTACCGAAAGAATTTATTAATATTTAATTATTAATTAATATTTAATTAAATAATAATTATTTAATTATTTATTTATTATTTTACCGAAAGAATTTATTAATATTTAATTAATAATTAATATTTACTTAAATAAATAAATAATAAATAAGTTTGAGTCCCATTAATTTTACCGAAAAAATTTATTAACATTTAATTAATAATTATTATTTACTTAAATAAATAAATAATAATAAATAAATTTGAGTCCTATTAATATTTAATTAATAAATTATTTTACTTATAAAAGAGAAGAATCAAAAGGTAATTTTTGAGAAGAAAAAAAAGAAGAAATTTTTCATCAATGAAACAGCTGAATTTAAAATTGAAATAAAATTAAAAAAGAAGATATTGATCAGAGAAGAAGAAATTCTGGAAAAGAACTTTCAGTTGGACAATAAAATTTTATTGGCAATTTTCAATTGTTTTTTTTTTCATTTTTCTTTTTACTATTATAATTGTCGTTTATTCCAATTTTTACGAGTATTTCTAAATTATTTAATTTATTTTCAGATAAAGAGATACTAAAGGATCAGGGCAATAAGAAAAAACCAATGAAATTCGATACAACTGGATCATTAACTATTGTTACAACTCCCGAAGATGATGGAATGAGTTATACCTGCGAAGCGAGACATCCTGCCATTGGAATTGAACGACCGATGAGAGCAACTGTGAAATTATCTGTTTTCTGTAAGTATATTTTACGTTTTTTATTTTTTTAATTAATTAACTGCGTAATTCATAATTTGTCTTATTTTTATTTGAAAAAAAACAATATTTAAAAAAAGAAAAAAAATAATAATCAGTTTAATTTTTTTTTTTTATTAATTAAATAATTAATTATTTTGTAAACAAGTGTATGAATAAATAATAAAATAACTAATTATTTAATTAATTGTTCAATTATTTAATTGGTTATTTATAATTATGTATTCAATAATTTAATTATACAATTAATAATTTAGTTATTTTATTATGTAAATTAATATTTAGTTAGTTATTTAATTATATAATTAATTATCTAATTAATTATTCAATCACTTAGTTAATTAGTTATTTAATTAGTTATTCAATTGTGTAATTAATTATTTAATTCGTTATTTAATTATGTAATTAATTTTTTAACTAGTTATTAAGTTATGCAATTAATTATTTAAACATTTAATTAATTAGGTATTCAATTATAGTTATTAATTTAATAAAACTGAATTTCTTAATTATTGATTATAATTACATATCAATTTGGAAATAAAAGATTTAAAAATGGATTTTTTTGGTTTCTATTTTTAGAGTTTGTCTGCTTTTCAAGTTACCTATTTTATTTTTTTACAGTTAAGCAAATTTTTCAAATTATGGAAATTTTCGAATTTAAAAAAAAAATGTATAAAAACTCATTAATTTACGATTCATTTGTTTTAGATTTCTATGACGTAAACTTAATCTGCGTTATGTATTTTTAAATAAAAAAAAAAATTTTTTTTTCAAATCAATGAAACTTATCGCTTACATTTTCAAAAAAAATGGATTCATTAATTCCCTTGATGTTCTAAATGAATAATTTCGTTTCATTAAAATATCCGGAGGCATTGTTACTTTTTTGCAATTGATGGGAAAAAAAAAATTTAATTTGCTTTGAAAGTTTAGAATTTCAAGGAGTAAATTTAGAGAAATTTGTTTTATTAATTTTTTTATTTTTCTATCAGTTTTGATTTTTTTTTATTAAATTAATTAATTTATAGTAATTATTATGTCTATTTTATAAATTAGTTTATTTTTCAGAAGAATGGAGAAAATGATGAAAAATAATAGTAGTTAAATTAAGAAATTGAAATAGTAAAAATAATAATAATAAAAATAAGAAATTGAAATTGTAGAAATAAAAAATAAAAATGGTAGGAATATAAAAAATGAAAATAGTAAAAATTAAAAATAAAGATAGTAAAAAAAAGAAATAAAAATTGTAATAATAAAAAATAAAAATCGTAAGAAATAATAATGAAAATTAAATTTGGAAATCAAACGAAATTTGATTTAAAGAATAAAAATTAAATTTGGAAATCAAATGAAATTTGATTTCATTAATTTTGTAATTAATAGTTAATAGTAAATAATAAATTTAATAATAAATTGAAAAAATAAATATATACAAAGTAAACGAAAAATAGAAAAGAAAATTTCCATCTGCGAAATATTTGTGTAAATTTTCCCGTTGGCAAATTGTAGTTTTCATTTAAAGAACAGGTCATTTAAGAGATACTTTCAAGTTTCATTTATAATCGAGTGGTTTTGCAAGTATCTTGGTCATTTGTTCGTGTCAGTTTGAAAATAAAGCAATTTCTCTCTCTATGTGTACCGATATATATATATAAATATACTCGTTTACTTTCAACAGATCCTCCTGAACCGCCTCAAATAGAAGGCTACACCGAAGGGGAAACTCTTCGACGTGGACAGCAAGTTGAGTTGGTGTGCAAGTCTCGAGGTGGCAATCCACCAGCGCAGGTCGTTTGGTTCAGAAATGGAGAGCAAATAAATTCAGCTTACCGCACTGAGGGTCGAACATCGCAGAATATACAAACATTTTTGGCCCAAGCGCAGGACAATAAAGCCCGTTACACTTGCGAAGTCTCAAACATAATGAGCGTTCAGCCCATGAAAGCTCACGTCGATCTCACCGTTCTCTGTGAGTTCCATTTCTCTTAATTTTAATTTTAATTTAATTTAGTTCCTAAATTGTGAATTTCTTGAAATTAAATTTAATTCTCAATTTAAATTCAAATTTAATTCAAATTTTTTATTTTAAATAAAAAGAATTGTGAAATTGTTGTTTTAAATTTAAAAAAATGTAAAATTGTAGTTTTAAGTTTAAAAAATTGTAAAATTGTAGTTTCCAATTTTAAAAATTGTAAAATTGTAATTTTAAGTTTAAAAAAATGTAAAATTATAGTTTTAAGTTTAAAAAATTGTAAAATTGTAGTTTTAAATGTAAAAACTTGGAAAATTGTAGTTTTAAGTAAAAAATAATTGCCACATTGTACTTTTGCTTTTGTATTTGAAAATAATTTACTAATTTCAGGGAAATTTGACGAAAATAATTTTTTTTTCCTCTCATTTTTTGTTTCAGTCGCTCCCAGTGGAGTGAAAATATCCGGACCAACCGAGGCGAAAGCGGAGGAAAAAGTTGTAATAACTTGTACGACGGAAAATTCAAATCCAACTGCGGAAATAAAGTGGACAATAGATAAGCATATTATCTTGAATATGACGTCGAAAACTGAAATTGCACCGGAAGGTGGTTTTATCACCAGTTCTAACGTTACCTTCGCCATTAACAAAGCCGCTCAGAAGGTCGTTGCAATATGCCAGGCACTAAACCAAAAGCTCACTGAGACCATAGTGGGAACACATACAATTAACGTGATTTGTAAGTTCATCCAGATAATGAAATTAGCCTCAGAAATCTTGTTAATTTGTTTAAAATTCCACTGTTCGGTACACAACAGCTACTTTATATAGTAATTAATAAATAAATAGTTTATTTTACATAGTCAACTATTTTGTTGAAGAAATTAGTCATTGAATTATGTAATTAATAATGTAATCATTTCATTAACTATTTAATTAATTACTATAATTAAATTAAAGTGATTTCTTATTTTTTGATTATAATGTTAAATTCGTTTAATTTTAAATTTAATTCATTTTGAGTTTCATTTATTTTCAATTCGTTTAATTTTAAATTCATTTAATTTTAAATTTCATTGATTTTGAATTTAATTAATTTGAAATTCGCCTTATTTTATGTTTAATTGATTCTGAATTTAATGAATTTTAAATAAAAAAAAAACAATTTAAAATTAGAAATTCAGGTACTAAATAATTTTTTTGTTTATTTTATGTGCAGATCCGCCGTCACATTTACGAATCACTGGTTATGAGGAAGGGACGACAATTCAGGCGGGTAACGTTTTAAAATTGGCGTGTTCGGTCACTTCTGGAAATCCACCGCCAACAATTACTTGGTATAAGAACGAGAAGAAGGTACGTAATGAGGTAAATTCGAAATTCTTTTCTACTAATTGTCAATAGTTTTTAGTAGCTCCACAAAACTAACTGGAAGAAATTAGTATTGGGCTTGTAGATAAAAATTTTATCCAATTACGAGGTTTGTGGTTCAGAAAAATTTCCATTTTATCATTGTCATCACTTTAGTGTTTCCCTTTTTCTAATTTATTTCCATTTCTCTACTTTTTTTCTAATTTTATCAATTTTTTTCTATTTTTCTTCCGTTTATTCTATTTTTTGTCCTTTTTGAAATTTTTTTTACTATGTATTTTTTGTCCCATTCCGATATTTTTTGTTCGATTTGAATATTTTTTTTTTCAATTTTTTTATCCAATTTAAATATTTTTTCCGTTCTTTGTTCGATTTGAATTTTTTTTTTTTGTCCAATTTGAATATTTTTTAAAACTTTTTATCAGATTTGAATATTTTTTTTTCTATTTTTTGTATCCGATTTAAATATAAATTTCGTTCACATTTGAATATATTTTCGATAAATTATTTTCAATTTACAATCTATAATATTAGAAATTTTTATTTTTCAATAATTTGGTTATTCGTTGAAATTATCGTAAATTGTAGTTTCAATTAAATTATAATTTATCAGGAGAAATTTCTACCTGAAATCCTCATATATTGATTTTATGTTCATTCCTCTCGCGTCTAATCTCGTCTCATTAAACTATAACCATAAATCTATTTTAGGTTCAAGATACAATCAGGCATCACGAACACATTGTCACAAGTGAACTTGCTCTGGTAATCAACGCCTCGGACAACAACGCTCACATTAAATGTGAGGCGGTCAATTCCGCAACGACATATCCCATGTCACAAAAATTAATTCTAAAAGTTCTCTGTAAGTATTTTACGAAATTTTTATTTTTACGAAATTTTTACTGGATGAAAATAAATTCTCGTTTTTTATTCTTTTCGAATATTTAATCAAATACAGAAGTTAAAATTATAATTGTAATTATAAACGGGCTTGTCCTGTTTATAAATAAATAATTATTTCTATTTTTAATTTTATTTATATTTATATTTTTATTTTTACTTTTATTTCTATTTTTATTTTTATTTTTACTTTTATTCATATATTTATTTTTACTTTTATTTATATTTTTATTTCTATTTCTATTTTTATTTTTACTTCTATTTTAATTTCATTTACTTATTAATTTATAGACGGGAAAATTATTTTTATTTCTTTTTTTTATTCTTACTTTTATTTTTAATGAAAATGTTTGATGTTTTTCGCAGTCCCTCCGGATAAAGTTAAAATAACAACGGATCCAAGATCATTCGAGGCTGGCGGTTCTGGAAAATTGATATGCGAATCAAGTAGCAGTAATCCAGCAGCCGAAATGTCCTGGTGGATGGCTGGAATCCCGGTCGAGGGCACTGAAAACTCAACTAAACCGGGACTCCACGGTGGATACGTTTCAATAGTCACATTGCCATTGGACTTCAAGGAATCTATGAACAATAACGTTTATACATGCCAGGCGAGAAATGCAGCTATGGAGAGGTCCATTCACGACGCAGTCACCCTCAACATTCTTTGTAAGCGATTCTCAATTTCAGTAAACAATTTATCAATTTTTACCATTTTCTTCTTTCCTCCGAAAATTTTTTTTTATTTCCTCTCTGTGTCAATTTTTTCCAAAAATGATTTTAATTACAATTTTACTCACTATTTTATAATATTTTGTTTTTGGATTGAAATAATAATTTGATATTTTATTCAAACAATATATATTTTATTTAAATAATAATATTTTGTTTACAATTTTGAATATTCAATAATTTATTCAAGAAATTTAATTTCAAAATCAGAAATTAACTTTCGAAATAACAATCTATTTTAATAATTTACAAACAACTGAAAGCAATTAGTAAATTAACTTTAATATTCAGTTCATAATTGATAATTTAATTTGATTATTTTCGCACAGCTAGTTTGACAATTTAAATAATGATTTAATATTTTTTTTCTTGTGTTTAGATAAGCCAATTTTCACGAATCCGGAGCCAAGTGAGTTGATAGGAATGGAAAATGAACCGTATATTATAACGTTACAAACGAGAGGGAATCCGGGGAAAATAACTTACACTTGGACACGAGATGGATTACATCTTCCTGACAGAGGGAGGAGAATGACAGCTCGAGGGCCCACCTTGAATATCACGAAATTGGAACGTTTAGACTCGGGAAGTTACGTGTGTGAAGCTATAAATGACAAAGGCGCCACATTTTATCACTTGAATCTAACAGTTCAATGTGAGTTGCAATATTTATTTTTTTCCAAATTTATTTCAAACAATCATTTCAAAAAAGAAGGAATTTTTCAAAATATTTTTTATCTGAACAATTACTCACAATTTTCTTTGAAAACAAAAATTCAATAATTGAATAAATTATTCACATTTTTCTCATAACGTGAAAAAAATTAATAATTTTTTTTCGCAACTTGAAAACAATTAATAATTTTTTTTCGCAACGTGAAAACAATTAATAATTTTTTTTGCAATGTGAAAACGCGTATTTCGAATAAATTTACTCTATTTAAATTTCAAAAACATTGATTTAAATTACAAAAAAAAAAATGTCTCACCAAAAAGGGACTTAATTTAAAATTGAAAAAAATGGGATAATCCCCTTCTTTTTTTCAAGATCCTGCGAAAATTACAAGAACGTCAACATCTGGCGTTATTTATCCACCGGAGAAAGAAGCGAAACTTTTTTGTGAGGTGGATGGCAGTCCAATGGGTGAGGAATATATCACGTGGTACAAAGCTGGAACGAGCATTGAGGTCCTCGGGAAATATTCACTTTCATACGTGAATAAGACGTCGTTTCTTCATATCGAAAATCCAGGAAGAGATGACGTGGGCGAATATCAATGTAATGTCAACAATGGAATTGGAAATGTTACCTCCAGTCCAATATTATTTATCACAAATTGTAAGTTCAACAAAATGTATAATATGCTTTATTTCTAATTTCTGGAGATTTTTTTTTTGTTTCTCAAAAACTGTTTCTATTTTCTATTTTTGAATTTAATTTAATTACAAAATATTTATGATTAAAAAAAAGGAGAGGGGGAATTCTAATTTCCTTTCTTTTGGGTAATTTTCACGGAATTTAAATTCTCATTTGTTGCATGTATTTTCAGTCATTCCGGAAATGGCGAACTCGCCACTGACGAGAAAAGCGGCTGCCGTCAGGGGAGTGAACGCACAGCTTTTTTGTAAAGCACGAGGATCTCCTCTACCGGAATTCTCATGGTTTTTCAATGGAAAACCTCTTTTGCCTAATCTCACTGAATATAAATATGGTTTTACATCAAGTAACGTGAGTATTCAAATTCATTATATTTCGGCGACTAAAAAATTACGTAAAGAGGAGAAATAATTTTCTACTTCTTTTATTTATTTATTTTATTTCTTTCTTTATTTATTTTTTCTTTCTTTCTTTCTTTCTTTCTTTCTTTCTTTCTTCCTTTATTTATTTCTTTCCTCTTTCTTTTTTCCTTTACTTATTTATTTCCTCTTTTCAGTTATCCGAACTCTATTCGCAGTCAGTATTGACAGTGAATCGTGTGACGTCAGAAGATTATGGAAAATATGAGTGTCAAGCTCGCAATAAAATGGGCATGAATAAGGAATTAATTCAATTAGACGTAACGTCACCGCCAGATCAGCCGTCGGATTTGGAAATTTATAATGTAACACACGATTCGGTGATGTTAATATGGAAACGGGGATTCGACGGTGGATTGCCGACTTCGCATCAAATTCGTTGGCGCCAAGCTCTCGACTATGAGAATCGTTATCATTATTTGGATGTGTCGCCGGGAGATTATAAAGCACTTATCACCGGTCTCTCATTGGGGACTTACTATGTCTTTAGCATTAAAGCCATGAATTCGAAAGGCGAAAGTGCTTTCCTGCCGGATCTAGTCAAAGTTCAAACATTACGTGAGTACTTTTGACAAATTTCTAATTACTAATTTACAATTAGTCTATCCAGTTTTTTTTTTTTGTAGTCACACAAAATTATTAATTAGTATCTGATAAACAAATAGTAATTGATTAGTATTAATAAAAAAAAATAGTAATTGATTAGTATTAATAAAAAATAGTAATTTATTAGTACCAGGGCTCAAACCACTGAAAGTATTCAAAATACGGACTTTGCGGACCAAAAATGAAAAATTATGGACCGAAAATTCTTCTTTAAAACAATTATTTTTAATAATTTTTGACAAAGTTCTTTGAGAACTTTCAAATCCAATTCTTCAATGAAATAAATTAGAAAATAAAAACTTGAAATAATTTCAGAAAAAATTGAATTGGACTTTTTCAATAAAATTAATTCTACAAAATTGTTAGTAAAGAGGTATGAAAAATTCAAATTTTCCAAGATTTTAATTCGAAACCTTTTTAAAATTCAATTATTTCTAAAAATTCACGTTATAATACGTTTTTATTGAATTATTATCTAAAATTTTAACTGAAATTTATTTTTAAATCAATTTTTATTTGAAAATTCTACGAGAATTCAATTATTTAAATACAACAATAAGAAAGAGAAAGAAACATTCAAGTATTCGATAAATTATTATTTATTGAATAATTGAATTTTTCTTAGCATTGAATTCACATAAAGAATTTTATCAACAGATTTTTAAATAATTTAATTATTTTGACGAACTTTAATAAAATTTCCAAAAATAATTGCATTTTTTAAATCAATTTAAAATTGTATTAAAAATAATTTAAATTAAATTAATTAAATAATGGAATTCATGTGAAAGTTTTATTACAATTTTTAAAAATAAATGAATTCTATCAACAAATTTCGTTAAATTTTTTAAAAATAATTCAATTCTTTTAGAAAAATTTTATTTAAATAGTAGATATTGAAAATAATTGAATGTCGACAAATTTTTGAAATTAATTAAATTTCTACGAAGAATTTTAGTAATATTTTTTGAAAATAATTCAATTGTTATGAAGAAATTCAGTAAAATTTTTAAAAATACTTTAATTCTATTAAGAAATTTTTTTAAAAATGTTTTAAAAATAATTATTAAACTCTAAGAAACAAAATTATATCAACATTTTTTTAAATAATTGAATTCTTTTGAAGAAATTTAATTACATTTTTGAGAATAATTACAGTTTTTCGAAGAATTAATTTAAAATTGTATTAAAAGTAATTGAAATCCTGCTATTGGTTTTATTTACTTATAAAAATAATTGAAATCCTGCCATGAATTTTATTAGTTATGAAAATAATTGAATTTTTTCAACGAATTTTTATTAAAGCTTTTAAAAATAATTGAATTCTTGCAAAAAATGTTATTAATTGTTTTAAAGAATTGAACACTTGAAAAGAATGTTATTAAAATCTTTTTGAAATAATTGATTTTTAACGAAAAATTTTATGACAATTGTGTTTTAAATAATTGAATTCTATTGAAAAATTTATTATTTATGAAAATTGTGTTTTAAATAATTGGATTCTATTGAAAATTTTATTATTTATGAAAATTGTGTTTTAAATAATTGAATTCCATTGAAAATTTTATTATTTATGAAAATTGTGTTTTAAATAATTGATTTCCATTGAAAATTTTATTATTTATGAAAACTATGTTTTAAATAGAATTTTATAAACGTTTTTAAAAATAATTGAATTCCTGAGAATAGTTTTATTATTTATCAAAATAATTGAATGTTTGCGTAGAATTTTATCAAATTTTTTTTTTTAAATAATTGAATTCTATTGGAAATTTTCATTAAAATAGTAGATATAAAAAATCATTGAGTTGATGAAAATTTTTGAAAATAATTGAAATTTTGCCAAGAATTTTATTAAATTTTTTTTAAATAATTGAATTTCGAAGAAGAATTTTATTATTTATAAAGATAATTGAAATTTTGACGCGAATTATTAAAAATTTTTGAACATAATTGAATTTTTGCAAAGAATTTTATTACTTTTGAAAATAATTGAATTTCTGCAATCATTTGAAACTTCTCCGAAATTCTCCAAATTATTGCATATAATTTACGAATTTTGTGTACTTTTTCAAACCAATTACGGACTTTACGGACGTTTTTTCAAAAAAGCTGACTTTTACGGACTTCAAGTAAATTTACGGACCTTGTTCGAGCCCTGTAGTATTAATAAAAAATAGTAATTAATTAGTATTGATAACGAAATAGTAATTGATTGGTATTAATAAAAAATAGTAATTAATTAGTATTAATAGTATTATAGAAATATGTCTAGAATATCGATATTAATATTTGCCTTCTTTTCAATGCAACAAAAATATTCACATATTCATAATAATCACATATGTTCGAGAATTAGTAGCACTATTTTTTCTTTTTTTTTCATATCACGTCTATCTATTTCACGTAAATGTTACACTTTCTAGAATCATAAACAATGTCTTGCACGATTACATTCGTTCTCATACTAAATCATCGCCGATTCGCAAAATTAACCCATAAAGCTCTAAATTACAAAAGGGTATTCTCGGGTTTATAATCAATTTTTCACCTAGTTAGCGAAGAGAAATAAAATTTAGTTTTCTGGGTCGAGGGAAATTTTATTTTCCTCTCGCACAAAAACAAAAGTACAGTGTAAACAATAGTTGAATTTATTTAGACTTGAAAAAATGAAAATCAAATGTTCAAACAATTTAGAGAAAAAATTGAACTAATAAATAATTTTCAATTAGTGGAAAAAAAATGATACAGTGGATACTGAAATAATTTTATGAAAATATACGTCTATTAAGAGGAGTTTTATTGAAAAGTAATTATTTTGGGTAAATTGTTGGAAAATTAATCTAGTGGATTAGTGAGTGAACTAACGAATTAGTGACGCATTGCATGAAATAACATCAGGGTGATGGGGCTATTGGCTTGGGTTACAGGTGAAGCGCCACCCACTGAGTTGACAGTCAGCGAGATTAATTCCTCCTACATGATCATCATTATCATCGCTGTTTCCGTCTCTGCTTGTCTCGCCATTGCTACGCCCATAGTTTATACTTCATTAGTGTCAAAAAAGAAGGCTCAACGTGCCGGTAATTATCATCATTCATTACTATCGTTTTTTTTTCTTTTCCATTTATCTAGGGCCCAATAATGCCGAGAATGTACCCGAAGTCCTTTTGGAAAGAAGTGACATTCCACTCAATTATATCTATACAGTAGCAGCAACTTCAATCGTCTTTTTTATTATTAATCTCTTCGTCATGTTGTGGTATATAGTCAGAAAGAGAAATAAAACTCGTAAGTAAAACTCGTAACTCTAAATATTGATCATCGTTGACAATTTTCTCTCCATTTCTTTAAATTTTGATTTTAATTTCTTGAATTTACTATATGGTTAATTACATTTCACCTGGAGAGGTATTTTTTTTTTTTTTTTTTTGGAACTGTAAAAGTGAAGAGACACTCTGCATTCATTAATTAGCTAATTAAGTAACTAATTACTCAGTCTAAACTGAATGTCAATGTTGGAAGAGTTGTCTGGGATCATTTTCCCGCACAGAGGCTGTCTAGTTATTTATTAATTAATTAATTAATTAGAACAAGGGAAGTGTCAATATAAAGAGAATTGTTTGCTGAATTCTAATAAAGGGACTGTTCAAAGTAATAAATTATTGTTTTAGTTTAATTTTATGGTTTGTAATCGATATTTGTGTTTGGCGACTTTTTTTTATTGAATACAAATACAAACTTTAGTTGTTAATTGGTTTATTAAGTAATTATTTGGAAGTAAATGAAGATTCAAATTGAATAGAGAGTTTCAGTTAGCTGTTAATTAATTATTTTGCATTAGAATGGAATAAATACTTTTGAGTTAAGAGAACTAATTAAAAGAGAAGAATTAATTAATATAAGAGATAAATTGTTAAATTAGATTAATAATTAATTTAGTTTAATAATTATTATTGTAAACTATTATTATTTTCAATACAATTTCAATTAAATTTCACAAAAGAATTCAACTCTTTTTAAAAAATTTGATAAAATTCTTCGCAAAAATTCAATTATTTTGAAAAATTTTGTTTAAATTCTTTATGAGAATTGAAATACTTTTAATACAATTTTAATTAAATTCCTCGAAAAAATTCAATTATTTTTAAAAATTTTAAATAAATTCATAACAAGATCTTAATTATTTTCATAATTTATTAAATTTTTTGCAGGAATTTAATTATTTAAAAAAATTTTTTTTATAAATTTTATAGCAAAAATTTTATAATTTTGAAAAATATCAATAAAATTCTTTAGAGGAAAAAAATTTAATGAATTTTAATAAAATTCTTCTCAAAAACTCAATTATTTTAAAAAATTTAAATAAAATTCTTTATAAAAAAAAATTTAATTCTTTTACTAAATAACAAAATTTTTCGCAGAAATTCAATTATTATGAAAAATTTGTATTCAACTCTTTATTATAATTGAGAAATTTGAATTTTAATTAAATTTTTAGCAAGATTTCAATTAATATCATAATTTATAAAAATGTTCTGCTCAAAAACTCAATTATTTTGAAAAATATCAATAAAATTCTTTATAAGAAAAAAATTTAATTAAATAAATTGAAAAAATTTAATTCTTTTACTAAATAACAACATTTTTCGCAAAAATTTAATTATTTTGAAAAATTTGTATTCAACTCTTTATTATAATTAAAATATTTTCAATTTTAATTAAATTCTTAGCAAAATTTCAATTATTTTCATAATTTATAAAATTTTTCGCCGAAATTTAATTATTTTAAAGAATTTTAATAAAATTCTTTTCAAAAACGCAATTATTTTGAAAAATTTGTATTCAAATCTTTATAATAATTGAAATATTTTCAATTTTAATTAAATTTAATTATTTTAAAGAATTTTAACAAAATTTATCGCAGAAACTCAATTACTTTGAAAAATGGCAATAAAATTCTTTATAAGAAAAAAATTTAATTCTTTTTCTAAATAACAAAATTTTTCGCAGAAATTCAATTATTTTGAATAAAACTCAATTACTTTAAAAAATGTCAATAAAATTCTTCATAAGAAAAATATTCAATTAAGTACTTTGGAAAAATGTAATTCTTTTTCTAAATAATAAAATTCTTCGCTGAAATTAAATTAGGTTTTTAAAAATTTTAGTAAATTTCTTTATAAGAATTCACTTATTTTTAATACAATTTTAATAAAATTCTCACTAATGATTTAAATTATTTTTATAATTTAATAAAATTTCTCGAAAGAATTCAAATATTTCAAAAAATTTGATAAAATTCTTTAAAAGAATTTAAATATTTTTAATATTATTTTAAGTAAATTTCTCATTAGAATTAGCTTATTTTTAAAAGTGTTAATTAAATTATTGCCAAAAATTTGGATAAATTTCTTTTTAAGAATCCCATTATTTCAGATTACTGGAAGACAATGAATAGATTATTAAATTAAATTAATAATTAATTTTTTTCATAGGTTAATTAGGTAATTTTGAATTATAATTTGCTAAATTACGAAATTAAATTGATTAAACTAATTGAATTTGTAAATTTAATTAATTAAATTATTAGAAAATAATGAAATAATCAAGAAAAAATGATAGAATAACAATTCAGAGTATGATGAATATGTTATAAAATTTGGCAATTTCTCGTTAATTTAAACATCTTATTAATTGAAATTTTCGAATATTAATTGAAATTTTTTTTTCTTTTTACAGTAATTAATTTAATTTAATTTATGTAATTTAAATTTATTTAATTTAATTTATGTAATTTAAATTTATTAAATTTATTTTATTTAATTTATGTAATTTAAATTTATTAAATATATTTTATTTAATTTATGTAATTTAAATTTATTAAATTTGTTTAATTTAAACATCTAATTAATTGAAATTTCCGAATAATAATTGAAATTTTTTTTTCTATTTACAGGAATAAATAAATCGCATACGGCAGATATGTACGCGCCATCAACAGTGAATGGCGACACGATAACCGGTGAACTAAGTTCAGTATCGGATGAGAAGAGTGACGTGAATTTCGACGCAAATGATTACGTGGTCAGTGCGATCAGTCAGTATGTTCTTAGTAACAAGTAATTCCGGAGGGTAGGTTTGTGTTCTGTTAACCCTTTTCTGTTTCCTCCCAAGTATACTTTTTTAATTTCCTCCGGTCTTTTTTTTAAACAAAATTCTACCCTCTCCACATCCTTAATCCAATTTTTCTGTTTTTTTACTTTTTTTCAATTAGTCGTTTCGAGAGAAACACAATGATCGTCAGCATAATATTAATTATGCCTAATTAACTAATTTTAATTAGTTGAATATTTAATTTTAATTTTAATTTTTATTCTAATTTTAATCATTTATTCAAATTTTCATTATTTATTTTAATATTGATTCGATCGATATTTATTCGATTGATATTTATGCGGATCGAATTGATTATTTTATTGAATAAATTTTTTTTATCAACTAATAATAATTCTAAGGGGGGTTTTTCTATTTTTAAGAAATAATTCTTGTTGACAATTATACTGTAACTTGTTTTTTTTTTTGCAATTTTTTATAGGATGAAGGACGAAAGACGGCAGCTAGTACCTATTTAATTGATTCTGGTATTCAGGACTATGGGAAAAGTAGTTTAGAAATGCAGGTGCATCATCAAGGTACTTTAAGTCGTCGTAATCATGTTCCTAGTGTAATGAATATGGATTCACCGCCACAACGAACGACAGCAAGCGGTACACTCTCGGGTGCGTCATCTACAACTGCTACTCATCTCGAGAATAGGTGCCAAAAAAAAACCTCTCAAGTTTATCGCTCTTTGTGTCTTCTCACGTTGGCCAAATTCGTTATCTCTTCTTCTATATCAAAATCGGAGAAAAAATTTTTATTAAAATACTAACATTAACAGTGAAAATAATATTCAAATTTTCCAATTTAACAAATTGTTTTTATATTTTCGAAACATTTTTGTTTTATTTTTGTTCAAAAAAGTACTTTTTTAAACATTAATTTTGAAAGTACTGGAATTTGTTTTCTTTTTTACAGAGTTATCTCTTTTTTTGTTGATGACAGACTGTAGAATGAATTTATGATGAAATGTTAAATATTTTGACACAGTTTTGAGAAATGCCTTTTTTTGAAGCATGATTGTTTTTAATATAATATTTACTTTTATAATCCAATTCACACAGAAAAAAAATAATGCATGGCACTTGGCATGCAAAAAACGCAGATAATGTTCATTCACTCATTCATCAATCATTCGCAGTCTGATCATTTATTTTTGTTTGTTAATTATTATTCTCTTTGAATGTGTAATGTGTCATTAACACGATTCATTCATTGTTTAAATTTTGTCCAAAAATTGCAATAATTAACAAATTATTTTCGACAGATGAGATTGAATTAATTTTTCAATATTATTGTTTGGAAATTGTAAAAATTCATTTTAGTCATTATTTGGCATGAAGAATTTATAAAGATATGGCAACAACGGGAGGCACGTGAGCTGAAAAATGCTTGTGGGGTTTTTTGTTTAATTATGCATGTCTGTTTTGTTAGAAAATGGCATTTCTGTCTATCATCTAGCATTACGACAAGCACTTTTTTAAGCACCATTAACTTTTTTCATTTCATTCTTTTTCTTTGGTTTCTAAAGAAAGTAAATTTATTGAAAAATTACATTTTCTAATTAAAATCACCCAAATTAATAATTTAAATCATCAATTGTAAAATTGCAGGTCTCGGATTGATTTAAAAGCGCAAAATATTAATTATTTTCATGAATTATTCACTAAAACTTTCTCTATAAATTAATTATTTTTAATAATTTTCTGAAAATTTTTTCAGAAATCAATTATTAAAAAACAAGATTATCTTTAATAATAATTGTGACTACAATGCTTTATAATTTGATTTATTGAAAATTTATAACTAAAAATATGGAAAATAATTAAATTTTTTAAAAATATACTAAAAAATTTTTAAAATTAGGTTTTTAAAAATATTTTGAAATCATTTTTGAATGATAATAGATTTTCCAATTAAATGATTAAAAAATTCACAAATAATTGAAGTTTAGTAAAATTTATTCTCAATAATTGAATTTTTTATAAGAATTTTTGAAAAATAGTAAAAAATAATCAAGTTATTGAAGAATTTTTATAATAAATATAAGAATACATGATTTTTCACAAAATTTTTCATAATGAGGCTAAAAAGTTGATTTTTTAAAAATTTTAATTTACATTTTTTAAAGAAAATTGAATTTTAAATAATTGTGGTAAAAAATTCTAAAAATTAGTTCTTCAAAAATATCGTAATGTAATTTTTCGGAATTAATTGAATTTCTAAACAGAATTTTTGTACATTATATCATTTTTCGAAAATAAATAATTGAAAATATGGAAAATAATTGAATTTTAAAAAATTGTAGGTATTAAAAAAATTATATAAGAATTATTTTTTTAAACAATTTTTTAATACATTTTTTTTAAGATAATTTTTATTTTGATTTCTTCTTAAAATTTTTGATAATTCAATTATTTAAAAAATTTACAATTACAATAATTGTCAAATTTATTATCTAAAGATTTTAATAAAATGCTTCAAAAATAAGTTATTTTCAATAAAATTTTACAAAATTTTAATTAATTTAAAAACATTTTAATTAGATATTTTAAAAATAATTGAATTTCTTGAAAAAATTGTTACAAAAATTTTTAAAAGTAATCAATGTTTTGGAGAATTTAAATGTTTTAAAATTATTGTCAAAAACATTAGATTTTCTAGACAATTTTAATGTAATCTTTTTATAAACATTACACTTTTATGGAAAAATCTAATATAAAATATTGAAAGTAATTTAATTATTTAAAAAATTATAAGAATTACTTTTTTAAAATAATTTCTTTATAACACTTTTTCAAAAATAATTTTCATTTTGATTTTTTATTAAAATTTTTATGAAATGCTTTAAAAAATCAATTATTTTTAATAAAATTTTAAAAAATATCAATTAGTTGTAAACTTTTTGATTACATATTTCAAAAACTTAATTTTCTTAGAAAAATTAATTTTTGAACAATTTAAAAAACTAATAAACTTTTTTTGTTTAATTCTAATTAAAAATTCTTTTTAAATAATTGTTTTCTTCAAAATTTTACTAATAATTTTAAATAAATAAGATTTTTTTGAACAATTCTAATGCAATTAAGTATTTCTTGTCGTTATTTTACTTTTCGGAAATTTCTAATTAAAAATATTGAAAATAATTGAATTTTTTGAAAAATTATCAGAATTACTTTTTGAAAATAAATTCTCACTTTTTTTTAAGAGCTAATTTTAATTTCAATTTTTTTTTAAATTTTTGAGAATTCAATTGTTTTTAAAATTTGTAATTAAAATTTTTCAAACTTTGTACCTAAAGCATTTTAATAAAAAGCTTAAATTCAAGTATTTTCGATAAAATTTTACAAAATTTCAATTAGTTAAATACTTTTTAATCATATATTTCTGAAATTTAATTTTACATATTAGAAAAATTAATCAAAAATAAATTTTGAAATATTTGACTATAGTATTTTTTTACTTTTCAATTTTTACTTATAAAAATTCAAGGTAATTTACTTTTTTAAATTTCTTACAAGAATATTTCAACAATTTACAAAATTAATCAATTTTTTTGTTGAATTCTAATTGAATTTTTTTTAAATAATTGTTTTCTTTAAAATTCAATTCTTCACAATTCTAATGTAATTAAGTATTTCTTGTCGATATTTTACTTTTCGGAAATTTATAATTAAGAATATTGAAAATAATTGATTTTTTTGAAAAATTATCAGAATTACACCTTTTGAAAATAATTTCTCACTATATTTTTTTAAAAGCTAATTTTAATTTTAATTTCTTTTTAAAAATTTTAAGAATTCAATTGTTTTTAAAATTTGCAATTAAAATTCTTCAAACTTTGTTTCTAAAGAATTTTAATAAAATGCTTAAAAAATCAATTATTTTCTATAAAATTTCACAAAATTTCAATTCGTTAAAAACTTTTTAATCGTATATTTCTAAAATTTAATTATATTTTTTACTTTCTATTTATTCGATTTTTATTAAATAAAATTCGAAATAATTTGCAATATACACCAAAAAAAAGTTGAATTTCGTTGCAATATTTGAAAAGAATTGTCGAAAAGTTTCTATTTTTTGAATATTAGTCGAAGAAAGTCTTCAATTTTTGAAAATAAATCTTTCTGAAAATTAGTGAAATAAAGTTTAAAAAGTCGAAATATCCGAGATTTGAAATTTTAATATTCTTTTTCCTACATTGTAAATTTTGTTGTTGTCTAAGATGAAATATTTTTGTAAAATTTCAGCCTCGAAGTCGAGTTATATAGGGAATCCGAGCCCAGCCCCACCTTCCGAAGTAAACTTCTACAGTGTGGAGATGGACAATGGCCTCTTTATGGGATATGAAGTTGACTCAAGCCCGGGCCCAATGATGGGGGATCCGGGTCCGGGTGCCTATTATCCTTCCCTAGGATCCGTCGGACACATGGGTCCATTAACGACAGTGATGCCAGGCACGGGGACGTTAAATCGAAACAGGACACTTCCGCGTCCAGTCCCCCCCCCAGACGTCACTGTTATGACTGCAGGAATAAAGTCGCAACTACCGCCTTCGGTACCCCCCCCGCCAGCTACATTTGCACGTGCGGCCCACATCCCCGTCAATTCCCACGGGCACCCATTGTCAACTTTCACATCGACACCAACATATTCTGATATCGATGGTCATCTTGTCTGAAACATGGACACATTACGATCAAGTAAGAAGAAGAAAGTATCCACCTGTCCCTCTGATTATAATGGGGAAATAACTCTCAGTCCGGAAGAGTGCACTCGCCTATAGTAAGAAAAAAAAAAGAAAAAGATTGTTTATATCTTTTAAGTCAGTGGTGATCCCTCCTTCGCTATTAACAAGAAAAAAAAATTATTATTACATATAAATTTTAAGCATTAATACACAATTCATGCGAGACGATTTCAAAAATCGATCAATCTCAAATTAATTGTGTGTCACTCTGTATATTTTGTATAGAAGATAAAAAAAAATACTCTTATATTCGTTTTGTATAGGAAACTACGTTAGGTGTAAATGATAAACGGTTATTTTACCTGTGACAATCTCAGTTAATGCAGTCATTACAAATTTTTTTATTATTCTCGAATATATTTATTATTTTGATAAATATTTTTGTTTTATTTTATTTTCAATTTTTTTTTAATGTTATTTATTTTTTAATTTTATTTTATTCTTGTATTTTTTGTTTCTATTTTGATAGTTTTTCTAAGGATATCAAATTGAGATAAAAAACGAATCAAAACGTTGCTTCGCTTCGCAACACTTTTGATTCGTTTTTTGTCTCAATTTGATAACCTTAGAAAAAATGCTATTTTTATTACATTCAATTTTATTATTAATTTTAAATTCTTTCTATTCTATTTTTAATTTTAATTTCTTTCAAATTTACTGGAAAAAAATTATTTTATTGAAATTACCAATTGACCTAACAAGTAAATATTTACTAGAATCAATCAATTTTTATTTAAATTAATTCAATCGTATTTGCTTCAAATAATGAAATTATTGGTTCAAGTAGAATTTATTTGATTTAAATAAAAATTATTTAATTTATTGCCTATTATCAAACAAATATTTACTTGAATAAAACAATTTTTATTTAAATCAATTAAAATTTTCTTCAAAATACTAAAAGTAATGGTTCAAATAAAAATTTGATTTAAACAAATAAATATTTGATTTAAATAAAAATTATTTGATACAAGTAAATATTTATTTTTCTGAAAAAAAATATTTCATTCAAATAATTTATTGTCTATTATCATATAAATATTTACTTGAATAAAACAATTTTTATTTAAATCAATTAAAATTTTCTTCAAATACTAAAATTAATGGTTTAAATAAAAATTTGATTTAAATAAATAAATATTTTATTTAATTGAAAATTATTTGATTCAAGTAAATATTTATTCTTCTGAAAAAAAATTATTTTATTCAAATAATTTATTGTCTATTATCAAAAAATATTTACTTGAATAAAACAATTTTTATTTAAATCAATTAAACTGTATTTGCTTGAAATACTAAAATTAATTGTTAAAATAAAAATTTGATTTAATTAAAAATTATTTAAATGAAAAAAAAATTATTTGATTCAAATGACCAATTACTTGCCTATTATTAAATAAATATTTACTTGAATCAAACAATTTTTATTTGAATCAATTAAATTGTATTTGCTTCAAATACTGAAATTCTTGGTTCAAAAAAAATTTATTCGATTTAAATGAAAATTATTTTAATTAAATAAAAATCATTTTATTCGAGTAAAAATTATTTTATTCATGTGAATATTTATTTCACTGAAAAAAATTATTTTTCTCAAATAACGAATTACTTGTCTATTAATAAATAAATATTTATTTGAATTAAACAATTTTTACTTAAAGCAAATACCACTTAATGTGTAAAAAAATATTTCTTTTGGAAATTTTCCCATTTTATCGATTTAAATAATAATTATTTGATTCAAGTAAATATTTCTTTCACTGAAGAAAAAATTATTTGATTCTAATAACAAATTTTTTACTATCAAATAATAAATATTTACTTGAGTCAAACAATTTTTATTTAAATTAATTAATTTGCAATTAAAGAAAATAGCATTTAATGTATAAATAACTTATTTCATTGAAAATTTTACCATTTAGTCGATTTAAATAAAAATTATTTGATTCAAGTAAATATTTAGTTGATAATAGACAAGTAATCAATTAATTGAATAATTTTATTATTATTGAATTATTTTGATTATTTTTGATTATTTTATTTTATTGAATAATCAAATAATTTTTTTTCAGTTTTATTTTACTCTAATAATTTATTTTATTTCTTATATTTCTTATATTTCTTCTATTTTACTCTATTTTGTTTTTATATCTTCTTATTTTAATATTAAAAAACATGATTTTAAATACAGTAAAAAAACTATTTGTGTAACACTTGTGAAAAACAGTTTTAATGCACTTTATTTTTTTGAACATTTTGAAATTTCGCGCCATAATGCGCGTAATGTACTTCATTTGACTAACGTAGTCTCGTAGTCAGTAGGCAAGATGGCCGCCATCGGGTACACGCGCTGTTCACGTAACACGTTTTTTATCGATTAATTTCAATGAAATCTTGTTCTAAAAGTTTCTAAATCAACTAAATTATCGATCGGGATGCAAAAAGTGATTGATTTCAGTAAATATGCCCGTTCCAGGGTGCAAGATGTACACGCACAATCGAATTTCACACAGTCGAACAATGAAACCGAACAAAGTTTCCCAACAAAGGTATTGTGATTGTCAATTATTGTTTTCGGAGTAGGGTGAAAAAAAGTGTTTTTTTTACAAGCGTTACACGAAATATTTCCTTACTTATTATAATACTTGGCGCATAATATAAAATTTTGATCTTTTTTTCGACTTTTTTGACAAAGTTTGTCACAGGTAAACCACCTTAAGTGTTACGATTCCAACAGAATCGAAAAAAAAATTCATTCCCCAATACAATTGAACTTTTTTCAAAACGAAATTTCCATTTATTTTAATTCTTTACTTTTTTTGATACTATACAAAAATGCCATTCCCATTTTTTTTATTTCCCATGGATTATGAATCCATTTTTTTTTTGAGGTTATAATCGATTTATCAGTGCTTGCTATTACTATTGATATAAATATTTTTGAATATTTAGTTCATAAGTTGTATAAATGTAATAATTTTCATTGTTTATAAAATTTCCTGTTATTAAATATTTTAGAATGCGTAGAAATATTATTTGTTACTGGAATAATTTCCAAAAAAAAAGAAACTTAACAATAAGAGAATAACAAGCACTGAATTTTGTTTTTGATATTCTTAAAGTCAATATTAACTACGAAATTATAAATCTGATCTAAATCTAGACTTTTTGCCTTTTATCCAAAGTGTATATCAAATTTTACTTCCCCAAGTGACGAAAAAAAAGTAAAGGCTTTAAAAATATCTGCATTTATTCTGCACAAAGTTAAAAAATAATTTTTTCCTTTTTTACAAAAATATAAAATAAAAGACTCGAAAGTGATTGTCGCTGTACGACATCTTTGAAAAGACAATAGCTCGTAAGTTTTGTTGTGATGATTTTTAGTTTAATAGTATATACTCTCTCAATTTGGCAAAGCCAATTGGAAGTTATACTCACTAACAAATTTTTAAATATTGCAAAAAAAAAAAAATAAGAGAAAGACGATAATTTAGCTTCACTGAATATTTAATAAATATTTTTACATTAATTTTTTCGTTGAAACTTTAAAATCCATGTAAATATTTATAATGAAAATGATATTAATTCGTATTTCGATATTTCTCACACTCGGCAACTAATTCAAATGGATCATATGAGGGTCTCACTAATGCTGTAGCCTATTTAAATAATTGAAAGAATATGTGCTGATAAAAAAATGTTTTTAGAATTTAGTATGTAAAAATTGTTCGAATTTATTGAGAATGAGACGTGTTTCCGTTTGTTGAAAGCCTAAGTAGTTGAAATATATTTTTGAAAATGAAAAACCGAAAAATATATTCTCTATGTTTGGCCTATTTAAAGACATTATTTTTTAAGCAGGTAACACACTGTAATTTTAATTTCTTAAATTTACCGACTGAATATTTTAACTGTGCGAATTTTTTTTTACTTTTTTGTATACAAAATTTTTTTAAAATGTTTTTTAACGATTATAATGATTTTTAATTTTTGAAACGAAAAAGGAGAAAAAAAGTGTGTTATTTGCTTAAATGTGTTTAAAAAAAAATTTGATAAGCCGTGTTTACGTAGCGTATGCCATTGTTGTTTGATTATTGTCCTGATGATTTGTTATACGGTAGGAGTTTAACAAGCTTAAATGTGTATTGTTATCTGCTGTTACGTGTGGAGCCGCGGAGACCGGCTTAGACTGATGACATAAAATTAAACGTATGCTCAATTAGAGGACATGTTCGCGCATAATTAAGAATTCTATTTACATATACATGTTTTATATTTGTAATTAAAAAAAAAAACAAAACAAAAATCATCTAATCTTAAATATTACCTGAAGAATTATTAGATAATTATGTAATCTCCAAAGTATTTGCTCATCAAAGTGCTAAACTTATTAAAAAAGAAAAAAGAGAGGAATAAAAGGACCGTTATTCGTCCAAAAAAAATGGTACCTTGGAGATGGACATACCATCTAGCCGCACGATATTTCATATTTTACATAATAACTCATAATTCCGTTGATTATTCTAAGACATAGTCAATCCTAATTAAACAATCACTAAAAATATGACATTGAATTAATTGACGTAATTTTTGTATATATTGTACATAATTTCTAGATAGATATGAAATTAAATACATTACGAATTATATCAACTGCGGGGAGGAGTGTAACAAAAAAAAAATCGAGAGCTTTACTAAACATGTCGCTATTTCTATTATTTTAAACTTGTTCGAAAAAAAAAAATTCACTCACTAATGGTGATGAAATTTTTTCCATTTTTCGCTAAAAATTCTTTCCCTCATTTTTGACTGCCAAGGGAAAAGAATAAATTTTCTCCAAACAAATAGAAAATAGAATTCAAAAAATCGAAAACGAAAAATACTGCCGAAGAATTACGAATTATTTAAGTAAAGCATAAAATTGAGTAAAAATATAAATACAATACTATAAAATGAAGTGCAAAAAAAAATTTTCTTGTGCCAAAAAATCGAAAATTACCATCATCACGATTGTTGAGTGGAAAAAAAAAGAAATATTCACGTTTTTGTAAAGAAATAAAGAAAAAAGCTCCTCGATCGATGTAATATATATTTAAAAAAAAATCAATCGCACATTAATTGTACATATAAATAGTATTTTTACATTCTAATTCTAAATTCAAATTCCAAATCTAAATGGTACTCTGTGTGCTTCGCCTGTCGTCTTTGCACTACTGAATGAGATTATAAAAATTTTCATCGCCAGAATGAAATTATAAGTCAAAAAAATTTATAATTATTCAAAAAAAGAAAACGAGCACATGTTGTACGATTCTCATAATGCGTTTACATTTTTTGCAAATAACATTTTTCTCAATAATGTACTTAAGTGTATGTATTTAAATTATTGCGACGCGCAGCGAACAATGATTCGTTGAAAAAACAAACAAAAAATATTTTCCATTTTTTGCTGCGAAAATATATATATATTGTATATTTTTGTAAGTCCCGCAAGTTTTCCTTATAACAAAAGGAATTCTATAATAGTGATCTCAAAATACTTTAGAATTTTTAATAAGCAGTCGTAGTGAACTTTATTTGTAACAAGTTTTTGTTTCAATTGAAAGAAATTTTTGACATTTTGACAAATTTTTGGCAAGAAGCTGAAAAATCTGATAATTTTAGTTTGAAAAAGAAAGAATCGAAAAAAATTGTGCTTATAAACTGAAAGATTTTATTAGAGAAAAATTGATTTGCTTTCTATCTACAAAATGATATGTAAAAATTTGCTGGATTTGTAAATTTAAAGTTAAATTTTGTTCAAATATTTGCAATTTTTAATATTTTGAATTTGTAAATAAAATGAAAAATAATGTAAATTAAACATTTTTATTTAGTTAAAAACAAATGATTCTAAAGTTCTGAGTGTTCACATGAACGAAATATTTTAATTTTTATTACAATAATATAGTTTTTAAGTATGTAACTTTTAATTTTTATTGCAGTCAGTAATTTGTAATTTAATTTTTAATGAAATTTTTAAATTTATAATTTTTTATTTTTATAAAAAATATTTCGATTCATTGAATTTTTTTTTAATTAAATTCATTTGAACGATTAAATTCATTTCAAAACTCGTAGATCATAAAATTATTTTTTTTAATATACACAGAATAAATTTTTTTTAATAAAAATACAAATTAAATAAAGTAAGAAAAATATCGTCGATCATTTGAACATTTTGAAAGATTAGAAACATAAATTTTTGAACGTTCACATGAACGACAATATTTTTTGTTTACTTATTTTAATTTGTATTTTTTCGCAAAAAAAAATTATTCTACAATTTAAAAAATTATTTCTTAATTAAGAAAATGTTTAATTTTTTATTATCTTCCTTCTTTGGATTTAATAAAATTTTTAAATATTCTGTAAATTAAATATTTTCAAAAATTTTTAAGCAGAAACAAAAATTTCCTTCACTTGAACGTTCAAAACTAGAAAAAAGAATTTTTTGGAAAAATTTGAACAGTGTACAGAAAAAAAAAAATTTCCATTTTATATGATCCTAAAGTTCTGAACGTCCGAATGAAGGAAATTTATTTGTCTTCTTGAAATTAAATTTTTATTGCAATAATTTTGTTTCACTATCAAAAAAAGTTATTTATTAAAATTTCTAGATGTAAAATTTGAACTTTTTAACTTTTATTACAGTCTGTGATTTTTGAAAATATTTTCAATGATAAATATTTCGTTCGTTCGAATGTTCAAAACTTTTTATTTAAATTTCCTAAATTTTATAGTTTCATAATAAAATACAAAGCTTCTAAATTTGAAAATGCTCAAATTCAAGAAACTATTATAATAATATTAGCTAAATTTTTCCAGCTAATTGTACACTCTAAATGTAAAAAAAAATATGGAAAATCGTTCACGAAAATTAATAGTGATAAAAATTTGTGTTTTTGAAATTTATAAATCTAAATATAAAAATTTAATGATTGTTGGATATCAGTATGTTGCTCATTAACGAAAAAAGAGAGAAAGAAAGAAAAAAAGAGTGAAAGAGAGAAAAAAGAGAGAAAGAGAAAAAAGAGTGAAAGAAAGAGAAAAGAAAGAGAAAAAGAAAGAAAAAAAGAAAGAAAAATAGGAAGATAGAAAGAAAGAAAGAAAAGAAAGAAGGAAAGAAAGAAAGATAGAGAAAAAGTTATCGAAAGAATGAGAAATAGAGAAAAAGAGAACATTTTTCAAAGTACGTATGCACGGAGGCAGAGTGAAGCTCAACACGCTAGTCCTTAATTTAAAACCAAAGTAAAAAAAAAACTAATTGAAAATTACGTAGTTTGTAAGAATCTCCATTAAGTATATACACTTTTTGTGTCTATACAAAAAAAAAAATAAATAAATACATTACCGATTCAATCACTGTAAGTACGTAAGCGACTACATTAAGCAGCTAAGTAATAGTAAAAAAATCACTCATTAATATGTACCAATTTTCATTTAACTCGATCCTTTATTCATTGTACAACATTATCGACATTTTTACCTAGACTTCTTGTGTTAATAATACAAATTCTGTATCTGTACATTGGTTTTCTATATTGCGAAGAATTAAAAATTGATTGTAAACATAAAATTGTTTTCTTCATTTCAAAATTACACAAGCCATTAAATCCTTTGGAGGAAATGTCCTGTAATCGGTTTTTGATTTTGAAATTTTTTTCTCTTATTTTTACAGTATTTTTATAGTATTTTTTTAGTACCTATTTTTAGTCATTTTGAATCTTATTTATTCACTTTGAGAATATTTTTTTCGTTCATTATAAATTTTTTTTCAAGTTCTAAACTTTCAAATGAACGACATTTATTTATTTCTTCTTCAAATTAAATATTTATTGATATATTATAATTTTGTGACAGTATCGAAAAAATTAATTATAAAGTTTCTAAATGTGAAATTTAAATTTCTCATTTTTATTGTAATTAGTAATTTTAGGAAAATATTTACAATAAAAAATATTTCATTTGAATGTTCAAAACTTGTGGATCATGAAAACAAACGAAATTTATTTATTTCTTTTTCAAATTAAAATTTAATTAGAATAATTTTACGTCTTGTATAAAAAAAATTAATTATGAAGTTTCTGAATGTTACATTTAAGTTTTCAATTTTTATTACAATCAGTAATTTATAAAAATACTTTTAATGGAAATTATTTCGTTCTTTCGATACGTTGAAAACTTGTGGATCATGAAATATTTTCAATTTTTTGAAAATAGCTTTTAAATAATTCTCTACAAGGAGAATTGTTAGAAAATTAATTTTAATGAGTACTATTTAATTAGTATTTTTGTACTTTTAAGATAGTTTACTAATATATTTTATAATTTAAAAAATATTAATTTTAAAAAATTTGTTTATTAATTAAGAAGTGAAATTAATAAACGATTCTCTCTTGACCGGTTTATGTAATAAATAAATAAATAAATAAAAGTATTAAAAATATTTATTTTACTATATTTATTATTTTAAGTTTTGTACTTTTATTTATTAATTTATTTATATAAATTTTTTATATAGGAAAAAATTCAGTTCGTTTTATTTTTGAGGATATAAAAATAGAAGGCTGTAATATTTATTTTTTAATTTTCTTTATTGAAGGACAATATTAGAATGTTATAAATAATACTGTATTTTCAGTCATACGAGAAATGCAAATTATTGAAAAATTTTTATACTGATTCGTATATAATATTTTACAGCGTATTGAATATATAAAAAAATATTTCCTGTAACAATCACAACCAACTCTTTATTTTTTCTATTCTCTTTCTTAAAAAATATTATAAACTTCATCCATTTTTATTTTAAAAATAATTTAAAATATCTTTTTTTCTGCAATTCAAGCAATGTGTCATTATAGTTTCATATAGAATTTATTAATTACTTATCATTAAAGAATTATAATTTATATATATTTTTTTTTACAAATTATACATTATATGAGTGATGACAATTTTTTTTTTTAGAAATTAGTGTTAGTTTTTATTTTTAAAAGGAATATAATTTTTTTTTACAAATAAATTTACAAATAAGTTTACAAATAAGTTTACGAATAAGTTTACGAATAAATATACAAAGAAATTTATGAACCGATTAACAAATGAATTTTCGAATAAATTTTCAAATAAATTTTCAAATAAATTTACAAATAAATATTCTAAAAAATATACAAATAAATTTACGAATAAATTTACAAATAGATTTACAAATAAATATTCCTACAGTTTTATATATTGATACAATAAATGTAATTTATGTGTAAAAAATTAAGTGTAACATTAACAATTAAGTAACATTTAATATTTTATAAGTACATTTTTTTTAAAGTAAAAATTTATTATTAAAAATAAAAGATAATAAAAATAACAATATAGAACTTAAATATCAGTGATGTAAAGCAAAATTGGTAGAATAAAAAAATAAATTCTATTCTAATGAAACAATAATTGCAATAATATTACATAACTTATTTAAAAATTAAAACTTTATGTTTGAAGTAGAACTAATAATATAATAAATATTTCATTAAAAGTTGTTTCATTGTATAATAGAAGGATAATTATTTCACGATCATTAAGTTCTGAACGTTCGAAGGAAAAAAATATTTTGCATTTTAATATTTTAATAAAATAATAAATAATAATATTTTAATAAAATAATAAAACTTAAATAGTTTTATACAAAAATAACATTATCATTAGAATTATAAAAGTTTATATTTGGACATTTTGTTTTTGAGTAATTATGGACAAAAAGTTTCATCTTTTAAATAATGTTGAATTATAACAACAATATTTAATACTTTCACAAGAAGCGTTTCATTTTTCCATTACAAAAGAACAAAAAAAATTTAAAAAAAGTTCACAATGAAAAATTGAAAGATTCCATAAAAATTTTGCGTTTTCTAGAGAAAATAGATTTTTAAAATAATATGTATCTTTCTATTTTTTTTTAGTTTGGAATTTTGAAAAACTACTCAAAATTTCTATGGAATCGAAAGAATATTTTTGTTTGTTTGTTTGCGATGAAATAGAGTAGAAAAATTTTGGACATTTTTTTTCTTTTTTTTTTTTTGCAAGTTAAAATTCATAAAATTTTGATAGCAGTTAACTTATTTTGTTTCTTTTTTGTTTTTTATTATTATTATTATATGTTCGGAGAGAATTATCAAAGAAACATTTATTCTTTATTTATATAGAAAGATAAATTTTTCATTTGTCAATCTCTTTTTTGATAGAAGGAGAAATTATTTACTGGTCGAGAGAAAAAGAGAGATAGCGAGAGATAGATAGAGAGAGAGAGAGAGAGATCATTTTGAACGAGTAGCTGAGTGAAAAGTCTTTTGAATGAAATATATTTTACTTTAGATGTGAGTTTTTCTTAAAATTTCTTCTTAATAATCGCTGTCGAGAAACTCGAGGTCCGACAAAAAATCTCTTATTGGTATTCTTCTGATCCTTAGTCTGTCTTTGATGCTGTTTTTTCTATTATTCTTTTTATTGTTTCCTCTCGTTGAAGCACTCGACGAGGCATAAACGTCATAAAGATCATCTGTGCTGAGACCCTGTTTAATAAAATAAAAGATTTTTTTTTTTTTATTTTCCAGACGTATAATGCTTGAGAAGGATAATTATTAGGATCTGTTTCTTAGTTAATTAATGAAGACTGTATTTTGTGATTATAATTAAATGGATTACATATTCAATTTTTGATACAATTTTTTAATTAATTAATTAATTAATTATGTAAATATTTATTTATATACAATTAATATAGTTTTTTTGTCAGTTAATTAATTATTAATGTAACTTAACACTCACATTGTCCAAAAGAGTTGTCCAAAGTCTAGAATTCTTCAAGCCATTATATTCTTCCTTAAACGAGGGAGAATTCAAATTTTTGAATTCATTTTCGTGTTGATTTTTGTGTCCTGGTTCAATGACAAATCTTTTTGTTTGTACACCTCGACATTGACTGTGGAAAGGGTACATTCTGAAAAAAGGTAGAAATTTTTTAATTTTAGATTAAATTATAAATAAATGGAGGCAAAATATTTTTTTGAATTCTATTATAAGAAAAAGAAAATTAGGAAAAATTTTTACTCTACTTACTCGCAATTGACGACTACTGCTCGAGCATGGGCAAATGTTATTAACACACTGAACAGAAAAACGCATTCACGTAATGCCATTTTATCTGAAACAAAACAAACAAAAATTATTCCAAATTAGTCCAAATATACTAAGTACTGTTTAATAAAGTTAAATAATGTTAATGAAAGAGTAATAATTTAAAAATGATGAAATAATAATATTAAAATAATAAATAATAAAATAATAAAATAATAAAATAATAAATAATAAAACAATAAATAATAAACAATAAAAAGAATAAAAAATAAAATAAAAAATAATTATAAATTTTTTAAAAATAGAATTATTAAAAACGTTTATAATAAATATAAAAATAATTATAAATAAATATAAAAGTCTTGATATAATTTGCTTGTCATTTTCACGTGAATAGTGAAAAAAAATATTAAAAATTGTTTTAGAAATTAAATAATCATTTATGTAGGGCATCATAAATAGAAATTTGTCTTTTAAAAAAAAATTTATATGTGATTTGAAATTTTTCGAATACGTATTTTTAATCTTTAATTATAAACTTTTTGTGAATTTCATTTTTATGTTATTTTATTATTTGTGATTAAATTTCTCCTTTTATTATGTATTTATAAGTAAAAACGAAAAAAAATTAATATTTATGGATAAATGGAAGATTTTTTTTATCGTTTTTAATTAGAATTGTAAATTTTAAATAATATTGTATTAATTAAAATCACATAATAAATTAATCAATATTAGACTTTTGCTTCTGTGCTTTACTGGAATAATAAATAAAATTAAATGAAAAAGTAAGAATAAAATAAAATATCACTGAAGTAATTAATTACTTTTAATTAAATTATTTTATTGATAAAAATAATAATTGTATTCATTAAAAATTATTAAATAATTTAAATTTAAAAATTAGATTTTTTTGTTTTTAATACACGAAAAAAAATTTTACTTGAAACAACGATAAGTTTCTTTAGAGTAGCGAAAGTATTAACTGAAGGGACTAAAAATTTCCCGAATATAGTGAAATTTCTAGCTTTTTCGAGTAAAAATTTTTTTTTTTGTTATAAAATATTTTAGTCAAATATTTAAGTCAGCTAAATATTATTTAATTCAAATACTGAAATTATTGTTTCAAATTCAATTTATTTGACTGAAAAAAAATTTATTTGATTCAAGTAAATATTTATTTAAGAATAGAAAAGTATTCGATTATTTGAATCAAATAAATTTTTTTTCAGTGATATAATATTGATAATATATTTTCAATAAATACATATGAAAGGAAATGAATAATAATTCGTTGATTATTTAATTTTTTTCAGGAAACTTCATCAAGACTGAGGAACATCATTTATATTCATTCTCACAAGGCGACGTCGACATTCGGTGAGAAATAATTGACTCGGATTATAAAATTACTACGAATGACATTCGTTAAAAATTTCGTATCGTTCCGTTCACGAGAGTATAAAACGTATGATTATAATTATATAATTAAAAATTTATTACGGTTTTTAAAAAAAATGTGTTAGCTTCGGGAGTGTTCGTATTTTTTCTAAAACCGCGAATCGATTTTAGGGTGTTTATTATTATTTTTTTCACGCAATAGAAAATTACTTTTATTTTCGGGAGTGTTCGAATTTATCTTCAATCACGAGTCTTAAAATTTATTTATTTTCTTTATTATTTTTATCATTATTTTATAAAAATTACTTCCAATTTTTTTAATTATTATAATTTTTGTAATTTTAAATTGTTTTTATTACCTATTATATGATCATAAAGTTCTGAACGTTCAAATTAAAGAAATATATTTATTTCTCCTGGAAATTAAATTTTCATTGCAATAATTTTGCTTTACGATCAAAAGAAGTTATTTATTAAATAGATTAATAAATTAATTTTTTCGATTTTTGGAAGAATAAAAGGTAAAAAAAAACACTCTTTTAAAAGATATTTATTAAAATTTATTATTTATAAATAAATGATTATAATAATAAATTTATTATTTATTAAAATTTCTAAATGTAAAATCGAGTGGGAAATTTAAGTCTGTAATTTTGATTATAATCAGTAATTAGGAAAATATTTTTAATAACAAATATTTCGTTCATTTGAACGTTCTAAACTTATTGCGGATAAGTTTTTATTACTTTTCAATGTTATTTCTATAATATTTTATTATTAATTTTTTCCTTATTTTTTTTTAATTAGGTACTATTTTAATTTTTGTTTCAATTGTAAATTCTGATATTTCTATTATTTTTTATTAATTAATTAGAATTGTTTTTGTTACTTTTCATTATTATCTCTATATATTTTTTTCCTGTTTTTTATTATTACTTGCACTTTTAGTTCGATTCTAAATTTTGTTTAAAATGTGAAATTAAAATCTGTTAATTAATTAAAACAAAATATGGTTTTGGGAGTGCTCGAATTTTCTTTTAATCCGCGTTCGATCGATAAATTAATATTTAATAAATATAATTTTTTTCGTCGCGTTTTCGGGAGTGTTTGGAATTTTAAAAATCGCGAGTGGACTTTTTTTTAGTTTGGAAGACAACGATTTTTACTTCAGGAAGGAGATCGGGCAAGGAAAAATGGAATTCAAGGTAAAATTTCTTTCTTTACACTTAATTAAAAAATTTAAACTAAGAAAATTACTCCAAGAATTGAAAGGGTTAAATTAATAAATTAATTTATATTACGACTTTTTTATTTGCTATTTCGGTCATCAGTCGCATTTTTTTTAATAATATTTAGAATCTACATGGTGAAACTAATTTAATAGCATTTGAAAATCAAAATTTAAAATAAGCAAAAAAATTTACTAATTCGAACTTGTAACGTGTAATTTAATTTTTATTTTCATTAAAAAAAAGAAAAAGTTTTATCTAATTTTGAAATTAGATGAAGCGTATAGAAAAATTAGAGATGAGTGACTGTTATGAAATAAAAAAAAAAGAAGTAAGGAAGGAATTTTATTGTTAGAGCTTATTATAACTTTGTCGAAGGGATCTTTTTGGTTTCGTTCTAATTTCATTTCGTCGTATTAACAATTTAGGGGTGGGTTTATCGAAAGACATGTTCTGTAGTACATCCGGTGTAGTGTAGAAAACTTTTCTTCTTTCTCTTTCTCTTTCTCTCTCTCTCTATATATATATATGTATAAAAGGATCAAAGTTTATTCAGAAAAGTAAATATGATCCAGAGTCATTGTACCTCAAATAACTCTTAATCTTTGTCAAACTTTGTAACGTAATTTAATCTTAAATCAAGGCTTCTAATTTTACACAAGTTCTCCGATGAGAATTATTTTTAGCTCATTTATTATTGATTGAGAAAAGTGGAAATAATTTTTTGTTTCTCGAATTCAATGAATTTTTCAAAACAAGTTCAATATTTGTTTGAAAAAAAATTATTTATTTATTTCTTTATTTATTTATTATATTTTTTATTTGATTCATTATTTTATTTACATTTATTTTAATTTACCTTTATAAACAAATAATTTTGCTTAATCAAGAACTAAAATTATATTTTTCTCTAATTCTCTTTTTTTCTGAAAAAAAAAATTATTTGTCTATATAAATAAATAATTTGCCTATGTAAATAAATAATTTACCTATGAAAAAAATAATTTAACTATACAAATAAATAATTTCCTTTTATTAAGTCAATTTTTTTGGAAAATTTAACTGTAAAAATAGTAAAATACAAATAAATAATTTACTTTTATTGAGTCAATTAATCGGAAAATTTAAATGTAAAATATTTTTGGAAAAATGGTTTTTTTTTAATAAATGTTATCAAAATTTTAGATTTATGAAGGAATGAATTATTAGTGTCGATAAAAATTATTCTTCAAGAATATATAAATCTCGTGCGGAAAGTTGTCGTAAAAGGCTTTATACACCTGTTGCATCGTATTGTGTTTCCTTCCCCCTTTCACTGCTTGTCAAGTACGTAGTGTATCTTTTTTTTTATTATCGAAGCAGACGAAACATTATTATAATTAACATTCTCAATTTTATCCCTGATTTCTCAAATAATTTCTAAAAAGACAAAAATAAAATTAGAAATTCTTCAAAATGTTTTTTGTCAATAGAAAATTTATTTTTAAAATAAATTTTTCTCGATTCGAAAATTTCTTTCAAGACCTGCAGACGAAAAGTCAGATTTAACAAATTAGAAAATTACAAAAAAGTAATTAGAAATAATTTTTATTTACAACGTAAAAGTTTACAACGTTTATAACCAACGATTTAGTGGAAAAAAATATTTTTCTATTAAAATTTTGATATATTTTTGTATTAAAAATAATATTCATGATTTTTTATCAATAATTTTAAAAAGAAAAAGTTGCAAACAAAAAACTATTTTTTTCTTTCAATCGTCGATCATAAACGTTGTGAACTTGAACTGAAGTAATTATTTTAAAAAGAAAAATTGGTAAACAAAAAGTTTTTTCATCCATTATTTAAAAAAAAAAAATTTGCAGACAGAAAAATTGTTTTCATCAATTAATTTAAAAAGAAAAATTTGATTATTTCCGTTTGAAAAATATCCTTTTTTTATAATCGTTGATAATATAAACGTTCTAAATTTCGCCCACGTTATTTATTTGATTTAACATTTATGTTTGAAATTAAGCAAACTATTTTTTTAGTATATTGTATTTGAACAAAATTTTTTATTCGAAAAAGTATTATTTGATTCGAAAAAAGCTTCTCTTGAATTATTATTGTCAATAATTATTAGATCGTAAAATTTCATTTTTTCATATTTTCGAAAATGTGTAACAATAGAAAATAATTTACTTTAAAAAATTCTATTTTCGATAAATAATTTTTTTTTCTGCAATTTCTGATTCTGATGAATAAAATTTATAAAGTACGCTTGAGGAATTTTATCTAGAATGAAATCGACTCCTTTTTTTGTGGGTTTATATTATCAAAAATGACATGACGAGGTAGAATTTACATACTTTTTGTTAATAACACGGCGCCATGTAAATTCCTTTCTTTTTTATGTGTGCAGTAAAAAAAAAATTAAAAAAATTTCCCGCGCATAAAAGGGTGGTGACATTTTAGATCTCAATTTTAGGGAGTAAATTAAAATGGAGTTTTTAGATTCTTTTTGGATCCTTTTTTTTGCAAAAAAAAATAATTTGGTTTTGTAAGAAAGAAAAATTGGAGGAGAAATTTTCGCTCAAGTTTCATACACTTATTATTGTAAATTTATACGTTTTAAGAAAGCTTGACCTTGAGAGTTGGAAAAATCAAAAAAGAAGACAAATATATACACAGACACATGTATATATACAAAGTGTGTAGTAAAATACTTTTCTTAGTGACATTGCGGCAGAAAAGAAAGGACGGACGTGGTTTTATGGGTCAGGAGTAGCGAGGTTATAAATATAAAAGTTTTGTGGGGGCAGATATAGTAAGTGAAGCTTTTGGAGCTTTCAGAAAATTTCACGATTTACTCATTCGTCTAGTGGTTTCGACTAAATAGAGCACTTTCCCATGCCAAATAAGACAAAACGAAAGAAGAGAAAAAATACACATTAGATAATGGATGGGGGATTTTTAAATTTTCTATGATTCACTTTTATCTCTCTAAACTTGTCGACGACTAGTTTTGCATTTGTGCTTTTAGGAAAATGATGTTTAGAGCAAAAAATGTCTTGGGATAAAATAAAATTTTCCCATTTATTTTTAATTTCTAAATAGACAATTGTTATTAATGTTAAACAATCAAACTATAATTGTTAATTATACATCAAATATTTGAAACTATAATAGTTTATTTTAATCTCGAGAGCTGATATTCAATTTAGATACAAAAAATGATCTATATAAATGGAGTGTCATTAATCAAATAAAGAATCTCCTGCGTAAATTTTTCCATTAATTTCTAATTTAATTTTCCATAAAAAGAATTGATTTCGAACCTGTTGGGACGAAATTATCTTGAAAACAAAAAAGAATTGAATTCTTTGACTTTTGTTAAAAGTTTTGATCTTTGGAAACTGACAATTAGTTTGCACTTGAAGACAAAAAAGCAATTTTGTCTGACGCAAACAGTTCTTGTTCCAATAGAATAGTTACTTTTAAGTAGTTCAAGTCGTCAATAGTCAGACTATCGGGTTTTACATTAAATTTTATATTTTATCCCAAAATGTTATTAATAAATATATGATATTTAATTTTGTTAACAATTAGTTTATTTTTGAAAAAAATTCTGTCTGACTTAAACTTTACCTGTTCTACTGAAAGTGGAAGATTAATTTTTTCAGTTGTTAAAGTCAACAAAAGTCGGACAATCTTTAGGAATCTTTAGGAAATTTTGCACAAAAATTAAAAATGAAATTTGTGTTTTCTACTATTATATTTGAAACAATAATTATAATGATTATAATTATTATTTATGATAATTATAATAATTATGTTTTATTTAATTAATTTTAATAATTAGTAACAATTATTCAGGACTCGAACTACTTTGCAAATCCCGTAAAGGTCCGTAATTTGATTCAAAATGAATGAAAAGTTCGTAAATTGTACGATATAATTTAGAGAATTTTAGAGAAATTACAAAGTTCAATTATTTTCAAAAGTAATCAAATTCTTCGCACAAATTTAATGATGTTAAAAAAATTTTTAAATTCTCGTCAAAATTTCAATTATCTTTAGAAATAATTAAATTCTTCTCCGAAATTCAATTATTTTTAAAAATTTAAATAAAATTATTGGCAAAATTTCAATTATTTTTTAAAATATTTCCCTAACTCAATGATTTTTAACATCTACTATTTTAATGAAAATTTCCAAAAGAATTCAATTATTTAAAATAAATTTCGATAAAATTCAACGCAAAAATTCAATTATTTTTAAAAACTTTAATAAAATTCGTTGCAAATATTCAATTATTTTTATAACTACACAAACCTTTAATTATTGCTATAAAATAATAAAAATTTCACAGGAATTCCAATATTTACAAATTTTTTTTATAAATGTCTTCGCAATCATTCAATTATTTTCATAAATAATAAAATTTTGACAGGGATTCAATTGTTTTTGTAAATAATAAAATTCTTTTTAGGAATTCAATTATATTCATAAATAATAAAACTCATTGCTGAATTTCAATTATTTTTAACACAATTTTAATCAAATTCTTGAAAAATATAATTATTCTTAAAAATGTTATTAAAATTCCTCAAGAGAATTCAATTATATAAAAATGTTTTTGATAGTCTTTATGATAATTGAAGTTTAAGAAACAATCAATTATTTAATAAATTATTTCTCTTTGTATCAAAATAATTGAATTCTAGTAGAACTTTTTTTAATAAAAAATGATTTAAAAATTAATTTCAGTTGAAATTTTATATTATAATTGAATATTAAAAGCATTAGAGAGTGAATTTTTAGAAATAATTGAATTTTGAAAAGGTATCAAATTAAAATGTTTGGAAATCTGAATTTTTAACAATTTTGTGGAATTAATTTTTTGCGAAAGTTTATTTGTGGATTTTTTTTTGAAATTATTTCAAGTTTTTATTTTCTAATACATTATTTAATTGAAGAATTTATGAGTAATTGAAATTTTGTAAAATTGAATTGTATAAAGAAATGAATTTGAAAATTCTCAAAGAACTTTTTCAAAAATTATTAAAAAAATAATGCTTATAGACAAGATTTTTAGTTAAAAACACGAAAAATAAATTTAATTTTTTGAAAAGTTACAAATTATTGCAGAAATGGAAAGAATTCAATTATTATTTAAAAATTTGTTGATAAAATTCGTTATGGGAATTGAATTTTAAGAAATATTCAATTATTCAATAAATTATTTATTTTTTTAGTTAAATAATTGAATTGTAGTAGAATTTTGAAATAAAATTTTTTTTAAAAATGAATTTCAGTTAAAATTTTAAATAATAATTGAATATTAAAAGCAATATAGCGTAAATTTTTAGAAATAATTGAATTTTGAAATTAATTTTTTTTGTTTTTTATTGTTTACTGAATTTTTATTCTCCTAATTTTTGTATATTAAAATTATTTTCTAATAATTTTTATATCTACATTTTATATTATTGTAATTATAATAATTGCTGATAATTATCAAAATAAATTGAATTAAAAATAATTATTACGATTATCATGATTTATCATAATTTATGGTCCCGATGGAATGCGGGGAGTTTGTAATAAAAGAAAATAATTGTACCTATATATATTATAATTTCAATAATATAAAGAAGAAATATAAAAATTATTACAATATAATTTTAATATAAAGAATAAAAATACAATAAACAATATAATTATAATAGTTATTATAATTATTATCATTATACCAAACTATGAATAATTATTTTTATTATTATAATAATCAACCATATGTAAAATGTGAATATAGAAATTAGAAAGTAATTTCAATAGACAAAAATAAAAATAAATAACGTCGTCTGACTTAAACTTCTCTCGTACTACTGAAACTAGGAGATGTTTTTAATAAAAAAAAATTTTAACATAAAAATTAAAAGGATGATAAATATACAATAAACAATAATAATTATTACTTTAATAAACCCAATGTATGACATATATATAGTTTTAATCTAACACATTTAGTTTTTTGGAATGCAAAAAGAAAGTTTAATAATAAAACAGAATTCTCACTTTCGCACATTAATTTTAATTATCACTGTCGTTAAATTAAAATGGATGACATTTTTCACACGATTCAAGGAAATTATGTTTTAAGCTCTCACATATAAGCAAGTGACTTCTTTTCTCCTACATATATATCTAATAATGTTATAAGTTAATTAAAAAAGTTTTTTTTAAATTGTCAGTCAATTAAAAAGGGTAGGGCGCAAAAAAAACTACTTCAGCATATATATAGAGAATGATTATGTGCATAGAAAATAATTACAGTGCGCCATTGATATGACAGTTATAAGGTGAAACCTAAAACGTGTTCGCGTAGAAAATTAATAAATATTCATGAGAGGAAAGAAAAGACCCTTCTTATAGTTTTTTAATCAAATTACTTTTTTATTTGAATTATTGCATTATATATTTATAACGGCTTTTTATTATCGATAAACACTTTTCCTCTCACGCAGAAAGTGAAAATTTAATTGGACACTATTTTTCACACCGAAAAACAATTATGTAATTTATCGAGTATTCAAATGATTGCAAATGAAATTAAAGAAAGAGATGAAATTATAAAACTGAGAAAAATATTTATTATTATTAAAATATTAGAAAATTAAAGATATTAATTATAATTAATGTTGATGTATTTAAAAAAAATAAATAAAATATGTTAAAATTAATTAGAATTTTGTTAATGTTAATAAAAAAAAAAATAAAAATAAAAATAAAATTTATTTGATTTAAATTAAAAATTATTTGATTCAAGTAAATATGTGTTTTATAATAGTCGGTTATTTGAATCAAATTATTTTTTTCAGTGAAATAATAAATATCTGATATAAAGAAAATATAATAATTAATTAATAATAAATATTTTCATTTAAATAAATAAATATTTAATTTACTTTCTAAGAAAAGAAATTGTCTGGTTATTGGCGACTACACTGTAAAAAAGGGAGTTAAATTTTAACTCCCCCGGGGGGTCTATAAAAGTCGCACCCATTGGGGAGTTAATGCCAGGGAGTTAAATAAAGAGAGTTAAAATTTCACACCCAAATGCTAAATCCCCAAGGAAAAAATAACTCGCGCGGGTGTTGAATGAAGGGAGTTAGAAATTAACTCTCTTTTGGAGTTGATTTTTAACTCGAAAAATTTCACTCCCAACTCCCGAGTCTGTTAACTCCCTAAATTTTTTACAGTGTAGATTTGAACCTTTTTATTGAGAGCGAAATAATCAAAATGAATATTTTGCAATTGTTTTTATTGTTACTCTATTGTTGTAAATTTAAGGAAATAGTCTGACTATTGTCGCCTTAATCTACTGAAAAACGTGATACGTGTGTCACTTCCAGTACAACGAGAACACTTTGTGTCAGACAGAATTCAATGTTTGCGTCAGAACAAAAATTAGAAATTTATCGGTTTTTTCAAAAGAATTATTTACTTAAAAATGTGATAAATATTATTTTTTATTTTTCAATCGATAAAAATTTGCAAAAATAAATAATTGGAAAATTAGAAAAGAATCCGTTAGAACATGAAAATTAATATTTAAATTATTTATACTATATATTGTTTTGTTTATTGTCAAATATTTATACTTTCAATGGCACTTCAGAATGAGATTAAAATGTAAATTTAATTAAATCGACATATTATCAATTGCTTCATCAATCTTTATCAAACTTTATCAATCTTTTTCCAATCTTATCAATCTCTATTTCTATTAATCTCTTTTTTATTTACTTTTTTATTTATTTTTTATTATTTTTTTATTTAGTTTTTTTTGAGAAAATTTTTTGATTCACAAAAAAATTAGAATAAGGGCAAATTTATATGAATGACAAAGTGAATAAATACCAGTTAATAATAAAAACAATTAAGTTTTAAAATTTCTGTAAAGAGGGAGTGAAAATTCATTTTGAAGTCTGAAAAAAATTTTGAAATTTCAGAAAAGAAGATTAAAATTTTTCTGAGTGTTTTATTAGTCTTTATATTTTGAATTAATCCATTATATAATGAATAAGTAATGAAATAAGAAAACATAATTTGAGGAATAAAAATATTCCTTACGAATAATGCATACATATTCTCTGAAGTTTTAAATCTAGCCATAAGCTATTTGAAAGAGTCGTTTTGAAAGCGATTCGTTGGGGGGGGGGGAATGAATATCGGAGTTCTTCAGCTCGGAAACGAGAATGGCAAAGTAATTATTAGTTTTTTTCTCCTTCTCTTTTTCTCTGCCTTTTTGTCTTTTTTTTTTGTTTTATTTCTTCCGAGCTTTTCTTTCAAATCGACTACACTCGAGAATCATTGTTAAAATTAGAGAGAAAGTAGAAAAGTAGAAAAATAGTTTGTATAGAGAGAAAAGCGAGGGAGAATTTCATTAACGCCATCAACCACACAATTTTAGGGCCAATTATCTGTAAATCCGTTTGCTAAATTACCGTCTCGAGGATATGAATTTAATCGTCAATAGGACCCGACATCCTTTTTTCTTTTCTTAAAAAGAAGAATAGTTGGAGAAATTTAAAAAAATTATTTACCATGTTTTCTAATTTTTGTTTCTGAGAATTTATTGCTTTTTCTACATTTGAAAAAAAAAAATTATTTGATTCAAGTAAATATTTATTTGATAATGCTAGAATCGTTTATTTGAATTAAATAATTTTTTTTCTTTGTAAGTAGTGAGGAATTTTTATTTTGAGAGTAAACAATAAAAATTAACAAAGTTTGATAAGTATAATTGTTAGAATTATTTTTTTATTCATTATTATTATTATTATTATTATTATTATTATTAATATTATTATTTATTTGTTTACTTATTTAAACATATAAACTGGCTTACAAAGAAAAGAAAATTGGAAAAAAATTATTATTTTATCATAATTATTACAATTACTATAATATTACATCACTTATTAATATTAGAATTATCACAATTATAAAACTAATTATTATTATCATTAATATTCTTATTATTATGACTTTTATTTCGTACAAAAGGAAAAAAATATTTTTCTGTGTGATGCTTTTTTTCAAAACTACCGAAGCGATTTTTTGTTATGTATTTCATCAAAAGGATGAGTTTTAAATTAACTAAACTAGTAAATATCACGCAAGTCTCTTGCATATAATTAATACCACGAATTATTTTCTAATTATTTTTTGTAAATTTACAAAAACAAAAAGAATTGTTCTTTTAAAAAAAAAAATTTACTCTCTTAATAGACCGTTGTTTTAATTTGAACGATTCGCAAATTTTTTTTTTTTTTTGTATTTATTATTTATTTTTTAAAATTTATAATTTATTATTTATAATTGTGAATACATAATTTTAAATTATTATAATTTATTATAATTTATTTATATAAATTATATAAATTTATTATAATTATGAATTTTATTATAATTGTGAATTATAATAAATTAAACAAATAATATGATTGAATATTTCTTTAAAATGAAAAAAAAAGAATTGAAAAATAAATTTTCTTTTTATTAGATTCTTTAAATTATTTAAATTTTCATCTTCTCGCGTCTGACGTAAATCGGTTGTTACTTCTGCGTGGAATTTTTACATTTACGCTCCTTACATAACAATCACTGTATTATTCATGATAATAAAATTCATCATTCTCTATGTTTTAGAGATAAAAAAAACGCAATGTTGATACAGTAACGCAAGAAAGTTTATTTTCCACTATTTTAATATTAATTTGGTATATTAAAATAAAAAGAAAAAAAGAATGGAAATAAATGAAACGAGTGTGTAATGTACTTGAATTTATATGAAATTTAAAACAGATGTTAAAATAAAAACTGAAAGAAAAATTTAAAGAGAGAAAATAAATCATATGAATAAATAAAAAAATTATCGCAATTTGAAATCATAATCTTTCTCTGTGAAATTGTAGAGAGAATATTTTATTTATATAATTGTCCCGTTCAGGAAGGAAAATGAGAATCAAAAAAAAAAATAAATAATAAATAGGTAATTATAATTAATTTGAAAATTATAATTTTTAGATAAAAAAAATTATAATTATAAATAATTATAAAAATTAATTTGAAAATTATAATTTTTATTAAAAAAATGTTATTTTTAGATAAAAAAAAAGAAAAAGGGAAAATTTTCAAGTTTGACAGAAAAAAAGTAAAAGTGTTAAATTTTTGTTTTATCTTTGAGTAACAACAAGTCTTTGAGATGAATTTTACGGGGGATTTTTAGCCTCCTGGCAATATGGTAATTTTTTTTTTCGTCTTTTTTAAGACAAGAAGAAGAAGAAGAAGAAGTGTTCTAAAGATTTTCATTAAAAATATCAAAAGCAAAGATAGTTTTTTAAAGGTCAAAAGTTGATATAAAAATTTCATCATGAAATGAAAGAGAAGAATGTCTATTTAAAGAAAATTAATTTTCAACTTTTATTATATTATTTTTTTATACTATTTGATATAAATGGAAGAAAAAAAAATTCTGGAAGCGATAAAATATATATATAAAAAAAATGATATCAGTTTGAAAGTCTTTCGGAGTTATTAGCCAAAAAAATGGCGAATCTCTTAAATTTCTCCCACTGGAATCGATTGTAGATTGTTAAAAAAATTTTCTCCTCGATTGAGATTAAAATCTGCACATCACAAGCCAACAACTTTTCCCATTTGCATTTCAATTGCGTCATTTTATATATATATATATATATATATATTCTCCTCTGTAAAATGTACCGAACGAAAATTCTCTTATTTATAACACAAAAAAAAATTACAAGTTTTTTAAAAAATTATTTTACTTCTGGGTTTTTTCATTTATTTCGAAATTTTTCATAAATTTCGTGAAGAGAATTATAATGAAGGTAACGAGAAAAAGATTATGGAAAATATGGATGAATAATATTGACATTGAGAATGAATTGTAAATACAATTGTTAAAAAAAATTTAGTTTTTTTACAGAAATTAATTTAATTAAAAATAGTATTAAAATATTTTTATTCAAATTGTTGGAAATAATAAAACGAGAAATTTTATTTAATCCTCGTGTATTTTATAAATTTTTTATAAAATTCTAATTTCAAGAGCATATAATACTCTTTTTATTATCGTAAATTTTAAAAAACAGGAGAAATGTCTATTTTTCGATCGGAACTTGTTGTAAGAAAAAGAAAAATAATACATGAAACTTCTTTCAAGGAGAAAAATTCTTGGCTATAATTTCGAGATGCTTGTCGATGTTTCCGTAAAGTCATTCTTTTCACACATCGATGGCGCCGATTCATACTTGACTATATATAGATAAATAGAAAATAGAAAAATCTTGATGAAAACTGATATTCTTCACTTTGTGTATATATATATGTATTGTAATCCATTAATAAATTCTTTCTTTCACCGGATCTCGATATATTCCTCAAAATATATATATCCGTATATATATTTCACAAAAAATGAAAAAATATAGAAAAATTAATATCTATAAATGAAATATGGTTTAATTTTATGTGAAAGGAATTTTAGTGTGGAAATTTTTCTTCTTTTTTTTATACAATATATATATAATAAAGAAAGAGAGAGAGAGAGGAAATTATTTTCAGTTTCTGGAAAAATGTCGAGAGTCATTAAGCTAATTTCGATAAAAGCCATTGAATTTTTACAAATTAATGGGTAGTTTTCAGTTGATTGTTAATTTATTTACGCACTGAATTTACTGGCTGGAATAATTTATTTGGTTCAAATAATATTACATGCATTTGGTTAATAGTAATTTGATGATAAATAATAATAATAATAAAAATAATAATATTGATAAGAATATTAATAATAATAATATTAATAATAATATTAATAATAATATTAATAATAATATTATTAATAATAATAATAATAATAATAATAATAATAATAATATTAATAATAATATTAATAATAATAATAATAATAATAATAATAATAATAATAATAATAATAATAATATTAATAATAATATTTTTCAAAACATAATTTTATTTGATTGTGAAATTGATTCATTATATAATTGAAATATTTTGACAGTAATGATGGCATTATAATGATTATAATTAGCGTTTGAAAATTTGAAATCGATAGGATTATATAATTAATTAATTAAATCAATGATTAGTGAATATTTTCACTAAAAGATTATTTAAGTGATTGTATTGTTTCAAGAAAATATAGAGAGAAAATAAAAAAAAAGCTCAGCATACTTGTTGTTTGATTTCATTTCGGAAATTTAGGATTGAAAAGATTTTTGATTAATTGAAAAGCGCATACTCATTTGACTCGGGATGATTTGTGTTTTAGACTTTTATTACAAAATATTCTCAATTCTCTCTGCTCTACTCAGGATATTCATATTATATATTGAAAGTGAATTAGCGATTTTTACTGAAAATAATTAATAAAACTTTTCAAGCACTTGATTATTAATCAAATTTAGAATCGAACAGTGAATTATATTTTTTCGTTCCTATTTTAAAGAGAGGGAATTTTATATATGAAAATAAAAATTTTTTTTTTGAAATTTCGAAAAAATTAAAAGTGAACGTAAAGAAACTTAAAATAAATAAATAGAAAATAATTTGATAAATTATTTAATTATGAATTTTGTTGTTTATTTATTTACTTACTTATTTGTCTTTTTATTTAAAAATTTTATTTATTTTTTATTTATTATTTATTTATTATTTATCTAATTATTCATCCAATTAGTTATGAATTTATTTATCTATTTATTTAAATACAATACTACAGAATAAATTATGTTTCACTTAAAAGAATAAAGTATATATTTGGTTAATTGAAACAAATGTTCAGTTGTTCTACAAGTTGAAGGCTAAAAATGAGGATAAATTATTAGTCAAAATTATATGATCTTTTATCTTTATTGTGGTTTCGCTTTCGGTGGATTTTTCCCCTGCTTTTCTTTTTTTTAATACATATTGCCCTTTAGTGACAGATCTTAATTTTTCAAAAAAAGAAACTTTTTCAAGTGAAGGTTATATTTTTCAAGAGAAACGAACAATGTTGACCGTATAATTTGAGTGCTCTCTCTGTATGGTCAAGATAAGGGTTCAGATAAGAAATTCCCTGCACAATTTCATATACTACAGTGTACATAATGACCTACTTTTTTTTGAGGTTTTTTTTTTAATTTTAACTTTTCCATTACCATGAAGTTTGATAATTTAATTTCCATTATTAATTTAAAAAAATATATTTGCAATTATTTTCTGAATAAAAGATTTTCTATTGTATAAATTTTATGATTTTGAAAAATTAAAATATATTTCAATGTTTATTTTTTTATTTAAATTTAAATTTGTGATTTTTAATTTAAAAATTAGAATATCCTAATATTCTAATTTTTAAATTTTATGAATTTGTTTGTTATTAAAAAATTTAAATACAAAATTGTCGCGATGTGAAAATTTAAAATAGATATTTATGAAAGTTGTGCGATTCGTTCATTTTAATAAACAAAAAAGTCCACAAAAACCGCGTAGTCGGTGTAATCGATGCCCGGGGGCGGAAGAATCTGCAATTTATTAAAATTCCTGACTCGTTTCCAGATTTTCAACGTGATTGAGTCCTAAAAAAATATCTATGAGAGCACATGACAATAACGGTAATAATAGTGCGCTGGTAGGGAAACTGTCGTGAGTGAATTACAGTTCAAGTTTTGTCGTTAAATTTCTAATGGAGAACATCGTTCTGACGAAAAAGGGAAACTGGAGATAGAAGCAATCATGATAAAAACAAAATGGAATGATAATAACAGTTATAAATATTAATAACAAACAAAAAGAATTGCAATAATGTTCAAAATCAAAATTAAAAATTATAAAATAGGGATAAAAATAAGAATATGAATAATAATAAAATTCAATACAAAAAAATTATAATAAAACGAATTTATTGAAACAAATAAGTAAATAAATATATAAAATAAATTATTATATAATAAAAATGTTAAATGAATAAATCAAAGATATTAAATATTAATTATAATAAATAATAATAAATAATAATTATTATAATTGTCCCGTTTATTTTTGTAAATAAATAAATATATTTATTTATTTAGTCAATATACTAGGGCTTACAAAAATAAAAAAAATAAATAATAAAAATGAAAAATAACAAAAAAATATAATAAAAATAAAAATTGTAATTATTATTATTGTTATTATAAAAATAGTAGTAATAGTAAAATTAATATAATAAAATGGTTTCGTTGTTAATAGTTTTATTATCATTATTATTATTAAAATAAAATGGATTTTAAAACGAGATGAAATGAAAATTTTCGAGAATTCTCTAATAGAATAAGAAAAAGAAAATTAATTAGCAAGGGAAAATTAATGACAAAAGGGTTGAGATTCATATATATCCTTTGACTTCTTATTCTTTAATCTTTCAAAAATACTCCCACGCGATCTATTTCATCGACAGATTGAATGGAAACTTTTACTAGATTTTTATCTTACCTACATGAAAGAAATTTGTTTATTTTCTAAAAATTTTTGAATAATTTTCCTTTTTTTATTTTTATTAAGTTTTTTTTATTTATTAATTTATTTTTTCATTAGTATTAGAGTTACTATTGTAATATTCCATTATTTAATTATTAATATTAACTAATATTATAATATTTATTTTTAATATTGAATTTTCCCGGAATTATTCACAAATAATTATTGTCAATCATCAATCGACGAAAAATTTTTTATCAAAAATATTTTTAGAAATTACAGATGATAATAAAAATTAAAAACTTAAAAAATTAGTAAAATGAAGTCATTTCACTCATTTTTTCATAGTTTTAATTAATTTTTTCAATTTTTAATAATATTTTTTAGTTTAATATTTATTATTACAAGAACTGTTAATTAAGAATATTGGTAATTATATTAATTTTATAAGAATTTACTGACTTATTGAATGGAAATTTAGACTTGTCTTTAAAATCAAATGCGAAATTAATTATTAAGATTATAATTATTATAGTATTGGAATTTTAATTATTAAAATTAATAATTTATAGTTTAAATAAGGTTTTAAAATATTTTAATGATTCTAAATTTCCGAATGTTGAAAAGTTTTTAATTTTTATTATCATCTGTAATTTCTAAAAATATTTTGGATAAAAAATTGTTTGTCGATTTGAACGACGAATCATATGTTTTAACATAAATAAATAAATATATAAAACTCTGCAGTTTCGCCTGTTACTTATTATTAATTTAGATAAATATCTAGATATTTATTTATTTAAATAAATATTTAGATGTTTATTTCTTTAAATAAATATTTAGATGTTTTTTTACTTATTTAGATAAATAATTAGACCTTTATTTATTTTAATAAATATTTAGATATTTATTTATTCATTTAAATACTTAGATATTTATTTATTCATTTAAATACTTAGATGTTTATTTACTTATATTAATAAATATTTAGATATTTATTTATTTATGCAAAAGGGTTAGAAAATGGTTATTTTTGCAATTAAAGCTATTTTTTGTTTCTCAAGAACTTTTTTTATTTAGAAATGAAAAATAAAGAAATTTTGGGTAATGTATGTGAATTTTTTTTATTGATATACAATTCTTGGTAGGAAGGGGGAAATTTTTTGAATCGTGAATCTTTAAAAAAAGAAAGATGAAAAATGAGGCAAGAGCTGTGGTGCAAGAGAGGAATCGAGCAATTCGCATATAGTAACTGAAGCTCGGATTTGGGACGTTCTGGCGCCTCTGTGTCTACATGGAGAAAAAGCTGCGTTTCCCCTTGTTCGCCTTTTCCAACACTACTTTCCCTATTTTCTTCATTTTTCCTTTTTATATACATGAAAACTAAATTTGATCTCCATTTTTCTGCATCAATTTATCCCAAGATTCGAAGTTTAATGACCTCGTGCATGAGCCTATTTACTGAAAATTAAATTTCTCAATCTTTTCTCTCTTTTTTTTTGTAAAATTCAAAAAAATGAGAGGGAAAAAAAATTCCATTTGGGAAATATATTGAAAATTTATTAAAATATTTGGTAATAACAATATTTTATTTTTATTATTACTTAATTAAAAATTTTTAATTTTTAAAAGTACAAAATGAGGGGAAATTAATTTCCTAAAATCGTAATTCGAAATTTACGAGAGAATTGAATATATATAAGATTGGAAATTTTTATATTGCCTTTACGTGGATTTCATGATAAAATTTTACACTTTTATAACTTTCTTCTGGAATTAATTACGTAAAAAAATATATAAAGAGTTTGATTTTACTAATTTTCTTTCATTTGGATACTTTTTTTGTTATATTATTTTTCTTATTTCTTGTTTATTATTCTTCATCCATTATTCTTTCATTATTCTTTCATTATTCTTATATTATTATTTCTTGCTATTATTTTTCTTCGATTATTATTTTTCTGCTACTATTTTCTTTCTATTATTATTTATTGTTAATAATATTATTATTATTAATATTACATTTTTAACTCTTTGAATTCAATTTTATATTCTTTTATTTATATTTTCAATGTGAGAAAATTTTTTTTTTTTTACAATGATTGCTTCTAGAAATATGAAACAATATACGCATTGATTTCTCTCAATTTCGAGGAAAAATATTGTTACATTTGGTATTTTTAGATGAATCGACTTGATTTTGATGTTTGCACTAACAAGGAAAGAGTGCAAAAATGCTTCTGATTTGTGATAAACTTCCGGCTTGATTTCCATTAGTTTCTTATTCGTGTGCCCACTTATATTATTCTGGAGACGTTTTATTTTCTTTTCCCCGCAAAGTAAACTTTATAACCACAACCATATAAACGACATTGAAATCTCTATTCTTTATAGTTCCCTATCTCAATAAAAAAAAGTACTTTGATTTATCTACCATTTCTTCAAAAAAAAAGAAAGAAAATATTTTTTTCTTCACACAATAAGTAAATAAGTGAAAAAAGTTTCTTTTATCTTGATTTTCGAGCCTTTTTTATTGTATACAAGTTTTTTTTCAAAAATAGAATAACGTAACACATTATAGCATCCAGCCCCTCAATTTTATGTTTTTTTTTCTGTATTGAAAAAAATTTCTTGTCATTTATAATTATAATATTATAATATTATTAATATTCATAAAATAATAATAAAAAAATAATATAACAGTAGGTATAATAATAATAAATAAAAAGAATAATAATGAATAATAGAGATTAATGTTAATTTATTACAATTAATTCTACATTTGATTTAAAATAATATTGAATTTCAAAAAACAAATTTAATAAAGTACTTAAAAACATTGAAGGCAAATAAATTTAGTTTAATTCAAAATGAAATGTGTATTTTAACTGCATTTGTGTAATAATTAACTTACAGTTGCATTTTAAATTCAGGAAATAGGATTAACGGTGTAATAAATTATTAACAGTTCTGTTTATAATCCCTTATTACGTAGGTTTCATAAATGAAAAATTTATCAATAGACAATTCACTTGTTGTTGATATTGTTGAGAATACTTAAGTGTATTATTAAATCTATAAAGGGTTCGAAAAATAATTTTAAAAAATATAATTTAATTGAATTTATATTTTTTTGTAAAAAAAAAATAGAAAAATAAATTTAAAAAAGTAGAAAAAAAATAGAAAAAAGAAATAAAGGAAATAAATAAAAAAAAGAAAGGGAGGAAAATAAAAAGGCTTTATATGAAAAATAAATGTATTAACTCTGGTTAAAATTTTTAGATCAAAATATTTTGGCTATTTTATTATATTTTTAGCTTTCAAGACTTATGGAATTAAAAAAAAAATGAAAAGAAAATAATTTTTATTCTGGTCTTTAAAAAAAAAAAAATGTTTCCGTTTTAGTAAAAAATATATCAATTATATAGGAATATTTTTGTTACTTTGAACAAAACTAATCGTAACTGACCTATTTTTTTCAAAAAAAGAAAATCATTGTCCACTTTTCTCTCGTAAAAAATAAACTTTTTTACTTTTATTTCTTTTTTTCTTTTTTTCTTTTTTTGTAACTTTCTACAGTAAAAGGGTGCATTTTCCTTTCTTGCTTAGTTGTAAATTTAATTCTCTTTTTAATTTTTCTATTTCGTTTAATCTTTAATATAACTAATTTTTGGAATTCAATTTACTTTTGTCATTTTATTCTTAATTTTTATATTTTTTATTCTTGACTTTTAAAATTACAATTTTTATGATTATTTATAAATTAGATATTTATAAAAATTCATTTTATAAATTTGTAAAAATTTCTTATAAATTTTCTTCGGTAACTATATATTATTATTTTCTTGCCTAAAATGGATTTGAAAAAAAATTAATTAATTAATTCTCGAAAACAATTTTTGGTGGAAAAAAATTGCAGGGAAATAATTCAATTTTTTTCGGTTGGAATTTCGATTATTTTTAATAAGTGTAAATAAAACTAAGACATTTGATAGTGAGCAATTTTGTGCATCTATAAAACAGTTTTAGACCATCAACATTTTATCTTTTACGACCTTCAGGGAAGAATCTTGCAATCTTCTGCGTAAGAATTTCACCATTTTCTTTGTTATCATCAAATTTTTTTTAGACAATTTGTTGTATATAAACTCCACTGACATTGTTATAAGTAATTCATACAACTTGGATTTTAAAACTATTTTTACTTTTTTTATTTTTATGCTCATTATTTCTATTATTATTGGGATAAAATTTTATTTTGTTATCAATAATAATTATTATTATTGAATTTTTAATTGGAATTTTAATTAGAATTGTAAAGTCTTTGACGTTACAATAGGCATCCACTATTTTATTACTATCATTATTACTATTAAATATTATTATTATTTTTGTTATTACTATTATTGTTATTATTTGTTATTCTTGTTATACTACTTTTCTTATTATGTTTTTAATTTTTTTATTAACATCTTGAATTTTTTTAAATCTACAAATTTTTTACAGTGAGAGAAATTTATCATTAGAACTATTGCTTATTATTATTTTACTATTATTATGTTTATTAATATTATTATGTTATTAAAAAAAATAAGCGCACTTTAAAAATATTGTAACTATTTTTGAAAATTTGGAGAATACTTTTCTAAATAAACAGTTATTGACAATTCATTTTTAAAGCAATTATTAATAATTAATTATTTCGATAATTATTTTAAAGTATTCTCTCTTATTATTAATTAAATTTATTTATCCTTTTTTTTTGATAAATAACAAAAAATGGTGAAAAATTCGTAAAATAATTGAATGAATGAAACTGAATAATTGGAAATTTTGCAAATTAGTTTCTTTCGTTTTGCTTTTATGTAATTTGAACAGGGAAGAAAAATTTAAAGAATTTTTCCCATCACATTTCATTTCCGTTTTATTTCAAGTATTTTAGAAATTTTTTTCTAAGCATTCTTCGAGGTGTTTTCTTAGCAAATTCTTTTAATTGATTTAAAAACAAAATTTACAATAGAATAGTACCAATTTTTGTTAGAGCAAATAATGTATTTAATTATTTTGCAAGAATTAATTTTATTAAATTATTTTTTGCAAAAAGGGGGTAAATTTTGATTTTTGTAAATTTGGGTAGAACGTGAAATTTTTTTATTGGGTATGTAATTGGAATTTTCGAATTTTATTTGAAAAATTAAATTACAACCAGAAAAAAGATATATTTGACTCAGAGCCAACAAGACATTTTATTTCTTTCAAATAAATTTTAATTTGGTTTAAATAAAAGTTTATTTGGTTCAAAGAAAAATTTCTTTGGTTCAAATAAAAGTTTTATTTCTGTCGAGTAAAATTTTTCTCCAGGTGTAATTGAATTGAATTTTAAAATTTCTTACACATTTCAATTTTATACAGATTAAATTTTAAAAATAAAATTTTTTCAATCATAAAAAAAATATTTTATTTAAAAAAAAGTTTGTAAAAAATTTTTTTTTTCAACAAAAATATTTATTTACAAAACTTTTTTAGAATAAAAATATAGTTTTAATATAAAAAAAACTTTGTTTGAAAAAACATTTTTTTAAAATAAAAATAGCGTGAAAAAATAATTACCGGAAGTAAAGAAGATATTCCTGTATTAATTTTTTGATAAAAGAGGGTTCCGCACGTAACTTTTGTTCAATTTTTGGTTCTCGATGTCTTCAAACGCCTCTCCTCTTCTTCCGGAGCACGAAGAGCACGAAACACAAAAGAATTGTTACTGCGCCTCGAACAGAAAATTGTGGGGGTTGAAAATTTTTTTCTAACACTCTTTGGATTCAAGTATTTTTTGGTACTGGCGCTTTTAGTTTGGTGGTTAGAGGGCGAGTGATTGGTGGAGCTTGCGCGCCCCACATTTATACACCAACCCCTTCCTTTCTCTTCAAAAGTATATCGCAAAGAATGATTTTGTCAAACCAACAAACTACCCCTTCTTTTTGAAACTCACAGATGTACTCCTCTTATTACGTCATCAAAACTACAAATCCACCCACATACTGTCAGCATCAGTAAAAAAAAATTCTTTTTTTTATATACAGTTATTAATGCTATATATCTATATGTATTGCTTCGAAAATGATAAAAGAATATTTCGAAGAAATTTTTTTTTCCCTCTTTTTGATATTCAAAAGTGGATGAAATAAAAGAAAGAATGTAAGAGTATTTTTAAGTGTGTTTTATGAATTAATTTTTCTTTAGACGAAATAGGTACCTTTTTATTTTTTTTAATAATTTATAATGGGAAATTATTTTTTTTTTTTTCAAAAATTAAAAATATCAAAGAAAAAATTGTTTTCTTTATTTTTGCTATTCAAAAGTTTTTGCAAGTAAAATAGAAGAATTTACAATAGATTGACGTGATTTTTATTGAATTACTTTTTTTTTTGTTAGATAAAACCGTTACTTTTTTATTTTTTAAATACTTTATACTGGTAAGATTATAATTTTTTTCAATAAAATTGAAAATTTCAGAGAGAAAATTTTTTTTTTTTTTTTGCTTTTTTAAAGTTTTTGCAAGCAAAAAATAATTATTCAAAATATATTCACGTGCTTTTTATTGAATTACTTTTTTTTTGTTAGATAAAACCGTTTACCTACTTTTTTATTTTTTAAATACTTTATATTGATAAAATTATAATTTTTTTCAATAAAATTGAAAATATCAGAAAGAAAAAAATTTTTATTATGAAAATTTTTTTTTCATGGAAAAATTAATTAATTAGCACCTATTCTAAACCTGTGATGTCATAATGTTTCAAATGCCCTTAATATATTAACTAATTAAAAAAAATTTTTTAAATCTCCAAAAATACAGAATATTAATTAAATAAATTAATAATATAATTTTTCTAATTAAAAAAAAATTTTGTACAAGCGGAAAAAAATGAAAATTTTCTCCTAAATAACCATTTTTGTAAATTTCACGCAAAATATAAATTTTTAATCATAAACTAACAATTAAATATACTGTTAAATAATTATATATTTAACAATAAATTATTTAACGAATCAAAGTAGTTTATATATACAAAATATATACACAAATTTCCGTACATTACTTAAGCTCCTTTCATGAAAGCTTTATAATCAAGGAAAACCCGGAAATATATTTTACATAAAATATTTAAAATTAATCTTTATGTAAAACAAATAATGAAAAAACTCTTTTCTCCCTTATTTTTAATTTTACTGGAAAAAAGTATAATTATATCAATTTTCTTCTTTGAAATTTTGCAAATTACATTTTTCCAATTTTTCCTTTTTTTCTATCGTTTTCAAATTATTTCATTTATCCCAGAACAAAATTAATTTCAATTTATTATCAAAAATATTTTATTTAAATTCCAAATGTATTTTATTTAAATAAAACAAAAAGTTTGATGAAAATTAAACGGAAAATATTTTCCAGAAATCCAAACAGAATTTTACCAAATAAATTTTTAAATAATATATTTTCAATAATATTATTATTATAAATAAATAATTTTTCAATAAAATTTTCATTACATTCTCCATCAGTCGGAATTTAGACAGAAATCATATTGACTTAATTCCAATTGAAAGTGGCAAATTTTTCCAAATGGGGAAAATAAAAATATGAAAACAAATAATAAATAAATTAAAATTTCATCGGAAATTTGGAAAAAATGTGTTTTGGAATTTTCATAGAATATTTCCTTCTGAATTCTTTCAAAGTTTGTTTCTTCAATAAATAATAATATCTAATTTATTGAGAAACAAACTTTGGAAAAAATCTCCGGGTAAATATTCATGAAAAATTCTAAAATATGATTTTTCCTCGAATTTTCAATAAAATTTTCATTATAATTTCCAGTTGGAATTTAGAAAAAAATGATATCGACTTATTTTCAACTGGACCTGACAATTTTTCCAACGTGGGTGAAATAAATAATTTATTGCATAATATTAATAATAAATTTGAAATTATAATTATCGTCTCATACATATAATTATAAATTCAATAATATCATTATTACTATTATTATTGTTATTATTATTATTATTATAAATGCAATCATTATTACTGCCTACATTTTTATTTTATCATTATAAATTATTTAGAAAAATAAAAATTACCAGTTTTACTTAAATAACAAATAATTAAACCAACATAAAACTATAAACTAATTATAAACTAATTTTTTTTTTTTTTATAAACTAATTCTTCTTTTTTACACCACATTTTTTGAAAGCAAAAATAAAGAAAACAATTTGTTTCTTTAAAATTTTCAATTTATTTGAAAAAAAATATAAAATTTTATCATTATAAATTATTTAAAAAATAAACAGTACCAGATTTATCTGAAAAAAATAATAATTTAATAAAAAACCCGTAAACTTATTTTAACTTCTTTTTTGCTTGTAAAAACTTTAGAAAAGCAAAAAAAAAAAATATATTTTTGAACGTGTTCAAAAATTTAGGAACAGAAAGTTTTGATTTTTGATTATAAAAATTAATTTAATGGGTTAATTAAATTGAAATATCAGTTAAGTATTAATTTAAATTTAAATAATTAATTAGTTAATTCAGAATAATTTAATATAAAAATTTGTACACTAAAAATAATTGTTTGAAGAAGAATTCATTTTTCCATTAAAAGATATTAAATATTTTGAAGTAATAAGTTTTGCGTTTATGTTCCATAAATAATAGGTAAAATTTACTCAGTAAATTTTTTATTTAATAATTAAAGAACGGAGATAAAATTGGAAAGAAAATTTAAATTTAGGAGAATTTATTGAAAATGGTATATTTATTGAAAATTTGAAATCGTAAAATTTTATGTAAAAATTAAAATGTCGCTTGAACCTTTAGCTTCCTTATAGAGGGAAGGATTTATTTAATTTTTTCTAATAAATTGTAATTTATTGTCTTTTTTTAGTTCCTTATCAAAGCATCCTCTAAAATTTTTTACCTTCCTTGCGAATTTAAAACTTAAAATTTTTTATTTCTTTTTTATTCCTAAAATTCTTTGTCTTATGGGAAAAAAAGTTATTTAATTCATTTTTCAATTGAAATATATTTATTGAAAAATAAATTTCGAAAATAATGTAATTTTTGTGCAATTTTTTTTTTTTTGCAGAAAAATATTTCTGAAGTCTGAAGTACAGGAGTATTATGACAAGGCAAGTTATCATAGGAGGACGTATATAAGTGAGTTACAAATAAATTATGAAGTTATATTAGAAATGTCACGTTTCATGAACACGCAAAATAAGAGTCTTCTGTTAAATAAATCACTTTTTTTTTTTTTTGCATAAGAAAAAATGCAAAATTTTTACCAATGGCGAAGAAATATTTTTTTATATATAGTATTTGAAATTTAATTAGAAAAAATCAAATATATTTCAAGTTGAAAAATTTCTTTTTTAAAAAAAGGAAAATACTTGTTTCTAGTTCCGTAGGCGTTTGTCGGTATATGTTCAGTTTCAAAATGAAAAGCCTTGACTAATTAGAAAAAAATCACCAAAAGGCATTTGTATTCAATTAAACCAATGGATATATATATATGCGCACTTTTCACACTATTCTCAATTTGAATAACTCTTTTTTTAAAAAATAAAACATGAAAGTCGCTACACAAAAAATACGTTTTGAATTTACATATGAAAAAAATTGTTTTATTATGTAACTATAAAAAAAATTTTGAAATTCCCTGTTGTGATTAAATTACGCCTATATAAAGAAATTTTTTTCATTTCAAGTATAAATATTTTTTACCTCCTAGAAAATAAATGTATTTCTTTAAATCGAGAAAAATATTTTTATTTTAATTCATTTATTTATTTATTTAATATTTATAGATTTTTATTTTTTTGAGGCTGAAGGTGAATTGTTTTTTAATTCTAAAAATACTTTTTTGCAAAATAATGCTTAGAACTTTATAAACTTAAATTGTTATTTTTTGAAAAATATTAAATATTTAAAATTTAAGGAAACAAAAAAATTTCCCCATAAATTGAAATGAATAATTCTTCATTATAAATATTGAATATTACAAATCAATTATAATCTGGAAAGTGACCGACAATTAACACGATTGAGTTTTGATTTTCTATCCGGAGGGATATTATCGACATTATTAATGTGACTTTTGGAAATCAGCCCCATTTTATATCAAATAATCCTGACCTCCAGGGGATTTTATTTCCACGAATTTATAATTATTTGGAAAAACAAAAGAAAAAATAAAATTATAGGTACGGGGAAGAAAAAAAATTTTTTTTTCGTAATAATGAATCACTTTAACGAATATGTAAACACATATGTAAACACACTTAAAAAATTATTTTAACAATATTTAATTTCATACACATGATAAATGAATGATTTTTTTTACTAAAATAATTTTTTTTAATTTAAAATTACTTTATGAAATAATTAATTAATTAATAATTATTTTATAACTTATTAATAACTAATTACCCAGTTGAAAAGTTAGAAAATTTCTATAGAATTCTACTAGAAGAATTTGATAGAATTTCCATATTCTGTTCACTTCATTTCGCTTGTGAGCGAATTTTGATGCCGTCTAGGCGGTAATTTAATTAACTATATTGTCGGAAAATTAAAAAAAAAAGGCAAAGAAATATTGAAAATTTTTTATTTAATTTTTAAGTACTCTAAAGTTTTATTTATTTATTTATTTATATTTATTTTTTAATATAAATTACATAACAATCGAAAAAGTAAATAAAAGTAATATGTTCTTTTCATTTTGCAATAGTTTGAAACCATTCAATTTTTACATTAAATTTATAATGAGATTTAATCATTATAAGAGTCTTATAGAAAGAAAACCGAGAATCGAGAGAAAAATGAGTTTTTAAAAATGAATTGGATGTCATTTCGTGTTTCTATTCGAATTATTATTATTTATGTGTGTTAAAATTTTCTTCGTATTTTAAATTTATTTTTCACTTATTTTCCTGTTTTTTATTTTCTGTTTTTTTTTTTTTGTAATAGATTGAGAGAATTTCGAACCCACACTTATTATGATGATTTCTTATATTCAACACTGATTTTTTGAACTCGTGATAGATATAAATTTTGAGAAAATGGAAAATAGTAAATGGAAGATTTTCACAATCATAAATATAGAAAGGTCGAGCGATTTTATAGTGAATAAGTTTTGAAATCGAAGTATACAATTTAATGGAAGTAAACTCTTTTTCAAGGAAATGAATTTCAAAAACAAGAGTTTTTTTTAATTAAATTAAAAAATTTTTTCCAAAGGTTTTCTTCTTTTATTATTTATATTGTAATTATTTTATTTTTTTTTATTTTGTTATTTTGTTTTTTTATTATTTTATTATTTTATTATTTTTCTACTTTATTATTTTGTTATTTTACTCTTTTACAATTTTATTAAGTATTTTATTATTTTTATTACTTTGTTATTTTAGTATTTTGTTATTTTGTTAATTTACTATTTTTTTATTCGTTTATTTCAGTTTAAACGGGCAGAAAACAAATTATTTAACATTTTTTTACTTTACCATTTTATTTAATTAATTTTATTAGGTATTTCATTTTTTTTTTATTTTTTTTTTTTATTTCGTATTTTGATATTTTGTCGATGTACTATTTTTTATTTCTTCATTTTAATTTAAACAAGCAGAAAACAGATTATTAAATATTTTGTTACTTTTCTCATTTACTATTTTATTACAATTTATTTATATAAAATAAACGAGATAAGTTCTTTTGTAAAATTTATATTTTATTATTTGGTTACTTCATTTTTTTCTTATTTATTAAATTCTTATTAAATTATTAAATTCTTATATATTCTTTATTAAATTCTTCTTATTAAAATAACTGTGGAAAAATTAATTTTTAAATAATTTACATATTCAAGAATATATTTATAAAATAATAATGTGAAAATTGTATTTTTAATCTATTTCACTTCGGGCGGGAAAACTTCTTAGTAACCCTATGCCATAAAAGGCAGTTTTTTATGCAAAAAAAAAATAATTTTTATTCACGGGACTGGAAAATTTAATAAACAATGTAAATATATACTAAATTCTCTCTCTCACGTAATTAAAAACCTCCTTCGCTTATTATATGCAATAAAGATATATTTTCATTACATATTTCACATAATCTAACAGCATTGTATGGGAAACTCTTAAAATTCTATATCATTAAATTCTAAACAATTTCAACTTAAATTCCACGCTTTAGATAAGTTTATATTTTATAGGAGGTATTTTTAAGAGAAAACTTGCGGGGGAAGAATTAAAAATCAAATTTTAGTTTTTATTAACTTCGCAAATAGAGTTTAAAAAATAAATAGATTTTTAGAAATTATATTTAGAAATGTAATTTCTAGAAACAAATTTTTTAGAAATAAATTTCGTAGAAATAAAAATTTTAGAAAATAGTCTTTTAAATTTGCATTAGTAAACATTTTTACTAATTTAAATTTAGAGAGTAGAATTTTTAGAAATATACTTTTTGGAAACAGATTTTTTTAGAAATAGATTTTTTACTTTGTTAGTTAATTGATTTTATCTTTCGAATAAATTGAAGTGGATAAGGAAAAATTAGAGGGAAAGGAAAATATTTTGCATTTTTAGTTTTAATTTTGCTTATACTTTGAAAAATAATTTATATTTTATAAAATTCTTTTCAAATTTGATTTCTTTGTTTCGTCGAAACAGAAAAGTTTCACTTTACAAAATAGTTTTTTTTTCATCGTAATGATAAGATATTGATGGATTAATGGGAAAAGTTGTTCGGTAAATTCGTCCTTATTCGTTCATTCATGAAACTTTTCCACTTGAAGTTTATTATTGGCCAATTTTTTTTAAGTTTAGTGATTTAAAAAAATTTGCTGTTTATCTTTTCTTTTATTTTATTTACTGATGGCAAATTAATAGAAAATGAGATAATTTATAAGAAAATAATTTCTTTGAATCTGGTAATTCTTTTTTTATTCTTCTTTGATCAATTTCATTACGTAGTTAATGTCAGTTTTCTTCTTTATTTTGCGATTTTAATTAGTTAATTGAGAATAAGAAGAAAATGAAAAAAAAAATTAATAATTTGTTTATTTTTTCGATTTCAACAATTTTCGTATATTCAAAAAATCAAGTTTGTCAATTGGTAATTAATTGTTGCTATTTTTCTCGTTGATAATGAATCTGAATAACGATAATAATAATAATGATCAAAGAGGAGAAAACAATTAAAAAGTAATTATAAGAATCAAATGTAAAATAATAAATAAACGTTGAAAAAACGACTTTTTAATTTGTCGATAATATATGGAATTAAAAAAGAGATAAATGAATGTAGATTAAAGAACAATTGAAAGAAATAAAGAAGGGAAGATTTTATATTCACTTTGAAAAATAAATTTTTCGAAAATGACATTTTGTGAAATAAAATTCTGTATATTCTACTTTCATTTAACGATCGTCGTTTGTAATATAAGAGTCTTTTGTTTCTAGAGCACGAATAATTTTAACTTTTCTATTTTCTTATGTAACACGATCATAAGAAATGATCTAAAATCGTACCTTAACTTTTTAGGGTTTCATTAATTATTAGCAATTTCTATTCTTAATTTCTGTTTCCAATTTCAATTTTAAAAGATATTATTATTATAAATTTTTAGATTAATTTTATTGATGTTAATATTTTTATGGTTGAATTGTTATTTAATTGAATTAATTACAGTTAATTTTTATTATAATTTAATTAAATTAATTAAATTTAATGTTTGTTACAATCTTTATTGAATTAATTATAATTAATTTTCATTACAATTTAATTACAATTAAAAGAATTAAATTTTTTTTATTTATTTATTTCATTTCAAAGAATTCTAGAATTTTCTTTCATTTTTTTTTTTGAGATAACTGAAAAAAGGTTCATTTTTTTAATAGTTATTAAAAAAAAGATTATTACTTCATATGTAAAAATAACGTGACATAAAATGACAAGCTATTGTACTTTCTTTTGACCTAATCAAAAACTTGATTTAAAATTCAATTTTCTTCAAGTTTAGAGAGACAATATTGAAATCTTTAAATTTGAAAAATGAAAGAACAATATAAATGAACGATTCGAAAAGTCTTTTTATTGTTTAAATTTTATTACTATTAGAATAGACGTTGTTTTAGTTGATTAATTAATAAACCAACCGTTTGCTTTTTAATTATTTTTTTTATTTAAAAATTTTTTATTTAATTTTATATTTAATAATAAACAAGTAATCGTTTGTTGGAATCAAATAAATTTTCTTTTAATCCAAAAAAAATTTCTAAAGAACGAAAAATTTTCGTAAAGAAATTACAAATTGAAGGTAATGGAATTTAATTAAAAATAAAGCAATGAAGGAACAATTAAAAAATAAAAGTCATAAGATACAATTTCGAAGAAAGAGGAAAAAATGTAGCATTAATAAAGTAAGAAGTTAATTATTTATATGGTCAGTTTAAATGCTATTAATTATATAATTGTATACATAGTAGATAAAGGAAAAAAAATCTTTGTCAATTATATTACGAATGGATTATAGATGGGACTTGTATTATTCATCTATCAATACACTCGTAAACTTAAGACATTTTAATACATTTCTATTTATTTTATACTGTCATTAGTTTTAAGATAAGATAAAAATAAATTTGAAAAATTGTGATTAATTTCATGAAGTAAAATTTTGTATTTCCAAAGTTATAGGAATAGTTCTTTGAAAGTCATTGTCAAGTTATTTGTATAATGATGTAAAATATTTTTATTTTTACGAACCATTTGTAAATTCTATTTATGTAAAAAAGTGGATAATTTTTTTTTCTGTAAGAGAAAAATTTGTTGTCTCAAAGAGAAATTTTTGCTTCCTCATATAGAGGAAGTATTCATTACTATTTTTATTCAGATTTTTATTTTTCAAAATTTTCCTATAAAAACAGAAAGAAAATATGAAAGGTGTACTCCACAGTGGAATTGTAGAAAGAAAAAAGAGAATTTATTTGCGACAGTTTTTTTCTATACTGACAGGTGAGATTTTGATGTAATTAGAATTTTTAATTTTTCGTTTGTTATGTTAATTTTATGACAACAAGTGAGATTTTTGGTGAATTTTTTTTGTGACAAATGAAAATATTGTGGAAAGTAGATTTTATGTCAAGAAAGAGATATTTCAAGTGAGAATTAGTGGTAATTTAATTTAGTCAAGAAAATTTTGTCAAGTGACTTTAATCGAGAAAATTAAGTCATGTGAATTCAGTCAAGGGCAAATTTAGTCGAGCAAAAGTCAAGAGAATTTAATCACGAATATTTAGTCCAAAGAATTTAGACTAGTGAATTAAGTGAAGAAAATTTATTCAAGTGAATTTATTCAAGAAAATTTAGTCATGTGAATTTAGTCAAGTGAATTAAGTCAAGAAAATTTTGTCAAGTGAATTTAGACAAGTGAATTTATTCAAAGGAATTTAGTGAAGAAAATTTAGTCAAGTGAATTTAATAACAAAAATTTAGTCCAGAGAATTTAGCCAAGTGAATTCATAGTCAAAGGAATTTAGTTCAAGTGAATTAAAGAACGAAAATTTAGTCCAGAGAATTAAGCCAAGTGAATTTATAGTCAAAGGAATTTAGTCAAGTGAATTAAGTCAAGAAAATTTTGTCAAGTGAATTTAGACAAGTAAATTTAGTCGAGGGAATTTAGTCAAGAAAATTTAGTCAAGGGAATTTAGTCAAGTGAATTTAGTCAAGTGACAAATAAAGAAAATTTAGTCCAGAGAATTTAGTCAAGTGAATTTATTCAAGAAAATTTTTTCAAGTGCATTTAGTCAAGAAAATATAGTCAAGTGAATTTAATAACGAAAATTTAGTCCAGAGAATTTAGCCAAGTGAATTTAGTAAAGAAAATTTAGTCAAGTGAATTTAATGACGAAAATTTAGTCCAGAGAATTTATCCAAGTGAATTTATAGTCAAAGGAATTTAGTCAAGTGAATTAAAGAACGAAAATTTAGTCCAGAGAATTCATCCAAGTGAATTTAGTCAAGAAAATTTTGTCAAGTGAATTTAGTCAAGTGACAAATAAAGGAAATGTAGTCCTGAGAATTTACCCAAGTGAATTTAGCGAAGAAAATTTAGTCAAGTGAATTTAGTCAAAAAAATTTAGTCATGTAAATTTAGTTAAGAAAATTTATTTGTGTGAATTTAGTCAAGTAAATTTAGTCCAGAGAATTTAGCTAAGTGAATTAAGTCAAGGGAATTTAGTCAAATGAATTTAGGCTCGAAAATTTAGTTCAGAGAATTTAGCCAAGTGAATAAAGTCAAAAAAATTTTGTCAAGTGAATTTAGACAAGTGCATTTAGTCAATAAAATTTAGTCAAGAAACTGCTGTCAAGTGAATTTATTCAAGAGAATTGAATAAATTCTTGACTCTGTTAAGAGAATGTAGTCCGTTTATTTAGTCTAGTGAATTTAGCTAAATAAATTTTTGTCAAGTGGATTTATTTAAGAAAATTTAGTTAATTAAATTTGGACCGAATATTTAGTAAAGTGAATTTAGTCAACGCAATTTGGTCAATTAGTTTTAGTTAAGTAGATTTTTGTAAAGTGAATAATTTATTCAAGCGAATTTAGTCCATTTCTTTAGTCAAGTGAATTCAGTCAAGTAATTTTAATTAAGTGACTTTAGCCAAACGAATTTATAGTAATAGAATTTATAATTTTATACTCAAAGAAATAACAAGCAAAGTGAATTTTATACTAAGTCGGAATTATGACAAGTGAATTTTTTGCCAAGTGAATATTATTATAAGTGGGAATCACTTCAAGTGAGTTTTATCACAAATGAAAATAACAAGTGAATTTTATGCCAAGTGGGAATTACTTGAAGTGAAATTTGTTGAATTTAAGTTTTTTAACATTAAGTGATATTTTTCGTAAATAAAATTTCGTGTCAAGTGAATTTTACATCAAGTGATAATTATGGGGTATAAAATTCGTGTCATGTAAATTTTGTGTTAAGTGATATTTGTGGCGAATAAAATCTCCTGTGAAATTAATTTTTCCTTCAAGTGCAATTTGCGTCAAGCGAATTTTACGTCAAGTGATATTTATAAAGAATAAAATTTCATGTTAAGTCGATTTTTGTCAAGTGATATTTATGTCGAATAAAATTTTTTGTTTAGTGAATTTTTGTCAAGTGATATTTATGTCGAATAAATATTTCATATGTTAAGTGAATTTTTGTCAGGTTAATATTTATGTTGAAGAAAATTTCATGTTAAGTGTATTTTATATCAAGTGATATTTATGGCAAATAAAATTTCATACCAAGTGAATTTTATGTCAAGTGATGTTAAAATTTCATTTTAAGTGGATTTTTTATCAAGTGATATTTATGGTGAATAAAATTTCATATGAAGTGAATTTTAGGTCAAGTGGTATTTGTAAAATATTCGTCTTTGAATTTTCATTTGGAAGAAAAATCTCATAAACAAAATTCTCATTTGTTGTAAAAATTAGTGTTAAAAAAGAAAATAAATATTTGTAAGTAATTATTTGCAAATAAATGTTAATAATCATTTGCAAATAAATAACTGCGAATTAATTTCCAGCAATAAATTTTTCTGAGAGAAATTCTCCTTTTCAACAGGCTACATTTTATTAATAGACGTGGGAGCACAACTCTCGTGGTCATCGCCAGCACTGCCATATTTATTAGATAAAAATAATTCCAAATTCTCGATAACATCGGACCAGGGAGCATGGGTCGCTTCTATTGTTTCTCTCGCGGGTATCGCCGGCTACGTGGCAATTCCCCTTCTAATGGACCGAATTGGACGTAAATTGACTCTCTTTATCTTTGCAATCGCTCATCTAATATCTTGGATATTAATTTATCTTGCGAGTAATTATAATTTTTTACTGGCAGCAAGATTTTTTGCCGGTTTCAGTTTAGGTGGTAGTTACAGTTTTCTTCCACCCTATATCGGCGAGATTAGTGGAAAAAATTCACGAGGCTTATTCATTGTTTTCAGTGGTGTTTGCATGAATTTGGGTAATTTTCTCATTAACGCATTGGGCGCATTTTTGAATTATGAAACAATGAATATTGTCATGATATCATTGCCACTGATTGCAATTTGCTTTTTTCCGTTAATGTTGGAGACACCCTATTTTTATTTGATGCGAAATGAAGAAACAAAAGCAATTGAAATACTTATGAAATTAAATGAGACGAGCGAGAGGAAAAATATAATGATTGACATTGAAAGAATGAGGAGTGCAATGATTTTAAATGAAAATTCGGGGAAAAATGGTTTTTATTTGTTATTCAGCGATCGTGGCAGTAGAAAGGCGTTGATTATTATAATTCTGTCGAATGTCACATTGGCATTTAGTGGTTTAGTTGCGATACAAACTTATTCGCAATCTATTTTTAAATTAAGTGCCGCCTCGACTACATTAGACGCAAAATATGCGGCAATGATAATCGCTGGTGTTCAGATATTTTCACGTTTGCCTTCCACTCAATTAATTGATATTTGGGGTAGAAGACCGATTTATTTATTTTCTGGTATAATGTCGGCAATATTCCTGACAGTTGTGGGTTTTTATTTTTTTCTCGAGAAATATCCCGTTATTGATGTCACGTCTATTAGTTGGCTACCATTGGTTGGCTTGATTTTATATCAGTTTATGTGTAATGCTGGTATTTACACGCTTCCAAATGTTTTTATTGGTGAACTCTTGTCGGTTAAAGTTAAGGGAGCGGCAATAATGATTGCTTCAATTGTCATGGCTATTTCTTTTTTTATCACGAAAATGATGATACCATTGTTGAATAATTCATTGGGTATTTATACGACATTTTGGATTTTTTCATTTGTCTGTCTTATTGGACCAATTATTATTGTTCTCATAACGCCTGAGACAAAGGGTAAAAATTTAGAGGAAGTTTTGGAATTAATGAGGAAATAATTGTTCATTTTTTTTTCTTTGAAGGGGGAATTTAATAAAAATTATTGTTGAAAATATTTTGAAGGGGGGAATTTAATAATAATTATTGTTGTAAGTATTTTTAATATTTAATTATTTTTTGAGAAAGGAATGATTGTTTTCCTTAGATTTTGAATTTTAATCAGTGAAATTGAGTTGAAAACGAGGTTAAAAATCTGTTTAATTGAAAGGAGTGATATTGACTGAAATCAAAATCAGAAACGAAAAAAGTAGATTAGTTATAAAATAATTAATTTTATACGTTTTGTAAAAAAAAAAATAAATGATAATACTGCCGAAATAAATGTTTATAAATAACCAAAAGCTTTATTTTAATTCAATTCCATTACTTTTAATGAAAAAAAAATATTGTCTTAATTTAGTTTCAATTTTTCTTCGTTTCTTATTTGTTATATTTTGTTATTTATAAGCAAATAAATACATATTTATTATATGATACCAAAGTTTTGAACGAAACTTCAAATGAACGAAATATTTTTCATTAAAAATATTTTTATAAATTACTGATTGTAATAAAAATTGTAAACCTAAATAATTTATAGAAACTTAATAATTAAATTTTTTAACATTGGACACAAAATTATTGTAATATAAAAATTTAATTTACAGGAGAAATAAATAAATTTAGTTCGTTTGAACACTCAAAAGTTTAAGAACATTTTATTATTTGTTTATTTGCTAATTATTATTATTTGTTACTAATTAATTATGATTTATATATTTTTTATTTATTTGCTTTTTATTATTTATTATTTATTCTAAGTAAAAAGTTTGAAATTATCTAATATTTATTTATTATATCTTATCTAATATTTATTTATTTATTTGTTTATTTAATTACACGAGTTACTAATGTTTGAAAAAAATTAAATTCAGACTTAAGTAAAAAAAATAATTTTGCTTTATATAGTTGAAATTACATAGAAAGCAGAGTAAATATTAATAATATAGAAATATTTCGAAACAATGTCATTAATTGTTTAAATCTTCGCGACTTTAATGAAAGGTTATCTAAAAATGGCTTTGAGAAGCGTGGATAGTATTAAATTTCTATATATATACAGGGGAACCCAAACAAAAGACAAGCATTTTCATTCATTGTTAATAACAAATAAGACGAAATTTTTTTAATTTTTGGACTTTTTTTCTCAAAAAGAAAGACAAACAGTATTTTCCAATTATTTTTAATTTGAATTTATAAAAAAAAATGGCCGATGTTAAGAATGAAAAAATTGAACTTACCGAGGGAAAAGGAGTTTTTCTAGTACAGTTTCTTTCGATTTTAAGTGGTGAGTGTCTAATTACAACTATTTAATTATTATATTATCAAGCAGCTATTTACGTTAAAATGTTCGAAATTGAAAATTTCAACAAGTAGCAGTATTTCGATGCATTTATTTTTTACTTATTCATTTTACTATTATTTTTACTATTTACTTTTTGCATGTTGTGCTCTTTTTAGACAGTGAAAAAGAAATATTTATTTTGCTTATTTAATTTATTTACTTTCAGTAAATAAATAAACAAATAAATTTGTTGACTACGAGTCATTATATGGTAAATAAATAAATTTTTATTGAATAAACATTTCTTAAACGGAATAATTTTTATTTGCATCGAATAAAATTCTGCAAAAGTTAAAAAATTATTAACAAAGAAAATAAATAATTCAATTATTGATAAATTGAATAAGAAAAATTAATAAAACTTGAATAAAATAATTTTTATTTGGATGAGCAAAAAATATTCGCAAACAAAGTAATTTTTATTTGAATAAATAAGTAAATTATTAATGAAGAAAAAAATAATCCAATATTATTGATAAATTAAATAAGAATAATTAATAGAACACTTGAGTAAAATAATTTTTATTTTATGAATAAAAAATATTCTCAGGCAAAGTAAGTTTTATTTGAATTGAATATTAGAAACTAATCAAATAAATAATTATTTCTTTAGAAAATATTCCTACCAAAGGTATTTTTCAATTGTATTACAAATTTCCAAATAAAAATTATTCATATATAAAAATAAATTAAACTTGAATAATGTAATTTTTATAATTAGTTTCAATACAAAGTATTTAAATAATTTATTACTATTTGAATCAAACGAAGTATATTTTAAGCAATTTTTTTATTTGAAACAATTCTATTTAATTGACTGAAATTATATTTATTTAAATAAAATTTATTTACAGGGTTGCCACAGGTCAGGGAAGTTAGGGAATTCAGGGAAAAGTCAGGGAAAGTAAAATTGGTCAGGGAAAAGTCAGGGATTTTTAGTAAAAGTACTGGAAAAAAATGAATTTTAAATACTCATGAAAAAACTCTGAATTTTGATGTTTTTTTTTGTTTGCCTCGTAAACTATGAAATTATCACGAATTTTAATACAAAACCTTGAATTTTTTCTATTTTAAACAATAATTTCTTTTTAAATAACTTAATTTAAAAAAAAAATTTAACAAAGTTCTTTTTAAGAATTCAATTATTTTTAGAAATAGTAAAATTCTTCACCGAAATTCAATTATTTTTAAAAACTTGAATAAAATTCGTTGCAAGAATTAAATTATTTTCAAATATAATAAAATTCTTCACCGAAATTCAATTATTTTAGAAAAATTTTAATAACATTTTTGTGAAAATTTTTAATTATTTTCATAAATAATAAAACTCATCGCAGGATTTTAATTAATTTTTGATACAATAATTCATTCAAATTCCTGGATAAATGTAATAATTATTCTTAAAAATTTCATTAAAATTTGTCAAAATAATTGAATTATTTAAAAATTTCTTAATAAAATTCTTTATGAGAATTCAATTTTAACAAAAAAATAATTATTGAATAAAAATGACTTATTTTTTAATTGAAATAATTGAATTCTTTTAGAATTTTTTATAAAAATTTATTATAAAATGAATTACCGAATAATTGATTTATTATTTATGAAAATAATTGAATTCTTGCGAAGGATTTTATTAGGATTTTTGTAAATAATAAATTTTTTTTGAAAAATTTCATGGTAATTTAAATTATAACAAAACATGAAGAAGTATCTTATAAATTGTTAAATTTCAAAAGGTTTGAATTTGAATGTATTGAAGAATTTTAATTCCCACGGAAAAATAATAATGATTTTATATTTATTTAAAAAAGAAATTGTTGATGTTTTTAAATAATTTTACAATTAATGAAATTTGTAAATAAATGTAATAGAATATTTTTTTGAGTATCTAATAATTTTTAGAGTGAATCAGAATATTCTTTAGGGTCAGAAAAGTGAAAATTTTGTCTGGAAATCAGGGAAAAGTCAGGGAAAAATAAAATTAAATATTTGCGGCAACCCTGGTTTACTATTTTAGAATAATCAGGTATTTATAGTATTGCTTTAATTTATTTACAATAATAACGAGATACAAATGAAATAAAAATAATTCTCGTACGATACTTTAGGATGTTAGATTTAAATATAAAAATAAGTGTAATTTTTTGTACGAATTAAAAATAAAGGTAATTTGTTGTCCGAATTAAAAATAAATGCAATTTATTATTCGAATTAAAAATAAATGCAATTTGTTGGCAGAATTAAAAATAAATGCAATTTCTTGTCGGAATAAAAATAAAAAATTTAATTAAACAAAAAAAGAAGTAAAAATAAGTAATAATAATAACCCGTGTAGAAATTTCGCTATGGCCCAGATCAGGGACAGATCGGGCCTTCCCTATTAGGGAATGAAACACATGGCCCGACATGGCCCTGATCAGGAAATCAACATTTGATCGTCGCCCCAATCTGGCCCAGGTCGGGCCGTGTGTTTCATTCCCTAATATGGCCATAGTAGGGAAATTTCTAAACGGGAAATACAGTTGAAAATAAAAAGTAAATGAAAATAACTCTTGCAGGTTACTTTATGATGTTAGATTTGGGCGCACAATCAGGATGGCCCTCACCTGCAGTACCATATTTACAAAGTAAAAATTCCAATTTCTCGATGTCGAAAGCAACAAGTGCTTGGCTAGTGTCAATGATCAATATTTCGGGAATAATTGGTGTGATTGTCGCCACAATTCTTATGAATCAAATTGGTCGACGTTTGACACTATTTCTATTCACTCTCCTTCAATTACTGGCATGGATTCTCACTTATTTGGCTGAAAATTATTTTTGCCTATTTCTCGCGAGATTTGTCGTTGGTCTAAGTGCAGGTGCACCATTTGTCGTATTACCCGTTTACATTGGTGAAATATCACATAAAAACTATCGTGGTACTCTACTGTCACTGGATAAATTATTCTTGAGTATTGGTACATTTGTTATCAATGCTCTCGGTATTTTGGAATACAGAATGATGAATATGATAATGATTGTGGTGCCGATTTTTTCACTTTGTCTATTTCCGTTGATTACGGAGACACCTTATTATTTATTGATGAAGGAGAGGGATGATGAGGCGGTGGAGTGTTTGATGAAATTGTCGGGAGTGAAGAAACGGGAATTGGTAATGAATGATTTGATGAGAATGAAGGAGGCTGTTTTGGAGTGTAAAAAGTGTGAGAAGAACAGTATTCGGGAGGTGTTTAGTGATAGGGGGAGTCGAAGGAGTTTGATTAGTTTTATAATTGCTGAATTGACATTTGTGTTTTCGGGTTTGATTGCTATTCATGCGTATGCACAGGAGATTTTTAGTTACAGTGGATCGTCATTGAGACCTGTTTATGCGTCGATGATTATGTCGGGAGTGCAGATTGTTGCCGGATTACCGTCTTCGAGATTTAGCGATAAATTGGGTAGAAGACCGATTTATTTGATTTCGGGTTTAACGACGGCATTCACACTGGGAATGGTGGGTTTATTTTTTTTCTTGAAGTATTATTTGTTGATGAATGTCTCGAAAATTAGTTGGTTGCCATTGGTGGGATTGATTTTTTATCAGTTCACGTGTAATATTGGTTTGACGACGATACCATTTGTTTATTCGGGTGAACTTTTTTCGATTAAAGTTAAAGGTGTGGCTATTATGATTTGTGCAATTATTGGCGCGATTGGATCGTTCACGACGAAAATGATGATTCCGTTTGTTAATGATTTGGCTGGAATTTATACGACTTTTTGGATTTTTGCGGGTGCTTGTGTTGTTGGACCGATTTTGTTGGTTTGCACTACACCGGAAACTAAGGACAAGACACTTGAAGAGGTTTTGGAATTGATGAGAGATGGGAGGAGGAAAATTAAGAGGAAACAATGTTTTGTTACTTAGAAATTGTTTTTCATTGAATGGAATTTAAATGATTCACTTGTTCTGGAGATTAATTGAACGGATTTTTTTTTTCAAAAATTACTGAATGCGATAAAAATTTAAAACTGTAAATTAAATACCTACTTTCAACCTTTGTAATTTAATTTTTTGATACGTGATAAAAATGTTATCAAAATTTGAAAATGAATGAATTAATGAAAACATTAAATGAGAAATAAATATTATTCATTTGTCACAACCCCAGGAGCATGAAATTAAATTTTTCGTTCTGATACCAAAAAATGAAAACCATGATCTGAGAATATTAATTTAAGAAATTAATAATTGGATATTTAATTTTTAATTAAGGGAATAAATTATTGAATGTTGGAGTATTAATTAAGGGAATTGATTATTGAATGTTCGATTATTAATTAAGGGAATTAATTACTGAATGTTTGAGTATTAATTAAAAGAATTAATTATTGAATGTTTGAGTATTGATTTATGTAATTAATTATTAAAGATACTTTTATTTTTTAAGAAAATTTGTCAAAATAATTATTGTGGATCAACGTCTTTGGTATGATTTTCTCGATCAAAGAATTGTATTATTAAATTAAATTCTGTTCTTTCATCTCCTTTATCTTCTTTACTATCTTCCGAAATAAAATAATAAAAATAAAAAAAAATAAATAATAAATAATGAAAATCAAGAAAATAATAAATTAAAAAAAGAGAAAAATAATTAATAATAAATAATAAAAATCAATAAAAAACTATTCTTATCTTCATTAATAGCTACATCAAAAAATAAAATATTAATAAAAATGAAAGAAATGTTAATAAATAAAAAAAATAAAAATATTAAAAATGAAGCAATAAATAACTTTAGTAGATCGATATTTATTATAGAAAAAAATTATTAACTATTATTGTAAGTCCGTATATTGTTTTAAATAAATATTAGTAAAAAAAATCATGTTTATTTTCTTTAATTACTTCACTAAAAAAAATAAATAAATAATTAAAAGCAATAGGAGAATTTTGCTAATTTTGCAGCATAAACAATTTATTTTTACGCAATCTAAAATTCAGTCAATTATAATTCGAAGTAGAAATTATCGCGTATTTTTCAATTAAGATATATATTTTAATATGCAGATTTGATAGGAAAATAAAAAAGAAATAAACACACACACAGCACTTAAAAATAAGCAAAAAAAAGAAAAAATTGTAGCAATGTCTCCAAAGGTTGTGACATAAGACAAATCTTGCCATTAATTGATAGCAGTTTAATTCTACGTGTCATTTAATATTTGTAAAGACGAAAAAGAATACTGACATTCTAATTTTAAAGGGGAACGTTGGAAAAAAAATAAATGGAAAATTAAAAATTTATTTTCAATTTAAAAATATTTATTGAAAGTGAAAATTGTGTTAATAAAAATCAATGTATTTTGACGAAAAATAATTTTCAATTTAGCGTTGCAAAAAAAAGGAAAACTTTGGAAAGTATTCTCGAGAAACTATTGTAATTAATTCCCTTAAGAATCAAATTTCACAATGAGTCTTTGTAATTCATGTTCAAATGGTGAGGACAATAAATTGGAGAAAATTGAAAATGTTCCAATTAAAGAAATTCAACGGGGGAGAAAGGCTCATTTTGTACAATTTATCACTATTATTAGCGGTAAGTTTTTTTAATTTTTGTGTGAATATTTATTTTTGCTTTGGGAAAAATTTTTTAGCCTTTGATTAAGGAAAAAAATTTTCTGAAATGTTTATTGTAACTGAAATCAAACATTTGTCCTCGTATTTCTTTTTATTTTTCTTCCTCTTTATTTATTATTATTATTATTATTATTATTTTATTTTTTAAGTATTTATTTCCATTTCTATTACTATTTCTATTATTATTTTTATTGTTATTGTTTTTCATTACTCTTATTGTTTTTTTTATTTTTATTACTGTTATTATTACTTGCCTATAATCAAATAAATATTTACTTGAAAAAAATAATTTTTATTGAAATTAAATAATTTACTGTTTTGAATAAGTAGTTTCAGTATTTGAAGCAAATATTATTTAATTGACTTAAATAAAAATTATTCGATACAAATAAATTATTTATTTGATTAATCGACAAGTTATCTGTTATTTGCACAGGGTTGCCACAGGTCAGGGAAATCAAAGAATTCAGGAAAAAGTCAGGGAAAGTAAAATTGGTCAGGGAAAAGTCAGGAATTTTTTTTTAAGTAACTGGAAAAAATTGAATTTTGGAAAAGTTACAAATGATTGCAGAAATTCAATTATTTTCAAAAGTAATAAAATTCTTCGCAAAAATTCAATTATGTTCAAAAATTTAAAAAAATCCTCATAAAAATTCAATATTATCTTTAAAAATAATAAAATTCTTCTCCAAATTTCAATTATTTTCAAAAATTTTAATAAAATTCTTTGTAAAATTTCAATTATTTTCAAAAAAATTTTCTCAATTTAATGATTTTCAATATCTACAGTTTTAATAAAATTTTTCAAAAGAATTCAATTATTTTCATCATAGAATTTCAATTATTTTTAATACAATTTTAATTGAATTCATCGAAAAATTTAATTATTCTTGAAAATTTTATTAAAATTTCTCGAAAAAATTCAAATTTGTTGATAAAATTCTTTATGATAATTTAGTTTCGAAAAACATTAATTTATTCAATAAATTATTTATTTTTCTATTTAAATAATTGAATTTATGTAGAATTTTCCAATAAAAATTGATTTGAAAAAAAATATTAGTTAAAATTTTAGATAATAAATAATTGAATATTAAAAGCATTATAGCATGAATTTTTAAAAATACATAATATTCTTTCGAAGAATTTTAACAAAATTTTTGAAAATAGTGACATTTTTTGAAGAATTTACTTAAAATTGTATTAAAAATAATTGAAATCCTGTGAAGAATTTTATTAATTTATGAAAGTAATTGAATTCTTGCAATGAATTTTTTCAATTTTTTTTTTTTAATTGAAATAATGTAAAGAATCTTATTATTTATGAAAATAATTGAATTCCTGCATCGAATTTTATTACATTTTTTTAAATAATTGAATTCTTTTGAGAATTTTTATTAAAAAAGTAGATTCTGAAAATATTTGAATTTCAACGAAGAATTTCATTATATTCGTGAAATGTAATTAAATTCTTACAAAAAAATTAAGAGAATAATTCCATTTTTCTAGGAATTTACTTTAAATTGTATTATAAAGAATTGAAATCCTCAGAAAAATTTTATAATTTATGAAAATAATGGAATTCTTACAACGAATTTTATCTATTTTTTTTAATAATTGAATTCATGTGAAAAATGTTATTACTTGTAAAAATAATTGAATTTATGCAACGAATTTTATTACATATCATTTAAATAATTATATTCTTTTGAAAACTTGTATTAAAAATGTAAATTTTGAAAATTTTTTAATTTCAGCGAAGAATTTCATTATTTGTAAAATGAACCTAATTTAATTTTTGCAAAAAATTTTTGAAGATAATTTTATTTTTCGAGAAATTTATTTAAAATTGTATTTAAAAATAATTGAATCCATGTGAAGAATTTTATTATTTATGAAAATAATTGAATTCTTGCAACGAATTTTATTATAGTTTTTGTAAATATATTAAAATTTTTTTTTTGAAAAATTTTATCGAATTTAAAATTTTTATAAAACATGAAGATATCAATCACTCCGAGTCGAAGACTGGGAGTAATTGATATCTTCATGTTTTATAATAATATTCTTGTAAGTTGTTTAATTTTGAAAAATGTTTGAATTTGAATGTTTTGAAGAATTTTAATTCCAATGGAAAAATAATAATTAAATATTACTTATTTAAAAATTTAGTTATTGATGTTTGCGAATGATTTTACAATTTAAGAAATTTGTAAGTAAATGTAATAGAATGTTTTTTTTGAGTATCTAATAATTTTTAGAGTGAATCAGAATATTCTTTATATGGTCAGGGAAAAAGACAAAATCAGTCAGGAAAAAGTCTGGAAATCAGGGAAAAGTTTTTAATTTTTTTATTAGTCAGTAATTTTTTTAATTAGTTGAAAACTTTTATTAATTTTAATTCTCAATATTATTTGAAGCGAAAGATTCGGTACAATGATAATAATAAGAAGAAGAAAAATAAGAATAGAAGTAAAATAGTAAATACTAAATTTTAGTAGTAAACAGGACCAAGTGTTGGTAAAAGTTTAAAAAGTAAATAAAAATTGGTAAAGATCTATTTATTAACAGTAGACAATTAAAAACTTGAAAGTAAAACTTAAAAGTGAAAACGTAAAAGTGAAAAATTAAAAGTAAAAAAGTAAAAGTATTACTGAGTAAAAATTACTATTTCTTGCAGCGTACATATTTTTAATAGACGGTGGAGCACATATGGTATGGACATCGCCATCATTGCCATATTTAAAGAGTGAAAATTCACACATTCCGCTGACAAAGGACAAAGCATCGTATCTCGTCTATCTTATAAGTTTCTCATCAATATTCGGTCCATTTCTCTACTTAATAACAACAAAACAACTAGGACGTAAAAATACAATTCTTCTACTTGGCACCCTACAATTATTATCATGGATCTTAACCGATATTGCGACAAATTTCGAGTTATTATGCGTGGCAAAATTAACATTTGGACTAGCTTATAGCGCAATTTGCAGTGCAATTCCAGTTTATATCGGTGAAATAGCAGATAAAAAAATTCGCGGCACATATTTATCGTTACTTATTATTTGCTCGAGTATTGGAGCATTTTTGATGGCAATATCCGGTGCATTCCTCAATCATAAAACAATGAATTTGGTGATGACAGTGACGCCGATATTTGGATTTATATTCTCAATTTTCATGACTGAAACACCGTATTATCATTTGATGAGGGGCTATGAGGAGGAAGCTGTACAGGTGTTGATGAAATTGTCGTCAGTGACGAGACGTGAATTGATTGCCGACGATATTGAAAGAATGAAGAAGACATTGTTGGAGAATGAGAAAACTGAGAGGAATATTTTTCGTGATTTGTTTATTGATAAGGGGGGAAGAAAGGCTTTTATTATCCTTGTGATAACGGCATCATTCAGTGGACTTTCGGGTTATATTGCAATTCAGGCATTCGCTGAGGAGATTTTGAGTTACAGTAACTCGGCACTGTCGGCTAAACATGGAACAATGATTTTAACGGGAATTCAAATTTTTTCTGGTCTCACGTCATCGTTGTTGATTGACACTTGGGGTAGAAAGCCAACGTGTTTGGTTTCTGGTTTATTGTCGTCATTGAGTTTGGCGGTGGTGGGAGTTTTTTATATGTTTCAATATTTCTTTGAATTTGATCTGACATTCTTTACATTGGCGCCATTGGTGGGATTAATTTGTTTTACATTCTCGTGTAATATTGGTATTAATCCGATATCATTTGTCTATGTTGGGGAGATTTTTTCGATTCATTTAAAGGAATATGCGGCAATGACTGGTGGTATTTCCTTTTCAATTGGTGTTTTAACTTCGAATTATTTGTTGCATACGCTGAATGCAAAGGGTAATATTTATATGGCTTTCTGGATATTTTCTGTATTTTGCATTTTAGAGGGGCTCATTGTTTGGTTTTTCATGCCAGAAACCAAGGGGAAAAATTTGGAGGAAATTTTATTTTTGATGGGCTATAGAAAGAAGCGATCTGAAAAAAATAATGTTTGTTAGATTCGTTAAATTTATTATTCATTTGGGAATATTATTTTCTAAATATCTACTTTCAATTGTATAATTTTTTAACTCTTTAAGGACCAAATTGCTTTCAGGCAACATGAACATTTTTTTGTTAACACTAATTAATTTGAATTAGTGAATTAGTGAGGCAACATGAATATTTTTTTGTTAACTAATTAATTTTAATCAGTGAATTAGTGAAAAGTCGTCCACTAGTTCAAATCAGTGAAAATTTCCACTAATTGCTGGTAAAATTTTTCACCAAATTAAAAAAAGTTTTATTACTTTAATTTGTGTTTAAAAAATCGCTTTTTATTTCAATTTTTAAAGATATTTAAATACTGTTTTCTAAATTTGAATTAGTTAAAAATAATTAATTTAATAGTAAAAATCAGTTACTGATTCAAATATATAGTATGTAAATACAGAAATTAACAAAAAAATTATCGAATTAATAGAAATTTTGTGAAATTCAACTGAAAATAATTAAATTTGTTAAAGAATTTCATTAAAAACTTTTTAACAAATCGAATTTTCAAAGTATTTTAATTTAATAATTGATAAATAATTGAATTTTATAATGAGTCGCATTCTAATGTCTTCATGTTTCTTCAAATTATTATTAATACAATTTTAATCGAATTCTTCGAAATTATTCTTCAAAATTTTATTAAAATTCGTCGAAAGAATTCAATTATTTCTAGAAACTGTAAAAAAATTCTTCTCAAAAATTCAATTATTTCCATAAATAGCAAAATTCTTGAGATTTACTAAATTTTTTTGATTATTATTGTTAAAAAAAATTCTTCACAAGAATTCAATTATTTTTAAAAATTTCCATAAAATTCAAAAAACAATTTATTGTTGTAAAGAGGTTTCTCAAAAATTTCGAAAATAATTGAACTAATTTCAAGATTTTTAAAAATTTTTTTAAATAATTGAATTCCTCTAAAGAATATTAATTATGACAATAATTGAATTTGGTAAAAAATCTAAAATTATCAAAAATTCGAAAAACCAAATTTTTTAAAATTCAACATTTTTTCTTCTCTTTTATAGGATTTAGCTTCATTATTTTTGTGCTTTTGGAAAATACTTTACTTATTCAATAGTCTCGACTCTTTGGTAAAAAATCTAAAATTATCGAAAATTATCAAAAATTCCAAAAACCGAATTTCTTAAAATTCAACATTTTTTCTTATCTTTTATGGCATTTAGCTTCATTATTTTTGTGCTTTTGGAAAATACTTTACTTATTCAATAGTCTCGACTCTTTGGTAAAAAATCTAAAATTATCGAAAATTATCAAAAATTCCAAAAACCGAATTTCTTAAAATTCAACATTTTTTCCTCTCTTTTATTTCATTTAGCTTTATTATTTTTGTGCTTTTGGAAAATACTTTACTTATTCAATAGTCTCGAATCTTTGGTAAAAAATCTAAAATTATCGAAAATTATCAAATATTCCAAAAACCGAATTTCTTAAAATTCAACATTTTTTCTTATCTTTTATGGCATTTAGCTTCATTATTTTTGTGCTTTTGGAAAATACTTTACTTATTCAATAGTCTCGACTCTTTGGTAAAAAATCTAAAATTATCGAAAATTATCAAAAATTCCAAAAACCGAATTTCTTAAAATTCAACATTTTTTCTTATCTTTTATGGCATTTAGCTTCATTATTTTTGTGCTTTTGGAAAATACTTTACTTATTCAATAGTCTCGAATCTTTGGTAAAAAATCTAAAATTATCGAAAATTATCAAATATTCCAAAAACCGAATTTCTTAAAATTCAACATTTTTTCCTCTCTTTTATTGCATTTAGCTTCATTATTTTTGTGCTTTTGGAAAATACTTTACTTATTCAATAGTCTCGACTCTTTGGTAAAAAATCTAAAATTATCGAAAATTATCAAAAATTCCAAAAACCGAATTTCTTAAAATTCAACATTTTTTCTTATCTTTTATGGCATTTAGCTTCATTATTTTTGTGCTTTTGGAAAATACTTTACTTATTCAATAGTCTCGAATCTTTGGTAAAAAATCTAAAATTATCGAAAATTATCAAATATTCCAAAAACCGAATTTCTTAAAATTCAACATTTTTTCCTCTCTTTTATTGCATTTAGCTTCATTATTTTTGTGCTTTTGGAAAATACTTTACTTTTTCAATAGTCTCGAATCTTTGGTAAAAAATCTAAAATTATCGAAAATTATCAAATATTCCAAAAACCGAATTTCTTAAAATTCAACATTTTTTCTTATCTTTTATGGCATTTAGCATTCCCTGACTTCCATAATATCCCCTGACCGTTAGACACCCTGTATATGAGAATATTGAATTTTCGGGCAGAAATTTATTATTTAGGAAAATGATTGAATTCTTGGATTTAATTTTATTAAATTTTTTGAAAATAATTGTAATGTTTCGATAAATTTTATTTAATTGTTGTAAAGAAGTTTATTATTTTTAAAAATAGTTGAAGTCCTGCAAAGAATTTTGATAAAATTAAAAAAAAAAAGAATTGAATTCCAGAAAAGAATTTTATTATATTCTTTAAAATAATTGAATTCGATAAAGTTTATTTAATTGTTGTAAAGAAGTTTATTATTTTTAAAAATAGTTGAAGTCCTGCAAAGAATTTTCATAAAATTCTTAAAAAAAGAATTGAATTCCAGAAAAGAATATTATTATATTCTTGAAAATAATTGAATTCTTCGCAGGAATTTACTGAAATTAAAAATAAATTGAATTCCTGTGTAGAATTTTAATACCTTTGAAAATAATTGATTTTTTTGAAGAAATTTATTAAAATTCGAAATAATAATTGAATTTCTGCAAAGAATTTTTTAATTCTAAAAATATTTGAATTCTTGCAAAGAATTGTAGTAAAATTTAAAAAAAATAATCGAATTCCTGTAATGAATTTTATTACCTTTAAAAATAATTAAATTCTTCGCATGAATACTTATATTTAAAATGTTAAAAAATAATAGAATTTCTGCAAAGAATGTTTTATTTTTCAAAAATTATTGAACTCCTGCAAAGAATATTACTTATAAAAATAATTGAATTCATTTGAAGATCTTGATTTAATTTTTAAAAAATAACTGATTTCTCGCGATGAATTTAAATATTTTTAGAAAAATAATTGAATTCCTGAGAAGAATTGAATTGTATAATATTGCAAACAAGTGAATTCTTATTCAATTAGTTAGTAAGTGATTTTTTACTAATTTTAAATCTAAATTAATTCAAAAATTAAAGTTGATATAGAATATAAAAAATTTTCTTAATTGAATAATAACATAGTGAATATTTACTAATAATAATAATAGTTATAAGAATTGTAATAATATAATTATAATACGTCATGTACATAAGTTTAATTTAAAATCTTAATTTCTGAAGAGAATAAAAATTAATACAAAAAATAAATTACCTGTCTCTTAAAATTTTTCTATATAAAAATCTATTATTTTATTTAATATCAGCATCCACTTCCGTTGGTAATCTTTCCTTTTCATCCTACATTTCAGTTTCAATTAAAGAAGTTCATATGATATGTATTTAATTAATTTGAGTATTTTCTTTTTTCTTTTTTGTTATAATATTTGATCAGGTAAAATTGTCTTGATATAAAATCCCCAGTACATTTTGTCAAATTGATATTAAAAATTAAATCGTCTCTTTTATTTGCACAAGTACTTTTCTCTGTGGAAATTACAAAAAAGTTCACTATTCTTAGAGCGATTAGTCATTCTAATTATATTCTAATAATTTCTTAGAGTAAAAAGAAATTATAATTTTCAATTTTTTTGAAGAAAAAGATTACTAAAAATGAATGTTTATAAATTTTGTTATAAACAGTTTTATGTAAATATTTCCTTTTGAAGTAAATGAAATTATTGAATAATGGAATAATTGCGGAAATATTGTCGATTATTGGATTAATTTATTTACTACATGAATAATTGAGTGATAAATTGTGATCTGATGGTAAAAATTCTATTATATGATGATTATTCTAATATTGAAGTACAAAATAGATTTATTACATCGGTAGTTGGTTATGGAATTCAATCAACAAATGTTTAATTCGATAACAATTCTCTTCTAAATTTAATGAGTTAAATTGTAAAGTTGGAGTTAAATTAGAAATATTATAATTTCGTGTTTTTTGTTTGTAACTTTATGGAGAGTTACACAACTCGCTTAGGCGTTACGTATGATTTTATAATGTTTATCGAACGGTTTCTATCTTTTTGATATTAATTTTAAATTAACGTCACAAATGTGTTTATAGTACGAGAAAAGCGAAATTCAATGAAAACTTATACAACGTAAGCAATTTGTCGATAAGAGCAGTTACGAATATTTATAATTCTCTTAGATTTCTGCAATGTTACTAAAAAGTACATAACCAACTTTGTCTAATGGGTTGACAATTGTTTACAAGAAATTTTTCTATTAACTCTTGAGATGTTTCATCCTCCTCGCTTTTTGAAATTTTCACATTAAATTCTCCAGCTGGAACAAAATAAAAAATTTCAAAAATAATACGAGAGTAAAAAATTTTTCCAATAGAATATTTTTCACTTAGGTACAAAATAAGGAGAGAAATGGGAAAATATTTCATTGTATTGTTGTGAATTTTGAATTGAGAAGAAATGATAGACTTTGATATAGAAAATATAGAAATAAATCTATAAATTTATAGGAAATAATTTTTGAATTGATAGAAATAGATTTAAGTCGATAGAAATTTTATTAAGTGATTAAAATTTACTATTAAGTGTGTAGAAAAAAAAATATGAGGAAAAAAAATGAAGGGCGGGGGAGGAAATAATGTGAATGGAAAAAAAAGTAGCATAAGAAATGAAGATGGTATTGGTTTAGAGGGGAATTGTAAGAGAAACAATTATGGTATCAGGTTGGAAAAGCTGATGATATAGTCTCTTAAGATTAATAACAGTTAAAGATGACCCCGATTGTAGAAATCACCCTGTATAAATAGGAAAATCCTCGTCGAGGCGCCAGTCAACCTACGCGATTTAACCCCTTCCATAAGCGAATTTCAGACGCCCTTGTGCTTTGAGGTAACTTTGTAAACTTGGAAAAATATCGGAAGCTTACACATCTAAGCTTTCAATGTACCTTTCGGATAAAACTCGGAAACTATAGCCCTTTCTCTAGCCCTCTTTTGCAAATATTGATATGCAAACTTGCATTTATATATCTTAGGATCAAACTATAATAATTCTCTAGGGGGAAAAAAGACACATTCTCCCGAAAATAGAATAATTACTAAAATTAACAGTCTTCGAACTCGGTAATTAATTTTAAACAAGTGGCAAAAAGTAAAAAGTAAAAAAATAGCAAAAAAGACTGAAAAAAGTGGTAAAACAATAAATTGATTATTTTTTTTTCAAAAAATTTAATGAAATTTAATCCAAAAATTCAATTATTTCCCTAAATAATAAATTTCTTCGCGGAAATTCAATATTCTCATATATAATAAAATTATTTAAAGGGATTTTATAAATTTAATAAATTTAATAAATTTCACAGAATAAATTCAATTATAGTCATAATTAATATTCTTTGGAGGAATTCAATTATTTTTTTAAATTTTAAATAAAACTTGAAATTAGTTCAATTATTTTCGAAAATTTTGAGAAACCTCTTTATAACAATAAATTCAATTACTTTCAATAGTTACCTACAATATCATTTAAATTCCCTGAGAGAATTAACTTCTTTTCAAAATTTTAAATAAAATTCTTCGAATAAAAAATTTAATAATAATATATGCAAAAATTAAATTATTTTATAGTCAAAATTATATAATTTACAAAAATTATAACATATTTTAACAGAACTGTTATGTTTTAAATATAAACAAAAAAAAATCTTTATTAACGCAAAATTATGAAAATTAAAATAATTTATGAATATTTCTTACAGTGTTTTAAATTTTCAAATTAATGGAATTTTTTCAATAAATATAATAATTTAAACAAAACTTTTTAAAAAATAAAAAATAATTTCGAAAATTAGGAATGTAATCCTAATCCTAATCCGGAATGAAATTAATTAAATTTTTTTGACGAGTTTTTTTTAAATTTTTTGAAAATAATGTTTTTTTTAATAATTTTAATTAAAAATTTGGAAAATAATTGAATTAAACAAAGAATTTTTTCAATTTTTAAAAAATTTGATTAATTCAATTTTATTAAAATGTATTGATACTAATTGAATTTATGCAAAGAATTTTACTATTTATAAAAGTAATTGAAGCCTTACAAAGAATGTTATTATTCATGAAAATAATTAAATGTTTGCGTAGAATTTTAAATAATAAATAAATAATAATTTTAATTTAAAAGAATTTAAAAAAAAATTTTGAGAATAATTTAATTCATGTGAAGAACTTTATTATTTATGAAAATAAGTGAATTTTTATAAAAAATTTTATGAAAATTATTGAAAACAAATCAAATTATAATAGAGAATTTTATAACAGTTTTTGAAAATAATTTAATTCTTTTGAAGAATATTATAAATTTTAAAAAATTATTGGATTTTATTATTTATAAAAATAATCGCACTCCTGCAATGAATTTTATTATTGATGCAAAAATTGAATTCTTTCGAAGAATTTTATTATTTCGTTATTTAGGGGAAATAATTGAATTCTTTGAATATTTATTAATATTTTTTTAAATAATTGAATTCCTGCAAATAAATTTATTATTTATGAAAATAATTGAAATATTTTAAAAATATTATTAAAATTTTCTGAAAATAATTTAATTCTTCAGTAGAATTATATTGAAATTTTCAGAAATAATTAAAATTATTAAAATAATTTTTAAACGCTTTTTAATTTAAACCAATGAAAAATGTAATTTTATATGAAAATGGTTTTAATTGAATACTGAATAGAAAAATACTGTATATCTTTCTTTTTTGAATATTGAAAAACTCTCCTGTTGGAAAGATAAAAATTGAGAATATTTTTTTTTCTGAATTTATTTTTAGTTTCGAGAAGATTAATTACAGATTATTTTAAAATAGATTATTCATCGTTTATGAAGTGAATGGTGAAAAGGAATGATGAATAAGATGCAAAATCATTCTATTCTGTAGTCTAGAATATTTCTCTCGGGAGAATGGGAGACGAGTAAAATGTTATTACCCTTTGGTTTAGCGTTATCGATCCCCAACAACAAAGCACGCAATATCTGCAATACCATTATGATTACGCTTCGTTACATTAAAGTTTCAATTTTTGCATTACACCTAATTGAACTTTCAAGTATTATTGTCATTATTGTGACTATACATTTTTTTTCCTCCCTCATTATCAATTTCCTATTATAATTTCTCAACGTTAAAAACAACAGAAAATCACTAATTTGAATATAAATATCTACAAAAAACGTAGCATTCGATAAATATAATTTAATTATTTCCGAAATTTATTCAGTTTAAATTTAATTCAAAAAATATTTTCTATACAAAAATTTATTTGATTTAAATAACCGATTACCTGTCTATCAAAGAAATATTTACTTGAATAAAATCATTTTTATTTAATTTAATTAAATTGTATTTGAACCAACAGTTTCAGTATTTGAAGCATTTTTTTTCTGTATATTTAGAAAAATCGAATTTTACCCAAAGATTTTTTTTTAGAATTGCTATTTTATTTCTTGATTCGCCCTTTACTGGTTTGTCTAATTAGAGAAGTTCTAAGTCGAACGAGAAAAGAGAGAAATTATAAAATAGAAGACAAGAGATGAAAGTTTTTAAATCAAGATGAGAAATAAAAGTCGAAGCCTTAGAGAATTTCTGAATTTGTGTTTAAGAGTTTTGTTTGACTTTTTTTTGCCTTTGTTTTGAAGACAAGGAGTAGTAGACCTTTCTTTTTTTTATCTTAATTACGTTGATGAAAAGACCTGGGGCTGATTTTAGGAATTTGTGCGACGGTCATAAACTAAGAGATCGGAGAATGAATCTCACGTAAGGTTGATTTAATTTAAAAAAGAGAAAAGATTCGATTTAATCGAAAAACACCCACTGGAAAATTATTTCTTACGTCGTTATAAAATATATTTCCACTCTTGAAACTATCGAAAAGGTTTCACATTCAATTTTATCTTTGATTTTCCCCCAAAAATACAAGCGTAATTAAAACGATTTAATGTGATTTTTGTAAAGAGATTTTAATTTTATGCCGCGAGTGAAGTCAAAAAATTTCTCATTGCATAATTAATTTTTTCAGAACTTTTCTTCTCCGGGAAAATTGCGTAGGTGAAAAGTTCACAACGTTTCTGATCCAACGAATCAGGAAAAAAATATTTCTTATTTTTTTTGATTTTTTATTAAAAATATATTGTTACGAAAAAGTTTTTAGCTGAATATTTGAATAGAAAATTATTTTTTTTTTGTATTCATTGGTTAATTTTAAAACGTGGTGAACTTCACCAACGTAGAACATTAAATTGAAAAGGTTATTTTAAATTTTAAGATTTTTAAAATGAAAATTTAATTTTCCGCCTGTTTTATTTAATGAATTTTTTTAAGAAACATTTTTATTCTTAGAAAAGAATTTTTTTATTCAAAAAGAAAGGTTTTTATTCTCAAAAAAATTTTTTTTCGAAGTCAAGAAATAGAATTTTCTTCAAAGAAATTAAAGTGAAAAATACTCACGATTCCAACATTTGACAAATGGATCTCCAATCATTCCTTCGTGACAATAACAAACAGGAATGACTCGATGTCGTAATTTGCAAAAAGTGTTAATTCCACAGCTTCCTTCGCAAAGATTCATACATATTGAATCAAAACACGCTGGTTTATGATCTGGACAATCTTCATGTTCTAAGCATTCACCTATTAAAATAATAAAAATTAAATTATTTTGAATATCATTTTGAAAAAATTTTTATTCACAAATATACTTACGTCCCAATGTGTAACTTTCGGCTCCAATTAGAAAAATCGTCAGGAAAGTAATAAGTTTTACAATATAATTCATATTTCAAATTTGCAAGTTAAATGAAAAATATTGAAAAATTTGTATACTATAAATTCACTTAATTAAATCATTTGATCGTGATTGTATCTTAATTTTTTATACTTGTCTAAATTAACGTTAACCGACTGTAATAAAAAAAATATATAGTATTAATTGATTAAGTAAATTATTAATTATTAATACTATAAATATGTTGCATTAATTCCGAAAAATTTCATTCAAATAATCGTTAATGACTGAGTTGAGAATTATTGCGCCACTAATTTTCAGCAAAAAGGGAAGATATGAAGAAAACTATAAATATTTGAACTTTGACCTAATTTCATCTCAATACTCTCTAGATTGTAGTTTTCAATTTTTAATTATTCTAATTTAATAACAGAGTATTAAATTAGAAAGAAAAAAATCTAATTTCAATATTTTGATGCAATAAAAAATAATTCGGTATTTGCATTTATAATAAATGTTTAATTACAACTTATAAATAATTTCCAATATTGTAAATTATAATATTAATCTACAAATATAGAATTATAATACGTGTGTATAATGTAATTGTGAAGTTAAAGTGACAAATTGTTTTGTTTCGATTGAAAGAAAATGAATCTGAATACAAAAAAAAGGTTTATTTTTCAAAATCAAATCAACTGGTACTTTTTTTTCCCCATAATATATTATGTATAATTTATGACTGATGCATTTATTTCGTCTAATTTGCTGTTTTAGCACTACACATACCTTTTAGTCTCTTTGAAATTAAAAAAATTACTAAAAAGGACACCCTCTGAATAATACACTTTCTTAAAGAAATTAATAAATTTCAGCTTGCACTTATGTAGAAAATAAATATTTTCACTCCAATAATTAATATAATGGCCTGGATCGGTAAATCAACTATCGACATGTATTATTACTCATATTCAAAAATTCTTCGTAAGCTGAAGTAAGCTCATCTTCTTCGTCGTCCCATTTTGCCAACTCGTTTTCAAGCTCAGTATCACTGGAAAATAAATAATTTGGTTATTTTTCATCGTTTATCGGGGGCTAGTCTTTTGTCAAAAAAATCTTGTACCGAAAAAAGTTTTTGGTAATATTTTTTGGTTAGAGACTTTTTTTTTGGGATAAAGTACGAATAAGAAATAAAGAGGGAAAATAAACGAAAAAAAAAGAAATACAGTACGTGTCATACTCTTCTAAGTCTGGAGCATTCTCGGAAATTTCTTGTAAAAATTTGCTCTCTTCAGCGGATAGAATATTTCCATCAGGCCCGTAAAAGACCGGCTCATTAGGCTGTTGGATCGCTGATTCAGTATTTATTTCCGTCTCGGGTTTCACGGAATTGCCCCAATTATCGTTTCGTAAATTATTTACGCCCTGCACCATTCGTCCCACGTGTGAATCAACGAAGCCTTCGGTGACGAGTTTTGTTAATTTCTGCATCACGAATTCCATTTCTTTCTTGCTGCTTGAATCACTTTCCAGTGTTGGTCCAGCTAACTGGAAATTAGAAATAAAAATTATGGTAATTCAAAATGGTAATTTTCCTTTGTATTTTCCTTTTCTTTTGTAATATTTGTCAGAGATTCTAACCTTCAATGCTTGGCAGATATTTTTGGCAGAGTTTGGAGTTGGATTTATTAGAACGCCGGATATAAGTTGCACTAATAATTTACCCAACGAAACAGCAAATGAAGACTCCATTTGAATGACCAATTCAGCGAGGAATAATATCAAACCGTGACATTGTTTTTCCTCCATGTCACTGTGATTTTTTGCTTGCTGCCAAGTTGTTGACAACGAATCTGTTTGCTCCTGACAACTGAATTGAGAAAGGAAAAAAAATTGTAGCGATTGTAAATTCGTGAATTATAGTGTTTATAATTTAAAGTAGTAAATTAAAAAAAGTAAGTAATCAATTTACCGTGTTAGTAGCATATCTTTGAAAATAGAAGGAGAAACCTCAGAGGGAGTGACAGCAACAAGACTCGTACAAATTCTTGCACCACTGTATCGAAAGTTCGTTTCGTTGATTGACTGAAAGGAATAGTTTTCAATTATAAATAAAAGAAATTAATATTCTATATTTCGTTTACGTTGGTAAAGTTAATAACGTTTATTTTTGACAAAGTTCTTTGAGAACTTTCAAATACATTTGTTTATTATTCAATTTCACAAAATTTCATCGATCATTCTGAAATTCTTCAATTAAATATATTAGAAAATAAAAGCTTGAAATAATTTCAAAAACAATTGAAAAAGTTAACTTTTTCAAAAAAATTAATTCTACAGTTTTGTTAATTAAAAGTATGAAAAATTCAAATTTTCAAAGATTTAAATTTGAAACCAGAAATAAAATTTTATTCAATTATTATCTAAAATTTTAACTGAAATTCATTTTTAAATCAATTTTTATTAGAAAATTCTACGAGAATTCAATTATTTAAATACAAAAATAAAAAGAAATATTCAAGTACTCGATAAATTATTATTTATTGAATAATTGAATGTTTCCTAACATTGAATACTCATAAAGCATTTCATCAACAAATTTTTAAATAATTCAATTATTTTGACGAACTTTAATAAAATTTCCAATAATAATTGCATTTTTTAAATTAATTTAAAATTGTATACCTGTTGAATAATCATACTAGCGATTTCCTGCGATTGGCTAGGTTGATCCAAATACGGTTTTAAATTATTCACAAGACGATTTAACAGCGCGTCGAATCGTCCGGGATCTAAAGTCAGAGTTTTCATCACATGATCAAGATGTCTTAACGTCCCTTCATAATCTGCTAATTGATGGTTTATCTCTCTTCTTGTTGTCTGTGAAACAAAATTATATTTTAGAAATAAAATTAAATAGAACTATCAAATTAAAAAATAAGTAGAAATCTTGAAAAAAAAATAGAACGAAAGTAAACAGACTTTATCGAAAATAATTAAAAATAGTCTATTTTTTGATAACTTTTGTAATAAATTCAAAAGTATGATTTATTTTAATGAAAGAAAAAAGCAGACCTGATGTTTATCAACATAGTCTCCAGATCCTCCATCCTGATATCCGTAGTCTTGACTCCCATGTTGGTAATTGAAACCTTGATATTGAGAAGCATCTTCATATGGTGGATACATCATTTGTCCATGCTGCTGTTGACCTGAGTATTGAGATTGCTGAAAATGCCCTCCAGATGATGACTGATGACGACGTTGATAATTAGATTGTGCAGGTGGACCAGATTGTCTAGCCATTTGTAAACGATCAGTAAGAGAAGAACGACCACCGTAAGAAGACTGATTCTTTTTGAAAAAGAAAAAAACCAAATTCATAAATTATAATTACATTTACAATAATTTTAATATTCTTTAAATATTCATTTATTACTTACGCCTGAATTATAACTCTGAGGAACGAATTCCTTAGCAGAGGCGGAAAGTTTGGAGTTTTTCACAACTTCGGCGTTGACTGCACTCTCTGGAATTATGAAAAAATGCATATTATTTTGCAAAAAAGACAATTTTCGAATTTTGTTGAACATTTTTATTTCACTGGTGAATTTAAAATATTTAGAAAATAAAATGTTGTATTTAAAGGTTATGTTACTAACGTCTATCTGTCATGTTGTCGAGCTCAATTATTTCTTAATTCTGAAATATTCAATTGATTCAAACGGTACAAACTACAAAGATCACTTGGATAAGATTAAAATTTGAACTTTGAAGAGAGATAGAAAAAAAACAAAAGAATAACCATATTTCGGTATATTTATGACTATTTATTTACCTGTTGCTGGAGGTTGTGCCGTAGCATCTTGTGGTCTTCTGAGAGGTTTATTCTCGAGTTTTCCACCTGAGCCACGTCCACGTCCACGACCTATTCCACGATTACTATTATTGGGAAAACCAGTCCCATCTGATCCGGAATTATCCATTTTCTTCACTTTTGTTTTTTTTGGGAAGTTAAATCTCAAGAGTATGTGTTTGGAAAAAAATCAATACAGTTCAGGTATGTGATGAATGAAAAAAATTTATCACTTAGTTATTAGAGTAAAATTTAACAACGGGTTGGAATTTTAAGGAATAGCACATGTTAGAATAAATTGTGCACTAATTATTAGTAAATTGATAAAATAACGATTGCAAAAAGGTGTGTCATGAATAAATTTCAGTGTTCAATTGAAACACGAAAATTCGGCACTCAATTAAACGTGTAGTTTAAGTTGTAAAATGAAAGGATTTATTTCACCTTTCACCTTCTATTTCAAGTTTCAAATGTTTAGACTAGATGCAATAAATGTTTTTAGTGAATGGGTGGGAAGCAAAACACACTAATGCATTAATTACAACACACTTTTGCCCAGTAACTTAAACATCTCTTCTCTACAGTCGAACGTTACGAGCAGTAGAAACTGAATTAACATATTAACAGTTAACCGGTATTTAATATGAATACCAGAAGATTTTCCGGTTCTTTATAGTAGGTCAAAGCTCCATTTATCAATTTTGATACACTGTAACTGATACATATTAACAATGCACTCACACTTGCGCTAATGTATTTTCTGTCATGGTTGTATACAAAGCAGAAGGGTCGCTACCATTTTGAATAAAGCCTTAAGCTTCTTGTCTAGTTACTAGATTGGCAGCACTGTGTCGTCTAGTAAATTCCAGTCTTTCAACCAATCACAGTCCTTGTACAAGAAACAGGGGCTGCGTTCAGTATGTGAACCCGCCATAAGGTCAATTTAATCTTTTCGTTTGTTAAATTTTTCATTTAAGATAAAATAGTTAACAATAATAAAATAAATTTTTAATTGTTTAAAGAATTTGTTATTATTTTTAGAAATCGAATATAATAGAATAAAAGAGTTAATATTATAAAATTCCACGTGATAGGAGAAGCTTATTCAAATTTTCGCGCCTGTTTTTGAGAGACGTCTAGCGGCGAAAGGCGGATTTACATCAAATTAAAAAAGCAGTTCGTTCAGTCGTGTACTTGTGTTGAATCGTCGTATTTTTCCGTACTTTTTTTTGAGTTATCTCTTGTTTTTATTGAAAATTTACTAATTATCGAGTAACCTGCTGTTCGCTTATTATTTCGCGAGTTATTATTCTCTTATTCTTCTTCTCATTTTTCTCAAATAAGTACATTTCTTGTCGATTGAAAATCGCCGTGTCTTTCTGAGTGTCTTGTTTGTATTTTTTTTTAGAAATAATTGAATTTTGAAAAGGGTTAAAATTAAAAATTTAATGTAAATTAATCTTTTTTAAATTTAATTTAATGTAAATTAAAATCTTTGAAAATTTACAGAGTAAATTGTTTTAAAATTGTCATTATTACAAACAATGACCTTGATCGTCGTGTTAGTTCCTGATTCCCGCCAATTTGTTTACTTTTCGACAAAATGCGCCATTTTTCTGAATTATAAATTTGCAAAATAGTTTTTTTCAAAATTTACAGTAGTGAGATTATTTTGAACGCGAATAAACGTGATTCGGTTAAGCGGGAGTGTTCGATAGTAATATTTGCTTGCAAATTTGGAAAAAATAACGTCAAATTTTTTTGTCGTGGAATTGTCCCATTTTTTGTAATTTAATTTGTGTGTAAAATTCGCTATTGTTATAGATTAATTATTTTTGCGATCTTTTGATTTAAAAAAAAGTGTGTTTGTGCATTCGACATTAGGAATTTTTGGAGCAGCTTTATATCTGAGAATAAAAAATTGTTAGGTAATTTAATTTTCTTGGTAACTTTTATACTCAAATTTGACTCAGAAAAAATATTTAATAATCAATTGTTAATAATCTGGTTAAAAATACATAAATAAGGAAAATATTACAATATTATTAATAAATGATAAAAATAATAAAAGTTGTACATAAAATAATTTAAGAAATAAATAAATTTACTTTTTTTATTAATAATTATTTTTTAAATATTTTTCAGGCAGTTCGGAGGCGTTTTCAAGGACAGGACGAAGGATATCAGGATGCTGAGATCTTCAGAAAGGTATTTAAACGCTCTTCAACATCGCTCCTTCATGATAGGAGAAAAGGTTAGTCGATTTAAAATTAATTCCTTCCCTGTTTTTTTTTTAAATAAAAAATTAAAATTGTCAACAATCGAAATGTTCTTTTATTTTAATTATCATAGTTTTTAATTCTTTGCATTTAAATTCATGGTTATTAATTCTTTGGATTTAAATTATTGTAATTAATAATTATTAATTATTTGGATTTGAATTTAAATTATAGATTTAATTAAAAAGTGGTTACGAGTAAAAAATAGTTATTTGTTTACAAAGTATTGTAATTTTTGAAATTTAAATAATTTTCGACAGGGAAGGAAATTAATTGACATTATTTATTTCTTGTTGGTATAAAAAGCGGAGAATATTCCTCAAGTGGAGGAAGTAAAAAATCCCTCAAACGAAGAGGGAGTAAAAAAATTCCTCAAACGGAGGAAATAAAAAAAAATATACTATATTATACTTAGGTCCCCTATTATTTTCTCTTTGAAATGAATTATAATTTCGAAATCGCAATTTTTTCGGTTTTTCGTGAGATGTGGTTACCTATTTTTTTTGTGTAAATTAAATTCAACGAATAGGAAAATTACGTCGCTGCAAAAGAAGACCAAAAAAAGTTAAGTTTCTATTGAAAAAATTTTTTTACTCGTAAATCTGAATTAGTACAAATTTGAACTGATTTAAAGTACCTATAGCAAGTGTTTTTTTTTCTAATAATAAATTTATCAAATTTTGAAATAATAAATTTAAATGTTTTTGTATAAGAAATGTAAAATAAATTTCAATTGTTCGTATAATAAATTTTATTTTTTGGGTAATAAATAATAATAAATTAAAATTTTTGCTATTATAAATAAATATAATAAATTTAAATATCTAGTGTAACGAATTTATTGAAAAAATTTATTTTTATTCGTTAACTTTTAATAATTTGTAAAAAATATTCAGTAGAAAAAAATCAGTTATTCAGAATTTAATAAATATAATTATAATTATACAAAATCTATACAATATTATCTATTACTAATTCAGATTTGAAGTATTTATTTAAACTTTATAAATTAATGGAAAATAATAATATTTCAGAAAAAATACAAGACGAGTTAATCCATTGTTGGAAAATGAGTAATCTGCCTAGTCGATAATTCGAAATTTTGTAAATTGGAATCTATCCAACAGATGGAATTTAGTGTTCAAGTACGTATTTTTTAATTTCAAATGATTATTTTTCTTTTTGAAAAATACGCCCAAGAATTTCACTCTGAAAACTAAAAAAAAAAACTAAAAATAATGTTTCAAATACAATTATTTTGATTTAAAAAAATTATTTGATTTAAGTTAATATTTATTTTGATAAAAGACAAGTAATTGGTATTTTTAGTTAAATAAATTTTACTCAGTGTAAATTTTAATTAAAAAAATTATCTTATATTAATTTCAATAACTAATATAATTACCTTCTATTGATTCTAATAATTAATATGAGTATATTACACAGAAAAAATTTATTTGATTCAAATAAACGATTATTTGTCTATTATCAAATAAATATTTAATTAGATGAAATTTTTTTTGTGGATTCTTAATATATTAATTTAAATAAATATTTATTTGTGGCAAATAAATATTTATTGTAGTGAAATAATTTTGATTTAGGTCAATTAAATGTTATTTCCATCAAATAATAAAATTATTAGTTCAAATTTATTTGATTTAAATAAAAATTATTTAATTCAAGTAAATATTTATTTGATAATATAGACATCTTGTATAAATTTGATTAAACTACCCCGCATTAAATTACCATTATTGTTATTATAGAAAATTAGTCAAAATTTCTTCAAAAAATTTATTTACTACTAAAAAGATGTAATTTTGTTTCATTTCCCTTAATAACTAATATTAAGGTGTTCGCGTAATTTATGCTCATTTGCATTTTTCCATAAAACATTTTTGGACTACTTATATATATATAAAGGCATATAAAAATGCATCGATCTTCGATAAAAGGTTCTGATAGCGTTTTCTGTAGTTTACTTTTCTCCTTTTGTTTCTAATCTTTCTTTTTATCAGGAGAAGCGTTCATATTCTCTCCCAAAAAAAAATGTCTGCATTTTCGTTGAATAACAATTAACAACAATTGGAAATAACAGTTCAGTAACTAATTTTCCCCTCATAGTACAAAATAAAAAGGCATTCACAATTCCCCTTTTCTTTTTCTCTATTGGAAACTTTTTTTCTTAATTTTCCTCGAGGTGGAAAAATTATTCACTCTTCATATTTTATGATGAAAAAAAAATATTATAATAAATATTACGTTTTTTTAGTGAAAAAATTATTGTAATTAATAATAGGAATATTTTTTTTGTTAAAAAAATATAATAAATATTTTAATTAATGTAAAGGATTAGATATATTCCTAAAGTACTAAGCATTCATCATGTGAATGAAATTTATATTTATTTCTTTTTAAAATTAAAAATTTTATGATAATAATAAAATTCAGATATTCTTTAAATTTGAATTAGTAAATTTCACTAAAAAATTAGTAGAAATTATTATTTATTAGTAAAATTTACTAATTCAGAAGCAAAAATGTAGTTATTAATTCAAATTATTAACATTTTTACTAATTCAAATCTATAGAGAAGTCTTGTAAAAATATCTAATTATAAAGTTTTTAATTATTTAAATGTCAAATCTAAGCTTTTAATTTTTATTACAATCATGGTAATTTGTGGAAAATATTTTTCAGGAAAAATATTTCGTTGATTTGAACATTTAAAGCTTGTGAATCATATAGTACAATTTTTTTTAATATAGTGGAACTTAGAGGAAATTTTTATTTTTCGATATACAATTTTTTTATTATAGTATTTAGTATCAGGAAAAATAAAAAGGAATTTCTTTATAAATTAAAAAAAAGAACACTTTTATTTTTCGTTTGAGTCGCAAGGGATTAAATTTCACTTTGAGGGTAGAGGAGAAATAAGAGCAGGTTATTCTCATTCATACTCTCGTCTTTTTTTCTCTCTTTTTCATATTATATCTTCCTTTTTTTCTATAAACCTACACTTATATATTCATCAGGTCGTGGAAATTTCGTCATTAAGGCAAATTTGCAAAGCTTTCAACGTGAAATATTTTTATTTCAAACGTGTTTTTACATTTTCCATTCAATTTATTCATTTCAATGTGTATATACCTACGTCGAGACAAACTGAAATTATTTATTATTTCTCTTTTTTTGGGCAAAAAATCTTTTCAGTTAAATTTTAACATGAAAAATTTATTTTTTTCAATTCTCTCAACTCTCTACCGATGTATATTTTTTGGTTGTAATTTCATGTCTGTTATTCCATATTTTTTTTAATTCAGATTTTTATTTGTTTTTTTTAATAATACATCTATTGTTTTTTTGCTTTAGAATATTTTTTAAATGGAATTTATTTTCATTTGTTTTTACGCAATATTATTCTTTTCTTTTTTAATAAAATTTTTAACCGACTGGATTTTTTTTAATTGGTTGAATATTTTTATTCTGGAAATAGGTTTTTTTATGATAATAATAAAAAAAAAATGTATACTATTAATGGGTAATAAAAAGCTTTTTTTTAATTGAAAAATTTATTTGTATATATAATTTATTTATTTTTGGTTCCACTTTTTTGTATAAATTTTATTTAATATATATAACTATATTTTATAAACTGACGTGATCTTATCGCTTGAACATTAGCTTATCTAACATATTTCCGAGTGGACTGGATCAGTCCACAAGATCCAATATCCTTTCGGCTTGTAAAAGAATAAAAGCTGACTCAAATTGAACTGCCTTCAAGACGGAGATAATTCCCTCATTCAATCTAATACGAAATTTCCGGTGTGTCTCGTTTTTTTCCAGAACATTCTCTTTTCACTATAAGGATCTTTATAGAGCACTTGATCAATGTAAAAAAAATTATTATTTTTTTTTTAAATATTTTTATGTAGGGTAATTGTGTATGGACCAGAGGTGTGTGTAGATTTTCTCCTCTCTTCTTTTGTTCCTCTTTGACCCCATCAACGTTTCAATGGAGGTGCCAGAAACATGCAGTTGCATAAACAGTAGCGTACAAGGACCACTTTAAACTTCTTTTTGTATCAAAAAAATTTTTGAATTTTTACTTAGAGAATTTTTGGGGGGAACAAATTTTTGGTTATTAAAAAAATTAATTGTTTTTTTTTAATAGAATTTGAAGGAAAATTAATTTTTTGTAGTAAAACGAATATTTATATTTCTTTACTTAACACGAAATAATGAATAATTAAATTTATTTATTTTTTATTCATATTTATTTAATTAAATTTAAATAATTATCAAAAAGTTGATTATTTGCTTAAATAATTAGCAAAAAATTGATTATTTGCTTAAATTATTGTCAAAAAATGGATTATTTGTTTGAATAATTGACAAAAGTAATTATTCACGTAAACAATTTGCAGAAATTAATTATTTGTTTAAATAATTGCCAAAAACTAATTATTCTGTTAAAGAATTAGAAAAAATTAATTATTTGTTTAAATAATTGCCAAAAACTAATTATTCTGTTAAATAATTAGAAAAAATTAATTATTTGTTTAAATAATTGACAAAAACTAATAAATTATTCAGTTAAATAATTAGGAAGAATTAATTATTTGCTGAAATAATTGCCAAAAATAATTATTCTCTTAAATAATTTGCAAAAAATTATTTTTTAGTTTATTTTTTTAATAAATTAATTATTTTTTCATTTGCAAAAAAATTGTTATATTCAAGACAGTAATTAAAGTAAAATATTTAACTTTTTGCACATTTTTTACGAAAATAATTACTCTTAGCAATTATTTAAGCAAATAATCAATTTTTTATCAATAAATGAGAATAATTAATCCTTTTTCTAATTATTTAAGAAAATAATTATTTTTGACAATATGAAAAGTAATTATTTTAGTAAATAATTGTAAAAAAATTATTTTTTTTTAGTTTATTCACAAAAAGTTAGTTATTCAAGACAATAATTAAAATAAAATAATTATTTTATTGAAATTGCTTTATTTATTTTTGCTAATTTTTCTCTTTTTATTCTCTTTCTTATTTTTCTGCAATTTTTTAAAATTTTTAATTTGTTCTGTAATTTTTCTTTCTATTTCTTCTCTTTTTATTTTATTGTGTATTAATTTATGAAATTTTTCATACATTAGGTACACAAAATTAGAAATGGAAATTTTTTTCTCAAAAAAAAAAAAAAAAAAAAAAAAATTTAGAGAAAATATAAAAGCGTGATGTGAGTAAAAAAAATAATTTTTTTTCTCCGTGAAAAAAATTGTGTGAAATTGAGTTAATTTATGCGAATTATTAATTCTAAAGGGTAAACCATGCTAAATAAAGTTGAGGCTATAAAAAAAGCAATATGTACCTGTGACTCTGACCTAAATTCCTGCCCTTTCGAATTGACAGTTCTACTGTTACTAGCTTAGGGAGGATTTGTTCTTTAGAAAGGTGGGTGTTAGAAAGAGAAAACGTGAGGTGACAACGAAAAACTTTTTACCCTACTTTTGAAATTAAAGAGAAACTGTTAAAATTATCTTTTTAGCATTTCCCATGTTCTTTATATTTATATACATTTAATAAGTGGCAAGTATGTCTCTTTGTAATTCTTTTCCAGTTTTTAGACACTTTTTTATAACTTAAATTTGAACTGCAAACAGAAATAATAATATTAATAATAATAATAATAATAATAATAATAATAATAATAATAATAATAATAATTAAATATATTCGTATAATAAAAATACTAACAAAAAACAATGAGAATAAAAATAAAAAGAATATTAATAATAAAAAAATAGTAATAAAATAAGAAATGTTTATTTAAAGAGTAAATAAAAATGTTTCCAATTTTAATTTAGGGAACTTCCGTTTAGAAAAAAATTTGTTGAAAATTAATTTCCGTTCTAAAATTTAGTTTATTATTTATTATATTTTATTATTTTTGTCTATATTGGAAAAAATGTATAAGATTGTCGATTATGAAAAATGTCGAATGGGGAAAAATTTCTTTTTTTTCTTTTTTGCAGAATATTATTTGATATACGTAAAATAAAATAGCAATAAAGAACATTCATCAGAAGGTCAATTAAAATGCTTTTAGATACGTCGCAGTCATTTCCTGCTTCGTGAATTCCCGTGAACCGAATATCCAATCAATGAAGTAATTTACCTGTCCTGCGTTTTGGTTTTTGTAAACATGATCGATATATGCTTCAACAATGTTTCATTAATTTACGATACGTATATATATGTATATAAAGACAAAATCGTCGAAAACTTGTAGATATTTTTTTTTTATAAATTGATTAGAAATTATTTCTTCGCCGGTGTTTGTTTAATTAATTTTTTTTCGTTTAGTCACTTTCTTAATTTGATAATCCACTTTTTTAATTTTCCACTGACCGTAAATAAATGAATAAATAATTATTTAAAAAATAATTATTAATTGTAATTATTATAATTATTATAATTATTATTAGGCCAAACAGCTTTAAAAATTTTTTTATCAATATTATTGTTTGAAAAATGATGATTGCTCTGAAAAATGATTATATTTTTTAAAAAAAATTACAATAATTGTGCGATAAGGGAAATTTAGTTTTACATTGAATTCATCGAAACTTATGGGCGCGGTTTTTTATTAAATGGATTAATTTCACCAGCAAGGGAAGTGTATAGATTAATTTTAATTTTAAAATTAGGGAGTATTAAAATTAGAGTCTTAAAAGCTTATATTCAAATTTTTGATTAGTCAATTAGAAATTCAAAACATGAAGTGATAAATCTTTGAATGAGAATAAATCAACGATTACTGCTAACGAAGCACTCAGGAGTTTGATAAAGTATTTCTTCTACTGGTTTAATTAAAGAAAATTTTTAATCAAAGGTCAGATTTATGTAAGATGTAGTTACGTGTTGCTAAAGAAAAAGAAGAAGAAGAAGAGACTCGAAAACTTATTTTCTTCTTTAATTGATGTTCGGAATTTTTATTATTATTTTTTTATTACTTGTTACGTGATATTTATTTTTACACGCTCTATATTTCCATAATTCATCCTATTAAATAAATATTAAATAGTTTAACGTTTATCACACATTCACCTTTTCCCCTCTGTCAAATTGAAATAATTACTCAATATTCTCTCCTCCGAAACTTTGGAAATATATATTTTCTTCATTAATTATTATTTCTTGAAATATTTTTGTCCTAATTGGATGAAATTAAAATTTATGGATTGGTGATTTTTTTTCGTTTGGTGAAATTTGAAATGAAAAAATAAATATAAATAAATAATATTAATTTTTGTTATTCAAATAATTTTACGTGAATTTAACGATAATTCCGAGTCAGTAAATTCAATGTTTTATTAAATAATTAAAACAATCGAGTGATAAAATCAAATACTTTTTAATATTAATTTTTATTTGCAAAAATAGTTTTAAATAGAAATTTTAAAATAAATAATTATTTTTATTTGGAAAAGTATTTTTAAAAATACATTTTCAATTAAATAGTATTAATTAATTTTCATTTTGAAAAATACTTTCAAAAAATGAATTTTTAATTTACTAGGATCAATTATTATTATACACTGATAATAATTTTAAATTTCGTAAAATTAAATTATTTTGAAATTGAAGTGGTTGTTCGAAATTAATATGCAGATGCAACGAATATTTTTTTCCCTCTTCTAAAAATAATTATCTAAAATAATGAGTTTTGGGTTTCATTTCGAATATAGTTTTTTTTTTGGCATTTTTTTCGGGTTTACTATTAAAAAAAAGTGGATTCAATATTGTGTTACATCTCCACGCAGATATGGTCAAGTTCGTTTGATGAAGTTTATCAGGTCTCAAATCCTCTTATCCGTTCATCCGTGAACTTTTGCGCAGAAAAGCTGAAAATATTGAAAGTAAGACTGATATATAGTGCATGTAGACATATATATATAGAGTATATTGATGCAAAAAAATGATACACTATAAAAAAAATAATTTAAACATATTTTGTTAATTTTTCAACCTATTTTTGTTAATATTCAAAAATTGTAATGAATAAATATAAAAAAAAGGGAAAAAAAGTACATACAAAGATATCGAGAGAAACTGTTCGCTAAAGAAATAACATCTAAGAATCTCCCTCAAGGAATTGAACTGCAATTTCAATAGCAGCTTTTGTAGCATTTTCTTCGTTTTCTGTGTGTGTATGGGTGTGGGTTAGATGCTGTAGAATTTATTCCGACATTTTATTGCGAATGCTAAAACCAATTTGAAAACCGATGGAATGATGAACATAAGTGGCATGATTAAACATATGCACGAAATCATTTTAATTTGTTAATTAAAGTATTATTAAGGAAAATCGGGTTGAGAAATTTTGATAGTATAAAAATATAGAAATTTTTATTAATAATTATTTTCGGGGATTTAATAAAGACTCGGGAAAAAAATATTGTATAAAAATATTGTTCGAAATTTGTGGTTTTTGGGATTTTTTCTACGTGTTTTTTTTTATAAAAATCAAATGAGGGAAAAATTTACAAAAACCCACGAAAAGTAGTATTTTAATTTATCGGATATAGACATTTTTATTAATAAATGCTTATTGCTAATATGCAGGAGGTCTATTATGTAATTTCGTTTGTATTTTTACTTTGATTTACACTTTCATTTTCACTTTTATGGATTTTTATTTTTGCTTTCATTTTCTCTTTGATTGTTTTTTATTTTCAGTTCCATTTTAACAGATTTTTTTGTTCACTTTCGTTTTTACCTTTTTACTTTGTAAGATTTTCATTTTTACTTTGATAGTTTTATATTTTTACTTTTTTTGTATTTTTTTATAATCACTTTGCAAAATTTTTAAATTTCCTTCAAAAAATAATAAATCGAAAAACTTGGAAAGATTTTTATTTTCACTTTCATTTTCACTTTAGTAGTTTTTATATTTTCGCTCTTTTGCATATTTTATAATCACTTTGCAAAAATTTTATTTTCATTTAAAAAATAATTAATTTTGTCAATTTGAGACGTAATCATTTTGAAAAATTTTTATTTTCATATAAAAATAATTAATTAAAAACCTACATTTTTATTTTCACTTTAATTTTCATTTTGAAGAATTTTTATTTCTATTTTTTTTGCCAATTTCGTAATCATTTTGAAAAATTTTTATTTTTATTTAAAAAATAATTAAAAACCTAAATTTTTATTTTCACTTTAATTTTCATTTTGAAGAATTTTTATTTCTATTTTTTTGTCAATTTCGTAATCACTTTTGAAAAATTTTTATTTTCATTTAAAAAATAATTAATTAAAAACCTAAATTTTTATTTTGGCTTTCATTTTCTCTTTGATTGTCTTTTCTTATCAGTTTCACATTAACAGATTTTTATGTTCTTTTTCATTTTCAGTTTGATAGTTTTATTGTTTCACTTTTTTTGTATTTCTTTATAATCACTTTGCAAAATTTTTATTTTCATTTAAAAAATAATTAATTAAAAACCTAAATTTTTATTTTCACTTTAATTTTCATTTTGAAAAATTTTTATTTCTACTTTTTTTTGTCAATTTTGTAATCATTTTGCAAAATTTTTATTTTCATACAAAAAATAATTAATTAAAAACCTAAATTTTTATTGTCACTTTAATTTTCATTTTGAAGAATTTTTATTTCTACTTTTATTTGTCAATTTTGTAATCATTTTTCAAAATTTTTATTTTCATATAAAAAATAATTAATTAAAAACCTAAATTTTTATTTTCACTGTAATTTTCATTTTGAAAAATTTTTATTTCTACTTTTTTTTGTCAATTTTGTAATCATTTTGCAAAATTTTTATTTTCATACAAAAAATAATTAATTAAAAACCTAAATTTTTATTGTCACTTTAATTTTCATTTTGAAGAATTTTTATTTCTACTTTTATTTGTCAATTTTGTAATCATTTTTCAAAATTTTTATTTTCATATAAAAAATAATTAATTAAAAACCTAAAATTTTTATTTTCACTTTAATTTTCATTTTGAAGAATTTTTATTTCTACTTTTATTTGTCAATTTTGTAATCATTTTTCAAAATTTTTATTTTCATATAAAAAATAATTAATTAAAAACCTAAATTTTTATTTTCACTTTAATTTTCATTTTGAAGAATTTTTATTTCTACTTTTTTCGCAATTTTGTAATCATTTTGTACAATTTTTATTTTCATTTAAAAAATAATAAACAATATTAAAAATTTGTCAAAATGAAAAATGAATATCAATGAAACTGAATGGAAAAAAAATAATCTTTTAAAAAAATAGAAAATTTGGAGAGGGGGCGATTATTTTGTTTCATTTTCACTTGGATTTTTTAATTTTATTTTATTTTTGAAGGTGAAAATAAAAATTTATTCTAGTTACTTTATACTTTTATTTTCACTTCAAAAGATTTTCATTTTTACTTTCATTTTTTTAAATTTCATTTTATTTTTGAAAGTGAAAATAAAAGTTAATTGAAAGTGAAAATAAAAATTGGTTTTTAGTTACTTCTTTATACTTTCATTTTCACTTCGAAAAATTTTCCTTTTTACTTTGATTTTTTTTTTAATTTAATTTTTTTCGAGAGTGAAAATTAATATTTTTCAAAGCTAATGTAAAAGTGAAAATGGAATTCAAGAAAAGTGAAAGTAAAAATAAGAATGAAATCTTTTTTCAAAGTGAAAAAAAACTCTGAAAGTGAAAGTAAAAGTGAAAATTAAATTACACGATATTTTTTCTGAGTGTAAAATAAAATTTTCTGAAAAAAATATTATTGCGAAGGGAACAATGACTCATTTCTATTTTTAAATATACGGCGAAAGAAGAAGGAAACTTCTGTATGGTAAATTTTTTTTCCTTTTTGTAAAATCTAATGAAATCCTTTTGTTTGGCACACAAGCAATGAATTTATTACTCGTGACTTTAATTCGACGGGAAAAAGTTACTACTGAAAATGTAGAATTGTCGAGTGGGACAAGTAATTGTTCAGGGAGCATCTTTCTTCTTGAGAATACATCCTGGAAAGAGCAGATTAAAGAATAGTGAGAGGAGAATATCTATTCTGACCGAAGTAATTACAATTGACGTTAATGGTTGAGCTTCTCTTGACCTAAATAATTTTTTTTTTTCTTTTCCTTCTTTTTGAAGAAATTTTGAATTGTGTAAATTTAGTGGAAATTAATGTGATGAGGGTACACATTATACTAAACTGTGTTGTACAATGTGAGCCTCATTTTGTAAAAGTTGCAATTAAATTAAAAGTGGTTGGAATCAATTTAATGGTTTGTGTTAAAAGGCGTGTGGCATTTTATGCGACATTGTCTCTATAATATGTTGAAAGCAGGATTTTCATGTTTTTTTTTTTTAAAGTGGATTGAATGTAGGGGAGGAATCGTAATTGTTTATAGGCTTTCTTTTTATTGTGCTATACTTGTTTCTAGTGTGGGACAATTTTTTCTGATTAGTTTCTTTTGGATTTGAATTACAAAAGAGGGCTTTCGAGAAAAATCTAATCGCAATTTGAAAAATAGTGAGGGAGAATTTTCAAAAAACTTCAATTAGAAAAAACGAATTGAAAACGAAAAACGATTTTTTTTGAAAATGAATTGTGAGACGAAATAAATTGTTGTTTTTCACTCTTTTTATTTGCCTTTGATCCCAAAAAAAATTTTAGCCTAATTTTTATTTCGGAAAACTGTTGTTTTTTCCCTGAATTTTCAAAATTCTTCAATTAATAAAAAAACGAATTCTGCAAATGGATTTGTTTTCGAAATTAAAATTTAAAAAAATAATGTGTGTGTTTGTGTGTAAAAAATTATTATTTAGGGATTCGAGAAAGGAAATTCCCCATTGGATGTGACGTGAATAATGAGTAACCTTTCGAATAATTAATGTAAATCTACAAAGTCCTGTGGTTTTTGATGAAATATCAAATTACATCAAACTATAATTTATTCGAATTTAGCGAAGGATATAAATACTTGAAATTTCACGATATTATACCAAATAATTTAAATATTTATTTTAATACTTTTTTTGTGTTTTTTTTTACCATTTTATTTTTATTAATAATAAAAAAATAGCAGATCCTTTTCATCCCGTTTAGAATTTTAGACTTTGTGTAGGAATTACAATGGAGTTATCAAAAGACGATACATTATTCATAAAGACAATCGATATGTAAATGTATCGCTCTGAATACGGATTTTTTCGGGATTAAGTAAAAAAAAAAAAAATTCTCCTGTGGTGACATTCTTTATGGTAGGAAAAAAATATTTTATATTTTTATTTTCTTTTATAATATTTATCTGAAAGTGGTGATTATTTATTTTTTATTAACATTTCTAGGGTATTTTTTTTCGTTCGCATTTCTGGGGATTAATATTCTCTAAATCTGAATTATTATTTTTCATTTGGTAATAATTAAAGAATTTGGAGTGAAATAATTTAATTTTGAAAAGTAATTAAATTTAGAAAATTAATTAAAATTTAGAAAATTAATTAAATTTAGAATATTGATTATATTTAGAAAATTAAATGAATAAGATTAATTAAAGTGAATTAGTTTCGATGTATTAATTGTAAATGTACTTTGACAAATATGTGTAGATATACTAAGAGAAAAATTTGATTATCACTGTTATTCACTTTCATTCGTATATAACAAACTAGAGCGTTAAATTAAATATCACTTTTTTTCAAAGTGATTTTAAAAGGTAGAGGAGGTTAAATGAATTTCCTTTTTAGATACAAAAATTTCTGAAAGCATCGAGAGAAAAGCAGTCCTCATTCAATATGATAGATTTTCATTATCTTTATCAGTAAATTTCATTTCACTTTTGCCGCAAAGAAATATTATACATATATAGTCAAACGTATATATGTATGTATATAACCAAATAATAATTCTCTCATATGTTTCTATCAATATTAAAAAATTTTTTTTCAAATAATTAGATCACTATAAAAGCTGTTCCTTTTAAAAGTACAAGAAACGTTTTCTTTTAGGTTTTTCGCATTTAAAACAAGACGTTTTTTATTATTCTATTTATTATTATTACTATCATTGCTAATTATAAAATAATAATAATAATAATAATAATAATAATAATAATAATAATAATAATAATAATAATAATAATAATAATAATAATAATAATAATAATAATAATAATAATAATAATAATAATATCTCTGTTAGTATTATTTTATTATTATTATTTTTATTATAATTATTTTAATTACGGTTCCATTTCTAATTATTATTAATATTACGATTATTGTTATTATTATTGCTAATTACAACTTTATGGGATTACGATTTCCCTATCTCGTTAACTATAAACTTCTTGAGTTTAATTACGAAATTGTATATATTTGAACTTAGTCTATATAATTAACCTTTCGTGACATTTTGTTTATTTATCTACACACGAAAAGAATAAGTTTATTTAAATTAGACTTGGATATAGGGCAACAGTTTCTAAATAATTTTCTTATAGAGTAGAGAAATTTTTTTGGAATCGTTTCATTTAAAAAAAAAATACCTATAATAAAAAATTCCCTTTGGTATAAATTTTTCGAAAATTGTTTCTAAATATTTCTCTTATTTAAAAAAATTTTAATGAAATTCTTCGTAGCAATTGAATTATTTTCCAAAAATATTACTAAACTTCTTCGTAGAAATTTAATTAATTTCAAAAAATTGTCGAAATTCAATTATTTGCAATATCTATTATATAAATAAAATTTTCCTAAAGAATTAAATTATTTTTAAAAAAATTTACGAAATAATTATGAATAATTTTGAATTAATTTAAAAAATGCAATTATTCATGGAAATTTTATTAAAGTTCGTCAAAATAATTAAATTATTTAAAAATTTGTTGATAAAATTCATTATGAGAATTCAATGTTAAGAAACATTTAATTATTCAAGAAATAATAATTTATTGAATAATTCAATGTTTCTTTTTCTCTCTTATTTTTGTATTTAAATAATTGAATTCTCGTAGAATTTTCTAATAAAAATTGATTTAAAAATGAATTTCAGTTAAAATTTTAGATAATAATAATTGAATAAAAAAGCATTATAATAATATGGAGTTTTAGAAAGAATTGAATTTTGAAAAGGTTTCGAATTAAAATCTTTAAAAATTAAAATTTAAAAAAAATTCTTTGCAAAATTCAATTATTTTTATAAATAACAATATCCATCACAAGAATTCAATTATTTTCAAAATTAATACAATTCTTCGAAGAAATTCAATTATTTTTAAAAATTTTAACGAATATTTCGTCAAGAATTCAATTATCTTTATAAATAGCAAAATTTTTCTCTAAAAATTCAATTATTTTCAAAAAATTTAAATAAAATTCTTTGCAAAAATTCAATTATTGTTATAAATAAAAAATTTTCACTGAAATTGAATTATTAAAAAAGATTTTTTATAAAATTCTTCACAAGAATTGAATTATTAAAAAAAATTTAATAAGATTTAACTTTTTTCGCAAGTGTTCTATTATTATTTTTATAAATAATAAAATTTCATTTAGGAATTCAATTATTTTCTCGACTGAATTTTAAATATTTTTAATACAATTTTCAATAAATTCCTAGAAAGATGCAGTTATTCTTAAAAATTTTATTGAAACTCAACGAAAGAAATCAAATTTAAGAAGCATTAAATTATTATTCAATAAAATAATAAAATTCGTTGCAATTATTCAATTATTTTTATAAATAACTTTTAATTTGTCTCAAGAAATCAATTATTTTCAAAAAATTTTTAAGTAATTCTGCACAAGAATTCAATTATCTTGTTAAACAACAAAATCTCCCCATAAAATCAATAATTAAATTCTCGTAAAATTTTCAAATAAAAAATTATTTAAAAATGAATTTCGGTTAAAATTTTAGATAATAATATAATATTAAAAGTATTATATATATATATTTATATATACATTTTTATAGATATAAAATCAATAATTAAATTCTCGTATAATTTTCTAATAAAAATTGATTTAAATGAAATGAAAATGAATTTTGGTTAAAATTTTAGATAATAATTTAATATTAAAAGAATTATAGCATTGATTTTTAGAAATAATAGAAATTTGAAAAGGTTTCAAATTGAAATCTTTGGAAATCTAAATTTTTCGTTGTTTTAAATAATAATTGATTTAAAGAAGAATTTTAGTTAAAAATTCTAGAAAATAATAATTGAATTTAAATGATGAAAATAATTTAGAAGAAGTTAGGAGTAACAATATTCTTATATAAAATAATAATTTTATCTCTGGATTATTATCGTTAATTAATTATTATATAAAACCATGAAGAAATCGATTACTCCGAGTCAAAGACTCGGAGTGATTGACTTCTTCATGTTTATAATAATATTTTTATAAGTTGTTTAATTTCAAGAAGGTTTGAATTTGAATGTTTTGAAGAATTTTAATTCCTAATGAAAAATAATAATGATAAATAAAACAATAATTGTTTTCAAATAATTTTGCAATAATTAAAGAAATTCGCAAATATTCGAACATTTTTTTGAGCTTCTAATCATTTTTAGAGTGAATCAGAATATTCTTTAGTGTCAGGGAAAAGGTCAAAATTCTTTCTGGAAATCAGGGAAAAGTCAGGGAAAAACAAAGTGAAATTTTTTTGGCAACCCTGTTTGTATAAAATAATTATTTTATCATTCTGTCATCTTTAATTATTATAAATATAAAATAATTATTTTATCACTCGGTCATCTTTAATTATTATAAAACATGAAGAAATCGATCACTCCGAGTCTTCGACTCGGAGCAATCGATGTCTTTATATTTTATAGTTTGCAAAAATTTAATTTATAGTTTTAAGCAAAATGTTCACTAATTGGATTCGGATTGTTTATAATTTTGTCTGTAATCGGTTCGTAAATGGTCAGTAATTTTTTCAATTTTGGTCTTTAAAATCTGTATTTTTTGTATTTTCAGTGGTTCGAGCCTTGTTTTTATAAGATTTTTGAACCAATAGATGTAAAAAAAATTGAAAATTTGATGTTTAAGATGACGAAGTGACTCACTTCTTATTAGTTACTTTAAATTAATTTAAATTTAGAGAGAAAAAATCGTCAGTGAAATTGAAATTAGCGACACTTTCATGACTAAAAATTTAAAAAGAAACAATTTTCGACTTTTAGGGATCTAAGGTTATATATTTAGAGATATGTGAGCGCAATATTAATAAATTCTCCCAAGAACAAAATTGAACAAAGCATTAAATTTTTGGTGCGTGTTGAACATATATTATTTGTGTTTGAGATTGTATCAAAGTTTCGTATGAAAGCATCTCCGTAGGATTACATGTATATATGAATGTGTGTGTGTGTGTGTACAAGACCCTTCATTTCGTTCTTAATCCCAGGCTCTTGAGAGCAGCGTAAATGCCCCCGCATTTTTTGAAGAAGAGTCTCTTGTCAGTTACTCTTGCTCTCGCAGGCAGGTTGGCAGGCAAGGAAGGAAACACAAGGCTGGCAGGGAAGGCTAGGCCTGGCCTCAACAGGAGAACTCTCTCTCTCTCTCTTTCTCTCTCTATATATATACAGGGTTGAGCTTGAAATAGATCGATGGCGAGCTTTTTGACGCAAGCGCTCGAAGCGAAACCCCCTGCGCGCTCGAATGTTGTGTAGGGGGTTTGGGGTAAAGGAGAACCATGGCTATCCGGGAGTTCGTAAATGGGGGAGAAGATTTTCTGGGAGTAGGAGAGAGATTGGTCGGTAAGAGAGATGGAGTTAGAGGAGGGGGTGTAGAGGGGAAGTGAGACACGCGACCCTCTCACCTGTTTGCCAACCCGCCAGTCTGGTTTACGCGCCCGGTCATCCGTCGGCGCTACAAGTGGTCTCTCGTCGTCTCTCTCTCTGACTATATTCTAAATCGTGTGCATGTTTCCCATAGAGGCCACGTTTATATATCCTTCGCGATTCAATTAATTAGTTCAATTAAAACACACGTTGGATCGAGACGTGTTTTACATTTGTTAAAGTCGCGTCTCTCGTTCACCGCGGGGGGGGATTATTATTATTATTCAAATAATTTTTTCAACGAGTTGTGTGAACTGTTTTTTTTAAAATCATCTTCTCACTCAAATGTAAGTAGTATTAGTTTATATTTCGTCAGGCGAGTTTTTTTTTTTTAAATAAAAGAAAAAGTTTTTCGTTTGCCTTCATTTGTTATTATTTATAAAAAATGTTCTTTTTCTAAATATTATTTTTGTTACGTAACTAATAATAATTTAAAAAATAAATTTAGTTATACGAATATACGTACATTAAATGTATATACATGTAAAGTTTCCAACTGTCAAGTGGAGAAAATGGTCGTTGGAAGATAAGATGTGCGAGAAGAGGGTGGAAGGGTTTTCAAGGGAGGAAATAAAAGTTTATGTAGAACAAGAGCGGTGATAAGTGACAGACAAGTTATCTTGTCTGTTTTCAGTTAAATTTTATTCTCGTATCGAGAATATTGTTTTAAATAAATAAATTTTTATCCTTTTATACCAAATGGTGTCTAAATATTTTTAATATGTTCAATATGGATTGAAATTTATTAATAATCATGACTTTCAATTTTTATGGTAGAAAAATTGTTGATTTGTTTATTTGTAAATTTAATTTTAAATGTATGAATATTATTTATTATTAATTAATAATTAATAAAAATTATAATAATTCAAACTTGTAACTAAATTTGAAATTTAAAAATTATAACAATTTTGCTACAGTAAAAATGTAAATCTACTCTTCAAATTTAAATCACTAATATAGTGTTTACTAATTTGAATTTGAAACTGACTTTTCGCTTCGGAATTAGTAAATTCAATTTACTTTACTAATAAATAGTAAGTTCTAATTTATTTCAGCAAAAAGAATTTTATTCTTAGAATTTTTGCTTTTAAATTAGTATATTTTACTAATTGATAGTAATTTCTACTTATTTTATTAGTAAAATGTACTAATTCAAATTTAAGAAGTAGCTAGAAATAAATTTAAATCCAGTTGAATGCATTATACTACAATTATTTTGCTAGTTGTTATTATTTTTTATGAATAATAAAATTATTATTACCTATTACTTATTATTTATCAACATATTTATTTATTCATTTATTTACATACATTTCATTAAAGACATACAATTATTTTTAATTCAACATCCAGAGAATAATAAATTATATTTTCCTAAACTTTTGAACGTTTAAGTGAACAGAAATAGTTTTCTGTGCTTTAATATTTTTTAAAATTACTCGACTGAAAGGAAAAATATTATAATTGAATATTTATTTAGATAAAAATTAATTTTTTAATTGTAAAAAACAATATATTTTGCAAATAAAATTCAAATGGAAGAAGTAAAAAAATATCGCGTCGTTTATTTGAACGTTCGAAACTTTAGGGAAATTAAATTATTATCCAAACAGGAAAAAAAGATTCATATTGGAACATTGAAAAGTTTCTTTAAAATAGCGAAAGTCTTCATTGAAACGAATAAAAATTTCGGTGATGTAGTGAAATTTGTAGTTGTTCGAGGCGAAAGTTTATCGAAAATAATTCAAAAGCAAAAACTCTATATATAATTCTGCTTTATTCGAAATTAGATCAAAATTTATGTTAAATTTAATTATTATTTACTATTATTGTTATTATTATTATTAATAATTATATTATTATATTTATTTATTACTTGAATAGAGTTTGAAACGAAAAAATATTTGTTCTAATAATTTTCTTTAATTTTCTAAATTAGAATTTAAATTAATTAAATAAAGTAATAAATTTGTAGAAAAAAAAAATGAGAATTTATTTTCATTACAACAATTAAATTCAGAAAATTCTATTTTTCTTTTGGGAATATATTAAATTGAGCGGAATTGAAATACAAATATGTGAAAATTTCATTTTTAAGCGTAACAGTTTACATTCGTTATTATTTTCGGAATTTTCTTTGATGTTGAATTTTCATTCTCTCTTTCTCTCTAAATATGAGTTAGTGAAAACTAGTCTGGTAATTAAAAGGAGTTAAAATATTTGACTAAATGGTTAGTAATTTTCCACTTGAATTTTAGTAAAAATTAAAAAAAAAACTTGAATTTACCAAATAAACGTTTTTATTTTTTATGTTGAGTTTTTGTTTCTTCGAAATGTCAACTATATTTACTTTCAGTTTGCAATTTGTAAATTTAGAATAAAATAATCGAAAAATAGTTCGGTAACTAAAATTAGTTGAAATTTTGACTTATAGTAAAAATTTAATTGCTAATTTCTAGCAACATTTTAGTAAAAATAAGAGAAAATTAAATCGGTTGGTAAAGTAGTAAAATTATAGTAAAAATTAGAAAAAAATTAAAACAACTGAAAAAGTAGTAAAATTTTCGTATGAAAGTAGTGAAAATTCTTTGCTAATTAATTAGTGATATTGCTAATTCGAATTTCTCTAGAGATTTAAGGAAAGAAAGTGCGACAGAAAGTGATAACCAAATAATACGTAATGTCAACTAATTAAACGGAAATAAAATAAAACTAATAATAATAAAATTAAGAATTAAAATTAAAATTAAAATTAATCGAAATTAAATTCAAATTAGTACCTAATAGTTAATAGTTAACAATTCGAAATAAAATATTAATAGAGTGAATAGTCCATCTCGAAAATGATGAATAATTGAGCGTGAACAATTAAATGAATATTATATAACTGCACAATAATAATACTTTGAGAATTTTTTTCCATTATCAAGTCATTTGAATTAAAAAAAAAATTGAAAAAAATATAATCTTTAGGCAATAAATGCTTGAAATATATTTTATTTGAAATTTCACTAAATACTCTTTCTTCTATACATAAAAATTTTGCTTGCCATATATTTTTCTTTTCGAATCGTATAAGGTACGTTATTAAAATTTATTATTATTTTCCTTCAAGAGAATATTCTTTGCTAGAGTGATTTATACTAGTTTTTTCCTTGGGAATAATTTTTAAAGAAGGAAAAAGTGGATGTAAAAAAAGCTCTTTATAACAAAATGTTTAAAAATTTTATGCTCATATAATGGAAACAAAAATGAATAAAGTAAACTTTTATTATTTGCAAAGTGAAATATATATTATCTGAAATTCTTGCGATTAGAATTTTTTTTCTGATAATAAAAAAAATAGGACTTTAAAATTTAGGAATAAAAATTACGGAAATAGTAGGAATTTCGTAGATTTTTTTTGTCAAGTAGTGTAAGTCAATCATTCATCAGACTAAATTGTTAATTTTGTCAGTAGTGTGAGTTATTATTTTTTTTCTTTTTTTCTTTTGTAATATTTTTATTTATACTTTGACTTACATAAAATGTATTTTTCGTTTTCATTTTTGTTGTAATTTTCGTTCATTGTGTTTTTATTTTGTACTTCTCGTTTTTTTCGTTTTTTTTCTTTGTTGCTTTTTATTTTTTCTAATATTTTTTTTATTTATTGTGTAATTTTAGTTTCTTTGTGTATTTTCTATTTTCTTCTTTGTTTTCTTTTTTGTATTTTGTTTTTTTTTGTTTTTTTTATTTGTTTTTTTTAATATAAAATCCAATTCATTGAATGTGTCGATTTGTTTTGTAATAATATTCTTGTTCATAATGACGTAGTTGAACTATTTTTTTCTTATTTTTCAATTTGATGGAATACTTGAAAAGTATTTAATGTTGAGAATAAGTTAAATGAAAAGTAGTACACAATTGAATTGTCCAACAGATAGAAATAGAGAAGAAACTTTTTATTCTAGTCCGACATTAAACTTTTCTTTCGAACATTTATATAAGTAGTGAATTTAAGTAAATAAAAGTCATTTTACAATTATCTGAATAAATTATTTTTCTCAACAAGTAGTGCAATCCAATAATAATCGGTCAGGCGCGTTGTTATTTATATTTTATTTTTAAAAAATAATAAAAAAAACTTATTTTTTCACGAGTTTTTGCTTAATAGTTACTTTGTATTTTAATTTATTATTAACTTTTTTGTTCATTCATTATTTATTTTTTATGTATTTTTTTATTTTTTGTTTATTTAATTATTTTGTTTATTTATTTTTTGTTTATTTATTTATTTATTTTTTTTCTCATTTATTTATTTACTTATCTATAGATATTTTCGAGCGAATTGATTATTTGGAAAATATTTTTACTATATTTCTTATTTTAATTTAACAATTTTTGTTTATAATTTAATTTTCTAATTTTAAAAGGAATGGAAACAAAATATAAATAAATAAATTTATTGAAATCAAGAGAATTAAAAAAAAAACAATTTTTTATCATCCCTGCTTTTGTTATTTTAGTTCGTCCATGTTTTATTTAACTTTTCCATATATGTATGCTTTTATTCAGTTTGTGCCATTTTCTTTATACACATCCATTTTTATTTTCTGTAATGGTTTTTCGTTTTACTTAGTTTTGTTTCTTTTTCTTTATACATATAGCTTATTTGTTTTGTTTCTTCGCCATTGTTTTTTCTTATATTCTATTTTGCACATTATTTGTTATTTCTTCATTTTTCCTGCTTTTTTTGTTATTACAATCATTATTTATTTACTAATTAATTCAAATAATTTTCTTTTGGAATTAATTCAAATAATTTCTCTTCGAATTAATTTAAATAATTTCTCTTCGAATTAATTCAAATAATTTCTTTTCGAATTAATTCAAATAATTTTCTTTTGGAATTAATTCAAATAATTTCTCTTCGAATTAATTTAAATAATTTCTCTTCGAATTAATTCAAATAATTTCTTTTCGAATTAATTCAAATAATTTTCTTTTGGAATTAATTCAAATAATTTCTCTTCGAATTAATTTAAATAATTTCTCTTCGAATTAATTCAAATAATTTCTTTTCGAATTAATTCAAAACAGTGTTTTTTTCGAATTCAAATCCATAATTTTTTGTGTGATTAATTTAAATAATTTCTCATCAAATCAATTTAAATAATTTCTTTTTCAATTAATTCAAAAAATTTCTTTTTGAATTTAAATAATTTCTTTTGGAATTAATTCAAAATATCTCTTTTTGATTTCAAATAATTTCTTTTGGAATTAATAATTAAAAAAATTGTTCTTCGAATTAATTCGAATAATTTCTTTTCGAATCAATTCAAATAGTTTCTCTTCGAATTAATATTTGTAAACTAGGTTTTTTTTTTAAAAACAAAAGAAATATTTAGTTGCATTCACTTCCAGAACAATATTGAAGTTTTTGACGATTAGAATTTAAAACTGGGTTTCATATTTATTTTCTATATAGTTTACATCCTCGTCTTCTTTTGTTTCATGAAACGTAACAGTGTTATGTATAGAAATGTAATGGAAAGCACCGTCAGAGAGATGAGTCGTAATGGAAAATAACTGTGAAACGCGAGATGAAATATTCACAAGTTTTAGGAAAACGTTACTTGGATGTAAATTAACTAGAATATATTGTTGTGTACATATAATTTTAACTGTGTACACAAATTAAATATCTCAGATTGAAGCGAAAAATTTCCTTTTTTTAATTATTCGACATTTTATCTCAGTTTTAAATATTTTAAATATTTTTAATTATTTTTAATTTCTAATATTTTTTATTTTTAATATTTTTTATTTTCAATATTTTCAATTTTTAGATAAAATATATTTTTGTATTTAAAAAAAAAATATGATCTATATTTATTATTTAATATGAAAATTCTCGTCAAAAATTTAAATACCGTGAAAAGTAATTTTATCAAGAGCTAAAAAGTTTACTTGATCAAAGTGCATTTTTATGCGGTTAATGAAATTACAACAAAATTGATTGAAAAGTTCGAAAGAGTTTATTTTATATATTTATATTAAAGAAAAAAAAATATATGCAAAAAGCGAAAGAGTTGAATAATAAGGAAAATGAAATTTTACAGTAAGAGTGAGAGAATAAATGTTGTTAAAAAGAATGAAAGTGCATTGAGTGTTATAATCAGATAAGATAAGCTTCTTACTTTAATTACTCTTTTCTTACATGCACTAAACTTATTGCAAAAATTAGTACCTACGTTCTTTTTTCTTTTCGTGTAAAAGTAACCTTCCCGGATAATTTATTTTACAATGTCAGTGGATCGATTCAGCTATTTAGTATATGAATAACCATATGAAATTATATTCTCAAAACATTTTTCTTTTAAGAGTCGATTCTATTGTTAACTCTTTGTTTTTTTTTGTTTAGAATATAAATTTAATAATATTTAACACACCATTGATTTCTAGTTAAATATTTGTATTTTTGTTTGGAGAAAAAAAAAATTCAAATCAATGAAGTGGAAAATTATAATTACTATTGGTTATTGAGTAAAGTAGTAAATATAATAATATAATAAATTTAATTAATTCACACATTAGGAAAATTATTTGCTATTTATTTGCTTGAAGAGATGAAATAAGACATTAATAATACCACCAAAACGAAATATTTTTCCCTGTCAAAACTTTGTTTTATTTTATGTCCAAATGTCACTGTAAATAATTTAAATTTTAAACTTTTCGAATGCTTTTATTAAATATATTTTCAAGGCAGGTAAAAAAATGGTAATTTTTCTAAAGAGAAAAAAAAATTCTAAATTCAAAGTTAAGAAAAAACTCCAATCAGTAATTTATATATAATTTAAATAAATAATAATTTAAACTTAAAAAAAAAAATTAAAAATTTATTAATTATTTTAATTTTCAAATTAATTTAAAATTAAAATAATTAATAAATTGAAATTAAAGTAATTAATAATTTAAAAGTAATATAATAAATAATTTCAAAGTAACATAATTAATAATTTTCATACAGTTTTATTACATTCTTGAAAGGAACATAAAAAGAAAGAAAATGGTTATGTGGAGAGAAAAATGCAGGGAAATGTACATATAGATAGGGAAAATAACCTTAAATTAACGTTTGCATATTCATAAAATGTAATTGTACTTAGTGTATAAATATGCGCATAAAAACAAGTATCATTATATAAAAAAATGCTTATTAAATAAATTCCACACACGATGTTTACAAAAGACTTGTCAGAAATTTAAAATATTTTCTCTATCGTTTTTCTCATTTTCTTCTCTCCTTCAAAGAATATATACACTTTTTTTTGTAAATAAAAAAAACCACACTCACACATACACAAGTCATCATAAAAAGAATGTATATATGTATATTGTCAGCTCGAAAATACTGTATGGTTGCGAAAAAGTAAAAATAAACACAACTTTTCTACTCAAATCTTAAGTTTCCATTAGTTTTATAATATGGAAAAAAAATTCTTTATTGTATATGAAAGGAATTAATGGCACTTAATTTTTTTTTTGTAATAATCTTAACTTTTGAAAAAAAGTTCTCAATATTATTATTTAAATAAATAAATAAATAGGAAAATAATAATGGGGAAAAATTGGGAAATGTTAAAAAAATAATTTTGTTTCCCAGGATAATTTTTAGGTAGTAGAAAATGCTTCTGCTAATTTATTACTTTTGGGGTTTGAATTTTTCAAGGATAATTTTTAGTTAGTAAAGTATGCTGCTGGTAATTTATTTAATGCTAGGGGTGAGAATTTTTCCTAACTAAGATAATTTTCAGTTAGTAAAATATGCTGCTGGTTAATTATTATTGCTTGAGGTTAGAGAACTAATTGTTAGTAGGAAATAACTGTTAGTTGAAAATAACTAATAGTAGAAAATAACTAATTATTAGTAAAGAAAAAAAAATTATTAGTAAAGAAGTAACTAATTATTAGTACAAAATAACTATTAGCAGAAAATAACTACGAAAATAGTCAAATTTGACTATAATTGAATTATTAGTTACAAAACAGTTACTAATTTATTACTATCAAATTAGTTATTTTTCACTAATTTAAACTTAGAAAGAATTAATCATTTTTCTCAGTGTAGGAAAGAAATAGTTTATGTTTTTAAATCCTGTAAAAATGATATGGGCTTTAGTGGATAAGGTTTAATATTTATCTTTTGTGTATTGTTTGAGAGTCTTGTGTTCTTCGACGATTTCAATTTTTTTGTCGTTCTTGTACAGAAACTAAAAGAAAAGGAAAGGGATTTTCAGCATAATCCATTTGTAATTTGTTCTCAATCGTATTCGATTATAACTTCTTTTTCTTCTTTTTCTTCACTCGACGTTTAGAAAATGTTCCAACTTCTTTTTAATCACAGAAAATATTTGCGATTTTTTAAACATTTGTCTTCTTTCGACTTAGGAATTATTTTGACTATTTATTATATTTATTCAGAAAAATATAGTTTTCGAAAAAATGTATTAAAAAAAATTAAGTTTTCAGGCCTTGGTTATTATGATTTTTTCGACTTATTTCGACTATTTTCAAATAATGCGACTTTTTTTACTTTTCTTCCGAATTTTGCGACAAAATACAATATTTTTAGTATAAAATGCTGCAATTTTTTTTTTATTTTTACGCGCAGTATAAAAAATAGCTGTAGATAAATCTTTCAAAAATTATTTATGAAAATTTTTTCTAATTAAATTTTTGAAATATACAATTAAACAGATTTTGAATAATTGAAATTTAATAAAGTTAATTGATAATAAATCCTTTTTTTCAAGTATTTTATTATAATTTTTAAAATTTAACTATTATAGAATTTTTATTGAAAATTTTGGTAATAATTGAATTCTTAAAAATTTTAATGAATAATCTTCAAGTGTAAATTCGATAAAAAATGAAAATATTCAAATAGTTTTGAAAAAAGTAATTCTCTGACAAAGTAATTTAAAATTTTTTAAAATTGACTATTTTAGAATTTTTGGGAAATTATTTATAATTAAAATTTATCAAAAATTTGATTATTTTTTAAAAATTCAATTATTTATTTGTTTAATAAATTTTTTTGCAAAATTTAATTATTTTAGGGAATTTTATTAAAATTCGTTGCAAAATTTAATTATTTTCATGAATTTTAATAAAATTTATGTCTAAATTCCATTTTTTAGGAATTTTTAAAAAATTTATTGCAAAATTCACTTATTTTCAGGAATTTTATTAAAATTTTTGTCTAAATTTAATTTTCAGGAATTTTTACAAAATTTATTGAAAAATTCAATTATTTTCATGAATTTTAATAAAACTCTTTGCAAAATTCAATTTTTTTTCTGGAATTTTATTAAAATTCTAATTTATCTATAATTTTAATAAAACTCTGCAAAATTTAATTATTTTCAGAAATTTTAATAAAATTTTTGCCAAATTTAATAATTTTAAGGAATTTAATTAAAATTCATGGCAAATTTAAATTATTTTTAAAAGATTTTACTATAAATTTAAATTATTTTTTTAAAAGATTTTACCAAATTTGATTTTTTTTTTTTAATTTTAATTGTTATGTAATTGTAAAACTATTGCGTCTTTCAGAAATTATTTAGAAATATTTTTAAAAAGTTGATTTTACGAATTTATTTATTAAAATTTTTGAATATATTCTACCTTAATATCTTTAAAAAGAATAATGAACGGTTTAAATTATTAGAAAAAATTGAATTTTTGTATTTAAATAATTGAATTCTTGAAGAACTTTCGGAAAAATATTAAAAAGCAATATAATTGATTTAGAAATGAAGTTTAGTTAAAAATTGTAGAAAATAATTGAACTTTTGTAAGGGTAATAGTTTTAATTTTTAGAAATTATTAAATGTCAGAATTTGAAATTTTTTAAATTTTATTTCCTGATGAAAAAAGAAACAAAAAGTATTTAAATATTTTAATTAGCAAAATTATACAAGTTTTGATTAATTGAATTTAGAAATCAGTGAAGAATCAGGGAAATAGAAAATAAAATATTTTTGACAACACTAAATTAAATAAACGACCTTTTCAACTGTTTTTCTATTTTTAATCGACTAAAGCGACTTTTTTTGTTTGTTAAAGTCGATCCGAGGCCTGAGTTTTCAAAAAAATATATATTTAAAAATACAAAAGTTTTTGGAAAAAATATATATATCAAAAAATATACATAGTTTCACAAGTTTTTCTAAGGATATCAAATTGAGACAAAAAAACGAATCAAAAGTGTTGCGAATCAACGTTTTGATTCGTTTTTTTATCTCAATTTGATATCCTTAGAAAAACTGTGATATTTTGATGAAAAATATATTTAGAAAAATCTAATTTTTTTGAAAAATATTTTTAGAAAAATATAATTTTCAAAAAAATATATTCAAAAAAATAGTTTTCGATGAAAAAATATATTTAGAAAAATGTTTTCAAAAAAATGCATCTTTAGGAAAATATATTTAAAAAAATATTTTAAAAACAATTGTACTAAAAAAAGTTGTTATAAAAAAAAGTGTTATTTATAATTTGAAAAGAAGTACAAGAAATTATTTTCATTTTAATATTCCCGCAAAATTATATTTATAACTATTGTATTCGCTACTCGGTATATATAATATACTTGTTGAATATTGTGTATAGCCTGTTCTTTAAAGATTCATATTGATATAGACAGCTGATACTATAATCTCTATATTGCGAGTCTTGCTTTATTAGCTACTAAAATCTTGTAACGATATCCATTAAAACGATAAAATTGCAACCAATTTTGCAATAATTTTAATGGTCCTTTCTGAAATTGCAATACAATGTTAGGATTTATATTTTTACGATTTGCAAAAATTCTCTTTACAATGCCTCTAAATCTTTAACAAGTTTTCTGATAAATGAGTTATTTCATTTTATTTTTTTTTTAATAAAGTCTAAATAATTTCTTTTTTAGATAATATAAAAAGAAAATTTAGCAAAAAATTTTTGTTAAGAATGAATTTAATAACAATTTTTGTTATTAATTAGCCATCAAGTGACAATTAATTTTTGACACTTTCTCTTTTGTTGTAATTTGAATTTGTGTAATAATAAACATATTAAATGTGTAAATAATGGTTAAAAAAAAATAAATAATAATAATATAATAATGCTAATAATAATATTAATAATAATGGTTAATAAGTAACATATAATACTATTAATTAAATTTATAATATTATTATTAGGTAATGTAATACAAGGAAAGATAATGGTACTTATATTGTAGTAATTAGAGTATAATATGTTAATTAGGTGAAGAAATATAAATAATAATAATAATAGAATGATATTGATATTGTGTGTTAAATAAATTGACGCGGAATTATGCGGTTATTATTTTAAACTATAAGTACGATTGACGTTTCAATAATAAAGAAAATGATACGCATAATATACACATTGCACATTTAGCAAATGGAATTTTCTCTCTTTAATCGGTTAATATTCAGTTTGATATGTTATTTTACAAAATAGTTTGTCATTTTTGAAATCTTTCGGAAATTACGTCAATCAAAATACTAAATTACGAGAGATTGTTATAAAAATGAAGATTTATGTACAATTTATGTATAAATTTTCATATTAATATTAAATTATATATTATAATGAGGAACAAAAATTACTAGATTTTTTTAGTCGAAAAATCCGATTTTTTTAATTTAATTTTTAAATTTACATTTTTTAAATTTAAATTTAATTTTTTTAATTTTAAATTAAATTTTTAATCTTTATGGAAGAGTAATGAGAGAAAGTTTCCTATGTTGATGTAAGTTTTGTTATTACATAAAAAGATTGATTCTTCAATAATGAGTACTTTGAGTAAGGATTATAAAAAAGAAAAATCCTTACGTAACTTCTTTATAAAATGAAGGTTAAATTGAATTTTATAGTAAATTTCATTTTAAATCGTTCTTGACGGACAATATTTAATTTCACCTTCGATGTAGAGAGAGAGAGAGAGAGAGGGTACATAGCAAAATGGAATTGTGCTCAAGATTATATAGATTTTTGAAAGTAAAAACCCTCGTCTACGAAAAAAAAAATAAAAATGGAAAATATTTCGTAAAATTTACAAAATGCATCAAAATATTTGTATAAAATCTATTACATGAAAAGCAATTTCGAATTTACATTCAATGTAGGTACTTATATGCACATCTTACAGAATATTTTTTTGAAAATGGAAAAAGGAATTTTTCTCTCGTCGATATTTTTAGTATGCAAATTACTTAATTTATTATTTGCTTTCGTTAAATCGTTTCTTGTTTGAAATAAGAATCGAAAAGGCCTAATACTACACGATTTATTGTAATAAATATAATTTATTTTCATTTCTTCCCGGAAAAAGGAGAATTCATTCCAGAGAGAGAAATGAAAATTTATGTGTGCGATATATAAAAACCAATATCACTATATATCATTAGGTCTTTTTATTATTTCTGATATTATTATAAATAATGTTTAAATGAGTATTAATTTTATTTTAATTATAAACGTATTATTTATTGTCAATTGAGAATAATTGTCGAGAGAATATTATTTGTGGAAATCTATATATTATATTTAATAACGATACATATATACGATTAGAAGAAATGAAAATGATGAAAAATCAAATTTCGAAAACCTTTGATCGCGTATTGTATTTAAAGGGAAAATATTATATTTGATTTAAATCAAAAACCATTATTCGTATAGATACACGAAATGTGATTTAGAACAGATTGATTGGTCGCGGCGGTATTATCTCTTGTGGATTTGTATTTCTCTGTTCATGAGAGAAAATTTTTGATACAAACAAAAATAATAAATAGCAAAAAGAAAAACAGGACGAAAAAAAAATAAGGAACAATTAAAATTTTAAAATAGAACGAAATTAAAAAATTTAAATTTAATGGAATGAAAATTAAATGAGAAGTAAAAGAAAATAAAAATAAAATATGATTATGAAAATAAATGTGAAAATGAAATAAAAATAGAAAATAAGAGAAAATAAATGTAAATTAAAAGTACAGTATTTTATGAAACATTTTTCATGGAAAATATTTCGTTCCCAAAGAATTTTAGTCAGACTACAGTAAGTTTCCAAAAATATAATTGAAAAGTAAGTAGTTCAAAACATTTTAGTCAGACGTTAATAAAGTTTTTTTTCCAACGTTTTTCAATATTAAGAAGTTAAAAATTTTTTTAGTCAGACATCAGTTAGTTTCAAAAAACATAATTAAAAATCAAGTAATACGGACAGTTTTAGTCAGACTTCAGTTTGTTTTAAAAAACACAATTGAAAATTAAGTAGTACAAACAATTTTAGTCAAACGTTAATAAAGTTCTTGTAAATGTTTTTGAATATTAAGTTATTTTCATCATTTCAATTCAATTTTTATTTTTAAGAATTTTTCACTAAAATTTATTCTTTAAATCAATTAATTTGCGAACAATTTCTTCGACAATTTTCAAAATCTATTCATTTACAATATTCAATTTTACAAATTTCAATTATTCGTAAGTTCTTCATTTAAATATATATTAGAAAATAAAAACTTCATATAATATAAAAAAAAATTCAATTACACTTTTTCAAAAAAAATTATTTTAAAATTCTATTATTTCTAAAAATTCACTGCTTTTAATATTCAATTCTTATTTAAAATTTTAACTAAAATTCATTTTTATGAAATGAAAATCAATTTTTATTAGAAAATTCTACAAGAATTTAATTATTTAAATGCAAAAATAAATAATTTATTAAACAATTGAATGTTTCTTAAAATTCAATTCTCCTAAAGAATTTTATCATCATATTTTTAATTAATTGAATTCTTTCGACGACTTTTGATAAAATTTTTAAGAATAATTACATTTTCCGTGAAATTTAATTAAAATTGTATTAAAAATAATTAAAATTTTCTGTTGAGTTTTATTATTTATGAAAATAATTAAATTCCTAAAAATAATTTTACGATTTTTTAACATAATTAAATTTATGCGAAGGATTTTTTTTACTCTTGAAAAAAATTGAATTTCTGCAATAATTTGTAACTTCTCCAAAATTAAATTTTTTTTTAGTTTTAACTAAAATTTTTCTATAAGTAAATGCATTATTTTTAATAATTTTTGAAACAAGGTTTTTTGAGAATTTTCAAATTCATTTGTTTTTAACTGAAATTCATTTTTAAATCAATTTTTATTAGCAAATTCTACTAGAATTTAATTATTTGAAATTTTAAATACAAAAAAATAATTTATTGAATATTTGACTGTTTCCTAATATTGAATTCTCTTAAAGAATTTTACCAACAAATTTTTAAATAATTGAATTCGTTTGACGAATTTTAATAAAATTGTTAAGAACAATTACATTTTCCAGGAATTCGATTAAAATTGTATTAAAAATAATTGAAATTCTGCAATGAGTTTTATTTATCAAAATAATTAAATTTCTTAAAAGAATTTTATTGTTTAGAAAAATAATTGAATCCCTGTAAAAATATTATTATTTAGAAATATAATTGAATTATATTGCGAAGAAATTTATAAATAATTGAATTTCTGTGGAATGTTTATTATTTAATGAAAATAATTATAAATGTTTGCGTAGAATTTAATAAAAAAAATTTTTTTAAATAATTGAATTCTTTTTGAAAATTTTATTAAAATAATAGATATTGAAAATGATTGAATTGATGAAAATTTTTCCAAGAATTTTATTATAATTTTTCAAAATAATAGAATTTTGGATAAGAATTTTATTGTGAATAATTTTGAATAATAAGTAGTACAAACGATTTTAGTCAGACAATGTTAAGAATATAAAAATACTTCTAGCTAAATAGTAAGTAGTGCAAAAAATTTTAGTCAGACACGAATAAAGTGAAGTTAGTAATGTTCCTGTAAACATTTTTTTAATATTAAGTAGTTCAAATGATTTTAGTCAGACGTCAGTTGGTTTCAAAAAACATAATTGAAAATTAAGTAGTACAAACAATTTTAGTCAGACGTTAATAATGTTCTTGTAAATGATTTTGAATACTAAGTAGTACAGACGATTTTAGTCAGACGTCAGTTAGTTTTTAAAAAAAATAATTGAAAATGAAATGGTATAAACAGTTTTAGTCAGACGTTCACAATTTTTCTAAGGATATAAAATTGAGACTAAAAGCATTTCAAAACGTTGCTTTGCAACACTTTTAATCCGTTTTTCGTCTCAAATTGTTCTAAAAAATTTTTCCTAAAAAACTAATATTCCTTAATAACATATTTAAAAATTAAGTAGTACGAACAATTCTAGTCGGACAATATTAAAAGTATAAAAATATCTATAGTTAAATAGTAAGTGGTGCAAAAAATTTTAAGTCAGACAGGAATAAAGTGAACTAAGTAAAGTTTTTGTAGAAATATTTGTAAATAAAATAGTTGTTTTTTTTGGTACTGAATTGTAATAATTAATGGAAATAAATACAAATTATAAAATTCGTAAAATAAAAATATTAATGAAAAAAAGTGTGTTTAGAAATGAAGACAAAATTTTCAACTTTGCAGATTTGATTTTTTTATTTACATTTTTACGTTTTGTCATTTAAATAACATTTAATTCTTTCCTTTACGAGAGATATACCATAAAATAAGAGAAGGTAAAAAAATGATGTACATAAAAAATAATGAAACACTTGGGAGATTATTTGAAAAGAGGTTTTTGATAATCAAGAGCTAACAAGGAATGTGTCGAAATGAACGATATGCGGGCACCTTTGTTTCTAACAGACTCCTGGGGATTCACCGGCTTATTAAAGCTGCTGAATTAAGGAAAGTAGGCTAACCAATGCGTCCTAGCTTGCGGTCGATATTTTAAACTCTAGTTTTATAGCATGCAATTTCAAGCCGCCAGGTGCTTGTTAATTCTTTCCATTTCACGCACCCAACTCTCTCTTTCTCTCTCTCTCTCTCTCTATATCATACACTCTCTTCATCTCTCTCGAATTATTGAAAAAAAACTCATCGTTAAATCACATACATGGAATCTGACTCGACAGTCTCGTTTTATTTATTTTTTTTTCTTCCCTTTTTATCGTCGGTTATAAAAAAAAAATATTCTTCAACATTTATTTAAACTTCACACGTCAATATATTGTTATTTTGTTATATAATACTCTATATCGACACGTTATGAAACATTAATAACAATTTTCGAAGAAAAATTTTCCCTACAATTTTGTTATATACTCGAAAAAAAAAATTTTATACTATAAAGAGAATATTTGACAAGGGAAAAATAAAAAATTCATTTTCCTGAAAATATTTATCCGAGAAGATGAATTTTTTATTTTTATACTTTTTTCGTAATTATCTTCAAAAAAATTATAAAAAATTATGTATATAAAAATTAAACATAAATCGACAAATAGAAATTTTATTGAAAAGTTGAATGAAAAATCGGAACTTGGAGGTGGGAAGAAAAAATGTAAAATATAGAATAAAAATAAAAAAAAACTAGAGAATAAAAAAAAAATTAATAATATTATTAGTAATAATAATATTTAAAAAAAACAAGGTTTTCATGTAAAAGATTTAATTTAAAGGGAAAAAAACGTGAGATTATTATTTTTTAATAACTCGAAATATTCCTCTCATCGTAATATAATCATCGGAGAATGAAATTTTAGCATTTTTCTTTAACCACTCGGTATTAATAAAACGCAAACAATAATTATAAGGCTAATATGAATTTCAGTGGTGAAATCAATATTTGGTCAGACATCGTTAGTCACTTGGAAGTTAAACAAAGGAAGTCCAGTGTAACGAATCTTTTCAAGAAAAAATAATGAGTTATTATTAAATTTCACAAATGGATCGAATAGCCATCGAATTTCAATTGATAAAAATTTGTTTGATCAGATATTAATAACAGAAAGAGAAATGTGAATGTAAATAATTGTTTTATTTAACTGATATGTATTTTTGTATTTATATTATATTTGAGTAGATTGTTAATTTCATTTTAGGAATTATATTATATTATTATATTACTTAAATCAATGAATTTCTAAATTTACTATTTAGTTTACCTGAATAATGAATTGATAATTATTGGTTTTTATAAAAAATTAGTTATTAGTTTGGTTTGAACAATAATTAGTAATTTTATTTATTTATTTATTTACTTGGAAAAGTCAGGGAATTTTGATCGAAATCCTAGAAAATTGTTGTTTTTTAAAGTTATTGTGTTTATTCTTGAAATCTAATTTCACTTAAATTGTTCAAAATTAATTCAATTTTAAAAGAATTGCGTTTACAATTTTCATAAGTAAATAAGTAGATAAACAATAAAAGATTTTGATTTAAAATTTTGTAAAATTTCAATTTTAAATGAATTTCATTAGAAATATATAAAAAAACTTACATTAAAAAAAAAATTTTTAAACTAAAATTCTTCTGAAATTAGTTACTTTCCTCAATTCAATGATTTTTAATATCTACTACTTTAATAAAAATTCCTAAAAGAATTCAAATTAGTGAAAAAAAAAATTTGATAAAATTCTATTAAAAGATTTCATTATTTTCATAAATAATAAAAATTTCCCAGAAATTCAATTATTTAAAAATTATTTTTATAAATAATAACATTTTTTGCAGGGATTCAATTATTTTCACAAATAATAAAATTCATCGCAGACTTTCAATTATTTTTAATACAATTTTAATGGAATTGAAAAAAAAAATTTCTTCTTAAAATTTTAATAAAATTTATCAAAGAAAGTCAATTATTTTAAAAACCTTTGATTATATTTTCAATACATTTTTAATTAAATTTCTTCAAAGAATTAAATTATTTTCAAAAATTTTAATGAAATTCTTTGTAACAATTTAATTTCTTTCAAAATAATTTTAATAAATTTCTTCGTAGAAATTTAAATAGTTTCAAAAATTTATTAAAACTCAAAAGTTTTAAATGGTTACTATTTCAATAAAATTTCACAAAAGAATTCAATAATTTAAAAAGAAATTTTAATAAATTTGGTCTCAAGAATACAGTTATTTTCAAAAAATAATTCAAAAATTCTCTTTAAAATTTCAATTTTCTACATAAATAATAAAATTTTTCTCCGAAATTCAATTACTTTAAAAAATTTGGTAATTATAATTACCATTTTAATAAAAATTTTTTCTGAATTTCAATTATTTTTAATATAATAATTTTCATCAAATTTCTCAAAAAATGAAATTGTTCTTAAAAATTTTATTAAAATTCGTCAGAAGAATTCAATTATTTAAAAATTTGTGTATAAAATTCTTTATGAGACTTCAATTTTAAGAAACATTTAATTATAAAATAAATGATTTATTTTTGTATTCAAATAATTGATTTCTCGTACAATTTTCTAATAAAAATTTATTTAAAATCAATTTCAGTACAAATTTTAGATTATTTTCAAAATTTTAAAAAAATTCTTGTTAAAATTTTAATTATCTTTATAAATAATAAAATTTTTTTCTGAAATTCAATGGCTAAGAATTCAAGATTCAATTATTTTCAAAAATTTTCCTAAATTCAATGATTTTCAATTTCTACTATTTTATTGAAATTTTCCAAAAGAATTTAATTATTTAAAAAAAAGTGTTGATAAATTCCTACTCAAACATTCAATTATTTAATAAAATATTTATTTTTGTATTTAAATAATTAAATTCTCGTAGAATTTTGTAATAAATATTGATTTAAAAATTAATTCCAAATTAAAATCTTTGAAAATTTGAACTTTTCATACTTTTAATTAAGAATTTTATAGAATTAATTTTTCTCAATAAAAGTTGAATGGAATTTTTTTTTAATTATTTGAAGTTTTTAATTTCTAATATATTTAATTGAAGAATGTCAGAATAATCGAAATTTCGTAAAATTAAATTGTAAACAAAAGAATTTGAAAATTTACAAAGAACTTTTTTAAAAATTATTTTTAAAAAATTGAAGAATTTTAGTTGAATATTCTAGAAATGAATTAATTGTAATGATGAATAATAATTTTTGAAGAAGTTACAATAAAAAAGTAGCAAGTTTTAATTATTTATAAAACATGAAGAAAGCGATCACTTCGAGTCGAAGAATTCCATTAGTCGAAAAATTCCATTATTTAACCTGGAAAAGTCAGGGAATTTGAAAAGGGCAAAAGCGTGGCAACCCTGATTATTGTAATATAATTAATTTTAATAGGTTATTAAATATTAATTGAATTTAAAATTTTAATTTCATAACACACAATTTAAATCATAAATAGGAAAATGGAAAATATGTTTTTAATATTGAAAATTATATATAATGGAACGAGGAGTAAATTTTTATTCTTTTATAATTTAATTACAAGTTTGTTGATAAATTTTAATGAGCAACTTTACTAAGTTTTGGTGTATGCAAATTTTCCTCTATGTTGTTCGCAAATTTAACCGAGTTAAGGTTCGTTGTCAATTAAATTGATTTAAGTACCCATCAAGTCAGAAAATCTCGTCAGTTTAAATTAGATTTTTTTTCTTTTTTCTTTCTTTAATGTGTGTGTGTGTGTGTGTGTGTGTGGGAGATGTGAACGAAATAGTCTAACAGCACGCGAATTTCTGATTATCTACGCACACACCAAATGGACTTTCTGACCCTTATGTTTCAATGTGATATATTTATCGCAATCAAATCAGATGTATTTAAATAAAACGACCCCCCGTGATAAATTATATATACAGAAAGCAGAAAAAATTAAATTTTTATGTTAATTATTATTTTTGTTTTAATAATTTTGAAAATAAGGAAAATTGTGTTTTTTTTATTATTAAGAGCGAACAGCTTTGTTGTGAATTAATTTCTTTTTTAACCTTAATTTTGAAGAGAAATTAATTTTTCATTCTCTGGGATTATATATTCGTTGGGTGTTGTGTTGCTTTTAAAAAAAAAAAAAGTTGAAGATGATGATGAATTTTCTTTCTGCCTTTTAATCAAAGTGGTAAATTAATGGATTTTTATTTTTGAAGAATATAAAAAGGTTTTTTTGTTTCTATTTTACTGAGAAATGTATTTTTTGTTTATAAATTGCTTTTGACAATGAGAGATAAGTTTTTTTTTTATTATCTGTTTATCTCGAGTTTTTGTCGCGCACGAGAGGTAGTAAACTTGAACGCAACCTGGAGAATTATTATCGACGTAATCCAGTCTTTCTTTATGGCTGTAATTATTGTTTGAAAAAAATACATCAGACTAGATTATTATCAAAGATTTTTATTGCTTAAATACTTTTTTTAGATAGTTCAAGTCGAAAGAAATATTTTAGCGATGGAAATGTTTTTTTATCTTTGTCTTAAAAATAAATTTTAATAAATAATCAACGATTTTTGTATTTAAGACTACAAAAGAAAGATTTTCTTTTATTGAAATTAATAAGGAAAAGAAAATTTTTTTACAATAATAATAATAATAATAATAATAATAATAATAATAATAATAATAATAATAATAATAATAATAAATAATAGAAATAATAATGATTATATTATTATTATTATTATATTCTGTTTTTTCTAAATAAATTTTTTATAATAAATTGTTTCTTACTAGAAATAAAGAAATTAATGTGAAAAATATATTAAAATAGAAAATTTAACGCTCTTTGAAGCATTTTATATGTGACGCTTTCATTTTTCTTTTTTGTTTGCGAAAAAATGAAAAGTTTTCTTCATCTTTCTTCACCTTTTCGCAGTTGCTGTAAAAGTTGCCATCCAAAAAACCTTGAGAAAGTTTTAACGAGTCACACATCTACATGTAGGAACAGATTTCCAAATCCTTTGGGAAATTTCCCTCATATTTTACGTACAGTTTCTAGAAATGAAGTTTACACTGATTCTTAACTTTTATGGTGGAAAATTTTATAAATTATTGTATCCAAATTGAACGTATGATTTGAATTTAGAATTCAGAATACGATTTGATTTATTTCGAGATATTTTCGCATTTCTTTTTTCTCAACTTCAGAATTGAATAACTATTTGCTTTTTGTAGAATTTTTTTGTTGTTTTGTAATTAAAAAAAAAATATTATAAATAAATAAATTAAAAAAAGGCCTGAACTTTTTTTTACTCTATTTCTCTTTTTCTTTTACTTTTTTTAAACTCTTTTTCTTTTTTCTACTATTTTTCTTCTTTTCTTTCACTTTTTTTACTTTTTCTCTTTTTTTTACTTCTTTTTTTTCGTTTTCTTCCTTTTTTTGGCAGTTCGATTGTCGGTGAGAAATTTCGTGACAGTAAAAAATGACTTTCACATTGTCGATAAGGACTCGAATGATAATTATTTTGGACTTGGTGATAAGTTGATATGATATTGTTCAGGAGGAAAAAAAAAGTATTTTTTGAAAAGATGAACCGGGTGTACGACTAAAGCATGAAGAGTAGAGCACGTATTTTGTCGGGAGAGAAAGAGAGAGAAAGAGAAAACGAGGGCAGGAGATGGCAGAGCGTAGAAGGGTGTGCCATAACCTTAATCAGATTATTCGACTTTTCCTTATGACTAGAATTCCTAAAAAGATGTTTTCTATCGTCGCGCATAAAACTTTTGGAAAATTTCTTTTTTAAAAATAAAAGAACACTTGTCGTTTTTAAGAGGAATGTTTTTTTTTTTTTTTTTTTTGAATTCTCTCTAAATTCTGTTGGGCAGCAAAATTTGAATTGGTCCATTTTTCATATTTTCGCCAAATAAATCGATAATTTTAAATAAATAATAAAAATAATAAACAATTAATATGTATTTGAATCCTGTGTTTTAATGAACAATATTTTTTTTACCACCAGTAAAAAAACGAAAAATTGTACCTATATTTTTTTTAATATCGTCGATAATAATTTTAAAGGTACTGTAACAAAACTATACATTTTTTTTATTAAAAAGTGTAATTATTTCCTTTATTTTCAGCTGTAATTTTTCACCAGTTTGAATCAATAAAATAGAATTTGACAGTAAAATATTGTAAATAATAATGAAAAAAAACCGAAATACATTCGAAAAGTTAAGAAACAAACTGATGATCGTAAAATTATATTGCTGTACGATCGTTGTAAATAAAAATAAATTTTAATTCCAATATGAATATTTTACTCGATTTTCAAGAGAAAAAAAATAAAACGTTTCATTTTTTTTTTATACAAATACCTACATTTTATTTTTTAAAAAGAAAAAAAAATAGAAAAAAATATAAAATCTTTTTTTAATTGAAAAGTTTTTAATTGGAAATTCCTTTTTTCTAAAATCATAAATGAAATTTTTTTTTACTACAATTATTTTACATGAAAAGTATTGGAGGAGACTAGTTTTTTTTTTTTTATTATTAATTAATAAAAAGGAATGGAAAACGTCAAATCGCATACAGATTGTTTGTTGAGACAAACTCTCTCGCGGGTTAAATTAAAAATAAACGAAACGCGACGGTTTATGAAAAATGCAGAATTTTTCTCTGAAGTAAATTGAAAGTGGAAAAAAATATTTCTGGATAAATCTGCTTTTGTTATGATGTTTGTAATTCATTTCATGGAAGAGTTATTGTATAGTATTAGGATCAAAATTTCTCTGTAGATAGAAGCAATGTCGTGTCTCTGTTATAAAGGCCTTCACGCACTGGAAAATGTTTCTCAATTCACTTATACGTTTCTGTTTGTATAGGTATATTCGTGAAAATACCATTCGGGTTATAGGGAAACACTCTTGGGTTTCTGATTTTATCGGATACCTGCTTTCTCTTGTTATGTTGAGAAGGAAAATTCGATCCTCTGCGGAAGAGTAAATTTTATATAACCTTTGAAATATTTATTATATTCGTTAGAAACATTTTTATTTATTTTTTCTATTAAATTAAAACTAAATTCTAATTCTAATTCTAATTCTAATTTTAATTTTAATTCTAATTCTAATTCTAATTCTAATTCTAATTCTAATTCTAATTCTAATTCTAATTCTAATTCTAATTCTAATTTTAATTCTAATTCTAATTCTAATTCTAATTCTAATTTTAATTCTAATTCTAATTCTAATTCTAATTCTAATTCTAATTCTAATTCTAATTCTAATTCTAATTCTAATTCTAATTCTAATTCTAATTCTAATTTTTATTTTAAATGATAGCAAATAAGGAAATAATTAAAAACATTTTTACTATAAGATTTACACCTAGAAAGAAATTATCTTAGATAAGATAATCTCTAAATCAAGATTTAGAGTAAAAATGTTCAAATATTTTCTTATAATTCAAAACTAATAAATGCACAAAAACTATTTTATTTACAAATATGTCTACAAGAACTTTACTAAATTCATTTTATTCGTTATTAAATTTTTTTATAACTATAAAACATGAAGATATCGATAACTCCGAGTGATCGTTTTCTTCATATTTTATAATAATTAAAGATGACCAAGTAATAAAATCATTATTTTATATTATAAGAATATTATACTTCTTCAAAATTATTTTCATTATTTCAATTTAATTATTAGTTTCGAAAATTTTTAACTACAATTTTACTTTATATCTATTATTTTTAATAATTTTCGAAAAAGTTCTTTGGCAATTTTCAAATCCATTTGTTTACAATATTCAATTTCACGAAATTTTAATTATTCCTAAATTCTTTAATTAAATGCACATTAGAAAATAAAAACTTCAAATAATATAAAAGAAAATTCAATTAAACTTTTTCAAAAAAATTAATTTCAAAATTCAATTATTTCTAAAAATTCACGCTATATTGCTTTTAATATTCAATTATAATCTAAAATTTTAACTGAAATTCATTTTTATGAAATGAAAATCAATTTTTATTAAAAAATTCTCCAAGAATTTAATTATTTAAATGCAAAAGTAAATAATTTATTGAATAATTGAATATTTCTTAAAATTCAATTCTCATAAAGAATTTTAGTAACAAATTCTTAAATAGTTGAATTCTTTTGTCGAATTTTGTTAAAACTTGCATGAACATAATTACTTTTTTCAAGGAATTCAATTATAATTGTATGAAAAATAATTGAAACGCTGCAATGAGTTTTATGAGAATTGTCAAATTCATTCGTTTACAATTCAATTTTACAAAATTTTAATTATTCAAAAATTCTGCAATTAAATATATATATTGAAAAATAAAAATTTTGAAATAATTTCAATAAAAATTTTATTAAACTTTTAAAAAGAATTAATTCAACAGAATTGTTTGTCAGAAATATGAAAAATTAAGAATTTCAATGATTTTAATTTGAAACTTTTTTAAAATTTAATTATTTCTAAAAATCCACGTTATAATGCTTTTAATATTTAATTATAATCTAAGATTTTAACTGAAATTCATTTTTAAAACCATTTTCATTAGTAAATTCTACGAGAATTCAATTATTTAAATACAAAAAAAAATAATTTATTAATTTCATGTTTCATGAAATTAAATTTTCATAAAAAATGTTACCAACAATTTTTTTAAATCATTAAATTCTTTGGACGAATTTTAATAAAATTTTTCAGAATAATTACATTTTTCGAGGAATTCGATTAAAATTGCATTAAAAGTAATTGAAATTGTGCAATGAGTTTTATTAATTATGAAAATAATTGAATTCCTAAAAGAATTTTATTATTTATAAAAATAATTGAATCCCTGTAAAAATGTTATTATTTATGAAAATAATTGAATTATTGCAAAGAAAATTTATAAAAAAAATTTGTAAATAATTGAATTCCTATAAAAATTTTTATTATTTATGAAAATAATTGAATGTTTGCGTAGAATTTTATTCAAATTTTTTTTAATAATGGAATTTTTTTGGAAAATTTTATTGAAATAGTAGATATTAAAAATTATTGAATTTTAGAAAACTTTTGAAAATAATTGAAATTTTGACAAGAATTTGATTAAAATTATTTGTACTACTTAATTTTAAATTATTTTTTTGAAAAGTAACTGACGTCTGACTAAAATCGTTTGTACTACTTATTATTCATAAAAGTTTATCATTGTCTGACTAAAATTGTTTTCACTACTTAATTTTCAATTATGTTTTTAAAAACCAATTGACGTCTGACTAAAAATGTTTGTACTACTTGATTTTCAATTTAATGCTTCGCATTAAATAAATAAATTTATTAATTAATGTAAGTAATTAATTGTTGATCATACATTTTATTTATTTAAATGATCCGTAAGTTTTTAACGTTTAAATTAACGACATATTTCTCATTAAAAGTGTTTTCATAAATTACTAATTGCTATCAAAATTAAATTACTTGAATTAATCGTTCACTAACTTTATAATTAATTTTCATTGTTAAAAAATTATTTTAAAGAAATTTTATCTTGAAAAAAAATAAATATCGTTCATTTGAACGTTCAGAACTTTAAAAACATCGATATTTTTTCATTTTTTCTAAAATACAAATTTTTGTTGCAATAATTCTACGTCACACGTATTAAAAAAATAAATTATAATGATACGAAAGTTTTATTTTGTTTTTGTTTCTATTAAAATAGTTATAGTAATTTTTAAAAATATTTACAGCTTGTCAAAAAGTTTCGATGTACGTTGAGAACTTGTGGATCATTTATATAATTAAATTCGTCCTCTGTTTCGTGATATTATATCAAAATTTCAATTTGCAAATTTAAAAAAAAGAAAAAAATTTTTATTTTAGTAATAAGAAATTTTTCTCTTCTTTAAAAAATTAAAATCAAATGGTTATAATAAATAATATAAAAATTAAAAATATTTTTTATAATTATTTTTTGTTATCCTATATAGAAATTTTTAGTTGCGAATTTTATTTTGTGATAAAAATTTTTCCAACTGTAATATTAAATTCTAGAGGTTTGATATATAATAGATTTTTTTCTCAATAATGTTAGTGGTATTCGATATTTTTATTTCATCCTAAGTTTGGATTTTATTTTTTCCCCTCGCTAAACTATTTTTTTATTACATCATATTGAAATATAATATTTTATCCGAAATGACGTGAATTTTTCAAATAATTGTCATTTGCTTTGATGTATATTATTTAATTGGTATGAATGGATGAAAAATGGGAGAAATTTCTTTTGTTCGAGACTAACAATTAGAAGTCGTTAAGAATAATAGTATTATAATTATTGATATTAGTATTACTTATTGTTGCTATTATTTTTAATTATAAGATTAATTCTATCACTCGGTCCAATTAATAATAAAGAAAATGTTGGAATGAACAATCACTCCGAGTCATTGTATACATTATTATTATTATTATTATTATTATTATTATTATTATTATTATTATTATTATTATTATTATTATTATTATTATTTCTATTATTATTATTATTATTATTATTATTATTATTATTATTATTATTATTATTATTATTATTATTATTATTATTATTATTATTATTATTATTATTATTATTATTATTATTATTATTATTATTATTATTATTATTATTATTATTATTATTATTATTATTATTATTATTATTATTATTATTATTATTATTATTATTATTATTATTATTATTATTATTATTATTATTATTATTATTAACAATTATACAAATTATGTAATTAATGTTCTGAGAATTTTTGAATGGTTTTTTTCTGAATGAATAATTAATAATAATTGGAATTATTATATCGGGAATCTTTGGTTGCTTTTGTTCTGAATGAAATTTTTTTTTTTTGGATCAGTGTGTGATTATTTTTTTAAAGTGATAAATACTATAGAGGTAGAATTTCCCATGATAAGGTGTCCGGCTTTTGCCATAGCAACAACCTTGACTGTGGTCACATTTCCACTCCAAATGGCGATTTCCGACACGCGCACTTCATACACGTGAAACTCCTTTGTGTACAATTGCTTGTAAAGCTCTGGTTTTTTTTCGATAGCTGGACGCAAAAAAACTTGGAATTTTCGAGAAATGAGTTTTTTTTTCTTTTGAAAAAAGACTTTTTTCCTTTGAAATGTTCATGTTGGTAAAAATCCAAACGCTTTAAAATGGATGTTTATTTCTATTTCATATTTTTATTGTAGTACTATAAAAAAGTAAAAAATATGATTAAAAAAATATTAAATCTTCTTAGTATATTATTGGCAAGAAAATAGGAAAAAAAATAATTAAAAAATAGAAAAAATAAAATAATAAAATTTTTTTTTTATTTTATATAATATATCCTGGGGTTGTTATAACAAATAGGAAAAAAAACATTTTCTTCTGATTAATTGAAAGAGTAATTATTCTATACTGGTATATCTTTATATCGAATGGAATAATTATAAAGAGTAGGCTTAATAATAGTAGGAGAGATAATGAAGTTTCGTGAGCGATAAGTTTTATGAGAGCGTTGGCAATCGTTAAAAAAATGGGGTTACACTCAAACAAGATTATTATCACTTGGAGAAAAAAATATTTATATGTCTAATGGTGTAAATTTCAAGCTTTTATTTATTATTTAGAATATGTCAATAACATGCTCTTCAAAGGGTTGCAAACTCTTTTGATATCACACCGAAGGTTAAGTACTCGTAATCGATTCATCGAAGGACGTATCTCTGTTTAATGAGTAAAAGTAACTCGGGAAGGACTTTTCAAACTGATTTCTGTTGGAAAAGAGGAGAAATTCTCGTTTGCCCAAGTTTTTTTCTAATTAGTATTGTTTGTTTGGAAATGCATTGAAATTTTTTTTCTGGACATTTTGATTTTATACTTTGTTGGGATTGGAAAATTGTGGTTTGGAAGAAATGGAAATTTTTTGCCCTTGGGGAAAAAAGAGTATTTTACTTCTTTGGGATTGAAAAGAGTACAATTTATTCGTTAGGGAAAAAAAGGTTTTTATTCTCTAGGGTCAAAAGAGTTTATTTTTTGCCTTTGAAATAAAGAAGAGTATTTCGTTACTTGGGGACAAAAAAGAGAATTTTCTTCTTTAGAAATAACGATTGATTTTACTTTCTAGGATTAAAATAGTATTTTATTTCCTAGGGTCCAAAAGTGGTATTTTATTCCCTAGAATTAGAATATTCATTTTACTCCCTAGAATTAAAATAATATTTTATTCTATTCTTTAGAATTAATTAAACGATTGATTTTACTTCCTAGGATTAAAATAGTATTTTATTCCTTAAGGACAAAAAAAAGTATTTTACTCCCAAGGAACCAAGAAGAGCATTTTACTCTTTAGGATTAAAATATACATTTTACTCCCTAGGATTAAAATAGTATTTTGTTCCTCAGAGACCAAAAAAAGTATTTTTTTCTTGGGAACAAAAAACAGTATTTTATTCCTTAGGTTTAAAATATACATTTTACTCCCTAGTTTGGAAAACCCATATTTCTGTTTTTTTAAATTAAGTTTTTTTCCTTAGGATATAAAACAGATTTTTTACCTCATCGAAAATTATTAATTAATAATTTTTTTCGAGTAGTTTAGTGTGAAAATTCGTGTTTTCTTGAACTCTTCCTGGATTGTTTTTATTAACAATTCTTTGAAATTGTGAATTTGAAAAATAATTGTTGTATATCAAAAGAGTTTGCCAGGAAAGCAAATTTTTTTTCCCTCATCCTATCGTGTGATTGATTTTGATGAGGTAATTTTCAAAAAAATTTTCTTTATCTTCTTGTGTGCGTATAATCACGAAAATTGTCGTTCACTCATGTGTGAATATTTCTTTTCAAGTGCAGTGACCTCTTTATAATATATTCCTTGATTTTATTCCCCATTTTTCTTTATATCCCTTCTCTCGATATTTAAAATCAACGATCTTTCTCTTTCTCGCTTTAAGATCTCACGAATTTCTAATGTCAGGATTAAAAAGGAAAATTATCCGGAAAAAAATTGAAAAAAAATGTTTTAAAACATAATTTTTTCAAAATTTCTTTTTTATTCTTAATTAAGGATAGGGGGAGGGGGTATTTATTTATGGATAATTATTTTTGATCGGAAAGTTTACGTTCAATTTTTAAATATTGTAAATTATTGGTTAATAAATCAATAAATGAAATATGTAGTGAAATTTTAGTGAGACTTGTTAATTGTAAATAAGTGAATAGAATAAATAATAAAATGTAGTGAGACTTGTTTAATTTATTTATTTATTTATTTATTTTTACTTTCGGGTATGTAAAAGAAAAAAAGTGAAGAAAATAAATAATTAAATTTACTGAAACTGGTGAATTAGAAATAGCGGTGAATAAAGTAGATAATAAATTATAGTGAGACTTTATAAAATTATAAAAAGAAAAAAAAACCGACGAGAGTTATTTTAATTTTTAGAATGAAAAAAAATGAATTTTTCCCAAAATTATAAATTCATTTGACTTTAATTTTGTAATACCCTCGGATATCGTTTATTGAAATTTTTTCTAAATGATAAACTCTACTTTGGAGAATACTTCCTTATTATTCACATTTCTCATTTGATATTATCGACACTTTCGATGATGAGCGGAATTCATTTTATCACTCGATTACACTTTCCGCTTGACTTTTTAAAGTGATATTTTATATACATATACGTTTCTCTTTTATGATTCTTGAAAATAACTGTGAATCGTTTCTTTCTTTCTTTTCTTTTTATTTTTTTTATTATTATCATGAAATAAAAAAAAAAATATATATATATATATATATATATAACCGTCAACTCAATTTGTAAAATATGACGATGAAAAATATATTGAAATTAATCTCAGTTTTCTCTCTGACAATGAAATTCATATTTTTTAAGCTCACAGATAAACATCGTCTCTCATATAACGAGGAATCGATAGTTACGTCCTTCAGAATTTCCCAGGTGGAAATGTCACAATTTTATTCAGCTGCATAATCTCTATTCTATACAATTATATTCTTTTTTTTTTTGAAAGACAGAGAGGAGGGGGAAGGATTTTTTTTCTTGTCTTGTTATTCAAAATCGATGATTTTCTCCTATTTTTAAAGAAGTGGGAAAGAAAATAAAATAGATAATAATGTATTTGATTGTTGTGTGGTGATAAGATTTTTTGAAAGTTATCGATGAAGAAATGACAATGGAAAAGTAATATTGAGGCGAGAAAAAAATTGTATTGTTGAGAGAGAAGTAAAAATTTACAAAAAAAATAATGAAGACAAATTTTGCAAAGGTGTGAAAATAATTTTATAGAGAAAAAATAGAGATTGAAAAAAGTAAATAAAAAACAAAAATAAATAAATAATTCTGTAATTTAAAAATGAATAAAAAAAAGGAAAAAGGAATAAATAAAAAAAATACTGAAGAAAATAATTAACAATTTGTAATAATAATTATATAGAATAAAAAATAATTCTACAGAGAAAAAATAAATAAATCTAGATTGAAAACAATGAAGTAAATAAAAATTCTGAAAATTAAAAATAAGTAAACAAAAAAAATAACAGTAAAGAAAATAATTACTAATTGTTGCAATATTGATAATTTTACAAAAATAGAAAACTAATTTTAAAGAGAAAAAAATAATAAATAATATGGAAAACTATGATTAACGAGTAATTAAAAAATTTCTTATTATTGTTAATCTTCATCACTCTTTTATTGTTATAGGAAAATTGCATATCAACATTCTTTTTCTGATTGCGCACAAAAAATATATGGTATTATCTTGATTAATTCTGACAGAAGCTTTGTTGATTCAATCTAATTGCATTGATATCAAATCAATATAGTATTGATAGACGTGCTGATTAACAATTTATTAAACGTGTCATTACCAACGGAAATGTATATCATAATAATGGCGAATTAGTTTATCCTGGATTAATTATTGGAACGAAGAAATTTATAATAAAAAGGGGGAAAAAATATTGCATAAAAAATTTAGCTAATTTCATTTTCCATTCATAGAGTTTACTTATCTTTTTATTTTATTTATGTAATAAAATAATTAATGTTATTAAAAAGTATTATTTTTAAAAAATATTGTTAAAAAATAATTTCAATATTAAAAAAAAATAATTACCTACTGTTTAAAACTTTGTTTTATTTTTCTTAAGAAAAATTTTGTTAAAATTTTAATCTTTGTAGAATATATTTTTATTAATTGAATTTAGTATTGATTTCAATTTTTATACTGGCAATAATGTTGTAGAGTTAAATATTAACGTTTTCCTTCATTTGTTTCTATGTTTAATTATTGGACACAACGAACTTTGAAAGTGTAATTAGCAGTATCACATTTTTGAATATTTAATTACTTTTTGAAACACTACCACAAAATTAGTGATAATGTTCTTAATAAATATTAAATATACAAAACATGATTTTCATATCTAATAACCTGAGGTTATTTTGTAATTTTAATGTTCATTCATGTAATTAAGAAATTAATAAATGAACATACAAAAGAACGAAATGTGAAATAGTAAAGTGAAATTAAATTTGGAAAATTATTACATGGATGAATTAATAATAAAATAATAATTAATAAAATACTAATTATAATGAAATCCAATTGATAAACTCCAAATTTTTTAAACTAGATAAACTATTTTAAATAGTTTACAAAATAAATGATTGTATAAAATAATGTTTCTTGCCTTAAAAATACTAAATAATAAATAATAATTGAAAAATCTAATTGAAAAATCTAATTGAAAAATCTAATTAATAAAATCTAAATTAATAAAATACTATAATTAATAAAATGATAAGTAATAAAATAAAATTTTTTGTGTAAAAATAGACATTATAAAAATTGGAATAAAATAATATAAATTTCTTAAAATATTGTAGATTAGAAGTAATTAATTGAAAAAAAGTGGAAAAAATGTTTTCAACCTCCTATGGGGAAGGCAAATGTCTATTGGGTAATTTTCCACAGAAAATAGTCAGGTTTCTTATGAATCCTTTTAAGTTTCTTTTTTTATTTTGTTGTTAAGGACACAAAATACTTTTTTTATTATTACGTCTTGGTTGTTGACAATAACTTTTTTCTATACTGAAAAAATTCCTTCTTTGTATTTTTTTTTACATTTAAAATTTATTTCTTTATCGAAAATTTAATTAAATATTCATTTAGTGTTTGTATTTTATTTATTATATTTTATTTATTGTAATTTATTTATTGTATTTAATTTTTGTTTTGTTTTTTTCTTTCTTTTCTTTCTTTTCTTTATTATATTTATTTTATTTATTTTCTCCAGTTTCTTTATTTTATTTATTTTATTTATTTTCCGCATTATATTCATTTTCTTAATTTTAAGGAAAATAATCAAATGAAGACAAAATAAAATTTAAAAAAATAAAGTGAACTTGATACAAGAAAATTAAAAACTATCTTTTCCTACCTTTAAAAGATAGTTTTTTGGTTTGAAATTTTATCCTGAATGTAAACAGTGAAACAATTATTTTTTTCTATCTCCTTTAAAAAACTAATTTCATTAAAATTTTTGAGAGAAAAACTGCGGGTAGTAAAAGTGAAAAAAAAGAAATAATCCATATAACTTCTATCCTATCTCTGGGTTCTCTAGCAACTATCGATTTATCTTTATTGACATTCGAGATAAAATATATAATATTGTAAAATGAGAAACGAGTTTTCAAAATTTGTGGAGAACTTGAGAAAACTTTTAGGCTAATAAATATTATAGTAAAGGGTCGTAAAATTTTCTAACTAGACCCTGACTAATATGTATCTAAAAGAGAAAGGTTCTCCCAAAGTGCTTTTGATCGGAACATTATTTTTTCATCTTCATTTAATATTCTTTACTCAATGAATAAATTAATTTATTAAGAAATTTTAATTTTACGGGGTTTTTTTTTTTGTTTTGTTATTTTTTGAGAAAATTATTTCATAACAAGAGTGTCCCTATCGATTTTTTTGTATTTTAATTTCATTCTACTTACTCATTTAATTTTCATTTATTTCTAAATAAAATTAATAAAATAAATAAAACATTAATTAATTAAAGTCAAATTAAAGTACGTTAAATTAAAATATAATTAAATTACATTAAATTAAATTAAAATAAACTGAATTTACTTAAAATTAAATTAAATCCAAATCAAATGAAAAAAAATTTAATGAAATTAAATTTCGATTGAATTAAATTAAGTTTAAATTGAATGGCATACGGAGGGTAAATTTAAATTCAATTGAAATAAAATCAAAAAATTTATTTCCCTTTAGAGATATTTTATCTAAAACAATATCAATAATGGATTTCAAAAATCTTTTGTTATTGAAAAATCGTTCAAGTTTCAATTTTTTATTTCCAATTATAGTCTTTTATCGATTATTCCGCGACAAATTCGCAGCAGATTACGAATTGTCGTGATGTGTGTGTGTGTGTTTAATTTTTTTCTTCAATTCGTTCGAATTCGTTTATAAAGCACGTTGACTTTTAATCTCTGCGGAGAATCAATTTACTTTGGATTAAAGGCTTTGCGCACTTTATGTCTCTTCGAAAATAAAAAAAAAAAATTTTCCTTCGTTCAATTCATCCACTCAATCAATTTAATAATTCAAAATTTTCAAATTTTACAAAATTCAACAATAAATAATGCGGTGAATAAATAAATTGCGTTTTACTTATAACATTATTTTTCCATCATAGATTCATTTTAGATTCATTATAGATTTATTGGGGAATAATTACAGATTCATTATACATAAGAAACAATGATAAATTATAGAGAGATTTGAAGATAACTTAATTGGATAATTAATTAAATTTTCCGTTTTTTTCCTGGGTGTCAAAAAACTAATCGAATAATTTCAAGGAAAATATGTATTGACATCTTCTTTCTGTGATGTGAATTCGATTTGATTGAATTGAGTAATTTCGTGACAGTTTGTGGATAAGGTTGTAACATTTCGTTATATATATATGTATATACATATACATATTTGTTATACGTATTGTAGTGGTATGCATATATGGTTGAAATTACAGTGTGATGTAGTGCGAATAATATCTAGTGGTATGCTCGTTAATGAGCTGACTGCTATCCATATATATTAAACACACATGTATCCATGTATGTGTATACGTATATTATATATGTATTATATATGTATAATATACATATACATATATATACAATGTCCAGCCTGAGATTTGATGTGGAACACCTGATGCTGAGCGAATTCTATTTTGCGTGACATAATATTCATAAAGTTCATATATGGATAATAGCTTTACGAATATGTCAAGAAATCTCCAGTTAATGTCCAATTCTGTTATCAATTTATTGTTTACTTGCCTCTGCACTATGACAAATTTTAACTATATGGATATATACATAAAATATTTAGAAAATTTCCTAGCATGAAAATTTTAATTCTTAATTTTTTCGTTTCAAATGATTAGGATAATTAATTATACAAATTTTGTAAATTATCTTCAATAAATAATAATAACTTTTTTAAAAATTTATAATCATAATAATAATAATAATACGTAACAATAATATTTATTCTACTTTTAAATATTATTATAGTAATAAATATTAGTAATGTAATTAATTATATACAATTCGGAGATTATGCTTCTAGTTAATTGTGAAATTATAATTATAGTTCAAATTAAAAATTCCATTACTCAATCATTTTACGGTATCAAAAAAATTATTTATAAAGTTTCTAAATGTGAAATTCAAGTTTTTTATGTTTATCGCAATCAGTTATTTATGAAAACATTTTTAATGGGGAATATGTCGTTGATTCGAACGTTAAAAACTTGTGGATTATTGAAATGAATAAAATTTATGATCGACAATTAATTACTTACATTAATAATTGATTTTATATATTTAACGAAGCATTAAATTAAAAATCAAGTGGTATAAACATTTTTGGACAGACGTCAGTTAGTTTTCAAACACACAATTGAAAATTAAGTAGTACAAACAATTTTAGTCAGACGTTAGTTAGTTTTTAAAAACATAATTGAAAATTAAGTAGTGCAAACAATTTTAGTCAGACGCAACCTAGAAACCTGGAAAACCTGGAAATGTCAGGGAATTTTATAAACCTTGAAAAAACCTGGAAAAGTCAGGGAATTTTGATCGGAATCCTGGAAAATTATTGTCTTCTAAAGTTATTGTGCTTATTCTTGAAATCTAATTTTACTTAAATATTTCAAAATTAATTCAATTTTAAAAGAGTTGCGTTTACAATTTTCATAAATAGGTGGACATAATTCAATTATTTTCATGAAGAATAATATTTTTTACCAGGAATTCAATTATTTTCATATATGGTTTTCAATTATTTTCATAAATAATAAAAATCATCGCAGAATTTCAATTATTTTTAATACAATTTTAATGGAATTTCTCGAAAAATGTAATTATTTTTAAAAATTTTATTATAATTCATCAAAAAAAAAATTCAATTATTTTAAAAAGCCTTCCTATAATTTATATATTATTTTCAAAAATTTTAATGAAATTCTTTTTAATAATTCAATTTTTTTTCAAAATAATTTTAATAAAATTCTTCGTAGAATTAAATTAATTTCAATAATTTATCAAAATTCAATTACTTTTAGTATCTACGTCTTTCAATAAAATTTCACAAATGAATTCAATTATTTAAAAAGCAATATATCATTAAAATTCGTCTCAAGAATTCAATTATTTTCAAAAGTAATAAAATTCTTCACAGAAATTCAATTATGGTCAAAAGTTTGAAAAAAAATTCTTGTCAAAATTTCAATTATCTTTATAAATAATAAAATTATTCTTCAAAATTCAAATATTTTCAAAAAATTTAATAAAATTCTTGGAAAAATTTCAATTATTTTCAAAAACTTTTCTCAATTCAATCAAATTTTGTTTTACAGAGTTTCAATTATTTTTAATGCAATTTTAATCTAATTTCTCGAAAATGGGAATTATTTTTAAAAATTTTATTAAAATTCGTCAAAAGAATTATAATTTTTTTAAAATTTTGTTGATAATTTTCTTTATGAGAGTTCAATTTTAAGAAACATTCATTTATTCAATAAATTATTTATTTTTGTATTTGAATAATTGAATTCTCGTAGAATTTTCTAATAAAAATTGATTGAAATAAGAATTTCAGTTACAATTTTAGATAATAATTGAATATTACACTCTAAATTTTCATTAGTAAAAATGCTTTCTAATTTGAATTAGTGACTGACTTTTTGCTTTTGAATTAGCAAATTTTACCAATAAATAGTCGTTTCTACTAATTTAATGGTAAAATTTACTAATTCAAAAGCAAAAAGTCTGTCACTAATTCCAAAATAGTAAACATTTTTAGTAATTTAAATTTAAAGAGAAAGTATTATAGCGTGAATTTTTAGAAATAATTTAATTTTGAAAAGGTTTCAAATTATAATCTCTGAAGGTTTGAATTTTTCATACTTTTAACTGAAAATTGCGTAGATTTAATTTTTTTTAAAGTTTAATGGAACTTTTTTGAAATTATTTGTAGTTTTTATTTTCTAATATATATTTAATTGAAGAATTTCCGAATAATCGATGAAATTTCGTAAAATTGAATTTTAAACAAAAGGATTTGAAAATTTTCAAAGAAATTTTTCAAAAATTATTAAAAATGAATGAATAATTAATTTAAAGAAGAATTTTAGTTAAAAATTCTAGAAAATAATTGAATTGAAATGAGAATAATTTATAATTTATAAAACATAGAGATATCGATTGCTCCGAGTCGAAGACTCGGAGTGATCGATATCTTCATGTTTTATAACAATTTTTTGAAAATTGTTTAATTTCAAAAAGGTTTGAATTTGAATCTTTTGAAGAATTTTAATTCCTATCGAAAAATAATAATTAAATATTTATTTAAAAAAGAAGCTGTAGAACATTTTTCTCAGTAATAATAATTTTTAAACTGATTGAGAATATTCTTTAGAGTCAAGAAGTAAGAATTTTGTCTGGAATTCAATTTTGTCAGGGAAAAACAAAATTAAATTTTTGTTGGCAACAAATGTAGTTTTAAAAACCTGGAAAAGTTCCGTTTTTTAACCTGGAAAACCTGGAAAAGTCAGGGAATTGGAAATGAGCAAAAGCATTGGCAACCCTGTAAACGTTTTTGAATATTAAGTAATACAAACGATTTCAGTCAGACGTCAGTTAGTTGTTAAGTAATTTAAGTAGATTTTTGTGGTTTTTCTGAGATTGAATTTTAATAATGAATGAAAATAAATACAAGTTATAATATTCATAAAACGAAAATATTAATGAGAAAACAAAGTATTTATAAAATTAATAAAAAATTTCAACTTTAACTTTACAGCGGTTTTAATATTATTACTCTTAGGAATATTATTATAAGTATCATTATTATTATTATAATTTATAACATTATTAATTACTATTATTATTATTTTTACATTGAAACTTGTAAAACACATATTTCACACAAACATTAGTTTTTGAAACTATAATAATAAACCTGGATTTTGCTCCAAACTTTCTAGAATTCGGTTCGTCATTATTACTTTCATTGTAAGGGGAATTGAATTTTTTTCTTCATTACAAACATGGCAAAAAAAAAAAAATGGTGAAGCGTTTTTCAAGTGCTTTATAAACACTCGACAGCCACCTTCCAACAACAGCACTTGAAAAAAAAAACGAAAGAGAAGCATTTGTTCTGGGCACACGGTGAATGAAAGCTTTTTGGATGCAGAATTTTTAAACTAGATAAACTCTTCAGTTTTTTTTTCTCTCATTCTTCTTTTTTTTCTACTGTTTTTGAAATTAAGCAAAACGGAAGAGTTTGCAAACAGTACCCTCATAATAGAGGACTAAATGTTTTGAAAATGAGGAAAATAATAGAAAGGAAAAATTTAAAATTACTCTTTTAAATAAATGTTTTTTTTCTTTTTAATTATTTTGAGTAATTTTGATATATATATATATAAAATAATTTTGAAATTGTGGGTAAAAAGGGTAAGAAGCTTATAAATATGGTAAATTATGTTAATGGACGTGGAAAATTCCGACGTTAGTCAGGCAACATAGTTTCTAGATTTCCAGTAGAGAAATCCTTTTTAGTCAGACGCGTAGGAAATATTCTCTCAACTGAAATAATTAATGTTGAAATTAATAATTTGTTTATAAAATAATAAAATAGTAATTAGCAAATAGAGAGGAAGTTAGGATAAATATTGATGAATAATACGAAATATGATAATTATATTAACAGTAATAATATAATTTATTTTTTTATTTCTCTAATATTAAGAAGAATACCATTTTCTTGAAAGTATCAAATTGATGACAAAAATTTGAATCAATTTTTGATTTGATCCACATTTTTGGTAACAATTCATTGCAGTTTGATACTTTTAAGTTAACTATGAAAAAAAAATTATAAAAATATTACTGATAATAATAATAATATTAATAATAATACTAATAATAATAATAATAATAATAATAAAAATAAATAAATAATTAACAATAAATAAATTAAAATAATAAAACAGAAAAATGACATTTTCCATGAATAGTTGTACTCGAGATGTGAAATCATGGCGATAATTAGCGCTTCACATGAGAGCGAAAGTATAGTCGTTGTGTGTTGAAAGTTCGAATGGAATGGAATCGTAATTAAACAATTCGCGACGACTCCTTAATTTCCTACGGATGTGACGATTGTCTGTGTGAAACTTGTGTCCCGCACGATTTCCTTCCTTTGATTTCAATTAAGAACACCTCTCGCAATTCATTTACTTGCCGAAGAGAGGGTAGAGGTTGGCATACACACAAAATTTGACCCAGTCTCTTTCTCTCTATCTCTCTCCCTCTTCTCTAATCCTGTCAAGATTATCGATTCGTACCAATTTTGATTAGCCAAATTGAACCCTCATTCGTGGTCATTATTTTTCCATTTAACAGCCCTCTATAACTATATATATGTGTGTGTATAAAAATTACCCCATGAAAAAGTATGTCATTCAATTTTAATTAAAAATAATTTTTTTTTATTTGTTTTTTCTCAATTAGATAATAGATTGAGAATAGAGAAGTTGGAATTTATATTTTTTGGGGGAACTTTGTCAGATGTGATAAAGTAAATTATTGTGAGATTAATTAGTTTTTTCTTGTTTTTTGTAATAGTCAGACATCGAGGTTGGTATTTCTATTTTTAAACTAAAATTTAAGATGTCTGAATATTTCGTAATTTATTTTCGCAATTTTTGTAAGATTTTGAAACATAATTTTTATAAGTAGTAAAATTTGGGTTTAGTCAGACAGGCCATAACTTTAGTTTTCGTCATTTTTTAGTCACGAATGTTTATAGTCGAATAAAACTTTAAACTTTTTGTATTTTTTTATTACCAATTGTGTTAACTGTTAAATTTGTTTATTAGTAGTAAAAACCATTTTTACTTCGACAAAAAGCTTCTAAATTCAGTTATTTGTAAACTAGTAGTAAACGTAATTTTTGGTCAGACGGGACGTTTACTCGTGATTTTTCTATTAGTATAGTAAAAACCATTTTTAGTTGAACAGAAAATGTTTAAAATTGATTTTGTCGTAAACTAGTAGAAAAAATCATCGTTGGTCAGACGGAACGTTTACTCACTATTTGTATATCAGTAGTAAAACCCAACCTTAGTCAGACGAAAAATATTTCGAATCAACGAATTTAGCTTCTCCAGGGAGAATAGTAAGTTAGTAACATAGTGACTAAATTCAATGTTTAAAAATTTTTAAAAATTCTTGTCAAAATTTCAATCATTTTCAAAAGTTTTTTAAAATTCAATGATTTTCAATATCTACTATTTCAATAAAATTTTCCAAAAGAATTCCATTATTAAAAAAAATTTGAATATAATTCTACGCAAACATTCAATTATTTTCATTAAAAATAAAAATTTTTACAGGAATTCAATTATTTACAAATTTTTTTTATAAATTTCTTTGCAATAAATAAATTTTTTCATAAATAATAATTTTTTTACAGGGATTCAATTATTTTTATAAATAATAAAATTCTTTTAGGAATTCAATTATTTTCATAAATAATAAAACTTATGCAGAATTTCAATTATTTTTAATGCAATTTTAATCGAATTCCTCGAAAAATGTAATTATTCTTAAAAATTTTATTAAAATTCGTCCAAAGAATTTAATGATTTAAAAAATTTGTTGATAACATTTTTTATGAGAATTTAATTTCATGAAACATGAAATTAATAAATTATTTTTTTTGTATTTAAATAATTAAATTCTCGTAGAATTTACTAATGAAAATGGTTTTAAAAATGAATTTCAGTTAAAATTTTAGATTATAATTAAATATTAAAAGCATTATAACGTGGATTTTTAGAAATAGTTAAATTTTGAAAAAGTTTTAAACTAAAATCATTGAAATTCTTAATTTTTCATATTTTTAACAAAAAATTCTGTAGAATTTATTCTTTTTGAAAGTTAAATAGGATTTTTATTGAAATTATTTCAAGTTTTTATTTTTTAATATATATTTAATTGCAGAATTTTCGAGTAATTGAAATTTTGTAAAATTGAATTGTATACGAATAAATTTGAAAATTCTCAGAGAACTTTTTTAAAAATTATTAGAAATAATGGATTTATTAAAGAATTTTAATTAAAAGCACTAAAAAAATTTAATTATAGAGAAGTTACAAATTATTGCAGAAATTCAATTATTTCCAAGAGTAATAAAATTCTTCTTAAGGATTTAATTATTTTTACTAATAATAAAACTCATCGCAGTGTTTCAATTATTTTTCATACAATTATAATTGAATTCCTTGAAAAAAGTAATTATGTTCATGCAAGTTTTAATAAAATTCGACAAAAGAATTCAATTATTTAAAAATTTGATAATAAAATTCTTTATGAGAATTCAAATTTGAGAAACATTCAATTATTCAATAAATTATTTACTTTTGCATTTAAATAATTAAATTCTTGTAGAATTTTCCAATAAAAATTGATTTTCATTTCATAAAAATGAATTTCAGTTAAAATTTTAGATTATAATTGAATATTAAAAGCAATATAGCGTGGATTTTTAGAAATAATTGAATTTTGAAATTAATTTTTTTAGAAAAGTTTAATTGAATTTTCTTCTATATTATTTGAAGTTTTTATTTTTTAATATGCATTTAATTAAAGAATTTAGGAACAATTGAAATTTGTTGAAATTGAATATTGTTAACAAATGGATTCGAAAATTGCCAAAGAACTTTTTCGAAAACTATTAAAAATAATTGATATAAAGTAAAATTGTAGTTAAAAATTTTTGAAAATAATAATTGAATTGAAATAATGAAAATAATTTTGAAGAAGTATAATATTTTTATAATACCTATAAAATAATTATTTTATTACTTGGTCATCTTTAATTATTATAAAATATGAAGAAATCGATGACTCCGTGTCGAAGACTCGGAGTTATCGATATCTTCATGTTTTATAGTTAGGAAAAAATTTAACGAACTAAAATTTCATTCATTGTAAAAAATAATACCAAAATTGATTATTTTAATCTTTTTTGGTGTTAATTTAATCTGCAACACTTTTTAATACCTCACGATTTACTGTGAGTGAAAGACATTCTTGGTCAGACGAGATGTTTATATCGCAATATATCTATCAGTAGTAAAGGTCAATTGCAGACAGACATATTCTAGTCGTTTCACTAACAGTAGGTAAAGGAAATTACAATCAGACAATTAATTTGGAAATCACGTAAATCTGCTTACAGTGATAGAAATCAATTTTAGTCAGACAGTGTGTTTAAATAGCTTTTCATTGTTGATGCCAGTAGAAAGAATCAATTTTCGTCAGACAATTTATAATTTTGATACATTTTTTTCTTTAAAGCAAATTGGCACAGACAAATTTTCTAGAAATTCGTTTTTCAGTAGTAAAAATTGAATACAGTCAGACATATTATTTTCTCAAGTTTTAGTAAAAGTAGTGAATATTAGCTTTAGTCTAACAAATTTCTTTCAATATTTTTTAAGTTTAGTAAAAAGTAGTAAAAAGTGGTTTTAGTCAGACAAGTTTATTTCAATTTCCAGTAGTACAACTCGGATACAGTCAGACACATTAGTTTGTCAATTTTCAATAAATGTATATGGGATAAGTATCAGTCAGACAAGTTTTTTCCCGAATTCTTCTAAATTTTTTCCACCAGTAGTAGAAGATGGTTTTAGTCAGACAACAAGTATTTAATTTTTAAGTAGCACGAGTCAAATACAGCTCAGAACATAATATTTCCTTTAGTTTCAAGGAAAAATAGTTTATGTAAATTTTAGTCGTAACAAATTCTTTTTCGAACTATTTTTGATAATTAGTAAAGTTTCCACTGAAGTAGTAAAAATCAGCTTGTAGTCAGACAAGTGCAAGTGATTAGTTGATTGTAGTAAAAAAATTCTAAAACAGTCAGACATATTTTTATTTTGTCTAGTTTCTTTAATAGTTGTCAAAAAGTACGCAAAAGTTAGACAGTTTTACAAATTTTATAAAGCTAATTTTCTCCCAGTAGTAGAAGTCAATTTTAGTCAGACACAAACTTTGGAATTTATTCTAATTTGCTTACGAGTAGAAAAGACAATTTCAGATCAGACATTTTCCTTGTAATTTCTCTGAACTTTCTTAACAGTAGTAAAAGACAATTTTAGTCAGACTGAATGTTATAATTCTGAACGTTTATAATTGGATTGCCAGTAGTAAAAGGAAATTCCAGTCAGACATGTGTGTGACTCTCTTATTAAACCTTCTAGAACTAGAATATATTTTTTGGAAATGATATAAAGTTCTTTAAACAAAAAATAATGTTTTTTGAAACAAAATTAAGAATTTTGAACTAAAATTATGTTTTTTCTTTTATATTATATTCTTTCTTTTACTTTTGCTACAATACAGTGAAATGTTTAATGTTTAATTTTTTTTAAATATTAATTTTTTTTTTTAATGAATCGAAATTATTGCCAAAATGCATTTTGAGATTACATTGAAACGTTTCTTGACCGAGAATGCTAAATCTCCTGAGAATTGAGTGGCTTCAATTCTATGAATCAAATTATTATCGACGTTTCCAGTAGCCGCAACGGAAATGTAGTTGACCATGGTTTAATTTTCTTTGAGGTAATTCTATTCCACACCTCAAGTTTTGATCAGAAATGGGAACGCTATCCACTATACCTTTATCATTATAATTTCATATCTTGGTAACTAAGTAGAATCTTAGTTTAGATATTCGCTTCTCTGAAATTAAGGTCCTAAGACATATATCTCTCCTTATATACATATAGTTATTCAAATCCCTTTAATCAATTTTTTTTTCTGGTTTCTATCAATTCCTTTTTTTTTACCCAATCATCTCTCTTGATTTACATAATTTTTTATTTTATATTATGAGAATCAAGTCATGATTCTGATTTTTTTCAAGTTGTCTCAGTGTATGATTAAAAAAAAAGAAAGAAAAAAAAGGAAAAAGTCTCCAAACAAGAGCGAGTTTTTAGTGGAAAACTTTTAATCTCAAAACTCTCGGGGAAAATTTCATTACTTTTCTCTCTCCGTCAAGTTATGAAAATACGGAGTATGAATAGTTTCGAGATTGGAATATACATGGATTATAAATTTTACTATCGATCATGTAACTTCCATTTTTCATTTCCTCCCACTAAACTTTTTGTATTTCGCAATTTTCAATCCAATATTATTCGTTATATTGCTTTTACGTTTTTACATTCCGTTTTTCTCGTTTCTCTAATTTTTATTCACTTTTAATCTTTTTTTTTGTTTTTTTATTTTTATTTATTTTTTGGTTTTAGTTTTGTTTTTTGGAGGTTTTTATTTGACGATTCTTTTATTTTTTTTTGTTTTTTAGTTTTACTGATATTCTATTTTTAGTATTTTTATTTATTTTTTTCTTTTATATTTATTTTTTGTGTGTATAAACTGTATCTATTTTTTTCGCAAAAGTTGAAGATATAATTGAAAATATATACTTTTTTCGAAATATTCTTCTTCGGGAGAATTTTTCTGCAACTTTTTATTTTTTTTTTAGAAAAATTCGTTACTTACTTTTACTTTCTCTATTCTTTTCTTCGTTTTTTTTAATTTCTAATTCAGCAAAAAAGTTAAGAAAATACTAAAAAAGGACTAACGTCCTTTCTTATTATTTTCTTAACTATTTTTTATTTTGATCTATTTCTCAAGTTCTCTCTCCTTTTTATTTTGACTACTACTTCTAATTTTTTTATTTTAATTTTTTCCTTACTTTATGTTTCTGTTTTTTTTTTTAGTTTTTATTTATTTTTATTATTATTTAACCTTAATTTTTGTTTGCACAACCAAAACTATGCATTTTTCGAGACTTCTTTTTTTGGGAGAAAATTTTTTTCTAATTTTTTATTTTTCTTTATTTTTTTACTTTTTATTTTTATTCTTATTATTTCACGTTTATTTCTATTTGCATAAATTATAATAAAGTATGTAAATATTTTCTACAAAGATAATCAAAAATATGCATTTTGCAAAAATTCGTCTTTGAGGGAATTTTTTATTGTAACTTTTTATTTTTTCAAATTTCTTATTCCTTTGTCCTTTTTTTCATTTCTTTCTCGACTCTCAAATTTTTTAATACCTTGTTAGTCTTTTTTTATGTTTCTTTATTTTTTTATTATTATTTCTTAATTCTTTGTCATTTTTATACAAATTTTATTCAAAGATAATCTGAAATATGCATTTTCAAAAAATTCGTTTTTGGGGGAATTTTTTATTGTAACTTTTTTTCTAAATAACATATTCCTTTGTCGTTTTTTTCATTTCTTTTTCGACTCTCTAATTTTTTATTCCTTGTTAGTCTTTATTATGTTTCTTTATTTTTTATTATTATTTCTTAATTCTTTGTTATTACTTTATTTTTTTTTTATTTTTCCATTCTTTATTCTTTTTCACAATTTTTTCTTCACTGTTGGGCCTGTTTTATTAGTTTCTTAAAAGTATTTTTGATATTTCTTTTTTGATTCTCTAATTTTTTAATCCGTTATTCTTTTTTTGTTTCTTAATTTTTTTATTGTAATTTTTACAATAATTTTTTTAATTTTTTGTTATTACTTTACTTTTTTTATTTTTGTTATTATTTTCCCTTTATTTATGTTTGAAAAATTTTGTCAATTTTATACAATTTTTTTTTCAAAGATAATCCAAAATATGCATTTTCAAAAAATTCGTTTTTTGGGGGGAATTTTTTATTGTAACTTTTTATTTTTTTAAATTTCTTATTCCTTTGTCGATTTTTCACTTCTTTTTTGACTCTCCAATTTTTTAATCCTTGTTAGTCACTTTTTTATGTTTCTCTATTTTTTTATTATTATTTCTTAATTCTTTGTCATTACTTTATTTTTTATTAGTTTTTTAAAACTAATTTTGATACATCTTTTTTGATTCTCTAATTTTTTATTCCGTTATTCTTTTTTTGTTTCTTAATTTTTTTTTATTAAGTTTATTAATTTTTTTTTTATTACTTTACTTTTTTTATTTTTGTTATTATTTTCCCTTTATTTCTGTTTGAAAAATTTTGTCATTTTTATACAAATTTTTTGATATTTCTTTTTTCATTCCCTAATTTTTTATTCCTTTATTCTTTTTTTGTTTCTTAATTTTTTTATTGTATATTAAATTTTTGTTATTATTTTACTTTTTATTTTTGCAATTATTTTCCCTTTATTTCTGTTTGAAAATTTTTTTGTCAATTTCAGAAAAAATCTCTTTTTGCGAATATTTTCGCCAACATTTTATTTTTTTTTTAAATATTTTTTTTTTATTTATTTTTTATTGGATACAATTTATCAGAGTTAAATAAAGAAGAGAGTATTTAAAGAATAATGATTTAGTTTTCACGAGTATACGCCAAGTTTATGTATAGAACATACATATATACACGCATTCAGGAAATGTGTGCTGTGGTTTTGGGTCGAATTATTTGGCAGATAAACCTTATCAATTGCAGTTCCCACGAGATTTTGAGATCAAAGGAATGTAACGGAATAAAGGCCAATTGGTAAATTCAATTTCTGAGTGATGCTGGAAAATCCGAAGCAAGAAACATGGACCATTCGAGTGAGTCTATATGGTCAGACGTCGATGCCTAGATCTATATATATATATATATATATACAATATATGTATACATATCAACCTCTTTACTGTATCGGTAGTAAATATTTGTTTGAAAACTAATTTGCTTCCTGTTCGTATTATCAACCACGAACATGGCCTTTCGAGTCTCAATTTATATTACAGCCTCATCGTATCAGTTTTCTTCCTTTTTTTTCTTCTTCTTCTTCCACTGCTTCCACTTCTTTTTAATATGATCTTATCAACAAATTCTCGTGAGAGCTCATCATATATAAATGATTGAATCTTCTTTTCGAATAAACTAAATATATACTTTTAAATTACTGGTAAAAAAAATTGGATTTTTTCCTGCAGGAAAAACTTTGATAATTTTCAGAGTGAAATTCTTGGTGTAAATTAAGATTTTTTTCTAAGTTAATTTAATATGAAATAAAAGTATTTTGTTGAGCGTAGAAAAATATTTTTGGTACAATCAACTTTTAATTAAAGATTTTCGAACGTTCAAAAGATATTTTTTCACTTAATTTGTATTTAGAAAAAACATTTCGTATATTAGAAAATTGTTTTTTTTTAATTTTTTTCTTCTTTGTATAGTAATTTTGAGAAACAATTTAAATAGAAGAAAAAGTTCGTTCATTCGAATTTTAAAACTGAAAAGATTTTTATTTTCATTAGTTTAATAATTTTTTTTTTCTAATTTCTATGATTTGAAATTTTTCTTTTTATTAAAGACTTTTTTTTATATTTTATTAAAATCATTATTAAATTTTAATAAATAAATTTTCTTTTTAACTTGGTTGATTGGAAGTTGATTGGATGGTAAAATATTTTTCCAACGAACAAAAAAAAAATGTTCTCTTCAATGAATTCGAAATCTTATGGTTTAATTATTTTCTTGTTTCAGATGGGGACAAAGGAAAAGATGACAATTAGTGTTTAGTGATTAAAAAAAACCCCCCTTCTTCGAGAAAAAATGACTTAAATAACAATGACTGGGAAAATGATGAGAAATGAAAAAAGAAGAAATAGTACACACAGACAGAGAACAATTTCTTAACATCGTAAAGGGTCTTGGGAGTTCTTGAAATCAAAAAAAAAAAAAAAAAAATGACACTATCAAAAGAACAATGCCTCCTGGGGGAGTTAAAAACATTTACCCACCTATCGACAATCTCTCGAACGAACAAGATCTGAAAACATAATCAATTACATCCTTTTTTATCCCAAAGAGAAAGGAGCCACACAAAAAAAAAGTTTCCAGATTTCCAATCTTATTTCTTGTTTTTTTTGTTTTGATTTCAGTTTCTTTTCGTGAAACCGCAGACAAAAACGAGTCAATTTTATAGTTGATTTTTTTTTACTTCCCTTTTTCTTTACGAAGCGGAATGGTTGTCGATCTTTGTAAGACGTTATTAAATTTTAATCGTGCTTTCATTTTTGTTATGGTGAGAGAGGTTTTCTTTTGAGAGGAGGAAAAGAAAAATTATCGAGAATTGGAAAAAGAAATTATACACATAGAGGGAGAGAGAGAGAGAGAGGGAGGGGAAAAAAGGAAGGAAAAGTGAGAGAAAGAGGGAGAGTGAGAAGAGAAATATAAAGTGGAAAAACGTGACAAGTGGAAATACACGATGAGTTTTTTTAACTCACTACATCAATACGTCAGCGACAGTGTCGCAAGTCTCAACTTGGGTACGAAGAGATTCTCATTTAGTCGAGAAGAATCCACTACTGCCGGGGCTGGAAGAAGTGGGTCCACTGGGAGTGTTACCTCGACAACTAATTCCACCACGACGACCCACCATGGATTTCCTAAGGTCAGTTACAAGGTCTTTCGGTTTTATTTTTTACCTTTTAAAAAGATTTACTTCTAAACAAGCGTTGCCGATATTTTTTATGTGCGCTGTGACAAATTTTACGGGAGATAAAAAGAAAAACCCGCTAAAGCACAACGAGGAAAAAAAATCCTTTAAAAAATTTACTGCAATTATTTTTGTTTAGAATTTTTTTTTACTGCAATTTATTTACAATTTCTTCTTAATTTCATCCTTATAGCATAGCGGTCAATAAAATGACCATTATTGGCCTTGGGCAATAATGGGCACTTTATTGACCGCTGACGGGTGAATAAAGTACTCATTATTACCCTAGGGCAAAAAATACCATTATTGCCCTAGGGTAATAATGCGTACTTTATTGACCTGCAAGTGGTGAATAAAAATACCATTATTTCCCTAGGGAAATAATGAATACTTTTTTGACCTGCGAGCCGTGAATAAAAAATACCATTATTGCCCTAGGGTAATAATGCGTACTTTATTGACCTGCAAGTTGTGAATAAAAATACCATTATTTCCCTAGGGAAATAATGAGTACTTTATTGACCTGCGAGCGGTGAATAAAAAATACCATTATTGCCCTAGGGTAATAATGCGTACTTTATTGACCCATGAACGGTGAATGAAAATATTATTTATTCACCACTTGCAGGTCAATAAAGTACGCATTATTACCCTAGGGCAATAATGGTATTTTTATTTACCTCTCGCAGGTCAATAAAGTGCTCATTATTACCCTAGGGCAATAATGGTCACTTTATATCCCCCAGGGTAATAATGAGTACTTTATTGACCTGCGAGTGGTCAATAAATTTTAATTTCAATTTAATTTATTTTTCTATATGAAATTAACAAATAACTTAATTTCTTTTTAAACGTTCCTAAAGTTTCGAACGAGAATATTTTTTTAAATTTTAATTTCGTTTTTATAATAAAATATTTTTGTTTTACATCCAGATGAAAGTTTTTGTTGATTAAATAGCTCGTTTGCTTGGATTTGTTTATTCTTTGGTTGAAAATTAATTTTTCTTTTCATTCGAAAAAAATTTTTTAGACTAAAAAAAATACATTTGATTCAAAGAAAATTCATTTGATTGAAAAAAGGTAGTTAATGCAAATTGAATTTATTTGTATAAAAAGAAATTTATTTTGTTCAAAAAGAATATTTTATTTTTATATTACTTTTTGGTAAATTTTAAGTTTATTTAAAGAAATTTTTTCAACTTTACTTTTACTTTATTACTTTTTGCTTTTACTTTATTATAACAAGATATTATTTAATTTTAATTAAAATTTAAATTTAAACATTTCTCTTCAAAAACGAATTTGGAGTATATTTTTTTGCATTTAGAATATATCGTTAGCATTTAGAATATATTTTTGTGGAATTTAAATTATTTTTTTAGCATTTAGAATATGTTTTTAGCATTTAAAATTTGTTTTCACTTTTAAGTGTTGGTTGAAACTTGAAAATTTGTTTAAAATCTACTCAATCTATTATATATTTGAAGCAAATAGTATTTTTCATTGATTCAAGTGAAAATTATAGAATAATAATTATATACTTGATGAAAAAATATTTTATTCATAAATTCGGTCATTAAAAACATTTATTGAGTAAAAAATATTTAGTTAATAAAAATATGTAGGTGACAAAACATATTTATTATTTTATTCGATAAAAATTAAATAAATGAATATTAATTTGGTAAAAATTAAATATTTAATCGATAAAAAAATAAATATTTAGTTAATAAAAAATATTTAGTTAATGAAAAATATTTAGTTAATAAAAAGTATTTAGTTAATAAAAAATATTTATTTGATAAAAAATAAATATTCATTTGAGATTAGTCAAGTAATCCATTATTTGAATCAAATAAATTTTTTTATTGAGTGCAGAAAAATGTAATTCTTGTGGAGTAAATTTTTCACTCGTAAATCAAAGGTTAAGAATTTCACTTTTTTCTTCTTCTTCATTTTTTGCTGTAATTTACAAAAATTATGGACCATAAAAAATAAGAGACGTTAAATTTGTTGAGAAAGGTATTAAAAATTTCTTTTAAAATAGAAAATAATGGAACAAAAATAATTTATAGAATAAAGGAAGTTAATAGAAAAAAAAGTAAAATAAAAAAAATGGAAAAAGGTAAAAGGTGAAAGTAAATAGAAAATTTTCTAAAAGGAGGGATTTTTATAAATTAATGATAAGTTAATATTTCATTTCATTTAATTTATTATAAATGAATTTATATTTATTATAAATATTGAAGTAAAAAAGTAGTTTCTTGGTAAATTTTTGGTTGAAACTTACAAAGAACAATTACAACAACAAAATTCAAAATAAATGATAATGGAAGTTTCAAAGAAAAATTTACGAGAGAAATTGTGATGAAAAATATGGAGAAAAAGTTTTAAAGAAAAAAACAGGGGAAAATTTTTGAAGAAAAATGTAGAGAAAAGTTTTTTGAAGAAAAATACAGAGAAAAAGTTTTAAAGAAAAATGGCGAAAAAAATTTTGGAAAAAGAATGTAGAGGAAAATTGTAAGGAAAAATATAAAGAAAAAGTTTTAATGAAAAATATGGAAAACAATTTTGGAAGAAAAATGTAGGGAAAAGTTTTTATTTAAGAAAAATATAGAGAAAAAGTTTTAATGAAAAATATGGAAAACAATTTTTGAAGAAAAGTGTAGGGAAAAGTTTTTTTTTGAAGAAAAATGTAGAGAAATGTAGTTAAAGAAAAATGTGGAGAAAAGTTTTAAAGAAAAATTTTGAAATAAAAATTCCTTTCCCTTGCAAATTTGTATTTAGCATAAATTTTACAATTACATTCGTTTTTTTTTATTTTTGGTGGAACTTCGAAATTCGACAATTGGGAAAATGGAGATAAATTCAACTGTATTTTTTTTTGTTGGGTTTTTTTTTAAAGGTCGTACCACCCCCTGGGACAACGACGCCACCACATGCTCGTTCTCTATCGTCTCGTCGACGAACTCTCGAGTCGACTTTTGTTCCTGGACTGTCGGTACATCCAGCAGCAGGCGGAGGGGGTGGTCAATTGTCCCCCCGACGAGTAGGCTCTTTTAGACGAAGTAAAGGATCCACAGATCGACCTCCATTAATGTTCTGCCGTAGAAGACCATCATGGCCAGAAGTTGACAACGAGGCAACTTCCGGGTGAGTGTTTATCTTTTTTTTTTTTTGTTTTATTTCCCTCTCTTGTACTTTTAAACTATTTTTTCTTTTTCTCGTATGTACGTATATATATTTACCCATTTAGCCCCACTTTCCTATTTATTTTTTTCTTTAGAAAGAAAAAAAAAATTTTATACGTATGCCCGTTTTGCCCCCCTCTCACCTATATTTTTTTCTTATCACAGTTTTTCTAAGGATATCAAAATTGAGACAAAAAACGTGTCAAAACGTTGCTTCGCAACTATTCTGATGCGTTTTTTTGTCTCATTTTGATATCCTTAGAAAAACTGTGTTTAGAAAGAAACAAATTAAAATTATTTGAATTATTTTTAAAAAATTGCCTCAATTCAATGATTTTCAATATCTATAGATATTAAAAATCATTGAATTGAGAAAATTATTTTTATTAATTATATTTAAAAAAAATTCAATTATTTAAACGAAATTTTGATAAAATTCTACGCAAAACATTTAATTATTTTTATAAATAATAAAATTCTTCGCAAAAATGTAATTGTTCTGAATGAAATTTTTATAAAACTTCTCTAAAGATTTCAATTACTTTTAAAAGTTTAAATAAAATTTTTTAGAAAAATTTAATTATTTTTGAATGTAATTTTAATTAAATTCTTCGAAAAATTGAAAAACACATAGACATTTTACTAAATTGACTATAATCAAAAAACACGTACATCTTACATATTTAATTATTATTATTATCATAAATTATGTAAAATTTTAAGATAAAGAACTTTATCAACAAATTTTTAAATAATTGAATTTTTTTGACGAATTTTAATAAAATTTTTATTTTTTAAGAAAAATTACATTATTCGAAGAATTTGATTTAAAAAAAAATAAAATTGCAGAATTTCAATTATTTATAATAAAATTTTAATCAAATTCTTCGAATAATGTATAATTATTCTTAAAAAATAAAAATTTTATTAAAAATATTTGAAATTCTGCAATGTAAGTATTATTATTTATGAATATAATTAAATTCTTGTAAAAAATTCGCAAAAAATTATGTATATTCTCAAAAATTTTAATAAAATTCTTGACATAAATGAAAAATAACAAAATTCTTTAAAAATCTCAAATTACTTTCAGAAAATTTAATAAAATATTTTCAAAAATTTAAATACTTTCCTGAAATAATAAAAATCTTTGCAGAAGTTAAATTATTTTGAAAAATATTAATAAGATTCTTGACAAGTATTTAATTATTTTCATAAATATCAAAATTTTTGACAAAATTCAAATATTTTCAGAAGTTTCAACAACAAAAAAAAAATTTTTTAGGAATTCAATTATTTTTAATACAATTTTAAAAAAATTTCTCTATAAGATTTAATTATTTTAAAAATTTTAATAAATTTTTTTTAATAATTGAAAAATTCAATTATTTTTAGGAACTTTAATATATATTAAAATTCATAAAAATAATTGAATTTTTTCGAAGAATTTTATGAAAATTTTAAAAATAATTGAATTTTATCGAGAAATTTTTTTTAATAATTGTATTAAAAATAATTGAATTCCTATGAAAAAGTTTTATTTATATAATATATGTAATAATTGAAAAATTCATTTATTTTTAGGAACTTTGATATATCAAAATTCCTGAAAATAATTGAATTTTTTCGAAGCATTTCATTAAAATTTTAAAAATAATTCAATCTGATAGAGAAATTTTTTTAAAATTGTAGTAAAAATAATAATTGAATTTCTATAAAAATTCTTTTTTGTTGAAACTTCTGAAAATATTTGAATTTCGTCAAAAATTTTGATATTTATGAAAATAATTAAATACTTGTAAAGAATTTTATTAATATTTCCTAAAATAATTGAACTTCTGCAAAAATGTTTATTAATATTTTCCAAAATAATTGAACTGCAAAGATTTTTATTATTTAAGGAAAGTATTTAAATTTTTGCAAATATTTTATTAAATTTTCTGACAGTAATTGAAGATCTTCAAAGAATTTTGTTATTTTTCATTTATGCCAAGAATTTTATTAAAATTATTGAGAATAATTGAATTTCTGCGAATTTTCCACAGGAATTTAATTATTTTCATAAATAATAAAGCTCATCGCAGAATTTCAATTATTTTTAATAAAATTTCTCGAATAATGTAATTATTTTTTAAAATTTTATTAAAATTCGTCGAAAAAATTCAATTATTTAAAAATTTGTTGATAAAGTTCTTCATGAGAATTTAGTTTTGTGAAACATTTAATTATTTAATAAATTGTATTTATTTTTGTATTTAAATAATTGAATTCTCGTAGAATTTTCTAATAAAAATTGATTAAAAATGAATTTCTGTTAAAATTTTTGTTAATAATTGAGTATTGAAATATAGTGCCAATTTTTAGAAATAATTGCATTTTGAAAAGGTTTGAAATTAACATCTATGAAAATCTCAATTTTGCAAACTTTTAACTAACAATTCTGTAGAATTAATTTTTTTGAAATAGTTGAATTCAATTATTTTTTAAATTATTTCAAGTTTTTATATTTTCTAATATATATTTAATTGAAAAATTTGCGAATAATCGAAACTTCGTAAAATAGAATTGAAAATAAATGGATTTGAAAATTCTCAAAGAACTTTTTCAAAAATTAATAAAAATAGTTGATTTAATCAAGAATTTCCGTTATAATTCTAAAATAATGATTTTATCACTCGTTTATCTTTAATTATTTTAAGTTGTTGAATTTCGAAAATTTAAAAATCTTAACTCCCATCGAAAAATAATAAGGATTAAATATTTATTTAAAAAATAAGTTATTGATGTTTTCGAATAATTTTACAATTAAAGAAATTCGTAAATAAATGTAATAGAATATTTTTTTTGAGTATCTAATAATTTTCGGAGTGAATCAGAATATTCTTCAGAGTCAGGGAAAAAGTGAAAATTTTGTCTAGAAATTAGTAAAAAGTCAGGAAAACACAAAATTAAATTTTTCTGGCAATGTTGATATATTTTCCCGTTTTGCCCCACTCTTCGCTATATTTTTTTCTTTAAAGAAAATATATTCTTTTTTCTGTAACTGAAAAAAATCTTTATTAAAAGTTTAATGAGGTAGGAAAAATACGAAAAGTTTCAAGTATAGAAATTTATTTTGAAACTGTCCTTTTTTGTTTTCACTCTATTTATATATGTATATAGAGAGAATAAGAGAATATAACTTTTTTTAAATACTTTTTTTCACAAATTACAACTTTTCTAAAATGCTAAAACAATTTAATGAATTCAAACTGTTCATTTGGGAAGTTTTATTTTTGCGAAAAAGAAGAAATGAACTTGGCTCGTTTCTAGCTCATCACTATTTCACACTTTAAGGAAATTATTAAAGAAGCTATTCGGTTAAATATTGATTAAGCTTGAGTGTATTTTATCGTTCTTTGCTTGGATATTTAACAGGGAAAAGTTTCTGCGAACTTTCTGTGTTATGAGAAATTATATTTCCTTGAATGAGAATATTTTATTTTTGCTTAATTTTTCTTTTCGTTATTTCATTTTCGATGTTTAATTTTTTAATTACATTTGATATAATGTTGGGAATATTATTATAATTTCATTATTATTTACACTATTTTGTTCGTTAAGTAGGTCAAATATAGTTTATTATTATTTGGACCTAAACTAACAGGATCAAGTTCAGTTGATTATTTAACTTCCTGTTAGTTCTTTTCTTACTTTCTTTTATCACATTAGAAAGTGTTTTTTTGGAAATAATAATTCTTCTCTTATTTCTATAATGATTTTTTAAAATTATTTAAATATACGATCTCAGAAGAAAAAAATAAAAAATATTAAATTTATTTTTTTTCAAAAATAGTAAATATAATTTTTTTAAATAATAATCATTCGGCATTGGAGTAAGTTTTCCATGTTTGAAATTAGTGGGGAAAATATCGCTTCCCCAAGGGGATTTAAATTTTCAACTATAGAGCTACTGAATGCAAAGTCAAAAGGAGACACGTTTCCTAATATCAATGATGTAAATTAGGTTAGAGAATTATTATGGTAAATGAATTGAATCTGGAGAGTTTGAGGAGAATTACTAATTCTCAGCGTTGAGAAGGAGAAATGAAGTAAAAAGTGTGTACGCTTCCTTTTTTTACGATGATAAACCACGTTTCAACAGTGTGCAACTTAATTACGTTTCTGCATGTCTGCTTCATTTTTTTTTTGCTCCACTTAAAACATCTTTTTATATATTCATAATCGTGAAACAAAATTTTTTTTTAAATATGAATATGAAAAAGAAATTTTTAACCTATTTACGATAAAAAAAAATTTGTTAACGTATTTATAAAAATGGAAATTTTTAACGTATTTTTGCCAAAAGAAATTTTTAACGTGTTTATGGAAAATTAGTTTAAATCGTTTCTATGGAAATTTCAATCATTTTTAGTAGAAAAAAATATTATAATACTAAAAAGTTAATAATTTCCCCCCTGCTTATAAAATAAGTTCCTATTATTTTCTAACTCTCACGAAATATTCTCTAAGAATGAACAAAATAACGAACCGTCAAAATCGATAATCATCGAAAATGTTTAATTATAATCCAAACAGTTATTATCGACATCGATCAAACATTAATTAATATTTCAACAAGAATTTCGTTCAAGAATAATTAATATCATAATTGCAGATCGATAATACACACAAAGAAATAATATTCCAAAGAGAAATAAAAAAGATTATTAAAGGAAAAAACGAATAAAATACATAACTAAATAACTAAATAAATATTTAATAAATATTTTAAATATTATTTAAATATTATTTAAATAATTAAATATTTTAAATTTTATTTAAATAATTAAATATTTTAAATTTTATTTAAATATTTTAAATATTATTTAAATAATTAAATATTATCTAAATAAATAAATAAATAAAATATAATAACAAATCAATAAAAGTAGATTCTCAATTTAATAAAAGAAAGAAAACGGAATTTCAGCCTTTTTTTTATCTTGATTTATATTAGGTACTAATAATAAAAAAAGTTGAAATTAAAATGAAATTACTTTCTTGATTTTTCTCGGGCGACAAAATAGAAAGAACTTAAAGAAGTCGAAACTTTTGGAATGGAAGGATTTTCATTTAATGTCATTTTAATCTCTTACATTCGAGAAGCAAACCTGGATAGTTTCGTAGTTGATGGACTATGACAGGGGTAGTTTGCACATAGATTTTGAATCATTATATGACATGGAGAGAGAAAGAGGGTGAGGGGGGGAGAGATTGTTCGAAACTTTGTCACAGAGAAGGTGGATGCTGACAAAGTTAACACTGCCAGCATCCTTGTTCTTCCATTTATTGTTGAAGAGTTAGTGGTAGCTCTGGCAGAGATTATATTTTGCATTAATATTCATCTCTAAAATAAGTCGAATAAAATTTTGACTCGAAATAATTCATTACTTCGTTATTTGAATTTTTTTACTTTATTATTTGAATAATAAAAAAATATTTGTTAAATTTATTTTTATTACAATTATTTTTATTTTTTTATCAAGAAAAATTACTTTATTTTCGTTTTAATTAAAAAATATATTAACGTTTGTGATTTTTTTGATTCGTTTTTTATTATAATTTGTTAATAGTATAATAATAATAGTTCCTTTTGCAATTAAATATTTTTCAATAAAATGAAAACTGATTACAGAAATTTAATTATTTTTAAAAAATTTAATAAAATTCTTGTCAAAATTTCAATTATTTTCATGAATTTTCATCATTTCAATTATTTTTAATATCTACTATTTTAATGAAATTTTCTAAAAGAATTCAATTATTTAAACAATATTCTAATAAAAAGTTTCCAGGAATTTAATTACAAAATAAATTATAAATTTCTTTGAACCAATTGAATTATTTTGAATTTTTTAATAAAGTTTCTCCAAGAAATTCAAATATATTCAGAGAATTGAAAAAAATTGTTCTAATAAATTCAATTATTTCGAAAAATTTAAATAAAATTCTTTTAAAAATTCTATTATTTTAAAAAATGCTGAAAAAATTCTTGACAAGATTTAGTAAATAAAATTGCAATTTTAACAAAATTTTCCTGTACAATTCAATTATTTTCAATACAATTCTTCTTAAGAATTCAATTATTTTCACAAATAATACATTTTTTTTAAAGGAAATTCAATTCTTTAAAAAAATTTGAATAAAATTCTTCTCAAGAAATCAATTATTTTCATAAATAATAAAGTTTTTCTCCAGAATTCAATTATTTAAAAAAATTTTCATAAAATGCTTTATAAATTTGAAAAATTATAATAGAATTGATCATAGAATACAATTATTTTTGTAAAATGTAACATTCTTCCTAGAAAAACAATTATTGTCATAAATGTTTGTAAAAATCTTCGAAACAATTCAATTATTTTCTTTAAAAAATTAAATTCTTCGAAGGAATTCATTTAATTAAGAAATTTTAATAAAATTTTTCCCAAGAATTCAATTCTTTTCAAAAATAAAATTTTTCACAGAAATTCAATTATTTAAAAAAAAAATTGTAATAAAATTCTTCGTCAGATTTCAATTATTTTAATTTTTTTAATTGAATTTCTCGATGGAATTATTATTTAAAAATTATTGAATAATAATTATTTTCAAAAAGTTTTAAAAAATTCTGAGAACTTTAATTATTTTAAAGAATTTGAATAAAATTCTTCTCAAGAAATCAATAATTTTCATAAATAATAAAATTTTTCTTGAGAATTCAATTATTTTAAAAAATTTTGATAAAATGCTTTATAAATTTGAAAAATGATAATAAAATTAATCATATAATACAATTATTTTCGTAAAATATAACATTCTTCCTGGGAATACAATTATTTTCAAAAATGTTTGTAAAAATCTTCGAAACAATTCAATTATTTTCTTAAAAAATTAAATTCTTCGAAGGAATTCATTTAATTAAGATATTTTAATAAAATTTTTCCCAAGAATACAATGTTTTTCAAAAATAAAATTTTTCACAGAAATTCAACTATTTAAAAAAAAAAATTGTAATAAAATTCTTTGTCAGATTTCAATTATTTAAATTTTTTTAATGAAATTTCTCGATAAAATTTAATTATTTTAAAAAATTTTAAAAAATTCTGAAAAACTCAATTATTAAAAAAAAATTTGTATAAAATTCTTCACAAGAAATTAATTATTTTCATAAATAATATTTTTCTCCGGAATTCAATTATTTTCACAAATAAAATTCTTCACAGGAATTCAATTCTTTAAAAAAAAATTTAATAAAATTCATTGTAAGCTTTCAATTATTTTCATAAGTAACAAAACTTATCGCAGGATTTCAATTATTTTTTATACAATTTTAAATAAAATGATCGAAAATTGCATTTATTCTTAAATTTTTTTTTAAATTCGCCGAAAGAATTCAATTTATTTTTAAAAATTTTGATAAAATTCTTTATTAAAATTCAATTTTAAGAAATATTCAATTATTCAATAAATTATTTATTTTTATATTTAAATAATTGAATTCTCGAAAAATTTTCTACATTAAATTTTTGTGTCAACCCTGCTGAAAATTAATTTATATTTACAAATTTCTCCCTATTTTTTTTGTTGGCAAAGAAGAATTTTCATTGATATAAACGATACAAATTTTTGGCTCTACAAATATGGGTGGAAAAAAATGTTTTGTTGTCAAAGGAAAATATTTTTCTTCGTCTATATATCTATATATCAATATGTGTGTAGGCTAATGAAACGGTGTGTAAAGTGGTTTCGACAAAATGAGAGAGGAAGAGATAGAGATAGAGTGAGTGATATAAAATCGCTTTCAACATTTTTCAAAGATATGAAATTGTGGTATATAAAGAAATTTGCCTCCTTTTACTCGACGAAACTCAGGTTCATCATTTTCGTCTCGGAGAAAGCATTCAAAGAACAAATTTCTCTTTTTCTATTTTTTTTTCTCAATATTTTCTCGTCTTTGAACTTTTCCTCTCCCATCTCCCTCTCTCTAACCAGTCTCACCGATTTTTCTTTTATTTACCCCCGAAGAATAATACAATATCAATCTTTCTTTAACTTTTACTTTCACTTCTTGCTAAATGTGAAAAATAAATCCAATAATCGTTGGAATTTTTTACAAGAAATCAATTCTTTTTTTATGAAGAAAAATTATATTTTTCTTTGAATTTTAAAACTGATTTGGGAAAGTTTTTAATTTTAGAAAAATTAATTATTAACTATATTAATTCATTAATTCATTAAAAATTCATTTTAATTATTTATTAATAATTTACTATTTATTTATTAATCATTATTAGCTTAGTATTTACTTAAAATTTATTTATTATTTAGTATTTACCATTTTTCTATCCTTTACTATTTTTTTATTATTTACTATTTATTTATTTATTATTTACCATTTTTTATTCTTTACTATTTTTTTTATTATTTACTATTTATTTATTATTTACCATTTTTCTATTCTTTACTATTGTTTTCATTATTTACTATTTATTTATTATTTACCATTTTTCTATTCTTTACTATTTTTTTGATTATTTACTATTTATTTATTATTTACCATTTTTCTATTATTTACTATTGTTTTCATTATTTACTATTTATTTATTATTTTTAAAAGCAATAGAACGAGAAAAAATGTGTCGAGGTAAAATTTTTTATTTTGAACTTTTCTCAAAAGGATTTTAGTGATAGTTTCTTTTATGAAGAGTTCTAAAACACAATGAATGAGAGAGAAGGAAAAAAAATCGGATGCGTAAGTGTATGGAATTCTTGCGCGTCCATTATGTAAGCAATTACACGAGTTCAAGTCTCGTGAAACTCGACAAAAGGTTTGTCTGAGTTCTTTTTCCGCAGTTACCGGTAGTAAAGTATGAAAAACGACCTGCCGCTCTTTTCACGTCTTCTTATGTCTGACGAAAAGTGCCTTTCGTCTGAATACTAAGAGAGCCTGGAATCTCAATTCTTTTCTGCAATTTCATGCGAGTAGATGAAAAATGTCAGACGCCATGTGAAAGAAACAAAAAAAAAAAAAAAAGAAGAAAAGTGAAATAATCCTCTTCTATTGAAAGTCAGTTTCATCAAATGCATCATTACAATACTAATATCTAAATACACTATTTGAAAATTTTTCTATTGCAAAAAAAAATAAAAACAAAAATTTTAAGAATATACCTATTTTGAATTGTTATTTATTTTTTGAATTGTTTTTCTAAATAATGAAAGATTTTTTCGAGAATTAAATTTAATTACTTAAAATTCTTTGTAAAACATGCGAATAATTTTCTCACAGTAAATCGTGAGGTATTAAAAAGTGTTGCAGATTAAATTAACACCAAAAAAGGTTAAAATAATTAATTTTGGTGTTTTTTTTTACAATAAATGAAATTTTAGTTTATTAAATTTTTTTATAACTATAAAACATGAAGATATCGATAACTCCGAGTCTTTGACTCGGAGTGATCGATTTCTTCATATTTTATAATAATTAAAGATGACCATGTAATAAAATCATTATTTTTTATTATAAGAATATTATACTTCTTCAAAATTATTTTCATTATTTCAATTCAATTATTATTTTCAAAAATTTTTAACTACAATTTTACTTTATATCTATTATTTTTAATAATTTTCGAAAAAGTTCTTTGGCAATTTTCAAATCCATTTGTTTACAATATTCAATTTCACGAAATTTCAATTATTCCTAAATTCTTTAAATAAATGCATATTAGAAAATAAAAACTTCAAATAATATAAAAGAAAATTCAATTAAACTTTTTCAAACAAAATTAATATCAAAATTCAATTATTTCTAAAAATTCACGCTATATTGCTTTTAATATTCAATTATAATCTAAAATTTTAACTAAAATTCATTTTTATGAAATGAAAATCAATTTTTATTAGAAAATTCTACAAGAATTAAATTATTTAAATGCAAAAGTAAATAATTTATTGAATAATTGAATGTTTCTCAAAATTCAATTCTCATAAAGAATTTTAGTAACAAATTTTTAAATAATTGAATTCTTTTGTCGAATGTTATTAAAATTTGCATGAACATAATTACTTTTTTCAAGAAATTCAATTATAATTGTATGAAAAATAATTGTAACACTGCGATGAGTTTTATAAGAATTTTCAAATTCATTCGTTTACAATTCAATTTTACAAAATTCCAATTATTCGGAAATTCTGCAATTAAATATATATTGAAAAATAAAAACTTGAAATAATTTCAATAAAAATCCTATTAAACTTTTATAAAGAATTAATTCTACAGAATTTTTCCTCAAAAATATAAAAAATTAAGAATCTTAATGATTTTAGTTTAAAATTTTTTAAAAATTTAATTATTTTTAAAAATCCACGTTATAATGCTTTTATTATTTAATTCTATAATTTAAAATTTTAAGTGAAATTTATTTTTTTATCAATTTTTATTAGAAAATTTTTTGAGAATTCAATTATTTATAAATACAAAAATAAATAATTTATTAAATAATTGAAAATTTTTTAAAATTGAATTTTTATGAAAAATTTTATTAAAATTTTTAAAAATAATTGAATTTTTTCCACAAATTTAACAAAAAATTTAAGAATAACAAAAAATTAATAAAAAAAAAATTTTCAATTCTATACAATTTTAAATAAAAAATAATTGAAATTCTGCGATAAGTTTTGTTACTTCTAAAAATAATTGAGTTCTTACAACGAATTTTATTAAAAAATTTTTTAAAGAATTGAATTTCTGTGAAGAATTTTATTTGTGAAAATAATTGAATTCCGGAGAAAAAAATTATTATTTATGAAAATAATTAATTTCTTGTGAAAAATTTTATTCAAATCTTTTTTTGAATAATTAAATTTCTCAGAATTTTTTTAAAACTTTTTGCAAATAATTCAATTCTATCGAGAATTGAATTCTTGGAATAAATTTTATTAAAATTTCTTAATCAATTGAATTTCTTCGAAGAATTTAATTTTTTAAGAAAGTAATTGAATTGTTTCGAAGATTTTTTCTAACATTTATGACAATAATTGTATTCCCAGGAAGAATGTTATATTTTACGAAAATAATTGTATTCTATAATCAATTTTATTATAATTTTTCAAATTTATAAAGCATTTTATCAAGCTTTTTTTAAATAATTGATTTTCTCAGAATTTTTAAAAATTTTTTGAAAATAATTAAATTCCATCGAGAAATTTTATTAAAAAAATTTAAATAATTGAAATCTGACAAAGAATTTTATTACAATTTTTTTTTTAAATAATTGAATTTCTGTGAAAAATTTTGTTTTTGAAAAAAATTTAATTCTTAGGAAAAAATTTATTAAAATTTCTTAACTACATGAATTTCTTCGAAGAATTTTATTTTTTTTAAGAAAATAATTGAATTGTTTCGAAGACTTTTACAAACATTTATGATAATTATTGTATTCCTAGGAAGAATGTTACATTTTACAAAAATAATTGTATAAATTATATTATAATTTTCCAAATTTATAAAGCATTTTATTCAAATTTTTTTAAAGAATTAAATTTTCTTAAAAAAATGTATTATTTGTGAAAATAATTGAATTCTTAAGAAGAATGTTAGGTATCAACAAATTTTTTAAATCATTAAATTCTTTGGACGAATTAATACAAAATTTTTAAGAATAATTACATTTTTTGAGGAATTCAATTAAAATTGTATTAAAAATAATTGAATGTTTGCGTAGAATTTTATTCAAATTTTTTTTAATAATGGAATTTTTTTTGGAAAATTTTATTCAAATAGTAGATATTGAAAATCATTGAATTTTAGAAAACTTTTGAAAATAATTGAAATTTTGACAAGAATTTGACTTTGGTGTTTTTTTTTTAAAGTAAAATTTCATTCATAGTTAAAAATAACAACAAAATAGATTATTTTAATCCTTTCTGGTGTTAATTTAATCCTAGTGAGATTAAACTGTTGCAGATTATTTTAATTCATTCTGGTGTTATTTTAACACTTCACGTTTTACTGTGTAGCTTTTAATTCTTATAAATTTTGATAAAAATTTGATAAGATTTGAAAAAATTGGTAGATTTGAAAAAAGAGAAAATAGAAAGTGGAATAATTGTTGAAAAAGTATTGAACGCACATTTTTTTTGCTCCTTTTTCCCGCGCTTTTAAACTACAAAAGAGCAAATTGTAAAATTTTCGCAGAGATTGATAAGCTCAAATGGTTGATAAAATTGAGGAAAATCCAGAACAAGAGGAGAAAATGCGACAAGACTATAAAAGTCGTTTTGAGTGGAGAATGAGTTTCATCGGGAATTCATTGTTCGGGACATTAAGTTCGAACTCTTTCTCTCTTCTTGTTGTCTATAGTATCTGCATTTCGATGCCAAGTTATATATATATATATATATATATATATATATCTCGCTCTCTTTTTTTTCCAACTTTCAAAAGAAAGATCTGCATGAGTTCAGGTTCATAAAATTTAACGTTTCTCCTATTTTATAACCGTATACATATTATAAATTTTATAGATATGTATAAATTTTTCCACTTAAATATTATATATACATGTGTACACATATAAATACAGTCGCAATTCACAATATATGGATATTTCACTCTATCTCTCTCTCTCAGAGGTTAAAAATCGTTGAAAAATGAAGAAGCATGGGAAAAATATAGAGGAAATAAAAATGAAGTCTATATCTGTATATATGTATGTAGGAGTGTAGTTATGTAGTACGTTGAGATTTTCCAATTTCTTCGTGCACCACCTGCGAAATATGAGAAGTAGAGGAGCTTTACTCGAATTGAGAATATTGCTTGTCCAAGTCAACTATACAATCTCTTCAACAAACAAGATTGAAATTGTAAACAGTTTGTGATCACAGGAACATTAAAATATAATAAACGCGATGAGAGAAATTTTCATAAAATGAAACGAAAACACGTTTTTCATCACGTTTATATATTTATTATTGTCATTCCTTGAGCTGTTCTACTTTCTATTGTTATTACTATTTTTTTTTTTTTATTATTTTTCACTTTTTATGGTAGCAAATAATAAAATAATAATCAAAATTCGTATTTTTCATACGTATACGATATTAATGTTAGTATTAGTAATAGCTATGGAGTATTAGAATTAGAATTACAAAAAAAAATTGTTTAATGAATAATAATTAGATATATAATTACTATTTGATTTTAATTATTTTTTTCTACCTAAAGAGTTCATTTATTTTTATTTTTAGAAAGAAGTTGATTAGAAGAGGATGATTTTAGTCAGACAGTTGTTTTAATTTTTTAAATCAGACAGAAAGTTTATTTGCTTTCTAAGAGAAAATTTCCAAGTAGAAAAGGTTGATTTAAGTCAGACAGATATTTTCATACAAAAAGTAGAAGAAATTATTTAAGTCAAACGTTTCGTCTGACTTAAAATATTCATTTCTACTTACAGAAAATTATTTTTTTAATTTTAAGAAGTACTTTCTAAATATGAATTAGTAAAAATCTTTACTAATTTGAATTAGTGAATTAGTCAAACAGTTTTTTTTATTATAAAAAGTAGAAAAAAATCATTTATGTCAGACGGAACGTCTGGCGTAAAATATTCTTTTCCACATAATAAACTGTTTATTTATTTGTTTTAATGAAGAATCTTGTCAAAAAGATGAGATAAATTTAAAACAGGATGCTTTTTTATTCAAGAGAGTAGAAAAAATTATTTAAATGAGTATCTGTCTGACTAAAATAATTCTTTTCTATTGAAACAGTTTAATTATTTTCAAGGAAAAATTAATAAGTAGAAAATGTCGATTTACGTCAGGTAATTTTTTGTTTGAGAAATAGAAAAAAATTTATATCTAAATGTCTGTCTGACTAAAATAATTCTTTTCTACTAAACCAGTTTAATTAAGGAACAATTAATAAGTGGAAAATGTTGATTTACGTCAGGCAATTTTTTGTTTAAAGAATAAAAAAACATTTCAATCTGAATGCCTGTCTGACTAAAATAATTCATTTCTACTTAAACAATTTATTTATTTATTTTTACCAAAAAACTTGTTAAGTAGAAGAGGTTGATTTAAGTTAGACGGAGTTTTTTTAAAATTACTTTTCTGTACTTTTATTTACTTTTAATTTACTTTTATTTTTAAGCAGAAAGTTGTTAAGTAGAAGAGTCTGATTTAAGTCAGACGATATTTTTATTTAAGAGAGTAGAAAAAATCATTAATTAGAGTAAATATAAAAATAACTACTTATTAGTATTTCTGTCAGTATTAGTACTGTTTTTTAATGGAGAGTAGAGTATTTCTGTCAGTATTAGTACTGTTTTTAATACACATTATTTGTGACTATAAAAGTCAATTAAATCAAAGAGAACATTTGTTAAAGTACATATTTTGACTTGAAATACAATGTATATAATTTCCGCAGTTGAATAGTTACAAGTAATGATTAACTTGTTAATTAGGAAATTAATTTGGTCAGCCATTTGAGGTATTTGTGGAGGAATTCAGTATACTTGATGCCTAAATAGGTATAATTTAATATATATATATATATCTAATTTATAAAATATATACATATTTGTTTGTAAATTTATATAAAATAGTAATTATCTAAATACGAGATAAAATAGTTAAACATTAGTTTATGTCAAATTAACATTTTCCTAAAAATTTCGATTATTTTTATTACACAAAATTTTAATCCAATAATTCTCATGCCACAAGTAGTTGACATTTCAACAAAAAATCAATAATACAATATAATTTCTATTAATTTCATAGGTTTTGAAAATTTCTTCCTCTTTCTTCCTTTCTCTTTTTTCTTTCGTTTTTCCTTCGTTCGGTTTCTTTGACCCATTTTTCTTCTTTTCACTTTTTTTGGCTTTCACAAAGTTTGGAACATTAATTATCTCTTTTTTTCTCTAAAAAAAAGAGAAAGAGGGAAACTTTTAAAATTACAATGTCTTTGTTTTTAGAAAAAAATTTTTATAATTTGAATACAAAATTAATTTTTTCATTTGTCATTTAAAGACACGCGAATGATAATATCGCCATTTTTATATTTACATCTGAGGTTAAGAATAAAAATAACAGTGAAAAAAAATTAAATGGATTTTCTTTAACAATTCAAAGAAAAAGAAAACAGTCGAAAGCAAAAAAAAAACTTACATAAAAGAAATGTTGGTTTGGTAAGAAAAAAAAGAATGTTTTACAAGAAGAAAACAATGGGAGAAGAAAAAGAATAAGGTTAAAAAAGTAAAGCGTAAAATGTGAACATTTTAATTAAACACTGATGGATACTACCCGTAAAACTTATAGATGAGAAATTCTCAGCTTTGGTTATATGTATATGTGTGTGTACACGTATGTATGAATGTATTTTGCTCGAATCCAGAAAATATCGAATGCAGATAATAATAGAAACAGTGTACAATGGTGAGCAACTCGCCAACTGGAATTCATATCTATTATTCAAAGAAGTAATTTAATTGTACATGCTTTTTATATATTCGAAGCATTTTCTGAAAATTGTTTTCATAAAAATCATTTTTTTTATTCATGAAAAAAAAGAGAGAAAAAAAAATGAGGTAACAATAATGCTAAGATTTTTGCTCTCATTTGCATATTTTTTTTTTAAATTACAAAAATAGACAATTTAATTTTAAAATATTTTTATACAAACAGCTTTACGAAATTATAAAATATAAATAAAATATGAATAAAATATGACTTTAGTAAAAGCGTAATAATAATATAATTATTAAAAATGGAATTTCGAAATGAAAGAATAAAGTAAATTTTATAGTAACAACGCAATAAAATAATAATAATTTTATAATAATGATATATAATTATAATACAATGATAATAAAAATAATTATTATTTTATTGAGATGAGATTTTTTTATTATTGTGGCCTATTGACTTATATTTATTTATTTACATCAAAGGAATTTTGACGTGTTTCTGTGTAAATAAATAAATATAAGCCAATAGGCCACAAGAATAAAAAAATCACTTCTCTATTATAAATGGCTTGAAATAAAGGAGTATTTACACTTCGTATATTAATAATTATTATTATAATTATGATACTAAAATTTAATTATAACTTAAAAATGAAAAAAAAAACTTTTTATCTAGTAATTATTTTATAATAAATTTTTTTTTTAATTATAACGTTTTTCTCTAATTGAAAAATATTTTTGTTGGGATTTTTTTTTTTTTTTTGAGGGACAAAGAAATAGTGAATTTCGACCAATTTATTATTCCGATTTATTGGATTCTCTCTCGTGAGAATAAAAAAAGTTTTGAAACGATATCGAGGAGTAAAAAATGTCAGTTCACGTCAGTGAATTATTATTATTTTAATTTAAAATATTCTACATTGCTATATATTAATAATAAATAATGTAAAAAGAAATTTAAAAAAAGAATGCTCATTATACTAATTGACAGAATTCGTTTCCTTACGAAAAGTTTTCATCATTTTCATCTCAGCGGTTTTAAATTCGTGAGGAAAATCAATTTTTATATAAGTAATTTTATAATTACATTACGTTTGTAATATTATGCATCTCGAATTTTTTCCCTGTGAATAATTATTATAATTTTGGGTTAATATTTATAATTGTGATTAAGTATAATTTTTACTATTTTTATTATTATTATTATTATTATTATTATTATTATTATTATATAGGTAGTAATATTTAAAAGTTTATTTAATTTTAAAGAAAAACTTGTTAAGTAGAAGAAAATGATTTAACTCAGACAGTTTTTTGAATTAGGAAAGTAGAAAAGAATAATTTACGTTTTATTGTTTGAGGAAATAGAAAAAAATGTTTATAACAGACTTGACTTAAAATATTCTTTTCCACTTACATAATTTATTTAATTTTAAGAGGAAAATGGTTAAGTAAAAAAGGTTGATTTAAGCCAGACAGAATTTTTATTGAAAAATGTAGAAATAAAGTTAAAATATTATTTTCAACTTAAAAAGAATATTTATTTATTCTTAAGAAGAAACTTGTTAAGTAGAAGAGGTTGATATAAGTCAGACACTTTTTTTAAGAGTAGAAAAAAAATTTAGTCATTTTGTCTGACTTAAATTATTTTTTCTACTTAAATAGTTTATTTGTTATTTCATTAATTTATTTAAAATTTACTTATATGTAAAGAAATCCTTTTGAGTGAAAGAATTCCATTATAGTCAGACACAAAGTTTTTTGCAAAAATATAAAAAACACTGTTTGAGTAGAAAAGTTTTTTTTTTAATCAAACAGAAAGTTTATTTGTTTTCAAAGATAAATTTTTGAAGTGGAAGAAATTGATTTCAGACGTTTTTTTATTAACAGAGTTGGAAGTATTAGTTTAAGTTACATTTTCTGTCTGACGCAAATTAGTATTTTCTACTTAAATTGTTTAGTTTTTTAAGAAGAAACTTGCTGTGTTGAAAAGGTTGATTACTTCATTTATTTATTTAAATTTTATTTTTGAAATTAAAATTAAAATTAAAATTAAAATTAAAATTAAAATTAATTTAATATAATTTAAATTAAAAAATTTAATTATAAAATAGTGACTTTTATTTACACATAAATAATAATAATAATCCTAGAAATTCAGCACTCGGTGGTAATTAATTTTAATAAAACTCTAATAATTAAAATAATTTACATAATATATTACGGAATCTCCCGACGCGACGTCTTTAAAATATACACACAAGCAACATCTCTGGGAAATTCCATTTTTAAAATTCTGTTTATTACCGGACGGAAGATATTTCCAGAATTCCATTTCTTATAGACTCTATATAAAATGTCATTTCTGAAGAAATGTGATATGAAGAAATGCGAATTTTTTTCTTCTCTCCTTTTTTATTTCGAGGGAAAGGGAAAAAGTCCATAAATTGTTATTTTTTTTTTCTTTGCTTTCCGCTTTTTTATTTGGGAGTAAATGATAAAGATCTTAAAGTAATAAATCAAGAATGTATTTTAAGTTTATTGAAGAAGAAGAAATAGGAGTGTGCAATTTTTAAGTAAAATTGGAAGAAATACGTTTTTAGAGGTTATTAAACCGAATCCTTTTATATCCTTTGGCTATCTCAACATCGTGTTTGAATTTGGCCTATTTCCAAAGCAATATTGGATCTCTCTCTCTCTCTCTCTCTCTGTCTCTTTTGCTCTCTCTCTCTCTTTTTCTTTTTGCTTGCTCTCTCCTTTTTCCTAATTTGCAACAAAGTCCACGACGTGTCGTGAATCTTTCCTTATGAAGTAAGCTCTCCACGCCCTCTATTTTATCTTCATATAGAATCCTCGTATAGTGGAGAGTATCCTCCCCTTTTACCCCCTTTTTAAGGGGAAAATACTGATACTTGAAGCACATTTTGAAAATTGCATCTAAATTCAATAATTAATTATATTTAACATCTTACTAATAACTAACTAACTTATGTACTTTTTAAAATCAAATTAGCAATTTTAAAAAAATAGAAATTAAGTTTTTAATTCAAATTTTTTTTTAATAAAAATAAAATATAGATTATAACTATTATAATCATAATAATCATAATTATTATATATATAATAATCATATATTCTGAGACAGGGGATTTAAGAAAAAGTCAGACATTTTAATTAAAAGTATTGGAAAAAATTTAATTTTTAGAATTCATAAAAAAAATTCCGAATTTTGGTGTCTTTTTGTTTGCTTCATATATAAAATCATCACGAATTCTAATACAAAACCTTCAATTTTTTCTATTTCTGACAATATATTTTTTTTAAATAACTTAATTCTTGTACAAGTATCATAAAATTATTACTTAGAAATTATTTAATGAAAATTTTACTAAAATATTTCAAAATTAATTCCATTTTTAAAGAGTTGCGTTTACAATTTTTATAAATAGATCAACTTCAAAAGGTTTTAATTTAAAATTTTATAAAATTTGAATTTTTAATTAATTTAATTAGAAATTTTAAAAAACTTAAATTTTTGCAAAATGTTAATAATTCAAATTCTTTTTTGCCCAAAAATTCTCGTGAAAATCATAATTATCTTTACAAATAACAAAATTCTTCTCCAAAATTCAATGATTTCCAATATCTACTATTTTAATAAATTTCCCACGGAAATTCAGTAATTAACAAATTTTTTATAAATTTCTCTGCAGTAATCCAATTGTTTTTATAAATAATAAATTTTTTTTATGAATCCAATTGTTTTTATAAATAATAAATTTGTTTTAAGAATTCAATTATTTTCATAAATAATAAAGCTCATCGCAGAAGTTTAATTATTTTTAGTAGGTACAATTTTAATCTAATTCCACGAAAAATGTAATTATTTTTGAAAATTTTACCAAAATTCGTCAAAAGAAATTCAATTATTGAAAAATTTGTTGATGAAATTCTTTATAAGAAGTAAATTTTAAAAAACATTCAACTATTCAATAAATTATTTACTTTTGTATTTAAAAAATCGAATAATTTTGAAAAGGTTTCAAAATAAAATATTATAAAATTTGAATATTCTATAATTTTAACTGGCAATTCTGAAGAATTAATTTTTTTGAAAAGTTGAATTGAAATTTTTTTTGAAATTATTTGAAGTTTTTATTTTCCAATATATATTTAATTAATGAATTTTCGAATAATCGAAATTTCGTAAGAATGAATTTGAAACAAATGTATTTGAAAATTCTCCGAGAACTTTTTCAAATAAAATTATTAAAAATAGTTCATTTAGAGAAGAATATTAGTTCAAAATTCTAGAAAATAATAATTGAATTAAAATCATGAAAATAATTTTTAAAAAGTTACAGTAACAATATTCTTAATGAAAAATAATGATAATACTTTTAGAAGTTGTTTAATTTCAGAAAGGTTTGAATTTGGAATTTTTGAAAATCTTAATTCCTTGTGGAAAAATAATAATAATTGAATATTTATTTAAAAAAGAAACTTTTTATGTTTTCGAATAATTTTACAATTGAAGAAATTCGTACCTAAATAAATGTAACACAGAACATTTTTTTAAGTAAAATTTTTTTCTTTATTATCTAAAAATTTAAAAATTTTTAATTTCATTTCCAATTAATTTTTGCAATTGATAAATAGAATTTATAAACATTCTTTTTCCTTTATTTTTAAAAAACTTTGAATTTTTAAAATTAAAATTAAAACAATTGTAATTAAGAAATATAGGAATGATGCAAATTATTTCCTTACGAAAATTGAGAATTTTCTACAAAAATATTAAGAAACGGAAATATTTAATGTTTTTTTTTCCCAAAAGATAAAAATTAGTTTATGAACAATATTTAATTGTTATTGAGAAATAAAACTTATGCATAAAATGGGTATATTTCCTATTTCTTAATCATAATTTTTTAAAAATTAACAATTTTCTATTTTTAATTTAAAGAATTTTTAGGCCAATTTCATGGAAGTTGGCCAAAAAATTCTTAAAATTAATATTTTAAAAAACCATAAAAAACATTCTAATTAATTTTCTATTTTTTATAAATAAAAAGGAAAATAATTTGCATAATTTAGATGAATCAAACGAAATTTTTAAAAAAGCATACAAAAAACAAAATTTATTTGTTAATCATAATTTTTTTTAAATTTTCTAATTTCAAATATTATTTTATTATAAATCATGAAAAATACTTGCATATTTTCGATTTGTCAAACAGTATTTTAAAAAAAAAAATAAAACAAAAGAATACACAAAAACTAACTTGAAAGTGCGGACAGACAGAATTAATGAAAGAATGAAATACGAAGATTATTATAGTTAATAATATACATTGTAAAAAACAATACACAATGTGCCATTAGGGGCTTTAAAAGTAGGTGTGACCGGTTTACCCCAGGGTGTGGGGTAAATCGGTCACTTTGACAGTTTTCAAATTTAAAAAGGTGGAAAAAGGGGTAAATGAGATAGGAAACCTGTCTCTTTTACCCCTTTTTACCAATTTTACCCCTTTTCCCACCTTTTTACCCCTTTTCACCACATTTATATCCATTTTACCCCAATTTTATCACTCACAGTCCTTTTTTTTAGTGTCACACACACTTGAAGTGGAACTACACTCTTGACTTCAGGAGATCACATGATTTTCGTATACACTGGGGAGTTATGGGGACATGAACGTTTCTGAAACCCTTGATGCCTTTCCCTACATGCCTCAATCTCGTGGGATTAAGTTTTGTGTGCGTCTAAATCGACCCAGGGCAAAATTGACTATGTTACCCTGTTGCTCGTTTACACTGGCATCTCAGGAACAAACATTCTTGTTATTAACGATGAAAAGGATATATATATAACCAGGGAACAATGTCGACGAAAATAGATTAAGGGGGCGACACAAGGGGAGGGGGGAAAGAAGGAAGTTAAACAATATATCAATTATGGGTCTAATGATGCCTGATGCTTGACTGGAGGAAATGCAAGAGAAATGTAAATAATATTCAAATAGTAAAATAAATAAGTAAAAAAAGATAAAAAAAAAATTTTAAATTCAGAAGGGGAATTTGGAAAAAAGGGGGAAATAGTGAAAAGAAGGAGAAAATAAGAGAGAAGAAATAAGAGATAGTTAAAAAATGATTAATTGCGTAAAATGGGGATTTGAATTGGTAATTTTTTTTATTTGCGTAAGACTGGTGTTAAATATTTATTTCTACACAATTATTATTCCCTTTTTTTCTGAAGAATTTTTATTTAAATAAAAATAAATAATAATATAAAAACAATTTTTTCTATAAATAAAAATTTTTCACTACAAATAAAAATTCTTCACTTATTCTTACAAATATACAGTACCGTCCGCAATTGTCAGTCCACCCATTTTTAAAGGAATGACAAAAATTTTTTAACATAAAATTCATGAAAACTAAAATTTTTTTTGGTTTATATTTTGAAAGACGATAAAATTTTGAAAAGAATAAGACCTTACAGAAGTCATTTGGACAAAATTTGTAGAAGATATTCCTAAAAATCGTCATTTTCAATGTTTTACAAAAATTTAAATAACTTCTAAAATAATGAACGCTTTTTAATAATCTTAGGCTTATTTTAAAGGTCTTTTTCTACGGAATAAGAATTACTTATAGGCATTAACCTGTCATTTTTAACTTGGAATAAGCATGACGTCAAAATTAGACAAAAAAATTGGAAAAATTTGAAATCAATTTTTTGTACTAAAAACTATTCTAGAACATATATAAAACATGATATGGTGTAGATTTTTCAAGAAATTTTAATAAAAATATATGTTTGAATTTCAAAAATTATTTTTCTTTTAATAATATTATTTCAAATTTTTTGAATTTTTTTGTCCAACTTTGACGTCAAGCTTATTCCAAGTTAAAAATTACAGGTTAATGCCTATAAGTAATTCTTATTCTGTAGAAAATGGTCTTTAAAATAAGCCTAAGATTATTAAAAAGCGTTCATTATTTTAGAAGTTATTCAATTTTTTGTAAAACATTGAAAATGACGATTTTTAAGAATATCTTCTACAAATTTTGGCCAAATGACTTCTGTAAGGTCTTATTCTTTTCAAAATTTTATCGTCTTTCAAAATATAAACCAAAAAAAATTTTACTTTTCATGAATTTTATGTTAAAAAATGTTTGTCATTCCTTTGAAAATGGGTGGACTGACAATTTCGGACGGTACTGTAGTTTTTTCTACAAATAATTTTTTCTACAAATAAAAGTCATTTGCAATAATTATTATTGCAAATGACTTTTATTTGTAGAAAAAATTTTTCAATTATAGTGAAGAATTTTTCTTAATAGAAAAAATTATTTTCATCTTAATAAACAAATAAATATACAGAAGTAAAAAAGCAAATTAACTTTTACGCATCTTAATCAAATAAATGGCACTTTAATCAATAACTAATTAAGTTGCAATTAAACGATATGCTCGAAGTATAGAAATATTCGAAAGCAAATTTAATTATAACTTTATAATTATTAGATGCGAGTGAAAATTAATTTACCAAAAGTGTTTGTGATATTTGTTATTTTGTATTAAATAAGATTTTTTTTCTTTCTTTTTTTTTTGGAAAAAAAATTTTGATGGAAGAAAAATATACAGACATAAGGTAGAAGAGATATTTTATGGTTTTCGTAAATCATTTTACCCGGCAAAATGAACGATAAAACAAAAAAGAGAAACGTGGATTACTTTTATAATTGAGTTTTCTATTTCTAACTTGTCCGACTCGCAACCGATTTATTCTTCTTTCGTCGGATCTGATCGAAACTTTGATATTCCATCTGAAATTAAATGGTAACGGTTTTAATGAAAAAAATTATTTATTTATTTCCTATTCCTTTTTTTTTGAGTATTTTGTGAAATATTTATTATATTCTTGTTCCTGTCTGACTAAAGTCGATGATTTATACTTAAAATTTGAAAGAAAAATTGTTTTGGAACAAAATATTCAATTAATAAATTATTAATTGGCAGTTATTAATTATTAATTAATAATTTGTAGTTATTAATTATTAATTATTCTTTTCTACTTAATATTTGCAAACGAGTTAAGTAGAAAAGAATAATTTAAGTCAGATAGAAAGTCTGACTTGCGAAAATATATAAAACACTGATTAAGTAGAAAAGGTTGTTTCGAGACAGACAGAAAGTTTGTATATGTTAAGAAGGAAGTGTAAAAGTAGAAAAAGTTTATTTGAGTCAGACGCAGTCTTTTTTATTTAAGAAAGTAGAAAAGTGTATTTAAAGTCAGACTTTTTCTACATAAATTATTCTTTTCTTTTTAAACAATTTATTTGTTTATTTATTTTTAAAAAAAGACTATGTTAAGTAGAAAACGTTGATTTAAGTCAGACGTAATTTTTTTTATTATAAAGAGAATAAAAATAAATTATTTAAATCAGAGTGTCTGTCTGGCTAAAACAAATCTTTTCTACTTAAACAGTTTATTTCTTTTTTAGAGAATCTTAGTAGGTAGAATAAATTTATTAAAGTCAGACAGAATTTTGTTTTATTTAATTGAGTTAAAAAATAAAATAATAAAATAAATAAAATAATAAAATAATAAATAAGTAATAATAAAATATTTACTTAAAATAAATTACTTTCTGTCTGACTTAAATTATTCTTTTCTACATGAACAGTTTCATTTTTTTCATGATTTTATTTATTTATTTAACATTAATTTTTTATCATGAATTTCTTTTTCAGTAGAAAAATTCTTTTTTGTCAGACACAAGTTTTTTTGCAAAAAATATTTAAAATCACTGTTTAAGTAGAAAAGGTTGTTTTCAGTCAAACGGTTGATTTATTTTTAAGGAGTGACATCCTAAGTAGAAAATATTGATTTAAGTCAGACAGAAAGTTTATTTGGTAGTAGAAAAATTATTACAAGTAGAAAATACGAATTTAAGTTAAACAAAAAGTTTATTTAGTTGTAGAAAAAACTCTACAAGTAGAAAAGATTAATTTAAGTCAGACAGAAAGTTTATTTAGTTGTAGAAAAAACTCTACAAGTAGAAAAGATTAATTTAAGTCAGACTCTCTTTGAATTGCTTTATTTATGTAACTTTACTTAGATTTATGTAAATAAAAATTGCTCTACTGAATTTTTTAATTTGAGTGACACAGTCATTTTTTTAATAAGTACTTTTTACTTCGCTAATTAAATACAGTTTTGTACGAGCTTGTAACGGTTAATTACATTTTTTCTTCTTTTTTTAAAATAAAAGGGGAAAAAAATATTTTTCAGTTAAAACGGTCATAAAATAAAAAAGTTTATATAACTAAATATTTATTTCAAAGTTTCTCATGTTCAATCCTATAATGATCCTGCCAGCAAAGGAAAACGTTTCGCTTGAAGTTTCTGATTACAAAAAGGAAACGGAGAAACTCGGAACATAAACAAGAGACAGTACATAAAGAATTTGATTATTTCTTTTATTATTATCATTATTATTGTTTTTATTATTATTATTATTATTATTATTATTATTATTATTATTATTATTATTATTATTATTATTATTATTATTATTATTATTATTATTATTATTATTATTATTATTATTATCATTATTATTATTATTTGTATTTGTATTTGCATTTGTATTTGTATTTGAATTTTTATTTTTGTTTTTACTTTAGTTTTTACTTTTACTTTCCTATTTACTGTCCTATTTACTTTTCTTTTTACCTTTCTGTTTACTTTTTTTATTTTTATTTCTTTTATTACGATTCTTATAAATTATTCGACATTTAAATAAAGTTAGCGGGTGTTTTTTATTACAGAAAAAGCTGTTTTATTGAAACAAAAATTAAGTCAAAAGAATTTGAAAAAAAATAAAAGTGAACATTATTTTGGCTCGATAGAAATTTTATTCTGACGTTAAAATTGGAAAATTATCTTTATTATATAATAAAACGAACATTTTCATTCAATTTTATCTTCGATTCTTCTTATATGTATACATATATATACAGTACGAAAACCTACCACGTCAGTCATATCCCATGAGTGGGAGTGAGACAGACTTATGCGATTCCCATACTTTCCTATGACTGACGGATAGCTTTTCCTACTGTATAACAAAAGCAGAAGGAATCTTTTAAAGAAAACGATTTTCAGTTTCTCAAGTTCTCTTGAATTCATTTTTATATTTTAACTCAATTCTTATTTTTAACGAATTTTCTAGTTTTGAAAAAATAATGATAATTGTTTTTTTCCTATTCTAGTTTTCTCATAACTTATATAATTAATAATTTCTTATTTTTTATTATTATTTCTCAACTAATTCAATTAACATAATTATTCGTGCAAAGAAGTAGTTTATGTTCTGACTTATTTTAAAACTTATTTATTATTATATTTTTGTCCCAGTTTATTATTTGTTATGTGAATATAATTTGTAATACAATTAAAGTTGTAGTTATAACGATAATAATAATGATAATAATTTCCCACTTATTTCAAACACGAAAAACTTACTTTAATACTGAATAATAATTAAGAATACTGTAATTAAGATTTGTTATAAATTCATTTAATAATTAATTTATTAAAAATTATTGTTTTTGAAAAAAGTAGCAACGATAATAATAACAACAACAAGAATAATAAAAATAATAATTATTCCATTTCTTTTTAATTTAAATAAAGAATGGGTCATTGGGAAAATAAATTTTGAAAAAAATTGGAAAAAGTGATATTTCCAAATTAATAATATTAATTCAAATAGTAATAAAATAAATGGAAAAGAATTAATTGAATAGAATAATAAAAGAAGGTTATTGGAAAAAAATTCTATAATATATATCACTGGCGGATATTTTGTGTCAAATAATTTACAGTTATATACTTTTTTAAAAAGATTGTCAAAAGAGGTGGATTTAAGAAACTTTTTAGTGGTTTCTGTATCGATTACATGCTTTTATAAGCCATTAATTTTATCGTACGAACCTGTGGCTTTTATTCTCAGCACTTATAGGTCTTTTGTGAAATGATGTACGATCCAGATATTTACCCAAAGTTCTATATAAGAATAACAATTTTCCACCGCAAAGAAAAATTTACGTCAGTCTTATATAGAAAATATATATTTAACTTGACACTAATATTGGAAAAATTATATTTCATACTCAATAGTTAAAAATTTCATTTTTATAAATTTTTTTATAAATTTCATTTTTTTTCATTTCTTTTAATAAAAGAATTATTTTTATTATATTCTCGCTCGTTTACTATTATAAGTATAAAAAACTGTTTATTTTTATCATATATATGGGCCCACAATTTTTCTAAGAATATCAAATTGAGACAAAAAACATCGCAACACTTTTCATTTGTTTTTTGTCCCAATTTGATATCCTTAGAGAAACTGGAATAATAATTTTATTATTGTTCCTATTTTTTATACTTAATTTTGGTATTATAATTTTTACTTTTATTATCATATTTCTTCTCATTATTACTATTATTATTATTTAGATATTTTTTTCATATCCCGTGTAGAAATGGTGGTCGGGTTCTAGTGGGGACCTCACCAGTTTACCCCATTTGAAAAAGGGCTCCAACTAGAGAAACTGGTGGGGTTCTAGTCGATTTTGTCACGCTCTAGTTGATAGGGCCCCGACTAGAAGTTCTAGTTCACTTCTACCGGTTTTAAAAATTATTATTTTTCAACTTAACTTATTTATAATTGAATTCTCCATTCATATTAACATTATTAATGATTGTTGCACACGAAAAATCTCGTGCCTATGAGGGTTCGAACCTTGGACCTTGGGGACACCAGACGGATACACATACCTCTCGGCCATGATAGGTTGGATGGACTTCCGCTTAAAGTACATCCCGTTTGTAAATTCCGCCATTTGTCCCTATCTCTAGTAGGGCTCTCGCTAGATTCTGACTAGAATCTCTAGTCGAGAAAAAACTAGTCGGGTTCCAATCTAATTCTAGTTAGATGATTCTTACAAGCATTATTTATTAAAAAAGTTTGCATATTATTTGATTACTTAATTTTTTAATTATTTAAACAAAATCTTTTATTTATTAAGTAAATTAAAAAAGAATAAACCATAAATAAATATTAATTATGTGGATATAATTAATTTTTATTAACTAAATATTGTAATATATTATTTATTATTATATTATTTATTATTATTATTATTATTTATTAAAACAATTATAGTAAATATAAAAATATAAAAAGTAATGTAATAAATTAGTTATGTTTAATTTTTCAATAACGTTATAGATATAATTAATTCATAATATTTTGAATTTTAGGGAGTTATTATTCATCACTCTTATTTAGCTCTGCATTCCTAATGATAGTTAATAATAATTAATTATGACATTATTGAAAAATTAAACATTACTAATTGCAGTGCTTTTTATATTTACTATTTATTGTAATTATAATATTATAGCATCTTTTTAATTATTATTAAATACTTGCATTAATTGTGAAAAACATTTTAAAGTATAATTGCACATACATATCTTTTTAAAAAAAAAATTATTTTTACGAATAATATTACAATATTTAGGTAATAAAAATTAGTTATACCCACATAATTAATATTTATTTATGTTTTATTCTTTTAATTTACATATTAAATAAAAGATTTTTATTTAATAAAATTGCTTTATTGGAATTTTTTGTAAAAATATTCTACAATATTTAAAATTTTGTTTAAAAAATGTTAAAAAATTAAATAATTAAATAATATGCAAAATTTTTTAATAAATAATGCTAGTAAGTTTTTCTATCTATTAATCTGAATTATTTATATCTATAGAAAGATAATTTATGTATGTCATACTTTTACACTAGTTTGTCTAGTTTGAAATCGATAAGGTCCTAGTGAGTTTTTTCCAGTCTGAATTATCTAACTAGAATTTGATTGAAGCCCGACTAGTTTTTCTAGACTAGAGATTCTAGTCAGAATCTAGCGAGGTCCCTACTAGAGATAGGGACAAATGGGGAAATTTCTACACGGGATGTTACAGTGAATAAAAAATTTATTTAATTCAAATAAACAATTACTTGACTACGTAAAAAAAATTTAAAAATTAAATTTTGGTGCTAAGTCGTAATAATTTGATTCTATTTTAATGCTAAAATCAGCTCTACTCTCTAATTTTGAATTAGTAATAATCTTTACTAATTTGAATTAGTGACTGAGTTTTTGCTTTTGAATTAGTAAATTATACTAGTAAATGGTAAGTTTGACTAATTTATTACTAAAATTTATTAATTGAAAAGCAAAAATCAGTCACTAATTCAAAATAGTAAACATTTTTCAAAATAGTTTTCAATAAATTAAATCAAAATGAGACTGAATACTCTAAAGAAAAAGAAATTAATTACATGTTAATTATAATTTGATGGTCAGTAATGGAACTAATGCTGATAAATCGCTTTAGAAGCTCCATTACACGCAGACTATAAATGTATAATGCACATCCCTGCGCCTCAGAGTAGAAAATCGATTCTCTAAAGGAGGAGAAAAGCAGGTGGGAATCATTTGAATTGCTTCTATCCATGAAACGTACATATGTATATTTTTTACTTTCACTAATTTTAGTCTATTAAATTAGTAAAAATTAGAATTAATTAGAAAAATTTACTAATTCAGAAGCAAAAAATCAGAAAATAATTAAAATTAGTAAACATTTTTACTAATTTTCGGCAAATTTTCAATTATCTTTATAAATTATTAAAATTCTTATCCGAAATTCAATTATTTTCAAAAATTACAATAAAATTCCTGCGGTTAAATTTCAATTACTTTCAAAATTTTTTTTTTTCAAAATTTTCTATTCAATTATTTTTAATATTTATTATATTAATAAAATTTTTCAAAAGAATTCAATTGTTTAAAAAAATTTTAATATAATTCTACGCAAACATTTAATTATTTTTATTTAATAATAAGAATTTCACAGAAATTAAATTATTTACAAATTTTTTATCTTCGCAATATAATTCAATTATTTTTCTAAATAATTAAATTTTTACAGGGATACAATTATTTTTCTAAATAATAAAATTCTTTTTAAAAATTTAATTATTTCCATAAATAGTAAAACTAATCGCAGAATTTCAATTATTTTTAATAAAGTTTTAATCGAACTCCTCGTTAAATGTAATTATTATTACAAATTTTATTAAAATTCGTCAAATGAATTCAATTATTTAAAAATTTGTTGATAAAATTCTTTATAAGAATTTAATTTTAAGAAACATTCAAATATTCAAAAAATTATTTTTTTTGTATTTAAATAATTGTATTCTAGTAGGATTTTCTAATAAAAATTGATTTAAAAATGAATTTCAGTTAAAAAGAAATGAATTTGAAAATTCTCAAAATTTCTTTTCAAAAATTATTAAAAATAATAGATTTATAGTAAAATTTTAATTAACACAAAAAAAATTTAATTTTGGAGAAGTCACAAATTATTGCAAAAATTCACTTGCTTTCAAGATGTATAATAAAATCCTTCGCAGAAATTTAATTATGTTTAAAAATAATCAAATTCTTCTTAGGAATTCAATTATTTTCATAAATATAATATAATTCAATGCAGAATTTTAATTATTTTTAATACAATTTTAATCGAATGTATTTATTTTTCTTTTTATTATCGAATGTATAAAAATGTAATTACGGTTTCCGAGAAATTAATAAAAATAAAATTTTTAAGAATAATTATTCTTAAAAATTTTATTAAAAATCGTCGAAAGAATTCAATTATTAAAAAATATGTTGATAAAATTCTTTATGAGAATTGAATTTTAAGAAAAATTAAATTGTTCAATAAATTATTTATTCTTGTATTTAAATAATTGAATTCTAGTAGAATTTTCTAATAAAAATTGATTTAAAAATTAATTTCAGTTAAAATTTTAGATAATTTTTCTGAAAATTAATTTAATTAATTAATATTATTAATTAATTAATTTCTGAAATTAATTTTTTTGAAAAAGTGTAATTGAATTTTTTTTATATTATTTGAAGTTTTTAGTTTCTAATATATATATTTAATCGAAGAATTTACGAATAATTGAAATTTGAAAAATTGAATATTTAATTTAATAAAATGTAAAAATTCAATATAACTTTTTCAGCTGGGTTGATATTCTTCCGGCGGCTCAAAAAATAATGAAAAATAATAATATAAATATACTTGATAATATTAAGTGAATAATTAATATTAATTATTCACTTAATATTTAAGTTTTTCAATTAATTTATTTATATTATTATTTAATTAAATAATTTATTTATTAATTCCTCTATTTTTTAAATATTTTTTTTCCCTTTTTTTCTATTTTGTTTTTTGCTTCGAACCCTTTATTTTCCTTTGCGAATTATCGTCTCTTGAAGGGAGTAAATAACAGAGAGTGTACATTATTTTAATTTGTTTGAATGTACATATTATGTGTATATATAATTTTCATAAATTGTCAGGGATCATAGAAAAACACATTTAAAATTCTCATAAACGGCTGAAAATGTAAACGTGTCGTAAAATGCGAAAGCGTGGAAAATAGGATGTAAACCTGGATTGGTTAAAGCCCTTTCTACAATTTATGTCAAGCCACACAAGTATCTACCCGAGAGGATCAAATTTACACACATATTTTTTTTGTCGCTTTTTTTTGGACAAAACATATAGACCCTCTCTCTCTCTCTCTCTTCTTTTTTTCTCTCTCGCTCTCTCAAGGAAATGTGTTTCAAGCTCTTTTGTAATACTTTGCCCATTTTTCTTTATTGGAATTCGCTTTTCCGATAAAACCTTCTGACAAGACGACATTCAGTGCTTTGGATGTGTATGTGGAGAGAAAGAGGGAGAGAGAGAGAGAGAGAATCAAAAAATTTTTACCTTGTAAATTTAATTTTTACATTCGAAGTTGTATTTTGTATAACTAAATTTTGTTTTCGAATTGTGAAATAATTCCGCAAGTAGAAAAAAAATTAATTTTGAAATTTTTCTTAAAAATATCAGAAAATTTGTTTTTAATATTCCTTATTTTTTTATTTTGTATAAATATTCTTTATACAAATATTCCATTATTAGTCATTGAAATTATAACTTGAAAATAATTTTATATTGTTTTTTTGGTTCATTAATTATTATTACAATAATATTTATTCTACTTATAAAATATACAATTAATTTTCTTACACTGAAAAAAAAAATTATTTGATTCAAATAACCGATTAATTGACTATTAACAATTAAATATTTACTTGAATGAAATAATATTTATTGGAGTCAATTAAATGGTTTAGTTCATATTTGCTTCAAATACTGAAATTATTGTTTCAAATACCCATTTAATTGACTGCAATAAATATTATTTGATTCAATTATAAATATTTAATTGATAATAGTCAATTAATCGGTTATTTGAATCAAATAAATTTTTTTTTTCAGTGTATAATAAGTTTCTTGTAGTTACAAAAATTTTCTTCCTTTTTTTACCTGGCGGATTTTTATTTTCTTTTTTATACAAAATCAATTTTTGATTCTAAAATTGCTAATACGATTAGTCGTAAATCTGCTGAATTTTCACACCCGTTTTTATTTTCGTTTCTTTTTTTTTTGTTTTTTGTTTTTTGTTTTTTTTGAGAAAACTGTCTTGAAAATAAATTCAAACGTTGTAAGTGTAACGTGATAGGTGTTGGTACGTACACTTAAATAAAGAAATTCGAAAGTACGTGAGATGAAAGTCGAAAGAGGCCAGTGAAAAATTTAAAGTGGATTTCAGACTATTTTCTTCAGTCCAAAGTGAGAGTTACCTTATTTTCTTCAAAAAAAGGAAAAAAAAGAAAAGAAAAGAGAGAGAAAAAAACATGTTTGAAGTCCACTCTTGGACCTTCTGGCTTGAATTCACACAGACAGTTCCGAAGGTCATGAATTCTAGTAAAGATGAAAACCCCCTTTTCTCCATTGACAGCTATGAATCTAGAAAGATTTTTTTTTTGCAAGAAAATATATATATATGTATATAGAACATAAAAAGGAAATAGAGACAGCGCCCGACGACCTAGAAATGTTCTTTCACCTTTCTATGGAAAGGAAAGAGGATCAAAAAAGTACAAATTCTCTCTTCCAGTTTCAAATGACTATATATGTATACATACATATATGCATTTTCCGCACAAAAGCGAGAAAATTCGGAATAATGTAAGTGTTCTGTTACATAAAGAATTGACTTATTTTGTGTAATATCTTCTGGTGAGTGCATTATTCAGTGACTGAGTCTTTAAAAAAAAATGGTCCTTGGAGAAAAATTCTTTGCTTTAAGGAAATTTTGCTTTTATTTCGTGTGTTAGTTTAAAATTTTTTTATATTAAATTCAGGATTTTATATTTGAAACAATTTTTTACCTTTCGAATTGAATTTCTTTGTCGATAATGAAATTTAGGAATTTTAAAAAGGAATACAAATATTTTTAATTAAAAATTTTTAAATAAAGATGATGAAGACTTTTAAATATATCTAAAGATGAATTTTTAAGAAAGGGGAAATTTTAAAAATATGAACAGATTTTTAATGCAGGACAACATTTTTATAATAGTGAAAAAAATTGTAAATATGTATAAGAAAAGTAAATTTAATTTTAGGAAAAAAGTTTTTAAAATAGGAAACAAGTTTTAAAAATAGGAAAAAAATTTTTAAAATAGTAAACAATTTTTAAAAATAGGGAAAAAGTTTTAAAAGTAGGAAACAAGTTTTAAAAATGGGAAACAAGTATTAAAAATAGGAAACAATTTTTATAAATAGGGAAGAAATTTTAAAAGTAGATAAAAAGTTTTAAAAATAGGGATCAAGTTCTAAAAATAGGAAACAAGTTTTAAAAATAGATAAGAAGTTTTAATAGTAGAGAACAAATTTGAAAAATAAGAAACATATTTTAAAAATAGATAGAAAGTTTTAAAAGTAGAGGTCGAAAATAGGAAAAACAATTTTTAAAAATAGGGAAGAAATTTTAAAAGTAGATAAAAAGTTTTAAAAGTAGGAAACAATTTTTAAAAATAAGAAACAAGTTTTAAAAATAGATGAAAAATTTTAAAAGAAGAGAACAAGTTTTAAAAAAGAGGGAAAAAGTTTTAAAAATAGGGCACAAGTTTTAAAAATAAATAAGAAGTTTTAAAAATAGGGAAGAAATTTTAAAAGTAGATAAAAAGTTTTAAAAGTAGGAAACAATTTTTAAAAATAAGAAACAAGTTTTAAAAATAGATAAAAAATTTTAAAAGAAGAGAATAAGTTTTAAAAAAGGGAAAAAGTTTTAAAAATAGGGCACAAGTTTTAAAAATAGATAAGACGTTTTAAAAATAGGAAATAAGTTTTAAAAATAGATAAGAAGTTTTAATAGTAGAGAACAAGTTTGAAAAATAGGAAAAGCATATTTTAAAAATATATAGAAAGTTTTAAAAGTAGATAAAAAGTTTTGAACGTATAAAAAAATAGGAAACAATTTTTTAAAATACGGAAAAAATTTTAAAAGTAGAGAACAGGTTTTAAAAACAAGTTACAATTTTTTAACAATACGGAAAAAATTTTAAAAGTAGAGAACAGGTTTTAAAAACAAGTTACAATTTTTAAAAATAGGGAAAAAGTTTTAAAATTAGGTTACAATTTTTAAAAATAGGGAAAAAGTTTTAAAAGTAGGAGACAAGTTTTAAAAATAAGAAACAAGTTTTGAAAGTAGGAAACAAGTTTTAAAAATAGGAAAGAAATTTTAAGAGTAGAGAACAAATTTTAAAAATTGTGAACAATTTTTAAAAATAGGTAAAAAATTTTAAAAGTATGAAAAAAGTTTTAAAAGTAGGTAACAAGTTTTAAAAGTAAGAAACAAGTTTTAAAAATAGATAACAAATTTTAAAAGTAGAGAACAAGTTTTAAAAAAAGGGGAAAAGTTTTAAAAATAGGGAACAAGTTTTGAATATAAAACAAAAAATTTTTAATAAAAGACAAAAATGTTTAAATATGGAAAACGAAATTCTAAATATAGAAATTTAATTTTAAATATTGGAAAAATGATTTTTAAATACAGGGGAAATTTTTTTTTTCTTTTTTTTTAAAGAGAAATTTCTACTCGGCACGTACAACATTTTCAATTTAGCTCCTGCGGCGAATAACAGCATCATAGGTAATATAGCTGTCGCATGTACTTTCACCCCATATTTACCCCCTCAAAATAAAAAAGCACTTGGTTGTGCTTGTAGTTATAACCCTCTTTGTGTGGAACGAGCTTTTAAAAGCCTGTTGCTGTAGCCACTGGTTTAATTGTAAAATAACGACTTTAAGACATTCCTCAATTAAGAAACATAAATTATTTCTTTCTCCATAAAAGCAATTATATATTTTTATCCAATCATATTGAAAAATTATTTTTCCAATTTTAAATTTTTTCCTATTTAAAAATTCTTCAGAATAAAAAATTTTTCAAATCTGAATAATTTTTAATTTAAATAGTTTAATATTCTGAAAATCTGAAAATATTTTCTTAAAAAATTCTTCAAATCTGAATAGATTAAAAATAAAAAATTCCTCAAAGCTAAAAGTTTTTCAAATATAAATATTTTTGAGTTAAAAAATTCTTCAGATTTAAAAAATGAACTTTATGAATTTAAATTTTTTCAAATTTAAGAATTCTTCAAAATTAAAAATCCAATTTAAATTTTTTTTACACTTTTTAATTATGTAAATCAAGTGCAAAATTTTTTTCGTAAAATAGTTCCTTTTATAGGGAAAATAGAAAAGAATTTTCTTTCAATAAGTTTCTATTATAAAACCCTTACAACCTTGAAGTGAATTACTGATTAAAAAATTTTGTGAAGGTTCTTTATCTATTTTTTTTTTTTTTTTTTTTTGGTACACGAGAAAAAAATTTGTTTTTCTTTTTCTTTTTTAAAAAAGAAATTCTCAAGTAAATAAGTATGAATCGAAGTGTAAAAGGATAAAGGAAGCAATTGCCTAAAAATAAGGGTTTAAATGGTGGAAAAAATTAATAATCGCATGATACGAGTGTCTTGCTCCGAAAAGCTATTTTTCACAACACTTTTTATGTGACCCAGTTTTTCATGAAGTTTTTGCAGCTCTTATTCTGTAAAAAAAATACAATATTTTAAGTTATTCAATCATTCTTTGGAATTTCCCAACTGGAAAATATTAACTGAGACAAAGAGAAGTTTATTCAGATTTTTTTTTTAAATTAAAATTTTATTTTAAATTCATTCATTTAATGAATGAAAGAAGAAAGCGAATATATTTAATATTCTCAATTTACTGTTTTTATATATGATGTACATTTTTAACATATTATATATTTTATAAACTTTATAAATTTTATAAATTTTATAAACTTTATAAATTTTATAAACTTTATAAATTTTGTAAATTTTATAAATTTTATAAACTTTATAAATTTTATAAATTTTATAAATTTTATAAATTTTATAAGTTTTACAATTTTATATTTTATAAATTCTATAAAGTTTATTTCATAAACTCTCTCTTTTCATTTAAAACTTTATAAATTTTAAAGATTCAAAATTTTTTTCCCCTAACAAATTTTTCAGTAAAAGAAGGAATAAAATATTCACTTTCACCTTATGGCAAGAAAATTTTCCGTTTAAAAAATTTGATGACTCTCGAAAGTTCTAATAAAAAGCAATTAAAAAATTGAAATTAGAAAATCTTTGACAAGAAAATGTGTAGTTTTATTCGATAAATTAATTATGATTTGATGTAAAAAAGAAGAGAGTACACAAAAAATTGTGAATAAAAACGAAAAATTTAGAAGTTTTCCCTCATGAAAAATTTATAGGAAAAAATTATTGATTACCATATAAAAAAAGAAAGCAGAATTCAACATTATTGAGACAAATTTATAGGCGAATAAATCATTATAAAATTTATTTCCAAAGAGTAATGAAAATAAACTCATGTACATATAATATAAATGATTCTAGAATGTAGAGTAATATAATGCTAATAGAAGTTAATCGTTGAATAGTTCATTTAATGTCTAGACGAATAATTTTATTATTTCAGTTTTGTTTTTTTCTTCCGTTTTATTTATTTATTTGTTTAATTATTTATAATTTTATTATCAGATATAAGAGAAGCTTAAAATTTTACTTTGAATAAAATGCCGAATTAATTTTCCCTTTACTTTTAATGTAAACAAGAATTTTTCAATAACTTACACTTTTTATTTTTTAAATCAAAATGAGTTCAACGAGGTTAATATGAATAAATCTCGGAATAAATTAATAATTGTTTATTTATTATTCATAATTATAAATATAATATAATTATATTGTAAAATGAATATTATTATGTTAATTATTAATAAATACATTCGTTAATAAATAAATATTTATATGAAATTAATATTATTACACAGTGAAAAAAAGTTTATTTGATTCAAATAACCGATTTTAATTATCAAATTAAATTATTATTATTATTATTATTATTATTATTATTATTATTATTATTACCTATTTAATTAGTCTATTATATAAATATTTACTTGAATCAAATAAATTTTATTTAAATCAATTAAATTGTATTTGCTGAATCGAAAACTAAAATATTATTAAAAAATTGATTTGATTTAAATAAAAATTATTTGATTCAAGTAAATATTTATTTGATAGTATACACGTAATCGACTACTTGAATGAAATAAATTTTTTTTTCAGTGTAAGACAATTAAAAAATAAATTAATTATTTGACAAAAAACAAAATTAACTTAGATCAAATGTTCTGTTAAATAAATAATATAGAAAATAATAATAATAATAATAATAATAATAATTTTTATTTTTGGAAAAAAAACGTTTGGTAAATTTTTTTTCTACTTTAATTTTTATTTTACAGTCTATTGATAAATTGGAAATATCGCTAATAAAGTGTTCTCTAACGAATGAAAAGAAATTTCTTCTTATTGTTTGTTTCTAAAGGAGATATTGCAGAATTTAGAAACAATGGTTTCGTGCGATATAAACTGAAGACGATAGAACTGTATAACTATATATATATTCAATAATAATAATAATAATAATAATAATAATAATAATAATATATATACCTACAACATAAATGATCTGACCTTACTCTTTCGATCACGTCATTACCGTCTCTTTGATAGGCATTCCCTCCTGACAACTTATCGATTTTAACGAAGATGTCGGATGTACCTTTTGATACTCGAATCTCTTTCATCCCAATATAAAAGTAATATAAAAAATGAAATAAGCAGAAAAGGAAGATTATTTCTCACTTTTATAAAATATAAATGAGAAAAAAATTCAGAGTACTGGAGAAATAATATTAATTTTTATAATTATTTGCTTCATAAACAGTTGTTTTCTAATTTTATTAGTTAACATTATTTTCTCATTTATATTTTTGTTAATAGCAAATAAATCCCTCATTTTGTTATAAACAAATGATATTTTTAACGATATGGTAATAAATAAATATTTGTTATGTTAATAACAAATAAATTCTTAATTTTGTTTTAAATAAATATTATTAACTTTATGTCGAAAAAAATATTTGTTTATATAATAATAATAAAAAATATTCGTTAATGTTGCAATAAAATCTGTTCGTTGACTAAATATTTGCTCTTGAAGTAGTAAATTTTACTAATAAATTAGTAAAATTAAAATTATAAATTACTATATTTAAATTAGTAAAATCTACTAATTCAAAAGTAAAGTCTGTCACTAATTCAAATTAGTAAACACTTTTACTGATTTAAATTCAGAGAGTAATAAAGTAATATAAATAATTAAAATTAATTATCTAATGTTGACAATGAATTAATATAATAGTTAATTATTAGTAAAATTTTTTTTAAGTTTTGATAAAAGAATGTTTGTTAATAACAACAATAAAAGATATGTTAAAACTTTTTTTGTTGGCAAATAATTTAAATTTTTTTTATTAACAAATGTAACAAATTTAACAAATAGCATAAATCTTAAAAAAAACTTGTGAGAAAAAAAATTTATTAACATCAATAAAAAAAAATCTTTAAAATGTAATGAGATAAAAAACATTCGAATGTGATAAAAAAAAATTCTTCAATTAATATAATATTATAATGTGGTGAATAGTAATAGTAAATACTATTGGTTTTCTCCCAATTATATTGATGTAATTACAATGGGAATTTTTTTTTTTACTTTTCTTTTTTAGTGTTCAGGAAACAGATGGATCGTTCTTTGAGAGTTTTACTGCCTTGTCTTGGAAACAAGAAAATCGAAGGTTAATCGTTCTTCAAGAGGTTGAGGCCAGAGCAGAAGAAGCACCACCACCGTCCAGAGATTTCAATCTAAATACATCTCAAAATTACAGAATGAGTCAGAAAGAGGTGAGAAAAGTAATTAAATTTTCATATTTTATTTTATATTATAATAAACAAACAGAAAATAATTTACATTATTAATGATTTTATTTATGTTATAAATTGATGAAAAATTCAATTTTTTAATTTTACAACAATCAATAGATACTAAATTATAGGGAAAGTTTTAAATAAAATGAAAGTAATAATACAAATAATATAATTAATATTAATATTAATATATTATTACATTATATCATTATAAGGCATAAAATATAAATTATTCCTTGCAAATAATTGATAAAGTTAATTAAATATGCAAAATATTTATTGTAATATTATTATTACATTGATAATTTATTAACGAAAAATCTGATATTCTTTTGAAATCATAAATTAGTTTTCAATATTCATATTAATGGTTTGGGACAAAAGATGAATAATTAATGATTGTAGGTAATTTTTAATTATTGATGATCAATAATTAATTATAATTATGAACTATTAATTTTTTATACCTAATTATTAATTATTAATACTTAATAATTGTCAGTTATTAGTAATTTATAATTATTATTATTATTATTATTATTATTATTATTATTATTATTAATAACTTTTAAATTGTTAATTTCTAAATATTAATTATTGCTAAATATTAATAAATAATAATAATAATTAATAAATATTAATAATTATTGGACTTTAATAATTATTAAATATTAATAATTATTGAACTTTAATAATTATTAAATATTAATAGCTATTGGACTTTAATAATTATTAAACATTAATAATTAGGCAAAATATTAATATTGATAATTTTTAATAATTATTTATCAAAGGAGATTAATATTTAATTACCTATATTAATTATTAAAGCGGAATAATTCATATTTTAAGCCAATAATAATGCAGCTTAAAATTTTTCCAATTATTTAATATTTATCACATGTTTTAAACAAGTGATTATTTTTAATTATAACAGTTTATAATAAAAGTTATGGTTATAAAAAAAGTTATGATTATAAAAGAAGAAGTTAATTATAAATCTTTACTGCAATGAACACATATTCATGAAGAATTAAGAGAACAATTTTTAAACAAAAGACTTATACACACAAGTAGCTGTAAAAATGAAGCCCTTAATATACTTTTCTTTTATGCTTCTTTTTCGTGATCTCAGTTCCTAAAAATAACTCGCACCTTTCAACTGAACATAATTATGTGAAACGTTCAATAATAGTACATCTATCTTTATAACTTTAACACATCTCTCAGAAAGTTTTTTTTTTCTCTATATAATTTTCTCAATTTTATAAATATAACAGAAACTATAATATACATATATATATATATAGATCTATGATTTATATTTATATTTAAGTTTGATTATTATTAAAACCTTGATTCAGAGATTGAAGAAGAAATAGAAAATCTCTTTTAAAACAAATATAGCGTAGATACGATTTTTATCAGAATTTATTTTTCTATCATCGCATCTCTTTGATTTGTTTAGGGATTTTTTTCTTTTGTTTTTTTTCATCGAGTGTATGTGTGTAGTCGTAGTGGGTAAATAAATATTTATTTTTATTTCGATTTTTTATCACGTACGCTATGGGCAAAATTGCTGCGCTCAATTGTTATTTTTAGCGATTGTTATTTTTTGGGATTGTAACTATTGTTGATTGTGATTTCTATCGATTGTTACTTTTAGCGATTGTTACTTTTTGGGATGGTAACGATTGTTAATTGTAATTTCTATCGTTTGTTACTTTTAGTGATAGTTACTTCTGTCAATTGTTAGTTTTAGTGTTTATTAGTAATACTGAATGTTACTTTTAGCATTTGTTACAGATTGTTACTTTTAGCGATTAGAACTTTTATCTATTGTTACTCTTAGCGGTAGTAAATATTGTCGATTTTTATTTTTAGTGATTGTAACTTTTAGCGTTAGTAATTTTTTATGATTGTTACTTTCAGCGTTTGGAACTTATGTAGATTGTTACTTTTGACGATTGGAATATTTGTCCATTGTTACTCTTAGCGGTAGTGAATATTGTCGATTTTTATTTTTAGTGATTGTTACTTTCAGCGTTTGGAACTTTTGTAGATTGTTACTTTTGACGATTGGAACTTTTGTCCATTGTTACTCTTAGCGGTAGTAAATATTGTCAATTTTTATTTTTAGTGATTGTTACTTTCAGCGTTTGGAAGTTTTGTCGATTGTTAGTTTTGACGATTGGAACTTTTGCCCATTGTTACTTTTGACAATTGGAACTTTTGTCCATTGTTACTTTCAGTGATAATAAATATTGTCGATTTTTATTTTCAGTGATTGTAGATTTTAGCGTTTGTTACTTTTGCTAATTGGAACTTTTAGCATTTGTAACTAATTATTGATGATTGTTACTTTCAGCAATTAAAACTTTTGTCGACTGTTAGTTTTAGTACTTCTAATTTTTGCCGATTGTTACTTTTGATGATTGGAACTTTTGTCCATTGTTACTTTTAGTGATAGTAAATATTGTCGATTTTTATTTTTAGTGATTGTAAATTTTACAGTTTGGAACATTTTCAGCGTTTAAAACTGTTATAGATTGTTACTTTTGACGATTGGAACTTATGTCTGTTGTAACTATTGATAATTGGAAATTTTGTCCATTGTTATTTTTAGTGATAGTAAATATTGTCGATTTTTATTTTTAGTGATTGTGACTTTTAGCGTTTGTCCATTGTTACTCTTAGCGGTAGTAAATATTGTCGATTTTTATTTTTAGTGATTGTTACTTTTAGCGTTTGGAATTTTTGTTGATTGTTACTTTTGACAATTGGAATTTTTGTCCATTGTTACTTTTAATGATAGTAAATATTGTCAATTTTTATTTTTAGTGATTTTAGATTTTAGCGTTTGTTACTTTTGCTAATTGCAACTTTTAGCAATTGTAATTATTGCTGATTGATACTTTCAGTAATTTGAACTTTTGTCGTTAATTTTAGTACTTCTAATTTTTTCGATTGTTACTTTTGGCGATTGGAACTTTCAGCGATTTGAACTTTTGTTGACTGTTACTTTTAAGTACTTTTAACTTACATTTAGTAAGTTAGTACTTACATTTTTGTTACATTTAGTGATTGTAATTTTTCTCGTTTGTTCTTCTAGCGATGGTAAATTTTTTTTAATTGTTACTTTCATTGCAATTTTTGTCATTTAAAAAATTGATTTGTCAATTGTTACTTTTTCCGATTGTAGCAAAAATTGAGCGAAATTGCCATCGATTTTATAACTGCCATTGATTAGTAATTCCCTGGATTTCTTTTTCCTTTCTTTTTTTTTTTTTTGCAATGTTCGTGAAAGCTGGAATTAAAACAATGGTAACTGTTATTAAGAGAAAATAGGCAAAGTAACACGCGGGAAAAGTTGAACTTCAATTAAAATAAGAGCCTTTTAATCCCATTAAAGTTATCAGAGAAGGGCAAATTGAGGTGATTGAATGAAATAAATCATGCTAACTTTGTTATCGACTATTGAAAAGCTAAGTAGGGTGCGTCCTTATCATTTCACATTGATCACATTGCCCATACAATCGGGTCAACTGTGCTGTCATTCAAACCTCTCGCTAAACGAACAAATACACTATCTTAATGAATCAACTGGTTTCATCTACATTCTACTCTTTCTCTCTCTCTCACTCTTGCTCTCGTTCGCTCTCTTTTTTTTAATAACCTACTAATTTCTCCAAAGAATATTCATTGGAGCGTACATTCAACTTTGCTATTTTCATACTTTCAAAGAAAGAAATTTTCTTTTGTCTTTCATTTTTTTTTGTTCGTAACTCACGAATCTTTGTTTTTTTTCTACATGCGAAAGTACGTTATTATATTTAATATATATGGGAAAAGAGTTTTTCTACTTTGAAAAATACTTTTGACTTGAATTTATTTTTTTATGATCTTTTCTCTAACTGAAAATGAAAGAAGTTATTTTTTTGAATTTTTAACTGGTTCCAATTATCCAACCGTTTTTTAAAAAAGTCCTTTTAAAAGAAATATTTTCAGGGCATTTTTTTTTAAAATGTTCTTAAAATATTTCTTTTAAATTTCTAATTCGTCATTAAAATTGAAAATATTATTTTTAGCAAAAAGGTCTTTTTTGCAACAATGTGTGGTACTTAAAATCTCTTTTGATTTTATCTCTGATATGAAACATTTTTTTTTTTTTGAAAAAAAGAAAAAGTTCTCGTTTTCTTTTTTAATAATCCTGATGATAATAATATATAGTTTCTAATGTTTTTCAGGAAAAATAATTTAAAAGAGTGTAAAGTCTTTACTTTCAAGAATATTTCTGAGAATTAGCAGAGAAATCATTAAAATTTATAATAAATCATTCACGTGATTATTACCCCTTTTACATTAGAATATAAAATTAGTCATAAAATGCAACAATTATTATTATTTTACCTATTTAGAGATGATTCTACGAAAATTGTTAATTACAACACTAATTAATTAGGTTATACCCGACAATACGTGGGTGAATTTTAAATTATTTTAACATAGAGATTATCATAATGGAGAGGATAATAATAATAATCATAATACTAACGATAATAATAATAGTAACCCAGCATTCATTACAAAACCACAATTATTGATTACTACACTGAAAAAAAATTCTGGTTATGGTATATTTAACAAATATTCTACTTAAAACAACCATAATTTGTTAAATTAACTAGAATTCTGGTTAATCTAAAATCTAACCAAAAAAAAATATAGTAAGGTTGCACGGAGAGAAAATTATATATTAAACTTTGTAAAAGTATTTCGCAATTTGGGGAAAAAATGCGACAAAGAGAAATTTTGATATAAAAAATACTAAACTTTAAAAAAACTTATGTGAAATTTGGTATAATTATATCAAATATAAGAAATTTAGTTGAATTTCAATATAACTTTACTAAATTTCATATTATTTCTTTCACTGTTTAATATTTTCTATGTAAAAATTTCGGTTTGTTGCACTTTTTCCCAAATTGTGAAATACTTTTACAAAATTTAAAATATACTAGCAACAATTCGCGCTTAAGCGCGCGATTAACTTTTTGGGATAAATTAGCAATTTTATTAAATTAGCAATTAGCAATTTTAAAAATAATAGAATTTAAAAATTTGTAATTCAGATTTTTGTTGAAAACACTAAAAAAATCCAATTTTGGAAAAATTACAAATAATTGCAGAAATTCAATTATTATTTTTAAGAGTGATAAAATTCTTCTCATAAAATTCAATTATCTTTCAAATTTAAAAAAAAATTCTCGTCAAAATCCCAATTTTCTTTATAAATAACAAAATTCTTCCCCAAAATTCAATTATTTTTAAATCAATTTTAAATTCCCAAAAATAGTACGCAAACAATTTAATTATTTACATAAATAATAAAAATTTCTCAGGAATTCAATTATTTACAAATTTTTTATAAATTCCTTCGCAATAATATTCAATTATTTTTATAAATAATAAAATTTTTTCAATTATTTTCATAAAAAATAATTAAAAGTATTGTAGAAAATAATAATTGATTTGAAATGATGAAAATAATTTTGAAAAAGTTACTGTAATAATATTCAATGATTTTCTCACTCGATCATCTTTAATTTTTATAAAACATGAAGAAATCGATCACTCCGAGTCTTCGACTCGGAGCATTCGCTATCTTCATGTTTTATAAAAATATTCTTTCAAGTTATTGAATTTAAAAAGATTTGAATTTGAATGTTTTGAAAAATTTTAATTCCCACGGAAAAATAATATTTAAATATTTATTTAAAAAAGAGTTATTGATGTTTTCGAATAATTTTACAATTAAAGAAATTCGTAAATAAATGTAACAGAACATTTTTTTGAGTAAATTTTTTTCCTTTATTTTCTAAAAATTTAAAAAAGTTTCAATTTCATTTTTAATTAAAATTTGTAATTGACAAATAGAGTAGAATATATGTAATGTTTCTTTTCCAAAAGAAAAGAATGAGTTTCTGAATAATATTGTTTTTGAGAAATATAAATTATGCATAAAATGGGCATATTTCCTATTTCTTAATAATTTTTTTTTTTCGAGAAAATTTTTTTTCTGGGGGGAGAGAATATTTTTTTAATTAAGAATAAAACTGACAAGTCCCGCGGGTTATTTTATTGATTAATTTTTGCAAATGCCAAGTTTCGTAAAAAATTAAAAATACATATTTATTAATTTTTACAATGTTGGTATTTTATGATGTGGAGTAGAATATTATAGGGCACTATGTGGAATTACGATTAGTGATTATATAAATAGGCGGGTTTGTGCGAGTATATAAATTTAATGCAGGATAGGAAGGGTAAGTAATACAAGGTTCAATATGGAAAAGTACTCGCGTAATAAATATACAGAATGATTAATATCGAACACAACACCTGTTATTTAAGAGTATGCATTTATTACGTCGTGTTTCATTCTTTGAAGCAAAATCGAGTGATAATAAATATTAGTCATTCGAGTCGACTATTGTTACTCACTTTTCGTTTTCACCAAGGGAATTCATGCAAAAATTAAGTTTACTCTTCACTAGGGCGAATATAATTCCAATTATTATATCTTTTGTTTGGAAAAATTTTCCCCGTATTTGCATGCAGTGAAAGATTTATTTTTTTTCATTATATTATTATTATTGTTATTATTATTATTATTATTTTTATTATTATTTTCTTTATTGTAAAATCAACATTTTTATAATGTAATTTTCTATTGTCTTATATTTTGTGTATTTGGATCGGGAGAGTATAACAACTGGTTTATATTTTAATTAGTTGGCGAAATACAAATTTTGATTTTCGAAATTGTTTTCTAATGAGTATTTAATGGATTGGAATTTTCGAAGTTTGGTTTTGGAAAATTAGTTTTCTAACCAGGAATTTTCAAAAATTTTACTTTCATTGAAACTGAACAAATTAATAATTAAATTAATTATTAATTATTTAATTGAATAAATAAATATATCAAGATGAAACAAAAGTGAAACTTGAATCATTTTGAATCAATTTTGATTATAGAAACTTAAACAAATATTTTTTTTATAAATATTACTTAACTGTATATTGTTAATATTTTTTATTATTTACTTATTAATTTAAAATACACTTTTTTAAATAATAAATAATAATAATAAAAATTCATTAGAATTAATTGTAAACTAGATTACGGATTTATATTTATTTATAAAAAAGATATTTATATGTAAAAGACGGCGATCTTTATAATTAATTATAATAATGAGAAATATGAATTAAAAACATTTTTTAAAATAATATTTTTTGATAGTTTTTTTTTTTTTTGGTATAAAAATTTCTTTTGAAAAATTTGCTTTCATTCGTCAGAAGAACTTTTCTTTGGAATTCTATTTCAAACTTGTTCGATTTTACATCGTTAAATTAAAATATTTTCTTTTTATTATAGAGAATATATAAAGACATTTTTTTTTCATTTATATTAAGACATATTATTGACAAAATGTCAACAAAATTCAATATATAAACTTGAAAGTCTCTAATTTTCGTCTTTTATGTTTGCTGAATATAACAAGAAATTCTAAACCATCTGTTTCAAACTATTCTGGTCCTTATTTAACAGAACAAATTGATAGACAGTTTAATGAATTTAATGAAAATATAGAGAGTTACGTGTATATATTCGCAACAATATTAAATATCTTTTTGAAATAATGGTTAGAAATTGGAATGTGAAATTTAAATTAGTAATTATTATTTCTCTGATAAATCATGTGTATTTTTTTCATTTATTATTCTATTTTTTTTTTCTTTTATTAAAAGGCGAAATTTTTCGAGATGGAAAAAAGGGAAATATTTTTTTTTATCGAGAAAAGGATATCTTGATGTGTAGTTAATGATAGAATAATTACTCTACTTTTTGTTGTTGGTAAATTCAAATGAATATTTACTCTCTTTTATTGATATTATTTTGATACTTAGATAAACGGGACTAAATTGTTCTGTAATTAAACTATTAATCATTTTTTTATTTTTCTCCCTTTTTGTATATTATTATTCCGGCAAACAGATTAGGACTTTCGATTTTTTTATTTCTTTTATTTATGCATTTTATTTATTTAGATTTTAATATTTATTTATTTTCTTATTTTTTATTTTTATTTATTTGTTTTTGTATTTTTTTAGTTAATTGTTATTTCTTTATTTTTTTATTAAACTGTTATTTATTTATTTTTTTAGTAAATTGTTATTTATTTAATTTTTTAGTAAATTATTATTTATTTATTTTATTTATTTTTATTTATATTTGGGTTCGTAGAAGGAAATATTTTGTCAAATATTAAATATTTATTTTTCTATTTAATTTTTTAATTATTCGAAAGTTATACGAGAAGGAATTGTTCTTCAAAAATAGATCATTTTATTAGAAATAAAAAAATAAATAGTTTCAATAAATAAAAATTGTAATAAAAAAGAAAATTCAATTCTATTGAAATTTTAAACTAAATTATAAAATTTTAATAAAATATATTTAACATAATTTTAGAAAATCTTTTTTTTTTATTCATATTGCAGATGGAACAATTGTACAGAGAGGTTCTTTACACAATTGCGAACAGGGTTGGGGCCAGTACGGGACCTTATGTCCAATACAAGGAGGACCTTTATAAATATGCCCAAGAAGCTTTTAGCGTTCCACAAGATCAACATAGACGATTTTTAAATATTGCTTCCGAAGAAAAGGTACAGTGAACATTTTTTGAAAATTTAAAAATTTATTTTAACACTTTCTATCCATTTTAAAAAACAATTTTTTTAAATTTAATTTTAACTTTTTAAAAAGTTTTGTTAGGGAAATATTTTTTTTCCTTAATAAGATTACTGCAAAATAAAGAAAAATAACAAGGGAATTTTTATTTTTCTGTCTCTAGCCACCAATAGTTGTCCTAAACGTATTAGTAGTGGAGGCGGAAGGTCTCGAAGCCAAGGACGCAAATGGTGAGTTAAAAAATTATTCTTCGTAAATTTTCTACAAAAAAAAAATGGTTTTCTAAATGGAAAATAATTTTTCAAAAAATTTTTTTCCACTAAAAATAGTTTTTAAATGGAAATTTATTCTTCAAAAAAAAAATTTCCACAACTAGAAAAACGGTTTTTTAAATGGAAAAAATGTTTAAAAAATGTTGACTACTAAAAATGGTTTTTTAAATGGAAAATTATTTTTCCAAAAATTTCCACAACTAGAAAAGAGATATTTCAAATGGAAATTTACTTTTCAAAAAAGTTGTACAACTATAAAAATGGTTTTTCAAATGGGAAATTATTTTTCAAAAAATTACTACAACTACAAAAAAATAGTTTGTTTAATTAAAAAAAAAATACAAGTACAATAAAAAGAAAAGAAATATCATTCAGAATTTTAGAAAAAAAATTCAATATACAAACGATGAGAATTGTTGCAGAATAAAGGGAAAAGATTTTAATAACACAATGATCGTTTCAATTATCAAGTTTTCCAGTAAATGGTTTTGTCAAAAAATGGTTGGACGTGCAGTGAGTCAATTGACTTGACGCGTTACTTTTTAACTTGTTGTATATAAATGTACAGCTCTTTTGAAACTTAATCCACCGGAAAAACGTAAATTTTCATGATACAACCTATTTATGCAATAGCTGTGACAAAAATTCTCCTGAAAAAAATAATTTATATCATCCCTTTCATATTTATGGGCAGTTGAATTTTGTAAAATTATTTTGTCAAATTTATTATACCTGAATTTTGTATATTTTTTGCTAAAAGGAGTTTTTTAATTTTTGTATTGAATATGGTTCCAAATATAGTAATTATTAGTTGACAATTGTTAGTAATAATCTGAATAAACATTATCATTATGATTATTAACAATTGTCAACTAAAAATTACTATTTGGAATCCTATTCAATCAAGGAGAGAAAATAAACATTAAATATTAACTGATAAATAATTAATAATTAGTAATTAATAACTAATAAATAGTAAATAATTAATAATTAGTAATTAAGAACTAATAAATAGTAAATTATTCATGATTAGTAGTTAACAATTAATTAACAGTAAATAAGTAATAATAAGTAAATTGTTAATAATTAGTAAGCAATTTCTTCATTTTTTAAAATAAATTAAAGATAATCGAGTGATAAGATAATTATTTTATATAATAGAAATATTTTTATTGTAATTTTTTCAAAATTATTTTCATCATTTTATTTTAATTGTTATTTTCTAGAATTTTTAAATAAAATTCTTCTTTAAATCAATTATCATTAATAATTTTTGAAAAAGTTCTCTGAGAATTTTCAAATCCATTTGTTTCCAATTCAATTTTACGAAATTTCAATTATTCAGAAATTCTTCAATTGAATACGTATTAAAAAATAAACACTTGAAATAATTTTAGAAAAAAAATTCAATTAAACTTTTTCAAAATAATTAATTCTACAGAATTGTTTGTTATAAGTATGAAAAATTAAGGTTTTCAAAGAATTTAATTTGAAACCTTTTCAAAATTCAATTATTTCTTAAAATTCATGCTATATTATGCTTTTAATATTCAAATATTATTTGAATATTTAAATAATTAGAATAATAAATATTCAAATCTAAAATTTTAACTGAAATTCATTTTTAAATGAATTTTTATTAGAAAATTCTACGAGAATTCAATTATTTAAATACAAAAATATGTAATTCATTGAATGTTTCTTAAAATTGAATTCTTATAAAGTATTTTATCAAAACATTTTTAAATAATTGATTTCTTTGACGATTTTTAATAAAATTGTTAAGAACAATCACATTTTGCGAAGAATTCGATTAAAATTGTATTTAAAAATAATTGAAATTCTGCGATGAATTTTATTTATGAAAATAATTAAATTCCTAAAAAGAACTTTATTATTTATGAAAATAATTCAGTACCTGTAAAAAATTTGATTATTCATTGAAAATAATTAAATTAATGCGAAGAAATTTATAAAAAAAAATTGTAAATAATAGAATTCATATGAAATTGAGGAAAATTTTTGAAAATAATAATTGAAATTTTGCCAAAAATGTTATTAAAAATTTTTTTAAAATTGAATTTTGCCAAGAATTTTATTAAAAATTTTTAAATGAATTGAATTTTAGAAAATAATTTGGATTATTTTTTAAAATAATTGAATTTATACAATCATTTATAATTTTTCCAAAATTCAATTTTTCTAGTGTTTGTAAGTAAAATGCATCTATAAATCCACTATTTTTAATAATTAATTAATTATATATTAAAAAATTTAACAAATTTTAGAAGAATTAAATTTCATATTATTTCTTTCACTGTTTAATATTTTCTATGTTAAAATATCGGATTGTTGCACTTTTTCCCAAATTGTAAAATACTTGTACAAAATTTAAAATATACTAGCAACATCAATTTTATTAAATTAGCAATTAGCAATTTTAAAAATAATAAAATTTAAAAATTTGTAATTCAAATTTTTGTTGAAAACACTAAAAAAATCTAATTTTGGAAAAATTACAAATAAATGCAGAGATTCAATTATTTTAAGGATGAGTGATAAAATTCTTCTCATAAAATTCAATTATCTTTCAAATTTAAAAAAAATTCTCGTCAAAATCCCAATTATCTTTATAAATAAGAAAATTCTTTCCCAAAGTTCAATTATTTCCAAATCAATTTCAAATTCCCAAAAATAATACGCAAACATTTAATTATTTTCATAAATAATGAAATTGTATTATTTATTATTTTCAATTTTTTTATAAACTCCTTCGCAATAATTAAATTATTTTTATAAATAATAAAATTTTTTCAAGGAATTCAATTATTTTCATAAAAAATAATTTAAAAATGTAGAAAATAATAATTGATTTGAAATAATTTTGAAAAAGTTACTGTAATAATATTCTTATAATATGAAACAATGATTTTATCACTTGGTCATTTTTAATTATTAAAAAACATGAAGAAATCGATCACTCCGAGTCTTCGACTCGGAGCAATCGCTATCTTCATGTTTTATAAAAATATTCTTTCAAGTTATTGAATTTAAAAAGATTTGAATTTGAATGTTTTGAAAAATTTTAATTCCTACGGAAAAATAATATTTAAATATTTATTTAAAAAAGAGTTATTGATGTTTTCGAATAATTTTACAATGTAAGAAATTCGTAAATAAATATAATTGCATAATTTAGATCAGTGAAACGAAATTTGTTATAGAAAAAAAAATAATAAACAAAATTTATTTGTTAATTATAATTTTTTTATATTTTCTAATTTCAAATATTGTTTTATTATAAATAATGAAAAAATACCTGCATTTTTTTGATCTGTCAAACAATATTTTTTTAAAGAAAGAAAAAAACAAAAGCATACACAAAAATTAACTTCAAAGTGTGGACAGAATAAAATAATGAATAAGACAATTATTATATAGTTAATAATAATAATTAATACAATTAAATATTTTTAATTATTAAAAATAAGTTTTTGTAGAAAATAAAGAATCATTTTATGTGATGAAAATTCAAATGGAGTAAAATTAAAGAAAAAATGTTTTAGACATTTTGTTTTAATTTGAAAATTATTGAAAATATATTTGTCGATGAAATATGACAAAAAAGAGAATTTTTTTTTTTTCTTTAATTTTTTTTTTCATGAAATACGAGAGAATAGTAATTTTGTTAGAACTGCAATGATATTTAAATGAAAATTGACGATGAATATGTGAAGAGGAGGAAATCGTAAATGTGCAAATTTTTACAAGGTTACAGTGATCCGTACTGTATGTTGGGCATTCAACCGGGTAACAGCAGCTCTCTACCTAGTCCTCAGACGAATTTACCCGGTCATTCTCCTCACACTGCACCACCTTCGCCTAGACAAACGACTCGAGCTTTATCGGATGGTGGCTGTGAAATCGAAAATTCTCATCACGAAAAGCTTCGAAAACACTCCAGGTAGAACCAATAAACTAAAGCAAACTTCATTTCGTAAAACAAAAGGGATCAAGATTTTCATTAAAAAACAAACAAATACACAAACAAAATGGAGGGAAAAAAATATATAGAAAGAGAAAAAAAATATTATTATTCTTATTATTGAGGAAATATTTCGATGTGTCATTTACAGTGAATTATTATTGTTATTTGACGTTGCAGTAAATTCGCGTTTGATTAGGATCGTTATTTTTTTCCCGAGGGTGATTATATTCTTTTTAGTTTTATTTTACTTTTTTTTACCATTTCTACTGATTTTATTATTTTTTCTTTTTTGAATTTCTTTATATTTTTGCTTTTTTGTAACTATATTTATTATTTTACGATTTTACTATTTTTATTTTTTTAACTACATTTTTTATGCATGAAAATTATTTTTTTCCTTTATAAATAGAAACTATTTTTAATATTTTTACTATTCAACTTGTTTTATTTACTTTTCTTTTTTTGGTTTCCTACTTTTAGTAAACAGAAATATATTCTATGAAAAAAAAACAATAATTTTAGAGTTAATTTCCATCTGAGAATCGAAAAAATTATTCTTATCGTTTTATTAAGTTTAGTATTATTTTTATTTTCACCTAAAGCCATCTTTTTTTTTCTGATCGTTGCTATTGGATTTAATGTATTATTGCAGAATGTATGAAAATCTTGGTTTAAATTATTCCGCACGGCAAAATGGAACAGGCGAGAATGTTATTTTAGAGACAAATCTGATTCAAGAAAATATTCGTGAAAAGAAAAATCGCAATTTTTTTTCTTTTTTCCACTGAAATTAAATTGAAATTATTTACTTGTATCAGTTGTGAGAAATTTCGGTTAAACTATTATTTAATAATTATCTATTTAATTGTTTATAACAATTATGTAGATAATAATTATTTAAATAATTTTATATTAGTTTTTTATATTTATAGATAATCTAATTTATAGATAATAATAATTAGAATTATTAGTAAATTCTTTTTTAATTATTTAAGAGTAATTGAATAATTTGAGAAAAATTTGAATTGAATTATTTTTCGAAAAGAAATTTCAAATATAATTCTTGCAGAGAAATTTGAATTGAATATATATTTTGAAATTTTTAATCATTTTTGTTGTTGATAGTGAAAAATATTTGAATTTACAAATACAGTAAATACATAAGTAATACTAAATAAAGGCAAAAAATTATTTGATCGACATTTGTGTAACAAACCGTCTTTGCTTGTCACAAAAAAAAAATTTTTTTTGCTGAGCCTAAGAAAATTATTTGCAGACGAGAAAAAATTCCCCCAAATCTCATTGCTTCATCCTTTTTTACTTCTTTTATCTCCAAAAATAAAAAAAATGGGGAATAAAATTGCCAAATTCTTTCCAATTTTTGAAATATGTAAAATTGTCTCATATCTTGAAATTTGACATTTTCTTTTGGTATTCAAATGACTTTTATGTCAATTGACATGCCTCGTTTAATGCAATTTATCCACAAACCATGTACAAAGCCATTAAATCCTTATATATATATATATATATATATACAAAGTTGTACTTCAAAGGCTCACAATAGTTCACTTTGAGTTAAAATAAATGCGACGGAAACGGAGATTTTCGACAGTATATACGGTGCTTTTGATATGAATCAAGATAATTTTACCACATCAATATGAAAATTTCTTATTAGAAAATTCAAATTTTATTCCTCGCAATTAAGCATTATTAAAAGTATTATTATTGCTTCTTTATTCTCTAAAAAAAGGAAATATAAAAATCTTGAAATTATTCATTTTGTTTTTCTTTTTTTTTTTTGGTACAAAATCTTGACTTTATTTTACAACGAAGAATACATACAAATTTTATCGTTGGATTTATTTCTTCTGTTTTTTTGTTATATACAAGGGAAAATAATTTTGTCCCTCAAGAAATACAAACGCTATTGCAGTTCATTTATTTAAATTCGTTTTTACAATCCAATATATATATATATATATAGATTCAGAATTTTTCTTTTATCAAAACGAAGACGCTAAAAAGAAATTTTATCTGACGAATAGAAAGTAAAGAAGGAAGTAAAATGTCAGAATGTTATGACTTTTTCAAAGAGTTTTAAAAATTGTAATATTTTTTCTATTTTTTTTTTTTTTTTTTATGAAAAAAATACCTTTTTCACTTTTCTATTCTCATTCTTTTTTTTTTATTTGATATGAAGTACCGTGGGATATTATTTTTGCAAATAAAAAAAGATGAAATTCTTATTTGAATTAGTGAAAAATCATTCACTAATTAAAGTTTGTAAAAATTTCAACTAGTTTTAAGTAAAAAAATTTTACTATTTCACTCACTGATCGAAGAAATAATTCCAAACCACTAGATTTATTCTTTATAATTTTTACAACTTAAAATTTCTTGTTCGACCGGAAATCACTTTTTTCTATTTAAAACAAAGAGTAGTAACTGTTTTTCTATTAAAAAACGTCTTGTCTGACTATAATTATCCTTTTCTACTTAAAATTGTGAATCGATTTACGCACTCTAATTTATACTACTTAAAGTTTTCCTGTCTGACTAAAATTAGCTTTCTCTACTATTTTTGAACGAGTTGTGTATTTTTTAACGATTAAAAAACTCTTGTCTGACTATAATCAATCTTTACTACTTAGAATTCTGAAACACTAGATTAATTTTATAATTTATGCTTTTTCTTTATTTTAAGTAGAATAGATCGATTATAGTCAGACAAGATTTAATAATTAAAATAAAAAAATTTCATGTCTGACTAAAATCATCTTTTTCTACTTCAATTAAACAGTTGTGTAATTTTTAACTATTAGGAAACTTTTGTCTGACTATAATCAACCTATTCTACTTCAAATAAAATAATGGAACCACGAGACTTATTCTTTATAATTTTTACTATTTAAATTTTTTTGTTCGACTAGAATCAATATCTTCTATTTGAAATGAAAAGTGATCACTGTTTTTCTAGTATGAAAATGTCTTGTCTGACTATAATCACTCTTTTCTACTTAAAATTCTGAGTTACTCGATTTATTTTCTATTTTATACTACTTTTAATTTCCATGTCTGACTAAAATTAGCTTTCTCTACTATTTTTGAACGAGTTGTGTATTGTTTAACGATTAAAAAACTCTTGTCTGACTATAATCAATCTTTACTACTTAAAATTCTGAAACACTAGATTAATTCTCTAATTTAGGCTTTTTCTTTATTTTAAGTAGAATAGATCGATTATAGTCAGAAAAAATTTAATAATATTAAAATAAAAAAAATTTCATGTCTGACTAAAATCATCGTTTTCTACTTCAATTAAAGAGTTGTGTGATTTTTAACTATTAGGAAATAGTTACTATAATCGATCTATTTTACTTAAAATAAAATCGACGAAACCAGGAGACTTAATCTTTATAATTTTTACTACTTAAAATTTTCCTATTTGGACAGAAATACCTTTTTCTACTTGTAATAGAAAATTTTGTATTTTTCTTTCTATGGAAATATTTTTGTCTGACTATAATGGCTCTATTCTACTTAGAATCCCAAATTTTGATTCTTTAGATTTATATACTTATTTTGTTTAATTAGAAAATTTCCCGTCTGACTAAAATTACCTCTTTCTACTTAGAGAGGTATGAAATAAGAGATACGCATTTTTGCCTGTGGTAAACTTTTTGTCTGACTATAATCACTGAATTCTACTATGAATATTAAATTCTGCCTCACTGATTTATTTTTTAGTTTTTTCATCAAATTTCAGAATTTTCTGTCTGTCTTAAATCAACTTTTTCTACTTGAAATAAATAGTTGCGTATTTTTTACTACTAATAAATGCCTGTCTGACTATAATCAGTGTATTCTACTCAGAATTCCGAATCAGTTGATTAATTTTTTTATTTCTAGTAGATAAACATTTCTTGTCTGACTAGAATAATTTTTCTCTACTTGGCAAACCGAATTCTGTTTTTGATTGCTACTAAAAAAAAATTTTACTAAAAATTCTAATGTCTGACTATAATCGATTAATTCTACTTATTGTCTATTTCTACTCACTGTCAGTATTTTAATACTTTTAAATTTATTTACCTACTAAAGTTTTAGTGAAAAATTACGAAGAAGAAAGTCGAACTAATAAATACATAACTATTTGTATTTTTGCAAAATTTAAACCAAATTATTCTTTTTTTTTTTACTGATACAGAAAATAATTTTCAATAAAATTATATTTTTCGATAAATTTGAAAAATTAAAAAAATGACGTTCTATTTTTGAAGGGAAAATAAATTAATTTTTATTAATTAAAATTGAACCTAGTTTTTTCACTGCTTCACTATATAATCTTTAAGGAAATGTTTATTATTTATTTACAAAAATTAAAATAAAATTAAGTTCCTTTTTAGAAGTGAAAATAAATTAATTTCTTTCGAAAAAAATTAGCTGGTTATTAATTCGTAAAGCAAAGAAATTAATTTCTTTTGAAAAAAATTAGCTTGTTATTAATTTATATAGCAAATAAATTAATTTCTATCGATTCTATTTTTTATTTCTTATTTCTTATTAAAAAGAAAGATTTTTTCATTTCCATTGCCATAATATATTTTTTTTCTATTATTGTTTTAAAAAATAAAACTTTTGACAATTTTTTGTTAATTATGTACAGCTAACTATTTCTAATAATTAGTTTCAGAATTGCGTCATTTAAACGAAAGGAACAGCCGAGTAGACGAGAGCATCGAGAATCTATAAGTGGTGAGGTACCGGCGAAGTACATACGAGCCACTTCAGTGAAGCACCATACTTTGAATCCTCGATGGGAAGAAAAGTTTCCCTTGTGAGTAATAATCTTATATTTCTAGTTCGTTTCAGATAAATATAAATTTTTTTTTTGGAAAAAAAATTTTTCCTCATAAAACATCATATTCTCAAAGCACAAATAATGGCGAATCGTATTTTCGAAAATGGTTTTCTTTATTTGAATTTTCTTTCGAAAAAAAATAAAAGTTTTAATTTTTCAAAAAATAAGTATTCTTTTAATAGTATTTTAATTTTTTATTTAATTCTCATTTTCCTTTCTATTTCATTTTTTTTTAAAGATTACTTTATTATTTTAATATTCCTTTATTATTTTATTTTAATTTTCTGTAATTTATTTTATTTACAGCAATAAAGAAAAATGAAAAAAATTAAATTTTCTCTGAATACTATTTTTATTCTCTAAGTTATTTTTGCGTTGAAAGAAAAATTTCTATTTTAAAAGAATTTTCGTAAAATTTGCCATTTTTGCTTATCGAAAATAGAACAAAATCGTCTGATAATCGATATTATTACAGCGTCATCGATGACATCAATACTGATATCATACACTTAGATATATGGTGAGCAACTTTTTTTTCTTACAAAAAGAAACAAAAAAGAAACAAACAAAAAAAAGTCAATGCTTGATGCAAGATACTTTCCTTAGTAGAACATTTCCTTGCTTCTCTTATTTTCTCTCTCTCTAACTATAAGAGAAATAATTTCTCTATAGAGCCAACTTATGAAAAAAAATTACTAAAACATATTTTTTTATATTTTCTACTCTTGAATTATGGTTTAGTTTTTTTTTTAGAGAATTAGTTACGAAAAAAAATATGTTTTGGGTCTCTTTCTCTCTCTCTCTTTCTTTCCTTCATTCTTTTTCTCCTTTTCTTTCTTTCCTGTTTCTCTTTTTCTTTTTTCTCTTCTTCTTTCTTTCTTTCTTTATTCTTTTTTTTCTTTTTCTTGTTTCTCTTTTTCTTTTTTCTCTTTATCATAAAAAAACCATTTGCATGCCTTCTTTTTTTGAACTGTCTATTCTCTTGAAAAGTTCTTTGTCTTTCGTTTATCCTTAAATCCTGCTAAGAGGCTCAACTGCGACTTCCTTCGAGAAATTTTGTGTTCCTGACAGACATGGTTATAGGGACCATGACGACGAGTCCTCGGTCCTCGATGCGGTCAGCAAATTGAACGAGGTTCGAGGGGTCAAAGGTCTTGGTAGATTCTTCAAGCAAATCGCTCAAAGTGCAAGGTCAGGGAGTCAAGACGATTTTCTCGGCTGCGTCAATATTCCCGTTCAGGTTGGTTTTCAATATTTTTTTCCCTCCCCCCCCCCCCCAAATTTCGAATTTTAATTTGATCCAAAAAATATTTATAATTTTATTTACTGTAAAATTATATAAAAATAAAATTATAAATAAAAAATGCATTCATTTGCAAATAGAAAATAAAATAGAAAAATATATACAATAGAGGAATTTTTTGTAATTTGTTTATATTGTTATGGATAAACAAATCAATAAATGCAATAAGAGGCTTTTTTGTAGTCTTATTGATATAAATAAACAAAATAAAAAATAGTCATTTTTTTTTTGCAAACAATTTATTGCTGTAAATAATTTGTCTAAAGTTTTGAACCATCAAATGAACGAAATATTTTTTTTACTCCAATATTTTTAAAAATTATTCGACTAAAATAAAAAATTTTGCATTTATTTAGTTTAAAGTAAAATTAATACTTATTAAGCTAAAAATTATTTTTTTATCATTAAAAACAAATATTTTGTAAATAACATTTAAATTAAAAGAAGTAATAAAAATATCGTCGCGTTCATTCGAACATTCAAAACTATAGGAAAATTATAAATAAATGAAATGATAGTAAAAATTTTTTAAGAATAAAAATATTAGTGTAAAGATATATAAATGAACGTTCAAAAAATATTTAATTAATTACAACAAAATTAATACGAATTAATAGAAATTATAATTATTACGAAATTAATAGAAAGTTAAAAAAAAAAATAATAAAAAAATAAAAAAACTAACAGAAAAATAATAATAATTAAAAAAATTAATAATTTATATAAAAAAAGTTTAATTTAAATCAAAATAACAAATGAAAAAGATAAATAATTTTTTTTTTATTGAGTGTTTGGAGAACGATTCTCTCTCTTCCTCCCTTTTTTTTGTTTGTTTGTTGAAATAAAACATATCAAAGAATCTGTTGAAAGCTTCTCTCTGGAAATAAAAAAAAATACATATATATATATATATATATATATATATATATATATATATATATATATATATATATATATATATATATATATATATATATAATGGAAAGCATATAATGGAATATACTGTAAAAAAGAAATCATAACTCGGTGTCACATCAAAGAGCATTATTTGAGTTATAAAATTTTCTTGTTGAAGGATATACCAAGCACGGGACTGGAAGGTTGGTACAAACTACAGGCTAGAACTCAAAGGAGCAACATTCAGGGTCGAATTAAACTGAAGCTTTGGCTTTCGACTCGAGAGAATCGGGGCACTTCCGAAGAGGACAACTGGGGCGAACTTCGTCAACAGGAGAGGCTGTATACTGTATTTCTCAATCATGAAATTAACAAACTAACGGTAAAACATTCATTTTTCACTTCCTTCTCATTTTATTAGGGGGGGGGGGGGGTTGTCATTTTTATGAATTTTACTGAGTTTCGCTATTTTTTAGTCTATTGATTCGTTTTAGAAATTTTTTTTTATTTTTGTCATTTTAGTTGCTTTCTTTATTTTACTAATTTTTTTTTATTTTACTCGTTTTCTTCATTTTAGTAATTTTCTTATTTTTGGTCATTTTCTTAGTCGTTTTTTTTATTTTAATCATTTTTGTAATTTTCGTCAATTTTCTTTCGTTAATATTAATTTTCTTTATATTATTCATTTTATTCATTTTAGTCATTTTAGTTACTTTCTTTATTTTACTAATTTTCTTTATTATACTCGTTCACATTATTTTAGTCATTTTCTTAATTTTAGTTGTTTTCTTTATTTTAGTCATTTTTGTAATTTTCGTCAATTTTCTTTCTCGTTAATATTAATTTTCTTCATTTTAGTCATTTTAGTTACTTTCCTTATTTTACTAATTTTCTTTATTTTACTCGTTTCTTTATTTTAGTCAATTTTGAAATTTTCGTCAATATTTTCTTTCGTTAATATTAATTTTCTTTATTTTAGTCATTTTAGTTACTATTTTTATTTTACTAATTTCCTTTATTTTACTCGTTCACTTTATTTTGGTCATTTTCTTATTTTTAGTTATTTTCTTGGTCATTTTCTTTATTTTAATCACTTTTGCAGTTTTCGTCAATTTTCTTTCGTTAATATTAAGTTTCTCTATTTTATTCATTTTAGTCATTTCAGTCATTTTAGTCATTTTAGTTACTTTCGTTATTTTACTATTTTTCTTTATTTTACTTGTTCATTTTTTTAGTCATTTTTGTAATTTACGTCAATTTTCTTTCGTCAGTATAATTTTTGTAATTTTTTTTTACTTTTTTGATTCGTTTTACTAATTTTTTTTATTTTAGTCATTTCGTATATTTTTTTATTATTTTTATTTTCATATACCTGTATTTTTTTATTTATATTTAATTGAAATGTAGATTTATAATTTTTCTTAAAAACTGATTTTATATGTTTAACTGAACTATTTAAATTCAAAAAACAAAAAGTTGCATCTATTTGTTTTTAATATTGAATAAAAAAATATTAATTAATGCTTTGGAAAAAAATTTAATAATCATAATATTTAATTGAAAGTTACTATAAAGTAATTGGTCAAAATTATAAATTAGGAGAATTTGTAGCAGTAGTGAAAGTAATGAATAATTAAATTTATGAAAAAATAAAACTTATAAAATAAATTAGTGAAAATAACAATATTTATCTATTGTTGGAATTATTTTTGAAAAATTTAATATTATTCTTGTTCGAAGTATTATTTCCTTAAAAAACAATATTATTCTGGTAGGAAATATTATTTTTCCTAAAATTTAATATTATTCTTGTAGAAATTTTTATTTTTGGGTAAAAATTAATATTCTCATAAGAATTATTATTTTTGTAACAATTAATATTTAATATTACAGTGTAAATTATTATTTTCGTAAAAATCAGTTTTATTCTCGTATAGAAAATGTAACTTTTTTAGAAAATTAACTTTATTCTTGTTAAAATTATTATTAATAATTAATATTTAAAGTTTTCAAGTCATAATTGAATATTCTAGTACAGAATTTAAAATAAATTATTAAAATAATAATTTATTTTTGTGAAACATAATTTTATTCTTGTACTACTCTTTAAATCTGAATAAGTAAAAATGTTTACTAATTTGAATTAGTGACTGACTTTTTGCTTTTGAATTAGTAAATTTTACTAATAAATTAGTAGAAATAACTATTAAACAGTAAAATTTACTAATTCAAAAGCAAAAAGTCAGTCACTAATTCGAATTAGTAAACATTTTTACTAATTCAAATTTAGAGAGTAGAAAATATTATTTTAGTGAAAAATAACTTTATTCCTATAGGAATTATTATTTCCTGAAAAAAGGAAAATTATTCTCCCATATTTGTAATATTTTCCATAATTAATTAGTAATTTTACAGAAATATAATTAATTATTGTCCTAACAGAAAGACTTTAATGGAGAATTATCACAAATTCCAATGACAATTCTGCATCAACATGCGGTTCAGGGTGACATCACTGACCTACAACAGGCAATCGTTAGATGGGTTGCAAGTGCAAGACAATCTTCAGTAGATCCAAAAACTCTTTATAGGTTCCTTCAGGTTTGACACATTTTCAGAAAAATTATGATAAATTAAAAATTACACAGGTCTTAGGAAAATTTTTTTTTACTAAAATTACTTTATATTACTTACATCTGTAATAAGAATTAATAATTAACTAATAAGAATTAATAATTAATTAATAATAATTAATAATTAATTAATAAGAATTAATAATTAATTAATAAGAATTTTTTTTATTTTATTAGTTTATAATATTTGAAAGTTAATGAAAAATTTTTGCGATAAATTCCGATTGTTAATTTTTTATTATTATTTTACTATTTATTATTATTTTTTCTGTTGTTTTGGATTTTTACTGTAAGACCAAAGAAAATGAAATTATTTTCATTATTTATTTATTTCCATTGAAAATATGTGAATTTGAATTATTTGAAATTTTAGGATATAGAAAATATGTGGCATCCGAATGAACTTTCTATAGAGGAAGTACAATATTTGGCAGACTCGTTTAATGCATTTTTGGACGTGACATTAAAAAAGGTTCGACAGCATCGAGTTCTATTTCCTCCTCTCCATCAACCAGCAATTTCAAAACTTGATAATCTTCTGAGGTATGTTTGTGTACTACAACATGTGTGAGAGAGAGAAAATTGAATTTCTCATTTTTTATTCTTATCAATCACAAACGAAATATTTTTTTCTATTCATAAAAAAATTTTTTTTTAATTTTTTTTAAACTGTTAATAAAAAAATAATTCTAACTGGAGAAAATTTCAAATAATCGAAAATATATTTTATCTCCTTCAGATTTATTTTCAATTATCATTTTTAACTATTTATTATTATTTATTTATTTAATTTATATAATTTATATTTTTATTAAAATATATTTATTATTAATATATTTTCAATTTTGAACATTTGAAAAACCATTTGATTTCTTTTAGATTTATTTAGAATTATTTTTAATTATCATTTTTTTAAATTACTCATTATTATTATTTATTTATTCATAATATTTATATTTATATTTGTTTATTCATTATATTTATATTTTTTTAAATTTATTTATAACATTTATATTTATATATTTTATTATTAATAAAAAATGTTTTCCACTATTTTGGGGAAATTTTTTGAAAAGCTCTCTTTCTCTTTTTCGTTAACAGGTGCCTCGGTCTTTTGTCGATAATGTCAGCTTACAGAAAGTGCTGTCCCTTCAACAAAGAGATGCGTTGGGAGATAATAACGGCCCTTAGAAAAGGAACCCTTGAATGGTGGGTATAATAAAAATAGTAGGGGAGAAAAAAAAATCTTTATCGACTTCTGAACACTCGCGATATTTAACATTTTGAAAAATATTTCTTTATTTTTAAACATTTCTTTTTTTCTTTTCTTTAAATGTTAATAAAATCAAAAAAGATTGGAAGGAAAAAAGAAATTTTTTTTTTTTTTTTTTTTGGGAGACAAAAATGAAACTTTGTTCTTCTGAAAAAAGTTTATTTCTTGAGCTCAAGTTTCAAAAGCAGTGTACGGGCATTTCGAAAGTTTTCGATCTCCTTTGTTTCCTGAGCAAAAGGAGTTAAAGTTATCAAGTCCAACCGCAAGATGATAGCGAACTGTTGAGATTATTTTCATCAAAATCTTACGCAACGATGAGTCCAAAATTAAATCATAAATCTACCTGGTAAAAGTTCTTCTCGCGATATTTTGATACTTAAAAAGCTTATTAATTTATCAAGTTGACAATAATTAATAGTTGAGAAAAAATATTAATTCACTCAGTTTATAATTAGTTTGAAAATTATTTTTTTTTATTTTACTTTGCAAAACGTCTTTTATTATTTTTAGAGTAAAGAAATTTATTTTCAAACTAAGGAATTATTTCTAAATAAATGAATTACTTCACTAATTAATTAATTTTATTTAAAAATTGACATAAAAATTATTAATTTTTTAAAAAAGAAAGTAAATACAATTATTTTTACAGTAATAAAAATAATTATTTTTTATAAAAAGTAAAATAAGGATAATTATAGTAAAGTGAAGATAATTATTTCTGTAATAAAAGAATTAGTTTTTTTTAGAGAGTTAATAAGTCTTTTTTTTTAATAAATAACTTTGATTTTTGGATAAATTTGTTTCTCAAAATAAATAATAATAATTTTCTGTTTTTGAAAGATTTTCCGTTTTGAATAAATTTAATTTGGAAATTTTGTTTTTTTTTTTAAATAAATAATAATAATTTTTCAGATTTGAATAAATTTCAGTTTGGAATAAATTTAATTTGTAAATAAATTTAATTTTTGAACAAATATTCGTGAATTGAATTTTGAAAGCGGATAGAGAGAAATTTTGTGTGAATTTTCTTGTTTTTCAAAAGGTATCAGGAAACGAGGCAGCAAACTATGGGACGTGATCAAGAGCCAGATCAGGATCAAGATAGAGTCCTTCAGGATTTTACGAATTTAGTGACTGCTCTATTAGTGGATCTTGAACAGGGTCAAATTTACTACAATAGCCTTTTCGAACAGTAAGTTTTTCTTTCCAAACCACAATATTCAATTTGAATTAGCATTTTGCATTAAATTACAATTTTAAATTATTTGCAAATCAGGACTTTGAGATTTTTCCTCAATTTTCTTTTTCTCTACAAAAAAAAAAAAAAAAATAAGTGAAGAGAAAATTCAAATGAATTTTCTTTTTTCAACGAAAGTTGAATCTGTTTTCATAAAAATATTTTCAAAAATAATAAATTAGTGAATAAAATAAGTAAAATAATAATAATAAAATTTGTTAAAAAGAAAGAAATAAAAAAAGAAAAATGACAAAAAATGGTAAAAAAATAATGAGAATGGAAAAAAATTATTTTATTGAAATAAAAAATAGTTTTAAATGAAAATAAATAGAGTTGATGGAATAAACTATTAGCCAAATGAAGACAACTATAATAAGAGGAACAATTCGAGACATTCTGCTTTAAGAAATTAAATTACTCGTAACTAAATTAAATCAAATGTTCATTCTTTCTGGCATTTTCTTTTTTTTATCTTAAATTGAACTTCTTTCGCTTGTAATTGGTGCTGAGTTTAATTTAACAACTAGTTTTCTTTTTTAACAATGATTATTTTCTTTATGAAATTCTATTTCTTCGAAATAAATATTATTCGAATTTAAATAACAATTTTTTTACCGCCTACTTAGTAAATAAAAAAATAATTTCATTACTTTTCTAAATTTCTATAAGTTGATTAGAAACTGAAATTTTAATTTTTATCGTAAATTAAGAAGGAAGATTAATTAAATTATAATATTAAATTTAACTAAATTCTATTATATTACATAATTAAATTCTATTGAATTCTATCAAATTAATTAAATTCTATTAAATTATAATAAATTCTATTAAATTAATTAAACTAACTTAAATTTATTATACTAAATTAAATTTATTAAAAGAATAATAAATCATATTAAAAATTAAAAATTAAAAATTAAATTTTTGTCAAAAATTTTATTTTGATTATTCAAGTGACAATTGAATTTTGTTTTGCAGTCAACAGTTTTTTTTTTATTTCTAATTAGTTTTTTAAAAATTTAATTTCAATTAAAAGTTTTCAATTAAGTTTGAATAATAGATTGCATTTGAGAGGAACATTATTATTTTTTTTTTTTTTACTTGTTTTGTGAACAAAAAAACATTTATTTATCAAAGTACATACATTTGACCTCTTTTGCGCCTCTTATCCTTCAAGTACAATGCAGAAATGTTTTGAAGTCCTACGCATGCGTCATTTTTGCACGAGGACATCAAGAGATTCTTGTACCTTAATTGCAAAATCCATTCATTAAAGAATTTCTGAACGTACTTTTTGTACGACTGTTTAGAAATTCGGTTCATTCATTCTTCATTTTTTCCAACTAAAAATCTCGTAAAATATTTTTACTGGAACTAATAATAATAATAATTATATTTTTTATTATAATTAATTTTAATTTTCCAATGAAAATAATTGTCATTTTCAATTCAAAATAACTTTAATTTACAGATGAAAAAAATTTCCAATAATAATTAATAACAATAATTTTTGATTCGTAACAGTTATAATTTTTAATTCGGAATAATTTTTATCTCCAAATGAAAAAAATTGACAATAATCATAAAAATAATTAAAAATAAAAATACCAATTTTTAATTAGAAATAAATTAAAATTTTTACGAAGTTGAAGTCCACAACGTTTATCAACGAAAAAAATTTATTTAATGCATTCAAGTATTATTTTTAATTTAATATTTAATTGTAAAATAATTATTAACAAAATATGAACATTAATCTTTTTTTCTAAATATTTTTGTGTCAATATTGCTGCGTCATTTTTAATTAATTTACTAAGTGAAAATTTTTTTTTCGTTGATCAACGTTGTGGACTTTAACTTGGTAAATTTTTGTTCTTGCAAATAATTTTAATTTTTAGTTGAAAACTAATTCAATATCCAAATGGAAATAAATTTAATTTCAAGATGGAATTAATTGAAGTTTTCATTTGGAAAATAATTTTATTTTTCGAAATTAACATAATAAATGAAATTCAGTAATCATTTGAAAGAGCTGTTTTCAATTTTTTTTTTTTTTTTTTACATAAAGTTAATAGCATTAACAAACTAAAAATGCACGTTTTATTTGCAGCACGAACGGAGTACCCTATTTCTCGGCCGTTTATAAGCAGTTGGAAAAGCTGGTAAGTAAAAGTTTAGTCAAAAATAAATTTGAAAAGAGAAACTCTCACGCGAAACATTTTCGCAGTTTATCACGCAACGACACACTGGGCGTACATTTTATCACTGTCTCATCAAGCTGGGTGTGCTATGTTTGGCTTTTACGCTTTATAACTTGTGACGTCGATCATTTTTTTGATTAAATCCCTATATATGTATAAATACATATTTATATATTTAAATATATAAATATGTATTTATACATATATAGAGAAATTTTGAAAAAGCCTTTTTTTGAATATAAAATTAACGCAAAGGAAGAAGAAAAAATATACGATTTATGAAAGGGAAAAAGTAATAAAATTAAATAAAGAAATTTTAGTCTTATGCAATTTTGTGGATGAGAAAGAATTTTAATTCTACGAAAGAAGAAAATTCTGATTTTTATTTGAATTGATATTACTTTATAAGTTTATACTATATTTTATTTAATAATTTTTTACTTTTTTGTATAAAGAAATATAATATTGTAACAAAAATTTTTAAATATTATATTAACATAATTAATTAAAACGTAATAATAAATACCTACAAAATAAATAAATCATAATTTTGGAATAGATTTTACTTTTTTTCTACTAAGTCACTATTTTTTAAATATCAAATTCCTTTCGCAAAAAGAAGAGAAATTTCTTTGCAAAATTCTCTTTGTGAAAGGTAATAAATTTTCATTACAATTTGTAAAAAAAGGACTATAAATTCATTTTTATTTTTTTTTTTTTGCAAAAACTATATTTGTCAGTTTTTTTGAATATAGAAAAGGATTTCATTGTGTATATAAAATTTTAAAAGGATTTGAAAATACAAAAGCCATTCTAGTGCAACAAATTGGAGCTTCTGATGGCTCATTTTATTTGAAATAAAATTTTCACTCTTTCGCAGTATATATGGAAGATTTTATTTTTTTTCGAAAAAAAAATAAATATATATGTATACAATGATAGAGGGAATTAAATTCATTTTTAGAAAGGAGGTGTAATATTTTCTTTTATTTCATTACAGTGAATAAGTTTATTTTTTTCCCATCTGCTCTCTTTTTCCTTTGCGTTAAAAACAAAAATTGTTGATAAGAATTAATTTTCGAATTTTTTTCCACAATGAATCGTATATAAATTATAAATATAAACAAAAGAAATTTTTTTAATTTTGATAATACAGAGTCTTTTTTATTATTATTTTGTTTAGAAATTTGTTTTTCACTTTTTTAAAAATATTATTTAATATTAATTATATTAATTGTTTGTGAAAATTATTATATTATATTGACAAAAATATTTTTAATTGCAGAGATTTAGGAGAAGGAATAATTCTTCTTCTTACTAAATTTTGATATTTTGTTTAGAAGTCAAAAAAAATTTTTCTCAACGAAATTTAGAAAACTAAATTATTTTCTTAGTGGAAAAATTTAGAAGAAAATTTGTTTGTGTTATTTATTTATTATAATTACATTATTTATTTGCAGAATTCTGATTTAAAAAATTTAGAAGCAAAGTTTTTATATTTTTATTTGTTTATTTTAATTAGATTGTCAATTTAAAGAAAATTTTTTATTAGAAAAATTTAGAAGTAAATTTTTGTATTTTTTTAAATTTTATTTGTTTAATTATAATTATACTGTTAATTTTGAAAAAATGTCTGATTATAAAATCAAATTTTTCTATTTATTTATTATTATTATTAATTTATAAAACTTTTTTTGATTTGAATAATTTAGAAGTGATTTTTGCTCTGGTATTTCATTTATTTATTACTATTATGGTTTAAGAAAATTTTATGATTAAAAAAGTGCAGAAGCAAATTTTATTTTGTGGTGAAAAAATGAATTAGGAAAATATTTTAACAGGAAAAAATTTTTTCCACTTTTAATTTTTATTTAATATTAATCTAAGTGTTAAAATAATTACGGTCGGCGTCTTTTTTATATATACAGAACATGTTGATTCAGAACATAAAAATGACTACAATGCAAAAAATCTCAATGACCTGAAGGCTGAGAAAATTACTTCTCTTTTTTTTCAGTGTGTCATATTTATTTGTTTATTTTGTTTGTTTTTTTAATAAATATTTAAATTAAAATTTTGTGTAAAAAAGCTTTCCGGTCATAGTGATGTCACTCTACACTTGACTATGTTTGTTCATAGCTGGCGGAACACGTGGCGAAACACATGGAGAACACGTCCGAGGTACTTTTGATAGACCCAAAAAAATAAGAAATTTTTTTCAATTTTTTCTACATTTTCCAAAAAAAAAAAAAAATAATAATTTTTATCTCTCTTGCATCGATAATATATATTTCTCTATTATACTCTCTCAAAGTATCTCTATCATCTTCTACACTATCGTCTGCGTATGCACATTTTTTTTATGTTGAAAATTTTAATTATAATTAAATTTTTATAAAAACTTTTTAAAAAATAAAATTTTAAAAGATTTCAAAAAAATAAAATAAAATAAAATTTTAATTATAATTAAAATTTGTTATTATTATAAAATAATTATGAACTATTGCTAAATAATAATTTTTGAATCGTTACTAATATAAAATAATATAAATCGTGGAAGAGAATTTATTTTCTTCTAAATAATTATAATTTCCGAAAAAATACCATTTTTAAAAAAAATTGAGTATAGTAATTTAAAAAATACGGTTTTATAATAATATTTTTCTCGAGGGAGAGAAAGATCACTACATGGAATATTTCTATTCTTGTAAATTCAAAAAATAGAATTCTAGAATGTTTTTCTTATATATATTTTTTCTCCTTCTTTTTTTTTTGTGACGAATTTAGTGAATAGTGTTATATGTATACGTAGACGAATACAAATAATCTTTTTTCAAAAACTCCTTGTTAGTATAGAGGAAAAAGGAGACATAGATTTCCAAGTATATATCCAATCTTTTTTTTGCGAATGCTCGAGGCTCTGAAGATTTTCGTTGACGAGAAACTGAAAAGAAACTTTCTTCATTCTAAACATTTTATAGTCACAATTGTGACTTGTCCAGAATTTAAAACAGTCTTCTTTTCGCAAAAAAATGTACGGAATTTTTTTTCCTTCCTTTTTCACATTGAAATCAATGTTGAACGTTTCTTTTTAACACTCGTCTGTTAAAGAGTCCATTTTTTTCACCGTTTGGCAATATTTTTTCTTTTCTGAGTAGCTAATTTTTTTAAACATTTGAAGCTAATTTTAAAAGTACAATTTTTATAGTTTAAAATATATTTTTTTCGTAACTTTTTTAAAACTTTTTTAAAACTTTTTTGGAAATTTCTTTAAGAACTTAAAAGAGTTTCTTTAAAGTTTCTTTCCTTCTTTTTATTTTTTTTTTTGAATAGTGACACTATTTTTAAAAGTAAATTTTTTTATTAAAAGTTAAAAAATTTTTTTAGATAATAATTTGTAGAATAAAAATAAAAATTTGAAAGTAAATGAAAAATTAAATAATGAAGTATAATAATAATTGAATAAAATTAAAAATGTCAAGGTAATAAACTAAATAAAATAAATAAAATAAAGTTTTAATAAATATTTTTTAATACAAATTTGAGATAAGAAAATAAAAAAAAATTATTATTATTTATTATTTAATTGTAATAAAGTAAAGTTATAGTAAAAATTTCAAAAATTCCCAACAGTGATTTAATTATTGTCAATGGAAAAAAAATTGGTACCGAAGTGAATAAGTCTCGGGGAATTCGTAATATTAAACCAATACATTTGCAAATACTGCTCTCGATTTTATAAATAATTTTTTTTCTCGCATGAAATTTACAAATGCACAAAAAGTATATAATTTCTGATTTTTTTCTTTCTGTCTCTGTGTGTGTGTGTAAATACTTTTTATATTGTTAAACAGCCACTAGCATGAAACACTGTGCAATTCACTTTGTATCGCATGAACTGCGCAAAGCCTCAATTGCGTTTCCGATACTGCAAAGTACCCGAAGGACATTTCAAGGAATAATTGAATAGACGGTCGGACGAAAAAAAAAAAGTTAATCTATTTTCTTATTTTTTGTCAGAATACTTCATTTTATGAAGCATTTTTATAACAGAGGGAACTATTGAAAATTTTACTAGACATTGTTTCGAACTTTGACATATTTCTTTTTATGGTTTTTATTTTCTATTTTCTTTTTTTTTATAATTTTTTTTCCCCTCTTTTGATGAGTCCTGAGAATAAAAAAATTGTCCTTCGTTGATGCTTTGTTTTTTTTTTAAATATACTCTCTCGATATACAAGTAACACAATAAACGTTCGATTGAAGATTTTTAAGTAGAAGAATTTTTTTCTCCCCCCATTTTTTTAAGGGGGGGAGAAAAAAATATTTTTTCAAATATTTATAATATGAAAATTATTTTTATCCGGAATAAAGAATTTAAATATTTGGGAAGTTATTAGAGAGTTGATGAAAAATTGATAATTAAAGTTTTCGAGAATGTATAATTATGTTGAATATATTTAATACGAATAATTATATTAATTGTATTCATTATAAAAAAATATGATAATTATGGAAAATATACTAATTACAGGAAATATATATAAAAATTTTGAAAAATCTACTAAATATGAAAAATATATTAAAATACACTAATTAAGGAAAATATATTAAAATATTTGAAATATATTATTTATGGAAAATTACATATTAAAATCATTAATTATGGAATTTAATAGAAAATCAAAAAAGAATTGAAATTAAAAAATTTTTAAAATTACAAAAAATTGAAAATACTTTGAAAACAAATTCTGAAATATTTTATAATTCATTAGCAGCTTAAGTAGCTTTTGCAAAATAAAAAAATAATAAACTTTAGGAAAAGTAAGACTCGTTATAATTAATAAATAGTTATAGTTTAATTTTACAATTTAGTTTTATTAGAGAAAAGTTTCCCCATATATAGTAAAATTGAAACGTCGCTTAGAAATTAATAATTATTAAAATAATTGGACTAATTTACTATAAGCTACGCTTATATTAATGGAATTTGCTTTTAAAATCCGAAATGTATGATTCTAAATTCTAATATTTATTTCCCTATTGCACAAAATCTCTACTATTTATCTGACACTTTTAGTTAGTGTATGCCTCAGTAAATTTCCACCACTTTCTCAAAGTGCAATTAGTTACTGAACTTTATAACAGGAAATTAGAAAAAAATAATGCAACTTTCTATCACAAAAAAAGAATTAAAGAAATATAGTGCTCTACTTTCTTATTAATTAGTGTTTCTAATTAGTTTTATCTTAATCTATCGCAATATTTCCATAATTGCTTTATTGTCATAATTTTTTTTTTTTTTAGAAAGTAAAGACTGACGCACTTTCTCTATATTTCTTCCTCTGATTCGTTTGGAAAATTTTTGTTTTTGAAACAAATTGTTTACTTCCATTTTTTGTTTTAATATTTAATAATAATTTTTCTTTAGGATTCGATACAGTTTTTTTTTTAAATTTAAAAACTTTTTATTTTAAAAAAATTACATGGAGAAAAAAAATAAATTGAATTATAATTCATCATCTTTTGTTTCATTTTTTTTCATGTACGCGAATTATTTATGTAATTATTGTTTTTTTAATTAACAATTCATGAAAAAAAAATTTTTTTTTGGAATAAATTTGCAAATATAACATTTTTTATTGGATGAAATATAATCAATAGAATGTTAAATGAAGAGATATTTTTGCATATATGCAAAAGCACTCACTTTACTAAGGGTAAATATATTTATATATATATAAAGGTAAACAGAAGGACCGATGAGTTTTAAAGCTTTCATTTTCGATTTTATTGTTCAGAAGAAAATGTTTATTTATGTACTTTCGTTCGCTTGGATTTTATTTTTTTTTTGTAAGAAAAGTTTGGTTTAATTTAAAATGAAGTTAATTAATCCAGATTGAGAGGATTTCTTCCATAATGTCTTTTTTTTAATAATTTAAAAATTAAAAAAATCTTCTTTCAATATTTTGTTTAGGAATATGTTTAGAAAATTGGAAAGTCTGACTAATAATTGACTTTTACTACTAATTCTGGAATTAGACTTTAAATCACTGGTGACAATGAAAATTGTTTTTTTTATTTGTATGTCTGGCTTACACTGACTTCTACTACTGATACGAGTGTTATGCAAATTGAAATCGAAGTCTGACTGTGCAATTAACTTGTACTACTGATTCTCGAATTAAAATTTAAATCACTTGGAAGGAATAAAATTGGTTGTTTCCATTTTTGTGTCTGACATAAACTGATTTGTTCTACTGAATCGAGTGTTATTTGCAAATTAAAAGCATTGTCTGACTATATAATTGACTTCTACTACTGATTTTTAAATTAAAATTTAAATCCCTGAAAAGAGCTGAAAATTATTTGATATTATTTTTGTGTCTGACTTAAACCGACTTGTACTACTGAATCGAGTGTTATTTGCAAATTATATAATTGACTTCTACTACTGATTTTCAAAGAAAAAAAAATTATATCAGTTAAGTATGAGAAAAAAATAAAAGAAAATTACAAAATGAAAAAAAATTAAATTATAAAAATTCATGAAAAGTTGTCTGACTATATTTGACTTTTACCACTGATTCTCAAAGTAGACAAATTTTTATTACTTTTAACAACTGAAACTGTTTGTGTCATAAAAATTTAAGTCTGTTTTTTACAAACTTTAGCTACTGAATACAGAATTACTTAAATTTTACTCAAAACCTGACTATATAATTGACTTGTACTACTCGTTTTAAAATTATAGGCTTTTAGATTACTTTGTACTATTAAAAGTATTTTTAAAATTTTTAAAAACAAAAATATTTGATAATTACTGATATTTTATTACTGAATATTAAATTATTTTACTCTATTCGCAGTCTGACTATAATTTACTTTTACTACTGATTTTATTAAGTCAAATTACATCACTGTTAACAAGTAAAACTATTTGTTTATAATATTTTTTGTCTGACCTAAAATGACTATTACTACTGAACAACAAATTCTAATCTCAGTCTGACTGAACAATTGACTTGTACTACTGATTTTTAAATAATAAACTGTAGGATGGAAGTAAACAGAGTTAAAATTTTAAAGTATTACAGAAAATTAAAAGAAATTTTAACGTCTGACCATAACTGATCTTTACTACTGCATATAGAATTAAATTATATTCCTAGTCTGACTATAATTGACTTTTACTACTGATTATTGGAGTTCTTCTAACAAGTGAAACAATTTGTCCATAAAAATTTTTGTCTGACTTAAACTGGTTATTACTACTGAATACAGAATTCTAATCACAGTCTGACTGTACAATTGACTTCTACTACTAATTTCTGAATTATAAACTTTAGAGTAAAAGTAAATAGTGTTTAAAATTATTTTTAAAAATTTTAAGAAATTTAAATGACTGACCATAACTGATCTTTACTACTGAATCTAAAAACTATTTGTCTGTCACTGTCTGACAAATATTAACTTTTACTACTAAATTTATATCCAAAATTACATAAATTCAAAAAAATGAGAATTTTCTATTTATTTCAGAATAAGAGAGATTTTTTTCTATAAAATATTCAAGGAATTGTAGATAAATTCATAGAAGTAATTAAAAAAAAAAACTAAAAAATGTTTACAATTTAAGTAACGAACAAAAAAAGCTTGAGCTTTATTCTCTAATTGCATGAGCTGCATACTAAAAGAGCAGTACAAAAAAATCATCGTTATTTTGCTAAAAGAACAAAATTAACAAAAGCTTTATATTAAAAAAAAATGAAAAGAATGAAAATTTTGTAATTTTCTATCAAGAGTGGATTTTTTTTAATTTCTGTTTTCTTCTAAAATTATTTTATCTCTCTATATAGACTTGCTTGTCTATATACTAGTCTAGATACTATATTTATAATAGATACTACTACTACTACTACTACTACTACTACTATTCCTACTACTATTTTTTTGCTTTTTTTCTCGAATCTTCTTCTCAGAAGTGGTGGAAATAATTTATAAAAAATTTTGATATTGATTTTCTTGTTTTCAAATAAAAGATTGCGATGATGAATTTTCTAATTAAAATTTATAGATGCATGATGAACTTGGAGCTAGGGTGACAACAGCTTGTTTACAAATACACGCTCAGGATAGAGAAGATTACGTTTTACCTCCTGGTGCTGAAATTGGAACTCCTATTTTCGAACTTTATTTAGCACTTCAGGAATTCATGAAGTGAGCCAATTTTCTTCATTAAATTGTCAATATAAATTTTTAATGAAAAATAGGTTTGCCATTCTAAACCATGCGTAAACAAAACAAGGCAATTTAATATTTTCACAAATATTTAATGCTAAATTTATTATTAATTATTATTAATTTTGTTACTTTTTCTTATTTCTTTACTTAATAATTGTTTTTTTTTATTATTTTGCTCTATTTTAATTGTTATATTAGGTTTTTTTTATTAATTTTTTTGTTGTTCTAATCTTTTATTAATAGACAAATTTCCTAAGGATATTATTTTAAATAACTAGTGACTTACTTTTTATCTATGAATTCAAAATTAATTATTGGAAATATTATTTATTAATATTATAAATTATAAGTATTATACACGTTATAAATTATACTTTAAATATTATTTATTTGAAATAATGCTTTAATTTAAAAATGGTAAATTTCCAAATAAAAAATTCATTGTTTTTTTTATCCACTTTTCTATTGTTTTTTTTTCTTATCAGAATGAAGAGATACCTGCCGCAATCTGATCATAAAACTTTGGCCATTTGCAAGTACTATGAGTGGTTCAAACCAGCGGTTGATAAGTGGTTGGATTTAGCAAAGTTGAAGGCAATGCAGCGAGTGAGAAGGGCATCAGAATTGGATAGAATATGTACTGGTGAATATATAGTGAAACATTGCACATCAGCAATTGACGCTATTTCGTGCTTTGATCAGGTAAATTTCAACAACTCAAAAGTCAATTTAAACATATAATCTAAAACTCACACAAATTTCATATAGTTTATAAACACGTGTTAAATTTTCATCAAAAACTGTTCTAATAAATTTTCATCAAAAATTATTCAAATTTTTTATCTAATCTAGAATCAAGCTCTCTTGATTTGATTCTAAACTCTATTTCTTCTAAATTCTTTATTTAAAAACAAAAAAAAATAATAATTGTTAATCAATGAAAACAAAAAACAATAAAAAAAATTATAATAGACAATTTTTAATAAATAGTCTGACTGGAATTTTTTTGTACTACTGAATACAGAATTATCTAAATTTTACTCAAAGCCTGACTATATAATTGACTTGTACTACTCGTTTTATAATTATAGGCTTTTAGATTCATTTTTACTATTAAAAGTATTTCAAAAAATTTTTAAAAATTAAAATGTTTGATTATAACTGATCTTTACTACTGAATATTGTATTATTTAATTCTATTCGCAGTCTGACTATATTTTACGTTTACTACTGATTTTTTTTTTTTGTTAGTAAGTAAAACTGTTTGTCCGTAAAAATTTTTGTCTGACTTAAACAGGTTATTACTACTGAATACATAATTCTAATCAAAACCTAACTGTACAATTGACTTGTACTACTGATTTCTAAATTATAAACCTTAAACTTGAAGTAAATTGTTGAAGAATTTAAAAAAAAATGTTTATATAATGAAAATAATGATAATAATAAAGAGTTATAACAATGACAATAATTAAAATAATAATAATTTACTTTACTGCACGCAATGTGGCCGAAAACTTTAAAATCTGTAATTAAAAATTTCCAATTACGATATTATATTTTTTTTATGTAATTTTTAAATTAAATTTTTTTTAATTCCAGTTGAAAGAATTTTGGAATCAACTCGAATGGCCGGATATCCCAGGATCATACAGTTTCGTATTGAAAGTTGTTGACGTAAGTGATCAAAAGCAGAAAGCAAACGAATAAAATTAAAATATAAAATATTTTGATAAATTGAAATCTTCAATATGTATAATGGAAAAAAGTGGGGAAAATATTTTAAAAATGTAAAAAATATGAAAAATATAAGAAATATGAAAAATATAAAAACATAAAAATTAAAAAAATATATAAAAAATATTTTTAAAAATATAAAACAATATAAAACAATAGAAAAAATATAAAAAATATAAAAAATATGAAAAATATGAAAAAATATATGAAATATAAGTAGAAAATAAAATATAAAAAATGTAATGAAGATTTTTGCTTGCGCATTGAGAGTTGAATTTATTTACACATGAGGATTAATTAATTACATATTTTACAGGCAATTTGCACTTGCGCAAGTTATTATGCTGAACTGACACATCAAAAACTAGCTGATTCAGGTTATTACGATGATCAGGGTCCTTATAAAACGACTGACGAGGTAAATGCACAGGTAGTAAATGTATCTGCTTTAGTAAACTTTACCACTGCTTTTAGTAAAGCTTGTTAATGCTTGATAGTTAAGTAGCTTTTAATTTAATTATAACGAAATTGTCACATTGCTGTCATTCTCAACAAAATGCAGAACAATTTTGTTAGTCTAAAATATTCATCGAGTTAGAAAAGATATAAAGGCCTTTTGTAAATTTAACAAAATTCCGGTCAATTGAAAATTTTAAATCGCTAAAATTAATAATTATTAGCAAATAATTTATTATCTAATAAAATATTAAATAAAAAATAAAAATTAATATTTATTATCTACTCATTAAATTAGAATTTATTTACAACTAACAAATAAATTAACAAATTTAAAATTAATAACATTTTATTGTATTTTTACAATGAATGAATTAATGAATGAATTAATTAATAACATAGTAAATCGTGAGGTATTAAAAAGTGTTGCAGATTAAATTAACACCAAAAAAGATTAAAATAATTAATTTTGGAGTTATTTTTTACAATGAATGAAATTTTAGTTCATTAAATTTTTTTATAAGTATAAAACATGAAGATACCGATAACTCCGAGTCTTCGACTCGGAGTTATCGATTTCTTCATATTTTATAATAATTAAAGATGATCAAGTAATAAAATCATTATTTTATATTATAAGAATATTATATTTCTTCAAAATTATTTTCATTATTTCAATTCAATTATTATTTTCAAAAATTTTTAACTACAATTTTACTTTATATCTATTATTTTTAGTAATTTTCGAAAAAGTTCTTTGGTAATTTTCAAATCCATTTGTTTACAATATTCAATTTCTCGAAATTTCAATTATTTCTAAATTCTTTAATTAAATGCATATTAGAAAATAAAAACTTCAAATAATATAAAAGAAAATTTAATTAAACTTTTTAAAAAAAATTAATTTCAAAATTCAATTATTTCTAAAAATTCACGCTATATTGCTTTTAATATTCAATGATAATCTAAAATTTTAACTGAAATTCATTTTTATGAAATGAAAATCAATTTTTATTAGAAAATTCTACAAGAATTTAATTATTTAAATGCAAAAGTAAATAATTTATGGAATAATTGAATGTTTCTCAAATTTGAATTCTCATAAAGAATTTTATTAACAAATTTTTAAATAATTGAATTCTTTTGTCGAATTTTATTAAAACTTGCATGAACATAATTACTTTTTTCAAGGAATTTAATTATAAATGTATGAAAAATAATTGAAACGCTGCGATGAGTTTTATGAGAATTTTCAAATTCATTCGTTTACAATTTAATTTTACAAAATTTCAATTATTCGGAATTTCTGCAATTAAATATATATTAAAAAATAAAAACTTGAAATAATTTCAATGAAAAATCCTATTAAACTTTTAAAAAGAATTAATTCTACAGAATTTTTTGTCAAAAATATGAAAAATTAAGAATTTCAATGATTTTAGTTTGAAACTTTTTCGAAATTTAACTATTTCTAAAAATCCACGTTAAAATACTTTTAATATTTAATATTTTAATTATAATCTAAAATGTTAACTGAAATTCATTTTTAAAACCATTTTTATTAGTAAATTCTACGAGAATTCAATTATTTAAATACAAATAAAATGCAAATAAATAATTTATAAATTTCATGTTTCTTGAAATTAAATTCTCATAAAAAATGTTATCAACAAATTTTTTAAATCATTAAATTCTTTGGACGAATTTTAATAAAATTTTTAAGAATAATTACATTTTTCGAGGAATTCGATTAAAATTGCATTAAAAATAATTGAAATTCTGCAATGAGTTTTATTATTTATGAAAATAATTCAATTCCTAAAAGAATTTTAATATTTATAAAAATAATTGAATCCCTGTAAAAATGTTATTATTTATGAAAATAATTGAATTATTGCGAAGAAATTTATAAAAAAAAATTGTAAATAATTGAATTCCTGTAAAAATTTTTATTATTTATGAAAATAATTGAATGTTTGTGTAGAATTTTATTCAAATTTTTTTTTAATAATGGAATTCTTTTGGAAAATTTTTTTGAAATAGTAGATATTGAAAATATATTAGATTTTAGAAAAGTTTTGAAAATAATTGAAATTTTGACAAGAATTTGTTTAAAATTTTGTAAAATAATTGAATATCAGAGAAGAATTTTATTGAATAAAATAAGTCAATAGAACGAAAACATTTCGACAACTTTATTTATAAAGAAAATTAATATTTTGACGAGAATTTTTTTTAAATTTTTGAACACAATTGAATTTAGCAACTATGTAACTAAGTTAGTTAGTAAGTTAGAAACTAACTTACAAACTTATTATTCTCTCTGGAGAAGCTAAATTCGTTGAATTTTTACAAATCGTTGACTTTGGTGTTTTATTTAAAGTAAAATCTCATTCATAGTTAAAAATAACACCAAAATAGATTATTTTAATCCTTTCTGGTGTTATTTCAATCCTAGAGGGATTAAACTGTTGTAGATTATTTTAATCCGCATTCTGGTGTTATTTTAACACCTCACGTTTTACTGTGTAATAGATTGAAAATTAAGAAATTAAAAATAAATAAATTTCGATTTAGATTTGCGTGTCGGTGAATGGATTGGAATATGTGAGAAGATGGCTGGAAAATTTGGGGGAAATGTTGCATATTGAGGATCTGTTTGCGACCTTGGAGGGACAGGCGGCCGAAGCTGTTTTCCTTCAATGGCGACACACAATGATTTCACCCTTGGAACAAACATTGGGACAAATGATGCTTTTTATTAATCAAATTATCTCACGAACTGGGGCAAAGGCAAGTAATTTCATTTTATCCGTTAATAAATACACACGACATCGAGTTTAAAATTCAATTACATAGATAAATATAACTGAAACTTTTTGTTGAGAGTCTGAACTTTTTTTTTCACCAAGTTATTCTCTCTTCAACTTTGCAAGGTGTTCGTTAATAAAAATTGTAATTTTGTATTTTTTTTTTGATTTTTTCGTTTTTTTACTTTTGTTATTTGTATTCTTTTTTTTAGTTTTTTTCATATTATTTACTTGCAATTAAGCAATTAATTAATATTGAAATTAATTTACTGAAATTTATTCATTTAATAGAGAACAAAATAATTTTTGGCTATTCGTGCAAAGTGCCATGAAGATAGGAATAGAAACAAAATGAAGAAAAAGGGGGGAAATAAACAAATTAAATAAATAAGTAAACTAAGTTAGTAAACAAATAAATGCTTTTAGTCTGCATTCGAGAAATAAAATGTAGTAAAAATAAGAAATTATCGAGAATAATAAACTTTCGGTTAAAAAAATATTTACAAACTTTTCAAGACGAAAAAATACATTATTGAGAATTAATTTTGATGAATTTTCGAAAGATATTAATCTTTAAATAAAAATAATAAATTTTAATGAAAATACTGAATTTTGAAAATACCATTGAAAATTAATTTATTCCAAGTATTTTCCAATTATGAGTGAAAATACTCTTGATACTTATTGGGAGAATTTTCAAAATAATTAATAAATTGAGATGGAATTTTGAAAATTTTCGAAATAGTGATTAAAAGGTGATGGAAATAAAAAATAACGGTAAAATTGAAGTGAAAATTAATTAATTATGATAAATTAGTAAATGTGGTGAATAATGAATTGATAATTATTTGAATAATTACAGATGAGACCGCCGTTAAAGAAGGCAATGTTTCATTTGGCATGGTCGCCCGACAGTCTTCCAACATCGGAGGCAATTGCACCTCTAGTGGAATACTTAGATGTACACCTGGTGACTCTTAACTCGGCTTTATTATCAACCAATTTTGCCCGAGTGCTTCAAGTCGTTTGGGAAGTGGTATTGAGCGAGCTTTACAATCAAATGGACGGAAGTGCAGCAGTAAAGATCGATTTTTACTAAAAAAAAAAATAAATAATAATAATTCATTTCATGTTAATAACAATTATTTTTTTTTTTCGATGAATTATTATTTTTACTCGAAATTAGAATTAATACTTATGCACAAAATAATTATTATTTATACACGAAATGATAATTAATACTTATGCACAAAATAATTATTATTTATACAAGAAATAATTATTTATAGAAGAAATAATTATTATTTATACAAAAAATCTTCATTATTTATGTACGAAATAATTATTATTATTTATAAACAAAATACTTCCTCTATGAGGAGGTAATAATAATTATTTATTATTAAATTTTTTATTTTCGATTTATTAAACTCGTCAAGAGAAAAAGTTTTTTGACTTGATGAGAGGAAATTTATTGCTCGAAAAATTTTGAACGTTCAAATGCGAACGAAATATTTTTTCTATTTACATATTTTTGAAAATTATTATCAACTGCAGTAGAAATAAAAAATTTAAATTAAACATTTCGAAACTAATTTATTTTTCTATACTCGACGCAAATTTATTTTACAATTAAATTTTTCATTTAAAAAAGAGGTAGAATTTCGTTCATTCGAACGTTCAAAACTTTTGGTCTTTGGAAATTTTCATTTTTATTAATTTCCAAAAATAGGATTTCTATTTAAATTAATGCAGTGTTGTTAATTTTTTAGTATACAATTTTGTTATTTTTTATTTATATTATTCATATTTATTTTTTATTTATTATGACTTATTTTTATTTTGTATTTCTATTATTTATATTTATTTTGAATTAATATTATTTAAATTTATTTTGTATTTTTATTGTATTTATATTTATTTTGTATTTTTATTATATTTATATTTATTTGGTATTTTTATTATTTATATTTATTTTGTATTTAAATTATTTATATTCATTTTGTATTTACAGTATTTACGCTTATTTCGCATTTAAATTATTTATATATTAATTTTCATATATTTTCATTGTTAATATTTATATTTTTATTATTTACTTCAGGATAAACCGCCACTATTTTACGAAAGACTTCACGAGGCTCTTGAATATTTGGTGAATTTCTTTTATGCGGACGAAAAGGGTTTGACCTACGACATTATTCGCTGTGAAATATTTTTAAATATCGAGGAAAGACTTGAATATCATAAAATGGATACAACTCTTCTAATCGACAGATATTATCAACAACGATTGCAGGTGAAAGAAAAAATTATTATATTGATTAATTTTATTAATTATTAAATAAAAAACAAGAAACTTTTCAGAAATGTTAATTTTATTAATTGCAATTTATAATATTTGGTTAATAAAAATAAAAATTCTTTAATAGCATTTATTAACGATTTTTTTTTGTTTTTTGATGTTTAAATTTAAAAATTGTTCTTTTATTCAATTTATTCATTTTTCTTTATTTTGTTTTATTTATTTTTAATTCAATTTAAACTGCAAAGACAAAAATAAGAATTTTATGAATACAAAAGTTAGAAAAATAGTTTAATGTAAAAAAAAATGTTGAGAAAAAAAGGGAAACAGTAGAGGAAAAATTAAATAATTGAAAAATTGAATAATTGAAAATAAAAATTTTATGAATACTTTCGTATTCATAAAATTTTTATTTTCAATTATTTAATTTTTTTTGTTAGAAAAAAAGTTTAAAGGAAAAAAAATGTTGAGAAAAAAATTTGAAAAAGTAGAGGAAAAATCGAATAATTGAAAATAAGAATTTTATGAATACAAAAGTTAGAAAAAAAAGTTTAAATAAAAAAAAATGGTTGAACAAAAAAATTGATCAAAAGGAAAAAAATTGAATAAGAAAGTGAAAAAATAGAAATTGTAAATAATTTTTTTTTCTTTTCAGGACCAAATGAATACGTTTACGGTTGAGTATGGTGTTTTGACAGTAAGGGCATATTTTAATCACGATTCACTTTGCGTGGAAGTCATAAGTGCAAGAGACGTGATTCCCCTTGATCCAAATGGACTCAGTGATCCTTTTGTGATAATAGAATTGCTGCCACGACGAGTCTTTGCCCACTGTTCCGAACAACAAACGAATGTAAAAAAGAAAACCTTAAATCCTCTCTTTGACGAATGTTTCGAATTGTAAGTATGAAAATCCTCGAGAGTTCTCACTTTTTTTCTGAATTTTTATTCAAATAGAAATAATTTCATCCTCTAAATCTACTTCTAAGAAAAATTTCTTTTCTCACAAAGTAATTTCAGTTTTTTTTAAATTTTTTTTCGACTTTCAAAATTTCTTTCGTGGAAAATTAATTTCTTCCTTCATTTCTTTTTTCAATTTTTTTTTTCGATTTTCAAAATTTCGTTCGTAAAAAATTAATTTCATCTTTCTTTATTTCATTTTATTTTACTTTCGAAATTTATTTCGTGGAAAAGTAATTTCAATGATTAAAGTGGTAAAAAAATTTTTATTTCAATTTAATACAATTTTTAATTGGAAATTTCTTTCATGAAAATCTAATTTCAATATTTAAAGTGGTGAAGAATTTTTTTTTTTTGTATAACTTTTAATTAAAAATTTCTTTTATTAAAAAAGTAATTTAATATAATTTTTAATTTAATTTAATATTTTTTGCTGAATGTTTTTTTTCTCGACAGTTCCGTGAGTGTTGAACAATGTCGAAGTCCGGATTCAATGGTCCTATTCACTGTAATGGACCACGATGTACTGACGGCAAATGATTTTGCCGGTGAAGCCTTCTTGGGACTTAGCAGCATTCCTGGCGTTGCGGATTCTAATGCAAGCATCGATAATTTTCATGGCCTCAAACATCAAGAGTTACCTCTCATGCAACAAAAAAATAAATGTAAAAAAAGATTTTCGAGAAAATTTTCCTTTTTTCATTCATTTTGAAAGAATTAATTTCTAAATTTTCTAATTTTAGTGGAAAATAAATTTTAATTTTCCATTTGTAATAGAAAATAAATTTGAATTTTCTATTTACAGTAGAAAATGAATTTTAATTTTCTATTTACAGTAGAAAATAAATTTTTATTTTCCATTTCGAGTAGAAAACAATTTTTCTATTTCCAGTTAAAAAAAAATATTTAATTTTTTCATTTCTGATAGAAAATAAATTTTCCTTTTCTATTTCCAGTAGAAAATAAATTTTTTTTTCCCATTTCGAAGAGGAAATAAATTTTTATTTCCCCTTTCGAATAGAAAATAAATTTTCATTTTCTACTTCCAGTAGAAAATATATTTTAATTCTTCAATTATTTTTTTTTCCAGATCATCCAATTCTACAAATTTTGGAATCTCGAACAGGCGACAAATTAGCCCTGGACTTTGTTAAAAAGCAAAAATTACGATTTGCCACTTAAAGAAAATGAAAAAAATTACGAAGAATTTTTACTCTTAACAGAAGAAAAAGAATTTTGATAAAAATTATTTATCAAAATGAAATTATAGTAAAAAAAAAAGTACGCTCTGTTATTTCTTTCGTATATAAATCGATGTCGAATATTATAAATCAATATCGATATAGGAATATAAAAAGTGAAAAAAGAAAAAAAGGTAAAAAAAAAAATTAAGAAAATGTGAAGAACTATTTTTGTGTCAATGTCGAAGCTCGAGAGAAAAAAAAATGATAAAATGACAAAAAATCAACATGAAATTAATGTGCTGTATCTATAAGGATATAATGAATGTTTACAAATTTAGGTACACTCACGCACCTTGGAAATGACGCGATCTCGAAAATACAATTCATTTCAAAGAAAAAAATACTAAATACCCATTAAGAGAAAAAAAATTAATACTAATAGAAAACAAAAATCGTAAGTAAAAAATATTAAAAATCTTAAACGATTTAAAAAGAAGAAAGAGAAAATAATAAATAAAAAAAATAACGTTAAATGAAATGTTTTTATGATGGTAACTATTAGTGGAAAAAAAAAATAATATTAAATGAGAAAAATTTGACAAAAAAAAATCGTTTGAGAGAAAAAGTTTAGTTTTAGAATTTTTATTCAATATTCCAGATTCGATCACTTTTGTACCTTAAACAATATTTTCAAAAATATTATCGACTGATTAGACGGTCTTGAAAACAATCATATCTATTCTTTTATACTCAAAAATTTATTTTCTCTTTTCATTTTAGTCGGAAAAAAAATTAGAATCAAACATTCTATTTCTTTTGAGCTTGAAAAATAATTTTTATTTAAAAAAATAAATAAATTGAATAAATTGAATTTCATTGCGAAAATAAATTTTTGAGCCGAAAAAAAAATTTACTTTATAAGAGTTGTAGTAATTGTCGTTTAACGTAAGAATAATGTAGAGATTCTGGGTTGAACTTCAGTGTAATAGTAATTTAAAAAAAAAATAGGGAAAAAATTTATTAATTCGCAAAAGTGAATAAATCACAAATGGGAATATTTAAGAAAAATTTTTTTTCGAGGGGGAATAAAAAATCTTCCTCTCTCTCTCTACTTGCCTTCGATACGATCGTTTCGATCCGTTTTTATCGAAGAATTCAATCAATTTAATGGAACAATCTTTAAATTCTCTATATAGTATATATAAAAGAAATTATATTTTTTTTTCGATTTCTTTTTGAGAACTACTGGAATTATTCTTTTTCTTTCATTTTGTTGTTGAAATTATTTTCGAATATAGATTATAAAAAAAAAATCGACAAAGCCAACGAATAGAAAAAAAATAAGTAATTTCTTTCTAATGATTAAAAAATAAAACCCGTGGTTCTCAAAATAAATTTTTTCCTTTTTACTCCTAAAAATATAATATAAATATATATTTATGAAAAAGGTCTGACTAAAGACTGATTAAAAATTGTTGCACTTTATAATGTGCACAAATTCAGCAAATTTGTAAAAAAAAAAAATGTCGCAGATAAAAAAATATAGAAAAGAGAGGACAAAAAAAACATATAAAACAAGTTATAAAACAATTGTTACTGAAGTTTATGAATTTTAGGCAGACAACAAAAAATGTTATTCACATATATTTATTGTTCGAATTTTACGAAAAAAAAATATTACTTATTTAACGTTTGTAAAAAATTACACAAAAAAAAAGAGAGAGAAAAAGGAACAGGTTTCCTTCTAATATGCTTGTATCGAACGCAAGTTTTTTTTTAATTGTTTTTTTTTAAATAGTACCATCACGAAGTCTTCTGTCGAAAAGAGATCTTTATTTTCGTTATAATAATTCAAATTTTATTTCTATGAATTTTCTGGAATTTGTATATATAATTCTGGAATTTTTTATTGTTGAAAATATTTTTATTGAAAAATGTATTTAAAAAAATATTTATCAAGAAGATTTATTTTATAAAATATAGTTATATAATAGTAACGTTAAAAATAATAATATTAACAATTTATTTTTAATAATTTAATTTTTTTTTTTTAATTGATTCAAGATTTTAGATATAATTTTTTTTTATTTTTCAATTTTCGAATTAAAAATATAATTTTTAGAAAATACAATTTTTAGGTATAATTAATTGGTGAGAAATTTAATAATAATAATTTTTTATTATTATTTCATTGATAGTTTCTGATATAATGTATAAATATTTTTAAAAAATTACGATTTTATTATTGAAACAGTTATTCATGATAAATGTGGGTCCAAAAAAGAAAGTATTTCTAAAAATATTACTGATTTCCATTGAAACGAATATTATTCTTAATTTAATATTAAAATAATTTTTGGTTGAATTTCATTTTTTAGATTTATTTTCAGAGGTTTAAACTTTATTTTATTTATTTTGCCCTGTTAGTTTTTAACCACAAGTATTTACTTTTCTTTATTTATTTACCATTACTCTTAATTTTGGTTTTACTATTTTTTTGTTACTTTTTTGTTTACTACTATTTTTTTTACATTTATTCCTATTTGTATTATTTTGTTTATTTTTTGTTGTTATTTTTGTTTGCTTCTTTGTTAATTCCCTCGTTTATTGCAATTTTTTAGTATTTATTTTCTTTATTAACATTTACATTTATTAATATTTATTTTTTACTAACTAAAATTTCGTTTTTTAAAATAATGAAGGGAATCAGTTGAAGAATATTTTTCAATGGATCCATTTTCGTGGGAGACTTTAATAAATTATAATAAAAAAAAAAAAATAATGCAGTATATTAACTGTAAGAAAAATGAGTCAGTCAATTTTTCGAGTGCACGAGAATCTATCGGTATAATTGCACATATTTTGGTGCAAAGTATATATATACATATACTAATATATATTATGCTTTTTCACACAAAATATTATGATCTCTCTGCAACTCACTTGCCTTAAAATAACAAAAAAGAAAAAAAAAACAAAAAAAAAACTAAAAAAAAAATAATCAATTCTTACATTACAAAAAAAAGTTGCTATTTCAAAATTTTTCAAATTTTCTTTTGATGTAACAATTTTTCTCGTGCATCGAATTCATACTCTAATGTTGTGTTTGCTATTGTGCTCTGTGCCGATATGATAATCAAACAAAAAAAAAAACCTTTTTCAACCACCAGAAAAATATGTAAAATATTCTATCTTGTACCAGGAACAAAAAAAAACGAATAAATTATAATAAATGTAAGTGGAAATTTGTCTTTTTTGATAGTCGTGATTTGATTTTTAGTTTTCTTTTTAATAATAGATGCAAAAATAATAATAATATTTTTTTTTCTGGGTGAAAATAATTATAAGGTAGAAAAAATTAAAATAGAAGAAAATATTATGAAAATAAAAAGAAGAAAGTAATTAATTAGGAAAAAAATTATTAATGTGTAATTTGAATAGAAAAAAATCGAAAAATAGATTTTTTGGATAAGAAATTTTTTTCTTTTTTTATTGAGTGACAATTGGTTCAGACGGTTTTGAACTTTGAGGAGATGATTCGGATTTTGATATTTGTTGAGTGCCTTCCTCCGAACGAATAATTGGCTCTCCATCCAATTTTTCCAAATTTGGTAGTCTTCTTGCAACCTCCATTTTCCAACCATCCGCCTAATAAAAGAAAAAATTTTTTTTTCAAAAATAGCATTTTCTATTCTCATTAAAAAAAAATAATTTAAATATTTCCCCGAAAATTAACTATAAAGAATAATTTGAATATTTCCCTGAAAATTATTATTTTTTATTCTCAATACAAAAATAATTTGAATATTTCAAAAAATTGTCAGTTTTGACAAAATAATTTATAATTCTCTCTCTCAATAAATAATAAAAATATTTTTATAAAAATTACCATTTTATACTCTCAATAAATAAATAAATTAATAAATAAATTAATAAATACATTAAAATAAATAAATGTTATGCTTTCATTAAAAAAATAATTTAAATATTTTCCAAAAATATTTCTCCCCAAAAATTGTCTTTTTATACTCTTGGAGTAAAAAGATAAATTTGAATATTGAAAATAAATTTTTTTTTTCTAATTAAAAATACTGAAAATTAAAGTAAATGAAAAAAATTACCTCGCCACCATCGCACAATGGATTTCCCACGAAAAGTAATTCACGAAGATTCGGTAATTCGGACATTTTTGAAAATTCATTCCACTCGCGAACCAAATTATTGGACATGTACAAAATGCGTAAATTTCTCATTCCCTGAATTCCCTTCATTTTTTCAATCAAATTGTACGATATCCAGAGTTCCTCCAATGTTTCTCCCAATGCTTCTATTCCAGTTAGGCCTTTAATTAAATTTCGTCCGAGTGATAGAATTTTTAAATTTTTCAACGAACTGATTCCTGCGAGGAGAAAAAAAAAGCAGATGTAGTGTAATTTAGTGATTTTTCACCTTCATCAACATTAAATATTCTTTTAATTCTAAAACCAAAAAAAAAAATATAATAAATTTTTATTTTTTAAAATTTATTTCTTTATTATTTTTTTTTTTAAATTAAATTCTTCGAAAATTCTATTTTTGAAAATTAAAAGAAATAATAAATAATTGCTGGGGAGGAAAATTATTATTGAGAAATATGATTTTTTAGAGAGGAAAAATATAATGTTTCGTGGGTTGGCTTTCAATTCAATACATTACAAATTGAAAGCTTTCTAATAGAAAAACTTTCCTCATTAGTTTTCAAACAGTCGTGTACGTTGAATTACCGTCCCCTGATTAAAAGTCTGATAAACTTTTTCTCATACTGTAATTATATTTTTTTTAATTTGAAAAAGCGAGTGCTAAAATTTTTTTCGTTACACTAACTGACTAAGTTTGAATTTTTTTTTGAATATTTTTCAAAATCTGGAGGTAAATTTATTCTCTAAAATAAAATCGTAACTTTTTTAAATAACGAATTATAAACATTAATTATTAATAATAATTATAAATTAACAAAATCATTAATTATTAACAAAATTATTAATTTTTATTTCTTAATATTAATTTATTATTAATTATTATTATTTTATTTTATATTTATTCTCCTTTATAAATAATAATTATTTCTTAACTATTTATTAATATTATAATTCATAAAATTTATTATTAAATATTAAATTCAAAAAATAATTTTTCAAATTTTTTTCAATTATTAAAATTAATAATTATTTAATTAATAATTTATTTTTACAATTATTAAAATGTACCTGCAATTTTTTCAATCATATTCGTGGAGAGGGAAATTTTTTCACAATTGGACAAAATCGCCAGAGAATTATCCATTTTTTCAATGGGTGGCCATTGAAAACTCAAAGTAATTTCAGTTGCTGTCGAAGCTTCCTGTCCATTTTCTTCCTCCCAACGACGAATTGCGTCTTTACATGTCGTTGGTTTTCCCACAGAAGACATTATTTTTTATGAAAAAAAATTAGCCTCTGGCAATAGAACTAAAAATTTTTTTTTTGAACACCTGTTGCAAAAATTTTATTCGATAATTATTCTCTAATTATTCTTAGTTTAATATTATTTCGAGTAAATAATAAATTTATTTATTATTATTAGGTACAGCACCCAGAAAAAAAAATATTTAACTAGACTTTTTATTTGTCTCAAATATATTTTATTTAAAAAAAAAATGATTTATTTGAGTTAAGTAAAAGTATATTTGTCTCAGAGCCAATTAAATTATTTATTTCTTTTAAATAAAAATTTTATTCGACATTAATAAAACTTTTATTTAAAATAATAAATTTGAAATAATAATTTCACATAATGTGAAACAAATAAAAAGGCTATTTGGCTCTGAGTCAAACATATTTTTTTCTAGGTGCGTAATATTATTCTATTTCTTATTAATTATTTTTATTATTACTATTATTATTCTGATTATAATTATAATAAATAATAAGAAATTTTCTTTAATAGTTTATTATTATTTACTTTTTTTATTCCATTTTATTTAATAATCAACGATTTTTGCGCTCTTAATTTTGAGTTGCTATGGTTTCTGTAATTTGTTGTTATTCCTTTGTTTTTTCTCTAGTTATAAAAATTAATTTTCTTCAAATACAAAGTGTCAAATTAATTTTAAATAGTTAACATAAAATGTGTCAAAATACAGTCAAATTTATTTTATATTTTGCATTACTATTCATGTAGAAAGAAACATTTTTATAAATATTGAAGAATTCTCTCTATTTATTGAGTAAGTAAAAGTGTTCTTGTTTTAAAAAATCTTGTTTTATTCAAGACAATTTTTCAGTTCTGTAAGTGATTTATATACCTAATAATTTACAAGCTGAATTATAATTATTTTCTAAATAGAATTTTTTATTATTTATTTCTTCAATTACTCGAATTCATGAAAAAAATTACATTTTTAAAAGAATTTTTAATGACCAAAAAAATTAGTTTAATAAATTAAAATAATAATTTTGTTTAAAAAATATAAATAATTTATTATAATATATATTGAGAATCGTTATCTTGAATTTCAATCTATCCTGAAAAGAAACAAAATAACAAAGAAATAATCACCTCTAATAAGGTCAAAAACACAAGTTCACTTATTTGGAACTCTTCAGTTGTGATTCGTGTTTCGACAAGTTTAGACCCCATTTCTTTCTCATTAAAATTTATAATAATTGTAAAAAAATTTCTGTTATAATTTTTAAACTTTAATTTGTAATTAAAAAAATAATTCGTATATTTGAAATATAATTTACAATATCAAAAAAAAAAAAAACGAAAAGAATTAATTTATAATTAAAAAAAGAATTCGTATATTTGAAATATAATTTACAATATTAAAAAAAACGAAAAGAATTAAAGAAAAAGAATTTTATTTAAAAATAGTCAAATTATTTTTAATTCAAATTAAACATTTTTTTTTATTTTCCACTTTTCCGAGAGTTAGCGAATAATTGTACCTAATTGTTAGCGATTTTTTTTTCATAAAGTGTTGTCTAGTGTTTTTTTTTGTGATGTTCGAAAACAATTCCAAGATGGTGTTTCGAGAGCAAATTTCTAAAAAGGTTTGAAATATTTACATATAATAAATTGATAATTTTTTTTTTTAATAATTTACAAATATTTTAAAAATTGAATTATTGTGCTATTTTTCTTAAATAGTTAGAATTAATTGTCAGTTAGAAATATTAATACTTCCTACTCACCATGAATAGGGGAGCAATAAAATTTCGTTGAATAGAAAATAATTTTCCTTTTGTATCAAAAAATAAAAAAAAAATATTCTGTTAACTGTCATTGAGAGGGGTTTGAAATGTCGTTGCTATGCAATTGTTTATGTTAGTACAGAGCAAGACCAAAGGGAAGGGCATTAATCGGTAAAATCTTACCTCTGTAATCGATATTATTTAGTAACGCAAATTTACATGTAAAGAGAAACTGAGGATTTTTATTCTTTTATATTTTACTTTAATTCGTTACTTAATTATAAATTATAAATAATAAATAATTATAAAGATTAATGATATAATTAGAATTATAATGAATATTTTAGTTGTCAGAAAAGTAATAAATAGAAATTTTTCTTTTTAATTATTTTAGTTAATTTAATTATTATTATTATTAATATTTATTATTAATTAATAGTAAAATAAATAATTGAGTGAAATAATAATATTAATATTACTAATGGTAAATTTTTTAAGCTCTTAATTATAAAATATAAAAATATTATTTATATATTCGTTTTTTAAAGACATTTTTATTTTATTCACTGAAGGGTTTATTTCAAAATTCCATATAATTAACATAAAAATTCTAATGAATTTATGAAAATTATAAATGAAATATAAAAAGACTATTGAAAGTAAATTTGAATTAATTTAAGAATAACTTTAGTGTTAATAGATTGTATTAATATTGATCAATATTAATAAATTATGTTAATATTATTAACAGATTGTATTAATATTAATAAATGTTAATAATATTATTGACACTATTAATATTAATATAATTTATAAATATTATTAATTAATTTAAATACAGTTAGTAATACGAATACTATTTATTTGAATAATGTTTAAACAACTAAAACCATAATTTTGAATACCGTTTGTTTGTTTGTATATTCTTTTGTAAAGTAAACTTTTTTTTTAATTCTTTTACTAAAAATTTCGATAAAAGACTAAAAAGATTCAGATTTCAACCACAATAGAGGGGGAGGGAATATCGATTTTCTCAAATTTCTCTGTACTTCTCTATTTTATTTCGTTCAATGCAAAGTACCGATTGAATATTGCTGTGAAAAGTGATCCGTAAATGCTATTGACAATGCTTTTTACACGTATTTTTTTTCTAAATAAAACTTGATTCCACATTGCCAACATTTTTTTTTAACTTTTGATGTATTTTCAATTTCGAATAATTCCTATACACTGTTTCTGAATTACACTCACAATTAGTGATTTAACTTTTATTTTATTATTCAAAGTATCTTTGGTACTTTATAAATCATGAAGCAAAATTATTTTTCAAATTCAACGACAATTTTCGAGTAAATTTTTCAGGAAAATTTTTTAATTTAAAAATTTTTTTCTAAGTTATTAATTTTTTAATTTTTATTTATTTTTATAAATTTCGTTTTATTTTTTATTATCCACAAGTCTTGGATGTTCGAAGGAACGAAATATTTGTCATAAAAAAAAATTTCAGTATTGATTGTAATAAAAAAGAAAGATCAAAATTTTACATATTTAGAAACTAATTAATTTTTTTGATTCGAGAGACAAAATTATTGAAATAAAATTTTACACTATTGAAAAGAGAAATAAAAGAATTTCGTTCAATTAAACAATTTAGAAGTTTAGGAACATTTTTTTATAAGTTTTTGTTTATTAACTTTATTTTTCTTTCTTTTTGTTAATTTTTTATTATCTTGTCCTTTAATTAGTGTTTTTTATTTTTTACCATTTAATCAGTTTTTATTATTTTTTTCTATTTTCGGATTGAATTTTTAATATTTTTTTCTGTTATTCAATTAAATAGTTGGGTTTATAGAAAAAAGTGTGAAAAAAAGTATTTAATGAATTTCTGTATTTTTTTTTATTATCGAAAGATTTGGCAGTATTGTCTTTCCACATTGTTACAATACAACGAATAAGATATTTTTATTATTATTTTACAGTATTGAAACACACGAATTTGGGTTTTGAAATAGGCTTTGTGAATAAGATTTTTGGATTCTGGACAAACCCCTCGTGTTCGGAAGAAATATTTTTCCATATTTGAATATTTTGATTTTTTTATTTATATTTATATTTCGAAATATCGCAGTTTTTGACAGTTTTCAATTCGATTCGGCAATGAAGGAAATATTTTTTTTTCTTCGTTCATATTTTTTATTCGAAATTAATATTCAATAAAATTGATATTTGAATATTAATTTATAACATTGCAATAAAAATTCCAAAATTGTTATGAACAATAAATTTGAAATAAATTTTGGATAAAAATTAAAAATTGCGGAAAGATTGAAAACTGTCAAAAAAAAAATTGTTATTAACACTTTGAAGATGATAATTATGTATAATTAAAGGACAAAAAGTACCTATAAGATTATACGGATTCTCGCTTAGTTTTTATAAAAATATTCGAAAGGCACTTGATAAAAATCTTAGGTTGTCAAGAGACATTTTTACGATTACTTAAAAGACCTATATTTTTATGTATATATAATATATAGGAAATCGAAAATAAAATCTAATCGATTATTGAAAAAAAATTACATACAATATATATTCGCAATTTTTTTTTTTTTTTTTTTTTTGCTTCGATATTCCAGAAAATTCCAAACAAAATGGAATATGGAATTTTTTTATTTTTATTTGCAAATCTTTTGATAATTTCTCGACTCACGCACGTAAATTAATATTATCACCAGAATATAATATAATTATACACAATAACCATATATCATAAAACGTATATGCAGTAAAATTTAACTAAACTTATTTTCTACATTAGAGGTATATATATATACATCTTATGAAAAAGTTTATCGATTCATTTCTTGTTTTTTTTTTTCTGTACAGAAACGCAGACAAATAAATTGCGCATATTAACAAAATGATATGACAAATGGAAAAATTTTCAAAATTGTTAATTTTTAAATATATTAAGTTTACAATGCGAAAGAAATTTGGGATAATGTGTAAATTAGTACAATTTTTCTAATTACAATTTTTTTAATGACTATGTGATTTTTTTTCGATATAATTGGTTCTTTTTCTAGTCTTGGTCCAATGGGAACGTCTTTTTTTGATTTTCAATTTTTGCAAGAAATTTTCTATTCATTAATTTCTGCTTTAAATTTGTCGTGAATTTTTTTGTTGATATTTATTGGTTTGGAATATAAATAATTTTGAAAAATGAAATTTTAATTTAAATTCTGTCTTATTAATTAATTCCTCTATAATTAATTAATTAGTTATGATTTAGAAGTTTTGAACGTTTAAATGAACGAGAATTTATTAATAAGTAAAGAATTAATTAATTGTGAATTAATTAATAAATAAAGAATTAATTAATTGTGAATTAATTAATAAATAAAAAATTGTGAATTAATTAATAAATAAAAAATTATTTAATTAATTAATAAACGAAGAATTAAAAACCAAATGTTTTCTTGTTTCAATAGTGAATTTTTCTTTTTGAGTTTATAATTTGAAATGAGAGGTAAATTTCAACAAGTATGATAATTAAAGGCAATCAAGTGTTCTTTGAATCTAAAATTTTACGAACCAATAAATTTCAACTCTCACGCAATCGATTCGACGTTCATTATAGATGATGAAAAGTGTTGATCCCTTTGAAATAGGTTGGCACAATTTTTTTTATTTTTTTTTTATTTGAGATAATCATTGGTCGATCATTAAGCCGAACTGATTGTCCTTTCAAGGATCGCCAATGATTTTTGATATATATGCACTTAAAATTAGATAAAATGTTATATCATTGATAATAATTTTCAGTTCGCCTATTTAGTATTATGATAATTTCTCAATTTTTCTGAACATTGAAAAATTTTTCTTTATTTTTACGAAGTAAATAGAAATTTTTTATTTTGCTTCGTGAAACGTTGACTAGTAAAAAGTTGAGAAAAATTGAAAAATTGTCATCGAAAAAGGCTTAAATTGATATATTTGCATTTTTTTCTTGTAATTACATTTTCGTAATTCTTTTTTATAATTCTTTTTGGTATTTCTTTTATTGTAATTTTCTTTTTAATTATATTTTTATTATCATTTTTTTCTATTGATTTTTATATGTATTTTTGTATTTATTTTTGTAAATTTTTTTGTAATTCTTTTTTTAATTCTTTTTGTAATTATTTTCGTAATTCTATTGTAATTCTTTCGTAATTCTTTTTGTAAATCTTTTTGTATTTCTTTTTGCGATTCTATTATATTTTACAATAAAATTTTGAATGTTCAAATAAACGAATAGTTTTTCTGTGAAAATATTCCCAAAAAACTAGTAAATTAAAAAGTATGGTAAATTCAAAATTATACTTAATTAACAATTAATTGTTTCAATATACACAATAATTTTTTATTTTTAATAATAGTTTTCAATAATTTTTCACTATAATACAAATTAAAAATAGTAATAAAAATATTGACGTTTATTTGAACTTTCAAAACTTTCGCGTTTCCTTTTGTATAATTTTTTTTTGTAAATTTATTTTGTGATTATCTTTTTGTAACTATTTTTTAATAATTATTTGTTTTTTTAACTATTTTTTTGGTAATATTATTTGTTTTTTGTAACTATTTTTTTTTTTTTGGTAATTATTTTTCTTTTTTTGTAAATATTTTTCTTGTAATCGTTTTTTTGCAATTGAATTTAAAGAACGTGGAGATTTTCGCAATTTTTAAATTTACTGTCCTCCTTGCCAAAAAGCCACGTGAGCATTTGTCTTGCCTTCATACTTGCTCTCACAACGCCACGTGATTTGTACCATCGTCCACTGCTTTCTCCATTAACTGTTCTATTATCCAAATGTCCCTGGACAATGTTTAATCGTATTTGACTTAAAATTCCCACCAATAGATCGTCGACATTGTGATTTATTCCGACTGATATTTCAATGAATTTTGTTCGATATGTACACGCCACACATTTTCCATCTGAAAAAAAACACAAAAACAATTAGAATCGTATTTTTATTTATAAGAAAATAATAATTTAATCATTAATTGAAAAATAATTTAACAACTTAGCAACTGAAAAATAATTTAATATTAATTCAATAATTTAATAATTTAACAATAGCTTAACAATAATAATTTATCGAGAATAACATATTTGCATAAAAAAAGATTCTTTGTCGAGAGAAAAATATTTGCATTAAACAGAAAAAATTATTTCACTTCCCTGAATACTGGTAATACTTTTTCTTTTCCTTTGATTTTTGCCGAGTTTTTCTTTTGTTTAGGTAAATCTGATTAAATTGAAAAACTTAATTAGATAAAAAGGAAAAAAAACAGTAACGTCAGCAAGAATGCTAATTAAAACTTAAATTTATTTAATTTTCTTCCAACTTCCGAAGAGAGAAAAAATTTCCTGTTTTTCCGCCTTTCTGTGATTTGCATGTTTATGTTTTGTTTACATATTTATTTATTCATTCATTTATTTTTCAATTTATTTACATTTGCTATTCATTTATTCTTTTATTAATTTACTTAATTAATTTGTAATAATAAATTTAATTTTGTTACTCATTTATTTATTCATTCGATTATTTTTTTTATTGCTTCCTCATAGAGAAAGAATTGTATTTATTTATTTCGTTATTTGTTAACTTTGTTTTAATTTGTTTATTTATTTTAATTACTTATTTTACTTTAGTTACTAATTTATTTTGTTATTTATTAATTTTGTTATTTATTAATTTTCTTACTTATTAATTTTATTATTTATTTATATATTTATTATAATTTTTTTACCGGTTTGAAGACATAAAAAAATATTAATATTTTATTTACTTTGTTATTCATTTAACTTTTTATTTATTTTCTTTATTTACACAAGATTCTCGTTACATTAAGGCTGTTGTATCGATTTAATAGTAATCCCTCAAGTTTAAAAGAAAAGTAGAGAAAAATAAAGAAAAATGGAAAAAAAATAAAAAATCGAGGAAAATGGGGAGAAAAAGAGTAGAAGAGAGAAAGAGTGTTGTTCTTGGAAGTAATTTAATTACAATCTGTAAGTTAATCTGAAATTGATGTTTGACTTTGATGAATAAATCGATGTTAATACATACCTTCGGGTGAAACAACTTTGGACCGTACCAAATCAACTTTGTTGCCGACTAAGATCGCTGGTCTGCCTCGCAACAGATCCTGATCGTGTAAACGTGCCAAATGTTCTTGAGCCCTTTGAAATGACGCTTTGTCTATCACCGAATACATTATTATAAATGCATCGGGTTTGGCGATTTTTTCCAATTCGCTCTGCCAAAAAAAAGAAACGAAAATTATTTTTTTGGAAATATTGCCAAAATTAAGCCAGTATTGTCGTTATTATTGTAGCTAAAAATTTAACCAGTATTCGTCAAAGATTTTAGAAAAAAATAGTTTTTCTAGTTAGCTGCGAGATTAGATTAAATATTTTGCCAACATTTACCCAACATTCACCCAAGATTTGAATAAAAATAATTTATTATATTTCCCCCTAACATTTGGCTAAATATTTTCCCAGAATGTACCGAAGATTTGAATAAAAATAATGTTCCAATTTAACGCCAAGATTTGGCTAAATATTTTTCCAAGATTGACCCAAAATTCAGCCAAGATATAAATAAATATAATTTATTTTTCCCCAAAAATATGGCTAAATATTTTCCCAGAATGTACCGAAGTTTTGATTAAAAATAGTTTTCCAACTCAGCGCCAAGATTCGGCTAAATATTTTTCCAAGATTGACCCAAAATTCAGCCAAGATATAAATAAATAATATTTATTTTATTTTTCCCCAAAAATAAGGCTAAATATTTTCTCAGAATGCACCGAAGTTTTGAATAAAAATAGTTTTCCAACTCAGCGCCAAGATTTAGCTAAATATTTCGCCAAGATTCGCAACAAAAATAATTTTTGAAGTTTGCCATGAAAATTTGGCTAAACATTTTGCCAATCTTCGCCCATGATGTGAATAAAAATAATTTATTATATTTTCCCAGAATGTACCGAGGATATGAATAAAAATAGTTTGCCAACATAGCGCCAAGATTTGGTTAAATATTTTTTTAAATAATATAATAATTATTTTTCTCACCTTTGGATTGGTAATATTTAAAAATTTCAATTCACTCTCCTCTCCATTCAGCATCACAAAAACTGACTGCTCACAGGGCATATCTGCAACAAATGATTAATATTAATTAAGAACGAAAAACAAAACTAATTAAATACAAATTTCTTAAATTTTTCCTTTCTTATAAATAAAATATATATTAATTTCTACCATAAATTGGTTCGAATTTTTAAAACAGAACAAAATAAAAAAAAAAACCTTAGAAAAATGTGCAAAAAAAAAATGCTGTATAACTGTTATTAAAAATTGAAGAAGAACATTTATTTCTACCCAACCAAATTCTCAAATATTATTCAAAAGATTTCTGTGAAAATTGGAAAAGTTTTTTGATTTTCAAAAATAAGTTTACGGCATATAGAGAGAGAAACTGTTGAAAATTTGACTTGGAAACAATTTCTGCGACAAAACCCATGACGTCGGAAGTGACGTAATCTTTGTTCTAAAAGCGTCTTCGATGGGTCACGTTTACGATGCAAGTAGAAATCTAAGAGAAGACAACGAATCACGAAACCGATTACTACCGGGAGATGTTAAATGTCAGGTCGAAATTACATTGACGTCAGTTCAAGTGATCGCAAAACTAAGATCAATCTTTGTTACAAATATAATAATAACAATTTTTTTTTTGCAAACTAAAAAAATACATTTTTAATAAAATAATAATAAATATCTTTAAACCATTAAATATTTTAGATAAATAAACCGGAAATTAACCGTGAAAGTATTACCACACTTTATCCCACCATTTTCTATTCAAATTAATTTTTTAAATCAAAATTTTAATTTTTGTTAAAAATTTTTTTTAATAAAAATTTTTTTTTAATAAAAATTAAAATTTTGATTAAAAATTTCTTTTTAATAAAAATTAAAATTTTGATTAAAAATTTCTTTTTAATAAAAATTAAAATTTTGATTAAAAATTTCTTTTTAATAAAAATATTTATTTTTATGAAAATTTTCTTTTTAATAAAAATATTTATTTTGATTAAAAAATAATTAATTTGAATAGAATGAGAGTAAAAATGTAGGTAAAAAGTAGTTATTTTTTGGAGAAAGAAATTATTTTTTCTTTACGTTCATTCATGAGGTATTTAGTTGAAATTCTTAATTGCATGTCAATTAGATCTTTACATATTTATCAGGCGAGTAAATAATAATGATTAATCAAAGCGATTTGTACTCTTTGAATGGCCTTCAATCAAAAATAATATTGACATGTGTCAATTAATACGTGCCAAAATGTCATATGAGGGGAAAGCGTCGCATTTGCAATAACAGCGGTTCTATTTTGAAGGATTGAATTACACTTCAATTAGTCTATTGATAATTCAAGATTTTCATGGAATTCAATCGTTATTAGTTGTACAATAGAGGCAATAATTAATCTCGTGGGAAATTGTTCACTTTTTTAAAATTTATTATTATTATTATTATTATTATTAATATTAGTTTTATTCTTACTGTTATTATTTATTTTAAAGTAAAAGAACTTGAAATAAATTTTTACAAATTAAATTATTCAAATAATATTATTATTTTCAGTAAATTATTAATTTTCATGTTTTTAAACATTTGAACGTTCAAATGAGCAAAAATATTTTTTTCCTGCTTTTAATTCCTATTTTTTATAGAAAATATTTATATTTATAAAAAAGATTATTTCTTGAGTAAGTAAATGGTTAATTTTAATTATTTCTCCTTTTTGTATAGTAATTTTGAAAAAATATTTAAACAGAAAAATAATTTCATCCAATTTTGAACATTCAAAACTTGAGAAAAAAAAATTTACATTTATTTGCAAATTAATTTTATTCTCTAATTATCGTGTTTTTCAATTCGATTTCTAATATTTAATTACTGAAGTAACAAAATAAATGTATAAATAAATAAATTAAAAATTTAAATAAATAAAAATGTTTACTGTAAAAATTATATGAAATTATAAATATAAAAAAAATAATAAATCGATTGTTTGTCAAAATGTTTACATTATGAAAAACTAATAATAATAAAATATAAAACACAAGAAATTAATTATTAATTTATTCAAAGAAAAAGAGATATTTTTTTCTTCTGTGAAGAATTATGTCAACTAAATAATCCTCATCTCTCCCTCCCTCTCTTTCTCTCTCCTCTCCTAAATTTATAAATCGTGAAAAAAATGAAAATGTTTTACAAAACATAATACCATGTAAAATATAGAATTTATATATAAATTCAAAATACTAATAAATTGACGTTATTTAATCAGTTCGCGAGTAAATCATTCTTATTAATGAAAAACAAAATTTTCAAAGGGTTTTAAAATAAAATTTTACGGTAAATTTTTTTTTTCCTCTGTAAAATTTTTGTCGTTGTGTCGAAGAGGGGGGAGAAGGGAAATTATGTCAAGGATTTCATTTAGAAAACATTTTCATAATATTCGCAGAATAATTTTCGTAAATTTGACATAGAGCACGTTCGACAAAAATCTATTTTTCACGTGAGAAAAAAAAATGATTTTTTTTTTTAACTGAAGGGATTATTTTTCATTTTGGATAAAATGTGGATGAAAAAAAGAGCGTTAGTACTTTTTTTTTTCTTTAATAAATTTAAACAAATTTTTTTTATGGACAAATCTTGGTATTGTATATAGAGGACGCGGATTCGAAATAGAAGCGGAAAGTGTGAGAAAATCAGACGATGAACAGACACGAGTCTCTTCTATGATGTGCATTTATAGCGCAACCTGGTACAAATTTAAACACATCTATTTTCTACACGTCTTCATGCACTTTTCACTTTTTTTATATTTCTTTCTCAGTAAAAATTTTTTCGTTTTTATTTCATTTATTTCCAACTAAGCGCGAAAGAGAGTGAGAGAGAGAGAGAGCGCGCTCGCTCGCGTGCTAACAATTCTTCTTGATAATTTCAAGATTTTTCCTGTATTATTATATTTTTTTCTTTTTCACATTCTTTTTCTTCACTTCAATTTCTCCTTGGCCTCGATCTCTTTTTTTAGAATTAAGCGCAAAAGCGCATTTTTTTCAATGAGTTTTCAATTTTTATTTTTATTATTATTTTCTTACGATTCAAAGATATATAAATTGAATGTTTCGTTAATGAGTTCTTTCACCTCGTAGATATAGTGACGAATGTAAGAGGAGCAACAACTAAAAATGTAATTTAATTGACGAAACTTTTTTTTAAACTATTTTAACGATTTTATATAGAAAATTTGTTGCTTTGAAATTTAAAATTAGTTTTTATTAATTTTAGTTTATAAAGAAAATTTGTTACTTTGAATTTTAACATTTCAATATTAGTTTTTGTAAATATTAATTTTATTTTATAAAGAAAATTTGTTGTTTTAAACTAAAATTATTTTCTAATCAAAGAAAGTATTTTTGAAAAATATATTTTTGCGCTAGGAAAATATTTTCGTTGGCAATGAGAAAATGTTTTTTTTTTTTTTTTTGGTTTCTAATCAAAGGCTATAATTATCGAGTAAATATTTATTTGAACTAAATTAATTTTTATTTGTTATAAATAGAATATTCGAGCCATCAATTTTTGTATTTGCAACGATTATTATTTAATAAATAAATAATAACAATCAAAATAATAATAAAGAAAATAAAAAAAATAATAACAATAATAATAATAAAAGTATAATAAAAAAAGTATTGAAAAAATAATTAAAGTACAAAATTAGTTATAACTCAGATAATAATTATAGGTTAAAAATAAACACTGAAAACCAAATAATATCTTTTCAATGATCAAAATAAAATAGTTCATAAAAATTATCTTGAAATCAGTGAAAGAATTTTTTATTCAAAATATTTTTATAAACAGTAATTAATTCTCCAATTTTCAATGAAATTTATATTTATTACTTTTTATTTAATCTCCTTGAGTTTTTTTTCCTCAATTTTCATTAAAACTCATTGCGCTTTCTATTTGTATAAAAAATTCCTCTCAATATAAAAATAATTCGTTTCTCTTTAAATAGAATATTAAATATGAGAGAAAATTTTATAAAAGTAGAGAAAATTACGTATTTTTGCAATAAATTTATGCAATAAAAATTTGTCATTTTTGTCGATTTGTTAAATTATTAATAAATTAGGTAGAAATTTAATAAAATTTCGATTCGAATATATTTCATTGGAGTTTATTTTAGTTTTTAGTTTTAGTTTTTGTTAAATTTATTTATACAATAAAGTAAATTAAATAAATTTAAATAAAATAAATAAAGAAAATTACTAAAATTACTATAAAATTACTAAAATTAAAAAAAAATAGTAAAATTAAGAAAATTAAGAAAATTAATAGAATAAATAAAATGAATAAAATATAAAAAAGAAATTAAAATAAATATAAATAAAATTTTTCATTTAAATCCTTATCAGAATTAATTTTAATTGTACTCGAATAGAAGCAGTAGATAGAAAATTAAACCACATTTTTTTTTTATATTGAAACTTTAAATTTCTCGAATTCTCATTTTTTTATTGCATCACAAGTTAAATCGCATTCAATTTTCTCCAATTACATTCCGTATAACTCTTCTACTATATTCTTATTTCACGTATAATAAATTTTTTCTCGAGAAAATTGAGACGATCTCTTTTTAAGATTTAAATCAGATTATTGAATTATTAGATTTGTTTATACTGAGTCTTATAAGAATAAGTATATATGAAAAAGGAATCGAATTAATAACTGGAGAAAATTTTTAAAGATATGAAAAATTTTATCTGTAGAAGAAGAAATATTCCTAATATAATTTTGTACTCTCGTTTAGAAGAGAGAGAGAGAGAGAGAGAGAAATGTTTTCTAATTATTGTCAAAGAATGAAAAGAATTCTTTCGTTGGGGATTCTTGAAAAATTTAGAAAAATTGTTGGAATTTCGAAGGCATTCTGAAAAATAAATCTTATAGGGATTCTGTGTGAGGATCATAAATTTGTATTTTTTCTCAAGCATTATTTACAGACATCATTATAAATGTAAAATTCTTTCGTATATTTTTCTACAATATTGTACTTTAATTTTATTTTTTTATTTATTTCTTATTCTTTTTTATTTATTCCCTATTTTTTTTTTTTTTTTTTTCTTATTTATTTCCTATTGTTTATTTATTTTTTTTTTATTTATTTTCTATTTTTTATTTTTTTCTATTTATTATTTATTTCCTTTATTTGTTTTTCCATTATTTCTTTCCGATTTTTATCTTTTTGACAAAACATATTTTGATTCTTTATATTATTTATTCACAATTCTTATTTTTTTGGTTTCAATTATATGAAAAAATTGTTTGTTTCAATTTTTTATTTTGATTTTATTATTTTATTATTTATCTTTTTTACTTTTCATTGAATTAGTTTATTTCTATTTTTTCTGTTTGTATTATTTTTTTCATTTTTTATCTCTTTTTTGCATTTGTTTCAATTATTAATTTATATTTTTCATTTCTTTGTTTTTTTATTTATTTATTTATTTTTGGTTAATATTTAATTTATATATTTCTTCAATTATCAATATAATTTATTTCTTTGTTCTCAACTTATTTTTTCTTTGTTATATTATTTTTTTTCTCCTTTCATTTATAGAATGGAATTTCTTCTATTCATTTTATACTACTTTTAATTTTTTATTCTCCATTTTTGTCTATAAAATTTATTTCTAATTTCTCTCCACTCATTTTCAATAATTGAAAATGATTTAATTTAATTTTTAAAGAATAATTATTATTCATTAAAAATTAAAATTAATAAACCAATTAATTTTTTTGATTTTTAATTTCTATTTATTTTCTTCTGATTCTCTTTTATTATTCAGTGTGGTTAATTTCAGAAAATCCAATCAAGTGATTGGGAATTTTTTTTATGTAATGTTCTCCTAATGGAGTGAATTATATAAAGTGAACTTTTCTTTTCTCTTTTTTTATTCGAAAGAAAACGAAGAAAATTTTATGTTTTTTGAATGAATTCTCTACTCTTTTTCTTTTGCATTATAACATTTGACGTGGCTTCATTATATAGAAAGGAATTGAACGTACTTTTTTTTCATGTAAAAGTCTCGGGGTTGTAAATTGAAAGCTTTACATTTCATTGTAAGCAGTAAATTGATATTCATTTTATTTTCTCTCCTTTTTCTATTGTAAAAACATATTTTTCCGTGTATAAAATTTCGTTTCTCCATTTCACCTCTATTTTATAATTTTTAAATTTTCATAATATATTAAATTCTATATAGAGGGCGAGGGGAAGACAAAAAATCCAATTCAGATGAAAGAGTAAAAATATTTTTGATTTTTGAATTATAATTTAATATTAATTAAATTTTATTTTACAAAAAAAGATTTTATTTTTAAAAATTTTATTTTATTTTTAGTCGTCATATATGAGCTTTTAAATGTTAGTGAAGTTGCTCGTAAATGTTGCAGCTGCATGGATGCTTAAATTCTTTATGGTATAACATTAATATTTTACAAGACATATTGCACTGTCAAAATAGTAGCAGGATAACAAAAAAAAAAAAAAAAAAAGAGGAAGAAGAGAAGAAATATAAAACCGGAAGTAGTATTATTCCACTTAATTCCTTATTCTCTTGTTGAGCTCTCGAGTAAAAATGAACGTGTATTTTAATCTGAAATTCAATGTTTTATTATTGCAAAAATACGTAATTTCCTCTAGTTTTATAAAATTTTCTCTCATTAATTAATATTCTATTTAAAGAGAAGCAAATTATTTTTATATTGAGAGGAATTTTTTATACAAATAGAAAGCGCAATGAGTTTTAATGAAAATTGAGAAAAAAAACTCAAAGAGATTAAATAAAAAGTAATAAATATAAATTTCATTGAAAATTGGAATTAATTACTGTTTATAAAAATAAATAAATAAAATAAATAGAAAAATATTTCTTCTATTATTTAAGTAAAATATAAATAAAATACATTTAATAAATAATTCGAAAATAATTTAAAATTCACTTATTTGATTAAATAAATTAAATAAATTAAATAAATTAAATATATTAAATAATTAATTAAAATAAATTCTATCTAAATTCAATTATTTCGATTATTTAAATATTTCTCCTATTATTCTTGACAGGAAAAGTATTTTATTAGAGGACTTTCTTTCTTTTTTTGATTAAATCCTTTTTTTTCTTCTTTTTTTAACGAAGGAATAACGACCCCAAGACAACAACACTGATAAGGGGAATTGTTCTCTGGACTGTATTATTGTTTTCTCTTAAAATAAATGACAAAGAAAAAAGATTTTTCTCGGTAGAAATCACTCTGCAAAGATAAAGGAGTTGCAATGACAGTGAAAAAGCATAAGGTTAGGAAGAAAATATAGAAAAAAGTAAATAGAACAATATTTCAAGAGAATTTATATATATGAACGAAAAAAAAAATTAATGAAATTCCTTTTTATTTTACAAAAAGAAAGTCATTTTCTAATTAAAATTCCATCATTTTTCTATTTATTCCTTTTTCTCATGTTCGAAACAAAGGGAGGAATATTGCGATGTTTTTAGCGAGAGCATTTTTAATTATTTATAATTTTTATTATTATTATTATTATTATTTTACCATTTCGAAAAATTCAAATTAGGTAAATAAACGATTAAATAAATTAAAAAATAAAAGTATAAATAAGTAAATATTAAAGTTTAAATAATTGTTTTAAATAAATAAATGCAGAAGAATGGGACAATTTTTAAATATAAAAAAATGTAATTAGTGTGGAAAAAATTGTGGCAATTGTGATAATAAGCTTTTAAAAGAAAATTATATTTATTTAATAAATAAAAAATACGAAAATAGGGGAACATAGTCTAGGTCGGCCACCTTTTTGACTTTTGTTTATAACTTTTTTTTAAAAATGAATTTGGACAATTGAAGTATATGGTTGGAAAGTCCTGTTTAATAGGAACATTTTTTCTGTACAAAGTAAATTGACAGGTTTAAAAATGAAAAAGTTATAAAGATTTAAAAAAAAAAAAATTTGTAGTCCAGGTTGGCCATTACAGTCAAGGTCGGCCATGTTTAAAATTCAAAGGGCATTAATCGTTAAAAAATAAAATAACATGTTTGGAGTTACGGAAAATTGATTCTTTATTGTTTACAGTTTGTAACTTAATGAAATAACAAAATAATAACAATAAACAATATACAAAAATAAATATAAATAAAAAAAAGTTTTGCACTAAAATATTAATAAAATTAAATAAAAATATTAATAAGATGATCAATTATATTATGAGTTATACAGAATTGCAGTTTTTGCAAATGAAGTAGCTCGTCCTCAACTTTGCGCATTTTAAACACATAGTGGCCGACCTTGACAGTAAGTAACATTACCGAATTGTTGTAACCATAAAGAAATACGTTTCGGGATTCGATTTTTTACTTTGTTTTCCTTTCAACCATGAGTCCCACAAATTTTCTGCATACTTGCCTTGACGATTCAATTTGTTTTTTATCTTTTATTAATGGTTTTTCACATTATGCACAAAACTTTTTTTGAGCTTTTTTTGTACCGACGTCACAGAAAACACAATTTTCGATTTTCCGAAAATGTAATTGAACAAAAAGTTAGGTTTCACTAAGACAAGCTTCGACAAAAATGCGCGTAGGTGGCGCTAGTGAACTTGACAAAAAAACGCGAGTGGCCTACCTAGACAGTAGGCCAACCTTGACTACATTCCCCTATATATAATAGAATGTAAGTAATGCATAACAAAATAGTAAATAGTAAATAGTAAATAAAAATATAAAAAAAACTATTTATCAATATAGTAATGATAAGATTAGGAAAAAATTATTCGGATCGAGTTTATCGATAAAGAGATAATGCAGATGCAATGACAGTTTGTTGTCTTGAATTGGACCTAAACTAATAAAACCGCAAATAGATTCTGGTTTTTCCTCGATTCGTTAAAAGCTACGCACAATTTTGCTACGGGATTTCTTTACAGCATAAAGAAGCACATAAAGTGATTTCTAATAATAAAATTACTTTTTTATTATCAGAAATAAATAATAAAATTACTTTTTTTCACAGAAAATAACAATGGTTTTATTTTAGTTCTTAATTTTTTCTCCATCACTGACAATTTTTCTCTCTGAAAATTACGATTTCCAAATTTTTATTTTACAATTTAATATTGAAATAAAATTTTAGAAATAAAATTTTAAATACAGTTTTATATTTGGAAATTTTATTAATTGCACAGCTTATTTTTCCAATTCATCAGATTTTTTGTTTTTTTTTCCACTAAATACTTCTCAAAAATTATAATAGAAAATATTTTTCAATCTATCAAATAAGAAAAGAAGGAAAGAATTTTTTTTCCTCCTTCATCATTGGATATTTATCGAACAAAAAATGAAAATTGAAAAAGAAATCGAATTTCAAACTTTTAATTTTGTTATTGGCGCGAAACAAAGATATTAAGAACAAAAAAGTAGTTGCAAAAAAAGTTCTATAGATTTATGAAAGAGGCTTTTTTTTAAAAAAAAAATAATAAAACACGGTTTCTTTTGAAAACTTTGTGCTCGTGAAAAATGCAAGTAGAGTGCAAAATAAACGTTAAAAAGTCTCGACTTTTAGTCCTGACATTTTAAAATGGAAAAATAAATTATATTTCAACGTGAAATTGTTATTAGACTCGGCTTTTTTACGCTATATGAGAAATATTAAAAGTATGGGCTATAAAATTTTGTACTATTCAAAATTTTTCAATTATTATTATTATAATTATATCATTATTATTATTATTATTATTAATTTAACTAGCAACAATTCGCGCGCTGTCAACTTTTTTTTTACTATTTTGTATAAAATTAACAATTTTAAAAATGATAGAATTTAAAAATTTTTAATACCTAAAAAATTTTTTTATGAAACAAAAATATGGATTGAAATTTAATTTTATTACTATTAATAACTACTATCAATTATACTATTAAGAAATTTTAGTTTTTGTAAATTAAACTCTTTCTTCAGGTCCTTATTTATTAGAAAATAATTTTAGATAATTTAATTAATTGAAATGATTAAATTTTATTAGTTTGAAAACAAACAATTTCGACACTTGACTTGTGTCAAGTGTCAAAATTGTTTGTTCAAATACAGCAAAAGTTGAAAATAATTTCTCTCTTACAGTCGAAAATTTACAATAAAAATTTTTAACCAACTAATTATTTTCAAAGTTGTCAATAAATTAATTCTTGAATATTATTTTTCATAAAGTTGATCTTAATATAGTAAGCAAGAAAAAATAATAAAATTGTTACAAAGAAAGGTTTAATAATAAATTTTTTTGTACTTGTTTAAAAAAAATTAAAGAATTTTGTACAAAAATTGTGATTAAAAAATAGAAATTATGCAAATATTTTTCTTCATTTTCTAAAACAAACTTTTAATTTTCCGAGCAAAATTGCGATTGATAAACAGAAAATATGCAAAATGGGCATATTTTCTATTTTTTAATTGTTAAATTTTAAAAATATTCTAATTTTTGTGTAAAAGTAAAGAAAAAACTATGGACCATTTTGATTTAATAAACAACAATTTTCAACGAAACTTTATTTTTTTATTCAAAAGAAATGAAAAAAATGTGCATGATTTCTATTTGTTAATTGCAATTTTTGACACAAAGTTTCAATTTTATTTTAAAAGGGAAAACATTTGCGATAATGTCTTTTTTCTCAATAAAATAATAATTAATAAATAAAACCAGATAAATTGTTTAAAAATAATAGGTATTTGTTTTAAATTAATTAATAGTAAAAATTTTGAATTTATTATAAAATGAAAAAAAAATGACAATAAAAATAATAATAAAAAAGTTACTGTAATAATATTCTTATAATATAAAACAATAATTTTATCACTTGGTCATTTTTAATTATTATAAAACACGAAGAAATCGATAACTCCGAGTCTTCGACTCGGAGCAATCGCTATCTTCATGTTTTATAAAAATATTCTTATAAGTTATTGAATTTAAAAACATTTGAATTTGAATGTTTTGAAAAATTTTAATTCCTACGGAAAAATAATATTTAAATATTTATTTAAAAAAAAATTGATGTTTTCGAATAATTTTACAATTAAAGAAATTCGTAAATAAATGTAGCAGAACATTTTTTTGAGTAAAATTTTTTCCTCTATTTTCTAAAAATTAAAAAAGTTTCAATGTCATTTTCAATTAAAATTTGTAATTGAAAAAGAGAATAGAATATGTAATGTTTCTTTTCCAAAAGAAAAGAATGAGTTTCTGAACAATATTGTTATTGAGAAATATAAATTATGCATGAAATATTTTCTATTTCTTAATTATAATTTTTTAACAGTTAACAATTTTCTCATATTTTTTATAAATAAAAAGGAGAAAAATTTGCATAAATTACATCAGTCAAACGAAATTTGTTTTAAAAAAAACTGAAGAAAGCATATAATTTACACAATTTATTTATTAATCATAATTTTTTTATATTTTCTAATTTCAAATATTGTTTTATTATAAATCATGAAAAAATACCTGCATTTTTTCGATCTGTCAAACAATATTTTTTAAGGAAAAAAAAACAAAAAAAAAAAACAAAACAAAAGCTTACACAAAAACTAACTTCAAAGTGTGGATAGGCAGAATTTAAATAAAAGAATGAAATACGAAGATTATTATAGTTAATTTAATATTTTTTTAAGACAGAAATAATACAACTGAATTTAAACGTATTTTATTTATACTATTGTTATTATTTATTTTTATTATTACTATTATTATTGTTATTTATAATTATTTTCCGCTAATTGCGTGTGAAAATTGATAACAAATTACATAAAAAAAATTTTTCTTTAAGAATTTCTTGAGTAATGTTTGTTTTCATTTTTCAAATTAATAACTGCGAAGTTCCATATATTTATACAATGTATTCAAATTGAAAAAGCTCTGCCACGTCCAAAAGAGAAGATTGGCCGAGAGCCACGCGTTAAGAAATATTATTACATATAAAAAAAAATACAAGGGCCACTGGCCTCTCTTTTTTTTCTAATAATTACGTATACGGTACGTTGGTTTGTCTGTTATCTAATATGCTAATTTTCAAAATTACATGATCCCTCTCTATATAAATGTACAACAATTTTGTCCTGAGACTTTGGAGTTTGTCAGAAAACCGCACAAACGTGAATAATTTTACTTTGTCAGAAACAATATAAACACACACATATGTTGTACTTGTTGGTATACGTGTTATGTTCCTGGTTAGCAATCCCCATGGCGACTGTCTCATCCAGCTCCCACAAATGTTTATACAATGATTGAACCCTCTCACCCCCCCCCCTCTATTTTCACTTGCAATATATATTGCAACAAATTTCAACAGTGTTTAACAATTTCAATCACAGTTGGAAAATTATACGGAGGAAATATGAAAATTTTCGGTTCGATAGAATTTTTTTGAATTCCTATAATTTTTTTCTCTAAATATATATAAATAAATAAACATAAATGTAAATGTACAAGAAAAAAAAATTTCACCTGGAACAGCGATAAGTATCTCTAGAATAGCGAAAGTATTTACTGAAACAACTAAAAATTTCGCTAATGCAGAAAAATTTACAGCTATTACAGATAAAGATTTTTTTGCCATGTATATAATAAAAATAATAATAATAATAATTTTAGTAAACTCTTCGTTTTAAGCTCTCGATTTAAAAAAATTCCCTGTTTTTGTTTAATTTGCAGCAATAAAAGAAAATTTACTGGCATTACATAAAAAAATAAATGTTTGTAAATAAATGATAAAATACAAAAAACGGATCTTTAAATATTTCCCCAAATCCATTAAAAAAGGGTCGTTATTATTCTTCAACACGAATTTTCTCCGTATATATTATAACAAGAAAATGTTTCTTACGATAATGAAATTTCATAAAATAAACAAAAAAAAAGGGCGAGAGTCCCAGTTTCTATTATATGTTTATAAGATAAATATTTTATCTTCCGATTTTCATTTTTGTTTTGTTTCTCGCCACGAAAAAGAAAAAAAAAAAGAAAAAAAAAGAAAAATGGCGATTTGTCACAAGACTTAAATGGAACTGTATATACGATATTCTTGCCTCTTAACCCGTTCAAGATAAACGCTTTCCATTTAAGACGATTTATATCTGTCCCTAATGTTTCAACGCAATTCAAAAAAGCACCAGTTCTATTTTTTTTTTGTTGCTATTTTAGTAAAATTCAATGAGAAAGTAATTTAGATAATATGTATTTTTTTATATACAATTTTTATTTTGTTTTCAAGTAAAAATTTTATACAACAGGAATTTTTATTTATTGCATATAAACAGGTTTGCAAAATTTATTAAAGAAAAGTGAAAAAATTATTTAGGGACAAAAATATGAACCTAAAAAAAAATGTGATTTGAGATAATTTTTAATTTATTTGATTTAAGAAATTAAAAAAAAAAGAGTCTCACCTCTCTGTCGATCGTAGGCATTGATGCATTCGCTCGTCATGAATTGACTAATGAGGGCTGTTTTACCAACACCCCGGGCTCCTAATATCGCAACAGTGTAGGAAATAACCTCCTTGGGAGGTGCGACTGGTTTTTCTTCCGTTTCTTGATCGGCAGGTGCCAAGGAATTTGACCTCGACCTTCGCCTCCTGAATGAGTCACCTCTGTTTATTACACCTGTAACAAATTTTGTTTTTTGTTTCTCTTTAATAACTCTACTAGAAAATAATAGAATTTAAAAAATTTTCTAATTTAAATCTTTGTTGAAAACACTAGAAAAATTCAATTTTCGAGAAATTACAAATAATTGCAGAAATTCAATTATTTAAAAAAAAAATAATAAAATTCTTATAAAATTTGACTATGTACAAAATTTGAAAAAAAAATTTCTTAAAAATCCCAATTATCTTTTTAAATAACAAAATTCTTCTCCAAAGTTCAATTATTTTCATGAATTTCAAAAAAAAAAATTCTTGCCTTAGTTTCAATTATTTTCAAAAATAAAATGCATTTTTCTAATTTCAAATGATTTTCAATATCTACTATTTTAATCAAATTTCCCAAGAAGAATTCAATTATTTAAAAAAAATATAATAAAATTGTATGCAAACATTTAATTATTTTCATAAATAATAAAAACTTCACAGGAATTCAATTATTATTTTTATAAATAATAAATTTTTTTTAAAGAATTCAATTATTTTCATAAAAAATAATTTTAAATTCTAGAAAATAATAATTGAATTAAAATGATGAAAAATAATTTTGATGAAGTTACAGTCGATATTCTTATGATATAAAAAAAAGATTTTATCTCTCGATCATCTTTAATTATTAGAAAACATGAAGAAATCGATCACTCCGAGTCTTCGACTTGGAGCAATCGATATCTTCATGTTTTCTAACAATACTTTTGTAATTTGTTTAATTTAAAAAAGGTTTGAATTTTTAATTTTTGAATGTCTTAATTCCCGTCGAAAATCCTGTTCAAAAATAAGATTAAAAATACCAATTGTGCAAATATTTTTTTTCTTTTTCTAAAAAAAAAAAAATAATAAATTTGTTAAAAAAATTGTGAATCTTAAACAAAAATAATGTAAAATAAATTAATTTTCTATTTCTTAATCACAGCTGTTTAACAATTTTCTTATTTTGTTTAGAAGTAAAGATCAAAAATTAGCATAATTCCAATTTGAAAAAACATAATATTTAACAAAATTTTAGTCTTTTAATAAAAAGAAGTGAAAAAAAATTTTGATAATTTCTATTTGTCATGACAATTTTAAATTAATTATAAAATAAAAATAATTATAACATTAATTAATTCATTATTAATTAATAATAATAAAGTACAAGTTCCTGTAATTTGTTCGCAGTTTGAAGTTAAATTTTGTTTGCTTTTTGTTTCTGAATTTTTTTTTTATAATTTTTCTTATCAAATATTTTCAATTTTAAAAGTAATGTATTGAAAATCATCGAAATTTTGGAAAGAATTTTATCAAAAAATTTCCTTCAAAGAATGTTATTATTTAGAAAAATAAAATTCAGAATTCAGAAATGAATTCTCGCAAAGAGATAAAATTTTATCAAAAAATTTCCTTTGAAGAATTTTATTATTTAGAAAAATAACTGAATTCTCGCAAAGAATTTTATTAAAAATTTTCAAAAATCCTAATTAAATTCTTTTGAAGAATTGCTTTCAATTTTCTTTTAAACTAATGGAGTTTCTTTAATAATTTTAATTGCAAATTTTAAAAGCAATTAAATTTTATGAAGAAGAATTTTATTAAAAATGAATTAAAAATAATTTAATTCCTGCAAAGAATTTTTGTATATTTATAAAATTAGTTGAATTGTTTGGAAGAATTCATTAAAATTTGCGAGGAAATAATTGAAATTTATGGAAATATTTAAAAATATTTGAATTCATCCGAGGAATTCAATTAAAATTGTTTTGAAAATAATTGAATTCCTTCAAAGGATTTTACTATTTATAATAATAATTGAATTACTGCGAAGAATTTTACAATTTATAAAAATAATTAAATTGTTTCGAAGGATTTATTGAAATTTTAAGAAATAATTCAATTGTTATGAAGAATTTTATAGAAATATTTGAAAATAATGAAATTTTTTCGAGAAATTCAGTTAAGGTGTTTCGAAAATAATGGAATTTGTTTAGAGTTTTTTTTTAAATTAATTTTATTAAAATATTCAAAATAATTGAATTTATCACAAGAATTTTATTATTTTTTGAAAATAATTGAATTCTTTCAAATTTTTTTGACGATTGTATTTAAAAATTGCATTGAAGGTAATTTGATTTTTATATAGAATTTTTTAAAAATATTTTGAGAATAATTAAATTATTTTTAGTTTTAGAGAATTTTAAATTCTTGTTGAAATTGCATTTTATGGAAATTTTTGAAAATAATTAAATTCTTTCATGTAATTTTATTGAAATTTGATTAAAAATAATTTAATTCTTGTGAAGAATTTTACTATTTATAAAAATATTTGAATTTTTTGGAAGAATTCATTAAAATTTGCGAGGAAATAATTGAAATTTATGGAAATATTTAAAAATATTTGAATTCATCCGAGGAATTCAATTTAAATTGTTTTGAAAGTCATTGAATTTTTGTAAAGATTTTACTATTTAAATGAATAGTTGAATTGTTTACAAGGATTTATTAAAATTTTGGAAAATAATTGAATTCTTTAGTGAAATTTTTAGAAAAATTTTGAAAATATGAAGAGTAATAATTAATTTTGTACTTAAAAAGTAAATTTTTTAAATTTTGATTATGAAATTCTTTACAAAAATTTATATTTGGAAATAAAAAATTTTGTAATTTGCATAACAATAATAAATTGAATATCACGTTCCTCGTGTAACATTTGCTAGTACATAATAATTATACAATCTATCTAAAGTTAACAAAAGACAACTTTAGAGTGTGAGGGACAGAAAAAGTGAATGAATGAATGAAAGAACATTCAAACTATTATAGTTAATAATTAGCAATTTTAAAAAATATAATTCAGTTTATTAGCAGGATAAGAAAAAAGTAAATATTTTTTATGAAAATTAGGAAAAAGCCAGGAAAATAAAATATAGAATAGAAAATTAATTATCGAGTGCAAAGTCTGGAATAGAAAAAAAAAACAGAAATAGAAAAAAGATCAAAAATAGAAAAAGAAAAAAAAATAGAAAAAAGAGCAAAAATAGAAAATAATGGAAGATTCCTCTCCGTTGGTATTATAATGTTTCCAGTTTCCATTCTCTCCTATTTATCACTTTGGCTGAGAGTAAGCTTCCTCTTCGTAACGTAAATACAATTTGAACTTCAATAAATTGAAGACGCAATCAGCAAATGTCCCTCAACTCGAAAGCAAATACTAAGACGGCTTTCAGTTTAGAAGACAAACTAATTAGAAATTTCTGAATATATATATGTATGTCAATGTTACGAATGACTTGGAATATATTTGCTATCTTCCTAGACGAGTTTTTGAAAGTGTAGAGTGAAAAGTAAAGTTAGAGTGTGCAAGCGCAAAAGAGAGGAATTAAATGTGTGCAAAATCCGATTGAAGCACGTTTCTGAAAATATTCATCATCATCATCATCATATATATGTATATAGAGACGAGTTTGTCGACACATTTTTGAGAACAACGAATATTCCGTTAAGCGCTTGAGAATACCGATATCCGTCCGTCAGTCCGTTCATTCATACCATTGTTTTCAACATCCATAATACCCATTCTGCATCTACATTCAGAATGTACACACATGCTGAATAGAACAAATCGATGCCTGTAAAGACGTTGAACATGATTCTAACTCTATGCACATATTGAAATGTGATTTCCCCGCAACACAAAAAGGTACAAATTTTCGAACATGTTTATACATGTTCCAACAATAAATTCATTGAGAGATTGAACATTTTTCTTTCATTTTCAGTTCTTTTAATAAATAAAGTAATTTTTATGTTCAACCTTCCTACGGTTTAACCCGAGTATACTCGGGGTTGTAATTATTTCATTTATTTATTTGAAAAAATTTAATTTCAGAGTCATATAAATAAAACTCGCAGTGTTACTTGAAGCTAAATAGTTGTATTTAATATCTAAGTAAAAATTAAATAGTCAAAATTAATTTTAACAACATTATATTATTTCCTGAAAAATTGAAAAATGATAAAATCGTAGGAGGGTTAAAACTAATTTGTGATAAAGATAGATATTAATTTTTACACTCAGAACCTACTTAATTTTTCAAAACTATAAAGTTTATAAAGTTTATTTTTATGTTTATCAACATAAGTTGATTTTGAGCAAAAAAAAAAGAAATTAACTTTAAAATTTGATTTTAAAAAATTTTAGAACTTAAGTCGCTGCTGATAAATGGGTGCAGTTAATATTTATTAATTAAATATTTATTATATTTCAAGATTTATTATTATTATTTATTAATTATCGAGACAATAATTTAAATATTCCATGAAATTGGTTTTATAGTAATTTCTTGATAGGAATTAACTATAATAATCTTCGTATTTAATTCTTTCATTCTGTCTGTCCACACTTTGAAGTTAGTTTTTGTGTATGCTTTTGTTTTTTTTTGTTTTTTTTTTCTTTAAAAAATATTGTTTGACAGATCGAAAAAATGCAGGTATTTTTTCATGATTTATAATAAAACAATATTTGAAAGAAGAAAATATAAAAAAATTATGATTAACAAATAACTGTTGTTTATTATATGCTTTTTTCTATAACAAATTTCGTTTGACTAATCTAAATTATGCAAATTTTTCTCCTTTTTATTTATAAAAAAAAAATATGAGAAAATTGTTAATTGTTAAAAAATTATAATTATGAAATAGGAAATATTTTATGCATAATTTATATTTCTCAATAACAATATTGTTCAGAAACTTATTCTTTTCTTTTGGAAAAGAAACATTACATATTCTATTCTATTTGTCAATTACAAATTTTAATTGAAAATGAAATTAAAACTTTTTAAATTTTTAGAAAATAAAGGAAAAAATTTTACTCAAAAAAATGTTCTGATACATTTATTTACGAATTTATTTAATTGTAAAATTATTCGAAAACATCAATAACTATTTTTTAAATAAATATTTAAATATTATTTTTCCGTATGAATTAAAATTTTTCAAAACATTCAAATTCAAATCTTTTTAAATTCACTAACTTATAAGAATATTTTTATAAAACATGAAGATAGCGATTGCTCCGAGTCGAAGACTCGGAGTGATCGATTTCTTCATGTTTTATAATAATTAAATAACTTTTTCAAAATTATTTTCATCATTTTAAATCAATTATTATTTTCTACAATTTTTAATTATTTTTCATGAAAATAATTGAATTCCTTAAAAAAATTTTTATTATTTATAAAAATAATTGAATATTATTGCGAAGGAATTTATAAAAAATTTGTAAATAATTGAATTCCTGAGCAATTTTTATTATTTATGAAAATAATTAAATTGTTTGGGTACTATTTTTGGGAATTTGAAATTGATTTGAAAATAATTGAACTTTGGGGAAGAATTTTGTTATTTATAAAGATAATTGGGATTCTGACGAGAATTTTTTTTAAATTTTGAAAGATAATTTAATTTTATCACTCTTGAAAATAATTGAATTTCTGCAATTATTTGTAATTTTTCCAAAATTGGATTTTTTTAATGTTTTCAACAAAAATTCAAATTACAAATTTTTAAATTCTATTATTTTTAAAATTGCTAATTTTATGTTTTATTTTTTGTTCACAAAATCATTTTTTTTTCTTTTGGAAAGAAAACCATTCCCGTTTCTTAATATTTTTGTATAGAAAATTCTTAATTTTCATAAGGAAATAATTTACATCGTTTCTATTTCTTAATTATGATTGCTTTAATAAAATTTAAAGTTTTTTAAAAATAAAGGAAAAAAATGTTTATAAATTTTATTTGTTAATTGCAAATTTTAATTGAAAATAAAATTGAAAATTTTGAAATTTTTAGAAAATAATGGAAAAAATTTTACTCAAAAATTTCAAATTTAAACCTTTTTGAAATTAAACAACTTATAAAAGTATGATCATTATTTTATATTAAAAATAATGTTACTGTAACTTCTTAAAATTATTTTTATCATTTTATTTCAATTGTCATTTTCTAAAATTTTGAACTAAAATTTTGAACTAAATCAACTATTTTTAATAACTTTAAGAAAGTTCTTTGAGAATTTTTTAAATACATTTGTTTAAAATGCAATTTCATAAAATTTCGAGTATTCGGAAATTCTTCAATTAAATATATTAGAAAATAAAAACTTCAAATTATTTTAAAAAAATTAAATTAAACTGTTTCAAAAAAATTAATTCTTCAGAAATGCCAGTTAATAAAAGTACAGAAAATTCAAATTTTCAAATATTTTAATTTGAAACCTTTTCATAATTATTCAATATTATTTAAATACAAAAGTAAATAATTTATTGAATAATTGAATGTTTTTTAAAATTTAATTCTTATAAAGAATTTTAACAACAAATTTTTAAATAATTGAATTCTTTTGATAAATTTTAATCAAATTTTTAAGAATAATTACATTTTTCAAGGAATTCGATTAAAATTGTACTAAAAATAATTAATATTCTGCGATGAGCTTTATTATTTATAAAAATAATTTAATTCCTAATAAAAATTTATTATTTATAAGAATAATTGAATTCATAAAAAAAAATTTATTATTTATGAAATTAATTGGAATTATTGCAAAGAAATTTTTTTAAAAATTCGTTAATAGTTGAATTCCTGTGAAATTTTTATTATTTACAATGAAAATAATTAAATGTTTAAGTACAATTTTATTAAATTTTTTTTTAAACATCTGAATTCTTTTGGGAAATATTGAAAATCATTCAAATGAGGAAATTTTTTGAAAATAATTGAATTTTGGAGAAGAATTTTGTTATTTATACAGATAATTGTAATTTTGACGAGAATTTTTTTTTTAATTTTGAACATAATTGAACTTTGTAAGAAGAATTTTATTACTTTTGAAAATAATTGAATTTCTACAATCATTTGCAACTTTTTACAAATTATTGTCATTAATAGAAAAAGTTGAAGGTTTTTTTTATTAGAATTCGTGGTAATTCCATAGTTTGTGAGGCAAACAAAAAAGACACCATAAAAAAATTGCCGAATAATGAAATTAAAAAATTAATAAATAAAAGAATTCAATTAATTTACTATTATTTTATTTATAACTTTTTTTATTTACTTATTTATTTATTAAATAAATGATTAATTTATTAGTACAATTTTTAAACATGTTTAAAAATTGTACTAAAATTGTAATAAACAAATGATTAATAAGTTATTATTATAGTAGGGGAATGTAGTCAAGGTTGGCCTACTGTCTAGGTAGGCCACTCGCGTTTTTTTGTCAAGTTCACTAGCGCCACCTACGCGCATTTTTGTCGAAGCTTGTCTTAGTGAAACCTAACTTTTTGTTCAATTACATTTTCGGAAAATCGAAAATTGTGTTTTCTGTGACGTCGGTACAAAAAAAGCTCAAAAAAAGTTTTGTGCATAATGTGAAAAACCATTAATAAAAGATAAAAAACAAATTGAATCGTCAAGGCAAGTATGCAGAAAATTTGTGGGACTCATGGTTGAAAGGAAAACAAAGTAAAAAATCGAATCCCGAAACGTATTTCTTTATGGTTACAACAATTCGGTAATGTTACTTACTGTCAAGGTCGGCCACTATGTGTTTAAAATGCGCAAAGTTGAGGACGAGCTACTTCATTTGCAAAAACTGCAATTCTGTATAACTCATAATATAATTGATCATCTTATTAATATTTTTATTTAATTTTATTAATATTTTAGTGCAAAACTTTTTTTTATTTATATTTATTTTTTTATATTGTTTATTTTTATTATTTTGTTATTTCATTAAGTTACAAACTGTAAACAATAAAGAATCAATTTTCCGTAACTCCAAACATGTTATTTTATTTTTTAACGATTAATGCCCTTTGAATTTTAAACATGGCCGACCTTGACTGTAATGGCCAACCTGGACTACAAATTTTTTTTTTTTTAAATCTTTATAACTTTTTCATTTTTAAACCTGTCAATTTACTTTGTACAGAAAAAATGTTCCTATTAAACAGGACTTTCCAACCATATACTTCAATTGTCCAAATTCATTTTTAAAAAAAAGTTATAAACAAAAGTCAAAAAGGTGGCCGACCTAGACTATGTTCCCCTAATGTTCAACTAATTTGTTAAAATTTTTACACTGATTGAAAAATTAATTTTTAAATATTATACAAACTTTTTCATAATTAAATTATTTTATTTTTCAGTTTATATTTCAAGAAAAAATCTTAATTTTTAATTATAAATTTTCTTCTACATAAATATTTTAGTTCTAAAAGAAATGTTTTTTTTTTATAAAAAAATATTTTTAACGCTTTCTCTCTCTCTCTCTCTCCTCTCAGGTCTACTTCAAACTAGTCCAATTTTCCTTCATGCGCTTTTAATCCATGAAAATTACTTTAAGGTCTTTTATGCCCTTTTAATTTCTCTTTTCAGAATATTTTTTTCCCATTTTCACAATTTTTAACTTCGCAACATTTATATTTTCCGCGCTTAATAATATTCCTTAGCTATGGCGAAAGAAAGTTTTTTAATCTAATACGGCGAAAAAACAAAGTTTTCTAATTTAATATCATCGTGTAAAAAAAATTTTGTCTCTGTAAAAAATTATTACAATATCCTATATGAAAAAGAAATATATATGTTCATATGCGTGTATATATGAACATGTGTGTAATAAAGAATGGAACAATATTTTTCCAAAGAAAGGTTTCTTACCAGAAAAAAGAAATGGAGAAAAAAAATGTTAGGGTCGAAAATAGTGTCTGAAGTGTACATTCGAGAGAATAGCATGCGGTTTTCTTGATAAGAGTCACCTCTATTTTATGAGATTGTCCGTTAAGGCGGGTGTGAAAAGATTATACGGTCTACCCACGTCAGTCTCTATAGGAAAAAAAAAAGTGAGATTGACAAGAATATAGAACATGGCTAGTGAAACGTGGGGTGATTTAATTTCACTGAAATGGACAGACAATTTCTGACAGTTGAACGAACGACTCTTTAATATGTGAAAAACTAATTTACCCCCTATACACATTCTCTATTTCGTTCGGCGGAAAAATTAAATAAAAAAATTAAAAGTTTGATTAGTTTCCTGTTTTTTTCACACTTTTTTTATTCTAACTTTCATATTCCATTTAATTAACAACGAGATGAAATTTTATATTCTGGACAATTTTTGAAATTGCATTATTTTGAAAATAAAATGAAAAATAATTTATTAAAGAAATTGTTTTTTTTTCTTTTCATTAAAAACTATTTATTTAATACTTCGTATTAGGAAAGAAAGATAAAAAATTTTAATACGGAAAAAACTTTTCTTTCCTAGTCCGTTTACTATTAAAATAAATAAACAAATAAATATAATTTAAATTATTCGAAAATTTTTTAATTTTTCTCAAATAAATTTTTTAATTTTTGTCTTATTTAAAAATTGTTCTCTTCACATTGAAAGTATTTGAAAATTTATTAATTGAAGAATGAAGATAAATTAAAATTATTGGCAAATGTTTTAATTGAAGTTAAATTAAATAATGATTTGAAAAGTTTTTAAATTGAAATTATTTGTAAAGTGTTTTTAATTAAGTTTAAATTAATTTTATTCAGTTTCAGAAAATACAATATTTTACACAAATAATTTCGCGCAGTATTGAATAAAAATCGTTCAATTTTTTTCTGATGTTAAATTATTAAGAGAACTTATATAGTAAAATTAATTATAATCTTGCCTTTGGGATTTTTCTGTCGTTTTTTCATTTTTTTTTTTAATTCTTTTGATGGTTTAATAATTATGACGAGCACTTGAGAAAACAATAGCTTTTTCATTAAAAGCAGTCTCGGGTTGATTAGAACTCCTTTTTGTTTTCAAAGCTTTTTCCTCATTTCTGATCCACTCGATCTTTTTCTCTCTTAAAAGCTTCCTGAATCCTTGTAAAAAAAAAAAAGAAAACCAAAAGAGGAAAAAAATAACCACAAAGTGTTTGTCTTCTCAGTAAAATATCACTGCTTGACAATAATATACTTGAAACTTCATTGTTAATGTTGTGAAAATAATTTTATTTTTTACTTAGACCTCTGGCTGATGGAGATTATTTCGATTTAGATAAGTTTCCTCAATTTATTTTGTGGTGAAAATTGTGAGGGAAAAATTGCGAATAAATAGTAAAATTGGAATTAAAATTGCAGTTGAAATTAAAATTACAATTAAAGTTAAAAATTGAATTTACAAATACAAATTAAATTTACAATTGAAATTGAAATTAAATTTACAATTAAAATTGAAATTGAATCTAAAAATACAACTAAAATCGAAATTAAAATTACAAGATCAAAAATTTGTAATTAAAATTAAAATTGAAATTGAAATTACGATTAAAATTGAACGTAAAATAAAATTAAAAAATTGAAAGTAAAATAAAATTAGAAAATTGTAAGATAAATTTCCTTTTCCGGTAATCTATGCTTAAATATCTTTTGAAAATTAAATTTTAGAATATTACTCTATAATGGTGGAACGTGAATATTATTTCATTGCGGTTAAGCTCCATTAAATGAGAAAGCGTTTGAAAGCTGAGTGGACCGACTAGCAATGTGTAGAACCAAATGTTATAAACGTATATACAATATTGGTGGCTACATTTGAACAATAAATGATTTTGTTTTATTAATTTTCAAGGCGTACGGTAAATAAATAATTATTTTCGTTATTATTATTATTATTATTATTATTATTATTATTATTATTATTAATTATTATAATTATTTCTATCATTTTTCTTATTCTTGTAATTATTTTTATAATTTTTATTGTTCTTGTAATTATTTTTGTTATTTTTATTATTATTGTGATTATTTTTAATACTTTTTTAATCACTCTATTATTTATATTTACTGAGAAATAAATAATTAAATAAATGATATCTCGATAATTTGCTTCAAATAAAAATAATTATTATTAAATATTTTTTTTCTTTTTTTATTATAATATAATAATAAATTAATCTCCATTTTGTACTTGTCAGGTACTTGTTTAAAGAAATAATTATAATAAAGAAAAATAAATAATAAATGAAAGAAAAATACAAAATAATAATGAAAATAATACTAATAATAACTGAAATAGTAATAATAATAATAATTGTATGAATAATTATTACCCATAGAAATAAATAATTCAATTTTACCAAAATAGTAAATATCATTGTACAAAATGATAAAAAAAATTGTAATAATAATTTACTGGCTTTTTAAAAAATGTATTATTGGATTTTATGTTAATTAATTAAGTAGATGTCGGTGGCGATCAATTTTGGAATGGATACAATAAAATGCATTTAGATCGTTTGCAATTAAAATTTGATGATTGAGAAATTCGGTCATCTTTGGAAAATCAAAGTTAATGATTACGATTTAATTTGCATTTTGAGCTTTCATGCAAAAGTGAGTGCAACTGACAGCGTTAGCTCGCGTGTCACCTGTCAAAGGAGCTTGTAACTTAATTTCAAGATCGCTACTAACAGGTTAAATTTTCTTCTTCACAGGCAAGAAAAGAAAATTTATTGAAAAAAATTTCTGATAATAAATAATTGAACAAGTTTTTTCCCCTTGAATATTTTAATACATTTCGTGTATTTTTTTTATAAAAATCAATTTTTTAAATTTTTGGATAAAATTAACATGTGTTTATTTTTACATAATTATATAAATTTTTAAATTTAAAAAAAATATTTTTATTTATTTGATTACTAAAGAAGTTATTTATTAATTAATTTACTTATTTGTTTATTAATTTCTCTATTTGTTTATTTGTTTGTTTACTTATTTGCTTATTTATTTATTAGCTTCTCTATTTGTTTAATAAATTATTTATTTACTTACTTATTAATTTTTTTTTTTTTATTTATTTACTTACTTGTTTATTGACTTTTACAATTGTTTATTTATTTGCTCACTTCTTACATTATTTAATTATTAATTTTTCTATTTGTTAACTTCATTGTTTATTTATTTACTTATTTTTTTATTAGTTTTACTATTTGTTTATTTGTTTATTAGATTCTCTACTTTTTGTTTTCTTATTTGTTTATTAATTTACTTATTTATTTATCTAATTATTTATTTACTTATTTATTTACTTATTTATTTACTTATTTGTTTATTTATTTGTTTATTTCATACATTATTTTTTTCATAAATACAGAAAAACATTTCTACGATTAATGTTTAATTAAAATAATCGAAAATCGAAGTAAAAAAGTTGAAATAAAAATTCAAATACAATGAAAGTTCAGAATTAAAAATAAATATTTTAAGTGCGTAGGAAAAGTTGTATAAATGTATCATGTTTAAAAACAATTTTATGGATAATTTTACTATTATTTTAATGTTCACCTCGTAATGTTTATTGTGAAACATTTGCCATTTTGTACAGATTTCAGTTGATAGGAAAATGTTTTTTTGCGGAGACTATATAATATTTTATACGATGTCCATTTATTTTAGATTATACAAAATTTTATCTCTATACCAAAATATTTTCCCAGTTAACTTTTATGACATAATAAGGTCACTCGGAAATGTTACACTCAACTTTATCGATTCAAGTGGACAAGTTTCTATAAAGGAGATGAAGTTTTTTTTTTCTCTATGCAAAATTGACTGGAAACTTGTTTTTTTCACTAGATATATGAAATTTATCATGCTTTTTAAACTTTTACTTCTTTTTTTTTTTAAAGGAAAAAAAAATTATATACAAATTTTGTATATTACAAAAATTGTGTTATTTGTTAATATTAGAAAACAATTTTTTTTTAATATTTGACAGGAATGATTCATTAAGTGAAAATTTGTATATAACACTCTGGGAAAATTCGCGAAGGATTTTTTATTTTAAAAACGTAATTTTCTAAAGTGTCTTTAATTTTATTTTATTAGCTCCTCCGATATTTACGATCCCCTTTGATTACTTGACTCGCTTTACAGCTCGTTTAAAATTGTCTTTTTCATTACATTCACTGCAAATACTAATTATCGTTTAATTTAAATTTAGTGAAAATAGAAATTTTAACTTTTTATTCTATTAACAACAATATTATTCATTTAAATAAATAATCTATTTAGAAATTTAAAAAAATAATTAGTAATTTCAATTTATGTTTTTGGGAAAATAATTTCTTGAAATTATTATTATTATTATATTTCACTAAATAATTTAGTTAGAAACATTTTTTTTAAAACAATTTTAATCAATTTTTGTATTTACTCCTTTTTTCTGACAAATTGTCTTTTTTTCATTTCAGGTAAACTTCTTTTTTTTCGGCTGGCTTTTTCTTTTCTACTCTCAAACATTCGAGTGGCTGTTCCAATTTAGCGATAAAGATTAATTACCCGGAAGGGAGATGAAAATCCAGATTGTCTTTTATCGAATTAAAGGTAGGAAAACTTTAATCAACTGGTTACAGTATAAAGTGGAGATATTAACGAGAATTATTTAGTAAAATAATTACATTAAACATTTAAATTATAATTAATAATTTATTTTATTAAAATTTTATTATTTTATTAAAGTTTTATTATTTTATTAAAATTTTATTATTTTATTAAAGTTTTATTATTTTATTAAAATTTTATTATTTTATTAAAGTTTTATTATTTTATTAAAATTTTATTATTTTATTAAAATTTTATTATTTTATTAAAATTTTATTATTTTATTAAAATTTTATTATTTTATTAAAATTTCATTAATTTTATTATTTTATTAAAAATGAAAATTTATTTTTGCTTACAACATTTATTAACTTTAAAAAAATAATTTTTATTTTCTTAATTGTATTATTTTTTTTGTTCAATATTTCGAGAAACTAATTAATTATTCAGTGAGGGAAAAAAAGAAGAATATTTGCCAACTTTTATTTTTAATTTCATATTTCATTTTCGCGTGATTTTTCACTGAAAAATTATATATAGTGATTAATTATTAATTCTATGGAAAAAAAACAACAGAGCGAGAAACATCTTTGCGTGACCGGTGCAATGAAGTGAACTTATAAGTTTCTATATGAGAGTGAAAATGCTACATGCACCTCATAACGTTTTAATTACATTGACGTAATTAGTGATATTAACCCGGCAACCTCTCGTGTTGTGTTATGTTTATGAACTTTTCACGTTAATAAACAACGTTATTAACCTCGAAATTCATTTAAATTTGACGGTTTGCTTTTGTTATTTCCCCCTCTTCCCTTCTTGTCAATAAGGGGGGGAATTATTAATATTATTATTATTTTTTTTTTTATTATTTTTAGATATTTAATATTATTTAACAATAATATTAATAATTAATAATAAAAATAAATATTTCCACCCCCTCTCTTGTCAAAATGAGAGAAATATTATTATTATTATTATTATTATTATTATTATTATTATTAAATTATTATTTTTTTATATTGAATATTATTTGCCAAAAATATTAATAATTAATAATAATAATAAATATTTTCAGGCCCTCCCCCCTATTATCAAAAAAAGAGGGGCGAAATATTATTAGTTATTATTATACCTACTATTATTTATTATTTATAATTATCACTTATTTTTCCAAATTATTTTTATTTTAATATTTTTATTATTATTCTGATTTAATTTTCGAAAAAGAAAATATAAATGTTTCGCAAAAGACTAATTTTTTAGTTAAGATTTTATTCGAAGAAAAGTGATTTCATCAAGAAACGAGATACATTAATTGGGTAAAATTTATCATTTGAAAGATTCTAATTTTTTTCTCCTTTTTTACACATTTACAGACAGATTTTCTTCACGAAAATCAAACTCTAAATTTGTTTAACTTCAAAGTATAGGTATATATACATATATAAATAAAATTTCAAGAAGCCAGAGAGTAGATTGCTTTTAAAACCTTGCAAAGTGAAAGAAAAAAAAATACATCAAATAAATATTGCTTCTTTAACATCAAAGCTGATCTAAAATTGTTATAAAGATATATATACGCACACATGAATGTCGAGAAATCTAAAAATATTGAACAATAATATTTTTCGTATCTTCAATTAAAATTTTTCAAAAAATTCTTCATATTTTTGTATTCTTTTCTATTTTTATTTTTTAATTGAAATTTTGATTGAAATTTTACTTATTTACGTGAAAATAATTGAAATCTTTGATATCAAAATTATTAATATGGGGAAAATATAAAATTTTTTTTAAAAATATTTATATAAATGGGAGAAAATTGTTAAAAAAGAATTTTTTTGAATGAGAAAAAGATTTAGTTAAACAAAATATTTGAATTATTCATGAATTTTAATTACGAACGAACATTGATTAGAGAATTCAGAAAAATTGGTTGAAAATTAGTTGCTTAATATTAATTGAAGTTTTAAGTTTTAAATTTTTAATAAATTAATTACTATTAAATAAAATAAATTATTTCTTGACCTTTTTGTATTTGTAGTTTTTGTTTATTAATTTCTTTATTTGTTTACTAATTTTTTCATTAATTACTCTATTTGTTTTCTTATTTGCTTCTAAGTTTCTCTATTTGTTTATTAGTTTCTCTATTTGTTTATTTATTTACTTATTTTTCTATTTATTCACTTACATATTCACTTATTTCTTTATTGATTAATTAATTTACTTATTTGTTTATTTATTTGCTTACATATTTACTTATTTGTTTATTAGTTTTTCTCTTTGTTTTCTTATTTGTTTATAAGCTTCTCTATTTCTTTATTAATTTGTTTATTAGTTTCTCTATTTGTTTACTTATTTGTTTATAAATTTTTTTTATTTGTTTATATGCTTCTCTATTTGTTTACTTATTTATTAATTAGTTTTTTCATTTGTTTAACTTTTTGTTTTTTTATTTACTTATTTTTGTTTATTTGCTTACATATTCAATTATTTCTTTATTAATTAATTTAATTATTTGTTTATTTAATTGCTTACTTATTTACTTATTACTTATTACTTATTACTTATTACTTATTACTTATTTACTTTGTTTTCTGATTTATTTATAAGCTTCTCTTATTTTCTTCTTATTTGTTTATTAGTTTCTCTATTTGTTTACTTATTTGTTTATAAATTTTTTTATTTGTTTTCTTATTTGTTTATAAGCTTCTCTATTTGTTTACTTATTTATTTATTAGTTTTTCCATTTGTTTACCTTTTTGTTTATTTATTTACTTATTTTTCTATTTATTTGCTTACATATTCACTTATTTTTTTATTAATTTATTTACTTATTTCTTTATTAATTAATTTAATTATTTGTTTATTTATTTGCTTACTTATTTACTTATTTGTTTATTAGTTTGTCTCTTTGTTTTCTTATTTGTTTACAAACTTCTCTATTTGTTTACTAATTTGTTTATTAATTTCTCTATTTGTTTACTTATTTGTTTTTCAGTTTCTGTATTTGTTTACGTTTTTGTTTAATTATTTACTTATTTTTTTACCTTTTTATTACCTTTTTTTACATAATTTATTTACTTATTTATTAAATGAAAAAGGAAAAACATTATTTAATTGCCTTACATCGAAAATAATTAAAGTAATTAATAATAAAAAATAATAAACAATAACTTACAAATTTAATTAAAAAAAAATTTTTTTTTATTGAATAGAAAGAGAACAAAATTTTTCGAAAATTGGAAAAGTATTTGAGTTATTATTTTAATTTAAAAAAATAATTAAAATTAATTATTAGTTAATTAGTTAATTGTAATAAATAATGATTAATTAATGAATTCTAATTATATGAGAAAAATGAACAAGGGAATTTAGAAAAAAGAAAATTGCTTTTTTTTATCTCCTGCCAGCAGTGATATTTTCTAATCTGTGTACATATATCCCGAATGGCATTGTGCTTAAAGTATTATGTCTACTATAGTAGTTGGATGTCATGGCCAAATCGTCTAATTATATACCACATCTATTTTTCCAGCACATTTCCCTTTAACGCTTTTTCCAATAACACGACGCTTTTCATAACCTGTTGAAAGCATACGGATTCACTGACGACTATGACGACTACGACGACGACGTCTTTATTTGAATGGAAATGAGCTTGAGGTTCGCTGAACCTAACATTTTCAAAGGACTATCAATTGAGTCAAATAATTAACTTAAACAGATCCACGAAACTTCAAAGTTCCATCCTTTATTTTCACTTGAATGACATTTTAATTAAATTTCCCCTTTCTCCCTTTCACATTATACACAATTTTTTCGTCATTTTGTCCCCATTTTTTTTTTTTTTTTTTTATTTATACACGAAAATAATTTTCTCATCGTATTTTTAGGGAAACGATTTGGAAATTTCGAATTACAAACGCGTATTTTTTTGAGAGATTTGAAGTATTTTATAAAAAAAAAAAATTTATTCTGCAAAATTGTTATTTTTCATAAAAAATATTCTTATTTTTATTTTTCATTAGAAGATAGGAAATTCATTTCGTCTGAGAAGAAAGAATTAAATTTTTATTTGAAGATTGATAAATAAAATATACATGAAAAAATGCAATAAAAAACCAAATTTATAATTTAATAAAATTGATAAATAAAAATTAGTGACATTAGAAATAAAATTGAAATTGAAATTAGAAACGAAAATTAGTTATAAATCTAATAGAAATAAAAAAATCTAATAATAAAAAGAAAATTTTTATTCAAAAAAGAAAAACAAAAATTCAAAGGGGGAAATTCTTTGTACTTCGCTAAATTATTTTTACTGAATTGGTAATTTACATTTAAAACTTCTTAAAAGGCTTTCTTAGTTCCTTGTTCTCCGTGACAGATCATGCAAATTCTTCAAGTACCCTCGATTTTCTATTTCGCTTTACGAGAATATCTCTTCAAAATTTTATTATCTTCCTTCGTTTTATTTGCCATTTTATTAAAATCAAAATTAAAAATTGCATTTAAGTGATTATCCATGAAACCGACAATTTGGTTATTGTTATTTTAAAATTTTTTTTTTTCAATAAAAATAAAAATCATAATGTAAATTTTAAGTATGATAGTCAAGAATGAAATATCTGTTATAGGCCGGACAAATTGTTTGTAATTTTTGTATTTTTTAAACAAAGTAACTGTTCACGCATCCATGTACCATAATTAGTTGCCATAATTTTGTTAACAAAAAAAATTTAATTAATTATTATTATTATTATTATTTATTATTATTATTATTATTATTATTATTATTTTTTATTTTTTTTTTAATTAATTAATTATTATTTTAATTTTTTTTTTAATTTATTTTTTTTTTTACTAACAAAATTGATAGTTGAACTTATATGAACGTTTTTTGTTTAATTCAGGATTTAAAAATCTAATTCAGGAAATATATGCAGTAATTTATGGTAATTTATAGAAATTTATGGCAATTTATACGGTAATTTATAAAAATTGTGAGGTAATTCATAATATTATTACAAAACATAATTCAATATTAGAAAAACTAATGCAGGAAATTTATAGTAATTTATGCGGTAATTTATAAATTTTTTGAGGTAAATAAATTTTTTTGAGTAAATCAAAGAAAATTTTAAAAACTAATTTTGGAAATTTATGGAAATTTATGTGGTAATGTATGAAAATTTATGGAAATATATGTTGTAATTTTATAAATTATTTTAAATCATTTATCGTAATCTATTAACATAATTCAAATGAAAATCAATTCTTAGTAACTTTTAGAAATTTGTACGTTAATTTATGAAAATTTATAAAGTAATTAATGTCAAAAACTTACTAAAATTATGACAAAGTAACTTTTATTTGTATAATTTTATTTGGAAACAATTACAAAAATTGTTGTAATTGTACACTTGTTTAAATCACAAGTTCAATGAAAGACAAAAAAGGCTTCACCATGACGCAAAATAAATACTGTTTTTTTCTTTAAATAAATTATTAGCAATTTTCAATCGGTTTCATATTCCTGTCTTTTATATTTACTGAAATAATATACGACTATACATTATTTACTAAAAAAAATTTTTTTTTTTTTTGATTTATTATGAAATATATGAAGGCTTCACCATGACGATTCTGTGATTCCCTGCACAAAGTTGACGCTTTAAACGTAAAAAAAAATGAAAAAAAAGTATAACATTTTTTTCTATTGTAGTGAAACACTTGAGGGAACTGAATTGTTGCTTGTACTAAAGAATACCGAAATTCTGATTTTATTTTTCTGAAATATTTCAATTTTTTAAAAAGGCTTCACCATGACGCACAAAACTGGGAACAAGAAATAACATCAGAAAAAAATATAGAAAATAATTTGTTTTTACAACCAATTTTACTTTTTAATTTTACACACTTAGATATTAAAAAAAATGTTATCAATCATTATTTTTATTTGAGAATTTTGCTAAAAATATTTATTTTTGTTTTGTAACTGACCCTGGAGACAGGCTTCACCATGACTATTTGGCTCTTAAATTTGCATTTAAAAAATATATTTAATCTTATAAATTAAAGTAGCTATAGGTTTTTGTTTGTAATCACCAGAGTTACTTTTTCACGTTGGATTCATTACCATATGTGCAATCTGTTTCTTAAAAAACACTAGGGACATGAAATTGTCGGTTTCGTGGAGAATCACCCATTTCTGTATAATATTCGATCAAAATTTCAAAAAAAAAAAAACGAAATTAAAAAAAAATTTGTTAAAGAAGAAAATTATATTTGTAATTAGCAATTCTCGATTAATAGTTAGCAAATAGTAATTAATGATTAGTAAATACTAATTTGTAAATAGTAATTCCCGGTTAGTAATTAGTTATTAGTAATTAGTAATTAGTAATTATTATGCGTTAGTAATTAGTAATTATTATTTCCCTAGTAGAAATTTGTCGTGGCATGACTAGATTTATTCAAGTTACTGTACAGTTTTAGTCATGGAAGTTTAATCTAGCTTAACTGGCGAATTACTAGACAGCTACTGCATAACACTGTTAAAGAAAATATAAAGTTGAACTTGATTATTACTGCATAGAAGTCCTGTACAGTTATTTTCATGGCACTGTCAAGGCGTTCCGAGAAATGATGTTCCAAAGTTTGTCGTGGCGTTAGCGCTACCGCCAGTTTCAGTAACTAAACAGTTGTGTATTGACATTTTCGAAATATTTTCTATAAAATAAATCTTTTGGTTTTACAGTTTATAGTTTTTATAATTTTAATTTTGTTCTTTTATTTTACTGTTGACAACTAAATAACAAATTTTTTAAATTATTTAATATTAAAATTTTGATTTAATAATAAAAATTTCTTTTCAATCAAAATTTATTTTTAATGAAAATTCCTTTAGAAAAAAAAAATTTTTTTAAAATTCGCTTCAATTAATTGAGTTAATTAAAATAACTAATTTTTTAAATTCAGAAGACAATTTCTTTTCAAGATTATATACTCTTATTATATGTATAAATATTAATTTAACAAACCTGTTACATACAAAAAGTTAGAATTGGTCCAATAAAGTGAGGTTATGTTTTACATTGATGAATTGACGTTGACATATGTATAGCTCTCCGATCTGAATAACAGAACTGTCTATAATTAATGACAGTAGACAGTAACAATTTATTACTAATTCCTTACGGAAAAAATAGACATAATTCTAGTTACACCCGCGAATTATTTCTTTCAGTGTATACTCTGATGTATTTATGGAAAATGTCTACACAACACTGTTCAGTTGCTGGACTGACGGTAGCGCTAACGCCACGACAAACTTTGAAACATAATTTCACGGAACGCCTAGACAGTACCATGAGAATAACTGGACAGACAGAACTTCTATACAGTAATAATCAATAAGTTCAACTTTAGAGTGTTATGCAGTAGCTGTCCAGTAATTCGCCAGTTGAGCTAGAAAAGATGAAAAAGGGAACTGCTTTACCTGCCGGTAGAGTATGGTTCTTATTTTTCCGGAATCGTCCATCGACTAGAACGGCCGTGATGCGTAAAGCGTGCGTTTAGGTATTTCGTCCCAGTGTGACCCGAGTTCGCTCCCCGAAACCGCTAGATATTTTTCGTTTGAACTGAATTAATTCTTCATATTAGGGTTTACTTATAAGTTTGTAGTGTGATAAAATAATAATATTTATTTCAGTGTTGTGCTTAATTAAAGGAAAAAGTGAATGTTGTTTAATGTAAAAAAATGACATGTGTTCAAGAATCAGTAATTTTTATATTTTTTTTTAATTATGTAGTTATTTAAAAATAATTTTACAGATAATTTATTATAAATCATTTATTATACGGAACAATAGATACACCAACAGTAAAAATATAGTTTCGTAAAATTTTAATTTATTTAATTTGTTGACAAAAAAATTTAACGTTATATTTTCAAATTTGTACGTGTTTAATACGTAACGTCAATATAAAGAAAGTTTTGACATTTCCAAGTGAATTATTTTGTATAGTTTTTCTACAGGACTGATGATCAGAAACTGTAAAATTTGACTGGACAATAACTTGAAGAAATTAGCGTGACATCACTTTATAGTTTTTAGCCAGTTTAACTGTAAAGTGCCTCGAAATTTTCCAGTGGAACTGTCCAGTGCCCTTAAAGATACTATGACAAATTTCTACTAGGGTTGTTGCCAATTTATAATTAATAATTCCTAAATATAAATTACTAAATAGTAGAGATGTGCAAAAAGCTCGAAAAGTCGAGCCGAGCCGAGCCGAAATTTTTTCGGGCCGAGCCGAGCCGAGCCCGAGCCGGCTCGATGTATCGAGTACTCGAAATTTTCGAGTACTCGAGTGACTTCGAGTACTCGAAAAATTCGAGTACTCGGGTAAATTCGAGTACTCGATTAAATTCGAGCACTCGAGTGAATTCGAGTACTCGAATTTTTCGAGTACTCGAATGGATTCGAGCTTTTGACTTACTAAAAAAACTATTAATAAGTAAAAAATTTCGAATTTTTTTGAATTACTGAATCAATATTTCTATTTGCTAAATATAATAAATGCGAAAATTCTATGAATTTTCTCTAGAACTCGAATTTACTCAGAGCTCGAAAAAATTCGAGTACTCGAATTCCCTCGAGTGCTCGAAAAATTCGAGTACTCGAATTAACTCGAGTACTCGAAACTATTCGAGCTTTTTACACAGCTCGGCTCGGCTCGAACTCGGCTCGAGCTCGAACTGATTAGGCTCGGCTCGGCTCGGCCCGAAAAATGAAAAGCTCGAAAAAGCTCGCTCGAGCCTCGAGCCTCGAGCTTTTTGCACAACTCTACTAAATAGTAAATACTAATAATTAGGAAATAATTAATATTTTCTAATTAGTAATTTTTAGGCGTTATTAATTAGTAATTATTATTTGTTACTGATGAATAATTACTAAATATAAATTAGTAAATACCAATTAGTAAATAATAATTAATATTTTGCAATTAGTAATTATTATTAATTAGCAGTAAAGAGCAACTAGCTAATAATAATTAACCGTTAATTAATAAATAAATAGTGTAATTAATAATTAATTAATTCGATTATTTTAATTCATTTATTATAATTTACAATATTTAATAATTGGTAATAATAATAATAATAATAATAAAAGTATTTTTTTTTTAAATTCTGAATTATAAATTAATATAAATTATCCATTAATTAATATTATTTTATTAACTAATTTTAATTATATTAATTATTAATTATTAATTATTAATATATAATATAATTTTTATATATTATTAATTTTTATTTATATTATTTATCTATTCTGTCATTAATAAAATTGTAATTTTGAGCGCATCGCACTTTTCCGTGACCTTTCAGTTCTCGGAGAAGGTTCAATGTTCGAATGAAAACACAAAGAAAAAGGGGTGAGAAAAAAGTAAAGAGCAAAAAAAAAAAAAAAAGTAAAAACACGCACTGCATTGGGAATAAGAACAATGCCCTTTTTTTTTGGTTTTCTTCTTTTTTTTTGCTTACAAACATGGCAAATTAATTTTCACTCAATAAAAAGAAAAAACTATTTTCATTTATGAGGAAAAAGAAAATTTTTCTTCTTCTTTTACACCATCACTTTTCTCGAATCTTTATAAAATGTCGTAAATTTTATCCATTTTCACACAAAGATTAAAAGTTACAACAACCCCAATAAAAAATGGTCTCAAGAAATGCGAGCGTATCTTTTCTCCATTCCTTTTAAATGGCTCTATTGTTTTAATGAAAAAAAGAAAAAAAAAATTTTATGAGGAAAGATTTTTTTCTATTCGTGGAAATAATTTTTCTTTACTTTTTTTTCTGTGATAAAAGTAATTTTTTGAATTATAAAGAATTGAACGTATTGGAAACATGACAAGAATTAAAAAAAAAAAAATTTTGTATATAAATTCTTGTACTTTTATAAAAAATGGAAATTTTCTTTTTTTTCTTAAATTGTTAGTTATTATATACGAAAAACTAGCTTCCATGTTGAAAATCTACTTATAGTCAGTGATCACTTTGATACTATTTATGGAATTTACGGTTGAAGGCAACTTCGCGTATAGGAGCAACCTCGATATTTTTATCGAAAGGGAAAAATGAAATAAACGAGTCCATGTCCAGTGAGACATATAGTTGAAAGAGAAAAATACTAATAATGGTACTTTGTCGATTTTTACTTCTCAAAAAAAAAAAAAAACTAAATAAATAAAATAATAGTAATAAAAACCGCAGTTTTCCAATATTCCAATTAAAAGTTTTTTTTTATGAATATACGTGTATTTTTTCTGTTTGTTTGATTTTTGTTTTACAGAGTTTTTCAATTTTTCTATTGTCCTTTTTTGGAAATTTTGTTTCAAATGACTGGACTGATGAAAGCAAAAAATTTGAGTAATCGAAAAACTATTATTTCTTTCAACTGAATTTAAATAAAATTATTTATTTAAAAATATGTTTTAAATTATTTATTTTAAAAAATGTTTTAAATTATTTATTTAAAAAAATATTTTAAATTATATATTTAAAAAAATGTTTTACACTATTCATTTAAAAAAATTTTTTAAATCATTTATTTAAAAAATGCTTATATTTTATAATTTAAGTGGTTAAATAATTTAATTTATTTATTCTAATTATCAATAGTTTAGTATATTTTTTTTATTATTAACAATTTATACCTAATGTGCTTCAAATTTTTTAAATTTAAACTTTCAATTATTAAAAATTTAAACTTCCAATTTATGAAAAATTCAAATTGTTGTAATATTTAAAATTTTAAATTATTTAATTATATTTATGATTTTTATTTATTTAATTATTTTTATGATTTAACATTTTTTTAGAAAATGTTCAAATTTAAAAAATACAAACTATTCTTATTATTAAAAATTTAAATATGTTATAATTGTTGCGAATTTAATCTGTTTTAATTATCAAGAACTTAGAAATAATATTTAGAAAATATTTTAAATATTAAAAATATCTAAATTGCAAATAAAAAACATTTTGTTATAAAATTGCTATAAAATATTTAACTTTATTCTAGAGAAAAAAAATTGTGTAATTTAGAATATTTTGGAGAAAGTGGAACTAAAAATTTAACTTCCGCTTTTAATTTATTGCTATTAATCGGAATTTATTTTTAAAAAAAGAAATGTTAAATAAGAACTCAAGCCAAAAATATGGATAAATTGGCAAGTGATCCAATTTTCATGAATTCAGTAACAGGTGGTCGAATTTATATATCTGCTTGCAACTTTACTCGAAATTCAAATGACTCACACTTCTTTTTTTTTTACAAAAGAAAGAAGAGAAAAGAAAGCAGAACTTCAATTACACAATTTTTATATTCTGCCCGAAATTTTCCTTATTGTCAATTATAAAAAGATTTTTTAAAAATAATCTTTTCACGTAATTTCGATTTCAGAATGTTTTGCATTTTTTTTTCTTTTTTTTAATTTGTTTTGTCGCAGTTTTTACCGAAAAAACGAAATAATTTCCAAAAAGTAGAAAATGAAAGAAGAAATATCAATTTTATTGAATTTTTTTTCGTTTTTTGCTTATTTTACAAATTATTTTATTTATTAATTATAAATAACAAAAATAATTTATAATTATTATTATAATAATAAAATTCTTTTTTTAAATTAATTTTGTATTCTTCTAGTATATATTATTTTATTTTAAATAAATAAATAATAATTATTGTAACCTGATAATAAATTATTTAACTAATAATAAATTTTTTCTTTTTGTAAGCTCGTTGATACTTAAATAAATAATTAAATAAATAATAAGTAGAAAAATAATAATAATAACAAAAAATAATATTACAATTTTTTCTCTCCTTTATTATTTTTTCTACTTTTTTCTCTTCTTCTTCCAAATTTTTTTCTTTTTTGAATCAATTTATTTTTTTTTCTAAATTTCATAAAATTAAAGTATTTGGAGAGTTTCGATAACAATTTTGCAAAAACTAAAATATTGAATTTCGAAATAGTCGAAAACGTGACTCGCAGGAGACTGAAATAACATTATTATTCACTTTGCATTGATTTAGTCCAAAGCTCCCAGACATTATTAGTCATTGCTTTTCGGTATTCCGAATACAATGTAACGCAAATGATTCGTCACATTTATAATTTCATTTCACTTAATAAAATACTAGAAATGATTTTCTAGTTCTATAATTATTTTATACTTAAATTTCTTTTTCTCCATTAATTTATATTTAGAGAAAAAATTTATTAATTTAGAGAGAAAAAAATATTGGGAAATTTTCATTATCTCATCGTCTTTTTATTTATTCGAAGAATAAATTCAGAAAATCGTTTCTCTCTCTTTCTCTAAAATAGTAAATATTTATTTAGACTAAAGAAAACAGTCTTTGAATAAATATTTTTCTAACACAATTTAAACAAAAATTTCAGGGCAATTAAAATATCGATGGGTGGAAATTTAATATTTTTTTCTACTCTGTGAAAAAATTGTAGAAAAATAGAATTAATTTTTTATGTAGAATGCAATGAGAAATCTAAATCGATAATTAGAATTTAATAAATGGAAAATTTATTAATTTTTTTACTTCTATTAATTTAATTATTAATTTTGAAAATGTTAAAAAAAGTATTTTTTATGTCGCTCAGTGTTTTCATCGACAAATTCAGTAGCGAAATAAAGAAAAATTATTAAAATAGGAATTTTTTTTTTTTGTTTGCGTTTCTCGCGCGCCATGTGAAAATATCTAGGGAGACACAATGAAATAAAGAAGATGACGTGAAAATTCGTTAATAACGTGAGAAAGTTATTAATAAGTCTGAAATCAGACAAGAAAGACAACATCGAATCGGCCTGATTCTCTGGCATTCATTGGAAATTTAAACTTATATGCGAGATTCAATTTCAATGGAGTCCGTTTCCGAAACATGCCTCGCTATTTTGAGACATGGTGACCCATTTTAAACCAAGGCAAGAAAAGCCTCTTCCGTGAGAATATTTCCTATAATAATTCCATCTCGTCAAACACCTTGACATAAGTTTATCTCATTCAATAAATTCCTATATATTCGTTATTATTATTCTCAATCTCATTTTATACAAAAAAGAAAGTCATCGTCTCGTTCCTCTCGATCAGTGGACTTTTTGAACAAAAATACTCAAAATTTAGCCCTATTGAAAAAAGGGGAAAAAATTTGATCCCTATTTTTTAAAAATTAGAATTCTTTTAAATATTTATTGCTTTATTTACTTCAAGATCCATATTCGAGAATTGCTCTTTCCTTTTAATAATTTTTTTAACGATAATTTAAGTACTGTCTTTTTTTATTAGAAAAAAATAAAATTCAATTTGAAAAAAATAAATGTTTTTAATCAGAGGTGAAAAAAAAGTGTTTAATTATTTCGTCATAATTGCAATGGAGGGACAAAATGAGAAAGTATTTTTTTAATTGCTTTTCAGAAATTTGTAATTTTCCAAAAATAATTAACGAGCTTATTAAACATCGCAAGGAAAATGCCTTCGGGCACATTCAGATTTGATTAGCAAGAAACAGCATCGTTATACTCAACGTTGAAATGCAAATATTTATAATTCTCTATAAAGTGCAAATTACTTTGAAAGCCCTATTTATTTAAAGTGCTTAAACACACACTTATATCATGGTTTTTATTTTATTTAAAACGAATTTCTGCTATTTAATTTTTTCCCAATTTTTCTCCTTAAACAAAAAAAAAAAAAGAACAATGAGCGACTTTTCGACTTTTTTCAACTTTTTTGTGAAAAAATGCGACTAATCGACTTTTTCAAGATTTTTTTTAGTAAAATGCGACTGAAATTAAAATTTTTTTTTTAAATTTAAAGTAAAAAGTTTGAGTCAAAAAAATGTTTTGTTACATTTATTTACAAATTTCTTTTAAATTTGTCGAAAACATCAATAATTTTTTGTTTAAATAAATATTTAATTATTATTTTTCCATAGGAATTAAAATTCTTCAAAAGATTCAAATTCAAACCTTTTTGAAATTAAACAACTTATAATAATTAAAGATGACCGAGTGATAAAATCATTATTTTTAAAATTATAAGACATTTTAAAAAAAAATTTTTAATTACTTTTTATGAAAATAATTGAATTATTGGAAACAAATTTATAAAACATTAGTAAGTAATTGAATTTTGCAGAAGAATTTTGATATTTACAAAGATAATTGAAAATTTGAGGAGAATTTAAAAAAAAATTTGAAAATAATTTAATTTCTGCCAAGAATTTTCTTACTTTTTGAAGATAATTGAATTTTGGAAAGAATTTTATCAGAACTTTTGAAAATAATTAAATTTCCAGTATAAATTTTATTATTTATGAAGATAATTAAAATTTTGACGAGAAATTTAAAAAAAAAATTTTAAATAATTCAACTTCTAGGATGAATTTTTAAAGATAATTTAAATTTTGACAAGAATTTTATTAAAATTTTTGCAAATAATTAAATTTCAGAGAAGAATTTTATTACTCTCAAAGTTAATTGAAATTTTGAACAGATTTTTTTAAAAATGTTTAAAAGCAATTAAATTTTGCAGAAGAATTTTGATATTTATAAAGATAATTGAAATTTTGAGAAGAATTTAAAAAAAATTTTGAAAATAATTTAATTTTTGACAAGAATTTTCGTACTTTTGAAGATATAATTGAATTTTGCAAAGAATTTTATCAGAACTTTTGAAAATAATTAAATTTCCAGGATGAATTTTATTATTTATGAAGATAATGATAATTTTGACGAGAAATTTAAAGAAAATTTTGAAAATAATTGAATTTCTGCGAAAAATTTTATTACTTTTAAAAAAAATTGAATTTCTAGAATGAATTTTATTATTTATGAAAATAATTGAAATTTTGACAAGAAGTTTATTAAAATTCTTTGCAAATAATTGAATTTTAGACAAGAATTTTATTATTCACAAAGATAATTGAAACTTCAACAAATTTTTTTTTTAAAGTAACTGAATTTTGCAGAATAATTTTGATATTTATAAACATAATTGAAATTTTGAGGAGAATTTAAAAAAAATTTTGAAAATAATTGAATTTCTACGAAGAATTTTCTTACTTTTGAAGATAATTGAATTTTGTAAAGAATTTTATCAGAACTTTTGAAAATAATTAAATTTTTATAATGAATTTTATTATTTATAAAATTTTGACGAAAAATTTTTTAAAAATTTTGAATATAATTGAATTTCTGCGAGGAATTTTATTACTTTTGAAAATAATTGAATTTCAGAGAAGACTTTTATTAAAATTTTTTTTAAATACTTGAATTTCAGAGAAGAATAATTTTATTATTTATAAAAATAATTGAAATTTTATGCAACTTTTCGTGACTTTTGTTGTAAATTTATGCGACTAAAGCGACTTTTTTTTAGTATTAAAGGCGATCCGAGCCCTGCAATGATGAAAATACAAAAATTAAAATTTTATTTAGTAAAATACTGAATTTCTTCAGCAAAAATTTTTTTCGTTATTGTCGAATATTAGACTGAGATAAAATTTATTTGATGCAAATATCTGATTACTTGTCTATTAATAAATATTTACTTGAATCAAATAATTTTTATTTCAAAAGAAAAAATTGTATAAATATTTATTTATTTAAACTCTGAAGTTATTATGAACTTCAGTATTTAAAAAAATATTTATTTATTTTCCGCAAATTTTCAATTCAGAAATAAAAGAAAAATTCAATGAAAAAAAATTATTTATCTGTTAAAATACTTGTACTATCAACAATTAAATAAATTATTTGCTTTATAATATTTTATTAAACTATTTGTTTAAAATTTTAAATATTTGTTTTAAATTAATTTTTTTATTTTAAATTTACTTCTTAATAAAAATTATTTGATTCAAGGAAATATTTATTTGATAGACAAGTAATCGTTTAGTTGAAAATCAAATCAATCTTTTTTCACTGAACAATCGGGAGATTTATTGTTTTACCACGAATTCAGTACGACAGAACTCATAATCGAATAAAGTGTCACATTTTATTATTTTCGTCTATTGGAAAATTGTCAATAAAAAAAAATTTCTTCAAAAAGAAAGGAAGTCGAAATAAATAAATAAATAGAAAGAGTAAGAAGGAATAGAAAGCAAAAAATAAAAATAAATAAATAAGAAGTAAAAAGAAATTAAATAATTAAAAAAATTGCGGAGGTATTAACTGAAAATTTCCTATTATTTAATTAATTAATTAATTGAATTTTCTTCTCTGAAAATTTTTATTCGAGAGAAAGAAAAGAAATGCCAAATGTAAAATGTGATTAGAAGATAATAATACATATATAATATTCTATATACTATTTATCGAATTTCAAAAGGATTGAGGAATGCAGGTTTTCAACAAAACCGATACCGCGCTGAGGCAAATTCTATTTGTAAAGTGACGTGAAACAGGTGTCAGAATGTGATATAATTAAAATCCGACATTTTCGAACAAAGCTTTAATGTTTTCTCGTTCCAGTGTTACAGTCAGAATATCTCTAATTTTCTATAAATGTCACGCGAAGCGGAAATTTTGGACAGTAATGATTATTTTTATCATTTAGTGCAGCAGATGTGCTCGTTAAAGTAAAAGGCGAAAAAAAATTTCAAAGTAAAAGTTTTCAATTCAAAGAAGCCAAAAAAAAAATGTATATTAAATTTTTATACTCAATTTTATTTCCCTAAAAATTTTTGTTTTGTAAAATTTCCCCTGAAAGAAAATTATAGAAGTTAATTAAAATTTGCACAAAACAAAATTTTATTTTCATAATAATATAATTAATTATAATAAAATTAAATTTGTTCAGTCCTTATTTCAAGTCTCCGTAATTTTAATTTTTTAAATTCAATATTTAATATTTTTATTACTTTTATCAGTATTTATTTTAATAATTAATTAAATAATATTTGTAATATTTTTTATCATCATTGAATTGCAGATGAAAATAATTATTAATTTATTATTGTAATTTAATATCATAATTATTATTATTACCAAATGAAATGAAATAAAATTAAAATTTTTAAAATTAATTTCAATGTAATGTATGTAAATTAATAAATAGAATTTGCTTTTTGAATTTATTTTTTTTTTTTACAAGTGTTTGCAAACATTTTGTCAATTTAGTTATCGATAAAATATTATTGATTTTTTATTAATTATTATAAATAAATAAAAAATTTGAATTTATTTTCTAATTTCAAATAAATAAAATAAAGTATTTTTCTTTTACTCAAAATGTATTAACAAAAGGTTTTAATTTCTTTTTATTTCAAAAATTGCATAATCTGAAGTGATGTTTCTCGATTTCTGGAATTGCATCGCTTTTTTAAAATACGAGAGGAAATAAATTGAAATCTATCCAACTCTTGTATATATAATATAGAAACTGTGATATTGTGCTTTTAATTTTTTCTTTTTTTTCAAAAATTCCTATAAACTTGGAAATATTTTTCTAATTAAACGTGTGAAATCTTTATTCAATTTTTTTCACACTTTTCTTTTTTTTGTGTTAATATACTACATACCGCAGTACAAAATTGATGCAATAGTTGCTAAAAAAAAGATATGGAAATTTTTTTTTTTTTTTTTGAGAACAATATTCCACACACGTGCTACATACAAATTTAGAGCTTTTTTATTCCTTCTTCTTGTTCCTTTTTTCTTCTCTCTCTCTTCTATTTTTTTTTTATCCATTTTAAAATAACCTGACGGAAGAATTCAAGGAATCTCGCGATGATATATTGATTCAACGAGATGGTATCTCGTTTGAAAAATTGCGAATTTCCTATTTCGAATAATAATTATGTCGACAAATAGGGAGAAAAAAAATTATGATTAGGAATTTTTTTTTTTTTTTTGAGGGAAAAATTGGCTTGTAATTTTTTTTCTTGGTGAAGAGTAAATTATAATTTATAAATTAACGAGATAATTTTTTTTTTATTAATTTTATTTGGAAGTTTTGGAGAATAAAATTATTGGAAAATAGTTTTAAATAATTTATTTTATTTTAATCAATTTAATCAGAGTGATTTTATATTAATCTGTGTTTAATCAGAGTGATTTTAAATTCATTTAATTTTAATTAGTAGAATTTTAAATTAGGTTTGCATTTTTTTGTTTTAATATTTTTATAGAATATTTTAATATTCGCAATTTTTGATAATTCTTGTATAATTAATAACAATATTTTTATTGAAATTACAATTACAAATTTTAATTGTTTGAAATGAATTGTATTTGTGTAATTTTTGTAAAAAAACATTTTGTAAATTATTAATTTACTATTATTAATTTAATTAATTAAATCGTAATTTTTGTAAATAATATTATTTATTATTATTTATTATTATTTATTATTATTTATTATTATTTATTATTATTTATTATTATTTATTATTATTCATTATTATTTATATTATTGTTAAGGCTTTAAATTTTATTTCATTACAGTATTTTTATAAAATATTTTCGTATTTGCATTTTTTGATAAATAATATTTTTTTAAAATTTATAATTCCAAAAATAATTCTAATTTTTTTTGGAAGTATAATTGGTAAAATAGAGTAAATAGCAATTGAAAGAAAGGAAAATAGTAATTGTTAAGAAAAAAAAAGTAATTTCCAAAAGAAAAACAGTAATTTCCAAAAGAAAAACATTAATTTCCAAAAGAAAAACATTAATTTCTAAAAGGAAAATAGTAATTGGCAAAAAGAAAATAGTAATTGACAAAAAGGAGAAAATAAAAGTCACTAACGAGAAATTTATGTTTATTTAAATTTCTATTTAAAAGTAGACCTTTCAGAGGAATAATGATGGAGATTTTGAAAAAGTGCATTTTAACGAACGCTAATGAAAAGGCATGTAGTTGGAGAAGTTTTACACTAACATTTCACATAACAGGAAATATGAGCGTGTCCCTATGTTCGTTCAGCTTTAACGCTTTTCTACATTCTCACTCTCTCAACTTTCATTAAACACTCTACTATCCAGAAGTTTTGTCTATGAGAAAACTACTACTCTTTCTCTCTTTCACGATGATAAACTCCTTTGGAGTTGACTCGGTTGGACGTCATTGCACCACTAACAGGTATATTCTATTTTTGCTTATCTCAAGCCTTCTCTTTCGCAATTGTATTTCTGGCTCCATCAAACACACACTCAAAGTATGGTGAACATATTCTGAATAAATCGTGTAATGTCACGTAGTTCCTCACACCTCACACCTCACACCTCCCGCTTTCCGCACATTCATTCAATATTTATTAAATTTATTTTGCACTTTACAAATTATTTTAATTCATTTTTTTTAAATTTCATCTTTTTGAAATTTTTAAAAGTAATTTTATATTTCGAAAAGTCGAAAAAGTAATTTCAAACTCCAAAAAGGTACTTATGAATTATCGAAAAGTTATTTCGAAATTGAAAACTGTTTATTCGAGACTTACTAGAAAATTGTTAATTATTAAAAAAATTTTGATTAAGAAGTAGGAAATATACCGATTTTATGTATAATTTTTATTTCTCAATAACAATATTGTTTACAAAGTTATTTTTCTCTTTTGTAAAGAAAAACATTAGATATTTCCGTTTCTTAATATTTTTGTAGAAAATTCTCAATTTTCATATAAGGAAATAATTTGCATCAATTATTCTATTTCTTAATTTCAATTGTTTTTAATAAAATTCAAAGTTTTTTTAAAAATAAAGGAAAAAAATATTTACAAATTATATTTGTCAATTACAAAATTTAATTAAAAATGAAACGGAGAATTTTTAAACTTTTAGAACATAAAGGAATAAATTTTATTGAAAAAAATGTTCTGTTAAATTTATTTACGAACATCTTTAATTGTAAAATTATTCGAAAACAATAATTTCTTTTTCAAATATTTAATTCTTATTATTTTTCCATAGAAAATAAGATTTTCAAAAATTTCAAATTCAAACCTTTTTTTAAATATTAATTAACTTAAAAATAATTTTTATTTTATTCAATTATAAATACAAAAGTAACTTATTTATTGAATAATTGAATGTTTCTTAAAATTTAATTCTTATAAAGAATTTTATTAACAAATTTTTAAATAATTGAATTTTTTTGACGAATTTTAATAAAATGTTTAGAATAGTTACATTTTTCAAAGAGTTTGCATATTGAAAATCATTAAAATGAGGAAAATTTTTAAAAAAAGTTTTGAAATTAATTGAATTTTGAAGAAGAATTTTTTTATTTATAAAGATAATAATTGGGATTTTGTCGAGATTTTCCTGTAAATTTTGAACATATTTGAATTTTGTGATAATAATTTTATTGCTTTTGAAAATAATTGAATTTCTGCAATCATTTGTAATTTCTTCAAAATTCAATTTTTTTTTAGTGTTTTTAACTAAAATTCTTCTATAAATCCATTATTTTTAATAATTAATTAAATGTATATTGCCAAATTTAACTGCTTTTAGAAGATTTTGAATTATTAAATTTTTCAAAAATCTAAGTTCATTAAAATTTCTAATTAAATTCATTCAAAATTGAAATTTTCTAAAATTTTAAATTGAAACCCTTTAAAAGTTCATTTATTTATGAAAATTGTAAATTTTTGTCAGAAATTGAAAAAATTGAAGGTTTTGTATTAGAATTCGTGGTAATTTTATAGTTTATGAGTTAAACAAAAAAGACACAAAAATTGAGAATTTTCTTATGAATTCTAAAAATTAAATTTTTGTCAGTACTTTTAATAAAAATTCCTGACTTTTCCCTGAATTCTGTCCACACTTTGAAGTTAGTTTTTGTGTATGCTTTTGTTTTTAGAAAATAAAGGAAAAAATTTTACTCAACAAAATGTTTTGTTACATTTATTTACGAATTTCTTTAATTGTAAAATTATTCGAAAACATCAATAACTTTTTTTTAAATAAATATTATTCTTTCATAGGAATTAAGAATTTCAAAAATTTCAATTTTAAATCTTTTTAAATTCAATAACTTATAAGAATATTTTTATAAAACATGAAGATAGCGATTGCTCGGAGTCAAAGACTCGGAGTGATCGATTTCTTCATGTTTTATAATAATTAAAGATTTCCGAGTGATAAAATCATATTGTTTTATATTATAAGAATATTATTACAGTAAGTTTTTTATAATTATTTTCATCATTTCAAATCAATTATTATTTTTTACAATTTTTAATTATTTTTTATGAAAATAATTGAATTCCTTAAAAAAATGTTATAATTTATAAAAATAATTTAATTATTGCGAAGGAATTTATAAAAAATTTATAAATAATTGAATTCCTGAGAAATTTTTATTATTTATGAAAATAATTAAATTGTTTGGATACTATTTTTGGGAATTTGAAATTTATTTGAAAATAATTGAACTTTGGGGAAGAATTTTGGTTATTTATAAAGATAATTGGGATTTTGACGAGAAGTTTTTTTTTTTTTAATTTGAAAGATAATTGAATTTTATGAGAAGAATTTTATCACTCTTGAAAATAATTGAATTTTTGCAATTATTTGTAATTTTTCCAAAATTGGATTTTTTTAGTTCAAAATTATTTTTAATTTTTTTAAAATTAGAGTGTACCCATATTATGCATAATTTTTATTTATCAAAATAGAATTTTTAATTATTTTTCATGAAAATAATTGAATTTCTTAAAAAAAAATTATTATTTATGTAAATAATTGAATCATTGGGAAGAAATTTGTAAAAAAAAAATTGTAAATAATTGAATTCCTGTGAAATTTTTATTATTTATGAAAATAATTAAATGTTTGAGTACATTTTTTTTTAAATAATTGCATTCTCTTTTGGAAATTTTTTTAAAATCGTAGATATTGAAAATCATTGAAATGAGAAAATTTTTTGAATATAATTGAAATTAGGACAAGAATTTGATTGAAATTTTTGAAAATTGAACTTTGGAAAAGAATTTTGTTATTTATAAAGATAATTAGAATGTTGACGCAAATTTTATTAATATTTTGAACATAATTGGATTTTATGAGAGAAATTTTATTACTTTTGAAAATAATCCCGAAAGAATCTAAAGCTTAAGAAAGCAAAATTCTATTTTTAAAATTATTTTCCAAAATTAATGATAACTTTAACTGTAATACTACTAATAACTTGAACAATTTATTAATTAATAAATCAATAAAAATAATAAATATATTAATATAATTTTCACTGTAATTATAATATTAATATTAATATTTATATTATAATAAATATTTAATACTCATATTGGAATAAAATATTTGAGAATTTTTCCCGTTCGCAAAGAATTTTTCAGAATCTGCTGTAAAATTGTGAAAGAGAATTTATTTTGCAATTTTTTTTATCGAGTTTATCCCCCCGTTCTTTGTGCATTATTTTTTTCTTTTTTGTAAGTAACATAAATCTTCTTAAGTGAGATTTGATAGGGCTGAGCGCTTCTTTTTTTTTTCTTATTCCGCGTATTTCCGCTTGGCGATATTGTAAAGCGCATAAACGTATTTTAAATTTTTAATACACAAAATAGGAAATATAAAATAATAAATTTTTATGCAAATAAAAAATTGCTACTTTAAATAATTTTACTCAAAAAGAAAATAAAATCTCTCTACACATTTTCCTTAAAAAAACAGAAAAGAATTTTTTTTTTTATTTTCGAGATAATGAGGATATAATAAAAAATAAAAAATATTTATATTATAAATATTTTTTTCCTTACGTTTTATGTAAAATAAAAAAAATAAGGAGCGAAAGATCTTCAATATTCTCTGTAAATAATTTTAATAAAATACGATAAAATAAAAATATATTTTTAATTACGAAATAAGAGAATTTTTTTCATTAAAAAAAAAAGGAATAAAGAAAAAATTTTTTCTTTATCAAAGTTGAAATTGGATCGAAAATCTCAAAATGCTAAAGAGAATGAAAAAAAGAAAGTAAAGAGTTTAAAAAGAACTAGAATGTTCCGTCTTGGAGGAACCCAATACAAGTTAAGTTTCTACTTGAGAGCAAAGCGAGCATCAGACAGTTGGGGTCACAAGTTAACCCCTCGAGGGCAATTTCGCAGGACGGTTCAAATAGACGTAAAGAAAAAAATTCTCCCAAGTTAGAAGAAGAAGAAGAAGATCTCGAGGATTATCTTTGTTTATCTTCAAATGACAGTTTTTTTTCTTCTCTACAACCAAACTGTCATTTTTCATTCTGCAATAAATTACTCTCAGGAAATTCGGAATTTTTGAAAATTTTACGATAATTCAATTATTTTAGAATTTTAATTTCCAATTTATTATTATTATTATTATTATTATTATTATTATATATTATATTATATTATATTATATTATATTATATTATATTATATTTTTAATATTTACTATTCACAGATAGAAATAAATTAATATAAATTATTATAAATATAATTAAATTAGAATTTTGTAGGAATAGAATTTTGAACGAATTAATAAAGAAATATATATTTAAAGTGATATACATACCCCGCTGTTATTTTAAATAATTATACTTTGATCTCGAAGGAGAGACGTGAAATCAGTTTATTAACGATTAAATGAACTTAGTTGTAATTAAAGTTATATCATAATTATGTAAAGCGCGCCATCAAAGAGCTATCTTAGCATTTTAATTTTTGATCGTTCTTTGATTTTATTATTTCTGATAAAGATTAGCATTCATAAAAAAAATTTTCATTGATAATTTTTCAATTAGAAAGATAATATAATTTTCTACGTGTATACAAAATTTCTGAATATATTCCAAATCGAAAAGACAATATTAATTATTAATTTAATTCACCAATTTAATGTGTCATTGTTCTTGAGAATGAGGAGCGCGCGTTTCGCATAAAACGTGACACTAATTTCACTTGAGAATATCATTAATAATAATTAGTTCATTAAAATGTTAATAGTTTGAGTCTTCAATATTTTTCTTTCGTTGTATTTCGAGATTTTAATTATTCATTCATTTAATATTTCGAGGTTTTGTGGTATAAATAGTTTTAATTTTTATATAATAATTTAATTAATAATTTTTAATTAATAATTAATAATTAATAATTATTAATTAATAATTAATAATTATTAATTAATAATTAATAATTATTAATTAATAATTAATAATTAATAATAAAAAATAATTGTGATTTAAGTTTAATTTAACCATTTTTCAAATAATTTATTTCCTAATTTTAAAAAGTTGTTCTTCGATTTTAATTTACATTTTGGTTTATTTTTATTTATGTTAATTTAAACGGGCAGTTCATTTTATTTATTTTTTTATTTAGTTTTTAATTTTTTTCATTTATTTTTTGTATTTTAGCTTTTGTACCTACTTTATATTTTTATTTTATTGTCTCTAAATTTGCATTAGTCAAAATGTCTATTAATTAAGATTAGTGACTGACTTTTTGCTTTTGAATTAGTAAATTTTACTAATAAATAGTAATTTCTCCTAATTTTTTAGTAAAATTTAACTATTTAATTTATTAAATTCTTATTACAAACTAGCAACAATTACTTTTTTAAATAAAATTAGCAATTTTAAAAATAATAGAATATAAAAATTTTTAATCAAAATTTTTGTTAAAAACACTAAAAAAATAAATTTTGGAGAAGTTTCAAATAATTGCAGAAATTCAATTATATTCAAAAGTAATAAAATTCTTCTTACAAAATTCAGTTATGTTCAAAATTTTTTTTAAATTCTCGTCAAAATCCCAATTGTCTTTATAAATAACAAAATTCTTTTCTAAAGTTCAATTTATATTTTCAAAAATGTCAATAAAATTCTTGTCCTAATTTCAATTATTTTCAAAAATTTTTCTTACTTAAATGATTTTCAATATCTACTATTTTAATAAAATTTTCCAAAAAGAATTCAATTACTTAAAAAAAAATTTTAATAAAATTGTACGCTATCATTTAATTTTTTCCATAATTAATAAAACTTTCACAGAAATTCAATTGTTTACAAATTTTTTTTAAATTTCTTTCCAATAATTCAATTATTTTCATAAATAGTAAATTTTTTTTTAGAAATTTAATAATATTTTCATAAAGAACAAAACTCATCGTACAATTTCAATTATTTTAAAAGCAATTTTTATCGAGTTTATCGAAAAATGTAATTATTCTTAAAAATTTGATTAAAATTTAACAAAAGAATTCAATTACTTAAAAATTTGTTGACAACATTCTTTATAGAAATTAAATTTTAAGAATCATTCAATTATTCAATAAATTATTTACTTAAAAGTAAATAATTAAAATAAAATACAAAATTGTATTTTAATGATTGAATTCTCGTAGAATTCTTTAATAAAAATTGATTTAAATATAAATTTTAGTTTAAGTTTTAGATAATAATTAAATATAAAATCACGAAAAACTTTTTCAAAAAATTATTAAAAATAGTTGATTTAGAGAAGAATTTTAGTCAAAAATTCTAGAAAATAATAATTAAATTAAAATGATGAAAATAATGTTGAAGAAATTAGATTAACAATATTTTTATAATATCAAATAATTATTTTATCAGTCGGTTATCTTTAATTGTTATAAAACATGAAGAAATCAATCACTCCGAGTCTTCGACTCGGAGCAATCGATATCTTCATATTTTATAACAATTTTTTCATAATTTTTTAACAATGAACAATTTTGTAATCTTTTTTATAAATAAAATGGAGAAAAATTTGCATAATTTTTCAAAATATTTTTTTAATAATGAATAAAATAATTCAATAAAAATAATATTTTTTAAATAATTTATTTCCTAATTTTAAACAGTTTTTTTTCGATTTTAATTTACATTTTGGTTTATTTTTATTTATGTTAATTTAAACGGGCGGTTCATTTCATTTTTTTTATTTAGTTTTTTATTTGTTTATTTAGGTATTTTTGTATTTTAGATTTTGTCCTTTACATTTCATTTTATTCTCTCTAAATTTACATTAATAAAAATGTTTACTAATTAAGATTAGTGAGACTGACTTTTTGCTTTTGAGTTAGAAAAATTTTACTAGCAAATAGTAATTTCTACTAAGTTATTAGTAAACTTTCACTATTTAATTTATTTAATTATTATTATAAACTAACAACAATTAGATCAGTAAACCAAAATTTGTTATAAAAAAAAGCAATAAACAAAATTTGTTTGTTAATCATAATTTTCTTAATAATCACAAAAAAACTAACTTCAAAGTGTGGGCGGACAGAAAAAATGAAAGAATGAAATACCAAGATTATTATAGTAAATTTACTTATTAAATTTACTAATTAAAGTAAATTTATTTATTAAATTTACTAATTAAAGTAAATTTACTTACTAAATTTACAAATTAAAGTAAATTTACTTACTAAATTTACTTATTAAATTTACTAATTAAAGTAAATTTAGTTATTACATTTACTAATTAATGTAAATTTTACTAATAAATTTGTAGAAATTACTATTTATTAGTAAAATTTCCAAACGCAAAAGCAAAAATTCAGTTGAATTCAAAAATTCAAAGTAATAAACATTTTTACTAAATCAAATTTATAGTTTGTTTTTTTAAATAATTTTTAAAATTTACGTTAATTTTTCCTTTGATTTAATATATTTATCGTGATGAGAAAAAAAAGAAATGAAAAACGAACCTTTACTGGTGAGACTAAAACTTCGAAGTCTGTAACTGTCCTCGTCCTCGCCCTCTTCGCGGGGTGGTATTTGAACCGAAACATCGGGCACGTCAAGAAATGCATTGCTCTTTCTGTGATGAGTGTGATGCATACTTTGACCCCGTCTACTGCCCCGCCTTCGAAAACCAGGACTAACGTCATTTTCATTTAGTCTCGGTTCACTGCTACAATGTGCTGATTTCATTGTTGGTTCATGATGATGATGTTGAGCTGCAGCTGAAAATTTTCAATTTCGAAAATAAATTATTCATTACTAATTATATTAATTATTATATTAATTATTAATTAATTATTATATTAATTATGAATTAATTATAATTATTATGAATTAATTAATTATTATATTAATTATTAATTAATTATAATTATTATGAATTAATTAATTATTATATTAATTATTAATTAATTATAATTATTATGAATTAATTAATTATTATATTAATTAATTACAATGATTAAAAATTAATTAATTATTATAAACTATATTAATTACTTTGTTACAAATATAGTTATATTTTATATCGAATATTGTTTAAATAATTAAATAATTTCCATATTGTTTAATCAAAGCTCGAACTGTTATAATTTCGCTCTCTCTCTCCACTTTAATATTATTTGCGTCAATCGCATAAATTTACACATTAATATTAATTATTATTATATTATAATTAATTTATTATTGTTTCTAGTAAAATTATTGGCGCTGATTAAATATATTTTATAAAACCTTTTTGAAAAATAGAAATTGTAATAAGAAATATAAAAGAAGTTCTAATTATTGTGAAAAGAGAAAAAGAATGAAACTCTCCAGCGCGGTTTAATTTATTAAATACAAAATTACATGCGCATATTTAACAGCAAAAACAGACTGAATTTTAATTTTGAAAAAAAAATGTATAATAAAAATGTGTAATGCCATAAACATTTTTTTTCTCCTCTTTTTACACAATTGTGTCTATAGTATAAAATTTAATTTTACGCTGAAATATTCGCAATATTTTTATTATTTGGGAAAGAAAAGGAAATACTGATGCGGAATTTATTAATTGCGGAATTATTTTCTCGATTCGAGTAAATTTAAAATTATTATACTATCAACATTTTTTGTGCGCAAAATAAACCATAAAAATGTGTACGAAAATTTAATTTTTCCATAAAAAAGGTGTACACTTATATGTATGTATAGTGTGCAAATAGACAGTTTGTGTGTATGACGAGAATCAAGTTGAGCTCTCGAAAATGGCATTTCTCAAGGGTAAATATGCAAACTTAATCCATATGCGTAACACACTTTGGGATTATCAAAGCTCGTCTCGTATACTATACACCTCTGGCGTTTAAAGTTCACCAGCTCTTGAGATTAAAACTATAAAATATCTCGAACTTTGTATGTTACACGGTTCACTTGCTAAGTGTCGCCATTCAACATTTTCCGGAAGTCCAGTGTGTATTAATATTCGCCAATAATATTGGCCTTTTATATAATATTCGCCAAACTATTATTATTGGAAAAACAAAGTTTTTTTTTCATATTTGAAATCAAAACTCGTGTGGGAAAAAATTAGTAAAAATAAATTTTTTTTTTTGGTCACAAAACCCCCATTAGAAATCTAAATTATTCGATTTTATTATTTACTATTAATTAGCACTAATTAACAAATTAGTTTTGAATTCGAATTAGAAACGCGGTGTTTACTTTATTCACAATTGCAAATTACAAAATTTTTTATTTTCGAATATCAACTTTGATGTTTGAATATTATCTTATATTTAAAATTGAAAATTATTCACCTCTTTAACTAATTAATTATTATTAATTATTATTTTTAAAAATATTAATAAAATTCTTCATAAGAATTCAATTTTTTTTTATCATAAATAGAAAAAATTCTCTCCACTAATTTAATTATTTTCTTAATAAAAAAAAAATTCTATGCGAATTCAATTATTTTTAAAAAATGTTGCCACTATTCTTCATAATAATTCAATTTTAATTTCATAATTAATAAAATTCTTTCAAGAGACTCAATCACTTTAAAAAAATTTAATAAAATTCTTCGAAATAATTTTTAAAAAAACTATTTTTTTTAAAGAACTAGTTTTAAAAATAATTAAATTTCTCTTAGGTTTTTAATGATTTAATTATTTTTACAAATGTGAATAAAACTCTTCGAAAGAATTCAATAAATTTATAAAATTTTAATAAAATTCTTCATAATTTAATTATTTGGAAAAAAATAAAATTCTTGTCAGGAATTCAATTATTTGCAGAAAAAATAAATTTCTTTTATAGGTAATAATTAAATTATTATTTTTACAAATAATATAATTTTTCACCTCAATTAAATTGTTTTTAGAAATTTTAATCAAATTCTTAGAAAGAATTGAATTATTCAAAAAAAAATTTTAATAAAAATTGTCATAATAATTCAATTATTTTTATGTATTATAACATTTTTCGCCGGAATTCAATTATTTTTAGTAATTTTAATAAAATTCTTGAAAAGAATTGAATTATTTTTAAAAATTTTAATAAAAATCGTCATCATAATTCAATTATTTTTAAAAAATAATAAAATTCTTCGTGGGAATTCAATTGTTTTCAGAAATAAAAACATTTTTCGCAGGAACTGAATTATTTTTAGTAATTTAAAGAAAATTCTTCGACACAATTCAATCATTGTTAAAAATTTTAATAAAATTCTTTATAATAATTAAATTATTTTTATAGAAATTAATAATCATGTCAAAAATTCAATTATTTTTGGAAGTTTTAATAAATTTTTGGAAAAGAATTAAATTATTTTCAAATATTTTGATAAAACTTTTTTTAATAATTCACAATTTTTTTTAATTGAGTTTCACTTAAATTCCTTGAGAGATTTTAATTATTTTGAAAAATGTAAATAGAATTCTTTGACAGAATTGCATTATTTTGAAAAATTTTAATAAAATTCTGCGCAAAAATTAAATTATTTGAAATTTCATATTATTAAATTTACAAAAATTAAAAATTTTCTTAACAAAAGTGTTATTTGTTTAATTTCCAAAAAAAAATTTACTTAAATTAACGCGAATTATGGAAAAGAAAATAATTTATAAACTTTTCATGCAATGTTTTGAATTTTAAAATTACAATTTTTCCAAAAAAATTCCTTTTTGCATTGGACATTTTTTTAAAAAAAAGTAGAAGACTTGAAAATTTGAAAGTCAATTTTTAATAAATGAAATTTATTTGTTGTTATTAAATTATCAATATGTCATTAAGTGACAATTACCTATTTTAATAGGAAATTAATATTTCGGGTCATTGAATTAAATTGTCAGTATAAATTAAATTTTCTATGAAAAATGACAGAGTTATCAAACTTTGTAAAGAAAACTTTTTTACATCTCAATGTATTTCTTTATTAATAAAAATTTCAATGGAAAAGTCTTCGTAAAATATTATTGAGAGACTAGATGATAAATTCTTTTTAGAAATTTTAGAAATATTTTTCATTATAAATTCTGTCTTTTAGAAATTATATATTTTAAAAATTACGTCCTATTGCAATTGCGTCCTCAAGCAATTTTGTACTTCGAAAATTTTGTTTTTTAAAAATTTCGTGTCTTAAAAAATATAATTTGAAACTTTTAAGTTTTTGGATATTTTTCTTGACAATATTTGGGATTGGTTATTTTTTTTGTTACTTTTATATCCCATTCTCATTTTTCTTCTACTTATTAATATATTTAAAAAAAATTTTTTTAATTTTAATTTTTTTTTCATCTTTTTCAATATTCTTCTTATTCTTATATTTTTATTTATAATCTTTTTCCATTTTTTTTATTTTTACTTAGAATCTTTCTTCATTTATTAATATATTTTTAATCTTTCACCATTTATTGCTAATATTTTTTTATTTACAATTTTTTTCGTTCAATGGAAATTAATTTTTAAAAAAACATTTTTTATCGAGGGAACAGAAAATGGAAAAAACTTACAAATTGGCAAAAAAATAAATAAGGGAATAGAAAATGAAAAAAATTACAAATAGACCAAAAAGAAAAAAAAATGTGAAAAATAAGGAAGGAAATAAAACAATGAAAAACAAATTTTCAGGTAGGCAAAAAGAAATAAAAAAAAATATGATAAAATAAAAAAAATAATTTACAAATAGTCAACAAATAAAACGAAAAATATTAAAAAATAAGGAAGGGAATAAAAAAGGGAAAAAATTTACAAATAGGCAAAAAAATTATGGAAAAAAAATAGTGAAAAAATAGTGAAAAAATACCTTGAGCGGCAGCTCTTCGGCGAATACTTTTACCGCCACCGGTGACTCGTGCACTTTGAGACCTTGTGGCAGGTCGTCGTCTTCTTGTTGGTGTACTACCTTCCGGTGTACCACTTCCGCTATCCCTTTCCCTATCCTTTTCTTTAGCACCCGAAGGCGGCATTGAATCAACCATTTTATCAATACTTGAAAAACCAGGAGCGCAAATTGAAGCCGATCTTGTTTTTCTTCGTGGTGTTTCCTCTGCCATTATCTAATGGAAGACTTCTGATGACACTTGAATTTTTTTTTTCCTTTTTAAATCTATTTTCCGAATTTTAAAAAAATTATTCTCCGAATAAAAAAACTAACTTTTTTAAAACTATTTTCTGAATTTTTTAAAACTACTTTTCGAATTTTTTAAAACTATTCTCCGAACTCTATTTAACACTCGTCTTTATTAATAATAAAAAATTAACACTTTTCTTTTTTTTCACCCCCTTTTAAAATATAAAAACACTCACTTTGAAAATCGATAGAAAAAAAATTTTTTTTTTTTTTTGAAATAAAAATCTCCGGGAAATTATCCTATAAGATGGTATAAATTATTAATCACTAGGGAATTTGAGATTTTTTCGATTTTGAAAAATTGATAATTGTTTATTGATAGGTTGCATTTGATTTTTGATTCTTCTTTTTTGATATGTTTAAATTTCTTTTCCTTCTTTTTTTTTTCTTTTTTATTTCGTCTCACGTGAGAATAGGACCATTGAATTTAAAATTGGTACCGTATCCATTTGTTAAGAATTTTTCTCTTCTTTTTCAACAATTTATAATTGTTTTGAGAAAAAATTTTTTTTTTCCTCTTGCAAGAAAAGAGCTTCGTTGGTACTTGGATTATTTTTCCTCTGAAAGAAAAGAAAACAGAATAAAATATTAATAAATTTTTATTTGTAATTAATTTAATTTAACTAATTAATGTCATTTATTAATAATTAAATAATTAATAACTAATTTACATTTTTACATTAATTAATTAAATAAAAGATTTATTTATTATAAATGGACTGAAAATTATATTAATTATTAACATATATATTTTTTATTATATGAACAGAATGCGACTAATTTAAATAATTTACAGTAATTGAGTATTTAAACATTAAAAACTTAATTATTAAATTAATTAAATACTTTTAAAAAAAAATTGATAAATAATTTATTTTCAATCTGTGTTATAACACAAATTGAAAATAAATTATTTTACAATTATTTTTTTTTCAAGGACAAAATGAAGTTTAAATGTCAATTGAATGGAATTAAATTAAGTTATTAATATTAAAAATAAATAATTTTAATAATAAGTTGATTGAACATTTAAATAGTGTTAATTGGATAATTTTTATAATTTAGAGAAAAAGAATTTTAAGAATTATCCGATAAAATAAATTTGAAACAGAAAGTGGAATTTATAAATAATTTTGATAAATATATTTATATTGTATATTTTCATATTAAATTAAAAGTTTATTATTTATTAAATTAAAAGTTTATTATTTATTGAATTAAAAGTTTATTATTTATTAAATTAAAATTTTCTTCACCTCTTTTTTTTTAATTCAATAATAATCGACTTAAACTTGCCAGCTTCCATTAAATTTAATATTTTCGATAATAGAATTCCACGCTTCTAAATCAAATATCGTGTTCCACAAATGAAGTACACTTTAATTAGAGTTTCGTTTAAAACCCCGACAGTATTAATTTATTGCTCTTAAAGCTGTATTTTAAACGAGAAAATTTTGCTGAAAAACAACAAACAATATTTCGCAATTTCTTTATTGTCTATACTGGTTTTTAGCTAATTGGCGCAATTTACGTACAATAACATTTCCAATTAATATTTACATATATTTTGCATTTCCCTGAAAAACAAATTTTTCTTTGTATTTTATTTACTTATTGTCTTTGAGAGCTTTTTTTAATAAAAAAAAAAAAATTATCGGAAAATATTTTCATATTTCGTTTTTACGATTATTTGCTGTTTTATTTTTATTTGTGCATTAAATCACACATGTTTTTAGTAATGGAATAAAATGATTATCAAATTTAATTTAAATTACGATATTTGTAATTGTTAATTATTTTACTGAATTTGTTATTGTTGTGTGTGAATAGTTATTTAATTTCAATAATTGAATATTGAAAAATTACGAATAAATAATGTTGCACAGTTTCATTAGTGAAATGGAAATGGAAAATTGAATTGAGTATTAAATTAATGCGAACTTTTTTCAATAAATAATATTCTCAACTTTCTTATAATTAACGTAATTTTTATTTTAGTTGATTATTTTATTCCCTGAAAGGAATTTCTTTTAATCGAATAAAAATAAAAATGAATTAATTATTTAAATGACATTTGTTTCAATGAATTTAAACAAAGCTTTTTTCAAACAAAGACTTATTGATTTTAAAGTTAATTTTTTATTTTAAAAATCCCTTTTGTAAAAGAAAGGTGCTTCATTTAAGTAGCTTTATTTATTTATTTATTTATTATTAAATAAAAAATTAACTGCAAAGTTAATTATTTATTTATTAAGTGATAAGTAATTAATATTAAAGTTAATTACTTATTAAATAATAAATAATTAACTTTGCAGTTAATTTTTTATTTAATAATAAATAAATAAATAAAGCTACTTAAATGAAGCACCTTTCTTTTACAAAAGGAATTTTTGTAATTTAATTTTGCAAAGATTTTTTAAAATAAAAAATTATTTTCTTTCGATTTGAAAATATTGTTTGAATTAAAAATATTCCGCTGCCATTTTTAGAAAAGATTTTTTTTTTTTTTTGATTTTATAATTCTTCTTTTAACCAAAAAAATTTTTTTTGGATTTGAAAATATTGTTTTAACTAAAATATTTAATTTTTTTGAACTAAATATTGTACTGACTTTTAGAAAAGTAATTTTGTGATTTAATTTTTTAATTAGATTATTAATTATATTATTTTAATTATTTAGATTACAATTTTTTTTCTGGATTCAAATTTGAACTAAAAATATTGCAGTGACTGTTAGGGAGAAAATTTTGTAGAAATTTTAAAAAGAAAAAATTTTGTTTACAGGATCTAAAAATGTTTAAACATTTTTAATAATCAAAAAAAATTTCTGTTCCAGGTACGATTATTCACTAATAACAACAATAACGTGAGTAAATAAATGAATAGATAAATATTTCAAATATTAATAAATATGTTAATAAAAACAATTTTAACTTCAATGGCTCAAAAATTTTTTCACTTGAAGTTACATTCTTAAAAATCAAACTATAAATATTTTGAATTAACTTTAAATTCTAATTTTAGAGCACACATTTTTTTTCAACAGGAGTTAAATTCAAAATTCGAAATAAGAATTCTAAATATAAATATTTTTAATCAATTTTTTAATTATTTTTAACTCTTATTTTAAATCACACGATTTTTTCACCAGATGTTATAAATGTTTCAAATTTTAAATAATAATTAATAAATGTTATAAATTAATTTTTAACTCCAATATAATTTTTTTTGGTTTAAGATAAATTTTCTAAATTCTAAATAATTAATATTTAAAATTAATCTTTATCGTTAATTGTAATATAAATATTTAAGATTAATTTTTATCGTTAATTTTGATAGAAATATTTTTAATTATTTTCTATCGTTAATTTTGATGGAAATATTAATAATTATTTTTTATAGTTAATTTTGATGGAAATATTAATAATTATTTTCTATAGTTAATTTTGATATAAGTATTTTTAAATAATTTTTATCGTCAATTTTAATATAAATATTTTAAATTAGTTTTTAGATCTAATTTTTTGAAGCTCATAATATTTTTCACTTGAAATTCGAATTTTTATTCCCAAATTCAAATTTCATATATTCATTTTCTGATTACTTTATAATAACTAATAACTTTATAATCAATTTTATAATTTTTGGTTATTTAAAGTTATGAAATTATTATTCAACTCTTCGTAAGAAGTTTTAACTGTTTTGTTCTTGAATTTAAATTTCGAAAAATTATACTCAACGGAATTTAAAATTTCCAACTTTCTTGGTGATGGTAAAAATTTCCATTGGTAAACTTTCTTGAAAGTTTGAATCAATTGAAAAAGAGACTAAAAGAAAAAAAAGTTGTTTCGTTATATTTTGTCGTTAACAATGAGACAGTGAATTTAAACAAAAAAGAGAGCGGGAAAAGTTAAAAATTACGCACCTTTTTTTTGTAATATAAAATTATAAATAAAAATCACTTCCAACTTTTTTTTTGTTATAATGGTCCTGTAATTGTAAAAATTTCACTTATTTTTTCATAGTATTTTTTTTTTTTTATAAAAAACACCTGAGATTTTTTTTTTATTTATTTTTTTTTCCAAACACACCGAGAAATAAAAAAAAGCGCAGCTGCTTCTCATGTGATTTTCAGCACAATTAAAAAAGCGGGAGAGCGCTTTATTCTTTTTTGCAGCACCCGGGATGTGTTTCGCGAGACACTGAGCGTCGCATGGCGTCGCGACGCCGCCGCAATTCAGAACGTCGTGAAAGCTCGGTGACTTTCGGTGCGTATATACCGGGCCTGGCATATGTCCAATTTCTCCGCGCTATCCTATCATTCGCCAAAGCCAACGAATCCGGCATGTCTTTCACGAAACTCTATGTGACTCGCCAGGAAGTGCAACGCCGCACAAAAAAAAAAAAATAATAATAAAAAGAAAGAAACGAAAAAAAAATTTCTCGCGAAAGTTCAACGATTCCGCGGACATTGTAGCAAAAGCAAAAAAAAAAAAAAAATTAAGAATAATAAGACAGTTCGTCGCGCACGCAAATATATATATGAAGAGATGTATGGAATGAGGAGACAAAAAAAAATATTTAATTTTCAGGCGATTGAACTTTCACGTGGAAGGAAAAAAAATAGAGAAGAGAAAGAAAGAAAGAGGAAAAGAAACAGAAAAGAAAGTTGAGTTTAAAGAACTTTGGGAAATGACAGGAATGAATGACAGAAAATAAAGTATGAGAGTTAATTTTTTTTTTTTTTTTTTTTTTTTTTGAAATCCATTTATAAATATATGCGGAGTCTTCCTGGATAAAATTTTCTTCTGGGAAAATTCTAAGTGGCTATATGAATTTATAAAGAAATTTAAATTTAGTTGTAACAACGCAAATGACATTGTGAATTTATTGTATTCTAGAGAAATTTCCCGAGACGAATTTTTCGGAAATATTCTGTTATTCATAGTTGGGAATTTTTATTTTTATTCATTTTTTATTCATTTTGAGGAAAAAAAAAAATGAATCTTAATCTTAGTTTTCCAATTATTACGCCCAAAGAAAAAATATATTTGACTCATAGCCTAATAAATTATTTCTTTCTTTCAAATAAATCTTATTTGGTCCAACTACATTTTAGTTAATAATAAAGTTAAAATTATCGATAAATGTTATTTGTTTCAAAATAAACTTTAATTGCTGGTTCAAAAAAAATTTAATCATTTCAAATAAATGATATTTATTTTAAATGAATTTCAATTGATTACAAAAATTTTTCTATTTATTTAAAATCAATTTTAATTGATTCAAAAAAATTTTATTTGGCTTGAATAAAAATTTTATTTTGGTTCAAATAAATTTTACTTGGTTCAACAAAATTTTTGCGCTAAAGCAAATTTTTATTTAAAACAAGTAAATACAACAATTTTTCTATTTGTTTAAAATCAATTTTAATTAGTTCAAAAAAATTCTACTGGGTTTGAATAAAAATTTTATTTTGGTTCAAATAAATTATAATTGATTCAAAAAAATTTTATTTGGTTTAAATAAAAATTTTATTTTGGTTCAAATAAATTTTAATTGATTCAACAAAAATTTTTATTTAGTTCAAATAAATTTTAATTGATTCAAAAAAATTGTATTTGGTTCAAATAAATTTTACTTGGTTCAACAAAATTTTATTTGCGCTAAAGCAAATTTTTATTTAAAACAAGTAAATACAACAATTTTTCTATTTGTTTAAAATCAATTTTAATTGGTTCAAAAAAATTCTATTTGGTTTAAATAAAAATTTTATTTTGGTTCAAATAAATTATAATTGATTCAAAAAAATTTTATTTGGTTCAACAAAATTTTATTTGCGCTAAAGCAAATTTTTATTTAAAACAAGTAAATACAACAATTTTTCTATTTGTTTAAAATTGATTTCAATTGGTTAAAAAAATTCTATTTGGTTTATTTATAAATTTTATTTGGTTCAAATAAAAATTTCATTTGATTTAAATAATAATTTTATTTGGTTCAAATAAATTTAAATTCATTCAAAAAAAGTTTTATTTGGTTCAAATAAATTTTAATTGATTAAAAAAAATTTTATTTGATTCAAAAAGATTTTATTTGGTTCAAATAAATTTTACTTGGTTCAAAAAAATGCTATTTGCTCTAAAGCAAATTTTTATTTAAATCAAAAAAATCATTAATAAAAAAATAATAATAAAATAATACTATATAAATAATTTAGTTTGAATTTAGAGTTGTTGTTAAGTTTTTATTTATTGGAACCCAAAAGATTTCTTTTTCAAATTCAAATTTTTTTCCAATAATTACAATGCTTTCATTAAAATAATAATTTATAAATTTTCAAAATGTTTATTTTACGTTTTTAATTTGATTTTAGTTTGTAATTTTTTAAAATCAATTTGCATTGAAAAAATATTTTATTTCTTTCAACATTCTGAATTTTCGAAGCGTGATTTAATTACAATTTATTCATTTAATTTTCTTTTTGGTCTCTTTTATTTAATTTCTTTCTATTTTTCATCTAGAGAAAAATTTTATTTCAACCGAATATAATTTATTTAGGTTAATTTAAAAAGAAAAATTTCTCTCAGAGCCAAGTAAGTATACAAATTTTATGAGAGACAAATAAAATTTTTATTTGAATGAAACAAAATTTAATTTAAACCAAATGAAATTTTAATGTCAACCAAATAAAATTTGTATTTGAATGAAATAAAATTTTTATAAGAATGAAATAAAATCTTATTTAAATCAGATACAATTTATTTGAATCAAATGGAAATTTTAATTTGGATCAAATAAAATTCAATTTGAATCAAATAAAAATAATATGAACCAAATAAAATTTATTTGAAATAAATAAAAAGATTAGTTGGCTATGATTCAAATATATTCTTTTTCTAAATATTTGCACTCTAAAAAAATAAAATATATTATTTGAATAAGTAAATATATTACCTAATTTTATTCATTTACTAATAAATAATAATTTTATTTATTAATCATCAAATAATTAATAAAATTTTTTAAAAATAAATTACAAACATTTAATTAGTATAACTAATTTAAAAAAAAAAAAAAATTTACTTGACTGAATTTCCTAATTGAAATAATTCATATTTGTGAGAGGATAAAAATTTAATTTTTCTTGATAAAAAATTATATCGAAGTTTATTTACGATTATTATTTTTATTATTTGTTAATTGCTCGAGAGTTGTTTGTGTATATAAATATTATTTTATTTATTATTTATTACAAACTACAAATGTACAAAAGTGTATAGTAGGATTAATTATCTCGATTGATACAGATCAATAAACCAAAGGATTTCCCAAATTGGTATCCCATGTGCACAAAGCATTCACAGAGGGAACAGATTATTACCTAATTAATCAAAACCATATTAAAACGTAGTAAATAATAAATTAATTTTAAATTAATTAATTTTCGAATTGAAAATCATTTCATTTCCCAAAGGTTTTTTGTATTAACAGAAAATTTTCATTAAATTCAAAGTTTTTTAATTTAATTTATATTTATTTCTCTACATTCATATCATTGTGTTTTACTGAATTAAATTCTTTATAATAAATTCAACTATTTCGTTTGTCTTTATTAATAAACAACACATACTTATTTTCTAATATTGATTCATTTATTGTTAATTTATTTTTTATTGGCGTTTTTATTATTATTTTTTTATTGTTTTTCTTTAGTTTTAGTTTTTATTATTATTACTTATTATTATTATCACAATTATTATTTATTGTTATTTAATTATTACTGTTGTATTTATTATTACTGTTTTACACCAGATTTTATTTTATACTATTTTTTAATATTTAGTTATTATCGTTTATTTCAATTATATTTTATTTTCCATTATTTTTTAATTATTAAAATAATGTAAAAAACTAAAAATATTATAAATAAATAAATTATATTTTTTACTCAAATTTTAAATTAAATTCTTTAAATAAATTCAACTATTTCGTATGCTTTTATTAATAACCAAAAACATTCTATATATAGTATGGAAAATTCATGAAGAGAATGTGTTAATAATTATAAATATGTAATAATGTTTAAAGGAATGCGTCAAATTTGAAATTAAAAATAAACAAAAAATAAAATGAGAATTTTATTTGTAAATTTAAAATTAAATTCTCGAGAAAAGCTTTTGATCAGAGAGAAAGATTACCGCCATTATCATCATCATCGTCATCATAATGTAAAATATAATTGATCGTGAAAGTTCATAAGCAGAAAAGAAATTCTTATATGCCACTCATTGCAGCCTCCCGAGGATAGATGGACCAGAGAGAGAGAATATTTTTGACTTGTAACGGTTTAAGGCTATTTTCGTTCTCGCTAACATATGCAGGAGTGATTCTTGTTTCCAGAAATGAAATCTTGTGGCTGTACACGATAAATTAGTGAAAGAAAAAAAAGCCCCCCCCCCCTGTGTAATGAGTGTGACAGTGAATGCTAATGGAAAAATTTCGGAAAATTCTCTTTGTAGTTGAAAATTTTTTAAATTAAAATTAAAATTTAGTTTATTTTGGATTATTTGAAATTAAAGTTTAGTGAAGTTTTTTTTTATTTTAGTTTAATTAGAATTTAGTAAAGTTTTATTTTTTTCAGTTTAGTTTTTTAGTTTAGTTTCATTTTTTAGTTAAGTTTATTTTTTTAGTTTAATTTCTTCTTTTAGATTAGTTTTGTTGAATTAAAATTATTTTATTGTATTTTCAGTTAAATTTATTTTACTTCATTTAGGTTTAATTTGACCTAAATAATAGTTAAATAAAGTTTAGAAAAGATTAGCTAAATTTAGTTTAATTAAAATTATTAGTTTAGTAAAGTTCTTGTCAATTAAGTTTATTTCATTCTCAGTTAAAGTTCAGCTAAATTTATTTTACTTCATTTCTGTTTAATTTTATTAAAATAATAGTTTAGTAAAGTTTAGCTAAATTTAATTACATCAAAATTATGATTTAGTTTAGTAAAGTTGAGTTAAATTTATTTTATTTTAAGTTAAAGTTGAGTTAAATTTATTTTACTCTATTTAGTTTAACCTAAATAATAGTTTAGTTATTAAATAAAAAAATATTAGTTTAGTCCAGTTAAGTTATTAATTATTAACTAACTTTTAGTTATTAACTAACTAATTTTAAATTAACTGACTTTATCAAAAAACTCGAACAAGAAATTAAATTTTTTTTCAATTACCAAAAAAAGCAAAGAATATTAAAAAAATTTTTTTTTATTTATATTTATTACAATTTTTTTTATTTACAGTTTATTAGAATTTTTTTTTTTTTAAGAATAATTTAAGTTTTAGTGAAACAAAATAGTTGCTCCATCTCTTGATGGTCGTGAGGATAGAAAAATTTATCGACTCTGCAGAGAACTCTTACCAACGTTAAATATCCTTTCAACTGTCGATAATGTTGAAAATTTAAACACTATTCGCAGATAATAGTTTACTTTTCACGACAATTTTCTCTTTTTACTCGCTTGAGTTATTAGAGTAATGATAGGGGAAAAAAAGTTTTAATGAACCATTTCTTTGCCTTTTGTTAATTGTCACGTAAAATAAAAATTTTACCACTTAAAATATTTTCCTACAAAGTAACTAAAAAAATTAAAAAAAATGTTAGTTAAAAACTGACTAAAAAAATTTAATTTCTGAAATAATTAATATTTCTTAAATAATTTAATAACTTTTAACTATTTAATAATAACCAAGAATTATTAATAATTTAATTATTATCTAATTTATAACAAATTTCCAATTACAGTACAATTATATAATTAAATTCTAAATTACTCATAATTTTTATTTATTTATTTGCTCAAATTTTTTTTAAAATCTTATATTTATCTTTATTTTTAATTGAAAAATTTATAAACTTGAAAAATTGTTATTTTGATTACGAATTTTATTGAAAATTATTTTACTTAATGAATGTAAGTTTTAACGAATGAAAATTTTTAATAGTTTTGTCTGACTAAAGTCGGGTATTTTCACTCTCCTTGCATATTTTTTCTGTTATGAATGTCTGACCATACATTAATTTTTCCACTTAATTATTAAAATTACTTTCAATGCAACTTAATTAGTGTAATAAATAAATAAATAAATAAATAAATATATTAGAATGTTTTTATTTATAAATAATAAAAATATTTTATAATACGAAAAAGATAATATAATTAAATATATAGTATAATATAATAATTATAATATTATAATATTACGTAATAATTAATATATTAAATTTATAATACAATACAGCTTCAAAGCCGAAAAAAATTTATTTATTTATTGAAATAAATATAATAGGCATGAACTATGAATAATAAATAAATTAAATTGTGGTTATTGATAGTAAGAATAATTAAATTATTAGAATTATTAACTAAATAATTATTATAATATAATAAATTTTAAACAAATAATTACCAATAAATTTGACAAACTAGAAAGTAGTTGAAAAAAAATAAAAAATCATGTAATGTATTCTGCTAATTAATGTAGAAATTATAATAAGGAAAATAATTGCAGAACTATAATTTCCGTGCTATAATACTTCACCTCATTAACATGTTCAACAAATATTAATCATTTGCTTGAAGTGAACGAATATTGAATATTGTACGCTTGAATATCAAATTCAAAATTTTCTATCATTATTTTCCTGTGTTTTTGTACTTTTTTAAATCTTTATTTTCCTTTTTTTATATTTTACTTTTGTTTTTATAATTTTAATTTTTGTTTATTTTTAATCTTTATTTTTGTTTTTTATTCTTTATTTTTGTTTTTTAATCTTTATTTTTGTTTCTTTTAAATCTTCATTTTTGTTTTTTTTTAATCTTTATTTTTATTTTTTCTAAATCTTTATTTTTGTACTTTTTTTGAAAATTTTAATATTTTTATGATCCAAATTATAATAGATTTTTTCTTACACATAAAAATAAAAAAAAAGTAACTTTCTTTTTCACCCGTTAATATAAATTTTATCTCGTATATGAACGTGAATCTAAAGGTTATTGGATATTTCAAAAAGGCATCAACGAGGCCAACTTCCATAGTTTCTTCCTGGTATGGGAGAGAGAGAGAGGTTAGCTTTCAGTCATAAAGGGATCCGAGCTCGGAGGCAGGATTTCCTGTCTTTTCACTATGTACAGTAGATTTTCAAGACACTTTCGACTAACATTATTTATCATTTTAGACCTTTGTCCCGTAAATATTTATTTAAAAATTTTTTTTACTCTCTGCAGAAAAAAAAAATTTTTCATTCTCATCAACTTTTCGTGGAAATATTTTATTTATTTTAATTTTTTTTGTACTTTCATGAACTGTTCTTTACTTTTGAGCTTGTACAATATTTTGGCAAATTATTCGACAAAATAGTTAAATAATATTTATATTTGTAATATTTTTTTCTATTAACTATTTCTTATTTTCTTTCCCCATGAAAGTATTATTATTTAACTTTGCATCGGTTTTTATTTTTCTATTTTTTATATAACAAAGTAACAAATATAACTTTAATAATAATTTTAATTAGATGTAGTTTTTAATTTATTTAAAACAATTTAATTTATTTATTATTCATAGTTCATGCCTATTATATTTATTTCCATAAATAAATAAATGTTTTTCGGCTTACATATGATGTAATAATAATTAATATTATTTTTTTCTTAAAATCTTTATTTAATTAATTTGTAATATTTTTGGTCGTTTAATACAAAACAATGAAATTATTATTATAATAATAGAGAACTGCGCAATCAGATTTTCGACCAAAATAACAATGCGATCAATTAGTAACATAAGATTTTCATTGTTCAGTACATTGTACAAAAGTGCAATAATATAAGCCCGTCTATATACTAAATAATAGAATAGAATAAAACAATAATAAATATAATAATAATAGTAGTAATAATAAAAATTATTACTAATATTATTTTTTTTTAAATTTATTTAAATAAAAATAACTGAATATCCTAAATTATTTTTTTATGTACTTTAAATCCACCGCTATTTCGATTTAGTAAATTTGACTTTTAGATGTGAATTTTGCAAAATGATTGATTTTGCAGAGAAATATAATTTAAATTTGTGTATATATATTTGCATACATATGTAGTCGTGCTTAACAAGCGTTGGATTTAATAAACTCCTGTTAATCAATGATAAAACGAATTACGATCTTGTTTAGAATAAACTAATATGTGAATTAAACTTGGTGAACACGATTCCATATCTAATTTGAATACTAAAACTTGTTTGACTTCTGTTAAATCGCATAATTTTCAAATGCATATTTCAATAATCGAACTTATTGCCGAAAATTCCATTAATTAGTTTTGGTAAAAGTTTTCAAAATTAATACATACTATACTATACTATACTACTACATTCTTATATTTTAATTTTTAATATATTTTTCTAACAAAAAGATTAAATGATTTTTCATTTCTAAAAGTCGTTTTTTTTTCTTTTTAATGAAAAAAAAATTAAATTTGAAGAAGTAGAAGAATTTTCCTGAATTAACTTTTTTCGTGAATTACTTTCTTTTTGTTGAAGAAGGAAAGAAAGAAAGAAAGAAAGAAAGAGAGAGTGAGAGATGTTCATTTCGATGGTTACTTCATTTTAGCACTAAATTTTTTTCTTCGAAGCAATCTATGCTTCTTGAAAGTTTAATTTTTCAACTTTTTACTTTTAACGGTGTTTTCTTCATTTTTCCAAAGAAAAGAAAAAACGAAAAGTCCAAATGTAAAATTGTAATTCTATACAACGAAAAGCTAATTCACATTTTTCTGTTTTATAAGTAATTAATTAATTTTTTAATTTATTTTTAAGTTATTTTAAATTTATTTTTAAAAAATTTGTTATTAACGAGAAAAGTGATGAAAAATAATACGAAATCTAAATACTTTGCTCTGAAATTTTAATCAAGAGCTTTCTGGCAAACTTTCTACTCTCACAACTATTAGAAAACGATGAGATTAACCAGAGACTTTCTTTTAAACTTTTTCAAACTCGAAAGCCACTTAATCCTGCTTTAAATTTGTTAAATTCTACCTTTGGTATTTTACCCCTTTTCTTTTTATTATTTATGTCGCTTGTAAATATTTTTTTATATTTAAAAAAAATTTGAAAAACAAATTCAGTTTTGTACAGTTTTCTTCTAATAAAATTATTTTTTTATCTCCCTTGGAAAGAGAGAGAGGGAGAGAGAGAGAGAGAGAGAGAGAGAGAGAGAGAGAGAGAGAGAGAGAGAGAGTGTCGAGGGGGGTTGAAAATTATCTTAAAAAATATTCTACTTCCGTTTAGAAACAAAAATTAAAATTCGGAGAAAAAAAATAAGAAAAGTATTTTTTTTTTTTGAAAAGGAAAAATATTTTTTTTTTCCAATTTTTATTTTATAGTACATTTCTTATTTATTTTTCGATCAAAATTGAAAGGTTGGAAACTCATGTAATATGCTGTCAACTCCCACAGTATCTTGTCTCGAATTCTCACTGGATTAGGTTTCAGGAGAGAGAAAAAACGTCGATTGACCGACGCGACGCTTGACGAATATGATCTCATATCATATGTATAAAAACGGGACATCAACGCGTATATATATATATATATATATATATATATATATTATTGATTTTCGTAAATTTTCAAAGAAAATGTATTTAGATGAGAAATTTTCCTTTTTTACTTTTATAGAAGTAAAATCATAACTTGAATATATTCTTTAATTGGAAATTTGATTTATTGAAATAAATATGGTTAAAAAAATTAATTTATTAAAAATATTTATAATTTATTGATTTAAATTATTATCCATATTGTATTATAGTAAATATTATGTTTACTAATATTATAAATTAATATATAATAATATAATATAATAATAGTAATATAATAATAATAATAATAATAATAATAATAATAATAATAATAATAATAATAATAATAATAATAATAATAATAATATATAATATATAATGATAAGAAAATTTATTTGATTAAAATAATCGCCTTCCTACTCATCTATTATCATGATGAATATTTACTTCAATCAAATAATTTTTAGGTAAATCAATTAAATGGTATTTGCTTCAAATAATGAAATTATCGGTTCAAATATAATTTATTTGATTTAGATAATAATCGATATGAAAATTAATTGATTCAAGTAAATATTTACTTGATAATAGACAAGTAATTGGTCATGTGAATTTTTAAATTATATTATTTTTATTAAACATTATTAATAATTAAACATTATTAATAATTAAATTATTATTAATAATTAAATTATTATTAATAATTAAATTATTAATAATTATTAAATTATTGTTAAATTGTGAAATAATTGATTAATTAATTTAATAATAATTAAATAATTTACTTTAAATAATTTTTAATTATGAAATCAATAGGAATAATAATTATAAACTTCACTACGTGACTGAAAATCATTTTTACAATAATATATGTTTAAAATATATTGTACTGTGAAGAATATATCAGAAGGTATATTAAAAAGTTTAGTTTTACATTAACCTGGGCTATTGTTTTAAGTTTTGTTTTAAACTCGTATAAACAGAGATTTTCCATTAATTTTCTTTTATAAATGCGAAATTGATAAATACTGTCCTTTATTAAGTAGCCTTTATAAATACACATGTATTTTAAATGAAATTTTCAATTAAAGCGGATTAAACATGAAACGAGAAATTTGAGTAATTTAGTAATAACATTTTAAATAATATAACAAACATTCAATAATATTTACCAAATGGTCCAAAGTGGTAATTTTTATCTTATTTTTTAATTTTTTAATTACATTTTTTATTTTATTGTTTTTTCTACAAAAATTGACAATCATTTTTATTATTTTGATTTTAACTATTTTTATTACATTTTACATTTTATATTTAATATTTTTATTATTTTTTATTTTAACTATTTTTATTATTTTTTATTTTTACTATTTTTATTTTTTATTTTTTATTAAAAAATTATTTTAAAAATAAAAAAAAAAATTAAAAATAATAAAATTATTTTATTATTTTTTTTATTTATTAAATATTCTCTGTTGTATATAAATTTTTTTATTTATAAACTTTTTCACCTAAAATATTTAGGTGAAAAAATTTTTGTTTCTAAAAAAAAAAAATGCTTAGCTGGTAAAAATTTCCGAATTGAGTTTTATTTTGCAAAATAATTCTTACTTGAGTCACGCATTTTTCTTTCGGACGTGCGAAACGAGACGTTGGTATATGCAAATTTTTCGCTCTCTCTGTCTCTCTCTTCGGGAAAAATAAGTCTCTCACTAGTTATATTTCATATTTTTCCTTTCGAATAACTGACAAATGCAAAAAAAAAAAAAAAAATACCAAAAATCAAAAAAACTTTTCCCTCGATCTTCTCTTTAAAATATAAAATCATTTCACAGGAAAAATTTTTCAAGAATATTTTACTTTTGACTTTCAACTCTAAAACTTTTCACCACTTTAAAAATAAAAATAAAAATAAAAATACTCTTTCATTAAAATTCAGAACTTGTTTTCTTTTTTCCACTCTTCTATCTCCATTGTGTTCGATTGCTGATAATAGAAGTGAGAATTTTTCCTTTCTCTTAAAGTATATAAAGAATAACATTTTTTCTTCCTTTCAATTTGGATAAATTCTCCTGAAATACTCAACAATAATGTAAATAATCTTTTTAAAAGATTAACAATAAACCTCTTTTTCTAAAGTTTTTCTTTCTCCTACTATTTACTATTATTCAGAGAAATAAAATAAAAGTTTCTTTTTATCGCATACTGCTCGCAGGTTCTTTTTAGGTAAAGCTCTGTTGAGCCTAACTTCTCCATTTACCTACACATATATATATATATATATATATATATATATATATATATATATATATATATATAAACACACTCAGTAAAAGACCACTCTCAAAGTTTATTTAGGCACCTGTTGCATTCTCTGACCACGAGCCTTTTCAGGCCTTTAACGTTATCAAATATTGAAAAAGTTTCTTTAGAATTTATGACATTCTCAGTGGGGTAAAAAAATTGCTTGTTACACTTTTCCGATTTTAATTTTTTATCGCAAAATATTCAGCTCACGAAATTCGAGTGATATGAAAAATATTCTAACTTGAAACTATTATAATTTAATTATTATTATATAATTATTCATTATCATTATTTATTATCAAAACTTTATTATATTTCGAATTATAGATATTTATTTCGTTTTTCTTTTACTTAATTTACTATATTTTGAATAATTTTTTATTTCGTTTTTATTCTTTAATTTACCATTTATTTATAACTCATTATTTATCTATAAATTTCCAAGTAAAAATTACATTATTATTATTATAATATTATAATTTATAATAATGTATTACCCATGGGTTGTACTTCACAAAAATATCATTACTGGATTAATGACATTTGGGATTATTTATTTTTTATCAGATAGGTAAATAAAAAAAGCGCAATTAAAAACATTTTTAATTTTACACCAAAAACTTTCGATTTTTTCTATAATTTTTCGTAACTTATATTATGAAAAATGAATTTTTTTTAAATAATAATTTCTTAAATTAAAAAAAACATTCTTTTTGAATAGTTCTTTGAATTATGAAAAAAATTTTAATTAAAAAAAATTAGATTAATTTGAAAAAAATAACATTTTTTTGAAATAAAAATCTGGTTGTGTAAAAATAAAATAAAAATTATTTTTCAAATTAATAACTGAAAAATAAAATTGTAGAAAAGAATGAAATTCGAAAGTATTTTTGAAATGATTACAAATATATTCGTGTCAGGGAACTAAGCAAATATTATATTTGATCTTTAAAAGTAGATATGATGAAATTTATGGAGATTTTAATGCTCGTAAAAAAATTTTGTTAAAAATGAATCGAGAATATTTTTAAAATCTTTCAAATTCACGTTTTTCTGTCTCGAACAAATGGATAGTATTATGCGCGTTTTTAATAGGTACAGATTATTATTTTTTTTTTGTAAATAATTTTTCCATGAAACTCACTTTCTAATTAGAGAAAAAGTTTCACTCTTATATATAATTCATGATTTTAATTAATTAGTAATATTGGGCCAACTATAATACCGTGATTATTAATTTTTTTTTAAATAGCAATTTTTTTTTTACTAATTAAATTAACGTCTTTTATAGATAATAATAATAATTTATACCTAATAATTTCTTTTAATCTTTACTATTAGGAAAAGTGTAGGATGAAAACTCGCACTTTAAGGAACCGAAATTATTTTCTTTTAGAGAAATTTCTTTTTATTATAATAATTATATTTTTGTATTATATCTAAATCTACTTTTTTAATAAATGAAAGTATATAATTGAAATTAAAATCGAAAATATTCAATTATTCATATTTATAATTATTTACAATTACAATTATTTTTAATTATTTGTAAAAAAATTTGTAAAAATTAAATTTAAATTATTACTGGAAACAGAAAATTAATTTATTGACTTTTTTTTGTATTTTCAGAATGGAGAGAGAGAGAGAGAGAAACTTATCACTTTCTTCCTCAATTTTCTACCCCTTCTCTCAGACGCCGTCAGTCAATGCTTGGGCGCAGATGAGAAAGGTCAAGAAGCAAAATTCCAAAAACATTGTCGCGCGTCTCATTCGACCACGTGTTTATAAAATTGTCCTTGATTTCAAATTTTATTTTCTAAAAATGTGCATTAGCTTTCGGGAGTGCGATAATTTTTTTTTCAAAACCGCGATCGATTAATATTTAGGATTTTTAAATTTTCTTCTTTTTCTTAATTGCTGCTTTACTTAAATCAATTTTTATTTAAATATAAAAATTTGTAAATAATTTTATTTAAATAGAAATAAAAATTCTTTTCTATAGATTTAATTTTCTATAGATTAAAAGTAAATATCGGGAGTGTTCGTAATAATTAAAACCGCGATCGTAACCTAATTATACAGAAAAAAGTTTATCCCTTTTCCAGTTTGCGAACACGTGGTTCGCGAGTGCTCGAAAAAAAATTTTAAAACCGCGAGTGAGTGTTTTTTGCGTCTCAAAATTAATGATGAATACAACTTTAGAATGGAGGTCGAGAACAAGCCAGGACTGATTTTTGTAAGTTTGCAATTGTTTTAAAGTTTATTTTATTTAGTGTTGGTTATTCATTTTATTATTTATTATTATTTTTATTTTTAGTTGAATTTTAAATATAATGTTTAAGTACATTTGCTTTTTAGCTCTGCAAATTTTATGTTTCGTTAAAAAATGTTTAAAAAATTAAATTAATGTTTAAAATGTTTATTAAAATGAAAATATTTAATTATTTTTCATCTAAATTTCTTTTATAATAAATAAAAATATTATTTATCAGTATTCAAATATTGTTTACTATTACCAAAAATATTGATATTTAGAATTTTTATTCGTTTACCCTGTTCTTGTTTATCGTTTTCACAAAATGATATAACTAAAAATAGTCTCGAAAAAAATTGAGAATTCCATTTTCGAATATGAAAAATAGTTTCTCGCTGCATCTCTATTTAAAAAATTGATGATTGCATTCACAAATCCGAAAATTTTGGACATTCTAGTCACGAAGATCTATAAAATTACGAATTTTAAAGTAGATCTGTAAATCCCGGAATATCGCAAGTTGAAATTGAAATTGAATTTCCAACATCGAATCATAGATACTGAATCGATGTGTAGATATTTTATATCGCACCTTCAACCAAATGGACGATAAACTTAAACGATGTGTACCAAAAATTAACGACGATATGCATACAATCAAGAACATTTACATTTCATTCACATACAATTCTAAGAAAGTAAAAAAAAGAAAGAAAATGCAAAAATAATCTTCGAGTTTTTAACCTTTAAATGCAATATTTTTTGTAATAAAAATTTTTTACTAATAATTAAAACTACTATTAAAAAGATTTTCAAAATTTATTTACAATAAAAATGAAAAGAGATAAAATTCACATTTAGAAAGTCTAGAATCAAGTTTGGCTTAAGTAAACCAAAAAAAAAATCTCCCTAGTTAATATTCTTACGCAAATAAGTCAATTTAAAAATTCTTGGTGGCCATATTGGTTCCGCCATTTTGTTTTTTTTTAAATTGACATTAAATTCAAATTCAGTGATTCCAAAAACCACACTAGTAATTATTTAAAGACAATTATATTAATTTAAGAAAAAATCCTGGAATGAACATTTTTTAAACAAATACTAAGAAAAATTATAAATCTATATCTTTTGGTCGCCATATTGGATCCGCCATTTTGTATTTTTAAAATCTGCCATTAAAGTTTGATTCAGTGACCCCAAAAACCTCCCTAGTAATTATTTATAGAAAAATATGTTATTTAAAAAAACCACTGAGTAAACATTTTTTGACAAATATTTAAAAAATTCTAAAACGTTTGGTAGCCATATTGGATCCGCCATTTTGAATTTTTTAAATCTGACATTAGTTTTAAATTTATTCACCTGACAAAATATTTGCAGTAACTATTTATATATTTGGATAAATAAGTAAATAAACTATTCTTTGACAAATATGTTAATTTAAAAACATTTGGTCGTCATATTGGTTCCGCCATTTTTTTTTTAATCTAATATTAAATTCAAATTTAGTGATTCCAAAAACCACCCTAGTAATTATTTAAAGACAAATATGTTAATTTAAGAAAAAAATCTTGGAGTAAACATTTTTAGACAAATATTAAAAAAATTCTAAAACTTTTGGTCGCCATATTGAATCCGCCATTTTGTATTTTTAAAATCTGACATTAAATTAAAATTCAGTGATCCCAAAAACCCCTCTAGTAATTATTTATAGACAAATATGTTATTTTAAGAAAAAAAACCAGAGTAAACATATTTGGACAAATATTTAAAAAAAGTCTAAAACTTTTGGACGCCATATTGGATCCGACATTTTGAATTTCTTAAAAATGGCATTAAATTTAGATTCAGTAATCCTAGAATCCTTAACAATTCTTAGGCAAATATGTGAATTTAAAAAATTTTTGTTTGCCATATTGGTTCCTCCATTTTGGACTTTTAAAATCTGACATTTAATTTTGATTCAATGATTTCAAAAATCTTAAATATGAATAAATGAAAAATTCAAAAAAAAAAAATTCAACATACTACGAAGGGGTTAATTTTATTTAAAAAAAAATATTTGACTGAATATTTTCTTCTTTTTGAGTAAATTACGAAAAGATAAGGAGAGCAAAAAAAAAAAAGTTTTGCCAAACGTTCTAATCTAGCTAATGCATAAAAAAACGAAATTGGCGCTAGAGCCAAAAAAATTATATTATTCGCAGGCGTTGAGAGGGTGTGAAAAGCGATCATAAGTGAGACAATGGGTGGAGAGAGAGAGAGAGAGAGAGAGAGAGAGAGATGAAAAAAAAATAACGAAAAAGAAGTTTCCACCTTTGTGTGTGTGTGAGAGAATTTTTGCAGGTAAAGGGTAATGGATGTGGTCTGCTGCTTGCATTTCGGTGAGGAACGCGTGCGCGATCGGATAATCAGAATCGGGAGGCGGGGGCGCGGTCACAGCAGCAAAACCGTTGGCTCTTCAGTTGGGTTTGGTACGCGAATCGTGTCTGCACATTTTCTCCAAGTTTGGCGCAACTGCAAGCTTAGTATATATATACAAATAAATATATATATATACATATATATACCCCAATACAAACCCCAACAAAAACTTTTTTTTCACAATTTTCTTTTTCTTTTCTTAACCCTATACTGTCGTGCAAAAATAATTATTTTTTAATTGAAGGATTAATTGAAAGGAAATAAAGAGAATGCATTTAGAAATTATTTGACAAAGAAAAAATGATTTTGCAATTATTTCAAATTGGAACTGTCCTTTGGGCGAGACTGCAGTTTCCAGTATTGCACCAGAAGATTATGCAGACGTTCAACTTCTCCCTTATGCTAGCCGGTAAATGGGAAATGATTTTTTTTATTTTTTACATTGTAATGATGGTAATAATTAGCATTTATTTTTTTTGCCTATTACCGAACGTTTTTATTCGCTGGTATTTTTTCTTTTTTCATTTTTTTTTTTTTTTTTTTGAGGAGTTTTGCAGGTACTGCTTTATATTGCTTCTCACTTTTTTAGATTCGAATTTATTTTTCTTGATTTCAATTATTGGAAATTTACTATATTTCTGATTGAACGAAATTTTGTGGATTTTTGATATGTACTATTTATATTTTTAATAGAATTTATTATTAACAAGTTAAATATTAAATTTAATAAATTAAATTTACATTTGTAGAAATATTTGTAGTTTTCAAAATATTTGTACCTTTATAGGTATTTATTTATATTTCCAAAAATATTTATATTTCTCAAAAAGTTTATATTTCTAAAAGTATTTATATTTCTGAAAAAGTTTATTATTTATAAAAATATTTAAATCTCTAAAAATATCTCTAAAATCTCTAAATCTGTAAAAATATTTCTAAAAATAGATACGTTAGTAAAAATATTTACATTACTAAAATTATTTACGTTTATAAAAATAAATTTCTAAAAATAGTTACTGTACTAAAAATATTTACTTTTCAAAAAACATTAATGTTTCAAAAAATATTAATATTTCTAAAAATATTTATATATTTATTTTTAAAAATATTAATTTTTTAAAAATAGTTGCATTTCTAGATATTTACATGTGTAAAAATATTACAAATTTTACAAATAGTTACATGGAATAAAATTTTAAAATCCTCTAGAAGTATTAATATTTTTAAAAATATTTACATTTCTAAAAATACTTAAATTTATAAAAATATTAATATTTCTAGATAATTCTAAAGTTCTGAACGTTACAATAAACGAAATTTATTTATGTTGTCTTCAAATTAAATTTTTATTACAATAATAAAAAATTTTGAGTCACTATCAAGTTTGAGTTAATTGTCAAGTTTCTAAATGTAATTTTTAAATTTTTATTTTTATTACAATCAGTAACTTCTGACAATTTTTTTTTATTTATTTTGTTATGAAAATATTTACGTTGATGTAGTTCACAACTTTTATATTAAAAAAATTTAGAAGGAAAAAAATGTATTCCATTCAAATTTTTTTCTGAACAAATTTTTTATATTTCTTGATCAAAACCTGAAAATAAAAATTTGTAAACAAAATATAGTTTTTTGTGTAAAAAAATTTTTTTTTCCCCTGATTTTTTGACCCTAAACGTTGTGAACTACAGTCACGTAAATATTTCCTTCGTTTTTATTATAAAAATATTTCGTTTATTTATTGTAAAAATAATAACATTATTCATAAAAAATTTCCTTATATAAATATTTGTATAAAAAATATTTGTCACTTAATTTTTTCACTTGAAATTTTTCTTAAATAAATATTTGACAAAAAAAAATTGAAAGTAAAATACTTACAGTTCTTAAAGAAATAGGCCCTTGTTTTTGTTAAGGAAATTGTTTCATTTTTTCAAAAAAAAAAAATTATTGAAAAACATTTTTTTTTCGGTTTAAAATAATAAAAATTTGCTCACCACTTTCTACGTGATATCAAAGGGTTAATTAGGCGTTTTTCTTTTACATCAAAACCAACTGGTTTGTTTGCAACTGTGTTTCAGCGAAAAAAAAACGAATTTTAACGTAAAGCTCTTCTTTTTAACGAAAAAAAATTTTTTCTTCCCATTTTCCGTTTTTGGGATTGTGACAAAAAGTTAAAAAGATTTCCCTTGTTGGAAATAAAATTCTACACATCTGCGACAGCCAAATGAGAAAAGAAGGAGAGAGAGAAAAATATAGAGCATTGTGAAGGTGAACGTGCTTGGACTAATTTTTGAATTTGCATCCAGAGAGACTGTTCTTTTGATCTACTTTCAACGCTTGTATCGACTTTTTTCTATTTTTTTTTCTTTTTACTTTTTTATTCCAATATTCCAAGTTTTTACAATCAATATTCTTTTATATATTCAATATGTATTTAGATTAATCAGACTCAGAATGCACCGGCAAGTAGGAAGTATGTAACGTAACTTTTTTTGCGAATATCAAACATTGCTTTGATTGAATCAAAAGTCAGTGTAGAATTCAATATTTGTGCTAGACTCGAACATTGAAAATTTTATGTTTTTTTGAAATTTATTTTTATTTGCTGTTCTTGCTTATTACTTTAATTAATTATAATTTGAATTAATTTACTGAGAAAAGAAAATTAAATAGTTATTTTATTAGTTTTTTACTTTTTTTTATTTTTATTATTATTAGTTTAAGTAGTAAAGGTCAACATTGGTTAGACTAATTTTACATTGTCTTTTGATTTTAATCTCCATGGAAAAAAATTTTTTGTAAAAATTTTTAACTTTCTAATTTCTAATTAGAATTAAGTAGTAAAGGTCAATATTGGTCGGACCAAATATTCATTCTCTGTTGGTTTTATTGTTTTATTTTATTTTATTTTTTTTTAGTAAATAACATTTTTGACTGATTTTAAACTTTCTACATTCGTCTAATATTAGTTTAAGTAGTAAAGATCAATATTAGCTGAACAGCTTTAGTCAGACCAAATTTATATTGACTTTTGATCTTAATTTCAAGAGTACAAAAACTTTTTGGCTAATATTTAGCTTTCTACATTTGTCGAATATTAGCCTTAGTAGTATTTTTTTATTTTATTTTTTAATTTCATTTTTATTATTATTAACTTTTTTTTAATAATTTAAGTAGTAACGGTCAACATTGGTCAGACCAAATTTTCGCTGTCTTTCGGATTTAATATCAGTAGTAAAGAAATTTTTGGCAAATTTTTAATTTTCTAAATTCGTGTAATATTAGTTTAAGTAGTAAAGGTCAATATTAGTCGGACCTAATTTCCAATACCTTTGATTTTAATTGCATCAGTAAAAAAAATTTTTGTTTTAATTTCAAACTTTCTAAATTCGTGTAATATTAGTTCTAAGTAGTAAAGGTCAATATTAGTTCTACAGTTTTAGTCAGACCAAAATTTCTCTGTCTTTTAATTTTAATGTCAAGCGTAAAAAAAATTTTTGGCTAATTTAAAAATTTCTAAAGTCTTGTAATTATTATTTTCTGTAGATTTATTAGTTTTTATTTTTATTTGAATTTAATTTCAATTTTTATTATTAAACTGGAGTAGTAAAGGTCATCATTGGTCAGACAAAATAATAATTTTAATATTATTTTATCTATTTTCAATTTCAATATTATTTCTCATTTTTATTCTATCAATCAACTAATAACTTATTTAAATTTTCTCCCTTCGAACTATTATTATTATAAATAAATAAATAAATAAATAATTTATTATTATATTTATAAATTATTAGATTAAATTATTTTAAGTAGTAAAGGTCAATATTAGTCAGGCGGAATATAATTTTTGTAACATTTCCACATAAGTAGTAAGAGTGAATATAAATCAGAAATTTATGTCCTTTTTATTTTGAAAAACGTCAATTAATTTACTTGTTCTGCTTTATTTGAAAACTCTAATTTAAATTGTTTTTTTATTTATTAGAAGAAATTTAATAAAAATTTTTATTCATTTGTATAAACTAAATTCCCCCTTTTGAAAATTTTATTCATTCTGCTACTAATTGTTTCGAAAAATAAATAATAGAAAATTACAATTAACAAGTAGAATTAAATTACAAAGGAAGTGGAAAATAATATTCGAGCAACACTTTTTACTGTTCTTTTGAGTAACAAAAGCTTAATAACGTAGCACAATTAAAATGTTAAAAGTTTTTTTTCTACCTTTTTTTTTTTTTTGTTCTGAAACATTGTCATAGCAAATTAATGTCGGAAACTTGAATTTCAAGAGCTCTTCTGATTCTGTTGAAGTAACTTGTAAAACAGGCTTCCTGAATAAAAGATCATTATGTTGAGAAGTAACTTTTAAAATATTCAAGTTAGATTTATCAAACTCACGGAGAGATACTGATACAGGAGAAGGATAAACTTTTTTTCTTTTTGAAAAAAGAAAATTTTTAATAAATAAAGTTAATTTTTTTTTTTTTTTTTGTGGAAATTTTTTTTTCTTAGGGAAAAATTGTAATTTTATCACTTGAGATGATAAAAATGGTGCAAAAAAAAAAAAGAAATTGATAGGATCACATTTATCATCGAAATTTGATTCACTTTCGTCGTTGAGGGCTTAAGGATTACATTGCAATTTCAATAAAAGTCGTGAAATAATGAACAAGAAAGTAGATTAAGGGATTATGGAGTTTTAAAAATAAATATTTTTTAAAAATTAAAAATTGTATAAATTTTGGAAAGAAATTTTTTTTGAAATATTTTTGCAGTATTTATTATTTTCTTATTTATTATTTTTTTGAAACTTGAAAATGGTAAAAAATTTTTAAAAAAAAGTTTTTTTTGTAATATTTTGTCAGTATTTATTATTTTCTATTTATTATTTTTTTAAATTTAAAAATGATGAAAAATTTTGAGACAATTTTTTTGAACTATTTTGTTAATATATATTATTTCAAAGTAGAAAAATTTTTTTATTAAAAGTGTTAATTTAATTATTTGAAAGTATAAGTAATTGTAAATTGAAGTTAATATGTATGTAAACAAAGTTTCTTTTGAGTTGAAATTTTTAGGTCACTTTCAAACGAGGCGACGAATGTTTAGTTTAGAAAAGCAGAGAACTTATAATTACATTAGTTCTGCTCTCTCTTTTGAACATTATACTGGTGATAAAAATTAGGTGGAAGTTTATTTATTCGGTTAGGAGAAAACTGAACTTTATCAAAAATTTATTCTTTTGGCAACTAATATTTTATTTTAATATTTCAGTTTTTTTTCATAAAAATACAATCTGATAATCAAAGATTAAATAATAAATTAAATACGAAATAATAATTTAAATGTCAGGTAAATAAATTAGGTTAATTAGGTAAATTTAATTTTTTTATAAACGAAATAAAGCGAAATATTTTGTTTATTAATTTTATTTAGATCTTTTTTTTATTTTATTTATTTTATATTTGGTTTTTTTATTTTAATATTTAGTTAAATTATAAATTTTCTAATTAAATAACCAAATGACTATTAAATAAAAAACAAACTTATTTTTAAAAAGAAATGTAAAAATATTCTTAAAAGAGAAAAAATGTTGGATCTTAATTTTTTCCTTTTATTCTCTCCATTCTCATCACGTAAGAAAAATTATCGTTTGTATTAAATTAACAAAACGAGATTACACAATTCATTTTTTTTCTTGTAGAAGTAATTTTTTGAAATTCAATTAAAAAATATACTCTATATTTTAATTTTTAATCTTCTGTTCACAATTATTGGAATTTTTTTTTTAATCCAAGTGTTTTTCATTGTTTGTTTTGGTCTTATTTTTTAATTGCTGGTATTATTTCTCGTAAATTCTCTACAGATAATTAATTTTTTCCCAGAGACTTTTTTGAAATAAAAAAAAAAAAAGAAATTAATCCCACGAGAGATAAAAAAAAAATTGTAGAGAGTTTTTTCAAGATTCGCTCTTGTAGTACTTTTTTTTTATTATATATATAAATATAGAATCTAGAATATCTCAGAAATTTCCAAGAAGAATTTAATCTGTTTGTGCGTTTAGCCGATAAACTCCCATTTCGTTTCGTAATTATTTCAATTCTTTCGAGAGAGAATGAGAAGGGTACTTATTGAAAAATTAATTTTATAATTCAAATTCCATAAATTATTTTTTCATAATAATTTTTTATTATTGTTATTATTTTTTTAATTCACTATTTTTATTTATTTTTTTTATTTTTCATATTTTTCATATTTTTACTAATATTTTTTCTATATTTACTATTTTATTATTATTATTATTATTATTATTATTATTATTATTATTATTATTATTATTATTATTATTATTATTATTATTATTATTATTATTATTATTATTATTATTATTATTATTATTATTATTATTGTGATTGTTTTTATTACTACTATTTTATCGAGAAAAAAAAATTTGAACAAAGCTTTTTCATTTGTCAATGATTGAAAATTTGAAGAGAAAATATTTTTGTTTTCCTAAAGGCAAAATTTATTGGTTTTCATTAGCGTTCGCGAAACTATTTTGAAATTTACCTGGAAAATACATTAATCACTGGTTGCTCTCTCTTTGTAATTAACTTTGGAATTCCAACAGTTTGTGAGAATCAAATGTAAAATTAGTTTGGTGACACTTCAATCAACATGCAATTCCAATTTACTTTAATTCTAATTAATTTTGTAAATATTTGAGGACTGTAACTTTTACTTTTTGTTGGCTTTTTTTTGGTATCGAAAAAAAGAGAATTTGAAAATTGTATTTTTTTGTAATTATTACAATTATGTGGATTTTATGTTATTTTCATAGAATTCAGAGAAGGAAGTTTCTTGTAAGTAGCAAAAGTTTATAGTCGGGCAGGAGGTTAAAACTATTTTTTCTGAAGATATGAGTGGTAGAAGTCAATTTTTAGTCAGACAGTAGTTGTAGTAATTTTTAAAAATTTATTTTAAGTAGTGAAAGGCATTTTTGGTCAGACGTAGAACATTACATCTTTTCAAGTTGAAAATAAGTAGTAGAAGTCAATTTGTAGTCAGACAGACTTCGCAGCTTTTCTTATAAATTCCTTCTAAGTAGTAAAAGTCAGTTTTTGTCAGACATAAATCGTTAAATATTTTTAATTCCACAATAAGTAGTAATAGTCAGCGTCTAGGCAGACAGTAGTCTTAATCGTTTGTTTAAATTTTTATTACACGAAGTAGTAAAATTTAGTTACAGCCAGACTGAACTTAGTTTTTCTAAAAAAAACATTTTCCAAGTAGTAAAACTCATTTATTGTCAGACAGTACGTTGTCCTTTTTTTAACATCACTACAAGAAGTAAAAGTTTGTTTTATTTTTTAATGTTATAAATTTTCACTTTCTCCTACGGGGATTTGTAAATTTCCATTAAGCTGTAGAAGTTATTTTCAGTCAGGCGATTTTCAACTCTTGTAACTTTATTGCAAGTAGTTTTCAACTCTTGTAACTTCACTATAAGTAGAAAGTAAGTTTACTGTAAGTAGTAAAAACGAATGATAATCTGACCAAACTTGTAATATTGTTATAAATTTTCGCATGTAGTAAAAATGATTTATTGTCAGACGAAATATTGCAAATTAGTTTAGTAAGTTTTGAATAAAAAAAAAATGTTAGCTAATTTTAGATTTTTTTAAATTTGTGTAATATTAATTTTAAGTAGTAAAGGTCAATATTTGTCAGACCAAATTTTCACTTTCAGGTTTGAATCAGTAAAAAATATTTTTAACATTAAACTTTCTAAATTCGTGTAACATTGGTTTAAGTAGTAAAGGTCGATATTAGTCAGACGGAATTCAGTTTTCGTTAAATATTTTATTTTTAAGTAGTAAGGGTAAATGTAAGTCAGACATTGTGTTGAAACTCTGCTAATTTTTTATCGTTACAACTAATAACAGTGATTTAAGTATCTAGTTGGTTATTAAACACGTCTCAGTTGAAACAGTTTTAACGGAAATTTTTTCTACGTGAACTGCGGTAATAGTGTATACGTTTCCCCAGTGAGTCTTCTTTATTTAAAATTCAAGTCACATTTAACTGAGACTCCCCCATAGGTATTAGACAGTCTCGCATTGGGTTGCACTACCATTTGTATAATGTAATTACTCTTTCTCTCTCTCGCTCTCTTTCTCTCTAGAAATGTACCGGAAATAACGAAATTCATTAGCAAAACACTATTGAACAAATTTTTCAACTATATTCGAGAAAAACATATTTTTCTTTAAATAATCCAATAAATTCTATTTAAGAAGAAGAAATAATGTTTTTTTTTTCTGAAATATTATATAAAATATATAAAAATATATAAGAAATTAAAGAAACAGAAAAATAAGTAAATATTCTGAAAAAAATATACTTTAAATTTTTTTATTATTATTTTTAGATTTTCAGAATTTTTGGAAATTATTTCAAGAATGTGTTATGAAGAAAATGGTGTATTGCATCAAACAAAAGGCAAGTGACACCAAGGGAAAAGTTTTTAGTTGAAATATTTGGCTAGCAAAGTTCCTCAAATTTCATATCAGACATTCTGTAATCTGGCAAAGCTAAAGTCCCTCCACTTGAGCATGCTTTCAATGCGGTTGGATGCCATAAAATTGCATAAAGTACTTTTCACACTGTATATAATACTTGCATGTATTAATTTTATCACTTAATCTCTGGGGTTTATTCTCGGAAAATTAATATTCACCTCCTTCACTTGTTTTAAAGAATTATTTTGTGGTTTCAACACTCTTTTTTTGTAATTATTAATTTAAAACTATATTATTAAGTTAAAACTATATATATATTTAGTTAATTGTTCAAAGTAAATAATTATTAATTAATTCAAAACTATTTAATTAATTCGAAATTTGAAAATTAATTAAATCGAAACTATATTATTAATTAAGTAGGATATTAAATAATCCATTATTTCAGTTTTTTATATTTTGTAATTAATTATATACTGCTTGAGAAGCAGGAAATTCCGGAAAATTTAAAAAAAAGGCGGATCAAATTTTTTAGTTTTTCTTCTTGAGAATTTAAGTAATTTTAATTTAAGTAGTAAAGATCGATTTTGGTCGTACAGTTTTTAAGCGTCAGGAATTTAATCCAATTAGTAAGAAATTAATTATTTTCGAATATATAATTTTCAAATTTTTACTAAACTTTTTATAAGTGGTAAAAGTTAGTTTTTGTCAGAAACAAAGTTTTTAATGTTTGACTGCATAAAGTAAGTAGTAAAAGCCATCTTCAATCAGACAGGAAGCTTCGCATTTGATAAATTAACTGTAAGCATAGTGAAAAGCAACTACACAAATTGAATTTTAAAGCAAAATTGCAACTGATTGCAGAAATTCAATTATTTTCAAAAGTAGTAAAATTCTTCTCATAAATTCAATTATTTTCAAAAATTTTTAATAAAATTCATGTCAAAAATGTAATTATTTTCAAAAAACTTTCGTCATTTCAATTATTTTTAATATTTACTACTTTAATAAAAATTAATTTTAATTTATTTTTAAAAGACCTTTATGGGATAAATAATAATTTTAAAAAAAAAGTAAAAATTATTATTTATTTAATAAAAATTTCCAAAAGAATTTAATTAGTTGAAAAAAATTTTTAATAAAATTTTGCGCAAACATTTCATTATTTTCATAAATAATTAAAATTTTACAGGAATGAAATTGCTTTCTTATTATTATTTAATTATTTTCATAAAGACAGAATGAAAATTTTTCTTCGAAATTCAATTATTTTCAAAAATTTTAATAAAATTCTCAGCAGAAGTCCAATTATTTTTAATACAATTTCCATCAAATTTCTCAAAAAATGAAATTATTCTTAAAAATTTTATTAAAATTTGTCAAAAGATTTAAATTGTTTAAAAATTTTTTTTATAAAATTTTTTATGAAAATTTAATTTTAAGAAACATTTAATTATTTAATAAAATATTTATTTTTGTAATTAAATAATTAAATTAAATTGAATGAATTTTAGTTAAAATTTTAGATTGTAATTGAATATTGAATAAGCATTTTCGCGTGGATTTTTTAAAATAATTGAATTTTCAAAAGGTTTCAAATTAAAATCTTTGAAAATTTGTACTTTCGATACTTTTAATTAAGAATTATGTAGAATTATTTTTTTTCCAAAAGTGTAATGGAGTTTTTTTTAATTATTTGAAGTATTTAATTTTTAACATACTTAATTGATGAATGTCAGAATAATCGAAATTTCGTAAAATTAAATTGTAAACAAATAAATTTGAAAATTCAAAAAAAAACTTTTTTGAAAATTATTTTTTAAAAAATTGACTTAAAGAAGAATTTTAGTTGAGCCTGGAAATCCTGGAAAACCTGGAAAATGTATGGAATTTAAAAAAGAGTATAAAAAACCTGTAAATAGAATGGAATTTAAAAAAAATTCTGAAATTTCGCCTATTTTTAAAGATTTCTAACAAATTTAAATTTAAAATTATTATTCAATAATTTTTATAAATAATAACATTTTTTACAGGGATTCAATAATTTTTTAAATACAAAATACAACTCATCATAGACTTTCAATTATTTTTAATTTTTAATACAATTTTAATGGAATTCCTCGAAAAATGTAATTATTCTTAAAAATTTTATTAAAATTGAACAAAGAAATTCAATTATTTGAAAAACTTTTGCTATAATTAATTTATTACAATTTAAGTATTATTTTCAATACATTTTTAATTAAATTTCTTTAAAAAAAATGAATTATTTTAATAGATAATAAAATTCTTTGTAACAAGAAAATTTTTTTCAAAATAATTTTCATAAAATTCTTCGAAATTTAATAAATTTCAAAAATTTGTCAAAATTCAATTATTTTCAATGTCTACTATTTAAATGAAATTTCACAAAAGAATTCAATTATTTAGAATAAAATTTTAATAAAATTCTTCTCAGGAATTCAATTATTTTTAAAAGTATTCTAATTCTTCGCAGAAATCTAATTATGTTCAAAAATTTACAAAAATTCTCGTCAAAATTTCAATTATCTTTATAAAAAATAAAATTTATCTCCGAAATTTAATTATTTTCAAAAAGTATAATAAAATTCTTGGCAGAATTAATAATAATTTTAATTATTTTTAATACAATTTTCATCAAATTTCTCGAAAAATGAAATTATTCTTAAAAATTTTATTAAAATTTGTCAAGAAGAATTAAATTATTTAAAAATTTTGTTGATAAAATTCTATATAAAAATTCAATTTTAGGAAACATTTAATTATTTAATAAAATATTTATTTTTCTAGTTAAATAATTGAATTCTCTTAGAATGTTGTAATAAATATTGATTTATAAATGAATTTCAGTTGAAAATCTGAATTTCTATGATGATTAAATTTTTATTTAAAAATAAAGTTATTGATGTTTTCGAATAATTTTCGTTTTAGAAACCTCGAGAACCTGAATAACAATTTATAACAATTTAATTTACAAAAAAAATTTTTTTAATTTATTAAAAGAAATTATTTTCGACTAGTGTCGGTTAGTCAAAAAGTAAAATTCGAAAAACATTTTTTTTTTTAAATTTTAAAACGAATTTTATAAATAGACAATTGTCGTCATTGAGAAGAGAATGCAATTCTTTTTATCTAAATTACAATTCGTCGATAATTAAATTGATAGGGAAGATTGTATCGTGAATAAATTTGTGGCTTACTGGGAAATTGAATTAGACCGTGAAAGCGTTACACCTTGAGAGAAGGACTCTCGTACGCTGATTGGTCAATCTCATTAAGTGTCTGTCATGAGATTAATTTGTCCTTTAAACTTATACATTCAGTCATTTGAAATTCAAGTCAACTTACCATGAAAGTTAAAGTGACTCGATCAACTTGAGAACGTTAATTAACCACTTTCTTCTCTGTATGCGTGTATTTTAATTGCCACTGGTCACTGCGATTTTCACTCTTATTTTTCTTCAATTCTCACATTTCTTTTTCTTTTGTCAAATTAAATTCTTACTCTCATTTCTTTTTCTTGTCGAATTAAATTTTTACTGTCATTGTCTCATTTCTTTTTCTTGTAGAATTAAATTTTTACTCGCATTGTCTCATTTCTTTTTTTTTTTGCGAATTAAATTTTTACCCTGGAAAAAATGAAATACTTTATATTTTTGAATTTTATCGACATATTTAATTCTTTTCATTTTTTCCGTCAATTTTATTTTTCCATTAGTTTTCCGTATCTTCCATTCGATTTCACAACTATTGCAAAAATACCCTTTTTTCTTTGTTAATTGTCCCTTTTAGAAACAAAGAATATTTATTGTAGAGTAAAAATTGGATTTTTTTTATTCCATTTGTAAACTTCTTTTTTGTTCTCTTAACTTTTTTTAGTACGAAAAAATATTTTTTATAAAATAAAAGTAGAACTATTTATTTCTTTCATTAGTAAAAAAATTCAGTTTTTTCCTTGGTTAATTTTTTCTTTAGTAACAAAAATATAATAATATTTATTTTGTAGCAAAAATTATTTTCTTCTAAACATTTTTCGATAAGGAAGGAAAAAAAAATGAGAATCTCACTTTATGTCCGAAAACATGGAATCTGTCCTTACTCGTAAAGGAGGTAACTTTTTTCCAAGAGAAAAGACGATTACTTTGAAATAAAGTAGCATAACACTTTTACTGAATGGTATGGAGACCAGGCGATACGAACATCTTGAATAAATCTCCAACGAGATGACGTAGCCTTAAGTGCATTCGAGTGCACTTTAGGGAGCCCACTGAAATACGCTGGGCACTTTTTCTTTCGCACTCTATCTTATATATACATAATACCTTTTCTGTTTACGATTTGAAAAGAAAAAAATAGAGCAAAGGAGTAAAAAAAAAAATGCAGAGGAATTACAACACTGCACTTCCTTCTTACAAAATTTATTAATATACACAAAAAAAAGATTTGAATGGAAAAAATATTTCTTTCATGGAAAATAGTGCGAGAAACTAAATTATATAAAATTCTTTTACACAATCGCAACAATTTTCTTAAATTTAAAAAAAAAAACACTTTTTTTTAATGTGGAAAAGAAAAATTATTTTTCACTACAGCTACGATTGATATTAAAAATAAACTATAACCTCATTATATAATATTTCTTTTACAATTTTTTTTCTTCGATCTCAACTCTATTTTTATTCTAGAATAAATATTTTTTTCTTACTGAAGAAAAATATTCACGAAAGAAAGAAATAGAGTAGTTTTAACAGAAGGAATGGAAATTCTATTTTTGGAATTTTATTTTTTTAGTCAATTAGTTAAAAAAAATCCATTTTTTTCATTTTATTAGTAAATAATATAATAATACTTTTTTTTTCTATTAGTAAAAAAATATTCAATTTTATTTTGCTTTTTTATTAACAAAAAATATTTCGTTTTACTTTTTTCTTGATTTATTTTTCTTACTTTACTTATTTATTTTATTTACTTTGTTAATTATTATTTACTTCTCTGTTTATTTATTTTAATTTAAAAATTTATTTTCTTTATTTCATTCAATTTATGTTTTACTTATCAATTTATCTATCTATTTATTATTAATTCCGCCAATCAATTTAATTTATACAAATTACTCAACTCGTAACACAAGTATCAAGTAAATAATGATTCATTATTTCAATCAGGTTTCATGCGTGTATAATGTGAATTTATATTTTGGGCATTGTAATACAATAAATACTAATTAGAATTTTAAAATCGGAAATAATTAATATTCTTAACTAAACAAACAATAATGCTAATTAATAATGATAATAATAATAATATTAATTTGTAAAATATAATTTTTAATTGGAATTTTCATTATTAAAATTTATATTTTGAGTAATTTTGATATAATTATTATTCGAGTAGTTAATTTGTATAACACCTCATTTATTAGAGGCGATGCATGATATGTACACGTTTATATATTGGAATGAAGCGTGCGCAAAAGACCAATTACTTCTTTAATAAAATTTTAATTAAAAATACGTGTTTCAATTTTCATTACTCGAGAATAGTCTCTCGTCCTCTATGAAATGTTTTGTGTTGATTAAATTATGTCAATTCATCATGAGATTTTCTCGTAAACGTGAATATGCTAATGTTCATTGGAATTTTTTTCCCCACTTTTCTTTTTTTTTTGAAAAATTGATTAACGTTTTTTTTTTTAGTGTAAAGAAAATAAATTTTGATTTTGAAGCAAAAAATATTCTGTTGACCCCCGGAAATAATATTGTATTTGGAATTTTGAAAATATTCTCAAATGTTAAAATTTAAAAAAATTTAATTCTTTATTGTATTTGTTAAATAAATTAACAAATCATTTTCAAAAACGGTTACTTAGAAAATTTATTTTATTATTTATTTTATTTAGGTATTTTATTTTTTTTTTATTTTTTTTATTTTTTTTTATTTATTTTTTTTATTTTATATTTATTTTTATTTATTTATTTGAAAAAAATAGTATATAATAAAATTCAAATGGTAGAAATTAATTTCAATTAAATAGAATTTGCAAAATTTTTACAAAACTCTTTGATAAGTAGTAATAATTGTTTTAATCAGACAAAATATTCGCTCATATGCTGAAAGTACTAAAAATTTTAATAAAAATATTAATAAAAATTTTGATTTAATTTCCTATTGGGTGAATTAGTGAGTAATTTGATTTGTTCTTAGATTTAAATTTGAGTGCATATCCATTAGATTATTGAATAATTTACTTTGAAATTGGTAAAGTACGTATAGAGAGTATGGGAATTAGTAGTAAAAGTTAGTTTTAGTAAGACAAGAAAATATTTTATTTACGTTGTTGAATTATAATTATAGTCTTTCTATAATAAAAATTTTTTACTTGTAATTTATAAATAAATTAAAATACCTAAATATATTCTATTAAATAAACATATTTTACTTTTTATTTTTTATTTTACTTTTTAAAATAAAATTAGTAGTAGAGAATAACAGTCTTAGTCAGACAAAAATAATTATATCACTATTTTTCTAAGTTTATCAAATTGAGACAAAAAACGAATAGTGTCGCTTCGCAACACTTTTGATTCGTTTTTTGTCTCAATTTGATTATCTTAAAAAAACGGTGATCTTATAGTAATAAAATAGTTCAAATTTTTTTTTTTTTTTTTGAAAAATAAAAGTAGTAATAGAGAGTAATAGTCAGACAAGACTTTAAAATTTACAATATTTCTTATTTCAGTAGTTTGGTTTGATTTTAGTCATACAAATGAGTAAAAGTCAGTTTTCGTCAATGGAATTTTGTTTTAATTATTTGATTTTTTATTTCCACCACGTAAAGTAGTAATAAATAGTGTTAGTCAGACAGAAAAATATTTATTTCTTAAGAATAATAAATAAATTAAAATAAATATAATTTTTCAGTAAATATAATAAATAAAATTATTTATTATTATTATATTAGTTATAATAATTTATAATTTCAGTAGTTTGGCTCGATTTTAGTCAGACAAAACAGTAAAAGTCAGTTTACGTCAATAAAATGTTATTTTCATTATTTTATTTTTTATTTCTATCATGTAAAGTAGTAATAAATAGTTTTAGTCAGACAGAAAAATATTTATTTCTTAATAATAAATAAATAAATGAAAATAAATAGATTTTTTTCAAATAAATATACTCTTAACCCCTTCACTGTCAGTGGGCTCTATAGAGCCATAAAAATGTCGTGCCCTGTATGTCCATGGGCTCTATAGGGCCATCGGAAAAAAAGACATGTAAATGTTAACGAATCTGGCTAAAAATCCTTACTCGGGGGTTTTCGGGGTCGCTGAATCCAAATCCGTTGTCGAAAATTCAAAATTCAAAATGGCGGCTTCAAAATGGCGCCAAAAAAAATTTTTAAGTTTACGAATTTTTTTTAAAATGCCTTAAAATGCCTACTCGGGGGTTTTCGAGGTCGCTGATTTCAAATCCGTGGTCAAAAATTCAAAATTTAAAATTGCAACTTTAAAAAGGCGACAAAAAAAAATTTTTAAATTAACGAATTCGTTAACTTTTCAATTTTTTTGCTCGATATTTTGAAGCCGCCATTTTGAATTTTGACTTTTCGACCACGGATTTTGAATCAGTGACCTCAAAAACATAAAATATGACAATATCATGATTTTAAAAAAAAAAATTTTTTTTTGAACACTTATGGCACAAAAACTTTATTTTCACTCGACTGTGAAGGGGTTAAAGAAATTAAAGTAGTAGTAGAGAGTAATAGTCAGACAGAATGATTCTCGTTCTCGTTCTCGTTTTCGTTCATACAAGTTTTAGTCAGACTGAATGATTCTCGTTGTACTATCAGTAGTTCATACTAGTTTTAGTCAGACAAAACTCTGAAAATTATAGTTTATTTATAATTTCAGTAGTTTGACTCGATTTTAGTCAGACAAAAGAGTAAAAGTCTATTTTCGTTAACGGAATGTTGTTTTAATTTTAATTTCTTATTTACATTATTTAACTAGTAATAAACAGTTTTAGTCAGACAAAAATATTAATTTTTTTCTTAATATTGAATAATAGTTTAGGAAAAAATTTATATTTATAATTTATAAGAATAGGAATTTACAGTCGGACAGAATGTTTTTTTTTCCTCCAACAACATTTAATGGAAATATTCTTGAATATGATCTCAGTAGTAAAAATCAGTTTTGGTCAGACAGAATATTTTTTTCTGCATTTAACTCCATAGAAACATGTTTTCTTCATCTTTCATGATTTTTTTTTTAAATTAAACTTTTTTTTTCTTTTTTTTCAAAATTCTTGTAAGTTCTTTTTAAGAAATTTTTATATTTCTTGCTTATAATCTTTAGAGAGGAAATGTGTTTTTTTCACTCTTTCTTTTTTCTAATCTACATACATTAAAATGTGCATTAAAATATTTTTCTTGTACATAAAAAGTATATGCAATTATTCCGTTTACATTTGAATGAAGAATGTAAAAATGTTTTACCCACTTCTTTATGTTTTCGTTTACCATTTAACATTTTTTTCTTTTTTTTTTATTCTAAATGTGTGTATGTGTGTCTTGTTCATACAAAGAAAACTCGTGTACATTCAAATTCAGATGTCATCGGAGGTGAAAATCGCCGCTTATATTTCCGTTCACGGAAATTCCATTCAAAATCATATTCCGATATCCCGCTACAGGCTTATATTGCACTCTTTTTTTCTCTCTCGCTTTCTCTCTTCCTCTCTCTCTCACTCTCGTTCTCTGCAGCTCAAAGTGCTTATAGGGATATTTTACAGATAATTTGCATCCGAGAGTTCATATTTAAAGTAGTAAAAAAGCAAAGAAGAATTTTTATAATTTCCTCTAATGGAAAATAAAGTAAATAAAAAATAAACAATTTTTCTTTTGTCTTTGTTAATATAATGGAAAAATAAAATAAATAAAAACTATAGAATTATTTTTTTGCAATTGTTAATAAAATTTTTCGTACACGGAGAAAAAAATGCTGTTGAATCAATGACATATGGGTTTGATTCATTGAATAGTGTCATAACGGGCTGCCTAACGTATATGCTGTTGTTTTGAAAGCACCGATTCTAATGATTCGATAGTATCACTTTCTTTGAAACAAAAGCATATTTCTCAAATTGACAGCATACTATGTTAATTCGAAGGTATTCCTTTTGAATCAATGAACAAAATTTTTTAATTTAACAGTATATGCTTTTGAGTCAATGACTATAACTTTTAAATTTAAAAGCATCATTTTTATAATTCAAAAATTTGTACTTTTAATTTTTTAGTTGTTGCTATCGATTGAATAACACCATACTGTTAATTCAATTCTTTTATGTGATTAAATATATACCAACGATAAATTGAAAAAAGGGAATTTTTGTTCACATGTTTTTTTATATACTATAATTAATTCTCACACCTTTAACACAACACTTTTTATACACATCTTTTTTTCAATTTTTCACACTAACATATACATCTTTATTATTATTTTCATTTTTCCCAACGGCTAAACACACACACACACATACACATTCAAACACACTTATCTTTTTTAGTCAGAAAAATACGGCTATTCCCAAGCGGTCACCCATCCATTTAGTAACCGCGACCAACGACGCTTAACTTCCGTGATAGACGAGAACCGCCGCGCTGCAATGTAATACATCCGCTTCTCAACGTTGGGCACTTACTTTGTGGTTAAATACCGTGCTCGAGATTTTTCGCGTATATAAGGGAATTTATATAGTGAATTTATATTTAACTAGTCATTAATTAATTAAAAGAATTTAAATAATACTTTTTTATATTAGAATCTCAAAAATGACAGGTTTAATAAACATATAAATATATGTGGGTAAGTATTTCAATAAATTTAGTACCTGTCAATGTCTCAAAACATAGTGTTCTTATTTTTATAGCATATGCTATAGGCAGTCCGCAATAGCACCACTCATTGAAACGAAAGCATATGCTTTCGTTTTCAGAGCGCGCTTCTTTAGAGCAAACAATTTTTCATTTGATTTAAATTTACATGCATTTTCTTCAAATTTATCTATTAGATGCTTCAAATGAATAATGTCAAAGAAGCAATAAATTATTCTGTTGCTATATATAGATGAACTATAGAAACAATTTGCACAATATCATTAATTCTACAGTACCGTACTTTTAATTTAAACAGTTTCATTTTTTCGTTTTAAGCAATATACTTTTCGATTAATAAATGTGTCATTGAATCAATGACGGGGAATTCAATAGCATGGAGATATTTGATTCAACAGCACTTTTTTTTCAGTGTAGGTACTTTTTCTTTCTAATTTACTTCACAAAAGTTTATTTTCCAGTTAATTATTAATTTGGATTTTTTTCTCTTTTAAAGAGAAATGGGGAGGAAATACAAAGGAAAAAATTGTGTAGATTTTTGTTAAATATTTTTTAAGTTTACTTTTTAGTTAATTAATAATTCGGTTTTTTTTTCTCTCTTTTAAAGAGACAGGGAGAGGAAAGACAATGAAAAAAATTTTCATTTTTAAGTTTACTTTTTAGTTAATTAATAATTTTTTTTTCTCTTTTAAAGAGAGAGAGAGAGAGGGAGGAGGAATGCAAGGAAAAAATTGTGTAGATTTTTGTTAAATGCAATGTTTGAAGTCATTGATTGAACTTTGAATTTAGCAGAGAGGAAATTCATTCGGTGATTACATTTCCGATATAGAATCCGATGATAAATCCAATTCCAATTACTGAAAAAAAATTGGGTAGAATATATTTCTTTCTGTTTGTAATCGAAATGACGAGAGAGTGGAGTTTGGAATTTTTTTTCTCACCTCTGTTATTATTCGCTTATTGCAGCTTTTTATACTTTTGGATATTTAAAAAAAAAAAAATTTTTATTTAAAATACTTTTTAGAGTAAATTATATTTTATTTTATAGTAAATCCTTTTATAATAAATCCTTTTATCTAGTATTTTGTAATTTTTTTCATTATTTTCCATTTTGTACTTTATCATTTTTATTTATTTCAATTTTTTTCTACTTTTTTGTTTTATTTCTCTTAATTAGTTTCGAGTTTTTAAAAAAAAAATTTTCATATTTTTGATATACTATTTTTTATTTACGTTCAATTTAATTATTAATTTTTTATTTTTTATTCTCTTTCTTTTTATTTCCAAATATTCTTTTTATTTTTAAATACTCCTTTCAATTTTAAATATTTTTTCTTTTTTATTAATAAATATTTTTTTACCCCTCATGTAATTGAAGTTATTCGACTTAAGTTACTTTGAGTAAACAATTTTCAGTATAGCAGTTAATTTTCCAGTGGTTCAATTAATTATTTCAATTTTACAATTCCAAAAAAAGACACTTGAATGAAAACAAACATTTTCGACGAGATCACTGTTTTTTTCTATCTTTTGTGTTTTTGTATTTTTTTTTTTTTTGGCAATTAAATAAACGTCGGTAGTGGAAATGTATCGATTTAAAAAAATACCTAAATAAACAAGCAACTTTGTAACATTTACTGACCGGAAAATCGTGACACACTCCACCTACTGACTGTTAAAAAAAAAATTTCCAATATTAACCGCATTTCAACTAAATTCAAGTACACGAGCTTTTTTTTCTTTCATTTCCCCTGGGTTAATGCACACTTTCAACTCAATAATCATTATCATAAATTTAGTTATGATTGCGAGAAATTTCTATTCATGTGTTCTCATGAATCGAGTAACAGAAAATCATTACTGTCATTCGAGAGAGATAGCAATTTAAAATGTTCTCCTTTTTTTGGCAAACATCCATTTATTTATTTTTAAAGTAAAAGAAATTTTTTATTCAGTTTTTCATTTTTATTTTCTTCTATTTTTTTCTCTATTTTCCAATTTATCTTTTTCTCTTTTCTATTTTTCAATTTTTATTTTCTTTTTTCTATTTTTCTTTTTCTCTTTCTCTCTTTTTCCTTTTTTCTCTTTTTCTCTTTTCTATTTTTCTATTTTTCTTTTTGATTTTCTTTTTTCATTTCTTCTTTTCCCTTCTTATATTTCCCTATTTCTTTTTCTGTCTTGTATTTCTCTATTTTTATTTTTTCTATTTTTCTATTTTCTATTTTTGTTTTGTTTTCTTTTGTTTTATTTCTTTTTTGTTCTTTTTATTTTTGATATTTTTTATTCCTGCCTTTTTTGTTCTAGTAAAAAGCATGTCAATATTTTTTTGTTTTTTGTTGAAATAAATTCGAAAATATTTTAAACGTTTTAAACATTCTTTTAAATAGAGTTTCGATATTTCACTGCTTTTGAAAGTTTAAAACGTGTAAAAAAGTTTAAAATTGGAATTTCAAAGCATTTCATGCGTTCGCCGCTTGAAATTGGTTTAATTCCAATGCGTTCAATATACATTTGTTTTGTAAACGTTAAACTTGAAGTGTATTCAACTTTATTTAGATTATACAGTGGTGAAAAAAAAAAAAATTTAATTGAATAAATAAATTTTATCTCGACTTGTTAATCGAACAAAAAATTTACCCAAAAAAATTTGCTTTTAAATTAGATGAATATTTTCACACAATTATTTTAATTCAATTTTATTGAGTATTAATTATTATAATAGGTATTAATTATTTTGAAAATAAAAAAAAAAATTCTCACAAAATTTAGAAAAAGAATTTTTTTTCGAATACAGAATTGTTAAAAAAATTTTAACTGAAGCATAAAAAATTAAAAAGTCAACAGCAAATAAAAATCAAAACAGAAGCGTAAAAAATGAAAAAGCCAACAATTGTAAAAAATAAAAAAAAAAATACTTTATCGTAAAAAAAAATTGGGAAAATAAACAGTTGAAGTAAATAGTTAACGAACTAATGAAACACAAAATTTCTGTGAAAATTTCTTTCTAGGTGTGACTCAAGTTTCATGGGTCATAGAGCACTTTAGAAAATATGAATAAAAAAATAGCAGCGCTCGTTAAAAAAATCATTTTCTCTCTCTCTCTCTCTCTTTATTAAAAGATGTCATTTACCCTAGCATATCATATGGACCACGTTGTCACAGTGATATCCTTTTACTGCGTTCACAGCGTACTCTTTTCTTCTCTTAACATTGTTTCAACCGCCAACCTAAAATCCCATTGTATTCGAAAGTATAGAATCACTTGATTCAAAGCTTTCAACGTTTTGCAAGTTTCATACACGTGATACTGTGGAAATATTCACATATACACATACAACATTCATAATAATTTTCTGATTAAACAAAAAGTTATTGTACACACTTTTTCCTTTTATACTTTGCAAAAAACTTTTCTTTTTTCTATGCGCCAAAAAAATTCGTTTATCTTCAATTTTAACTATTTGCCGCAGCTTTTTTTTTATATTGAAAGTAGAATTTTTTTTTAAATAACAAAACAAATAGTTGAAACTATTTTAATCTACGTATACTGTGTATTCGAAACTATTGAAAATAACTGATTTTTGAGAATAGTTTTTATTATCGATTTTTTTTTTCTTCTGAATTTGGTTTTCTATGATTTTTTTATTCTCCTGCTTAAAACAGTGATATGAGCTATATTGCTTTAGAGAAAAATAACATGGTCCATTGTTGCTTTTATTGGTACTTTATTTTTACTCTTGCTCTGTTTTTGCTTTTATCATTCATTAGTTTTGTTTCCTTTTTCTCTGTTTGTTGAATTTTTGTTATCCTTGGTCTGCTGTTTTTGGTTTTCTTTTACTTTTGTTGAACCCTTTGATAATCTTCAAGTATTTTTATATACTCCTTGCTTTGTTCTTCTTTTCTTTTTGTTGCTCTCTTAGTTTTACTACTCCTTAGTCTTTTTTTTTGTTGCTCTCTTAGTTTTACTACTCCTTTATCTTTTCTCTTTCTTTTTTCTTGCTAGTCTTTTTTTATTTACTAACTTCGTTTTTTATTGTACTTTCTTATTTTTTTTGTTCGTTGTTCTTGTTTTTCTTTTCTTTTTGTTGTTCTGTTTTTGTTATTACTTTTCTTATCATTTGACAATTTTCTTCTTTTATTATTTTTTGTTGTTGTTATTTCTTAACTTTTTATTTTTATTGTTCCTTTGTTTATATTGTCTCTCTACATCTTTTATTTCTTTCTATTATCGTTTTATTTCTGCTTTTCTTTTTCTTATCCTTTGACTCTTTTGTCAATTTTTTAATTTTAATTTTTTATTTTTAGTCTCATTATTACTCTTTGTTTTTGGTTTCAATTAACTATTTTCTTTCTGGTTATTCTTATTGTTTGTTTTTTCTTTGTACTTTTATTCTTTCATTATGTTTCTTGTTCCTTTGTTTATATTCTCTTTTCTTTTATGTTTCCTTCTTTTTGTTGTATTTCTTTTTCCTTTTTTTTCTTCTTCTTTGTCTGGTTTTTTAACTTCTTCTATTCTTTTTCTATCTTTTTATTTTTTAAATCTTTATTTTATTAATTTTTTCTTTTTTGCATTCGAACATTTTTTGTTTTTTTTGTTTTCTTGTTTTTATTTTAATTCTTTTTTGTGTTTATATTACCTTCCATTTATATTTCTTTATTTCTATTTTTCCTTTGTATTTTTTTCTCTTTTTTTCTCTTTATTTCTCTTTATTTATTAAATTAATCAAATATGCTTTATATTCCTCTTTCATTTATATTTTTACTTGTATTTAATTTTATTTATATTTATGTATAATCTTATTTGTATTACTTCCTCATAGAGGAAGTATTGTAATACCAAAATTTTTCGAGTTCGATTTTTTGACATATCTTTATGATATTTGACCTCAGGAGTTCAAAAACGACATTTTTAAAAAATGTCATTCCGTATGTGTGTGTGTGTGTGTGTGTGTAAACATCACATTTTCATAAATATCTCGAAATCATAAAGAGCTTTTGGGTTGAATTTTTTTTTAAATTGTATATCTCACCTGCGGACATAAAGTGAGAGTACTTTCTGATATATTAATAAAGTTTAACTAAATTTTTTTTTGATTTTTAATTTTGCAAAAAAACGTTTTTTTATCCATAACTTGAAAAAAATGTTAGGACACCTATAAATGTTTTTCCATAATTTTGTAGAGTTTTTTTAGACGCATCTTTTGAGCCCTAATTGAAGATTTTTCGTCCATATTAACCGGAGTTATTAAACTTTTAAAAATCAAAAATTTTGGAAAATAAGACTTTTTTGAAAATTTTGTTGAAAAACGTAGAAATAACTTTAAAAGTATCATTACCAACTTATAGAGCGTTGAATATCGCTTCGATTGACCTATTTTTGAACCTAATTCGATAATAAATTTCGAAATTATTGGTATTTTAAAAACCAAAAATTGTGAAAAATGACATTTTCTCAACTTTTTTGTTTGAAAATTTTTATTTAACTATTAAATTATTGTAACTCTTTTGTAATGTATTTAAAAATACATTGATTGACTCAAAATTCAATCACTTTTACCATATTTATAAAAAGTTATTCATAATTATTTCTATTATTTTTATCTCCATGAGGAAGTAAAGTGTTCATGAAATGAGCACCAAAATTATAAAAAAAATATACAACTTGGCAGCGGTTTTTCATATTATTAAAAGTTATTTATCTTTTTAATGTCGTAATTTTTTGACTTTATCACTCGTTAGTTTTATTTATATTTTTATTTGCATTTATTTTTATTTACATTTATTATTTATTACATTTATTATTTATTACATTTATTATTTATTACATTTATTAATTTATTAATTCTTTCTCATGGAAGAATTTTTTCAACGAAAATTTTCAAAATCGTTTTTTTCCACTTCTTTGTTTATTTTTATTTACAGTTATTAATATTTTTAATGTTTATTCACATTTTTTTTTTATTTATTTGTGTATTTTTACTTTTATCTATTTTTTTCCTTTTTTTTACTCGAAATACAAATTTTCCAAAACAATTATTTTTTTTCACTGTTAAATTGTAAACATTTTCTATTTCGCAAAATTTTTCTTGTAAAGTGAAGAGATAATTATTGATTCGTAGAAGTGTTTCTGATAAATGATGAAAAGATTGATTGAAGTAGCACTTGTATTTGCATATATATATATATATGTGTATATCTTTAGACAAAGTTGCCCACTAACTTTCTCGATGTACTAACTTGCTTATAATGTGGCGGAAGTGTATATAAAAAGAAAGTAAAAAGAAGTTGAAACACATCTAAGCACGTATTCTCTCCTACCAGAGTAGTGTATTCAAAATTTACTGGCGAAACTTCTGTACATTTTGAGTTTTAGTCTAACATTCTGTGGTTATTCCTAATACCATACTCAAGTCGAATACTAAAAGGAATTAAAGCCATCCACATAATTGGAATGGGGCAAAACTTCCATTTAGTTACGTTTACCAGTGTCAATTATAAATTTAATTAATATAATATTACTTAAATTAAGTACTAAAGTTTTCAATTGCATTCTATTTATAAATTTTCGTCTTGTCACAGTTTCTCAAGAAATTTTTAGTAATTAATTAGATACTAAAGACGTAAAAAAAAATTTGTTTATTTAAAATTAATTTTGAATTAATGAATCGTAATTTTAAAATTTATTTTCTTCTCCAACGCAAAAAAAAAATTGTTTATTTAAAACAAATTCATAAATTAATGAACCGTAATTTTAAATTTTATTTTCTTCTCCGACGCAAAAAAAAAGTTTATTAGAAATTAATTTATTTCAATATAAATCTGTATAAATAAATTCAAAATTTATAATAAAATACTTTTATTCTCTATCATTTTCAAATAATGAATTAATTAATCAAGTTCCAAGGAAGCCATTTTATTAAATTTATTAAAGAACCGTATTTTTGAATTTATTTCCTTTTCCCATGTAAAATAATCTGTTTGTTTCCAGTTTAAATTTTCAAAAATTAAAAATTATATAATTATGAATTTACAATAAAATAGATATAAATTTACCTATAGTAAATTAAAAAAAAACTACTACATTGTCGGAAAAATGATGAATATCGCATTTTTTAATTCGAATTGAAACTATAATAATTTTCAAAGGAAAATTAATTGTCACCATACTTGCAACATATTTCAAGAGTCCTTTATTGCCATCAGGTGCAATTAAAGTGGAATCTTGAGGAAGAAATTCCTTTGCCTCTCTGTCTCTCTCTCTCTCTCTCTCTTTCATGGACCACCTAATTACATGTAAGAATTTCTGGCCAATCTGAAACTATAAAGACAAGTAATTTGAGGAGCTTAAATTTCAACTTTGAAAATAATTTTTCCCCTAAAAAATAATATTAGATAATAAATTTAAATTATTATTAATTATAAATTAATTCAATTTTAAAAGAGTTGCGTTTACAATTTTCATAAATAAATGAACTTCAAACTGTTTTAATTTGAAATTTTATAAAATTGCAATTTCGAATGAATTTAATTAGAAATTTTAATGAACGTAGATTTTTGAAAAATTTTTTATAATTCAAAACCTTCTAAAATCAGTTAAATTTGTCAATATATATTTAATTAATTAATAAAAATAATGGATTTATTGAAGAATTTTAGTTAAAATCACTAAAAAAATGGAATTTTGAAAAAGTAACAAATAATTGCAAAAATACAATTATTTTCAAAAGTAATAAAATTCTTATCCAAAAATCCAATTATGTTAAAAATTTACAAAAAAATATTGACAAAATCCCAATTATTATTTTTATAAATAAAAAAATTCTTCTTCACAATTCAATTATTTTCAAAAATTTTAATAAAATTCTTGATTGTCAAAATTTCAATTATTTTCAAAAAATTTCCTCATTTCAATGATTTTCAATATCTACTATTGTAATAAAATTACTCAAAAGAATTTAATTATTTAAAAAAAAATTTTAATAAAATTGTACGCAAATATTAATTATTTTCATAAATAATAAAAAATTTCACAGAAATTCAAATGTTTAAAAATTTATTATAAGTTTCTTCTGGATAATTCAATTATTTTCAGAAATAATAAAACTCATCGCAGAATTTTAATTATTTATAAAATTTTAATCGAATTCCTTGAAAAATGTAACTATTCTAAAATTTTTTATTAAAATTCGTCAAAAGAATTCAATTATTTAAAAAATTTGTTATAATAAAATTCTTTATAAGAATTTAATTTTAAAAAACATTTAATTATTTAATAAATAATTTACTTTTTTTATTTAAATAATTGAATTCTCGTAGAATTTTCTAATAAAAATTGATTTCGAAAATAAATTTTAGTTTAAATTTTAGATAATAATAGAATATTAATTAAATATTTTAAATATTTAAAAATGAAATTATTGTTTTCGAATAATTTTACAATTAAAGATATTCGTAAATAAATTTAACAGAACATTTTTTTTTAATAAAATTTTTTCCTCTTTTTTCTAAAAATTCAGAAAATTTTCAGTTTCACGTTCTATTAAATTTTCTAATTGACAAATATAATTTATAAACATTTTTTTTCCTTTATTTTTAAAAAACTTTAAATTTTATATAAACAATTGAAATTAAGAAATAGAATTGATGCAAATTATCTCCTTATGAAAATTGGGAATTTTCTACAAAAATATTAAGAAGCGGGAATGTCTAATGTTTTTCTTCCCGCAAAAGAAAAAAAAAATTAGTTTGTAAACAATATTGTTATTGAGAAATAAAAATTATACATAACATGGGTATATTTTCTACTTCTTGATTAAAATTTTTTAACAATTAACAATTTTCTAGTATTTTTTCAAAATAAAAAGGAGAATAATTTGCATAATAATTTAGACCAGTCAAACGAAAGTTTTTTTTATAGAAAAAGCATATAACAAACAAAATGGGAATATTTTTTTATTTGTTAATTATAATTTGTAATTTCTAATTTGTAATATTATTTTATTATAAATCATGAAAAATTACCTGCATATTTTCGATTTGTGAAACAATATTTTTTAAAGAAAAAAAAGCAAAAGCATACACAGAAACTATTTTAAAACTGCGGACAAAATGAATGAGAGAATACGGAGATTAATACAGTTAATTATGGAATTATTTTTAAGAGAAATGTTTTTTCCTTTAGAGCTTAAATTTTTACTTTAAAAAAGTAAGTTTCCCCATAAAAAATAATATTAGATAATAAAAAATTATTATTCTAAACTTCTAATTAATAAATGGAACATTCATTTCAAATAAAAATAAAAATTGAATTTTTCTTTCTCCTTTGGGGAGAATTTATTATTTTTCATTTTTTTTTCAAAAAAATAAATAAAAATTAAATAAACTGTCAGCTGCATCTATAACGAAACTCTTAATAATTCTTTTTATTTTGATTGAATTTTTGTAGCGTGATATATGTTTTATAACGTTTTTAGAATCTGAATAATAGTGTTCGCGTCATGAAAGCACAGACGCGCGCCGCCATCGAAAGTAAAATATCGTACGTTAACGTACTTTTCCTATTTTGTTTGTGAAAATAAATATTCGTGCTTTTTTTTCTCTCTCTTTCTCTCCCAGCGTATTAGTATCGTGTGCTTCGAGAAAGCTATTCCTGAAATGGAAAATGTGATTTTTACTGTATGTGTGTTCGAGTGTATATATGAAGCATGAGAAAAAAGTTATTTAAAAAAAAAAGCAAAAAAAAAAATTTATTAAATCTAGAATGTGTGCAAAAGCTTTTGAGAAATTGAGATTTTTTTTACATAGTGCACCTTAATTATCTTTTCTGCATTAAATCGCACTTTAATAATAAAAAATTAAAAGCGAGAGTGAAGCAATGAACATAAATGGATGAGATGGTAGGAAAAAAAAAGAAGAAAAGCTGCGGGGAAAAATGAAATAAATTGAGAAAATTGTTGGCAAAGGACAAGAGAAGAAGCTAATTATGGAGAATTTTTCCTTTTTACACCATAGTCATAGATTTTCTCCACATTATTACTTGACAGAGAGATGAATATTTTTCTTGTTAGCAAAGAAAAATGGTGGAATCATTTTCTTGTAAGCTTACACATGATAATGAAACTACGAAAGTAGAGTTAAAAATAAAATGCAAATGATCTGAAATGTTCCACTTTTTACGCTAGTTTAAAAAAGTTGGTTTATAAATTTTTCTAAATTTATTATTCAAAATGGAATTTTTTGGAATTTTTAATTCATTAGGAAAAGACAAAATTTGTATTATTTAGTAGTTTAGAGAAAAAAATAATTTGCAAACTTGTAGTTAATTTGGGCATAAAACAAATTTGAAATTTTTAATACTTTGGGTAAAATAATTTGCAAGTTTGTAATTTTAATTTGGGCGAAAAATAATTTGCAATTCTTGATTATTCTGGAAAAAAATAATTTGTAATTTTCATTAATTTGGGCGAAAAATAATTTGGAATTTTCATTAATTTGCAATTTTGAGATTAATTTTGAGCGAAAAATAATTTGGAATTCTGGATTATTGTGGAAAAAATAATTTGGAATTTTCATTATTCTATAAAACGTAATTTGTAATTATTATTTAATCTGGAAAAAATAATTTAGAAATTTAATCATTAAAAGGAAACAAAATAATTTCGATTTTTTTAGTATTGAAAAATAATTAGAGCTTTTGATTATTTTGGAACTTTTTATTGTTTTTGAAAAAATAATTGGAGCTTTCAATTATTTTAGAAAGCGTAATTTAGGAATTTTTAATTTACTCTGAAAAAAATAATTTGGCTTCTAAATTATTTTAAGAAGGAAATAATTTCTAATTTTTCATTAACTTGAAAAAAATAATTGTTTAGTTGTTTTTAATTATTTCGAAAAGTGTTGTAAGAAAATTTTTCATTATTATTGAAAAAATATAATTCCGAATTTCATTTTTGGGTATAATTTCAACAATAATAATATTTTCAGCGAAAAATAATTTGGAATTCTGCATTTTTCTGGAAAGAAAAATTTTTGATTTTATTTATTTTGTAAAACTTTATTCGTAAATATTCTTTAATCTATAAAAAATTATTTGGAAACTTATTTATATAGGGGAAAAATAATTTGCAGTTTTTCATTATTTTGGCAAAATAATTATAATTTTTAATTATTTTGGAGCTTTTTATTATTTTAGCCTTAGGCAAAAAATAATTTAAAGTTTTAACAGTTTTGCTAAAAAATTATTAGAACTTTCGATTCTTTTTGAAAACGTATATTCCGGTATTTTTATTAACTCTAGAAAAATTAATTTCGAATTTTAATTATTTTGGTCGACAAATAATCTGTAACTTTTGATTAATTTTAAAAACCGTAGTTTAGAATTTTTAACTATAATCGTGAAATAAAATTCGAAATTTTATTTTATTTTATTTTAATTTTTAATCGTTATTTGGTGATAATATTATTTTCGTGGAAAATTTTGGACGAACAATAAATTTAAATGTTTTTTGCGATTATTTAGAGGAATTAGTTTGAAATTATTAGATGAATTGGAAATAATTCGGTAAATCCAAAGCAAAGTTGTTGAAATGTAACGGTAACATTGTACGATTTATCCTGAATTTCCAGTAGGTATTGTTACTGAAAGCAATTTCGTGCAATTGTCACCAATGCGTTGGAATTCATCTGATTAGCTTTATCTGCCCCTGGTAAATCTCGTAAACTCGTTTAAATTGGCTCTGAAATATTTTGAGGTTGAACACAAAAGATCCTTCTGAATTCGAGAGACGAATACTAAAACCGCGGAAAGCAGTTTCATCCGCAAAACATTTGTTTGACTTTCCATACAATTTTCAACTTGTTTTCTATATATACTCTATATATTTAAAATCCTCTTTATAAAAATGTAAATTAAATGGTTTATTTTGTCAAGTTTATTATTCTTTTTCTTTTTTTCAAAATTAATTGAAATTTTTTTTTTGCTTTTTTTTATTTGGTATTTATGATTTTTTTGTAGAATTTTTTTTACTTTTATTGTTTCACTGTTTTTGTTGTTGTATTGTTTCTGATGTTACATTGTTTTTGTTGTTTTATTGTCTCTGTTGTTCTGCTGTCTCTGTTGTTTTATTGCTTTTGTTGTCTTTTTGTCTTTGTTGTTACACTGTCTTCGTTGTTTTATTTTTTTTTGTTTTATTGTTTCTATTGTTTTTGTTGTTTTAGTATTGGTGATTTTTTCTTGTTTTATTGTTTCTATTGTTTGTTTATTCTTTTATGTTTTTCGTTTTTTATTGCTTTATTGATTTTGTTTTTTTATTGTTTCATTGTTTGTCATAATCTCCGTTATTGTATTGATTTTGTAGATTTATTTTTTCAATTTCTTTGTTATTTCATTGTTTTTGTTGTTTTTTTTGATTTTTCCTGTTTCATTGTTTTTTTTTCATTGTTTTTCATTGTTTCATTGTCTGTTATTTTATTGTTTTGGTTGTTCCCTTGTTTTTGTGGTTCCATTGTTCTCGTTTTGTCGTCATTTTTCATTTATCATTGTTTCGTTATTTCTTAACCAGAAATTTTCTTTTTTTTTTTTGGTTTTTGCTCCTCCTTCATTCATTGCTTTTTTGTTTTTTTCATTCTGTCATTTTTTGTTATTTCCTCGTTTGTCTCTTTTTTTTGGTTTTTTCTTTGTCAAATTATGTTGTTCGTTTATTTTTGTCAGTTGAATATATTTTTGTTGTTATTTTTTTCTTTTTCTGTATTTTTTCATTCTGTCCTTTTCTGTTATTTCCTTGTTTGTCTCTTTTTTAGTTTTTTCCTTGTCAAATTTTGTTTTTTTCCTTTATTTTTAATTGTTGGATATATTTTTTGTTACATGAAAAATTGAATAAATTTCATTAATTTAAAAAAATAAAATTGAATCTTCACTGTTATCCGTTTTTGAAGATTATAAAATTTCGAACTATTTTTTTCAATTTGACTTTATGCACAATATTATTGAACATCGTTAGGTTCCATTTTCTTTGATATGCATTTTAATTAAACGTATATTTGAAATTGTTCTTTTTTGCAATCTCAATAGTTGCATTTTCGTAGTTTTTATACATCAAAACCTTTTTTTTCGAATTCATTGAATTTCATTTTGTTTGACCTATTTTTATTCCAAAATAAAGGTCAAGGAAATAAAACAAAATCGAGTCAATTTCGAAAAAAATATTAAATTTTTTTCGTTCGAAATTAAAGTTTTTCTTGTTTTTTTTTTTTTTTTTTTTGAAAATAAAAAGATGAAAAATAAAATGGAAGCATACAAATGAATCGTGCAGATTAATTTTTTAATTGCCATTTGAATGGTTTTTTCACTTATTTTTTTTTCTGCGCGTAAAGCGAAAAAAAAATTGTAATTTTCAATTAAATCATTAAAGTACTTTTTAATGAATATCTCGTGTATATAATTTCTGATGATGCAAATGCCACTTTTTTTTCTTATATTCATATATCAAATTTCATCATCGTTATGTCAAGTTTGCAATATTTAAAGTTTAAAGTTCAGTGATGAAAGGATTACCACACTAAACTTTGATGCGCCAAGGAGAGTTCAGTTGCTCGAATGAGGAAATTGTTCTATAACGCGAAACTTTGTCTTGAAACTTTAGTCTAGTGTTTGTGAAAGTATATATTGTTTTCCTAGACGAACCTTACATGTTTATGGCTAATAATTTTATGTTTTCTATCTTGTTGGCCATCCCCCGGTATGCATACAAAGTGTCGAGTTTGTGAATTTGCCTTCCTGCTGTGTTTACACGAATAAAGTCAATTTTCATTTGCACTATTTACAACACATTCGTGTATGCATTTTCTTTTTTTTTTTTTTTTTTGAACTCATAAAAGAAAATTAAAATTGTGAATTATTTTCCATTTTAATGAGCATTCACTACTTTTAATAATAGATAATAACAAATTGTTATTTATTTATAATTATTAATTATTATAGTAAATTATTATTATTAATTATTATTAATTATTATTATTAATTATTATTATTAATTATTAATATTAATTATCTACAAATAATTATTTACAATTATTAACAATTAAAAATACTTATATTAATAATTATAGTTACAATTTACAATTTCTTTTTACTTTGGTAACTTCTTGTTTCGAATTTAGTTTTCAAATTGAATTTTAGAGTTTTTATGCAAAACAGAAGAAGGAATTTTTTTTCATAATAATAAACCCAGCGAGTTTGGTAATAGTGGGGAGGGTAGGGGGGTGGGGAAAAAGTCAATAATGCGGCAATTTTCAAGGGTAGTAAGAGGAAAGACACTGTGCCAAGTATTTAAAAGTCGATTTCATTTTAAATAAAATCCATGACAATGGAAAATTTTAATATTTTTAATTTTTGCCAAAGAAAAATTTACATTTCCTTCTTTTTATTAATTTTTTTTTCTCTTTTTATACTCCCCCACCCCTCTTTCATTCCTTCTCGTGATAGGAAAAAAATTTGACACGAAAATTACTTTATAAGATATATTTATCGAAAAATTTTATCGTAAAATTCTATAAAGTGGCGAGAAAAATGAAATTTTTCCATTTTAATAATTAAATTAATAAAAAAAAAGAGAAAAATAAAGGTTTTTATACTTGGGATTATTCAATTGATTTTCGATATATGTTAAGAATTTATTGAAATTTTTAATGTTTAATAATGGAAATGAAGAGAGGAAAAAATACCTATTGAATTGAGAATTTGATGTGGGTTTAATAATTAATAATTTTTATTTTATTTGTTACTGGTTTCGTTGTAATAATAATATTTTCCATAAATTCTCTCGTAGCTAATTGTACCAGTTTTGCTTCCTCAATATTCTCATCCTTTACACGTAAAGCTGCCAGTTCATTATTGTTGTGAAATTGTTATTTTCCTGTGGTGATACCACCTCATGTTTACAACAATCTGCTTCGTGTAAATACAAGATTTTGAAGATTAAATTATTTATAGCAATTCTCGTAAACTAGAATTCGAAATAATTTTGTTGGTAATAGAGTAAATGTAAATTAATTAATTAATACTTGCATACGATTTTTGAATATTCGAGAAGAAATTTTAAGAAAATTAAAATTATTATAACTATTTTTATTTATTATTTATTTATTGATTTATTTATTGATGTTTTCGGATAGTTTTACAATTTAAAAAATTCGTAAATAAATGAAACAGAACATTTTTTTGAGTAAAATTTTTTCCTTTATTTTTAAAAAATTTAAAAAGTTTCAATTTCATTTTCAATTAAAATTTGTAATTGACAAATAGAATCGAATACGTAATTTTTCTTTTTCAAAAGAAAAGAATGAGTTTCTGAACAATATTGTTAAATATAAAAAAATTAAAAAATTTAGAAAAAATGTTACTCGAAGCAAAAGTTTCACCAAATTTAATAATTTTGAACTCAATTAAAAATTAAATTCTTCTATACATCTTTCTAGTGAATTATTTTTGATTTATAATATATATATATAATTATGTTGAGAAGATAAATTAATTCTTGAAGTCGTTTTTTTGTTTTTTAAATTGAAATTCTCCTGATGAGAGTTTTGAACATTTCCAAGTTTGTAACTTACGAGGAAAGATGTTCGTACCTACTTTCTTAATTAGGTGATTAAGAGAGATCGCTTGTTTCATGTTGCTGGCAAATCTTATATAGTTACAAACCAAGTAGTACATTAAGCTTTAAACTTTTAATACCTTTCGACGTGTTGGGAATTTAAAATCAAAATAAATCGATTCGTGATTAAAAACTTTCATTGTTTTCTACACTTGAAAATTAAGTTCAAATTAAAAATTAAAGAAAAATTTAATTATAAAACTGAAACAAAATTATCGAATTTAATTTTAACTTTTTTTTTCTTACTTATTGTTTTTCTTATTTTCTTCTTCATTTTCTTCTTATTTTTTTACTATTATTATTTTCACTATTAATAACATTAATATTTTTTTTATTTAAACATTTTATTGTCTAATTTCGAAATCGAATGTTTTTTTCTTTTTACCATCTGATTATTATTTTTTGTTTACACATTTTATTGTTAAAATTTCCAAATCAAATTTTATTTTTGCTTTTTTTTTATTTGATGAGAGAATTTTTTTTTTATTGGAGACAAAAGAATTCTTTTTTTTATTCTGTGATTTTTATCGGTTAATTTATAATTGAAAATTGAACTCCAGCGGTTAATTAGCGGGCAATAAGTGGGTTTAAATTCATATAATTAAAAGTTAAAATGATGCTGGTGAAATTTGACTTTAATAGTGATAGAATATTGAATAGGCGACTTGATCGATTTTCAAAATGACTTTCTCGGTACTTTGAGTTTAGTTAAGAGCTTCGAAAGTCAATAGTTAATGGGGTTTAAAGTGCAGGAAGAAAGTTTATCATCAAATCACTGAATTCTAATCAGAAATTAAACAAAATTTCAGATTTAAAAAACAAAAATAAATTTCAAATTAAAAAAAAAATTACATACTTTCTTTTTATTTCTTTCTTTAATTTTACACTGGACATTTATTTCTAGAAATTCAGAAATGGAATGTTAGTTAAAAATTTTCAGAAAAAAAATTATTAGGCGAAAAATAAAAATGTTTAAGAATAAAAAAATAAAAGTTGGTTAAAAATTATTAGAAAAATAAATTTTAAAGTTCGTTCAAAATTATTGCAGAAAAAGTGAGATTAGTTAAAAATTATAAGAGATGCAGGTGTACCGAGAGGAAAATGTAAAATTAGTTTAAAAATTATCAGAGGCAAAAGTTGAGGTGTAGTTGAAAATTACAAGAGGAAAAAATATTTCAAAATAATTGGAAAAATTAAAGGATAATTTAAAAATATTAGAGAAAAATTATTTTGTATTTTTTTACTACAAATTTTTTTCTTAGGATTTAATTATAAAAAGTTAGTTACAAAATTATTAGGCGAAAAGTAAAAGAGAGTTAAAAATGAGTAGAGAAAAATTAAAGATTAGTTAAAAGTTATTATTAATAAATTATTGGGAGAAAACTAAAAGATAATCAAAAAATAATACAGAATAAGAATTATTGTATTTTTTACCTGCAAATTTATTTCTCAGAATTAAAAAATTAAAAATCCAAATACAAGTTTACATCTTTACTAAAAAAATAAAAATTTAGTTAACAATTAATAGCAAAAGAAATTTTTAGAAATTTTTATTTATTTAAATTTAGAATAAAAAATTTAATTAATTAAAAAAATTAAAGTACAGAATTTTTTTTTCTAAACAAGAAAATTTTCTTTAGCTTGATTAATGAGTGTAAAGAAAGCAGTCGTAAGGAAAAATGTTTTCGGCTTTATGAGACAAGAAGACAAGTTACATTGCGGCTGTAATTGTGTGTTCTTTTCACTGACATTGTTGACTCTCGTTCTTTTTTTTTGTCACTTTCCCTCACAAATCTTCTTTTACGAAGAGTTATAAAAATGTCCAATAGCTCAGGGTTAAAACTGCAACGCCTTTTTGGTCAATAAAACTTGAAAGGCTTGAAAATACAAAGCTTTTTTTTCCCTTGGTTTTGAAATATCGAACATTTTATCAGAGAGCATCCTGAAAATAGTCTAGCTTTGCGGAAAATTGATGTCGACTTCTGTCTTTATAAACTTTCGTCCATCAAGTACTTTTTTTTATTTATTTTTTTTGTTGTTGAGATTTATTCACATCTTTTTAATTGTTTCGATTTTTTTTTCAAAATTCTCCGCCGTGTTGAAAAAAATTGTTTATTAAACTATATTTAATTAAAAATTACCTTAAATTAAAAATTACATTAAATTAAAAATTACATCCAATTTAAAATTATATTAAATTAAAAATTACATTCAATTAAAAATTGTATTAAATTAAAAATTATATTTAAAGTAAAAATTATATTAAATTAGAAAAATTTTAAAAAATATGTAAAAATAGTTACATTTTTATACTTTGAAATTAAATTAGAAAATTTTAGTTCATTTTGAATTGAAATGTATTAGCGGGAAAGAAAAGAGAAAACTGAGAAGAGAAAGATTTTCTATTTTATTAGGAAAAAGATTATCTTCTTTTTTGGGAAAAGTGAACAAAAGTTCTGTTTTCGTATTGATTAAATTTTTTTTTTTTTTTTTTTTTTTTTTGGGTGGTGGGAGACTTTTATGCTCTGATTATATTGTTCTGACATTTATAGTATGACGTCTACAATTTTCAACAATGTATTTTTTGAAAAGTTTAGAAAAAAAAATTTTTTCATTTGATTTAAAGTATTACGAAGGAAAAGAAGAATTGTTTTTGTAATTTAAAATTAAAAATTAATGTACAAGTTCTTTCTACCGAAAGAGAGTCCATTGAATCATCTATTTTTTAGTTAATGGAGAAAAAAAAGTTTATAGTTTAATAAAGACGGTTTTTTATAGAATAAACTTACGCTAATTATCACAATTTTTCAAGTTTGAATTATTTTTAATTTTCATTTTTCATTAAAATCTTGTTGAAAAAGAAAAATCTGAGTGAAGACATTGTGAAAGTTTAATAGAAACAAAACGCAACTTTTTTTCTTGTTCGGTTATAATTTATAATTCAATTTTGTTTCAAATGAAAAAATTTGCCTCGTAATTCGTTTCATTAATTTTATGAAAGTACGTTTGACATAATAAAAGGAAAAAAATTCATTTTAATAATAGTTTTATTTAAAAAACAATTAAATCTTTAAAACTTTTCCAATGCACGAGTATAAAAATTAAAAAATGTCAATAATATTTGAAATTCATCAAAAAAGTAAAAAAAGTAAAAAAAAGTAAAAAAAAGTAAAAAAAAGTAAAGAAAAGTAAACAAAAGTAAAAAAATAAATGTGAAAAATAAAAAATTTAAAAATAAATAAATAACCTTGGAATTATTAGAGAATTTAATGGGACTTCAGATTATCAACAGAGTCAATAGATATTATCCTCTGCTTATTTGTTTTCTCATATCAAAATAAAATATTTGCGAAAGAAAATTGAAACCTTATTATAACCAACAATTATGAGTTTTAAGATAAAAAAAAATTATTTTTCAGTTTACAGAGAAATAAAAAATTTCCCATCTCTTTTAAACTTGAAAAAAAAATCGAGAAATGAAAAATAAATGCTGAAATAAAAGATAAGAAAAAAAATTAGAATAGTTGCAGTGGCTGTTAAAAAAATAATTTCCATAAAAAATTGTGTGGTTTAAAAATAATTAGATTAGAATCGGAAATATTTTGCGTGTTTTATCTCGACCAATAAACTCTATAAAGTGAAATGACTTGCAAAAAGTTTCTAACGTGAAATAAAGTTTAACAGTTTGTAAAGCAAACATTTAAGGTTTAAGGTTCAAGATAAGGCGAAAAAATAGCAGCTAACGACTGGAATTAACAGTTAATCAAGCGTTGTTGATTTTTACGAACGTAATTTATTTTTAATATTATGAAAATATTCTGAAAATACATCAATAATTTTAATGTAATTTAAATAATTTAATTTAATTTTTTATTATTTAGTTTTATTTAATTTTATTTAAGTTAAATTAATTTTATTTAGTTTTACTTAATTCTGTTTAATTTAATAGAATTTTTTGAAACTAATTTAATTTTATTAATCGCATAAAATCGTAATTAAAATAAATTTTAAATTGTGTTTAATTTTATTTTAGAATTTCATTTTAATTTAATTAATATTATGTCTATAAATGTTTGTTAAAAGACATTTACATTTTGTTAAAACAAAGTGTCTGCGACTAAAATTTAACTTTATATGTTTAATTTAATTATTAAATTTATTAATTTATTAATTTATTAATTTATTAATTTACTAATTCATTTACATAATATTATTATTGCACTATTATTAATATTCTTTACTGTTGTAATAAATTCAGCTGTTTTAATTAAATTTACATTGAGAAATTTCTGAAATTATTCCATCTGCTTCCAAACCAGAAATCTTTTTTCAAAACAGCAAAGGTGAAATTTTTTTTCGAAAATAAAAATAGAGTAGTACTTCAAACAACCTGTTTCATTTTCTGAATTTAAATTCCACTTTTATTTTTTAACATTTGAGACCAATTTTGTGATAAAAGGTTTTATTTTAAAGTACTCGCCTTTCCTCGCCTATTTCGGTTTTTCACTAATTTTATAACAAGGAATGTCAATTATACAAAAAACGAAAAGAAAAAAAAATTCCAACCACACTGAAACCTCAAATTCTTTTTTTTTTGTTTCTAATTAATTCCTTGTTGAAAGAATTGAGAGAACCATTTTAATTGATTGTTCTTTAATTAAAACGACTATACGTGTTTCTATATATAGTTCAAAGAAATTTAAAATTTTATTTTTTACTATTTGATTTGGTTGTAAAAAAAATTCGAAATGTATATAACTGTTTTTATTTTTTGTTTCTTGAATTCAAAGTTTTTTGCAGGAAGACATTTTTTTCTGTTTATAATTTTTAAGTGAAGCGAAAAAGAAATAAATTCTCTTCCCATAAATTTGAGGAGGAAAATTGTCTAAATGTTCAATTTTAATTCTTCCTGAAATTTAATAAGTTAACTTTTAATAATTTATTTAGATTTAATATTTATTTTAAATAATTTATTTTCTAAAATTGTTTTTAATGAAAGTGCTTTGAAATTGTAAGATTGTGAAATTTATTTTATAACGTCATTATTCTACTATTATTAGGTACATAACTATAATTTTGATGCAAAACATAAATTATGTAGCATGAGGGAATACATTCTATAATTCTCTATTCTGTAACTATAACTATTATAATTATAATAATAATAATAATTATTATTATTATTACTACCTTTTTTAAATAAAATTGGCAATTTTAAAAATAATAGAAATTGAAAATTTTCTAATTAAAATTTTTGTTGATTAAATAAAAATAAATATAAAATTAAATGAAAATAAATAAATAAATAATTGCAGAAATTCAATTATTTAAAAAAAGGAAAAAAAAATTCTTCTTATAAAATTCAACTATGTACAAAATTTGAAAAAAGTTTTTGTAAAAATCCCAATTATCTTTATAAATAACAACATTCTTCTTCAATTAAAATAATCCAATTAAAATTGTTTTGAAAATAATTGAGTTGCTATTCAAAGGATTTTACTATTTATGAAAATAATTGAGTTATTGCGAAGAATGTTACTGTTTATAAAAATAATTAAAATGTTTCGAAGAATTTATTAAAATTTTAAGAAATAGGTAATTAAATTGTTATGAAGAATTTTATAGAAATATTTGAAAATAATGAAATTTTTTCGAGGAATAATAATAATAATTAAATTATTGAATTCATCACAAGAATTTTATTATTTTTTGAAACTAATTGAATACTTTCAATTTTTTTGACGAATATATTTAAAAATTGCATTGAAAGTAATTTAATTTTTATATAGAATTTTTTAAAAATATTTTGAGAATAATTGGATTATTTTTTTGAGAATTTTACGTTCTTGTTAAAATTGCATTTTATGGAAATTTTTGAAAATAATTAAATTCTTTTATTTTTGTTTAAATTTGATTAAAATAATTTAATTCCCGCAAAGAATTTTTGTATTTATAAAAATAGTTGAATTGTTTCGAAGAATTTATTAAAATTTTAGGAAATAATTGAAAATGGAAATATTGAAAAATATTTGATATCATCTGAGGAATTTAATTAAAACTATTTTGAAAATCATTGAAATTTTGTAAAGATTTTACTATTTAAAAAAATAATTCAATTGTTTAGAAGAAGGATTTATTGAAATTTTAGAAAATAATTGAATTCTTTCGTGAAATTTAAAAATTTTTTTTGAAAATATGAACAGTAATAATTTATTTTGTACTTAATATATAAATTAAAATTTTTATTATGAAATTATTTTTAAAAAGTTATATTTAAAAAGAAAAATTTTTGTAATTTGCTTAACAATAATAAATTGAATATCACGTTCCGCGCGTAATATGTAAATGTTAATATTATTTTGTTATTATTCCAATTATTTTACCTAGAATTGTCATTTTATTTCGGATTTATTATTAAAAGGAAAAAATGTTGTCATGAACAAGATTCCAAGACTAATATTGTACTGAATACCACTCATGATAGTTGAGGAACAAAATCACGTTCGAATTGCTTTTGAGTTGAGCTTGGAATTCGATTATCTCGCGCACAAAAGTTGTGTATAGAGTAAATGCAAAAAGTTCTGACATAAGATCAAGAAGAAGAAGAAGAAAAAAAAGTAGTATTAAAAAGAGAGACAAGTAGTATTATTTTCTTTTACGATATTCGCTTATCTACTTATTTTTTACTATTATCATTCTCTTTTTTTTCGTCGCATATTTACAACAAAAAACTATAAATAATCCTAACACGATATTATACAGATTTGTACTATCTTTCTGGCATCATCGTCGAGGTTAATTTCATATTCTTTTTTCATTTTTGTTGGATCCAAAAAAAAATATAAAATGGTATTTTAATTTAACGCGATATTGGATTTTTGTCCTACTCACAATACAATAAGAATCGTTTTTAAATTTTCTTTTTAATATTTTTCTTCTTATTTTCACTCGGAAATGAAAAAAAGTCGTTTAAGTTGGTTTATAATTAATTTTTAGTTACTTTTATCTATTATGTTTAATAATAATAATAATGAATATTAATAATAATAAATGTAATAATAACAATAATAATAATTTGATAATTTTTTTTTTCATTTCAAAATAAATATAAATAAAAATTAATAAATAATAAACGTTTAAAATAAATTTTTATCATTCATTCTATGTCGTCAGTTATTTAAAAAATGATTCGAAAACTATATTCATTTATTATTTAAACGACAATCGCAGTTATAAAGGAATTCTAGCCACGCCATTCTCGGGATACTAAAGGGATAAAATTATCACAGTAAAGCAACTTTTGAGGAACAAAAAAAAAGCAGTAGAATGCTCGACTTAAATCCCTCGAGATCTACTCAAATGAGCGTTGAATTATTCATTAGAATAGATTGAGTAAGGTTAGATCCACAGTCATTTATAATGAAAATTTCTTCTAATCGAGTGCAAAAAGTATTATTATTCTGAATGATAATAATGCTTTGTAACTGCTTTCATTTTAAATTTGCAGACGAAATAGAATTTTACTTGACATAGTCTTGATATTAAACATTTCTTAGTTTAATAATAAAAAGAAAAGAGGAAAAATAAATTAAAACATAACATAACATAACATTAAAACATAACATTTTTTTCAATTCGAAATTCAGTAGTAGAAATCACGTTTAGTCAGTCAGGGTAATTTCTAATATTTCCATAGTTTCTGTTTCAAGTAGTAAAAACATTTTAAGTCAGACAAGGTTATTAAATTTTAGCATTTTGATAATTAGTAGTAAAAACTATTTTTAGTCAGCCGAGACGATTTCTAAAATTAGTAAATTATCATACAAGTAGTACAAAACATTTTTAGTCCGACCAATTTTATGCATAATTTTTGTTTCTTAATAACAAAAATTGTTTACAAACTCATTCTTTTATTTTAGGTAAAAAAACATTACATATTCCTGTCTCTTAATATTTTTGGAGAAAATTTTCAATTTTCATAAGGAAATAATTTACATAATTTCTATTTATAAATTACAATTGTTTTAATAAGATTCATAGTTTTGCAAAAATAAATAAACAAAATGTTTATAAATTCTATTTGACAATTGCAAATTTTAATTAAAAATTAAATCGAAAATTTTTGAACTTTTAGAAAATAAAGAAACACATTTCACTCAAAAAAAAAATCTGTTTCATTTATTGACGAATTTCTTTAATTGCAAAATTATTAAAAAACATCAATAACTTCTTTTTTAAATAAATATTTAGTTATTATTATTTTTATATAGGAATAAAGATTTTAAAAAATTTCTAATTCAAACCTTTTTGAAATTAAAGAATTTTGAAAATATTGTTAATAATAGTAATATTTAATAATAAAAATAATAAAATAATAATATTTAATATTTCTTCATTTTTTATAATAATTAAAGATGATCGAGAAATAAATAAATAATTTTATATTATAAGAATATTGTTACTGTAACTTCTTCAAAATTATTTTCATATTCAATTATTATCTAGAATTTTAACTAAAATTCATTTTTAAATCAATTTTTTTTCTGAAAATTCTATGAAAATTGAATTATTTAAATGAAAAAGTAAATTATTTAATTGATTGTTTCTTAAAATTTATTTCTTATAAAGAATTTTATCATCAAAATTTTTAAATAATTGAATTCTTTTGACGAATTTTAATAACATTTTTAAGAATAATTGCATTTTTCGAGAAATTTAATAAAAATTGTCTTAAAAATAATTGAAATTCTGCCAAGAATATTATTAAAAATGTTGAAAATAATTGAAATTCTGCCAAGAATTTTATTAAAAGTTTTGAAAACAATTGAAATTCTGTTAAGAATTTTATTAAAAGTTTTGAAAATAATTGAAATTCTGCGAAGAATTTTATTAAAATTTTTCAAAATAAGTGAATTTTGGAGAAAAATTTTAGTATTTATAAAGATAATTGAAATTTTGACGAGAATTTAAGTTAATTTTTAAACATAATTTAATTTCTGCAAAGAATTTTATTAAAATCATTTTGAAAAAAATTGAATTATTAAGCAAAGAATTTCATTAAAATTTTTAAAAATAATTTTATTCTTTAAGGAAATTTAATTAAAAATTCATTGTAAATAATACTTAAATTCTAATAAATAAATTGTAGCAAAGGTTATTAAAATAATTAAATTTCTTTGATAAATTAAATTTTAATAAAATTTTTAAGAATAATAACTTTTTTCGACGAATTCCATTAAAATTGTACTAAAAAAAATAATTGAAATTTAGCATTGAATTTTATTATTTATGGAAATAATTGAATCCCTGTAAAAAAATGTTATTATTTATGAAAATAATTTGTAAATTTGAAATCAAGTGAAATATTTATTATTTATGAAATTAATTAAATGTTTGCGTACAATTTTATTAAATTTTTTTTTAAATAATTGATTTCTTTTGGGGCAGTTTTATTAAAATAGTAGAGATATTGAAAATTATTGAAATGAGGAAATTTTTTGAAAATAATTGAATTTTGAAGAAGAATTTTATTATTTATAAATATAATTTGGATTTTGACTAGATTTTTTTCAAATTTTGAAAATAATTGAATTTCTGAGAAGAATTTTACTACTTTTAAAAATAAAATTGAATTTCTGCAATTATTCTTATAATAACTTCTTTAAAATTCAATTTTTTGAGTGATTTTAACTAAAATTCTTGTATAAATCCATTGTTTTTAATAATTAATTAAATATATATTGTCAAATTTAACTAATTTTAGAAGATTTTGATGAATTATTAAAATTTTTCAAAAATTTAAGTTCTTTAAAATTACATATTAAAAAAGTAAGCAAAAAGTTAGCCGAGCGCGAATTATTTCTAGTTTGTAAATTATTATACAAGTAGTACAAAACATTTTTAGTCCGACAATAAATATTAATCTTCTTTTAATTCGAAATTCAGTGGTAGAAGTTAATTTTATACTACAAATAATAATAGTAATGAGGAAAATATAATTTTATGCGAAAGAAGAGTTAAAGGTACTAAAAAATAATAGTTTATTTTTTTTGCCTTGGTTTTAATGGTAGTTGAGAGGAAAAATTTCCAACCTTCCCATCGAGTCAAATAAAATCCAGTGAAATAAAAGTTTAAGAGATGAGTTTTAGAAAAGTTCGTGCAGTGCAAAAACTATGTGGTCACTATAGATATTTATTCTGGAGACATATTTCCAAAGGACACTTTTAAAGAAGATATATTGGATACTTATTGGTTCTTGTCAGGAGAAACTATCAAAATCACAAAATCCACCAGTTTGCACTTGAGGATTTTATTTTTTAAAAAGAAAAAAAAAATTCTATACAGTTTCAATGGGGAAAAATGATGAAGAAATGAACGTAGAAAATAAATAAAGAGAAAAAAAGAAAAGAAAAGGAAAAATCAATGAGGAAAAAAATAATGAAGAAGGAAAGAAAGACAAAAAAAGAAAAAACCGAAAAAAACAAAAAAATAAAAAAAAAAGAGAAAAATAATAACAGAAGAAAAAAAAGAAAAAAAAATTGCGAAAAACATAGCAAATTATTTATAAATTGAAGAATATCGATAAACTGTCATTAGTGTCAGATTAAGATTATAATATATCAATACTATTTACTCCTGTTTATGACCATGAGTTTGCGAACGTATTAATAATGGACATTGTTTTCATTTACACAATCGTAATACATGTGGTTGATGCGAATTTAGCAATTTGCCTCAGGCGTATCTCGATTTTGCATTTTGCCAAGATAATCTCCAAAATTCCAAAAGCAATTTACACAAATCATTGTGAAACTATAGATACATTTCTCTATGTTAAAAAATGAAAATCAAAAAAAAATAATAATGGCTGTTGAGAAATTTAAAAAATAGAAAATCATTTAAATCGTATTTATAATTCATATTATTTTTAATAAATTAAAATTTTCTTCATAGAGAAATTTATATTTTTTATTTCAATTTCTCATTGCAATTCTTTATTTTTTCATTCAATTTATGTGGTTTTTTTTAAACAATGGATTTTTTTTTAATATCAACGTCACTGTATTGTCAAGATTTGATCTTTAGTATACAATAACGTGCGCCATACTTCATGTCTAATATTACGCCATTATATCATCTTGGATAATAACGCAAAATTTTTGTTTACTTTCATTCTTTTTTCATATTTTTTTGAAAGGAGGTCAAAAAAAATACAATTTATAAAAATTTTCTACATTTGCAAAAAAAATTTTTCAGTTTTATTTCTATTTTTTAGCTATTATTTTTTAATTTTCTTAATTCTTATTTATGTCTGACTAAAATTTGCTATTTCTACTTATTTTTCAGTGTGAGAAACTAATAATTCAACGAAAATTTATTTTTATAATTACAGTCTGACTAAAAAAATTTCTTGTACTACTTATGTGATTAAATTAAAAATATTTCAAAATGCCCTGTCTGACTGGAAAGAGTTTTTACTACTTATTTTCAGAATTCTAAAATCTAAAAAACATTTGTCTGACTGAAAATATTTTTATTACTTGAAACAATTTTCAATTATCTTTATAAATACTAAATTTTTTCTCCAAAATTCAATTATTTTCAAAACTTTTAATAAAATTCTTAGCAGAATTTCAATTATTTTCAAAACTTTTAATAAAATTCTTGACAGAATTTTAACTGTTTTCAAAACTTTTAATAAAATTCTTGACAGAATTTTAAATTATTTTCCAAACTCTTAAATAATATTTTTAGCAGAATTAAAATTATTTTTAATAAAATTTTCATTAAATTTCTCGAAAAATGCAATTATTCTTAAAAATTTTATTAAAATTTGTCAAAAGAATTCAATTATTTGAAAATTTGTTAATAAAATACTTTATAAGAAATAAATTTTAGGAAACATTCAATTATATAATTTACTTTTGCATTTAAATAAATGAATTCTCATAGAATTTTCTAAAAAAAATTGATTTAAAAATGAATTTTAGTTAAAATTTTAGATAATAATTGAATATGAAAATAATTTTGAAGAAGTTACAGTAACAATATTCTTATAATATAAAATAATTATTTTATCTCTCGAACATCTTTAATTATTATAAAAAATGAAGAAATCGATCACTCCGAGTCTTCGACTCGGAGTAATCGATATCTTCATTTTTAATGACAATATTTTTAAAGTTGTTTCATTTTCAAAAAGGTTTAAATTTAAAATTTTTTAAAATCTTTATTCCTATATAAAAGCAATAATAACTAAATATTTATTTAAAAAAGAAGTTATTGATGTTTTTGAATAATTTTGCAATTAAAGAAATTCGTAAATAAATGTAAATGAACATTTTTTTGAGTGAAATTTGTTTCTTTATTTTCTAAAAGTTCAAAAATTTTCAATTTTAATTTTTAATTAAAATTTGCAATTGTCAAATAGAATTTATAAACATTTTGTTTCTTTATTTTTGCAAAACTATAAATTTTATTGAAACAATTGTAATTAAGAAATAGAAATTATGTAAATTATTTCCTTATGAAAATTGAAAATTTTCTCTAAAAATATTAAGATACAGTCGAATATGTAATGTTTTTTTACCCAAAATAAAGGAATGAGTTTGTAAACAATTTTTGTTATTAAGAAACAAAAATTATGCATAAAATTGGTCGGACTAAAAATGTTTTGTACTACTTGTATGATAATTTACTAATTTTAGAAACCGTCTTGGCTGACTAAAAATAGTTCTTACTACTGATTATCAAAATGCTAAAATTTTGAGAACATTGTCTGACTGAAAATACTTTTACTACTTGAAACAGAAACTATGGAAATATTAGAAAAATACCCTGGCTGACTAAACGTAATTTCTACTACTAAATTTCGAATTGAGAAAAATGTTATATTTATTTTCTAAGTGTGAATTTATTCGTCTGACCAAAATTTGTTTTTACTGCTAATAGTAAGAATTTATTAAAACTGAAAATATTTTTCTGCGAATAAAAATAATTTTTTCTACTGATGCAGTAATTATTATTATTATTATTTTGTTTTTATTATTATATATTTATATATATTATTATACTAGCTGTCGTACCCGTCTTCGACGGTAAGACAGGTTTAGTTTCTACCAATACATTTAGCACTGTTTCTACCAATCTGGAAAATCAGGAAATAGCCGGGAATTTAATTTGACCGGAAAAAAAATTATAATTAGTTACCATTAGTTATTTCGGTAGGAAAATATTACTATTTGAATAGTCTCCACCTTATAGCAAAAAATCAAAAATTATTAAAAATTATCAAAAATTCGAAAAACCGAATTTCTTAAAATTCAACTTTTTTTCTTCTCTTTTGTGGCATTTAGCTTTATTATTTTTGTGCTCTTTAAAAATACTTTACTTATTTAATAGTCTCCACACTTTGGTAAAAAATGTAAAATTTTTAAAAATTATCAAAAATTTGAAACACCGAATAGACTGCCAACTTTCACTTTAATTGGTTAGACCGTTTTCAATATTGATGCGCGAACAAAGTTTTGCATACAAACAGACAGATAGACAGAAATTTTTTTTCTTACATTTTTCTAATTTTAATGTCTCAAAACGAAAAAATATATAAAAATTTTCAAGCTTAGAGCAATGTACAGACAGAAGTCTGATTTTATTAATATAGAAGATAGATTATTTATTTTTTTTATTATTATTTATTATGGTTATATATTTATTTTATTAAAAGATTTGAAAATTTATAGAATATTAAAAAATCGTACACTTTCTCTTAGCATTCAGTGAAAAAAATTGGTTATCAACATCCATTTTACTCTCACGATGATTTTTTATTACGAATATGACATTTGTTTGTATATAAATGTATTTTGCCGTTTTTTTATAACTTTTTTTTAAGATATAGTCACATCAAAAAGGCAAAACATATATGGATCGTCTCAAGAAATATGGAGAGAATTTTTATTTGCCTACGGATATTTCCTTTTTATTATTCTCTGTAACAGACGACATGTACATTATAATATTTTCTTTTCCCAACTTCTCTTCGTTAATATCATATTCCATTTTATATGATTATTTATGAGACTCAAATGTAATTTATATGCGAATAAATGTAAATGGAACGATACTTTCAAAAAATTTCCACGGAATTTTAAATATGTAGAAAACATAAAGTTTTTCTTTTAAAAAAGTTTTTTTTTTTAATTATATCCATGATTTGTTTTCTTATTATTTTTATTTATTTATTTGATTTGAAAAGTAAAAAATTTTTCTTTGGCTACATTTCCCATTTTTTGAGATTTATATTCAAAATTAACGGAAATAGAGAGGGAGAGAGAGAGAGAGGAAGAAGAATTAAAGTAAAAATTGAAAAATCTATGAATTTTTCTTCCTTTCTTTCGTCGTATAATATAATATAAATTGAGAAATATTTCTTCGCGCGCTTTATCAACTTTCTATGTCGATCAAACTTAAAGTGCAGACGGAAGTTTGCGAAATGAAGGACTGCAAGTTTTCTTATTCGAAAGTTATAAACTTATATACGCTTCGGATATCCCATAGAAAACTTAGACAACCAAAAAAAAAAAGAAAGAAAAAGAAAAAAAATTGCAGAGGAAAGGGACAATTTTTAGCTGGAAATGAAAATCATTTTGAAATCTTTGACATTCACTGTAATTTTTATTTCGCAATTTTTCTTTTGTTTGTGTAATTTATAAATAGATGTGGAATAAAGGTGAAAAATTAGTAGTATAGACTAGTTTTAGTCAGCCAGGATTATTTAAAATCATTGTAAACTTTCATACAAGTAGTGCAAGGGATTTTTAGTCAGACAAGACATTTTGGAATAATTGTAAATTGTATAAACAAGTAGATAGAGAAAGAAAATGGAAAATTAGTAGTACAAGTTAGTTTTAGTCAGACATGTCAATTTAGAATAATTGTAAACTTGTATACAAGTAGTACAAGCCATTTTTCGTCAGACAAGAAATATTTACTTTTTTTACTTTTTATTTTTATTAATTTCTTTTTATTTTCTCTTTTAGTTCCAAAATCAAAAGTAAAAGTAAATTTTTCGAGAAAAATATTGTTAAAAATTCGGAAATTACTGTAGCGATTTTTTTTCAGTCTCTTTTTCTGAAGTAGTAAAAATGTTTTTAGTCAGACCTGCAACAATGAAAAGTTTTAAAAAAAATTCTCTTTTATTAAATGAATAGAAAAGCTTCGAGAATTGAAAGTTATTCTCGTATGCATAGAAGCGAAATATCAGTGGTGTAAGTAATTTTTTGTCAGACTGGATTTTTTGCCAACTTTTTGTAGTTTTTGTTTTAGTGGAAACAATATTTTTACATCAAACAGTATGCCCTGAATTTTTCTGATTCTAAAGTTAGAAAATAAAAGCAGTAAAGGTGATTTTTAGTCAGACACAACGTTTCGGAAGAATTGTAAATTATTATTTAAGTAGTACAAAATATTTTCGGGCAGACATGTATAAAATAAGTGATTATTTACTTTTAATTACAAAATAAGTAGTGGAAATTATATTTAGTTAGAGAATTTTTTTTTCTAATCGCTGTCTTTTTTTGAAGTAGTAAAATTATTTTGAAATTTAAAGACTTTAAAAAAGTATTTTGATGTTAAAAATTATTTTGAAATTGAATGTAGTATTTAAGTAGTACAAACTAGTATTAGTCAGACATAAAATAAATAATTGTCTTTAATTCAAAAATAAGAAGCAGAAACTATTTTAGTCAGACATGAAATAAATATTTATTTTTAATTAAAAAATAAGTAGTAGAAACTGTATTTAGTCAGAGAATTTTAACTCCCATGTCTTTGGTTTCAAATAGTAATATTTGGAAATTTGTAGAAACATTTTGATGTAGAAAATTGTTTTGAAATTGCAATAATTATCAATTGTTATAAAAGTAGTAGAACATATTTTTAGTCAGACAATAGATCCTCAATTTTCGTTCATAATTCTAAAATAAGTAGTGGAATTTAGTTTTAGTCGGACAAGTGTTTTTCTATTGCCCTGTGAATTTCTTTTCCAAGTAGTACAACATTTTTTTAGTCAGACAATAAATACTAATTTTTTTTCTTAATTCTAAAGTAAGTTTAATTAATTTAAAAAAATTAATTAATTTTATTTTAGTCAGCCTATTTTTTTTTATTGTCCAATGAATTTCTATTCCAAGTAGTGAAAATTTTTTTTGTCAACCAACAAACACTCTATTTTTTCTTTACTTTTAAAATAAGTAGTAGAAGTTAGTTTTAGTCAGACAATTTTTTTTTCTATTATCCAGTGAATTTTGTTTACAAGTAGTAAAAATTTTGTTCATAATACTTTCAGGAGAAAAAGCTTGAAAGAAAAGTTTTCTCGAATTCACCGCACAAAAAAAGAAAGTCTTTTTTTAAAGTGAAAGTATCAAATTAAAAATGGCGTCGTGAGTTGAAAATTATTACTTACGGTTAAACTTTGGATTTTGTTTTTTAAGCCGTTAAAATGAAACGTGTTTCAATATTGAGTGTCTTGATCCAACGATTCTGGTGTAGAAGCGAAATATCGTGAAAAAGCAGCCGTGGTGAAATGTTATCAGAAACTTTATGAGTTGAACATATGACACATGTTCCAATATTTTATACTTATACCATCTTGAAAATGACCTCGTCTTTTCTCTCTTTCTCTCTTTTTCTTTTTCTCTTTAACTTTAAAAAAATGTATAAAAAAGCATCCTTAAAATTTTTCTCAACTTTAAAAAGCAGCGACGTAAAAATTGTACCCACAAAGGACGAAGTTTTTCGATTTTAAAATATTTTTTTCTCTTTTTTCTTTATGCAAAAATTCTTTTTTGAACCAAATTCTCCAAATTGTTTGTTTTATCTAAAACGGACTTTTTTTTATTTACACAACGAGAAAATTGAAAATAAAATTTTTTTTATCTTCTAAAATGGAAGGGAATGAAATGTGACCAATTATAGTAACAAATGGTTTTTTTTTCCGACCACCAATAAATGAGAGAATTTTTTTCTGGGATTTTTTTTTAGATCTTTAAATCTAGATCCCCGCTACTCCTAGAAATAGAAATTGATTTAATGACAGGTGATGACTTCGGGGAAGATTTACAATCGAAAGTTTAAATTAAGTTTAAAGTTTACTGTATATTGGGAATAGGTTTAGATATCAATTGTTATAGATTGTACATATATATAGGAAACTATATACACATATATATTGGAAACTACATACACTCCTAACCATATATCGACAGAATTGTCTAACCGAATCTGAAAATGATTTGCGGTTTGTGGTTCTGTGAATTCCGTATCTCATGATTCCAGTCCACAGCGACAATTTCAAATTCTCCTTGACATGGCAATATAGGTTCGTTTATATACACTTTTTTTTGCCTCCAATTTCCAATTTTTTTTCTCCTTTTGGTTTTCAGTGAAATTGAATTTTTTAAATTCGAATTTGAAATTTCATTAAAATAGAAGAAAAATTAAAGTTTAAATTTAAATATTCGATATTTTATTTATTGTTATTAAATTCTTCATTTAAATATTTTATCAAACATTTTCTTTGCAATACTAAAAGAATATTTATTTATTTAAAATATAGATATTTATTTAAAATAAAATTCTTTGAATTTACAAAGAAAGTAATTTTTTCTGTATTTGAAATTTTTTTCCAAACTTGAAAAAGAAATAATATATAATACATAAAAATGAGAAATATAGATAGAATTATAAATTTCTAGGCAATTAGTATAAAAAGTAAAAATAAAAATGTAAAATTAAATTTTTGAATATAAATATTAAGAAATAGTTCAATAAATAAATAAATCATGAATAAATTATAAAGAAAAAATAGGGAGAGTAAAAATTAAAAATAGAAGTAGAAACATAAATTTATAAAAAAAATAAATATAAAAATATAAATAGAATCATAAATAGTTAAATAAATAAATAAATCATGAATAAATTATAAAGAAAAAATAGGGAGAGTAAAAATTAAGAACTAGAAACATAAATTTATGAAAAAATAAATCAAGATAAAATTTATAAATGTAAAAAATATAAAATAAATAAAAAATGGAAATTGGAAGTAATGGAAAAATAAATAATTAAATAAATAGAAATAGAAAAATAAATTCATGAAAAGTAAGTAATATCTAAATATTAAAAATAAAACTAAAAACAAGTAAAAAAATATGTAAATTATCAAATTAAAATTATTTCGTTCTATTTATAATGTATTTTACTTTTCTACTATTTTTTTTTTTTTATTTTACGAAACATGTAGCGTGTGATGAACGGTTTCAAGTTACAATTTCCAGAGGAATGTCTCAGTTTACGTAAAAGAGCAATCAAACGGAAATGTTTCCAAGTGGCGAACTAGAAAATTGAATTAAACATTAGCGGAAATCCCTTGTTTCTAAGAAGTAAATATTGAATCTGTTAACTCTCTCACCCTTTTCATGTTCCTCTAACTTGAAATTTTAACGAAATGAAAAGGAAGTTTTTTGTAAAATTTACAGATAGGTTCATTGAGTTTATTAATTATCATTAATTATTAATAACTATCAATTAATAACCATTTTGGATTCCATACACTAATTGACTTTGATTTGAACTAAATAACTAATTAACTATAACCACAAAATTTAGAGGAAATATTCTCTCTCAAATTTTGATAATTAATGTCAAATGTTCTGATCTTTTTTATTTCTTTATTCATATTAATTAGTATGGTTTACTTACAGGAACACTCATTTATTTTGATAGTTTTTTTTTATTTTGTTAATTTATTTAATATCAATTTAACACTTCATTTAGACTAAAACAAAAAAAAACAAAAGAAATTATCCTTTTTTTCGACCCTTTAGTTTTTTATTATTATTAGTTTTATTGATATAATTGTCGTTACTGAAAAAGTTTAAAATTTTGGTTTATAAAAAAAATATGAAGTGGAAAATATAGTTTTTTTCGACCCTTTAGTTTATTATTATTATTATTATTATTATTTTTTTTTTTTTTTTATTGCTATAATTATCGTTACTGAAAAAGTTTAAAATTTTGGTTTATAAAAAAATATGAAGTGAAAAATATAGTTTTTTTCGACCCTTTAAGTCTATTATTTTTATTTTTATTGCTATAATTATCGTTACTGAAAAAGTTTAGAATTTTAGTTTATAAAAAAATTATGAAGTAAAAAGAGTTTTCTTTGAAGGCGAGTAAATTCCAATCAAGTTGAATATCTTGGAAAAGCATATTTGGAGTTTCAATGTCGGCGCTAACTCGGAGAGATTAAATTAATTCTCCAATAAGCACGCTTGTTTGAGAAGCAGAGAGAAAACTTAAAGTTTAAACATTGTTAATGTTTGCTTGAAAGTCAATTTATTTAACCTTGTCTGATAAGTGACAATAATTGTGTGAATAATTTCCAAACTACTTTCTTGGTCCACACTAGTGATTGAGACTTTAGTCACAGTTAGTTTAGTCTATTTAAATAGAATAGTCTTCTAATTACTTCATTAAGTGAAAGAGAAAAAAAAACTATAATGTCTGAGAGAGTAAAAATTTTTGTTCCAACAATGACTATGACTAAAATTTAGTTTTAAAATTTCTTCCGAAATTAGTTAAATTTTTTAATGTATATTTAATTAATTATTAAAAATAATAGATTTATTGAAATTTTTTTTGTTAAAAACACTAAAACAAATTGAATTTTGAAGCAATTACAATAATTCAATTATTTTCAAAAATAGTAAAATTCTTCTTAGAAATTCAATTATTTTCAAAAATTTTAATAAAATTCTACGTAAACATTTAATTATTTGCATAAATAATAAAAATTTCACTGAAATTCAAATTTACAAATTATTTTTATAAATAATAACATTTTTTTTACAGGGATTCAATTATATTCATAAATAATAAAATTCAATGATGAATTTCAATTATTTTTAATATAATTTTAATGAAATTCCTGGAAAAAAAATTATTACCTATTCTTAAAAATTTTATTAAAATTTATCAAAGAAATTTAATTATTTTAATAACCTTTGATACAATTTATTTATTAGAATTTAAGTATTATTTTCAATGAATTTTTAATGAAATTTTAATGAAATTTCCTTAAAGAATAAAATTATTTTCAAAAATTTTAATAAAACTCTTCGCAGAAATCAAATTATGTTTCAAAATTTACAAAAATTCTCGTCAAAATTACAATTATCTTTATAAATACTAAAATTTTTATCCAAAATTCAATTATTTTTAAAACTTTTAATAAAATTCTTGGCGGAATTTCAATTATTTTTAAAACTTTTAATAAAATTTTTGTCAGAATTTCAATTGTTTTCAAAACTTTTAATAAAATTCTAGGCAGAATTTTAATTATTTTCAAAACTTTTAATAAAATTCTTAGGAGAATTTCAATTATTTTTAATACAATTTTCATCAAATTTCTCGAAAAATGCAATATTATTCTTAAAAATGTTATTAAAATTTGTCAAGAGAATTGAATTATTTAAAAATTTGTCAATAAAATTCTTTATAAAATTTTGAATTTTAAGAAACATTCAATTTTATAATAACATATTTATTTTTATAATTAAATAATCGAATTCCCGCGTAGAATTTTCTTATAAATATTGAATTGAAAATGAATTTCAAATTAAAATCTTTGAAAATTTGAACTTTTCATACTTTTAATTAAGAATTCTATAGAATTAATTTTTCTTAATAAGTTTAATGGAATTTTTTTTAATTATTAGAAGTTTTTAATTTCTAATATATTTAATTGAAGAATGTCAGAATAATCGAAATTTCGTAAAATTAAATTGTAAACAAAAGAATTTGAAAATTCACAAAGAACTTTTTCAAAAATTATTAAAATTAATGGACTTAAAGAAGAATTTTAGTTGAAAATTCTAGAAATGAATAATCGTAATGATGAAAATAATTTTTAAAGAAATTACAGTTATAAAGTAGCAAGTTTTAATTATTATATGTTATTGATGTTTTCGAACAATTTTCGTTTTTAAATGAAAATTAACTTTAGAAAAATCTTTTAGAATTTTTTTCCTAAATTTTTTTTATGTATTTTTGTATTTAGTGGAAATTTTTACTAATTTAGATTCTTAGAGAGTGGAAAATTTTTTTTTTATGTTTTTGAAATAGTAAATATACCCGCATATTAAAGGACAGAATTTTTCTGCTTTTTGAATAAATTTTTTTTTTTCGCTAAAACGAAATATCGTAAATTGTAAATTACGTTCTTTAGAAGTGTGCATAAAATTTTGTCATAAAATAGATATAAATTTTTTTTTAAACAGAAAAAAAGGACACAATGTGTCCTGATTTCTATTCATTTGGAGGGTTCGTGTTGACATAAGCTTGATTAAATTATATGAAAATTGTAGAGAGGAGAAATAATGGAAAATATAATTTTTTTAATATTGAAAAGGAAACATGTAGTTTTTTCATATATCACAACATCAGAAGTGAATTTTATGAATTCTTTTATTGGTTTTTTTTCAATTTATTCTTTTTTTGTAATTTAATATTTTTGTAATTCATTTCTTAATTAATGGATTTTATTTTAATTTTATTTTTGATCTTGTCTTTTTAAGTTAAATTTAAATTTTATTTTATAAGTTTAACTTTTATTTTATTTTTCATGTTTAATTTTAATTTTATTTTTTATGTATAATTTTAATTTTATTTTTTATGTTTAATTTTAATTTTATTTTTTATGTTTAATTTTATTTTTTATGTTTAATTTTAATTTTATTTTTCATGGTTAATTTTAATTTTATTTTTTATGTTTAATTTTAATTTTATTTTTTATGTTTAATTTTAATTTTTATGTTTAATTTTAATTTTATTTTTTATGTTTAGTTTTTATTTTATTTTTTATGTTTAATTTTTATTTTTTCCTCTAAAAATGACATTTTTCCTATTTCTCAATGTTTAGAAAATATTTTACATTTTTGAAATTTTTCACATTTATTGTACATTCCTCATTTCTCCCTTATTTTCCTCTTTTCTCTTCTATTATTAAGTTCCCTTTTTTCTATCTCTTCTTTTTTAAATCTTTGTTCTGAATTTTTTGCCAGTTATGCTTAACGTTAAGTTTTTGTTTCTATATATAGTTTTTTTTTCTCTCTCTCTCTCTCATCGTCGTCGTTGTCGTCATTATCGTCTCGTTGACTTGAATTTTTCTTTTCTTCCCTTTATTTCTCGACTTCCGCTTAAAAAACTTTTTATTGTTATCTTACTTTTTTTTTGAGCATTAGTCTTTTGTCTTTTGAAATTCTCTTGCCCTCGTTCATTCTCAATCGCATCATCTCATGTTCTCTGCCGTTTTAACACTTTCCTTTGTCCTTTAAAACTAAAGATGGAAATATTTAAATTTTGATATTTACTTTGTGTGTATGTGTCTAAAAAGAGAGAGAGAGAGAGAGAGAGAGTGACTAAAATTTAATTTTCCTTTTTGAAACATTATTGGTTTTTGAAATAGTATTATGGCTTTTGGAAGTTTGAAAAGGAATTACTAAGGTGGTTTTAAGGAGTCTAACGAAATTTTCTATGCACGGAAATGCATCTTTGTAAAGTGGAGCAACGTTGCCATTTTGTGTGTTAGCCCATCCTCCTCTCTTCTTTTTTTTTGTTTGAATTAATACTATAGGAATGGAAACTTGGTCTCTGGCACACTGACTCGATGCTTTCAAAATGGTTAAAATTCTCTTGCTTGTTTTTCATTGTAAAAGAGAGATTATTTTAAGCTTTTACCTAAATAAACATTTTTCAGTTCAAAGGTATCCTTGGCACGATTTTTTCATATTCATTCTTCTAATCCAATGAATTTAGATAAGTTTGGACAGAAAATTTCATTCCAATAATGTATTCATTCTCTTTTAAGAAAATAAACAGTTTTTTTTTGTTTGTTTGGAGGAACTTTTTTTCTAAACAAGAACAAAATTAAAAAAATATAAGCAACAATGGAAAAAAATAAAGAAATATAGAAAGTAAAGTAAAATAAAATAAAAAAAAACAAACAAAATAAAAAATATATAGTTATATATAAAAAAATATAAAAAATAAAGAAAATGAAAAATGAGCAAAATAAAAAAATATAAAAAAACATGAACAAAAATAAAAATAATCAAATAAATAATAGGTATCAATAAAAAGTAGTTATAAATAAATGAAATTTATAAAATTCATTACGAAAATTAATTTCGAAAAAAATTAAATAAACAGTAAATGTTGAGAACAATTAATGCAAAAAGGGAAAATAAAAACAAAAAAAAATTCTCATGTAAAACGAGAATGACATTGAATGTCATTTTAATGGATTCACTAAAAGCCGCAATTCATTTTTCATTTGAAATTTTATCATTTTCAAGTGCAATTGAAATTGATGAATAAAATTTACCTGAAAAAGAATATCAAAATTAATTTGTAATTGATAAAAGATCGATATTTTTTCATTGAAATTTTGGCGAATATGATTAAACTACAATAAAAAAGATAAAAATTTTTTTTTTGTATTCCTCACTTAACAATCGTACAGTTTTGAAATTTTTTTTAACGAAAAAATAAAATAAACAAAAATAAAATTTTTGAAAAAGTATGGGAAGAATTGAAATATTTTTCTTGAGTTCATAAAAAGAAGATTTAATAAAAGTCTTGAGATTATTATGACATGTTTATTTGTTGTCGAGCATCACTATCGTCGCATGCACAATAGATGCCTTGAGGGTCAGGTTATACGATGATAACTTTGATACAACTAAAGTACTTTGCAAGTATTCTCGGCATTTCGCATTCCAACTGTTACTGCGGCTTGAATTTCAAATGACTTTACGCAGCACTAAACATCAGAACTATAATTTTCATGGTGTTAAAATTTTAATTTCGATGAAAATCCCAAAAAAAGTAGATATAGAAAAAGAGAAAGACAACAATTTCAACCGAATTTTTTTTTATATCTCTCCCTGTTGATCGGTGCCAACTTTAATTCGAATACATATTTGAATTTAAAGAAGCTGACCTCATATTTTAATATGAGGTAAACTTTTTTAATTATTTCGGATAAGAAAGTGATTAAGAGGGATTGTGAGAAAAAAAATTTCTTTTCGTTTCAGTTTGAAATTTACTTTTCCTAGTACTTTGCGACTTTAGAAGAGTCGCTTAAAGAAAGTCTGACTAAATGTCTGACTGAAAATGGTTGTTTACTACTGTGGGATTTATAATTACAAGAGAATTTGCATAATTTTTTGGGAAATTCACTTTCTGTGTCTGACTAAAAATTCGATTTACTACTGAGAAAAAAAATTATTAAGATAAAAAAAAAAATTTTCTTTATTATTAAAAATTACTTTTAATTAAGACAAAATGTAACAAGAATATTCAGTCTTTTGTCTGGCTTGAAATTACTTTTACCACTGAGATAAAATAATTACGATAATACTAGATTTTTTGCACGATTTAAAAATAATTTACTCCTAAAGAAAGAAAAACGAGCCTCTAGTTTAAAAATTATCTTTTTAATTTGGTAAAAAATTAGTGGATTATGTTTGACAATATCTAATTTTTACTACTTGTTAAAAAATTATATTTAATTAATTTTTAATTTTTAATTTTTAATTTTCAATTTTCAATTTTCAATTTTTAATTTTTAATTAATAAAAAATAATTATAGTGCTATAATTATTTTTTATTAATTAAAAATTAAAACTTTAGTCAGACATTCTGTAATTTCATTATTATAATAATAGAATTACAGAATGTCTGACTAATGTTGGATTTAACTACTTACGGTAGGGGAGTGGCAATAATATTAACTAATATTATGTCTGACTGAAATTTTCTTTTACTATTGACATAAAAAATCCATTTCTAAAAATTAACGCTATAATGTTTTTCATATTCAAATTATTATGTAAAATTTTAACTGAAATTCATTTTAAAATCAATTTTCATTTGAAAAATCTACAAGAATTTAATTATTTAAATGCAAAAGTAAATAATTTATGGAATAATTTAATGTTTCTCGAAATTCAATTCTCATATAGAATTTTAGTAACAAATTTTTAAATAATTGAATTCTTTTGTCGAATTTTATTAAAACTTGCATGAAAATAATTACTTTTTTCAAGGAATTCAATTATAATTGTATGAAAAATAACTAAAACGCTGCGATGAGTTTTATTATTAGTAAAAATAATTGAATCCTTAAGAAGAATTTTATTTCTCTTGAAAATAATTGAATTTCTGCAATAATTTCTAACTTCTCTAAAATTAAATTTTTTTCTAGTGTTTTTAACTAGAATTCTTCAGTAAATCCATTATTTTTAATAATTTTTAAAAAAGTTCTTTGAGAATTTTCAAATTCATTCGTTTAAAATTCAATTTTACAAAATTTCAATCATTCGGAAATTCTGCAATTAAATATATATTAAAAACTAAAAACTTGAAATAATTTCAATAAAAATTCTATTAAACTTTTGAAAAGAATTAATTCTACAGAATTGTTTGTCAAAAAATATGAAAAATTAAGAATTTCAATGATTTTAATTTGAAACTTTTTCAAAATTTAATTATATCTAAAAATCCACGTTATAATGATTTTTATATTTAATTATACTCTAAAATTTTAACTAAAATTCATTTTTAAAACCATTTTTATTAGTAAATTCTACGAGAACTCAATTATTTAAATACAAATAAAATGCAAATAAATAATTTATTAATTTCATGTTTCTTGAAATTAAATTCTCATAAAAAATGTTATCAACAAATTTTTTAAATCATTAAATTCTTTGGACGAATTTTAATAGAATTTTTAAGAATAATTACATTTCTCGAGGAATTCGATTAAAATTGCATTAAAAATAATTGAAATTCTGCAATGAGTTTTATTATTTATGAAAATAATTGAATTCCTAAAAGAATTTTATTATTTATAAAAATAATTGAATCTCTGTAAAAATGTTATTATTTATGAAAATAATTGAATTATTGCGAAGAAATTTGAAAAAAATTGGAAATAATTGAATTCCTGTAAAAAATTTTATTATTTATGAAAATAATTGAATGTTTGCGTAGAATTTTATACAAATTTTTTTTAATAATGGAATTCTTTTGGAAAATTTTATTGAAATAGTAGGTATTGAAAATCATTGAATTTTAGATAACTTTTGAAAATAATTGAAATTTTGACAAGAATTTGATTAAAATTTTGTAAAATAATTGAATATCAGAGAAGAATTTTATTATTTATAAAAAGAATTGAAATTTTGACGAGAATTTTTTTAAATTTTTGAACACAATTTTAATCCTTTCTGATGTTAATTTAATTCTAGAGGGATTAAACTGTTGCAGATGTACTAACTAACTTTTAATCCTTAAAAAATCTTATATCTAATTAAAAATACATTTAAGCTAATTTAAATCTTTATTTTATTTTGAATTTTAAAATTTAAATAACTAATTTACAGAAAATCGATAAGTTAAGTCTGACAAACACTCATTTTCCCTACTTAAAGATAAAGTAAAAAGTTTTCGCACATCCCTTAAGGGTTTGGATTTATAACTCCCTGTCTGACTTAAAGTACTTTCTACCACTGATTTTATCATTTTTCACCATTTTTTCCTTGAAAAAAGCATAATACCTAAAGTTGTCTGACTAGAACCGTACATTACTACTTACACTAGCCTTACAAAGAAATTAAAACCTTTTTGTCTGACTATATTCGATATTTACTACTTTTTTCTAAAAGTGTAAAGAAGAGATGACACGACTGTTAAAAAAAATAATACAAAAAAGGAAAAAATTTCTTTTGTAGTAAATTTTTTTTCTTTCTTTATTCTGAACTTTGAAAAAATGATGATGTTTGCCAAAGAATATATGCACACATGTGTCTGAACTAATTTACAAGTCTTCAATGATAGAATAATGTCGTGACCTTATTTCAAGTTTCCCTTGGGTCTGACAGATATTCAATAGATTTTTCACACAGAAGTGTGAAATTTTTCTTTTCACAAAATTTGACCGCATCAAACAAGGAACTGTTTGTTCTCTCGTTCATTTCTTATTTACATTTCTAGTCTCTGTTATTTATTCCTTTGATGTTTACAATTTTCCCCCTTCTCTTTTTTTATACACTACATTTCACCTTTTATTTCATGACACAAATATTTATATACAAATAGTATATTTTGTACAAAAATATTTGACTTTTTGCGGTTTGCATGAAATTTTCCCCAACGAAATATTACAATTGTTTTAATTCGAAATTTAATAAATGGTATTACTTTTTTTTGAAGCTAGAAAAACGGGAAAAAAAGAAAAAAATAATACTAAAAAGTGAATACTTTTAATATTTTCTGTGTTAAAGTATTATTATAGTAATTTTAGTAAAAATTAACTTCTATTAAGTCAAACAAAACTTCAAGTAATTTGGTCTGACTGAAATTGACATTTACTACTTAGAAAATAGAATTTTATGTTTAAATTTTAATACCGAAAAATGAATGTCTGTATTAATGAAATTAATTTCGTTTGATAAAACTTTTTTTTTGTTTTCAGATTGACAGTTCAACAATAGACGATAAACAAAATGGACGAAGGGGAGAAATAAAGAATCGAGGAATTAAACCGTAAAGAAAAATTTTTTAAAAAAATAAAAACAAAAAAAAATACTGCAAGCAAACTAAAGGCGACGAAAAAAACAAAATGAAGCGTGTTCGTCGAAAAAGAAGTGTGAAAGAGAGAGAGAAGGAAAAAAAAGTGATGAGAGTTAAATTTAACAAATTGGAAATCTAATTGAAATTAAGTGGGGCAAAAGGGGAAATTCGAATTCACCATTTTAGAGAGCGAGAGAGAGAGAAAAGAGAGAAAGGGAGAAATGGTGTCGAAAGGTATATTGCTCGTGGTAATGATTCATTTGTTCCACGGTTCGGTTCATGTGCATGGCAGTTACTTTGGATCAACGACAGTGACGAGGAGCGGAAGTGGCGTCAAGATTGGCAGCACTGAACGTGGCGCCGTTTCCAGGGGACTGGGCATTGGCTCAGGAAGAGGAAATTCCGGAATACGTATTGGCGAGGGTCGAATACACAACTCAACAAGACAGAAACCAATACCAACAACATCAACTACAACAACCGCTCAACCTTTTTACACTCAACCATCAGAAACCATCAGTCCTGGTGACAGCACTAATATTACTTTCCTGAAGGTGAGATTCTTTTTTCTTTCGTTTTACAAAAAAAAAAAAATTATATTATTTTTTTTTCTCTGCATTAAAACTATTAAATAATCACAGTTCTTTTAAGGATATCAAATTGAGCCAAAAAACAAATCAAAAACATTGTTTCGCAAAATTTTTGATTCCTTTTTGTCTCAATTTGCCATTCATAGAAAAACTGCGATGAGAGGCTAAAATAATATAATAATATAAATAAATGAATAATATAAATCATTTAGCAATTTAAAATGATAATATATATTTTAATATCTATATTAAAAAATTATAAATAATAAAAATAAAATCTATATAAAATAATTATATATTATTAAGAATAGTAGCAACAATTCGCGCGCAGCTGACTTCTCACTCACTTTTTTCAAATAGAATTATTAATTTTAAAAATAATAGAACGTAAACATTTTTACTTCAAATTTTTTTTATAAAAATAAAATATTTGAAAATAAATAAAATATATAATAAATAAAATAAAATATGTGAATTGGAATATATAGATTTAATATTATAGATATAATAATTATATATTCTAACATAGAGAATTCAGAGAAAAGTAAGGAATTTTTATTAAAAGTACTGACAAAATTAAATTATTAGAATTCATGAGAAAATTCTGAATTTTTGTGTCTTCCTTGCTTGACTCATAAACTATAAAATTATCACGAATTCTAATACAAAAACCTTCAATTCCTTCAATTTCTTCAATTTCTGACAAAAATTTCTTTCTAAATAACTTAAATCTTGAACAACTATCATAAAATAAATAAATTATTTAATGAATAATTTTACTTAAATATTTCAAAATTAATTCAATTTTAAAAGAGTTGCGTTTATAATTTTCATAAATAACAGTTTCAATTTGAAATTTTATGAAATTTCAATGTTTAATGAAATAAATTAGACATTTTAATGAACTGAGATTTTTGAAAAATTTTGATAATTCAAAATCTTCTAAAATTTGTTAAATTTGTCAATATATTTTTCATTAATTATTAGAAATAATGGATTTATAGAAGAATTTCAGTTAAAAACTCAAAAAAAAATTGAATTTTAAAAAAGTTACAATTGATTTCAGAAATTTAATTATTTTCAAAAGTAATAAAATTCTTATCACAATATTCAATTATTTTCAAAACTTACAAAAATTTTTTTTTGAAAAAATACCAATTATTATCTTTATAAATAAAAAAAATTCTTCTTTAAAATTCAATTATTTTCAAAAGTTGTTAATAAATTTGGAAAAATTTCAATTATTTGCAAAAACTTTTCTCATTTAAATGATTTTCAATATCTACTACTTTAATAAAATTACTCAAAAGAATTCAATTGTTTCAAAACAATTTTTAAAAAATTGTACGCAAACATTTATTTATTTTTATAAAGAATAAAAATTCCACAGGAATTTAAATATTTACAAATTTTTTATAAGTTTCTTCTGAAAAATTCAATTATTTTCAGAAATAATAAAACTCATCGCAGAATTTCAATTATTTTTAATACAATTTTAATCAAATTCCTCGAAAAATGTAAGTATTCTAAATAATTTCATTAATATTCGTCAAAAAAATTAAATTATTTAGGCACAAATTTGTTAATAAAATTCTTTATAAGAATTAAATTTTAAGACACATTCAATTAAATAAATATTAATAAATATTCAATAAATAATTTACTTTTGTATTTAAATAATAGAATTCTCGTAGAATTTTTTAAGAAAAATTTAATTTGAAAATGAATTTTAGTTTAATTTTAGATAATAGTAGAATATGAAAATAATTTTTAAGAAGTTACAGTTATCTTTATGATTTACAATAATATTTTTAAAGTTTATTAATTTCAAAAACATTTGAATTTGAATTGTTTTGAAAATCTTAATTCCTATGGAAAAATAATAATTAAATATTTGAATTATTTAAAAAAGAAACTATTCTTTTCGAATAATTTGACAATTAAAGATATTCGTAAATACATGTAACAGAACAATTTTTGTTAATAAATTTTTTTTCCTTATTTTCTAAAAATTAAAAATATTTTATTGTTTTATTTTCAATTAAATTTTTAAATTCCCAAATATAATTTATAAACATTTTTTTACTTCATTTTTAAAAAATTTTAAATTTTATTAAAACAATTGAAATTAAGAAATAGAATTGATGCAAATTATGAAAATTGAGAATTTTCTAAATATTAAGAAACGTGAAATTTGTTATAGAAAAAAGCATATAACAAACAAAATGAGTATATTTTTTATTTGTTATAAACTATTGTTTACTACTTAAAAAAAATTATTGAGAATTGGAGTGTAAGGAAACCTGCAGGTTTAACTAAAACTGACTTCTACTACTTACCATAAATTTACAATGTATTGAAATGTTTTTTCTGATATTGACTTTTACTACTATTAAAAATAGCTTATACACCTGAGACAAAATTTATTTCAAAATGTCTGACAATAACTGACTTTTACTACTTACAATAATTACAAACTTCAATGACGTTTTTCTAACGAAATTTCTGACTTTTATTTCAGTAGCATAGGAATTTTTAAACTATTGTTTACTTACTACTTTTAAAAATATTAACCAGAATTTTCAGAAAATTTATGTTCAATAATTACTTTCGCCCTCTAATTGAAATATAGTTTTTGTTGCTGTAAAATTTTTTACGCAAAAAATACAATAAAGATTTGAAATTTTGTCTGATTGAAAATGATTATTATAAATAAAATAATTTGACAATGTGAATAATTTAGCAATACGGAAATTTAGAAACTTCTATCATTATTTGCAGAAAAATTATATTTAAAATTTATATTTACTGTCTGACTAAAAATGATTTTACTACTTAGAAAAAATATCAAGAGAAAATAAAGAAGATTTTAAAATATTTTGTCTGACTAAAAACAACTTTTACTACTAAAACAGAAAAATAAGAAAACAATTATATTTCTTCATACTTAAAATTCACTATTTCCATTATTTTGTCTGACCAAGAACGACATTTACTACTGAGGTAAAAATAAAAAGGAAATTCAATCTTTTGTCTAACTAAAAAATTACTTTTACTCCTGAGACCAAAATTCAATGATAATAACAAAAGAAAATAATAATAATAATAAAGAAAATACTGATAAAAGAAAGAAGACCTCAATTTTTATTCGAATTAAAATTAAAAAAAGGATTAATAAAAATTTTCAAAACAATACTATTTTCTTTTAATACCAGCCAGTATTTTTTTTTCTCCATTTTCCAATGAGATGAAAAGGAAAGGAAAAATGAGGATTTTGTGGTAAATCGAATATATACTGACCCAATAGAGATACTTATCTTTGAAATGCTTGTATATAGATACTTCTCAATGGAAACGATTCTTTGGGAATGGAATAACTTTTGATGCGAGTATACTCACTGTGAAGATACGATTATACATTGGGGGCTTGGGTATATTTTTCCTCGAGTTGCAATAAAATCGGTTTTTGATATTTATCGAGGTAGAGAGGGTAATATTTTCTTAGACTCTATCAAATTTGATCAGATTTCATTCAAGTCTTTAGTTGATGGCGTAAAAAAAATGGAAGAAAAAAAGTTTCTTTTCTTTTTTCAATTTTATTTTCCCTCCAAGTAAAGTGAAAAGAGAAAATTTATCATTTTTTTGTGAAATGAGAATTTTTTGTCTGACTAAACACGTTATTTACTACTTCGAGAAAATGTTGGCAAAATTTTTGGATAACTTTCTTTACTGGGGGGAATTTCTAGTGAAAAATTGCCAAAATATTTAAAGTTTACAAAGTTTTCTTTGTCTGACTATTTTTTTTTCTCTGACTCACATTGACTTTTACTACTTGTAGTAAAATTATTAATTTTGAAAATCTTCTGCTTGATTTTAAATGGTTTTTTATTATGTAAAAATTCTGTATAAAATTAAATTTGAATCAATTTTTCCTAATTAGAAAAAGAAAATTTTTAATGTCTGACTATAATTGGTCTTTACTACTTAGAGCAAAATTAAAAATTTTGACACTTTCGCCTGACTATAATTAAAGTGTTATTTTTACCATTTATCTTGTGCTTTTCGATACAAAATTCAAACTCGAAAAAATACTTTTTGTTACAATATTTTTTTCCAACAAATTTTGAAATAAAAAAATTTAGATTCGCAGTAGTGTAAAACTCGTCAAGTCAGACAAAAATTGCCGTACAAGCAAAAAAAAGTGCTAGAGTAAGCAAAGCACGTTCTAAGTAGAGTATAAAAATCGTTGATTCGGACATGATTCTGATTTTAAGTAGAAAAAAGTTGCATTAGTCAGACAAATTTCTACTTTCCAGTGAAACGATTGTCGTTTAGTCAGATATAGTTTTTTCGCGAAGGGGTAGAAAATTTAGAGTGAACAGAACAGAAAGGAGTGGAAAAAAGAGAAAGAGGAGAAAAAGGAGAACAGACGAAAAAAGGGAAAAAATAGAAAGAGGAGAACGAACGAAAAAAAAAATACAAAACGAAAAAAAGAGAGGCGAAAAAAGAATAAAATAGAAAAACGAAAAAAAATTGAAAAAAGGAAAAAGAAGAAAAAAAGAGAAAAAGAAAAAAAATTGAAAGAAGGAAAAATGGGAGAAAATTGAGAGAAACTTGAAAGTAAAATTTGGTTACGAAATTCGTCTTTCAAGTGAAGTAAAAATCGTTTAGTCAGACAAATCGAATTTCTAAATCTTTGAAATTTTTTCCCATTGTCAATATTTTTATTTCTACTAAAAAAAAATTTTTTCACTGATAGTAAGCAATATATATTATACGATCGTATGTAAACTTGCCAAAATCCATATGTACACAAATTTACTGTATGTGTACATTTCGAGTTGACAAATCAGATGAAATTTGCCGATTCAGTTTTAGATAGCAATTAGCAACAATACCACTTGTTCAGCTTCATGTTTATCATTGCTGACATTTCAGAAATTTCGTTCACAATAATTAACAATCAGACTCTCGAAATCGTGGTAATTAAACAGACAGGATTTTCGTTTAACTATCCCTTTTAGCTCTCTATGACTTTCATGATAATTATTATATTATTACTATCATCATCATTGCAAAGGTATTTTAATTTTCATCTCCTGATAAATTTCATTTTCTTTTGAAATATTGGAACGTTTCAAAATTTGTGGATAATTTGTTTTGTATTTTAAAATTCAAACTATTCTTGGTGAAATAGAAGAAAAGAAAGAGGAAATATAATTATAAGGAGTATAATTGTATTTTCTGGTAATTTTTTTTCTTCTTGAAATTATAGAAGTTTAGTTGCGAATTGAGAAAAAGTTGTGAACAATTTAATTCTGAGCAAACTACTTCCTGTGTCTCGAGAGTCGAACCAGTGAACTCACTTGGAGAAAAAGTTTTCTTTTCTAAACTTTTCTATTGGGTTCGTTAGCACAATAAATTTTACTTTGATACTTCCGGAAAAGCAGCGAGTGTGTCCATTTGGATATATTCAGGAGTATTTTTTTTCCTTCTCAATAAAAAGATTTTCCCAGCAATAATCGTGACAACTGTTTATCGACGTAAACTATAATTATGTTTATTGATAATACAAATAATTATTATTAGTAATAATTATTACTACTCATAAACATATTAATTAATATTTTCGTAACCATTTTTCAATTTTTTTTCTATTTATTACAATTTTTATTTTTATTATTATTAATTTTACTATTCTCTTCTTATTATTGTATTTTTTTTCATTATTGTTATTAATTTTATCATTATTTTTCATAAAAATTGTAATTCCTAATATTTTTATTTCCCTTCATATTTTTATTTTCATTGATTTTATTAAAACCGTTTTTTAATTATGTTGTGACAAAAAAAAGTCTGATTATTTAATTACTACAATTATGTTTTTTAAAACCTTTTCTTAAATTATTTTATTACTAAAAATGTCTAAATTATTCATATAATGTTTATTATGATTATTTATTTTTTAATTTACAAGAATAAAAAAATTTTATCTAGATACTTTCATTCCAAAAAAAAGTGTCTCCTTGTTTAGGAACATTTCTATCAAAATATTTTTGAATACATATTTTTTCAAAAAAAAAAAAAAAAAATACTCTCGTGAAAATTTCAAAAAAATAAAATTGATTTTAGAAAAGGAAAAAAAAATACATGATAAAAATACAGTTTTCCAAGTCGGAAATCGCGAAAATTTACGATTCATGCTCGAGAAGGAGCATATCCATAAAATAGTGCCACTGATTCATAGCAAGTGCTGCAGAAATTTCTTTAAACATTGAAGAAGAACGCTATTTCCAATAAATAAAAGGGAAAAAAAAATTTTGAAAAGAAAATTCTTATTCAAAGATATATAATTTAAATTTACCCTTAAGAGGAGAAAAAAATATTGGCTTATTCATTAAAAAGCAAATTTTTTTTTATTTTCGATGATTTTTTTTATATTAAAATTTTTGAAAAGATTTCTTTTTTTTATTTACTTTTATTAAAGTTCTATTAGATCAAAGTGCATATTGTACTGAATTACATAGAGTTCAATCGATGCTTTTCAAAGCATTGAAAAGTGTATGTCGCTATATTTGAAATCAATCAATAATATCAGCAACAAGTGAAATTGATGATCAATTGTACTCCACTCAATAAGCAAATAGAGATGTCGGTTATAATTCAATTGAAAATTGTCTTTCTTTTGTATTCGACAACTGTGCAGGGGATTTTTTATTTCTTTTTTTTTTTGTAAATTATGAGACTCTTTTTTGGGTAAATTTATTTTATATTTATGATTTAATTTTCTTTCAGTATTATTAATAATAATAATAAAAAAAATTATTTTGTTGCAATCATTTTTAACAGTTTTATAAATTTTTTACTTACTAAAAAGATTGTAAAACTTTGTAGTCTGACCAAAATTGAACTTATCTACTTACAGCAAAATAAGAAATTTTTATATCAACTTTTTTTTTACTATTATTGACATTTACTACTAAGGATAAAATTGATCTGAATATTTCTAATTTTTGATTTCTACTGCTTTAAGTATAAAAAAATTTAAGTCTGACTAAAACTGATTTCTACTACTGACAACGAATTTACAAATTTTTGAAATATTTTGTCTGACTGTAACTATCTTTTTCTACTGAACAAATTTGCTAGAATATTTTTTAACTAGAAGCAATTTTTAACAATTAAAGAGACCTAAGATTTTTATAGTCTGACTAAAACTGACCTTTACTACTTACAGTAGAATTTCAAGTTTTTAATTATGTGCCTCAGAATAATTGACATTTACATATTCACAAGCCTAAATAGATAAAAATAGTTTTTAAATGCCTGACTAAAACTGATTGATACTACTTACGAAAAAACGAATTTTCCAGTCTGACTAAAACTGACCTTAACCACTTAAACTAAAATTATAATTCCTTTAGAATCTTTAAATATATTTATTAATTAGTAATAATTCCAATATATAATAATACTTTCTTCTATTTATAATAATTTTTATTTCTTTTTAGAATAATCTTTATTTTTTTTTTATCTATTTATAATACATAACAATATTTAATTAATAATAACTACTTTTTATTGATGTTAAATTAAAAATAACTTTTTATTTACCCATTTGAGTAGTAAAATTTTTATACGTCAGACATTGTATTTTTTTATATACATAAGTGAAATAAATCGGTAGATTGAACGCGTAAACTTTTAACTGCTATCAATGTTACAGCGTCAGACAATTTCGTTCTCTAAGGAGAAAATCATCAAGAGAAAAATTTGAAGAAGGAAAAAAATACTCTAAAGCAGAAAATAGTTTTTTTTACTCCTTTCTTTAAAAGAACCTGTACAGTCAATTCAGTTTTAAGTAGTATAAACTTTATCACGTCTGGAAAAAAAGAAATTAAAAAGTATTATTACTTTATTAACTAATTTAACAAAAAAAAAAAGAAAAAATTCTCCCCGTGTGATGTAAAAAGTAAAGATAATAATTATTTTTATTTTAAAATTAAAAACTTAAGATTTAAAAATTTTTAATTTATGATATTAAATTTTAACTAGAAGATTTCTGTGACATAAGTTGATAAAGTTATTAACTAGTTAATATAAAAATGTAGTTGGGGAAAAAAAGTAATCTGACAGAAAATTGGTAAATACAATAAACGGAAGTTAAATTATTGTTCAGTGGAATAAAATTCTCGACAAGTCAGACAAAAGTCGTCTTTATTTGTCTAACAGTAGAGAAAGTTTCCCACTGCAAACAAATGATATTTTAAGTAGTATAAGAGTCGTTGTGTCAGACGTAGTTCACCTTTTAAGCGGGAAACTAACCTTTTTCACTCAATCAAAGTTAAGTCTTTAAGTATAGAAAAAGGTCTATATTCGACTCGACGAAAATCAATCTTGTAAGTAGAATAAAACATTTGAAAAGGTTCAAAACAATTCCTCTTTTAAGTAGTATAAAATTTATTCTGTCAGACGAACTTTTGTCTTTTAAGTCTAGAAAGAAATTTATGTTACACAGACGTTTATTTGGTTTTTTATATATCATCTTCAAAAGCATTTTCAAATCTATTTTACTTTTGAGCTTAGAATAGTTTTTGAGAATTCTACTTTGTAAAATGCTTTTTCAGTTTTGAACTTTTTTGTGCTTTTTTAAATTTTTGTTTTCTTTTTACTATTTTTTTGTCATTTTACATTCATTATTTCATTTTGATCTGTTTTAATCTTTTTTGAACTTTTATTCTTTTTTGATCTTTTTTTTTTACCTTTTTTGATCCCGTTGACCTTTTTTCCTCTCTTTTATATTTTTCCTTTTTGGACTTTTATTACTCTTTTTGAGCTTTTTTACCTCCTTCGTTATTTTTTGGGGGCTTGTTACCTTTTGATCTTTTTTATATTTTTCTTTTCCTTGTTTATTCTTTTTGAGCTTTTTTTATTTACTTTTTTTTATGTTTCGGCCTTTTTGCCATTGTGAGCTTTTTCTCTTTTTTACATTTTTCTCTTTTTTGACTTTTTAAAATTTTTTTTGAGCTTTTTAAAATTTTTATTTAAAAATTTTTGGCTTTCTTTTATCCATTACCAGTTTTTTTTATAATTTTTGAACTTTTTCGAACTTTCCAAGTGCCAAAAAAAGTGGAAAAACAAAAAATAAAAGAACAGTAGTATAAATAATGTTACGTCAGACAAAAGTGTCAACAAGTGTAAAATTTTTCTCACGAGTGTCAAAAATAAAAAAAAAACTTTTGAAGTTAGCTTAAGACTGATTGTTGCACAGTCATAAATAAACTTTTTGGAGTTGACAAACAAGTGTCACCATGTATCACTTAATATTTACTGTCAACGAGAATAAAAAATGGTTTTACATCACAAATGATCTAGTAGAAATAAAGTCGTTTTGTCGGACAAAAATTCGGTTTCACTGGTAAAAATGATATTTTCATTAGACATCAATCATATTTCGTTTGTGACAAAAAGAAGAGACATATGAGATTCAATTTGTCTTTTAAGTGGTATAAACGTCGTCAAGTCAGACAGTTCTCAGAATTTCAAGTGTAGAAAAAAAATGTTTTGAATATTTTTGAATGCATTTACCAAAAAAAAAATTTGAATGTATTGACTTTAATCTTTAATTTACAAAAAATTATTTATATCTATTTTTAAGTTAACAATAAGTGCAAAATTAATTTAATAATTAATATCTACTTAAAATAATTTATAAATAAGGTAAATATTAATATTTACATAAAATAACTAAAAAAATATATAAATAATATATTTAATTTGATAGTAATTAATTGCTAATTAACAGCTAATTAAAATACACTGTCGTAAAATACTATTAATACTATTAATTAATTATAATGAAATGCTTAATAATGAATTTGAAATAATTTTATTAATGACTATTAATTAAGAATTAGTCAATTAATTTAATTAATTTTTAATTATTTAAGAAATAAACACGATTTTCTTTTTTACAATCAAATAAATATAAAAGTAAAATGAATAAATTGACTAATATTATTTCGTACTCAAAAAAAAAAATATAAAATTAATAAGTTGATTAAATTTGTTTTGTTTGTACAAAGAGAAAGAAACTCCATCAGTAATTTAACGTATAATTGAAATTTGGAGAAATTGGAATAATTCGGAGGGGTTGTTATTCAAATATGGAGACGATTAATGTATACAACGTGTGTTTAATAATAATAATAATTATTATTCATTACAGGTGGGTCTAGTGGTGCCGTACAAGTCTTTTGGCGTTCGTGATTATTCCAAGGCAGTGACAAAAGCTACCAACATGCTGCAGAAGAGCACTAGAGGTCCAAAACTCGAACTATTTCAACGTTACGGCATTCATGTAAAGGTCACTATGCTGGAATTAACCCCGAGTCCCACGAGTAAGTTTTCATCTCATTTTATTATAGAATTTCGAAAATCTCGCTTCCTTTATTATTATTATTAATTATAATAATAATAATAATAATAATAACAATACGGATATTTATATTGAGATACTAAAAGTACTGTCATGCTGAGCGAGATTATTAGGTTTATATTCTTTAGGGATACATTTATTTCGCGATGCTTTTGTAGTATACTATTTATTTTTAGAATAAATATTAAATTTTTGGAGAATAAAAAGTATTTTTTTTACTTTTTTACTTTTAGTGTAAATGCAAAAAGTATTTTCTACTTTCTCACTTTTGGTATTAATGCAAAAAGTATTTTCTAATTTCTGACTTTTGGTAATAATACAAAAAGTATTTTTTACTTTCTCACCAAAAGTATTTTCCACTTTCTGACTTTTGAAATTAATACAAAAAAGTATTTTCAACTTTTTGATCTTTGGTATTAATAATAATACCTACAAAAAGTATTTTTTATTAATTTTTTACTTTTGGTATTAAAACATAAAGTATTTTCTACTTTTTAACCTTCAGTATTAGTACAAAAAGTAATTTTTTCTTTCTGACTTTTGAAATTAATAAAAAAAAGTATTTTCTACTTTTTGCCTTTAGATACTATTAATACAAAAAGTATTTTCTACTTTCTGACATTTGAAATTAACAAAAAAAAACTATTTTCTACTGTTTGACCTTTAGTATTAATGCAAAAAGTATTTTTTAATTTTCTGACTTTTGAAATTACTACAAACAATAATTTTTAAATTCTGACTTTTGGTATTAAAAAACAAAAAGTCTTTTTTACTTTTTGCTTCTTGATACTATTAATACAAAAAGTATTTTTTACTTTCTGACTTTTGAAATTAATAAAAAAAAGTATTTTCTACTTTTTGCCTTTAGATACTATTAATACAAAAAGTATTTTTAATTTCTGACTTTTGAAATTAATAAAATTATTATTTTTTACTTTTGACTTTTAGTATGAATACAAAAAGTATTTTTTACTTTCTGACTTTTGAAATTAATAAAAAAAAGTATTTTCTACTTTTTGCCTTTAGATACTATTAATACAAAAAGTATTTTTAATTTCTGACTTTTGAAATTAATAAAATTATTATTTTTTACTTTTTGACTTTTAGTATGAATACAAAAAGTATTTTTTACTTTCTGACTTTTGAAATTAATAAAAAAAAGTATTTTCTACTTTTTGCCTTTAGATACTATTAATACAAAAAGTATTTTTAATTTCTGACTTTTGAAATTAATAAAATTATTATTTTTTACTTTTTGACTTTTAGTATTAATACAAAAAGTATTTTTTACTTTCTGACTTTTAAAATTAATAAAAATAGTATTTTTACTGTTTGACCTTTAGTATAAATACAAAAAGTATTTTTTACTTTCTGACTTTTGAAATTACTACAAACAATATTTTTAAAATTTTGACTTTTGGTATTAAAACAAAAAGTATTTTGTACTTTCTGCCTTTCGATACTATTAATACAAAAAGTATTTTTATACTTTCTGACTTTTGAAATTAATAAAAAAATGTATATTCTCCTTTTTGACCTTTAGTATTAATACAAAAAGTATTTTTTACTTTTTGACTTTTGAAAATACTAAAAACCAACATTTTTAATTTTTGACTTTTGGTTTTAAAACAAAAAGTATTTTCTACTTTTTGCTTTTCGACACTATTAATAAAAAAAGTATTTTTCACTTTCTGACTTTGCTATTATAGTAGAAATAGTATTAGTAGAAAAAGTAATTTTTAATTTTTGACTTCGAATATTATAAAAATAACTGTTGAAAAATTCGTTTATTTAAAATTACAAACATTAAAATAGAAAATAGAAAAAATACGTAACTTTTTTTCATGCTTTCCTTTTTTTCGAGCTAAAATTAAATATTATTCTTTATTTAGTTTCTTCGGAAAATTTTGTAATATTATGAAAATTAGTTGAAGTGAACTTTAAGTAATTTATCATCAAAGTAGTAATTTATTACAGCCATTGTGCTTCACTTAGTTTCCGTTTGTTAATTAGCGAAAATTAAATTCAGTAAGGAGAGAGAGAGAGAGTGGAAGGGAAAAATATTATTTTCTACGCTAGTTCCAAAATTTTGCCGAATCTCATTAAATAATTCGCGAACTACAATAACAGTTTTTTTTAATGAATGTATAAGTTGGCAAAATATTTTTTTTATATTTTTCTTGTGATTTTAATTGGTTTAATTAATATTTTCAATCTCGGTTGCAAACTGTATTAATTGCAATTAAAAATATTTTCAGATTTTAACTAGTATTTTTTTGTTTTAGTTTTGAATTCTTTTAATTGTTTTTGGTTTTCTTTTGTTCTTTTTTGTTTTTATATTTTATTTTATATTTACTCGTTTTTTTCCAATTTTTTGGTTTTTCTTGTTTCTTTTTTGGTTTGTCTTTATTTTTCTTTGCTATTTGCCTTTTTTGGTTTTCCCTCGGTTTTTTTGTTTTTATTTGCTTTTTTTCGCTTTTTTAATCTTGTTCTTGTTTTTCCTTGTTTCTCTTTTGATTTTTCCTTTTTTTTCTTTCCTTTTCTCCTTTTCTTTTGTTTTTATTTCCTTTTTTTGGTTTTTCTTTTCTTTTTTCCCTCTTTTTGTTTCTGTTTCGAGTTTTTTGGTTTTTCTCTCCTCTTTTTAATGTCTCTTTTGGGAAAAGGAAAATAAAAGAAAAACCTTTTATTTCTTCGTTTGGTAATAAAGAGGAAATTTTATCTCCAAATAATGCATCATTAATGGGAATGTTTTCTTCTTGGGAATAAATATAATTTATGCGCCAAATTTTTATTAGGAAAACGCATAAAATACACTAAAGACGGGGATTAATTCATTATCGAACTTCGATTTACTCCCGGTGAAGCTTTTAACTCAGCCTATTAGTCTGCATTATTCTTCACGGATCAATGTTTTCCCTTCCCTCTTTAATATAAATCCATGGCCACTGACGTGATCGTGTCTGCTTCATTTCACAGTTATTATTCAATTTCACACACTTTTCACCAATATAATTTATTTCTCTTCATTTCCTCTTTTTAAAAAAAAAAAAACCTAAACATTTTTTGAAAAAAAAATTTCAATTTAACTTCCTCTTCGTTCCAAAGAAATATTTATTCAACACAAGATGGTTTTTAAAATTCAATATTTTTTAAATTAAACATTTTTAAAAATAAACATTTTTTTAAATAAAACATTTTTTACATTCGCTCTGTAAATTACATTTCTAAAGTTGAAAAAAATTTATAATTAAAAATACATAAAAAATGAATGATGGAAAAATACAAATAGTAGCAAGAGTGAAAATAAATATAGAAGAGTTTAAAAATAAAATAAATTATTTTTATTTACTAGTAAAAATAATAATAATAAAAATAATATTTATTTCGAAAATATAAAAATAATTCTTATAGAAAAAGATATGAATATGAATGTGAATATAAATAAAAAGAATTATAGGAATGAAATATAGAAGAAGGTATAAAAAAAATATCGACTAGAATGTAAATAATTAATAGATATAAATTTTTGCTACAGAGATAGGAAAAAAAAAATTGCATAACGATTATTTCAACTTAACAATTGACGGGGAAAAAATGATTTTATTTGCAATAAAAAGAAGTTTCAGTCCAACTAGATACATTGTATTCTCGAGTGTAAAATGGACCATAATTTTTATCGGTTTCTTTCTACTCGGATATTCAGATACTAAAGCATTTAAAACACATTCCTCTCATACTGGATTTTTTTTTATTATTTGAAATCGAATCGTTTACAGGCGCTTCAATATTTGTACTAGATATTCATTTTTCAATAAATGCGACAAAAAAAACAAGTTAATAGAAAAATGTTTGTATTAAAAAACAAAAAGTTAAAAAAAAGAAATTAAGAAAACAAGATTATTGTCCAAGTGAAAATTAGAAGAAAAGGTGAAAAGAGAGGAGAAAAAATTAAAAGTAAAAAAGAAAAGGATTGTTTTTCTTTTATAGTAGAAAAATGAAAAAAATTAAGAATAGAGTAAAATGGAGAAGAAAAATTAAGAATAAAATTAATAAAAATGAAATGGAAAGGAAAAAACTTGAGAACAACGGAAAAAGAGAATGGAGATGGTAAAAAAGGGGGTAATAATTTATAATATGGTTGATGTCATAAAATGTTAAAGCCATCGGTTTTCTTTTCTATACACACACACACACACACACATGTATATATATTTACACGCTTGAGTTATAAACTCTGCGCAGTTGTTTTTGCAACACATGACATCTTCAGGTATTGGAAAAATGTTGTCGCTTTATAAAACGACTGTCTGGCGCCTTAAATGAATTTTCCACTGAGTGTAGTTCCATATAAAATGCAAGAGTCTTACATTCTTGTCAAGTGCCTATGTAAAATGTAAATTTTACCTCTTAAGCAACGCAACTTCTCTCTCTCCACATCTGAAAAATATCAGCATAAAACGAAAATTCTCCAGACTCCCCGAGACATTGCGTCTTTAATAATACAAAAAAGAAAATGAAGAAGGAAAAAAAATACAACTAGAAAAAATTTATGAATTCAAGATAAGGAGAGAAAGTTAAAAATAAAATATATTGAAAATAAATAAATAATAAAAATAGCAAAATAATAAAAAATTGTAATTAATATTTAAGAAAAATTAATTCAAAATATTTTTAAATCAAATAATAATTTTAAATTTATAATATTAATAATAAACAAGAATAATTTAATATTTTTTTTAATTTTTCAAAGAATATTTTGTGAATATTAAAAAATCAATGTGTCACTACAGGACACAACTAGGTCCGTATTATCGATTAAAAAAGGACAAAAAGTTCGTAAATTGTACGATATAATTTAGAAAATTTTAGAGAAATTACAAATTATTGCAGAAATTCAATTCTTTTCAAAAGTAATAAAATTCTCAGCAAAAATTTAACACTGTTCAAATTTTTTTTAAAATTCTTGTTAAAATTTCAATTATTTTCAAAAATTTTCCTTAATTTAATGATTTTTAATATCTATTATTTTCATAAAATTATAAAAATTTCACAAAAATTCAATTATTTACAAATTTTCTATAAATTTCTTAGCAATGTTATTCAATTATTTTTATAAATAATAACATTTTTACAGGGATTCAATTATTTTTCTAAATAATAAAATTCTTTTTAGGAATTTAATTATTTTCGACTTTTCGTAAATAGTAAAACTAATCGCAGAATTCCAATTATTTTTAATAAAATTTTAATAGAATTCCTCGATAAATGTAATTATTATATTACAAATTTTATTAAAATTCGTCAAACAAATTCAATTATTTTAAAATTTGTTGATAAAATTCTTAATGAGAATTCAATCTTAAGAAACATTCAAATATACAATAAATTATTTTTTTTATTTAAATTATTTGATTTTAGTTGAATTTTATAATAAAAATTGATTCAAAAATAAATTAAAGTTAAAAATAAAATGAATTTGAAAATTCTCAAAAAACTATTTCAAAAATTAATAAAAATAATGGATTTATAGAAATTTAATTATGTTAAAAAATAGTAAAATTCTCCTTAGGAATTCAATTATTTTTATAAAAAATAAAACTCAATGTGGAATTTTAATTATTTTTAATACAATTTCAATCAAATTTCTCGGAAAATGTAATTTTTCTTAAAAATTTTCTTAAAAATCGTCGAAAGAATTCAATTATTTATAAATATGTTGGTAAAATTGTTAATTAGAATTTTGAATTGTAAGAAACATTCAATTGTTCAATGAATTATTTGTTTGTATTTAAATAATTGAATTCTAGTAGAATTTTCTAATAAAAATTAATTTAAAAATGAATTTCAGTTAAAATTTTAGATAATAATTGAATATTAAAAAGCAATATAGCGTGAATTTTTAGAAATAATTAAAATTTTTAAAATTAATATTTTTGAACACGTGTAATTGAATTTTTTTTTTGTATTATTAGAAGTTTTTATTTTCTAATATATATTTAATTGAGGAATTCACGAATAATTGAAATTTTGTAAAATTGAATTTTGTAAATAAATGGATTTTGAAAATTGTAGAAGAACTTTTTTGAAAATTAATTGATTGAAAGAAAAATTTTAGTGAAAAATTCTTAAAAATAATAATTGAATTGAAATGATGAAAATAATATTGAAGAAGTACAATATTCTTATAATATAAAATAATAATTTTATCAATTTGCCATTTTCAATTATTACAAAACATGAAGAAATCGATTTCTTTATGTTTTATAGTTATGAAAAAATTTAATTTAATTTAATTAATTAATTAAATGTAAAATTGAAATACATAATAATATAAAGTTGAATAATATTATTTCACGAATTTAAATGTTTACAAGAACTTTATTAACGGCTGACTAAAATTTTTTGTAATACTACACATTTAAAAACGTTTATAATAATATTATTAATGGCTAACTAAAATTGTTTCTACTAGTTAACATTAAATTTTGTTTTTCAAAACTGACGTCTGACAGAAATTGTTTGTGCTACTTAATATTAAAAAATGTTTACCAAAACTTTACTAAATTCACTTTATTCGTGTCTGACTAAAATTGTTTGCACTATTTACTATTCAGCTATAGATATTTTGGAAATTTTTAGTATTGTCTGACTAGAATAGTTTGTACTACTTAATTTTTAAATATGTTATTAAGAAACTTTATTGTCTGACTAAAATTGTTTGTACTACTTAATTGTCAATTATTTTTTTGGAAACTAACTGTAGTCTGACTAAAATTGTTTGTACTACTTGATGTTCAGTTAGAATTATAGAAACTATGCATTTTTTCTTAAGTTGACAATTGTAATAAATATAATCTTATTTAAATAAATTTATAAAGTTTTTAAATTTATTTTTAAAAAAATTATAAATGAATAAATTTATTTTTAAAAAAGTTATAAATGAATAAATTCTTTGTAAATAAATTTATAAAGTTTATAAATAAATAAATGTTGTCTGAATTGTAATGTATTTTCCACTGATATTCTTTATACTTGGGAAATGAACATTCTGTGCGTTCTTGTTAATTAATAATGTCTGACTAAAACATGCAAGCACCACTTCTTTACATAATTGAGAATGTAATACATTTTTTAACTTGGGATAATTTGTGTGGCTGACTTGACATTGCTTTTACTACTGAAACATTTTCTAATATGTAAAAGCATAATGTGTCTGACTAAAATATGCATTAACTACTTGCATACTAAATTTTTTTTTGTTTGAGAAAATTTTTTTTTACTACTCAATTTTCAAATATGATTTTTGGCACTTAAGTAACGTCCGAATAAAAATTGTTTTTACTACTTGATTTGCAAGTAAATTTCTAGAAGTTGTATTAAATGTCTGACTAAAATTATTTTCACTACTTAACTTTCAAATATATTTTGTAAAGATTTGGTAATGTCTGACCAAAGTCGATTATACTACTGAATATTCAATTGTATTTTTAAGAAAATTTTCAAACGTCTGACTCAAATTGTTTATACTACTTTACTGATACTTATGTTTTTAGAAACTGACTGAAGTCTGACTAAAATTGCTTTTACTACTTCAAATTCAAAAATCTTTTTAAAGAAATTTAGTAAAGTCTGACTAAAATCGTTTGTACTACTTAAAATTCAAAAAAATTAAGTAATATACTAATGTCTGACTAAAATTGTTTGTACTACTTAATTTTTAATTCTGTTCTTGGAAACTAACTGACGTCTGACTAAAATTGTTCGTACTACTTAATATTCAGAAACGTTTACAAGAACTTTATTAACGTCTGACCAACATTGTTTGTACTACTTAATATTAAAAAATCTTAACAAGAACTTTATTAATTTCACATTATTCGTGACAGACTTAAAATATTATTAATAATAAATAGTATAGATTTACCAATATGAATAAATAACTAATAATAAAAATTTCTCTTTCTACGTAAAACCAAAATAATAAAAAAGAGTATATTTTCTAATATAATATAAAACATCGATATTTGAGAAATTAGAAAAAATTTTATTTCGTTTAAATTCGAGAGACGATTTTAGAATGTGTGACCCTAGAGATAATTGAACATTGCGGGTTTTAAAACCGATATCACTTGACAGGTACGTGCTAGTAAAATGACTTTTGAATTCTGTTCAAGTAATGGACAAATGATAAATGAATCCTCTATTTTTTTTTAACAATTCACTTCGACGTGGAATCGAAATAATAGCAGATAAATAAACTGTGTAATTAAAATCGTTTTCGAATCAATGTTAATAATAATAGTAATAATAATAATAATAATAATAATAATAATAATAATAATAATAATAATAATAATAATATTAAAAATAATCAAGAATTAAAATGATTAATTTATAAAATATAATTAAATATAAATATAATATAAATATAATTACAAGTTGAATAAATTGAATAAATAAATATTATTCTTAATTTCGAAGAGAAAAAACTAAATTACTTTTTTGTCTTCACTTTAAAGTGACTGATTCAGATAGAAAAACGAAAATTATCTTTTGATTCGATAAAAAAAGAAGATTATGGTTTTTATTATCGTTAAATCGAAAATTCATGGTGATTCATTTTGTGAAGAGTAAATTTCACAAAAATGGAAATTTGAAGTTTTTTTTAGAAAATAAATCTTCTTAAGGATTTGGTTGATGATTCCTTCAAGAAGAATTGGGATTTTAAGTAAATTATCTCACTTTAAAGGAATAATCTCCTCTCAACATTAGCAAGTCAAAATGCCTTGTGGTGGTTTTTTCCCAACTTTCTCTTCTTTTTTTTAAAACACATTTTAATGCCAGAAAAACTTTCTGGAATGTACATTTCTCAGTTGAAAAATCTCTACTCGAAAAAAAGAAGTGTTTTAAATTTATTTTCTTTGACTCATTGTGTCTTTAAAGTTCCTGAAAATAAATTTTTAGGTTGAAGCAAATTTTTACTCTACTAAAAAAGTTGTTTATTTGTTGCCAACAAAAAGAAAGAAAAAAAGGAAAGAAAGAGGAAATGCAATTTTATTTAAAGCAGAAAGTATAATTGTAATTTATTTACAAACATATTTTTTTAAATATATGTCGAATATCATTTTTATTCCAAAATTAAAACAAATAACATTATTTAAAACAAATAAATAAACCTGATTGACTCTGAGACAAATGTACTTTTATTTAACAAAAATAAGTTAAAAAACTTTTCTCTGGATGTATATATAGAAAAATTATTTTCTATAATATTCTTTTTTTTTCTCAGGAAAATATCATATGTTTGGAAATTTTCATATGTGAAAATTTGTGAAAATGGAAAGAAAACAAAATTTCTATATGAAATAGGATAACAGTTTTTTTTCATTTTTAAATTTAAGAAAAGATATTTTGAAGCTTTACTTAGATAGTTGTTCTAAACTTTCTTTTAGCTTTCAGTAAGTTTCATACAGGTTTATATAAAGTTTCAAATTTCTTATATGAACTCTCTAAATCTGAATAAGTGAAATTTTCATGTAGAATGTTTCAGAAGTCTTACACGTTTTCCAATGTAAGTGTACATGGACTTTTAAACAATAAAAGAACAACTTCTTTTTCTCAAAAATAAGTAAAATTTAGAGACATGGAGAAATTTGCAAAATTATTTACCTCAAATTTTACAGTAGTGAAAAATAGTACAATCAAATTGTTAGAAATTATTAGTATTAGTATTAGTATAATAAATAATGAAACAAAATATAAAATATAAAATATAAAATTTTAAATGTAAAATATAAAATATAAAAATTTTAATAATTAAAAACTATTTATTTCAGCATTTATTTATGTATATACATAAAATTTGGTATAAATTTTTTCTAAAAAATAAATTTTTCCCAATAAATTTTCAACCTTTTTGGCCCTAAATCGCAAATTTGAAAAAATTCCATCAATTTCTATTTTGACTCCTCACGTAAAAAAAAAATTATTTGAATTTTTTTTTTCTACGGTAAAAAAGGAAATTGTCAATTTGAAAAGCTCACAAGCTTCTGCCATCTGGAGTCGAATTCTAGAACACGGTAACTCGTGAACTGAATTTCCAACATTCGATGCTTCCAGCTTATTCAAGTACTGGTCTCTCGGAATATTTCTCTCGTTCGCTAGAGAGACATCGTATATTGATATCAGAATGTTAGAGAGATACCTCAAAAGGCATTGAAACGAGATGCTATTTCTGACTTTTTTATAACGAATATACATACACTATGTGAATATACTTTATTCACACTCATTTTCAATTCACTTTATTTTATGATTATCCTCATTTCCCTTTTTTTTTTGCAACTATAAAAAAAAAATATTCTTCAAATATTTTTCCTCTTTCTATAAAAAAAGAAAAAATTTGTTTTCTATTTGAAAATGTTTCTATTTTTTTCGTTGAAAAATATAATGCATTACAATATTCTTTTTTAGTTTATTTGAAATAAAAATGGAGTAAAACATGTTTTCTATTTTGTTTTGGAAAAAAATAAATATATAATGTATAGTTTACTTTGAAGGAAAAAATTTTTTGCATTTTATTCAGAAGAAAATCTTTTTTTGAGAGAAAATATATTTTTTTATTTCAATAGAAGGAAAATATTCGTTATTTTCCTTATAAGAAAATTTTTTTTTTTTTTTGTAAAAAAAGTATTATTCTTAAGAAAGTATTTTTTATAAAAAAATATTTTTAATGAACAAATATTTTTTATAAGAAACTATAAGAAAATATTTTTTAGATGGAAATATTTATTTGACGAAACAATTTTTTAATTCGATAAAAGAAAAACATTCTTCATTTTATTTATAAGAAAATATTTTCTAAGAAATTAATTTTTATAAGAAAATATTTCAAATAATGAAATATTTTCTGTAAAAAATATTTTTTATAAAAAAATGTTTTATTGATAAAATAATTTTTTTCATAAGAAATTGTTTTATTGTAAAAAAATGTCTTTTCATTTAAACATTAATAGGAAAATATTTCTATTTTTATAAATATTCTTTTATTAATTTGTTCTCATTAAAAATAAAATAACGTGGAATATTTTACTCCTTCTTTTTTGAAATATTCAAATAGGAGAGAAATTATTTAATAAATAAAGGAAATTGGAACTATGGCAAAAGTTTTCGTATAAGTTATACAATGCACGGGAGTAGTTTTGTTGAGATTATTGGGAATTTAATGCAGATGATGATTAAACTTTAAGGAGATAAACTTTCCTCTCGTTGTTGAGCATAAAGGAGTTTTTCTTTGATTGTAAATAAGAATTTTCAAAAAGAAAAAAAAAAGAAAAAAACAGAATATCTATTCAAAGGATAAAAAAGTAATGGTACTTATTAACAAAAAAAAAATACTGAATTAATATAAAATTAATAATAAAACAATAAATAATATAGTAATTAATAATATTAAATAAAAAATAATAATAGAAAAAAAAAATATTAAATAATATGTTCATGATATAAAATAAATATTATTAAAAAATTAATAGAATCGAATATTATTAAAATATATAAATTAGAATTGAAAAATTGTAAAAATTAAAATCCAAATTGAAATTCAGATCGTAATTAAAACTGAAACTAAAATTGAAATTAAAATTGAAATTAAAATTGAAATTAAAATTTGAATTGAAATTAAAATTGAAATAGAGATGGAACAATAAAATAGAAATTAAAATAGAAATTAAATTGAGAGTAATATTAAAATTGAAAGTAGAATTAAAATTGAAAGTAGAATTAAATTTGAAAGTAAAATTAAAATTAAAAATAAAAAGTAAAATGTTAAATTAAAAGTAATATTAAAATTAGAATTAAAATTAAAAATAAATTGTAAAATAAAAAATTAAAATTAAAAATAAAAATTAAATTTATATAAAGTTGAAAATAAAATTCTGTACACAAAGAGATAAATTTTTTTCCGAAAACTAAAATCAATGCCGCGCAGCAAATTTCGCGCTAAATTAGAGTCTTTTTTCCAGACGATCCTAAAATAGAGGAAATTTAGCGGTTGAGCTAAAGTCCAAGCCTTATTTATCGCTTTTTCACCTCGTGTAAAGGTTTCACAGTAGTCAGATAGTGAAAAAGAAGAGAGAAAAAAAAATTCTTGTCCCTAATCCATAAAAAAGTCACACTGAAAGTAACAAGTTTCATCCAAAACCCCTCCTCCTTCTAATACCACTCTCTTATTCCAGACAACTTTCCACGACACTTTCAACCATAACATAAAAGTTGATCATTAAATTACAATTTTAAATCTATTTTCCCTTTTTCTTTCACATCGTCTATCAATTCGTTGATAAAATTTTTTTTTCTTGCAAATATTCATAATATAAATATTCAAATATAATAAATTTACGATTCACGAATATTACCAAATAATTGAAAGTATTTATAAATAATTGACAATAATTTGTCAATAATTTATAATAATTTGTAAATAATTGAAAGTATTTGTAAATAATTGACTGTTTTTAAAAATATTTATAAATATAATTGAATAATAATTTATAAAAAATAATAATAATAAAAATAAATATTTAAAACTATTTATAAATAATTGTCAATAACTTGTAAATACTTGAAAGTGTTTGTAAATAATTGCCTATTCTCTTAAATATTTATAAAAATAATTGAAAAAATAATTGCAAATATCTATGAATAATTTAAAATATTTATAAATAATTAAAAATATTTATAAATAATTGACAATAATTTATAAATAATTGAAAACAATTGCCAACAATTTCAAAGCGTTATAAACATTAATAAATATACTTGAAAAAATAATTTGCAAAAAATTGGCAAAATTTCTAAATTTCTAAATAATAAAATAGCAACATAAAAATTTGTTATAAAAAATTTTTCCATTCTTTTTTTCGAAACAATTTTCATTCCTCTTATTTTTCTGACATCAAATGTCAGTAGTTTTCAATAGTGCAAATACGAGAGAAATGTACTTGGCAGAATGTCAGTGAGTGAAAAAAGATAGAGGGTAGAGGGATAGTTGAGAGGAAAAAGAGGGGGGGAAGGGTTATAGTCTGTCGATAAATATTCTATATAGATGTGTTATCTTTTTATCGAGGCTTTCAAACCAATGGGAATACGTCAGAATATGAAAGCCATAACGAAGACTATTCAAGTTTTAAAGGCGACCTAGGAGAACGATTCGCGAATGGCCCTTAAGCACCCATTACTTACGTGTACCTCTCTTGAAAGTTGTTTAAACCCTTCAAGATAGTCTTTTTTACAAAAAAAAAAAAAAAAAAAAAAAAAAAAAATTAACATCTTTTTCTCCTTAGTTCTTTTTTTCTTGTAGAATTCATAATTTCCCTTTACAACTTGTGTGAAATTAAAATCATAATTCTTTTCTTCCCTTATTATATTTTTAAAAAATTTTATTCTTTTGATTCTAATTGTTAGGAATTTTAGTTGAAATTTTCCACGAAATGAAATTTGCAAACTTTCCTTTTGTATTTCAATTTCACAGTTTGCAAAATAGTTTATGTAAAATTAATAAATTTATGCAAACTTGTTGGAAAAATTTTAATTATAGTAATTAATAGATAAATAAAATAATGAACAAGTAAATAATCAATTAATAAAGAAATGAAATAATGAATAAATAAAAAGTAAACAAACTTAATTAATTCTCTAAATTTCAATTAGTAAAAATGTTTATTAATTTGATTTAGTCCCTGACTTTTTGCTTTTGAATTAGTAAACTTTACTAATTCAAAAGCAAAACGTCAGTCACTACTTCAAATTACTGAAAATTTTTACAAATTTAAATTTAGAGAATAATTACTTATAATTATTAAATAATAAATTAATTATAATTACCTAATTTAAATTAATTATTTTGATTAACTAATTTAAATTATAATTAATTAAATAAAATTCATTATATTATAATGAATAAATAATAAATAAATAAAATAATGAATAAATAATATTTGGAAAAAAATAATAAACAAATAATAAGTAAAGAAAATAATAAATAATTTATCAATTATTAATGCATAAATAATCGTGATTCAAATATTGAAGTTCAAAATTTAACATTTATAATATATCACAGTTTATAATAATTATTAACATACAAATTATATAATAATAAAATATATTTTTAAATTTGAAGTAACAAGATAATTAATGTAACGAAGATAATTAAATTCTATACAAAATTGTTGGAAACAAAAAATTTTTTTATTTTCATAACTGAAAGAATTGAAATAGAGACTAATTCATGGGAATTAGGAAAATTGGAAATAGGATAAATCATAATTTTCTGGAGGGGGGGTTAAATCGTAAGGGAAGTATATTATAACAGTAGGGCAATAATAATTTCGATAACTTTTGGATGAAAGTTTCGGTAAGTTTGTGAAATTCTCTCTACTTGACTTGTATGACGAAGTGTCTAAATCCTTTGAAAGCAGCGTAAGTTTCTCAAACAAGTAAAATAAGTTTTGTTCGTGACATAATTATGACGCCCTCGGTAACATTCACAAAAAGGAAAGAGAGAGAGAGAGAAAAGGAGAAAAAAAGACGAAACTTTGAATTTACTTTTGGAGTTAAGTATGAACTTAACTTTATAGTAGTCGTTGTGAGTTTCAATTTTGATCGAGGTCTCTCTGCGGGCATCGATTAATCCGTCTTTTCCAATTCACTTTTTCATTCTTTCACTTTCTTTCCCGAATTCTTTTTATCTTCTTATCTTTCTTTTTTCTTTTTTTTCTTTTTTCCTTTTTGTTTCATTTTTTATTTTTCCAAACCACTGAAGCTCTTTTTAATTTTTTATATTTTCTTTCTTACCGTTAAACTTTCAAGGATTTTTCTCCTTCTTTTTTTTATTGTTGAGGTTTTGGAAAGAAATGGATATTCTGCAATCCTCTTTAGTTTTCTTTCTCTATTGTTTAGATTTGTAGAAGTTTTTTATTTTGACAATTTTAGAGAATGGAAGAATTCTTTTCTGTTTAATTAAAGTTCGTTCTTTAAATTTTTTTTTCTCCTGAACTTAGATTTCTGGGAATTATTTTTTCATGACAATTTTAGAGAAAGAAAAAATTTTCATTATGTTAAAATGTCATTTTTATTGAGAAAAAAAAGGTTTTTGTAAAAATTAACTACTTTTTTAAATTTCTTTCTTGAAAATTTTGATTTCTGAAACTTTTCATTTTCTTGATGGTTTTAGAGGTTTAAATATAATTTCAATTTAATTAAAATTAATATTCTTTCAATTTTTTTTTAATTTCGATTTCTGTAATTTTCTTGTCAATTTGGGAGGAAGAAAAATTTCTTCCTTATATAATTAATTGAAAATTAAATTAATTTAAAAATAAAGATCTGGGAAATTTTCTTTTTTAGAATTTAGGTTTCAAAAACCGAAATTATATATTTTTTTTATTATCAAGTAAAGGAGACACTAATAAATAATTTTATAACCTCACGACTCTAAAATTCGAAAATTTTTTTTCCGTCTCTGTACAGAATACGTGAAATTCTTCTTGAAGGTTTCGTTTTATAAAAATTTATTCACATATCCGAGAGTAAAATATTCTTTCTCGGTTCTTTTGATGATATTTTTCCTTTTTTTTGGCAATGGTATAGAAAAAAATATACCAAAAAAAGAAAATTCTTAGCAACCATGCGTTTATGACAAGATCGTTTATCAAAAGGATTATATATATGTATAGCAAACGATAAAGACTGTTCGCACTCTTTTCTCATCGATTTAGACATCCCCGGGGGCTCTTTGTTCCGACGAAAGTAATTCGAGAATGTCTTCTCGTGAATGAAATGTTATACAAAAAAGCGCCTTTAATCTCTGACTACTTGACCTATAAATTTCCAAGTTTCCTTCGATATTCTGGTAAATATTTGTCGAAAAAAATTTTTATACACATTTTTCTTTTCATTGAGAAAAGAAAATAATGTTCTTCGGGTAAACTTTTAATTTTGAATAATAAATTCTGGACAATAAATTCGAAATAATAAATTCTTAACAATAAATTCTAAATAGTAAATTCTGAACAATAAATTCTAAATAATAAATTTTAAATAATAATAAAAAATAATAATAGAAATAACAAGAATAATAAAAATAGTAATAAAAGTAATAAAAATACTAAAAATAATAAAAAAAATACTGAGAGTAATAAAAAAAAATAAAAATAGCAAAAATAATAAAAATAATAATAATACAAATAATAAAAATAATTTTATTAATGAAATTAATAAAATTAATAAAAATAATAATAAATAATAATGAAAAATAATAAATAAAATAAAAATGATAATTTATAGAAAATTAATAAGTAAAATGAATTGAATTAAAAAAAGTTTTGCTATATTTCAAATACTTTTAGATTTAAAAAAATATTTTAATTTAGCACGACAATTTGAAAAGAGTCAATTTTTCTTCGTCATGACAGTTCGTTAAAGGTTAAATTGTAAAATTCAATTAAAGTCAGTGAAAGATAGGAACATTTACTTGAAGTTATCTCGATTAAATGTCATTTTGAAGTAAAATTTTCCTCATTTTCAAATAAAAGCAAATTATCTTCTCCCTTCGCAATATTCATTAATTCAAATTTTTCTCAATGATAAATTTTGAATTTTCTCGCTTTAAAAAAATTTTCGTATTTGTAATAAGAAAGTAAATAAACAACAAATTCATATTTATTAATATTCTACTTGTATTAATTTTCAATTAATTATTAATTAATTAAACATAAATAATAAATTAATACTTATTAATATTCCACTTGTATTAATTTTCAATTAATTATTATACTAATTTATTAATTAAAAATAAATCAATAAATAAAAAAGAAGCAAGAAAAAATAGAAAAAAGGAATAAAAGAAAAGAAATAAAAAATAGAAAAAAGAGGAGAAATAAGAAAAAATTAATTAATTAATTAATTAATTAATTACTATTTATTAATATTTAATTTGTAATTCTCGATTACTTATTATATTATTTATTGTATTGTATTGTATTAATTATTTATTGTTTTATTTCATGAGAAAAAAATCTTAGTCACAGATTAACAAATTTTTTCTTAATAATCGAGAAAGATTAAAATAAATGAAAATATTGCTAATGTAAAATGAAATAGAAATAAATAAAATAAAGTGAAAGAATAAAAATTTTCAAAAAATATTTTATGAAAATTGGAGGCACTTTCTCTGTTTCAAAGCGGGAGGGGAAAATACTCCCTCTAATTTTGAGGTCACTGCTTATAAGTTTTCTGTGAAAGTGGGGATCTTTTGAGGAGAAATGCAAAAGCACGTTTTCACTGCGCGTTGAGAATATGATTACACTCCCTTTCGAGGGTTTTGAGATTTGTGTGTTTATACCTGTAGAATGAGGAAAAACGAATTAAGAAAAAAAGAAATGAGAAAATAAGGAAAAATCGAGAAAAGGAAAAAAATTAAAATAAAAAAAGGAAAAATAGAAAAAAGGAAAAATAAAAAAGAGGAAAAAAGGGAAAATAGAAAAAAGAAGAAAACGGAAAATTATGAAACAGAAAAATAGAAGATGGAGAAGAAGAAAGATTGGAAAATAGGAAAAAAATAAAAAAGTAAAAAAAGAAAAAAGGAAAAATAGAAAAAAAGAAAAATAGAAAAAATGGAAAAATATGAAAAGAGGAAAAAAGGGGAAATAGAAAAAAAGAAAAATTAGGAAACATAAAAAATGGAAGAAGGAAAATTCGAAAAATAGAAAATTAGAATAAATAGAAAAAGAGGAAAAATAGGAAAAAAGGAGAAAAATAAAAATTAGAAAAAAGAGAAAAAGAAAAAATTGTGGAATATTATAATGTGAAAAAGCATTACAAGTTGAAGTACAGCGGGAGGGAAAAAATAAACGAGAAACAAAATTTTATTTCTCAGTATGTGTTCCATTAAAGTAATAATTTCCCATTCCCCCAGTCGTCATTTTACTTTCTTTCAGGGGAAACTAAAAGATCCTGTATAAAAGCTTTAAGAAGTTTCATACCGCGATAACATTCTTTACTTGAATCTCAAATTAATCTTCAATTCCAGTGGAGAAAGATCCATCAAAAATTCAAATTCGTCTGAATTCGTTTTTAAAATCTTTTATTTCTTCATTTTCCACTTCTCTTGGTTTCATTCATTTCCCCTCTCCCTCCCCCCTCTCTCTCTCTCTCTCTCTCTCTCTCTCTCTCTCTCTCTCTCTCTCTCTCTCTCTCTCTCTCTCTCTCTCTCTCTCTCTCTCTCGACCAAGATTTCATTTTTTTCCTTCTTAATTTATTCTACTTATGAATAATTCTTTTTATCTTTTCCATGAAAAAAATATCAAACTATTATTATTTATAATATTCTTTAAAATGAAATAAATTACAAAATATTTTTTTCCCTTTTTGAAAGAGGGAGAGATTTTTTTTTCCATGAAAAAAAGCAATTTATTTATTTTATTCTTTAAAATAAAATGAATTAAAAAATATGTAAAGAGATATTTTTTTCCATTTTTGAAAGAGAAATGGGAGAGATTTTTTTTATCTTTTCCATAAAAAAATAGCAATCTACTATTTATTTAATTCTTTAAAATAAAATGAATTACAAAATATATTTTTCCTCTTTTTTGAGAGAGAAAAAAATATGGTGAAAAAGTGTTTGCATTAAATGGTATAAAATTCATTTTATCTTGTACAATAATAGTAAAAAATGAAAATAATCGTGATAATAACATTTTAGAATTGTCTTGGAATTGTAAAGGTTACGATTTTGAGACCATCTGTAGTGAAGTATCCAATAAAACCTTCACTTGGTTAAATGACACGGTTTAACTTACTGAGAGTGGAAATAGTCGAGTCGTTAGACACAGTTGATCGGTTTCATTAGATCGGCATATGGAGCGAGAAAATTGGAGTTTTCAATTACATTAACGTTTCAATAAAATTGCCTCTTGAATTATTAACACAAACACTGAGAAAAAAAAATTTCCATTTTTTACGATAATGACAGTGTTTTTTTTTTTTTATTTTGCCTTTTTGTATTTCTGAATAATGCAGTGGGGGAAAAAAATTATAAAAACAGATTTCGTAATTATTCCATGAGGAATAAAAACAAAAAAAAATGTAAATTAATGTCAGATAAATGAAGAAAAATATTAGGAAAAGAATTAGAACAAAAAATTAGTGAATAAAATTAGAAAAAGGATTTGGAAAAGAATTTAAAAAAGAATTTAAAAATGAATCGGAAAAAAAAATCAAGAAAAAAATTTGAAAATGAATTTGAAAAATAATTTAAAAAATAAATAGACAAAGAATTAGAAAAATTAAGAATAAAAAAATTAAAGAGAAAAGAACGAGTTTTGATAAAATTAAGAATAAAGAAAAAAGAAAATAGGTAAATTGAAAATTAGAAAATAAAAAAATGATGTAAAAATAAAAAAAAAAGAAAATACTGAAAAATCGAATAGAATTAAGAAGAAAAAATGGAAAAAACAAGAAAGAAACTAAAAAATGGCAAAGAAAAATGTAAATAAAAAAAAAGTAATTTCGGAAAAATTTGAATTATACCAAAAATAACAAAACCAGGAAAGAAAAATTTATTTAAACAGTAGAAAATTTACATATTTTTATTTATTCACGAATTTAATTAATTTAAGAAAAAAAAGAGTCGGGAAATAGAAAAGAGAAGAATAAAGAACACATTGCGAGAAAAATAATATTAAATATTTCATCAATTTAAAAAATTTCATTTTGTTTCCTCTTTTACAATAAAAAATATTATTCTTCGCGTTATAAATTGAAAATACATATTTCATTGTAAACATAAAAAAAAATTTTTCTTCAAAACAAATTTTTCTCGACTTTTTTCCTCCATTGGAGCGAAATCGCATCCGAGGATATTACAGGAAATGAGTAAAAATAAAGTTACCGATAGTCAAATCAATCGGATTGATTTCAAACAAGTGCGGAATTTAAATCAGAATAGTTTTATTCCCATTGGAAATCCGTGTATAAAATTTATTTGATAAATTGTTTTTCTTTAAAAAAAAAAAAAAATGAAAGTAAATTTCTGTTTTTCTTTATAAAGGGAGATTTGTTTTAAATTATAATCAATTCATTATTATATTTGAATATTTGAATTATAAATTTTATCTCCTTATTCTATTTATTAAAATAAATTTTTTCATTTAATTGCGAAGTAAACTTTCAATTAAATATAATAGTATTCAAAATTTTGTAATCTCTTGAGAAATATAATATGCAAATATACTTGAAAAAGGTCGCAGAGAGTATAAATTTAGGGGACATTTAATATATTCATATATAAATGATATTTTTTGTAGAAGGAATTTCCAAATTTGACAATTTTTTTTAGTCTTTTTTGCTTTTTTATTTTCTTTGTTGTTATTTTGTTATATTGCTTTTTTTCTTTTTTTTTCTTTTTCTTTTATTTCATTTCTGGATCTTTGCTTTCTCCTTTTTTTATTTTTTATTATTTTTTGTTTCTGTTATTATTTTTCTTTCTTTGTTTTTTTTTGTTTTTTAATTCATTTGTTTCTTTATTTTTTCTATTTTTTCAATTTCCGTATTGTTTTCTGTTTCTTTATTTTTTTTGTTTTTTAATTCTTTTGCTTTTTGTTTTTTTGTTTTTTTTTGTTTTTAGTTTTTTGTTATTTCCTTCTTTTTTTATTCTGTTGTTTTTTCGTTTTTACGTTTTTTTATTTTTTCGTTTCTTTATTTTTCCGATTTCTCAATTATTTGATTATTTGTTTTTTGTGTTCTAATTCTTTTGCTTTTTCTTTTTTCATTTATTTATTTTTCTGTTTGTTTTATTTTTTGTTTTTTCAATTTTTTTTTCGTTTTCTCTAAAGTCCCAAATTTTGGTAATCCAATTATTAATTTTTTAAAGATTAAGCGAAAAGTATTAATTACAAAAATGAAAAAATTCAAATTGATAAAATTTACGACATTTTGTCTTGAAAAGAATTTTTTTTCTCATCTTTGAGGAATCAAAAGATTATTTTCCTAATTTAGTTTCGTTGGAGTTACTAGTTTTAAGTGAAATCCTATTAAAAGGAAATTTCAAACGTTTCATTAAATTGGCTTAATTAACATGTTCTTATCGAGGTTCATTATCACATGTTTAATTAAATTTTGTTCTAATTATATTTGCAATTGTATACGTTGAATACAATTATTTTTTCGTCGAACAATTAATGTATTTATTCTTTTAATAGAAATTTTTTTTTCAAATTCTTTGTTTACATTTTGTTATAATTTTTTACCCAATTATTGCAAATTCTACTTATTTATTTAAATACCTATATATAAAATTCTTATAAATTTATTTTTTTATTTTTTTGTAAATCAAAATTTATCTATTATTTAATTTGATGTATTTATTAAAATATATTTTTTGATATTAATAGTTTTAAATTAATTTGTTAAAAATGTATTTGTAATATTGTTACTAAGAAAAAATTCCCAGCTATTACTTATTTTATTATTATTTATTACTTTTTCTGTTTTTTTTTTTCTTTGACCGAATAGTCCGAATGGTTTATGTTTATATTTATTTTTCTTTATTCATTTTTATTTATAATTCTCCTAAAAAGTAGGAAAAATATAGAAAACATATCTTTTCAATTTTTTCATTGACAGACAATTATTTTCTGCTCTGCTCTCTAATGCTTAGCGTCAAAAAATTTCTTTCAAAGCTTGCAATTTTCGCGTGCATTAGTTTTCTCAGTGTATATGACATGAAACAAAGTCACCCCTGGGGGCGACGTGAAAACGGTTAGTCATCCTGAGAAATGACACTCCCCAACAATACTATTGCATTTTCCTCTTCTCACTTAAAGTTCCCCTCCACAGAGATTTAACTTTTATTCTTTTTTCCTTTTGGCTCCCTCCAAAAAAAGAAGAGGAAAAATATCTTTAATTTATCTCGTACTCAATTTTATGCGCATATATATAGGTTTGTCAATTTCTTTTATCAAATCCATATATGCAATGAAAAGAGAAAAAGAAATACAAATTTTTTTTCATCACCCCTAGAGGGAAAAGTTTTATTTTTCCTGAAAAATAAGTTTTCAATAATTTCCTAATTAAAAACTCTACATAAAAGCAGTTGAAGTTATCAATTAAATTAAACAGGTAATTAATTTCACGAAAATAGAATTAGAAAAAAATTATCAATTTAATTAGCAAATTTGAAAATCAAATAATTAGTGACTTAAATAGCAATTTAATTGGTAATTAATAGAAACTATTTAATCACTAACTAAATAATTAAATAAGTAATTAAAATAGCATCGTTTTTAGTAATAAAATTACTAATTTTACCAGTAACCGTATTAGAAACGTATTCGAGCATTAAATTAATAATTATATTACTAATTCAACTATCAATTAAATTAATATATAAATTTTAATAAATTAAAAATTTTTTTTTTCAATGAAATTTTTGTAAGAAATAAATAAAATCAATATTTAAAAAATAAATTCCAGTACGAATTAGATTTGTACTTTAATTATTAATCAAATTAGTAATTTAGAAAATAAACAAATTTTGTAAATAAGATTTTGTTTTTGCATTGATAGTTATTTACTTTATTTGAAAACTTCACTAAATTCGATAAATATTATCGAGTTTCGAGTAATTTTTTTCCTTTCAAAGACAAAGAGATCAGAAAGGTTAGTTTCAGTTTCTCGGAATGAGCCAAATGGGATTACATTGACTACTCTTGTATTGGGTTTTCATGTACTGGAATCACGTCTGCTCAACCTAATTACAATTTCAACTTCATTTGTAGAATCTCTATGTGTATCTATTTAATACTTAAGAACGTTGAAAATTTAATAAAATCTTTTAAAGTTTTACGTAACACGTAAACTTTTTTTTAATAGTGCTACATTTGTACGATTTTTATCCACAATTTGCATTTTTTAAAACCAACTTTCTTTTTTCACAAAGTTTTCTCTTCAAAGTAGAAAAATATTTTTCTTATATAATTATAATAAGAATAATAATAATAATAATAATTATTATTATTATTATTTCTATTTATTTTTTTACATTATAAAGAGACTCATAAAAATTTATTTTTGACTATTATTATCATTATCAATGTTAATATTAATATTATTCGAATAACAATTATTATTATTATTTTTATTATTATTATTATTATTATTATTATTATTATTATTATTATTATTATTATTGCTTCCTCATAAAGGAAGCCTTATAGTGATGTCGATTTCCGAATTTTTTAGAATCAATTATTTTTACAAATTTTCAAGTGTAGTATATATAATTCGTCGAGAGGAACAAATGTCCGGATGTATGTGTGTGTGTGTGTGTGTGTAACCGATTCTTGTGGACAAATTCTCTCTTACACGTCTTGACGGATTTTGATAAAATTTTGTAGGTGTATTACGGTCATGAATACTAAAAATCAGACAGAAGGATTTTCAAAAATATCTAAAAAAAAAAATTTTTTCAACAACAAATCTAATCATCTGAAAATTACCAGAGTTCTAGTAGGGACTGAACCCTACACAATCCTGAAGAATAGAGAATTTTATTTGAATTTTTTAGTAGTAGCAGGTTCACCCGTACGCCATCAGACAATCAAAATTTGGTAAAAACGAAAATAAAAATTTATTTCATCCAAATTTATTCAATCTAATCATCTGAAAATTACCAGAGTTCTAGTAGGGACTGAACCCTACACAATCCTGAAGAATAGAGAATTTTATTTCAATTTTTTAGTAGTAGCACCATCACCGGAACGCTATCAGACAATGAAAATTTGGTAAAAACGAAAAGAAAAATTTATTTCTTCCAAATTTATTTAATTTAATCATCTGAAAATTACCAGAGTTCTAGTAGGGACTGAACCCTACACAATCCTGAAGAATAGAGAATTTTATTTCAATTTTTTAGTAGTAGCACCATCACCGGAACGCTATCAGACAATGAAAATTTGGTAAAAACGAAAAGAAAAATTTATTATATTCAAATTTATTTAATCTAATCATCTGAAAATTACCAGAGTTCTAGTAGGGACTGAACCCTACACAATCCTAAAGAATAGAGAATTTTATTTGAATTTTTTAGTGGTAGCAGGTCCACCCGTACGCCATCAGACAATCAAAATTTGGTAAAAACGAAAATAAAAATTTATTTCTTCCAAATTTATCAAATCTAATCATCTGAAAATTACCAGAGTTCTAGTAGGGATTGAATACTACACAATCCTGAAGAATAGAAAATTTTATTTGAATTTTTTAGTAGTAGCACCCTCACCCGAATGCCATCAGACAATTATAATTTGATAAAAAGGAAAACAAAAATTTATTTTATTCAAATTTATTTAATATAATCATCTGAAAATTACCAGAGTTCTAGTAGGGACTTAACCCTACACAATCCTGAAGAATAGAGAATTTTATTTAAATTTTTTAGTAGTAGCAGGTCCACCCGTACGCCATCAGACAATCAAAATTTGGTAAAAACGAAAAGAAAAATTTATTTCTTCCAAATTTATTTAATTTAATCATCTGAAAATTACCAGAGTTCTAGTAGGGACCGAACCCTACACAATCCTGAAGAATAGAGAATTTTATTTAAATTTTTTAGTAGTAGCACCCTCACCCGAATGCCATCAGACAATCATAATTTGATAAAAAGGAAAACAAAAATTTATTTTATTCAAATTTATTTAATATAATCATCTGAAAATTACCAGAGTTCTAGTAGGGACTGAACCCTACACATTCCTGAAGAATAGAGAATTTTATTTCAATTTTTTAGTAGTAGCACCCTCACCCGAACGCCATCAGACAATCAAAATTGGTAAAAACGAAAATAAAAATTTATTTCATCCAAATTTATTTAATCTAATCATCTGAAAATTACCAGAGTTCTAGTAGGGACTGAACCCTACACATTCCTAAAGAATAGAGAATTTTATTTGAATTTTTTAGTAGTAGCAGGTCCACCCGTACGCCATCAGACAATCAAAATTTAGTAAAAACGAAAATAAAAATTTATTTCTTCCAAATTTATCAAATCTAATCATCTAAAAATTACCAGAGTTCTAGTAGAGACTGAACCCTACACAATCCTAAAGAATAGAGAATTTGATTTGAATTTTTTAGTAGTAGCAGGTCCACCCGTACGCCATCAGACAATCAAAGTTTGGTAAAAACGAAAAGAAAAACTTATTTCATCCAAATTTATTCAATCTAATCATCTGAAAATTACCAGAGTTTTAGTAGGAATTGAATACTACACAATCCTGAAGAATAGAGAATTTTATTTAAATTTTTTAGTAGTAGCACCCTCACCCGAATGCCATCAGACAATCATAATTTGATAAAAAGGAAAACAAAAATTTATTTTATCCAAATTTATTTAATATAATCATCTGAAAATTACCAGAGTTCTAGTAGGGACTGAACCCTACAAAATCCTGAAGAATAGAGAATTTTATTTCAATTTTTTAGTAATAGCAGGTCCACCCGTACGCCATCAGACAATCAAAATTTGGTAAAAACGAAAAGAAAAATTTATTATATTCAAATTTATTTAATCTAATCATCTGAAAATTACCAGAGTTCTAGTAGGGACTGAACCCTACACAATCCTAAAGAATAGAGAATTTTATTTGAATTTTTTAGTGGTAGCAGGTCCACCCGTACGCCATCAGACAATCAAAATTTGGTAAAAACGAAAATAAAAATTTATTTCTTCCAAATTTATTTAATTTAATCATCTGAAAATTACCAGAGTTCTAGTAGGGACTGAACCCTACACAATCCTGAAGAATAGAGAATTTTATTTAAATTTTTTAGTAGTAGCACCATCACCGGAACGCTATCAGACAATGAAAATTTGGTAAAAACGAAAAGAAAAATTTATTTCTTCCAAATTTATTTAATTTAATCATCTGAAAATTTCCAGAATTCTAGTAGGGACTGAACCCTACACAATCCTGAAGAATAGAGAATTTTATTTCCATTTTTTAGTAATAGCACCCTCACCCGAACGCCATCAGACAATCAAAATTTGGTAAAAACGAAAATAAAAATTTATTTCTTCTAAATTTATCAAATCTAATCATCTGAAAATTACCAGAGTTCTAGTAGGGACTGAACCCTACACAATCCTGAAGAATAGAGAATTTTATTTAAATTTTTTAGTAGTAGCAGGTCCACCCGTACGCCATCAGACAATCAAAATTTGGTAAAGACGAAAATAAAAATTTATTTCATCCAAATTTATTTAATCTAATCATCTGAAAATTACCAGAGTTCTAGTAGGGACTGAACCCTACACAATCCTGAAGAATAGAGAATTTTATTTGAATTTTTTAGTGGTAGCAGGTCCACCCGTACGCCATCAGACAATCAAAATTTGGTAAAGACGAAAATAAAAATTTATTTCATCCAAATTTAACAAATCTAATCATCTGAAAATTACCAGATTTCTAGTAGGGACTGAACCCTACACAATCCTGAAGAATAGAGAATTTTATTTAAATTTTTTAGTAGTAGCAGGTCCACCCGTACGCCATCAGACAATCAAAATTTGGTAAAATTGAAAAGAAAAATTTATTTCTTCCAAATTTAACAAATCTAATCATCTGAAAATTACCAGAGTTCTAGTAGGGACTGAACCCTACACAATCCTGAAGAATAGAGAATTTTATTTGAATTTTTTAGTAGTAGCAGGTCCACCCGTACGCCATCAGACAATCAAAATTTGGTAAAGACGAAAATAAAAATTTATTTCATCCAAATTTATTTAATCTAATCATCTGAAAATTACCAGAGTTCTAGTAGGGACTGAACCCTACACAATCCTGAAGAATAGAGAATTTTATTTAAATTTTTTAGTAGTAGCAGGTCCACCCGTACGCCATCAGACAATCAAAATTTGGTAAAGACGAAAATAAAAATTTATTTCATCCAAATTTATTTAATCTAATCATCTGAAAATTACCAGAGTTCTAGTAGGGACTGAACCCTACACAATCCTGAAGAATAGAGAATTTTATTTAAATTTTTTAGTAGTAGCAGGTCCACCCGTACGCCATCAGACAATCAAAATTTGGTAAAAACGAAAATTAAAATTTATTTCTTCCCAATTTGATAATTCTAATCATCTGAAAATTACCAGAGTTTTAGTAGGGACTGAGCCCTACCCATTCCTGAAGAAAAGAGAATTTTATTTAATTTTTTAAGTAGTAGCAGGTCTACCCGTACGCCATCAGACAATCAAAATTTGGTAAAGACGAAAATAAAAATTTATTTCATCCAAATTTAACAAATCTAATCATCTAAAAATTACCAGAGTTCTAGTAGGGACTGAACCCTACACAATCCTGAAGAATAGAGAATTTTATTTCAATTTTTTAGTAGTAGCACCATCACCGGAACGCTATCAGACAATGAAAATTTGGTAAAAAGGAAAAGAAAAATTTATTTCTTCCAAATTTATTTAATTTAATCATCTGAAAATTACCAGAGTTCTAGTAGGGACTGAACCCGACTGAACACTAGCATGTGTATTTTAACACTTTTAAATAATTATTCTAAAATAAAAAATTATACAATAGGTATATATTGTATTGAGGAAGCTAAATGATCATGAAATGATCAACTTGTTATTATTATTATTATTTTATTTTTAAATGTCCAACTGAATAAAGATTTTTTCTCTGAAATTTTTTCTATAAAAAAATAGAAGAATTTAATTGAATTTAATTAAAAACGAAAGAATTTTTTTTTATTTTTTCCAAATGTTTTGATTTCATTAAAATAAAAATTTGTTTTAAAATTATTATTTTATTTCCAAACATTGAACGAGAGTAAGAAATTTTTCACTATTTTTATCTAAATATTGTGATTTAATTAAACAAAAATTTTTTTCAATTAATAAAATAGATTCGACAAGTAAAATTTATATTCACAAATGTTTTTTTCCTTTACTTTTTCTTTGCGTTACGCTGTAGATGTGAAAGATATATTTTTGAGATTGACCCTATGTGGAAAAATTGTGATAAAAAGAAAAAATTCATTTCCTCTGAGAATCATTTGAAAAAATCTTTTCAAATTGAATTTATCCCCCTCGATTGAAACTATCTAGAGTTTATGGGGATGAGTGTTGTTTCTTGAAAAAATATTTGAACTAAAGCAAAAATGTGATTTGTCTGCTGTGATAAGAGAAGAGAAAAGAAAAAAAAAGAGAAATTGCCTTTTTTTTACTCTTCTTTCCTTATTACATTTTTTTTTGTGTTTGTGTTTTATTTCTCTTCTTTTTTGTTTCATTAGAGAAAATAAATTTACATTGATTGTTTCCTTATTTTTCAAAGCATATAAAAAGAATATCAGTGTGAGGCTATTGTTTATTTTATTTTGAAAAAAAAATTTTTCCTCTTGTGAATCAAACTCGCACGTTTGGAATTATAATCCCACGAAAATTGTTGAGAGGAAATTCTAATCGGAATTCCAAAGACATTTGCAATTTGGGATTCCGCAATGAAAATTCCTTGTTGAATTTCGTTCGTTACAACAATATGTACGTAGGATAAACTCTTTCTCTATTTTTATATTAGGAGGGCAAAGCTTTTATTTACATTTATTGTAAATGTTTTTTGCGTTTATTTTTTCTTGTGGGTTTTTTTTTTGTCTGTTTTTCTGGGTTTTTTCCTTTATTTCTCTGTCAAATGTTAATTACTTTTTTGGGTGAAATAAATACGACGAATTTAAAAAAAAATTATTAAAAGTATTAAAATTATTAAAATTATTAAAATTATTAAAATTATTAAAATTATTAAAATTATTAAAATTATTAAAATTATTAAAATTATTAAAATTATTAAAATTATTGAAATTATTAAAAGTACAGGAAAAATTTAGAAAAGATTTACTTGAATTCGAGATTGAATGTGTAAATAACAGTTGTATATGGGACTGAATATAAAATTGCTCGAAAATCTCATGGAGATTATATGGAAGTTGTATAAGCTTTAGAAGTGGCCATATACTTTTATCTAAATCGTTTATCAATAGTAATTCGGATTTAGAAAGAAATCGTATTTGCGGATCTTGGGATGTTTTCAAAATAAAAAACTTCTCTTTATCGGAAAATCAAATTTTGTTGAAATACAAATAAAAAATTTCAGGACTTATTTTCAATTAGCTTCACTATTAATATAAAAGTTTAAATTAAAAATTTTTGACTTAGTGTATAATACTTGAGTTTATAATTAAAATTTCTCTTATCAGTAGTGAGGAATAATTTTGAAAGAAATGAAAACTAATTTCTTTCTTGTAATTATATTTTTCAGTAGAACATGAAAGTTTTAGTCAGACCGGCGAAATCTGTACAATTTTCTTTTTAGTGGCAAAATACAATTATGTAATTACATCCTTTTGATGTCATTTTCAGTAGTAATGAACAGTTTTAGTCAGGCAATAGCTTTTCTATTATATTTAATTTTATTTTCATAAATCAGACATGAATAAAAACTGCTGCAAAGTAAAGCATGAAAACGTCTGACTTAAAACTGTTTGTGCTACTTTATTTTCATTTATGTTTTAAGGAACTAACTGACGTCTGACTAAAGTCGTTTGTACTACTTAATATTAAAAAACAATAACAAGAGGTTTATTAACGTCTGACTAAAATTGTTTGTACTACTTAATTTACAATAATGTTTTTAGAAACAAACTGACGTCTGACTAAAGTCGTTTGCACTACTTAATATTCAAATACAATAACAAGATGTCTGACTAAAATCGTTTGAACTACTTAATTTGCAAATAAACTCTTAGAACGAGGAAGTAATTTACAAAATTATTCTAAATTGGACAAAAATTTCTCATCACAGTCAATAAAATTTCCCACTCAACTGTAATAAAAAGAATGTCGAGTATTATAATTTTTAGTTTTGCAATTTAAATATTTACTCACCGCACATTAAAATAAATGCGTAGCGCATATTTTTCCAACAATAAAGAAATTCTCTAAGAATTTAATTAAACTGGGTTGCCAATTTTGTCTCAAGGCAAAAAAAAAAAAAAAAAATAATAAAAAAAAAGGAAACAGCAAAAAAGAAGGGAAATTCTAATGGAAAATGTGTCAAGGTTTTCTCGGTCAAATTCCAACCTTGAACCTCATTCTCCTCCAAAAAAAGGATTGAGAATGCCAACAAGTGCAATCATCTCGAAAGCTTCTATACATTTCTCCATTTTTATTTTCTAGATTTATATTTAATTTCTAAAAATTACATATATAAGTGTTTAAATTGTATACTGAATAAATAATACAGTAACTATAATAAATATATTTAATTTTTTATAAATAAAATTAATAAGATAATTGTTTTATTCTATTAAATTAAATCACTAGCTAATTTCTTACTATATTTTTTAAATAAAATTAACAATTTTAAAAATAATAGAATTTAAAAATTGTCTAATTAAAATTTTTGTTGAAAACACTAAAAAAATTCAATTTTGGAGAAATTAAAAATAATTGCAGAAATTCAATTATTTTCAAAAAAAAAAAAATAAAATTCTTTTTATAAAATTCAACTATGTTCGAAATTTGAAAAACATTCTCGTAAAAATCCCAATTATCTTTATAAATAACAAAATTCTTCTCCAAAGTTCAATTATTTTAATAAATGTCAAAAAAAATTCTTGTCCTAATTTCAATTGTTTTCCAAAATTTTCCTAATTTCAATGATTTTCAATATCTACTATTTTAATAAAATTTCCCAAACAGAATTCAATTGAATTAATTTATAATAAATTTTTTTAAAAAATTGTAATAAAATCGTATGTTAACATTTAATTTTTTTCATAAATAATAAAAATTTCACAGGAATTCAATTATTTTCATAAATAATAAAATTTTTTTTAAAGAATCCAATTATTATTTTGATAAAAAATAATTTAAAATTCTAGAAAATAATAATTGAATTAAAATGATGAAAATAATTTTGATAAAGTTACAGTAACAATATTATTATAATATAAAATAATGATTTTATCCTGTTCCAAAAATAAGATTAAAAATAGGAATTGTGCAAATATTTTTCTTCTTTTTCTAAAACAAAATAATAATTCTGTTAAAAAAATTGTGATTCATAAACAAAAAATAATGCAAAATAAATAAATTTTCTATTTCTTAATCACAGTTGTTTAACATTTTTCTAATTTTCTTTAGAAGTAAAGAACAAAAATCTGCATAATTTTAATTTCAGTTTGACAAAACATAATATTTAACAAAATTTTAGTCTTTTAATGAAAAGAAGTGAAAAAAAATCTGATGGTTTCTATTTGTCATCACAATTTCGAATTAATATACATATACATATATACATTATAATAATCGTAAGTTTCCCTTTCCGTTAGCAAATTATCTGCATTCATTTGTTTGTTTTGAAAATTAATTTTTGTGGGTTATTGTCATTTTTTATTTTTTTTTTAAATGTCAAACTTTTTGACGGTTAGGTTTATAAAATTTAGGAGTTCATAATTTCACCCAAATTATAATATTTATAAGTTTCATATAAGTATCGAAATTTTAAATTTAATAATCATCATTTACTCGAAAGGTATGTGTCTATAATTTAATGTTAACATTATTACAATATTGAGAATAATAGTTAATAATTTTTTCTTTTTAAATATTTTTTTCAATTTTAAAATTAATATATTGAAAATCATTGAATACTTAGATACTTGCAAAGAATTTTATCAAAAAATTTGACAATAATTGAATTTCTCCGAAGAATTTTATTATTTGTGAAAATAATTGAATTCTTGACAAGAATTTTATTAAAATTTTTGATAATCTTAATCTTTTGAAGAATTTCTTTTAAATTTTCTTTGAAATAATGGAGTTTCTTTTATAATTTTAATTAAAAATTTTTGAAAATAATAAGATTTTACTGAAAAATTTCTTTCAAGTTTTCAGAAAAATCGTGTTTGTTAATAATTGAAATTAAACATTTAATTACATGACGAATTTCACTAAAATTTTACAAAAAAAAAATTGAATTCTGTTGAATTATTTATTTATTTTATAACCAATTAAGAAAAAATTGAATTCTTTCGTAAAAATTTTTTCAAAATAATTGAATTTTTGGAAAGGAATTTATTATTTATAAATAGAATTAAATTGATTTAAAGGATTTATTAAAATTTTAGAAAATAATTGAATTCTTTCATGAAAATTTTTTTTTTAAGTAATTAAATTTTTCTAACGAATTGAAAAAAAAAATTGAAATTCTTTCGTGAAATTTTTTTTTGAAAGTAATTGAATTTTTATAAAATATGTTAATGTTTTAATAAAAATAATTGAATCCTTACGATGAATGTTATGATTTTCTGAAAATAATTGAATACTTGCAAAGAATTTTTCGAGTTGATTTTTAACTCGGAAAATTTCACTCCCAACTTCAGTGACCGTCAACTCCCTAAATTTTTTAAAATATATATATATATATATATATATATATATATTGTCTAAGTATATATTGTATAATATAATGAAATCAAGAGGTGTCGAGAAGTGTTGTGGCATTGAATCGAATTTTGTAAACCGCAATCATTGGAAAATGAGATAAATTCTATTCATAGCGTGGTCCACATGTTCATGTCACGTTTCTCATTTTCGTTGAAAGCGAGGGAGATTCTAGCAACCATGGCTTGTGAAAAGCTGACTCTACTTGAATCGCCATGGCGACCTGGCATGCGCAAACGCAAATTTCCTTCAACTATATTGAGAATCACACACAACTCTCTTTCTCTCTCACACACACACACACTCTCAGGGGTGGTTTTTCGCGTTGTCATAACCGGGAATCAAACATCTGGGCGGTGTCTCTCTTTCTCTCTCATTTTTAATTTTTCCTACCACTGCAATTTTTGTTCAACGATAAATTTCCCCACCCCTTTTTTTTCTTTTTTCCCTTCTCAAATTTTCTGGCTTGTTAATTAAAAAAAAAAAAGAAAGAAAGTGACCTTAAACATTTGTTAGTTTTCTTTATTCCCTCTTTTTTATTTTCTAATACTCCCGCGCCTACACTTACCCTCTCAGTTCACCGGCATCAGTCGGCCGTGAATCTCGAAACGTCGCGCGTGGCTCTCTCGTGCTCTTTTCTCCTAGTTCTTTTCTTTTTGATTCTTTTTTCGGTCTCTTTTTAGTTTCAAAATTTTGTCGAGCCTAACAAGAAAGAGACGTTGATGTGAGAAAAGTGAAAGTGAAAGTTTTTTTTTTGTTAGTATTGTGCGATTTCTATTCAAATTTTGATAGAAATGACTGTTAATTGATTCTTGTTTTTTTTCTCCGAAAAAGGAACATTTTTTTGTCGATAGGAAAAAAACACGTGGGCCGCGCTTTTAAATTATAATAAAAATTTCGCTACAATCAAAATTCTATATAATATTAAATAAGTGATTCTATTTTATATTTTAAATTCTATAGTAAATAAATAAAAATTCTATTTAAAATTCTATGATCCAAAAAGCTAAAGACGGATGTTTAAAAAAAAAATTATATATATCGCTTTGTTTGTTAAATGTTTAAATTATATATGTATTTAAAAAAAATTGTTCTATTTTAAAACCATATTTTCTAGAATGTCGGCATTAAAGATCGACATTTGTCAACTGAGCACGAGAAGAAAATTAAATTTCAAAGGAAGATAACAGTAGGATTTTCTTTTATTTAATAAAATAAGAAATCGAATCAGTTTTTGAAAATATTATGAAACGTAAGAGTTATTAAATTATAAATATTTTTCAATTTTTATAAGTTTTCTCCTAAAACTGACAAATATTTTTTGTGGAGAAATAAAAATACTTATGTTTCATTATTAATATTATATGTTACATTAAAATAATTATATTGTATTATAATAATTTATAATTTTTATATTTATTATCTTATATAGTTTTATTACTATTCATGATTTTCTTCAAATGGTGACATTCCTTTAAATTCATTATATTAAAAATTGTCAATTTCTTTCAATAAACAATTTAAAAAAAAATTTAAAGACTTAATTACTTGAAAATAATCAAAAATTTGTAAAAAATTACCAGTTACTGAAATAATTATTAAAATAAATTACTAAACATTAATAATAAAATTACTAAAAAAAAAATGGTAGTGCCTACTGTTACTACTGTAAATATTAGTAACCATATTATAATAATTCATTATAATTTATTTATAATTCACATATTATTTAATTACTGACGTGGTTTTTTTTTAAATTGTGACATTCGTACGGCTAAAAATTAATTGCTGAGAAATTATCAGAATTCTAAAAAATAGTACCTATTTACTGAAGCAATTATTAAAATAAATTTCTGAAAATTAATTATTGAATTACAAAAAAAATTAGTAGAACCTGTTAAACAGTAGAAAAACTGTAACTACTAGTAATACTAGAATTTTTTCTTAAGTAGGCAATTGTTATAAATAAATTTATAAAATTTATAAATTTTATAAATAAATTCATAAAGTTTATAAATAAATAAATATTGACTGAATAGTAATGTATTTTCCACTGATACTCTTAATACTTGGGAAATGAACATTCTGTACGTTCTTGTTAATTAATAATGTCTGACTAAAACATGCAAGCACCACTTCTTTACATAATTGAGAATGTAATAAGTTGTCTAACTTGGGATAATTTGTGTGACTGACTTGACATTGCTTTTACTACTGAAACGTTTTCAAATACGTAAAAGCATAATGTGTCTGACTAAAATATGCATTAACTACTTGCTGACTAAATTTGTTCTTGTCTGAGAAAATTTTTTTTTACTACTTAATTTTCAAATATGATTTTTGGCACTTTAGTAACGTCTGACTAAAAATTGTTTTTACTACTTGATTTGCAAGTAAATTTTAAGAAGTTGTATTAAATGTCTGACTAAAATTGTTTTCACTACTTAACTTTCAAATATATTTTGTAAAGATTTGGTAATGTCTGACCAAAGTCGATTATACTACTGAATATTCAATTGTATTTCTAAGAAAATTTGCAAACGTCTGACTCAAATTGTTTATACTACTTTACTGATACTTATGTTTTTAGAAACTGACTAAAGTCTGACTAAAATTGCTTTTACTACTTCAAATTCAAAAATCTTTACAAATAAATTTAGTAAAGTCTGACTAAAATCGTTTGTACTACTTAAAATTCAAAAAAATTAAGTAATATACTAATGTCTGACTAAAATTGTTTGTACTACTTAATTTTTAATTCTGTCCTTGGAAACCAACTGACGTCTGACTAAAATTGTTCGTACTACTTAATATTCAGAAACGTTTACAAGAACTTTATTAACGTCTGACCAACATTGTTTGTACTACTTAATTTTCAATTATAAGTCAAGTGACGTCTGACTAAAATCGTTTGTACTACTTAAAATTCAAAAAAGTTAAGTAATATACTAATGTCTGCCTAAAATTGTTTGAACTACTTAATTATCCGAATATATGTTTTTTAATAAAATTTTTATTTAATAAATTTTTCATCTCATAAACTTTTATAGATCGTCTGACTAAAAATGACATTAACTACTGAATTGTCTCCCGTTTAGAAAAGAAATTTTTTTTTTCATTTCCTCCATTACAACTCATCAACAATAAAGATAGAGTTGAAAAATTTATGTTGTCTCGAAATAAATGAAAACAATGTTTTGAGGAGTGAATAGAAAAATTCCTATATATTGGCTTACACACATGTCTGGTTTATGATAAATTAACGAACAATGGGAATTGAATTGTTCTTTGAATTCTTTTACTCATGTGTCATTCCTTATCTTTATATATAGATATATATATTGAATTCGATTTGGTTGAGAATTTGAAATGATAAATTTACTGTCTTTCCTATTTATTTCAATCACATACTTAATCATATGGACTTAATGTTTAATTAATTTTTTTGAAAAGAAAATTCCCTTTATTCTCTATTTTTCATTTCTTCATGCCTCTCAAGTACTTTTATTGTCACTTTGGAAATGAAAGGGTATTTAACAAATTTCTTTGAAAAGAAGGAAAATTAATTTTTTTTAAAAAGAAAAAATTATCTGACAATTGGAGAAAAAAAGTTTAAAATTCGAACTTAAATTTTTTAAACTGGTTTTTTAAAATTAATTTTTATGAAGTTGATAATAATTTAATTGGTTTTAATTTCTATTTTTGAATTTTAATTAAAATTTTGAAAATTTTGTTTCTCTGTTTCAAAATTTTAGTATAATTTACTGTTTGTATTAAAGTAAATTTCGATAAGGGGAAATTAATTAAAATTTAATGATTATTACATTCTTACAAAACTTGACCTGACAATTATAAATTCAAGACCAGTGAAAATATTATTTTAAATGCAATTTGTAAAGTCGAGAGGAAGAACAATTGACGCAATTCTACAATATTGCATAATATAATTAGATATCGAGGAAAATATTAATTATGTTTCTTTGAATTCTCCGTGAGTCGAGAGTTGTGTTGTGTTAGCATAAATTAAAACCAGTAACTTCGCCGGTTAAGAAAACAAATTTCACTTGAGCTATTTAAAAAAAATTATTATTTTTCTATTTAATTAAATTTAAATATTTATTTTTTTCTAATTATTAATAACTTTTTTATTATTAACTTTTTTTTATTAATAACTTTTCATTATTAACTTGTTAGTTATTTATTTATCTCATACATTTATCAAATTTTTTGTAACTAATCTTTTTAAAAAATTTTTTAATTTAGATTAATGAAGAGAGTATAATTATAATGAAATATTTAATACCGAAAAAAATATTACAAATTTTTTTGTCTCTCTTAATTGCTCTTGACATTTATTACATTCCACTATGTCGTAATTAAAGAAGCTGCGATAATAATATTAAAATGCAATTTAAAAATAAAATTTCTCCGCTTTTTGGAATATACTACTTAAAAACTCTCGTCAAAAATTTGAAACGGTTGCATAAAAGTTTTACAGAATAAACATCTCTTTGACATTATTCAGCAAAACTCGTTCATATTCATATGTTGAAACTTTTCTTTCATTTCATACAGTTTTTACTCTTATAAGCACTCAGCATCAGTTACACTTGTCACAATTAAAAAAAAAAAACTATTTCATATCCGTATATCACTCTCTTTTGACCTTTTCTCAGCTCTTCTCCTAAAAATAATTTTATTCAATCATAAAAATTATTATAATAGTCATACTAAAAATTATGATAATAGTCAGGATTATAATTCTAATATCATTTTAATACTATTTTTATAATTATACTAAATTTTTAATTACTCTCAGTATTATGAATAATAATAATATAATAATTTTTAATTATTTTATTCATTATTATTATTATTATATTTATATTTATATTTATATTTATACATTAATTACATAAAGAAACAGTGTGGGAAAAACTAAATTTTCTTTTTCTCTTTTTTTTCTGAATTAATTAAAATGATAATAAAATTTTAATGCCGGTATTAAGTTAGACATGAAGCTATAAAAGAAAGTAGAGGCGGTAAATTTTACAATTTTAAATGATGATTATTAATTTCCCATGGCTGTTAAATGGAAAACGATGAAATGTTTAATAGGATCGTAAGAATTGATTTTACATTTAAGTTTTTATCTCACACTGGCACCTTTTAGACCCCCTCTTTATAAGCTCTTATGTTACTTAAGGGAAACCAATATTTACTAAATATATAATATTACACATATGTGTATATATACACACAAATACACGCACTCAAATTCGATGGACGACGGGTTAAATTGATCCCTATTTACATTATAGGTTACACTATATCGGTAAATTAGGTGTAATTTCCAACCTCACGGATCAAATGATACATTTTCGATATAAAGCCAAGAGAATCGAATATTGTTGATGAGATATTATTTCCCACACTTGAATATATATATATATATATATATATTTAATAGATATGCACTGACACGTTTCATTCGGTTGTTAATATGATAAAATATGATAATTACTGCTGTTTATCTATCACAGCTTTAGAGGCAAGTGAATTTATTCTTAATAAGAATATTTTTTAAAAATTCAGATTTTTATAGTGTGATTATAGCTTTTTTTTACTGTTTTTATTATTAATCTCCCACGACGAAAAATTCCATGGAAATACCCTCTGGAAAAACCATGGAAATTCCGTGGAAATTCTGCAAGTTTTATATTTTAATATTATTTTAACAGTTCTATTCTGATTAGAGTCTAATAAAAAATTGTTGCAATTCGACATTTGCAAAACTTGAATGAAATACGCATTTTGCAAAAAAAATAACAATAAAACTTATTGTTAGACTCTATTTATAATAAAAATGTTAAAATAATATTAAAATCAAAAATTTACAGAATTTCCCTGACTTTTCCCTGATTTCCAGACAAAATTTTTAATTTTTCCCTGACCCTAAGGAATATTCTGCGATTCACTCAAAAAATGATTAGATACTCAAAAAACTGTTCTATTACATTTAATTACGAATTTTTTTAATTGTAAAATTATTCCAAAACACCAATAAATTATTATTTAAATAAATATATATTTAATCATTATTATTATTTCATAGGAATTAAGATTTTCAAAAATTTTCAATTCAAATCTTTATAAAATTCAACAATTTATAAGAATATTATTATAAAACATGAAGATATCGATCACTCCGAGTCAAAGACTCGAAGTGATTGGTATCTTCATGTTTTATAATAAATTTAAATATCCATAAAATTTTTCAAAAAACAATTAAATTATTTACAAAAATTTTAATAAAATCCTTCCCAAGAATTCAATTATTTTTACAAGTAATAAAATTTTTTACTTGAATTCAATTATTTAAAAAAAAATTGTAATAATATTCGTTCTAAGAATTCAATTATTTTCATAAAAAATAAAATTTTTCATAGGATTTCAATTATTTTTAATACAATAATTTAAAATAAATTCCTCGAAAAATGTAATTATTTTCTAAAATTTTTTGCAAGAATTCAATTACATTTCAGAAATAATGAAATTCTTCGCTGAAATTTAAATATTTTCAAAAACTACCATTTTAATAAAATTTCTTAAATGAATTCAATTATTTAAAAACATATGTAATAAAATGCGTTGCTAGGATTCAATTATTTTCATAAATAATAATAAAATGCTTTACAGAATTTCAATTATTTAAAAAAAATTTAATAAAAATTCGTTGCTTGAATTCAACTATTTTCATAAATAATAAAATTCTTCACAGGACTTCAATTATTTAAAAAAAATTTAATAAAAATTCTTTACAAGAATTCAATTATTCTCCTATATAATAAAATTCTTCACAGGATTTTAATTATTTTTAATACAATTTTAAGTAAATTCTTCGAAAAATATAATTATTTTTAAAAATATTGAAAATTCAATTATTTTTTAAAATTCATACTATAATACTTTTAATATTCAATTATTATGTAAAATTTTAAGTGTAATATATTTTTAAATCAATTTTTATTAGAAAATTCTACGAGAATTAAGTTATTTAAATACAAGAATAAATAACTTATTGAATGAATGAATAATTTTCAAAATTGAATTATCATAAAGAATTTTATCAACAAATTTTTAAATAATTGAATTTTTTCGACGAATTTTAATAAAATTTTCAAGAATAATTACATTTTTTGAGGAATTCGATTAAAATTTTATTAAAAATAATTGAAATTCTATAATGAATTTTATTATTCATAAAAATAATTTAATCTCGGTAAAAAATTGTATTATTTATGAAAATAATTTAATGCTTGCTTTAAATTTTATCAACACTTTTTTAAATAATTTAAATCTTTTGAAAAATTTATTATAAATGATTGAATTGAGGAAATTTTTTGAAAATAATTTAATTTTGGAGAAGAATCTTATTATTTTTAGAGATAATTGAAATTTTGACGTGTCATTTTTAAACATTTTTGAACATAATTGAAATTCTGCGAAGAATTTTATTATTTTTGAAAATAAATTAAATTTCTGCAATCATTTGTAACTTCTTCTAAATTCAATTTTTTTCCGTAGTTTAATAAAAAATCCCTGACATTTCTCTGATTTCCCTGACCTATCATAACCCTGGAAATGTTAAAATATTTTTAAAATAAAAAACTTGCAGAATTTCCATGGAAACTCCATGGAATTTTTCGACGTGAAAAAAATTATAAATTGGTATAAGTTGTTAATTATTTATAATCTATAAATTATTGTAATTTGTAAATTATCTATAATTTATAAAACATTATAAATATGAAATTATAAATTGTTATTAATTGTAATTGATTTACAAATAGTAAATTATTAGGGGAGAGTGTGGATATGGCAGCTTTACCCCACTCTCCCTAATTTATTTATAAACCGTAAATTCTGATACAATAATTTTAAAAAGTAAATTTAAAATTTATTATATTAGAATTTTGGAAATTTTCGGGTCACTTGAACTCTGAATTAAATTTATTCGAAATGATTTTTATTAAATCCTTGAGAAACTTTTTTTTTATTTTCGCTGGAAAAGGTGAAGAATTTTTTTCCGATTTTCTATCTCTTTATACGTTGGCGATAATTTATAGTTATAGTAAAAATAATAAAACGTTGATTCAATTAAATAATATTTATAACTCATAAAAAATAATTAATTAAACAATTAACGGAGAATTTATGACTTTTCAATGTCTAGAGAAAAGAGGATTTTCTACTCCAAGTCTTTATTAAATTATAAAAATGAATTAAAATATTAATAATTATTATCATACATATATGTATTAAAATATTGACTAATACTTAAAAATAAATAAAAAGTAAAATAGTTTTTTTTACTAGAATTCTAATTATAACAAAAGGGCTGTAGTTACATTAATAAATTACAATATGGGCATAATAGTAAATTTTTATAGAATTCTATTCAAATATAATACTCTATTCTATATTCTATTTTCGTATTTAAATATTAACTCTCTGCCAGTAAATAATATAATTTACTAGTTTGAATTGAATGCTTACTCTTTGAAAACAGTATTTCCAATTTAAATAGACAAATTTGAACTCAAATTTCCATTAAATAGATCAAATAAATAAATACGAAAAAAGTAATCAATTTAAGGTACTAATTAATTAAATAATTAAATTATTTAATTAAAGAATAAGTAAACTAAAAAATTTTCTTTACGAAACTTTTTAAATTCTCCATATTTTTAATTAAAGTAAAAAAAAAGGATAAATTTAAATCTGAAATTAAGTTTCGTAATAAATAATTACTTTTTCTCTATTCTAGGAAGTTTGGAAATTGTTATTTCTTCACTTTTTTCTCCACCTGAATAATAACAATAGAAAATTGAAGCAACAGGTTCAGCTTGTATATTTTTAGCAAAAATTAATCATATAAAAATTATTTGTATTTTTTTATTTTATTATAAATTATTGTAAATCATCATTGTAAATTATTTTTATGAATTATTATTTTATTTTGTATAATTTTAATTAATTTTTTTATATTATATTTTATATTATTATTGTTATTATTATTAATATTTTTATTAACATTATATATTAATTACTCGTATTCTATTTTGTTAATTACTTTTGCCATTCAATATTCCACATAGTATATTTTTTTATAGCTCAATAAAAAGTGTTGATGTGATTAATCGATTTAACACAGCAGTGACGCCAGGTTGTTGTTCAATTTATGCTTGATAAATTTTTGCAGCCTTAGTGCAATAAATAAATTTTAAAAATATCTTCTTTTACGCCATTTTTGATAATTTGATAATTGAAATTTTTTCTATTTAAATAGTCTTATAGTATTTTTTAAAAAAATTAAAGAACCGCTTTTTATAATTCGAATAGAAGGCATATAATAATTCAATAAAATTCGCTTCAAGTAGAATAAATAATAATTATTTTTAATAACAATTCAATGAAATTCAGTTCAAGTAGAATAAATAATAATTATTTTTAATAACAATTCAATGAAATTCAGTTCAAGTAGAATAAATAATAATTATTTTTGATAACCATTAAATAGTAACTGTTTTTAATAAAAATTCAATGAAATGCAGTCTAAGTAGAATAAATAATAATTATTTTTAATAACAATTAATTTCTTTTAATTTTTTATATTTTTTTATATAGTTTTTACGATTTAATTTAAATAGAATAGATAGAGTAATAAAAGAAAAATTCCCTAAAGTCTTGGGTTAAAAAAAACAATCAGACGGAATAAAAGAAAAATAATGTTCAGATACCATAATCCCATTTAGAATTCCTTCATGGAGAAAAATGCCCATAGATGATATTTCTCTTACGTGCGATAAAAGAACAAACGAAATTCTTTTTTGACCATAATCGTCTCGCTTTTTAACCTGCTTCTTTATTATGATACTCTTTTGCCGGGCTTTACTTAACGGCAAAAATATTTTCACAGAACACGTTCATTTTTTTTTATTACGGCGCAAATATTTTTTTTTTTCCAAACAGAAAGAATAATTTTAAGTATCGTAATTTGTTTATTCATTCATTTATTTATTTCTTTATTCATTTCTTTACTTATTCAATTTATTTTTAAAACCAATTAAAAGTAATAAAATTCTTCGCAGAAATTCAATTATGTTCAAAAATTTTCCTCAATTCAATTATTTATAATAAATTTTTCAAAAGATTTAAATTATTTAAAAAAGTGTTGATAAAATTTAAAGCAAACATTAAATTATTTTTACAAATAATACAATTTTTTACCGAGATTAAATTATTTTCATGAATAATAAAACTCATTATAGAATTTTTAATTATTTTTAATAAAATTTTAATCGAATTCCTCAAAAACTGTAATTATTCATGAAAATTTTATTAAAATTCGTCGAAAAAATTCAATTATTTAAAAATTTGTTGATAAAATTCTTTATGATAATTCAATTTTAAAAATTATTTATTCATTCAATAAGTTATTTATTCTTGTATTTAAATAATTGAATTCTCGTAGAATTTTCTAATAAAAATTGATTTAAAAATAAATTACACTTAAAATTTTACATAATAATTGAATATTAAAAGTATTATAGTATGAATTTTAAAAAATAATTGAATTTTCAATATTTTTAAAAATAATTATATTTTTCGAAGAATTTACTTAAAATTGAATTAAAAATAATTAAAATCCTGTGAAGAATTTTATTATATAGGAAAATAATTGAATTCTTGTAAAGAATATTTATTAAATTTTTTTTTAAATAATTGAAGTCCTGTGAAGAATTTTATTATTTATGAAAATAGTTGAATTCCAGCAACGAATTTTTATTAAATTTTTTTAAAATAATTGAAATTCTGTAAAGCATTTTATTATTATTTATGAAAATAATTGAATTCTAGCAACGCATTTTATTACATATGTTTTTAAATAATTGAATTCATTTGAGAAATTTTATTAAAATAGTAGTTTTTGAAAAAATTTAAATTTCAGCAAAGAATTTAATTATTTTGTGAAATGTAATTGAATTCTTGGAAAAAAATTTTTGAAAATAATTACATTTTTCGAGGAATTTATTTTAAATTATTCTATAAAAAATAATTGAAATCCTATGAAAAATTTTATTATTTATGAAAATAATTGAATTCTTAGAACGAATATTATTACAATTTTTTTTAAAGAATTGATTATTGAGTTAATGTGAAAAATTTTATTATTTGTAAAAATAATTGAATTCTCGTAGAATTTTCTAATAAAAATTGATTTAAAAATGAATTACAGTTAAAATATTTTACATAATAATTAAATATCAAAAACATTATAGCATGAATTTTCAAAAATAATTGAATGTGGAATATTTTTAAAAATAATTATATTTTTCGAAGAATTTACTTAACATTGTATTAAAAATAATTGAAATCCTGTGAAAAATTTTATTATTTAGGAGAATAATTAAATTCTTGTAAAGAATTTTTATTACATTTTTTTTTAAATAATTGAAGTCCTGTGAAGAATTTTATTATTTATGAAAATAGTTGAATTCTAGCAACGAATTTTTATTAAATTTTTTTTAAATAATTGAAATTCTGTAAAGCATTTTATTATTATTTATGAAAATAATTGAATTCTAGCAACGCATTTTATTACATTTTTTTTAAATAATTAAATTCAATTGAGAAATTTTATTAAAATGGTAGTTTTTGAAAATATTTAAAATTCAGCGAAGAATTTCATTATTTCTGAAATGTAATTGAATTCTTGTAAAAAATTTTTGAAAATAATTACATTTTTCGAGGAATTTATTTAAAATTATTGTATTAAAAATAATTGAAATCCTATGAAAAATTTTATTATTTATGAAACTAATTGAATTCTTAGAACGAAAATTATTACAATTTTTTTTAAATAATTGAATTCATGTGAAAAATTTTATTACTTGTAAAAATAATTGAATTCTGGGGAAGGATTTTATTAAAATTTTTGTAAATAATTTAATGGTTTTTTTAAAAATTTTATAGATATTTAAATTATTAATTAATTATTCTTTTCTTGTTGATTTATTGATGGATTTAGTTAATTATTCATTAATTTAATTTCGAAATTTATTTATTCATTTATCAATTTATTTAATTTCGAAACATTTAGATATGGAAAATGTATTATTATTCCACTAACTTTCGCATGTATTTATTAATTTTTTATTTTTTTTTCACATTTTTGTAAATAAAATTTAAGTTTTCTTCTGAGAAAATAAAATAAATATTTGTTGTTCAAAAAAAAAAAAAATATATCTATGGGGGTCTAGATTCTAAAATTGAGATGTTGAATGACGCTTGTAAGATTAACGATAACAAAGAAAATTGATGGATTTATGATTTTTTTTTCGTTGAAAAATTCCAATACAGCATTCGATTTATTATACATTCGAGTATTGTTCTTTGCGATTATTCTTTATCAGTTATATCTAGAACTCGTAAACCTTTCTTTCACAGTTCTGAAAATTTTGACACTTTGCAAATTTTTGATTTACAAACGCTCGCGATTCAAAAAAGAGGGGGAAAAAATTCGAAAAGTCTTTCGATTTAAAATTATAATTTAAAAGTATTTCATTTCGATTGAATTCCATTTTTGACTAAATTAGCTATTAAGTGACATCCAATATTAATAAAACGATGAAATAAATGACTTTTAATGTGAATTGTATTTAAAAACCGAAATATTTTTTTATTTAAATCTCAGCCCTTATTTTTTATTTTATTTTCTATATAAATATATTTATTTAAAATATTTAAATACGTTTTACTGGTAAAATATTTTGTCACATCAACTCTGGAAAATGTTTGCGAAGATAATAAAACTTCAAAGAAAGTAATTTCTTTTACTTTTCTTCTTATTCGTTTATTTTCCTTCTTTTATATGTTAATATTATAGGGAAAACACTTGAGACAAGGAGAGAGAGAGAGAGAGAGAGAAAAAGAAAATTATGTGAAATCTAAATAAGCTTATTAAAAGAGGAATTATACCAACAAGTATCAGTTTCTTCTGTTTCAATTTCTTTTCAAGAATAAAAATATAAATATATTTTATTTCTCTACTTAAGAAAATATTTTTTTCTCTCTATTTAAAAAAAAAAAAAAATTTTTCTCTATTTGAGAAAAATTTAATCGGGAAGGCCTTTATCGTCTCATCTCTCTATTGTCATTGGAAGATAAAAAGAAAAGTCGTAGGAAGATATTTATAGGGTAATATAACGACTAGTTGTTGCATATATGAATATAACTATAGTGAAGAATATACATCGAACTTTTGTATCAATGTCGCGAATATACGAGAGTCAGTGATGAAAATAAAAGATTGAAAGCGTGGAGTAAGAGGAGGGAGGGGGGGGGGTATAAAGAGAAAAGATCCTTTTTCTCCAAAGCACACTTTTCTTTTTACATACATATATAAGTTTGCACAACATATATATGTAAATCTTCTCTGTGTTTTCTCTCATTTTTTTTTTTGTACCCCTTTGTATTATGCATTTATTAAGCTTCTTTCTACCTCACTGGAAACAGTGAAAGGAATTTTCTATTCATGAATGTATAATTAATGGGGAAAATATTTTCGAATTAAAGTTTAAAGATTTTTTTTTCTGCTCGCAAAATTATCTTTGTAGAGAGATATATTTGCAATTTTTTTTGTAGTGAGAGGGATAAAGACAACTATTAGACTGGTATTTTAATTGTTAAATGCTATTTTCATCGTGAAATTACATGAAAGAAAGAAATTAATTAAAACATTTAAAGTCTTATAAAGGGAAAAAAGAAAAAAAAGTGAAGAAAGATGTCTGACTAAAAATGACTCATACTACTGAAAACATTGACGTCTGACTCAATGCATTTTTATAGTACTGATAAATTTTTACTACTTTACATTTATTTCCCTGTCTGACTAAAAATGACTTCTACTACTAAAAAAATAACAAATTGGTTTGACAAATTTTTTTTCCTAGCCTTACTAAAACTATTTTCTACTACTTAAATTTCGTGTAAAAATATTTTTTTTAATGAAATTACTGAATGAATACTAAATTCTTTAATGTTTTTTTCATAACGTCTGAGTAATTATTGTGTGTTCTACTTATTTTCAATAAAATAATTAAAAACAAAAATTTTAATCATTATATAACGTCTGACTAAATATTTCTGCTACGCTTCAATAAAATTTTCCAAAAGAATTCCATTATTAAAAAAAAATTGAATAAAATTCTAAATTCTACGCAAACATTTAATTATTTTCATAAATAATAACATTTTTTACAGGAATTCAATTAATTACAATTTTTTTTTAAATTTCTTCGCAATAATTCAATTATTTTCATAAATAATAACATTTTCACAGGGATTCAATTATTTTTATAAATAAAAAATTCTTTTAGGAATTCAATTATTTTCATAAATAATAAAATTCATTGCAGAATTTCAATTATTTTGAATGCAATTTTAATCGAATTCCTCGAAAAATGTAATTATTCTTAAAAAATTTATTAAAATTCGTCCAAAGAATTTAATGATTTAAAAAATTTGTTGATAACATTTTTTATGAGAATTTAATTTCAAGAAACATGAAATTAATAAATGATTTATTAAATTTATTTATTTATTTAAATATTTATTTTTGTATTTAAATAATTGAATTCTCGTGGAATTTACTAATAAAAGTGGTTTTAAAAATGAATTTAAGTTAAAATTTTAGATTATAATTAAATATTAAAAGCATTATAACGTGGATTTTTAGAAATAATTAAATTTTAAAAAAGTTTTAAATTAAAATCATTGAAATTCTTAATCTTTCATATTTTTGACAAACAATTCTGTAGAATTAATTCTTTTTTAAAAGTTTAATAAGATTTTTATTGAAATTATTTCAAGTTTTTATTTTTCAATATATATTTAATTGCAGAATTTCCGAATAATTTAAATTTTGTAAAATTGAACTGTAAACGAATAAATTTGAAAATTCTCAAAGAACTTTTTTTAAAAATTATAAAAAATAATGGATTTATTGAAGAATTCTAGTTAAAAACACTAGAAAAAAATTTAATTTTAGAGAAGTTACGAATTATTGCAAACATTCAATTATTTTCAAGAGTAATAAAATTCTTCTTGAGGATTCAATTATTTTTATTAATAATAAAACTTATCGCAGCGTTTTAATTCTTTGTCATACAATTATAATTGAATTCCTTGAAAAAAGTAATTATGTTTATGCAATTTTTAATAAAATTCGACAAAACAATTAAATTATTTAAAAATTTTTTAATAAAATTCTTTATGAGAATTGAATTTTGAGAAATATTCAACTATTCAATTAATTATTTACTTTTACATTTAAATAATTAAATTCTTGTAGAATTTTCTAATAAAAATTGATTTTCATTTCATAAAAATGAATTTCAGTTAAAAGTTTAGATTATAATTGAATATTAAAAGCAATATAGCATGAATTTTTAGAAATAATTGAATTTTGAAATTAATTTTTTTGAAAAAGTTTAATTGAATTTTCTTTTAATATTATTTGAACTTTTTATTTTCTAATATGCATTTAATTAAAGAATTTAGGAATAATTGAAATTTCGTGAAATTGAATATTGTAAACAAATGGATTTGAAAATTGTCAAAGAACTTTTTCGAAAATTATTAAAAATAATTGATATAAAGTAAAATTGGAGTTAAAAATTTTTAAAAATAATAATTGAATTGAAATAATGAAAATAATTTTAAAGAAGTATAATATTTTTATGATATAAAATAATGATTTTATTACTTGGTCATATTTAATTATTATAAAATATGAAAAAATCGATCGATATCTTCATGTTTTATAGTTAAAGAAAAATTCAATGAACTAAAATTTATTCATTGTAAAAAATAATACCAAAATCAATTATTTTAATCTTTTTTGGTGTTAATTTAATCTGCAACAATTTTTAATACCTCACGATTTTCTGTGATGACTATAAATTATTTTTACTACTGAAAAATTTGACGAATTGTCAAATTACTAAATTATTCATATTTATCATCTTACGAATCGTCAGATTCAAACAGTCTGAGTGAAAATGCATCAATTACATTTTTCTAAAACTAATATTTTTTGTCTGACTAAAACTGTTTTACTCTACTTAAATTTCGTGTGTAAATATTTTTTTTATTTAAATTACTAAACAAATTCTAAATTCTTTAATATTTTCTTATGTACGTCAGACTAAATATTGTTTAAATACTACTTATTTTCTATAAAAAGAATTTTTTTTCAAAAGTAATTATTAAGCATTCTTATATAATGTCTGACTGAAAATTATCTGCACTACGTATTTTTTAAACAAGCATTATTTTGAAAATAGTTTTTAAAGATTCTTAATTAGATAACGTCTGACTGAAAATTGTTTGTACTACTTATTTTTCATAAAAACATTCTTGGATTCTTGGACTCCATGGATTCTTGAATATCTGAGTAAAAATTGTTTTGTACTACTTATTTTTTCACAAAAGCATTACTCAAATGAATAATTTTCTGAAAATATAATTTTCAACGATTCTTTGATATCCTTTGAAAACTTATTGTTTGTACTACTTAGTTTTTGTAGAAATATTATGTAAAAATTATTTTTAAAAATTCTTCGATAACGTCTGACTTTAAAATGTTTGTACTGTTGAAAAAAATCTATTACTTTAACAAATTATTACTCTGGCTGACTAAAAATGACTCTTACTACTGAAAAATCTGACGAAGTGGAAAAATTTCTGAAGAGTAATTATTAACACTTGCTACTAGGTCGCTCTTTTTATTGCTTGTGAAATTTTTTTTATTGGCTGACTAAAACTACTTTATACTACTTAAATTTAGAGGATAAATATTGTCCCTACTATTAATAATATTCTACTTCAACGTCTAATTAAATATTCTTCATACTACTCATTTTTAATTATTCAATTTTTAAATACTCCTTTTTAAATAATTTTAAAAAAAAGTCTGAATGAAAAAAAAATCTGAAAAAGTCTGACTAAAAATTGTTTCTACTACATTTTTTATAAAAACCTTTTTTCAAAAATTATTTTTAAAGATTTTTTGATAACGTCTGTCTTTAAAAGTTTAAATTGTCTATACAACTAATTTTCATACAAGAATTTTTTTCTAAATAATCTTTCAAGATTTTCAGACAACGCGTCTGATCAAATACTGTTTGTACTACTGAATTTTTAAACAAACACGTTTTAAAAACTATACTTTGAAAAAAATTCTATACTTTTTATTTGCATATTTTTTGTCTCAACTTAAATAATAACGTCAGTTGTACAATCTATTATATCACGAACAATTGACATTTTGTAATTGTAATCTAAACAAAATTTCTACCATATTTACGTTACTATGTGCACAAATATCAATAATAATCTGATTTGAATATTAATTCGTTCCTTTTATTAATCAAATTGTATTTCCGTGACAATAGTGTTCACTTTCATTGTACCAATCAAACATGAAACCTGTTGGAAGCCGATAAAGTGTGTTAAACAATTCACTATAACAAACGGAAATAGGAAAAACTGCATTTTTAAATTTTCAAAAAGTTGTCTTTATTCACATTTTTTAGAAACAATTTTCTACGAAAATGTTTACTGCAAAACTATTTTTTTCAATTTTTACAAAAATTGAAAAAACTGTTGTTACAAAAAAATTAAAAACATATTGTTTTTCAAAAAAATGGATTCTCTTTGCTAGAAATTAAAAAAAATTCTTGAATTTTAGCCTTTCATTTTTTCATAGTTTTAACTAATTTTTTAATACGTAAAATTCTGTTTTTGCTAAAAATTAAAAAATATTGTTTTTCGTAAAAATTTAAAAAATATTCTTTTTTGCTCAAAATTAAAAAAATATTCTTTTCTTTTAAAATTGAAAAAAAAAATATTGTTTTTGACAGATATTAGAAAAATATTCATTTCCTGCTATCGAAAAAATCAGATATAAAATAATCTCTTTTAATACTGGGGCAAAAAAAAGAGAGAGTTTGTATTATAAGAGAAAATATACTTGATTGGCTGTGGTCTGTAATCTTTCTCGTTTTCCGTATACGAAACATGGAACATTAGATGACATAAGAGTTTTTCTTTGACATAGATTTCGTATATTCTTTTTTTTTCTTTTTTTGTTCAGCTCATCAAATTGCTTCCTGTCGGCTATAAATCATTTTTCGAGTTCATTGCATTTCTATTTGAGAGAACCAATAAACTACAGTTATCGTATTCATTTTTCTCTTTCTGTAAACATTCATTTTTATTAGTTAGTCATTTTGTTTTAAATTTTCCATTTTTCCAAATTGTGACCGATTGTGATTGATTTATTTTATTATTCAAACAAAAAGTTACAAACAAAAAATGTATATTTTATAGAGAGAGAATATTTTTAAAAAATGGAAAATTATTTAATTTTGAAAATTTATTTTATTCATTTTATTTATTTTATTTATTTTATTTATTTTATTTATTTTATTTATTTTATTTATTTTATTTATTTTATTTATTTTATTTATTTTATTTATTTTATTTATTTTATTTATTTTATTTATTTTATTTATTTTATTTATTTTATTTATTTTATTTATTTTATTTATTTTATTTATTTTATTTATTTTATTTATTTTATTTATTTTATTTTATTTATTTTATTTATTTTATTTATTTTATTTATTTTATTTATTTTATTAATAAATCTTGTTTATTATTTTAACTTCATTTTTCTTTTTTTATCATTTTTCAATTCTGTTTTTTTTGAACCTTTTGCTTTTATTGTAATTTAAGAAAATTACAACCAGTATCGATAATTATTTTAAATCCGTTTTTATTTCATGAAATAAAATTATTTTAATTGAATAAAATTGTAATTGAGTTTTTTCTAAATTAAAAAATGTACAAAAATTATTTACAATAATTAACATTTATAATTTTAAAGTAGTAGATAATTTTTTGAACTTATAAATTAAGGAGTGAAACTATTTTTTGTCGAGAGTTTCAAATTGTCTGACTTTACACTACCTACACTACTGACGTCTTAAATGTTAATTAAACGGTTGTCAGGCGTGTCTGGCTGGAACTTATAATTACTACTTTGGAAAAAAGTGCATTAGAAACTTCTGTCACTTTAAAGTGTAAGAAACTTTTTTTTATTTCCAGAATTAAATGGCAATTTGAAATTTAAAAATTATTTTCAACTCATTTGCTTTAGTAAATAATAATATTTTCTCAAAAAAGAAAATTCCATTAAAATATTTGAAAACAACAATTTTTAAAAAATTCAGCAATAGATTTTTTTTCTACTTTTTATATTATTTATATTATCGACGATAAAGCTAATTAATAAAAATATTTCACAATGTTTTTTTTATTAATTTTAATATTAAATAGTTTATAATTATTACTACGTAAATATTAAATAGTTTATAATTGTTACTACGTAAATATTAAATAGTAAATAATTATTATTATTAAATAAATAAATTATTAAAACAAATATACAATTAAAAATAAATATATTTAATAAAAGAAACTTTTTATCATTTTCTGTTAATTCATCATGAATATTAATTAAAAGTGTTGAAAAAAAATTGTGCGAAATTTAATTTTAAAAAAATGAGAAATAAAAGGAGAAGAAAAAAAATTGATTAAAGAATAAAAAAGAACTTTGTGTTTAGTAGAATGGGGGCGGATATATTACATTTTTCATAACCAGGCATGTGTGTATTATTCCGAAAAAAATGGGAAATTTTAATTAAATTAATTGTTTTCCCCCTCCTCGAACACAGGATTAATTTGAAATGAATTCTAAATTTTTCTTCTTGTCAGCAACAATTTAGAGAGAGGCACTTTTTCAACCAAATGGTTTTCGAAAAAACAAAAAAATGAAAAATAATTACGAGTCGAGTATTTGATAGCATTTTACTAATCAAATGGGGATTATAGACATGTCGGAATTCACGTTGAAAGCTGACTAAAGTCCTCAATAATTGGTTAGAGAGAAAGGGGGTTGAAACATTGCTTCTCATTTAATTATTAACGAGATTCAATAACGAGAAAAATAATTCAATATTTCTTCTTTTGCCATATTTCTAATTTAAAAAATCCCTCTTTTTCTAACGTTTCAAGAGTAGAAATTCTCTTTATAACTTTCATCTGGAATAATGATATTCATAATTGGCCTTTTCCAATAGAGAAAATGGCAGATTATACAATTTTTTTTTTAGCTCTCCAATTTCACGAGACGAATTATTATTATTATGAAAGATTGTCATTCCCTCTCAATATAAATTATAAATTAAGGGGGAAGAATAAAGGAAATTTTTATTACCAATGTTAATTTAGTTTGTGAAAAAATTTTTTTTTTTAATTGAAATGTTTTTTTAACTTTTTCTGATAAAATTACAAACCGTTTCGTTGACTTATCTTTGGGGCGAAAAAAGTAAAAAGTGTCAAGTGTACGTGACGAAAGATAAATTACAAAAAACGAGAAAGACCACTTCTACTGTCACATTTGTTAGGAAAATTGTTTTTTGTTTGTTTGTTTGTTATTTATGGACTTTCTGGAATTAAATTTAATGAGAGGAGAGAAAATATTTACAGTCATTTTCTTTTTCTATATTTACCTTTTATTTTATTTTTATCTATTTATTTTTACCTTATTTTTTCTATTTTCCTTTTTTCTTTTTATTCTATTTTTATTTTTTCTATTCTTTCATTTTTTTTTTATATTTTCTTTTCTTTCATTTTATGTTTTTAAATTACTTTTATTTAAATTTGTTTACATTTCCTTTTTTTCTGTTTCTGTTTTCTATTCTTTTTTCATTTTTTATATTTTCCTTTCTTTCACCATCTTCTTTTCTATGTATTTTTATATATTTACTTTTATTTAATTTTTCTTATATTTCCTTTTTTTTTATAATGTCAGTTGAAGGAGAAAAATATTTTTTATTTAAAATTTAATAAGGAAAAAAAATGTACGTAGGGGATTTTTGATTTGTGGATGCAAAAGAAAAAGAAGAAAAAAAAATTGCGTGTGTAAAACAATAATGATTGTGACGTGGAATTTTTTTATTTGTGTCACGTTCGTCATTACAATGGCGAACGGATGGAGTGTTAATTTGCGGAAAAATCACGAACACTATCGGACTAGTAATAATGAATCAATGCCAAAATTAACGGTGGGCTTAATAGTGCCGCATACAAGTTTTGGTGCGCGCGAATACAATCGGTCTATTAGTAAAGCAGTGACGTCGTTATTTAAACATCGTAGTGGCCAAACGAGGAGATATGATTTTTTGAAAAAATACGGATTTTCACCGCACGAAGTGCGCACTGTCATGATGCGTCTCACTCCAAGTCCTACAGGTATAAATTTTCTTTTAATGATGATAATTATTCTTTTGAAATTTAACTTAATTAAATTTTTTTATATAAAAATAATGAAACTATACTTTTGAAAACGAAACAGAAATTACTAATGAAAAGCCTAAAAAAAATAAGAAAATATGAATTAAAAAATAAATAAAAAGTAAAATAGTAAATAATGTCGAAAATAGTGACAAAGAATAAAAAAATAAATAGAAAATTAAAAACACTCTGTCTGACCAAAAAGGATTTTACTACTTATTTCTTAGAAAGAAAAATAATTTATAGGTAAAATGAACCCTTATATTTAAATCTATATTGACATTTAACAGTGTATCACTAAGACTGGGAACTACTACTTTCGAGAAGTTTGACCTATAATTACTATTATTACACCGGAACTTCTATACATTTCAGTTTGTCTGACTAAAACTTGTTTGACCTACTGATATTCCGAAAAGATCGTGAAGCTTAGACTCTTGACGTTTGACTGAAAACTAAATTTCCTGCTGAAATTACACAATAAATTATTAACGTTGTGCCTTTGTTTGACTTAAATATGTTTGTACTACTAATTTCGGTTTATGAGAGTTTTGTAATTAATTTTATAATTACCTTATAGTATCAATTTGATACTTTTAAGAAAATTGTCTAATAACTAATAATAATAAATAAATAATTAATTTTTTTCAACTGAATTTATAGTTTACGATTACTGGAATTTTTTTTCCAAAAGTATTTTCCTAAAAATCTTGTTAATTTGTCTGACTAAAACTTGTTAATACTACTTAATCTGACTATTTATTATTTAATAGAAACTTTTTATTCATTTTGGAACTTTTTTCAACTATTTACAAGTTTACATTTACATTTACTGTTGAAATTAATTTTTCTGTAAATTTGCCTGACTAAAAAATGTTCTTACTACTGATTTATAAGTATATTCGAAGCACTCTTTATTTGATACAAAAATTTAGATAAATTTTTTATTTGATTCTATTTGATTTTATTTATTTATTTCTGGTATCAAATTGATACAGTTTAGTATTAATTTGATAACGTCAAGAAAACTGTGTTAATGTGTTCGAAATGTCTGCCTATAAACTGACTGTTACTACTGAAATACACAGAAAAAAAAAAAGAAAAGAAGAAAAATAGAAAATCTTTACAATTTTATTATTTGCTGGAAATAAAATTTATCTCTTCTACTTTAGGCAGATTTTATTTTTTTCACATTGAAAAGATGCTTTTAGCTTGAAATGCAACTTTTATCCATGTTCAACAGGTAGGAAAACACCTGTAAATGAGATACACTCAAGAACATCTCGAGTGCATTTATGACTATCCAAACACACTTCTCATTCAAAGGGGAGCAAGCGTCACTCAAAATTTAGATCAAATGCAGATTCATAAACAAATTTTATTAGAAAACAAATAATAATTTATTTAATAATAATTTATAATAACATCATATTTTTTATTTAAATTAATTAAGTCATTATCTTTATTTTAAATTTCAACAATTTAAACAACTTATCATTGTTATGTTATGTTATTATATTAACAATAGTACTAATATTACTGTTATTATAATTATTATTAATATAATAAGTTTACAATATTATATATAATAATTATTATTGTTAGTTTTTTTTTAAATTTTTAAATTTTTTTATTACTTTTTTTTTCTTTTCAATAATAGAATTTAAAATTTTTGAATTCAAATTTTTGTTGCAAACAGTAAAAAAAATTCAATTTTAGAGAAATTACAAATAATTGCAAACATACAATTATTTTAAAAAGTAATCAAATTCTCCTCATAAAATTCAATTATGTTCAAAATTAAAAAAAAATTCTTGTCAAAATCACAATTATCTTTGTAAATAACAAAATTCTTCCTTAAAGTTGAATTATTTTAGAAAATGACAACAAAATTCTTGTACTAATTTCAATTATTTTCAATATCTAGAATTTTAATAAAATTTTCCGAAAAGAATTAAATTATTTAAAAAAAAATTTTAATAAAATTGTACTCACACATTTAATTATTTTCTTAAATAATAAAAATTATTTTTAGTACAATTTTAATCTAATTCTATGAAAAATGTAATTATTTTTGAAAATTTTACCAAAATTCGTCAAAAGAATTCAATGATTTAAAAATTTGTTGATAAAATTTTTTATAAGAAGTAAATTTTAAAAAAACATTTAACTATTCAATAAATTATTTACTTTTGTATTTAAAAAATTGAATAATTTTGAAAAGGTTTCAAATTGAAAAATTAAAATATTTGAATTTTCTATACTTTTAACTGGCAATTCTGAAGAACTAATTGTTTTGAAAAAGTTTAATTTAATTTTTTTTTTTAATAATTTGAAGATTTTATTTTCTAAAATATATTTATTTGAAGAATTTCCGAATAATCGAAATTTCGTAAAATTGAATTTTAAACAAATGTATTTGAACATTCTCAAAGAACTTTTTCAAAAATTATTAAAAACAGAATTGTTTTACACAAGAATTTTAGTTAAAAATTCCAGAAAATAATAATTGAATTAAATTATTAAAATGATAAAAATAATTTTTAAGGAGTTACAGTAACAATATTATTAATAAAAAATAATGATAATACTTTTATAAGTTGTTTAATTTCAAAACTTTTTGAATTTAAAATTTTTGAAAATATAAATTCCTGTGGAAAAATAATGATAATTAAATGTTTATTTAAAAAAAAAGAAGTTTTTGATGTTTTCGAATAATTTTACAATTAAAGAAATTCGTAAATAAATATAAAAAAACATTTTTTTTGAGTAGGTAACATTTTTTCCTTTATTCTTAAAAAATTTCAAAGTTTTCAATTTCATTTTCAATTAAAATTTGCAATTGACAAATAGAATTTATAAACATTTTTTTCCTTTATTTTTAAAAAACTTTGAATTTTTCTAAATGATTTTGTTAAAAAATCGTAATTAACAAACAGAAATTATGGAAATGCTCTTACTTTTTTTTGAAAAGAAATTTAAAATGTTCTAAAAAAATGTGATTTATAAAAATCTTTTTCTTTTATTTCTAAAAAAACTTCGAATTTTGTTAAAAAATTGTAATTGAGGAATAGAAATAGTGCAAATTACTTGCTTTTTAAAAAAAACAGAACTTTGTTATGAAATCGTGATTAGAAATAGGAATATTGCAAAATTTCTTATTCTTTTTCTTAAAAAAATTCATTAGCAAAATACGATTCCAAATCGATAAATGTTTAAATAATTAAAAATTGATTTCGTAAATTTTAAAATGAAGTTCTAGAATTCTAAAATCGTGTTTAAAAATTTTGCAAGAGGATGCTTTAAATAATAAACATACAGCACAATTGCCAAAAATCAATTTTTGAAATTTTCACAAAGATACTCAATTACCTGTATTATAATAATTAACCTATATTATATCTTAATTAAAAAGTTACTATTTGTTATTAATTTACATAACAATGAATCGGTGAAAAAATTATTAAAAAAAAAATTTCTTGACTAAAAATCAAAAAATCATATAGTTTTCTCCTATTAATTCGACATTTTTATGAATTTTCCCAGATTTGTGACTCTTTTTGAAAATAAATTTGATATATCACATACAAGAGACGTGTATTAATTGCATCATGAATTATTTTACTGAACTACACACATAGAGTTAATGGAGGACAAAAGAAGACAGAAGGTCATTGAAGAGAAATGTTTAAGTGATCCGCCACATAGGGTTTGGTTGAAAGATGAGAAGGGGAAAAAGAAGAGAGGGTGGGGGGGGAGAAGATGAAACGATCTTTATTCAACACTTGCGCATGCAAAAAGCGCCAATTTACACTGTTTGATGTATTTTGACAGTTTATTAAATTTGAGATATCCATAGAGCTGGCGGATATTATTTATAAAGTTGGATGGCAGCATCTTGTGTTTCTCCCATGAATCATGACCGCGATTCTTGTGTCTTAATTAATTCGCCTCCAATTAACAAGCAACAACTTCAAGTATGCACTGCTCTTATTAAGTGTATATTTATCGAATATATAGAGAGAAGTCAAGTTTGTCATGATTCTGACATAAATCTCCTATTTACTTTATTTTTGAAAATTTATCGTCAGGATTTTTTATTTTCTTTTTTTTCCGGAACTAAAATAAAACTTATAATTATAATATGTAAAAGAACGATATGAGAATAAATCTTTTGTTTTTCGAACTATATTATCGTTATTCAAGCAAAAGTACTTCTCGAAATTTTTTATTTGGACATTATTTTTAAAACAATATAAACAAAATTCTTGATCAAATACATTTAAATAAATTATAGTTTTTTTTTTAATAGAAGTTTGTTGATGTTTAATAGAAAAGTTGACTGCATTTTTTAGTTGATTAATACAATTTTATGTATTTTTATAAATTCCCAATGGGAAGTAAACGATTGGTTCAATAATGGGCCATGCTTGGCGAACTCCGTTCCATTATTGGAACATTAATGGCAACCATCATTGGACCACCAATGGTTTAAACTTGGGATGATCACGCTACTGCCAATGATCGGTAGCCAAGCATCGGGCCAATATTAGTTGCCAAGGAAACAAAATCGATTTTCAAAAGCTTGATTTTTTATTGGCAGCCAACAAAAAACAAAGGTTTTGAAAATTGATTTTTCTTAATTATTAATTAAAATTTATTTTTAAAAAATATATTTTTCAAAAAATTATTTAAAAAAAAATATATTTTTTAAAAATATATATTTTTTTAAATTAATAGAACATATTAATTTAATTTGTCACCTCTGGTAAAACAAAGATGAAAGACTGATAAATTCCCTCACTTTATATCTTACAGTGGAGGGATAACTGTGAATGTCTTTGCGAGAGAGGAGCAGGTACTTATATAGAGCCAGTGAAACAGGTCACAAGCGAGAAGAATTCACTAGCATGCACTCTGGCGGCGCTTGTCGGAACTGTTTTCTGGCGCGCATGCATATCCTGACATTATCGACACAGCGCTTGGCAACCAACGTTGCGCCACTTCCGACAAGCGCCGCCAGAGTGCATGCTAGTGATTTGTTCTCGCTTGTGACCTTTCTCACTGGCTCTATATAAGTACCTGCTCCTCTCTCGCAAAGACATTCACAGTCATCCCTCCACTGTAAAATATAAAGTGAGGGAATTTATCAGTCTTTCATCTTTGTTTTACCAGAGGTGACAAATTAAATTAATATGTTCTATTAATTTAAAAAAAATATATATTTTTAAAAAATATATTTTTTTTTAAAATAATTTTTTGAAAAATATATTTTTTAAAAATAAATTTTAATTAATAATTAAAAAAAATCAATTTTCAAAACCTTGGTTTTTTGTTGGCTGCCAATAAAAAATCAAGTTTTTGAAAATCGATTTTGTCTCCTTGGCAATTCCTTGGCAAATAATATTGGCCCGATGCTTGGCTACCGATCATTGGCAGTAGCGTGATCATCCCAAGTTTAAACCATTGGTGGTCCAATGATGGTTGCCAATTGTTTTGCCAAGAAAAAACCATTGGGTACCAAGCATGGCCCATTATTGAACCAATCGTTAACATTGGCAACTTCCCGTTGGGTTGTGAATTAAATTAATTTTTATGACCCTGATATTAATGGGAATTGTTCTAGCAATAGTTTGAGACCTTTAAAAAAATATTTGACTATTAATTCTTAGTAAACAGAAGATAAAGTTCACTGAAAAATTAATTTTTCATCTTCTGCTGATTATCGGCTGTGGTTACTTTTTATAAATTGTGAATTAAATTTTTATTTTCTAATAAAAACCGAGATTATCGTTTGGAGTCGATTGATATTTCAGTACGATACGATATATAAAAAACAAATGAATAAACGATATTTACTTTTTTAACATTTTTTGAAAACGATCAGTATATGAATCGAGATAATTGAAAATCTCGTATCGTTATGCATCACTATGTACAGTAATGGAATAAGATAATAAACGTCATTTTTTATTATATTGTATTAATTTGTTAACTTTGATTAAAATAAAAAATTATAATCAATTCAAATCTCAAAAATCGGCCTCGAGGGATGTCTTAAGAATGTATTCCCCTTTAATGTGTAAAAAAACCTTTTTTATTTGGAGAGGAATCAAAGTTATATATTTGTTAATTAATATTGTTTATAGCAATTTAAATAAGTTATTTTTCAAATTAGGAGGACATATATTCTTGAAATGAAAATAAATTAAAAAGAAAATGCGGGAAGAAACCTTTTTTAGTGGAGAGGACATCATATGCAGTAAAGGAATAAGATAATAATCGTCCTTTTTTTTAAAAATTGGATTAATTTCTTAACTTTGATTAAAATAAAAAATTATAAACAATTCCCCTTTAAGTTAAAACAGAGAACACTCAAGTCGGTTGAAAATTATAGGCTGTAGACATTTTTGAACAGTAAATTGTAGAGAAAATCCCACTGTGCGGGTGGCCAGTCGTTAGCTCGAAGGTTAAAGCAAAGTGTTTGTGAAATGAAGGAAAAAAATTTAATTTGAACTTTGCAGCGGATTTTTTTCTATTTATAATATTATAATAATAGGAAATCCTTAAAATTAAGGAATATTTTTAGTTTATATTGTTGAAATCCTGTTTACCAAGTTCTCAAGTACTACGAAGTCATTATTAGTTGAAAAGTACTCTAAATAGAGAGAGACAAATTCCATTGGCGTTTGATAGTAAATATATCATATATTTAAAGGCTTGTACGGGAATCTCAATTGAGGTACATCCTTTGATCATGGACCTTATTGTCTTCGAATATAATATAATACACGGTCTGATGCTTTCCTCGGTCATGCGTGTTTAGCACACACTTGAATACACAGGGATCTAATCTAGAGAGTATATATATATATATATATATTCACACACATCAGTTTACATCTATATATATATATATATACGTTTACATTTCTGGTTCAACCAATATCACTACATATTGCACATCGTTAGTTAGAATACTGATATAATTGATGGAGCCACTGAATTCTAGTGAAACCTCCAAATGTTTACTGACCATCATTGTTCATTTAAATCGTCATTTCCGACAGTTTTGGTCACCGACGAATGTCATCTCGTTTGTCCTTAAAATCAATTCTCTTTGAAATATATATATATATATATACGCGAGCATTTGTTTTATTATATTGTTTAAATGTAGGCTTATAAAATAATTTATGCGATTAAATGAAATTTATTTCGCGATGCATTCTAAAATTTGATGTATTTTACAGACATTGAAAATTTTAGTAGTTGTAAATTTGTAGAAAATTGAATATTAGTAAATTTTATAAAGGTATAAATAAAAGGGAAAAAAAATAATGTAAATCATAATAGAAACTATAGCAAAACTATACGCACGTGAAATTTTCGTTGCCCTTTTTACTTTATAAAATTTGCTTTTTGAAATTTAATAAAAATTCTTCATTTTTTAAAAAAAAAACATAATTTTTCTAACAGTTTTTCTTTAAATTTGATTATTTGAACAACTCGTACACAGAAATCGACAAGATATTTCTAACAGCAATTTGAATGTAAGTTATTTTTGATTAAATATTTGAACTTTCCTATGGTAATAAGTTTATTCTAAATTTTTTCTAAATTCAAATATTTTCCAAATTTGCAATTAGAATTCTTCAAAAATTCGATTATATAATTATATTTCAAAATAATTTTTAAAAGTAAAGAAATAAAATTCATTAAAATATAAAATTTATTTAAATAAAATTTGACAAAATTTTCAATTAGGTATTTCAATTTTTTAAAATTATTTTCTGAAATGCATTTTTAAAACGTTTTAATTATATTTTTTCAAGAAACAATTTTTCAGAATTTCTGAATTAAATTATTTAAAACATAAATACCTTTTGTTAAACAAAAATCTAAAAACTTATTTTTACCCATTTTCCACAGGAATTAAAATTTCAAATAATTTTAATGAAAAACCTCATAAAATTTAATTATTTCTAAAAATTGCAACTGTAATTCTTTCAAAATTCAATTACTTTGTTAGAATTTTTGAATAAAATTATTGAAAAACTTGAAGAATTTTTAAAGAAAAATAATAATGTAATTAATAATTTTTTTAAATAAAAATTTTGATATTTTTATACTTTTGCTTCCCTTAAATTGTCAAGGTATTTAATTTAAAAACCTTTTAAAAGTTAATAAAATTCCTAAAATTCTTGTTATAATGCTTTTAATATTCAATTATTTTCTAAAATTTTAACTGAAAATTTTTTTAAATTGCTATCAGAATTTAACGACGAGATTTGAATTATTTAAATAGAATAATTTTTTGTAAATTTCATTAAAAAAATTCCAATTGTTTCAATTTTTTAAAATTATTTTTGGGAATTTAGTAATATCTTCAAAAAAATTTTAATGACTATTTTTCAAAAACCTAATTTTTTTAGAATTTCCAAATTAAATCCTTCAAATTTTAATCATTTTTCTAAAATAAATATTTAAATACTTATTGTTCTTTATTTGATAAATATTTTGAAATATTTTCAATGTAAAACCATTGGAAAAATTTTTTATGAAAATTTGAATTGCAAATTAACTGTTAAACTTTTGGCATAATAATTCAAACTATAAATAAAAAAATTGGAACAAAACAATACTAACTTTAAGTGAGGACAGATTATGTCGATTATTTATAATATTATTTTATTTATTTGCTCTTTTTTATAATTTACTATTTTTTCTAAATGTTGAATTCTTTTCCTCTTTTTGAAATTTTATTCCAGCCTTTTTAGTGGAAAAAAAAATCAATTTTTCATCTTGATTGTTAATATTTGATCTCGGCGAATCGTATTTCGCGAGGGAATAGAAGTTTTTTTATACGTTTTCAACAAAAAAAAAGTTCCAAAAAAGGTTTTTAATTTTAAAATTTAATTTCTTGTTTTTTCCAAAAAGAAGTTAAAAGAAATCGATTAAAAGAACAATTGTTCAAATTTTAATTTCTCTCTTTTTACAAACAGTAATTAAAAAAATGAACGAAAAGAACAATTGTAAAAATTTAATTTCTCTTTTTTCAAAGTAAAATGAAAAAAAATGATTAAAAGTACAATTTTCAGGTTTGAAATGCTTTTTCGAATTTTTCTGTTTGATTGATAAAGTATTATACATCTTATAAAATTTTTGTTTTATTTGGTTATTCTCACTTGTAAATTCAATAAAAAAAATGATAAATGCTTTATAATAAATATTTCATTAAAACTTTTCCATTTTCATCTCATTAAATTGTCAGGTATTCAATTTACATTTGTTAAAAATTTTGTAATATTTGATTCAAATTTTTCTACTTATATTCGATTTTGATATATCATTTTCATCTCATCGAGCATCTCATAAAATTTTTATCTATTAAATTAACATTTATTTAAAATTTTTAATTAATATTTGATATTAAAATTTTCCCAGTTATATTTAAATAAAATTTTAGTGTTATATTAAAAAAAATTTTTTTTTAAAACATGATAAAAAAAATATTATTTGATTCAAAAGTTTATAATGTTTGATAAAAAGTTTTCTAATTTTTAAATTTAAAATAAGTCAATATTCCATAAAATGTTTCAGTAACTATTTTATTAATGAAAAATTAAAAAGAAAATACATTTGTTTACAAATGAAATCAGTTTTTGAGAGTATAAAGTTTTTCATTAAAAGACTAACAAAATCTTGTAGAAACTTAAAAACTCCTTTCGACTAAAGCAGACTAGAGGAAACCGGATGTTTAAAAGTTTTTAATTAAAAGTACAAAATGTATTTAAATAAGTTCTCTCAGCAAACAAGGGTTTATTTAGAGAGAGAAAAAAAAAATTTTTTTTCGATAAATTATAAAGTATATTTTTTTGTTAATTCATTGTAAGGGAAATTTTTTTCTCCTTTTATTAAATTGAGTTTTCGAAATAATTTCAATACAATAAAATATTTATGAAATATAAAAGAAAAAGACGATAAAAATATTTCAACTATAGAATATAGAATGTAAACAATAATTTGATGAATAAATATATCAAAGTATCCGTACAGTGAAATTGTTTGAAGATTCGAAACAAATATCCAAGATGGTCTGAATTCGAGAAATTCCAAGAATCTCCTGGACCTAGAAAGCTATTCGTCTTTTTATAATTTAAATTGCATTTCGCATGTAACTGGAAATTTTCCAAATTTTTCAAATAACTCATTCGCAATTTTCTTTTTTTTTGTATAAGAAATTTTTTTTAAGCCAACTTCTTTGTCGAAAATGAAAATTAAAATAAAGGAATAAAATAAAAAAACATTTTTTTGTACCTTTCTTAAGATTAAAAATATTTTTTCGGAAAATATAATTTCTTTTCTTTTTTCATTATTTTTAAATAATTATTCTTGAAATTTTTTCTAATAAAATTAAAAAAAAAAATAAAATTAGTTTTTAAAAGTTATAAAATAGATAACAATGCATGCAATTTTTTTTGTTTATTTCAAAATAATGATAAACTCGGGTGGAAATTTATTTCGCCGAGAAAATTGTGTTAAATCAGCAAAAAAAAAAAAAAAGTAGAGAAAAAGATAAGCAGAAAAAAAGAGAATGTCCTTTCTGCTCATGAAATTTCTTGTCACCTAAAAAGCATACCTGCCGTAAAAAGGGACATGAAACTAAGAGAGTATCTCATGCGACTCGAAACTTTACTTCAGAGAAAAGTTGGGCAGGTGGTTAAATGAAGTAATGGATTGACCATTTCTCTGGACATGGGTTTACGAACAAAACACGTACAAACACTATACCGGGGGAAGAAAAAGACAACGACAACTACAACAACAACAACAGGAGAGGAAAGCGAGTTCTGAAAAATGTAGGTCAATACGAACCAATAATGTGAAAACTGATTCTTTAAAGCTCGAATCTTGAAAGTTCTATTTTCTTCCTTGTTCTCCCTTTTCTTCCTCCTCATGTCTTGAAACGCGATCACAAACAAGACCGACCATTGAGATAAATTCTAAACAAATATTATATTACTTTTTTTTCCAAAGTTTCAAGATTTATTAAAAAAAAAATTATACATCTATTATCTGAAATTTAATTCGAAATTTATTTTTATTTCCAAAATGTTTACAAAAAAAAAAAAATTTTAATAGAAAAAATTAATATGTTTAATTTTGAATTCATTTCCCATTAAATTAAAATCGAATTTCAATTTTATTTTTCAAACATTTAGTTTATAAAAAATAAAAATATTTTCTTTCTTGCACTCAATATTTATGAGAAGGCAACTTAATAGATTTAATACAAATTATTTTTATTTTTTAATTAATTTGATCTCGATTATTTTTTCTAGTTTTAATTTTAATGTCTATATTTCTAACAAATACTTTCTTAATTTTGTTCGTTGACAGAAACTTTCTTTTTAAAATCCATATTAAAGAGAGAGAAAAAACTGCATAAAATTTATATTTCCATTCACAGTAAAACGTGAAGTGTTAAAATAACACCGGAAAGGATTAAAATAATATATTTTGGTGTTAGTTTTAAGTATGAATGAATTTTACTTTAAATAAAACACCAAAGTCAACGATTTGTAAAAATTCTCGTCAAAATTTTAATTCTCTTTATAAATAATAAAATTCTTCTCTGATATTCAATTATTTTACAAAATTTTAATTAAATTCTTGTCAAAATTTCAATTATTTTCAAAAGTTTTCTAAAATTCAATCATTTTCAATTATCTACTATTTCAATAAAATTTTCCAAAAGAATTCCATTATTAAAAAAAAATTTGAATAAAATTCTACGCAAACATTCAATTATTTTCATAAATAATAAAATTTTTACAGGAATTCAATTATTTACAAATTTTTATTATAAATTTCTTCGCAATAATTCAATTATTTTCATAAATAATAACATTTTCACAGGGATTCAAATTATTTTTATAAATAATAAAATTCTTTTAGGAATTCAATTATTTTCAGAAATAATAAAATTCATTGCTGAATTTCAATTATTTTTAATGCAATTTTAATCGAATTCCTCGAAAAATGCAATAATTCTTAAAAAATTTTATTAAAATTCGTCCAAAGAATTTAATGATTTAAAAAATTTGTTGATAACATTTTTTATGAGAATTTAATTTCAAGAAACATGAAATTAATAAATTATTTATTTGCATTTTATTTGTATTTAAATAATTGAATTCTCATAGAATTTACTAATAAAAGTGGTTTTAAAAATGAATTTCAGTTAAAATTTTAGATTATAATTAAATATTAAAAGCATTATAACATGGATTTTTAGAAATAATTAAATTTTGAAAAAATTTCAAACTAAAATCATTGAAATTCTTAATTTTTCATATTTTTGACAAAAATTCTGTAGAATTAATTCTTTTTAAAAGTTTAATAGGATTTTCATTGAAATTATTTCAAGTTTTTATTTTGCAATATATATTTAATTGTAGAATTTCCGAATAATTGAAGTTTTGTAAAATTGAATTGTAAACGAATGAATTTGAAAATTCTCAAAGAATTTTTTTAAAAATTATTAAAAATAATGAATTTATAGAAGAATTTGAGTTAAAAACACTAAAAAAATTGTATTTTGAAGTAGTTTGCAAATTATTGCAAAAATTCTATTATTTTCAGAAATCCAATTCTGTTCAGAAATTTTTAAAAATTCTTCTTAGAGATTCAATTGTTTTCACTAATAATAAAATTCATCAGTAAATTTCAATTATTTTTAATATAATTTTAATTGAATTTTTCGAAAAATGTGATTATTCTTAAAATTTTTTTTAAAATTCGTCGAAAGAATACAATTATTTAAAAAGTTGATAAAATTCTTTCTGAGAATTGAATTTTATATTCAAATAAATTATTTTTGTATTTAAATAATTGGATTCTTGTAGAATTTTTTAATAAAAGTTGATTTAAAAATTAATTTCAGTTAAAATTTTTGATAATAATTATATATATTTAAAACAATATAGCTTTAATTTTTAGAATTATTTGAATTTTAAAATTAATTTTTTTAACAAAGTTTATTTGATATTTGATAATTATTTATTTTTGTATTTAAATAATTGAATTCTCGTAGAATTTACTAATAAAAATGGTTTTAAAAATGAATTTCAGTTAAAATTTTAGATTATAATTAAATATTAAAAGCATTATAACGTGGATTTTTAGAAATAATTAAATTTTGAAAAAGTTTCAAACTAAAATCATTGAAATTCTTAATTTTTCATATTTTTGACAAACAATTCTGTGAAATTAATTCAATTTTTAAAAGTTTAATAGGATTTTTATTAAAATTATTTCAAGTTTTTATTTTTCAATATATATTTAATTGCAGAATTTCCGAATAATTGAAATTTTGTAAAATTGAATTGTTAACGAATGAATTTGAAAATTCTCATAAAACTCATCGCAGCGTTTCAATTATTTTTCATACAATTATAATTGAATTCCTTGAAAAAAGTAATTATGTTCATGCAAATTTTAATAAAATTCGACAAAAAGAATTTAATTATTGAAAAATTTGTTACTGAAATTCTTTATGAGAATTGAATTTTGAGAAACATTCAATTTTTCAATAAATTATTTACTTTTGCATTTAAATAATTAACTTTTTGTAGAATTTTCTAATAAAAATTGATTTTTATTTCATAAAAATGAATTTCAGTTAAAATTTTAGATTATAATTGAATATTAAAAGCAATATAGCGTGGATTTTTAGAAATAATTGAATTTTGAAATTAATTTTGTTAGAAAAGTTTAATTCAATTTTCTTTTAATATTATTTGAAGTTTTTATTTTCTAATATGCATTTAATTAAAACATTTAGGAACAATTGAAATTTGGTGAAATTGAATATTGTAAACAAATGGATTTGAAAATTTCCAAAGAACTTTTTCGAAAATTATTAAAAATAATACATATAAAGTAAAATTGTAGTTAAAATTTTTTGAAAATATTGAATTGAAATAATGAAAATAATTTTGAAGAAGTATAATATTCTTATAATATAAAATAATTATTTTATTACTTGGTCATCTTTATAATTATTATAAAATATGAAGAAATCAATCACTCTAAGTCAAAGACTCGGAGTTATCGATATCTTCATGTTTTATAGTTATAAAAAAATTTAATAAACTAAAATTTCATTCATTGTAAAAAATAACACCAAAATTGATTATTTTAATCTTTTTTGGTGTTAATTTATTCTGCAACTCTTTTTAATACCTCACGATTTACTGTGTTTTTAAATTCATTTTTTTATATAATTTTTTTTTATTTCTATTTATTTTTTTTTAAAAAGTTGGTCCATGCTCTTAATAATTAAAGACTTGAGACACTGTGGACATGTTAAAAATTCAAAAGAATCGTAAACTTTCAAAAAAGTCGTTATTAAATTTTTTACAAAATAAAGAGCAATGCGATGCTTTCTCTTAGTGAAAAACATTTTTCGTTTTAATAAACGTTTTCAAGTGTGCCATTCAAGTCGACATGTGAGACATTTATCTTAATTATATTCAGTGACTTTGTGTTGTCTAATATATATATATATATATATATACAATATATATATGTATGTATATATATATATATATATATATATATATATATATATATACAATATACTATAAACTAAATCAAGAAACCTTTACGATTGAAGAATGTTTTCAATACCATACTCTATAAAATCTATCGGAGAGAGCTTTTAAAGCTGATAGAAAATAAATTTCCTTTTTAAATCAATTTTTACAATTACCTTGGATCTGAAATATAGAACATTTATTATTTTTATTCCTGAAATCATATTTTTCTTCTATTTCATTTTCTTTTACAATTTTAACACAATTTGTTATAATTTTTCTTTTTGAAAAATATTTTTTTTTCACTTTTGAACAATTTTATTTCAAATTAAGAAAAATTTCAAAAAATCGGGTGTAAATGGGTGATAATGATAATAATAGTAAATTATCATTTATCATTTCAATTCAATAGCAAACAAAAAAGAAAATTATTTTATTTACAAAAATGTGTCTATAAGAACTTTATTACTAAATTCATTTAACTCGTGTCTGACTAAAATTTTTTATACCACTTACGATTGAACTGTAGGTGATATTTTGAAATTTTTTGTACTGTCTGACCAGAATCGTTTGCACTACTTAATAATTGAAAAAATTTACAATAACTTTATTAATGTCTGACTAAAATTGTGTGTACTACTTAGTATTTAAAATCGTTTACAAGAACTTTATTAACGTTTGACTAAAATTGTTTGTACTACTTAATTTTCAATTATATTTCAGGAATTAATTGACGACTGGCTAAAATCACTTGTACTACTTAATTTTCAATTGTTTTTTGAAACTAATTGAAGTCTGACTAAAATTGTTCGTACTACTTACTTTTCAATAATGTTTATAAAAATTTTACTAACTTCACTTTTTCGTGTCCGACTCAAATCTTTTTTACCACTTAATGTTTAACTATATTTTTAAAAATTATGTCCTTGTCAATTTAATAATTGACTTATTAAATTTAATAATTTAATAATAATTCAATGGCAATTTAATATAAAAAACAACAAGAAGTAACTTTTTTCAAAAAAAAAATTTTTTATTTAAAAATGATTTTTAAAATATAACATACTCTTTAGAATTAGTAGCATTTTTTATCAATTTAAATTAGTGACTGACTTTTTGCTTTTGAATTAGTAAATTTTACTAATAAATAGTCATTTCTACTAAATTATTAGTAAAATTTAGTAATTCAAAAGTAAAATGTCAGTCACTTATTCAAATTAGTAAATATTTTTACTAATTTTACTCTAAAATTAGTAAATATGGAATATTATAGAATATTATGTAACTATTATAAAAAATACTTTTGGTCTTTTTAATCCCGAGTTAAAAACAGATAGAAAATTTTGAAAGAGCATATGAAAAAAGGAAGAATGAACCAGAAAAGAAATACGATAGCAGATATTAAATTGACAAAACTCAATTTTTTTGCCCTCTTACCAATCTATCAAGTTCGGATCCAATTGTACTAAAAAAGAATTGACAAATGCTGGTCAAAGTTTTCTATTGTTCTTCATATATAATGTATTTATTTATAGATTTGATAAAAATATATTTTCTACAAAAATAAATAAATAACGATTCTTTTCAGTCAATAGAAAAAATGCATCGGGAAAATTAAATATTATACATGATCCTATTTTGCGCTATTTATAAAAAAAAGTATGTCAACAAGTATTAGTAGTTTAAAGGAATATTAAAATTCTATTATATTTACCACATTGTTTATTGTGGCTAAAATTATACTTACGCTTACACTGAGAAAAAAATTTTTTAATACAAAAATAATCAGCCAATTAAAAAATTATATTTTAAATGAAATCTATTTCATAATTAGAAACGTAAATTTTATTAAACTTAATTTTTATTGCATAAAATTTTCTCTAGAATAGCGAAAATCTTCACTGAAACAACTAAAAATTTCGCTATTATAATAAAATTTGTAGTTACAGATAAAATATTTTTACTCTAGTAAAAGTAATACTAAGAAAAATGGTAACAATAAAAATGTTAATAAAAAAGAGGTAATAGAAAATGTAATCTTAAAAATGATAATAATAAAAATAAAAATAAAAATAAAAATCGTAATAGAAAAAATAATATTAATAAAAATATAAAAATAAAAACAATCCTAATGATACTTAAATAATAGTAGCAATAATAATCGTACTAACAATAATCGTAATGAGAATAATAATCGTAATAATAATAAAAACAATAAAAATAATAAGAACAATATAATAATAAAATGAAAAAAATTTTCTCAATGTTGCAGATATTCTGGATTCTTTATGTAAGGACTTTCTCATGTTCAATGTATCTGCTATCCTTTATCTCATGAACTATGAACAATATGGGAGGAGTACGGCCAGCGCTCAATACTTTCTACAACTGGCTGGTTACTTGGGAATACCTGTGATAGCATGGAATGCCGATAATTCGGGTCTTGAAAGGGTAGGTTCAATATTTTATTTATATATTCCTTTAAAAAAAGAAACTGGGGTGAATATCTTATTTTCAAAACTAGCACTCTATCGCAGAAAAAAACAGGAATCAACACAAATTTATTCTATAAAAAAAAAAAAAATATTTATCAAATTTAAAAAAAATGAAGTTGCTTCTCTTTTTGTAAATTTGTAAAATCAGCATTATAGAGCGGCATTATTATCAACAATTATTGTTTATAATTTTTTCTCTTCCTCAGAAACATTTACTAAGTCAGCAGAAAAAATTGTGAACGTTCTCTACAGCACATTTTTTTTTTAAATTAGACTTATCTATAAAATTTTTATATTATTCAGACAATCTGCTGTACAGTATTATAAAAAAAGCATATTATTTATAATTTTTATCTTACTCAGTAACTAGTTTTGAGTCATCAAAAAAATGCTGCCTGTTTTTTGTTTTCTTTTTTAAAATAAATTTTTATAATAAAAATAATTGTAAAGAATTATTATATTTTAAAAACATTTTTTTTTAATCCTAAAGGAAAATTCCTTTGGGATTAAAAAAAAATGTTTTAAAAATGTTTGATATCGGTTTTGAAATTCTAAAAAAAAAAATTTTTCCACAAATAAAAATATTTCAAAGTTGTTTTTTTATGTAAAAAGAAACTGTTTGTAAAAAGAAGCGTAAAACTAAATTAGTTGTTTATATTAAAAAGAGTAATTTTTTATCTCCTAGGTAAAAGTTGCGAAAAAATAAAATAAATCTATATTATGGTTTATAACTAAATGAACATGATATGCTTATTAAATGTAGATTTAAAAAAAAAATGCCCCCCCTGAGTTATAATAGGAAACGTGATTTTTTTCATTATTTCCACTTGATTGCTTTAAGCCGGGTACAATTTTTAATATCATCATAGCAAAGAAGCAAAAAAAAAAAAGAAGAAAAAAAAAATTTCCCGCTCTCATGAAATTGAGTAATAACTCTCTATTTCCACGATATAACCTTTCTAGCGATTATTCAATTTCTCTAAAGTCTCCTCTGTGCGCATTGATATATTTAACCAAGTGAAATAATGAAATATTTTTTTTAAGTGCACTAACGATTTATTTTTCCATGATTATTTTTCTCTCGCCTTTTTTTAACGCACTTTCAACTTTATGAGAACAATTTTTTTTAAATTTTAATTTAAATCGAAAGAAAACAATTTTCTTACTCTGAAATATAATTGTGCGAAAGTTTAAGACGCAGGATTATCGAGTTCAGATATTTTTTTTTGCAATGATTCATTGAAGTTTCAAAGAAAGAAAATTATACTAGAAGAAAAATATATTTTTTTAGTTTTTTTAAGAAACGTTTTTTGAGTAATTAAACTTGTTGGCGGACTGAAAAAATTGATTTTTACTATTGTTAGAGTATAGAAGGTTTTGTTTGACATAAAATTGTCTTCTACTAATTCTATTTAGGTTTTAATTTAAATCACTCAATTTTGTCTGACAAACACTGACCTTTACTACTGAAACCGAATTTTTGAACGTATTTTACTAATAAAGTGACTTTTACTACTTTTTATTTAATTTCATACTTTTGTCCGACTGTAACCTTATCTTTACTACTAAAACTAAATTTAGAGATTTTTGTCTGACTAAAATATCGTTTACCACTTGAATATTTAAGTCACAATAGTTTGACTGACTTAAACAGTTTGAATCAATTTTTTAGGTTCTATTTTTGTCTGACTAAATTGACCTCCACTACTTAAATATTCCAAACGCAGTGATTTGTCTGACTTGAACGATCGTTCATCACTTATAATGAACTTACTAATTTTGTCTGACGAAAAATGTCAATTACTACTGAAACATTCAACTTACAAGTCTCCCTGTTAATATTCATTATCACTTTTTTCAATTTAATATTTTTCGACTGACAAAATTGACATTTACTACGTAAATATTCTACCTAAAAATTTTGTCTGTCAAAAAATGTATTTTACTACTTAAATATCAATAGCATAACTCTTGTCTTACTCTAAGTGTTATAACTACTTTATTATTAATTTAAAAAATTGTCGTCTGACTAAAAATACGTCGTACTACTAAAATATCATTTTGACAATTTTACGTTTCGTCTAGCAGAAAATTTATTTTACTACTTAATTATTCAGAGTACAATTTTTCTTTTATTCGAAATTAAATTATTATTATTATTATTATTATTAAATTTTTATTCTTTAACGACTTCATTATTTTTTAAAATTATTTATCAATAATTGCTGTCTGATTAAAAATACTTTTCACCACTGAAATATCAAATTCACAAGTTTCCGTCTGACTTAAAATACTCATTACTACTGAAATCTTGAATTTCCAAGTCGTCGCTTGACTGCAAATATTTATTTCGAATTTACAAATTTTGTCTGCGAAAATTGACATTTGCTACTTAAATATTCAACTTACAAGCTTTTGTCTGACTCAAATAGTGTTTCCTCACTTAAATTTTCAATTCAAAATGTTTCTCGTATAGGAAATTTATATTACTGCTTAAATTATTATTTTATAAATCCCTGTCTGACTAAATACTTTTTTACTACTTAAATAAACTAAGAAATTTTTATTTAAAAGATATTATTAAAAATATTATTTTTAAAATGTCATTTACTAATGAAATATTTAATTTTCACGTCATTGTCTGACTATAATCGTTCTTTACTACTTAAATATCAAATTTTCTGTTCTACTTTCTATTGTTTCTTACTACTTAAATAAAAATAATAAATAATAATGAAAAAATAATTAAAAAAATAATTTTGCAAAATAATTTTTTTGCAAAATATAATTTTCGTAATTAACGAAAATAATAATAAATGAAAATTTTTTGTTTTTCAAAAAATGTAAAGCGAGCCTCGCAGAGTAGTTTACAACTTCAATTGGCGCCATCGCTCGAACATCAAACTGCCGCCATGTTAAGTATATTGGAACGTTACAAGTGGCATCAATTTAGTATTGTGACATCGCAAATCGCTGGCCATGACGATTTCATTCAGGCAGTGAGAGAACGTATTTCCGATATGCAAGACACATTCAAGTTCACTATCTTAAATGCCGTCCAGGTCACGAAACCTCACGATCTTCACGAACTAGTGAACAGTGAATCAAGGGTAATGCTTCTCTATTCGACGAGGGAAGAAGCAGCTCACATATTGAAAGCTGCACGTGATCTCAAAATTACGGGTGAAAATTACGTTTGGGTTGTTACTCAAAGCGTCATTGAGAATCTGCAAACACCACATCAATTCCCTGTTGGAATGCTCGGTCAGTATTATACAACATCTCTCTCTCTATCTCTCTCTCTCTCTCTCTCTCTCTCTCTCTCTCTCTCTCTCTCTCTCTCTCTCTCTCTCTCTCTCTCTCTCTCTCTCTCTCTCTCTCTCTCTAAATCAAACACAATTCTCAATTAATTTAAAATAAAATAATTTCCATTATTTTCGGTATTTATCTATTTTAGATCTTTTCTGATTTCAACCAACTTTATTAAAAGTATTTTTTTTATTATACACTGAAAAAAAATTTTTTTCAATTCAAAAATAAGTCGCCAACCAAAAAAATATGTTTGATTTGCATATATTTTATAATTGAATTAAACGTATAATTTTTATTGAATCAAAATTAGAATGTTTAATTCAAAAATAATTTTTCGTTTATTTTAATATTTTTAAATTAAGGCAAATAAAAGGAAAATAATCAAACAGTGAATAAAATTTTTATTTACTCCAACGTTTCGAAATCTCAATAATTTCCTCTTCAGGGAGTCTATCGAAAAAATAATAAACAAAATTAAAATAATAATAAATAATAATTTAACAATAAATAAAATAAAAATTAATGGATAATTATCTTACCAGAAAGTAATAATTAAAATAGACAAAGACTTAAATTTTATGCCCTGACGATGGTGTAGAGTTTGGAGTCAGAAAATTGTAAAGGAACTTAATATTCATAAAATAAATTTAAAAAAAAATAAAAATAATTGAGAAATTAAAAAATTTTAAATTTAAAATTAAAAATAAATTAATAATTAACTATAATAATCTTTGGATTTCACTCTTTCATTTTGTCTATCCACACTTTGAAGTTAGTTTTTGCTTTTGTTTATTTCTTTTTTTTTTAAAAATATTGTTTGACAGATCGAAACAATGCAGGTATTTTTTCATGATTTATAATAAAACAATATTTGAAATTAGAAAATATAAAAAAATTTTGATTATTATATACGTTTTTTCTATAACAAATTTCGTTTGACTAAAATTTTTCTCCTTTTTATTTCTAAAAAATATGAGAAAATTGTTAATTGTTAAAAAATTAAAATTAAGAAATAGGAAATATACCCATTTTATGCATAATTTATATTTCTCAATAACAATATTGTTCAGAAACTCATTTTTTTTTGTAAAAGAAACTTTCCATATTCTATTCTATTTGTCAATTACAAATTTTAGTTGAAAATGAAATTGAAACTTTTTAAATTTTTAGAAAATAAAGGAAAAACTTTTACTCAAAAAGAAAAATGTTCTGTTACATTTATTTACGAATTTCTTTAATTGTAAAAATTATTCGAAAACATCAATAACTCTTTTTTAAATAAATATTTAAATATTATTTTTCCGTAGGAATTAAAATTTTTCAAAACATTCAAATTCAAATCTTTTTAAATTCAATAACTTATAAGAATGTTTTATAATAATTAAAGATGACCGAATGATAAAATCATTGTTTTATATTATAATGATATTATTACAGTAACTTTTTCAAAATTATTTTCATCATTTTAAACCAATTATTATTTTCTACAATTTTTAATTCGGGAAAATGTACGGGAATCTTTCTCAATTACAATATTGTTATTTTATAACTATTTGTTTATTACAAATTTTAATTAAAAATAAACTTGAAACTTTTTAAATTTTTAGAAAATAAAGGAAATATTTTTACGAATTTTTTTAATTGTAAAATTATTCGAAAACATCAATAACTTCTTTTTTAAATTAATATTTAATTATTATTATTTTTTACAGGAATTAAGACATTCAAAAAATTTAAATTTTAAACCTTTTTGAAATTAAACAAATTATAAAAGTATTGTTATAAAACATAAAGATAATTGTGATTTTGACGAGAATTTCTTTTTAAATTTGAAAGATAATTTAATTTTATGAGAAGAATTTTATCACTCTTGAAAATAATTGAATTGTTAGCCGCGCGCTTTAGCGCACGAATTGTTGCTAGTCAATAATAGAAGAATGGAAATTAGTAACAAATTAAAAATTAATAAAGAATCACTGTATAAAAAATTAAATTTATGAAAAATTAATGAAATACAATAATACAATTATGAAAAATTAATAAAAAATAATAATAAATAATAAAAATTTATAAAAATTAATAAATAAACATACCATAAATAAATAAATAATCCGTCTTGGTATAAAAAAAATAAATAAATAACACAGATAATAAATAATTATCTTTTTATAATTAATTTATAATGGATCTCGGACGTTAAAGATTATTTAACTAATTTAATATTTTTAATTAAAAAATATTTTGTTAATGAAAAATTGTTATTTTTTATATAGGAAATAATATTTTTTTGATAAAATAAAAATTACAAATAGTAACAAAAATACTGTCGTCCATTTAAACGTTCAACATTTAATAGACTAAAAATTTAAAAGAAATTATAAAAAAATCATATTCATTGAGAAGAACGTTTGTCTAATAATAAAAAAAGAAAGAGAAAAAATAACAAAAATTAACAAATTAATTTATTGAAATAAATGAAAAATAAATAAAATAACACAAATAAATTCCAAAAACTCAAATGGTAAAATTTAATAAAGTTTCGTGGTGACAATTGAGGGAAAAATTTTGTGGGACATTATTCTCAGGGTTTATTTTTTATTTCGTGAGGAAAATAAAAGATATGAAGGGAAAAATAGTCTTTTTATTGCAAATTTTACGATTTTATTCCTTATTTAGTCGGGATGGAAATCTGCTTAATTAAATTCTAAATATAAATTTCAGTTATTTACAAGAATCTATGGACAGTGTTAAATTAATTATTGTAGTCAATTTTAGGAGCATTATATATTTATAGGGCATCAATGACATCATTAATGAAAATTTTCATTGAACAATGGATTTTAGTGTTTAATGTATAATCCTCGTAAAATTCGATTTTACGAAGTCCTGATGTCTTCGTAAATTGCCTTGTTCATATTTATTATTTACTGTTTTAAACACTGTCGACTTCTGTTTTTTCAATTAAAAAAGGAAATAACTTCTGTTTAAAGAAAATAAATAAAATAAACAAACTTTTTTTTTTGTTTATCATTAACAGAAATTTATTAAACAATTATTTACCAAAAACTGAGAAATACAGTGAAAATGTTTAAATATTAATTACTTTCTTTGCTAATAATTTAAATATTAAATTAATTACTAAATTTAAATGAATTGAATAAAATAATTATTAAAGACAATTGATTGATTTATAAATGAAATAATGAAATGAAATTAAAGAATTAGAGCGAATCAGGCAAAGTTTTGGATTAATTGTCTAAATAGAATGAAATAGACGAGATTTGTAACCGCAAGTCTTCTGTTAGTCGAATTTGCTCTCGGAAACAAGAATAGAGAGGCGTGGAGAGAGATCGATTTCCGGTTTCCTGGTGCACATAAATAATTTGTTCTAAAGAGTGCCTTGGAAATTATTTAAATCACGCTAGTCACGAAGTACATTTCTCAACTTGATTTCTTACTAAAAAGATTAAGTCTTTCTGATATATACTTAAAACAAGATTAGAAGAAACTTTAATTCTCCATTTATTTATATATCTCTGAAAAGTAATTTCAGAAAAAATTTTCTCATTTAAAACATAATTACAAATATTTTTTAATTGTAGTTTAGTGGTAAACAAAATTTCGTTTTTTTAAGTATAAGAATTTTGAAAGGAAATTATATTATCAACAATAGTAGTCATTTTTTAGTGTAAAAATAATTTAAAAAATAATAATGTCATCATTTGTTTATATTTATAAACTCCGATGAATTCAAACTAGAGAAAAATTTTCAAATCTAAATAAATTTTTTTGTCTTAATTTTTTATTTGTTACTGAAAATCTGTACTGTTTAGTCTTTTTCTTTTCTTCAAAGACTGAATTTATTAAGAAGTAATTAAAAAAGTAAAAAGTGGTGGAAAAAAGGACAAAAGCAAAAAGAAAAATTAGTATTAATTTCATTTTGTTAATAATGAAAAAAAAATAATAGAAAAAATAAAGGATAAATTTATATCATAAAATAATTTTAGAAGAGGAAAAATTTTATTATTTTGCAGAGAAAAATATAATGAAATTTTTATTTTCCAGGCGTTCATTTCAATACAAGTAGTACTAGTTTGGTGAACGAAATAGCAACGGCAGTAAAAGTATATGCTTATGGAGTGGAGGATTTTGTCAACGACCCTGCAAACTCAAATCTTGTTTTAAACACACGTCTGAGTTGTGACGGTCCCGGGGAATCAAGATGGGACACTGGAGACCGATTTTTCAAGTGAGTTTCATTTTTTTTTCCTCTCTTTTTTTTTTTTATTTTTACCACAAATTGTCAATAAATTTCATTCATAAATTTTTTCTATTTGAATTTTAAAATAAGAAAATAATGGGGAAAATAAAAATCGAGGGTTGAAAATAAAATTTTATGCTTCAGTAGAGTCGTAATTTCGCAAAAATGATCCATTCTCAATGTCTTAAATTTTTCTTTTATTTTATTTGTTTACAAAATATTTTCTAAAATTAATTGTTCTGTTCTCTTTAGATATTTTTCTATTATTACTTTTCTATTTCTATTTTTTTTTATGTAGTAAAAAATGTATTTTTTTTTTAAATTGACATTAAAAATTCTTCAATCATTGAAGAAAGATCAAAAATTCATCTTTTAGTTAAAAAAACTTTCAAATATAAACAAAAATTTCTCTATTTTGTAGATGAATATTCGTATATTAAAAATAAAATATTGGAAACTATTCAAAACTATTTGTAATTATTCTCAAATATTTAGAAATATTCCAAATATTTGGAAATATTGGAAAACATTTTAAAATATTGAGAAATATCAAATATGACAAATAGAAAATATTGGAAAATTTTTGTAAAATTTGATTGGAAAATATTTATAAAGAAATAAAATTATTAGAAAATATTGAAAAGCATTTGAGAATATTGTCAATATCGCGAAAAACGAAACTTTTGTAACGTAACATTCTTTTTAAAACGTTTATAACTTTTAATTGATAAATACAAAAAAATTTATATTCCTATGCAATATTGTTAAAAAAAATATATATTTTAAGATGCAAACATAAAAATTTATTAATTCCTTGTTATTTAAAAGTTATGAACAAAACAAAAAGACTGTTACGTTACATGCTCCGCGATTTTGACCATATAAGTACTTAAAAAATAATCTTGACTATTTTTTAACACTTCACAATGCTTTTTCAATTTTTTTTAAATGACTTTCAATTTTTTTCCATCCTTTTAAAACTCTTAATATACTTTTAATTATTTTCCAATACTTTTTTAATTATAAAAATATTTTTTATTATTTATTCCAAAAATCTCTCATTAGGATCTATTATTATTTTTTTCAATTAAAATAATTTCGTATATTTTTCCAGATATTTAAAAAACGTCTCAGTTGAGAGCGATCCTGGCAAACCAAACATCGAATTTACGCAAGATGGTGTTCTTAAAGCTGCAGAATTAAAAATAATGAATCTTCGTCCCGGAGTGAGCAAGCAACTTGTTTGGGAGGAGGTTAGTAATCTCAAAGTATTAAAATTTTTTTTAGATCTCTTTTTAAAATACGCAACTTTATAAAAAATGTCTAGAATATTAGAGCAAATTGTCTTAAATATATTTTAATTATTAATTATTAATTTTGTCAATTTTTCTGAAAAGTAATTCATTATAGTATTGAAAATTGTGAAATTAAAAATAATTTCCAAGTTTCTTGTAATATTTCACAAAAAGAAAAACAAGAAAAGTTAAGAAAACTGGAAAAAATAAATACAGTTTTTTTTACACCTTGTACGAATTTTTGCTTGTTTTTTTAATTAAATGTTTACATAAACCACTAATTAGGTGAAAAATTCAAGTTTTTTTTTTTTTAAATAATATTATGCACACAGCTGTTTTGATACTAGGCGTCTGGTATTAATTTGCAAACCGCTACAAGTAATTAGGCAATTATCGGAAATGCCCTGTGGGTTCACATACGCTAAATACCAACATTCCAACAATAACACGCATCACAATAGCGGTTTCTTACCTATTTTTATCACATTCCACTTCCAGATTCTATTTTCATTATGTAATCACTTTTAATCAATTTTGTATTTTGGAAAATTTGCGGAATTTTGATGTAAAAATTATTTTGTAATGCTTTAGAAAATATTCGCACTAATTAAAACTGTTTAATAAGAAAATAAATATTTCTTTTTCATAGGTTAAATTAAATTTATTTTTTTTGTCTGACTAAAGTTGATTTTTACTACTAGTACCGAATTCACAGAATTTTAAAAGAACGGAAAATAAAAATTATAATAAAAAAAATATTTAATGAAAAATAATAAAAAAAACTTATATAACATTCAAATATTTTTGTGATAAGTTCTTTCGTTTCGAATTTTAATACACTGCGCACTAAAACTCGCGGTACGAGAATTCTAAAGAAACTTTTCTTCACATATAAGAAAATTAGGAGGAAAAAAAAAAATTATGTATTTCTGTCTGGTAAAAATATTCCTTTTTACATTTTTGCTTTCTCATAGAGAAGTATTTTTCGTTTTTTTTTTTTATAAGAACTTTCTCTGGTCATGAACCATAAATTCCTGTGTGTAATTTGTTCGTTGAATCCCTTTTAGATTGAAGCACTTTTGTAAAAGCTTTCGGTCGTTCGACATATACTGAGAATTTTTATTCTTGTTTGTAATAAGTTTTTCCTTTTTACTTGATTCGCGAGACTCGAGTATCATTTCAAACTTTGACACAAACTACCAACAATAATTTTCTGATTACACTTCTCTTAAAAATAAAATACCCTTTCCTTACAACGAAGAAACAATCTTCTTTCTTGTCTTTTTTTTTTTGAGAAAAATCGTATTCTCCATAAATAGACATAAAATATGAATTTTTTTTTAATATTTGGGAATTTGATATTGAGTTGCTTTTTTACTTTTAGAATGTTTTTATTTGTTTTTTATTTTTTTCCAACATTTTAAAGATTAAAAGAATTTTTGATTTGTTTTTTATTTTTTTTCAACTTTTCGAAGATTAAAAAAATTTTTTATTTGTTTTTTATTTTTTTTTCAACTTTTAGAAAATTAAAAAAAATTTTATTTGTTTTTTACTTTTAGTATTTTTTAAATGTTTTAAATTCGTTTTTTACTAATCGAATTTTTAAATTTGTTTTTTTTTACTATTAGAATATTTAAAATTTTATTTATTTGTTTTTTTACTTTTAGTATTTTTAAAATTTTTTAACTCGTTTTTAATTTTTAACTACTTTAAATTGTTTGATTCGTTTTTTACTCTTAGAGTTTTTTAATTTGTTTTTAGAATATTTCATTTTTCATTAAAATATTTTTTTTATGTTTTTTTATTGTAAAACAACAAGATCTTTATTCAAAAGTCTTAGTAGTTAAGGACAGTTTCAGTCAGACAAGTGGTTCATAATTATGTGTCATTGTAATTTTAGTAGTAAAGGTCAGTTTCAGTCAGACGAGCGATTCATCATTTAGTTAATGATACTTTAAGTAGTAAAGACCACTTTTTGTCAGACAAATATCATTTCATAACTTTTGTAATCTTTTTATTAGTATAAGTCAATTTTAGTCCAACAGTTATTATTTAAATTTTTTGTAAATTTAATATCAGTGAAAAAAGACATTTTCAGTCAGACTGTATTTTTTTATTTTTTAGTAGTAAATGTCAGTTTTAGTCAGACAAGTCATTCACAATTTAGTGTAATGGTATTTTCAGTAGTAAAGGTCAATTCTGGTCAGAAAAATATTTTTAATTTCTTGTAACCATTTTCTAAGTAGTAGTAGTCGATTTTAGTCAGACTGGTATAATTTGGAATATTTGTAAATTTAGTATCAGTAGAAAAATACATTTTTAGTCAGACTGCAATTTTACTAAGTAGTGTAATGCAGTAAAAGTCAGACAAATTTTCCATAAGTACTGCATTAAGTCTCCTCAGTAGTAACAGTGCGTTTTAGTCAGACATTCCTTCCATAATTCCTTTTTATTTTTTTAAATTTTTCTGATTTTTGTTTAAATTAATTATTTTTTATATTTTTACATTTATTTCACATTTTAATGTATTTTTCACATTTATTTATATTCTTTAATAATTCTTGATAATACTTCGAATTATTTCCATATGTTTTACATCATTTTTTATTAATTGTTATACCTAACTTATTTTTATTACTTTTTCTACTCATTATTATTTTTTTACTACATTTTTATTGCTTCGCTCAAAGTTTATATTATAAATTTTCTATAATTTCCTGCCGAGTAAATTTTTAGTTTTTATAACTTGTTTCTAACTTTGCAAGAAAAGCGAGGAGATAAAAAAATTTGTTTTTTCTGCAAAAAGTACCCGTTTTCAAAAATTCAGAATTCCTAAATGAGATTTTCCTTCATATAAGATTCTCAAATGGCCTATGAAACACGACAGTTTGGCTTTGTGCCCATAATCACAACTTCATAATAGGTTTCCGCAAGATATCCAAACAATTGGATATGACAAGTGACTATCACAGTTGGGGTTCAAAATTTATTAATATTAAATAATATCAAAATCTTCCATTTATTAATATTAAATAATATCAAAATCTTCCATTTATTACAATATAATAATGAAAAATGTCTTTTTTATCAGTTTCATTAAATTAAATTTTATAATTTACATTTTCTCTCCAATGCAAAATTTTGTGCATTTTTTTTTTTTGTTTTTGCTTCTAAATTAAAAATTCGCCAAAATATATGGGCACAAGGAAAACCAAAGAATAATTAAAATTCTCTCGAGAAAATTTTGCACATCAAATGAATAATTTAATTTTTTTCGCTTCTTCTTGTCCTTTACACATCAAAGAGTGAGAGGGAGATGTTATGCATCGAATAAATATTGTCGTATAAAGTACCATCTCTTGATATATGAAAGTGCATTCAGGAAAGATGGTTGAATGTCAGGCAGAATATTGACTAATAAACATCGCTATGGTTGGCAGTTAAAAAAAAAGTAGGAATAAAAGTACACTTTTTTCCACGTAGAAAGAGTATAATTTTGAATAAGCAATTTTTTTTAGTTTAATATATATATGTATATATATATACTATTCTGTCGCACATTCATTTTCCTCGATTATTGAAAATCGATAACTTTGATTTACTTTTTTCATTACTATAAATTATGAAATATCGTAATTTTAATATTAAAATATCAAATATAATTGTGTTATTACTTATTAATATTAAGTAAAAATATTAATTATTAAATAATAATAATTACTAAACAATTGTAATCAGTAAATAAAAATAATCAGTAAAAAATAGTAATTAGTGAATCACAGTAAAACGTGAAGTGTTAAAATCACACCAGAAAGGATTAAAATAATCTATTTTGGTGTTATTTTTAACTATGAATGAAATTTTACTTTAAATAAAACACCAAAGTCAACGATTTGTAAAAATTTAACGAATTTAGCTTCTCCGTGGAGAATAGTAAGTTAGCAAGTTAGTTACTAATTTACTAACTAACTTAGTAACGTAGTTACTAAATTCAATTGTGTTCAAAAATTTAAAAAAATTCTTATCAAAATTTCAATTCTCTTTATAAATAATAAAATTCTTCTCCGATATTCAATTATTTTACAAAATTTTAATCAAATTCTTGTCAAAATTTCAATTATTTTCAAAAGTTTTTTAAAATTCAATGATTTTGAATATCAACTATTTCAATAAAATTTTACAAAAGAATTCCATTATTAAAAAAAATTTCAATAAAATTCTACGCAAACATTCAATTATTTTCATAAATAATAAAAATTTTTACAGGAATTCAATTATTTACAAATTTTTTTTATAAATTTCTTCGCAATAATTCAATTATTTTCATAAATAATAACTTTTTTTACAGGGATTCAATTATTTTTATAAATAATAAAATTCTTTTAGGAATTCAATTATTTTCATAAATAATAAAATTCATTGCTGAATTTCAATTATTTTTAATGCAATTTTAATCGAATTCCTCGAAAAATGCAATAATTCTTAAAAAATTTATTAAAATTCGTCCAAAAAATTTAATGATTTAAAAAATTTGTTGATAACATTTTTTATGAGAATTTAATTTCAAGAAACATGAAATTAATAAATTATTTATTTTTCTATTTAGAAATAATTGAATTCTCGTAGAAATTACTAATAAAAATAGTTTTAAAAATTAATTTCAGTTAAAATTTTAGATTATAATTAAATATTAAAAGCATTATAACGTGGATTTTTAGAAATAATTAAATTTTGAAAAAGTTTTAAACTAAAATCAGTAAAACTCTTAATTTTTCATATTTTTGACAAAAAATTCTGTAGAAGTAATTCTTTTTAAATGTTTTATAGGATTTTTATTAAAATTATTTCAAGTTTTTATTTTTCAATATATATTTAATTGCAGAATTTCCAAATAATTGAAATTTTGTAAAATTGAATTGTAAACAAATGAATTTTTGAAAATTCTCATAAAACTCATTGCGGCGTTTCAATTATTTTCCATACAATTATAATTGAATTCTTTGAAAAAAGTAATTGTGTTCATGCAAATTTTAATAAAATTCGACAAAAAGAATTCAATTATTGAAAAATTTGTTACTAAAATTCTTTATGAGAATTTAGTTTTGAGAAATATTCAATTATTCAATAAATTATTTTTTGTTGCATTTAAATAATTAAATTCTTGTAGAATTTTGCAATAAAAATTGGTTTTCATTTCATAAAAATAAATTTCAGTTAAAATTTTAGATTATAATTGAATATTAAAAGCAATATAGCGCGAATTTTTAGAAATAATTGAATTTTGAAATTAATTTTTTTTTAAAAGTTTAATTGAATTTTCTTTTATATTATTTAAAGTTTTTATTTTCTAATATATGCATTTAATTAAAGAATTTAGGAATAATTGAAATTTTGTGAAATTGAATATTGTAAACAAATTTATTTGAAAATTGCCAAAGAACTTTTTTGAAAATTATTAAAAATAATACATATAAAGTAAAATTGTAGTTAAAAATTTTGTGGAAAATAATAATTAAATTGAAATAATGAAAATAATTTTGAAAAAGTATAATACTCTTATAATATAAAATAATGATTTTATTACTTGGTCATCTTTAATTATTATAAAATATGAAGAAATCGATGACTCCGAGTCTTTGACTCGGAGTTATCGATATCTTCATGTTTTATAGTTATAAAAAAATTTAATGAACTAAAATTTCATTCATTGTAAAAAATAACACCAAAATTTGTTTATTTTAATCCTTTTTGGTGTTAATTTAATCTGTAACACTTTTTAATACCTAACGATTTACTGTGATAATAATAATTTGTAAACAATAATAATCAATATAAAATAGTAATTAGTAAATGATAATAATTGGTGAACAATAGTAATCAGTAAATAAACATAATTAGTAAATAATAGTAATAATTATAAAAAAATAATAAAAAAATCATACACGATAAGTAATGAAAAAAAAATATATTTAATTGAATATAAAACTAGTAAATAAATAATAAATGGAATCTTCAATCACAAAAATATCGTTTGTTTGATTAAGTCCAGAGAATGTGAAATATGACAAAAAAATATTTGTCGAGGTGAATATCGATTTTGTTTATTTCCTTATCGAATATTATATAAAATCCCCTATTTATTATTTATGTGTGAACATAAAAAAAAAATTTACATTTTTACGAGTTTACGTGTATAATATTTTAATATTTTTCATTCTCATATCGACTTTTGATACATTAATCCCAAAAGATTATATAATTCTTTTTATGAAGGGTATCATAAAAACATGACATATAAACAAAAAAAAATTAAATTATCTGTTCATGTCATCTGGCTATGTGAAACAAAAATCAAATATGTATACATGTAACCGAAGATTTAAAACAAAACCAAGATTAATTATTATTTATTTAAAATAAACTATAACTTGAATATTTTTTTTATTTATAAATCGTTTATTAATCAAACCAAAAAATTTTCTGTTATTTTTTTTTCCATTATATTCAAAATTATAGGTATTTTTAGTTTGTTTTATTATTTATTTTATTAATGATTCACTTTTTATTGTTATTCCTTTCTTTTATTATTCGTTTAATTTTTTAAATTGTTTGTTTTTTATTTATTCTTATTAATGATTTACTTTTTACTACTGTTTATTTATTCCATATAAACGTTTGTTTTTTGAAGCAAAAAAATAAAAACAAAAAATGATGGCAATAACGAGTTAATAAAGTTTTATTAATTTTCCATATTTTTTTATTTGTCATTTATATAAATAAAATAAATTTTCTTTTATTGTGCCAACTGATAATAATAAACGATTGTATAGTGTCGAAAGTTTCACACTCACTGAATTTTAATTGCTATTGTAGACGTATTCACTGTAGCATTAATTTATCGTCAACAATTAAACATAGAACACAAACTGCATCAAATAAATTCCAAAGCTGACACGCTAGTTGTAAATTTTATTTACAATTAACTTTACGTTTAAATCGATTTTCTTTCGTGTCTATTTCACTTTCCATTTGTTTTATTACGATTTGAACTTTAACACTTGGGTGTAATTTGATATTATTATTTTTATCATAATTGTAAGACTTTATTGTAATTTCCACGATAATCGATGATAATTTATACATTTTTTTTTATTTAAATAAAATTTTAATATTTTTAATTTAATTTAATTTTTAATTAAAATTTCTATATTAAATAAATAAATTTTTGTTTTTTTCGTTTAATTTCAGATTGGAGCGTGGAAATCATGGGAAAAAGAGGGTTTGTATATAAAGGATATAGTGTGGCCGGGTAATACACATACACCACCTCAGGGTGTGCCGGAGAAATTTTATTTGAAAATCACGTTTTTGGAGGAACCACCTTACATCAATCTGGCACCACCGGATCCAGTGACTGGCAAATGCTTGATGGATCGAGGAGTACATTGTCGAGTTGCTAAAGAAGCTGATATGGTTGAGTAAGTGCTTTTCAAAAAAACATTTTTTTTTTCATATTAATAATTTTTTCCCTACAGTTTATTTTCTCGACAGTGAATTTCAATTTTTTTTTTATTTTTAATCCCTCGTCAATTTTTATTTTGTTCATAAAAAAAAGACATAATTTTTAATTTCTTTTACTTTTATTAAGTAATTTATTTATTTACTGGTTTGTTTATTTACTTTTTTTTCTATAAAAAAATATTCAGTAGATTTATTTTGTGGGTAATAAACGTTTTTTTTTATTGCTCTCTGCTGATAGTTAAGTCTTCGCAGTGAAACAGTCGATTTTAGGTCAGACGGAAAAAATATTAAGTCTGCGGTAAACGAAAACAATGGTTTAACTACTAATTGTCTGAACAAAAACAGGCACTTACTACTTTACGACTAATAAATACCGACTAGAAATTATCAAAATAGAACGTGATAAAAATATTCTCATTCTTATATTTAATATTTAAAACCTGAAAAAAGAAAACCTGAAAAAGAAATTATAAAAGAGGGAAAAACTTAAAAAAAAATAGAAAATGAGAGAAAAAAAAGAAAAAAAAATTAAAAGAGAGAGAAATAATTAAAAAAAACAGAAAATGAGAGACAAAAAAATACATAAGAAAGAAAAAAAAAGAAAACAATTTTTTGAAAATAAAGTAAAAGAAAATATTTACAACTTTGTTAAATTTTCTCTACTCTTTCTGAAAAATTAAGAAATTATTATTCTATGAATAGTACCTGATTTTCTTTTGTGTGAATCGAGAAATTTCGTCGTTAAATATTTCAACAAAATTTTCTTAAAGAAAGTTTTCTCTTTTCCTTTTTTTTTTCTTTTTTTTTTGAAAATGTTTATTATATTTGTTTGTCACACGTTTCAAGTGGAACTTTTTAGAAAAACATAAATTCGAAGCATTTATTCTTTAAAAGTTTTTTCCGGAATTATCAAGCGAATTTTATTTCCCTTTCGTGAAAATCTCATTTCCGTGTTTAAAATTTTATGACATCTTTTGGTTTCATAGAAACTTTTCCACACAATGATATTCTTTGTAGAATATATGCGACTATTGTCTCATTTTTTTGCCCCTTCTCATCTTTTTATGGCGATTATTTGTAAAACTGCTTTTAAAGAAATTTAACGAAAAAAAAAAAATGTAAAGTCTACTTTTTAAGATAAAAATCTATATTTTATACTGTCGATACTTTCCAAGAGAATAGTTTTTAATTTATTTTTTTTATTTTCAGTTCTTTCATTATTTTTTTATTTTTATTTCCATTTACTTAATTTTCTACTATTGTTTATAACTAATTTTATTTACATCTTTATTTTTTATTTCTGCATTCGTTCATTTTATAATTTATTGTTTATTATTTTTTATTTGTTATTTTTATTACTTTTTAATGTTTTTATTTTTTATAATTTCCTTGCTTTATTTGTTTATTTCTATATTTTTATTTGATTTATATTTTTCTATTATTATTCATTTTTTATAAACTTATAGTCATTATAGTTTTTTTTATAGTTTTTATTTTATTTTTATTTACATTTTTTATTCGTCTCTTCTTTTTTTTAAATTTTGCTTTAAACTTTAAAGAAAAATGAAACATTTTTTTAAAAATAAATTTGTAATAAAAAAATTTAACGCTCATTTTACAAGGAATATACTTTGAGAGAAAGAAATGTCTATTCAGGAGATATATTAAGAAAAAGGATACATTACATTTTCATCGTCCTTTAAAAAAAAAGGAATCGTGAACTTTTGATGTTGCCTTTCATCACTTTAAAAAGTTATAATTTGCCATTAAACACAAAAGGAGAAATTTCCTTCAAGAGAGAGTCTCGTTTGCAAGTGAAAAAAAAATTATATATATATAAAATTCGTAAGCATTTTTTTTTCATCATCACAAAATGAAACTCCTTTCGTATTCATTTAATTCTTGAATGAAACTCATTTAAAATATTAGTTCGTTCTTTGAATTTTATAAAACGAATCTTGGAACTTGTGTTACTGAAATGAACTGACGTTTCTCATTTTACAGTTTACGGTAAATTAAATTTACTTATTTACTCCTTAGATGCACTTAATGTAAACTTAAATTTTCAACTTCTACTAAAATAAATTATATTGACTTTTTTACAATTTGAAAACTCTTTTCATTATTAAAAACAATTGAAAACAATAAAAATTTTTTAGATTCAAATTCATTATATTCGTCAAAATGAGAGACAATTTTAATGGGTTCTTGAAAATTTTTAATTACAATACTTTGTTGAGTCAAGTGCAGAGAAAATTTTTCCAAAATGAAGGAATGAACAATTTTTTTATTATTGAAATCGCTATCCTTATTTCTTTTTTTTATTTTTATTTCTTTATTCTTTAATTTTTTATTTCTCGAAAAAAAATAAAACTCTCGATTATTGCTCGACATTAAAAAAAAAGAAATCACAAAAATATTACAATCGAAAATGACTGAAAATTTTTTCTCTTGAAAATTCAGTAATTGTCCCTCCACGTTAATGATAAACCTTTGAAAATTTACAAATTAAAATTCTTCAACTCTGTTAATTAAAAAGTTCTCATATGTATTTTTTAAATGTCATTTCCACTCAACTAGAATATTTTACTTTAATCGTAAAGCATTTAAAAATTTATTCTCATTTTGTGAGAAATTCTTTTTTTTAGAAACAATTTTTATTGTACAGAAATTATTTTTTCAGAAAAAAAATTTACTGAAAGAAACTTATTATTAAAGTAACCAGAAAAAATATATTACATGGAGTTTTTTTTAAATTCATTAAAAACATTTTTCTTTGTTTCGGACAAAATTTTTCTCTTTATCGCGGTAAAAATAAATATTTTTTAATCATACATTTTACGGGAAAAGTTCATTACTTTTAGAATTTTACTTTTAGAAATAAAGGTAATAGAAGAAAAGAAAAAACGACAAAAGAGAAAAATAATTTTTGGAAACATTTTTTTATATACAAAAATTCTGCTTCTTCTTACGATCGATTGAGGGGGAAAAAAATTTTCAAAAAAAAAAAATTTCAATATATGTGTGAGGTTAACAATATTAATGTTCCTTTCCCGCAATTCCGCTCTGGGTATTATCCAATTTCTAAGAGAGGTTATCGTCTTCGGAAATGTTAGATCCGCCTCGGAAAATTAATAACTACCATTAATCTATTGTAAAGTCAGAGGAGAGATAAGTTCATTATAGTAGTAAGACTAGTTTATTGCGGTTTTCCGTCGCGTCACTACAAAAGCAATTTTTTTTTCTCTTTCTTGTGCAAAGTAACAAAAAGACAAAGTCACGTCAGCAAAGGCTACAATTTTTTTTAATAAAGGCTAGGTCAAAAAAAAAACTAAAGTTTTCGCAAATTTTCAATTAAAAAAAAAAGAAATTCTGCTATTTTTCAGTAATTCTTTATACTTGACAGAACAGAAATAATTTGTCTGTTTTTTTTATTTATTATTCTGTAGTATTAATAAATAGCAAAATAAAAATAATAATTACAAAATAAAAAAGTAATAAAAATTATAATAAAATAAAAATAGTAATAGTAAAAAATAATTACAAAATAAAAAAAAGTAATTAGAAAAATTATAACGAAATAAAAATAATAATAGTAAAAAATAATTACAAAATAAAAAAAAGTAATTAGAAAAATTATAACGAAATAAAAATAATAATAGTAAAAAATAATTACAAAATAAAAAAGTAATAAAAAATAATTTTAAAAATCCCACAGAATAATTATTAACAAAAGAATAAAAATAATTTATTTGATGGGACGGATATTAAACACTTTTTTTATATTTTCTACTGAATTACAATTTCCACTTAAAATTAAATATTATATTTTCTTTTTATTTTTTCTCTTTCTTTTTCTTTCCCTTTTGGAACAAAATATATCAAAAAACATGGAACATGATAGGAAATAATTAATTCATGCATACAAGATTGTGCGAAATTTACTTTAATCTCAATAGATCTGAGGTAAATTTACCTTTGAAAGCTTCTATGAACTGTCGAGTTTTCGGTAACTAGAAGACCTCCATTGCGCATTAGATATTTAAGTTAGTCAACGATCCAAAATTAATAGGAAGTTAAGCAGGTGTTCAAAATACCGAGATGTGATGAAGCTTGAGAGCTTTTCACCCTGATCAATAATTTATACTCGATGCAAATTTACCATCAATTTACTCTACAGTCATAATTTTTACGAATAATAAGAAAAAAAAGAAAAAAAGTCAAGAAAAAAATTATTATTATCATTATTATTATTATGGTTATTTTTATTAAAATTTTTTTTTGCTATCATATAAATTTGATAAAAATACGAAAATAAAAAACTGTTAATAAATTAATAATAATATTTGTAATATTGTTAACATTATTATTTAATAACTGTTAAAATGTTAAGAATAATAAAAATGTAACAATTATTAATTATTAATTAACTATAATAATTTGAATGTTCTTTCATTCATTCACTTTTTCTGTCTCTCACACTCTGAAGTTGTCTTTTGTTTATACTTTTGTTTTTTGTTATTCTCAAATATTTTAATGGTAATTCTTAGAAATGAAAAAAATTTTTGCAAGAATTAAATTATTTTCAATATCTACTATTTTAATAAGATTTCACAAAAGATTTCAATTATTAAAAAGAAGTTTAATAAAATTTTTCCCAAAAATTTAATTATTTAATATACAATTTTCATAAATTTTTTTCAAAGAAATTAATGATTTAAAACAATTTTTATAAAATTCTGGGAAAGAAGTTATAATTATTTTTAAAGATTTTAATGAAATTTATTTATAAAAATTCATATATTTCCAATACAATTGTAATTCAATTCCTTAAAAAAATTTTAATAAAATTCTTTGCTAAAATTCAATTATTTTGACAAATAATAAAATTCTTCACATAAATTCAATTATTTTCACAAATAATAAAATTCTTCACAGAAATTCAATTACTTTAAAAAAAATTTTTTGTAACTTATTTGGAAACATTCAATTATTTATTTATTTTCATAAATAATAAAATTCTTTTGCAGGACTTCAATTATTTTTAATACAATTTAAAACAAATTCCTCGAAAAATGCAATTATTCTTAAGAATTTCATTAAAATTATTCGAAAAAAATTAAATTATTTATAGATATTTTTTATAAAATTCTTTATAAGAATTCAATTTCAAGAAATAATTAATTATTGTTAATTAAATTATTTATTTTTGTATTTAAAGAATTGAATTCTCTTGGAACTTTCTGAACAAAATTTGATTTTGAAATGATTTTCAGTTATAACTTTAGACAATAATTGAATTTTAGAAGCTTTATAGTATCAATTTTAGAAAATAATTAAATTAATTAAATTAACTATAATAATTTAAATGTCCTTTCATTAATTCACTTTTTCTGTCCCTCACACTCTAAAGTTGTCTTTTGTTTATTATGTTATAATTATTTTTATTTTATAATTAATTCAAAATTGTAATGACAAATAGAAATCATCAGAATTTTTTTCACTTCTTTTCATTAAAAGACTAAAATTTTGTTAAATATTATGTTTTGTTAAATTGAAATTATGCAGATTTTTGTTCTTTACTTCTTAACAAAATTAGAAAATTTTTAACAACTGTGATTAAGAAATAGAAAATTTATTTATTTTGCATTATTTTTCTTTATGAATCACAATTTTTTAAATAAAATTATTATTTTGTTTTAGAAAAAGAAGAAAAATATTTGCACAATTTTTATTTTTAATCTTATTTTTGGAACAGGATTTTCCACAGGAATTTTATAAGAAGAATTTTTTTTTTTTTTTAAATAATTGAATTTCTGGAATTATTTGTAATTTCTCCGAAATTGAATTTTTTTAGTGTTTTCAACAAAAATTTAAATAAGACAATTTTTAAATTCTATTATTTTTAAAATTGCTAATTTTATTTTAAAAAGGTAGAAAGAAGTTAGCGAATTTTTGCTAGTAATTTTAATAATCTTAATAATAAAAAATAATAATAATAATAATGATAACAAAATAAATAATAATAATATTAATAATATAAATAATAATCACAAACGAAACAGTAATAAAAATAAAATATTACTAATAAATATTTTTGACTATTTTAATAAATTCCTAAAATTATGATAATTAATGGAAGAGAAAATTTTATTGATAGAAGTAAAGAAACAATATTGTGAATAAAAATTGAATTTCCTCTATACTTTGATTTAGAAATTATTTTATTTTATATTCTACAATTCACATGATAATGTAAAAGTGGTTAGAGCAACTCATTTTAAAAGATAAAAATCTGATTTCATTCTTTCGGATCTGTGTCAAAGCCAGAACATAATGGTTTTTGTTCGATTTTCCAATAAAATGAAATTCGAGATCTCCTATATATAGAAATTGTCGTTCCCCTTTATTTAAAGTGGATTAAAATTTAATTAATTTTTGGATATAGGAATTTATGGTTTCTTGCACACGAATACAGAAAAAAAGAGAAGAGGACAATTCTTTTTTTTAACCCTTTCAACTAACAATAAAAAATTAATTTTAGTTATTTTTATGTCTATTTCTTTTTTCTTTTATTTTTTTTCCATTTGTCTTCTCTTTTTGTTTTCATTTTTTTTTTTTTCAACTTTCTCTTTAATTTTCCATTAATGTTTTTTTGTTTTTCATTTTCTTTAGGTATTTCTTTATATATTTCTACATTAATATTCTTTATTTTCCATGCTTTAAAATTGTCCCTTATTTTCTATTAATTTTTTTATTTTATTCTTCTTTGAATTTGTTCTTTTTTTTGTTTTAGCCCTTTTTCATTTTCTCCTCTTTTTTGCTTTTCTTCTTTTTTACTTTAGATTCAATTTTCATTTTTTTTTCTTTGTATAATTTTCTTTCCTTTTTAATTTTTTTGCTTTCTTTATCTTCTTTAGAAAGAAAATCGAAAAAATAAACAAAGAAGATCTTATTTTTCAAGAATTATGAATGAAAGTAAAGTGACGATAATTTATTAAAGCAGATAAAACGCGAGGGGATTAAAATATTAATCTTCTTTTACAGCCATCGAAAATCTGTGACTGACAATTTCATTGATTATGTTTCTTACTAATCGGCGTCATATATACCGCGTCTAGGATATAAAGTAATTGTTAAGTACGTGAAATTCGCTTTGTACTCATGAATAAACAGTGAATTTTCTCCACTAATTCCCTTTCATTCAACTGGCGTGTTCTAATTTATTTTGAAGCAAAATTAAAGTCTTAAATGAGAGAAAATTTTCCCCAAATATAATTAATACGAAAGTGAAATTTAATATTATTGGACAAAGTTCTTTGCTATCTTTTATAAGATAATTCAGGTCAATATATAATCAAACTTTTACTACCAATTCTACTGATAATAAAGATAATCCAATATATTCTGCTTTTGGAAATAAAAAATTAAGATCGTATTTTTTTATTGGTTCAACTAAATTTTACTATAATTTAAATTAAAATTTGTTTTATTAGTTATTATTTTTTTATTATTTTATTATTATTATTATTAATAATAATTTTTATTACTTTATTATTATTATTAATAATAATTTTTATTACTTTATTATTAATTTTGTGTTGATTGAATTTTCAAAATCTTCAATTGAACTTTTAATTTCTTATTATTTATTTTATCCAAAGATTTTTTCCAATCAATTTTGTTTTCAAGAAAAGTATTTTTCTTTCTCAAATTAAAATTTTTCGTCTTTAAATTAAAATTTTGTGGTTTCTCAAAAATTATAGTATAGTTTCCATATAAATCAGTATTTTTACAATAAATTTCCAATCGAGCGAGTTTGAATTTAAATTCTCCATTCAATTGTCTTGTCGAAGTATCGAATGTACTAATTTATTATTCATTATTACGCTATTAGTAGTAATTAAAATTAATTATAGAATTTCGATTCAGAAAGCGTCGAATAGAGAATTTTGACTTATAGCTTTCGTTTGAAAATTAATGTTAAAATCCTCATTAAGTAAAATTTTCCTTTGTCGAAATTTGCCATAACTTTTGATCAGAAATCTACTTACATAATTCTGCAAGGTTTATTTATTTATTTTATTTTAATTTTTTTCTTTTTTAAAAATTTTTTAAAAATTTTTTACTTACATAATTCTGCAAGATTTATTTATTTTATTTTTTTTCAAAAATTGTCTGTTTTTCAAATATTTGCATTTTTTTTCTTTTGAGTAATTTAAGAAGAAAAAGTTCTTTTCGAATAACTAAAAAATAAAATCGAGAAAAATATAAAGTTCTATGATTCATTTGAATTAAAAATTAATTTTATGCACTAATTTTTTTTTCTGCTCTACTATTCAGCGGGGGCGTGAATTCTAAGTACCATAAATCAACACATACAGTGTGTGCGATCTTGACATGCAAACACGCATGAATTACGAACATTTGCCGAATGAAACATTGCGAGCAATGATTCAGCGATTTTTATTTTCCCTCCTTCAAAATGAAATTCATTTTCTAAAAATAACCATTCAATTTTCTTTACATTTTTATAATTTATGGTATTTTTTTGGTAACTTAATAAATATTTATAAAAGTTTATAAAAATTTATAAATATTTATAAAGATTTATAAAAATTTACCGTGAAGAAAAATTTATTTACTCAAAAATTTATTCATTCAAAAATTATTTATTGAAACCTAAAAAAATAAAGTTGATAAAAAATTAAATTATAATTAATGATGTAATTTTTAATTCGCTACTTTATAAATATTTATAAATATTTATAAATATTTCACTTTAAGGAAATTTTATAAATTTATTAAAAATTTATTCATTCGAAATTTAGTTCCAGTAGGAAATTGTTTTCTTTTCCAAAAAATCCATAAAATCAGAAGGAAATAAAAAATAAATAATTTTTGTAGCAAAAAATAAGAAAAGGAAAAGGAAACGAAAAAGTGAATATTTCACTTTAAGGAAATTTTATAAATTTATTAAAAATTTATTCATTCGAAATTTAGTTCCAGTAGGAAATTGTTTTCCTTTCCAAAAAAATCCATAAAATCAGAAGGAAATAAAAAATAAATAATTTTTGTAGCAAAAAATAAGAAAAGGAAAAGGAAACGAAAAAGTGAAGAAAGTGAAAAAATTTAAGAATAAGAAAGAAAAAAGTTTGAGAATTGGGTGAAAAAAAAATTTTTTTTTTCCTTTTTTTTTTCTTCAAAAAAGACAGTAAAATAATAGTTCCTCGAGAAGAATTTGCATTGTAATAAAAATTTCTTTGTCGGGAAAAGTGATGGGAATCTAATTTCTCTACTTAACTATGACACGAAGTCTAGAGAATGTTGATGACCCTTTTTTCGGTGCGACAATAACGACCGAGATAGTTAGAGCGAGACGAAGAACATTTGGCGTTTTATGCAAACGGATATCCTTTATTGTACGCTATTTCAACAACCAAATGAGAAGTTTCCGTTTAAAACTCCTCGTTAAAATTTATTCTCCTCTCTATTTAATCATCTTTTTCTTCAAAGGAATCTCATTTAGATATTATTATAGTAGTAATTATAATAATAATTTTAATAATACATCAAATAGAGATTGATTTTTTTTATTATCATTACTGTTATTATAATAACAATTATAATAAAAAAATTATAAGAATAAAAAAATAATTCTTATTGTTCTTACTAATAATTATTATTATTTTTATTATGTTTTTAATATTATTATTTTTATTATTTTTACTATTTTTATTATTTTTTTAATATTATTATTTTCGTTATTTTTATAATATTTATTTACAGTAATATTATACAGTAATATATAAAGTAATATTTATTTACATATCCTTAGAAAAACTGTGTTGTTATTATTATTAATTTTATTATTATTTTTTTTATTACTATTCAGTTTATTAAAATCTTACTTTAATATAATTACCTATTCTTAATAACAATGCTAATTAGAAACTAATAATTTTTTTTCTCCCCCGAAAGAAAAATTTCTCAAAAAAAAAAAAAACGATTAAATGAAGACAGAAAATTTTTTACAGTTTATTGTCTTTGTCAATTGTAAAAAATTTGTTGGAGTATTATTGATGAATTCGTTTTTTTTTGTTTTCTGTGTAACAAATTTTGATTCAATAAAGTTTTCACTATAATTTTGAAAACAAAATTTTCATTATAATTCGCGAAGCGTTCGTTCGTTGGTGAAATTTATGAATCTCTCAACAGCTGCTTGCTAACGGAAATTGAGAAATCGTGTACTGAACTCGGCAAAACTTTGCAATACTTTGAATGTGCATTTTGATAAATCTAAAGGAAAAAAAATATCTTTGTTTCGAAATTAAATAACTCCTTCTTCCTTTCTTTCTTTTTTATTAGTAATAATAAGAGTAAAATTTGTTTTTGCTTATAAAACAATTTAATTTATAGGAAAATATAATTTTTTTCTACTGAAGACTTTTTTCAAATTTATTTCAATTGAATTTCTTTTTTTATTTTGTTTTAATTTTCTTTTTAATCATTATTTAGTTTTTTTTTAAATTTTCTTTCAATGTTTTTACTATTTTCAATTTGTAATTTATTACTTTGAATTTTCTTTTTATTATTTTTTATTTATTGTTTCTAATTTCTTATGTATTATTTTTAATCATTGTTTTTAATTTTTTATTTAATATTTTTAATTTTTAATTTTGTATTTTTAATTTATAATTTATAATTTATAATTTATAATTTATTATTTCACCTCTATAATTTATAATTTATTATTTCAGCATTTTAATTTGCAACTTATTATTTCAGCTTTTGAATTTACAATTTATTATTTAAGCTTTTTAATTTACAATTTATTATTTCTGCCTATTTTAATTCACAATTCTATTACTTTTTAACAAATATAATCTACTTTACAATTCAATAGTTGAATAATTAATTTTATTTTCAAAATTTATTTTGTATAACGAAAATTAATTACGTTTTCATTTATTTATTTATGTAGTAAATGGGTTTTTGAATTATTCGTCCGTAAGAATTGATAAAAAAAAATATTAAACAAAATTGTTTGAAATGAACAAATAATAAAATTTTTTCTTTTCATTTAAAAAATTTTTAATTTTTTTTTCTCAATAATAAAAAAAAAATATCGTTGATTTCATTAATTGTAAACATGAAAAAGTTTTTTTTTTTTTTTTTGAAATGTTCAAAATGAAGTTTCAAAATAATCCAATAAATGTTAAAGTTTCATTAAATCTAAAGGTAAATCTTGGTTTTAGTTGTTTATATAGGAAAGTTCAGTACAAACGATGCTTTGAGTTTTAAGAGCTCTGGCAGTCGGATCGTAAAATTTACCCCCCCCCCCCCTATCCCCCCATCTTCTATCCCGTCTACTAAACACTTCGATTGTCGGAAAATCTTCACAAGAATTTTTACGAGCTCAACAAAATATGATGTACATCACAAAAGGGGAAAGGGTATAGGAGAGGGGGGAGGAAATTTATCTCAAATTACCGGAAGTCTTTTGTTCTAAATTTCCATAAGTAAATTAAGTCTTTTATTTTCGTAATTTTTTATAATTAAATATTTTTTAAAATTTTTATACGTTTCGACAATTAAATAACCCGACAATTTTTGTGAATTTTTGTGAAAAAATGAATTAATTATTAATATAATTAATAAATAAATTAAAGTTTATTATTTCGCAAATAGTTTTTTAAATTTTCGTTAATCTTCACTATTAAATAGTTTTTAATTTTTGGAAATTTCTGTAAGTGAATGAATTAATTTGAAAAAATAGTAAACAAAAAAGGAAAACAAAGAAGAAAAATAGAAAGTGAGAAAAATGTTTTGAATTTGTTTCTTTGACAATAATAAAAATTATAATAATTCTCGTATTAAATAAAATTTATAATAATTATATTATGAAATAAAAATTAAAATAACTATAATTCTTGAATATTAATTAATCAATTTAAATTATAATAAAATTGATAGTAAACAAAAAAAAAAAAGGTTTTCGTTTTAAAATACGATTATGATTTGAAAATTGTAAATAGAGCGAAAATTATCGAGTATAAAATATTCGATAAATATTTAACGATTGAAAAATGAGGTCAAAAAGGGGGAAAAACATTAAAAAGTCAATTTTCTGAAAGGATTTTCTTTTTTTGATTTTTTTTTTTTTTTTGTAACGCGACAAATGTCAATTCAGATTGCAATTGACTCGTAAGCCAAGATAAGTTAATGCCCTGTCAAATTCTAGTTAAGTTTTGATCGAAAAGATAATCCGTTCGAATGACTTTTTTATACTTGAAGCGAATAGGTGTGCTTGAAGAAGTCTTCACTTCCTTTTTTTGCCCCTAGCAGCTTTCTCAAATCCATTCGAATTCAGGAAGCAAGTGTAGTTCCCATTGACACTTGAAAAGTTCCCAACTTCCCCCTCGTCCTTTTTTTTCTTCTTCTTTTTTTTCTGTTGATAAAATTGAACACACACTCAAAAGGAATTTCTCTCTATAAGCTTTTCTTCATTTTTCTTGTTGTAAGTTCGCGTCCGATAAGTGTGGAAATTTATTTTTTTTATTTTTGCAACTATGCTTTGTAAATGGCTTTTTCAAAAAAAAAAAAAAAAAAGAAATTACTCCAACTATTGCTTTTGTGTTTGAAAAATATTACGGTGCTTGATTTTTTATTCTCAATACAACGCAGAAAACATTTACTTTATCATTGTCAGTTGTTTAAAAGTTTTAATTAAAAAAATTTTTTAACTCGATCTCTTTTTCTCTTTCTCTCTTTCTCTCTTTCACTACTTGATAGAAATAAAATTTTTTTATATAGAGAAAAATAAGTATAGGGGGGGAGGGGGGTATAAGCAGTGCACTTTTTATTACATTTTTTCCTAAAAATGTATTTTTTTTTGGAAAAATATGAAAATTATTTAAAAAATAGAAACTAAAAATAAATTTGTAATAAAATTAAAAATAAAATGAAAACTAAAAATAAAGTTGTAAGAAAATTAAAACTAAAATGATAAATAAAAATAAACTTTTAGAATAAAATGAAAAAAATGAACACTAAAAATAAACTTGGAATAATATTAAAACTAAAATGACAAATAAAAATAAACTTTTAGAATGAAATGATAAATAATAATTGAAAACTAAAGATAAAAAACAGAAATAACTTTAAATAAAAAGGAAAAAATGATAACTAAAAGTAAAAATAAACTAAAAATAAAATGAAAAATAAAAATGTTTTATAAAAAAGAAAATGGTGAAAAGAAAAAGGTGAAATCTCATTTTCAGAATTTTCAAATCAATCCCTAGGGAGTGTTGAGCTTTTAGTGAAAAGTTGAGAATTTGCCAGGAAGGCAGGAATATTGAATTTAACAAAAAGGTGCTAAAAAGAGAAGAGAAAGCTTTCAGAAATCGAAAAGATGTTTCTGTATCGAATATGAATCTACTTTAAAAGATTTTAAAGAAAAAAAAAATTTCCAAATAGGATTTCATGAAAATAATTAGATAGATTAATTAGTATACAATTATTTTGTGAGTTACTGGCAGTAGAGAAAGAGAATTACAGTCAGACAGTGACTGAAAATTTTCTAAGAGAATTTTTAAGTAGTAAGAGTTATAAGTTACAAGAATTATAAGTAGTAAGAGACGTTTTAAGTCAGGCAAAAGACTACGATTTTTATAAAGTCACGTTTTCAGTAGTAAAAACCAGTTTGAGTCGGACAGTAGTAGAAGTCTTTTTTAGTCAGACGCTCTATTTTCGGAATTTTGTTTTCTTTTTTATTATTAAATTTTTTATTTATTATTTTTTTTAACTTTTAATTTAAGTAGTAATTACTAATAATAGTCGGAGAAAAACCCTAAAATCAGTAGTAACTGAAAAACGCAGTCAGATCATATTTTATCTCAAGTATTTTAGTTTTAGTGAAACGTAAAGACTACATAATTAATTTTTTAAGTAGTGAGAGAAAATTTTAGTGCGACAATTTATTTTCCAATTAATTCATTCTCGTACAAGTAGAATTAGACATTTATGGTAAGACCGAACACTTTAAGAAGAAGTAAAACAAAATTAGTAGTATAAAACAATTTTAGTCAGACAAGACTGCCTTTAATTTTTATGCTAGTAGTAAAAGACAGTTACGCCTAGACAAAACCTGCGAAATTAAGTAGTAAAGTTCACATACAGTCAGACCAATTGTTTCAATTTTCTGTTAATTTATTTTAGTTTATTTTCCAGTAGTAAAATTTAGTTTTAGTCAGACGAATTGTTTTAATTTTCTGTTAATTTATTTTAGTTTATTTTCTAGTAGTGCATTCTAGTTTTAGTCAGACGAAAAATATACCACTGTTGGCAAATTTTTAAAATCTGGTAAAAAAAACTGTTTTTAGCAGAATTTTCTTGAAAAATTCTGTAATTATTTTGTTTTGGCAATCTTTTGTTGCAATATAATTAAAAGAAAGTAACAGAAATAGAAAATATTGAGTTTTCTAAATGGACATTTGTTCGTTCGTTCGGTGAGAGTAAAAATAGAATTAAAGTTATTGAACTCAAGGAAAAGGAATTATCACTTTTTTCTTCTCTCATTCTCTTAAAGTGTCGAAATCAATGATTCTGCAGAAAATGAATGGAACCCGGAAGTCTTACGTCTGATAAAATAAAACGCTCCATTACCAAAAGGATACAAGTTTATTTCTCTGAAAAGTATTTTTATCGAGGAAAATCATTTACACTTTCGTAAAACAGAGAAATAGATTTTTCAATTTACAAATAATTTCTTTTGCAGTAAATTTTTCTAAATTAAAAACAATTGTTCTTTTATTAATAGTTTTTCTCATAAATTCTCATAATTTTGTTGAAAAATTATATTTTGAAACTAATAATTTTTGTTGAAAAATTTAAAAAATTATATTTTGAAACTAATAATTTTTGTTGAAAAATTTAAAAAATTATATTTTGAAACTAATAATTTTTGTTGAAAAATTTAAAAAATTATTTTTTGAATCTAATAATTTTTGTTAAAAAACTTATATTTTGAAAATATTGTTTTCGAAAATTTTATTTTGAAAATGAAAATCTTTTTTAAATTATTATATTTAGAAATTAATAATAATTGTTAAAAAATTATATTTTGCAAATAGTATTAACTAAAAAGTTATATTTTTCAAATAATATATTTTCAATTAGAAATCAATAAATGTAAAAATCTTATCAAATTAACTTTTTTTTTCTAAAATTGAAAAATTTTAATTCAATTTATGAAATTTGTTCGGAAAACAAATTTCCCTTGAATGGAAAACGATCAAGAGGATTAGCATTCTGAAAGTAGGGATTACTCAAACATAATTAAATTTCAATTAAAAAAGTTTATCCTAATTAAATTCATTGATCTCATTATTATCAAAAAGATTTGAATACATAAAATACTTCGCTCTGTAATTTTTATTTTTTAATTCCTTTTTTTCAAATTCCTTTCTTTTTAAACTATTTTTCCATTTTGTAAAGCATTTTTTCTAAAGACTAAATTTTAATTTGAGTATAATTAATAATAATTATTATTATTAATTATTAATTGTACTCAATAACATTAATTACAGAAAATTATTAATAATAACAATTATTATTATCATTTATTTATAATAATAAATAATTATTCATTCCCTGAAAATAAAAATTTGTTTTACATTAAAATTTAAAAATTCTATCAAATGCAAAATTTTGATAAATAAAAATTTTTTATCGATTTTATAGATTTTTATAGATAAAATGTTCGCATTATTAAATGTAACATTTTCGCGATATAATTAAAATATTAAATACAATTGTAAACTGATGTTTTATTGAAATGAGAGGAAATGTCTATTGAGTTTCTGGACCGGATATTAAACTAGGACCTCTTAACATTCACAACATCCACTGCCAAGGTGGAAGTTTACTCAGGCGGAAATTATGAGGCTCTTGTAATACTCAGGACAGTAATAATTTTCGGCAGTCACCTCTCAACTCACATTCCACGTTTCCCCCAAGGCAACATATTTTGTCCCTCTTAATAAATAAGACACTCGGAATTTTTTTTTTTACTCTCCTTCTTTCTTTGGAAAAATAAAAACCTCTTTCTAGTTCTTTTACCTGCATTCTAGTGTGAAAAACCCAGAGGATTTACTTTATATTTCACACTATTTCTCTTTTTTCTCTCTTTATTTTTATCTTTTGTAAATTTGGATTTAAAGCAACAAAAAAAAAAATTCCATTCTTTTGTTTGTTTTGTTCTGTCCACTAGTGTGCCTGGAAAAACAAAATTTGTCGACACTCTCGTAACACAATAGAAGTTTGCATAAAAATTAGTGAATGGGATTTTAAGTAAAAAAACATTGAGAGTCAAATTTTTTCCAAAAAGTTTCCAAAAGAAATTTACTTATTGAATTTATTTATTTTATTTATTTATTTATTTTATTTAATAATTGCATCATTTTTCAATTTCATCCATTTTTTCCTCTCGATTTTATTTCTCTATTATTAAATTTTTTTTTGCAATTGAAAATTGCAAAGTTAAAAATATATGTCAATAAAAGTTCAATTAAAACAGATTGGGTTGTCATAAAAATTAGTCAATCAACGTCAGTGTTTATTATTTGAAATTTCAAATAAAAAACAATTGACGCTGAAAATTTTTCTAGTTTCCAAAAAAAACTTTTCCGAAAGAAATTTATTTATTTTATTATTTATTTCATTGTTATTTAATTTTACAATTTTTCAATTTAGTCTCTTTTTTCCCTCTCGCCTTAATTTTTGTCCATTATTTAAATTTTGTTTGCGGAAAAATAATTGAATAAAAAAAGAAACGTTTATTTTAAAAATATTGAGACGGAAAAATTAAAAAAAATTTGTAAAAAGGTAAAATAAAAGTAAATTAAATTAAAAGTATAAAAATTAAATTAAATTAAAAGTATACGAAGAAAAAAATGCAACTGAAAATAAACATAGTTGTTCAGAAATATTTTCTTTTTTGATTTGATTTTATATCCTTTTAATAAAATGGGATATCAATTTAAATAATGAAAGAGTCCTCTTTCTGATACGCAATTAAATATATGAATGATTTATATTTCAGAATGGACATGCAATCTGCCCAACGAAATGAAAGCCTTTATCAGTGTTGCAGTGGATTTTGCATTGATTTACTTCAAAAATTTTCCGAGGAAATTGGTTTTACGTACGAACTTGTCAGAGTTGAGGACGGTAAATGGGGCACTTTGGAGGTAAGTTCAAATCATAAAAGACACTTTTACAATAAAAAAAAAAAATCGGGGGAAAAAATGAAATTTTTCTCAAAATTAAAATTAATATTCAGTTTAAAAAACTGTTATTTAATTAATAAATCATCTTACTCTTCAATAGATAATTTAAAAGCAATTTATTTGTAATTATTAATAACTATAATTAAAGTAGGAAATTTTCCACAAAATTCGAATATATTAATGTTTTGACAATTTACTACTTTATTGAAGTTTATTAATTTAATTATTAATATAGATTATTAATTTTAATAATTATTTTTCATGCAATTGACTTAAATAATTATATTTCAATCAATTGACATTAATAATTATTTTTCAATCAATTAACATTAATAATTATTTTTTATCAATTAATTTAAATTATCATTTTTTAATCTTAATCTTTTTAATCTTTTTAATCTAATTATCATTTTTTTGTAATTATTAATTTTCAATTAATAAATATTGTTAATTTATAATATAATAACTTTACTTATTAATTTTCATTTTATTAATTTTATTAATTCATTTTCAAATTTCAATTTAATTATTATTAGGTGATAATAAATCATTCTTAATAATTAATTTTTTTTTAGTTTCCAAAAAATAAAATTAAGCAATTTTCCATTTAACTAGTAATTAATAATCATATATTAATATATTATAATTTATTGCATAATTACTGATTATAATAAATAATTCTTAATAATTAACTAATTTTTGTTTAGTTTCAAAAATAAAAAATAAATTTTTATTCACTCCAGAGTGACGGGTAACATTTAATTATTTTAGAAAAATGGAAAATGGAATGGACTCATAGCTGACTTGGTGAATCGAAAAACGGATATGGTGATGACGTCTCTGATGATAAATTCGGAAAGAGAAGCAGTGGTCGATTTTACAGTGCCATTTATGGAAACTGGTATTGCCATTGTTGTTGGCAAAAGAACAGGCATCATTTCACCGACGGCATTTTTAGGTAAAATATTTTTTATAAAAAAAAACAAGCGAAAAATATTCAAATTGTTTTGAAAAATTTCCATTTTACGAGTTCAAAAAGAAATTTAATAAATAATAAGTAAATAATAACTAAAAACAAAATAATAAAAATAATAAATAAAAATAAAATAATAAAAGTATTTTATTGTTTTATTATTGTACTTCCAATTTTTTAAAACAAAGTTTTGTTTTATTTAGTTATTATATCGTTTGATAGGTTGAAATGACGATTAAACAATTAATTTCAATTTAATTTGATTATTTTATTATTTAGTATTAATTTGAGACTTTTGACAGATTTTATTTCCAAATAAGATTTAACATTTTTTAATAAGTAAATTTAGAAAAAAATAGAAAAATATATTGTCCAAGGGAAATAAAATACTCATTATTGCCCTAGGACAATAAAGTACTCATTATTACCCTAGGGAAATAATGGTCACATCGGATTTTTATAAATATCTCGATTTATTATTAAACATTTAACTTTGTTAACCAAAGTTATTTTTAAATATTTATGAAAAAAGCAAAAAATTCGTGAATTGAATAAAAAAAAATTTCATCGATTTTTATTATTAATTGTTAATTATGAAAATTAATTATTTTCTTATTGAATTTCAGAACCCTTTGACACAGCCTCGTGGATGCTGGTCGGCATTGTCGCCATACATTCTTCAACATTTATGATTTTCTTCTTCGAATGGCTCTCACCATCCGGTTTCGACATGAAGGTAAACCCTTCAGGCGCTGCCCGGAAACTGGTACCTTTCATTTTGCTTCTTATTATCTCTATCTATTATATTTTTTAATTCACCTCGTTGCACGCATTCACTCTTAGAAAAAAATCTGCCGGATCTGATGACACACTATATATCAGCACGTATGTGTTAGTTATTTGTGGAAGAAAAAAAGAAATTCATTTTTATTTTTTCACACATGTCCCACAATTTTTCTTATTCTTCATTTCAAACACCGAGAGAAATCTTTTTTTAATATAAATTAAAATAAAAAACCAAAAAAAAAAAATGAAAGTTAACTTCTTTCTTAAAAAATTTTACTTTTTTTTAACTGTGTATATAATTTTATATTTTTATAATAAACCTATCTGTATTATAAATTCGTAACTTTATCCTGAAGAAAATAAAAAAAAATCTAATTTAAATTCTAGCTCTAATTCTAATTAAAATTAAAATAAAAACGAAAATTAAAATCAAAAGTGGAATTTTGCTCCTGGAAAAAATAAAAAAAATTTAATTTAAATTCTAGTTCTAATTTTCTAATTAAAATAATGTTACAATTGAAATTAGCATTAATATTGAAATTACATTTAGAATTGCAATTAGATTAAAAAATTCAGCTTCAATATTTAATCAAAAGAGTATTATATAAAAATTAATTATTATTTTTTAATATTTCAATATATGTTTTTCTTTCATGACAAAGTTAATTTCCTTTGTGTTTTATTATAAAACTGATTTTGTTAATTAATGAAAATCGATAAAGAAAAAAATAAACAACACAAGGATGAAAAATATATATGAAGAAAATATTAATTATAAAATACTTGCATTAACCGTAAACAAATATATATATATATATATATATATATATATATATATATATATATATATATATATATATAATATACATAAATTTTACTTCTGTTTGTCTTCCGCTTCAAGTATATATTAAGTTAAATACGTACATTGAAAATTACACATTTCTCTCGGTGAGTATAAAACTTTATCTTCTATGTTGCACGTATATTACATTATTATAAATATATGTATATATGTATACAAATTTTATACATATATACATATATATATATATATTTGTCCTCAAGCTTTAGTCACTGAAAAATTTCAAAACTGTGTATATATTATATATATGTATACTCGAAACTGAGAAATGTATTTCCACTTGTCTGATTTTGTGCATTAAGTCCTTCTCAACATATATAATAATAATAATAATAATAACTGTTAGTGCACTTAAAGTTTAGCTCCACAAGAATAATAGCGTAAATTGTAAAATAGTTTATTATCCTGGTTAAAATTAATTTCTGAAATTATTACAAAATTTTCGCAAAATTAAGGTAATTAGCTGAAGGTTGAAATAAATTTCTCAATTATAAAATAATCTACTGAAATTTCTAATTTATTTTCTAATTTATATTTTTATTGTAATAAATTATTACGTACAATGACTAATTAATTATCATATATTAACTATTATATTATCATTATAAATAATAAAATTCTTCCCCTAAGTTCAATTATTTTCAAATCAATTTCAAATTCCCAAAAATAGTACACAAACATTTAATTATTTTCATAAATAATAAAAATTTCTCAGGAATTCAATTATTTACAAATTTTTTATAAATTCCTTGGCAATAATTCAATTATTTTTATAAATAATAAAAATTTTTTTAAGGATTTTAATTATTATTTTTATAAAAAATAATTAAAAATTGTAGAAAATAATAATTGATTTGAAATGATGAAAATAATTTTGAAAAAGTTACTGTAATAATATTCTTATTATATAAAACAATGATTTTATCACTCGGTCATTTTTAATTATTATAAGTTATTGAATTTAAAAAGATTTGAATTTGAATGTTTTGAAAAATTTTAATTCCTACGGAAAAATAATATTTAAATATTTATTTAAAAAAGAGTTATTGATGTTTTCGAATAATTTTACAATTAAAGAAATTCGTAAGTAAGTGTAACAGAACATTTTTTTGAGTAAAATTTTTTCGTTTATTTTCTAAAAATTTAAAAAGTTTCAATTTCATTTGTCAATTAAAATTTGTAATTGACAAATAGAATAGAATATGTAATGTTTCTTTTCCAAAAGGAAAGAATGAATTTTTGAACAATATTGTTATTGTGAAATATAAATTTATGCATAAAATGTGTTTTATTTTCTATTTCTAAATAATAATTCTTTAACAATTAACAATTTTCTATTTTTTATATATAAAAAGGAGAAAAATTTACATAATTTAGATCAGTCAAACGAAATTTGTTATGGAAAAAAGCAGATAATAAACAAAATTTATTTGTTAATCTTTAATCATAATTTTTTTATACTTTCTAATTTCAAATATTGTTTTATTATAAATGAATTAATGAATTGAATCAAACTTATTATGCATTGAATCAAAATTATTATGTTTAATTCAAAAATAATTTTTGGTTGACTGCATAACAAAGATAATAAATTATTATTGTAAAAACAGAAAATAGTTTAAAGAAAATTGAAAAGAAAAATGATTCAATTTGAGGAAAATGGAAAATTAATATTATTAATTTTACATTTTTGTTTTTTTTTATTTTATTATAATCATATATTTTTTTGTCAAATATTTCTAAGAGAATAAATTTCCTCGTCAATTTGATTTAAAGCAATAAGTGCGGAAGAATTTTTAAACAAAGACAAGAGTAAAATTATTCGTTATCAATAAACAAAAAGCATATCACTCGCATTGCATTGATTTGATTGTTTTATTGCTGAAAGTCTGTGTTTAGAAATCAAACCAATTTATCTGATTGGAAATCTATTCCATACACAGAATGAATAGCATATTGGACATAAAGCGCATGAATTTTAACGAATGTGTTGTAAAGGGAATCCAGTAAACAATAAACAATAAAAAATAATTAAAACAAAACAAAAATAAATGAAAATTTTACAAATAATTATTAAAATTAAAACCGAAAATTGCTTTTTCAATTATCAATTATTGAATTATTAAAATAAAAATAAGAAAAATGAAAACAAATTTGTTTATTTATTCACTAAAATTTATTAATTTATTAATTTATTTTTTACTATTATTTATTATTATAATTAGTTCATTATATAATAATTCTTCTCCAATACTAAAATTATTATTTATTTTCAAAAATTTTAATAAAATTCTCGTCAAAATTTCAATTATCTTTATAAATAATAAAATTCTTCTCCAAAATTCAATTCTGTTCAAACATTTTAATAAAATTCTTGGCAAAATTTTAATTATTTTTACAAAAATTTTCCTTAATTTACTGATTTTTAATAGGTATCTATTATTTTCATAAAATAATAAAAATTTCATAGAAATTCAATTATTTACAAATTTTTTATAAATTTCTTCGCAATATAACTCAATTATTTTTATAAATAATAACATTTTTACAGGGATTCGATTATTTTTCTAAATAATAAAATTCTTTTCAGGAATTTAATTGTTTTCAAAAGTAATAAAATCCTTCGCAGAAATTTAATTATGTCAAGAAATAGTAAAATTCTTCTTAGGAATTCAATTATTTTCACAAACAATAAAACTCATTGCAGAATTTCAATTATTTTTAATACAATTTTAATCAAATTTCTCGAGAAATGCAATTATTCTTAAAAATTTTATTTAAAATAAAATTCGTCGAAAGAATTGAATTATTTAAAAATTTGTTGATAAAATTCTTTATAAGAATTGAATTTTAAAAAACATTCAATTGTTCAATAAATTATTTTTTTTTGTATTTAAATAATTGAATTCAAGTAGGTAGAATTTTTTAATAAAAATTGATTTAAAAATAAATTTCACTTAAAATTTTAGATAATAATTGAATATCAAAAGCAACATATAGCGTGGATTTTTAGAAATAATTGAATTTTTAAATTCGTTTTTTTTAAAAAGTGTAATTGATTTTTTTTTTACATTATTTGAAGTTTTTATTTTCTAATATATATTTAATTGAATAATTTACGAATAATTGAAATATGCAAAATTGAATATTGTAAATAAATAGATATTGAAAATTGGAGAAAAACTTTTTTGAAAATTAATTAATTTAAAGAAAAAATTTTTTACTAAGTTAAATGAATTACAGACCTATCTGATAAAAACAATTTTTGTCCAAAATATGTTATATAAATCAAATGTAAAATTTAATTACACAAAAATATAAAGTTGAAAAATATTATTTCACGAATTTAAATTCTTTTCAATTAAAAATAACTAAAATTCTTCAGAATATTCACTAGAATTCATATATATATATTAGAATGATTCTAGTAAAATTCTATAGAAGTTTTTCAGCTGGAATTAAAATTTTTTTTTCCTTGTAACTATTATAATGTTTATTAATTAATTAAAAATATTATTTAATTTAAAAGAGTAAAGAAGAAAATATTTCTACTTTTCAATAAATGTTCCTTTAACATTATATAAAGTATTTGCAAGAAAAAAAAACAGAAATTAATTTCAAAACTAATATTTAATTATTTTTCTCGATTTTCAATAGACAAATCCACCACAAACACATAGATTTTCTTTGTGTCGAATTTATTGGTTGGTATGGGCTGTCCTTTTCCAAGCAGCCGTCCATATTGATTCACCAAGAGGATTTACCTCCAGGTTCGTATATATTCGTTGTTCACGATAACAATATGCTAATTACTTGGATAAGATTAACATCAAAATTGTATTATGATTGCGTATTACATTTATCACTGCACGTATATATATATATATATGTATATTAAGTTATATTCCCCGTTTATATTGATGAAATTTTAAATACCCCTCTATCTATACATATATGTATCGAAAGTTTTATAAAGTTAATGCGTTATTCAAAATTATTTACCACATTATCGTGTTTACGCTAATGACATTAAATTTTAATTATTATTCTAATTTCAAATACATTGATAATTGTAGCTTAATTATCGCCAGTGTATTATACTGATTCCGTTGATGCTTCCTATCAGTATTCAAATTTTCCCAAATGCATTAGAATTTCGATTACAAACCTGACTTTTTTTTATTATTTATTATATTTTTATTATTATTATTATTATAAATATTATTTTCATTTATGTTTGTATTATTATTATTATTACTAGCAAAACTACACTCGCGCGTGAAATTTTCGTTGTTATTGATACTTTAAAAGATTTGCTTTTTGAAATTTAATGAAAATTCTTCATTTTTTTAAAAAATATAATTTTTTTAACATTTTTTCATTAAATTTAATTATTAAAGACATTTCTAACATTATTTATTCCTAAATTTATTTTAAATTCAATTATTTTTCAAATTTTCAATTAAAATTCTTCAATAAACGCTTTTACTTCAAAACAGATTTTAAAAGTATAAACTAAGAAAATTGATTGAAATACAATTTCGATAAAATATGACAAAATTTTCAATTGTTTCAATTTTTTAAAATTATTTTCGGAAATACAATTATTTTTAAAAAAAATTTTAATTACATTTTTTCAAGGAATAATTTTTCAGAATTTCTGAATTAAATTATTCAAAACTTCCATACTTTTTGTTGAACAAAAATTAAAAAACTTATTCTTATTTATATTTCCACAAGAATTAAAAATTTCAAATAATTGCAATGAAAAACTTCATGAAATTTAATTACTTCTAAAAATTGCATTTCTTCCAAAAGAAAATTATATTTTTTAGAATTTTTTAATAAAATTATTGAAAAACTTTGAGAATTTTTAAAGAAAAATAATGTAAATAATAATTTTTTAAAATAAACATTTTAATGTTTTTATACTTTTGTTTCCTTTAAATTTGAAAACAATTTATATAAAAATCTTTTAAAATTTAATAAATTCCTAAAATTTTTGTTATATTCAATTATTTATATAATTTTTTTTAATTTTTGTAAATTCATAAAATAATGTTTTTTAAAAATACAATAATTATATTTATAGAAAATTTTGAAAGATGAAAAAATAAAATTCTTTAAAATATAAATTTTTACAAAATTTCTAATTGTTTCAATTTTTAAAAATTATTTTCGGTATGTCAAGTATATCTTCAAAAAATTTTAATTGCTATTTTTCAAAAACCTTTTTTTCGAATTTCCTAATTAAAAATCTTTCAAATCTTAATCATTTTCGTAAAATAAATATTTAAATACTTATTGTTCTTTTATTGCTAAAAATTTCAAAATACTTTCAATGTAAAACCAATGGAAAATTTATTTATTAAATTTGATTATTTCTAATGAATCCTACTTTAACACTTTTTAATTATCTTCTAAACTTTTAACTAAAATTCTTTTTTAAATCAATTCTTATCAGAATTTAATTATTTCAATACAAAAATAAATAATTTATAGAATAATTAAGTATTTTAAAAATATTATTAATAAATTAAAAAATTTTGTATTTTTAAGAATGAACATCAATTTTTGAATGATTACAGATTCAAAATTTAACAAATTCACTCATTTAGTACATATAATATTAAATATTCTTGTTTATTATTATTATTCAAAAATTTTAATCAAATTTTTCGATAGCATTTCATTATTCTCATAAATAATTATATTTTTTTTAGAGAAATTCAATTATTTTCAATACAATTTTAATAAAACTTCTCGAAAGAATACAATTATTTTTAAAAATATTAATTGTATTCGACTATTTTCATGAATTTTAATATGAATCTAATTATTTTCAAAAAGTCTGATAAAATTCTTCAAACCAATTTAATTATTTTTATGTATTGTAAAATCATCCACAAGAATTCAATTATTTTCATAAATAAGAAACATTTTTTGCAAGGTTAAAATATTTTCATAAATAATAAAATTCAACAAAGGAATTCAATTATTTTCATTACAATTTTAATAAAATTTCTCGAAAGAATACAATTATTTTTAAAAGTATTATTTAATTTCAATTATTTTCAAGAGTTTTATTAAAAATTCAATTACTTTCAACAATTCCGATAAAAAATTCTTCGAAACAATTTTAATTATTTTTATAAATTTGTAAAATTCTTGTCAAGAATTTAATTATTTTTGTAAATAATAAAATTCTTCTGAGAAATTCAATTATTTTTAATACAATTTTAATAAAATTTCTCGAAAGAATACAATTATTTTTAAAAGTATTATTTAATTTCAATTATTTTCAAGAGTTTTATTAAAAATTCAATTACTTTCAACAATTCCGATAAAAAATTCTTCGAAACAATTTTAATTATTTTTATAAATTTGTAAAATTCTTGTCAAGAATTTAATTATTTTTGTAAATAATGAAATTCTTCTGAGAAATTCAATTATTTTTAATACAATTTTAATAAAATAGGTATTTAGGAAAAAATTTAATTATATTCAAGATAATTTTAAAAAGTTTCTCTAACAGGTTCAACTATTTTAAAAAATTGTAATACAATTTTTCTAAACAATTCAATTGTTCTCAAAAGTTTTTTAATAAAATTCTTTGTAAATTTCAATTATTTTCATGATTCTCAATTAAAATTATTTTAAAAAATTACATTATTTTAATGAAATTTAATAAAATTCTTTAAAAAAATGTAATTATTTACAAAAACTCTAATAAAATTGTTCAAAAGAATTTAGGTTTCTATTTATCTATAATTTTAATATAATTTAATAGGAAAATTATTAATTACTTACAGTTAATAATAAACACGATTATTTTAAAAGCTTAAAAAATCCATAAATTACGTAAGACATTTAAGGGGGAGGGGGGGGGTGACACATCAAATTCTTACGAACAATAGACAAAATGGCGCTAATGTATGCAAAATATCTTACGAGAGGGGAGGGGGGGTTTAAATTTTCCAAATAATGTCTTTAATAAAAATCTTACCAAGAATTAAATTATTTTTAATATAATTTGAATTAAATTTTCTCGAAAGAATTCAAATTGTTTGAAAAAATGATAATAAAATTTTTGAAATGAATTCAATTATTTTCAAATTTTTTTTTTTATTAATACTTTGCAAGAATTCAATGATTTTTAGTACATTAATTTTAAAATTAAAAAAAAAAAGGAAAATTATTTAAAAAGTTAGAAAACAAAAAAGCAAACAGCTTTTTAGATTATTATTATTATTATCATTATGAATAATTTATTAATAATAATTTTAATTTTAGATTCATGACGAATGTATGGGCAATGTTTGCCGTGGTTTTTCTTGCCATATACACTGCCAATTTGGCGGCCTTCATGATAACAAGAGAAGAATATTACGATTTCGCGGGAGTGGACGACGCTAGATTATCGAAACCATGGTCCCATAAACCAATGTTCAAATTTGGCACTGTCCCATTTACACACACGGACAGTGCACTCTCAAAATATTTCAAAGAAATGCACTCCTACATGTCACTCTACAACAGATCAAGCGTTGCCAAAGGAATCGAATCAGTAGATAATAGGTAAACAATTCCTTTTATTATTTCAAAAATAAAAATTTATATTAAAATAAACTTTATTTTTATAGTAAAAGAAAAATTAAATTTTTCTCCTAAAATGAGAATATTTACTCAAAAAGCGACAAATTCAAAATTTTTAAACTTTTCAATTTATACGAAAAAATGGCGGAAAGAAAAGAGAAGAGAAGGGAAAAAAATAGTGTAAAAAAAATTGTCCAATAAAAGAAAAGTACTGCAATGATTGATGAGATAACAACGATTTGATTTTCTCACAGGGAATTGGATGCCTTTTTTTACGACGGTACTGTACTTGATTATCTCGTGGCACAGGATCAAGACTGTCGTCTCTTAACTGTCGGCTCTTGGTACGCTATGACCGGATACGGTCTCGCTTTTCCCAGACATTCCAAATATCTTCAAATGTTTAATAAACGTTTGTTGGACTATCGAGATAACGGTGAGTTTATTGTTTTCAATTAATTTTTCTCTTTTTAATTTATTTTTATTCGTATAAATTCCATTTTGGAATTGAAAATTGTATTTTTATAACTAATTTTTTATTTGAAAATTTAATTATTTGGGAAAGAATGGCGATTGTCTGACTAAAGCTTTTATTTTCAGTTTCAGTAGTACGAGTCAGCTTTAGTCAGACTGAAAATAAAAACTAAGTAAAAGTTTTATGTCTGACTAAAATTATTTCATACTACTAATTTTAGTCTTTTTAACACTTTTGTCTAACTAAAGTTGACTTTTACCACTTTCAATTAAACGGAAAGTAGAAAACATTTAAAAAAAATATATGTCAAAAAAAATAAAAAATAGAAAACATTCCTTTAATTACACTGAAGAAAAAATTGATTTTCAGGCGATTTGGAGAGACTCAGAAGATATTGGATGACGGGAACATGTAAACCGGATAAGGAAGTTCAGAAAAGCAGTGATCCTTTGGCTCTCGAGCAATTTTTAAGTGCATTTCTTATGCTCATGTTTGGAATTTTTGTTGCATCTGTATTATTATTGTTGGAATACTTATATTTCAAGTACATTAGACATCATCTCGCAAAAAGTGATCGAGGCGGATGTTGCGCATTACTCAGTCTGGTGAGTTTCATCTTTCACTTTTTTATTTGCGAAAACAAACAAAAAGCAAATATGAAAACCATATGCATTTGGAAATATTAAATAACGAGTAAAAAATATACATAGAAAACAAATCTCGTCATGAATTTTGTGTGGTAAAAATGAATATTGGTTTTCTTGAAAAAAAAAATTGATAAAAAGTTTTTAGTCTGATTAAAACTGACCTGAACTATTGAAATTAATAATATGTGAAGTAAAAAAGATTTGACTGACTGATACTGACTTTTATTACCTAATAAAAAATGAGAAGTTTCTAAATTAGTTACGTTCGTTTACTAATAATAAATATTGTGAATTTTACAAAAATTATACCTTGTTGTATAAATTTTTTGTTTAAATTAATTTTAGTGAAAGTGAAAGTGAAAATAAAAATAAAAATTAATTTCGGTGAAAGTGAAAGTGAAACTTAATTTAGGTGAAAGTGAAAGTGAAAGTGGGAGTGAAATTAAATAATAGGCCCCAGAACCAGTTTTTTAAAAATAAACATTGTCTGACTGCAATTGACTTCTACTACTGAAAATTTCAATTCTCTTTATAAATAATAAAATTCTTCTCTGATATTCAATTATTCTACAAAATTTTAATCAAATTCCTGTCAAAAATTCAATTATTTTCAAAAGTTTTCTAAAATTCATAATAATTTTCAATATCTACTATTTCAATAAAATTTTCCAAAAGAATTCCATTATTAAAAAAAATTTGAATAAACTTCTACGCAAACATTCAATTATTTTCATAAATAATAAATTTTTTTACAGGAATTCAATTATTTACAAATTTTTTTTAAAATTTCTTTGCAATAATTCAATTATTTTCATAAATAATAACATTTTTACAGGGATTCAATTATTTTTATAAATAATAAAATTCTTTTAAAAATTCAATTATTTTCAGAAATAATAAAACTCATTGCAGAATTTCAATTATTTTTAATGCAATTTTAATCGAATTCCTCGAAAAATTGAAATTATTCCTATAAATTTTATTAAAATTCGTCCAAAGAATTTAATGATTTAAAAATTTGTTGATAACATTTTTTATGAGAATTTAATTTCAAGAAACATGAAATTAATAAATTATTTATTTTTCTATTTGGAAATAATTGAATTCTCGTAGAATTTACTAAATAAAAATGATTTTAAAAATGAATTTCAGTTAAAATTTTAGATTATAATTAAATATTAAAAGCATTATAACGTGGATTTTTAGAAATAATTAAATTTTTCAAAAGTTTCAAATTAAAATCATTGAAATTCTTAATTTTTCATATTTTTGACAAACAATTCTGTAGAATTAATACTTTTTAAAAGTTTAATAAGATTTTTATTGAAATTATTTCAAGTTCTTATTATTCAATGTATATTTAATTGCAGAATTTCCGAATAATTGAAATTTTGTATAAAATTGAATTGTAAATGAATGAATTTGAAAATTCTCAAAGAACTTTTTTTTAAAATTATTAAAAATAATGGATTTATTTAAGAATTTTAGTTAAAAACACTAGAAAAAAAATTTAATTTTAGAGAAGTTACAAATTATTGGAGATATTCAATTATTTTCAAGAGAAATAAAATTCTTCTTAAGGATTCAATTATTTTTACTAATAATAAAACTCATTTCAGCGTTTCAATTATTTTTCATACAATTATAATTGAATTCCTTGAAAAAAGTAATTATGTTCATGCAAGTTTTAATAAAATTCGACAAAGGAATTCAATTATTTAAAAATTTGTTACTAAAATTCTTTATGAGAATTGAATTTTGAGAAACATTCAATTATTCAATAAATTATTTACTTTTACATTTCAGTAATTTAATTCTTGTAGAATTTTCCAATAAAAATTGATTTTTATTTCATAAAAATGAATTACAGTTAAAATTTAAAATAGTAAAAGTAATATAGCGTGAATTTTTAGAATTAATTGATCATTTGAAATTAATTTTTTTTTAAATTATTTGAAGTTTTTATTTTCTAATATGCATTTAATTAAAGAATTTAGGAATAATTGAAATTTCGTGTAATTGAATATTGTAAACAAATGGATTTAAAAATTGCCTCTAAACTTTTTCGAAAATTATTAAAAATAATTGATATAAAGTAAAATTGGAGTTAAAAATTTTTGAAAATAATAATTGAATTGAAATAATGAAAATAATTTTGAAGAAGTATAATCTTCATGTTTTATAGTTATAAAAAAATTTAATGAACTAAAATTTCATTCATTGTAAAAAATACCAACAAAATTGATTATTTTAATCTTTTTTGGTGTTAATTTAATCTGCAACACTTTTTAATACCTCACAATTTACTGTGATAATATAAAGTATGTACCATTTGTCTGACTAAAACTGGCAGTAACTACTGAAACTCACGAGATATGAACTTAGAAAACTTTGACTGACTGAATATTGACTTTTACTACTTAAACTAAAAATAATATAGAGTAAAAAGCCTTTGTCTGACTAAAAATGATATCAACTACTGAAAGTAGTAAAATATGAACTAAGAGAAATTCGGCTGACTGATATTGACTTTTACTACTTAAACTAAAAATAATATAAAGTAAGAATAGTTTTTCTGACTAAAACTGACTTTTACTACTGAATCTATGTAAGAATAATACATTTTTTAAAGAAGCATTTGTCTGACTTTATTGACTTCTTCTACTGAAAACGAAAAATAATATTAAGAAAGCAGCACTTGTGTGACTACAATTGTCTTCTACTGTTGAAACTAAAAATAATATATTCTTAGAAGTATTTGTCTGACTATATTGATTTCTTCTACTAAAATAAAAATTAGTATATATACTAAGAAGCATTTGATTGACTAAAACTGACTTCAACTTTTGAAACTAAAAATAATGTAAAATAATGTCTGACAGTGATTTACTTTTACTACTTATAAGGTTATTAGAGAAATATGCAAAAATCTGTCTCAGTAAAGGTATTTTTTTCTTTTATTATAAATAAATAAAAAACAAAAAATACAGAAAGTTTAAAACTGACATTATAAAAAATACAAATTAAACAAAAAATTCAAAAATAACGAAAAACAAAAGTACAAAAATGTCGAAAAATTATAATTCGTAAATACAGAAATACACAAATATCAAAAATACCAAAAATACTAAAAATACAAAAATACAAAAAATAAACTAAAAGAAATCAAATAGAATAATGATACATTATTCGAAATAGTAATGAAAATAATAATAATGGTGATAAATAATTTTTATTAATAATTAATAAAAAAAAAATAATCCAGAATTTCTTAAAGAAAAGATTAATTTTTCGATTAAAATTTTCAGAGTATGGGCAAATCGTTGACATTTCGAGGCGCTGTCTATGAAGCTCAAGACATTCTCAAGCATCACAGATGTAGAGATCCAATTTGTGATACTCATTTGTGGAAAGTCCGACATGAACTAGACATGGCGAGGCTTAGGATAAGGCAGCTAGAAAAGGATCTTGAAGTGCACGGGATTAAACCCTCCCAAACCAAGTACGCAAGTCACATTTGTTTTCTTCTTAATCCTATTTTATGGCTAAAAGTACTCAACCTGATAGTGTACCAAAATGCCCCGTGGTTTCCGACTCTCTTTCTCTCTCTCACTCACTAACTCTCTCTCTCTCTCTCTCATTCTATATACATATATATAGCTTTCGCAAATATAAATCACTTTGAGAAAATCTCTCAGTAAATTTCATCTGATTATGTTGAAAAATTTCGATTTTCAGCACGAGTTTGATTTGTTTTTAGATAAAAAAAAAGGAAAAAAGAAATTCCTAAGTAAATTATTAACTAAAAGTAAATTCCCTTCTTTTTCTGGAAAAAAGATTGAAATAAATGCGGCGTTGAGCCCGTTGAAAATTTACGCATGCTGCTAGTAATATATTCTATTTGTATATTAATCTATTTACAATTTTTCGTTTTTGAAAACTTTTGGCAAATTTTAAGGTCATCATGACACGAAAGTTTCATTTTTTCTACAAGGAATTTTTTTTTTTAATGGATCTTGAAGAAATGATAAAAAATTGAATTGGGAATTTAAATAAGACGCGTATATTTATAAGCAAAGAGAAAAATTTCTAATAATGGTATTTTTTTTTAAATATTCTAAAAAAGAAACTTAAATTTTTATAATCTTTTCAAAATTTTTAAATTCAAATGAACAAAGTTTTTTTTATTTTTCGAAAGCTTGAAAAATTACTTTAATAATTTTAAAACCCCGAATAATTTTTTCTTTATTAAGAAGCATTTTTTTGAAAAGTCAAAAACATATTTTTCTAAAAGCAAAAAAAATTGATATTTTTGATAATTTTATAAAAGAAAGAATGACAAAAGAAAAGTTTGTAATATTTTGAGTTTCGATAAAAGAATATCTAAAATGAAAAATAAAATGTTTGAAAAATAATAACTTTCCAAAATGAGAATCCAGGCGTATTTACTTAAAAACAGGACATAAGTTTTATTGAGGATGTAGAAAAAAAAGGATATATATTTCGTGTGAAGGGACCTTAAACTTCGACCTACTTTTATAGCTATATAAATATAAAAACACCCACACAATTCAAAGTTTTGTTTTCGCACAAAATGCACGCCCTCCTTCCGATAGAATAAATTAAATAAATTTTTATTCTATTTTTGTTTACATATATACGACACTTCACGCGTATTTCAAGCACCATATATATATATTTAATAATTTCTTCTCTCAATGTTAAATTTTTTACCCTGTTTTTTGTATATCAGCTTCATTATTTTCTGCGTGTTTATAAAAATAATTTTCTTTCTTTCTAAACGAAAAAATCAAATTTTTAAGCCATTCAATTATATAGGGAAGGAGTGCAAGGAGAATAATCTCAACGTGTGAATAAAATTTGGATTTTTTTTTATAATTTTAGGAATAATTACAAAAATAGAAAAATAATGTGAATTTTACTAAAAAAAGGACTGTTTAAGAATTACGTAAGCTTTGGATAAGGATTATTTTTTTGCACTGTCTGACTAAAACTATTTTTCACTACTGATTGTATACTTTTGCCAATTTTAAACCTTTTGGCTGACTAAAAATGTGTTTTACTACTAAAATTGATATTAGATAAAAGCAAACGACTTTTGTCTGACTTAAAACTGACTTGTACTACTGGCACTTGAAATAATTGACTCTGAAAGTGTTGTTGTTTTTACTACTAAAAAAAAATAAATACAGTTTTTTTAATACCCTGTTTGACTGTAACAATCTTTTACTACTTTCGATGTAATTTACAAAATGTTAAAGAGAACAGTCTGACCAATATTTTCTTTTACTACTGATTGTATACTTTGACGAATTTTAGACTTTTCGGCTGACTAAATATGCGTTTACTACTGATATAAAAAATAACTTTGTCTGACTTAACAGTGACTTCTACTACTGGCACTAAAAATCATCTACTAAGAAAGTATTGTCTGACTATTCATATTTTTACTACTGAAAATATAAATAGTTTTCTAATATTCTGTCTGACTATAACTATTTTTTACTACTTTCGTCATAATTTAACAAGAACTTAAAAAAGAACTGTCTGACGAAAACTATTTTCCACTACTGATAATACTATCAGTAAAAATTAATTAATTAAAAATAAAATAAAATAAAATAATAATAAATTAATTAATTAATAATTAATTTTTAATTACCTAATCAAATTTAATTTAATTTAATTTAATTTAAATGTTATGTAAAGTAGTAAAAATAAGTTATGGTCAGACGTTGACAATATCATGCTATCAGTAGTTAAAGTTGGTTATAGTCAGACATTTGTCTGACCATAACTTACTTTTACTACTTTACATCACATTTTTAATCCCATAGGCTTCTTTTTAAATTTTAATTTATTTGAAAATTTAAAGCTAACGAATATTTAAACAGTTGAGAGGTAGAAAAAAATAGTTTACGAGAGGGGGGAGGGAGAAACAAAACGGTGAAATTAGGAAAAATTAAAAAAAATCAAAAGCACAAAAATCCATGGGCTTTTTTAAAGGAGGAAATCCGGAAGTCTCAGCTGGTGGCGTGGATGCTTGCAACCATCGGAGTATCCATCACATGCCGAATCACTCTCAGTCGAAGCACCACATCCGTTACCCCCATATTTTGATTCGTAAGTTTTTTGTAAAAAAAAAGAAAGACAAAAAAGAAATCAAAATTCATTTTTAAAAAAAATTCTCAAATTTGCATTAGTGTCCATAAATTAATAACACACTAAAAAAAATAGATTTCAAATAAACGATTACTTGACTATTATCAAATAAATATTTACTTGAATCAAATAATTTTTTATTTATATTTTTTATTTATTTTACTTATTTTATTTATTTTATTTATTTTATTTATTTTATTTATTTTATTTATTTTATTTATTTTATTTATTTTATTTATTTTATTTATTTTATTTATTTTATTTATTTTATTTATTTTATTTATTTTATTTATTTTATTTATTTTATTTATTTTATTTATTTTATTTATTTTATTTATTTTATTTATTTTATTTATTTTATTTATTTTATTTATTTTATTTATTTTATTTATTTTATTTATTTTATTTATTTTATTTATTTTATTTATTTTATTTATTTTATTTATTTTATTTATTTTATTTATTTTATTTATTTTATTTATTTTATTTATTTTATTTATTTTATTTATTTTATTTATTTTATTTATTTTATTTATTTTATTTATTTTATTTATTTTATTTATTTTATTTATTTTATTTATTTTATTTATTTTATTTATTTTATTTATTTTATTTATTTTATTTATTTTATTTATTTTATTTATTTTATTTATTTATTTTTTTTTATTCAAATCAAGTAGTCTTTTGAATTAAATATTATATTTAAACCAATAATTTCAGTATTTGACACAAATTCAGATGTAGATTTAAATAAAGATAAAGATTTTAGTAAAAATTATTTTATACAAGAAAATATTTTTTTATTACAGACAAGTAATCGATTAATTGAATCAAAGAAATTTATTTTTAATGTAAAAATAAAAAAAAAGCACCTATAATAATAGTAGTAAATAAAAAAAAAGAATAATTATAGTAAGAATGAAAAGAGTATAATAAAAATAATTAATACAAAAAATTAATAATATAAAGAAAAAAACAGTAATAATATATTATTTTAATTTCAGTGAATCGTGAAAATTTTACTATTACAAATTGCTTGCTCCTTATAAATGTATTAAAATTTATTTTCTTCTTTCTATATAATTGTTTTGTTTTTTTCTAAATGCTTGTTAGCATGGCATGAAACTTATTTTTAATATTTCACGTTCTTTTTTTTAAACATTAATTCTCGTCAGCAAAATTATTATTCGCATTTAATCGAATTTGAATTTTTAATCCTCAGTTGTTCGTACCAATTAAAATATTTATTTTAAATAAATTTAATACACAAATTAATAAAAAAAATATTTTTATTTCAAATAATATATTTTACTAAATACGCTGGAAATATTTAGTTCCTCGTTTATTAATATATATTTGTTAATTTTCTCTTTTTCTTTATTTTTTCCAAATTTTTTTCCTTTTTTTCTATTTTTCAATTTTTCAATTTTTCTTTTCTCCATTTTTATAATATTTTTTTATTTATTTGTTTAGAAAATAATATAAAAATAATTAATTTAGAAAAAATTATACCATCTTTATTACAATTAAAAGTTAGTTACTTCAAAATAGGTATATCGTTCATTATTTGTCAAAATTTTTTTATTTTATTACTTAAAAATAATAATTAAATTCTAAATTCTAATAATTAATTATTAACTAAATATTTCTGTATTTCTTATTAATTTTCAAAATAAAAATTACAAAATATTGTAATTTATTTTTCTTTAGAATATTATTTGATAAATTTTTGAAAATCTTGCCTTTAATTAATAGAAGAAAATTTCTCTAGGGAAAATTTTTCGAACACAAAAAAATTAGGGACACAGGAAAAAAAAATTCTGAGAGCATGTATAAACTTTAATGGAATCGAATTTTTTATTCAGGTTTGTCGATGCTGTTGAAGTTTCCAAGCCACGGGACATGACCAAAACAACCATTGTAAACACAGAATACGATGAGTGTTTTTTACCTACTGAAATTTACAGGTAAATTGCTTTTTTCTTTTCTTTTAAATTATTTAAAATGTTTTTGAAAGAAAAATTTTTTTAATTTTTCCTAGGAGACTTTTGTTATTCAATTTTATTAATTATTTTTTATTAATTTGTTCCCACTTTTTTCAGTTTCACTAATTAATTTCAAATAAATAAATAATAATTAATATTTAATAATTAACAATTTTTATTTATTAAGAATGTAAAAAATAAAAATATGAAATATTATTAAATGTTATAAATATTTTTGTAATAATACAAAAATATAATTAAATAAAATTTTTTTTTTTAAATTTCTAACTAAATTTGTGAAAATTAACAGATTCCCCGATGAGGACACGACAATTACTGAAATTGCGGAAATTGAAACTGTTCTGTGATGCTCGTATCTGGCCTTTGACAGTTTCCATTGGAGACAAAAGAAATTTTCTACGAGTTCAGTGAAAATTAATTTCTCCAATGAAATTCATCGCTTCAAGGGACTTTAAACAAAAATGAATTGAACCTCATTTAAAAATTATAATCACGAGGAACATTCAAGTATGTATCACCCAATTGACAAAAAAAAAGAGAAAAAAACAATTTCCACGGAACACCGATTTATAACATCGAGCAGCCAATTTTTCTTGGCTATATTATACGTAAATACCAGGTATGAATGTTTTATTAATGTTTCGAAATTTTAATGCTCATGACATCAATTGCATAAAAAAAAAATAATTACAAAACTGATGGCAAAAAAAAGGGCATCAAGAAAAATTTGATAATTCAGTGCCTCCACTCATTCCCCGAAAAAAAGCATTTTTCCGAATTTTTTAATCATCTCATTAAAATGCATTTCAATATTATATATAAATTTAATATATTCAGAAAGAAAAATGTATAAAAACCCCATCATAAAAAAAATTTCTTTTTGGCAAAACATTCTTTTCTAATTGAAAAAGAAAAATTTTTCACATAAACTAGATTTTCAAAATATCAAAGAGAAAAAAAATTCCTTTTTTTTTTCTTTATAAAAAAATTTTCACTTTTTAAATTATATAGTCAAATAAAAATATAACCAATCAAAAAGAATATTTATTTGAAAATAAAAAATTTTTTAAAATGAAGAGAAGGTTTTTTGATAACTGTCAGGGGGGTGGGGATGAAAATTGAGAAAAGTGGTTATAAAAAAGAAATTTAAACTAATGTATTAAATATAATGCAATTAACAATAAACATTTTAAATATATATATATTAACAATAATAATGAGAATATATTAAAAATACAATTATTAGTAAAAATAAATTTTTTTTTTTTTTTGAAAAAAAGAGTACCAATTGTAAGAGAACAAAATAAAAACACAAACACACTCACTCAATTTTTATGAAATTATAGAAAAAGAGATGAAATAATTACTACAGTTAAAATATTGGTGGCTAAAATCGATGTGTACCATACTAAATAAATATTAAATTTAAATCTATGTTGAATAACGATTTCGCAATCGTATACATATACTGAGAACAAAAAAAAATATATTTAATATATTAAAATAGATATATATAATTAAAAAAATAAATATCTCGATTCAACAGTCAGATATTCTAAACGATAATTTGCGACATGATCTGCTCAAAATGTAGAGGAAAAAAAATACACTGTTGATAAAAAAAAGTTCCATTTGTCAGATAAAATTTTCCCCAAATTTTTTTCTTCAGCAAAATTTGTCAATTTGAATAGAAATTTAATTAATTAAATTATTTGATATATAATTAAACTAATAAATTATTAATAAACTAATAAACTCTAAATAAATTTATTAATTAGTTTACTTTGATTAATTTAGTTAATTAATTTACTTTAATAATAAATAATAGTAATAATAATAATAATAGTATTTTTTTTCTAAAAGTAATGAATTTTAATTAAGCGAATTAATTAATTTACATTCAGTAACTAAAGTGTAAAATTAAATCTTATTAATTAAATAATTAATTAACTTTGATTAGTTTTATTAATAAATTCACTTAGGTTAATTTAATTAATTAATATTTAATTAAATTTAAAAAGAAATTTGAAAAGAAATATTCTTTGAAAAATTTGTTACAAAAGTAAAAAAAATCTTTAGTTTAGAAAATAATTAAAATACTTCAATGTATAATAAATTTAAAATCAAATCTTATTCTAATCGTAGAAATAAAAAATCTAAGAGGAAAAAATTTTATATTAAAAAATTATTTAAATACGTAATTAGAAAAAAAAGTGGGAAAAATATTGTCTGCTGAGTAAACGTACATATATATATTTATCGCCTACCGTTTCTCTAAATGATGGAAAAAAATGTAATTTTTTTTCCTGATGAAAACGGTACTCGATTATTTCGAATTTACTTGTCAAAAAAAAATATGGAGAATTTATTATTCTCTAAATGGGGAAAATACGTTGGTAGTTTTTAATGAAATAATAAGCGAAAAATATTCTTTATATAAGTGGTTTAGAATATTGAAGAAGAAAAAAAAACAGTTTTAAGACATAGTACCTCAAATATTTTATTGTATAAAACTAAGTGTCTGGTGTGATTAATCAATTAGAAACACTGAGTTAATTATCACCGGGTAATATATTAATAAAAAAGACTGCAGAATTGCGAGCTTGACAAATTTCGGTGAAAATCGTCATTTTTAGGTATGAAAAAAAATTTTAAATCCTTGTAAAAATTGAATTGAAAATCGAAATATTTAATTAAAAATTGCTTTTTTAATTAAAAAAAAAATAAATATTTCTTGGAAAAATATTTAAAAAGAGTTAAATTTCAAATAAATTTGAATTAAAAACCCTTTTTGTTTACAATTTTGAAATTTCTTTGATAGATTTTATTTTATTTTATTTTAATAAATATATTTTTTTAGTATTTAATTTCAATAAAAAATTATTGATTAATTATTATTTGTTGATTTATTTCTTAGTCTTGTTGACTGACTTATTTATTATAATAATTTCACTGGGCGACAGATTTAATTTTCAATTTAAATTAATTTAAAGTAATAAAGGATTTATTGTTAAATAATTTTTTTTCAATTAAAAAATTAAAATATTTAAAAAAACTAAATAATTAAAAAAAAAAATTCATATATCGAAAGATAAGAAAATACACTGAAAATTAAAAGTCTCGCATTTCTGAAAAATAGTTGATTTCTAGCCCGATCAGTTTTTGAAATTCGTGTTTTATTTTTCTAACAGAGAATTTACAAAAAAAAAAAAGAAAAAAGTGAAAGTTTTCAAAGGAAAATTGTGATGGTGTCTTGTAAATATAGATGTAAATGAAAAACTATTATAATATAAATTAAAACTGTATATCTCGTGTGTCAAGTATTTCAAAAAAAAAAAAAAAATACTATACATATAAAAAAAATTTGTCAAAGAAAAAAAAAACCTTAAAATTTCCCCCCTCGTATATAAGAAACTTGCGTGTGAAAAATTTTCAATCGCGCACGCTTCTTCAAATTTTACGTAAAAAAAATGTTGTTCAAAGAAAAATGTATTCTAAAAATATTATTGAACTACATACATACACACTAGATAAACTTTTTGTGGGGAAAAGCTATAATTATTATTATTGTAAAAGAAGGAAAAAAAACCAAACTCTTAATGAAATGCTTCCATGATTCACGCGATTTGCAAAGAAAAGAGAAAATTAAAAACAAAATACCTAAAAAATTTTATTAAAAATCAAAATCAAAATATTTACGTCAAAGTATATTGTTAAATCAGAACACGTTGTTAATATTGTTGTTGAAGAAAAATGAAGAATAACCCAAAAACGTTACATTGTTAAGTCCAGTGCCAAATAACAAAACCCAAAGAGTTATTAATAAAAAAGAATTTCTATTCATTCGTTTTCAAATCAGTAAAAAATTAAAAATTAAATTAAATCATTAAATGTAAATTTCAAATTCGAATTTGAAATAAAGAAATGTAAATTTTAGATTCAAATTTGAAATATAAATTTTAAATTAAATTTTAAATTAAATTTTTAATTAAATTTTTAATTAAATTTTTTCATTTATAATTGAATGTAAAAGAAGGAATTAAAAACATTAAAGAATTTAAAAAATCAAATTAGAAGAAAAATTAGTAAACTGAAAAAAAAATTTAAAAAAAAAAAATAAATTTGTACCAAAAAATTTAATTTTGTCTCCTGGTCTTCTTTTTCGATTTTAAATTCAAAAAAATTGTCCAAGTTTTATTTGATAAATGGGAATAAAACAGGATCAATTATACTTTTCATTCGAAAAAAAAATTGATAAAAAAGATTTCTTCGTAAATTGCGGATAAAATTTTTCACTCTCGGTATATATGAGAAGGAAAACATTTATTTTCAAACTTTCTATGGATGATAAGAGAATGAAAAGAATTGGTCCACTGCCGGTAAAGCAGTTCCGATGCTTCATCCCAAAATATATCTTTATCATCTTCGGATGCTGTACCGACTGCAATTGCACTCCATTGTGCTAAGAATTGACTCACTTTATCAATTGTTGATATACTGTATTTTTATTAAATAAGAAATTTTTTTCAATTTTTCCTTAGAGCTTTCGAATTATATTTAGCTTTTTCTATTTTTTATTGTTTAATTAAAGTATTTTGTATTTATTTATTTGTTTATAAATAAATAAATGAATTTTATAGGAAATGAAGTATTATTTGTTTGTTTTTAATGATTAAGAGAAGTAAATATATTATTTATTTTATATTCATTATATTTGCTTTTAAATTATAATAAAACAATTATAATTTTTATTACTAATTCATTTATAATAATTATAAAAATAATAATTGTTTATTATTAAATTATTATTTTTATTTTTCTTATATTCGAGTTTTCAGTAACAATTTTTAAATTGTTTTTACAATGATTTAGTTTGCAATTTTTTTTTCATGCAATAAACACCTTCCAATCATTATTAAAATCGTAATGAAATTTTTGAGAAAATACATTTTAGAATATAATTTTTTTTATGAGAAAATGACAATTAAAAAATTAATTTAAATCATAACGGCTTTAATATGACGATAACTATTAATAATAAATTATTTATTAGTATATATAAATATTGAAAGAAGTGAATTGTATTATAAACAAAATATTATGTGTAAAATAGAAAAAAAAACCTATATATCCAAATAATAATCGTGAAACAACGAATCTCGAAAAAAATTTTAACAACTTTAATTTCGATGTTTCTACCCAAATCATATCAATAAAAAAGAAAAATAAACTGAATCACAAAAGCGCACAAAATTTTTTAGATGATTCAGAATCAAAATTTTCTTTTGCTTAAATAATATTAATTAATATCCTAATTTAAAAAAATTAATTTTTAAATTATTAATAGATTTGTTAAAATTTTCAATTAGTTTTTAAATTAAAAATTGATTTTTTAATTAAATAATTTAAATTTTAGTTTTTGACTTTTTTTAATACGATATTAAATTTATAATAAAATGTCGTAAACAATTATTAAATTAATCATTATAATTAAAGTTATTAAAGTTATTAAAAATTTTAATTAAATTTGCAGATATTATTCTTTTGTAATATTTTTTTTGTAAGATTCTTATTGCAATATTATTAAAATATTATTTATTAATTATATTAACGTCATTGCATATTTGTGTGTAGCAATAAAAATTAGTGTTTCGAATTCTGTTTCCAGATTTGATAATTTTAAAAATTAATTAATTTATGATTAACAAAGAAGAAAAATGATTGGAAGGAGTTTTGTTTTCTTGTAAAATATCGCAAATTAAATGAAAAGAAAATTTTTGTTGCAAAATGTGTGTCACACTTGCGCTATAATAATTATAAGTGTCTGTGACGAAATTTGTGCCCAAGAAACAATTGCTGTGAAGCTGTTGATTATTATAATTATAGAGTATAAATGAGTATGTGTATAACAAAAAAAAAAAATGTGTAAACTCGTGTAATTGTACTTGTATATAATCCAATCAATTTTTCCCTTTCTTTATTACCAAAAACCTTAGACATACATAGTATAGTTTAAAAAAAAAATAGAAATACTCTTTCACATTCCGACACCAATAATAATAACTGGTATTCCGAATTTAAAATGTACAAAGTTCTAATTAAAGTTTGTAAATTATAAATTAATTTCAGTTGTAAAATAAAAATTAATTTGAATTGTAAAATAGAAATTAATTTTAATTCTAAATTCGAAACTAATTAATTTTAATTTTTAATTAAAAGTTAATTAATATTAGAGAAGAGATTTTTTGTTAATTAATATTAATATAGATTTATAATTACAAGAAATATTAATTGAATAATATTTATTTACTTTTTTATTTTTATCTTTATTCGTAATATTAATTTCATTATATGATTTTTATTTATTTGTTTATATATCTGTTTGATTTATTCATAATAAACATAATAAAAAACGTTTGTTCCATCATTTTTAAATTAAAATCATTGAGAAACAATTTGTTTATCTTCAAATTTTAACAATTAATATTAAAAAAATGACTGAGGTATTGAAATTCATTGAAAGTGAAAAAAAGGAATTGTAAATATGATTTAAATAATATTGTACTTTCTAAATTTAATCTTAAATAATCAAAAATACTTTTCTGATTGTTTAATAAGTTTAATGTTTTTATTACAAAAAAAAAAAATTGTTAACAATTTGTGTAGTATATTTATATCAATTACATGTTTCGTGGTCTTATAAATAATAAGAATATATTATTTACTAGTAGATAGTATTTTATATTTAATGATTATTAATAATGATTAATATTATAATTTATTATTGCAATAAGACTTTTTAATTTTTAAAAGTAACTATAATTATTATTTGGAAATAACGTTGCAATGAATTTTTTTTCTTTTTGAGAAATAAATTTTTCAAAATGTGATATTTAATCTTCAAAAATCATTTTTCATTCCGAATACCAATTGTTTATCATTTAATTGTAAAACTAGAATAAGCTCGATAATTCGAATTAATAAAAATTTGTCAAGATTTCCAAAAAGAAGTGTCAAAAACAAAAAAAAAAAAAAATGGAAAAATGTAGAATTAAGTAAAGACAAAGTGAAAAAACACTTATCATCGATAATTTCATTAACAAAAAAAAAGAGTTTCAGATTTTGCCAAAAAAAAAAAATTAAATAAATCTAATCGAAGAGGTATTAATAAATGGAAAAAAGGCGATTGTATATGTTGATTCAAAATAAACATATTGTTGTTTTATAATTTTCGGTTATCAATTTTATTCTCCTGTCAAAATATTAATAAATAAATTTATTTTATTTTAAATTTATTTTTATTTCTATTAATAAAAAATTCGTTAATCTTCTAGAAATTTAACTCAAATCCCTGGTGGAAAAACCAAAAGCAAAAAAAAAAAAAAAATATTAATTAGATAATTAAGGCGACTACTTGAAAAGTAATTAAAAGCATTTTAACCAACACTTTATTTCTCGTGTGTAAAAATTAATTTTTGTTACTTGTACAAATTCTGTGTGATGATATTATAAAAATTAAGTACTAATTAAAATTGAGTGCAACGACTGTCACTAAGTGAGTGATTCATCCACTGAAGTTGGCCATTTTCAGAAGAGCTATTTTTCCCTCCTTTTTCACACACTTATCTTCGTTTTTCTCCCCCCTCATCACCCCTCCCTCTTTCCACCCTTATGACCTAACTCTCGCTATACTTAGCACACAGCAAAACCAGGTGTGCGAAAAGTAGGTCGATCCCTCGTCATGGGATATTTGTTCGCGAATATACATATATAGTATATACAGCAGGGGAGAAACTTTTCCTATTTTTCAGTTATCGTTATATACTTGTCGTGACTTTTTGTCTCATTTTTCGTGGGGGGGTGAAAAAAGAATCGACAAAGAAACAAACACCACTAATTGCGTCCGTCAATTTAAATCTAACCTAAACCTGATTAGACAAATTTCCTACATTTTTTTAAAATTAAAATTAAATATAATATACTCTCTAAATTTGAATGAGTAAAAATGTTTACTAATTTGAATTAGTGACTGACTTTTTGCTTTTGAATTAGTAAACTTTATTAATAAATTAGTAGAAATTACTATTTATTAGTAAAATTTACTAATTCAAAAGCAAAAAGTCAGCCACTAATTCAAATTAGTAAACATTTTTACTAATTCAAATTTAGAGAGTAATTTAAGATATATAATAATAATATAAAAAATATAATATATATTTAAATATAATTAATTACATGTAATAATCGTCATATTCTTTCATTCATTCTGTCCGCAGTTTGAAGTTAGTTTTTGTGTATGCTTTAGTTTTTTTGATTTTTTTTTTTTTATATTGTTTGACAAATCGAAAATAAGGTATTTTTTCATGATTTATAATAAAACAATATTTGAAATTAGAAAATATAAAAAAATTATGATTAACAAATAAATTTTGTTTATTATATATGCTTTTTTCTATAACAAATTTCGTTTGACTGATCTACATTATACAAATTTTTCTTCTTTTTATTTATAAAAAATATGAGAAAATTGTTAATTGTTAAAAAATTATAATTAAGAAATAGGAAATATTTTATGCATAATTTATATTTCTCAATAACAATATTGTTGAGAAACTCATTTTTTTCTTTTGGAAAAGAAACATTACATATTCTATTCTATTTGTCAATTACAAATTTTAATTGAAAATTAAATTGAAACTTTTTAAATTTTTTGAAAATAAAGGAAAAAATTTTACTCAAAAAAATGTTCTGTCACATTTATTTACGAATTAAAAAAAAAATTATTCGAAAACATCAATAACTCTTTTTTAAATAAATATTTAAATATTATTTTTCCGTGGGAATTAAAATTTTTCAAAACATTCAAATTCAAATCTTTTTAAATTCAATAACTTATAAGAATGTTTTATAATAATTTATAATAATTTAAATTTTATAAAAATAATTGAATTATAAAAAAATTATAAAAAATTGTAAATTATTGAATTCCTGTGGAATTTTTATTATTTTTGAAAATATTTAAATGTTTGTGTACAATTTTATTAAATTTTTTTTTTAAATAATTGAATTCTTTTTGAAAAATTTTATTATAAATAGTAGATATTGGAAATAATTGAAATTAGAATAAGAATTTTATTGTCATTTTTGAAAATAATTGAATTTTGAAGAAGAATTTGATTATTCATTAAGATAATTGGAATTTTGACGAGAATTTTTTTTTGAAATTTTGAAAATAATTGAATTTCTGCAATTAAACTTAATTTCTCAAAAATTGAATTTTTTTTAGTGTTTTCAACAAAGATTTGAATTAAAAATTTTAAAATTGTTAATTTTATTTAAAAATGCCGTTCTTTAATATTTTTGTAGAAAATTCTCAATTTTCATAAGGAAATAATTTGCGTCAATTCTATTTCTTAATTTCAATTGTTTTAATAAAAATTAAAGTTTTTGAAAAATGAAGTAAAAAAATGTTTATAAATTATATTTTTTAATTAGAAAATTTAATTGAAAATGAAACTGAAAATTTTTAAATTTTTAGAAAAAAAGAAAAAAGTTTTTTTGGAAAAAATATTCTGTTAAATTTAATTACAAATATCTTTAATTGTAAAATTATTCGAAAACAATAATTTCTTTTTTAAACATTTTAAATATTCCATTATTACCTATAATTTTTTCATAGGAATTAAGATTTTCAAAAATTTCAAATTCAAACCTTTTTGAAATTAATCACCTTTAAAAATATTGTTATAAAACATAAAAATAACAATTACTCCTAGTCTTCGACTCGGAGTGATTGATTTCTTCATGTTTTATAGTAATTTATAATAATTAAAAATTTATGAAAATAATTTAATTATTGCGAAGAAATTTATAAAAAATTGTAAATAATTGAATTATTTTATATTATAAGAATATTGTACTGGTAACTTCTTAAAAATTATTTTTGTATTCTGTTATTATCTAAAATTCAAACTAAAATTCATTTTCAAATAAATTTTTATTAGAAAATTCTATGAGAATTCAATTATTTAAATACAAAAGTAAATTATTTATTAAATAATTGAATGTTTCTTAAAATTTAATTCTTATAAAGAATTTTATTAACAAATTTTTAAAGAATTGAATTCTTTTGACGAATTTTAATAAAATTTTTTAGAATAGTTACATTTTTCAAGGAATTTGATTAAAATTGTATTATAAAAATAATTGACATTCTACGATGAGTTTTATTTTTTCTGAAAATTATTGAATTATTGAGAAGAAACTTATAAAAAATCTGTAAATATTTGAAGTCCTGGGAAATTTTTATTATTTATAAAAATAATTAAATGTTTGAGTACAATTTTATTAAAATTGTTTTTAAATAGGTAATTGAATTCTTTTGGGTAATTTCATTAAAATAGTAGATATTGAAAATCATTGAAATGAGGAAAATTTTTGAAAATAATTGAAATTTTGACATGAATTTTATTAAAATTTTTGATAATAATTGAATTTTGTAATAAGAATTTTATTACTTTTGAAAATAATTGAATTTCTGTAATCATTTGCAACTTCTTTAAAATTCGATTTTTTTAGTGTTTTTATTTTTAACTAAAATTCTGCTACAAATCCATTATTTTTAATAATTAATTAAATCTACTTTGACAAATTTAATTAATTTTAGAAGATTTTGAATTATTAAAATTTTTCAAAAATCTAAGTTCATTAAAATTTCTAATTAAATTCATTCAACATTGAAATTTTATAAAATTTTCAATTGAAACCGTTTGAAGTTCATTTATTTATAGAAATTGTAAACGCAACTATTTTAAAATTGAATTAATTTTTAAATATTTAAGTAAAATTATTCATTAAATAATTTATTTATTTTATGATAGTTGTTCAAGATTTAAGTTATTTAAAAAGAAATTTTTGTCACAAATTGAAAAGATTGAATGTTTTGTATTAGAATTCGTGGTAATTTTATAGTTTATGAGTCAAACAAAAAAGACACAAAAATTTAGAATTTTCTTATGAATTCTAAAAATTAAATTTTTTTCAGTACTTTTAATAAAAATTCCTGATTTTTCCCTGAATTCCCCATGTCAGAATATATAATTATTATAATTATAATAATATTAAAACTATATATTCCAATTCATATTTTATTTTTATAAAAAAAAAAATTCGAATTAAAAATTTTTACGTTTTATTATTTTTAAAATTGCTAATTTTTATTTTAAAAAAGCGAGTTAGAAGTATATATTAAGCACTAATTATCTCATTATTATTATTAGAGAAATATTTCAGCGATTAGAACAAAATGTTTCTAGAATGTTAAAAAGACCCTCTTCATATAAAATATACTTTATACTCTCTCAAGACAAAAGCTTAAGTCTGAGAGCGTATTATTTTATAATATTACTAGAAAGGTAATAATTATATTATTCCAAAATTTACGAATTTATTTAAGAATTTATAGAACATATAAAAAAATTACCTAATAAGTCTACGTAAGTGTTAGAATTTAAAAATCTATTTTATTATAAATTATTTATTTAAACCCTTATTTATAAAACGATTTTTCCTTATTTTATTATGTCCCTTTCATTGTAATGTTCCGCGAGAAATAAATAATAAAAATTATAAAGTAGAAATAATACTTTTCATTTTTCTTGTCACATTGAATCACTAAATAAATTTCTTTACTAAAAAAGCATACTCGCCATTTGAAAAATTAAAAAAGAAATTGTAAAAAAATTAGGTAAAAAAAAATTCAGTAGAAGCAAAAAATACATATTTGTCCGGATAATATTTGTTTAAGATGAAAGAAAAATGCAGAGAAAAAAAATTATTTTCTTTTTTTTAGTGTCATGAGAGAAAAAGAGCGTAGCGTCGAGAAAATAAGAAAGTAACTAAAGTTTCAGGGGGCAAAGAATAGGATTTAAGAAGACGCAAAAAAGACATTCTAGGATAACATCGTGGCACTATAAGATCGTTAATGGGAAATTCTTGTATCCGTTCATACTGTGTAATCGAACTTTACTCTGAGTAAATGTGACTCGAACTTTGAAAACCGATAAAAGAAAAACATGCCATGGTAAGTAACACTTTCTGTTTTCTATACTTTTCCAGTTTTTTTTTTCTTTTTTCATCATCTCGTAATTATATTACTAAAAAAACAAGTTACTAATTTAATTAGTACGGCAAAAAAAATTTTATTGTCATTTTTATTTTCGCTAGTAATTAATTTATTACTATTATAATTAATAGTCGCAGTAATAATGAATAGTTATTAAAAAAATAAATAATTTAGCTATTTGAATACCTTTTTAGTTTTATTTCGATAATAATTTTTTTTAATTATTTCCTTTTTACATTCTTATCAAAAATGAGAAAGTCTTCATTTTTTTTTGTATAATTTTCAGAGACGAAAAGTGTGAAAAACTTTCTCACACTCTAAATTTGTTTCAGAGGAGAAAAATTTTTGTTTTTTTAAAAATTGTGTAATAAGTAAGAATTAGCAAATTTTAATTACAAAGAGACACGATAACTATTTTTATAGGCTAAGGAAACTTTCAATTGTTTACGTTTACAATTTTTTAATAGCTATTGCACAAAAGAATTGGGTTTCACGGTTCAGCCTCTCTCGATATAAGAGACAATGGATCTCCCTTCGTTTCCATAGCACGCTCGCAGTTGTTACCACATCCGATTCTTTAAATAACAATAAATCGTTTCTTGTTTTTTTTTTTTTTTCGTTTGCAAAAAATGAAATTTTCCACCGAAAACAAAAATTGGTTATATCATGGAAAGAGAAAAGAATATTTGTTAATTAAAAACTATTATTTTTAATTTCTATGTTACAAAATTCATAAAGACAGTCATTCAAAAATTATATTTGTAGATACTGACATTGTACATTTTTTTTTCTCTTTACTTTATGTAATTATAAATGTAAAATTGTACTTTTATTTTTTTAATTAATACTTAAAGACGACGTTTTATTTGATATTTCGCTTATTAGAATAATTATTTATAATACACATAATTATAATCTATGTATAAAAAATTTTTTATTCTTTACTTTCTTTTTATTCCTTCTTTATGGAGGAACTTAAATTCGCAGACTGAATTTGCAAAGTACATAAGTAGAAAATTTTTTCTTAAAAATCACTGTACACTCATTTACAATTCAAAAAGAAATTTTAAATTTTTATTTTGAAATTATGAATTAAATTTACTCGCAATGCAATTTTTTTTTTTAAATCCCTCGGTCTATTCTAATATTAAAAATTAATTTTTCATTTTTAACTAAAAAATAAATGTAAATAATGTGGAAATAAAATTTTGAAAATTGGTACTTTGTGAAAATTTATAGAAGTAAAAATGTAGTTTTATATTTGGAATGGAAAAATATCTAATGTTTAACAAATAGCATTAGATAAATTGTATTATGATAAATCGTAGTACTTTTATAATGATAATTATTAATTAATAATTCATAATAAATTACTATTATAATAATTATAATTATAATAATAATTTATTGACAACGATTAATTAATAATTAATTACAAAGCAGTAAAACTAACGCTAAAAAAAATAGCAACGTGACACAATTTTTAAATCTTAAGTAAATTATAAATTTTACCATATAAATAGTACATAAATGTTCGACTATAAACTGAATTAGAAAATAAATGTCACATTAGTTGCACGCATTTAACCAAATTTTTCTAAATTTGGTATAAAGTAATTGTAATAAATGCTGGCACACATTTAAAATTATTGACTATTGTTGTGCGTCAATAAAATTTGATCGAACGATCAATTTTCATTTAATATACATAGTTTATAAATAAAATAGATTAAAAAAAAAAATTGAATTGTCATTCATTTTTCTTTCGCAAAACATTCTTTGATTTAGTTTGAGCGTATATTTAGTTTTTTGTTTTCATTCTTTTTTTTTTCTCAAAATCACATTCACTGAACTTCGCAAACAAAATATGTTTCAAAACTGCAAGGACTGTCATTCCATTTTAAACCTTTTCCATCCCTGTTCCATAATTCCAAACAGTGCTCCTCCTCACCATTCTCGTACCTAAAAAATTTCATATTGACTAGAATTTTTTTTAAATTTCCCTTTTTTGACATTTTTATTTTTTTTGTTTTTGTTTTTGTCTTTTTTGAACTTTTTATTTGTAAGTATAAAGAAACTTTAGTTAGGAAAAATTAATACCCCATTTAATTAATGAATTTTAATTAACGAATACCCCTTTTTTTAACTATTTTTTTATTTGGAAGTATAGAGAAACATTAGTTTGAAAAAATTAAAAAATTAAAATAATTTTTAATTTAAAGTTAGTTTAATTTTTAAAAATTAAAAAATAAATATTTTTTAACTTTACAGAAAGTTTAAATTTACTTTTATTTCTTCTAAGAATTGTAAAATTAAATTTTTTCATTTAATTATTGTAGGTTTTAATTTAATTAAAATATTTCTTAATTTGTACTTTAAGAGAGTTTTTTGTTTTTAAAAAGAAGAAGAAAACTCACCGGAAGTTATTGGGTTCGCCAACGTTCCAATTTTCGAATGTTATTGGTCGACCGTTCGCCATCCAGAAGAAAATTCCCTCCTCACCCTGATCGGTACCGGATGTCCAAAAATGTTCATTAGCGAGTCCAAAATCTTTTATGTGCTTCTCTAACCTGTCATTTTCTTCCTGAGAGGAAATACTCGCCAAATGCATTCCATGATAGCGACAGTATTGTGATGCTCTGTACCAATTGGCCTGGAAAAATGTACAAGAAAAAAATAAGTTAATCATGGATGTTGGCCTTAATGATATACTAATTTTAATAATTAATAATTAATAATTAATAATTAATAATTAATAATAATAATAATAATAATAATAATAATAATAATAATAATAATAATGATGATGATAATAAATTATATTTCATAATAATTTTGTGTCTATTAAGTTATCTTTGTCACTTCTTAGTTAATTTAAAATTTTTTTTAACTTCAAATTTTTTGGACTAATAAAAAACAAAATTGTCATTTCAGTAGAAAAATCAGGTTATAGTCGGACATAGAAGTAGAAAATCACAGCTTCCTTGTTTCTGCGAAAATGAGCAAATGTTTATTTATCTTTAAAAGTCAAAAATATCAACAATTCTTGATTTTTTCTGTCTAATAATATTTTTAGGTCGAAATAAAAAACAATTTTTGTTTTTAAGTAGAAAAATACGTTTATATGTCAGACATTTTTGTTTCTTTTGAAGAAATGTAAATAACTATTTATAATAATTTATAATAACTATTTCTTTTAGATGTCAAAAATGTTAAGAATTCCCGATTTTTGGATTTTAATAATAATTTTAGGACAATAAAAAAGTATTTTGGTTTTAAAGTAAAAAAATACGTTTATAGTCAGACATCTTTTATTGTTCGTATTGGAAAATAACGACTATTCGATTAATTAGAAGAAAATTTAGAATTTTTAAACAAATGAAAAACAAAATGTTCATTTCAGTGGAATAAAAATTTGGTTATAGTCGGATATTTAAGTAGAAAATCACGGTAATTGTCAGACATTTTCGACTCTTCTGTAAAAATGTAAACATTAATTTCTTTCAGAAGTAAAAAATGTCAAACACTTTTGGTTTTTTTTTTCGATTTTAATAATATTTTTAGGCCAATAAAAAAGTATTTTGGTTTTCAAGTAGAAAAATACGTTTATAGTCAGACATTTTTTATTTTTCCGATTGGAAAGTAACGACTATTGTATAAGTAGAAAATTTACAATTTATTTTAACTAAAGGAAAACAAAATTGTAAATTCAGTAGAAAAATAATAAAAATTTGGTTATAGTCGGACATTAAAGTAGAAAATCAAGGTCATAGTCAGACTTTTTCTATTGTTTCTGCTTAATTGTAAATGCTTATCTCTTTTATCAGTAAAAAATATCAACCATTCTTGTTTTCTTGTTTTTAATTATATTTTTAGGTAAAAAAAAACATTTTTTTTGTTTTTAAGTAAAAAAATACTTCTATAGTCAGACACTTTCCATTTTTTTTATTTGCAAAGTAACGACTATTCTATTTGTAGAAAATTTACAATTTTTGATGTCAAAAAAAAAGAACTTGTCAATTCAGTAGAAAAATTTGGTTCTAGTCGGGCATCTAAGTAGAAATTCACTGTCACAGCCAGACATTTTCGTTTCTTCTGTAGAAATGTAAATATTCATTTCTTTCAAAAGTCAGCAATTTTAATAATTTTTATTTTTTTTTAATTTTCAAATAGATCTTCATATTTTTAAAACTTTTTCGTTTAATAAAAACCAAAATTGATTTTTAGTAGAAAATCCTGGTTATAGTCAGCCATTGTGTTTAGGAATTTGGCTTAGTCGTTTTTAGTTAGTAAAATCTATTTTGTTAAGTAGTTTATAATGTCAACTATTGTTGGTTTTTTAATGTTTATCAATTTTCGTAAATAAATAAAAAACAATAGTTTTAAGTGAAAAAATTCGGTTACAGTCAGACACTTAAAAAACGATTCACGCTTCAAACTTCTATTTTCCTAAGTAGTACAAATTGTCAACTATTGTTAATTTTTTATTTTCGATTATAACTTATTTTACGCCAATGAAATCAATGTTTATTTTCAAGTAGAGAAGTTCGATTATAGTCAGACCATTAAATTCTATAAATAATAGAAACTTAAAAACTATCTCTAATTTAAAAAATAAAGAAAAAATTCTTCTTTTTTGCAACAATAATAATAATAATCTGAAAAAATGGATAATATATACACACACATATATATTTTATTTATGCTTCTTAATTAACTAAAAGCGACCCTTGGTTATACATTGCTTCCATAAAATTTATATATGTCGCCCTCAGAATGCATAAAGAACACAGGCACTCGAGAGTATTCCCTTGTGCAACCAGGAGAGATCGCAGAGACGCAAAAGGGGTAAATATACACATCCACACACATACAATTGCGATAGCGTGCAACAACTCGTAACGTAATTTCATCCTTCGTAAGGTTTTATTTTTTAAGCATCCTCAAATAACTGGATTTATTGCAAAGATACGAAAATAGACGCTATCCCTCCTCCTCCACCACTATACCGAGGCATTAAAACTATACTCACGCGTCTTTCGCTTATTTTCTCACAACGAGTCTTTTTATACTTCTGCATGAAAAATTTTGTCTCTCAACTAACAAAAAAAAAAAAAAAAAAAAAAAAAAAATGAAAGAGAAAAGGGATCTAAATTCTATTTTTTATCGCGGGTGATTATTTTTCAAATAACTTCAAGTAACGTTTAAAAAGTTTTATATAATTTTGTCTCCCTTAGTATTTTATTCTTCCTTCTTTTTTTTTAGGAAAAAAAGAAATTAAAAAATATTTATAAATTTTTTATTATATTCTAAGTTATTATATAATTTATAATTAAATTTATTACCTTTAATTATAATATTTTTTATTATTATATAAACAATGAGTAAACTAATATAATACTCAAAATAATAACTGTAAATCTACGTGTAACAAGCATTGAAAAAAATAATAATTTACTAATTAGATTTTCCACTGATAACTTTTTGCTTTAACATTTAGTGAAAGTTTAAATTGAAATTACACTCTACATACTTATATTAATTATTATTATGATTAAAATAATTAATTATTTAGTTTTCAGATTGTAAATGTAAATACTAAATAAAATCAACAAACTTTGTTCGTGTGTAATATTTTCATATCAACTTTAAGGATTAATTATCGAAATTCAGAATTGAAAGAGTGAGGAAATTTCATTTCATTTTTTTCCAGAAATTAATAAAAAAAAATTTTGAGAAGAAGTTTCAGAAAAAGTTTTTGAATTCGGACATTGAAAAAATATTACAAAAGAGAGCGAGAGGAGAATGTTAAAAAAAGGGTCGACAAAGATTATTGTAAAAGTATAAAGGACATTGATGGTTCGAAGTAAAAAAAAAAAGAAACGAAAAAAGAAACAAAAAATGAAATGAAAGAAAAGTAACAAAAATGAAACGAAAAAAGAAACAAAAAATGAAACAAAAAAATTTTTTTAAAAAATAATAATAAAAAATATCCAAAGAATAGAGACTGGTGATGGGACGTGCCGTGCTATGCAATCGCAGCTGCCGCATATTTATGGCATTTTATTTACATTCTTTCCGAGTCGCGTTGCATTTTTGCACCCTTTTTGCCATGGCACAAAACGATTCTGGCGACCACTCGAGATGAAACATTGGTCTCTGCTTGCAAAACTTTCTGCTTCGAAGTTTTCAGCAAACAGGAAAATTCGAACATTCACTCTCACCTCTGTTCTATTTTTCCAAATAATCGATTTTCATTTCATTCTTTTCGGGGAAACAATTTACCACCAAAAATAAGGGGATATAAATGGTTATTAAATAAATTAATTTATTAATTAATAAATTATTACTAACTGATCTAAAAATATACCTACGAAAATTTAATGTCCCAAATGAAGATGGAGAATGAAGATTGTAACTGAGTTATTAAATGTCTGACTGTATAGTGACTTCTACTACTGAAAATGAAAATCTAACTAATTATTGACAAAAACAAATTTTAATTATTAACTAGCAACGGCTAACTAACTTTTTAGGATAAAATTATCAATTTTAAAAATAATAGAATTTACAAATTTGTAATTCAAATTTTTGTTGAAAACAGTTAAAAAAATTCAATTAAAAAAAAAAAATTACAATTACACTTTATTTGAAAAAATTACAAATAATTTCAGAAATTCAATTATTTTCAAGAGTGATAAAATTCTTCTCATAAAATTCAATTATCTTTCAAATTTAAAAAAAAAATTCTCAAAATCCCAATTATCTTTATAAATAAAAGAATTCTTCCCCGAAGTTCAATTATTTTCAAATCAATTTCAAATTCCCAAAAATAGTACCCAAACAATTTAATTATTTTTATAAATAATAAAAATTTCTCAGGAATTCAATTATTTACAAATTTTTTATAAATTCCTTTGCAATAATTCAATTATTTTTCTAAATAATAAAATTTTTTTTAAGGAATTCAATTATTTTCATAAAAAATAATTAAAAATTGTGGAAAATAATAATTGATTTGAAATGATGAAAATAATTTTGAAAAAGTTACTGTTACTTTTTATTCTTATAATATAAAACAATAATTTTATCACTCGGTCATTTTTAATTATTATAAAACATGAAGAAATCGATCACTCTGAGTCGTCGACTCGGAGCAATCGCTGTCTTCATGTTTAATAAAAATATTCTTATAAGTTATTGAATTTAAAAAGATTTGAATTTGAATGTTTTGAAAAATTTTAATTCCTACGAAAAAATAATATTTAAATATTTATTTAAAAAAGAGTTATTCGATGTTTTCGAATAATTTTACAATTAAAGAAATTCGTAAGTAAGTGTAACAGAACATTTTTTTGAGTAAAATTTTTTCCTTTATTTTCTGAAAATTTAAAAAGTTTCAATTTCATTTGTCAATTAAAATTTGTAATTGACAAATAGAATAGAATATGGTAATGTTTCTTTTCCAAAAGGAAAGAATGAATTTTTGAACAATATTGTTATTGTGAAATATAAATTATGCATAAAATGTGTTTTTATTTTCTATTTCTAAATAATAATTCTTTAACAATTAACAATTTTCTATTTTGCTTCCTCATCCTCATAAAGGAAGCCTTATAGTGATGTCGATTTCCGAATTACGGTATTACGGTCATGAATACTAAAAACAGGACAAAAGGATTTTCAAAAATATCTAAAAAAAAATTTTTTTTAACAATTTTTTAATTTTTGAAAAAATTAATTTTTGGATTTTTTGAAATAACTTTTTTCTATATTAAAATTTTTATTAATTGTTGTCAAAATTGCATTCCTGACATAAAAACGAATCGATTCATGTATATAAAGTATATATTTTATCAAAATTTATAGAATTAATAAATATTTTAATTTTTCACGAAAAATTGAAATTTTGTATTTTTTGACATTTTATCATAACACTTTAAAATAATTATTCTTAAATAAAAAATTAAACAATTCGTATATATTATATTGAGGAAGCTTAATGATCATGAAATGAACAACTTGTTTAAGTAGTAGCACCCTAACCCGTACGCCATCAGACAATCATAATTTAATAAAAACGAAAATAAAAATTTATTTCTTCCAAATTTAATAATTCTAATCATCTGAAAATCACCAGAGTTCTAGTAGGGACTGAGCCCTACTTAATCATGAAGATTAGAGAATTTTATTTCAATTTTTAAGTAGTAGCACCCTCACCCGTACGCCATCAGACAATCGTAATTTAATAAAAACGAAAATAAAAATTTATTTCTTGCAAGTTTAATAATTCTAATCATCTGAAAATCACCAGAGTTCTAGTAGGGACTGAGCCCTACCTAATCCTGAAGATTAGAGAAATTTATTTCAATTTTTAAGTAGTAGCAGGTCCACCCGTACGCCATCAGACAATCATAATTTAATAAAAACGAAAATAAAAATTTATTTCTTGCAAGTTTAATAATTCTAATTATCTGAAAATTACCAGAGTTCTAGTAGGGACTGAGCCCTACTTAATCATGAAGATTAGAGAATTTTATTTCAATTTTTAAGTAGTAGCACCCTCACCCGTACGCCATCAGACAATCATAATTTAATAAAAACGAAAATAAAAATTTATTTCTTGCAAGTTAAATAATTCTAATCATCTGAAAATCACCAGAGTTCTAGTAGGGACTGAGCCCTACCTAATCCTGAAGATTAGAGAATTTTATTTCAATTTTTAAGTAGTAGCACCCTCACCCGTACGCCATCAGACAATCATAATTTAATAAAAACGAAAATAAAAATTTATTTCTTACAAATTTAATAATTCCAATCATCTGAAAATAGACAGAGTTCTAGTAGGGACTGAGCCCTACTTAATCCTGAAGATTAGAGAATTTTATATCAATTTTTAAGTAGTAGCACCCTCACCCGTACGCCATCAGACAATAAAAATTTGGTAAAAACGAAAATAAATATTTATTTCTTCTAAATTTAATAATTCTAATTATCTGAAAATTACCAGAGTTCTAGTAGGGACTGAGCCCTACCTAATCCTGAAGATTAGAGAATTTTATTTCAATTTTTAAGTAGTAGCACCCTCACCCGAACGCCATCAGACAATAAAAATTTGGTAAAAACGAAAATAAAAATTTATTTCTTCCAAATTTAATAATTCAAATCGTCTGACAATTTCCTGAGTTCTAGTAGGGACTGAGCCCTACCTAATCCTGAAGATTAGAGAATTTTATTTCAATTTTTAAGTAGTAGCAGGTTCCACCCGTACGCCATCAGACAATCATAATTTAATAAAAACGAAAATAAAAATTTATTTCTTGCAAATTTAATAATTCTAATCATCTGAAAATCACCAGAGTTCTAGTAGGGACTGAGCCCTACCTAATCCTGAAGATTAGAGAATTTTATTTCAATTTTTAAGTAGTAGCACCCTCACCCGTACGCCATCAGACAATCATAATTTAATAAAAACGAAAATAAAAATTTATTTCTTACAAATTTAATAATTCCAATCATCTGAAAATAGACAGAGTTCTAGTAGGGACTGAGCCCTACCTAATCCTGAAGATTAGAGAATTTTATTTCAATTTTTAAGTAGTAGCACCCTCACCCGAACGCCATCAGACAATCATAATTTAATAAAAACGAAAATAAAAATTTATTTCTTACAAATTTAATAATTCCAATCATCTGAAAATGGACAGAGTTCAGAGTAGGGACTGAGCCCTACCTAATCCTGAAGATTAGAGAATTTTATTTCAATTTTTAAGTAGTAGCAGATCCACCCGTACGCCATCAGACAATCATAATTTAATAAAAACGAAAATAAAAATTTATTTCTTGCAAATTTAATAATTCCAATTATCTGAAAATGGACAGAGTTCTAGTAGGGACTGAGCCCCACTTAATCCTGAAGATTAGAGAATTTTATTTTAATTTTTAAGTAGTAGCACCCTCACCCGTACGCCATCAGACAATCATAATTTAATAAAAACGAAAATAAAAATTTATTTCTTCCAAATTTAATAATTCCAATCATCTGAAAATCACCAGAGTTCTAGTAGGGACTGAGCCCTACCTAATCCTGAAGATTAGAGAATTTTATTTCAATTTTTAAGTAGTAGCACCCTCACCCGAACGCCATCAGACAATCATAATTTAATAAAAACGAAAATAAAAATTTATTTCTTACAAATTTAATAATTTCAATCATCTGAAAATAGACAGAGTTCTAGTAGGGACTGAGCCCTACTTAATCCTGAAGATTAGAGAATTTTATTTCAATTTTTAAGTAGTAGCACCCTCACCCGAACGCCATCAGACAATAAAAATTTGGTAAAAACGAAAATAAAAATTTATTTCTTCCAAATTTAATAATTCTAATCATCTGAAAATCACCAGAGTTCTAGTAGGGACTGAGCCCTACTTAATCCTGAAGATTAGAGAATTTTATTTCAATTTTTAAGTAGTAGCAGGTCCACCCGTACGCCATCAGACAATCATAATTTAATAAAAACGAAAATAAAAATTTATTTCTTCGAAATTTAATAATTCTAATCGTCTGAAAATTTCCTGAGTTCTAGTAGGGACTGAGCCCTACCTAATCCTGAAGATTAGAGAATTTTATTTCAATTTTTAAGTAGTAGCAGGTCCACCCGTACGCCATCAGACAATCATAATTTAATAAAAACGAAAATAAAAATTTATTTCTTCGAAATTTAATAATTCTAATCGTCTGAAAATTTCCTGAGTTCTAGTAGGGACTGAGCCCTACCTAATCCTGAAGATTAGAGAATTTTATTTCAATTTTTAAGTAGTAGCAGGTCCACCCGTACGCCATCAGACAATCATAATTTAATAAAAACGAAAATAAAAATTTATTTCTTCGAAATTTAATAATTCTAATCGTCTGACAAGCACCAGAGTTCTAGTAGGGACTGAGCCCTACTTAATCCTGAAGATTAGAGAATTTCATTTCAATTTTTAAGTAGTAGCAGTTCCACCCGTACGCCATCAGACAATCATAATTTAATAAAAACGAAAATAAAAATGTATTTCTTCGAAATTTAATAATTCTAATCGTCTGACAATTTCCTGAGTTCTAGTAGGGACTGAGCCCTACCTAATCCTGAAGATTAGAGAATTTTATTTCAATTTTTAAGTAGTAGCACCCTCACCCGAACGCCATCAGACAATCATAATTTAATAAAAACGAAAATAAAAATTTATTTCTTCGAAATTTAATAATTCTAATCGTCTGACAATTTCCTGAGTTCTAGTAGGGACTGAGCCCTACCTAATCCTGAAGATTAGAGAATTTTATTTCAATTTTTAAGTAGTAGCACCCTCACCCGTACGCCATCAGACAATCGTAATTTAATAAAAACGAAAATAAAAATTTATTTCTTGCAAGTTTAATAATTCTAATCATCTGAAAATCACCAGAGTTCTAGCAGGGACTGAGCCCTACCTAATCCTGAAGATTAGAGAAATTTATTTCAATTTTTAAGTAGTAGCAGGTCCACCCGTACGCCATCAGACAATCATAATTTAATAAAAACGAAAATAAAAATTTATTTCTTGCAAGTTTAATAATTCTAATTATCTGAAAATTACCAGAGTTCTAGGAGGAACTGAGCCCTACTTAATCATGAAGATTAAAGAATTTTATTTCAATTTTTAAGTAGTAGCACCCTCACCCGTACGCCATCAGACAATCATAATTTAATAAAAACGAAAATAAAAATTTATTTCTTACAAATTTAATAATTCCAATCATCTGAAAATAGACAGAGTTCTAGTAGGGACTGAGCCCTACTTAATCCTGAAGATTAGAGAATTTTATATCAATTTTTAAGTAGTAGCACCCTCACCCGTACGCCATCAGACAATAAAAATTTGGTAAAAACGAAAATAAATATTTATTTCTTCTAAATTTAATAATTCTAATTATCTGAAAATTACCAGAGTTCTAGTAGGGACTGAGCCCTACCTAATCCTGAAGATTAGAGAATTTTATTTCAATTTTTAAGTAGTAGCACCCTCACCCGAACGCCATCAGACAATAAAAATTTGGTAAAAACGAAAATAAAAATTTATTTCTTCCAAATTTAATAATTCAAATCGTCTGACAATTTCCTGAGTTCTAGTAGGGACTGAGCCCTACCTAATCCTGAAGATTAGAGAATTTTATTTCAATTTTTAAGTAGTAGCACCCTCACCCGTACGCCATCAGACAATCATAATTTAATAAAAACGAAAATAAAAATTTATTTCTTCCAAATTTAATAATTCCAATCATCTGAAAATCACCAGAGTTCTAGTAGGGACTGAGCCCTACCTAATCCTGAAGATTAGAGAATTTTATTTCAATTTTTAAGTAGTAGCACCCTCACCCGTACGCCATCAGACAATCATAATTTAATAAAAACGAAAATAAAAATTTATTTCTTACAAATTTAATAATTCCAATCATCTGAAAATAGACAGAGTTCTAGTAGGGACTGAGCCCCACTTAATCCTGAAGATTAGAGAATTTTATTTTAATTTTTAAGTAGTAGCACCCTCACCCGTACGCCATCAGACAATCATAATTTAATAAAAACGAAAATAAAAATTTATTTCTTCCAAATTTAATAATTCCAATCATCTGAAAATCACCAGAGTTCTAGTAGGGACTGAGCCCTACCTAATCCTGAAGATTAGAGAATTTTATTTCAATTTTTAAGTAGTAGCACCCTCACCCGAACGCCATCAGACAATCATAATTTAATAAAAACGAAAATAAAAATTTATTTCTTACAAATTTAATAATTTCAATCATCTGAAAATAGACAGAGTTCTAGTAGGGACTGAGCCCTACTTAATCCTGAAGATTAGAGAATTTTATTTCAATTTTTAAGTAGTAGCACCCTCACCCGAACGCCATCAGACAATAAAAATTTGGTAAAAACGAAAATAAAAATTTATTTCTTCCAAATTTAATAATTCTAATCATCTGAAAATCACCAGAGTTCTAGTAGGGACTGAGCCCTACTTAATCCTGAAGATTAGAGAATTTTATTTCAATTTTTAAGTAGTAGCAGGTCCACCCGTACGCCATCAGACAATCATAATTTAATAAAAACGAAAATAAAAATTTATTTCTTCGAAATTTAATAATTCTAATCGTCTGAAAATTTCCTGAGTTCTAGTAGGGACTGAGCCCTACCTAATCCTGAAGATTAGAGAATTTTATTTCAATTTTTAAGTAGTAGCAGGTCCACCCGTACGCCATCAGACAATCATAATTTAATAAAAACGAAAATAAAAATTTATTTCTTCGAAATTTAATAATTCTAATCGTCTGAAAATTTCCTGAGTTCTAGTAGGGACTGAGCCCTACTTAATCCTGAAGATTAGAGAATTTTATTTCAATTTTTAAGTAGTAGCACCCTCACCCGTACGCCATCAGACAATCGTAATTTAATAAAAACGAAAATAAAAATTTATTTCTTGCAAGTTTAATAATTCTAATCATCTGAAAATCACCAGAGTTCTAGTAGGGACTGAGCCCTACCTAATCCTGAAGATTAGAGAAATTTATTTCAATTTTTAAGTAGTAGCAGGTCCACCCGTACGCCATCAGACAATCATAATTTAATAAAAACGAAAATAAAAATTTATTTCTTGCAAGTTTAATAATTCTAATTATCTGAAAATTACCAGAGTTCTAGTAGGGACTGAGCCCTACTTAATCCTGAAGATTAGAGAATTTTATTTCAATTTTTAAGTAGTAGCACCCTCACCCGTACGCCATCAGACAATCATAATTTAATAAAAACGAAAATAAAAATTTATTTCTTGCAAGTTTAATAATTCTAATCATCTGAAAATCACCAGAGTTCTAGTAGGGACTGAGCCCTACTTAATCCTGAAGATTAGAGAATTTTATTTCAATTTTTAAGTAGTAGCACCCTCACCCGTACGCCATCAGACAATCGTAATTTAATAAAAACGAAAATAAAAATTTATTTCTTGCAAGTTTAATAATTCTAATCATCTGAAAATCACCAGAGTTCTAGTAGGGACTGAGCCCTACCTAATCCTGAAGATTAGAGAAATTTATTTCAATTTTTAAGTAGTAGCAGGTCCACCCGTACGCCATCAGACAATCATAATTTAATAAAAACGAAAATAAAAATTTATTTCTTGCAAGTTTAATAATTCTAATTATCTGAAAATTACCAGAGTTCTAGTAGGGACTGAGCCCTACTTAATCATGAAGATTAGAGAATTTTATTTCAATTTTTAAGTAGTAGCACCCTCACCCGTACGCCATCAGACAATCATAATTTAATAAAAACGAAAATAAAAATTTATTTCTTACAAATTTAATAATTCCAATCATCTGAAAATAGACAGAGTTCTAGTAGGGACTGAGCCCTACCTAATCCTGAAGATTAGAGAATTTTATTTCAATTTTTAAGTAGTAGCACCCTCACCCGAACGCCATCAGACAATCATAATTTAATAAAAACGAAAATAAAAATTTATTTCTTCCAAATTTAATAATTCTAATCATCTGAAAATCACCAGAGTACTAGTAGGGACTGAGCCCTACCTAATCCTGAAGATTAGAGAATTTTATTTCAATTTTTAAGTAGTAGCAGTTCCACCCGTACGCCATCAGACAATCATAATTTAATAAAAACGAAAATAAAAATTTATTTCTTGCAAATTTAATAATTCTAATCATCTGAAAATCACCAGAGTTCTAGTAGGGACTGAGCCCTACTTAATCCTGAAGATTAGAGAATTTTATTTCAATTTTTAAGTAGTAGCACCCTCACCCGTACGCCATCAGACAATCATAATTTAATAAAAACGAAAATAAAAATTTATTTCTTCCAAATTTAATAATTCCAATCATCTGAAAATCACCAGAGTTCTAGTAGGGACTGAGCCCTACCTAATCCTGAAGATTAGAGAATTTTATTTCAATTTTTAAGTAGTAGCACCCTCACCCGAACGCCATCAGACAATCATAATTTAATAAAAACGAAAATAAAAATTTATTTCTTCCAAATTTAATAATTCTAATCATCTGAAAATCACCAGAGTACTAGTAGGGACTGAGCCCTACCTAATCCTGAAGATTAGAGAATTTTATTTCAATTTTTAAGTAGTAGCACCCTCACCCGTACGCCATCAGACAATCATAATTTAATAAAAACGAAAATAAAAATTTATTTCTTCCAAATTTAATAATTCCAATCATCTGAAAATCACCAGAGTTCTAGTAGGGACTGAGCCCTACCTAATCCTGAAGATTAGAGAATTTTATTTCAATTTTTAAGTAGTAGCAGGTCCACCCGTACGCCATCAGACAATCATAATTTAATAAAAACGAAAATAAAAATTTATTTCTTCGAAATTTAATAATTCTAATCGTCTGACAATTTCCTGAGTTCTAGTAGGGACTGAGCCCTACCTAATCCTGAAGATTAGAGAATTTTATTTCAATTTTTAAGTAGTAGCAGTTCCACCCGTACGCCATCAGACAATCATAATTTAATAAAAACGAAAATAAAAATTTATTTCTTGCAAATTTAATAATTCTAATCATCTGAAAATCACCAGAGTTCTAGTAGGGACTGAGCCCTACTTAATCCTGAAGATTAGAGAATTTTATTTTAATTTTTAAGTAGTAGCACCCTCACCCGAACGCCATCAGACAATAAAAATTTGGTAAAAACGAAAATAAAAATTTATTTCTTCCAAATTTAATAATTCTAATCATCTGAAAATCACCAGAGTTCTAGTAGGGACTGAGCCCTACCTAATCCTGAAGATTAGAGAATTTTATTTCAATTTTTAAGTAGTAGCAGTTCCACCCGTACGCCATCAGACAATCATAATTTAATAAAAACGAAAATAAAAATTTATTTCTTACAAATTTAATAATTCCAATCATCTGAAAATAGACAGAGTTCTAGTAGGGACTGAGCCCTACTTAATCATGAAGATTAGAGAATTTTATTTCAATTTTTAAGTAGTAGCACCCTCACCCGAACGCTATCAGACAATCATAATTTGGTAAAAACGAAAATAAAAATTTATTTCTTCTAAATTTAATAATTCTAATTATCTGAAAATTACCAGAGTTCTAGTAGGGACTGAGCCCTACCTAATCCTGAAGATTAGAGAATTTTATTTCAATTTTTAAGTAGTAGCAGGTCCACCCGTACGCCATCAGACAATCATAATTTAATAAAAACGAAAATAAAAATTTATTTCTTGCAAGTTTAATAATTCTAATTATCTGAAAATTACCAGAGTTCTAGTAGGGACTGAGCCCTACTTAATCATGAAGATTAGAGAATTTTATTTCAATTTTTAAGTAGTAGCACCCTCACCCGTACGCCATCAGACAATCATAATTTAATAAAAACGAAAATAAAAATTTATTTCTTACAAATTTAATAATTCCAATCATCTGAAAATAGACAGAGTTCTAGTAGGGACTGAGCCCTACCTAATCCTGAAGATTAGAGAATTTTATTTCAATTTTTAAGTAGTAGCACCCTCACCCGAACGCCATCAGACAATCATAATTTAATAAAAACGAAAATAAAAATTTATTTCTTACAAATTTAATAATTCCAATCATCTGAAAATGGACAGAGTTCAGAGTAGGGACTGAGCCCTACCTAATCCTGAAGATTAGAGAATTTTATTTCAATTTTTAAGTAGTAGCAGGTCCACCCGTACGCCATCAGACAATCATAATTTAATAAAAACGAAAATAAAAATTTATTTCTTGCAAATTTAATAATTCCAATTATCTGAAAATGGACAGAGTTCTAGTAGGGACTGAGCCCCACTTAATCCTGAAGATTAGAGAATTTTATTTTAATTTTTAAGTAGTAGCACCCTCACCCGTACGCCATCAGACAATCATAATTTAATAAAAACGAAAATAAAAATTTATTTCTTCCAAATTTAATAATTCCAATCATCTGAAAATCACCAGAGTTCTAGTAGGGACTGAGCCCTACCTAATCCTGAAGATTAGAGAATTTTATTTCAATTTTTAAGTAGTAGCACCCTCACCCGAACGCCATCAGACAATCATAATTTAATAAAAACGAAAATAAAAATTTATTTCTTACAAATTTAATAATTTCAATCATCTGAAAATAGACAGAGTTCTAGTAGGGACTGAGCCCTACTTAATCCTGAAGATTAGAGAATTTTATTTCAATTTTTAAGTAGTAGCACCCTCACCCGAACGCCATCAGACAATAAAAATTTGGTAAAAACGAAAATAAAAATTTATTTCTTCCAAATTTAATAATTCTAATCATCTGAAAATCACCAGAGTTCTAGTAGGGACTAAGCCCTACTTAATCCTGAAGATTAGAGAATTTTATTTCAATTTTTAAGTAGTAGCAGGTCCACCCGTACGCCATCAGACAATCATAATTTAATAAAAACGAAAATAAAAATTTATTTCTTCGAAATTTAATAATTCTAATCGTCTGAAAATTTCCTGAGTTCTAGTAGGGACTGAGCCCTACCTAATCCTGAAGATTAGAGAATTTTATTTCAATTTTTAAGTAGTAGCAGGTCCACCCGTACGCCATCAGACAATCATAATTTAATAAAAACGAAAATAAAAATTTATTTCTTCGAAATTTAATAATTCTAATCGTCTGACAATTTCCTGAGTTCTAGTAGGGACTGAGCCCTACCTAATCCTGAAGATTAGAGAATTTTATTTCAATTTTTAAGTAGTAGCAGTTCCACCCGTACGCCATCAGACAATAAAAATTTGGTAAAAACGAAAATAAAAATTTATTTCTTCCAAATTTAATAATTCTAATCATCTGAAAATCACCAGAGTTCTAGTAGGGACTGAGCCTTACTTAATCCTGAAGATTAGAGAATTTTATTTCAATTTTTAAGTAGTAGCACCCTCACCCGAACGCCATCAGACAATCATAATTTAATAAAAACGAAAATAAAAATTTATTTCTTCGAAATTTAATAATTCTAATCGTCTGACAATTTCCTGAGTTCTAGTAGGGACTGAGCCCTACCTAATCCTGAAGATTAGAGAATTTTATTTCAATTATACTTCCCGCCTCGTTCTCGGGATTACAATAAGTAGTATCGTTTCTACTCACTCGCGCCGCCACAATTCAGAGTCAAAGCAAAAAGGGACTGTTCCTCTCGCCCCTCTATCGGTCCTTCGCCATCTTGTTCATTCGTTTTTTTGTGCTTCGCGTCGTCACATCACATTTTCACAAAATGGGAAAATCAGGTAAACACCGTTCAAAAAAATCAACGAAAAATGATTATAAGCGTTTAGAAAGGGAAGTGGAACGTCTGAGAAGAAGAATAAATGGACGAAAACGTCCATCTTCGTCATCGGAGTCAGATTATTCGGGCAGCTGTCCGTCTGCAAAATTGAGAAGAGCGTCATGTAGTTCGGAGCATTCTTCTCATTCTGAATCGAGAGGACAAATACACAATCGACAGAATAGAGTTCGTTCACGTTCCCGTTCCTGTTCCGCATCAGTTCGAGTCGCATCTCACAGTGCTGGTCAACCAGGTAATTTTAGTAATTGATAATACATATTTAGACGGTATAGCTCATTCTAAAGGTGAGAAAAAGCCGATCTCTTGACTGGTGAGCCTGCGCACAAGTGCAGGACAAATCCAGATCACACAACTTGTATATATGTATATATATGTAACAAAAGTGAGGTTAAAAGCCTGCACATAAGTGCAGGACTAATCCAAATAATGTTATTATTTTCAGACAAAGAGGTTAGAAATGACAAAAAAGACCAGTCCAAACAAACTAACGCTTCCGTTTCAAAAAAGCTGGATATTCTTGGAGAGAATCCTTCTTCTAATGAACAAAAAGAAATTAAATTACATCCGGACCTCGTGGCTAGATGGAAACATTGGATGTCTTCTGGAATAACCGAATCAGTTAAAGACGATTTATTAAAAAATTATCCTAGAAAAGGAGACTGCTTATTAGAGCCTCCTCAATTAAATCCCGAAATAAAAACTCCAATGACTGATGTTGCAAAAAAGAGGGATGATCATTTCCAAGACTTGCAACGCTTGGTCGGTTCTGCTTTGTCCTCAGTTGGACTTGCGATTTCAGATTTGCTCGGAGAAGAGGAATTCGATCCTTTTAAACAGTTACAACTACTTTCTGATGCGGGAAAACTTCTCACAGAGATGTTTCATTCAATTTCAGTGGCCAGGCGTGCCTTTATTACTCCTGGATACACAAAAGTAGTACGAGATATATTGGAGAGTGCAACAGATAATCCAGCCTTTCTTTTCGGCGATAAATTAAACGAAAAAGTAACGGAAGCGAAAACTTTCGAAAAACTGGGCAGAGATATGAAAGGCATACAAGGAAATAAAAATAATTCTTCGAGGCAGCCTTTAAACTCCAGGAGCTCATCCCTGAGGAAACCCGAGACTTCGCGGATGAGCAGGGGATACTTATCTCGAATGAACCATCCGGACTACAAGAGATCCAAGTCAACAGCGGCACCAACATCGCGACGTCATCAAGCCACTTCGAATTACCCGAAGTTCCTGAAACCTGCAACGCGTCAGAAACAATAGAGGTATGTAGTGCCGGTAGGCTTAAAGGTTTTGTAAAAAACTGGCAAATTATTACGCACGACAAGTTTGTCCTTAATTGTATACAAGGGTTTAAAATACCTTTTGAAAATCTTCCAATACAATCATCTCAACCAGTAGAAAGGAATTGGTCAGAAAAGGAAACCGTAGCTTTGAGGTCTGAAATTAGTAAACTTAGAAATATGGGTGCAATAGTCATTAGTTCTCCAATAAAAGATCAGTTTTTGTCGCCTTATTTTTTAGTCGATAAACCAGACAAAACTAAACGTTTTATTTTCAACTTGCAATCCTTAAATAAGTTTATCAAAGTGCCTCATTTTAAAATCGAGGACTTACGAACAGCTTGTAAGTTAGTAGACAAGAACTATTATATGTGTCATTTAGATTTAAAAGACGGATTTTTTCATATACCCATTCACACAGAACACAGAAAGTTTCTAAGGTTTATATTCGAAGGTGTCATATACGAATTTGTTTGCTTGCCATTTGGGTTGAACATTAGTCCGTATATATTTACAAAAACTTTAAAACCAGTAGTAAATTATTTGAGAGATAAGGGTTTTCTATCGGTTGTCTATCTTGATGATTTTCTGCTCCTAGCAAATAATTATGAGAATTGTCTCATTAATGTCAATACAACGATAGAATTTTTAGAATCTATAGGGTTTTCAATAAATTACAAAAAATGTCATATAACACCTTCAAAAATTTGTCCTTTTTTGGGTTTTTTGATAAATTCAAATAATTTAACCGTTGAATTACCGTCTGAAAAAAGAAAATCTTTACATTCTCAACTTGATAAATTTTGTTCGAAAACAACATGCACCATAAGAGAATTTGCACAGATTTTAGGTCGCTTGGTAGCAAGTTGTCCAGCAATAGCTTATGGTATGGCTCACACTAAGAGTTTAGAAAGAACAAAATTTTTGGAATTAACTTTGACAAATGGCGATTACGATAAAAGAATGAAAATCCCTGATTCTTCATTCTCAGAATTTCATTGGTGGATGGATCGGCTACCTTACTCTATAAATCAGATAAGACAGTTTAAGTTTGTTCGGGAAATTTATACAGATGCTTCAAAAACAGGGTGGGGAGCGTCGTACGAATCTGAAAAGATTCACGGGTTTTGGAATGAAACAGAAAAATTAAATCATATTAATTACTTAGAAATATTAGCCGTATTTTGGGGATTAAAATCATTTGCAGAAGATCTGTCTAACTGTGAAATTTTACTACGGGTGGACAATACCACGGCTATTGCGTATATCAACAAGATGGGAGGAATTCAATTTCCCCATCTTAATGATCTAAGTAAACAAATTTGGAATTGGTGCGAAAAAAGGAATATCTGGGTTTTCGCATCCTATATTCCTTCAAAAGAGAATTGTATAGCAGACGAACAATCAAGGTTAAAGAATTTGGACACAGAATGGGAGCTAAATGATTTTGCTTTCAATAAAATTGTTAGAACGTTTTTTAAACCGGAAATCGACCTTTTCGCGACAGATAACAACGCTAAATGTCGCGCATTTTGCTCCTGGGAAAATTCACGTTACGCTATAGCAATGGACGCTTTTACTATTTCTTGGTCCAATAAATTATTTTACGCGTTCCCTCCTTTCTCGATGATCTTACGAACGCTAAAAAAGATAAAAACTGATCAAGCACAAGGCATTGTTATAGTTCCTATGTGGACCTCACAGCCGTGGTTTCCTGTGTTTCGATCACTGTTAGTTCAAGAACCTATAATATTTAAACCTACTCTTAACCTTGTAATATCTCCTTGCAGAACTCGAGCGCATCCACTAGCCAAAACGCTTTCCCTGGCTGCAGGGCTCTTGTCAGGGAAAGTTACGCAAGAAGACAGCTTCCGGAAAACACTATAGACGTTCTATTAGCATCTTTAAGTGACTCTACATTTAAACAATATAATTGCGCGTTAAGAAAATGGTGGGTTTATTGCAAAAATAAAAACTTAGACGTTTTCGATCAAGATTCGAATAGCATATTAAGTTTCTTAACAGAAGAGTTTAACAACGGATCTTCATACGGATCTTTAAACACCATTCGTTCAGCTATATCTCTCATATCTAACAAAAAAGTATCAGATCTTGTAATGGAACGATTTTTTCGAGGGATATTTAAACTAAAACCAAGTAGAGCAAAATATAATAGAACTTGGAATGTGTCTTCAGTTTTGGACAAAATAGCAAAATGGTTTCCACTCGACGAATTAGATTTAAAAACACTTACACAAAAACTAATTATACTCTTGGCTTTAGGAACCGGTCATCGAGTACAAACTTTTTCACTGATTTCGTTAGATGCTATTGTTTTTTCGAATAATGATGTTGAGATAAAAATCGAAAGCCTTGTAAAAACATCTAGACCTGGTGCGTGTCAACCCTGCTTAGTTCTTCCATTTTTCACTGAAAAACCCGAACTTTGTGCTGCTTTAACTTTAAGAAATTATCTCGAGAGAACAGAATCCTTAAGAGGAGAAGAAAAATGTTTATTTATTAGTTTTCAAAAACCACATAAAGCAGTAGGGACACAAACGATAAGTCGTTGGATAAAGGAGGTACTTCATTCATGTGGCGTTGATAGAAACTTCAAAGCCCATAGTACCCGCCACGCGTCCACCTCGAAAGCTTTCGAGAAAGGTCTAGATATAAGAGTAATTCAAAATACCGTAGGTTGGTCACAAAACTCATCGACGTTTGCTAAGTTCTACAACAGGCCAATCATGGAATCTGAAAGTTTCTTTAATGTTGTAATCAACAACTAATTTACTAAGTTTCCTTAATGTTATAATCAGTAATTAATTTACTTAATCGAGGTATTTGTTTATAAAAAATAAATAAATAAAAATAGTTTCAGAAAAATTGTCGTCTCTAAAAATCTACTTATTGTAATCCCGAGAACGAGGCGGGAAGTATAATTATACGATTAAACGAACTTACCTATGTGAAGTTCAATCGTAATTATACGACCGCCTCGTTCGAAGGGATTACACACCCTCCCGTTAAAATTTTGTAAATTTTTTCCTTTTCACCCACCCTAAAAGAAAAGGACAATTTTCTGAATATAAGCTCTAAAAAGAATGAACAAGATGGCGAAGGACCGATAGAGGGGCGAGAGGAACAGTCCCTTTTTGCTTTGACTCTGAATTGTGGCGGCGCGAGTGAGTAGAAACGATACTACTTATTGTAATCCCTTCGAACGAGGCGGTCGTATAATTACGATTGAACTTCACATAGGTAAGTTCGTTTAATCGTATAATTTTTAAGTAGTAGCAGTTCCACCCGTACGCCATCAGACAATCATAATTTAATAAAAACGAAAATAAAAATTTATTTCTTGCAAATTTAATAATTCTAATCATCTGAAAATCACCAGAGTTCTAGTAGGGACTGAGCCCTACTTAATCCTGAAGATTAGAGAAATTTATTTCAATTTTTAAGTAGTAGCACCTCACCCGTACGCTATCAGACAATCAAAATTCGGTAAAACCGAAATTAAAAATTTATTTCTTGCAAATTTAATAATTCTAATCATCTGAAAATCACCAGCATTCTAGTAGGGACTGAGCCCTACTCCATCGTGAAGAATAGAGAAATTTATTTCAATTTTTAAGTAGTAGCAGGTCCACCCGTACGCTATCAGACAATCAAAATTCGGTAAAACCGAAATTAAAAATTTATTTCTTGCAAATTTAATAATTCTAATCATCTGAAAATCACCAGCATTCTAGTAGGGACTGAGCCCTACTCCATCGTGAAGAATAGAGAAATTTATTTCAATTTTTAAGTAGTAGCAGGTCCACCCGTACGCTATCAGACAATCAAAATTCGGTAAAACCGAAATTAAAAATTTATTTCTTGCAAATTTAATAATTCTAATCATCTGAAAATCACCAGCATTCTAGTAGGGACTGAGCCCTACTCCATCGTGAAGAATAGAGAATTTTATTTCAATTTTTAAGTAGTAGCAGGTCCACCCGTACGCCATCAGACAATCATAATTTAATAAAAACGAAAATAAAAATTTATTTCTTGCAAATTTAATAATTCTAATCATCTGAAAATCACCAGAGTTCTAGTAGGGACTGAGCCCTACTTAATCCTGAAGATTAGAGAATTTTATTTCAATTTTTAAGTAGTAGCAGGTCCACCCGTACGCCATCAGACAATCATAATTTAATAAAAACGAAAATAAAAATTTATTTCTTCGAAATTTAATAATTCCAATCATCTGAAAATCACCAGAGTTCTAGTAGGGACTGAGCCCTACTTAATCCTGAAGATAAGAGAATTTTATTTCAATTTTTAAGTAGTAGCAGGTCCACCCGTACGCCATCAGACAATCATAATTTATTAAAAACGAAAATAAAAATTTATTTCTTCGAAATTTAATAATTCTAATCGTCTGACAATTTCCTGAGTTCTAGTAGGGACTGAGCCCTACCTAATCCTGAAGATTAGAGAATTTTATTTCAATTTTTAAGTAGTAGCAGTTCCACCCGTACGCCATCAGACAATCATAATTTAATAAAAACGAAAATAAAAATTTATTTCTTGCAAATTTAATAATTCTAATCATCTGAAAATCACCAGAGTTCTAGTAGGGACTGAGCCCTACTTAATCCTGAAGTTTAGAGAATTTTATTTCAATTTTTAAGTAGTAGCACCCTCACCCGAACGCCATCAGACAATAAAAATTTGGTAAAAACGAAAATAAAAATTTATTTCTTCCAAATTTAATAATTCTAATCATCTGAAAATCACCAGAGTTCTAGTAGGGACTGAGCCCTACTTAATCCTGAAGATTAGAGAATTTTATTTCAATTTTTAAGTAGTAGCACCCTCACCCGAACGCCATCAGACAATAAAAATTTGGTAAAAACGAAAATAAAAATTTATTTCTTCCAAATTTAATAATTCTAATCATCTGAAAATCACCAGAGTTCTAGTAGGGACTGAGCCCTACCTAATCCTGAAGATTAGAGAATTTTATTTCAATTTTTAAGTAGTAGCAGGTCCACCCGTACGCCATCAGACAATCATAATTGGTAATAAAACGAAAATAAAAATTTATTTCTTCGAAATTTAATAATTCTAATCAGTCTGACAATTTCCTGAGTTCTAGTAGGGACTGAGCCCTACTTAATCCTGAAGATTAGAGAATTTTATATCAATTTTTAAGTAGTAGCACCCTCACCCGTACGCCATCAGACAATAAAAATTTGGTAAAAACGAAAATAAAATTTATTTCTTCTAAATTTAATAATTCTAATTATCTGAAAATTACCAGAGTTCTAGTAGGGACTGAGCCCTACCTAATCCTGAAGATTAGAGAAATTTTATTTCAATTTTTAAGTAGTAGCACCCTCACCCGAACGCCATCAGACAATCATAATTAGTAAAAACGAAAATAAAAATTTATTTCTTCGCAAATTTAATAATTCTAATCATCTGACAATTCCCAGATTCTAGTAGGGACTGAGCCCTACCTCAATCGTGAAGATAGAGAATTTATTTCAATTTTTAAGTAGTAGCAGGTCCACCCGTACGCCTATCAGACAATCAATAATTAGGTAAAACCGAAATTAAAAATTTATTTCTTGCAAATTTAATAATTCTAATCATCTGAAAATCACCAGAGTTCTAGTAGGGACTGAGCCCTACCTCAATCGTGAAGAATAGAGAATTTATTTCAATTTTTAAGTAGTAGCAGCCTCACCCGTACGCTATCAGACAATCAAAATTTCGGTAAAACCGAAATAAAAATTTATTTCTTGCCAAATTTAATAATTCTAATCATCTGAAAATCACCAGCATTCTAGTAGGGACTGAGCCCTACTCCATCGTGAAGAATTAGAGAATTTATTTCAATTTTTAAGTAGTAGCAGGTCCACCCGTACGCCTATCAGACAATCAAATTAGGTAAAAACCGAAATTAAAAATTTATTTCTTACAAATTTAATAATTCCAATCATCTGAAAATAGACAGAGTTCTAGTAGGGACTGAGCCCTACTTAATCCTGAAGATTAGAGAATTTTATATCAATTTTTAAGTAGTAGCACCCTCACCCGTACGCCATCAGACAATAAAAATTTGGTAAAAACGAAAATAAAAATTTATTTCTTCCAAATTTAATAATTCTAATTATCTGAAAATCACCAGAGTTCTAGTAGGGACTGAGCCCTATTTAATCCTGAAGATTAGAGAATTTTATTTCAATTTTTAAGTAGTAGCACCCTCACCCGAACGCCATCAGACAATCATAATTTAATAAAAACGAAAATAAAAATTTATTTCTTACAAATTTAATAATTCCAATCATCTGAAAATAGACAGAGTTCTAGTAGGGACTGAGCCCTACTTAATTCTGAAGATAAGAGAATTTTATTTCAATTTTTAAGTAGTAGCACCCTCACCCGAACGCCATCAGACAATCATAATTTAATAAAAACGAAAATAAAAATTTATTTCTTACAAATTTAATAATTCTAATCATCTGAAAATCACCAGCATTCTAGTAGGGACTGAGCCCTACTCCATCGTGAAGAATAGAGAAATTTATTTCAATTTTAAGTAGTAGCAGCCTCACCCGTACGCTATCAGACAATCAAAATTCGGTAAAACCGAAATTAAAAATTTATTTCTTGCAAATTTAATAATTCTAATCATCTGAAAATCACCAGCATTCTAGTAGGGACTGAGCCCTACTCCATCGTGAAGAATAGAGAAATTTATTTCAATTTTTAAGTAGTAGCAGGTCCACCCGTACGCTATCAGACAATCAAAATTCGGTAAAACCGAAATTAAAAATTTATTTCTTGCAAATTTAATAATTCTAATCATCTGAAAATCACCAGCATTCTAGTAGGGACTGAGCCCTACTCCATCGTGAAGAATAGAGAAATTTATTTCAATTTTTAAGTAGTAGCAGGTCCACCCGTACGCTATCAGACAATCAAAATTCGGTAAAACCGAAATTAAAAATTTATTTCTTGCAAATTTAATAATTCTAATCATCTGACAATTACCTGAGTTCTAGTAGGGACTGAGCCCTACCTAATCCTGAAGATTAGAGAATTTTATTTCAATTTTTAAGTAGTAGCAGCCCTCACCCGACGCCATCAGACAATCATAATTTAATAAAAACGAAAATAAAAATTTATTTCTTCGAAATTTAATAATTCTAATCATCTGACAATTTCCTGAGTTCTAGTAGGGACTGAGCCCTACTAATCCTGAAGATTAGAGAATTTTATTTCAATTTTTAAGTAGTAGCACCCTCACCCGACGCCATCAGACAATCATAAATTTAGTAAAAACGAAAATAAAAATTTATTTCTTACAAATTTAATAATTCTAATCATCTGAAAATACCAGAGTTCTAGTAGGGACTGAGCCCTACTTAATCCTGAAGATTAGAGAATTTTATTCAATTTTTAAGTAGTAGCACCCTCACCCGTACGCCATCAGACAATCAAAATTTGGTAAAAACGAAAATAAAATATTTATTTCTTCTAAATTTAATAATTCTAATTATCTGAAAATTACCAGAGTTCTAGTAGGGACTGAGCCCTACCTAATCCTGAAGATTAGAGAATTTTATTTCAATTTTTAAGTAGTAGCACCCTCACCCGAACGCCATCAGACAATCATAATTTAATAAAAACGAAAATAAAAATTTATTTCTTCGAAATTTAATAATTCTAATCGTCTGACAATTTCCTGAGTTCTAGTAGGGACTGAGCCCTACCTAATCCTGAAGATTAGAGAATTTTATTTCAATTTTTAAGTAGTAGCAGTTCCACCCGTACGCCATCAGACAATCATAATTTAATAAAAACGAAAATAAAAATTTATTTCTTGCAAATTTAATAATTCTAATCATCTGAAAATCACCAGAGTTCTAGTAGGGACTGAGCCCTACCTAATCCTGAAGATTAGAGAATTTTATTTCAATTTTTAAGTAGTAGCACCCTCACCCGTACGCCATCAGACAATCATAATTTAATAAAAACGAAAATAAAAATTTATTTCTTCCAAATTTAATAATTCTAATCATCTGAAAATCACCAGAGTTCTAGTAGGGACTGAGCCCTACTTAATCCTGAAGATTAGAGAATTTTATTTCAATTTTTAAGTAGTAGCACCCTCACCCGTACGCCATCAGACAATCATAATTTAATAAAAACGAAAATAAAAATTTATTTCTTCCAAATTTAATAATTCTAATCGTCTGACAATTTCCTGAGTTCTAGTAGGGACTGAGCCCTACCTAATCCTGAAGATTAGAGAATTTTATTTCAATTTTTAAGTAGTAGCAGTTCCACCCGTACGCCATCAGACAATCATAATTTAATAAAAACGAAATAAAAATTTATTTCTTGCAAATTTAATAATTCTAATCATCTGAAAATCACCAGAGTTCTAGTAGGGACTGAGCCCTACTTAATCCTGAAGATTAGAGAATTTATTTCAATTTTTAAGTAGTAGCACCCTCACCCGAACGCCATCAGACAATAAAAATTTGGTAAAAACGAAATAAATATTTATTTCTTCTAAATTTAATAATTCTAATCATCTGAAAATCACCAGAGTTCTAGTAGGGACTGAGCCCTACCTAAGCCTGAAGATTAGAGAATTTTATTTCAATTTTTAAGTAGTAGCAGGTCCACCCGTACGCCATCAGACAATCATAATTTAAGTAAAAACGAAAATAAAAATTTATTTCTTGCAAATTTAATAATTCTAATCATCTGAAAATCACCAGAGTTCTAGTAGGGACTGAGCCCTACTTAATCCTGAAGATTAGAGAATTTATTTCAATTTTTAAGTAGTAGCACCCTCACCCGAACGCCATCAGACAATCAAAATTTGGTAAAAACGAAAATAAAAATTTATTTCTTCGAAATTTAATAATTCTAATCAGTCTGACAATTCCCTGAGTTCTAGTAGGGACTGAGCCCTACCTAATCCTGAAGATTAGAGAATTTTATTTCAATTTTTAAGTAGTAGCACCCTCACCCGAACGCCATCAGACAATCATAATTTAATAAAAACGAAAATAAAAATTTATTTCTTCGAAATTTAATAATTCTAATCGTCTGACAATTTCCTGAGTTCTAGTAGGGACTGAGCCCTACCTAAGCCTGAAGATTAGAGAATTTTATTTCAATTTTTAAGTAGTAGCAGTTCCACCCGTACGCCATCAGACAATCATAATTTAATAAAAACGAAAATAAAAATTTATTTCTTACAAATTTAATAATTCCAATCATCTGAAAATCACCAGAGTTTTAGTAGGGACTGAGCCCTACTTAATCCTGAAGATTAGAGAATTTTATTTCAATTTTTAAGTAGTAGCACCCTCACCCGAACGATATCAGACAATAAAAATTTGGTAAAAACGAAAATAAAAATTCATTTCTTCCAAATTTAATAATTCTAATCATCTAAAAATCACCAGAGTTCTAGTAGGGACTGAGCCTTACTTAATCCTGAAGATTAGAGAATTTTATTTCAATTTTTAAGTAGTAGCACCCTCACCCGAACGCCATCAGACAATCATAATTTAATAAAAACGAAAATAAAAATTTATTTCTTACAAATTTAATAATTCCAATCATCTGAAAATCACCAGAGTTTTAGTAGGGACTGAGCCCTACTTAATCCTGAAGATTAGAGAATTTTATTTCAATTTTTAAGTAGTAGCACCCTCACCCGAACGCCATCAGACAATCATAATTTAATAAAAACGAAAATAAAAATTTATTTCTTCGAAATTTAATAATTCTAATCGTCTGACAATTTCCTGAGTTCTAGTAGGGACTGAGCCCTACCTAATCCTGAAGATTAGAGAATTTTATTTCAATTTTTAAGTAGTAGCAGTTCCACCCGTACGCCATCAGACAATCATAATTTAATAAAAACGAAAATAAAAATTTATTTCTTGCAAATTTAATAATTCTAATCATCTGAAAATCACCAGAGTTCTAGTAGGGACTGAGCCCTACTTAATCCTGAAGATTAGAGAATTTTATTTCAATTTTTAAGTAGTAGCACCCTCACCCGAACGCCATCAGACAATAAAAATTTGGTAAAAACGAAAATAAATATTTATTTCTTCTAAATTTAATAATTCTAATTATCTGAAAATCACCAGAGTTCTAGTAGGGACTGAGCCCTACCTAATTCTGAAGATTAGAGAATTTTATTTCAATTTTTAAGTAGTAGCAGTTCCACCCGTACGCCATCAGACAATCATAATTTAATAAAAACGAAAATAAAAATTTATTTCTTGCAAATTTAATAATTCTAATCATCTGAAAATCACCAGAGTTCTAGTAGGGACTGAGCCCTACTTAATCCTAAAGATTAGAGAATTTTATTTCAATTTTTAAGTAGTAGCACCCTCACCCGAACGCCATCAGACAATAAAAATTTGGTAAAAACGAAATAAAAATTTATTTCTTCGAAATTTAATAATTCTAATCGTCTGACAATTTCCTGAGTTCTAGTAGGGACTGAGCCCTACCTAATCCTGAAGATTAGAGAATTTTATTTCAATTTTTAAGTAGTAGCACCCTCACCCGAACGCCATCAGACAATCATAATTTAATAAAAACGAAAATAAAAATTTATTTCTTCGAAATTTAATAATTCTAATCGTCTGACAATTTCCTGAGTTCTAGTAGGGACTGAGCCCTACCTAAGCCTGAAGATTAGAGAATTTTATTTCAATTTTTAAGTAGTAGCAGTTCCACCCGTACGCCATCAGACAATCATAATTTAATAAAAACGAAAATAAAAATTTATTTCTTGCAAATTTAATAATTCTAATCATCTGAAAATCACCAGAGTTCTAGTAGGGACTGAGCCCTACTTAATCCTGAAGATTAGAGAATTTTATTTCAATTTTTAAGTAGTAGCACCCTCACCCGAACGCCATCAGACAATAAAAATTTGGTAAAAACGAAAATAAAAATTTATTTCTTCGAAATTTAATAATTCTAATCGTCTGACAATTTCCTGAGTTCTAGTAGGGACTGAGCCCTACTCCATCGTGAAGAATAGAGAAATTTATTTCAATTTTTAAGTAGTAGCAGGTCCACCCGTACGCTATCAGACAATCAAAATTCGGTAAAACCGAAATTAAAAATTTATTTCTTGCAAATTTAATAATTCTAATCATCTGAAAATCACCAGCATTCTAGTAGGGACTGAGCCCTACTCCATCGTGAAGAATAGAGAAATTTATTTCAATTTTAAGTAGTAGCACCCTCACCCGTACGCTATCAGACAATCAAAATTCGGTAAAACCGAAATTAAAAATTTATTTCTTGCAAATTTAATAATTCTAATCATCTGAAAATCACCAGCATTCTAGTAGGGACTGAGCCCTACTCCATCGTGAAGAATAGAGAAATTTATTTCAATTTTTAAGTAGTAGCAGGTCCACCCGTACGCTATCAGACAATCAAAATTCGGTAAAACCGAAATTAAAAATTTATTTCTTGCAAATTTAATAATTCTAATCATCTGAAAATCACCAGCATTCTAGTAGGGACTGAGCCCTACTCCATCGTGAAGAATAGAGAAATTTATTTCAATTTTTAAGTAGTAGCAGCCTCACCCGTACGCTATCAGACAATCAAAATTCGGTAAAACCGAAATTAAAAATTTATTTCTTGCAAATTTAATAATTCTAATCATCTGAAAATCACCAGCATTCTAGTAGGGACTGAGCCCTACTCCATCGTGAAGAATAGAGAAATTTATTTCAATTTTTAAGTAGTAGCAGGTCCACCCGTACGCTATCAGACAATCAAAATTCGGTAAAACCGAAATTAAAAATTTATTTCTTGCAAATTTAATAATTCTAATCATCTGAAAATCACCAGCATTCTAGTAGGGACTGAGCCCTACTCCATCGTGAAGAATAGAGAAATTTATTTCAATTTTTAAGTAGTAGCACCCTCACCCGTACGCTATCAGACAATCAAAATTCGGTAAAACCGAAATTAAAAATTTATTTCTTGCAAATTTAATAATTCTAATCATCTGAAAATCACCAGCATTCTAGTAGGGACTGAGCCCTACTCCATCGTGAAGAATAGAGAAATTTATTTCAATTTTTAAGTAGTAGCAGGTCCACCCGTACGCTATCAGACAATCAAAATTCGGTAAAACCGAAATTAAAAATTTATTTCTTGCAAATTTAATAATTCTAATCATCTGAAAATCACCAGCATTCTAGTAGGGACTGAGCCCTACTCCATCGTGAAGAATAGAGAAATTTATTTCAATTTTTAAGTAGTAGCAGGTCCACCCGTACGCTATCAGACAATCAAAATTCGGTAAAACCGAAATTAAAAATTTATTTCTTGCAAATTTAATAATTCTAATCATCTGAAAATCACCAGCATTCTAGTAGGGACTGAGCCCTACTCCATCGTGAAGAATAGAGAAATTTATTTCAATTTTTAAGTAGTAGCAGGTCCACCCGTACGCTATCAGACAATCAAAATTCGGTAAAACCGAAATTAAAAATTTATTTCTTACAAATTTAATAATTCCAATCATCTGAAAATAGACAGAGTTCTAGTAGGGACTGAGCCCTACTTAATTCTGAAGATTAGAGAATTTTATTCAATTTTTAAGTAGTAGCACCCTCACCCGTACGCCATCAGACAATAAAAATTTGGTAAAAACGAAAATAAAAATTTATTTCTTCCAAATTTAATAATTCTAATTATCTGAAAATCACCAGAGTTCTAGTAGGGACTGAGCCCTACTTAATCCTGAAGATTAGAGAATTTATTTCAATTTTTAAGTAGTAGCACCCTCACCCGAACGCCATCAGACAATCATAATTAGTAAAAACGAAAATAAAAATTTATTTCTTACAAATTTAATAATTCTAATCATCTGAAAATAGACAGAGTTCTAGTAGGGACTGAGCCCTACTTAATTCTGAAGATAAGAGAATTTATTTCAATTTTTAAGTAGTAGCACCCTCACCCGAACGCCTATCAGACAATCATAATTTAAGTAAAAACGAAAATAAAAATTTATTTCTTACAAATTTAATAATTCCAATCATCTGAAAATAGACAGAGTTCTAGTAGGGACTGAGCCCTACTTAATTCGTGAAGATAGAGAAATTTTATTTCAATTTTTAAGTAGTAGCACCCTCACCCGAACGCCATCAGACAATCATAATTAGTAAAAACGAAAATAAAAATTTATTTCTTACAAATTTAATAATTCCAATCATCTGAAAATGGACAGAGTTCAGAGTAGGGACTGAGCCCTACCTAATCCTGAAGATTAGAGAATTTTATTTCAATTTTTAAGTAGTATCAGTTCCACCCGTACGCCATCAGACAATCATAATTTAAGTAAAAACGAAATAAAAATTTATTTCTTGCAAATTTAATAATTCCAATTATCTGAAAATCACCACAGTTCTAGTAGGGACTGAGCCCTACTTAATCCTGAAGATTAGAGAATTTTATTTCAATTTTTAAGTAGTAGCAGGTCCACCCGTACGCCATCAGACAATCAAAATTCGGTAAAACCGAAATTAAAAATTTATTTCTTGCAAATTTAATAATTCTAATCATCTGAAAATCACCAGCATTCTAGTAGGGACTGAGCCCTACTCCATCGTGAAGAATAGAGAAATTTATTTCAATTTTTAAGTAGTAGCAGGTCCACCCGTACGCTATCAGACAATCAAAATTCGGTAAAACCGAAATTAAAAATTTATTTCTTGCAAATTTAATAATTCTAATCATCTGAAAATCACCAGCATTCTAGTAGGGACTGAGCCCTACTCCAATCGTGAAGAATAGAGAAATTTATTTCAATTTTTAAGTAGTAGCAGGTCCACCCGTACGCTATCAGACAATCAAAATTCGGTAAAACCGAAATTAAAAATTTATTTCTTGCAAATTTAATAATTCTAATCATCTGAAAATCACCAGCATTCTAGTAGGGACTGAGCCCTACTCCATCGTGAAGATAGAGAATTTATTTCAATTTTTAAGTAGTAGCAGGTCCACCCGTACGCCATCAGACAATCATAATTTAATAAAAACGAAAATAAAAATTTATTTCTTGCAAATTTAATAATTCTAATCATCTGAAAATCACCAGAGTTCTAGTAGGGACTGAGCCCTACTTAATCCTGAAGATTAGAGAATTTTATTTCAATTTTTAAGTAGTAGCACCCTCACCCGAACGCCATCAGACAATAAAAATTTGGTAAAAACGAAAATAAAAATTTATTTCTTCCAAATTTAATAATTCTAATTATCTGAAAATCACCAGAGTTCTAGTAGGGACTGAGCCCTATTTAATCCTGAAGATTAGAGAATTTTATTTTAATTTTTAAGTAGTAGCACCCTCACCCGAACGCCATCAGACAATAAAAATTTGGTAAAAACGAAAATAAAAATTTATTTCTTCCAAATTTAATAATTCTAATCATCTGAAAATCACCAGAGTTCTAGTAGGGACTGAGCCTTACTTAATCCTGAAGATTAGAGAATTTTATTTCAATTTTTAAGTAGTAGCACCCTCACCCGAACGCCATCAGACAATCATAATTTAATAAAAACGAAAATAAAAATTTATTTCTTCCAAATTTAATAATTCCAATCATCTGAAAATCACCAGAGTTCTAGTAGGGACTGAGCCCTACTTAATCCTGAAGATTAGAGAATTTTATTTCAATTTTTAAGTAGTAGCACCCTCACCCGAACGCCATTAGACAATAAAAATTTGGTAAAAACGAAAATAAAAATTTATTTCTTCCAAATTTAATAATTCTAATCATCTGAAAATCACCAGAGTTCTAGTAGGGACTGAGCCCTACTTAATCCTGAAGATTAGAGAATTTTATTTCAATTTTTAAGTAGTAGCACCCTCACCCGTACGCCATCAGACAATCATAATTTAATAAAAACGAAAATAAAAATTTATTTCTTCCAAATTTAATAATTCCAATCATCTGAAAATCACCAGAGTTCTAGTAGGGACTGAGCCCTACTTAATCCTGAAGATTAGAGAATTTTATTTCAATTTTTAAGTAGTAGCACCCTCACCCGAACGATATCAGACAATAAAAATTTGGTAAAAACGAAAATAAAAATTCATTTCTTCCAAATTTAATAATTCTAATCATCTAAAAATCACCAGAGTTCTAGTAGGGACTGAGCCTTACTTAATCCTGAAGATTAGAGAATTTTATTTCAATTTTTAAGTAGTAGCACCCTCACCCGAACGCCATCAGACAATCATAATTTAATAAAACGAAAATAAAAATTTATTTCTTACAAATTTAATAATTCCAATCATCTGAAAATCACCAGAGTTTTAGTAGGGACTGAGCCCTACTTAATCCTGAAGATTAGAGAATTTTATTTCAATTTTTAAGTAGTAGCACCCTCACCCGAACGCCATCAGACAATCATAATTTAATAAAACGAAAATAAAAATTTATTTCTTCGAAATTTAATAATTCTAATCGTCTGACAATTTCCTGAGTTCTAGTAGGGACTGAGCCCTACCTAATCCTGAAGATTAGAGAATTTTATTTCAATTTTTAAGTAGTAGCAGTTCCACCCGTACGCCATCAGACAATCATAATTTAATAAAAACGAAAATAAAAATTTATTTCTTGCAAATTTAATAATTCTAATCATCTGAAAATCACCAGAGTTCTAGTAGGGACTGAGCCCTACTTAATCCTGAAGATTAGAGAATTTTATTTCAATTTTTAAGTAGTAGCACCCTCACCCGAACGCCATCAGACAATAAAAATTTGGTAAAAACGAAAATAAAAATTTATTTCTTCCAAATTTAATAATTCCAATCATCTGAAAATCACCAGAGTTCTAGTAGGGACTGAGCCCTACTTAATCCTGAAGATTAGAGAATTTTATTTCAATTTTTAAGTAGTAGCACCCTCACCCGAACGCCATCAGACAATAAAAATTTGGTAAAAACGAAAATAAATATTTATTTCTTCTAAATTTAATAATTCTAATTATCTGAAAATCACCAGAGTTCTAGTAGGGACTGAGCCCTACCTAATTCTGAAGATTAGAGAATTTTATTTCAATTTTTAAGTAGTAGCAGTTCCACCCGTACGCCATCAGACAATCATAATTTAATAAAAACGAAAATAAAAATTTATTTCTTGCAAATTTAATAATTCTAATCATCTGAAAATCACCAGAGTTCTAGTAGGGACTGAGCCCTACTTAATCCTGAAGATTAGAGAATTTTATTTCAATTTTTAAGTAGTAGCACCCTCACCCGAACGCCATCAGACAATAAAAATTTGGTAAAAACGAAAATAAAAATTTATTTCTTCGAAATTTAATAATTCTAATCGTCTGACAATTTCCTGAGTTCTAGTAGGGACTGAGCCCTACCTAATCCTGAAGATTAGAGAATTTTATTTCAATTTTTAAGTAGTAGCACCCTCACCCGAACGCCATCAGACAATCATAATTTAATAAAAACGAAAATAAAAATTTATTTCTTCGAAATTTAATAATTCTAATCGTCTGACAATTTCCTGAGTTCTAGTAGGGACTGAGCCCTACCTAAGCCTGAAGATTAGAGAATTTTATTTCAATTTTTAAGTAGTAGCAGTTCCACCCGTACGCCATCAGACAATCATAATTTAATAAAAACGAAAATAAAAATTTATTTCTTGCAAATTTAATAATTCTAATCATCTGAAAATCACCAGAGTTCTAGTAGGGACTGAGCCCTACTTAATCCTGAAGATTAGAGAATTTTATTTCAATTTTTAAGTAGTAGCACCCTCACCCGAACGCCATCAGACAATAAAAATTTGGTAAAAACGAAAATAAAAATTTATTTCTTCGAAATTTAATAATTCTAATCGTCTGACAATTTCCTGAGTTCTAGTAGGGACTGAGCCCTACCTAATCCTGAAGATTAGAGAATTTTATTTCAATTTTTAAGTAGTAGCACCCTTACCCGAACGCCATCAGACAATCATAATTTAATAAAAACGAAAATAAAAATTTATTTCTTCGAAATTTAATAATTCTAATCGTCTGACAATTTCCTGAGTTCTAGTAGGGACTGAGCCCTACCTAAGCCTGAAGATTAGAGAATTTTATTTCAATTTTTAAGTAGTAGCAGTTCCACCCGTACGCCATCAGACAATCATAATTTAATAAAAACGAAAATAAAAATTTATTTCTTGCAAATTTAATAATTCTAATCATCTGAAAATCACCAGAGTTCTAGTAAGGACTGAGTCCTATACACAATCTTGAAGAATAGAGAATTTTTCATGTAATAGCAGTTCCACACTTTTGAAAAAATTAAGTTTTGTATTTTTTGAAATAACATTTGTCTATAGTAAAATTTTTATTAATTCTTGTCAAAATTGCATTCCTGACATATGTAATAACGAATTGATTCTATAAAGTGTGTACTTTATTAATATTTATAGAATTAGTAAATATTTTAATTTTTCACAAATAATTTAAATTTTCTATTTTTTGAAATTTCATCTTAACACCTTTAAATAATTATTCTAAAATAAAAAAATTATACAATTGGTATATATTATATTGAGGAAGCTAAATGATCATGAAATGAACAACTTGTTTTATAAATAAAAAGGAGAAAAATTTGCATAATTTAGATCAGTCGAACGAAATTTGTTATAGAAAAAAGCATATAATAAACAAAATTTATTTGTTAACCATATTTTTCTATATTTTCCAATTTCAAATATTGTTTTATTATAAATCATGAAAAAATACCTACATTTTTCGATCTGTCAAACAATATTTTTTAAAGAAATAAAAACAAAAATAAAACAAAAGCATACACAAAAACTAGAGTACTAAGTGTAGGCAGACAGAATGAAAGAATGAAATACGAAGAATATTGTAGTTAATATTTTATCGCAATAAGGAAAATTTCTTTCGCTATTTGTTTATATAATGGCTGACTGTATAGTGACTTCTACTACTGAAAATGAAAGTTTAACTAATTACTAATAAGGAAATTTTAATTGTTAATATTTTTATTAATGAAAAAAAATTTCTTTTGATATTTGTTTATAAAATGTCTACCTATATACTATAGTGACTTCAACTACTGAAAATAAAAGTCTAACTAATTATCAATAAAAACAACTTTTAATTGTTAATATTTTGATTAACAAAAAAAATTTCTTTCGATATTTGTTTATATAAAAGCTGATCGTATAGTGACATATACTACTGAAATCACTAATAAGAACATTTTAATTGTTAATATTTTGATTAACGAAAAACAATTCTTTCCATTTTTCTTTACATAATGGCTGACTGTATAGTGACTTTTACTACTAAAAGGAAAATCTCACCAGTTAATAAAAAGAACTTTAATTCTTAATATTTTTATTAATGAAAAAATTTCAATTACTCATTTCTTCACTTACGAGATAAACGAGCTATTAGAAAATAAAAATACAATCTTTAACAATATTATTAATAAATTTATTAATAAACGGAAAGTTTTTTTGTTATTTGTATACACAATGTCTAAAAGATTTAAGAATTTTTAAAAATTCTTATTGTCTGACTAAAAATGGAATTTTTTACTAGATGCTAAATTAAAAAAAAATATCCTTAGAATTTGAAAATGGAATTTTTTAGTTTTTACCCTTTCGCAGTGTAAATTTTTCTATTGAAACAGTTTGAAAAAAAATTATTACGTGATATTTTCATCTTGAGGCGAAAAGTCCTAAATGTCTGACTCAAACTTCTTGTTCTACTTGTTTTAGTAAATGCTTGTCTGACTAGAAGATGGAATTTTCTACTGAAAAACTGATATCACTTATGTGACCAAACAAAATTTATGCTTATTTCATAATTTTATCTATAAAAATAAATAAATTCTTTTAATTAGTAAAAATTTACTATAAAAAAAATGTAAAATAATAAAAGTAATAAAACAATAATAAATTTGGGAAATATTCGATAATAGCAGAAAGAGGAAAATTTGTTAAATTCATAAAAACAGTAAAAGTAAATAGATTAGAAAGCTAATTAAATTATTAAATCATTAAAAATAGTAAAATTAATTAAAACAGTAAAAGTAAAAAGAATAAGAAAAATGAAAAAATTTAAATATTCGAAAATATAGAAGAAAATTGTAAATATTTGAAAATAGTAAAAAATATAGTAAATTTTCGAAAACACTTGAAATAATAAATATTCAACAACACTTGAAATAATAAATATTCAAAAACTCTTGAAATAATAAATATTCAAAAATACTTGAAATAATAAAATATTCGAAAATACTTTAAACCATTTTCATCTCAGAGAACAGAAAAATACATATTTATAAATATATAAATTTTCTCGAAAAGATAAAAGTTATTTAAAATTTTTAAAATTCACCTCAAATAAAAAAGAAAAAGGAGAAAATTTTCCACTCGACAAAAATGCTTATCATGCTTATATCTCAAACTTTGATGCAGTATATATAGAGAAATTATTGAAGCGTAACTCGGAGAATGACAAACGTGATTTCATAAGAAACCATGAGGGAATATGATTCATGTCTCTCGTTAAGGAGTTCCATGCAAAATACGTTGAAATGAGGGTGAATTGTGGAGAGCGAGAGAGAAGGGGAGGGAGAGAGGTGAGAGGGGTGCAGAGTCTTCTCCACGTGAATCCTCTTACGAGATCAAGAAGAGAAGCCGTCATACATTGTGCAAATCCCTTTACACCACTTCCATCTCTCATCGATGAGCTTTCACCAAAAGCATTTGAAATTTCATCTTTCGAATAATGTGAAAAATTCAAATAATAATTGTAATCGAATTTTCATTCATGGAAACATTAGTTAAAAAAATGTTAGTTTTAATGAAACATTTTGAACGCTACTAATTTTTTTTCCTATTAGTAGAAAAAGTCAATTTTGATCAGACTTGTCGACTTTTTCGCAATTTATTTCCAATGGTAGAAATAAATTTTCAGTCAGACATAAATGAACACAATTAAGGATCACAGAAAATGTTGTGATATTCTAACAAGTAGTAGAAGTACCTTTTAGTCAGACAACGCTATAAAGTCTTTAAATTCTGCTGCAAGTAATTAAAATCAATTGCGATCAGACCCAATTTTTTTTTCTCTACAAAAGAAATTCAGACTTCAATGCAGAAAGTTAATTTCATGTTTTTAATTACAAAAAAAAAATTTGCTACAAGTAGAAAAAGCCATTTTTAGTCAGACTGTTCGAATTCTTGTGAAATTTGAATCAGTAGTAGAAGCAAATTTTAGTCAGACAATGTTGAGAACTAAAAATTTTCTAATAAGTAGTAAAAATCATTTTAAGTAGTAAAAAATTCTTGATAGTTTATTTTCAGTAGTGAAAGTCACATTAAGTCAGACATTGTTTCAGAAAAATGTTAATATGCAATATTTTGCTAAAGGTGGTAAAAAATCGTTAGATTCATACGTTGAAAATATTATAAGTGTTGGTAGTAGAAAAGTTCCATTACTTGTCAGACTACTTTTTCGTTTCTAAATTTTTCCATAAGTAGTAAAAATCATTTATGGTCAGACGAGATTTTTTATTCTCTAACAAACTTGCAGCAGTAGTACAAGTCAGTTTCACTCAGACAAATTGAAAACTTTTTTAATTTTTTACTAAAGTAGAAAAAGTCAATGTAAGTCAGACATTTTTAAATTTCAATTTCAATTTCAATTTCTTATCAGTAGTATAAATCGGTTTCAGTCAGACAGTTTCGAAGACTTTTTCAGTAGTCATAATCAGTTATAGTCAGACGGGTCATTTAAAAAAATTCCTAGTAGCAAATACCGTTATCAGTCAGACAACGATTTTATTATTATTATTATTAATAATATTTTTCTAAATTTTGTTAATAATATTCTTCTTATTGTTAAAATTTAAAAATTATGTTTTCAGTAGAATTAGTCAGTTTCTGGACAGACAAAAAACTTCAACATACTAAATTTTAACAGAGACCACACTTTTACGAGTTAAAAATAAGTTACATAATTTTTTTTCAACCCAAAAAATTCAAGTACCTACGTCTTTAAATGGAAGTAGAGTAAAATTTTTACGTTTAAATTTTATTTTATTTTTTTTTCTGTCAGGTATCGAAATGTAAGAATGATGATTTTGTGGCTTTAAATCTGTGTTAAAAAAGAAGTGTCGTAAGAAAGGGTTTAAAAGTGAAGATAGTTGTAAAAATTGACTGATTTTCATTCATTTTACTTTCCCATTTTTATGGATTCTCCTTCTTCTTCTTTTTCGTTTTTTTTTATGAACCAAGATTCACCGAGACGAACATAGTCTGACTTTTAAGTTATGAGCTCTAAAAAGTGTAATAAAGACCGTACGCCTTTGTAGGACAGCAGATAATAAATCCAGCGAGGCGACAGTTCGCTTACCTTGAAGAAGATCCCCAGGTAATATCGTTTCTCGCCTAGTTTCAAAAGCGGCATCGTCCATCTCGAAACTGCCAAGTTACCCACATTCTCATCCACACAATTTGGACACTCATCTGCAAAAAAAAAAATACAAATTTTCAACTTCATTACTCCTTCTATTTTTTCTACTTCCAGATTTTTCGTTGTTTTCAATTTTTAACATAATTTAGAATTCTACAAAAAAGTTTTTACTAAAAACTTTTTTATTTACTTTAAAGTTCAACAAAAAATTTTTTACTAAATAATTTTTAATTTAATTTGAAATTTAATAAAAAAAAAATTTTTATTACTATTTGCGCTTTTTGTTAAAATTCTTTTTTTAATTATTTTATGTAATAAAATGGTCTTAATACGCTAATTAGGTCTTTTTATTACAAAATAATATTTTTTTATTCTTCTTTTTATTATTTTATAATTTCTCCTTTAATTTAAATAATTAATTTAATAATTACAAACTAAATAAATTATATAAATAAATTTTTATCAAATCATTATTATAAATGTAATAATAATTATAAAAAAATTGTATTTACTTTTTATTAAAATATTACTAATCCGTATAGAATGTTAACAAATAAAAATATAATTATAAACTTTTTTTCCTTTTTTTTTTATTTGCAAAAATAATATAATAATAATTTTTCATTTACAAATAAAAAGTTTAAATTACATTTTATTAGTTATTCAATCTTTAAATTTATGTTTATAGTCAACGATAAAAAATACTATTAAAATTATAAAAATATTATTAAATTATAATAAAAATAATATTATAATAATAAAAATATTATCAAAATATTAAGAATAATATTAAAATACTAAAAATATATAAAATGTATAAAATATTATAATAATTATAATATGAATGCTTATTTTCACTGTACATAATAAAAAATAAATAGAATAAATCAGGTTGAAAATTATATTCACAGAGAAAAAGAGGACAAGAATTACATATCATTAAATATTAGATTTAAAAAATTTGCAATCATCTTGTTATATTTCATTCATGTTTTATTTTCTCATCTCCTCTGATGATAATTTAAACGTCTGATGAGTAGATGATTACCAATTAGTGACATAAGATTTATAACTGTGCGAAATTTTTTATCGTACTCCACGGCTACTTTCGAAATATATTGAGAAAGACATACATTTATCAATTTTCGAAATTTTTTCTTTTTTACTTCACTTTTTCTTTCATAATTTATACGTGTCTTCAGCCTAATTATGTTATATTAATGTGTCACATTTGACGCTATAAAAAATCATATTATTAATAGTATTGGAGAAAAAAAAATTTTATTTTGCTTCTTCTTTTTTTTGCATTAAATTTAATGTTAATTATATTAAATCTTTGACGAGGTAAAAGCAGAAAGTGGGACAAATTTTTTTCTTTTTGATCTCAAGTAGAAAAAACATTGTTTAGCAAGACTTTGTAACAATTTTGTAAAATTCCATTAAAAATATCATTAAAGACCTGCTTTTATAAGGAAGGTTCGAAATAATTTATTTTATAGATGAGAAAAATTTCGTGTGAGAAATTTTATTTTCAGTAGTAAAATTCCTTGGAAGTCAGACGATATTTTATGTTTACTTAATTTTTTTAACGACATTGTGCAATATTTATATTTTATTTTTGAAAATTCATTTTCTAATTTAAAGAATTATATTTAAATTACAATTCTACGAGAAATATTTTTAATAAATATTTTTATTACTTTTAAAATTTTCTAGAACTAAAATTACTTTTTTTTAATAACTAAAATTACTTTGACTGCTTTTTTAAATAAAAATTTCAAATAAATATTTTCAGTAAAATACATTTTCTTAAATTAAAATATCCAATTTTAACAAAATGTACATTTAAAAAAACAATATTAAAAAAAAATTTGAATTTAAAATACAAAATTGTGAGAAAAATTGTATAATAGATAGACCCTTTTTATTAAAAATTCAAATTATTCTGGGTTTTAACTTGAATATTTGAAAAGGAGAGAGTGCCATATAGAAATAAAAGATGAATATAAAAAAATGGTGCGAAAAAACTAAAGTAAGATTTGGTTGTAAAAATTTATGACACGTTAACAATTTTTTTTTTTTTTTAATCTAAAAAGCTTTTTTCGAACTTTTCTCGAAAAGGTTTCAATATTATTAGATAGTGCCACACACCATTTCGTAACTGATGTTTAGTAAATTTTTATGGAATTTTTATCGCCTCATATATTCATTCATTGTGATGGGCCTCTCACATAAAAGTTATAAAATGATGCTTCAATGCGATTAAATAATAAAATCAACACTTTCGTTCTACATTTTTCATATATAATAACATTTTTATCTTTGAATTATTATTTTAAAACGAAAAATAAATATAATTTGTCAAAGTAATTTTAGTTAATAAAAAAATTAAAGTAATTTTAGATATAATCAAAAAATTCTCAAAATAATTTTTATTTATTTTATTTAATTTCAAAAAAATTCGTCAACTATTTTAGTTATTAAAAAAAAATCGTTAGGTAATTTTAATTAATAAACAAATCGTAAAGTAATAATAAAAAACTTTGAATATAATTTTTAGTTTATTAAAAAAACATTCAAAATAATTATTAGTTAATAAAAAAAAATCGTAAAGTATTTTTAGTTAATAAAAAAAAAATTCTGCGAGAGAAATAAGAAACTATTTTTGAGATGAAATTAGTGTTTGTTAGAAATTGAGTAAACTGCTAAATAGATTAACTGAACCTCGATGGAAATTGGATCGTGGACACCTAGCTTTCCGTTTGTTACTTAGCAGTTGGTTAGATAGCCTCAATTGTAATGAACGTCGAGGGAACTGTTTAGTTTCGTAACGTGATAATAGATGTTGACATTCAAAAGGACCTCACAATCATTGCATAATCAAAATGCGAAAATACTTCTGCATAATTACATTCATAATCGAAATAGAAATTTCTCACTATTATTTGATATTAACAATTCCAAAGCAGAATTATTAATTTTCAATCAAAAAATGTATTTGAATTTTTTCAAAATACTAAATTTGCTTTTTTTCAATCAAACAATTTTTTTTCAATACAAAAAATTCTTTTTGTTCAATCAAACAAATTCTTTTTTCTCAATACAAAAAAATTCTTTTTTTTTCAATAAAAAAAATTCTTTTCTTTCAATAAAAAAAAATTCTTTTTTCAATAAAAAAAAATCTTTTTTTTCAATAAAAAATATTCTTTTTTCAATAAAAAAAAACCTTTTTTTTCATCAAAAAAATTCTTTTTTTCAATAAAAAAAAATTCTTTTAATTTTTTAGGCAATAAATAATTCACAGAAAGTTTAACAAAAGAATAACAATATTTAACCAAATAACAATTTAATTAATAATTAAAATTTTTTGAAAAGTAAAATAATTTTTCTGAAATAATATTAATTTTTACCATTTTATTTAAATTTATTATTGATAAATGAAAATTTTATCTTCTTAAGAAATAAATTAATATTTAACAGATAATCATTCTCTACAATTAATAAAAAATAACAAAGTAAAAGATAGTGAATAATAAATGAATAAAAAATAAATTAACGAAATAGTAAAAATAGTAAGATAGTCGAAAAAGGGAAGTGGTAAAACAGTAAAAATAAAAATAAGAAAAGAGAATTAAAAAATATGTAAAAGATAGTATCGAAAGTAAAAATAGAAAAATATAGTACAAAAGAAAAGTAGTAAAAAACAGTAAAAACAGAAAAATATTAAAATACTGAAAATAAATAAATTAAAAATAAATAATTATTTTTCAACAATTGTAAAAATAAAAATTAGAAATAGAATTATAGTAACAATATTCAAATAAATAAATGGTAAACATAGAAAAAGAGTAATAATTGTAAAAATAGTAAACATAGGAAAGTAGTACAAATAATAAAAATAGTGAAAACAAAAAAGTACTAAAAATAGTAAATTAGTAAAACAATAAAAATGGTGAAAATAAGAAAATTATAAAATAGAAAAAATAAGAAAATAGTACTAATAGTAAAATTATAAAAAGAAAATTGTAACAGCAGTTGAAAATTGAAAAATAGTAAGAAAAATGAAAGTAGTAAAAAAAATAGTAAAATACTAGAAATATCAAAAACAGAAAAATATTTAAAGAAAAGAAAGTATATAGTAAAAAATAGTAAAATAATAAAAACAGTAAAAAAAAGAAAAATAGTAAAATTCTGTAAATAATAAAATAGCAATAGTAAAAGTGAAAAAATAGTAAAATACTAAAAAGAATAAAATAGAAAAATACTAAAAATAGTAAAATACTAAAACAATGAAAGTAATAAAAATAAGAAAATTATAAAATAGGAAAAATAAGAAAATTGTACTAATAGTAAAATTATAAGAAGAAAATTCTAACAGCAGTGAAAATTGAAAAATAGTAAATAAAAAAAGTGAAAGTAGAAAAAAATAGCAAAATACTAAAAATACCAAAAACAAAAAAATATTTAAAGAAAGAAAAGTAGTAAAAAATAGGAAAATAATAAGAATAGTAAAAAAAAGAAAAATAGTAAAATAGTAAAACAATAAAAATAGTGAAAATAAGAAAATTTTACTAATAGTAAAATTATAAGAAGAAAATTGTAACAGCAGTGAAAATTGAAAAATAGTAAAAAAAAAGTAAAAGTAGAAAAAAATAATAAAATACTAAAAATACCAAAAACAGAAAAATTTTTAAAGAAAGGAAAATAGTAAAAAATAGTAAAATAATAAAAATAGTAAAAAAAAAAAGAAAAATAGTAAAATTCTGAAAATAATAAAATAACAATAGTAAAAATGAAGAAATAGTAAAATAATAAAAATAATAAAATAAAATATACTAAAAATACTAAAAATAGTAAAAATACTAAAATTAGTAAAAATCGGAAAGGAGAAAATCCCCTTCAAATTTAATTAAATAATATTAAAATATTACATTGTAATAATTAGTAGTAATTATTAATTTCGTTTTTCCTTGCATAAAAATTATAAACAAAAAAAAATAAAAATAAATACTCCCAGAAAAAAGTACAATCAACTATTTATTAGCTGTAGGGAAAAAAATTTGTTGCTTTTCACTTCCATAATGTACCAACCATCAAGGCATTAATCTCTCTATTAATAAATAATCAACTCACATTAACAAAACAGTGAGAAATGTTTGGATCTATTAATAAATAATCAACTCACATTAACAAAACAGTGAAAAATGTTTGGTGATTTAACACTTTTCATGGTTGGTAGTATTTTAAGATTTTCAGTGCAAAAAAAAACAGAGAGAGAGAGTAAAGAAAAAAAGGCAGGAACATATAGTGAGTGAAGTGGATTTAAAATTTAACGAGGTGATGGGGAGTGTTACGCAAGTTATTTTTACAGCAGGAAATATCATGAAACTGTAATCAGTAGTATCACCGTAAGAGCTATCGATTGAAAGTTTATTTATTTGTTCAGATATACAAACACGTTTCAGTTGAAGTTCTTATTGAATGTCTTGCACTTTAGGGTTCACGAAAGATCTTTTATATATATATACACACACTTCCAACCTTTTCTTTACATTTCAAGCGAAGGGCGTTCAATTTTCTAAAAAGTCTTCAGTAGCGAGAGTACAATTGCTAAAATGTCGCATTGTTCGGTTTCTGTTTTTTTTTTAATAATAAACATGGATATACTATTTGTTTTTTTTTAAATTACACTCTTAACTTAAAAGTATCAAATTTCAACAAATTGATACCAAAAAGTGGATTAAATCATAATTTGATGCAAATTTTTTAGTATCATTTTGATTTAATTGGGTATCAATTTAATAGTTTTAGAAAAATTTATTTAGGCAAATTTTTTTTCCGATTTTTTGATATTTTTTTGGTTTTTTATTTTTTTGCAAAAAATGGACAGTTAATTTTTTCAATTCATTACTAAATCTAAAAGAATGAGGGGCTTATTTGTAAATGACTGTTTTACCCCGCAAATGGGGTCTAAGTGTACTTTAGTATTTTTTTATATAGATTTCTTGCTTTGAGACAAAAAGGGTGGGAATTTTTTTCTTTTTTCGTTATTTAAATTCTCAAAAACCTTGAAAAATCCCAAGTCATCAATGAATGTAAATGTCAAAAAAGAAAAAAAATTCTCGAGTATAAAATTCTATAGAGAAAGAGCGAAAGTGTCAAAAGGTGTAAAAAATTTCTTCATAGATAAATAAAAAAAAAATATTAGCATAATTTGAATAAATTCCAACGTTCTAGAAAATGTTATGTTTGAATATAGTTTTCATCTGAAGGAATTTTATCGATAATGTACAGTGCAGAGTCACGTGATCAAAGTCAACATTATAGATAGAATTTTCTTTTTCTTTTCAATTTTTTTTTTCTTTCTATAATTTTCTAAATGACATTCGTCGAGTGTGTGTTCATTCGCAATACATCATCTGTCCATCGGTATATACTATATAGTGAGTATAAATGTTCCGATTGTTAAATACATTGGCGCGCAGCTTTACGAGTACGTTATACTATATGCAATACAATTATTTAACATGCCATTGCAGTAATAGTAAATTCCTCATATTGAAATCCAGATTAGATTTCTATCATTTACCCTAGCTGCACCTGCACTTGAAATGTACAATGGATTGGAATTCAGTCAAATATATATTCGTGTCAGTAAATAACGAGTTCCACCTTTATATAACCGTGTACTATTCTATACTATATATGTATATATAAATTTCACAATTTATACGATCGCAATTTATGTTATTTCATAAACTTAGAAATTATATTTACTACTCCAACGAAGATATCTCTTTATTTTGATTTTTTATTTTTTTTCAGTAAAATATTTCGATCGTTTCTTTGAGAGTTGAAAATTTTATGTAAAAACATTTTTTACAAAAACTAAATTATTTCGATCAAATATTCGAATATTTTCGAAATATTTTGATCGTTTCTTTGAAAGTTGAAAATTTTATATAAAAACATTTTTTACAGAAACTTAATTATTAATTAATTTTCATTAAAATTAAATTCAGAGTAAAAGATAAATTTACATTGTTTTTCGATTAAAGCAATTTTTGAAAATATAAGAGAAAAAAAATGTCATTCCTTGAAGGTACAAAATTTTAGTAAAGTATTTAGTATAAGAACTTAATTAATAAATATTTAATTTTTGTTGAACTTAATTCCAAAGTAAGTAAATGCTACATTTACTTTGTCCTTCAATTAATAATAGCAATTTTTTTCCAAATTACAAAATTTTTTATTTTCAAATATTTGAATAATTTTCAGATTCAAAATTTCAAAAGTTTACTCATTAAGTACATAATTAATTATTATTGTTTAATATTTTGACAAATTTTAAAAAATTTCTTGGCAAAAATTCAATTATTTTTATAAACAGTAAAATTCATTGCAAAAATTTAATTCCTGTTTTCAAAACAATTTTAATAAAATTTCTCGAAAAGATTCAATTATTTTTATAAATAATAAAATTCTTTTTAGAAATTCAAGTATTTTCTATACAATTCAGTTTTTTTCGAAAATTTTAATAAACTCTTTGAAAGATTTCAATTATTTTTATTAGTAATAAAATTCTCTTTAGGAATTCAATTATTTTCTATACAATTTTAAAAAAATTCAATAATAAATTTTTTAATTTTTATTATTAAGAGACACAATTTCTATAAAAAGTTGAAAAAAGTTCTTTATTTAATTTAATTATTCTCAAATTTTTCAATTAAAATTATAAAAAATGTACATTATTTTCAAAAAATTTAAAGAAATTCTTCAAAAAAATTTAATTATTTATAAAAACTCTAAAAAAAATTGTTTGAAAAAATTTCACTTTCCATCAATAATTTTAATAAAATTTAATAGTAAAATTATTAGTTACAATTATTAACAAAATCGATTATATTAAAAAAATTGAAGAAATTTTTTTAAAGAATTCAACTATTGTCAAAACCGATAATAGAATTCATTCTTCGAAAGAATTCAATTATTTTCAATATTTTTGAACAAAATTCTATGAATGAATTAAATTATTTTAAAAAATTGTAATAAATTTCTGAAAGAATAGAATGATTTTCTGAACATTTTAATATAATTCAATAATCAATTATTTAATTTCAATTATTAACAAACACGATTATTTTAAAATCTGAAAAGAAATTCTTCATAAAATTCAATTACTTTGAAAATTTTTAATTAAAATTATTAAAGAAATTTCATTATTTAAAAAAAAAATTTTAAGAAATTCTTCAAAACAATTCAATTATTTTCAAAAAGTTGAATAAAATTTTTGCTAAGAATTCAATTATTTTCATGAATAAAATTTTTTAAATGAATTTAATTTTTTTAAAAAAGTTTTTGATAAAATTCTTTGCAAGAATTCAATTATTTTCAATACAATTTTAATAAAATTCCATGATAGGATTCAATTATTTTAATTTTTAATACAAATTTTCGAAAGATTTCAATTATTTTCTAAAATTTTAACAAATTCTTCGAAATATTTCAATTATTTTTATAAATATGAACTTTTTTCTTCACAAGAACTAAATTATTTTTATAAATTAAAAATTCTCTTCAGGATTTCAATTATTTACAATACAATTTTAATAAAATTCAATTATTTTCAAAATTATTTTCAATTAGCAAATTACCGTATTGCAACGATTATTAATATAGATTAAAAAAAGAGGGATTAATTCAATTTGTTAGTTATTACATAGTAAAATGAAAAATAATTTATTCTAAAATATTTAATAAAAATCTGAGCTTGAAATTAATATTTTTCTTTATAAAAAACTATTTATATTTGTGTGTCATTATTTTTGGAATGTAACAGTAAATTTCTCAATTGAAAATAATTAAAAAATTCCAAAGAATTAATTACAAAAAATTATTTCCAAAAAATGAATTCCAAAGAATTGTTAATTGAAAAATTCCAAAGAATTAGTTCTAAAGAATTTTTAATTTAAAAATTCCAAAAAATTGAAAAATACCAAAGAATCAGTTCCAAAGAATTTTTTATTGAAAAAAATCCAAAAAAATTACATCCAAAGAATTGTAAATCGAAAAATTCCATAAAATTACTTTCAAAAAATTATTAAAAAAAAAAAAATTCTAAAAGGTTCAAATTAAATTTACAATTCACAAGAAATAAAATTAATTGAAATGTTTGTTGTCTATTTTTTTAATAGCGAATCAGGGAAAATTGTTGTAAAAACGTTATGTTTACTGTATAAATTGAACAACAAGGGGCAATGCATACTAATGCGACAATCAAAGCTTAATCCGATTGCGACGCATACAAACGCATTCAAATCTCGCCTTCCCCTCTCCCTCAAACGATGCTTTGACCATCAAACTTCAGTCACACACATGTAGATATCATTTAAATAAAAAAAAAAAAAAAAAAAAAAAAAAAAATAGAAAAGAAAAGAAAACCATAGGGACAAATCAGTTTCGTGGAAAATGAGAAAATCGTCGTTTCATCTCTAACTGGGAATAGATTTTTTTACTCGCGTACCATTTTATTCTCTCGGATCGGAAACGAGACCAGTCACTGGCTGAAATTGACGTGAAATCGGAAGCGGAAGTGCACTCGTCTTGGGATAATCGTCCGATGGGAACGAACCGGCTGCTGTTCTACCGGAAATGTCCAGTCTCGAAAAATCAGGAAAATAGTGCCCAGGGATATACACGAAACTCGTTGAGACAGAGGAAAAGAGTGACTGGTAGTGAGAGACAGAGAGAGAAAAAATAGAGAGAAAGAGAGAGAATAGATGTCTTTAGTCACAAAATCAATTTAACATGTTTTTATTTCCTTTTACAGCAATGAATTACTTTTTGCAAAAATTTTCCAAGAAATAAAAATGTGGCGACTTACAAAAAAAAAAAAAATTTTATTTTATATTTGGCTGAATTTCTATATAGATCAAGTGGTAATTAATAAGCGATTATTAATAAGTGGTAATATGAAATAAATAATAAATAATAATTAAATAATTAATTATTAATTAACTATTATTATTATTAATTCAAACATATTTTTGCTAATCTAAAAATATAATTAATGTTATTATTCATTATTTCTTTGTTTCCAAAAAAAAAATTAGCATTTTGTAACAAACGTTTCAGGTAATTAACAAACGTAAATCATGCAAAATATTAAACTTTTTTTTAATATGAAAAACTTAATTGTTTCACAAATTGAAATTATATGCAGCCATTTTTTCCTTTTTTCTAAAAAAAAAAAATTAAAAAATTGTTGGAAAATTAAAATTAGAAAGTAGAAAATATTTTGCACATTTTCTGCTTCTCAATTACAATTCATAAACAAAGTACAAGTTACAAGTAAAAAAAAATGTTATAAATTAAATTTTGTTTAAGAAATTTTCAATTTATTTTGGAAAAAATATTTACAAAATTTCTATTTGTTAAAAACGATTGTAAAATTATTCGAAAACATCAATAACTTCTTTTTTCAATAAATATTTAATCATTATTATTTTTCCACAGGAATCAAAATTCTTCAAAAGATTTAAATTCAAAACTTCTTGAAATTTAACAATTTATAATAAATTAAAGATAACCAAGTGATAAGATCATTATTTTATATAATAGAAATATTTTTACTGCAACTTTTTCAAAATTATTTTTATCATTTTAATTCAATTATTATTTTCTAGAATTTTAAAATAAAATTCATCTTTAAATCAATTATTTTGAATAATTTTTGAAAAAGTTCTTTGAGAATTTTCAAATCCATTTGCTTAGAATTCAATTTTACGAAATTTCAATTATTCAGAAATTCTTCAATTGAATGCGTATTAAAAAATAAACACTTCAAATAATTTCAAAAAAAAGTTCAATTAAATTTTTTCAAAAAAAATTAATTCTACAGAATTGTTGGTTATAAGTGTAAAAAATAAAGGTTTTCAAAGAATTTAATTTGAAACCTTTTCAAAATACAATTTATTTCTTTAAATTCATGTTATAATGCTTTTAATATTAAAATATTATTTGAATATTTGAATAATTTGAATAATAAATATTTAAATCTAAAATTTTAACTGAAATTTATTTTTAAATCAATTTTTATTAGAAAATTCTACGAGAATCCAATTATTTAAATACAAAAATAAATAATTCATTGAATGTTTCATAAAATTGAATTCTCATAAAGTATTTTATCAAAACATTTTTAAATAATTGATTTCTTAGACGATTTTTAATAAAATTGTCAAGAACAATCACATTTTTCGAGGAATTCGATTAAAATTGTATTAAAAAATAATTTAAATTCTACAATGATTTTTTTATTTATGAAAATAATTGAATTCTTAAAAAGAATTTTATTATTTATGAAAATAATCCAATACTTGTAAAAAATTTGATTATTTACTGAAAATAATTAATTTATTGCAAAGAAATTTCTAAAAAAAATGTAAATAATAGAATTCATATGAAATTGAGAAAGATTTTTAATTATTTTTGATTATTTTGATTTTATTATTGATTATTTTTGATTTTTTTTTCCATTATTTTTGGCAAAATAATGGAAATTTTGCCAAAAATTTTATTCAAAATTTTAAAATTAATCGAATAACATAAAAAAAGAAACCACACGCGCGTTTTAGCGCGCGTTATTTTAACTAGTTAATAAAAATAATTAAATAATAAATAAAAAATAATAATTAAATAATAAATAATAAGGAAGAGGTGATAATTAACAGATGCTAATTAATAATTAATAAGTGGTAATTAATATGCGATAGTTAGTAAGGGTAAATTAATAATTAATAAGTAATACTTAATCACTGGTAATTAATATTTAATTAATTAATTAATTAATTAATTAATAAGTGATAATTAACAAGCGTTAATTAATAACTGATAGTTAATAATTTGTAATTAATACATAAATATAACTGATAAGTGATAGTAAAAGGTGCTAATAAATATGTGATAATTTAGTAGGTGAAAAATAATAATTAATAAGTGTTAAATAAGTATTAAATAATCAGTGTTAATTAACTGATTATGTCCCATATTGTGATTGATTGCAATAATTATAATAATAATCGATGAATCTATACATATAAATATTCTGTAAGTATTGAAAAAACTTCAAATCCATAGAAATTGAAAATTATATCAACTTTTTAGAAACAGAAATTCCAGTTTCATCGAAGATATATATTTTAATGAAAGTGATATTCAAATACCAAGTTACGAACTCATTGAGAGAAATTTATGCAGACTCTGCCCGCCGATAACTTTCTCTCGATTAAAAATTATATTACTTATAAATTCATTGAGAAAGAGGATATATTATTTTCGATATGCGTGAGAAAAAATGGATGATAAAAATTTTTTAGCAAATTTCTATTCAAATAATTCATTATTGTTTATTTAACCTGAATAAAGTTGCATTTTAATCTCCCCAGAATCATTTTAATTAACTTTAAATCAACAAATTGATTTTATGAATTGATTTAAATAATTCTAAATAATAAAGTGATTGAATTTATTACATATGATAATTTTATTTTATTGAATATCAAAACATATTTTATTAAATCAAAACATATTTTATTAAATAATAAATTGCTTTTGTTAATAAAATATTAAACTAATTTAATTAATTAAATATTAATAGACTGATTGATAATAAATTAACTAAATAGTAATAAATTGATTTAATTAACCTGAACATTAAAATGAGTTCATTTAATTAGGTATGTGAAATGAAGTGAACATTTTCGAACAAATAATGTTAAATTAACAAGAGAAATATTTGCCACGTCGTATGAAATTTATATTTATATAGAAAATTACGTAATTAGAGTTTAATTTTGACAACAGTGAAGTATTTAGAAATTTCAGTATTAGTTTCCGAACTTGTTTAGTAAATTAAGATAACATCGTCAGACAAATAATGTTAAACTTGCAGGAGAAATTTCCATAACAGTTAGACGTAAGAAAAATACCCCACTAATAATTGCGAATTTCAAACTTAATTCGAATTCTCATTTACCAAAATATAATATTAATTGTAAAATAAAAACTAATTCTTTTCATTCATTGTCTAACTAATTCTAACTTGTTAAACCAATTATTTAAACCAATTAATTCTAATTAATTAAACCAATTAATTAATAATTAAATAAAAATTATTCAATTATTATTAAATAAAAAAATTTTTATCAAACAAAATAATTTTTTATTAAATAGTAAAAATTATCTTAAGTGATACGAATGTAAAGCAAAATCCAAAAAATTAAAAATACAATAAACAAAGCTATCGGATGTAATCTAGCTAAATTATAACCAAATTATTACAATTCAATATTAATTTAATTACACACGTTTAATTTGATATGAGCGTGAAAAGTTTAAACCTAAATTATCAAATAACAGAGGGAGAGATAAATATACAAGGATTCCTGAAATTAATTACCCAACAGTATATAATTACTTAATTAATATATAATTATATAAAATAACAATCGATAACTTCAATTGTTATTTTTACGAAAATTATATACTCCACATATATGCATAAATGTGATATAATTTTCAAATTAAATTGAAAGTTTCTCGAGAACGATAATTGAAAGGGAATTAAAAAAAAAGTTTCCAGTTAATAATAAACTTGTCAGATCGAGTTGTCGACTTTTAAATTTATCTTTATATTTATATACACGATTATTATATAGCGTCGAGTGTAAAAAAAACCAGGCTAAAGTGTTTCAACTTGTCACCAGTTTATAATTCTTAATAAAATTTCACTAAAAAAAAATGTATCCTTGAGTCATAAAATGTCATCGATTCATTTAGATTTCTACAAGAAAAAAAAAATTAAAACATTGTCGCAGTCGTTTGACATTTAAAAAAAATACATTGTCTTCTCTTATCCTTTTATATTTTGTAAATTTTGTAAATAATAATGAATAAATTATAAAAAAAAGTATTTTATGCAACTCAGGTGCATAATGGTCATTTTATTTACCCTAGGGCAAAAAAGTACTCATTATTACCCTAGAACAATAAAGTGTACTTTAATAACCGCTCGCAGGTCAATAAAGTATCCATTATTACCCTAGGACAATAAAGTACTCATTATTTCCCTAGGGCAAAAATGATCATATTACATTTTTTCTAAATATCTCGAGTTCCAATATCTTTAACTTTGCAAGGCTTTTTAATTTTTATTTGATATTTAATTCTCATTTAATTTTTATTTAATTGTATTTAATTTAAATAACAATTGTTTAAAAAGTTCTGTACTGTATCAAATTGCAATGAAATGATACAAAAAAATGTTGATCAAATAAAAAATAGATCCAAATTTCCATCATCAATTTGATCCACTTTAGTATCAATTTATTACTCTCAAGAAAACTGCGAATAAAAAAAAAATTCCCAATAAAATGTGAATAAAAAAAAATTCCCCCTTCATTTTACTACGTAAAAGATACCAATTAAAAGAGAAAAGAAAAATTCAAACAAAATTTCAAATAAAAAATCTCGGAATTTTTCTCTAATGAAAAATGTTTAACAAGTTTAATGCAAAAGATATATTGTGTTAATTTGAGAAAATTTAGTTCAAACAGTGAATTCTCAAGACGGAATATTTTACATAACTTTGAAAGGCAAATGCTTCTCATATCTTCCTGTCCTGTGCAAGTGAAACGTTTACAAAGCATCACTTGTGCGCAGTAGGGGAAAGGTGTGTATACATATGTATATAGAGAGGTAAGGAGTCACATGGAAAAGTTGAAGGAGTCTGTAAAAGGATGATGAAGAAATATCACCCCGAAACACATGGATAGCCACGTGATATTTTGTCAAAGAAAATTTCATTTTAAAAATGAAGAAATTAAAAAAAAATAAAACCCAATATTAAATCTCCATTTAGAGATTTATAATAAAGTGTTTACAAAAATTGCCCAAGTAAATGTTTTTAATAACATTTTTTTTTCATTTTACAACACTCAAACCTTTCATTATTTTCACATTCCAAATATATTTAGTGGTATCAATTAGAGTCAAGTATATATTACTGTTGACAAAAAATACCATTTTTTTCCTATTAAGTGAATTTTTCAAATTTTTCTCCTCTGGAAACTATAATTTCTATGCAAAAAAAATAGTAAAAGATATAAATTTGATATAATTTTAATTCTTTTACTTTGCTTTAGGACAGTAAATTAATTTTCATATTTTTATTTATCTCTCCCTTTCGCCTTTGATATTTTTTTTATTGTATTACTTTAATAATTTTATTTATCTTTCCTTCACGTTTGATATTTTTTACAATTATTTTACTAGCAAGAATTCTAGGCTAACTTCTTACTACCTTTTTTTTAAATAAAATTAGCAATTTTAAAAATAATAGAATTTAAAAATTTTCTAATTTAAATTTTTGTTAGAAACACTAAAAAAATTCAATTTTGGAGAAATTACAAATAATTGCAGAAATTCAATTATTTAAAAAAAATAAAATTCAACTATGTTCAAAACTTGAAAAAAAATTCCCATAAAAATCCCAATTATCTTTATAAATAACAAAATTCTTCTCCAAAGTTCAATTATTTTCATAAATGTCAAAATAAATTTTTGTCATAATTTCAATTATTTTCAAAAATAAAATAATTTTCTATTTCTTAATCACAGTTGTTTAACAATTTTCTAACTTTGTTTAGAAGTAAAGAACAAAAATCTGCATACCTAATTTAAATTTGACAAAACATAATATTTAACAAAATTTTAGTCTTTTAATGAAAAGAAGTGAAAAAAATTCTGATGATTTCTATTTGTCATTACAATTTTGAATTAATTATAAAATAAAAATAATTATAACATTAATTAATTATTAATTAATAATAATAAAGTACATGTTTCGGTAATCTGTTCGCAGTTTGAAGTTAGTTGTTTGCTTTTTGTTTCTTAACTTTTTTATAATTTTTCTTTTCAAATATTTTCAATTTTAAAATGAATGTATTGAAAATCATCGAATTGGTGCAAAGAATTTTATCAAAAAATTTGATGATAATAGAATTCCTTCAAAGAATTTTATTATTTAGAAAAATAATTGAATTCTCGCAAAGAATTTTATTAAAATTTTAAAAAATCCTAATTAAATTCTTTTGAAGAATTTCTTTGAATTTTTTTTTAAACTAATAGAGTTTCTTTAATAATTTTAATTGAAAATTTTGAAAGCAATTGAATTTTATGAAGAAGAATTTTATTAAAAGTCAATTGAAAATAATTACATTCTTTCAAAGAATTTTACTATTTATAAAAATAGTAAAATTGTTTCGAAAAATTTATTAAAATTTTAGGACATAATTGAAATTTATGGAAATATTTAAAAATATTTGAATTCATCCGAGGAATTCAATTAAAATTGTTTTGAAAATAATTGAATTCCTTCAAAGAATTTTACTATTTATAATAATAATTGAATTATTGCGAAGAATTTTACTATTTATAAAAATAATTAAAATGTTTCGAAGAATTTATTAAAATTTTAAGAAATAATTAAATTGTTATGAAGAATTTTATAAAAATATTTGAAAATAATGAAATTTTTTCGAGAAATTCAATTAAAGTTGTTTCGAAAATAATGGAATTTCTTTAAAGAATTTGATTAAAATTAGTTATATTCAAAATAATTGAATTCATCACAAAAATTTTGTTAGAAAATAATTGAATTCTTTCAATTTTTTTGACGAATATATTTAAAAATTGCATTGAAAGTAATTTAATTTTTATATAGAATTTTTTAAAAATATTTTGAGAATAATTGAATTATTTTTAGTTTTAGAGAATTTTAAATTCTTGTTGAAATTCCATTTTATGGAAATTTTTGAAAATAATTAAATTTTTTCATGTAATTTTTTTTAAATTTGATTAAAAATAATTTAATTCCTGCAAAGAATTTTTGTATTTATAAAAATAGTTGAATTATTTCGAAGAATTTATTAAAATTTTAGAAAATAATTGAAATTTATGGAAGTATTTAAAAATATTTGAATTTATCCGAGGAATTCAATTAAAATTGTTTTGAAAATAATTTAAAAAGTGAATGAAAGAAAGAAAATTCAAATTATTATAATTAATTTTAATATTTTTATTTATCTTCCCCCCAAAGCCTTAATTTTTTTTATTTTCTTTTTCTATTATTTACTTATTTGTTACCTAAAAGCCAATAATAAATAATTATCCTCCACGTATGTACATTTAAACGAATCATAAATCATGTAATAGTTTGTTAATATTTTGTAATAACGTATCAATTGTGCGGTGTAAAAAGAAACTAGTGAGTAAAAATTATCTGTTTTTTCTCCGTTTCGTATCGTTTTTTTCTTTTTTTGCACAGTTACCTAATTCGCTTTTTACTAGAGTCATAAACGAGTATTACTTTCTCTTTAAACCACAATCAGGCATCCATATTACTCTTCCTTAATAAAACATAAAACACGATTGTCTTCATTGGTCTTAAACCGCGCGTCTTCAAATATAGGAGAATTTAATTTGCGAGGAGAAAAAAAAAAAATAAAAACAACGAACGTAATTACGCACACTATTATGTTTTTTATATTTCCTCTTAAATAGATATATATAATAAAAAATAAAGCGAGTAGAATTTTCATTCTGTAATAATGAATTTACGTTACAGTGTAATTATCAAAAGAGCAGTATTAAATTCTCTTTTGATATTTAATATTTCTTTGTAAATTATTAATGAATCTGGAGCAGCACAAGAAATATGGCGAAACGAAAAGAATTTAAAGTAGAATATGGAATTTTTGTAATTTAAATATTATTTCAAATGGAGTGGAATTTAATTATTTGAATATTATTTAATTGCATTTAATTTAATTAAACATTATTTAATTATATCTATTTAATTTTATTAAATATTATTTAATTACATTTAAATTAATTAAACTTAATTCATTGAAAATTATTCAAAAGAATTAATTTTAATTTAATTTATTCCAACTTCTGTAGAATTTGAGCTGAGGATACATTTTCAAATATAGGCCAGTCGTTGGGTCGAAAAAGTACACATAAATGCTAGCAGCAAAGTCTAAATGGTTTCTTGTAGTTTGCGGGCCCCATATAAGAGCCCAATAGTTTGCTCTCGATTCTCAGTTGCGAAAAAGGTTATAAATAATTGTCAAAGTTTGAAAAACGTGGTTTTTTGATTCCCGTTGCTTCCGGTTACATTTTAGAGAAAAAAGTTGTTATTGGAAGTTGTAGAGCTTGAAAATAGCTTTTAAATGATTGGTCATACGTTAAAAAATGTTAATTAGTTTATTTGTAAATGAATTTAAACCATTAAAAATAGCACTTTTTTAATTGTTTAATAACTTTGTTAATAATTATTGAATTTGTTTCTAACTTACCAGAAATATTCTCCTTGCGAAGCTGAATAAAACACAAAAAAATTCAACTCGATCGGATAATTAGTTTATGCATAATTCCATTTGTTAACTAAAAACATGTCATTTTTCAACGGAATTTCCAAATTTTTGGCCAGGCGAATTTCGTTTTTTTTTCTTGGAGAGTACAGTTAAGAAGTCAAACTTTCATTCCATTTAAATGGGATATTGATTTTTTTAATCTAAGTGCATAATAATAGACGTTAAAAAAAAGTATGTTTTTTTGACATAAACAAATGGAATAACTCGGCCAATTTTCACTTTATCGATTTAGTGTAAAGGGCATTTAATTTTACTTGTTTTCACAAAACCTTTCCAAAAAAAAATCCAATCTTACTTCAAGGGGGGGGGAGTTAGTTTTTTCTTTTTAAAAAATTCCTGACTAGTTAATTATTATTATTTTTAATTGAAATTCGCACCATTTATAGTTAAATACTTGTATTCTATGAAAAAAAATTGATCATACGGATTTGTCCTTTTATTTTGCATTTATATCAAGTGAAAGTATATGCATAGTTTTTTCTACCTTTGGACGGCGAAGTGGGGGAACCGGTGGCGCGTGATTCTCGCCCGCTACAAAACAGAATTCAGCCGTTCAAATTTGCAAAAATGGTCATAACTTCGTTAATTATTGACCGATTTTAATCTTTCTTTTTTTAATTTGATCTACTTTTCAACACTGAATCCAAAAATGAATTTGCATTTTTTGTAAATAAAATATTTTTTATACTAATAAGAAAAAATTTTTTTTAACAACAAATTATTATTCTTATTTTTTATATTTAACAAAAAATTTTCTTTGTACATATTATTCCATTTAATTTAAAATAATATTATATATAAAAAAATCTAAAATTATTTATCTGTAAGTGTGTAGCATCGAGTGTAAGCGTAAGGCACGCCGATTTATTATTTACACGTGAAGGTGCCGATGTTTGGAGTCCTACAAAGGTATTTAATAAAAAAGAATAATCATTATATAATATTGTTAACCAAAGAAAATGATTATTTTACTACTACAATGCTTACACTCGATGCTACACACTTACAGATAAATAATTTTAGATTTTTTTATATATAATATTATTTTAAATTAAATGAAATAATATGTACAAAGAAAATTTTTTGTTAAATATAAAAAATAAGAATAATAATTTGTTGTTAAAAAAATTTTTTTCTTATTAGTATAAAAAATATTTTATTTACAAAAAATGCAAATTCATTTTTGGATTCAGTGTTGAAAAGTAGATCAAATTAAAAAAAGAAAGATTAAAATCGGTCAATAATTAACGAAGTTATGACCATTTTTGCAAATTTGAACGGCTGAATTCTGTTTTGTAGCGGGCGAGAATCACGCGCCACCGGTTCCCCCACTCCGCCGTCCAAAGGTAGAAAAAACTATGCATATACTTTCACTTGATATAAATGCAAAATAAAAGGACAAATCCGTATGATCAATTTTTTTTCATAAAATACAAGTATTTAACTATAAATGGTGCGAATTTCAATTAAAAATAATAATAATTAACTAGTCAGGAATTTTTTAAAAAGAAAAAACTAACTCCCCCCCCCCTTGAAGTAAGATTGGATTTTTTTTTGGAAAGGTTTTGTGAAAACAAGTAAAATTAAATGCCCTTTACACTAAATCGATAAAGTGAAAATTGGCCGAGTTATTCCATTTGTTTATGTCAAAAAAACATACTTTTTTTTAACGTCTATTATTATGCACTTAGATTAAAAAAATCAATATCCCATTTAAATGGAATGAAAGTTTGACTCCTTAACTGTACTCTCCAAGAAAAAAAAACGAAATTCGCCTGGCCAAAAATTTGGAAATTCCGTTGAAAAATGACATGTTTTTAGTTAACAAATGGAATTATGCATAAACTAATTATCCGATCGAGTTGAATTTTTTTGTGTTTTATTCAGCTTCGCAAGGAGAATATTTCTGGTAAGTTAGAAACAAATTCGATAATTATTAACAAAGTTATTAAACAATTAAAAAAGTGCTATTTTTAATGGTTTAAATTCATTTACAAATAAACTAATTAACATTTTTTAACGTATGACCAATCATTTAAAAGCTATTTTCAAGCTCTACAACTTCCAATAACAACTTTTTTCTCTAAAATGTAACCGGAAGCAACGGGAATCAAAAAACCACGTTTTTCAAACTTTGACAATTATTTATAACCTTTTTCGCAACTGAGAATCGAGAGCAAACTATTGGGCTCTTATATGGGGCCCGCAAACTACAAGAAATCATTTAGACTTTGCTGCTAGCATTTATGTGTACTTTTTCGACCCAACGACTGGCCTAATAGTTTTTTTTTTTTGAAAGAATTTTTTTCGTCAATTTTCAAAATGATCCTCAAAAATTCATAGTAGTTTTTCTAAAAATTTACAGAAAGTTTACAGTTTATTTTTTTAAATATTTCTAAAATTTGCTGTAGAGCTTACAAAATATTTCTCTAATTATTAAAATCATTTTTTTTAATAAATTATAAAAATTGTGAAAATTGTAAAAAATGTAAAATGTTAAAATGGTAAAAATTGTAAAAATTATAAAAATTGAAGGTATTTACAAAACGAAGACTTATAATTTCCGAGGTAAAAAAAAAGAAGAGGAGGAAGAAGATGAAGAAGTGTCGAATCATTAATCTTCATATTTCTGGTACATTAAAGTTATAATTGTAGAAATTCAGCAATTAGTCAAAATTTTATTGCAAGATGAGAGCTTTCCAACTCTCGTCTATTAAAGACAAGTTTCAAACTACTTCAATTTAAATTTTGTGCCTTTAAAATACATTTAATGCGCGAAACTTTTATTATACATTATACACTTATAACTATAAATCAGTGGCGCATTATTTTTTACACAGTATTATATATCAAATAATTAAGAGGAAAAAAAAAAATTAATTAAAATTAATTACTAAATAAAATTAATTTTTTTTATACAAAATTTTTCAAATCGGAAAAAAATTTTCTATTTTCAAAATACACACGTCTCTATGATAAAATTGTTTGAATAATTAAACTACTGTTATAAATCAATTTTTTTAATTTTTTAAAATTTTCATATCGTTTATTATTTAATAATGTAGAATTATTTTTTTATTTTATTATAATAAATTATAATATAGTTTTAATAAATGCAATTTTCACTTTTTAAATTATATACTAGTTGTCTTTTTATAGAAAAATTCTGTCGAAAATTAAAATAGGTACTACTTTTTTACTGTACAATGCATAATTATTTTTTAATTAATCAAATTTTTGAATTTCACGTTTTAATAATACACAATTATAATTAATTATAATAAATTTACCAATATAATTTTCCTTTTCTAAACTTGTGCACATTTTTATATAGTAAAATTCTCTGGAAAATTAAACTTCTATTATAATTAAATAATTAATTAAATTTCTGGATTTCACGTTTTAGTAATAAACTAAAAAAATTTGTTTTTAAATTTCAATTTTTTAATTGTACTGAAATAAACAACAAACAATAATTAAATGCAATTTAACAACTAAATTGTATTTTTCATTTAATTTAATAAATTTTTTTCTAAAAACGAAATACTTTTTTTAATTAATTCAATAAATTTTTTGAATTTGATTCTTTTTTAGTTTCAAATTCTTTTCTATTGTTATTTTTTCGGTAGTAAAATTTCAGTAAAAATTCTTTATACAATTTGCATTTATTAAAATTGTTGAATTGTTATGTAACTTTTTTTTTGAACTAAATAATTATTTTTAAATTATTAATTAATTAATTAACTATAATTAAGACATTCAAAAATTGCAAATTCAAAACCTTTTTTAAATTAAACAACTTATAAAAGTATTGTTAGAAAACATGAAGAAATCGATCACTCCGAGTCTTCGACTCGGAGCAATCGATCTCTTCATGTTTTCAATTAATTACAATTGTATTAAAATTTTGTTTTAAATAATTGAAATTATGACAAGAATTTTTTTGACATTTATGAAAATAATTGAACTTTGAAGAAGAATTTTGTTATTTATAATGATAATTGGGATTTTTACGAGAATTTTTTTCAAATTTTGAACATAGTTGAATTTTAGAAGAACAATTTTATTTTTTTTTAAATAATTGAATTTTTACAATTATTTGTAATTTCTCCAAAATTGAATTTTTTTTAGTGTTTTCAACAAAAATTTAAATTAGAAAATTTTTTAAATCTTTTATTTTTAAAATTGTTAATTTTATTTTTAAAAAAATGTAGCAAGAAGTTATGAACTAAAAATGTTATTATATGAACTAAATAATTTATTGAGAACTAAATAATTTTTTAAAAACTAAATAACTTATTTAGAACTTAATAATTATTTTTCATTTAAATAAATAAATTCCAGTATTTAATTCTTTTCTATTTTTGAATTCTTTGCTAATAAATGAATAATGAACTAAATAATTATTTTTCAATTAATTAAATAAATTCTTACAACTAAATAATTATTTTTCACTTAAATACCATAAATTCCAGTATTTAATTATTTTAATTCCTTTCTTATTTTTAGTACAAATAGAGAAATGTCAATTACTTTGTTAGTGCAAAAAATTATTTATCCGATTCGTAAAGTTTGAGAAAAAGTGAAGAATAAATTTCCAATTCTAGAGTAATGTTTTTTAAGTGTTAAGCGAGGGGTAAAAATATTCAAACCAATTCTTTTTTTTTCTTTTTTTTTTTTGGGTGAGAGATAAAATGTATACACATACACACAAAGTAAAGGCATCCCTTCAGGATACGTCGCTGTTTGCCAGTATTACTTAAGGACTCACGTCAAAGCTTCCGTTTTGAGCTCGTATTTCCCAGGACCGTTGCTTCATTAGGAAATTAATCTTGCCAAGCGTGACGAAAGTAACGCGTTCCTCACTACTACTTCGAAAATCCTTTCACGAGATAAGCTTCCAGGATATTACTCGTTAACGTGAAGGAAGTGAGGAACGAGACGAAACACAGAGAGCGAGAGAGAGAGAGGGGGGGGATAGGAAAATACATAGAAAAAAGAAGAGAGAGAATTACCTAAAAGAAAGAGAAAAATACCTAAAAGAGAGAAAAAGAGGGAGAATTACCTAAAAGAGAGAAAAAGAGAGAGAAATCCCTAAAAGAAAGAAAGAGAAAGAGGAAAATGCCTAATAGAGAGGGAGAGAGAGAAAAATACCTAAGAGAGAGAAAGAGAGAGAGGAAAATGCCTAAAAAAGAGGAAGAGAGAAAAAAATACCTAAGAGAGAGAAAAAGAGACAGAGAAATACACAGGAAAGGGAGAAAGAAAGAGAAAGAAGAAAATACATAAGAGAGAGAAACAAAGAAAAAGAGAAATGCATCGAAAAGAGAGAAAAAGAGAGAGAGAGAGAGAAACAAAGAGGGAAAAAATACATAAGAGAGAGAAAGAGAGAAGGAAAAAAATACACAAGAGAGAGAGAAAGAGACAGGGAGGAAAATACATGAGAGACAGAAAAAAAAGAGAGAGAAGAAAATACATTCGAAAGACAAAGAGAGAGGGAGAAAAATACCCAAGAGAAAGAAAGAGAGAGAGAGAGAGAAAGAAAGAGAGAAAATGCATAAATGGAAAAGGAAGGAGAAAGAAAGGAAAACCGAAGGAATGAAGGAAGCTAAACAAAAGGGAAAGGGAGAAAAAAAATCAAGTAAAGTAGTAGAAGAAGGTTTTTTGGGGTGAGAAGGAGAAAAGGGGGAAGTAGGTGGGGGTGAATGAAGAGAGTGAGTGAGTGAGAGAGAGAGGGAGAGAGAGTAAGGCAAGAGAGTGTTTCATGTCGTTCTACACTTCCGGTGTTCGGGTAAATTGCAAGCAGCCTCCGATGTACTGTTGTTGAATGTACAGTAACTAACACACATAAGGAACATATATTACTTCAACACATAGAAACGTGAATACAATAGCGAGAAGTGTGATTGATGTGGTCTCTCTCGCTTTACTATGGAAGGCAGCGTCCTAGCAATTAGTGTGAAATAAAAAACGCAGGTGTAAACGATACCACAAAAAGTCCATCCTCCTATACACACACACACACAAACCATTTTCATTCCTGACAATTTTTTTTTTTTTCATCTTTATTTTTTTTTTCCGCATTTTTTACTTCCAATTTCAGAGGAGAGACTGTCTCTCGCAGTTAAATCGAGTTTTAAAGATGACTCCTGCTTTTCTTTTTTTTTCCAAAAAGAAATATTCGAAAAAATGTAAATTCATACTTTAGATTTTGTACAAAAAAAAAAATGTCCGAAATCTAATAAAAAAAGGGAGTGAGAAAAAAAAAGGATGAGAGAAAGAAAGAGGGGGGAGAGTTTAAAAATAAAAGAGTGGGGGGAGAAATTTAATTAATTTAAAATTCGAATCTTCAGAGTGAATGAAATATAAAACTATTGTAAAATTTCTCATTACACAAATTTACCAAATGGATATACATTTCTAAAAAAAAAAAAAATGTTTTCAATCAAGATTTTTATCTGTTTGGCAAAACAAACTAAAAGAAGAATATTTTTTTACATATCGAATATGTCATGATATTTTATACTCCACTCGTTTTTTTGAAGGATTGTTAATATCTTTTGATAACGAGAGAAAAATTTTAGTTTTCTTTTTTTCCCTCATTCTTTTCATTTCGGAATTATTCATATTCGCCGGAAAGACAGAAATTTTCGTTTTATTCAAAATAGTTTTTGATGTGAAAAAATTATCTTTTGTTATGAATATTGGTTAATAGGAAAAATTCTACTCTATTATATGTAAAATAAAAAAAAATATTGAAAATACTGATGAAAATTTGATAATAATTATTAATTAGTAAAAATTTTAAATAAAGTGAAAAACAGTGGGATTTTAGTATAAAAGTGAATTTAAAGTTTAGAGTTGAACAATAGCCAAGGTGGTGCTCGAATTACAAGTGTCAAGGTCTTGCGTTCGATTCCCGTCACTTGGAGATTTTTTTCTGTTACTACTTGCATAATATTAATAATAATAACAATAATAGCAATAAGAAAAAGAAGAAGTAAAAATAAAAATAATAATTACGAGAATAAAAATATTAATCATAAGAATAGAAAGAATAACAAAAACAATAAATAGTAAAAAAAAATAATTAGAAAATAAACTTAGAAAAAATGATAAAGAATAAAAAATAGAGTAAAATATAATAATGATAATAATAATAATTAACAAAAATATATAAATAGTAACAACAAAAGTTGAAAATAATAATAAAAATAATAATAAAGATAAAAAATAAAAGTAATAACTTTAATAAATAACAAAGATAAAAAATATTATCTACAACAATGAAACAATGAAAATAATAATATGTTAACAAGAATAGAAAACAATAAGAAGAATAAAATATAATATTAACAAAAACAAAGAAATAAATGAGGAATAGGAAATAAACGTAATAGCAAAAATAATAAAGATTAAATAGAGTAAAAAATATTAGTAATAAAAATAAAAAGTAATAACAATAATAATAAAAAGTAATAATAAAAAATAATAGTAAAAGGACCAAAAAATAATAGCAACAAGAATAAAAAATTATAATAACAAGAAGAAAAATAATAATAAGATAAAAATTGTAACAAGAATAAAAAATAACACATCGACCGGGATTCGAACCCTTGTCAAATTTAAACTTGGTGCCTTGGACCACACGACCAAATGATCAGACTGAGAAAAAATAACATTAAAAAAAAAAATATCAGGAAAATTGAAGGATAAAAATAATAGCAAAAATAAAAAAGATTAAAAAGAACTAAAAAAATTAAAAACTTAAAGGAAGATACCAAAAGTTACAAAATAATTAAAATAATAATTATATAAATAACAATAGTGATAAAGGTATAGTAATAATATTTGTTTTGCGATAAAATACAAATGAATAATTCATAAATGAATAACGATCATGAATATTAATGAAGAGCGGTGGAATGAAAAGAAAAATGAAACAAAAAATCAATTGGAGATAATATCCGAAAGTTTTTAATCTATATATATACAATAAATAAAATGCATTGTTTCTGAAATGGAGCGGCCATGAGCAAGGACGATCGAAAGGCGGATAATAATATAGAATATCATTTCATCGATCTACATTTACGAGGCCTGCTGAGTCAAAGTACTTGACCCTGAAATTTTGAAATCTCATAATTCAAACTATTATTCCCAGTGAAGGTGAATCTGTGATCAAAATCTATCAAGGTTAAAGAAAGTTGCTCGTTATATACGTTGGGAGAAAAGGAAAAGATATATTTATGTGTGATCGCCTTACTTTTTTATTAGCTTCCTTCGAAGATGAGAGATATATACAAAAACGGAATAACTTTTACTCGCACGGTTACATTTTCCCTCTCTTTCTCTCTTTTGTATCTCTCTCTCTATTATATGTATGTATAAAATAAAAAAAAAAATCGAAAAGAAAAATCTCTTTCTCTCTCTAATGCTCTAAAGAGAAAATTTTTTGTATCCCAATAAGTAATCAATTACAAAAAAAAAAAAAATTAATTCAGTAAAGACTAATTTTATAGTAGCGATCATTTGAAAACAAAAAATTCCATGTAGCCTAATTTAGGGATCAATTTCTTTTCCGAAACAAAGCCGCGATTATCTTTGTTGATTTGAAAGAAAGAAAAAATGACTATTATAATTGAGAAAGATTTTTTTTTTTAATCTCTCAATATCAAATTAGATTATTAATTGTATCTCTAGTCTCTACCTAAATCGAGATCGATTATATATTGTAATTTGAATTTTCTAATTTAGTTTCTCAATTAAAGTGAGATTAATTAATAACAATATATTATAATTTATAAATATATCGATTCTTTATTCTTAAATATCGAAACTATAATACAAGAATTTAGAAAGTATTCGAGAAAGTATATCGGTTTTAAAAACAGTTTCAATTCAGATTTTATAATGATTAAAGAAAAAAAGGATGAAATATATTTATGTTTATAAAAAAGTGCGGAATTAGGTAATATAAATTCGTAAATATTGTTTCTAGTCGTGAAAAAAATAATTGCAAATGTAAATTATCAAATTGGAAAAATAATTATCATTTCGGAGTATTAAATTATTTTATACGAGTCATTTTAATTAAGTGGAGAATAAAAAGTTTCCATAAAAAATTCTCTTTACTAATAAATATTATTTATTAAATGTTTTTATTAATAATAAATATTGATTATTATTCAAGCAATCGACTAATTAATAAATTGATATAATTATTAATGTAATTATTAACATAATTAATATCAAATATAATTACTTAATAATATTCGCACTAATTATTATTGAAATAAATTATTATTAATAAATATTAATGTAATACAATTAATTTAAAGATAATGATTTATTATTTACTGTATGTTTACTGTAAATAAACAAATTTACAAAAAGATTGATAAAATATTTTTTTTTCTGTTCGTTAGCTTTTGACAGTAGCTTTAGTTTTTGCAACTTTTTATCAAATAAATAAGTAAATTACAATTATAATGAATTATAAATCAAATAAATTATAATTATTATAATAAACTACAAATAAAAAAATTATAAGTAAAATAAATTATAAATAAAGAAAAAAAAACTCCGAAAATATACTGAAAAATACTTAGAAAAATGCTATAAAACATTTTTAAAAATATTAAAAGCTTCTAGATTTGCTAAAAACATGAGAAATAACAAAAAAAAACATTAAAATAATACTAATAGATACTAAAAATTACTAAAAGCCCTAAGAGTACTAAAAGAACACTTAAAAAATACTAAAAGACACTAGAAATGCTAAAAATTCAAACAAACTAATAGATACTAATAAATACATAAAAAAAATACTAAACGATACAAATAAAAATTCTAAAAGTACGAAAAATATTTTAAAATACCCTAAAAAATACTTTTAAAAAATACTAAAAAATATTAGAAGTGCTAAAAAGTACTAAAAACACTAAAAACACTTTTAAAAAATTGTAAAAGCTACTAGCAATGCTAAAAAATGAAAAATAATAAAATAGAAATTAAGGGAATACTAATAAATACTAAAAATTACTAAAAGTCCTGAAAATTATTAAAAAAACATTTTAGAAAATAATAAAAGTTACTAGATTTGCTAAAATAAGGAAAAATAATTAAAATATCATTGAAAAAATACTAATAGGTACTAAAAATTACTAAAAGTCCTAAAAATATTTTAAAAAACTACTAAAAGATACTAGAAATGCTAAAATTACGAAAAATACATTTAAAAAAATACTAATAGATACCAATACATACAGAAAATTTTAAATGAAATAAAAATATAAATTCTAAAAATACGAAAAAGGTTTTTAAATAGTTTAAAAAATATTAAAGATACCAGAAGTGCTAAAAAGTACTAAGAACACTAAAAAAAAATACTAAAAGCTAATAGAAATGATAATAACATAAAAATTAATAAAAATAGCATAAAAGAAAAACTAAAAAAAACATTTAAAAAATACTAAAAGATACTAGAAATGCTAAAAATACAAAATATATTTTGAAATGCCCTAAAAAATACTAAAATGTACCACATATGCTAAAAAATACAAAAACACTAAAAATACTACTTATAGATACTAAAAATTACTAAAAACCCTAAAAAATACTAAAAGATACTACAAATGCCAAAAATTCGAAGAATACCAAAAAAGATATTTAAAACATACTAAAAAAATTCTACAAATGCCAAAAATTCGAAGAATACCAAAAAAGATATTTAAAAATACTCAAAAATTCTAAAAATACTCAAAAAAACATTTAAAAAATACTAAAAGATACTAGAAATGCTAAAAATACAAAAGACAATTTGAAGTGCCTTAAAAAATACTAAAAATACACTAAAATATACCACATGTGCTGAAAAATACTAAATACACTAAAACTACTACTAATAGGTACTAAGAATTACTAGAAAGCTCTAAAAATACTCAAAAAAAAAATATTTAAAAAATACTAAAAGATACTAGAAATGCTAAAAATACAAAAGATATTTTAAAATCCCCTAAAAAATTCTAAAATGTACCACATGTGCTAAAAAATACTAAAAACACTAAAAATACTACTAATAGGTACTAAAAATTACTAAAAGCCCAAAAAAATACTAAAAGATACTACAAATGCCAAAAATTCGAAGAATACCAAAAAACATATTTAAAAAATACTAATAGATGCTAAAAAATACTAAAAAGCCCTATAAATACTTAAAAAAATAATTAAAAACACTAAAAAAATACGAAAAGAAACTAGAAATGTGAAAAATATGAAAAACACGAATAATACTAAAAAAAATAACAAATAAAAAAATAAATTACAATGTAAATAACAGAAAAAAATAACAAATTAAAAAATAAATTACAATGTAAATAACAAAAAAAAATAACAAATTAAAAAATAAATTACAATGTAAATAACAAAAAAATAACAAATTAAAAAATAAATTACAATGTAAATAACAAAAAAATAACAAATTAAAAAATAAATTACAATGTAAATAAAAAAAAATACTTTTTATGGTTTTGATTGCCGACTAATTCAAATTTCCCCCTCTCTTTCTCACACACTTCCATTTGGCGCGAAATTTAAAGTTTCAAAAATAATTTCACAGCGAAAATAAACAGTAAAAGCCAATTCCAATGTGAAATTAAATATTTCAGAAAGCAGCAAAACGAGAATTTATCACCGGTAGGCAGGAGTGGGACAATCAGAAAATTTCTCAAGAGAAAAGTAAAAAAAAAAGAAAAAAAAAATTGAAAAAGAAAAAGAAAAGTAAATTTAAATTAAATTAATTAATTAATTAATTAATTAATTAATTTAAATTTAAATTCAATTTAGAGAAAAGAGGAAACGTACCATTGAGTCTACCAGGAACAGATATTGTCACTCCCAGAAGGACGGAAAACAGGACAACACAGTAAATTCCCTTTATGGACGTCATGCTTTGTCCTTGAACAGGATTCCTCTTTCAAACTGACCTTCCGACTATAACTTTAAACACACACTTTTACCCATAAGTTTCTTCTTTTCTTTCCTTTTATTTTTCTCCCCAAAACTACTCACACTTATAAATTTTTCTTCTCTTTTTAATTATCTACTTTTAATTTTAGTTGAAAAAAAAAATTATTTAAAATTTAGAGGGAAAAAATGGCACAAAGCGAGGGGAATTCGAACGATTAACACGAAATACGAGGCTCAACTTGGCACGATCAGAAGGAGAATGTCTTTTACACTGTCTGTAAGAATATTATTCTTCGTAAGTGGCCACACCATGGACGAACGACCTCTATTGGCACAGTGATTGGTCACCTGGAAGGTGTAACATTTCTCTGTTACTGTATAATAAATTTTATACATGTATTTCTGTATATAACGCAGCTACTTATCATAATAATATAAGATGCTGCATTTAAATTTTACTCCATTTATATTTACGGGTATACGCACATATAACGCGTCGGGGATAGATTGAATCTTAGGAATTTCATTGACTTTCAATGCTTTGATCACTTTCACCGCGATAGACCAAATTTGTTCATTTCAAGATGCTGTGTTAGCTTTCCTTGGATGAAAAAAAAACGCATCTTAAACTAAACGAAACTGTATTTTTATAAAACCGATTTTTTAATATACTGAAAAAAAATTCTGTATACTTTAAAATTATTTTGCATTCTTCGTATTTTTTAATTAGAATTTTTTTTTCTTCTCATATTTTATTTATTATTATTATATTAACATATTTATTAGTTTGATTAGAAATAATAGTTCTAATACATCAATCGTTTACTTCACTTATTATTTCTTTACTATTTTTTCATTTAGTTTATTTTTTTATTATTTGTTATTATCAGTATTTATTTATTTATTATTTATTTATTATAATTATCCTTGAAATTACTCTTTAAATTAAATTCAATATTGTTTGACAATTACTCTTCAATTTTAATCTCTAAATTAAAATCTTAATTGATAAAATATTTTTTTTTCAGTTTTTTAGCTTTTGACAGTGTATTTTATTAAATAAATAAGTAAATTACAATTATAATGAATTATAAATCAAATAAATTATAATTATTATAATAAATTACAAATAAAAAAATTATAAGTAAGTTATTATAAATAAAACTCCGAAAATATACTGAAAAATACTAAAAAATGTATAAATGTATTTATAATATAATAAATGTATTTATAATGTATTAAAAATATTAAAAATAATAAATGTTATTAGAAATGCTAAATGCGAAGAATACTAAAAAACAACACTAAAAAATACAAGAAATGATAAAAATACAAAAAATACGGAAAAAACATTTTGAAAATAAGTACCATAAAATACTAAAAGATACGAGAAATACTAAAAATAAGCAAAACAGGAAAAAATACTAAAAAAAAATTAAAATTAAAATCATAATTATTTAATTATAAAACTACAAACTTTTTTTTAACCGAAAATTTTATTATTTATAAAAATAGTTGGATTCATGCGAAGAACTTTATTAAATTTTTTTTAATGTTAAAATTTTTCAACGTATTTAGTATTTTATTTGTTTAATTAAAAAAAATAATTTTTATTAGAAAACTACTAATTTTATAGTAAAATTTTTTAATTTAATTATAATTTAAATTATTTAATTAAAAGGTCTAATTTTTGGTAAAAAAAACTACTAATAAGATAGTAAAATTATTTGGTTTAGTTAGAATTTTAATTAATTAATTAGAAAACTCCTAATTCGATTGCAAAATTATTTAATTTAATAGAATTTGAATTATTTAATGAGAAAACAAAATTTTTAGTAAAAAAAAACCCTTAAATAAAGTAATGAAATTGTTTTATTTTAATTGGATTTTCAACTATTTAATTGGAAAATTATATCATTCAATATTTAAAAACTACTAATTTCACAGTAAAATTATTCAATTTAACCAGAAATTTAATTATTTAATAAAAAAATTAATTGACTAAATAATTTTACTAGCAAAATAGTAATTTTGCTAGTAAAATTATTCAGTCTAGTAGAATTTCAATTATTTAATTTAATTATAATTAAAAATATTTAAGTATTAGATCTCATTTTTTATGGAGAACTACTAATTTGATAGTAAAATTATTCGGTTGGTTAGAAGTTTAATTATTTAATAAAAAAAATTTTATTACGTAACTACTATTTTGATAAAAAAATTATTCAGTTTAGTTAGAATTTTTAAATATAATTAATTAGAAAACAACTACTTCGATAGCAAAATTATTTAATTTAATACAATTTTAATTATTTAATAAGAAAACAAAATTTCTAGTAGAAAACTAATATTTTGATAGTAAAATTATTTCATTTAATTAGAATTTTAACTATTTAATTGCAAAACTGTTTATTAAATATTTGAAAACTATAAATTTATAATTTATAATTTGTTTAATGAAAAACAAATAATAAATTATTAGATATTTTACTATAAAGTTAGTAGTCGAAAAAAATAATTGAATTCTTACTATTTAATTGGTAAAAGAATCAGCACTGATAAATTAATAGAAAGACTAGGTATAGTAATTTAAATTTTGACAGTAAATATCAATTAGAAAACTATGAATAAAATTTATATAAAAATCTTAATAATTTTTATGAAAATAATTCAAAACGAATACCTAATTAAAAATTAAAAATAATTTGAATGAAATTAAAATTTATTTATTGATATAAAATATAAATATTACTATTTATTAACACTACATAATTAAAATGTAATAGTATTTAAATTGACAGTTTTTTTTTACCAAAGTCTTATAGTAAAAGATGACTAAAGGATGCGAGTATTGAGAAATTTTGTCTAATTTGTATTCAGTGGATGAAATTTTATTTTTTATAGAATAAAATATTCTCAAGGTAATTTTTAAGTGAGAATTATTTTTATAATCTTACAAAAAAATTTTGAATCTAAAAATACGTTTCCTATTTCAAAAAGTGTTAAATTCTTAAAAATGTAATTATATTCTTAATGTAAAATTAAGTATGCAATTTTATTCTGAAATAGGAGTCAAGATGACATTTTAAATTTTGAGAATATACCTAATTCAGAGTATTTCGAAAATTTCACTTCAAAATCGTTTCCTAATTTTTGACTGGAATCAAAAAATGAGGATAAAAAATTTCCAAAAATAGAAAAAAAAAATCGATTTTCAACCATTTAAATGCCATCAACAAATCTTTTTATTGTTAAAAATTGTTTTTATCATTAAAAAAATTGTTTCAAAAAAATTTAAGCGTTTAACTTGTAAATAAACAAAATTCTTTTTCGGAAAGAAATCATTCAAAAATATAATTTTTTAAATGTAATAATGAAAACAGCAGTTAAAAAAATTAAAAAGCTATAAAATCCTCTTTCAAGAATAAATAAATAAATTTCCAATACATAGAAAGAAATTCTTTTGTTAATAAAGAAATTACTTTTTTTTAATGTGTTTATTAAAATGGTACTTATAAATATCCGAAAAATCCTCTTAAAAAAAAAATATATATTCTTCAGATAATATCTCGAAAAAAATATCGACGTTTTATTTCAAACACGCGAGTACTTTAACATTTTCATTAAAATATTATTTTGTGCATTAGATAATAAAGCGATAAATATAGAATCTGAGGATATTGCATAAATCTTTATGGTACTTGTGTGGAAACTTGGTCAAGAAATTTCAATGGGAAATAAGTATATATCTACAATTGTCCGAACGGTTGTTTTGCTTACATTTAAATAATCTCAACAGCCCGAAGTGAAACTCAATCGAAATTCATTTGAATACCAATTTTCTTATTAACTCTTCGCCAACGGTGAAATTATTATAAACTTCTGAATAAATTTTCAAGCAATATCATCTTTCTCATTTATAACTTTTTTTAATAATGCTATTCTCCAATTAAATTCATATAAATATCAAATAACATTTAAATTTTATTTTCGGCACTTTTATTATTATTTTCAATTTCATTGATATTATTTCCAATTTTATTATTTTTATATTATATTTTTATAATTATTTTTTATGTTTTTTTCTCTTATTTTTACGTATAATTATTTTTTTATTTTTATTTTTATAATTATTATTTTCTTATTTTACACGGAAAAAAACTCTCACCTGGAATAGCGTTAAGTTTCTCCATAATAGTGAAAATAACTGAATTAACTAAAGATTTCGTTAATCTAGTTAAATTTATACACTTGCTACAAATGAAAAATTTTTTTTCTGTATTTTTAATTTTTAATATTTTAATTATTTCTTATTTTAAATTTTCAAATATTTTCATTATTTTATTCTTGCTTTTAATTTTTAATAATTGAATTATTTTTCCCCCACTTTTATTTTTATTATTAGGCGCAAGGGGTAAATTTAAGCGATCATTTCGTATAATAACAATAAATTAACGTAATTATAAATATTCCCGGCTAATTATATATTGTTCCAAAACGAAGTGGTTGACATTTGCATATGTATTATATGAAAATAAATGGTATTCGAATCTGATAATAATTTACGAGCCGCAAGCATGAATGGATGCTTTATTATAGTACACGCGTGTATATATATATAATTAACCGACGTAATTAATATTCTTCAATTTAAGTGAAGAATTTTAATTTGGAAAAATTTTGGGACGAGAAAAAAAAGGAATTTTAAATATCACCAACGGTACTAGCGAATAAGTGAGTTGTATATAGAACCGTAAATGTATAAATATATATATATGTATGTCTGTATGTGCATATATATTACGTAGTACTATATATAGAATCATGTAATGCGATGGTAAATATCGGCACGTGCAATATGTGCGTAAATCGAGTTCTCAAATGAAGCACTTATAGTTGATAGTGTCGAGAAGGTATTGAAGGTATACGCCCACCACTTTAACTTCTAAGGCAATCGACGAAGAACTGAATACCTCCAGTCTCCGACATTCGCTTTTCAATCGCGGATTCAACAACCCAGACGACCTTCGTCACGATTTAGCAAGTTTCTATATATATAATAATACACTATTATTATAATTATTTTTAAATTAATATTTCCTGATTATATACTTTGGCGCAATAAATGTGCGATAAATCCGACAATTTTCACCTTTTTTTTCTAAATGCAAAAAAAGGAGCGAAATTAAAAAATTAAAACTCACTCTCATCCTGAACATTCTATTCAAAGAAATTCAATTCAAAATATTTTTTTTATCCTCAAAGAATTTGATTTAAAAATATTTTTTTTATCCAAAGAATTTGATTTAAAAATATTTTTTTTATTCAAAGAATCTCATTTCAAAATATTATTTTTATTCAAACAAATGGATTTATTTTTATTTTTAATAAATAATTTTCTCGCGTTCAAAGAAACAAAATTAGATTCTTTTTAAATGACACTGTAGTAATGGAGTCAGTAAGGAGAAAAATTAGAAAGTATTAATATTAATGTAAAGCAGGGAGAAAAAAAAGTTATATTAAAATTGTGCAAGAAAAATCGAAAACAATGTATCAATGTCTTAAAGTTGATAACAAAAAAGAAAATTTGTATTAAAATTTCTCCAAAACTATATGTCTATTTTTTAATAATTATTAGAAAGTAAATTTTCTAATTAATTACTGTGAATAGTGTTTTATAATTTCACTAATTAGGACTATTTTTTGTAATAGCTAATAATGCATGAAAGAATTCATTTTATATTATTGGATTTTTTTCCTCTCACCGATCAATATCGATTATTGTCAATATTAAATGCATAATTGGAGGCGTTTTATTAAAAAAAATTAAACAATTAGACAAATCTCATCGATGCAACAATGGCAAATAGAAGGAAAATTAAATAAAACGAAAATCAAATCAAATAAATAAATTAAATAAAATGAAACCACAATAAAATGAAACCAAAATTAAATCAAAATAAAATCAAACCGAAATAAAATAAAAACAAATTAAAACAAGACCAAAATAAAAACTAAATAAAATTTAACCAAAAAAAAAAATAAAACCTAATTAAAATAAAACGAAATTAAAACAACCAAAATAAAATGAAACCAAAATAAAATTGAACCAAAATAAAATAAAACCAAATTAAAATTAAATTAAATTAAAATAAAACGAAATTAAAACAACCAAAATAAAATGAAACCAAAGTAAAATTTAATTAAAACAAAATAAAACCAAATTAAAATAAAAAGAAACTAAAACAACCAAAATAAAATGAAACCAAAGTAAAATTTAATCAAAACAAAATAAAACCAAATTAAAATAAAAAGAAATTAAAACAACCAAAATAAAATGAAACCAAAGTAAAATAAAACAAAATTAAAATGAAATTAATTTAAAACCGCCCAAAATGAAAAAAAAAATAAATTAAAAATTTTAAATAAAACCAAAATAAAATGAAAAATAAATAAAATAAAACCAAAATAAAATTGAACCAAAATAAAATAAAACCAAATTAAAATTAAATTAAATTAAAATAAAACGAAATTAAAACAACCAAAATAAAATAAAACCAAATTAAAATAAAAATAAACTAAAACAACCAAAATAAAATGAAACCAAAGTAAAATAAAACAAAATTAAAATAAAACCAACTTAAAACCACCAAAATAAAATAAAACTAAATGAAAATAAAACCAAAATAAAATGAAAACAAAATAAAATAAAACCAAATTATAATAAAATTAAATTAAAATAAAACGAAATTAAAACCACCGAAATAAAATAAAACTAAATTAAATTAAAACTAAAATAAAATGAAAACTAAATAAAATAACACCAAAATAAAATGAAACCAAAATAAAATAAAACCAAAATAACATTGAACTCAAAATAAAATCAAACCAAATTAAAATAAAATAAAATTAAAATAAAACGAAATTAAAACCACCGAAATAAAATAAAACTAAATTAAATTAAAACTAAAATAAAATGAAAACTAAATAGAATGAGACCAAAATAAAATAAAACCAAAATAAAATTGAACCAAAATAAAATAAAACCAAATTAAAACAACCAAAATAAAATGAAACCAAGTAAAATTTAACCAAAACCAAATAAAACCAAATTCAAACAACCAAAATAAAACGAAACCAAAGTAAAATATAACCGAAAAAAATAAAATTAAAATTAAATAAAACCAAATTCAAATAAAACTAAAATAAAATGAAAACTAAATAAAATGACACCAAAATAAAATAAAACCAAAATAAAATAAAACCAAATTGAAAAAAAACAAAATTAAAAGAAAGCGAAATTAAAACAACCACAATGAAATGAAACCAAAATAAAATTCAACCAAAACAAAATGAAACCAAATTAAAATAAAACGAAATTAAAACAACCATAATAAAATGACACCAAAGTAAAATTTAACCGAAAAAAAATAAAATCAAAAAAATAAAGTAAAACTAAAATAAAATGAAAACTAAACAAAATGAGACCAAAATAAAATAAAACTAAAATAAAAACAAAACGAGATTAAAAAAAATTAAAATGAAATGAAACCAAAAAAACTAAACGAAACAAATAACAAAATAAAATAAAAAACCAAACAAATTATGATAATTTTCCATAATGGAAAACCGAAAAAATATCATATCCTCGTCTACTCGAAATTAGAGCTCTTCTTTTCTTTATATATACGAATTAGACGAAGGAGAAAAAAAAGTGACGTAAAAAGAAAAGAATAAAGAAAATAGAAGAAAAGAAATCTAGCGAAGACGACACTGCAGACGGCGTGAACCTTTTAAGTGGAAGAGCATTTGCAACCTTCTATGCATCCACTTCCTCAACGTCGTTTCTCGACTTCTAGCTCGATGCACTTCACAGTCGAAACGAACTGAAACTCGTCTCCTGGGATAAAAGTAGCAACGAATATTCTTTTTTTTTTTAACTGTGATATTGAAGAATTTCTATTCACAAAAATATATACACCACAGGAAAAAAAGAAACTATTCCCCCAGAGGTGAATTTTCGAAACAAAAAAAAAGAAGAAGAAAAAAGGGCAAAGTAAATAAAACTAATTACCCTGAGTTGTTAATTACAGTTCTTGTAAATTTTCTCTTTCTTTAATTTTGTCTGTTAATTTTAAATTCAAAATATTTAATTTAAACGAATTTTAATGTTAATTATGCAGAGTTTCTAATTAATATTTATTTACATAATATTTAGAGAGCGGTATTTAATTTTAAATTTTTTATTTATTTACACAGGTGTTAAAGGAAATAAAAAAACAAAAAACTAAAAATAATATAACAATAACAATATTTAAATATATATGTAAAAAAAATCCAATTAATTTTTCAGTAATGAGAGACAGTTATTTGCATATAACCTTTATAAAATTTGCAAATCTTAAGACGATGATGAGTCAAACAGAAAAGTTAATTAAGAGATTCAGATGAATATATACAAATAAATAATAAAGCGAACATAATAATTTTAAATAATAAATATAGCGAATCATTAAAAAAATGCTTTGGTAATTATCAAAAGTACAATAACGGCAATAAATTATTTATTATTTCTAAAGGTCGTAATACTAAAAAGCAACTCTCGCAACAATTTATTATTCTCTACATTTATTTAATTAAAACGAAAAATTTATATTGTAATCCGAATGTTATTCAATGAATTTATATTTATTTAATGAATCTCTTTTATTTAACGAATTGCAATTATTTCAGGAATTGCATCTATTTAATAAATAACTGCATTTATTAAATTTCATTTATAAAAATAAATTTCAATAAAATAAATTTTATTCTATTATCTCTTCCTCATGGAGGAAGTATTTACGTATTTAATAATTGAATGAAAAAAAAATTAATTACTGTTATTTATATATTTAATAATCGAATAAAAAAATTGCAGTTAATTACGATATTTTATAATTGAAATAAAAAAATTAATTGCATTTTTATATATTTAATAATGAATGGAATAAATTTTAGGTAAATAAGAAAATATTAATAAAATTACGTCAAGCAGGAAATTGATCTTGGTATTTGAATAAAATATATTTTTCTCACTTGTGCGTCATAATAAAAATATTTATACTTTTCTTTATTTTTCATTTTGTAAATGAAAAAAAAAAAAAAATTTCCCTCTCGTTATTTTTCCCTCTTATTTTCATTTTGAAACGAGGTCTTTTTACACAATTTTCAAACGTTCTCCTATAAATGCCTATAACATCGTCCTCGATATAAACCTCGTGAAATGCAACTTTGGAGCGAGACCTATGAGAAGATAATAAGGAGAAGGGTCTCAGGAATCTGCTGAAAAGTGAAGAAACATCCATAAAAGGCTTTCGGAGCAACCGTAATTTTTCACCATTTCGCAAGTACCTTCGTAATCTTCACGAACCACCAATTTTTTTTCTTTCATCTTTTTTTTTCGTGAAACAAATGCTTAGAATTTTGCCAAATTGCTCATATTTCATAAGTTTTTATATTTTTTTTGGAAAAAATTACATTTTTTTGTAGCCAAAAAAGATTTCTTTTATTTCCTTAAAAAAAAATGTTATTTCTTTAAAAAAATTGTTATTTCTTTTAAAAAAATGTTATTTTTTCTTAAAAAAATATTTTCTCTAAAAAAATTTAATTTCATAAGATTTTTTATTTTTTGGTAAAAATATTTTTTTTTATTTAACAAAAAAGAATTCTTCTTTACGTCTCGAATTTATTTCTCTAAAGGAAATAAATACTATTTACATATAGTAGGAAAAAATATAACTATAAGGAAAAATTTTTTTCTTTCGATTTAAAAGAAAATTAGTTAGCAAAAAATTATTACTTTGGTATAAATTTAAATAAAATAGAATTTAAAATAAACAAAAAAATTTAAATTAACGTGAAAATAAAAAACAAAAATGAACTAAATTAAATTAATTAATTAAAATTAAATTAATATCAAAATAAGAAAATAATGAAACTAAATTAAAATTAAAATAAAAAAACAACAAACAAATCAAAAGCAAAATAAAAGAATAAAAAATTAAGGGCGGAAATTTAATTAAAATAAAAAAAAAATTAAACTAAATATCAAAATAAATACATGCAAAAATTTAATTCAAAACAAAATAAAAGAATATAAAAAAATAATTCAAATAAAAAAGAAAAAAATCAACAATTAAACTAAAAATCAAAACAAATAAATGAAAAAATGTAATTAAAATCAAAATAAAAGAATAAAAAAAATTTAATTAAAAAACGGAATAAAAAATAAAATTAAAAAAAAACAGTAACAAAATTAAATAAAAATAAAAGAATCAAATTTGAATAAAATTAAAAAAATAACAATTTTTAAATAAAACGAGAAAATTAAATAAAAGTAAAAGAATCAAATTAAAAGAATAAAAAATTAAAAATAAAACGAGAAAATTAAATATAAATTAAAATAAAATAAATCAAATCAAATTAAATTGTAATTAATCGAAATGAAAAAAAAATTGCATGTTTATTTGCACTTGAGAGAGAAAAATCTTTGATCTTATAAAGATAGGTTCAAAGTATAGAAAATGAAAGTCCCGTATGTTGTAATGCGAAGGCGCCAAAGACATTTATCAACGAGGAGAGAGAAAGAGCGACCATACAGAAATGAACATAGGTCAGAAAAAAGCATAAAAATACGAGTAGGTTTCAGGATTCTCGAGAACGACCTTCACCTTTATTCTCCCCTCGACAAGTTTTACCGGTATTACAAATTTTATCCAAGTTTCAATAAGTCATTTTTTCTCCTTTTTTTTTACTAACTTCATTAATTTTGTATTTTTCAATTAATAGATCAAAAAAGAGGGAGAAAAAAACGAAAGAGAAAAAAGAAGAAAAGAGAGAAAGAGAGAGAGAGAGGAATAAATTACTACAGAATTATTGTTGAGAGAAATTATTTGACCTTTAGTAAAAAAATCTTCCTTCTGTCCATAGTGAAATTAAATCGTAAAAATTTTAGTAATTAGGAAGAATCCAAACACATAATTTAGGTCAAGTATAAATTTCAGCATCCTCTTTGAATACAAGAGTGTTTTTTTAATTCCCCCCTCCCCCCCTCTCTCTCTGAACGATTTCTTTCAAAAGAATTAATTAACGAAATAGCTGATCTTTTAATACATTAAACAAAATTTAATTAACGAAAATTAATTGCATCAATAAAATACAAGTTCATCACTTGTTGCCCTCGAGTATTTTTAATTTAAATTTTTTTTTCGTCAAGTGAAAAGGTAATTTCGTTTTGTTCATACGAAAATAAACGATCAACATAAATCTATCAAAGGAAATTTTTTTTTTTTAATTTTCACATTAAAGGGTAAACAAAGTTTTTGATAGAGAAGGGAGAAATTTTATTAAAATAAAAAAGAAAGTAGATAATAATAAAATAATAATAAATAAATAAAATAAATAATAATAAAATAAAATAATAAAATTTAATAAAAATTTTTGAATAATTGTTTAGAGAATTTTCCAATTCTATTGTCAAAGGGGAATGAAAAAATTTTCTTTTTATTTTAATAAAAATTAACTAATTTAGCAGAGTGAAGAGGAAGAGTCTGTTTTAGGAATTTACGCAAAGTTTTCATCTACACGATACAGTGGAAGTTTAGCGAAATATTAAATTCAAACAATCTCTTTGTGTTTGTTCCAACTAATTTAGAATCACATTCCAACGTTAAATACAAAGGAGTTTGTGGATGTCTAAACATGAAACTTAATACCCTGTATGTAAACAATAATTAAAATAAAGCAAGCATGCGCTAAAGTACATTTTACGCATTATTCCGACAGCATTTTTTTTTTAGAACTGCAGAAAAAAAAATTTTTAATTTAAATTCACTATAAAGGAACAATTGAAGAAAAATCTCGTTTTTTTTAGATTCAAATTAAGAAGGAATTTTTGCAATTCTTTTTAATTATTACCGTTTTCAGAAGCAAATATTTTATTCAAATAAAATCATATCTGAAAACTTTATATTTTGTATTAAAAATTATTTTATACTATAAATTATTCTTATAATTTCAATTAACTAATAATTTTAAATTTTATGTATTTATAATATTTATTTATATTAATTTTTAATTTTAATTTGTAATTTTATAATTTTATAATTTGAATTACAAGTACAACCAAAGTAAAAATTCGCAAAAACTTTCCAACTCTGTATAAAATTCCGCACGAGGAGAAAAGAATAAGAAAAAAAAAATTTTTTTTTTTATGTAAATTGAAAACGTGGAGAGAAAATTATTCCTTATTAGCCAACTTATTACGTGAAATTAATCAGATGCTTATTGGCTGCTTAATTATAAATGAATTTTTCAAAAGTGATTGGGAGTCATTGAACGAATTTCTGATTAAAGTTGGTACATTCACCAATTCAAGGCTGCTTAGCTATGTCCGTAGACCGCAGAAATTTTCAAGTGAATTAATTCCAGAATGAAAGTCATCCGAGGGCTAACCAGTTTGTATTCGAAATAAACATACTTCGAGGATACCAGTAGCACATACTATATGAATCATTCCAAAAAAAAAAAAAAAAAAAAAAAAAAAATATTAATCGATCCATTTCAAAGACAAAGGAATTTCTCAAACACAAACATATAAAAACATGGTTTGTGACCATGAAACTTGTTATCGTACTTTCATTGTAAAAGAAGAAGAAGAAGAAGAAGAAAAAAGAGGCAGGAATTTTTTTGAACCTTCACACAAACTTTTACAAATACGACAAACGATTTATAAAATTTATGAGGAAGCAATATTTCTTCGCGTTAAAACGAAGTTAATAAGAGAAAAATTTGCCGAGGGAATGACAATAAAAAATAAAGCATACGAACAACGAAAAAGAAGATGAGAAACGAAGAAAAGAAAAAACTGCTGCAAAGTTGAAGCTGAAATTTTTGTGTTTATTTCATGAACACTTTGCTTCCGAATAATTATTTTAATTTTCTGAATATTGTAATTTTTTCATTTATTATTACAATTCAATACCAAAAAAAAAAAAAAATCCAAAAGTCACTATTTTCGAAAAGTTCTGATTTTTCAAAATTTAAAATAGTTTTTCCTTTTTGAAATTTTGCCTCGACTTTTTCCCACTAGTCAACCAATCACAAACCAAGTTGTTACAGTTCTCTTTCCCCCTCCCCTCTTTTTTTGTAGTTCTCGAAATTCTAACTATAATTTTCAATTAAATTACCATTTTATTTATTATTTAAATTTAAATAAATATTTTGCAAATAAAAATATTCCATATATTAATAATACTGGGGTGCGTTCACGTAACTTTCACTTTCACTCAAAAAATTTTCACTTTCAAATTCACGAACAAAGAATTTTTACTTTCCGGCAAAAATTTTCACTTTCACTCAGAAAATTTTCAATTTCGCACAAAACATTTTTGCTTTATGTAAAAAAATTTCCACTCACAATTTCACCCAAAGAATTTTTACTTGTAAAAAAATTTCTTAATTTTAATTTTGCCAAAAAATTTTCAATTATATCCAAAATATTTTGACTTTAAAATTTTAAATTTAACAAAAAATATTTTCAATTTCACCGCAAAGTATTTTTCGTCAAAAAAATGTAATTATTCTTGAATTAATTAATTAATTATTCTTGAATTTATTGAAATTCGTCAGAAGAATTTAATTATTTAAAAATTTGCTGATAAAATTCTTTATGAGAATTTAATTTTAAGAAACATTCAATTATTCAATAAATTATTTATGTTTTGTATTTAAATAATTGAATTCTCACCAAAAAAAATTTTTTTCTCTTTTAGTGTCAATTAAAAAGTTTTCAATTTCACCAAAAATATTTTCAATTTCTATAAAAAATTTTCACTTACAATTTCAATCAAAGAATTTTCACTTCTAAAAAAATTTCTTAATTTCAATTTTGCCAACAAATTTAAAATTTAACAAAAAAATCATTTTCAATTTCACTTTCAATTAAAAACTATAAAAATTGAAAAAGAGAATTTTTTGAATGCAGATGAAAATTTTCTATTGAAAGTGAAAATATTTTAGGTGTAATTTAAAGTGAAATTTTTTTTTGGTGAAATTGAAAGTAAACATTTTTTGGTGAAATTGAGAGTGAAAATTTTTTGGGTGAAATTAAAAGTAAATATTTTTCTTGTGAAAATAAATATTTTTGGGTGCAATGCAGCTTAATAATTGAAAATATTAATAATTAAATTAATTTAACTACAGAAATTGAATAATACTAAAGTGAAATTAAAAAAAATAAATAAAATACCTAATTAATTAATAATTAGTTAATTATTAAATAAATAAATTAATTAATATAATTAAATGAAGCTCAAAAAATAAATTAAGACAAAATTAAAATTGAAGTAAACATAAAAAATTTTTTAAAATAAAATTCAAATTGAAATAAACTTAAAAAATTAATACCGACAAAAATAAAATAAAAGTAGTAAAAAACCTTCTCATATGATGAGAATGTAATTAAATAAGAAAAAATTAAAAGTAAGATGAACGTAAAAAAATTAACTTTAATATTAAAACACAGTATTTCTAAGAATTTCAAATTGAGTTAAAAAATCTATAAAATATCAAATTGAGATAAAAAACGAATGAAAAGTGTTGCGAAGAAACATTTTGATTCGTTTTTTATCTCAATTTAAGATCCTTAGAAAAACTGTGTAATTGAAAAATTAACACCAAAATTTAATTAAAAAAATTAAAATGAACTTTTTGCAACATTTTATCAATTTTAATGTTTACGTTACACTTACATAATTATACTAATTTACTATTACATTATTTTTATTAATTTACATTCGCAGATATCGCAAAAATGAAAGTGAATTTACCACCTTTTATAATTACAATAAAATAAATTCATTATATATGATATAAGGTGAAATGTAAATTTCTCACGTGTGCGTTTAAATATCAAAATATTTCCATTACGCGCACATATAATGATCTAACTTTTAGTTTGGGTATAATTAAAATTCGATTAATTAAAGTAATTTAATTGATAATTGCTCCGAGCTAATTAATTATCAAAAAGGAGCATTAATTTGACGTTAATTTAAAATTAATTTGAGAGAACACTTCAACGTTAGTGGAAGAGGACGATTAGAAACTTTGCAATGATTCAATTTTCATCAAGCCAAGTGTAGATTCCGTCTACTAATTGAAACACGGGGGAGGTCGAGAGAGATATTTCCAGGCGATTGGTTTTCGATATTTAATTTCGCACATTTTGTGCCTGATGTTCCAATTAAATATTATTCTCCTCGACAAAAATTACATGGAATTTATGTCATTTTTTCAGAAGAAGATATACTAAATCAATTTTTAAATGAGTAAATTTTTGAATTTAACAAAAAATGCAAAAAAAAAAAAAAATTTTAATGGAAAATTTACTATATGTATATACAGTTTGGTAATTAGCGCACATAATTGACGATAATACTTGTCCGAATGCCGTCCAACGATCGATTTGCAATTTGCCCATTAACTACCATTTCGAAGGTGGCATTCCTTCCGAAACGAGGTCTTTGTAAATTACACGAATACCAGTCCCACTGCGAAATTCTCCATCATTTCCTTAGTCATCCTCGTGATTTTAATTCTTGTTTTTGATTCAAGAGACTTTCCCTTTTTTTTCCTCATATAATGTTTCTAAATTCTAAATTCGAATTTACGAATCGCATTTTTACGAAATGAAAATTGAACAAACAATTCGGAGAAGGATGGAAAAAATTGAAAATTAAAATAAGTTACTTCACATTTACGAAAATACTTTTTGGAATTTTTCACATAGAATTTTAAATTCGATTAATATTAACTAATAGAAAATGATTAATACAAAATTCAATTATAAAATTATTGCTTCTCTTTTGGAAAAAAATTCCATACAAAAAGAAATTAGAATCAAAAGGAACAAAAAAACTTTTTGAAATTTTTGACTCAGTGTTTTAAATTTAAACGAATAATGTAAATAAAAAGTTATTAATTATTAATAACCAAAAAACAAAAAAAAATTCCAAGCAAAAAAAACAAAATCAAACGTAAAAAATACTTTCCCAAATTCTAAACAAAAAAAAAAATAGAAGCAAAAGAACAAAAATATTTTTTGGAATTTTTGACGCAGTGTTTTAAATTCAAACAATTAATATTAACAATAAATTATTAATTAAAAAAAATCCCATAAAAAATTATTCTCTCCCTTTTGGAAAAAAAGAAAAGAAAACAAATTAGAATCAAAAGATTAAAAATAATTTTGAAATTTTTGACTCAGTGTTTTAAATTCAAACAATTAATATTAATTAAAAGTTTAATTATTTATTTAATAATATCAATTTAATAAAAAGTTATTAATTATTAATAAAAAAAAAATTTTTTTTTAAATCACAAACAAAAAAAAAACAATTAAAATTAAAAGTAAAAAATACTTTTTCAAATTTGAAACAAAAAGGATTAAAATCAAAAGAACAAAAATGCTTCTTGAAATTTTTCACTCAGTGCTTTAAATTCAAACGATTAAAATTATAATAAAATGTTATTAATATTATTAATAACAAAATCCAATAACAATTTTTGTTTTTAATCAAAAAAAAAAAATTCCAAACAAAATAAAATTAGAATCAACAGTAAATAATTCTTTCACAAATTTTTGCTTGTTTTCAGAAAAAAAATTTTTTCTCCCATTTAGAAAATCAAAAATGAAAAAAAACTCTTTTCTTTTATAAAACGATTAAAAAAACAAAAAAGAAAAAAAAACGATTCGTGCGGTTGTGGAATATATCGGCAAGGGAACATTCACACCTGTGCGCATTGGTCCAACACAGCACTCAAATGCTTTCAACGAAAATGCTTTTAACCGAACATGAAACTGACAAAATAAAAGTTGACGTCAAGAATAATGTTTGTCATTGAAAGGCGATACTTTTATTTTCTCGGGAAAATAAATCGATTACATTATACTGTAATCATTTGTATTGATAAGATATTTCTCACTAAGAAAAGGAGACTTTATTTTTTATTAAAAAAATTTACTGGTGAAAATTTTTTCCAAACTTTTAAAATATTCAAAAATATTCCCAAATATAAAAAAAACCAAAAACTTTTGTATAAAACTGTTCCGGGTGAAAATTTTTCTCCGTGAAGTAATAATAGAATTTTTATTCCTAGACTAAAAAAAAAAATTATTTCTAAAAATTTACGCTCAAAATAATTGAATTCCTAATAAGAATTCCATGTAAAAATTTTATTAAATTGTTTTTTAAATAATTGAATTCTTTTAAAAAATTTTATCAGAATAGTAGATACCGATTGAAAATCATTGAATTGAGGAAAATTTTTGAAAATAATTGAATTTCGGAGAAGAATTTAATTATTTAATATTTCTAAAGATAATTGAAATTTAGACAAGAATTTTATTAAAATTTTTGAAAACAATTGATTTTTTTAGAAGAATTTTATTATTTGAAAAGATAATAATTTAAATTTTGACGAAAAGTTTTTAAAAAAAAATTAATTCTACAGAATTGTTAGTTGAAAAGTATGAAAAATTCAGATTTTCCAACATTTTAATTTAAAACCTTTTGAAAATTGAATTTTTTCTAAAAATTCATGCTTCAATGCTTTTAATATTCAATTACAAAAATTTCAAAAAAAAAAAAATAAATAATTTTCAAATTAGTTTTGATTAGAAAATTCTACGAGAATTCAATGATTTAATTACAAAAATAAATAATTTATTGAATAATTGATTACTTCTTAAAAATAAATTTTCATAAAGAATTTTATCAATAAATTTTTAAATAATTTAATTCTTTTGATGAATGTTAATAAAATTTTTATGAATAATTACATTGTTCGAGAAATTCGAATAAAATTGTATTAAAAATAATCAAAATTCTGCCATAAATTTTATTATTTACCAAAATAATTGAATTATGGCTAAGAAATTTATATAAAATTTGTTAATAATTGAATTTCTGTGAAATTTTTATTATTTTGTGAAAATAATTAAAGATTTGTGTGGAATTTTATTAATTTTTTTTAAAAATAATTTTAAATAATTGAATTCTTATGCGGAAAATTTTATTATAATAGTAGATAATAATTGAAAATAATTGAAATTTTGCCAATAATTTTATTAAAATTTATGAAAATAATTGAATTTTGGAGAAGAATTTAATTATTTCTAAAAATAATTGAAATTTTGACGAGAATTAAAAAAAATTTTTAAACATAATTGAATTTTTGCGAAGAATTTTATCTCTAAAATTCACCAAATTATTTTTCAAAAAAACGAACTTTTACGGACTTCAAGCAAAGTTACGGACCTAGTTCGAGCCCTGCTATTATGAAATAAATATTTACTCGACTCAATTTATTTTAACTTGAATCAAATAAATATTTCCTTGATTCAAATAATTTTTACTTGACACAAAAAAAAAATTGTATTTGAACCAATAAATTCATTATTAGAAGCAAATACTATTTAATTGATTGTAATAAAAATTATTTGATTCAAGTAAATATTCAATTGAGAATAGTCAAGTAATCGGTTATTTAAATCAAATAAATGTTTTTTAGTGTAATTATAAAATGTATATATTAATTAATTTTATAATATTTGTAATTAATAATTAATTAATATTACATTATTTTTTATTCTACATTTCTAATATATTTGTTAATATTTATCAGAAAATCTATACTTTGTTCATAGTAGAAAAATTAAAAATAGAAAGCAAAGAAGATAAATTGTATTTTCGAAGAATAATCCGAGCATCAATTTTTTATCGCCTCAAATATTTATGTTAATTTTTCGAGATTTTTCGTCAAGAAATGGAAGATGCTAATGAACTTTTAATAAGCAAAAGCAAAAGTACTTTCTCCGGCAAGGTAATGTCGGCCTTGGCCAAGCATAAAACTTGCTCTCATTTTCAGTTCATTTCTTCAGATAAGTCGAGTTCATTGGTCGAGTATTTCTTTCTATGTATATTAAATACGTACACGGATCATTGAAACTCGTAACAGACACATATATATATATCTATCCCTATTAATATAAAATCATATCGCCGCCGCCGCTGTTTCAGAAAGTTTTAAGGGACCCTTATAGTAGGGGGAACATAGTCAAGGTTGGCCCACTGTCAAGGTAGGTCCATCGTCAGAAACAAGTTATATTTGACATAAATTCAGGTCAATTTAAGGGCAGTTTTAACCTACAGGTCAAAATTACTCAAAATTTATGGCAATTTTAAGGGCAGATTTAACCTACAGGTAAAAAATTGACAAACAATTCCCTCTGCCCTCAAAATGTAGGTCAATTTTAAGGGCAGTTTTGACCTAAACGTCAAAAATTCACAAATAATTCCCTCTGACCTCAAAATGTAGGTCAATTTTAAAGGCAGTTTTAATCTACAGGTAAAAAATTGACAAACAATTCCCTTTACCTTCAAAATGTAGGTCAATTTTAAGGGCAGTTTTGACCTTAACGGAAAAAATTGACGAACAATTCCCTTTGCCCTCAAAAATTAGGTCAATTTTAAGGTCAGTTTTCATCTACACCGCAAAAATTGTCGAAAAAACTTCCTCTGACCTGACCTTTCCTTAAAATTTAGGTCCAATTTGACATATTTTTTAGCCTATACATGAAAAAAATAAATTAATTAGGATTTTTTAAAAAGTCGTACCCTTATATTAAAGTTTGATGGAATTTTCGACCCATTGGTTAAAAGAAGTTTGACCTAAATTTCAATATTAAGTTTCAATTAATAAAAGATGTTATAAATTGACATATTTTTTTTAAAAATTCTATTAAAATTATTTTTCTGTCCTCAAAATGTACTTTAATTTTAATGGCAGTTTTTTCCTACAAGTTAAAACTTGACCAGAAATCTCTCTCTGATCTGACATTTTCTTAAAATTTAGGTCAATTTTAGGGTCAGTTTTGACCTACACGTCAAAAATTGACAAGAAAATTCTTTCTGACCTACTGTTTCCTCAAAATTTAGGTCAATTTTAAGGTCAGTTTTGACCTACGGGTAAAAATGAAGCCCACAAACGTCTATTATTTTACGTCGAAATCCGTCCATAAATTACGTAAGACATTTAGGGGGGAAGGGGGTCAGCAAGATCTTGCGAACAATAGGAAAAATGGCGCTAATGTATGTAAAATATCTTACGAGGGAGGAAGGGGGTCAAATTTACCCAAAAAATGACTTACGTAATTTATGGACAGCCCCTAATGGCCCTTACATTACGTCAACATTTATGTCAACTGCAGGTAAAAAGGGGCCCAATAATACTTTTGACACTGAGAAAAAAGAATTATCAAATTTACTATGAGGAGTGTCAAACTTGAAAAAGTTGACACTATAATCACTTCCGTAAAGTAGAATTCTCTATTAGTTATCTTTTTTAATATCTCCTGTTATAATTTACTCTAACTCATTACTATGCCATCATATTAAGATAACATGATTTTAAAAATTAAAATAAATATTAAAAATAGTTAGGGGGTTGGCGCGCGGGGCGCGCAGGGGGGCGAAGCCCCCCTAGTATATATATATATTTGTATATATATTTATATTTTGTTAAGACATTTCTATCAGCTGTTGGCAATTTGTTACAAACGTTCTTAATTACATCAAGAAAACTCGACCAACTGCTAATACGACGACTTCTGTGCCAAACAAGATCGACGCACTTCGCCGTTTGCAATTTGAATTAGGTTACAACTTCTCTAAAGGAAATGAAAATTAAATTATAATTTTATATATGTATACATGATAATCTCATTTCAAATCGCAATAGCAAAATGCTAATATAGATATTGCATTTACAACAAAGTTAAAATTGAAAATTAATATTCATATTTCATACTAAATGGAATGTAATATTATATAGGAAATATTATTTGATAAATGAATAAAAATTAAAATTTACACGTTTTTTGCTATACAAAGTTTTTTCTTTTTCACTTACACTATATAAATTACTTAATTTTTACCCTAAAAATTTTTTTTTTTTTGAAAAATATCTAATTAATTATTCCAATAAATTTCACTAATTAGTGAAAATAAATAAATCAGAAACTTGTAGAAATTAATTGAAAATAAAAATGAATTTATTTATTTATTATTTATTAGCAAAAAAAAAAAAATATTTTACAAATATTTTTTCTTTAATTTAATATCAGAGATATTTTGTCGTGAAAAAAAAAAGATTCAAGAGTTTATCAAAGATCAAAGATCTTTTACGATATATATATATATATATATATATATATATATATATATATATATATATATATTATAGAAATCAATATTTTGTCAAACGAGGTAATAAAATTTATATCAAACAGGAATTAATCAAATCTTGTCAATTTTATTTTAAAGTTAGAAAGTCGAAAAGTTGTTGGTACGATTTTTTCTTCTTTCCTTCTATAAATTGATTCAATAAGATCTCGACTGAGATTAAAGAGAAATTTCGCATATTTACATTATTTTGTCTGCTCGTTTCATAACGGAATTTTTTTTCCATTTGAACAATATTGCAGAATGTAAAGAAGAAAAAAAGATCATTTTTTCTTTTCTATTCCGAATAGAATTGCTTTAATGGAAAAATTAAAAACGATATTTTTTTTATTTTTTTTTAATAAATATTTTTTTTAAAACCAAGGAAATAATTTTCATTCGAATAATAATTTCAAAAAAGTAAATACTTAATGAATAATAATAAATAATAATAATAAATATTAAATAAAATATTCTACTTTAATTATTTTTTATTTTCGAATTAAAAATTGAATTTCATAATTACTTTTTACTTTAATGAATAAAAATTTTCATTTCCTTTATTTTATCAACATTCGATTAAAATACAAAGAGAAAATTTTATCACGAAAAAAGTTTTTTTTTTGCTTCCGGAAAAAAGTATATTAGATTTTTTTTTTTTTCTTTTTTGACAAAACTTATTCAACAAAAGCATATCACAAAAGACGTTATCAGTTTGTGATTGGATGTCAGAAATGAGTGAGAGAGAGAGAGTGAAAGAAAGAAAGAGAGAGAGAGAGAATTCTCGACGACGCAGAAACTTGAGAAGTTTAATTGACGTTTTGAAACGATAAGCTTGAGCCCCACGGAGCAAAAGGTTCTAAAGTGAGGCTTTGATATTAATTGTTCTGTCGAGATAATATCGTCATTAATTACTTTTCGGACAAGTGCCGGGAATAGTCCTTCACAATTCAGGGTTGAAGGGCACAGTTAACAGAGGCAAAGGAACAGTCCTAACGTCCTCGAAATTCTCCTCATGCTAATGCGAGAGAAACTGGAATAATGTTCATTGAATATACTGTTGTAGCATGTAAATTTAAACAAATAAATAGCAATTAATTTACAAAATAAACCAAGTCAAAATAAAATATTCACTTGATTCAAATAATTTATATTTTAAATCAATTAAATGCTATTTGGTATAAATAATTTTTGGCAATTTATTTGATACAAATATAATTATATTTGAATTAAATTTATTTGACTCAAAAATAATTGTATTTGAATCAAATTTATTTGACTCAAATATAATAATATTTGAATCAAATTTATTTGACTCAAATATAATTATATTTGAATCAAATTTATTTGACTCAAATATAATTTTATTTGAGCCAATAATTATTTGAACCAAATAGAATTTAACTATAATATACACTGAAAAAAAAACTGTGAATAAGAAATAGAAAATTTATTTATTTTGCATTATTTTTGTTTATAAATCATAATTTTTAACAAAATTATTATTTTGTTTTAGAAAAACAAGAAAAATATTTGCACAATTCCTATTTTTAATCTTATTTTTGGAACAGGATTTTCCACAGGAATTTGATTAAATATAATATAATATAATGTCTTAAAATTCAAAAATTTTTAATTCAAACCTTTTTTAATTAAAACAACTTATAAAAGTATTGTTATAAAACATGAAGATAAACATATCAATACTGTTCATATCTTCTAAAATTTTAATAAATACTTCGAAAAAATTTTATTATTCTTATAAATAGTAAAATTCTTCGCAAGAATTCAATTAATTTAATAAATAGTAAAATTCTTTGCAGAAATTCAATTATTTTCAAAACAATTTTAATTGAATTCCTCGGATAAATTCAAATATTTCTAAATAATTTAATAAATTTCAATTATTTCCTAAAATTTTAATAAATTCTTCAAAACAATTCAATTATTTTTATAAATACAAAAATTCTTTGCAGGGATTCAATTATTTTTAATCAAATTTAAATAAAATTACATGAAAGAATTTAATTATTTTCAAAAATTTCCATTAAATGCAATTTCAGCAAGAATTTAAAATTCTCTAAAATTAATTCAATTATTCTGAAAATATTTTTAAAAAATTCTATATAAAAATTAAATAACTTTTAATGCAATTTTTAAATGTATTCGTCAAAAGAATTAAAATAATTCAATTATTTTCAAAAAATAATAAAATTCTTGCTATGAATTCAATTATTTTAAATATACTTAATTTTAATAAAATTCTTTAAAGAAATTCCATTATTTTCGAAACAACTTTAATTGAATTTCTCGAAAAAATTTTATTATTTTGAAATATTTCAATAAAATTCTTAATAACAATTTAATTATTTCTAAAAATTTTAATAAATTCTTCGAAGCATTTTAATTATTTTTATAAATAGTAACATTCTTCGCAATAATTCAATTATAATTATAAACAGTAAAATTCTTCGAAGGAATTCAATTATTTTCAAAACAATTTTAATTGAATTCCTCGGATGAATTCAAATATTTTTAAATATTTCCATAAATTTCAATTATGTCCTAAAATTTTAATAAATTCTTCGAAACAATTCAACTATTTTTATAAATAGTAAAATTCTTCGCAAGAATTTAATTATTTTCAATTCACTTTTAATAAAATTCTTCTTCATAAAATTCAATTGTTTTCAAAATTTTCAATTAAAATTATTAAACAAACTCAATTCGTTTAAAAAAAATTTAAAGAAATTCTTCAAAAGAATTTAATTAGGATTTTTAAAAATTTTAATAAAATTCTTTGCGAGAATTCAATTATTTTCCTAAATAATAAAATTCTTTGAAGAAATTCTATTATCATGAAATTTTTTGATAAAATTTTTTGCAACAATTCGATGATTTTCAATACATTAATTTTAAAATTGAAAATATTTGAAAAGAAAAATTATAAAAAAGTTAAGAAACAAAAAGCAAACAACTAACTTCAAACTGCGAACAGATTACCGAAACATGTACTTTATTATTATTAATTAATAATTAATTAATGTTATAATTATTTTTATTTTATAATTCATTCAAAATTGAAATGACAAATAGAAATCATCAGAATTTTTTTGCACTTCTTTTCATTAAGAGACTAAAGTTTTGTTATTTTTTATGAAAATAATAATTGAATTCCTTAAAAAAATGTATTATTTATGAAAATAATTGAATTCCTGTGCAATTTTTATTATTTATGAAAATAATTAAATGTTTGCATACAATTTTATAACAAAATTTTTTTAAATAATTGAATTCTTTTTGGGAAATTTTATTAAAATAGTAGATATTGAAAATCATTGAAAATAGAAAAATGAATTTTATTTTTGAAAATAATTGAAATTAGGACAAGAATTTTTTTGACATTTATGAAAATAATTAAACTTAGAAGAAGAATTTTGTTATTTATAAAGATAATTGTGATTTTTACGAGAATTTTTTTTAAATTCTGAACATTTATTTATTTTGAAATATAGTTAAATTTTGAACATAGTTGAATTTTTTAAGAAGAATTTTATTTTTTTTTTCGAAAATAATTGAATTTTTTCAATTATTCGTAATTTCTCCAAAATTGAATTTTTTTAATGTTTTCAACAAAAATTTAAATTAGAAAATTTTTAAATTCTATTATTTTTAAAATTATTAATTTTTTTTAAAAAAAAAAAGGTTGTAAGAAGTTGTCCAGTATTTTATTTAGATATTTTTAAAAAATCGTCATTTTCAATGTTTTACAAAAATTTAAATAACTTCTAAAATAATGAACGCTTTTTATTTTTTAATCATCTTAAGCTTATTTTAAAGGTCATTTTCTGCATAATAAAAATTACTTATAGGCATTAACTTGTAATTTTTTTCTTAGACTAAGCAAGACCTGAAAATTAGACAAAAAAAATTTAAAAAATTTGAAATAACTTTTTTGTAGACTAAAAACTATTCTAGAAAATATATAAAACATGATACGGTGTCGATTTTTCAAGAAATTTTAATAAATGTTCAAATAAAATTATTTTCTCTGGTTGTAATAAATTTTTTTTCAAAATTTTACGAGTTTACGAGTTTAAGAGTTTGTTTCAGAGTTTTTTTTTAAGTATTTTAATCCCATCAGTAGTACGAGTCAGTTTTAGTCAGACGTTGGAGTTAATTGCTCATATTTACTATTAGTAAAAATAGTAAATTACTATACTAATAGTAATAATACTAAAATTTACTAATTCGAAAGCAAAAAGTTATACTAATTCTAATTAGTAATTCCAAATTAGTAAATTACTAATTTAAATTTACAAATAATAAAAAATTCAAATATAAATACAGTTGAAAATAACAATATAATTTTTAAAAAACAATTAATATAACCAATTTGTATTAGTACCTAACGATTTTCAATCACGACAGTTCTGTTTTCATTCAAATCCCTCTTGGTGACTATCAAGCTCATCTCATCCATCACCCCCTCTCCTTTTCTCTCACTTTGAAGCCGTCCAAATTTGTTACGGTCTAAACACGTGATGAACAATATTTACACAAGAAGAGTAATTAAGTCCAGGCGGATGTTAAATACCTTTCCCCAGTGACTGCCTCATTCTTTATCACTTTTTTCTGTCTTTTGAGAAGATCGTTACACATCTAAAAATTTGCGATTGTGAATAAAGAGAGAAATTTTTTCTCTGCTTTTTTTTTCTTTTACTTTGTTATTTTTCTTTTCGTTCTTTCGTGATAACGAATACCCAATAACTTTCGTAATGATTTTTTTCTACATTTCAATTTTTCTTTCGTTTTTCGTTTATAAATTTTTTTTACTTATTTTTATTTAAAAAATTGTTTGTTCTCTATTTAAAAACTATTTTTATTAACGATTCTAAAAAAAAATTTTTCGTTTTTTTTAAATTGTATATATTTTTGATTTTAATATGAGGTTTCTATTTGTTTTCTGCAGTGTAATTTTTTTTTTTCTATGAGTAGTAAGAGTCAGTTTTACTGACAACAAGAGCTTTCTAAAGTATTTCGAATTCCACCAGTAGTACGAGACAGTTATAGTCAGACGTTGAAGTTAATTGTTTGAATTTAGTCAGAGTAGGTAAAGAATCGTTAGAGAAGGTAAACGGTTTTTAAACTATTTTTTAAGTAGTAAAGTTTATAGTTAAAGTCAGACTAAATATTTAATTTCCCTCAATCTAAAATCAGTAATAATAAGAATTTCAGTAAATTAAAAGAATTTTAACTTTCTAATTGCAATTCATTGCAGATAATTATTGTCAGACAAAAAATTTATTTTTTTGTGTGACTTTAATATGAGATTTAATAATTGTATTTACTAAACGAATTTGTTGTAATAAACACTAAAAAAAATTTGGTATTAAAATAAGTAGCTATAGACGAGAGGTTTTAAAATTTTTGAAATTAGCATGTAAGTAGTAAATGTCAGTTTCACTCAGACGAAATATTTCATTTCGTTGAAATAAAAATAATCAGTGGTAATATAAATTTTAGTCAGACAAAAGCATTGTAAATTCTTGCTTTTGTATTCAAAGTGGTAAGAGACAGTTCTAGTCAGACGAAACATAAAATTGCTGGAATTAAAATTAAGTAGTACAGGTCGTTTTCACTCAGACGGAATATTAAAAAAAAAAAAAAAATTCCATTTAGAATCAGTGGTAGTAACAATTATAGTCAGACAGACAGAAAAATATAAAATTATAATAATTTTCATTTAGTAGTAAAAAATTTAGGTCAGAAAAAACAAAAATGATTTTTATATTCCTATATTAAGTAGTACAAGTCAATTGTGGTCAGACAAATGCTTATTAAAATCCCATCAATAGTGACAATATCACAGATATGTAAAATTATTTTAACTCACAGACGAAATATTTCATCTCATTAGTTAAAGAATTATTTAACATTTCCCTCGCAGACAGATTATTTATTTATTCATTTATTAAAACAATTTCCTGCCTGCAAGAGAAATAAAAATGCTCCTTCGATTATTCAATCTTCGTGGTTAGTAAATTTTTAATTCACCATCATCGACAATTTAATTTTTCTTTAATAATTTTTTTCCTTCGTTATACATATTATGAAAAAAGAAAAAAAATATTTTTTTCTCATGGTCAAAGTAGAAATTGATTTTTAATTTTAAGAGATTATATGTAAGTATATATGTATATGTTATTGAACATTCAACGAATAGTTTCACGATTTCAGTTTCTGCAATGTGAAGTAGAAGTTTCGTCGTACATCAAACATTCGTCTGAGGCTTGTACCGTGGGTGTATTTGCCAAAATCAAACTTCCCTTAAATATTTGCTATCTCCCTTGGGGTTTAGATTGGTCTATACTTTCGATTTAAACAAGCCCTGAATATAGTAAAGCACAGAATTTTGTCATTTTTTAACGCTCACAAAAATAATTATAAAAGTAGTAATAATAATACTAATAATACTAATAATACTAATAATACTAATAATACTAATAATACTAATAATACTAATAATACTAATAATGCTAATAATACTAATAATGCTAATAATACTAATAATACTAATAATACTAATAATACTAAAAAGTAAAAATAATAATTATTCTAATAATAATGCTCTAAAAATATCAAAATTTTTTTCTTCCCTCATTTATTAAATGCAGAAAAAAACCTCTTTTCTCATTTATTCCTCTAGAATGGAATTATAATGTACATTTTTCATATCCGATTACTTTTTATTATTCTTTTTATTTATTTACTTTTTTTTTCTTTGCTCTTTTAATTTTTTTCCCCCTCATACGTATATACTTTATCATTAATACTGGATTTTTGTTTGGGGGATTTTTCGCCCGCGTTTAAATTCATTTTTTTTTTTTTTTTTGCTTTTGCTCTTAATCCTCATTTTCCACTTCTTTTTCAGTGTGTCTTCCTGCATTTGTGAACCGGAACGTTTCCTTTTTTTTTTGTTGCACTCTTACCACATTTTTATCTCATTTTAGTTTCACTTCCAGTGTTTATATAACTTCTCTTGTGTTTTCTTCTTTTTCTACGATTGCGTTTTACTTAATACTTCTCGTTTTTCTTTTTATTTTCTTGTTCCTTTGTTGCTTATTTCATTTCCTTGTCTTTGTTTATTGTTTATTTCTTCATTTTTAGCTTTAACATTTTTTTTGTTCTTGTCGAATCGCTCTTCTTTTGATTTATGTTTTTATTTATTTCTTCCCTTTTTTCTTTTTGGTTCTTTATTTCTTCACCTTTTTCTTTTTGTTTCTTATCGCCTGGTTTAGGGTTCCTATTATTATTCTTTTTTCTTTCTTCTTTTTCAATTCTTTCTTCTTCTTCTATTATTTACTCTTTTTCTATTTTTTCTGCTTTTTCTATTCTTTCTTCATTTTTATTCTTTCTTATTTTTCTATTTTTTCTTCTTTCTCGATTCTTTTTTTCATTCTTTCTTCTTTTTCTATTCTTTCTTCTTTCTCTATTCTTTCTTTTTTTCTATTCTCTTTTCTTTCTTCTCTCTTTTTTCCTTACAATTTTCTTTTTCTTTACCCTCATTTTTATTTTATGAAAATTTTACAAGTTTGATAAATAATAAAATAGTTTATTAATGCTAATAGTAATAGTAACAATAATACCTTAAGATAATAACAATAATAATAATAATTTTAAATAATAATATATTTTTTAATAATAATATAATTTTACCAATAAATTATTTTTAAAACAAAAAGTATTGCAACTTGAAGAAAAATAATTTTTGTTTCTGTAAAGACGATACTGTCCCTCTGAGGGAATATCAGAATAAACGACATTAATCTGAAAGCAAACTGAAATACAGTTTATTCATTTATGGTGAACTTGGTTCGAATATGGTAGAATGTGTTTCACAAACAGTTCAGAATAACCGCTGAAAATCCCTTTTAAACTCTCTTACCCTTCTGTGCAACTCGATTTGTCGAGGGCGAAGCATGTTTATAGAAAGTTGTAATTTATAATACAAAATACGTTCAACTTTGAAATTTTAACTAAATCCCAAAAGTCTCTCTTTTATTTCCTCGATATTTATTTACTAGCAACAATTTTTACATACTTTTTTAAACAAAATTAGCAATTTTTAATTTTAAAAATAATAGAATTTAAAAGTTTTTAATTTAAATTTTTTTTCATAAAAATGAAATATGAATTCAAAATTAAATAAATTTGAAAAGAGTTGCGTTTATAATTTTCAAAAAAGAAATTAACTTCAAACGGTTTCAGTTTGAAATTTTAGAAAATTTTTCAATTTTGAATGAATTCAATTAGAAATTTTAATGAACTTAGATTTTTGAAAAATTTTAATAATTCAAATTCTTCTGAAATTTGTTAAATTTGTCAATAAATATTTAATTAATTATTAAAAATAATGGATTTATAGAAGAATTTTAGTTATAAACATTTAAAAAATATTGAATTTTGGAGAATTTACAAATAATTGCAGAAATTCAATTTTATTTTCAAATTAATAAAATTCTTCTAACAAAATTCAATTACATTCATTTTAAAAAAAATTCTCGTTTAAATCACAATTATCATTATAAATAACAAAATTCTTCAAAAATTAATTTTTTTCAAAAGTGTAAATAAAATTCTTGTCCTAATTTCAATTATTTTCAAAAATTCTCCTCAATTCAACGATTTTCAACATTTACTATTTTAATAAAAATTCCCAAAAAGAATTCTTCTTTAAAAAAAGAATTCAATAAAATTTTACGCAAACATTTAATTATTTTTAAATAATAAAAATTTCACAGGAATTCAATTATTTACCAACTTTTTATAAATTTCTTCGCAATATTAAATTATTTTTATAAATAATAAAACTCGTAGAATTTTCTAATAAAAATTGATTTGAAAATTATTTTTTTTTTTTTTGAAATTTTAGATAATAATTTAATATTAAAAGCATTGAAGCATGAATTTTTATAGAAAAAATAGAATTTTGAAAAAGTTTCGAATTAAAATCTTGGGAAATCTAAATTCTTCATACTTTTTAACTAACTGTAGAATTATTTTTTTTTAAAAAGTTCTCGTCAAAATTTCAATTATAATCTTTTCAAATAATAAAATTCTTCTAAGAAATTCAATTGTTTTCAAAAATTTTAATAAAATTCTTGTCAAAATTTCAATTATCTTTAGAAATAATTAAATTCTTCTCCGAAATTAAATTATTTTCAAAAAATTTAATAAAATTCTTGGCAAAATTTCAATTATTTTCAAAAATTTTCCTTAATTCAATGATTCAATAGGTATCTACTATTCTAATAAAATTTTCCAAAAGAATTCAATTATTTAAAAAACAATTTCATAAAATTCTACACAAACCTTTAATCATTTTCAAAAAATAATAAAAATTTCACAGAAATTTCATTATTTACAAATTTTTTTTATAAATTTCTTCGCAATCATTCAATTATTTTTATAAATAATAAAATATTCACAGGGATTGAATTATTTTGGTAAATAATAAAATTCTTATTAGGAAATGAGAATTCAATTATTTTCATAAAAAATAAAACTTATTGCAGAATTTCAATTATTTTTAATACAATTTTAATCGAATTCCTCGAAAAAAAGTAATTATTCTTAAAAATTTTATTAAAATTCTTCAAGAAAATTCAATTATTTAAAAATTTATTAATAAAATTCTGTATGAGAATTTAATTTTAAGAAACATGCAATTATTCAATAAATTTTTTTTTTTGTATTTAAATAATTGAATTCTCGTAGAATTTTCTAATAAAAATTAATTTAAAAATTAATTTCAGTTAAAAGTTGAGATAATAATTGCAATATTAAAAGCACTATAGGATGAATTTTTAGAAATAATTGAATTTTCAAAAAGTTTCAAATTAAAATCTTTGAAAATCTGAATTTTTCATGCACTTAACTAACAATTCTGTAGAATTCATCGTTTTGAAAAAATTTAATTGAATTCTTTTGAAATTATTTGATAATTCTATTTTCTAATATATATTTAATTGAAGAAATTCGCAATAATCAAAATTTCAAGTAAAATTGAATTGAAATGAAATGGATTTGAAAATTCTCATGAACAACTTTTTAAAAAATTATTAAAAATGTTTGATTTAGAGAAGAATTTTAGTTCAAAATTCCTGTGGAAAAATAATAATAATTATTTATTTAAAAAATAATTTTTGAAATTCTTAATTCCTGTGGAAAAATAATAATAATAATAATTATGTAAAAGAGACGTTATTGCTGTTTTCGAATAATTTTTCAATTAAAGAAATTCGTAATTAGAATATTTTTTTGAGTAAAATTTTTCCTTTATCTTCTAAAAATTAAAAAATTTTCAATTTCATTTTCAATTAAAATTGTCAATTGACAAATAGAATTTATAAACATTTTTTTTCCTTTATTTTCAAAAAAAAAAAACTTTAAATTTTATTAAAGCAATTGTAATTAAGAAATAGAAATGATGCAAATTTTCCTACTTTTATTATTATTATTTTTATTATTTATATTATTTTTATCACTTTTATTATTTTTATCATTTTCATTATTTTTATCATTATAAATCTCAAAAGTCTTTCATTTCATCCCTTAATATACGAATGAATAAATAAATAAATAAATTATCTCCCTTCTTTTTTTCTCAACAAAAAAAAAAATTCGAATTTATAAATTAAAATAAATAATCATGATTTAATTTTTGTGAAGTATTTTTTCCATATAAATTTTATTGTTTTTTTCTCACACACACACAGAAAATAGAAGTGTAAAATTGTAAACAATAGAATTATGAAAATAGAATGTTATGCAGCAATATATTTGGAGCGTATTATGGGCAGATTACTTGTTCATTTTGCTTCAGGTGAATTGAGAGTACACCTTGAAAAGGCAACGTGACGTCATTGCACGCCTCTATTCACACTTGTTATCATATTATCATCGGTCAAGCGTAATTTTACCCCTATATTCTCAACCTCGACGCAGTTGAATGTTGAATCTATTCAAATCTATTCATACAATTCGTAACTATATAACGCGTGTATTACGTACCAAAGAGCTAGCGTAACGAACGAAATGAAAATTTTCCCGCTCTCAATGTTTAAACAAAAAATAATAACCATTTCTCCGTGTATATTTCATTTTCGGTACACATTTCATAACAATTAAAAAAAATTTTTTTTTCGTTTAGTAAATAAAAAACTTTTTTTAATATTTTTCTTTTTTGCTTCCTTTTTTGCTTTTTAAATAAAAAATTTTTTTTATTTTTTTTTTTTACTTTTTTTACTGTTTATTAAATCAAAAATTCTTTTTTTAAAATATTTTTTCTCTTGTTTTTTCGTTTGGTAAATCAAAATTGTTTTTTTATCAATTTAAATCTATTAATTTTTCAAATTTTTGAATTTCTTTTCAGTTATAATTTTTTTTTCAATAAAGTTAGAGGCGATAAGGCAGTAAAAATAGTGAAAGGACTGTAAAAAATGAAAATTAAAATAAATTGAAATTAAATGTAAAGAGTATAAAAAAAAATGAAAATTCACCGGCTAGAAGATCGATTCTGGTTCTACTTTTGGCACTGTCTTCAAAGCCCTGAAGATCATCCTCATAATCGTCGTAATCGTCCCTACGATCTCGATGTTCTTTCGAGAGATCGTCATTATTTTCTTGAGAATTGAGAAATTTTTGTGGCGCTGTTCGCAAGCGTTGTTGATGATTTGTACTGAAGAGAACGGCCGGCGGTGGGGGTGTGGAAAATTGTGAACCCTGAAGACGTCGTTGCAGATAACGCGCCAATAGGGCCTGAACTGCATCGGTCTCCGCGCCTAAAAGACAGAAAAGAGAGACGCATTTCATCATTAGCCAAATTGACAATATTTTCTCCTCCGCAAGGGAAAAATGGAGAAAAGCAATTTTTCCCTTGGAAAAAAAATTTGGAAAAAAGGAAGAAATTTTAAAAAAGAAAACAAAAAAGTAAAAAAAAAAAAAATTTCCACCGAGAGAAAAAATAATTCACGCTTTTCTAATTTTTATACACAAGATCATCAATTTTTTCTAGTTTCGAAAATTACTGTACAGTCAGAATTTTTTTTTTTTGAAATTTTCTATACAATCAAAATTTTATTTTTTTCCAAAAAATTAATTTTTCAAAAAGAAAATTTCTAAATCGAATTTCGAAAAAAATTTAACTTTCCTGTTTTTATTTTTTTATTTATTTATTTACAATGTCCCCGCGGTCAAAAGACCGCGGTTTTTTTTGGTTTCGAAATAAAAAAAAGGAATTTTTTTCTCTCAGGTGGTTAAAAAAATTTTTATTTTCTAAAGCAAGGAAAACATTGTCATTTAGTTAACGCATGAATCAAATCTTTCTCTCTGTCTTTAACACTTTTTTCACATTTCAATTTTCGAGACGAATTAAATTTTCCCCTTGTAAATACAACAATAAATTTTTAGTTTTTAAAAAAATAGATTTTTTCGATTTTTTTTTTTAATTTTTTCGAATATTTAAATATTGTTTCGTAAAAAGTAATAGAAAATTGTAAAATCAACAAAAAGAAGCAATTTTTTTTTGGTAATAATTTGAATTTTTTAGAGAAAATTTCCCAACTGTGTAGAAAATAATCTTTTTCTGAAAGAATTTTCAAAAAAAGTTATAGAAAAGAAATTCGAAAGATAACAAAAGAGAAACAATATTTTTTCGATAACTTTTCAAATTAAATTTGTTCTTTTGGAGAAAATTTTTTATCACTGCAGAAAATATTGTTTTTTGATAAATAATTATTGGAAATATAGAAAAAATTATTAAGAAATAAAACTCAAAAATCGAAAAAATGAAAAATAATTTTGATAAAATTCCAAATTATTTATGAAAAATAAAAAATTTTCTTCGTATAAAAAATTGCCTCTATTTTGTTTCAAATTTTTTCTAATTTTTTTTTCAAATTATCTATAAAAAAAAAAACTATATTTTCTGCAGCGATAAAAAATTTTCTGTAGTAGAATTTTCTGAAAAACAAGATTTCTCTCCAAGAAAAATTTTCTTTATTACAATTTTCTCAAAAACAAAGTTTTCGAAAAAAATTGATTCTATTTTTTATTATTTTGTCAATTTTCAAATCTTTTTCTCATTTTTATCGAAATTATTTATCAAAAAACAATATTTTTGAAGTGATAAAAAATTTTCCCCAATAGAATTTTCTCTGAAAAACAAAGTTTCCTGACAAAAAAGTTTTCAAAAATTTATTCTTTATTTTGTCAATTTTCGAATTGTTTTCTAATCTTCTTTTTAAATTAATTATAAAATAGAATATTCTCTGCAAACTGATCAGAATTTTTTTTTCAAAAACTGCAAATTATTTTAAGAAAAATTCTTGAATTTAAATTAAAAAATTGACAAAATAGAGATGAACAATTTTTTTTTTGCAAACTTTTCAAAATTAGATTTTTTCTTTTCTATCAAATTGCAGAAAATTGCAGAATTTCTCTTTTTATGAATAATTAATAAAATAAAAAAAATTATTAAGAAAATTATCAAGAAAAAAGCTCAAAAATTGAAAACATAGAAAGCTAATCGTTTTTGAAAAATTTTTCCTTTATAGAAAAGTTTTTTATCGCAACAGCTAATATTTTCTTCCATAAATCATTTATATATTTATTTATTCATTTATTTATTTATTTATTTATTTATTTATTTATTTATTTATTTATTTATTTATTTATTTATTTATTTATTTATTTATTTATTTATTTATTTAGGGGAACATAGTCTAGGTCGGCCACCTTTTTGACTTTTGTTTATAACTTTTTTTTAAAAATGAATTTGGACAATTGAAGTATATGGTTGGAAAGTCCTGTTTAATAGGAACATTTTTTCTGTACAAAGTAAATTGACAGGTTTAAAAATGAAAAAGTTATAAAGATTTAAAAAAAAAAAAATTTGTAGTCCAGGTTGGCCATTACAGTCAAGGTCGGCCATGTTTAAAATTCAAAGGGCATTAATCGTTAAAAAATAAAATAACATGTTTGGAGTTACGGAAAATTGATTCTTTATTGTTTACAGTTTGTAACTTAATGAAATAACAAAATAATAACAATAAACAATATAAAAAAATAAATATAAATAAAAAAAAGTTTTGAACTAAAATATTAATAAAATTAAATAAAAATATTAATAAGATGATCAATTATATTATGAGTTATACAGAATTGCAGTTTTTGCAAATGAAGTAGCTCGTCCTCAACTTTGCGCATTTTAAACACATAGTGGCCGACCTTGACAGTAAGTAACATTACCGAATTGTTGTAACCATAAAGAAATACGTTTCGGGATTCGATTTTTTACTTTGTTTTCCTTTCAACCATGAGTCCCACAAATTTTCTGCATACTTGCCTTGACGATTCAATTTGTTTTTTATCTTTTATTAATGGTTTTTCACATTATGCACAAAACTTTTTTTGAGCTTTTTTTGTACCGACGTCACAGAAAACACAATTTTCGATTTTCCGAAAATGTAATTGAACAAAAGTTAGGTTTCACTAAGACAAGCTTCGACAAAATGCGCGTAGGTGGCGCTAGTGAACTTGAAAAAAAAACGCGAGTGGCCTACCTAGACAGTAGGCCAACCTTGACTACATTCCCCTATTTATTTATTTATTTATTTATTTATTTATTTATTTATTTATTTATTTATTTATTTATTTATTTATTTATTTATTTATTTATTTATTATTATTTATTTATTATATTTATTTATTTATTTATTTATTTATTTATTTATTTATTTATTTATTTATTTATTTTATTTATTTATTTATTTATTTATTTATTTATTTATTTATTTATTTATTTATTTATTTATTTATTTATTTATTTATTTATTTATTTATTTATTTATTTATTTATTTATTTATTTATTTATTTATTTATTTATTTATTTACTCATTTATTCCTATAACAAAAATTACAGAAAAAAAATTCGAAAATTATCAAAATAGAGAACAATTTTTCTCCTCTAAAAATTTTCCCTTTTCAGAGAAAATTTTTCATCACTGTAGGAAATATTTTTTTTTCCCCCAAAAAACCTCCTATTGTTTTGAATGTACACTTGAACTGACGCTGCACTTGATGAGCATGACCACAATTTGTACTTGACGCTAAAGCTCCTGAGCTTTCAGAAACGTCAACATCACCCTATAGTCATCATTTTGAATATTGCAGAATAAATTGACATTACAAGTGCACCAAATTCTGTTTTTTTTTCCACAAAATTCCCTTCAGTGTCAGATATATGTAAAAAAGAGCATGTAAAAAAATACACAATAAAAGTCGATTCGTTATTTTTCCACAAAGCAAAAAAAAGAAAGAAAAAAAAACAGTTGAATGTTTAAAATAACCTTTTGTAAAAATACAAAAAAAAGTCAATTTCAAATGTGTCACTCAAATGCATTCAAAATTTCAAGTTAAATGTTTACCAATCGAATAAGAAAAACTGGGACAATAGTAAAGAAGCAAAAGCTCCAAGACTTGTATCAGAAGATGAAAAATATTTTTGAAATGTTAAAATTTGAAAATTGGGATATGAAAATATTTTTATATCCCACATTTGGATTGATAGCATCAATTATTCTTTGGAAGGGAATTACAATAATGTCGAAAAAATTATTATCACCACAAATTACTTCACAATCGAGTAATAGAAGTTTAAAGGGTAAAAGAAGTTTAAATAACAAAATCTCGGAATTTGTTAATCGAAAATTAAATAATGACGAACTGGAGGACGAATTTCTCCAACAAACGGAAATGGATATTAACGGTAAAATAATAATTTTTAATCATTTTTCAATTAAATCGGAGAAATAAAAAAATAGCAAAAAAAAAATAATAATAATTAAAAAGTAAAGTATAAATAATTTTCCAAATAAAAAAAAAATAAATAATAATAAATAATAGAAATTAAATAATAATAATAAATAAAAAATTAATAAGATTTCAATTTAATCAATAAAATAAAAATTTAACAAATAAATTATAATAAACAATAATAGCAGTGAATAATAATTGAATACATAATACAGTTAATTATTTTTTATGAAACATATTTTACGTTTAATTATTTTTTTACCTTACTTGTAAATTCTTATGCAATAAATTATTATTAATTATTATTAATAAATAAAAAAAAAATTTCAATGAAACAAAATTTTCCTCGCTCTCTACAATTAAATTGTTATTAATTATTATTACACGTAAAAACCTTTTAAGCAAACAAAGAAGAAAATAAATAAAAAAAAATATTATTACATCACTGAAATATAATTATATCATTAGTGTTACTTAAAAGAAATAAATAACTTCAGTTTCAATTTTCTCTTAAATACCATTTACATAATTATTTTCTCTTCCTTATTTCAAATTTCAACTTCTGACTCTTTTTCTTTTTTCATCTTTTCAATATTATAAAGTATTTACTTTTTATCAGAAAAAAAAAATGTTTCTTTTTTTTTTCCCAGAAAATAATTTTCGATACAATTTCAGAAAATTGAAAAATTAAAAAATGGTTAAAAAATATTTAAGAAGAATGTTAAAAAAAAGTTTTTAAAAATGTTTTTAAAAATGTTTTAAAAAATGTTTAAAACAATTTTTAAATATATTTTTTTGAATGAAACAAAGAATAGACAAGAGAAATAAACAAAAAATTGTCAATAAAAAGAAAGTAAATAAATAAAGGTTTTTGTATAGAAAATATAAATTCGAAAGCTGAAATTAAATTTCAGTTGCATTTTATTTCTATTGGCATAAAGCTCGATAAAAAACAGCAATTAGTCTCGTATCAAGTTATCTGTCCAATAAAATTAAAAAGCAACTGCAATCAATAAGAAAAAAATTCCTGTACAATACGGAGTATTTTCTGTGAAATTAATTCTTTCTCTATTAATTTTTCTTTATTTTTTATTTTTATATTACTGAATTTTTTTTTAACTTTTTTTTAAATTGTGTTTTTTTCTTCTAAATAAAATTTTTCTCATAAGAAAATATATTTTCATTTTCCTATTAAATTCACTGTGCGCAGTCAAATTATAATTCATCTTTCATCTTTCTTCTTATTAAAAGGAAATTGAAGCTCATCCAATAAAAATGCAACAGCTGCAGTTGCACTTAAACGGATCATTTGGAATTCATATTTTAAAGTTGGACGGAAAAAAAAGTGGGATGAGACAAAAAATTGTCGACAATCAAAAAATGGTGAGTTTTTTTTCGAGAGAGTTTCATAAATGGAAATTTCTTTTTGAAAATTACAATTTAATTTGTCAAAATATTAAACGATTAATGTTTTTTCAATTCTTTTTCAACTATTTAAAATAATTAAAAAAAATATTCGGAATATTCGAAAACTATTTTTTTAAATACTTGAAATATTCAAAAACTTTTTTTTTAATTATTCGAAATATTCAAAAACTATTTTTTAAAATTCAAAACTATTTTTTAAATTATTCGAAATATTCAAAAACTATTTTTTAAAATTCAAAACTATTTTTTAAATTATTCGAAATATTAAAAAAATTATTTTCTAAATTTTGTCATTTATTTAAATAATATTTTAAATAGAATTTATTTTTCGAAAAAAAATTTTATAAATAATGTTTAAAATAAATTTTATTATTTTGGAATTCATATTTCCATGGACAGTGAGGGAGAAATGAGGGATTTTTGGATGAAATGATTCTCAACGTTTGATGGCACGATGAATTGAGAAAACATCGAGACAAGAAATGAATTTCGATCAAGAGAACGTATTCGGATTCCGAGGCTATTCTTTACAAGAGCTCGAATCAAAAGCAAAGACAACCCATCAACCTGTACGTGCAATCAACGTGTTTACTTCGTCGGCCAAAAAGAGAAAAAAAATAAATAAATACAAAAAATACCATCAGATTGCTTTCATTTCAAAATATATATATACAACTTTTGTTCGAAACACAGAAATTAATTTCACTATTTTCATTAAAAAATCACAAAAAAAAAATTATGAAGTAGAAAATTAATCAAGAATTTTTTAAGTGGGAAACTAATTAAGAACTTTATATTAAAAATTTAATAACTTGAAAAATTAGTCCAGAATTTTATAAATAAAAAATTAACTAAGAAGTTTATAAATAAGAAATTAATCAAAAATTTTATAAATAGAAAATTAACCAAGAATTTTGTAAGTATAAATTAATTAAGAATTTTATAAATAGAAAATTATTAAAAAATTTAATAAATTGAAAAATTAATTCAGAATTTTACAAATAAAAAATTAACTAAGAAGTTTATAAATAAGAAATTAATCAAGAATTTTATAAATAGAAAATTAACCAAGAATTTTGTAAGTAGGAAATTAATTAAGAATTTTATAAATAGAAAATTAATCAAAAATTTAATAAATTGAAAAATTAATTCAGAATTTTACAAATAAAAAATTAACTAAGAAGTTTATAAATAAGAAATTAATCAAGAATTTGATAAATAGAAAATTAATCAAGAATTTTGTAAGTAGAAAAATTAATCAACAAATTTTATAAATAGAAAATAAATAAAAAATTTTGTAAATAGAAAAATTAATCAAGAATTTGATAAATAAAAAAATAATTACGAATATTTTACAAAAAATATTCCAATTCTTTGGAAAAAAATCGAAAGAAAGAAAAGTTTCAAGCAACAAGAAAAAAAAACAAAAAAATCGAAGAAATCTTTAAAGATAATTTACCTTTTGAAAAGAGAGTGCAGAGAATGTAATTAAAAGTAGATAACAATAAGAAATCTGTCGAGAGAGTAACTATCATTGAAAAATTTTACCATTTCAAACAGCGACATTTTCAGACAAAATAGTCGAAGAAGACGAATAAGAAGAATAAGTAGAAGTAGAAGAAGAGCTTGTGCTCGAAACGAGGAATTCAACAAAGCGAAAGAGGTGGAAATTCTTCGAGCGGAAACTGAAACAGCGGAAAATGTGAATTCAATTCGCCATGAACAGAAATTGGATAGTCACAATGCCGAGATTCCCGTAGACAAACGTCAAGGATCTTTCGCCGAAAAAAATAATGAGCTGTAAGCTCTCAAATTCTTTTTTTTTTATTTTCCCCTCTCTCTCTCTCTCTGTTCTTATTTTTCTAGAGTTAAAAATACAAAATATTGTCAATTTTTTTTTATAACTAAAATCAGAGAAAGCATAAAATTTTCCACAAGAGTTGAAGAAAAGGGGAAATCTTACAGTTAAAAAAAAAAGAAATGAATAAACTTTCCTTTGGGGGAAAATTTTTTCAATTTGAATTAATTTTGATTCAGGGAAAAATAAAGAGAAACAAAGCGAAATTTTTCTCTAAAATTATAAATTTTATTGAATTTATTATTAAATAAATAAATTTATAAATTAATAAATTTTACTCTCTAAATTTGAATTAGTAAAATGTTTACTAATTTAAATCAGTGTTGACTTTCGAATCAGTAAATTTTACCAATAAATTAGTAGAAATTACTATTTATTAGTAAAGTTTACTAATTCAAAATCAAAAAAATGTTAATAATAAATTAGCAGAAATTAGTATTTATTAGTAAAGTTTACTAATTAAAAAAATTATAAATTAATTTTAATTTTAATTTTAATTTAAAAATATATTTTAATAAATTTATTTATTTATTAAAAATAAAATTTATTTTGAAATATTATTATTATTATTTCAGAAATAAAAATTATTTTTACTTAAAATATTATTATAAAAATTCATTTATTTAATTTCTCTTTATTTATTTTTCAATAAAGGTAAATAAATTTACAAATTTTTTATTTATAAATTAATTAAAGATTCAAAAAACAAATTTCATAAATAAATTTACCAGACAATTTTTCTCTCTATATGAACGTTAAATAATAGTGAAAGTAACAAAATAAAAATGTGACATATTCTTGGAACGAAAAGAATGTCTCTCTCTCTCTCTCTCCCTCGAGTTATTTGAAACTGTTTGCAAAACGTATATATGGTAAAAACGAGTTTCCTTGAAGATTAGTCAAGACGTCAATGACGATTCCTTTTGGATGGTTTCGAGGAATCTTTTTTCAAACCAACTGGTAGTTCCACTTTCTGTTCATTTTTATTTCGTGACTCGAGTATTAAATTATCGACCAAGTTAAAGTGTAAACAACACTAGGCAATTTTTTTAGGTATAAATAAAGGAATATATATATATAAAAAAAAGAAAATTAAAAAAAAAGAACGCAATTGCCTAGTTTATTATCTCCCTCGGTAAAGTGCACTTAAAATTATAATTAGGAGGTTGCAATAACTTCCTCCGTTTAAATATTCAGTTTGCATTCTCCATTGCATCTTCCTCAAACTACTTAAACTGAAGATAATGCAAATGGAATTTCATATCCATTCACGTTCATAAGTATTTTATTATTAGTTATTCTCTTAATCAGACAATTTCCTAATCACTCTTCACTTGCGATGTGCGAGAAATGTTAAATTCAATTATACTGATTAATTACTTTTAATTACTTTTGTTTTAAGTTTTGTCCCCTTATCTTTTCTCGCAATTTATACCATATTAACTATTAAATATAAAGATATTTTTGTATTCTTTGCAAAATATTTTTCAATTAACTAAAAATATTTCCAATTATCAATTTCCAAAAATATTTATAATCCAGAAAAATATTTACGAAAAATATTTTCTTCAATATTTAATTCAGGAAAATATTTAAGAAAAATATTTAAAAGAATATAAGAAGTATTTATTAACTTTATTAATAATAAATTAATTTACAGTTATTAATTAATTACAGTTAATAATTAATAATTGAAAATTAATAACTAATTACAGTTATTAATTAATTTACAGTTTTCTTGAAAGTATTAAAAATATTAAATTGATACCAAAGTGGATCAAGTATAAATGTCAATAAAAATTTAAATCAATCCAATTTTTTGGTATCAATTCGTTAAAATTTAATACTTTCGAGATGACAGTGTATAATGAATTAGTAATATTTATTTTATTATTTCTTTTCTTATTTTTGTTATTATTATTATTTTACCAAAATTTTTCAAACTCGATTTTTTCACTTTTCTTCACGTTTCCTGACGTGAATCTAGATCTACACAGTCGATTTTCAATATTTAATTCAATTACTAATTAATTATTTCAAATAGTTAATTATTATCTTAATTAGTTACTATTCCAGAAATTTACTTATTTTTTAGTTTATTTCCAGTAAATTATTATTTTTTAAAAATTACTATCTCTAAATTACTTTAATTAATCGCAATTTTCTAATCTCTCATTACAGTCAATTGGCAATTGAGAATTGATTGAAGTTAATTAGTTTATTAAATTAATTGTGAATTAATTATTATTAACTATTTTATTAAAATTTCTTTATTTTTAAGTAAAATTACTCCGGAAAATAGAATGAAAAATTATTTAAATTGAATTTATCAGTTTAATTATTAATTTATTCTTATCTTAATTATATTAATCATTTGAGTAATTTATTTTTGTTTAGCTTACTTGTTCTAAATTTTTTTACATTATATCTTAATTATTTTGATTAATCGTAGTTTTCTAATATTATTGTTTATAGTCAATTGACAATATTAAATTCAATTATAAATTACTTATTAGCTTAATTAAGGAGTAAGTTTTCAAAACCTGATAAATTTCATTTAAATTTCATTTAAATTTCATTTAAATTTCATTTTTTTTTTCATTTCGAGAAATATAAACAAATGACAATTCTCACATAACCATTAAAATTAACTGTAATGTAGAAAAATTGTAATAAATTATTCAGTTTTGAATATTTTTTATATTTAAAACGCTCTGCTTGTAAGTAAAGTCTATTGTAATGAGGGAATTTAAAGGTTTTGGTAATTTTTTCTAATAAAAAAAATTAAAATTAAAAATCATCAATGTTAGTCAAAAAAAAAATTTTTAATTGAAAATTCTTTGGTAATAATTTTTTTTCTTAAATTGAATAGTGATAAATCGATTTCTAAGAATTTTAATATTTTGAATGTTTATCTCAATTTCTTTGAAAAATGGATTTATTAACTTTGAAAAAATTGCTCCTCAATTATAGTTATTAATAATTTACTAGAGTAATTAACTTTTGATTTATATTAACTTATATATTATTTCCTATATTCTAATTAATAGTAGTTTTCTAATTACTTTATATAGTTAATTGTCAGTATTAAATTGATTTAATTATCTCCTTAATTATTAATTAATAAAATAATTTACTTTCGATTAGTTTGTATCTTACAAAATTATTATTTATTAATTAAAACTTTTGAAAAAAAAACTAATTTTTTAAATCTAAAATCTTCGAAAATAAAAAATATTGTTTCGGTTTGGTAAAAAAAATTCTTTTTTACGCTCAATATTGACGCTTGCCTACTATATAGGAACTTTTCTGTTTTTAATTATTATTTTAATTACTTACTATACTAGAGGGACTTTTTCTATTTTTAATTAAATTTTTTCAAACATCATTTTCAATTAGTAATTGATTAGAAATATTTTCGAAATTTAAGTTAATTTAAATTAAATTGATTTATCACCATTCATAATTTACTAAAAGTTTATTAACTAAAAGTTTATTGAAAGTATTTTATCACAATTATCGTTTTAAAAAGAATTTCTCAAATTAATTTGATTTAATAGTATTAATTAAATTTATCCGCAACGGCGGTATTTAAATACTATAATTGATTAATTATCAACTACAATTTCTTAATTATTATTTTTATAATGTTTCACAACTTAAATTTAATCTAAAATTTATTGAATTTAAATTTAAAGTAAAAATTATGGAATTTAAATTTAAAGTAAAAATTATTGAATTTAAATTTAAATTAAAAATTATTGAATTTAAATTTCACGCAACTTTAATTTTCTATTATTAAAAATAATGAATTAATTTCGTAATTTTTTAACATACAATTAATAATAAAATTGTAAACATAGTTAATTAAGAATTTAATTAATTATTCATAACTTTCAAAATTGTATTTTTTCTGATTAAATTTCAGAAAAGTTTATAGAGTAGAAATTTATATTCTATAATTAATGAAATAAGGTTGTTTTCTAAATGAAAGATCTTCATTTTGCGCATAATTAGTGTTCATTCAAACGGAAATCGCTGGTGTTTCAATTTTGAGTAAATTTCGCCTCTTATCCTTTCTATTTAGGGAGTTCGTAATTCTTGTTTTCAAAGCATTTGAGATGAAGATGAAGAAGAAGAAGAAGAAGAGGAGGAGGAAGGTTGGTGCCCTTTCCAATTACGTCGGAAAAAGCTGCCAATCTGAAAATGTGAATTGTATACGTACTTGACTCTCGTTGCTTCATTCAACTCGCCAAGTAAATGAGAGAAACTAAGAGAGACAGTGTGTGTGAGAGAGAGAGAAAGGGAACTTTCTCTCTCTCACACACTGTCTCTCTTAGTTTCTCTCATTTACTTGGCAAGTAAGAAGAAAAAAAAAGAGAGACGAAAATAAAAATAAATAAAGAAAAAGAGAAAGAGAGTGAAAAAGAGAGAAAGAAAGAAAGAAAGAAAAAAAATTAAAAAATAGAGAAGGAGAGAGAGAGAGAGAGAGAGAGAAAAAGAAATAGAGAAAGTTCATAATAAACGGAACTATATACGTTCATCTAAACTGCGATCCAACTACTCCTTTCATCCATTTGATATTTCTTCTAGAGAAAACTGTCTTCAAGAGGAGACTGTGAAAATGTCATTCACTGCTTTCTCTCTCTCTCTCTCTCCTTCTTTCTTTCTTTAATTTTCTTGCGGTGAAAAAAAGCAAAAGAAAAAAAATCGTCCGAGAATTCGAAAAGAATCCCTCGAGGCGATGGGAGTTTGAATAGGAAGTCCGATTTCATTAGGAACGACAATGGCCGAACATATGTTTTATCCTTACGACATTGCAAACATTCTTTTCCTTTTTTTTACCCACTTTTTTTCACTGACGCATTGGATTATTAGAAGTTAGACAAGAAGGGAAAATAGAAAAATACGATATAAAGAGAGAGAGAGAGAGAGAAAAAAAATCTCTCGAGTCTCGAGCAATAAAGATCGACGAAAAAGTTGCCAGTAAAACTTACGATCGAGACTTTATATATAGAGAAAGAGAGTAGGATGTTCCATTCCACAACTCCTGAATCCCTTTTATTCCTGAAATCCACCCCCCTTCAACCCCTTTAAAAAAAACCTCAGTGAATTTCTACTTTCTCACTTTTCGTTCCTTTGAAAATTTTCGCGCAGAGATTCTATGTCTCTTTTAAAGAGAGTAGAAATCGAGTGAGAGAAAGAGAGAGAGCGAAAGTCGGGTGAGAGAGAGAAAAAATCGAGTAAGCAAAGGAGAGAGAAAGAGAGAGCAAAGAGAGAGCAAAGAGAGAGAGAGAGAGGGAGCGATTGCGTTTCTTAAAATCTATTCTCGCAAATTTTTCCTACTGTAGCTTACGAGAGAGGTGGGAATGAAATTTTTAGTCGAACGACTTTTTCGCATGAAATTTAGTATGATCGCGAGGCGTAAATTTCATCTAACCTGCGGGAGAGCCAATCGATTTCGTATAGACTTTATTTAAGTGCATTCTAACGAGAAACGAAAGGGGAGTTTTAAAGAATTTATTTTCTGTAAATATTCTCTCGCGGATTCCTTTTTTTTTTTGCTTTCCTTTGAAATTTAAAAATTACGAGTTTGTTTAGAAAAAAAAGGAAAGAAACATTAAATTAACTATAATAATCTTCGTATTTCATTCTTTCATTCTGTCTGTCCACACATTAAAGTTACTTTTTATGTATGCTTTTATTTTTTTCTTTAAAAAAAAAATTATTTGACAGATCGAAAAATGCAGGAATTTTTTCATGATTTATAATAAAACAATATTTGAAATTGTAAAATATAAAAAAATTATTATTAACAAATAAATTTTGTTTATTATATGCTTTTTTCTATAACAAATTTCGTTTGACTGATGTAATTTATGCAAATTTTTCTCCTTTTTATTTATAAAAAATATGAGAAAAATTTTAATTGTTAAAAAATTATAATTAAGAAATAGGAAATATTTTATATATAATTTATATTTCTCAATAAAAATATTGTTCAGAAACTCATTCTTTTCTTTTGGTAAAGAAACATTACATATTCTATTCTATTATGAACAAAAAGTTTTGAACGTTCAAATGAACGAAATATTTTTTGTTAAAAATATTTTCATAGATTATTAATTACAATTCAAATTAAAAACTCAAATTTTACATTTAGAAACATTATAATTAATTTGCTTAATAGTGACGCAAAATTATAGTAATAAAAATTTAATTTGAAGAAGAAATAAATAAATTTCGTTCATTTGAACGTTCAAAACTTTAACCTCCTATTCTATTTGTCAATTACAAATTTTAATTTAAAATGAAATTGAAACTTTTTAAATTTTTTGAAAATAAAGGAAAAAATTTTACTCAAAAAAATGTTCTGTTACATTTATTTACGAATTTCTTTAATTGTAAAAATTATTCAAAAACATCAATAACTCTTTTTTAAAGAAATATTTAAATATTATTTTTCCGTATGAATTAAAATTTTTCAAAACATTCAAATTCAAATCTTTTTAAATTCAACAACTTATAAGAATGTTTTATAATAATTAAAAATGCCCAAGTGATAAAATCATTGTTTTATATTATAAGAATATTATTACAGTAACTTTTTCAAAATTATTTTCATCATTTCAAATCAATATATTATTTTCTACAATTTTTAATTATCTTTTATGAAAATAATTGAATTCTTTAAAAAAAAATTTTATTATTTATAAAAATAATTGAATTATTGCGAAGGAATTTATAAAAAATTTGTTAATAATTGAATTCCTGAGAAATTTTTATTATTTATGAAAATAATTAAATTGTTTGGGTACTATTTTTGGGAATTTGAAATTGATTTGAAAATAATTGAACTTTTGGGAAGAATTTTTTTATTTATAAAGATAATTGGTATTTTGACGAGAATATTTTTTAAATTTGAAAGATAATTGAATTTTATGACAAGAATTTTATCACTCTTGAAAATAATTGAATTTCAGCAATATTATTTGTAACTTTTCCAAAATTGAATTTTTTTAGTGTTTTCAACAAAAATTTAAATTACAAATTTTTAAATTCTATTATTTTTAAAACTGCTAATTTTGTCCTAAAAATTTAGCGAATAATTGTTGCTAGTTGACTATATTAATCTTCATATTCTTTAATTCATTCTGTCTTTAAAAAATATTGTTTGAAAAAATTTAACTCAAAAAAATGTACTGTTACATTTATTTACGAATTTCTTTAATTGCAAAATTATTCGAAAACATATTATAATAATTAAAGATGTTCGAAAGATAAAATAATTATTTTATATTATAAGATTATTGTTATTGTAACTTCTTCAAAATTATTTTTATATTCAATTATTATCTAAAATTTTAACTAAAATTTATTTTTTAATCGATTTTTATTAGAAAATTCTACGAGAATTCAATTTTCTTTAAATACAAAAGTAAATTATTTATTGAGTAATTGAATGTTTCAAAAAATTTAATTCTCATAAAGCATTTTATTACCAAATTTTTAAGTAATTCAATTCTTTTGACGAATTTTAATAAAATTTTTTAGAATAGTTACATTTTTCAAGGAATTCGATAAAAATTGTATTAAAAATAATTAAAATTCTACGATGAGTTTTATTACTTATGAAAATAATTAAATGTTTTTTTTAAATTTATTAAAATTGTTTTTAAATAATTAAATTCTTTTGGTTAATTTTATTAAAATAGTAGATATTGAAAATCATTGAAAAGAGAAAATTTTTTGAAAATAATCGAATTTTGAAAAATTTTTTTATTTATAAAAATAATAATTGGGATTTTGTCGAGATTTTTTTGTAAATTTTGAACATAATTGAATTTTATCATAAGAATTTTATTACTTTTGAAAATAATTGAATTTCTGCAATAATTTGTAACTTCTTCAAAATTCAATTTTTTTTAGTATTTTTAACTAAAATTCTTCTATAAATCCATTTTTTTTAATAATTAATTAAATATATATTGACAAATTTAACTTATTTTAGAAGATTTTAAATTATTAAAATTTTTCAAAAATTTAAGTTCTTTAAAATTTCTAATTATAAATTCATTCAAAATTGAAATTTTATAAAATTTCAAATTAAAATCGTTTGAAGTTCAATTATTTATGAAAATTGTAAACGTTATTTATATTTTATATAAATATGTTATATAAAATATTATATATATATAAAATATTATATGTTACATAAAATATGTAAAAGTTATTTAAAAAGAAATTATTGTCAAAAATGAAAAAAATTGAAGCTTTTGTATTATAATTTGTGGTAATTTTATAGTTAATGAGTCAAACAAAAAAAAAACACAAAAATTCAGAATTTTCTTATGAATTCTAAAAATTTAAGTTTCTTCTGTACTTTTAATAAAAATCCCTCACTTTTCCCTGAACTCCCCGTGTCAGAATATACGATTATTCATAGTTATAATAATATTAAAACTATATTCCAATTCATATTTTATTTTTATGAAGATAAATTAGAATTAAAAATTTTTACGTTGCATTATTTTTAAAATTGCTAATTTTTTTTTTAAAAGTGAGTAAAAAGGTAGCCGCGCGAGAACTGTTGCTATTAAAAAATTAACTTATACTATTAATTTATAGATCAAAATATTTTTACTTTCTTTTGAAATTTTGAATAGAAAAATTAATTTTCAATAAAAAAAACAAGTCAAAGCAAATGATTTCTTTAAATCAACGAAAACATTTCTTCTGTCTGTATTTCCTTTTTTTTACTCCTGTTTACTTTAAAATAAATTTTTGAATCAAAGAAATTTTCTTTCAAATTAAAATTGAAAGTTAGAAATGTAATTTTTTCAACAAATACAAAAAAGAAAATAAATTAAATAAATCCATTCAATTGACAAAAGAACGGAACTTTTATGTAATTATTCAATAAAAATATGTTTGAGGAAGAAATTATTTTCTAATTGAATGTCATTTCATCACAATTGAAAATTGATTTTTAAAACGTAATCACAAATAATATCGGACGCAATCAGCAAATTCATGGGGTAAAACAGTTATAAAATCAGGAGAATAGACGAAACGACGATAATTACAATGAGAGAGGGAATACACATTAAATTGAAAATGTGCACATAGTGATTGTCAGATATTTGACAATTAATTAATTACTTTAATTGCTACTTATTGGCGAATAAACAAAAGGAATGTAATTTAACTGAAATAATTAATTTAAATTGTTTAAAATTACATACATGTAGGTACATACTAATAGAGATTTCTTTATTTCGAGTACAATTGATAATTAATATTTGCAATTTCCTTATTTTTGCGAAGAAAAATAATAATTAAAACTTTGTCCAAACGTAAATTTTCGGTTATAGTTTAATTTTTAATGAATGAATTTATTTATTAATTAATTTTACTCTTTTTCATTTTATTGGCAAAAACGATTCTGGATATTCTCGTTTTTATTCTTTTTCGAATGTAAATAATTTATAAATTTTGATTTATCTCTGTAGCGATTTATTTCCTTTTATGATCAATTGATTTTATTTTTTTCAGATTTCGCATTTTCTCTCGTTGACAAAAAATAATAATAATAAAAATAAAAGTTGTAAATCAATTTTTATTTTACGTTTTTTTCAAAAAATATGTCTTTTTTATATTTTACTTTCATTATTCTTACAGTTACACTTTTTTAACAATAAAAAAATAATAATTAAATCTTAAAAATAATAAAAATGAAAATAATGAGAATAAAAATAGTAAAAAAAATGATAAAAATAATAGTAATAAAAAGAATAATTATAAACAATAATAATTATACAATTATCTTTGAGGGCTTTAATAAAATTTTAATTCTTCCAACTTTTAAACGTTACGAGTGCTAATAAAAATTTAAACCAAATGGTATGATAAATATAATGTAGATTCAAGGGGAAAAAAATGTTGAATGGAAACATTTCATTTCATTTTCATTTCAAGTGCAAATTCACTGTGACTTAATTCTCATTTTTGAGAACAACGCGGAGAACTGTTACATTTGGATAATTTTATTCCACTCGGTATTATCCAAGGAAAGCTTTCAGAAAAAAAACGCAAAAAAAAAATTTTACATTTTAACATGTTTTCCATTTAAAGCTCAATTCAAGATAAATATTTAAAATTTTTGCTGTTCATTTACTTTTTCAAGAGAATATTTAAAGAAATTAAATACCATTTTTTTTGTTTTGATAATTAATTAAAAAAAATATGATAATATGAGTTTTTGTATTTTGTTTTGTGTATTGTCGATTTAATTACACTTTTTTAAGTCTTTTTTTTTATTAAAATGCAGTTGTAATTAACGATTTTTAATCTGTTCTTTTATTATAATGAGAGTGTAATTATTTTTCAAAATTATACTTTTTTATTACTCTTATACCAATTATTTTTTAATTATTTTTTTAGTTCATTTTTTAATTTTTTATTATTATTTATTTCTATTTTATTTATTTTATTTTTCTCGTCTATATTGAATAAATAAATAAATTTTAATATCGAAGTCGAAATTATATTTATAAGAAATAACTTATTAAATTATTAATATTATAATTTTAAAATAACTTTTATTATTGATGCAAAAATTATTTTACAGCTAAAAATTTGAATAAAAAAAAAATTCCTTCCTTTTAAAAAATTTATTATAAATGCTGTGAACTATACCAATATTTTTCATTGTGATACAAAAAATAATAAATATAAAACTATAAAAGAATAAATAAATATAAAACTATAAAAGAAGTTAAAACAAAATGTAAAAAATTATTTTTTCTATGTAGAATAAATGTCAAAAATTTTAAACTCCTTTCTTGAAAAATTTTTGTAATAAAATCAAAAAGTATATATATTAGCAGATATAATTTTCCAACATTCCAGTAGATTTATCACGCATTCCAGAGATGTATGGACTAATTAATTCTCAAAGTTTTGATTTTCCCTTCAACTGCCAAGCGATACGTTCTTTTTTCTCTCACATTTTTTATTTTTTGCTTTGTAATTTTGACATTCTTCCAAAGACATAAAAAACCAACGAATAGAAAAATTATTTTTGTTTTATTTGCATAAACTTTGAATTTTTTTTTTTTTCACAAAAAATGCAAATTTTTATACTAAAATATTATTTATTTATTATTATTTAATAAATAAAAATATTATTTACTATTATTATTTATTATCATTATTATTTATTTATATTATACACGAAAAAAGTTGCATTTGGAACAGCAATAAATTTTTCAAGAATAGCAACAGTCAAAAATTATGTTCGACTGAACTAATTTATTATGCAAATTATTATTATTTATTATGCAACAATATTGTTTACAAACTCATTTTTTTCTTTTGTGAAGAAAAACATTAGAAATTCCCATTTCTTAATATTTTTGCAAAAAATTCTCAATTTTCATAAGGAAATAATTTGCATCAATTCTATTTTTTAATAAAATTCAAAGTTTTTTAAAAATAAAGGAAAGAAATGTTTAAAAATTATATTTTTCAATTAGAAAATTTATTTGAAACTGGAAATTTTTGAATTTTTAGAACATAAAAAAAAATATTTTATTGAATAAAATGTTCTTGTAAATTTATTTACAAATATATTTAATATTGTAAAATTATTCAAAAACAATAATTCCTTTTTTAAAATTTTTTAAATATTTAATTATTATTATTTTTCCATAGGAATTAAGATTTTCAAAAATTTTTAATTCTTCATTTTTTTATAATAATTAAAGATGTTCGAGAGATAAAATAATTATTTTATAATATAAGAATATTTTTATTGTAACTTCTTCAGAATTATTCTCATATTCAATTATTATCTAAAATTTTAACTAAAATACATTTTTAAATCAATTTTTCTTAGAAAATTCTACGAGAATTCAATTATTTAAATACAAAAGTAAATTATTTATTAAATAATTGAATCCTTTGGACGAATGTTTATAAAATTTTTAAGAATAGTTACATTTTCAAGGAATGCGATTAAAATTGTATTAAAAATAATGGAAATTCTGCGATGAGTTTTATTATTTATGAAAATATTGAAATGTTTGTGTACAATTTTATTAAAATTTTTATTAAATAATTCATTTCATTTGTGTAGTTTTATTAAAATAATAAAAATATTGAAAATAATTGAAATGAGGAAAATTTTTGAAAATAATTGAAATTTTGACAAGAATTTTATTAAAGTTTTTGAAAATAATTGAATTTTAAAAAAGAAGAATATTATTTATAAACATAATTGGGATTTTAACGAGATTTTTTTTCAATTTTGAACATAATTGAATTTTGTGATAAAAATTCTATTACTTTTGAAAATAATTAAATTTCTGCAATAATTTTTAACTTCTTTAAAATTCAATTTTTTAAAAATATTTTTAACTAAAATTCTTCTATAAATCCATTATTTTTAATAATTAATTAAATATATATTGACAAATTTAACTAATTTTAGAAGATTATGTATTATTAAAATTTTTCCAACATCTAAGTTCATTAAAATTTCTAATTAAATTAATTCAAAATTTAATTTTTATAAAATTTCAAATTGAAACCGATGAAGTTAATTTATTTACGAAAATTGTAAGGGCAACTCTTTTAAAATTAAATTAATTTTGAAACATTTAAGTAAAATTATTCATTAAAAAATTTATTTATTTTATGATAGTTGTTCAAGATTTAAATTATTTAAAATTAAATTTTTGTCATAAATTGAAAAAATTGAAGGTTTTGTATTAGAATTCGTGGTAATTTTATAGTTTAAGAGTCAAACAAAAAAGACCCAAAAATTCAGAATTTTCTTATGAATTCTAAAAATTGAATTTTTTCCAGTACTTTTAATTAAAATTCCAGACTTTTCTCTGAATTCCCCATGTCAGAATATATGATTATTATAATTATAATAATATTAAAACTATAAATCCAATTCATATTTTATTTTTATAAAAAAAAATTTGAATTCGAAATTTTTACGTTCTATTTTTAAAATTGCTAATTTTATTTAAAAAACTGGATAGTAATTTTAGTATACTTTCCAGAGTAAAAATAATTGTCTACCTCAAAATATCTTCGATAAAAAGAAAAAAGGTGTAAAATAACCAAAAAAGGGGTAAAAAATGATTTTCGAAAACATATTCTATTAATTTTTATCCCTAAAAAAAAACAAAACAATTTATCATATAAAAGTGGTGAAAACGTTTCGAAGGTACGATTTTTTTCTCTCTCTCTCTCTTTCTCCACAAGGTGCTTTAATTCTATGGAACTCTTCTCATTCCTCTCTTCGCATACAACACACGAACAATGTCGTCACACGCACATTTTGCAAAACGAGTTAAACGACTCGGCTTGTGTGCATTTGTGGTCCAGTCGTACACAACTGATAAAATTCAAGTCTCTCTTAGATAAAGTTCTCTTATTCGTTTATAGTGCAACGACCAACACACAAGCCCAGGGGGATTTAAATCTATTTTGAGATATGATTTATGTTATAGTGCCGCAGTCATGCGCATCGTAATGCACGTAGAAAAGTAATATCATTCTATAGTGATACAAAGATAACCGCATCTCGATTTGTATTCCAGCTAAAATGCCTACATACCATGTCCATACCATTTTCCAACCCCGCAACCAATTTTACGATTCTATTTCCTAAGATCGTAAAAAGAAGAAGAGGAAGAGAGAAAAAAAAATGAAAGATAACATTAGGTGAAAAACTAAAAAGCAATTATAAATTTCTGCTCGTTCAGAGGATTGTATTTAAATTCAGTTTTGTTCTTTTAATCTCTGGAAATTTTTTTTTTTACTACTATTTGCAATAATAATACAATTTAAATTATTCTCACATTAATATTTTTTATTTTATTAATTATAGAAAAGTTTTCGAGGGATAAAATGGTGGTTTCATTTCTCCACTTGAGAACGTCAAGGTCGCCACCAGGTGGCGAGAGAAATTCCAAGAAGGAACTCAAGTGCCATCTAGCGGTGACCTTGGCGTTCACAGGTTGAGAATAGCATCTCCATATTGAATCTCAAGATTTTCGTCAATTTTCCTCATTCCACAATTATTTATAATTAAATTTAGAGGTTTTGACAATTAATATAAACGACAGGGCTCGGATCGTCTTTAAGACTCAAAAAAAAGTCGCTTTAGTCGTATAAATTTACAACAAAATTCACGAAAAGTCGCATAAAATTTCCAAAAAAGTCGCATGAAATTTTAGAAAAAACGACAAAAAGGAAACACGAAATTGTCAAAATTGTAATAAAAATCACATTTCTCGACAACAGATACATTAATATCAAACAATCAGAAATAAAATTTTGAAAAATTAAATAAAATTCATAGCAAAATTTTAATTAGGTATTTTTAACATTTTTTTTTTAAATTCTCTTTAAAATATGTCAATTATTTTTATAAATAATAAAATTCTTCTCTAAAATTCAATTATTATTTTCAAAAGTAATAAAATTCTTCGCAGAAATTCAATTATCTTCAAAAGTAATAAAATTCATCGCAAAAATTCAATTATTTTCACAAATTTGAAATAAAATATTCTTCTTATGAATTCAATTATTTTCAAAACGTTTAAAAAAAATTTTACGCAGAAATTCAATTATCTGCGAAAATTAATAAAATTATTCACAGTAATTCAATTATTTTTTAAAATTAATAAAATTCTTTACAAGAATTTAATTATTTTTAAAAACTTTAAAATTCTTGACAGTAATTTTTTTTTTATAAATTAATAAAATTTTTCACAGGAATTGAATTATTTTCAAAAAAATAATTGAACTCTTCGCATTACACCAATTATTTTCGAAAATTCAACAAAATTATCGTAAGAATTCAATTATTTTCAATTATTACAAAAATTCTTCTCAAGAAATTCAATTATTTTGAAAAATTTTGATTAAATTAATGATAAGAATTGAATTGTTTTCAATGCAAAATTTTCTTCGTGAAAGTTTAATTATTTTAAGGAATTTTAATAAAATTCTTTGCAAAAATTCAATTATTTTCAAAATTCAATTGAATTTTTTACGGGAAATAAATTTTTTTTTCAAATATTAATAAAAATATTTGCAAGAATTCAATTATTTTTATAACTTTTAATAAAATTCTCCACAGAAATTTAATTATTTGCATTGAATTTTAATCAAATTCTTGTCAAATTTTCAATTATCTTTATAAATAATAGAATTTATCCTAGAAATTCAATTATTTTCAAAAGTAATAAAATTCTTCGCATAAATTAAATTATTTTCAAAAGTTCTGATAAAATTTTTTGCAAAATTCAATTATCTTCAGAAATAAAAAAATTCTTCACAGAAATTCAATTATTTTCAAACATTTTTTTTTAAAATTCTCTTCAAAATTTCAATTATTTTTGTAAATAACAACATTCTTCTGCAAAATTCAATTACTTACTAATGTTTTATAAATTTCTTCCCAATAATTCAATTATTTGCATAAAAAATAATTAAAAATTTTTCTTTATAAAGTCTTTTAATATAAATTAATGATTTTATCACTCGGTCATCTTTAATTATTATAAAACATGAAGACATCGATTGCTCTGAGTCGAAGACTTCGGAGTGATCGATTTCTTCATGTTTTATAACAATTTTTTATAAGTTGTTTAATTTCAAAAAGGTTTGAATTTGAATCTTTTGAAGAATTTTAATTCCTATGGAAAAATAATAATTAAATATTTATTTAAAAAAAAAGTTATTGATGTTTTCGAATTATTAGAGTCTTGGAATTAATTTCTTCGCTAAGTAAATTGTTATTTAAAATCTTATCTTAAGAAATGTACTTTTTTTTACATTTTTTTTTGTTTTATATTCACAAAATTAAGAGGGGGGAAGGGGGGAATTTTTTTGAATCTATTTGAATTAAAATTTTTTTTTCTTTTCTCATTCACAAAATTAAGAGGGAAAAGTGAAAAAAAAGTCGATTAAATTATGAATAGGGTTAAAATTGAAATCAAGAAAATTGAAGAGGGGGCGGAATTCAATAACCAATTCTGGTCACTTTTAGAGGAAACCTTTGTTCTGAATCACGTTCAGAGTTCTGTAAAGCATACACATACTTCATCTTTAATAGCACGTGGGTGGAATTTTGCTGTAGCTTAATAAAGTTGAAACTTTTGAAGCAAAATAAGAAACTATCTATAATAATGCGATTTTTCCATTATTTTAAAATTCTCTCACGTTCCCACTGTTTTTTCTTTTCCCCACCCGAGAAATGGTGTTGGGTTCAGAGATTAAAGTTTACACAGTTATGTTATTAGAAAGTTTCAATATTTGCGAGAAATTTTCAATTTACGCAATTTGTGATAATTTTTTAAAACGCTTTTATTTTTTCTTTCATTTGCTGATAAATTTATTTCGAATTTTCTTTAGCATTTCTTTTATTAATTTTCTATTTCTATATATTTATTCATTATTCCACTTTTTAATTATTTTATTTACATATTTTTGCTATTTTATTTATTTATTTTTTATTTTATTTTCTATTTTTTCTAGTATTTTTTATAATTTCAATTGTTATTGATTTTTAATTCCTCTATTATATTTTTTTTAGTTTTCTATTTTTATTCATTCATTTAAAAATTCAGAACTTTATAGAGAAACTTTAGAAAATATTTTCTATTTTTTCTACTTTCTTATTTTTTTCAATTTTATTATTTTCCTTACAATATATACTTTTTCCTCAATTTTTCTTTTTTCACTCTAACAGAAAGTTTCGAAATGCAAAAATTTGTGATTTTAAATAATTGGTGGAGGGTTCTCTCTTTTTTTTCCTTTATTTCTTTTCTTTCGAACTTCTCAAATGGAATTGAAATCCAAAGTCTGCTTTGAGGTTATTGGTCGAACCGTAAGTGTAAGCTTAAGCTACCCCATAGCCGTTTATTGAAGGGGAAACACGTGGTTCGAATTAACCTTAGTTCCACCAAACCCCAAGAATTTAATCCTCTGGAAAATCATACCACTATTTCCAAAGTGAAATCCCGCATAAACCAAAGGAAAATAGAGCAGTGGGTGTATAAATTTCTCGAAATCAAACAATAATTCACGAAATTTATTACCCTGCGTATTTATTTTATCCATATTTGAAATTACTTCCCATAAATATAATTTTTATAATTATGATATTAGATAATATGTATATTGTACTCACTGATATTTTTCTCCCTGAATTGTGGCAATACTCCACTGCAAAGACAGAGTAGTCCCATTCCAACTGTGAGGTAGTACTTATCCATTTTTCTGCAAAAGAAAAAGAAGAGAAAATTATTATTTTCAAATTTTATTGACATTCTTTTGTTCTTTATATTTATTTTTAGTTTAATTTTGTCTTTTAATTTAATTTCGTTTTAATTTATTTTTGGTTTAATTTTAACTCAGTTTTAATTTTTTTTTAAATTTTGATTCAATTTTCATTTAATTTTTATTTATAACTATCAATCAATTTTTATCGTTTAATTCATTTTTAATTTATTTTAAATTGAATTTTCTTTTAATTTTGATCGGGTTATAAATTATTTTCGGTTTAATTTTAACTCAATTTTAATTTTTTTTAAATTTTGATTCGATTTTCATTTAATTTTCATTTAACTATCACTCAATTTTTCTCGTTTAAATTCATTTTTAATTAAATTTGTTTTAATATTAATTGAGTTTTAATTTATTTTCGGTTTAATTTTAACTGAATTTTAATTTTTCTTAAATTTTGATTCAATTTTCATTTAACTATCACTCAATTTTTCTCGTTTAATTCATTTGTAATTAAATTTGTTTTAATATTAATTGAGTTTTAATTTATTTTTGGTTTCATTTTGACTCAGATTGAATTTATTTATTTTATTTTGATTCAATTTTTATTGTTTAATTTATTTTAAATTGAATTTTTTCTTAATTTTGATCGAGTTATAATTTATTTTCGGTTTAATTTTAACTCAATTTTCATTTTTTTAAAATTTTGATTCGATTTTCATTTAATTTTCATTTAACTATCACTTAATTTTTCTCGTTTAATTCATTTTTAGTTAATTTTGTTTTAATTTTGTTTTAATTTTGTTTTAATTTTGTTTTAATTTTGTTTTAATTTTGATCAAGTTATAATATTTACTTTCGGTTTAATTTTAACTAAGTTTTAATTTTTTTTAAATTTGATTCAATTTTGATTTAATTTTTATTTATAACTATCAATCAATTTTTATCGTTTAATTAATTTTTAATTTATTTTAAATTGAATTTTGTTTTAATTTTGATCAAGTTACAATTTATATTCGGTTTAATTTTAACTCAATTTTTTTTTAAATTTTGATTCAATTTTTATTGTTTAATTTATTTTAAATTGAATTTTGTTTTAATTTTGATCGAGTTATAATTTATTTTCGGTTTAATTTTAACTAAATTTTAATTTTTTTTAATTTTGATTCAATTTTCATTTAATTTTCATTTAACTATCACTCAATTTTTCTCGTTTAATTCATTTTTAATTAAATTTGTTTTAATATTGATTGAGTTTTAATTTATTTTTGGTTTAATTATACCTCGGATTAAACTTAATTTTATTTTAAATTTGTCTAGGTTTTAATTTATTTATGATTTAATTTTCACTCAGTTTTAATTTTTTTTAATTTTAATTCAATTTTGATTTTTTATTTGACAATCATTCAATTTTTTTAATGTTTAATTCTTTTTTAATCTAATTTTGATTTAGTTTTTATTTATTGTTGTTTTAATTTTTTATTTAGTTTTAACTTAATTTAATTTTAATTTTTATTAAGTTTAATTTATTTTCTGTTTAATTTTTGCTCGATTTTAATTTTCTTAAAGTTTCATTCAATTTTCATTTAATTTTTATTTAACTGACATTCATTAATGAAATTAATTATTTATCAGTATTGAATTAAATTGATTTTCAAATTTGTCTGATATTAAGTTTACTTTAAATGGCATTTACAACCCATTTCATTGCAGTAAATAAATAACTACATTAAATAATATTAGTTTAGGACAAATAAACATAAATTAACTAAATTTTCCTTTAATTTAAATTAAAAATAATGTAAATAATTTATTTATGTTTCGTTGAATAAATAGATTTCAAATGAAAAGAATATAAATGTAAATAAATTTCATTTTATTATTATTCATAATTTAAGAAAAATAAATTTAACCAATTCATTAATTTAATTTTCCCTTAATTCAAAAGTAAATGGAAATAATTTATACATTTCCTATTTGCAAAATAAAAAAGAGAATTGCGAAAGAAATGAGAAAATAGATTTCGAATGAAGAGAATAAATTTTTTTTTTCACCTCTTTTCTCTATCTGTGTCTCGAGAATTGAATTGAAAGGAAATTATGTTACATATTCTGCGATACATATTAGAATGCATGAAAGTCTCATGGCGAACAATACATTTCGTTATCAGTTTCCCAGCGATCCATGAAGTTTGAAATTTCGACGAATTTAGTTCGAATAATTAAATTCACACGAATGTCCGTAAATCGTCTATATAGTGAAATGGTCCTTCGAAACAATCGACCGGAAACACAGGACCCGGATTCCGACTTCCTGGGGATTCCACATTAGCAGCGAGCACTGCTGAGTTTCTCGGGTTATTATCAAAACCATTCTCTCCCTCTCTCTCTCTCTCTCTCTCTCTCTCTCTCTCTCTCTTCCTCTATCTCTATCGACAATACACCAATAATCAGATCCTTTAAATACAATAAATCGATCGAGAATATCGAAAATTATTTATCAAAAGGGAAAAATTATTTTTATGGCTAAAACAACTCCGAAAAAGGAAAATTGGAAGAAAATCTGGAAAATGTAATGAATAATTAATTTGAAGGAAGGAAAATTCTGAAAGAAGAAAATTTTGAGAGAGGAAAATTGAGAAAGAAGAAAACTTTGATAAAAAAAAATTCGAAGAGAGAAAAATTCAGAAAGAAAAGAATTTTGATAAAAGAAAATTTTAAAAGAGGAAAATTTTAATAAAAGAAAATTCTGATCTAGAGGAAAATTCGAAAAAAATAAAATTCAGAAATAAGAAAATTTCCGAGAGAGGAAAATTGCTGCCTCCACCATTTAGCAATAAAATATTGCCCTAAGTATGATTTATCACATTGGAATCAAACAAAGGATATATTCTTATAAGTCATCCGGGAATTTCTCATTTGTCATACACACCAATATATAAACATAAAAATAAAAAATTTGCGTATTCTCGCAAAAATATTTCGCTCCCGACTATAAAAAGCATTTTTCAGAAATATTTATACAATATACGAAATTTTTTTCTTTCTCCTTTTTTGACAAATAAATCTGAAACGAAATCCTCGCATTTATTTCACAAATGGACACCACCTTTTTCTCTCTCTCTCTCTCTCTTTCTCTCTCTCTTTCTCCCTCCTTCAGACTTAGAGAGGTCCGCACATTATTTCAAGGTAGACGTCCTGGGTCAAATCTTTTCGTATATTTTTCCACTCAGCTTGTTCGTTCTTCGAATGGAAATCCCCCTGGTGAAACTCACTATACACTCGTGGAAGAAAAATATCCTATCGTTCAAAAAAAAAGAAAAAGAGGAAAAAGGGAGAAAAAGAGAGAAAGAGAAAAAGAAAGTCAGACATGAAAATTTCACGAGATGATCCATTTTCTATAATTTATATATTTATGTCCAAAAATTTCATATGCCAACAAAAATTCGCCAATCGATCATTTTTCATTGACTTTGACTCACATTATTTCACGGTGAGATGAACGCAAATTCGAGAAAAAATTCTTCTTTCATTTTTCATTCGTCAATGCTTCTGTGATTAATCATACAGCGAAGGTTAAAATTATTATTAAAATTATTTTCTATTTTTTTAAAGAAGAATCCGAAAGACAATCGAAAAAAAAACTTATTCTAATTCCATTTAGTTTGTATTTTAAGTGTTAAGAAAAAAAAATTAAATTTTAAATTCATTTAGACTTTTATTTTCACTTTTATAAATTTTTATTTTCGTTTTTTTTACTAATACAGTGCAATTTGTAATTTTTAATTATTTTATGGGGTCGTTTATGTAATTTAATTTCTACTTTGACTTTCATTTTCGCTTTCACATCTACTTTGACAAATTTTTATTTTCACTTTCATAAATTTTTATTTTTACTTTCAGTTTCACTTTGACAGATTTTTATTTCTTTTTTACTCTCATTTCGACAAATTTTTATTTTCTCCTTCAATTTCACTTTAATACATTTCTATTTTCACTTTTTATCAAAGTGAAAGTGAAAATAAAAATTTATCAAGCTGCAAATAAAAGTGAAAGTACAAATCGAAAGTGAAAAGTGAAAATAGTGAAGTAAAAACTTAACTAAAAAGTGAAAATAAAATTTATCAAGCTGAAAATGAAAATGAAAAGTGAAAAATAAAAATAGTAAAGTTCAAAGTTAAAAATGAAAGTGAAAATAAGAATAAAAATCATAATAATAAAATAAAATTTTAAGTTTATCACAATAAATAAAATTTTCACTAAAGTGAAAATCACTTTAGTCGATTTTTATTCGATTTTTATTTGAAAAAATAAAAATGAAAAATGATGAATAATAAAAATATATGAAAATTAATGTAAATTTCAAAGTTAAAAAAAATTTATGAGGTTAAAAATGAAAATGAAACTGAAAGTATAAGAATAAAAATCGACTAAAATAATTTTCACTTTAGTCGATTTTTATTCGATTTTTATTTTAAAATAAAAATGATAGTGAAAGTAAGAATAAAAATCGATTAAAGTGAAATTCACTTTAGTCGATTTTTATTCTTAGTTTCACTTTCATTTTCAACTTGAAAAATGATGAAAAATTAAAATCTATGAAAATTAATGTAAAGTTCAAAGTTAAAAACAATTTATGAAGTTAAAAATGATGAAAAATAAAAATCCATGAAAATTAATGTAAAAAATGAAAGTGAAAATAGAAAATGAAAATTGTAAATATAAATATGTCAGGCTGAAAATAAAAATAAAAGCGAAAGTGAAAATAAAAATCGATCAAATTGTAAATGAAGGTAAGAATAAGAATAAAAATTTATCAAAGTGAAAGTGAAAATGAAAGTGAAAATAGTGAAGGAAAAAAATATAAATAAAATATTATCAGGCTGAAAATGAGAATAAAAATGTCAGTGAAAACAAAAATCGATAATAGTGAAAATGAAAGTGAGAATAAAAATCTATCAAAATGAATGGGAAAACGAAAGTGTAAATGAAAGTTAACGTAAAATTAAAATAAAACAATAGACGCTCAGATAATTTTTTTTCTACACAAAATACGAAATTAAGGGAAGGGTTACATTAATTTTTTTAATTATATTAAGAAAATAATTTAAATATTCCATAAAATTATTTTTAAGGTAATTCTTAATGCTGAATAAAAATAAAATAGGTCAGAAAATATTTTGACCCTTTTTGAATTTTTATTTTACTGAAAAATTGGTAGATTTTAAAATCCATTCGTAATTTTGTAGAATATATATTTTTAAATCTACTAAAAATTGCCAAATAAAAAAAATGATTTTCATAATTATTTTTTAAGCATTTTTTTGAAAATAAAATATTTTTTTAGGCTGAAAATGCTAAAATTAACTATAATAATCTTCGTATTTTATTCTTTCATTCTTTCATTCTGTCTCTTCACACTTTGAAGTTACACCCAGAGAAAAATATTATTTAAACCAAATATATTTTATTTGAGTTAAATAAACGTATATTTGTCTCAGAACCAACTAGACTTTTTATTTCTTTTAAATAAAAATTTTATTCGACACAAATAAAACATATATTTGAGATAAATAAAATTTTATTTAAACCAAATAAAATTTATTTCAAACAAATAAAAAGTCTAGTTGGTTCTGAGACAAATATACCATTTCTCTGGGTGTAGTTTTTGTATATGCTTTTTTTGTTTTTTTTTCTTTAAAAAATATTGTTTGACAGATCGAAAAAATGCAGGTATTTTTTCATGATTTATAATAAAACAATATTTTAAATTAGAAAATATAAAAAAATTATGATTAACAAATTAATTTTGTTTATTATATGCTTTTTTCTATAACAAATTTCGTTTGACTGATCTAAATTATGCAAATTTTTCTCTTTTTATTATTTATAAAAAATAGAAAATTGTTAATTGTTAAAGAATTATATAATTAAGAAATAGAAAATATTTTATGCATAATTTATATTTCTCAATAACAATATTGTTCAGAAACTCATTCTTTTCTTTTGGAAAAGAAACATTCCATATTCTATTCTCTTTGTCAATTACAAATTTTAATTGAAAATGAAATTGAAACTTTTTAAATTTTTAGAAAATAAAGGAAAAAATTTTACTCAAAAAAAAAAAATGTTTTGTTACCTTTATTTACGAATTTCTTTAATTGTAGAATTATTCGAAAACATCAATAAATCTTTTTTAAATAAATATTTTAATATTATTTTTCCGTAGGAATTAAAATTTTTTAAAACATTCAAATTCAAATCTTTTTAAATTCAATAATTTATAAGAATATTTTTATAAAACATGAAGATAGCGATTGCTCCGAGTCGAAGACTCGGAGTGATCGATTTCTTTATGTTTTATAATAATTAAAAATGACCGAGTGATAAAATCATTGTTTTATATTATAAAAATATTATTACAGTAATTTTTTCAAAATTATTTTCATCATTTCAAATCAATTATTATTTTCTACAATTTTTAATTTTAATTTCATAAAAATAATTGAATTCCTTAAAAAAAAATTTTATTATTTATAAAAATAATTGAATAATTGCGAAGGAATTTATAAAAAAATTTGTAAATAATTGCATTCCTGAGAAATTTTCATTATTTATAAAAATAATTAATTGTTTCAGTACTATTTTTAGGAATTTGAAATTGATTTGAAAATAATTGAACTTTGGGGAAGAGTTTTGTTATTTATGAAGATAATTAATTGGGATTTTGACGAGAATTTTTTTAAAAAATAAAATTAACTAAAATAAAAATTCAAAACTAATTTTCCCATTGACTATAATATCCCCCCGAATTCTTCCACAAAACAAATTTTTCGTAAAAATTCTTCCATTACCAAAGTGCGACAAAAATACAGAATGATAAAAAAAAACTCAAAATTTTTGTCACAAAATGAAAAATTGTCAACTACTATGAGAGAGAGAGAAAATGTTGGAAAAATGAAAAGTAAAAAAAAAGAGAAGACGAATATAAAGAAAAGTAGAAAATGGACACCGTTTTTCTCGCAGTGTCGCATAATGTGGTTCATTCGTCAACTCGACCTAGTAGTATATATAGTACTAGCCAGTCTCCTTGGATATGTCTCGGGTGTGATCCGCAACGAGAAAGAAGAATAGCATCTTAAGAATGTCTGTCCGCGAAAACGAATATTCGCCAAAAAGAGTTGAAAAACAAATGGTCGTATATATATATATATGAAAAACCTTTTGGTTTGGCACTCATCCTGCGGCAAAAAGTATAAAAAAAAAAAGAAGAAGAAGAAGAAAAAATTAGACGACGAACAGATTCCTTTACATCCGGTTGAGTGATAATAAATTAGGATTCTTCATCTTAAATCCTCTTCTTTACCCCCTTCATCCCCCCTCCCTCTATTCTCTTTCTTAGCCATCCCTCCCCCTTTTTCTGATTAATGTCCTTTAATCCCTGAGTTTGCGAGTTTTATAGTTTTGTTTTATGTGACACCAATTTTTTTTCCCCGGAAAAATATGGAAAAATATTATAAATCAAAAGGGAATGAATAAAAAAAACTATTGTTTTCGCAAATGGGAATAAATTTTGCTCTAAAGATGTTCTATTGTTTTGCTTTTCTTTTGAATTTATTTTTTAGTTGTTACATTCTTTTTTGTTTTGGTTTCATTTTTATTTTGCTTTTCTTTTGTATTTATTTTGCTTTTATTACAAATTTTGTTTTGATTTTGAGGTTTTTTGTTTTAGTTTTGTTTTTTTTCCTTCTTTTTTATTTTATTTTTTTAGGCATTTTTTTATTATTTTAATAATGAAACAGGAGAAACAAAAGCAGAAGAAAAAAAATGCAACGAAAGCAAAAAAATCAAAACAGAAGAGAAACAAAAACAAAAATTCATCAAAAGAAAAATAAATCAAACCAAAAGCGATATTTTTTATTTTAACCCTTTTTTGTATCTATTTCTTTTTTCTTGCGTTTTCTACATTCTTTGTTTCGTTTTTCGACATTTTTTCATTGTTTTTAATTTTTTCTTTTTGAAAAAGCGGAGACAAAATGTTCAGTGAAGAGTGAAAACCAATTTTCCCTCTCTCTCTCTCTATATATATATAAGCGGAATTGCAGTAAGCAGATAAATAAAGAGGTTTATTGCTTAATGTAACTAAAGAGATAATGGAGATGTGCGTCTTGAACGGCCGCACAATGATAGCTCTTAATCGTATTTTCTAATTGAAAGCATTCTGTCATTTAACAGATGCTCGTAACAGAAACGACGGAATCTGACATTCCTAACAAATCGACAGAGAAGTTTCCACGGTTGAGAGAACATTTAAAGGATATTAATGGTGCTTTGTTCATTTGGCCCTTCATCCATCTCTTCCATTCCTCACGAGAGAAAGAAGCTTTTATATACACAGTCCGCAGCGTTGTACTGTATTGAATTAAGACACACACTTTATAAGACAAAAAAAAAAAAGAAGAAGAAAAAGAAAACCTTTCTCCTCTAATTGCCATTAATTACCAAACAATATTTTGCTTCCAAACATTTCCGAATTTATTTCCTTTCCCTAAAATATTATTTAAATTTCCCCAAAAATTATATTTCAAAAAAGTTAAAACAGATTCAAAGCTTCTTTTGAAGGCAAAAAAGCTCGAAACTATTTTAATGAAAATATTACAATGTAATTCAATTTCCATAAAATAATATTTCAAAAAAAAAAAAATAATAAAACAGATTCAAAGTTTCTTTTTATAAAGACGGAAAAAAAGCTCGTAACTATTTTAATGAAAATTTAAAAATATGTTTAAATTCATCCAAAATTATATTTGAAAAAGGTTAAAACAGATTCAAAGTTTCTTTATAAAGAGGGAAAAAAAAGCTCGTAACTATTTTGAAATGAAAATAAAAAGAAATTAGAAAATATTTTCCAGGAAAAAAAATGAAAGTGCAATTTTGAAAGTAATTATAATATATAATTTTAATGTAATTAAAATGAGTTGAAAATAAAATGAAAATACAAAAATCTCTCCAGAAAAAAAGTTATATTTTTTAAAAGGCATTATTATAATTTTAACATGAAATTAAAATGAAAATACAAAAATCTCTCCAGAAAAAAAAGCGAAAAGTAGGTACAATTTTGAAAGTTATTAATATAATTTAAAATGATAATAATCTCTCATAAAAGTGAAAGGGATTATTTTCATATATTAAAATTAAATTGTAAAACCCGGTGATTAATGTCGACAGGAAAATTAACAAACACAGTTGATAAAAGTATGGAAAGCAAAAGGGTTGTGCACTCTTTTGGAATAATTACTTATTCGCGATTAATCACCGTAGATGAGACGTTAATTTCCCTCGTAAACTCATTCGCGAATGAAAATTCACATGAGAGAGGGAGAGGAAAACAAAAGAATTTTTTTTTTCATCTGTTAATTTAGAATTTTAATTTACCTTTCCCTTGTTTTTTTTTTTTTTTTTGTTTATTTTACATTAACACAGCTTAATTATATGCACGTAATAAAAAATTTATCATCAATTTTGTTCCACTTGTTTTGACGAGAATTCATTCTTTTTTTTTTTGATTAATTAAAAAAATACTGTTTCAGGAAAAAAATACAAAAAACAAAAATTGATTTTAACTTATCTAGGAAAGTTTTTCTAAATTGGGAAATTTTTTTTTTTTCAAACTCATTCGCTTGATTTTCTTTTCATTTCGCTCTCGCGGTATATGTATATATATATAGTTGAAATGATATTCGGGGATTTCCCGTGATAACAAAGAGAATGAAAAACGGTTTACGGAGCTTTGGCCTTTAGCCTTTTTAGACTTTTAACCTCAGAGTTCACGTTTCCTTTTCCCACTCTCTTAAAACCATCAGCAAGAAGCTCTCTTTGCTTCAGCAATTTTCCTTTGATCCATTTCACTGCGTAGAGCAGGAGAAGCAGCAGCTTCTGATACTTAGCATGAATCAAGAATGATCCTAGACTTAAGAGGCACTTTTCCTTAAAACCCTTAACCCACTACTCTTTGATCGTTAAATCCAATTTTGGATAATTCCGATCATCAGGTTAATGGAGGTACACGTTGCTTTTCTATATTATTTTAATTATACGAGTACTTTTTTTTCCATCTCAATCTCAATGTAATCAGACAAATTTTTATTTATTTTAGAAGAAAAAATATTTTATTTATTTTAGAAGAAAAAATATTTTATTTATTTTAGAAGAAAAAATATTTTATTTATTTTACAAGAAAAAATATTTTATTTATTTTAGAAGAAAAAATATTTTATTTATTTTTACACTGAAAAAAATTCGGTCGAAATCTTTAACTACTATTACCTAGTTGAGTTGAAAGTTGTCAAATTAATTACTTTTTTAGTTTTACTAACAATTTTTGTGTAGTTGATTTTACTACTTTGAATATAGTTGAAGAATAATAGTTTATATAACTAAAAAAAGTAGTTAAATTGCAAAAACAACTACAAAATCTAATTACATCAACTAAATTCTTAGTTCTTTTTACTACTTTCGGTAGTAAATATAAATTTTTAAATTCAGTTGAGGACCTATTGAATCACTCAGGGTAGTTAAAAAGTAGTCAAATCTACTAGTTTTTTTTTTGAGTGTAAAAGAAAAAATATTTTATTTATTTTAGAAGAAAAAATATTTTATTTATTTTTAAAAGAAAAAATATTTTATTTATTTATTTTTATAATTACAATAATAATTATATTTTTATTATTATTATTACTTTTATTGTTATCAATTTTCGTTTTTTGAATTCTTGAATTATTGAGAAATTGTTTGACGATTGAATAATTTTTTTTAATAAAAATATATTTCCTTTTTTAAGTAAAAATATTTTTTCGTTTTTTAAATTTTTGTATTATTCAGAAATTGGTTTCAGGACTAAATAATTTTCTTAAACAGAAATATTTTATTTTTTGTTGATAAAAATATTTTTTTCTTTCAGTACTAAAAATATTTTCAGGGCTCGAACCTTAATTAAAACTATATAAATTAAATTTTTTATAACTATAAAACATAAAGATATCGATAACTCCGAGTCATCGACTCGGAGTGATCGATTTCTTCATGTTTTATAATAATAATTACAGATGACCGAGTGATAAAAAATCATTTACAATTCAATTATTATTTACAAAAATTTTTAACTAAAATTCTTCTTTAAATCGATTATTTTTAATAATTTTCGAAAAAGTTCTTTGGCAATTTTCAAATCCGTTTATTTACAATTTTCAATTTCAAGACATTTCAATTATTCCTAAATTCTTTAATTAAATGCATATTAGAAAATAAAAACTTCAAATAATATTAAAAGAAAATTCAATTAAACTTTTTCAAAAAAATTAATATCAAAATTCAATTATTTCTAAAAATTCACGGTACATTGTTTTTAATATTCAATTATAATCTAAAATTTTAACTAAAATTCATTTTTATGAAATAAAAATCAATTTTTATTAGAAAATTCTACAAAAAGTTAATTATTTAAATGCAAAAGTAAATAATTTATTGAATAATTGAATGTTTTTTAAAATTCAATTTCCATTACTAATTTTATTTTTTTTTAAAATAATTGAATACTTTCGACGAATTTTAATGAAATTTTTAAGAATAATTACAATTTTTGAGAAATTCGATTAAAATTGTATTACAAATAATTAAAGGAAGTGATTAAAAATAATTAAAAAGAATTGAAATTCTCCGATGCGATGAGTTTTATTATTTGTGAAAATAATGGAGTTTCTTTAATAATTTTAATTGGAAATTTTCAAAGTGCTTGAATTTTATGAAGAATTTCTTTCAAGTTTTTAAAATAATCGTATTTTTTAATAATTGAAATTAAACATTTAATTATTTAATTTTAATAACAGTTTTAAAAAAATATTAAATTCCTCTCAGAATTTTATTACAGTTTTTTAAAATAATTTAATTGATTCAAAAAATTTTACTAAAATATTGTAAAATAATTGAATTCTTTTAAAGAATAGACACTTAAATTCTTTTAAACAATTTTATTAGAGTTTTTCTAAATAATTAAATTCAATAGACGAAGAATATATAAGAATTCTAAGAATATTATATGAATATTGTTACTGTAACTTATTTAAAATTAATTTTATATTTAATTATTATCTAAAATTTTAACTAAAATTTATTTTAAATCAATTATTTTTATTAGAAAATTCTACTAGAATTCAATTATTTAAATACAAAAGTAAATTATTTATTGAATAATTGAATGTTTTTTTTAAAATTTAAATCCCATAAAGAATTTTATCAACAAATTTTTAAATAATTGAATTCTTTCGACGAATTTTAATAAACATTTTAAGAATAATTGCATTTTTCGAGAAATTTGATTAAAATTGTATTAAAAATAATTGAAATTCTGCGATGAGTTTTATTATTTGTGAAAATAATTGAATCCCTAAGAATAGTTTTATTATTTTTGAACAATATTTAATTTTTGCAAAGAATATTATTACTCTTGAAAATAATTGAATTTCTTCAATAATTTGTAACTTTTCCAAAATTAAATTTTGTTTCGTTTTTTTAACTGAAATTCTTCTATAAATGTATTTTTTTTAATAATATTTGAAAAAGTTCTTTGAGAATTTTCAAATACATTTGATTACAATTTCAAGAAAAAAAATTCGCAATTTAAATTTCTCAAAAAAATTAATTCCACAGAATTGTAAGTTAAAAAAATTAAAAATTCAAATTTTCAAAAGTTTCGAATTCAATTATTTCTAAAAATTCACGCTCTAATGCTTTTAATATTTCATAATTATAATCTAAAATTTGTACTGAAATCGATTTCTAAACCAATTTTTATTAGAAAATTCTACTGGAATTCAATTATAAAAACCAAAAAAAAAATTTATTGAATAATTGCATCTCTTAAAAAATTTTATTAATCAATTTTTAAATAATTGAATTCTTAAAAAGAATTTTATTATTTACGAAGATAATTGAATTACTGTAAAAATTTTATTATTTATGAAAATAATTGAATGATTGCGAAAAAATTTGTTAATAATTGAATTCTTTGAGAAAATTTTATTAAAATAGCCCTGTATTTTGTGGCATTATGATCAGAAATTGGTTTTAGGATTTAAAATTTTTTTTTTCATTTTAAAAATTTTCTTTATTATTGAATGAATTTTTGGGAGAAACAATCAAATATTATTGAAACGTCTTTTATCAAAATTTCTCACAATTAATTTGAGAATATTAGCATAATACTTGAGTTTATTCGACAATGAGTCATTTGCATGCATGACATGGTCAAAACTAATTAGCCCCTTCTTATACATATATGTATGTATGTGTATATAGATACTGTAGGGAAATTGTGTACGCAGAAGTGACTCTTGTCTATAAGTAGAGCACAAACTCATTACAAAGTTTACAATTATTATGAGGAACCATCGCTATTGATTATGCTCTCTTGAACTAAACTACAAAGCCACTTGTTGATTGGGTAAATTATCATAAAATCACGAATGTTATTCGCATTAAATTATTATATTTTACAGTCTTAAAATTATTTTTATAATTTTATTTTTAATTTTTATTTTTAACTCTGTTTTGAATTTTTATTTTTAATTCTATTTTTAATTTTTATTTTTAATTTTATCTTTAACCCCTTAACAGTCCATGGCCCATATATGGCCACGAAAAGTCGTGCCACCTTTGCGTCTGTGGCCATATATGGCCATCTCAAAAAAAAAATACTAAACATGATTTGATTTTAGTAGCGAAGTACATACTACTGTTTTTGGGGTCGCTGAATCCGAATCTGAAGTCAGATTTAAAAAATTCAAAATGGCGGACCCAAAATGTTGACTTCGAAAAATAAAAAAATTTCAAATTCGCTTTAAACTCGTTACTTGGGGGGTTTTCGGGGTCTCTGATTACAAATATGATGTCAGATTTTTAAAATTCAAAATGGCGGATCCAATATGGCGGATAATTTCAAGATTGATGCGATTCGATTAAAATTCGTTTCTCGGGGGTTTTTGGGGTCGCTGAATTTGAATTTGATGTTCGTTTTACAAAATTCAAAATGTTGGATCCAATATGGCGGATAATTTCAAAATTTATGCGTTTTGATCGAAATTCCGTTCCCGGGGTTTTTTGGGGTCGTTGAATTCGAATTTGATGTTCGTTTTTCTAAATGCTAAATTTTGGATTCAATATGTCGATCAAATTTTTTGAATGTTGACAAATTTGTCTAAAATGTTTACTCAGGGGTTTTTGAGGTAACTTCATATTTTTTTCGCATCAATCTTGAAATCATCCGCCATATTGGATCCGCCATTTTGAATTTTGAAAATCTGACATCATATTTGTAATTAGAGACCCCGAAAACCCCCGAGTAACGAGTTTTAAGGGAATCTGAAAAAAAATTTTTTTTTGAAGTCGACATTTTGGGTCCGCCATTTTGAATTTTTTAAATCTGACTTCAGATTTGGATTCAGCGACCTCGAAAACCCCCGAGAAATGAATTTCCCTTAAAACGCTTTAATTTTAAAATTATCCACCATATTTGGTCGCCATATTGGATCCGCCATTTTGAATTTTCAAAAATTAACCTCAAATTCGAATTCAGCGACCCCAAAAACCTTATATATGATTAAATCATATTTTTTTGTAAACTTTTTTTTCGGACCGTTTTTGGACCACAAGCGATTTTCAACTAGACTGCGAAGGGGTTAATATTATTAATATATTTCTCTAGATGTAACAATATTATAATATAATAAATTATGATAATTAAATAATAATTACACATCGAGAAATATTTTATTTCAATGAAATAAACTTTGAGTGAAGTAGAATTTAAGTTAAAGAAAAATTGCGCATTTAATTGCAACAAAAATACAATTAAAGAAAAAAATTAAATAGAAAAGAAAAATAAATAAAATAAAATTATATTCCTGTTTAGATATATTATTTTTTATATTCCCCTCCCCTCGTGTTTATTAAATAAATAAATTTAAAATATTTAAAAACAAGTGCAATCGTATTGGACTGTAAGTGAACTTGTAATTGTTGTTTACTGCCTGTCAACTTTTAATTAATTTCCCACTTTAATGCATACAGTAAATTTTATTACTTTTGGAAACACCAAAATACACTTTCGAAATTCTTGTTTTATACACACATGTATATAAACTGTAATAAGCCGTGAAATTTACTCCAATAAAGATTATAAAATACCCGATTTATTTACACGATAATGTAATAAAGAAAAGAGCATAAAATTATAAGTACAATATACATATTTAAATAATAAATTTAAAAACCATAAAAATATAAAATAGAAATTATAACACGTAATATAAAAATTTTAAGTATGGAAAATTTATTTCACAATACCCTTGAGCAGTAAACAGAAAAAAAATTAATTTCAAAATGAATTAAATAAACAGTAAATCTAAACAGGAATTTGTAAATAAATTTAAAACTCAATAGTAAAATTTGTTTAAACTTTAAAGAATAAATATAGTAAAAGAAGTTAAAAAAGAAATAAAAAAAAAGAAATTAAAAAATAAATATAGTAATGAATTCTAAAAATAAATATAAAAATAAGTTGAGAAATAAATATAAGACTGAGTTAGAAAATAGATATAAGACTGAATTAAGAAGCAAATTTAAAACTGAGTTCAGAAAGAAATAAAAAAATAGGTTAAAAAATAAATATGAAACAATTTCGCACTCTTGTATAATTTACAATAAATAGAAGAATAAATATTTAACATATATATTCTTGTCCGAAAATATAAAGCGAACAATAACTTCAACCTTATTATTCAAGTATTTTCCTTTTTTCATTTACTTTTTTTTCATATAGATTTTTGTTAATCTCATAAACTATAGTTCAGATTTATGATGATCCAATAAAATTCCGAGATTAAAACACACTTCGCTTTATACTATATTTATCAGTATACATACACACAGCTATACAATAAAAAAAAGACTTTCTCGATGTTTATAATCTCCTTTTATCAATCATTGTTTGTGCGCTACCTCAAATGCATATTCCATATTCAAGAAAACATTGACTATTTATAACGTTTAGTTTTTTTTATAAAAAAAAATATGCAATGCTATACCTATCTATCTGATAAATGTTTATATTTAAAAACTCTAATTTAGTACTTTTGACGAGAGAACTTTTTATCTCCGTCCATCAATAATATTTAATAAAAAATCAGATTATGCCATTCAATCAATCAACATCAGTTTAAATATAGAAAGACGAATATTTTCCTTATACAGAAAATCGTGATTTAATGTTTTCCGATATTGGTAATGTATATATAGAGTTTTAGATATAAACGACTCAAACAAGTCAAAGGGAATATTAATGCAGCTGCGTTATTATTACAAAATAATCACAACTTAAATGGAAAATATTTTTTTTTTTATTACTAATATTATTATAACTTAGTAACATCCTATAGTTACTAAATTCAATTGTGTTCAAAAATTAAAAAAAATTCTTGTCAAAATTTCAATTCACTTTATAAATAATAAAATTCTTCTCTGATATTCAATTATTATTCTACAAAATTTTAATCAAATTCTTGTCAAAAATTCAATTATTTTCAAAAGTTTTCTAAAATTCAATGATTTTCAATATCTACTATTTCAATAAAATTTTCCAAAAGAATTCCATTATTAAAAAAAATTTAAATAAAATTCTACGCAAACATTCAATTATTTTCATAAATAATAAATTTTTTTACAGGAATTCAATTATTTACAATTTTTTTTTTAATTTCTTCGCAATAATTCAATTATTTTCATAAATAATAACTTTTTTACAGGGATTCAATTATTTTTATAAATAATAAAATTTTTTTAGGAATTCAATTATTTTCATAAATAATAAAACTCATTGCATAATTTCAATTATTTTTAATGCAATTTTAATCGAATTCCTCGAGAAATGTAATTATTCTTAAAAAATTTTATTAAAATTCGTCCAAAGAATTTAATGATTTAAAAAATTTGTTGATAACATTTTTTATGAGAATTTAATTTCAAGAAACATGAAATTAATAAATTATTTATTTGCATTTCATTTGTATTTAAATAATGGAATTCTCGTAGAATTTACTAATAAAAATGGTTTTAAAAATGAATTTCAGTTAAAATTTTAGATTATAATTTAATATTAAAAGCATTATAACGTGGATTTTAAGAAATAATGAAATTTTGAAAAAGTTTAAAATTAAAATCATTGAAATTCTTAATTTTTCATATTTTTGACAAACAATTCTGTAGAATTAATTCTTTTTAAAAGTTTAATAAGATTTTTATTGAAATTATTTCAAGTTCTTATTTTTCAATATATATTTAATTGCAGAATTTCCGAATAATTGAAATTTTGTAAAATTGAATTCTAAACGAATGAATTTGAAAATTCTCAACGAACTTTTTTTAAAAATTATTAAAAATAATGGATTTATTGAAGAATTTTAGTTAGAAACACTAGAAAAAAAATTTAATTTTAGAGAAGTTACAAATTATTGGAGAAATTCAATTATTTTCAAGAGTAATAAAATTCTTCTTAAGGATTCAATTATTTTTACTAATAATAAAACTCATCGCAGCGTTTTAATTATTTTTCATACAATTATAATTGAATTCCTTGAAAAAAGTAATTATGTTCATGCAAGTTTTAATAAAATTCGACTAAAGGTTTCAATTATTTAAAAATTTGTTAATAAAATTCTTTATGAGAATTGAATTTTGAGAAACATTCAATTATTCAATAAATATTTTACTTTTACATTTAAATAATTAAATTCTTGTAGATTTTTCTAATAAAAAATTGATTTTCATTTCATAAAAATGAATTACAGTTAAAATTTTAGATTATAATTGAATATTAAAAGCATTGCAGCATGAATTTTTAAAAAAAATTGAATTTTTAATTGGTTTTAAATTAAAATCTTGGAAAATGTGAATTTTTCATACTTTTCAGCTAACAGTTTTGTAGAATTAATTTTTTTACAAAAAGGTCTCGTCAAAATTTCAATTATTATCTTTTTAAATAATAAAATTCTTCTAAGAAATCCAATTGTTTTCAAAAATTTTAATAAAATTCTTGTCAAAATTTCAATTATTTTTAGAAATAATTAAATTCTTCTCCGAAATTCAATTATTTTAAAAAATTTTAATAAAATTCTTGTCAAAATTTCAATTATTTTCAAAAATTTTCCTTAATTCGATGATTTTTAATAGAAATCTACTATTCTAATAAAATTTTCCAAAAAAATTCAATTATTTAAGAAACAATTTAATAAAATTCTACACAAACCTTTAATTATTTTCAAAAAATAATAAAAATTTCGCAGGAATATCATTATTTACAATTTTTTTTTATAAATTGCTTCGCAATCATTCAATTATTTTCATAAATAATAAAATTTTTACAGGGATTCAATTATTTTGGTAAATAATAAAATTCTTCTTAAGGATTCAATTATTTTTACTAACACTAAAACTCATCGCAGCGTTTTAATTATTTTTCATACAATTATTATTTATTACAATTTTTAGAAATAATTGAATTTTGAAATTAATTTTTTTTAAATTATTTGAAGTTTTTATTTTCCAATATGCATTTAATTAAAGAATTTAGAAATAATTGAAATTTCGTGAAATTGAATATTGTAAACAAATGGATTTGAAAATTGCCAAAGAACTTTTTCGAAAATTATTAAAAATAATTGATATAAAGTAAAATTGTAGTTAAAAACTTTTAAAAATAATAATTTAATTGAACTAATGAAAATAATTTTGAAAAAGTATAATATTCTTATAATAAAAAATAATGATTTTATCACTCGGTGATTTTTAATTATTATAAAACATGAAGAAGTCTTCGACTCGGAGTCATAAATTTCTTCATGTTCTATAGTTAAAAAAAATTTAATGAACTAAAATTTCATTCATTGTAAAAAATAACACCAAAATTGATTATTTTAATCTTTTTTGGTGTTAATTTAATCTGCAACACTTTTTAATACCTCACGATTTACTGTGTTGTTTTAATTTTAATACCGAAATCAGCTCTAATTAAGAACCTTTTCTTCACAGTATATTATTTAATTTTATTATTACTATTTACTTTAATTTTACTCTTATTATTGTATATTAACTAAATAAGTTTTACGTACTTATATTGAGTCAAATAGAAAAAAAAATTGATTAGGTAAACAAGAAACCCAGTTAGTGTGTCTATATGAAAATTAATGATTTATTTTAATGGAAGCCATAATCTGTTATTTTCTCAATTATCTTGACTAATAATCTTCCTTGGAAACATGGCTTTTATAAAAAGAATATATATAGTGAATTCACTTTGACGTCTGAGTTTCATAAAAGCGGTTCAGTCTAACGAGCGTCCTTTGTACAATCACCCCTTACTTTCACATTTTATCAGAGGCACAATTTCATTCTCCGATTCACCTAGAAAATTATCTCTCTCACACAAATTTGCGTGAAGAATTTCATAACTCACAGAAGGTTAATTATTTACATACATATATATACTTTATTCCCAGAAATAATTTTATTAGAAGGCAAATTAGTAATAATAATAATAATAATAATAATAAAAATGTTCAATAAGGGGTCTCAAAAAGATGTGTCTCACACTGTAAAAAAAAGGTTCTAAATTAGTGCTGATTTCGGTATTAAAATAGGTTCTAAATTAGAGCTGATTTCGGTATCAAAATATATATTCTAAATTAGAGCTGATTTCGGTATTAAAATAGAACAAAATTACGATTTAGTACCAAACTTGGTACTTAATTAGTACCTTTCTTTTTACAGTGACAAAAAGCGCTAAAATATTAAGGAAGACCACAGAAAAGTGCATAACATAATTTGTGAACGCCCCCTAATAATAGAATAATAGATATTGAAAAATATATTCAAGACTAAAATTCCGATCCAAAAGTAAAAAAAATCAAAATCAAAAATTTAAAAATTGGAAGTCATCTGAAGAATTTTATGAAGGCAGGCGATTTTGCCCCTTTGGTAAAAAGAGATGAAAACGCAGTAAGGTTTATATTGCGTGAGGGGGGTGGGGGGCAGAGGGAGAAGGTGGGGGACGGCGCAACAGCCACTTCTCTTATTTGATGATTCCCGCATGAGCGTTCGTCACCAGCCGACCTTTCTGGGTGATAATTAGCCAGTTTGGCTCGTCCACATTACACCATATATGGTCGAAAGATTCTCCACTCTCTTTCTCTCTCTACCTTTATATACCTGTATATACAACATTGAACCGTAAACTGAAATCGTCTATTGTCCGTCATAGTATTTCCACAAAGACAAAGACTCTCTCTCTCTCTCTTTCTCGCAATCAGCGAGCGAGAGCGGAATGAAATGAAAGGCGTAGAGAGAAACCAAACCAAGTGGAAGGTGGAGTTGGCAGGCGATTCAGGTGAGCATCAGTTCACCCGATTGGAGTTCCCGGTGTGTTCGGAGAGTGATAGAGAATAAGAGAGAAAAGAGGATAAGAGAGAGAGAGGGATATTCAAAGGGAAAAGTAACTCTCGCAGTAATACTTTCTGTTTGCCTGGTAGGACGATACCAGTAACCAGCGACTCTGCGCATCATCATTTAAACTTATCCTGCACCTGCGTGAGTACGTCATTGCCTCGCTAGATTTGCTTTTCCACGCAGGCGTCTCTTGAGAAAAGCCTCTCGTATTCACTATTTTACCTCGACTATTGCTGCTTGAGCTAATACTATACAACTACTTCTGTCAACACATGAAAAAGGAAATTTTAATTTAAGATCAAACTTATAAATTCGCAGCATTGTCTGCATCAATGTTAAGTTCTCCAAAATCCGTTGAGTAAATTCAGTATTGTCTGCGTCACAGTTTGTATGCAGATATCAAATTGAGACAACAAACGAATCAAAAGTGTTGCAACACTATTGATTTGTTTGTTGTCTCAATTTGTTATCTGCAGAAAAATTGTGATGTCTTAAAAATGTTGCACCTTAATTTAAGACTGACTTACTGCTTTAAAAGAAGACTTTCATTTTACTGTGAATAGTGCTGCAACTATTACCAACATTACTACTACAATTACTATTGCTACTGTATTGATAATGCTATTACTTCTACTATTGCTGCTACTGCTAATGATACTATACTATACTACTACTACTAATAGTGCTACACCTATTACCAACAGTACTATACTACAATTACTATAAATCAGTGTAAACACAAAAATATCAAATTACAATGAATTGATATAAAATATTTAGATTAATTTACAAGTTGATCCAAACTTTTTAAATCAACTTGATTCATTCTGGTATCAATTTAAGGATCACTACAATCACGACAACTAGAATTACTACTCGAGGGCATGAAGTTGACCCTAAACTGTAAAATGTCGAATATGCGATTATACCTTGAATTATACTAAAATACTGAATATATGGCTTTCTCATGAGGAATAGTATTGTAATACCAAAATTTTTCAAATTCGATTTTTTGACATATCTTTATGTTATTCGACCTCAGGAATTCAAAAATCACATTTTTGAAAAATGTCATTTCGTAAATGTGTGTATTAGGGTTAAAATAAAAAAATCTTGTCCTGCGGAAAAATAATAATTGAGTTGTTTAAAATTCATGATTTTAAATATTAACATCTAACAGAGTATAATTTCTTCTACAATTGATATCAAAACATATTCTCAGATATTCATATTAAAACGTTTAACAGGCTACGTAATATGTTATTATTATTTAACATGTAAATTCAGTAATTAAATAATTAAACTAACTAAAAATTAAAAAATAATTATTACTATAAATTATTAACAATTGAATTTTTTAAAGCTCTAAGATTTGCAAAACTCAAAAATTTGATTGTCTGCTAATTGGCGGATGGAGTATTTTGACTAGTAGTTTTGACAAAATTATTTTACAAAAGTAAATTCATGTAAATTAACATATAATGAACAATAGACAACAACAAAATCAATTGTTTATTAACAATTTAATTTTTTAAAGCACTTAGTTTCGCAAAACTCGAAATTTCGATTGTCTGCTAATTGGCGGATGGAGTATTTTGACTAGTAGTTTTGACAAAATTATTTTACAAAAGTAAATTCTTGTAAATAAACATACAATGAACAATAGACAACAACAAAATCAATTGTTTATTAACAATTTAATTTTTTAAAGCACTTAGTTTCGCAAAACTCGAAATTTCGATTGTCTGCTAATTGGCGGATGGAGTATTTTGACTAGTAGTTTTGACAAAATTATTTTACAAAAGTAAATTCTTGTAAATAAACATATAATGAACAATAGACAACAACAAAATCAATTGTTTATTAACAATTGAATTTTTTAAAGCTCTAAGCTTTGCAAAACTCGAAAATTCATTGTCTGCTAATTGGCGGATGGAGTATTTTGACTAGTAATTTAGCTAAAATTATTTTACAAAAGTAAATTCTTGTAAATAAACATACAATGAACAATAGACAACAACAAAATCAATTGTTTATTAGCAATACAATTTTTGAAAGCTCATAGCGTCGCAAAACTCGAAAATTCGATTGTCTGCTAATTGGCGGATGGAGTATTTTGACTAGTAATTTTTCCAAAATTATTTTACCTAAGTAAATTCTTGTAAATAAACATACAATGAACAATAGGCAAAAACAAAATCAATTGTTTATTAACAATTGAATTTTTTAAAGCTCTAAGCTTTGCAAAACTCGAAAATTCATTGTCTGCTAATTGGCGGATGGATTATTTTGACTAGAAATTTATCTAAAATTATTTTACAAAAGTAAATTCATGTAAATTAACATATAATGAACAATAGACAACAACAAAATCAATTGTTTATTAACAATTGAATTTTTTAAAGCTCTAAGCTTTGCAAAACTCGAAAATTCATTGTCTGCTAATAATTGGCGGATGGAGTATTTTGACTAGTAATTTAGCTAAAATTATTTTACAAAAGTAAATTCATGTAAATTAACATATAATGAACAATAGACAACAACAAAATCAATTGTTTATTAACAATTTAATTTTTTAAAGCACATAGTTTCGCCAAACTCGAAAATTCGATTGTCTGCTAATTGGCGGATGGAGTATTTTGACTAGTAATTTTGCTAAAATTATTTTACAAAAGTAAATTCATGTAAATTAACATGTAAGGAATAATAGACAATAACAAAATCAATTGTCTATCAACAATTGAATTTTTTAAAGCTCTTAGCTTTGTAAAACTCGAAAATTCGATTGTCTGCTAGTTGACGGATGGAGTATTTTAACTATTAATTTTACCAAAATTATTTTACAAAATTAGCAGACAATCGAATTTTCGAGTTTTGCGAAGCTGAAAGCTTTAAAAAATTCAATTGTTAATAAACAATTGATTTTGTTGTTGTCTTATGTTCATTATTTTGTATTAGCTAGGTATATTCTCTCCCACCCTTCATCAATCATCTCTGTCGTCAGAAAAAAATTGGCCATTTTTTCGAGGTCAGTTGCTTTGCTAGATTGAGATTGAAGAGACGGGGAGTAGATTTTTTCTTCCTGCTCCTGATGCGGATCAAGTGAGATGATTGCAATAGTGTTGTGGGAGAACTGATTTGGCTTCTTTAAATCCTTGAGGGGTTGAGGGTTGATATCAGAAAATAGGGGCTGAATTTAATGGTGTGTATAAACTTTCGCTGGATCTTGTACACATTTGTACAGTCAATTTTCCAGTGGTTTGAATATGAGCATCGTCATGATTGTAATCGCTTTTATCTGCCATCGATTCTTATTTTGCTCTGCTTATTCTTAATTTTCGTTATTTTTCTTCTTTCGTTGTATTTTTTGTTTCGTTTCATCTTTTGCTCTTTATCTTTTTTTAACTTCTTTAATTTTTTTGGTGCTTCTTTCTTCTTTTGTTGCTTCTTCAATTTTCATCTTTTTTTATTCTTGTTTTTGTTTCTCGCTTCTTTTTTATTGCTTCTTCAATTTTCTTTTTACATCGTATTTTTTTGGTACTCTTCATCCTTTCGTTGCTTCTTCGATTTTCCTTTTTTTCTTCTTATTATATTTTTCGTTTCTCTTCATCTTCTTTGTTTCTTCATTTTTTTTTGCTTCGTTTTGACACTTGTTTTGTTTCTCTCATAATTTCTTGTTGACACTTTCATTTTGTCAAATGTATTTTTTGTTCCTCATTTTTGATTCTTCAATTTTTGTTCTTTATCTTCTCTTTATTGTTTTAGTCTTTATGTAAGAAATTAAATAAATTAATTTAATTGTATAATTTTATATTTTTTAAACAAATTTAAATTTTAAAGAAAAAAATCAAGTAGTCAATTTCATTCGCCCAGTATGATCAGCTTCTCTTTGAATATCCGCGCATATATTACAGCGAAAATGATGAATAGTGGAGCACATTTGAATACAAAGGAAAATTAAATATGTACTTCTCCTCGTGAAGGTAAATCGAACATATTGGAGAACATTCTCAACCTGCTTCATGCACCAGCAAGAATTCCTCCTTAAGCAGCTGTTTGCCTGGCATTCAGAGGTGCAGCCTTCTACCTGGATCAACGCCCACACCTCCCACCTTTTTCTCTCAAGTTGCATTTTTACATTCTTCCATCAATTTTCCCCCACTACTTTCGAACCGAACGGATTTCTCACATATCTCGCCAATTAATCCTCATTTTCATTTTTCACCCACCACTACTAAAACAGGTTTTTTTTCAAAATTTTCGAATTTTGTACCATCCTCAAGTAAACTGACAAACAACTTGAGGGGAAATGCTATATGTACAATGAAGTTATATAGATAGAAAAATATTTTTTTGTTTCAGCGTAAAAAATTCATGTTTCTCTTCTAATCACCTTATTCATCCCTTTTGGTTTGTAATCAAAATTTAAAATTACAATTATAATTAGAATCGAGTTATTTTGCCATTATAAATTCAGATTCAGATCTAAATCTGAAATGTATAATCTAAATTTCTACAGAAACATAAAATTGAATTTGTTATACCATTTAAAGTGATAAACACACTGAATAGAAACGATTTAGCATTGTATGTATCTTGAAAAGATAAAAGGTAAATGGCAAAGGTCTATAAACTCATGCATTTCCGATTTGGTTTCTTGCGGCAATTACACCAGCGCGCAAAATGCGCACTATCGAGTATCAAGAAACGATCAAAGACGCAATTAAGCAAACCAGACTAAAGACAAACGAATAGCAAAGAAGACAAACGAGAACAATTCAGTCGCAAATGGAGTAATCAGAAAGGCAAAACGGTAATTAAAGTCGAGAGTAAGCAGTCAAAGAGGCAAAAGAATGCTCTTCAAAAGATGCAATGTTTATTGAGCATTCAAACAATATATATATATATACTCGAGAACTATTTGTTGAGTTTAAATTTAAATTTTTGAACGCTATCTCTTGATCTATGCACTCATTTCAATTTATAGGGTAATTATTATTATAATTTTTATTATTACTTATCAATTATTAATTATCAATGATCAATTATTAATTATCAATGATCAATTATTAAAATATTAATTATTAATTATTAATTATCAATTAATAATTATCAGTTATTAATTATCAATTATTAATTACCAATTCTACAAGGTAAAAAATGTTTTGCATGGTATCCGGACAAAAAGTCCAAAACAAAAAATTCAAAGTAATTGAAATGCAAAAAAATAAAAAAAAAATAGTTTCACTTTGGACTTTTTTTGGGGATTTTTTCTACTGGTCAAAAAGTCAAAAAAAAAATTAAAAATCCAAAGCAAAAAAATTGAAATATAAAAATTTAAATTGTTACATTGAATGAAATTGTCTTTTTAATTTATGTGTTAGTTTTCTTGTTGTTGTTGTTTGTTTAAATAAATATTTAAAAACCTATTTATTTTTCCAGAGAAATTCAAATATTTTGAATGATTTCAATGTATAAAGCCGTTTTAAAATTTAACTACTTCAAAAAATTATACAACTGTAGGTAATTATTCTAAAATTCATTCATTCTTTTGTTAAAATTTTTAAATAAAATTATTCCAACAACAAATTTTGTTAAAATTTTTTAAAATTAATTAAATTCCATTAAGAAATAGTTATTCAAATTATATATTAAAAATAATTCAATTTTTTTGAAGAATTTTTTATCGTTGAAAAATAATTGAATTCTTGCAACGAATTTCATTAATATATTTTTTTAAGTAATTGGATTTTTTTTGGAAAATTTTATTAAAATAGTAGATATTAAAAATAATTGAATTTCGAAAAATTTTTGAAATTAATAAAATTTCTACGAAGAATTTTATTATTAAATTTTATTGAAAATAATATTGAATTATTACAAAGAATTTCATTGAAATTTCTGTAAAATATAATTAAATTCTATCCAGAAATTTAAGTAAAAACGTTTTGAAAATATAATTATTTAATTTTATAATAAACAAATATCAAAAATTTTCTTAAGTAATTGAATTCTTGCGAAGAACTTTATTAATTTTTGTTTTCAATAATTGGAATTCTAGGGAAGAATTTTATAAAAATCTTTTTAAATAATTGATTTTTTTCAAAAAATTTTTATGCAAATTCTGTACGAAGAATTGAATTAATTAAATACGAAAATAAATAATTAAAAAAATAATTGATAATTTTTTAAAATAGAATTCTTGTAAAGAATTTTGTCAAAATTTTTTTATAATAATTTGAATTCTTTCTTTCTTTCTTTCTTTTTCTTTTTCTTTTTTCTTTCTAAGAATAATTGCATTTTTCCAGGAATGAAAAATTTCATTAAAATTAATTTAAACACTGCTAAGAATTTTATATTATTTTTGAAAATAATTCAACTCTTGCAATGAATTTTTAAACAAATTTTTTTAAATAATTGAATTTCTGTGAAAAATTGTATTATTTGTAAAAATATTTGAATTCTTGCGAAGAATTTTATTATAATCTCTTTAAAATAATTAAATTGCAGCGAATAATGTCATTGTTTGTGAAAATAATTGAATTCTTGCGGAAATTTTTCTACAAAATTTTGAAAATAATTGAATCGTTTAAAAGAATTTTATGAAAAATTTTTGAATTGTTTTTAAGAATTTTATTTAAATTCGTGAGAATAATCTTTTTATTCCAACTATTAGTTAGAACGCAGTTTTTTTTATGAATATTAAATAGAGGCAAAAAACGTATCAAAACTATTGCTCAATTTGATATTTTTAGAAACACTGTGAATTTAAAGAAGTACAAAATTTTAAACAATAGAAAAAAAAGCATCTAAATGGTAGCAAAATTGTAAAAAAGTAGTATATTGTAGGTTTTTGTATAGATGAGTACGAAACCCTGTAATTATTAAAATACAAAATAAAAAAATATATAAAATACAAATAAAAATCCATAAAAATTTCAAAGATCCAAAAAGATTACAAAGATTTATAAAATTTACGAAGATCACTAAAAAAATCAAAGAAATTTTAAAACTAATATCTGTATATCATAAATAATAAAGAATATCAAAAATCAAAGAAATAACAATAATAAAATATAAAAAATAAAAAATTACAAAAGTATGGAATACAAAATTTTAAAAATTTTAAAAGTGCAAGGTGTTAAGTTCAACATTAAGAAAACCTTCTTTTTATTCCAAAAATAATAAATTAACCAAAAAAATATATGTGAATTAAACATATTTTATTAATGATTTAAACGTAATTTTTATTGACTCAAACTTATTAGGTGTTGAATCAAAATTATTATTTGTTTAATTCAAAAATAATTTTTGATCGACTGTATAACAAAGTTAAAGGTGGATTCGTTATTAACAATCTCTTCGAAAATAATTATGTTCGATTCAAATATATTGTTTTTTCAGTGAAAAATAAAAAAAAAGAATACAGAACAAAATGAAATACAAGATATTATTAAAAATAAAGACTAAAAAAATAAAAAACAACTTAATACAAAAATTTAAAAACATAAAAACCCAAAATACCAACTAAAAAATGCAAAAACACAAAAAACAATCCATGATAGAGACGGATTATCGGAAAACTGTACTACCATTTCACCCACATTCTCTCTTTCATCCAGAAGTCAAACCACACTTAAAAAATGGAAGGATTCCAAAAATCGCACGAAACAAAGTCCTCCTGGAGTTTAAAGACCGCGAATGGAATTCAGATGAACCCTTTTGACCTTGGAGGTTTCTCAACCTGTCTGGCCGTAGTTTCGAAAGGTCTGGGTGATTTCTATGGCTCCCAAGTATCAGGAGAGCATACCACTTGTTGAGTAAGTTTATGCGCGCCTGCGTTACATCCACACACAACAGCTCACAATATCCAAACCACTACCACACACAGGTGCATACCGTGCGTGCAGCAGGTGTTTCACACGAATGTAAAAAAACATTTTCCCTCCTCTATATATATATAAATGTACAATATTCTAATGCAGTAAAGCAAAAGAAAAAAAAAAAAAAAAGAAAAAGGAAAAAAAAAGAAAATTAGACAAGTGTCGATGAGTCGAGACATAAACTAAGTGATTGTGTCATGCAACTCTCAAAATGAAACCGACAGTCTCTCGTCAAGAGAGATTTCCTTTTCAGGTGAATTCCACGAGCGTGGGCGAGCAGGGTAACAGAGCCAGGAGGGGGTACGCTCTCAATTTCTAGGTGTAAGGTCATAGTTTACAGTTATATGAGCCTCTCCTTATGTACCGTATATATAACCGTGAACGACGAATGTCTATGGTAGGGGTAAACTGGTCGAGCAGGTAACAGGTTAGCAACAAATGTTAGATGTAACGAGACCTGATGCAAGTTTTACGATTTTTTTTTTCTCTCTAGTATTCCAAGCATCGATATCGAATAAGGATTGTGTCAGCAATAAAAAAAAAAAAAATCCCCGCTGTATTTCGTTATTTTTCCTCTTGACTTAGTTTTCAACTTCTATAATTAACCGTGGTGTACCGAGTTTTGTTGTTGACAAAAGTTTGATCAGAGCTGAATTTTTTGCCAACTTGCGGAAAAAATTTATTTTTACTTCTGTTTTCAATGAAACCAAAAGAAAAAATAATTTTTTCTGTAAATACCAATATATCTATATTGGGAGAGTTTAGTTTTCTGTAAGATTATTGACATACTTTTTTTAAAATCGTATTCTTGAGTAAAGAGTCAATAGAAAAGGAGTTTTTTTTTTGTACATAAATATTCGTTTGTCCTACATTTTTGTGTGTTGACAAAAGGACGAAATCAGAATGAATAATAATTAATAATTGAAAGTTTCGAAAATATGAAATGGGATATTTTTTGAAAATGCGAAATACGAGGAGTTGAAAAAAATATATTGTATAAAAAGACAAAAAATTGGAAAAAGAAAATAAAATATAACGAAGAAAAAGCAAAATGTGAACTGAAATATATATACGAAAATTCAAAATACAAAAATTGGAAATGTATATATGAAAAATGTACGGAAAACAAAAAACAGTAATAAATATAAAAAATATTTAAAATGCAAAAACAAAAAATTCAAAATGTCAAATAATAAGAATACGAACTAAAAAATAATAAGAAAAATACAGAAAATATAAAATGCAAAATATTAAAGAAACGAGGCGGAAAAAAGCAAAAAATATAAAAAATCCATATTGGTTAATACTAAGAATCAAAAAAAAAATATATATATATATAAAATATTAAATACAAAATATTAAAAAGCTAAAAAAAGTACAAAAACTATAAAATACAAAGCATTAAAAATTAAAAATGTTAAATATTTAAGAATACGAACTAAAAAATAATACAAAAAAATACAGAAAATATAAAATGCTGTCCGTAAATTACTGTAAATAAATAAATATAAAATATAAAATAAATTATTACAAGCATGGAGAATGTTAAATAAGAAGAAATGAAAATAGCAAAAAATTCAAAAAATACGGAAAATAGAAAATACAAAATAGAAAAAATACAAAATATTAAAAATACAAGGCGGAAAAAAGCGAAAAATATAAAAAATTCCAATTGTTTAATATACTAAGAATAAAAAACAAAAAATATAGAAAATATAAAATGCAAAATATTAAACATACGAGCTAAAAAAATACAAAAACTATAAAATACAAAACATAAAAAATTCAAAATGTTAAATATTTAAGAATACGAACTAATAAATAATACAAAAAATACAAAAAATATTTCTTCGTAAATTACTGGAAATAAATAAATAAAAAATATAAAATATTAAATACAAAATAGAAAAAATGCAAAATATCAAAGATACGAGCTAAAAAAAATACAAAAACTATAAAATACAAAGCATTAAAAATTAAAAATGTTAAATATTTAAGAATACGAACTAATAAATAATACAAAAAATACAAAAAATATTTCTTCGTAAATTACTGGAAATAAATAAATAAAAAATATTAAATATTAAATACAAAATAGAAAAAATACAAAATGCTAAATATTAAAGATACGAGCTAAAAAAAATACAAAAACTATAAAATACAAAGCATTAAAAATTAAAAATGTCCCAAGTAGAAATGTAATACTGGCATAGTACTGATCTTGTACTGACTGCCAGTATTGCAGTACTGACTCCAGTACTAAGTCAGTACTGGGAAAACCCTGGCTGGTAACGCTGTCCAGTACTGATTTTTACCGGCGGTCAGTATAAGCTCCTTATTTAATTATTAAAGCATGGGGAGTAATTTATTGAATACTAATAATTATTATTAGTATTAATTATTATTAATTAATTATTAGAATTCCTTTTATTAAAATAAGTTTTAAAAAATATTTTTCTTATTTTTTCATTATTTATTTAAATCTTATTTATTTAAATTAATGACTAAATTATTATTATTACTGGTTATTAATTATTTAAACTTATACTTTATGTAACACTGTTAAGAATTATACACAAAACACTTAAAACTAAGACGGAAAAATATCGCACGCACGGGGGACCGAAGCCTAGACCTCGAGGACGCAAGTCGAATACACATACCGCATAGCCACGCAAGCTCGGGAGTTATCTCGCATAAACTTCCTTTTGAATTGTGGGACCGATATATACAGTGCTTCAATAATAAATCCACTGCATATTATATTTATTTCAAGAAAAATTATTATACATATATATCTTTATATACATTTTATCAAGTCATTATGTAGTAATTAATAGATACATCATAATAATATGGTAAAAATTATTAATATAATTATTTATTAAAATAATAATAAAAAAAATTTATTTAAGAAAAATTTTTGTTAAATAAATAAATAAAAATATATATACAGCTTTAAAAAATAAAATTTTTTTTATTATTAATAAAACGTAATAATTCTAAAAATAATTAATTAATAATAATTTATTATTATATTATTAAAATATATCTATTAGTTAATAATAAATTAATAAAATGTTTGATATTATTGTTGATGAATAATGTTTTTACAAATCTTTGCAAATATTTTAATTGTTAATAAATCAAACGATGTTTAATGTTTAATTACATTATAACAAATTTTGATTGTTTTTTTAACTCCTTCGCAGTACTGATTTAGTGTTAAGCCAGTTTTCTGCCAGTACTGATTTTAGAACTTTTCTAACTCCGACATAGTACTGATTCGGTTTTGGAGTCAGTATACTCCCAGTACTGATCGGGTTCCGAAAGTCAGTACCGACGGTCAGTACTGAGTCAGTACCATGTCGGTGTTTAACTCCGTCCTAACTCCGGACATTTCTACTTGGGGTTAAATATTTAAGAATACAAACTAAGAAATAATACAGAAAATATAAAATGCAAAAAAACTCAAAATAAAATCTGAAATAGTACAAAACTTAAAAAAAACTAGTGACAAAAAATAAAACAAAATCCAAAATATTAAAAATGCAAAACCAAAATAGTACAAAAAATGCAGAAAATAGAAAAAATAGAAAATGAAAATTACTGAAAATACGCACTGAAATAATAACAGAACAAAAAAAAACTATAATTCCAAAAAATATAAAATACAAAATCTAGAAAGTACGATGTACAAAAAAGTACAAAATATTAAAAATAAAAATACGAATCCAAAAAATACGGGAAATATAAAATTCTAAATATTGTAAAATTGTGTATATTCAAATCATGATATTCATTTTTGAGAATATATTGAGAGGGTTATTGACATACTCCTCCAAAATCATGATTTTCGAGTAAAGAGTCAACAAAGAAGCACCTTTTAGATAAATAAACGTTTTCCCTTCATTTTTTAGTCGTCTATGATGAAAAAAAATAAACAAAAAAATTAATTTTTAAAAGTTTATTTGTTTAGCCCTCCAAAAAAAATTAATTAATATAAATGTATAATATTTGGGAAAAAAATTACCTCTTTCTCAACATCCTAATTATAATTAGGATGTAAAAATAAATAATAAAGAAATAAATTAAATAAAAATAGTAAAAATAAAAAAGTTATCGATATATCGATAGCTTTTTTTATTTTTACTATTTTAATTTTTTAATTGTTTTCATTATTTTAGCTGTTGAGATAAAATTATTGGGTTATATATGGGCAATTCCACGTGAGATTTCAGTCGACCTCTTAAAATCGGCCAAAAATATTTTTTTTCTATTCTGTATTGAAAAAAAACAGATACGTATTTTTTTATTATTTTTTTGGAGGCCAAATTTTTGAGTTATGAATTTTCAAAATTTTCGCTTTTTAAATGTAGGTATATTTTTAATGTCAGATAACTCAAAAAATATTGCTTCTTTTCATTTTTTGACAAGAAAAAAAAAGTTTTGTTTTTCTCTCTACTTTTGAATAATCATAACAAAAATTTTTTTTTTCATTTTTTATTAAAAAAATAAAATAATTTTATAAACAAATTAATTTTTTTTAACTTTGGGTATGATAAATTTTTAATTTTCTTTTTTTAAAACATACCTGGAAATGATAAGAAGGTTTTGCAAAAAGTTTCAGAGTGGGCCTGACAAGTTTGATGGGTCCAAAAAAATAATTAAGCTGTCCGTGCAGGTCGCACGCACGTGGCACAATGGGATTTTTTTACAATTTATTATTAAAAATTGTCTAGAGCCTACAAATTTTATCGGATTTTGATTATTATTGAATTTTTAGGCTCTAAACAATTTTTAATAATAAATTGTAAAAAAATCCCATTGTGCCACGTGCGTGAGACCTGCACGGAGAGCTTAATTATTTTTTTGGACCCATCAAACTTGTCAGGCCCACTCTGAAACTTTTTGCAAAACCTTCTTATCATTTCCAGGTATGTTTTAAAAAAAGAAAATTAAAAATTTATCATACCCAAAGTTAAAAAAAATTAATTTGTTTATAAAATTTTTTTATTTTTTTAATAAAAAATGAAAAAAAAATTTTTTTGTTATGATTATTCAAAAGTAGAGAGAAAAACAAAACTTTTTTTCTCTTGTCAAAAAATGAAAAGAAGCAATATTTTTTTAGTTATCTGACATTAAAAATATACCTACATTTAAAAAGCGAAAATTTTGAAAATTCATAACTCAAAAATTTGGCCTCCAAAAAAATAAAAAAAAAATACGTATCTGTTTTTTTTCAATACAGAATAGAAAAAAAATATTTTTGGCCGATTTTAAGAGGTCGACTGAAATCTCACGTAGAATTGCCCATATATATTTTTTTTTAAATTGAAAATAATTGGAAATTAATTCATATATAATTAAAATAATTGAAAAATTGCAATTTATTAAAAATTATAATTGCAGGTTATATGTTAATAAATGTTATATTATAAAAAATTAAAATTTATTTTATCTTCGTTTAAAAAGTATAGATTTTTTCATCTTCTTGAACAATAATTTATTTTGTTTTTTAAAAGATTAAATATTTATTTTTAATTTTTCAAAGCAAAAGAAAATTTATTTTCATTAAGAAAAAAAAAATTTTTCACATATGGTACTTCTTTTCACATTTTTGTATTTCAATTATTCTAGGATTCCCTTTGATATATATTTTATAGAAAGCATTAATAAAAAGTAGAGAAGGAAAAATATTGTTGTAAAATATTTTAAAGAATCTTTTCTCAAATTTTTACACCAAAGTTTCATGAAAAATATATAGAATTTCAGTTGAGAAAATATTATTCTCTCTTACTCTTATATTCTTCTTCTACACTTCGACCTGCTCTCTTCCTTCATATCATTTGAATATTTCATTTTAAAACTTGAACCATAAAAATTCTCAGACTCTTCAAAATGTTAAATTCTTCTCAAACATTTGGATTAGCTCAAAAACAATAAACTTTCAGGGGGAAATTTTTAATTTCCTCCAAAAGTGTTTTATTGTAAAACTTATATAAAGTGAAAATTTGTTTTCATTATTTTTAGTATTTTCATTATTTTTACTATTGTCATTATTTTTATTATTTTTATTATTTTCACTATTTTCATTATTTTTAATATTTTTATTATTTGTATACAATAAAAATCATTTAAATTTACTATTTATACTTATAAATGAATATTTAAAAAAGTGTCTACTTTTGAATGTTTGATTTTTTATGCTTTCAATTTATTGTAGCCTAGTTTTTTTTATGTCCGAATATGTATTTTTCTCTTTTGCTTTACTCTTTTCGTTGAAAAAATTTTGAAAGGGGATGAAAGAAGAGAATGTCTGAATTAATGGACACTGAATTGAAAAGAGAGTCGATTTTTCTCTTCTAAACTGAAAGTATTTTAGACTCCACTGAATAAAATTGCAAATGTAAATTTTCAGTTTCAAAAGACAATGAATTTTCACTAAATTTCAATTTTTCCAAAAATTCTTCATTATTATTGTAAAAAATATTTTATTTCTAATTAAGATCTTTTTATATTTTTTTATTTTATTTTCTTATTTCATTTTATTTTTGTATTTTATTTTTTTATTCTACTTTTGTATTTTATTTTTTTATTTTACATTTCTATTTTATTTTTGTATTTTCTTTTTTTATTTCATTTGATTTTAATAAATCCAAACATATAAATACAGTCCTTCCTTTCAATGAGAATACAAAATAAATAAAACAACTTAATTATACGGTAAAATGTTAATAAAAATAAAATGAAAATATACAAAATTCACATTTAAATTACAACGAAGAAATTAGATTTTTCAAAATTAGATCTTTTATATTTTATTATTTAGTTTTCTCTATGTTTATATTCTTTTAAACCGTAAAGAATTAGGAAAGAGGATTGAAAAAAAGATTAAAATATTCTGAATTAATTGACACACTCAAATAAAAAAAGAAAGTCAATTTTGCAGTTTCTAAAATGGAAATAATATTAGTTGACATTTGCAAAAGTAAACCTTTTGATTTTAAAAAAAACCAACTTTCACAAAAATTTCAATTTTTTCGAAAGTTTTTTTTATTGTTTTTATAATTCAATCATAACGATATTTGAACAAAAATGACAATTTTATGTCAATAAGAAACATTTGTTAAAATTTAGGTTATTTTACTTAAAATATTTATTATTGACCAAAAATTATAATTTTTATTCAAATATAACCTAAAATTGTTCAAAATCTAGAAAATTTAATTCCTTACGCCTTCCAACGAAAGGAATTTAAAATGTAATGTGACCTTTTCTTTTAAGTTACGTAATAAAATTATGACATTGGACTAACTTTTAATCCGATTGTTTGTCAGATTCTTTCTTAAAATAATCATTTATAATAATTATTAACTTCTTTTTTAAATAAATATTTAATTATTATTTTTCCATAGAAATTAAAATTTTCAAAAATTTCAAATTCAAACCTTTTTGAAATTAATCAACTTTAAAAATATATTGTTATAGAACATAAAGAAAACGATTACTCCGAGTCTTCGACTCGAAGTGATCGATTTCTTCATGTTTTATAATAATTAAAAATGACCGAGTGATAAAATCATTGTTTTATATTATAAGAATATTGTTACTCTAACTTCTTCAAAATTATTTTCATATTCAATTATTATCTAAAATTTTAACTAAAATTTCTTTTTAAATCAATTTTCATTAGAAAATTCTATGCGAATTCAATTATTTAAATACAAAAGTAAATTATATAATCGAATGTTTCTTAAAATTTATATCTTATAAAGAATTTTATCTACTTTTTAAATAATTGAATTCTTTTGACGAGTTTTAATAAAATTTTTAAGAATAGTTGCAATTTTCAACAAATTTGATTAAAATTGTATTGAAAATAATTGAAATTCTGCGATGAGTTTTATTATTTATGAAAATAATTGAATTATTGAGAAAAATTTATAAAAAATTTGTAGGTAAATAATTAAGTTCCTGTGAAATTTTGATTATTTATGAAAATAATTAAATGTTTGCGTACAATTTTATTAAAAATTTTTTTAAATAATTGATTTCTTTTCGGTAGTTTTATCAAAATAGTAGAGATATTAAAAATTATAAAAATGAGGATAATTTTAGAAAGTAATTGGAATTTTGACAAGAATTTTATTAAAATTTTTGAAAATAATTGAATTTTAAAGAAGAAGAATATTTTTCTTAAAGATTTTGACGAGATTTTTTTTCAATTTTGAACATAATTGAATTTTGTGATAAGAATTTCATTATTTTTGAAAGTAATTGAATTTCTGCAATCATTCCTAACTTCTTCAAAATTCAATTTTTTTTTACTGTTTTTAACTATAAAATTCTTCTATAAATCCATTATTTTTAATAATTAATTAAATATATATTTTGCCAAATTTAACTAATTTTAGAAGATTTTGAATTATTAAAATTTTTCAAAAATTTAAATTCTTTAAAATTTCTATTATTTAAATTGCGATTTAAATTTGAAATTTTATAAAATTTCAAATTGAAACCATTTGAAGTTCACTTATTTATGAAATATTAAGTAAAATCATTCATTTAATAATTTCTAAGTAATAATTTTATGATAGTTATTCAAGATTTAAGTCATTTAAAAAGAAATTATTTTTTTTAAGAAATTGAAAAAATTGAAGATTTTGTATCATATAATTTATGGTAGTTTCATAGTTTATGAGGCAAACAAAAAAGACCCAAAAATTCAGAATTTTCTTATGAATTCTAAAAATTTAAGTTTTTTTAGTACCTACTTTTAATAAAAATCCCTCACTTTTTCCTGAATTCCCTGTGTCAGAATACATGATTATTAATAGTTATAATAATATTAAAACTATATTCCAATTCATATTTTATTTTTATGAGAATATGAATGAAAATTTGAATTATTATCTTTATCATAAATTTAATTATTTTTTTTCAGGCAAAGGAGAATTTTTCACTTTAAAAACTCGAGAAAGCACTGTTCTAAGTTTTACCAGAGGATTGCATCACACTGAGGTATCGAATTCTTTTTATAATTTTAATTTTTTCGAATGTTCTTCATAATTTTTCTCATAACAATAATAATAGTAATTATTTTTACTATTACCGCATGAAAAATATTCTTTGGGGTAAAATAAAATTAGGCTAAATTAATTTTTAGGTACTTGTACACGGAAAAAAAATTATATCTGGAACAGCGATAAGTTTCTCTAAAATAGCGAAAATCTTAACTGAAACAACTAAAAATTTGTAGCTGTTCCAGGTGAACATTTTTTTCCGTGTAGAAAAAAATATCCAACTTCGAAAATTAACTTATTTTTCCAATTTATTTCCCCTTTTCATTATTCATTTTTCCCTCTGCACAGAAATGAATAAAGAAAAAGAGAAAAAGTTTAGAGAATATCTGAATTAATAGACACTGAATTGAAAAGAAATTCGATTTTGTCTCTCCCTTCGAAAAATTGAAATACACGCGCACATTACGATATATTGCTGGTGACATTTGAAAAAGTGAATTTTCCCTTCACAATATACAAATATATATTTACATAGAAAATAGATATCCCTTTTGTTATAAAACACACAAACACACGCATATATGCACACAAAAGCATATATAAATTCTACAACAACGTCCTTGAAAAGCTTCGTTGCACTTCAATTTCCTCTAGCAACATTTTATCCTGATACTCATGTCACATGAGTTCAGTCGCAGCGTGCCACGAATAACGAATATATTAACAAAACTGCATCGGTATTGAGAGAGAGAGAGTGAGAGAATGCTGCCGTATACTTGCCGTTGCAACCAGAAGGATATGCACTTCACTCAAATGTGTACAACACACACTCTCTCTCTTCTCCTCTTGTGTATATAATATCACCTGAGGCTAAATTATGTCTGTAACACGTCCAACAACATGCTGTTCTCCTGCGCTGCGGAAACGGCTGATTTACCTGAAATTCAGTGCATCACAGCCACTACCAAACTTGAGAATTTAGTGAAACTCAATCAAACTTCGATTAAATTGCCTCCCGAGCCCAAATGCTCCATTTTCTTTCAAATTACAATCAAAAATTTCATTCTTTACCAAAAGTTTCTTCAATTTCCCAACACGAATTTTTACCAATTATTCACCAATGCCAAGAAATCCGGTATTTACGATTTTTTGAGGAAATTCTTAATTGAGGTCATTGTACATCAAGTGCCTTTAATAAAGAATTTTTCACAAAAATCACAAAAACGAAAGATTGAAAAATATTCCCCTCTTCTTCTTCTTCTTCTCATCAATTCAAAGTCGGGGAAATTTCTTTTATTTTCCGAAAATTTTCCCCCCTTTAAATTGATCGATTATAATTTTTTTTTGGGTCCAAATTGCCAAAAATTTTTCGAAAATTTCACGTTTGAAAAAAGGAAAAAAAGGGGAAGATAAGGAAAAAGAAAACAAGGAAAAGAAGGACTTTGGTAAAATTCGGATTGGAAAAATTAAATCGATAATTATTTTGGTCCAGAGATGAGAATTCGATTATATATATGCAAAGAGAGAGAGAATGAGGAAGAAAGTCGATGACTTGAAAAGGGTTAAAACAAAACAACTTCATTTCTATCAGGAGAGCAGGAGTGTGAAGGAGCTTGTTTTGAAGACTAGTGCGCAGATAATCACGAACGCTCAGGTGATTCAGGTGCGCGAACAGGTGCGCTCGATCAGGCCAACAGGTAAAGAAAGAGGATCTTTACATTTTTCTTTATTATCGATAAATTTTCTCTTCTTCATTGCCCCCCATAGATTTTTGAAAAAAAAAATTACAATTTTCAGGGTGTCTACTGAAAATATGACTTAAAATTCCAGGACATTCCAGGACAGATTTCTTATTTTTCCAGGACATTTATATGTGTAACAGGGTTGCCACAAGTCAGGAAAGTCAAGGAATTCAGGGAAAAGTCAGGGATTTTTACTAAAAGTAGTGGAAAAAATTAAATTCTTAGAATTTATAGGAAAATTCTGAATTTTGGTGTCTTTATTGTTTGCCTTATAAACTATGAAATTGCCAAGAATTCTACTACAAACCCTTCAATTTTTTCTATTTTTGACAATAATTTCTATTTAAATAACTTCGCATAAATTCAATTCTGTTCAAAAATTTTTAAAAATTCTCGTCAAAATTTCAATTATCTTTATAAATAATTTATTATAATATTTATTTATATTATATATTTATATTATATTTATATTTATATTTATATTATTTATTTATTTATTTATTCTTCTGCAAAATTCAATTATTTTCAAAAAATTTAATAAAATTCAAGGCAAAATTTCAAAAATTTTTCTCAATTCAATGATTTTTAATTGGCATCTATACTATTCTAATAAAATTTTCCAAAAGAATATTATTTAAACAAAATTTTAATAAAAATTTACCAGGAATTAAATTACTTACCAATTTCTATTATAAATTTCTTCACATCAAATTCAATTATTTTAAATTTTTTAATGAATTTTAGCGAAAGAATTCAAATATATAAAAAAAATTTGAAAAAAATAGTATGAGAAATTCAATTATATCGAAAAATTTAAATAAAATTCTTTTAATAATTCTATTATTTAAAAAAATGTTGACAAAATTCTTTGCAAGATTTAGTTTCATTAAATTGCAATTTTAATAAAATTTTCCTATACAATTCAATTGTTTTCAATACATTTCTTCTTAAGAATTCAATTATTTTCACAAATAATACATTTTTTTTATGGGAATTCAATTATTTAAAAAAATTTGAATAAAATTCTTCGCTAGAAATCAATTATTTTCTTTCCTGAGAATTCAATTATTTTCAAAAATTTTGATAAAATGTTTTATAAATTTGAAAAATTATAATAATATCGGTCATAGAATACAATTATTTTCGTAAAATACAACATTTTTTCTATAGAAATATACAATAATTATTGTCAAAAATGTTTGTAAAACTCTTCGAAACAATTTAATTATTTTCGTAAAAAATAAAATTCTTCTAAACAATTCAACTATTTAAGAAATTTTAATAAAATTCTTCCCAAGAATTCAATTTTTTTTTAAAAATAAACATTTTCACAGGAATTTAATTAAAAAATGTTTTTTAATTCTTTGTCAGATTTCAATTGTTTTCAATTTTTTTATTGAAATTTCTAGATGGAACTTAATTATTTTTAAAAAGTTTTTAAAAATTCTGAAAAATTCAATTATTTAAAAAAATTTGAATAAAATTCTTCACAAGAAATTAATTATTTTCATAAATAATAATATTCTTCTCTGGAATTCAATTATTTTTACAAATAAATATAGTTATTCACAGGAATTCAATTATTTAAAAAAAATTTTTAATAAAATTCGTTGCAAGAATTCAAATTATTTTCATAAATTAACAAAACTTATCGCAGAATTTCAATTATTTTTATAAAATTTTAAATAAAATGATAGAAAATTGCATTTATTCTTCCATTTTTTGTTTCGTCGAAAGAATGCAATTGTTATTAAAAATTTTGATAAAATTCTTCATAAAAATTCAATTTCAAAAAACATGCAATTACTAAATAAATTATTTATTTTTGCATTGAATTCTCGTGAAATTTTCTAATAAAAATTGATTAAAAAATGAATCTCACTTAAAATTTTTAATTATAATTGAATATTAAAAACATTACAGCGTGCATTTTTAGAAATAATTGAATTTTGAAAAGGGTTAAAATTAAAATCTTTGAAAACTTGAATTTTTAGTTACAATATTCTTATGAAATGAAATAATGATTTTATTGCTTTGTCATCTAAAATGTTTTATTATAATATTCACATAAGTAATTGAATTTAAGAGTCTTAATTCCTACAGAAAAATAATAATGATTTTTTATTTATTTTATTTTTTATCATAAAAATATTTATTTAAAAGAGAAGTTATTAATGTTCTTCAGGGTCAGGGAAAAAGTGAAAATTTTATCTGGAAATCAGAGAAAAGTTAGGGAAAAACAAAAATAAAATTTTATGGCAACCCTGTGTAATATTATTTCATATTACGATTAACATAATTTAAATTAACCTACTTGAAAAAAAATATTTATTTTATTATAAAAAGAGTTAAAAATTAATATTTTAGATACCAGTTTCTTTAATCAAATGACAAATTAAAATTATTTTTTGATGGATCAAAAAATTATTTTTTTAAATTTGAGTAAAATTTTTAAATTATTGAATATTGAAAAGCAAAATATGGAAAATTCAAGGACAAAAGTTCAAAATCCAGGACATTTAAGGACATTTCAGGACATTTTTTCAAATTCCAGGACTTCAAGGACCAGTATAGACACCCTGTAATTTTAAATAAATACTCAAAAAAAAGCAATTTTTAAACTAAATTCTTTGGAATGAAACGAAAAACAAGAAATAGAAGCGAAAAACAATGGGAGATTGACGATATTCTACTTTACCGATCGAACCGATCGCCCACAGGTGAAAGGCAAAGTGATCTTCCTCCATCACTTGATCTCCTGATCGATTGCACCTGTTTGCTCACCTGAAGCCAAGAATTAGCTTTTTAATGAAACGATCAATTTTACAACCGAAAATTAACTCGAGGGAAGAATAGTAACCTAAGGGAGATAATTATCCATCGAAAAGAATGAAGAAGATAAAGAGAATCTTCAGGAACGATCTTTTTATTCCTGATTTCCTGATCGATCGACAATCGATCTCTCGATCGATTCCTTGTTTCTTTTTACCCTTCACGATTTTATCGATTTCATCGAAGCAGAACTTTTCTAAAAATAAAATAAAAAAAAAAAACGAAAAGATTATAAATAAAATAAATGAAAAGATTATAAATAAATAAAAAAAACAATTGTATATTTGTTACATAAAAATAAAAAAAAAACCTTAAAAAGAAAAGATTGACCCTCAGATAAATAAAAATAAAAAAAAATTGAAAAATTATTATTGAGAAAGTTATTTCTAGGTATAATTATAGATCGATTAGAGAAATCGACTGAAAGGTATAGTTAACTTTTTTTTTCGATCTCGTTCAGGAGATGAATTTTTTTTTTTTTGCCCCTCGTGAGCAATTTTCATTGAGAGAATGACAAGTAGAATTGAAAATATTCTTCCTGTCATTTTATCAACGACGAATGATTGACTATTGGAAATTTTGTTTCATTCATAAATTGATGCGAGCGATAATGAATTTAAATTTATTGAAATAAATTTTCATATGTGATGAAACTTTTCGTCAAAATCTCTCTTTTTTCTCCTCCTTCTCTGTCATATATACTCATCAGAGGCGAAACGTTTTTTGGAGAATAAAATTACCGCATGTGGCCCAAAAATTAAAAACCAATTATTTTTTTTCAAATTGATCAATTAGTGAATTAGAAGATTTATCAATTGAATAGAAAAAATAATGATAGATGGAAAAAATTTAATTATAGTAGAAAATATAATTTGTAGAATAATACAATTTTTAAAAAAATAATTAATAGAATATATAATCAGTAAAAATATTTAATCAATATAAAAATATGTAACAATAATTTCAGTTATATGTAATTAAAAAAAAAATCTATAAATAATTAATATTATTATCTTGATTGATTCTCTACAATTTTTTTCTCCTTTGATATTGACGATTCGATTTACTCTCTAAATTTGAATTCATAAAAGTTACTAATTTGAATTATTGATTGACTTTTGGTTTTGAATTTTACTAATAAATAGTAATTATTTCTAAGTTAGAATGAAAACTTTTATTATCAAAGTTATTTACTACTTTTCTGTGTATTCATTTAAAAATTTACTTTTTAAATCGAAAATTAACAATTTTCAGATTTCAATTTAATTTTAATTAAAAGCCAAAAACAGAAAATTGATTGAAGAAATGAATTTCCTTGTTTAGAGACAAAAAAATTTACAAATGGGTTTAAAGCTATAAAATAAAAAAAAATTCTCACTTCTAAATTATCAGAAATTTTATTTTTAAAATTTTAAAACTTTTGTTTCTAACTAATTTTCAAATCTATTTTTAAAGTAAATTTAAGTTTTTAATTTAAAATTCACTGCAATTGGAAATCAGGAGAAGAAAACTAGATAATAAAAAAAATTTAATTACGAAATTATTCATTTTTAAATTTGAGATAATAGATTTTAAAATTAATTATTAACAAAATAAATAATTTTCAACGATATTTTTTAAAATGCAAAAGTAAAATTTTTTACTTATAATAGAAAAATTTATGGAAAATTCCAACTATAAATTTTTTACCTTTAAAACAAATCTTTAATTTTAAAATTACAAAAAATAATTGAAAATGCAAATTTATTTTAAACTTTTCTTCATGTAACTAATTTTAAAATCAATTTTTAAAGGGAATATTTATAACTTTTTTTTTAAATTTCACTTCAATTGAAAATTTCCAAGAAAAAAAAAGAATACAAATTTTTTTTGCATAAAATTAAGAAATATAAAAAAAAATCGGGGTTTAAAATTGAAATAAAATTTAAATTTCGAAATTATTCATTTTCAATTAAAAAAATAGATTTTAAAATAAAATGTAAACAGAATTTTTTAAATAATTTAAAAACTATGGTATTTTTGAAAAGGCCCCCAATTTTCATATTTTTTGAAAACAGTGGTTTATTTAAATATTTAGTGATAAAAAAATAGGGGAAATAAATAAAATAGGGAAAAAATAGTTTAATTTTTTGAAAATTTTCCTAATTTTCATCAATTTTGAAAAAACGGACCAAAACTGTGAAATAGGATATTTTTGACAAACTTCAGAGCCAAAAAACTGCATGAAGACCACAATTAAAAAATTTGACTTAAATTTCAATTTATCCTAAACGAAAATTAATTTTTCTGATTAAAAAAACAAGAAAAAAATCAGTTTAAATATTTTATTCTATAAGTAGATCATTTTATTTACACTCTTCAGACTGAAGTAAAAAAAAATTTTTTTTTTAGTAATACAAATAATGAGCACTACAAAAAAATAAACTGAGTAATAAAAAAAAAAATTGTTCAACTACCTACAGAAACAAATATAGTGAAAATTTGTCAATTCCTTTTCACATAATATAATTATGAGAGCAAAAAAAAAACGAAGAATAAGAAAAAAATTAACGTTAAGAATCGAGAAACAATTTTCTTCTGCACTACACTCTGCAGGAAATGAGTTAAGAATAGTTTCACCCGGAAAGTAACAAGTACCAATTTTAAATTTCCCAGGTTAATCGCGAAGGAAAATAAAAAGTACCGACCTCTTTTGTCGTGCGACACATTCCACATGCGTGAATGGTTCCCGCACGCGAATAAGGGCAAGTTCCTTTTTTTTCTTCTCCTTTTTTTTCTATTTTAAATTGCAATACCAATTTAAATTCCTTAACGTTCCTATTGCAATTCGCCTTCAGAAACAAAGCAATACGCGTCTCAGTTTGAAACTGCCTGAGAAAGTATTCTAGAACATATTGGCAAACATTAACCCCCCCCCCTCTCTCTCTCTCTCATTCACTCTCTTTCTTTTTCTCACTCATTCTCGTAACGGTGCAATTAACTCGATCCACTGAACTGTGTACATAAACATTATCTTATACTGTATTTACCGCTAGGGTTTTAAAATCTTTTTTTTTTATTCCCTCCTTTTTTCTTCATTATACTTTTACGACTATTACACTATACTTAGTCATGTATTTGCACATTCAATTCAGTTAATACGATCGAAAATTGATTTCGATCTTTTATATTCACATATTATAATGGGGAGTAAAATTCTTTAATTCGATTCTCCATTTCGAAAATTTTTAATTATTTAGTGTCAGTAATTGAATTTCCTGCTTTTTTTTGTCTCTTTCGAAAAAAGCAACGACTGCTTTTCTACTTTTTATTTATAAAAAATATGAGAAAATTGTTAAATGTTAAAAAATTATAATTAAGAAATAGGAAATATACCCAGCATTTTATGCAAAATTTATATTTCTCAATTACAATATTGTTCAAAAACTCATTCGTTTCTTTTAATTACAAATTACAAATTTTAATTGAAAATGAAATTGAAACTTTTTAAATTTTTAGAAAATAAAGGAAAAAACTTTACTCAAAAAAAATGTTCTGTTACATTTATTTATGAATTTCTGTAATTGTAAAAAATTATTCGAAAACATCGATAAATTTTTTTTAAATAAATATTTAATCAATATTATTTTTTCATAGGAATTAAGAATTTCAAAAATTACAAATTCAAATTTTTTTAAATTCATTAAATTATATAATAATTGAAAATGACCGAGTGATAAAATAATTTTTTTATATTATAAGAATATTATTACAGAAACATATTCAAAATTATTGTCATCATTTCAAATCAATTATTATTTTCGACAATTTTTAATTATTTTTTATGAAAATAATTGAATTCCTTAAAAAAAATTTATTATTTTTAAAAATAATTGAATTATTGCCAAGGAATTTATAAAAAATTTGTAAATAATTGAATTAGCCAGAAATTTAAATGATTTAAATTATGCAAATTTTTCTCTTTTTTATGTGTACAAAAAAATATGAGAAAATTGTTAATTGCTAAAAAATTATAATTAAGAAATGGGAAATATATCAATTTTATGCATAATTAATGTTTCTCAATAATAATATTCTTCAAAAACTCATTCTTTTCTTTTAATTACAAATTACAAATTTTTTATTGAAAATGAAATTGAAATTTTTAAAATTTTTAGAAAATAAAAGAAAAAATTTTACTGAAAAACATGTTCTGGTACATTTATTTACGAATTTCCTTAATTGTAAAATTATTCGAAAACATCAATAACTCTTTTTTAAATAAATATTTAAATATTATTTTACCGTAGGAATTAAAATTTTTCAAAACATTCAAATTCAAATCTTTTTAAATTCAATAACTTATAAGAATATTTTATAATAATTAAAAATGACCGAGTGATAAAATCATTGTTTTGTATTATAACAATATTATTACAGTAACTTTTTCAAAATTATTTTCATCATTTCAAATCAATTATTATTTTCTACAATTTTTAATTATTTTTTATGAAAATTTGTATGAAAAATTTTGTTATTTATAAAGATAATTGGGATTTTGACAAAATTTTTTTTTAAATTTGAAAAATAATTGAATTTTATGAGAAGAATTTTATCTCTTATGAAAATAATTGAATTTCTGCAATTATTTGTAATTTTTTCAAAATTGGATTTTTTTAGTGTTTTGAACAAAAATTTGAATTACAAATTTTTAAATTCTATTTTTTTTTTAAATTGCTAATTTTATTCTAAAAAGTTAGCCACTCGCTTTAACGTGCAGATTGTTGCTAGTTCGGAAAAGAATTAATAGATAATTAAATAAAATATTAAAAATATAAAATGGATTTTTGTTCATTTTAAATTTCGCATTATTTAATCATAGACAGTAATAATTGTATTTTTCTCTTTAGAAAAAGGAGAACAAGGATTGCAGTGATTTTTTCATGTAAAAAAGAAAAATCTAATTTAAAAAAATTTTTTTCCGTCACAGTTTTTAAAAACTTTGGACAACGTTACTGCAATTTCTATTGAATAATTGTATAAAAATTCTAGTGAACATTTTTTAGAAAAAAAAAGTTAAACAATAATTCTATAGAATTTCTATATACCCGAACAAATATTTTGTCGAAAAAGAGAGAATTTCCCTCTTTTTCGACATTATTTTTTTAGAATTTAGAAACAAAAGTGGATGAGAAAATAAGTGAAATGTAGAATCACTATACAGAATTATTCTCGTACAAAAGTTTTTAAATTATATGAATAAATAAATAAATTAATTAATTATCAATTTCGTAAAAATATTTCGGAGCTGATGTTTCTCGGTAAATAAACGAAATGAGAATTTTTAAATTATTCGTTTGATAATTTTATTTTACTCACAATATATAATTTTATATATAATATTTATTTACTTACGAAATAAACTTGACAGGAAACATATGTTGTTTTACTCACCTGAAACAAAAAGAAAATATTTTATGAATTATAACAAAAAAAAAATAAGAAATGAAAGCAACTAAAATTTTCATGTAACAACGCTTATTTTTTTAAATTTCATGAATTTTATACTATATCCGAATTAAATTTCAGTAAAAATTAGTAGAATTAATTTCTAACTTGGTAAAAAATTCTTTAAAAACACTAAAATTTAGGTAATAAAAATTTTTATTTCAAAAATAATTTTTACTAGATCTTTCCAAAGAAAATTACTTTATAAAAATTTGAAAAATTTACTCTAGAAGTAGTAAACATTGACTCTAAAAATTAAAAATAATTAAATTTATAATGAAACTATATTTCTAAGTTTCAAAACACAAAATTTTTTTTTTCAACGTAACTAAAAAAATTTTCTAACTTACAAAACGAATGAAAATTTCTATTTTTTCTGTACAAAATAAGTAAATAAAAAAGTAGAGACTTTTTTCCATATGTACATTTTTTGTGAAAAACGTAATTAACAAACATCGTGAAACGTTTGTTTTCAAAAACAATAAGCAAAATGAAACAAGAGATTTCAATTGTTTTCTCTATAAAAATATATTTTTGTAACATGCTTCTATTTTTGAAAAATATTTCCAAAACATATTTTTACTGAAATGAAATAAATTTTTTTGTTATTGAAAAAAAAATTTCAATTATCTTTGTTTAGAAAAAAAAGAATTTTTCAAACATTTACGTTCTAAGTATAAAGAAAAAATTATCTTGGTTTAATTAAATTTTCTTTGTATTTAAATATAAAACATCAAAAAACAAATATTAATTAGTAAATTTAACAAAAAAAAATCTAATAATTAGTAATTAATTAGGATCATCGAACTGCGTTTAAATGATAGGAGAGTAAAAAAATACACTTATTAATTAAAAAATGAAACGAAAAATTCCAATGATTGATAATTAATCAAAACATGAGGAAAATCTAAATAATTACTATAATTAATTAAAAATTAAAATTTATTTTAATAAACCTGTTAATAATTAATTAAAAAGCCTCCAACCGTGTTTAAATATTCAGAGAGAGTTAAAATGTACTAATTAATTAAAAAATGAAATAAAAAATCCCAATGATTCCTTATTAATTAAGAAACGAAAAAATTTCCAATGATTCCTTATTAATTAAAAAATAAAAAAATCCCAATAATTACTAATTCATTAAAAAGTCAAAAAAGACTTAATAATTACTATAATTTATATAATTAAATAATAAAATAAAGAAATCTAAATAATCATTGTCTCTTAAATTTGCTTTGTAAGCCTTTGATATTAAATAAATAAATAATTATGCCAAATTAATTAGAAGATAAAATAAAATTATGTAAATAATTTCTAACTAAATCTAAATAATTAATTACAAAAGAAGCAATTAATTATAAATAATATTTTAATTATAGTTAGAAAATAAATATTAATTATGTTATCTAAATTGTTTAGATACGTACGTTTAAATAATTTTAAATTAAATTATTAAATATAAAAAAAAATAAATCTAATTGAAATTTAATTTAATTCTCTTTTAAATATATAGATGAACAACAAATTAAAAAAAAAAAAAATTATTAAAAAAATATTACCATAAAGATAATTCCGCTTTTAAAAAAAAGTGTCGCAGTTGAATGTTCTTATATATCTATTTTTCTTTTTTAAACTTTTCGTTTTCTATATATAGTCCTGAATCAATTTAGAAACAAAGCCATTAAAACTTTTTTGATTTAACTTACTTTCCTGTTTTCTGCTTCTATACACACTGTCCTTTCTATATGAAAAATTCAAGCCAACATTTTACAATATTTTACCCTTCCCCATTTTCCTTCTCCATCATTCATAATACAGGTACATATATTTTTTTTGGATTTAATTAACTTAATATCAACAGGAAAAAGTTTTGCAAAAATAAAAAGTAAATTTAATATGAAAATTTTAATTTTAATGATATTAATTAATAAAGTTTAAATTTAAAAAGTTTTAAATTTATCCAAAAAATTAATATTTAAAATAAAAAAATATTTCATCTCCTTTTCAATTTTAAATAAATAACTTTTATTATATTTTTACGCAACTACTTTTTGATTCATTTTCGCTCGTATTGAAATATTTTTGATCAATTTTTTTTCTCTTAATTATTTTATTTAAATGATGAAAATATTCCGATTTCAATGTATAAAAAAACATTTTTGTTTTATAAAAATGTAAAAAAAAAAAAATCTTTTTCCATTAATTGAAAAAAATGTACAATTAAATTTGAATAGTATAATGAAGATTGGATATTAACAACAAAGGATCGTCCATTTTGGAAATGTCTGATTCCTGAATAGACACTGTATTATATATTGTATAGGGGAGATCAAACGTAACCATTGAATAGATTTACAAATTGTTACATTACCTAATTATATACATAGTACACTAGTTATAAAATTACTAGTTTACTTTAATTATGGAATCACATATTATATTCAATATTCATAATGAGCCACTTCAATTTTCTCCAAATCAAACAGAATTCAATTTTGTAGAAATTATTCAAACGTTATATTCATACATCATCAAACTACTCAATGATTGAATTATTTATTACTAAAATCATCAAATTATCAAAAATATCCAGTTAATAATTATTAAATCATCACATTATGAAAATTTCAAATTAATTTCTTTCTTTTATTTCATTAAATTAATTACAATGTATAAAAATTAATCACAATCATTAAAATTGTAAAACTTTCAAATTATAAAATTACAAAATTTTTATTTTTTGAAATGAAATACAATATGCAAAAATTAATTTCAATAATTAAATTAAAAAACATTTAAACTATTAAATTATTATAATATCTTTTTTCATGGAAATATAATCATTTAAAAAAATGTTTATAATGTTTATAATTATATTAAAAATATAATTTTAATTCCTCGAAAAAATCAATTATTTAAAAAAATGTTTTTTTTAAATTCTTTGGAAGAATTCCATTATTTACAAAAATATTAGAATTCTGCACAGAAATTCAATTTTTTTTTTAGATTTTAATAAAATTCTTCCTAAGAATTCAATTATTTACAATATAAATAATTCTACGAAATAATTCAATTTTTTCGATAAATAACAAAATTATTACCGAAAATTCAATTATTTTGAGGCATTTCAATAAAATTCTTTGCAAAATTCAAATAACCTTCATTTATAACAATATTTATCACAAGAATTCAATTATCTTTAAAAGTAATAAATTTTTTCTTGAAAATTCAATTATTTAAAAAAATTCTAATAAAATCGTTAGCAAGAATTCAATTATTTAAAATACAATTTTCATAACATTTATTATGTTTCGAAAAAATTAAGTGATTAAAACAATGTTCACAAAATTATTATGAAGAATTCAATTATTTTCGAAAATTTTAATAAAATTCCTGGCAACTATTTAATTATTTGCATAAATAATAAATTTCATAGCAGGATTTCAATTATTTTTAAAACAATCTCACAAAAATTGCTAAAAAGAATATAATTATTCTTAAAAATATAATTTTAATTCCTCGAAAAAATCAATTATTTAAAAAAATGTTTTAGAATTCTTTGGAAGAATTCCATTATTTACAAAAATATTAGAATTTTTCACAGGAATTCAATTTTTTTTAGATTTTAATAAAATTCTTCCTAAGAATTTAATTATTTACATAAATAATTCTTCGAAATCATTCAATTATGTCGATAAATAACAAAATTATTCTCTAAAATTCAATTATTTTGAGTCATTTCAACAAAATTCTTTGCAAAATTCAATTATCTTTATTTATAACAATATTCATCACAAGAACTCGCAAGAATTCAATTATTTTTAAAAGTAATAAATTTTTTCTTGAAAATTCAATTATTTAAAAAAATTCTAATAAAATCGTTAGCAAGAATTCAATTATTTTCAAAAATAACAAAATTTTTCACTGAATTTCAATTCTTTTTAAACATTTTTTTAATAAAATTTTTTGGTAATAATTCAATTATTTTCATAAATAATAAAATTCTTCTCGAGAATTCAATTATTTATGGAAATTTTAATAAAATTCGTGAAAACTATTCAATTATTTTCATAAATAATAAATTTCATCGCAGGATTTTAATTATTTTTAAAACATTTTTACAAAAATTGCTAAAAAAAAGTATAATTATTCTTAAAAATATAATTTTAATTCCTCGAAAAAATCAATTATTTAAAAAAATGGTTTTTTTTTTAAATCCTTTGGAAGAATTCCATTATTTACAAAAATATTAGAATTTTGCACAGAAATTAAATTATTCTTTTAGATTTTAATAAAATTCTTTATAAGAATTCAATTATTTACATAAAGAATTCAATTTTTTCGATAAATAACAAAATTATTACTAAAAATTCAATTATTTTGAGGCATTTCAACAAAGTTCTTTGCAAAATTCAATTATCTTTATTTATAACAATATTCATCACAAAAATTCAATTATTTTTAAAAGTAATAAATTTTTTTTTGTAAATTCAATTATTTTAGAAAATTCTAATAAAATCGTTAGCAAGAATTCAATTATTTTCATAAATAATAAAATGCTTTTTAGAAATTTAATTATTTTCAAAAAAAATTTAATAAAATACCACACACACACACACATTCAATTATTGTCAAAAATTTTAATATAATTATTTAATTATCGCACTATATTAAAATTTCAAATTAATTATCAATTTATTAATTATATAAATATCAGAAATAAAAATGTTTATTTATTAAGCAATCAGAATGATTAATTAAAACCAAAAATACTTGGGGCAAAATCAAAGCATTTTCAAACTGAACTCCGAAAATCCAATGTTTATTTCAAAAATTAAAGAGAAAGTAAACAAAAACATTTATTAATTGATTAAAAATTTTTTCATTTATAAAAATATATCCATTTAGTGATAGGAAAATTTTTTCTTTTTGTAATTTAAAAAGAAAACAATTCTTTTCAATTTTTTACCGAATTCGATATCAGAGGGATTTTGTATATATATATAAATACATTTATTGTATACAACATTCATGGAAATTCTGTTTTTTGAATGAATAATACACCGTTGATATCGATTTCAGTCATTCGAATACTTCAATAGCATTTAGAAACTGAGCCATCGTTGTGCTTGATAAAATTTGTAACAAAATAGTGAATATCCGCTTTTAGTGAATATATTCTATATATGCATATATAGCTTCCGACAGGAATAATAGAATTATTGAGTTTACTGATGTCGCTTCAGGCAAATTAACAGCCAAACATTCGGGTAAACCACTGTGAATCGAACAATTTGATTCTCCAAGGCACACCAGAGCCACACTAAGGTCAAGAGAGTTGAAATCGATTTAACCGTGCTCTTCGATAAACATTATTCAATTTCAATATATATATATATATATATATATATATATACATACATTTATCGCTTTTAATTGTCAAATATTCCCGATAATTTCAAGTAAATAATATTTAGGTAATGGGAGAAAAAGGGGATTTATTTGCTTTTAAGCAATGAAATTTATTCACTGTTCTATAGATATCAAATATCCCACAGAGAAAAAAAATTTGATTCATATAAACGATTACTTGTCCATTATCAAATAAATATTTACTTGAATCAAATAATTTTAATTTAATCAAATAAATATTTACTTGAATCAAATAATTTTTAATTCAATTAAATAAATATTTACTTGAATCAAATAATTTTAATTTAATCAAATAAATATTTACTTGAATCAAATAATTTTTAATTCAATCAAATAATTATTTACTAGAATCAAATAATTTTAATTCAGTCAAATAAATATTTACTTGAATCAAATAATTTTATAATAATTCAATCAAATAAATATTTACTTGAATCAAATAATTTTAGTTTAATCAAATAAATATTTACTAGAATCAAATAATTTTAATTCAATGAAATAAATATTTACTAAAATCAAATAATTTTAATTCAATCAAACAAATTGTATTTGAACCAATAATTTCAGTATATCAGAGCAAATATACAATTTATTTGATTCAAGTACCTAATATTTACTTGATAATAGACAAGTAATCGATTATTTGAATCAAATAAATTTTTGTTTCAGTGTAAATTGTTATTACATAAATGCAGATTAATTTCAATATTGTTCAATTACAGAATATTTCCCTCGCAATTTCTATAAAAATTTTCATAAAATTTACATAAATATTTCAATTTTAATTTTCATGTTTTATAATAATTAAAGATGACCGAGTGATAAAATCGTGATTAATTCAATTATTATTTTCAAGAATTTTTAACTAAAATTCAACTTTAAATCAATTATTTTTAATAATTTTCGAAAAAGTTCTTTGACAATTTTCAAATTCATTTGTTTACAATCTTCAATTTTACGAAATTTCAATTATTTGTAAATTCTTCAATTAAATATAGGATTAGAAAATAAACAAATAATATAAAAAAATCCGCAATTAAACTTTCTCAAAAAAAATTAATTCCACAGAATTGTTAGTTAAAAATATGAATAATTCCAATTTTCAAATATTTTAATTTGAAACCTTTTAAAATTTCAATTCTTTCTGAAAATTTACGCTCTAATGCTTTTAATATTCAATTATAATCTAAAATTTTAATTGAAATCCATTTTTAAATCAATTTTTATTCGAAAATTCTACAAGAATTTAATTATTTAAATGCAAAAGTAAATAATTTATTAAATAATTGACTCTTTCTTAAAAATAAATTCTCATAAAGAATTTTATCAACAAATTTTTAAATAATTGCATTCTTTTGACGAATGTTAATAAAATTTCTATGAATAATTACATTTTTTCGAGGAATTCGATTAAAATTGTATTAAAAGTAATTGAAATTCTGCAATGAGTTTTATTATTTATCAAAATAATTGAATTCCTAATAAAAATTTTATTATTTATAAAAATAATTTAATGATTGCGAAGAAATTTATAAAAAAATTTGTAAATAATGAAATTCCTGTGAAATTTTTATTATTTTTTGAAAATAATAAAAGGTTTGTGCATTTTATTAAATTTTTTTTTAAATAATTGAATTCTTTACAAAAATTTTATTAGAATAGTAGATATCTATTAAAAATCATAGAATTGAGGAAAATTTTTGAAAATAATTGAAATTTTGCCAAGAATTTTATTAAAATTTTTGAAAATAATTGAATTTCGGAGAAGACTTTAATTATTTCTAGAAATAATTGAAATTTTGCCAAGAATTTAAAAAATTTTTGAAAACAATTGAATTTCTTAGAAGAATTTTATTATTTGAAAACATAATAATTGAAATTTTGACGAGAAGTTTTAAAAAAAAATTAAGTTGAAAAGTATGAAAAATTCAGATTTTCCAAGATTTTAATTTTAAACCTTTTCAAAATTCAATTTTTTCTAAAAATTCATGCTCCAATGCTTTTAATATTCAATTATTATAAAAAATTTCCAAAAAAAAAAATTAATGTTCAAATCAATTTTGATTAGAAAATTCTACGAGAATTCAATTATTTAAATACTAAAATAAATAATTTATTGAATAATTGATTAATTCTTAAAAATAAATTCTCATAAAGAATTTTATCAACAAATTTTTAAATAATTGAATTCTTTTGATGAATGTTAATAAAATTTTTATGAATAATTACATCTTACGCGAAGAATTCAAATAAAATTGTATTAAAAATAATCAAAATTCTGCTATAAATTTTATTATCTATGAAAATAATTGAAGTCCTTAAAAGAATTTTATTATTTATGAAAATAGTTTGATTATGGCTAAGAAATTTATAAAAAATTTGTAAATAATTGAATTTCTGTGAAATTTTTATTATTTTGTGAAAAATAATTAAAGATTTTGTGTAGAATTTTATTAAATTTTTTTTTAAATAATTGAATTCTTTTGGAAAATTTTATTAGAATAGTAGATACCTATTATAAAAATCATTGAATTGAGGAAAGTTTTTGAAAATAATTGAAATTTTGCCAAGAATTTTATTAAAATTTTTTGAAAAATAATTGAATTTCAAAAAAGAATTTAATTATTTCTAAAGATAATTGAAATATTGATGAGAATTTTTTCAAATTTTTGAACATAATTGAATTTTTGCGAAGAATTTTATTACTTTTGAAAATAATTGAATTCCTACAATCATTTATAATTTCTCTAAAATTCTCCAAATTATATCGTACAATTTACGGACGTTACGAACCTTTTTTAATCAAATTACGGAATAAATAAAATACCAAAAATAAAGAAAACAGAAAATAAAGTAAATAGTTAATAAAATAAATAGAAAATTAAATAAACGAAATATAAATAGAAAACAGAAAATAAGGTATAGTGGTAAATAGAAACAGTGGTAAATAAAATAAATAGTAAAGAAAATAAATAAAGAGCGAAATAAATAAAAAATGAAAAAAAAAATAATAAAAAAGCTCATTTACTTGACAAATGACCCAGCAAACAAATTTTAATTGCAATTGAAACAGCAAATAAACGATTGAAAGTAAATTACAGTCGAACATATAAACTTTGATTACATACTATATTTGAATTTGAAAGGAAATCAAGATTCTCTCGTTTAAGAGCAATTTACCAAAGATTATCGTATCAAAATGCAAAAGAACCAGCTGTTCAACTTTAATAGCAAAATAGTGAATTTCAAAATGATTAATCGAGGAGAGTATAGAGTAGAGTGAAGCGTACGAATGGAAAAATTTTCAGGAGCTTCTCTCTCGTATTTTCCCCACTTTTGAGAGATAGAGAGCAAGAGAGAGTGAGAGAGAGAGAGAGAGAGAGAGAGAGAGAGAGAGAGAGAGAGGGAGAGAGAGAGAGAGAGAGAGAGAAAGGGGAAGCAAGTTTGGTTTGGCAAGTTCCGTTTATTATCCCCCCTCTTTCACTTGATAAGAGAGGAGCTATCATTCACTCTCAGGTGCGTACGTGGGTACGCATTCCGGCAACATTGGATAATGTAACAGAATTACGTGAGTAGACTAACCAAATTACGTGGCAAGCGTTCGACAAATTCGATTGCCAGTTTAATCGATCGAAAGAGAGACAGAATAGAGACGAACCAGTGCTCTATGTGGCTGTTATAATCGTTCCGGAAACCGAGCACGCGAATAATGTTGGATTTTCTTCCCCTAAGGACCAGTAGTTCTCTCCCTCTCCTATTTTCTCTCTCTCTCTCTCTCTCTACCCCTTTTGCTTCCTTTCCCATCCAGTTCATTCAAACTTTTCTCGCTCGCTTTATACACTTACCTTGTTTAAACTTTCCTCAACTCCTTTCGATATCTCCCTTAGTTTCCCTCCTCACTATCCTTATTCTTCTTTCTTAGAAAATAAAGACAAAAAACATTTCACTATACACATTCAGCACGTTCTGATTCACTTCTTTCGTGTTCGATTTTCCTTTTTTCTTTTCTTTTCCTTTCCTTTTTTTTCTATTTTAATTGAAGATCGTTTCCACTAGAATTCACTCTTTTGAAAACGTTGGTTAACGACTTTGGAATTATATGAAAAAAAAAATTATTTCAATTTTCAAATTATTTTCAAAAATTATTCACATTTTTCGACTTTGGAATTATTTTGAATAATTATTTGTGTACAATTTTTTTTTCTTATCCAATTGCATGGAATATTCAATTCAGATTCAAGGAATATTTCTTTGGAACAATTTTGCCTTTTTTTTATTACAAAACAATTAGTTTCGAAAATTAGGAATTTTTCAAACTATATTTTTGAATAAATTATGAATTAAATGTTCGTTTCGAATCATATAAAAATATTCCCTTGGTTAAAAAAATGGAAAATTTAAAATAATAAAATAGAATAATAATAATAAAATTGAATAATAATAGTAATAATAATAATAGTAATAATAATAATTGGAATAGAAATAAATTGTAAAAATTTGAAAATAAAAAATTGGAATATTATAGGAATATTCCAATTAAACATTGAATATTCCATTGGGTTCCATTTTCAAAATATTCCAACTCCATAAATTTTTATCTTTCATTTTATTAATGGTACTAAATATTCTTGTACATTTTTTATTGCAAAATAATTTTTTTTAAAGAACATTCGGGGTATTTAATTCACATTTCTAGAATATTAAAATGCTCGACATTTAGAATATTCCTTCAAAATTATATAGAAATACTCCATTGAAATAAAAATTTAAAAGTCAGAAATAGTAATAAAATAATATTTGAAATAATTGGAATAATATGTAAATTGCAGAAGAAATTAAAAATTGGAATATAGAAGGAATATTATAGGAATATTCCAATGGAATATTGGCTGTTTCATTAGATTCCATATTCAAAAATTAAACTCCGAAAATTTTCAATTTTATTTTTATTATTGTCACTAATAATACTTTGTACACTTTTTACTCCAAAATAAATGTTTTTAAACGTTGGGAATATTCATTAAATATTTTCAGAACATTTAAATGCTGAATAATTGGAATATTCCTTCGTAATAACATACAAATACTCCATTGGGTAAAAGTTGGAAAATTGGAAAATATAATAAAATTTTATCTGAAATAATTGTAATAAAAATAAAATGTTAAAATTTAAAGATAAAAATTTGGAATATTGAAGGAATATTTCAATTGGAATATTATAGAAATATTCTAATTTAACATTGGATATTCCATTGGATTCCATATTCCGAAAATTGTAACTATATAAATTTTTAATTTTCTTTTTAATCGTTACTTAATATTTTTTGAATATTTTTTATTACAAAATAATTCTTTTCGAATATTGGCAGTATTTTATCCATATTCCAAGAATATTAAAATGCTCAATATTTGGAATATTCCTTTTGAATAATGTAGAAATACTCCATTGAAATAAAAATTAAAAATTAGAAATAGTAATAAAATTATATTTGAAATAATTGGAATAATAAATATGAAAATTGCAAAAGAAATAAAAAATTGGAATATGAAAGGAATATTATAAGAATATTCCAATCAAATTTCATTAGATTCCATATATAAAAATTATAACTCTGAAAATTTTCAATTTTCTTTATATTATTGACACTAATAATTTTTTTTACACTTTCTACTCCAAAATAATTTTTTTTAGACATTGAGAATATTCATTAAATATTTTTAAACTATTTAAATGTTGAATATTTGTAATATTCCTTTGGAATAATATACAAATACTCTATTGGAGTAAAAATTGGAAAATTGGAAATAATAATAAAATTATATCTGAAATAATAGGAATAAAAATAAAATATAAAAATTATAAAATTAACAATTGGAATATAGATGAAATATTCCAATAGAATATTTGATATTCCATTAGATTCGATATACCAAAAAATAAAACTGTATAAATATTTCACTTTCATTTTATTATTTTAACTAAAAATAATTTTTTGTACACTCTTTTTTCAAAAATCCATTTTTTTGAAACATTAGGAATAATTAATATTTCTAGAATTTTGAAATTTTCTCCATTTGGAATGTTCTTTAGGAATAATGAAAAAAAATATTCCATTGGAATTAAAAATTGTAAATAATGAGAAATTACACTTGAAACAATTGGAATTAAAATAAAATGTAAAAATTTGAAAATAAATTAAAAATTTGAATGCAGAAAGAAAATTCCATTGGAATATTTTAGGAATATTCCAACGAAATATTAACTTTTAGAGTCTTAAAATTAATTTCCAAAATTTGATATAACTTTCCCTTGCAATTTTTCAAAAATGTTCCAAATAAATATTTGGATTTGAATATTTCTGAAATGGAAATGTAAGAGTGGATGGAAGTGAATGGAATATGTTCGAAAGAAATATTTTCGAAATATGAATGGAATATTCCCTGCACCATTCGAGGCAATAATTTGCCTTCCTATAATTAAAATGTTGAAATGATTTTTCGTATTAAATTTCCCATTTATAAAGTTTGTTTCTAATTATTAAATTATTGAACATTGTAAGAAATACAAGAGTTATAAATTTGTTATTATAATTCTTATGAACAAAAATTAATCAAGCTATCGTTTCGAATCGAAAAAAAAATCACGAGTAAAATAATCCCTCTTTCCCCTCTGGCAGTAATCGACACGAACAAAATTAATTTTCAATTGGAAAAAAATTCTCAATTTACTGTTTCATTGACTGAAAAGGCTTTTCTTCGACAAAAAAAAAGAAAAGAAAAAAAATACAATTTTTCTTGATGCCGGAAGTCCATCGCTATTGTTTGGTCTCACCTATAAGAAAAAGTACCATTCACGCGACACATGACCTTTCATTGAATTATTTTCTTCGGAAAAAATGTCCTTTTTATCAAATATACACATATTTAGAGGTTCACGGAAAAAAAATAATTACACAAGTTTTTACTGTGTATATGAAAATATGTATTATATACATGAAGAGTACGCGGTCAGAGAGATAAAAAGAAATGAGTGGAAAAAATACCAGCAAAAGGTGAACAGGATTGCAAATTGCATTTTGATTCAAAAACTGGAATGGAATGCATAATTGTAACTGCTTTGAAAATTTAAGGGCGTTACACAACCTCGGATTTATCGGAGGTTGACATCGGCCTATGGCCTTATAAACTTGTGAAAGTCACAAGCAAGATTCAAGGTACGACTTTCGCTTGATATCAAACACGACTTTAATGCGTCACCTAAGAATGCATCGCGACCCGGAATAAATGCTTCCTGTATATTTTATGCAACTTTTTAAAAACCGGTTCAAAAAAAAAAAAAAAATAAAAAAATGAAACAGACCTAATTTCAATTACATAGAGACTTTGGAAAATTTGCTAGCAACAACAAAAAAAATGCTTCGAGAACTGGAAATGTTTTTTTACTTTTTCTATTTTAATTTATTAATTACTATTTCTTTTATATTTATTTCTATTTATTTATTACATTTACTATTTATTGCTTTTTAATTTTTATAATTTTTACTATTTATTATTTTCTATGTTTTCTATTTATTACTATTTATTACTTTTTATTTTTTATATTAATTACTATTTATTACTTTTTATTTTTTTTATATTAATTACTATTTATTACTTTTTATTTTTTATATTCATTACTATTTATTACTTTTTATTTTTTATATTTATTATATTCTGTGATTAAATGGGAGAGAATAATCATTCGTTATCTTCTTTTACATTATATGTCTTTGAATAATTTTCTTATTCATGTAAATTACTTTGTTTTTTAATTTCTCCTGTTTATTAACTATTTTTTCTCTTACTATTTCTCTAATATTTATTTAATTTGTTGTGTTAATTTATTTTGTTTTCTTAAATTATTTTGATAAATTTACTTTCTACATTAATTACTTTGTTTGTTAATTATTTGTTTACTATTTTTTTTACTATTATTTATTATTATTAAAATTTTTATTTTCATTACTATTATTCATTACTATTTGTTTTACTATTTATTTATTCGATTATTATTTAATTTTTTTTTATTTACTGCGATTTTTCATCATTTCTTTGCTTATTACATACTAGTTCGTTTATTATTTATTTTCTTTATTAATAAATTTTGCATAATAATTATTTATTGTATTTACTGATTTGTTATTTACTAATTATTTATTTTGCTTATGAATACATTTTTTATTAAAGTATTTTATTTATTATTAATTTTTAATTATTTATGATTAATTTTTAATTATTTATTATTAATTTTTAATTACTTATTATTAATTTTTAATTATTAAAAAATATATTAAATATATTACATATTTTTGACTACTATCTATTCGCTTATTATTATTTAATACTTAAATTCCTTTCTTAATTATTTATCCCTTTAATCATTTATTTAAGTTGTTTCCTAAGTAGCGGATAATTTTTTATATTTTTTTTCTAACAGTTAAGAAGAATCGAACTCATGCCCTTGCTGTTGCAAATTCAGTACAAAAATCACTCAACTAGATCACTTAAAATTTTAGTTTACTATTAATTTCTACGAGCATTATTTATTTTATTTTTGTTTATTAATTTGTTTTTTACATTCTCATCAAAAATGAGAAAGTCTTGTTTAATTAAAAATTTATATTGTTTAGTATCAGTCAATTCATTTATTCATTTATTTCGCTTATTAATTTACTTTATTTATTAATTACTTATATTGTTTACTATTTTGTTTATAATAGTTATTCGCTTTACTATATTATTTATTAATAATTAAAATTCTTTACTATTTAATTATTCGCTTGTCATTTATTTACTTCGTTTATTAATTTACCTTGTCCATTAATTATTTATTTTTTTCACTATTTATTTATTCGTTTCTTCTCCAATTTGTTTATTAATTTATTTAATTTAGCTAAAAATTATTTACTTTTGCTTACTATTGCTTACTTTTGCTTCACAATTCATTTTGTTTAATAATTTATTTATTTTACTTTCATAATTTATTTTGTTTATTAATTTAAAAAATTTAATAATTTATTTGATTTAATAATTTATTTGGTTTATTAATTTACCTCGTTTATTAATTATTTATTTTGTTCAATATTTATTCGCTTCTTCTCCATTTTGTTGATTTATTTATTTTGGTAATTAATTCGTATATTTTTCTTCCTAATTTATTTTGTTTATTTGTTTATTTAATTTATTAATTTCCTTTCTTTATTAATTTATTTTGGTCATTAATTTACTTTCTGTTTTTTTACTTTATTTATTACTTAATTTTGTTTATTAATATTTTTTTCTTCATTAATTTACTTTCTGTTTTTATTTACTTTATTTATTAGTTTACTTTAATTGTTAGTTTACTTTAATTATTAGTTTAATTTAATTATTAGTTTACTTTATTTAATAGTTTACATTATTTATTAGTTTACTTTGTTTATTAATTTATTTAATTAATTTTTTCTTTCTTCACAAATTTACTTTGTTTAACAATTTTTAATTCAAAGTACAAACTTCAATATATTTACCCGAAAAACTGAAAAATTACACCAAAAGCGATAAAAAAAATATTTATTGTTTATATGCCAAACAAATTTTTTTTTTCTTTCCACTTCTCGTTTGAAATTAAAAATTTTTATTTTAAAAAGTACCTATAATTCCACCTTTTACATTTCACACCCCTTTCAATATTTCAGCACTCAATTTTTTTTTACAATAACCTTTTTAAAAATTCCACTCAATATAAATTATTTTCCGCAAATCGAGACCTTTCGTTTTAAGTTAAAAATAAAAATTTCTGTTGGTAAATGAAAAAGTCATACGATTATTTTAATTTTAAAAATCACCAATTTAAAAAAAAAATTGTTTATTTAATTTTTTATTTAAAAAATTATGTAAATTATTAAATTATTTAATTTTTTTATTTTAAATTATTTGATTTTTTATTTAATTATTTGTTTTTAATTTTCATTTATCGTTAATTTATCATTTGTCATCAAAAGTCAATTGTTTCGAAAAGGAAATATATAATAAACATTAAACAGTGAAAAAATTATTTATTTAATTATTTGTTTTTAATTCTTATTTATCATTAATTTATCATTTGTTAAAAGTCGATTGTTTCGAAAAAGGAAATAAATAATAAACAGTGAAAAAAAACCGCAAAAAATTCAAGTTTTCATTGCCTAAATAAATTGTAAATAAATAAAGTAAAAAAATTCGTTTGTTTTATTTTTGCTTCTGTTTGGTCTTAAAAATTAATTAACCGAATTAATCAAGAAAAAGTACGGATTTTTTTTTGTTTTTTAATAATTCTTGGAGGATGGAAGCGAGAGATTTTTTTTCGCAGCAGAAAAACCCTTTGGCGGGAAATTCATTTTTTCGTGATTGAAAATTCATCGTGACAGGAAATAAATTATTTTGGATAAATTAATTAACCTCTTAGAGCTTGTGTGATGATAATATTGCTGAGGAAGAGGTATATACTAATCCTTAGTATGTGGGAAATTATCGATCAGTCGAGAAGCAGCCAATCAGGTTCGGCGGTGCGAGAGCTCGGTCAAACAAATTATTTCCTCCCGATTAGCCGTGTGAACACGTCGCATATAACGTCCAGGGGTGTCGGTGTTATATACACGTTATATATATATATATATATATATATATATATATAAACTTGCCTATTCGATTAAACCCCCTACATGAATAGCCAAGTGAAAAAAAAGGAACAAAAAATGAAAAATATTCCAAATTTCATTGCTCTCATTTCCGTGCGTGTTGGAAGGGACATTACAATTTTAATCCGTTTGTTATTTTTGTTTTTCATTTGCCGAGCTAGATAAATAATCAAATTTGCCATTTTATACGAGTATACACAATTTTTGTGTTTTTTCTTCTTTTTTTCTCTTTTTTTTTCTTTTTTTCTTTTTTTTTTTTGCTTTCAAAATACGAGTATTTATTTCAATGTATAAAATCAAATTGGTTTCGATCTGTATCACCACGACGAGTTTGCAATCATATAAAAGTTGACTAGACACACAAAACTTTCTAAAACCGCCTCTGATCAACGAAGAAGAAACCTTAGATTCTTGTCTTACGTGTACATATCTATATTCGTGTGTAGAATATTATTATTCATGAATTAAACATTTGTTTTATCAAAAGAAAACGAATTATTCAAACCTAATATTATTTGGCAAAAATATTTCGAATCAAAGTAAGAAAAATTGAAAACGTAAAAAAAAATTTTAAATTTCTTGGAAAAAATTGTTTCTTTATTTAAATTTTCACGCTTTTTTCTTTTTTTCATTTCGTTTAAATTCAAAAATTCTTTTCGGTTTGGTTTCTGCAAAAAATGTTTAAATTAACAAAACTTTTAAATAAAATTTTTAATTTTTATTAAAAGTAGCAATTTTTTTCGTTTTGGTTTTTCCTTCTAAATTTCGAATGAATGTTGAATAGTAAAAAGAATTTGGTTTAAGTTTTTGTTTCTAATATTATTCGATTTTTTTTTTTTATAAAAAATATTAAAAGGAAAATTTTTAACGAAATTTTTAACAAATTTAATTTGGTTTTCTTTTCTTTTTAAATTAGAAAAGAAGCTTGATATAAATTTTTTTGTTGCAAATATTTGTTCACTTTATTGTTTACCTTTTCAAGTAAAAATTGTTAAAATAGTAAAAAAAAATTTGAATTGAATTATTGTTTTCTCTATGAAGCAAATTTTTTTCTAAACTCCGTTCATTTTCTCAAATTCAAAATGTTCAAAAGTAAAAAATAATGAATCGAGCCTTTAGTTTCAAATTTTTTTCTCGTTTCCTTTTTCTCTGAAATTGAAAATTCTTTTCATTTTGATTTCTCTTTTCAAATGCAAAAAATGTAAAAGTAACAAAAATTTTTAATTAAATTTTCAATTTCTATTGAAGGCAAATTTTTTTTGGTTTCGGTTTCTTTTCAAAATCAAAATATTGAAAAGTAAAGAAATTTTGATTTAAAAATTTGGTTTATTTTGTTTAAATTCTGAAATAGAAAATGTTAAGAAGTAAAAAAAATTTTTAATTGAATTACAATTTTTCTTTAAAGCAAATTTTCTTCGTTTTGATTAATTTTTTCCTATTCAAAATGTCGAAAAATAAAAAATAATTATTCGAGATTATTTGTTTTAAAATTTTTGTCAAATTTAAAAGGAAAAAAACTAAATCAAATTTTTTATTTTTCGTAAAGGCAAATTGTTTCCGTTTTGGTTTATCTTTTCAATTTCGAAATTTTAAGAAATAGGAAAAAACTTGATCGAAAGATTTTTTTTTTATTTTATTTATTTATTTTACAAATTTTTAAAAAAATTTTGTTCGTTTTTGTTTATATTTTCAAATGGAAATTGTAAAAATGTAAAAAAATTTTCAATCAAACTTTTAACTTTTCCTCAAAGCTAATTTTTTTCGTTTTGGTTTTTCATCTCAAATTCGAAATGTTGAACAGTAAAAACAATTTGATAGAGAATTTTTGTTTCAAAATTTTGTTCGTTTTTAATATTTTCAAAAGCAAAATGTTAAAAAATTAAGAAAATTTTAAATCAAACTAAAGCAAAAATTTTCGAAAGTGAAAAGAATCGATTACAAAGTTAAAATTTTTTTCCTTTTATTTATTTTCAACTTCAAAATGTTAAAAAAAAATCAATAGAAATTTTTATTTTAATTTTTTCCTTTTGATTAATTTTTTCAAATTCAAAACGTTGGAAGTAAAAATAAATAATTACAAATTTTTGTCTCAATTTTTTTCATTGTAATTTTTTCTTTCACATTCAGAACATAAAAATAATATTGGCATGTCCCGTTATGTTTCTAAATAAATAAATATATAAATTTTTCTTTCAATATTTTTTATTTTTACTACTTTTGAAACACAAAATGTGAAAATAAATAAAAACGATTGAAAATAAAAAATATTGAAAAGTAGAAGAAATTGATGAAAAATTTTAGTTTTAATTTTTCTTTCATTGCAGTTATTCCTGTTAAATTCAAAATATCAAAAAGTAAAAAAAATCTCTTTTAAATTTTTCCTTTTAATTTTTTTTCTTTTCGTTCTTTTCCTTAAAATAAAAATTCTAAAAAGTAGAAAAACAGATAATTCAAATTTTATTCGTTTCGATTTCTATTCGTATTCAAAGATAAAAAAAAGCTCAATTTATAAGTTTCTTTCAATTTTTGTCCCAATTAAATTAATATTCTGATTTGATAATTTTTCTCCAATTTTAATAACTGAAAACAATATTTAATTGAAATTGATAACAGTTTCATTTATCACTCTACATGTATTATCAATTATTTATTATTTGCCATTGATAATCGCTTTTTCCCCCCGTTTATTTTGTAATTAACAATCAAATGTTGATTATTCATTATTTACTCATTTTCCCTATTTTATTATTTCTCCCCATATCGACTATAATTTGGTTCAGAAAAAAAGAAATTAAAGAATCAATCGTATTTTCATTGACTAAAAATACAAGCGCGAAACAACGATATAAAAAAATAATAAATCCCACAGAATTGTAAAATAAAAGGAATTTAAAAGAAAATTGTTTACAATCAATGTGGAAATTTTACGTATACAAAAAATCATTTTAACAATCGACATTCACTCATCCTACCTGACAATGTTATCTACATGGCATAAAAATATCCATTAATTCCCAGCACTATCAATTTTTCCTTCACCGTTATTATTTGTGAAAAAAAACCACTAAAAATTGGTTCAAATAATATTTAATCAAGTCTTTGGGATTTTTTTTTCCTGTTTTTTGGGTAAAGATATATTTTTTTTTTTTTTTTTTTTTTTGCGAAAAAAGGAAAGTTTGTGGAAAATTTTTTTTCTCTCGCTCCTTTAAATTGATGCTGTAGGGAATAATTGAATTTTAAAGAACAAGAGGAGAGAAAGAAGACGAGAGACGAATACAAAATTAATCAAAGCACGTGACACGATCGGTAGACGATAATCGGTAGTCAGCACTCGAGAACGTTCACTGGCAACTACTGACTAACTTGGAGAGGACGAAGACATTCTTCAATTCTTCTTGGCCATGTGAGAGGAAGCTCACTTCTCTCTCTCTTTTCTCTCTTTTCACACGTAAAGTGGATTTTATATCCCTCTCTCTTTCTAAACTAGGTGTTCCAATAGCCTCCTCCTCCTCCCCCTCTTCCCTTTCATTCTCCCTATTTGTCACGTTGAGAGGGAGAGTGAGAGGACAAAACCAAATGTGGTTGTGTGCCGGAGAATATATCGCAAGCTGTGCACTCGCCTCTGGTCGTGTGTCACTGTTGTGCTCTGTCATTGTCATTATCAGAGACGCAGCATCCCGAAAATTGCATCAATTGCAAAAGGGATGAAAAAATACTCGAATTCAGCTTCTCTCTCTCTCTTTTTTTTCTCTCGTGTATATACCTCTGCGTGGAGATGAAACTGTCTGTTTCAGAAATAGGCAGCAATTAATTGGATCATTATAAACTTGAAATTAAGTTTATTTTTTTCCTCATTATAATAAATTTAATATAATGTTCCTATAAAGTTTTGATGGTTTAAAATTTAAATGAAGGTCGATATTTTTTTTCACTTCTTTTAATTGGCATTTTTTTTTTTTTTTTTTTTTTTTTTTTTTTTTTTGTGATAAAAGAATTAATAAAAAATATTAATAAAATTAATAAAAAAAATTTTTTTTAATTAATTCCTAATCAATAATTAATTGATTAAATGGGTAAATTATTTTATTTTAATATAACAACGTTATTGTAATTATTTGCGTCTTCGATACTAACGCATAAAAAAAGTTATACACAATTATTTTTCTTTTCTTTCTATAGTTATAGGTAAATTGCAAAAATTTTGTTTATTTTTATTTATTTTATTTTATTTTTATTTAATAATTTATTTTGTTTATTTATTTTTATTTTTGTTTTTTTTTATTTTCTTATTATTTTTTCCCTTATTCTTATTTTATTTCTGTATTGCCCTTTGATGGTTCTTACCGTGGGCAATTAATAATGTATAAAACTATAAATATAAAAAATTATATTATTTTCCATTTCATTGTAAAAATGTTTATTTATATTATTTAACACAAGAAAGGTATACCTAGGAAGCAAGGGAATTATAGGTTATTTTTGTCTCAGATTTTTCTTTCGATTAAAAGTTCTTTTTAAATTATATCAATTTGAAACCAGTTTTCATTGAAAATTTGAATGTACTGAACAGTTGAAGATTAATAATTTTTAAAAGTAATTCATTCTCTTTCTGTATTTTTTCTTCAAAAATTATAAACATAACCTACAATTTTTTGCTTCTTAGGATTTTTTTTGCTTCTTGAGAGCGCGTCTCATATTTCAAAATAATTATAAGAATAAAATAGTTTTTAGTTTAGCATTAATTATTAATTTTTTAGCTCCTAAATGAAGATTTAATTGTTCGTTTACATCGTTTTTAAATTATAGATTTAATTTCTAATTTACTTAGTTTTTAATTAAAATAATTTATTAGTTTTTTAAAAATAATTTATTAGTTTTTTAAAACTAATTTTTTTTTTACTTAATTTTTAACTTAATTATTTAAATTAATAATTGAAAAACTAATTTTTCAAGTATTAATTAAATAATTTACTTTTTTTAATTAGATTTTTTTTTAGTTCTCAAAGTGATATTTAGTTATTATAGTTTTTTTAGTTATCAAACTCGATTCAATTAAATTAATTTATTTAACTTTTAATTTAATTAGATTATTTAAATTTTAACTTAATTAATTTAGTAATAATTAATACTTTTGAATTTAGATTATCTTGTAATTAATAAATACTTTTGAATTTAGATTTTTTATTTAGTTTTCAAATTGATATTTAATTATTACTTTATTTAGTTATCAATTTATAGCATTTTTTCAAATTCTCACATTTTTGATACAAAAATTAAATAGAATTGAATAATTTACGTACTAACCTGAAAAATTAAACAAAAATAAAAATTTATAAATAATAAAAATTAATAAACAATAATAATAAAAATTTATAACACTTTTTCAAAATTTTATTAAACCAATTAAATAAATTATGTACTAATTTGAAAAATTGAACAAAAATTAAAGTTAATAAATAATAATAAATTAATAAACAATAACAATAATAAAAATTATAACATTTTTTCAAAATTTTCATTTCGTGACTTAAAAATTAAACAAATTAAAGAATTATACACCAATCTAAAAATTAAACAAAATTAATAAATAATAATAAGTTAATAAACAATAATAATAATAAAATTTATAACATTTTTCAAATTTTCAATTTTTGACTTAAAATTAAAACAGAATTAAAATAATTCATATACTAATCTAAAAATTAAAATAAATTAATAATAATAAAATTAATTAACAATAATAACAATAATAACAATTTTTTTTTTAAACATTTTTTCAAATTTTTCATTTCTGACAAAAATTTTTATTTTTAGACAGAATTAAATAATTCAAATTTGAAATAAATAAATAATAATAAATTAATTAACAATAATAATAATAATAACAATTTTTTTTAACATTTTTCAAATTTTTCATTTTTGAACTAAAAAAAATTTTAAAACCGAATTAAATAATTCACATACTAATTTAAAATTAAAATAATAATAAATTAATAAAGACAATAAATAAAAATAAATAAATAATAATAATTCGTAATATTTTAAAATCTTTTACATTTCCCAATACAAAATTATATAATTCTGATAATAATTTAAATAAAAAATAAAATATTAATAAATAAATAAAATTAATAAATAATAACTAATAAATAAATAAATAATAATAATTTGCAATATTTTTATAAATTTCTAAATTTTTAATCCAAAATTATATAATTCTGACAATAATTTAGAATTAAATAAATTAATAAATAATCATAAATAAATAAAAATAAATAATAATAATTTGTAATATTTTATAAATTTTTACATTTTTTGTCAAAAAATTGTTTAATTCTGATAATAATTTAAAATTAAATAAAAATAAAATTAATAAATATTAACATTTTGTAACATTGTCACAAATTTTCACCCTTTTTGGTAAAATTTTTTTTTATAACAGAATTAATTAATTCATGTAATAATAAATTATTAAAAACAATAATAATCCGAAAATTTTATAAATTTTTACATTTTAATAATTTCAAACTAAATAAAAAAATAAATAAAAATTAAGTAAATTAATAATAAATAAAAAAAACAAATAAAATTAATAATAATAAAAATAATATCAAATAATATTAAAAATCAAATAAATAATAAATTATATGGTTTATTAACAAAAATATAATAAAATTTCAGGAAAAAAAATATATATATAATTATAAATTGTTATTTTATTACTCACACAAATTTGTCACACTTAATTTTATAATATTCACTGCATTATAATATTTATTTTGAACATATCTGCATAAGTTCAAATTTACATATTTAAACATTCTTATAACTGTCCATATTCCAATTGTCAAACGAAAGTGATATAGATATTTTTATCAAAATAATTCCTATTCAATTAAGAATAATAAACACACGTGCTACGCAAGGAAAATAGAAATAAATTTCCCACACCCTATATACATTACTAATAGTCATTTCCCAGAAAATATTCAAATTTCCAATATAAACTTCTCTTTCAAAACAAGATTATCAAATTAATATTATGACATTTTTTTTAATTGACAATAACTCTTTTAAAAGTACTGAAAATAATAACAATTTAAAAAAATAACATGGCTCTACCAAGTAATCAACAAGTCTCATTACGTGATGCTTTAGAAATAATACCTATGTTTGATGGAAAAAATTTACCATTGTCAATTTTTATTGAAAGTTGTTTAGAAGCAAAATCTATGCTTCCTGACGTTGCACAAGTAGAAACAAATTTAGTTAAATTAATTAGAAGTCGAATTTCGGGTGAAGCAAGAAGAATTATAATAGGAAATAATTTTAATACAATAAAACAATTAACAGAAAGATTAAAACAAATTTACGCGCCAGTAAAATCTGTATGTCAGTTACAAGGAGAGTTAGGAGCAATGTATATGTGGGAACACGAAAATGTAATTTCTTACGGATCAAGAATTGCAGAAGCATCAGAAAGAATATTAGACGCACATATTATTAATAATGAAAATAGAGTAGACGAAGCATTTAAAACAAGTTTAGATAAAGCAACTATCGATTGTTTTTCGCGAGGACTTACACCAGAAATTGAAATACGAATTGGAACAGCTGATACTTTTCAAGCGATAGTTAATAAAGCAATAGAAATTGAAAGAAGATTATCATCATACCGTGAACTACGTAAAAGTGAGCATAATACAAATAAAGATTTTGCTAAAACAACAAAAATTAATATTGTTCAAGATAATGTAATAAATTGTTTAGTCTGTGGAAAAAAGGGTCATTTTGCAACAAACTGTTTTCAACTTAATAAAATATCAAGATCAAGACAAGAAAACTTTTTCTATCCAGACCCACGACAAAATTTTTCAAATCAAAATCGATTCAACTACCAAAATCCAATGTTTAATGAATTTCAACGTCAAAATTATTATAGAAATCCACAACAAAATCGAAGACAAAATAAATTTAGGAAGGTACCACAAAATCAATTCTACACTCCGTTTCAAGATCAAAGGCAAAATCAACATCAAAATTTTTCGCAAAATCAACAACAAAATTTTTCTAAAGAACCACGAACTAACACTACAACAAGCTTCGCAGATAGAACTCAAATAACTTGTAATTATTGCAAAAAATTAGGACATATTTCCACTAATTGTAAAGATAAGATATGGGATAATAACAACAACCGCACATTTTCAAACATCGCAAACCATTTGAATGAACCTATAAAAAAGGATGTACCCTTTTTTTGGACTGATGAACAACAAACGGCTTTTAATACATTCATAAACAAACTTCGTGAGGAGCAACCTTTAAAAATACTAGACTTCTCCCAACCAATTATACTAAAAACAGAGGCTTCAGGACAAAATTTATCGCAAGAAGTAATTAACAAAGATGAACCAGTAACTAATTTTAACAAAGCAAGTGAAACCAAAGTCAACGCTTTATCCAGAAATCCTTTTGAGAACATTATTGAAGAAAAAGTACAAGGAGTAAAAGAAGAAAAAGTTAATATAATTCAAGAAACTCAAGAAAATATAATTAAATGTGTGCAAGAAAAAATTGAGGAAAAAGAATATATACATTATATACGAAAAAATTTTAGTGCAAGTAGTGAAACTTGCAATATTATTAAAAGGAATCAAGAAAAAATACAAGGGAACAAGAAACAAAACAAAAATGAAACATTAGAAAAGAAGACTCAAGGACTACAGGAAAGGCAGACTCAAAAAATGCAAGAAAAGAAGAATCAAGAAATTCAAGAAGGAAATACACACAAGAAATTTTATAATAAAGTTTATATTGACGAAATTGATTCAGATTCTAAGTGTGTTAAACAAAAATCAAAATTGAAAAAACACGAAGAAATTGATCAAGGCTACGAAACCTCCAATTATGAAGAATCATCTGAAGAAGAAGATAGCGATAATTCAAATATGAAACAAGAAAAATATATTATAAACTGTAGAGACCAATCACCAATGCGCAAAGACAATTTAACCTATTTTGTTTCAGTCAACGAAGATCCTCTAGATAATAAAAATTCATTTTTTAAATTTGTTACATGTAATGGATGTACAAAATATCCCACTAAAGAAAAATATATGCAATTAATCAAAAAGGCTCAATCATTAGACAATATAGATCGACCGCCTCCAGAACCACCCCCCAGTAGAGAATAAATTTCCAAAAGTAAATTGACTAAAAAAAAAATTTAAATAAAATAATATATATAAATAAACAAGAAACCAAGTAGTATATATCAATCGACTTAAAAAAAAACTAAAAACAACAAGAATTAAATTTTTTTTTGAATTAAAAAGAAATAGTGATTTCTTCTTGGCAGAAGAATCAGTGTAACAAACAAAAAATATTCTAGACAACAAAACCATAAAAAAGAATGAAATAATTTAGCTTTATTTCATTTTAAACCATATTAAAAAAAAAATAATAATTTAAAGAATCAAAACTAATATAAATTTTTCTGTTATAGCGATCTAACACCATACCACTTACATTTGCATGCCAATCTACAAGAAAGAAGTATTAATTAATTTTTTTTCTGTCTCTTTCTTTTCTTTTCTTATAGATAACCAAGAAACCAGCATGATATATATGGATAAGGTTTATTATTTTTATATTATATTTTACACCATACTTCTCAAACCATCACAATCATATACACAAATATTTCTACCTAATAATCCCAATATTCTTTTTGAATCAGTCATCTTTCCAACTAACAAAAACATCTATGTAAATATAAATGGTATATTAGAATTTGGAAGGTTATTAATAAATTTTTTTAAAGAAATAAAAACACAGTGCACAAATGAATGCTCAAATGATCACATTACAGAACAAATAAAAAGTAAAGAATTTAAATTACAAAAAAACTTTAATATAAATTGAAAACCTTTTTGATAACATCAATAATAACTATGAAAATAAACGAAATTTTCAAGAAATTATTAAAAAAAAAAAAAAAAAAAAAAACTATTTGAATCCAATGTCATTTTGGATACAAAAAGATATAAACATATTTTACGATAGAATTCTCTAATGAAATTATTAGCATAACTCGCATTAATGGAACAATAAAAAATTATACAAATTTGTTTTATGATTTTCCAAGTCAATATAAAAAGAATTATGAATCATTCGTAAAATTATAGATAAAAGAATTAAGAAAACCTATATATCAATATATTTACTATACACAAACTCTAATAAACATCATAACACATTCTAACAATAACCAATTGCATCCTACATTACTAAAATCTATACAATAAGAAAATCTTAAAAATTGCATTCAAAACAACTTTACATTATTTTTAAAAAACAAATTATATTTTTCATTTACAATACCTATTATCTCAAAACATCAATATAATATATACATATTATATTCAATTCTTTCATTTTCTAAATTCAATAAAAACTAGTATATCTACATATATAAAATATAGAACTCAATACCTTGTTATCAATACAAACAATTAAACATATTTTTATATAAGCAACTTAGTCAAGTCAAATAAAATTTTCTTTTAGTTGCATATGCAAATTTTAAATATTATAAAGAGTCAAATATTGTATAAGTACAAGTAAAAAAGAAAAAAAATTTTTTAGTAAATAACAGAAAAAGCATGAACTAAAATAAAAAAAATCTAAATCTAATCTAAATCTTTAAACAATTGCCACTTGTTCTGTTGAACAAGGCAAAAATTACATTAAAATTAACATTGAGAAATTACAAAAAAAAAAAAAAAAAAATAACGAAAATAATGTTAATACGATTAAATCAAAAATATGATTTCAGAAATATGATTTCAATAATAAAAAGAAGATCTCAAATGTCTAAATAATTTTAAATTATAAATAATAATTAAATTCACTAAGTGTAATTTCTAAAATTAATCCAAAACATTGTAATAAGTAACATAACCCGTCGATTCTAATAAGTTTTTAAAACAAGTTTGAATTTGGAAATTGATCAATTTCATTTTCCAATTTCCAAATTTTCGAAGGGGGAGGTGTTACGTCACCGTAACCTATTTTCAATAATAATATGCAGAATAATAATTAATCTTAATAATTAATAATAATAATCATGTTAATTAATAATATTAATAATAATTAATAATAATAGTAATAATCATAATAAAAGTTAATAACAAAATTGTTATTTACATATTATTATAAATAATAACTATAAATATTAATAATAATCAATAATAAATTGTAATAATATTATCAAATAATATCAAACAATAATAAATTGTAATAATAAACATAAACAATAATAAATTGTAATAAATAAGTTAAATATAACAATCTTAACAACAATCTTTAAGAAATAATAATAAACAATAATAAATTGTAATAATAAATATTAACAAATAATAACAAAATGTAATAAATAGTTAAATATAACAAATATAACAACAAACTTTAACAAATAATAATAAACAATATAAATATTAAATAATAGAATTATAATAATAAACAACAACAAAATTGTAATAATAAATAACAAATTAAAAATTAACAAATTGTAACAAATTATAAATAATGAATTGTAACAACAACAAATTATAAACAATTAATGGAAATAACAAAATTATAAAATAACGTATGAATAATAAGCAATGGACACGTGCAATCTAATAGTGAGTCACCACAAGTGTTTCTATAACAAAGGGTTTCTCCAAATGCATGGAAAAGCGAACGATTCTCCAAATGTATGGCAAAGCGTACAGTTTCTTCAAATACATGGCAAAACGTACAGTTTCTTCAAATACATGACAAAACGTACACTTTCTTCAAATACACAGGAAAATTTGGGTATAAGAAGAGCCAGACCATCAACAGCAGTTCAGTCTAGAAAAGCAGTCAAGAAAATGTAGTCATCAATATTATAAGTCTCAAATTGAGAAGTGGTGCTCTGCACAAGTCAGTCTTAAATTTTTATCTATAACAAGTGGTTCTTCACGACCCAGTGCTCTAAACCCAGTTTCAGTAGTTGTCCTTTACTCTACGTATATTTCAAAAGTGCATTTTGGAAAGTCGATCTGGAAGTCAAATTTGCCATTTGAAAAGAGTGTTCCTGTTTCTCGAGACACAATACTGCATCCAATTAGTCAACCATTAAAGGACCAGTGCCATTATACCTGAACGTCTAGCATCACCCTTTGTCCCAAGGTAAACAATCAACCACTCTAAGACTCACATTAGAAAGCCTATGTCCATCTCTTATTTTCATCAATTTTATCTTATTTCATAAAATACACATACATTTGTTCAACTAAAGTAATTTCTTGTTATTTACTACCCCGTCCCTATTTTAATTAATTTTAAAATAAAATCGGGAAACATTAGGGAAATTATAATAATTAGGATCGTAACAAATTTAACACACGAAACTTCAATTTAATCCTCTCGTTAACAAGCTGATTACAAAATATTTGACTATAACATTAATGTATATTGATTCCTCATATAAAATAGACACAATTATGTTTTAAAATAATTTTCTTTCTACATTTCAAATGCATTTTTCTTTTTGCATTGAAGAAAACATTTTTTCCGTTAGATAATTTTTTCAAAAAATTATACTGAAGAAATGAAAAATAAAAAATATATATGTAATAATTAATTAACTATAATAATCTTCATGATTAATAAAATAATATTTGAAATTAGGAAATTTAAAAAAATATGATTAACAAATAAATTTTGTTTATTATATACTTTTTTCTATAACAAATTTTCGTTTGACTGAACTAAATTATAAAAATTTTTCTCCTTTTTATTTATAAAAAAATATGAGGAAATTTTTAATTGTTAACAAATTATTATTAAGAAATAGAAAATATATCCATTTTATGCATAATTTTTAATTTTTCAAGAACAATATTGTTCACAGACTCATTCTTTTCTTTTGGAAAAGAAATCCGTTTCTTAATATTTTTGTAGAAAATTCTCAATTTTCATAACGAAATATTTTGCATCATTTCCATTTCTTAATTTCAATTGCTTTAATAAAATTCAAAGATTTTTTTAAAAATAAAGGAAAAAATGTTTATAAATTCTATTTGTCAACTAAAAATTTTAATTGAAAGTGAAATTGAAACTTTATACATTTTTAGAAAATGAAGGAAAAAATTTAATTTAATATTTAAATAAATAAATGTTTGCGTAGAATTTTATTAAAATTTTTTTAAATATACTTGAATTCTTTTGGAATATTTTATTAAAATAATAGATATTGAAAATCATTGAAATGAGAACATTTTTTGAAAATAATTGAAATTAGGACAAGAATTTTATTGAAATTTTTGAAAATAATTGAACTTTTGTGAATGAATTTTATTATTTATAAAGATAATTGGAATTTTTACGAAAGTTTTTTTTTTAATTTTCAACATAATTGAATTTTGTGAGAAGAATTCTATTACTTTTGAAAATAATTGAATTTTTGCAATTATTTATAACTTCTTCAAAATTCAATTTTTTTAGTGTCTTCAACCAAAATTTGAATTAAAAATTTTTAAATTCTATTATTTTAAAAATATTGCTAATTTTATTTAAAAAAGTAAGAAATTAGCCGCACGCTTTAGCGCGCAAATTGTTGCTAGTAGAGTCAATAATAATATTTATTTATTTATTTATTTACATATATATGTAAACATTATTTAAATATGAAAATAAAAAATAATTAAAAGTGTAAAAATAATAATAATATTAATAATAATAATAAATTAGGAAAATAAAATATTGTTAAATAATAAAAATAACTAACTCCACTTATGTGTTTTTTAATTTAAGAAAGAAAATTCAGAGAATAGTAAAGATAATAAAAATCACTAAATGACAATAATATAATAGAAATACAAATAAAAAATAATAGCAGGTAATTATAACAGAATTAATAATAATATTTATTTAAAATTATATTAAAATCTATTTTATCAAATTAGAATTAATGATAATGGAAATATAATTGTAATAATATATCACATAAATGAATATCTAATTATCTGGAGAATAAAAAAATGAAAGTATATAATTATTCTATCATAGCAAACATATTTGAAAATAATTCTCCTTTATATTTTATTCTCCTTAAAATATATAGAAAATTTTTCTCTCTCTCTTGAATTTGATTTAGAGAAAAACTTAATTTAAAAATGATCGCTTTAACATGGGATTCAAAGCATACAATTCAAAATACATATAATTGTATGTATATATATATATCAGGATATACAATTGTCTATGTTCTTCAATACAAAAAACAACAAAGTACTCGCAAGGTATTTGATCAATTCAAATGAGTTTAAATCGACTGAAAGAGCACAATTACCATTCCTGCCTATATAACACAAAATAAACAGCAAATTTACACACTTCTATATGAAGTATATTTATCTCAAAATAACAAAAGCTAATTAACCGACTAATTAATCAATTACCCCGTTGAATGCATAAATCCACTTAATACGTAAATTAACGCAAACATGTTGTTGAAAATCTAATATATATATATATATATATATATATATATATATATATATATATATATATATATAATATTCTAAAGTTCAAAAAGAAAAAATCCTAAAACTTCATCCTCTCAATATACAATAAATATTAATTTTTGAAAATTTACAATTTCTTATTTATTATTTTATTTTTATTTCTTATTCGTTTCTTATTTTTCTTTTCTACTCATTTATTTTTATTTATCTGTTAATTAATAAATAAACGTATTTAATTATTAATAAGAATAATTTTTATTTCTCCACTTGAGAACGCCAAGGTCACCACCAGATGGCAAGAGAAATTCCAAGAAAGAACTCCACTGCTATCTAGCGGTAACTTTGGCGTTCTCAGGTGGAGAGTAGCATCTCCATATTGAATCTCAAGATTTTCGTTCAATATTTGTAATTAAATAATTATTTATAATCAGATATTGAATCTGAAGAGTTTTAAAATTAATATAAATGAATTTCAATTATTAACTGTAAGTAAATTTACTCTAATTTGCAATATTTTTATGCTTTCGTTTATAGAGTTCTAGAATTAATTTCTTTATACTAAATTATTGATATTTAATATAGTACAAGAAATTAATAGTAATGAATAATAATTATTTTAACTAATATTTTTATTATATAATTCATTATATTGTTCGATCTAATAAACAATTTTTTAAAAAAAAGTAAAACAAAAAAAGAAAAGCGGTAATGTTTTGATAAAAATTTTGTCCCTCGATAAAATTTATCCGCGAATAATGTACAAAACTTGCATAATGGAATGGATAAATTAGAAATCCGGCTGGCGTTTTAATTTCCTCGAGAATATTTCATTTTTTTTTCTCTTTCTCTCTCTCTCTCTCTCTCATTCTGGCTCAACCAACGCATCTAACCGCGCAATTGTCCTTTTACCAATTTTTTTTTTATTTTCCATTTCGTAAAATAATCCGAAATATGAGGAAAATATACTATACGGATATACAAATATCATTAGTACAAAAATCTTTCTGACTCCATAAATGAAGACTCCGATAATCCAATATACATAAATTTCTCTCAACCTCCCCGCAAATATATATATATACAAATTTCTCGATATACTCGTTGAAAATTCATTCGTGTTTATAAACTAATAAACAAACACGCGAGGAGAAACAAAATAAAAAAAAAAGAAGTAACTAAATTAACTGCCCTTCGTTCCTCTAAAACAAATATCCATAAATTAACTATTCTTATCGCTGCGGGAATTCTCTAAAATTTTATTATTTTTTTTTACGAAAACAAACTAATCCCTACAGTTATGCGCTTCATAATTTTGTTTCATTTCATCTTTATTTTATTTGCGAAAAGAATTTTAACTAAAACGAAAATTTATATATATACAGATATTTAGTGGAAATGAATCTACGACAAAAGCGGCTTTAATGGATATAATATCTCAGTTATTAATTACAACAGTAATTTTGATTATCAAGCGCGTCAAATTTTGAACGGGTCAGGCCTCTCTTGATTATTCATTATATTATTAGGAATTCTCGTGTTCACATAAACAGAATATTATACTAAAGCAAAATCCATTTGCATAACATTATTTCTTCATATTTTTTTTTTGTCGTTTATTTTGTGATGATAAAATCTTATTTATCAACGTACAATTATAAATATTATTTCTCGCCCCCTTTTTTATCTCTATACAAATTTTAAATATTTCTCGCAACATTTTTCTTTTTCAAAATATTAATATTGTATACAATGAAGAACGTTATGTCCCTTTATTGTTATTTGTGTACTTTATGGAGTTTGTAAAATATTTTCCAAATTCTATTTATTTAATCTACAATTTAAAAGATTTATCATAATTTTCTCATATAATACAAATTCAAAAATAGAAATTAAAACAAAAAGAAATTTTTTAATTATAATAACGATGCTGGCGAAATTAATAATTACTCTTGTTGAAGTATCTCAAAATTTTATATATATATATATTCAAATTATTAAAAAAATACGATCGAAGAGAATGTTTTCATTACGGTAACAATGCGCGTGAAATAAAGAATACACCATTGTTTAAATTTCGCACAATATATTAATATAGAAATATAAAATAAAACGAATTTTCTAATTATTGAAAAATGATCTTAAAAAACATATTTTTAATTTTATTTAATTAATTGAAAAACAAAACGAATTTTCAAATTTGAAAAATGCTCTCGAGGTAAATAATATTTTTCTCAATAATTTATTTAACAACAACAACAATAATAATAATAAATAATGATTATAACAATTTTATTAAAATTTGATCCACAGAAGGTAAAATAATAATAATAATAATAATAATAATATAAATAAAAATAATAATAAAATGATAATATAAATAGTATGTCATATTTTTTTTTTATTTAAAACGACGTTCTAATGTTCTCAAATTATAATTCGGTTGGAAGAAAACTTACTTCATTAAAAAAAGTTTTATTAAAAATAATAAAAATAATAAATAAATCAAAATGACAATAAATGAGTTTAATTAATTTAAAAAATATATTTCTTTAAAAAAAGCATTGAATTAATTTTTTATCTTGCAAATATGAAAGGAAAAATAAATTTTAGTTGCAAATCTGCATTTGTATTTGTTGTATAAAAAATTTTCATATGAATACAATTTTTTATTTTATTCTCCTCTCTTTTTTGTCTACAGATTTTGAAAAATTCGTAAATTTTCAAAAATTATGTTATCAAAAAGCGATTTTTTTGTCATATTTTTCAATAGTAATTTTTAATAAACTGTGGAAAATTTTCTCACTGGAATTTGATTAAATAAAAATTTTAAAAAAGGCAAAAATAGAAAAAATTAAAAATTATTGAACGATGAAACTCTCTATTATTTTTTTTACAAAATACAAAGTTGCATGAAATGATAAATATTTCAAGAGCACTAAACTATAAAATGCCTCTGCAATTATTAAAAAATTTAAACCACTATATGAAGTAATAAATATTTGAAACGCATCTAAAATGTAAGATGCTCTTAGCTATATTATTATTACTACCCACTATTAATATATCATCAACATTATTATTAATATATTTTTATAAATTATAATTATTTATAATTAGTATACTACTATAAATTATAATTAGCATTATAAGTAGAATTATAGTAAATAAATCGTTACAATAATCTAAAATAATAATCTAACTAAAATAAATAAATAAATAATCAATTTCTTTTTTTATAAATTCAAATTCTAATTAATTAATTTCTTTACAAATTATAATTGTATTTAAATTTTTGTTATTATTTATGATTAATTTATTGTAAATTATAATTTCAAATGTGGGTTTAATAATAATTATTATTTATATTATTATTATTATTATTATTATTATTATTATTATTATTATTATTATTATTATTATTATTATTATTATTATTATTATTATTATTATTATTATTATTATTATTATTATTATTATTATTATTATTATTATTATTATTATTAATTTTAAAATTGTTATCGCAATTATTTATATTATTATTATTTTTTTTGAAATTGTTATCGCAATTATTCTAATTATAATGATAATTATTATTATTGATGCTTTTTTAATTAAAATTCTAAAATTTAAATTCTTTAATTATAAAACTCCAAATTTGAATTAGTATATTCTACTAGTAAATTAGTAGAAATTACTATATTTATTACTAAAATTTACTAATTCGAAAGCAAAAAGTCAGTCACTAGTTGAAATTAGTAAATATTTTTACTAATTCAAATTCAGAGAATCAGTTTAATTAATTAATTATTTAAACACTAAAAATTAAAAAGATCGGCAAAAATATTATTTTTATTAAAAGCAAATATCCTTCTTACGAATCCTTTTAACTAAAAGAGTAAATATGCAAATTAGTTAAAAGAAGAAATTCTTATGATATTCTTGTTACTCTCTAAATTTGGATTAATGAAAACGTTTACTAATTAGAAGTAGTGGTTGAATTTTGCTTTTGAATTAAGTTTATATAATAAATTAGTAAATTTTACTAAAAATTAGTATATTTAACTAATAACCTAATAAACTTATCTAAAAATTAGTAAATTTAACTAAAAATGAGTAAATTCAAGTAAAAATGAGTAAATTCAACTAAAAATAAGTAAATTTAATTAAAAATAAGTAAATTTAATTAAAAATTAGTAAATTTAATTAAAAATTAGTAAATTTAACTAAAAACTAGTAAATTTAAGTAATAAATTAGTAGAAATTACGATTTATTAAAAATAATTTCTAATGAATTAGTAAAAATTGCTATTTATTAGTAAAATTTATTACTTGAATTAGTAAAAATTACAATTTATTAGTAAAATTTACTAATGAATTAGTAAAAGTTGATATTTATTAGTAAAATTTACTAATGAATTAGTAAAAATTGCTATTTATTAGTAACATTTATTATTAAAATTTACTAATTAATTAGTAGAAATTACTATTTAGTAGTCAAATTTTGCTACTTAAATTAATAAAAATTACTATTTGTAGCAAAATTTACTAATTAATTAGTAGAAATTTCTATTTAGTAGTAAAATTTACTTTTTTAATTAGTAGAAATTACTATTATTATTAGTGAAATTTGCTACTTAAGTTAATACAAATTTTATTTATTACTAAAATTTACTACTAAGTCCGTTCCCGGACATTTTCTCGAATCAATTTTACCGAATAAAAAATTTTTCGGGAAATTTGACATTCGGTAAAATTGATTCGGGGAAATGACCGGGAATCCTTTAGTCGATAGAAATTACTATTTATCAGTAAAATTCACTAATTTAAAAGGAAAAACCAATCATTAATTTAAATTAGTAAATATTTTCTCTAATTCAAATTTAGAGAGTATTTAGAGAAAAAAAGAAATATCGTTACCTGAAGAAAGACAATTTTATGCCACTTTTATTAGAAAGAGGAACAATGATAATAAGAAAAAATTCATTCATCACGTCTCATGAAAAATTTTTACTAAATAAATCTTAATCCTTATTCCCTGTTTAAGAAAAAGAAGAAACAAACAAAAAAAAGTTACTGAACAATTCTAGTAAACTTCAAGATGAATTAATACAATTTCTTGATAGAGAAATGGAGAGATTCGTGAATATAGATGGAGAAATGATTTAAGAGTGGCGATCAAGTTGAAATGGGAGAGTATTGGGTAAATTCAAAGGGCTATAACAAAGCAATTTGCCTGGACAAATGTAGTTTCCCTTCTCTTCGGACGAGCAACGTTGCACTTGCAGAATAGCTTATACAGATTGGTACAAGAGACGACAATCTCTCGAGTGATATTAGCGCAAGGTTGCACAATGCCAAAGCCATATCATACAAATACGTATTTTAGGATCCCTTGATGCACAGGATAATACCCGCTTTAATATCCTTAGCCTGACAAAACGTTTCCTTTGTCCAAATCGTATCAACCTGTCTCATCTGTACCGATTATGTAAGTCCCCTCCCCAATTCAAAGCCACATTCACAATCTAACTCCAAAATGTAATTCCTGAAAGCCTATAGAATATTTCTTCATTTTTTATTCCTTTTTTTCTTTTGGTATAATTTTGAATTTTCATCACCATTCGCACGTGAGTTTGTAATATGAGCAGAGTGGGAAATTATTTTTTGAAAATTATTTTTTGCTGTGGAAATTAATATTTGGTTCAATTTTCTGAGTTTATTCTCCTTTTTGTTTATTTATTCATTTATGTAATTACTGATTCACTTATTTATTTCTGTATTTTTTTTTATTTTTATTTGCTAATTATACAAATTATTATTTACTTATTTGTTTGTGTGATTACTTATTTACTTATCTTTTTCCGAATTTACTTATTTATTTGTTTTCTCCTCTATTTAGTTATTTATTTCTGCATTTTTTTTTATTTATGAACTTACTTCTCTATTTATTTACTTACTTTTTTATTCACTTATTGGTTTAAATAATTATTTATTTACTTATCTATATCTGTACTTAATTATTTTATTTATTCATGTACTTAATTATTTTATTTTATTTTATTTTTTTTAATTATTTTCTATTTCTATCTTTACGTATTTATTTATGAATTTAATATTTATGCATTTATTTATTTACTGACTTAATTACATAATTATTTATCTAATAAATTATTTACTTATATCTATTTCTATATTTATTTATTTAAAAAAAAAATATACAGTAAAGAATAAAAAATCAAAAATAAAAACAAAAAGTAAAAAAAAGCTAAAGAAAGAGAAAATTTTTCATTTTTTATAAAATCGTAATTATTAATTATTAATTATTATTATTAACTATATTAATCTTCATATTCTTTCATTCTTTCTGTCCGCAGTTTGAAGTTAGTTTTTGTGTGTGCTTTTTTTTTCTTTAAAAAATATTATTTGACAAATCGAAAATGTGCAGGTATTTTTTCATGATTCATAATAAATTAATATTAGAAACTAGAAAATGAAAAAAAAAATGATGATTAACAAATGAAAAATATACCCATTTTGTTTATTATATTTTTTCTATAACAAATTTCGTTTGACTGATCCAAGTTGTGCAAATTTTTCTCTTGTTTATTGATAAAAAATAGAAAATTGTTAAAAAATTATGATTAAGAAATAATAAATAAATACCTATTTTATGCATAATTTTTATTTCTCAATAATAATATTGTTTACAAACTGATTTTTTTATTTTGGGAAAAAAAACAATATTCCCGTTTCTTAATATTTTTTGTAGAAAATTTTCCATTTTTATAAGGAAATAATTAATAATTTACATCATTTCTATTTCTTAATTACAATTTAATAAAATTCAAATTTTTTTAAAAATGAAGAAAAAGAATGTTTATAAATTCTGTTTGTCAATTACAAATTTTCATTGAAGATGAAAATGTTTGAATTTTTAGAAAATAAAGAAAAAAATTTTATTAAAGGGTAAGACTCCGTCAGAAAAAAAGCGATTTGCAAGTGGTCTTCCAATTTCTTTGAAAGCTTGGGAAATAGAAGTCTTATATGAGTTAAATTAAACCCTAAAAGGATTTTGAAAAATTTTCAAAATGGCGGCCGCTACGCCATATTGAAAATGAGTGTTGCGTTTTTTTCAAAAATTAATAACTCTGAAACTTTTTGATCGATTTTAATAAAATTTACAGGCGGTATAGTTAAAAATACGTAGTTTAATTTTACATTATGACCAAAAAAAAATTTCCAAAATTTGTCAAAAAAAAAGTCAAAAAAATTTTTTGAATTAGTTTTTAGTTCAGTTGGCCTAATTTTTGAATTTTCTAATAAGTAGATATCGATTCCTTGTAATTTCACCTTTCATTTCATAAAAAAAAATTTATGGAGACTCTAATAGTTCTCGAGATATTGCGACTTTAGTGGGAGCGCGTACCGCGGAATTAAACTACGTAGCGAGGCGGAATATGAAGCGAGCGTACAAACGTGCACAATAGGGTATCCGTAACAATGCGACTTTCGAATTTTGTTTACGCCACCCCCCAGTTTCGTTCCAATAAAATAAAAAAAAATTTCCTAAAATTTGAAGCCGATTGATTAATATTAACACGTGCCAGTGATCGATCGAAATTTTCAATTAAAAATACACAGGAAAACTGCACTTTTTAAAAAAAATTCATAAGTTTTTTAATTCTCATGCAAAAAATTCTCCAGGTCACATTTGCCTTCATTTTTAGCTGCACTATAAGATAGCACTTTGCCAAAAATTCAATTTTCAAAAAAATTTTAAATGGCGGATGTTTAAAGTGGGTCATAAAAATGCACCACAATATATCCAAGGTTTTAACACATAAGTGTTGTCAAAAATTCAAAAAAATTTCTTACTCGGGGCTATTTTCGATCGTTTATCATGAATCTGATATCAGAAATTAATTTTTCAAAATTTTCGATCCAATATGGCGGGTTTAAAATTTTGATTTTCTACATTTTTGAAGTAAATATTCTACAACAACGTCAAGGGCGATTTTTGGATGTGCTATCTACGAATCTAATGTTAAAATTTTATTTTTTAAATTATCCGATCCAATATGTCGGATTCAAAATTATGATTTTCTACATTTTTGAAGGAAATAGTCTAAATATTAATTTATAGATTAATAGTTACAAAAAATAATTATTGGGATGTTTTAGAAACTCTTTTTTAGAAATTTAACTTTTTATACCTCTGCTTTTAAAATCGATTATTAAAGGAATATTTTAAAAGAAATTTGAATCCACCTTGCCATATTAGATCGGGTAATTTAGAAAATAAAATTTTAACATTAGATTCGTAGATAGCGCTTCCAAAAATCGCCCTTGACGTTGTTTTAGAATATTTACTTCAAAAATGTAGAAAATAAAAATTTTAAACCCGCCATATTGGATCGAAAATTTTCAAAAATTAATTTCTGATATCAGATTCATGATAAACGATCGTAAATAGCTCCGAGTGAGAAATTTTTTGAATTTTTGACAACAATTATGTGTTAAAACCTTGGATATATTGTGGTGCATTTTTATGACCCACTTTAAACATCCGCCATTTAAAAATTTTTTGAAAATTGAATTTTTGGCAAAGTGCTATCTTATAGTGCAGCTAAAAATGAAGGCAAATGTGACCTGGAGAATTTTTTGCATGAGAATTAAAAAACTTATGAATTTTTTTTAAAAAGTGCAGTTTTCCTGTGTATTTTTAATTGAAAATTTCGATCGATCACTGGCACGTGTTAATATTAATCAATCGACTTCAAATTTTGGGAAACTTTTTTTTATTTTATTGGAACGAAACTGGGGGGTGGCGTAAACAAAATTCGAAAGTCGCATTGTTACGGACACCCTATTGTGCACGTTTGTACGCTCGCTTCATATTCTGCCTCGCTACGGAGTTTAATTCCGCGGTACGCGCTCCCACTAAAATCGCAATATCTCGAGAACTATTAGAGTCTCCATAAATTTTTTTTTATGAAATGAAAGGTGAAATTACAAGGAATCGATATCTACTTATTAAAAAATTCAAAAATTAGGCCAACTGAACTAAAAACTAATTCAAAAAATTTTTTTGACTTTTTTTTTGACAAATTTTGGAAATTTTTTTTTGGTCATAATATAAAATTAAACTACGTATTTTTAACTATATCGCCTGTAAATTTTATTAAAATCGATCAAAAAGTTTCAGAGTTATTAATTTTTGAAAAAAGCGCAACACTCATTTTCAATATGGCGTAGCGGCCGCCATTTTAAAAATTTTTCAAAATCCTTTTAGGGTTAAATTTAACTCATATAAGACTTCTATTTCCCAAGCTTTCAAAGAAATCGGAAGACCACTTGCAAATCGCTTTTTTTCTGACGGAGTCTTACCCTAAAAAAAATTTTCTGTTACATTTATTTACGAATTTCTTTAATTGCAAAATTATTCAGAAACATCAATAAATTCTTTTTTGAATAAATAATTAATTATTATTATTTTTCCAAAGGTATTAAGATTTTCAAAAATTTTAAATTCAAACCTTTTCGAAATTAAACAACTGTAAAAATATTTGTTATAAAACATGAAGATATCGATTGCTCCGAGTCGAAGACTAGGAGTGATCGATTTCTTCATGTTTTATAATAATTAAAAATGATTGAGTGATAAAATAATTATTTTATACTTTAAGAATATTGTTATTGTTACTTCTTCAAAATTAATTTTTATATTCAATTATTTTTTTAAATTTTAACTAAAATTCATTTTTAAATCGATTTTTATTAGAAAATTCTACGAGAATTTAATTATTTAAATACAAAAGTAAATTATTTATTGAATAATTGAATGTTTCTTAAAATTTAATTCTTATGAAGCATTTTATTACCAAATTTTTAACTAATTGAATTCCTTTGACGAATTTTTATAAAATTTTTAAGAATACTTACATTTTTCGAGGAATTGAATTGAAATTGTATGAAAAATAATTGAAATTCTGCAATGTGTTTTATTATTAATGAAAATAATTTATTTATTGAGAAGAAATTTATAAAATATTTGTAAATAATTGAATTCTTGGGAAATTTTTATTATTTATGAAATTAATTAAATGTTTTTTGTAGAATTTTATTAAAATTGTTTTTAAATAATTGAATTCTTTTGGGTAATTTTATTAAAACAGTAGATATTGAAAATCATTGAAATGAGAAAAATTTTGGAAAATAATTGAATTTTGAAGAATTTTTTTATTTATAAAGATAATGATTGGGATTTTGTTAACATTTTTTTTGTAAATTTTGAACATAATTGAATTTTGTGATAAGAATTCTATTACTTTTGAAAATAATTAAATTTCTGCAATCATTTGTAACTTCTTTAAAATTCAATTTTTTATTTTTTATTTATTTATTGTTACATTATATTGTTTAAACTTAATTTGTAAAAATCCTCTAAATAGTTCGAAAAAAATTAAGCCCCATGAATAATTAGAAAAAAGCGAATACTTTGTAAATATAAAATATAATAATTTTTCGATTTTAGCGAGAGACTCGCGCGCGGGTATAATTAATCATCGCGGATAGAAAAGTCAGCAAAAAACACTTTGATTTTAACAGAGTTGCAAGAAAGTCCATGGGAAAATATCGAAAAGCGATATTAATTCGTTTCGATACGCTACAATGAAAAAGTTTCCAGACTATTATGTCAGAATATATTTTCCGGAATTTTTCTTATCCAGATTGTGGAATTAATGCAGTTATTGGCAATAGGTTTTTCCTTTTTCTCTTTTTTTGAATACTTCACATACCTAAAATCAATTTTCCCTATATATCAATTCACATTATTCTTGGCAAAAAGGTTTATTTAATTTTTATTTCAATTTTAATTTCCAACTCAAAAATTTTTGTAACGATAAGAGAAGGAAAAATTTCTATAAATCTGGTATTATTTCATTTTGTTGAAAGTTTTGGATAAAAATAAATTTATAAAAAGCTCTTTCAAAAGCAAATTTTAACTCAATATTTAGGAAATATTCGAAAATTTTTACTCAGAGAAAAATTTCTCTATATTAACTATCAATATGGAAAATCGAGAAAAAAAATTTATTAATGATTTTGTTTTTTTTAAATTCACGAGGAAAATTGTAAAATTTGTGGAATAATATACAATTAAATGAAATTAATTTATACCCGGGAATTTTTTTTCTTTTTTTAAAAAATAAAAATGAAGACCTATTTTACTTTTCCTCGACGAAAAATATCCCGTGAAAAACTTGTAGATATTGGCTGTAAATCAAAAGTAATATCTGCGAACGAACTTTAAATACAGGCCAGAAGGGAAATTTATTTGAATAGCAAAAAAAAAAAAAAAAAATGGTGGTGGTGCAGATTATTCTCTACGAAAAAAAATTATTAACAAAATTAAGAATTCAAAAAAAATTTTTCGAATTATTTACATTTTAAATAAATGAAATCTATTGAATTTATTTAATTCGAATAGAATTTATTTCATTCAAATAGAATTTATTTAATTTCAATAAAATCAATTTAATTTAAATAGAATCAATTTAATTTGAATAGAATCAATTTAATTTGAATAGAATTAATTTAATTTAAATGAATTAATATTTTTTTTAATAATTGCAAAATTATCGATAAATTCGGACTAAATTTATTATATTTAACTGAATACTTTGTATGTTGACATTAACTTTCGATTCGATTTTGACTTTTACTTCAACTTTGACCATTTATTCGATTATCACTTTTTGACATTGATTTTAACTTTGACTTTGACTTTCGATTCGATTTTTATTTTGACATTGGCTTTAACTCTGATTTTCGATTCAATTTTGACTTTGATTTTTCGACTTTCATTTTGACCTACAATTTAATTTTGACTTTGAATTTGAATTTGAATTTTATTTTTACTTTAACATTGACTTTAACTTTGACTTTCGATTCGATTTTGATTTTAAAATTGACTTTAACTTCGACTTTCGATTCGAATTTGAATTTGATTTTGCGACTTTAATTTTGGCTTTCGATTCCATTTTGATTTTGACTTTAACTTTGACTTCTGATTTAATTTTCACTTTGACATTCATTTTAACTTAGATTTTCGATTCAATTTTGACTTTAACTTTGATTTTCGATTCGATTTTGACTTTTACATTGACTTTTTGACTTAATTTTGACATTGATTTTGATTTTTGATTGAATTTTGACTTTAACTCTGATTTTCGATTCGATTTTACTTTGATTTTGACATACAATTAAATTTTGACTTTAACTTTTGATTTGATTTTCGCTTTGACATTGATTTTAACTTTGATTTTCGATTCAATTTTGACTTTAACTTTGATTTTCGATTCGATTTTGACTTTAAATTTGATTTTTGTTTCGATTATGACTGTTACATTGACTTTTTGACTTTGATATTGATTTTTCGTCTTTGACTTCGAGTTTTGATTTAATTTTCACTTTCACATTGACTATAACTTAGATTTTCGATTCAATTTTGACTTTAACTTTGATTTTCGATTCGTTTTTGACTTTAACTTCGATTGTTGATTCGATTTTGACTTTTACATTGACTTTTTGACTTAATTTTGACAGTGACTTTGATTTTCGATTGAATTTTAATTTTGATTTTGACTTTAACTCTGATTTTCGATTCAATTTTACTTTAATTTTGATATACAATTAAATTTTGACTTTGACTTTTGATTTGATTTTCATTTTGACATTGATTTTAACTTTGATTTTCGATTCAATTTTGACTTTAACTTTGATTTTCGATTCGATTTTGACTTTTACATTGACTTTTTGACTTTAATATTGATTTTTCGATTTTAACTTTGACTTTTGATTTAATTTTTACTTTAACATTGACTTTAACTTAGATTTTCGATTCAATTTTGACTTTAACTTTGATTTTCGATTTGATTTTAACTTTTTGACTTTAATGTTGACTTTAAAATTGATTTTTACTTTCGATTTGATTTTTACTTTGACATTGATTTTAACTTAGATTTTCGATTCAATTTTGACTTCAACTTTGATTTTCGATTCGATTTTGACTCTTACATTGACTTTAACGATGATTTTTGATTGAAGTTTGATTTTAAAATTGATTTTTTGACTTTAAATTTGATTTTTGATTCAATCTTTACTTTGAAATTGACTTTAACTTTTTATTCGTTTTTGACTTTGATAATGATTTTTCGACTTTAACTTCGACTTTTGATTTAATTTTCACTTTGACATTGATTTTAACTTAGATTTTCGATTTAATTTTGACTTCAACTTTGATTTTCGATTCGATTTTGACTTTTACATTGACTTTTTGACTTTAATTTTGACTTTAACGATGATTTTCGATTGAAGTTTGATTTTAAAATTAATTTTTTGACTTTAAATTTGGTTTTTGATTCAATCTTTACTTTGAAATTGACTTTAACTTTTTATTCGTTTTTGACGTTGATATTGATTTTTCGACTTTAACTTCGACTTTTGATTTAATTTTCACTTTCACATTGACTTTAACTTAGATTTTCGATTCAATTTTGACTTCAACTTTGATTTTCGATTCGATTTTGACTTTAATTTTGACTTTTTGACTTTGACATTGACTTTAACTTTCATTTTCGATTTAATTTTTACTTTAACTTTGATTTTTTGACTTTAAATTTGATTTTCGATTCAATCTTTACTTTGAAATTGACTTTAACTTTAACTTTTGATTCGTTTTTGACTTTGACATTGATTTTTCGACTTTGACTTCGACTTTCAATTCGACATTGACTTTGATATTGACTTTTTAGACTTTCAAAGAGAAATTTAAGGTGAAGGTCAAAATAAATGTCAAAGACAAAGTTAAAATTCAGAGTCACAAAGTCAAAGTAAAACCCGATAATTAAATTTTTCTATCAATTCTTATTTGTCAATTTTTTATTTTAGTTTTATTTACATCAATAAACAAATTAATTATAAAGTAAAAACGTGTATCTTATTTGTAAAATTTAATTTAAAAAACAGAATTTATTCTTTCCTTTTTCTTTTATTTTTCACAAAGAAAGTATCGTTCCAACCGTCTCATAATTCCACTTCATGGAGATTTATAAAAAGCTTAACGAATTACACCACTTTAAAGAGCCCATAAGAAATTTTTCTTTATTACGAATTTTTTTTTCTTCTCAGAAAAAGGGAGGAGAGAAAAAAAAGAAAAAGAGAGAGAGAGGGAGAGGAGGGTGAAAAACAACCCTTAGCACTATCTTATATTGTACATAATGCGAGTCCTAAATTCCAAGGACAATTCAAGGAAGGCCACGAGAAAATCAGAATAAAGGAACGCGTGAAATTTTCGGCGGGAGTCATACAACCTCAAGAATTTTAAGAGCTGAGGCCAACCGCCACCACGGATCCCGGCAAAGAGAGCTTGCGCAAGTTTCACGGAATACCGGAGCTTGCAATAGAGAGCTTTCACCAGCAGCATCCAGTAGCCGGCTGCCTGGCCTCGATTTCAGACATAGTTCTCACACCCCCCCACCCCTTCTCTCATTCAAAAATAACAGTATCATTCGTGCTCTTCCTTGTCACTTAGTCACGTTTTAACCTAACGTGTCAATTTTAAAAATTTTTTTTCCCTAAGAAAAAAAAATAATCCCCATTTTCGCGAGTGATTTTTTTAAAAAATTTTTTAAACTGTTTATTGTGTCTACTTGAAAATTACTTTCAAAGTGGTAATTTCATTTTGTAAAAGGAAAAAAAAAAATTGACAGTGCGTGGAGAATATAATTAAATTTCCTATATCAGGTGGAATGGAATTTAATTTAAATTTAAAATTAATTTCCAGAATTGTGTTAATTACAAAATTAACTTCAAAATTAGTTCACTTTAATTTGAAAATTATTTTCAAAATTGTTTCAATTTAATTGCAAACTGATTTCGAAATTATTCACATTTAAATGTAAAATTGACGTTAAATTCATTCCAGTTTAATTTCAAAATAATTTCGAATTTATTCCAATTGTTTCCTCATAGAGGAAGGATTGTATTTCAAAATTATTTCAAATTCAAAATTATTTCGACTTCAAAATTGTTTCCACTTCAAAATTATTTCGACTTCGAAATTATTTCAATTTGAAAATTGATTTCAACATACTCTAAAAATTAAAAATTTGATTTCAATTTACTTTCGAAGATTTCAATTTAATTTCACTTCAAAGTTATTTCCGTTTTCAAAAATCATTTTCAATCAACTCTCAAAATCGAAAAATCGATTTTAAATTAATTTCGAAATTGATTTGAATTTACTGTCGTTTCAATTTAATTTCACATGAGATACTCAGTAAATTAAAAGAGAATCGAATAATTAGCAAAAAAAAAAAATTTTTTTCACAACCTTCAATGGACAATTTTTAATTACTTAAAATTCTCTAAAATTCAAATGAACCGAAATTAATGTGAGCGAAAATAGAAAGGGAATAATAGAATTATAAAATGAATTAACTAAAAGTGAATGGTTTAAAAATTTAATAAATTTAAAATTTAATAAATTAAAAAGCTAATAATTTGAAAATTTAATAACTAAAGAATGTAATAATTTAAAAATTTTAGAATTTCAATTTAAACAAGACCTTCTCATTTTTGACAAGAATGTAAAAAATTAATAAATTAATAATATAATAATTAAAATGTTTGATAACTCAAAAGTTTATAAACTCAAAGGTATAATAATTTAAAAGTTTGCTAATTTAAAAGTTTAATAACATAAAAATTTACTAATTAAACACTTTTTTATAATTTATCAACTTCATAATCCAGGAAATTAAAGAAAGTGAACCAAACTGAAACAACAATTTCATTCACTTGATTATTAAAAAAAAAAACTTTAATAATGAAAAAACTAAAAGAAAAAATAAATCCTGTTTAAAAAAAATTTATAAATACCAAATATAAAATGTTCAATAATTGCTAGTATTGATAAATACCGAATGATGTGAACCCAAAAAAAAATTCAATCTCATAAAAGAAAAGTGATTAAAAAAAAAATTTAATTAAAAGTGTGAAATTAATTAATATCGATTGCAAAAGGAAAAATGGTTGATCTAATGGCAGGTGGTTGATTTATTTTGGAAAATATACACAAACGTCATCCTGTATAGTTAGGGGACGATGTGAGGCTTCGATCATGAAGGTAAGAATCCAAATTCGTTACAAAACTTTTCCATTGAAATCGAACCAAGTTTTTCTTAAGAATTTGTCTTTTTTTTTCTTCAAAGAGTAAAAAAAAAAAAAATTCAACTACTTCAAAATGTCTCAAATAGTTTGCAATGTGTGTAAGACTTTCGCCATAGGATTTTCTTTCGTGGAAAGGAAAGACATGTCTTTCAAAACAAAAGTACAAGTTTCTGACATCTTTAAAACGTTTTTCTTTTTACTATGAAGAATTATTTTTAATCTCTATTTATTTTTTATTTTTAATATTATTAATCATTAATTATTAATATTACTTGAATTTAACACTCGACGAGATTTTAATCAACTGTACTGATAATTATCATGATTACTATTATAGAAAAAAATATATTAATTATGAAAATTAATTAATAATTCATAAACAAAATTTTAATTATTTATTGATAAAAAATATTAGTTTTTATTATTTCAATATTTTCATAATCGTTTTTCATTTATTATTTAGACAGATAATCAAATGAATAAATTATTAATATTTATGTTTATTAATAGAAATATCAATTAAAAATATTAATTAAATTGAATAATTTCAAACTAGAATTTAAATTATTAGCTAATAAAAAATATTAAAAGTATTATTTTATTTATTATTTAATTATCTTTACAGTTGTTTTTCACATGTTATTAAAAATTATTATTAATATCTATATTTATTAACAGAAAATATTGGGTAAAATTATTATTTATTTAATTATTTTAATATTTATTCTATTCAACTTTAAAAAGATGTTTTTTTCCAATCACTATTTTTAACCTCCTAAAAACAATTTTTTTCTTGATTGGAATATTGTTTTTGATTACATGAAAATCAATTAAAAAACTTCCGAATTGAATTTTAATTGTTTATTAACAAAAATAACAATTGTGACACAATTTGAAAAAAGGACATAAGAAGCAAAAAATTTGAGGTTGAGTTTGTAATGTTTGGAATGAAAATTTATTAAAATTTACTAACTTATTTACTTCATTAATTTATTTTAATGCATTTAATTTAATTTTATAATTTGAATTTTATTAATTTCATTTAATTAAATTTTATTAATTTCATTTAATTAAATTTTATTAATTTCATTTAATTAAATTCTAAAAAAGAATTTTTAATTAAAAAATGTGTCTATTAAAAAAAAAAAAAATATATGAAAGCAGTAATAAAGAGAATTAGCGAATTTGAATTAAACAGAACTGGAAAAAAAAATTAAATTCCTTTAACGAATTAATTAAATTGTTCACTTTTGATGGGGAAATTCAATTGTTGAATGTAAAACGTAAACAGAAAATTGTTTCTGCAAAATGTTCTATTGTACATTCTTGAATGATTATTAAGTGATAAAAAGAGTCAGCAAGAGAGAGAGAGAGAGGGAGGGAAAGAGAGAAATATAGAAATAAGCTTTTCGCGTACTACTGGGAAGCGAAAATTTGAATTTGATGAATTTTAATTAATTTTGACAAGAAAGGGAGTCTAGTTCCACCACGTGATTCGCAATGCGGATGTCGTTTTAGAACAGTAGAGCAATTTAATTAACGATCTTGGCGCGTGCTTTCAAATATACGTTCAATTTCGAAGCAGCTATTACATATAAAGTCAGTCGACTTTATTCTCAATATGAATTGATGAAAAACAAACTTTACAATTTTTCTCATTTCTTTTTTTTTATTTATTTATGCGGGAATTATAATTTCCAGGAGAGTGGAATTTAATATTAAAATACTTTCGTGTTTTCTTTTTCGAATTTTGGTAACATCTTTCTTTTCTTAATTTTACTTTCATTTATTTTTAATTTTTTATTTATTTATTAAATTTAAATAGACAAAGAAGTCATTCTATTATTTATTTCGAATTTTTTTTTTTGTTTTATATATTTTTAATTTTTTATTTCAATTTTTTATTTTCTATTTTAATTTTTTATTTACTATTTTTACGTTGCTAAAGTTCACAACCTTTATAACCAACGATGTAGTAGAAAATATATTTTTTTATCCAAATGTTTAGCTAAAAACTTTTTCAACAATATTTTTTCACCAGCAATTCCAAAAATAAAAATTTGTAATCAAACAATATTGTTTTCTGGGTAAAAAATATTTTTTTTTACAATAGTTATTTCACAAACGTTGTGAACTTCATCACGTTTATTTTTATTTCTTTTTTTTCTATTTTGATTTTTTATTTACTATTAATTATTTTGATTTCCATTTTTTATTTCTACTTTTGTCTATTATTTTTTTTCTACTTTTAATTTCTATTATTATTATTATTATTTATTATTTTCATTTTTATTTTAAATTCTCTATTTTTATCTTTACGTTTCATTTGATTAAATATCAAAAAGATTTTTTTTGGAAAATTTCACGTCACCTTATATTTGCAGTAAATAAGTTAAATTACAAAAAAAAAGCTAGCGGGAAGAAAAAAACTACTTCCTTTGTGGTCAACATTTCTGGGCAAGAACCAAAAAAAGAAGTCACCTCTTTTTTCACAAAAGAAAGGGAATTTCTCGGAGCTTATTACTCATTCGCTCGACGAACGGATCTCTTCAACCCTTCGTATGCAATTTAAAACACTTTCCATTCTTTCACGCCGTTGTAAACTCAAATGCGAGCGTAGCTTTAGAGAGGAAAAAAAGAAAGAGAAGAGAAAAGAGTTGTAATTCTTTTTTGTAATTTTAAGTTGTGTTTGATCTTTTCAAATAACATGAGTAAATGTCAGAAATTTCATTACATCTCCTTTCCTGTGCCACTAAAAAAAAACAGAGTTATTTCTCATCACAACAAATTCGATAGGCAGTCAAATCAAAATTAACTTCTACTCCCTATTTTTCTATAAAATGTTCTAATTAACTTTTTCTATAAAATTTCTAATTAAATTTTTCTATAAAATTTCTAATAAAATTTCTATAAAATTTCTAATAAAATTTCTATAAAATTTCTAATAAAATTTCTAATTAAATTTCTAATAAAATTTCAATCAAAAAGAAATTTAGTGTAAAAAATTGTTTCCAAGAATGTGAGAGTATTTTTGAAAAAACTAAAATTTATAAAATAGATTTCCAGATGAATATGGAGAAAAATTAAAAAATTCCCCTTTCATTAAAATAATTCCGTTTGTTTGTAAAAAGAATGTTTTTAAAAAAAATATAAACAAAACGAAATGAAAATTTTTTTTTAAATTAAGAAAAAAATTTCTGCTTGTATACGAAGAAATCGATTATCTTAAACGACCTACACTCTCGTGATATCTTCTTCTTCGTCGTCGTTTTTCCGAAAGTTAGTGAAAGCTCTTAATTTTTCTTTCCCTCGAAAGGTACTTTCATCACTTTCAGCGACCACCTGCTACCCGCGAGACATATTCCTTTACATTGCTCGAAGTTAAAATCGTTAAACTTTTTTGGTTCGTAAAGTATAAAAAAAATTGAATGAAAAATCAATATTGTAAATGGAAAGAGGGATTTTTCTTTTTGAAAAATCGAAAACTTATTTATTTATTTATAACATTGACGGGAGAAGTCTTTTCTTGTGAATAGTAAAAAATAAATGGAAAGAGGAATTTTTTTCAAAGAAGTCAAAAAAAGAATTAGAATTTTTTTCGGGAAAATCGAGAATATTTGGATGAAGTTTTTTTTCGGAAAAATTGATAAGAAATGGAAAAAAGATAGTATTTGAAAAAAAAATAAATAAAAGAGGGATTTTCTCTTTATGAAAGAATTAAAAATAAATAGAAATGGAAATTTGTTTGGAAAAAGGATAATAAATTAAAAGGAGGTATTATCTTTCGGAAATATCGATAAAATGAATATAAATGGTCATTTTTTATTAAATCAGAAATAAATATAAAGAGTGATTTTTTATGTAGAAATAGATAAAAAAAAACATTTTTCTTGTAAAAAAAAATAAATAAACAAAAAAATAACAAAATAAATTAATAAATAAAATAAACAGAAAAAAGGATTTTTTCTTTGAAAAAAACAAAAATAAATATAAAAAGGAAAGGTTTTTATGAGAAGTCGAAAATATAGAAAAAAAATTTCTTTTAGAAAAATTAGAAATAATATAGAAAGTGGAATTTTTTTTTAAATTGAAAATAAATAGAAAAAGTAATTTTTCTTTTTATCAAAAAGGAAACAATAAAAAAGAATTTCGTTTCTGAAAAATTCTTTAGAATAATTAAAATTTTCTTAATGAAGATTATTGTTAATTTGAAAATGAAAGTACCAAATAAAAATTTTTGCGAAATTCAATTTTTCTCGTATAACAAGAAAGTTTCTCAATTCTCAATCAGTTTAAAAATTATTACTCAGAAAAATGTTCTACAGCTTCTTTTTTAAATAAATATTTAATTATTATTTTTCGATAGGAATTAAAATTCTTGAAAAGATTCAAAATCAAACCTTTTTGAAATTAAACAATTTTCAAAAAATTGTTATAAAACATGAAGATATCGATCACTCTGAGTCTTCGACTCGGAGCAATCGATATCTTCATGTTTTATAATAATAATTAAAGATGACCGACTGATAAAATCATTATTTTATATTTTATAAGAATATTGTTACTGTAACTTCATAAAAATTATTCTCATTTCAATTCAATTATTTTTTAGAATTTTTAACTAAAATTCTTCTTTAAATTAATTATTCATTTATTTTTAATAATTTTTGAAAAATTTCTTTGAAAATTTTTAAATTCTTTTGTTTACAATTCAATTTTACGAAATTTTATCGATTATTCGGATATTCTTCAATTAAATATATATTAGAAAATAAAAACTTCAAATAATTTCAAAAACGTTGCATTAAACTTTAAAAAAATTAAATCTACACAATTTTCAGTTAAAAGTATGAAAAATTTAAACTTTCAGAGATTATAATTTGAAACCTTTTCAAAATTTAATTATTTCTAAAAATTCACACTATAATACTTTCTCTTTAAATTTGAATTAGTAAAAATGTTTAGGTACTATTTTGGAATTAGTGACTGAATTTTTGCTTTTGAATTAGTAAATTTTACCATTAAATTAGTAGAAACGACTATTTTTTAGTAAAATTTGCTAATTCAAAAGCAAAAAGTCAGTCACTAATTCAAATTAGAAAGCATTTTTACTAATTAAAATTTAGAGTTTAATATTCAATTATTATCTAAAATTTTAACTGAAATTCATATTTAAATCAATTTTTATTAGAAAATTCTACGAGAATTCAATTATTTAAATACAAAAATAAATAATTTATTGAATAATTAAATGTTTCTTAAAATTGTACTCTCATAAAGTATTTTATCAACAAATGTTTAAATAATTAAAATTCTTTTGACGAATTTTAATAAAATTTTTAAAAATAATTTCCATTTTCGAGAAATTAGATGAAAATTGCATTAAAAATAATTGAATCTCTGTAAAAAAAAATTTGATTAATTTGAAAAAAGTTTTTGAAAATAATTGAAATTTTGCCAAGAATTTTATTAAATTTTTTTGAAAATATTTTAATTTTGAAGAATAATTTTATTATTTATAAAGATAATCGAAATTTTGACGAGAATTTTTTTAAACTTTTGACCATAATTGAATTTTTGTGAAGAATTTTTTTATGTACTTTTAAAAATAATTGAATTCTTGAGATGAATTTTAATGATATATTGCTTTTTAAATAATTGAATTCTTTTGTAAAATTTTATTGAAATACGTAGATATTAAAAATAATTGAATTTTGATAAATTATTAAAATTAATTTAATTCTATGAAGAATTTTATTAAAATTTTTTGGAAAAAAAATTAAATTATTAAAATGAAATTCATTAAAATTTTTGAAAATAATATATTAATTATAGGAAGGTTTGTTAAAATAATTGAATTTTTTTTGATGAATTATAAAAAAATTTTTTAAAAAATAATTACATTTTTCGATAAATTCAATTAAATTTGTATTAAAAATAATTGAAATTCTGCGATAATTTTTATTATATATGAAAATAATTGAATTCCTGGTGAAAAAATATTATTCTTCATGAAAATGATTGAATTATTGCGAAGAAATTTATAAAAAAAAAAATTTGTAAATAATAGAATTTCTGTGAAATTTTTAGTATTTAATTCATTCATTCAAAAACAAAATTGAAATTTTCTAAAATTTCAAATTAAAACCTTTTGAAGTTCACCTATTTATGAAAATTGTAAACGCAACTCTTTTAAAATTGAATTAATTTTGAAATATTTAAGTAAAATTAGATTTCAAGAATAAGCACAACAACTTTAGAAAACAATAATTTTCCAGGATTCCGATCAAAATTCACTGACTTTTCCAGGTTTTTTCAAGGTTTATAAAATTTCCTGACATTTCCAGGTTTTCCAGGTTTCCAGGTTGCGCGGCAACCCTGATTTTAATAAAATAAAAATTAAAGATAGAAAATAAGTAAGAAAAGTAATTTTTTTTCTACATTCGATCGAAAATAAAAATTCCCTCTCGTGACCAGAATGTATATTGTATAACTTTCATTACCCATAGAATAATGGTCAATTGTATATGCAGAAGCTAACTCAGTATCGTTCTGTCAAAGTGAATCATACACGACATTTGCTTTTTGACATATATACATATATACAATATACGTGTATGCACATACAATACAAGTCAAGTGGTGGCGCGAGGTTAGGCAGCTTTTCGAGAAGTAATGGCACCTCGTTGTAGACGTGAACGGATTACCCCACGACAGGCTATGCCCCCGACAAACGTTCCCTCGTGATCGAGTGCTGCCTCGTTTTCGTTAAAGCAACGTACGTCAAGCACAATTTTTTTTTCTTTTTTTTTACTTTTTGAAAAGAAGAAGAAAAAAAAAGAATTTTTCCGGATTTTTTTCTCCTTGTTTTCGTTTCCCGGAGAATCTAAGAGATATTTCGCAAGCCGACTATAAGGGGGTGTAAGAGACGTCAGATTCCCCCAAGGGCATTGTTCTTCTACCTTGCGTTTCTGCGAATGCTTTGAAAATAATTAGACTTGGCGGACTCACTGGGGTTTTTTTTTTTTTCGTTTTTCTTTTATATATTATTGAAGTATCTCTCCCAAAGCCTCGAGCATTAATTTTTCTTAAAAGTGATACACTTACGCTTATACATTTATATATATATTTAGAAAAATAATAATAATTATCAATAGGAGATTTTTTAATAATTTCTCTCTATACGCTTTTTAGGAAAAAAATAAAAATAGGGCAAATCCTTTTTGCCTTTAAAAAGATAAATATTTATTTCATTTGAAATCTTTTTCCGAAATTCTTTGATTTCATTTCTTCTTCAAAAGAGATTGAATTTTACGTTTCTATACATATGGCAATATTAATTTATAAGAAGAGAAATTCGAGAGAATTGTAGATTTTCTACTTCCAATAAAAATTGTTAATAGAGAAATAGATTTTTTTAAATCCTTAGTTTCAGTTGATCACAATTTAATTTATATAAAACTTTTTTATCGCATTACAACTGAGGCAACAAACGACAATGATGTAATATATTTAAAAATTAATATAGACTATAATAAAATTTGTCTAGTAAATATAAATATAAATTTTATGTAAATGTATAAAAATATGTAATAAATAATTACAAAAAATAGTGGTAAAAATTTTATATTAACAAAAAACTTACCGTGCCTTGTAGAACTGCATTCGTGCGTTATGTCAAATTTGCGATGGGGTAATAAAGGCACTTTCACTCGCGATTTTAGAAATTTTCGAACACTCCCGAGCCACGTGTTTACAAACTGGAAATATGGGAAATTATTATAATTAGATGCGATCCCGATTTTAAGTATATTTACAAACACTCACGATTTTTAAGGTTAATTTTTATTTTACATTTAAGTGAGTCTATAAAAAAAAATTACTTCCCTATAATGACGTCGCGGTTTTAAAAATTCACGCACTCCCGAAACTAAGACTCATTTATTTCGGAAAAAGAAAATTTTTAAAAGGATGATTCTAGAAACACGTGGTCAAACGAGACGCGCACCAAACTTCCTTGGACACCACATTCTACTCTGAAAATAAAAAAAAAAATTATTAAATTTTATTTCTGAATGTAAGTTTTTTATTTATATAAACTAAATAAATAACTAAGAATATAATTTTAAGTTCAAAATTATTTTCCTCTCTAAATTTTATTCTTTTGTTTTCACACGAGGACTGACTCACAGAGAGAGAGAAGACTGACCTTTTTTTTGACTTTGAAATTATAATTTTCAAAATTCAAACTTTGTGTATTTTTTTCAATCGTATTTCCAAAAACAAATTTAATGATTGATTAAATTTTTATTAAATTTCTAATTTTCTAAACACGGAATAAATTAAATATAATATATATTTATTATTACAATCAAAACTCCGAGATTTTCTTTGTATATGGACTTTTATTAAGCGACGAATTTCCCCTTTTCAAAGAAATTAGTTTTTATTCGTTTTTCTTCTTCTTTTTTTTATGTTTCAACGAGAACAACTCGGCGTTAAAATTTAATAAAAAAGGTATTGCAGTATCTGCAACGTCAAATTAAATACGCTCACTCTTACCGGACACAATTTCCAGAGATAAATAAAAAAATAAATAAATAAATAAATTTGTCACTAACTTCGAAAAATTTATTTCACAAAAATTAAATTTTTATTAATTTTTGTTGTTGCATGAAATATATAGTTTATTTAATATTTAATAAATATTGATAAATATACAAATATTTTAAAAACAAAAAAAATGTAAAATAAAGAAAGTGTTTTAAAATAAAAAATAAATATTCATAAGTAATTAATTTTGATTTATGAATATTCTCATCAAAGAATAAAAAAATCTCATATAATTATGTTTTAATTGTATATGAAAAGAGAAAAAAAGAATTAAAAAAAAAATAGCAAGGAAGGTAAAAATCGCGATGGTTTTTTCTTAAAAACTCCTCCGAACGAGTTTGCCTGACTATGAAACTGACCCTTTTTTCAACTGTCTGACTAGAATAAAACTCATTCCACTTAAACTACATCACAAGTCGATGAATTATTACCAACCGCAAGTATAATGTGATTTTCGTTTCGTTTCTTTCAAATTGTTTCCATTTATTTTCCCCAGTGTTTTTCTAATGTCTGACTATACCTGAAACTTTTCTACTTAAAATAAAATCTTAAAAGAATTTAACAGAATTCTCAAGTGTAATTTTTAATTATAGTATTTATAATTATTTTTCTATCGTTTCTCTACTGTCTGACTATATCTCAACCTTTTCCACTTAAATCATAGTTTTGAAAGAATCATCAGTTATTTTTATAAATAATAAAATTTATTGCAAAAATCCAACTATTTTCAACAAAATTTTAATAAAACCTTCAAACCAATTCAATTGTTTTTTAAAATAGTAAAATCTTTGCAAACATTCAATTATTATTAATCCAATTTCACGAAAGAATTCAATTTTTTCCTTAATTCGTTATAAAATTTTCCAAAAGAATTCAATTATTTTCTAAAATTTTAATAAAATTCTTCCTAAATATTCAATTATTTTCAATACAATCTTAACTAAATTCCTACAAAGAATAAAAATTTTCATTGAAACAATCATATTATTTTTCAAAAATTTTAATAAAAATCTTTGCAAGATTTGAATTATTTTCATAAATAATAAAATTTTTCAAAGGATTTCAATTATGTTCAAAAATTTTAATAAAATTCTTCCTAGAAATTCAATTATCTTCATAAAAAAAGTAAAATTCTTTAATTCTTTTAAAGTTTTAAATTATTTTCTTAAATAATAAAATTCTTCGGAGGATTTCAATTATTTTCAAAAATTTTAATAAAATTCTTCCCATCAATTCAATTATCATCATAAAAAATAAAATTCTTTGGAAGATTTCAATTTTTTTCTTAAATAATAACATTCTTCGGAGGATTTCAATTATTTTAAAAAATTTTAATAAAATTCTTCGCATGAATTCAATTATCATTATAAAAAATAACATTCTTTTGAAGATTTCAAATATTTTCATTAATAATAAAATTCTTTGGAGGATTTCAATTATTTTCAAAAATTTGGAACAAATTTTTGCCAAGAATTTAATTTTTTCACAAATAATTGAATTCTTTGCAGGATTCCAATTACATTAAAAAATTTTAAACACATTTTTGTCAAGAATTCAATGTTTTTCATAAATAATGGAATTCTTTACAGAATTTTAATTATTTTCAAAAATTTGAAATAAATGAATTATTGTCAAGAAATCCTTTCGAAGTAAAATTCATCGCAAAAATTATTTTGAAAATTATTTTAATAAGTTGAAAAAATTCTTTATTTAATTTAATTATTTTGGAAATTTTCAATTAAAATTATTCAGAAAACTAAGTTATTTATAAAAAGAAACAAAGAAATTATTTAAAAGAATTTAGTTAATTTTTATATTTTAATAAAATTCCTTGAATGAATTAAATTATTTTAGAAAATTGTAATAAAATTCTGAGAAGAATTTAATTGTTTTCTAAAAATTTTAATAAAATTCAATAATTAAATGTTTATATTTCAATTATTAAGAAACACGATTATTTTAAAAAATTATACTTTTCAAATTTTTAGAAAATAAAGAAAATTTTTCTTTAATTGTAAAATTATTCGAAAACATCAATAATTTTGTTTTTTAAATAAATATTTAATGAATATTATTGTTCCATAGAAATTAGAAATTTCAAAAATGTCATATTCAATTCTTTTTAAATTCAATAATTTATAAGAAAATTTTTATAAAACATGAAGATAGCGATTGCTCCGAGTCGAAGACTCGAAGTGATCGATTTCTTCATGTTTTATAATAATTAAAGATCACCGAGTGATAAAATCATTTTTTTATATTATAATTATAAGAATATATTATTACAGTAACTTTTTCAAAATTATTTTCATCATTTCAAATTAATTATTATTTTCCACAATTTTTAATAATTATTTTTTATGGAAATAATTGAATTCGTTAAAAAAAATTTATTATTTATAAAAATAATTGAATTATTGCGAAGGAAAATTGAAAAATTAGAAAAAAAACTTTATCTTTTTAGGGGCAATAGGAAAAAAGTTAAATAAATAACAATAAATTATTAAACAATTGTTAAACTATGGCTCCATAAATTGCAAAATTAGAAAAAACTGCGTCTTTCTAGGTAAAACGGTAAAAAGTTACTAAATAATAATTGCAGAGAAGAATTTTATTATTTATAAAGATAATTTAAATTTTGAACTGTAACGTATAATTTTCAAATAAAGCCAAAAAAAATCCTCAACACTAAAAAGCAAAAATAAAAAAATAAAAAAATAAAAAAATTGTAATTTGAAGTATGGATTATATTGAGATGTGAATGGCTGCGTGTGGACGGTTTGACATTTGGTTCATGAATTTCCAGATAACCAACATTCCTCGAATTTGAACTGTGGTTCCTGTGTTATGTCAACGTATATTGCGGTGAAGAATATATAGTTCTACATCTATATATGTATGTATATATGTACGTGTGTACATGTGGGTAGCGAAGACACGTCGTTTGTGCATCCGCAGGTGTAATGGAGCGCGAATCCGCCAGAGAGACGAAAAGATTGGATTCAAACGGGAGATGCGACTTTGTAAAGTATAAATGAAGCGAGCTTCGTTCTTGCTTCCTTGAAATCCTTATACACCCAGCTCATCTCATTCAGGGTGACTAACTTTGAATGACACTTTAATCTGATTTAAATTTTTATGTCATCCCCCACACACGATATTTCGAATTCAAATAACATTTTTTTTTGTTTTGTTTTTTTTTTATTCTCAAATTACGTGCCTCGAATTTTCTTTACTAAACAATTTATTATTCAAATAAAAATCAGTTTGGGATTTAACTTTTTTTTTCTGCAGATAAAGGGCAATTTTTTGTTCTTATTTTTTTTTTTACTTTTAAAGAAAAGAATTTATTTTGTTCAAATAATCGATAATTTTACTCACAAATTTTATATTTTCATAATTTACAATCACTGTTAGCTTAATAGTATCAAATTGCAACGAATTGACACCAAAAATGTGGATCAAATAAAAAATGGATTCAAATTTTTTTTTTTTGTTGAAAACACTAAAAAAAATTCAATTTTTGAGAAATTACAAATAATTGCAGAAATTCAATTATTTAAAAAAAAATAAAATTCTTCTTATAAAATTCAACCATGTTCAAAATTTTTTTTAAATTCTCGTAAAAATCCTAATTATATTTATAAATAACAAAATTCTTCTCCAAAGTTCAATTATTTTCATAAACGTCAAAAAAATTATTGTCCTAATTTAAATAATTTTCAAAAAATTTTCTTATTTCAATGGTTTTCAATATCTACTATTTTAATAAAATTTCCCAAAAAGAATTCAAATTTTAATTACTATATTTTACTAAAATTTCACAAAACAATTCTATTATTAAAAAAAAATGTTAAATAATTCCTCTCAAACATTCAATTAATAATTAATATACAAAATATTAAAATTTTTCGTAAAAATTGAATTCAATTATTTCCAAAAATAATAAAATTCTTTACAAAATTTCAATTATTTTAAAGATTTTAATCAAAATTCTGGTAAAGAATTCAATTTTTTTTTATAAATAATTAAATTTTTCAGGGGAATTCAATTATTTTTTTAAATTTTAACAAAATTCTTCACAAAAATTCAATTATTTTCATAAATAATAAAAATTCTTCTGACGAATTCAAGTATTTCGAAAAATAATAAAATTCTTTGCAACATTCGAATTATTTCCAAGGTTTAAATCAAAATTCTTGTAAAAAATTCAATTTTTTATTAGTTAAATAAGTAAATTTTTTAGGGGATTTCAATTATTTTTTATAAATAATTAAATTTTTCAGGAAAATTTAATTATTTTTGAAAATTTTAACAAAATTCTTAATAAAAATTCAATTATTTCAAAGATTTTAATTAATTTTTTGGAAAGAATTCAATTAATTTCATAAATAATAAAATTCTTATGAGAAATTCAATTATTTTCAAAAATAATAAAATTTTTTGCAAAATTTGAATTATTTTAAAGATTGTAATCAATTTTTTGGGCAAGAATTCAATTAATTTTCTAAATAATAACATTTTTCTTAAGAATTTAATTTTTTTTTTTTAATTAAAATCGATGCAAAAATTAAATTATTTCTGTAAATAATGAAACTCATTGTAGAATTTTAATTATTTTTTCATACAATTTTAAATGAATTCCGCGAAAAGTGCAATTATTTAAAAAAAAATTTTATTAAAATAATTCAATTATTTAAAAAAAAAAGTTTAATAAAATTTTATGCAAACATTTAATTATTTTCAAAAATAATAAAAATTTGACTGCAATTCAATTATTATTTTCATAAAAAATAATTTCAAATTCTAGAAAATAATAATTGAAATAAAATGATGAAAATAATTTTGATGAAGTTACAGTAACAATAATATTCTTATAATATAAAAATAATGATTTTATCTCTCGTTCATCTTTAATTATTAAAAAACATGAAGAAATCGATCACTCCGAGTCTTTGACTCAGAGCAATCGCTTTCTTCATATTTTATAACAATACTTTTATAAGTTGTTTAATTTTATAAAAAGGTTTGAATTTGAAATTTTTGAATGTCTTAATTCCTGTTTTTCTTCTTTTTCTAAAACAAAATAATAATTTTGTTTAAAAAATTGTGATTCATAAAGAACAATAATCCAAAATAAATAAATTTTCTATTTCTTAATCACAGATGTTTAACAATTTTCTAATTTTGTTTAGTAGTATCTAAAGAACAAAAATCTGCATAATTTCAATTTGACAATACATAATATTTAGCAAAATTTTAGTCGTTTAATAAAAAGAAGTGAAAAAAATTCTGATGATTTCTATTTGTCATTACAATTTTGAATTATAAACTTTATAAAAAAAATTATATAATTTAATTTCCTAGGGAGATATAAAATAAAAATAAAATTTCTACTTTTGCAATCCATTAGGTGAATCAAATTTCTTTTTCGCAATGTATTCGTTTTTTTTATTATGAACCGTAAAACAATATGGAACCGTAGAAAAATCGTGAGGAGAAAAAGAAATGAATATTTTCAATCTATAAAAAGTGACTTTTAATTTCAGTTTGTGTTTGAATAAGTTGAGAAACGTCCGGAAAGAGGAAAAAAAAAGGCTACTCCCCATGGATATTGTAGATTGCAATAACAATCGACATGCTTTTCAAAATATTAATCGACCAATATTTTTCTAAATTCCTATGTGAAATCGTAAAAGTAATGAACAAACGGAAACAAGTTTTTTTGTTTGAAAAAGAAGAAAGACAAAAAAAGAAAAAAAAGAAAACGGAAATCGAATGCCGATTACATCGTGAAAAAACTATTCGTGTATAAATTCTCAACAATACGATTATCATTCACAAGAAATTTTTTTTATTTCCAATTTATCAACTTTTTTTTTTGTCAAATTGAAGAAGTATTAGTTTTCAAAAAGTCTTTATGTTACTCTGCATAGTTGAAAAAAGAATTCTATATTTTATTTGTTAACAAAAACAAAAACAAAAACTAATTAAATGAAAATAAAAAGAAAAATAAAACAAAAAAAAGAAAAAATTCATATGAAAAATTTTTTTACCTAATATTCCAAGAAAAGAAAAAATATACCAAAAAAAGTAAACAAAAAAGAAAAAATAATAAAAGAGAAAATATAACAAAAAAGGAGAACAAAAAATAAAAAAAAAGAGAAAAAAGAAAAAAGAAAACGAAAAAGGAACCAAAAAAAAGAAAATAAACAATACAAAATGGAAACAAATGAAAAGGAAAAATGAAAAGAAAATATGAAAAGAAAGAAGAAAATTGGAAAAAATGAAAAAAAGAACAAAAATTTTCATTGTAAAAATGTAAAATATTTTAGAAACTAACTTCTAGAATTGTATATTGACAAAATTTACTTAAGAGACGTATATCGAGAATCGATAAAAGCCGAGAATTTTCAGATCAGAAGGAAAAAGTCACACAATATTAAAAAAAAAAGTAGGGCAAAAATAGGTAGGAATCTCTTTCTCTCTCTCATCTCTTGAAAAATGGCAAAAACAAAGAATTTGACGGGATTTTGTTGTGATTTTTTGAAATGTTGAATCACGTTTGGTTTCACATGTGTGGCACGTTCACTGCTCACTCGACATATTACATATGTATGACTCACATTCACATTTGCGAGCTAATATATATATATATACTCAGTTATTTTTCTGTTTCAAAAATTGCAAAAATGTTTGAATAATTTCTGAAGCTTTTAACGACAGTAAGTCTTTGAAAGGTTGTCAATTATAAAAAATTTAAGGAAAGACGGTAAGAAAACGGAAAAAGCACTTTTACCTTTGACATGCCCTTAAAATACATATCTTAAAAATCTTCTGACTGCATAACTTACTTTATTATTTATTTATTGCAATTTTTTTTTATTTTTTAATTTAAAAATTTTTTTAATTTTATTATTTTTTTTCATTATTTCTCCAAAGGGAAATAATTAAACTCCATATTTATAATAATCCACATTTAAACCCAGAAAGTATTTTTAAATACCTAGGGTAATAATGAGTACTTTATAGACTGCATGCAGATTAATAAAGTACCTATTCTCGCTCTAGGATAATAATGAGTACTTTATTGATCTGCCAGTGGTCAATAAAGTGCCTATTATTTCCCTAGGGCAAGAATAGTCAATTTATTAACCCTTTGACAATGGGCACTTTATTGACCGGCCCATTTAAAAAAGTAGCAAAAAGTAGCTTTCAAACTAAAAAATAGTAGTAAAAAAGTATCTATCGAAAAATTAAACTTGACGACCAAAAAAACTCGTTTTAAACACTTGACAAAACTGAAAAAAATTCCATTTTATATTTTGTTTTCCTGACTATTTTATTTTATTTTTCTTTCGACTAATTTTATGCAAATTCTAATTTAATTAATTGAATTCTTAGGAAGATTTTTACAAAAAATAATAATAAAAATAAAAATAAAATAATAATAATAATTACTTTGTTGAATAATTGAATTCTGTTTGGAAATTTAATTAAAATAGTAGATATTAAATTTAAAAGTCATTGAATTGCGACAAGTTTTTAAAAATAATTGAATTTTACAAAGAATTCTTTAAAAATTTTTGAGAATAATTGAATATCTGTGTGCGGAATTTTATTAAATTTTTTTGAAAATAATAGAATTCCTAAAAAGGGTTGTTATTATTTATGAAAATAATTGAATTCTTGTTGAAGAATTTTATTAAAATCTAAAAAGAATAATTGAATTATTGAAAAAAAAATTTCATTTAAATTTTATTTTAAATAATTGATTTCTTTCGAACAATTTTATTAAAATATTTGAAAATAATTGAACTCCTGTGAAAAGTTCTAACATTTTTGTAAATAATTGAATTCTTCTAAACAATTTTAAAAAAAAAACTTTTCTTTTAAATAATTGATTTTGTCGAGGAATTGAAATTAAATTTTTTAAGAATAATTAAAATTTTTGAGCAATTCCTGTAAAATTTTATTAAGAATAATTGAAATCCTCCGAAGAATTTTATTATTAATAAAAATAATTGAAATCTTCCAAAGAATTTTATTTTTTATAATGATAATTGAATTGTTACGAAGAATTTTATTATAATTTTTGAAAATAATTGAAATCCTCCAAAGAATTTTATTATTCAAGAAAATAATTGAAATCTTCAAAAAAATTTTACTTTTTATGAAGAGAATTGAATTTTTTAGGAAGAATTTTATTAAAATATTTGAACATAATTGAAATCCTTTGAAAAATTTTATTATTTATGAAAATAGTTTAAATCTTGCGAAAATTTTTTTTTAATTTTTGAAAAATAATATTATTTTTTCAATGAAAATTTAAATTCTTTGCAGGAATTTAGTTAAGATTGTATTGAAAATAATTGAATATTTCGGAAGAATTTTATTAAAATGTTAGAAAAAAATTGAATTCTTTTGGTGAAATTTGATTGACAATAATTGAATTTTTGCAAAGATTTTTCTATTTTAAAAAACAATTGAATTCTTTCGAAAGTTTTATTAAAATTTTATTAAAAATAATTGGATTTTTGCAATAAATTTTATTATTTATAAAAATAACTGAATTCTTCCGAAGAATGTTATATTATTAATTTGAAATAATTGAACTATTGCGAAAAATAAAAATTTTAATAATATATTTAAAAAGAATTGAATTTCTTTGAAAAATTTTGTTATTTTTTAAAATAATAGAATTCTTCATAAGAATTTAATAACCATTGCTTTAAATAATTAATAATTTCGAAATATAATAAATATTATAAAAATTGTATTTCATACAAATTGAATTCTTGTAAAAAACTTTATTTGTGAAAATAATAGAATTTTTCGATTAATTTTATAAATAATTGAAATTCTTCGATGAGTTTTATTATTCATGAAACTAATTGAATTCTAACGAAGATTTAAAAAAAAAAATTTTACTAATTGAATTTCCACGAAAAATGTTATTAGTGAAATTAATTGAATTAATGTGAAATTTCGAAATTTTTTTTTGTAAATGACATTCTAAATTAATTGAATTCCTGTAGAAATTTTATTATCTATGGAAATAATTGAATTTTGGTTGCATTTTATCAATTTTTTTTTAATAATTGAATTCTTTTTGCGAAATTTTATGAAAATACGAAATATTGAAAATAGAATTTCGAATATTCTTTTGAAAATAATTAAATCGTTTTAAAGAATTTGATTAAAATTTTTGAAAATAGTTTTTTGATTTCCAGTATTAGCGAATTTAAAGTATTATTACCCTAGGGCAATAATGGTCACTTTATTGACCACTTGAATTATTTAAAGACCTCTTTTTTCAAAAACCATCAAAATTTTTCTTCAAGACCTATAATTATACCCAAAAATAAATTCTTTCACCCAAAATAAAATACCTCCTTCTAATTGTATTTTATTGTCATTGTTTTCTTTTCCCGTGAAATTTTCCCAGTGAATTTCTTTTTATTGGTCAGGTTTGTTGAGATTATTCCTGGTATACACAATGAGAGTCAGTTGTATGATACGGTGGCTCTCTGGCATGAAGCCCAGAGTTGTTGCAAGCGTTGTATGTCGTTAAATAATCTGTTCATGTATGTATACATATATATTGTATAATATATCTATAGAGATGTGCATGTTTATGTATAAAAGTGTATATACGCAAAGGAATAGGGAGAGAGAGAGGGGGGAGAGAGGGGAGACAAGTGTTCTTACGTCCTGTTTCCCACAGGGAGGCACCGTAAAGAACACCCTTTCTCTGACGATCCCGTGGGGTGTTACCCAGACCCATGAAGTCATATTTTAGCCACAACCAAGGTGAGCAAGTGCTCTTGTCTTTGGTTAAGATACATGTGTTCTTCTTTTCACATTTTACATTTTTATATCTTCCATACTATATATACACGTGCAGATTTTTATTCGCTTTTTGTGCAAGAAAAAAAAAAAGAGAAACAAAAAATTAAAACGAAAATGGAGGGAAAAAAAATAAAAAGGCTGAGAAAATTCTTTGGGGGATAAGAGTCGATTTTTACTAACAATAAAAGGTTGAAAAATTGTCGGGTAATAAAAAAAATTTATGAAGAAAAAAGGAAAAAAAAACTTTTTTAAAAAATGCAAAAATTAAGTTATATTTAATTTTAAGGAATTTAAGAATTTATTTAATTTTATTTCATTTCAAATAAATAAATTACTTCGATGAAATTTCACTTTGTGTTAAAAGCGAAAAAAGTAAAAGATTAATTAAAATTCAATTGATTAATTGAAAGTTACAATTAAATTGTGAATAACAAAATAACTCTGAATTATAAATAAAAACGAATTGTAAATTTTAAAAATCGATAATTTTTAGAATTTTGAGAATTTTGACCATTTGATGATTAATTTAATGTTATATTGAAAATGTAGAATTAAGAAAGAAAAAAAATCATTCGTGTTATAAAAACATGATTAATGGTTTCAAAAATGTAAACTGTTATATATACACACAGAGGGAAAATGCAAGGCTCAGTATAAAATTGAAGATAAGAGAAGAAAGAACATAAATCATAGTCGAAGGAGAACGAAAGATATGAGACATAAGTTTTATGTCAACGTGCGAGGCTTTATGTTCTTTAGTTTTAACTCTAATGTATAATGAAAATACGAAAGTACTCTTGAAAATGTCTCCTTTCTGATCTCTTTCCACTCGAATTGTGACATTAAAAAATAAAATAAAAGTAGGAAAAAAGATCACAGAAATGCTGTATTAAAAGTAGATTTTCAAAAAAAGAATTTTATTATTACTTTTAAGTTTTAATTTTTTATTAAGTTTTTCTGAAATGTCTGATTATTCCCGAACTTGTTCTACTTGAAATTTTACATCAATTACCAGTTTCTAAATATAATTATTTTTTATAAATAATTTTTTTAAATGTCCGACTATTTCTAAACCTTTACTACTGAAATTTTAATTTTCAATCATAAATAGGTATATTAAGTAAAAATTCAATTAATAATGGAAATTATAAATATTTAAATTCAAATGTAAATTAATTTAATCTTTATAAAAAAAACAAATATATTTGTATAATGTATATGAAAAAAATAGCAAAGAAGGTAAAAATCGCGGTGGTTTTTCGTTCAAAACTCCTCCGAACAAGTTTGCCTGACTATGAAACTGACCCCTTTTTCTACTGTCTGACTAGAATAAAACTCATTCCACTTAAACTACATCACAAGTCGATGAATTATTACCAACCGCAAGTATAATGTGATTTTCGTTTCGTTTCTTTCAAATTGTTTCCATTTATTTTCCCCACCAGTGTTTTTCTAATGTCTGACTATACCTGAAACTTTTCTACTTACAATAAAAATCTTGAAAGAATTGAACTAAATTTTTGGCGATAATTTTAAATTAATATTTATAATTATTTTTCCATGGTTTCTCTACTGTCTGACTATATCACAACCTTTTCTACTTAAATTAAAGATTTAAAAAATATTTAATACAATCTTCTTGTTATTTACAATTTGTATTCATTTTTTTCAATCATTTTTATCGTTTTTGTAATGTCTGACTAAATCTAAACCTTTTCCACTTTTCCACAGCAGGGTTGCCACGCAACCTGGAAACCTGGAAAACCTGGAAATGTCAGGGAATTTTATAAACCTTGAAAAATCCTGGAAAAGTCAAGGAATTTTGATCGAAATCCTGGAAAATTATTGTTTTCTAAAGTTGTTGTGCTTATTCTTGAAATCTAATTTTACTCAAATATTTCTAAATTAATTCAATTTTAAAAGAGTTGCGTTTACAATTTTTATAAGTAGGTGAACTTCAAAAGGTTTTAATTTGAAATTTTAGAAAATTTCAATTTTGTTTTTGAATGAATGAATTAAATACTAAAAATTTCACAGGAATTCTATTATTTACAAATTTTTTTTTATAAATTTCTTCGCAATAATTCAATTATTTTCATGAAGAATAATACTTTTTACCAGGAATTAAATTATTTTCATATATAGGTTTTCAATTATTTTCATAAATAATAAAAATCATCGCAGAATTTCAATTATTTTTAATACAATTTTAATGGAATTTCTCGAAAAATGTAATTATTCTTAAAAATTTTATTATAATTCATAAAAAAAATTAAATTATTTTAAAAAGCCTTCCTATAATTTATGTATTATTTCCAAAAATTTTAATGAAATTCTTTTTAACAATTCAATTCTTTTTCAAAATAATTTTAATAAAATTCTTCGTAGAATTAAATTAATTTTAATAATTTATCAAAATTCAATTATTTTTAATATCTACGTATTTCAATAAAATTTCACAAAAGAATTCAATTATTTAAAAAGCAATGTATCATTAGAATTCGTCTCATGAATTCAATTATTTTCAAAAGTAATAAAATTCTTCACTGAAATTCAATTATGGTCAAAAGTTTAAAAAAATTCTCGTCAAAATTTCAATTATCTTTATAAATAATAAAATTATTCTTCAAAATTCAATTATTTTTAAATAATTTAATAAAACTCTTGGCAAAATTTCAATTATTTTGAAAAACATTTCTCAATTCAATCAAATTTTTTTTTACAAATATTTCATTTATTTTTAATGCAATTTTAATCTAGTTTCTTGAAAATGGAAATTGTTCTTAGAAATTTTATTAAAATTCGTCAAATGAATTTTAATTATTTAAAAATTTGTTGATAAAATTCTTCATGAGAGTTCAATTTTAAGAAACATTCAATTATTCAATAAATTATTTATTTTCGTATTTAAATAATTGAATTCTCGTAGAATTTTCTAATAAAAATTGATTTACATATGAATTTCAGTTAAAATTTTAGATAATAATTGAATATTAAACTCTAAATTTTAATTAGTAAAAATGCTTTCTAATTTGAAATAGTGACTGACTTTTTGCTTTTGAATTATCAAATTTTACCAATAAATAGTCGTTTCTACTAATTTAATAGTAAAATTTACTAATTCAAAAGCAAAAAGTCAGTCACTAATTTCAAAATAGTAAACATTTTTACTAATTCAAATTTCAAGAGAAAGTACTATAGCGTGAATTTTTAAAAATAATTGAATTTTGAAAAGGTTTCAAATTATAATCTCTGAAAGTTTGAATTTTTCATACTTTTAACTAAAAATTGTGTAGATTTAATTTTTTTTTAAAGTTTAATGTAACATTTTTGAAATTATTTGAAGTTTTTATTTTCTAATATATATTTAATTGAAGAATTTCCGAATAATCGATGAAACGTAAAATTGAATTGTAAACAAAAGGATTTGAAAATTTTCAAAGAAATTTTTCAAAAATTATTAAAAATGAATGAATAATTAATTTAAAGAAGAATTTTAGTTAAAAATTCTAGAAAATAATTGAATTGAAAGGAGAATAATTTATAATTTATAAAACATGAAGATAGCGATTGCTCCGAGTCGAAGACTCGGAGTGATCGATATCTTCATGTTTTATAACAATTTTCTGAAAATTGTTTAATTTCAAAAAGGTTTGAATTTGAATCTTTTGAAGAATTTTAATTCCTATCGAAAAATAATAATTAAATATTTATTTAAAAAAGAAGCTGTAGAACATTTTTCTGAGTAATAATTTTTAAACTGATTGAGAATATTCTTTAGAGTCAAGAAGTAAAAAATTTGGCTGAAATTTAATTTTGTCAGGGAAAAACAAAATTAAATTTTTGTTTGCAACAAATGTAGTTTTAAAAACCTGGAAAAATTACGTTTTTTAACCTGGAAAACCTGTAAATGTCAGGGAATTTGAAATGAGCGTGGCAACCCTGCACAGTCTTGAGAGAACAGAGAAGTTAACAGAATTCTCGAGTGTAATTTTTAATTACAGTATTTATAATTATTTTTCTATGATTTCTCTAGTGTCTGACGTTTTTCACTGAAAATACAGTTTGGAAAAAGCAACTCCATTTTTTGTCTGTAATTTGTTATTATTGGTTATATTTATTTTCCTAACATTCTTTTAATGTACGACTATATCGAAACTTCTTCTACTTAAAGTACAATTCTACAAGAATCTAATGCAATTTTTGCTTGTATTTATATTTATTGATTCCTATCACTCTTTTAATGTCTGACTATATCTAAATTTGTTTCGCTTTATAACTATTTACATTTATTTCACTTAAATTACAAGTTTGAAAAAATCTACCAAATACAATTTTCTTTTGTAATTTCCATAATTATATTTACTTTTCTTTATTTTTTAAAGTCTGACTAAATCTAAACCTTTTTCACTTAAATTACAATCTTGAAAAAATTTAACAGAATTCTCGTATGTAATTTTTTAATTAGTATTTATAATTATTTTTCAATCCTTTCGATAATGTCTGACTATTTCTGAACCTATTTCACTTAAATTACATTTTTGAAAAAATCAAATACAAGTTCCCGATGTAATTTTCGATTAGTGTTTATATTTATTTATTCCTATCACTTTTATAATGTCCGACTATATCTAAACCAATTTCACTTAAATTATAACTTTGAAAAAATCTACCAAATACAATTTTCTTTTTCAATTTTCAATTAGTGTTTATCGTTTTTCTAATGTCTGACTAAATATAAACCTATTCCACTTAAATTACAATTATACCTAAAAACTAAATATGATTTTAGTCTATAAGTTTCAATTAGTATATTTATATTCTATTCCTATCGATAGAAAATGTTTTATTGTCCGTCTATATCTCAACCTTTTCTACTTAAATGACAATATTCTAAAACTAGAAGACAATTCTTTCGTCTCTAATTTTCAAATAGTCTTTATATCCCTAACTTTTTTTTGTCCGACTATTTCTAAACCTTCTCCACTTAAATTACAACCACATTCAAGAATATAGTAAAAATTTGCCTTTTTCTTCAATTAAAAATAAGTGAAAAAAATATTCATTGACTAAATATACTTTTTCGAAATGTCTGACTATAATCGACCATTTTCACTAAATATTTAATATTTATCAATTAATAAACAGTGTGAAAATATTTTCTGCCGAATTCTCTAGGATCGTAAATATTAATTAAAGTTGTCGCAGTGGTGAGATGAATCAGTACCTACCCCACCCATAGGTGGGGTAGGAGGGGGAGACTGAGAAAGAGAAAGAGATAGAGAGAGAGAGAGAGATGCTAAAGGGAAATTAATGTCTGACTTAGAATTGTTGATTCAAAATTATTACACATAATATGCAAGTAATTCGAGTGGTTTTCAAAACAGTAGAATATCGTCGCGGAAACAGTGCGTGATGTTTATGGTTTCCTATGTAACGATCAGAGCTTGGGTTTGTTATGCTTTTGCAAATACAACACTTTACAATTCCCGTAATTTAACAATGCATAAACACACATACATCCTCAAAATCTTCCCTCTCTTTATTTCTCTCTCTCCCTCTCTCTGTCTCTCTAAATATCTATATGTATATACCACAAACACTGAATGAATTTACGTGTCGGATATACAAATGAGCTTTTGCGTGCTTGCCGATGGCACAATTTTCTCTCTAAATATAATATTAAAATCGTCAAAAAATAATTTAATGATCGAAAAATTAAATTTATATTTTTTTCGAACTCTTTTTTCAAAATTTAATTTTTCAATTAAATTTGATAATATGCCTGATAATATTTAAAATTACAAAAATAAAGATTTTAAGTTTAACATATAATTAAGTAACATACAATTGAAAATATAAATTAGAAATATAAATTACAAAAAAAATAAATATATTCAATCTATAAAGAAGCGTTGGTTATAAAATAAAGAGAAAAACGAAAATACATTCAAATATTTGCCAAAATGAAATTCAATAGTATTTCAAATATTTGGTTTAAATTATGAAATTATTTTACATTCTCGCAAGGGACTATTAACTGCACAAAATGAAAATTAGTAGAAAGGCTCCTATGCATAATTCACCCTTTATATTTTGCATTGTTCGTGGTTTATGTGTGACGTTAAATTAAATTTCAATTTACCGAAATTATTTCTGTCTGATATTATCATGTGTTATTAAATTCTTGTTTTTTTATATAATTATTGTATATTTATATTTGGCATTAATTATGAAACAAAAATGTTTGAAAGGAATCAGTGTCAAAATAATTTTTAAATTTTTATATCTAAATATATATTATGTAAATTTATAAACTATAATTACTATTTGTTTTACTATTTATTACTTTTTGTTATTAGTATTAATATTTATTACTCTTTATTATTTTTTATTCCTATTTTTTACTGTTTTTCACTATTTTTCACTACTTTTTACTATTTTTAACTGTCTTTTACTATTTTTTTTACTATATTTACTATTTTTACTATTATTATCAAAAATTGTAATAAAATTAAAAATAATTATTTTGAATCAAATTCTTGAAAATTTAAATTATTTAAAAAATTTCCAAATATTTACTTATAAAATTTCCATAATCAGAACTTCATTTTTTCACAATTTTAGATAAAATTATATTAAAAACTTAAATAATTTTTTAAATAAATATTTAATTATTATTAATTTCTTCACAGCAATTGAAACTTGAAAGAAAAGTTTTAAACTTTTGGAAATTTAATTTTTACTGAAAATTGCAACAGTTTTTATAATAAAAATCTTTTCTAAATTAATTATAAATTTATAACTAATATCTTTTAAAAAAATTATTCTATAAATAATTCAACTATTTAAAATAAATTTAATTATTTACAGAACTAAGAAAAATCGAGGTATTATTTTAAAATTCTAATTCTAATTCAGTTTATTTAATTTAAAAATAAAAATTATTAGATTCAAGTAAATATTTATTTGATGGTAAGTAATCGTTTTGTTGAATAAAATAAATTCTTTTCTCTACTTTTATTACAATTTCACTACAACTTATTGTATTTCAGAAAAAAAAATAATACTAACAATAAATTTATACTTATAATAAAATAAAAATAATAATTCCTTTCCTATAAAAACAATAACAGTATAATAATAAAATAAATTAAATTAAAAGAAATAGTGAAAATAATAATAATACTGTTATTGAATAAAAAAGTAATAGACTTTAAAATTTGATAAACTGTGATTAAATGAAATAGATTCGAAATCACATTTATATGTAGATATTGAATGGACAGAATTGTAATTTTCGAGAACCATGAAATGAATGTTTTTGACTTTATTACAGCTTTGTGATTCAAAATTAACCGCTAAAGGACAAAAAATAACGTGTACCATATGAAGTTACATCTCGTGTTTGGTTCGTTTTTGTTAAATTTAAATTAGTATACAAAACCTTTTAGTGAGTTTCATATATACATATCGGACCACCATTTCTCTTTCGAGAGAGAGAGAATGTTTTACATTTTCAACGAACAACAGACATATGCCCTGCAGACTCGTTAAGTTAATAAAGCAAACGTGACTATTAGAGTGATTCATTTTTAACGAAAGTTTCCAATTTTACTGAGAAACTTGACGGACAAAAAAAAATTCATTACATTACAGTTGGTTGACGTATTATACACGCAATACCACACTGGGACAATGGAACGAAATTTTCTCGCTGAATTTTCCTAATGATGATGTTATTTCTTATTTTTACAAAAAAAAAATGTATCTTTATTTTTAATTTTAATTTGTATTTTATTATATTTTGTCTTCTGTTTTATTCCTATTTTCTAAATTCTTTTTTCATATTGAGTCATGTTAAATATATTTTATCATCCAATAATTTCTTAAATAAATATTTGTTTTAATTTAATTTAATATTTATTTAATATTTTTTTCTTTATTTTAACAGTTTCAATTGAATTTAATAAAGTGAAATCGAAATAATTAAACTATATTCATTGGATTGAATTAATTAAATTAAATTCATTGAATTTGTGTTAATTAAATTACTTGAATTAAATTACTTGAATCGAATTAATTAAATTAAATAAATCCAATTGAATTAATTGAATCAAAGAAATTAATTAAATTAATTAAATTCAAATAATGGAATTAAATTTATTGAAACGATTGGATTGAAATAAAATAATTTAATTCGAATTAACGAAATTAAATTTATTAAATTAAATTTATTGAATTAAATTAATCAAATTAAAGTTATTCAACTCCAATTAATGAACTAAATTCATTGAATTGAATTAATTTATTACCATTTCTTAAATTGAATGCATTTAATCGAATTAAATTCTATCAGTCCAATTAATTAAATAAAATTTATTGAATTTGTGTTAATTAAATTAAATTAATTGAATCGAATAAATTGAATTAAATTAATTAAATTTAACTAATGGAATTTAATTCATTAAATTTACATACCATGAATTGAATTTATTGAATCGATTGAAATGAAATAAAATAATTGAATTCGAATTAATGAAATTAACTTCATTAAATTAAATTTATTGAATTAAATTCCTTGAATTGAATTTATTGCATTAAATTCCTTGAATTGAATTTATTGCATTAAATTCCTTCAATTGAATTTATTAAATTAAATTAATCAAATTAAAGTTCTTTAACTCGAATTAATTAAATTAAATTCATTGAATTCGCATAAAATGAACAAAATTCATTGAATTCAATTCCTTAAATTTTTTATATTTAATAAAATTAAATTAATTGAAACGAATGAATCAAATTGAATTAATTAAATTCAAATAATGGAATTAAATTTATTAAATTAAATACCTTGAATTGAATTTATTAAATCGATTGAATTGAATTAAAATAATTAAGTTCGAATCAAATTTATGGAATTAAATTCATTAAATTAAATTTCTTGAATTAAATTTCTTGAATTGAATTTATTAAATTAAATTAATCGAATTAAAATTATTCAACGCTAATTAATTAAATTTAATTCATTGAGTTCGAATCAAATTAACTAAATTCATGGAAATGAATTAATTGAATTTGATTTCTTGAATTGAATGTATTTAATCGAATTAAATTTTATCAGTCGAATTAATTACATTAAATTTATTGAATTTGTGTTAATTTAATTAAATTAATTGAATCGAATGAATTGAATGGAATTAATTTAATTAAATTAATTTAATTCAAATAATGAAATTAAATGTATTGAATTAAATACCTTAAATTGAATTTATTGATTCGATTGAATTGAATTAAAATAATTGAATTTGAATTAATGAAATTAAATTCATTCAATTAAATTTATTGAATTAAATTTCTTGAAATGAGTTTATTAAATTAAATTAATCAAATTAATGTTATTCAACACTAATTAATTAAATTAAATCCATTGAATTCGAATAAGATGAACTAAATTCATTGAATTGAATTAATTGAATTCAATTCCTTAAATTGTACATATTTAATCAAATGAAATTCTTTCAATCGAATTAATTGAATTAAATTTATTGTATTTGTGTCAATTAAATTAAATTAATTGAATCGAATTGAATTAATTAAATTCAAATAATGAAATTAAATTTATTCAATTAAATTTTCTGAATTAAAATTCTTGAATTGAATTTATTAAATTAATCGAATTAAAATTATTCAACGCCAATTAATTAAACTAAATATATTGAATTCGAATTAAATGAACTAAATTCAAAGAATTGAATTTATTGAATTCAATTCTTTGAATTGAATGTATTTAATCGAATTAAATTCTATCAGTGGAATTAATTACATTAAATTTATTGTATTTGTGTTAATTGAATCGAATAAATTGAATTAAATTAATTAAATTCAAATAGTGAAATTAAATTTATTGAGTTAAATACCTTGAATTGAATTTATTTAATTCAAATGAATTGAATGAAATTCTTTGACTCAAATTAAAAAGATTAATTCGTTAAATCGAATTAATTGAATTAAATTTATTATTTCAATTAAATTAAATCGAATTAATGAAATTTAAAGAATTGAATTAATTTATTCAAATTAATCATATTAAATTTATTGAATCCAACAAATTAAACTGAAATTATTGAATTCAATAAATTTAATTTAGTTGAATAATTCATTTTTAAGTGAAATATTGAGATATAGGTAATTTTTTATCTGTAGAAATGAAAAAAACAAAAATGATATAGAAATGCATTTCAGAAACGATGAGAAGGACTTGGTTTTACCTTTCTTCTTGTTTGTTATAGGAATTAAGGTCTCGTTACAGTCGTTTCACCTTTCAAGACATGCGAGAAATGCGATTCCGAGGTCATGGTTTATTCGAGTTTATCATTCCTTCTCAGCGCACCCGCGTATCGCTTACTGAGCGGAACGCATTGTTTTTTTTTATTCATTTTTTTCCTTTAAGTTTGTGCTCACCTTTCGTAATGATTCCACCACTTTACTCAAATGACACAAATAGCAGAATAAATTCTCTCAGAACGACCTCAAATATTGAGAAGAAAATTTTATGCTAAAATAAATTCTCACAAACTCAAATTTTATAATAAAAAAATTCTTCTTTCACGATAAAAAAAGAACAATAATTATTTTTTCAATAAAACAAAATCCTTTTTATGATAAACCAAGAAATTATTTTTACGAGCAAACGAAATTATTCTTTTGATTAAACGAAATTCCCTTCATGGTAAAAGAAGAAATTAACTTTATGATAAAGTGAAATTATTTTTATGATAAAACGAAATTCTTTTTATGACACAAGAAATTCTATTCCACTGAATAAGTGTATCAAGAAAAGAAAATAATAACATTATCATGAAGATAAAAAAAAAAGATTATTTTCCTTTAAAACTTACTTATTTCAACAAATTTATTCGAGATTTGCGAAATAGTATTTTCTTTTCTTTATTTCAGCATTTAATGGAATGGAAATTATCAATTTCTTTTGTGGCACATACTAAACATTAAAGATTGTGTGGTCGATATTTCTTGTTTTTCTTTCCTTTTTTTTGTTTTATTTTCACCGTTTTTCATCGTTTTCTTCTGCATTCTCCCATTTTCGTGTGCACCCTTCGTTTGGGTCTGTCCGTTTTCTGATTAAAGTTTCACCTTTGGAGGAAACTATATCCTTTGTTCTCGTATACAGCGTTGAAATTTCCCACAATTACGAAACGATTCGCATACAGGATTGCCCTTAATCCTCATTCTAATCCGAAAACCCCATTTCAAACTTCCGGCATTCTTGGTCAGATTAAAGTAGATGAATGTTTTACAAGGTTTATACCATGTTTTTAATATTTACCTTTAACTCTTTTTCCTTCTATTGCATTTAATGTCCCGGAGATTTCAATTTGCAATTTGTAAGTTTATTATTTCAATTTTTATTCAATCATTTTAATTTTAATTACTTAAATTCAATATTAATTGGAAAAGTTCAATTTAAATTCGATTATTTCAATTTCAATTCAATTCCTTTTAATTTAAATTCAATTACTTGAGTTCTAATTCAATTATTTTAATTCTAAATGAATTATTTTAATTTCTATTTAATTATTTTAATTCTAATTCAATTATTTTAATTTTTATTCAATTATTTTAATTTTAACTTAATAATTTAAAGACCTGTTCAGTAAATCAATTTTTACTCGGTGATTATTTTTGTAATTAAATATTTGTAATTTTAGTTTTTATCCAAAGAAATTTTAACACTTCAATTTCTAAATTTTTCTATTAGTAAAAATTGCTACTAATAAAAACCAGTAAATATTGCTGTTAATTAAAATTATTAAATATTTCTACTAATTAAAAGTTGTAAAAATATTTTGATTTTCCAATTAAAATTAGTAAAACTTCTATCTAATTAAAATTAGAAAAAATGGTAATTGTCGCTAATAAATAAAATTATTACAAATATTAACAAAATTGAAATTAGAAAAAATATCTGCTTATTAAAATTTGCAAAAATTAATATTAAATAAAATTGTTGAAAAAATGTCCCAATTACAATTTTAGTAAAAATTGCTTCTAATTAAAATGACTACAAACATTTACTAAATGAAATTGTCAAAAATATCCACTAATTAAAATTTGTAAAAATATTTTCCAATTAAAATTAGTAAAAATTATACTAATTAGAATTAGTAAAAACTTCTACTCATTAAAATTAGAAAAAATTTATACTATTTAAAATTAGTCAATACTTTTTCTAAAATAAAATTATTCAAAAATTTCTAATACTTAAAATTAGTAAATGTCTCAATTAAATAAAATTAATACAAATATCTACTAATTAAAATTAGCAAATATATCTACCAACTAAAATTCGTAAAAATTAATATTAAATGAAATTGCAAAAAAATATTTTAATTATAATTAGTAGAACTTGCTATTAACTATAATTAATACCAATAACATTGAATTAAATTTAGTAAAAATTACTAGTAATTAAAATTGGTAAAAATCTCTACTAATTCGAATAAGTAAAAAATTTTTCTAATTAAAATAAGTAAAAATTTCTGTTCTCTAAACGTGAAAAAGAGTAAATTTGACTGAATTAAGTCCAGTGATTTCAATTCAGAAAACTTACTAAATCTTCTACTACTTAAAAAATTAAGAAAAATTGCTACAGGCAATTCGAATTTGATAAAATTACTATGATCAAAATTTGTTAAAATTATTACTAATTAAAATTTGTTAAAATTACTATAAATTAAAATTTGTTAAAATTACTACAAATTGAAATTTGTAAAAATTACTACAAATTAAAATTAGAGCCAATATATTCCAATTAAATTATTAAAAATTGCTACTAATTAAAATTGGTAAAAATCCCTAATAATTAAAATGACAATATAATCCCTACTAATTTAAATTAGTAAAAGTTTCTGCTAGTTAAAATTAATAAAAATTTCTACAATCTAAAGGATAAAAATTGAAAATTTCATTGAATAAAATGCAAAGATTTTAATTCAGTAAATTTGCTAAATCTTATACTACTTCAAATTAGTAAAAATTTCTACTAATTCTTAATAAATTTTTACTATTTTCACTTCTCACTAAATTCGAATTAGTTAAAAATACAAATTTTAACTAATTTGAATTAGTAAATTTTACTAATAAATAGCAATTTCTACAAATTTATTACTAAAATCTATTACTATAATAAATAATTACAAATTTACTAACTAATAAATAATTACTAATAATTAGTAAATTTTACTAATAAATTAGTAGAAATTACTCTCCGAATTTCTATTTAGTAAAAAGAAATATGTTTACAAATTTAAATAAGTAACCTATTGCTTTTTTATTAGTAAATTTTACTAAAAAAATAGTGATTTCTACTAATTTATTGCAAAAATTTACTAATTTGAATTAGTGACTGACTTTTTGCTTTTGAATTAGTAAATTTTATTAATAAATAGCAATTTTCACTAATTCATTACAAAAATTAACTAATTTGAATTAATAACTGACTTTTTGCTTTTGAATTAGTAAATTTTATTAATAAATAACAATTTCTACTAATTTATTACTAAAATTTACTAAATCAGAAACAAAAAGTCAGTCACTAATTAAAATTAGTAAAAAAATTTATTTTCCACTAATTCAAATTTACAGAGTAAGAGGTTTAAATTTTTTCTCTCATGCTTTAGTCACAAAAAGTAACTAAGAAAGAGTAAGTAACAAAGAACTTGAAAAAACAATTATTTTTCCAATTTACCAAATTAACAAAAAAAAAAAAAAAAGATCATTTTAGAAAAGAGAAAAAATCTCTTTTTCCCAAAAAGTAAAAGAAACAAAATTAGAATTTATTGCCGAAAATAAACTATACCGACTTTCACCATGCCAAAGTTGTCATTTAATGAAGCGTCGTTTCTCAACTCTCAGGTCAGTCAGTAGTGGAGGTCGACTAAAATCAATTTAGCCCCATAACCTCCCCGAGGTCGTTGTAGACGACGACGCACAGCTCTACGAGGTAAAGGAAAGTGGATGGAGCATGAGAGTAATGAAGGAAAGTATCCTTAGACTCACCCTGCATCTTTCACATCTTTTACTCCCTTTAAGAGGACATTGTCATGAACTGTTTTTCCTTTCAGCGAAAGTAATGTTCATCTTCATCACGAATAAATGCCCAGGAGTAAAATTATTTTCCATCTCCTTTGGAGTTAAAAAGAAAAGTAGAAAAAACAAAGAAAATAAATAAAAAAAAGAGAGAGACAGAGAGAGAGAGAAAGAGAGAACTGCTCTCTCCTCTTTTACCTTCATTATTGTAATATTATTTTATCTTAACAGACAACTTAACATTTGTATTATTCGCAATTGTAAAGATTATTTCATCCTTTTCTTTGCTATTTTCTTCTCCAGAGATGAAAGCGCACTTCATTTATTTAATCCCCCTCGACTCGCAATAAAGAATATAAACAATTGCCTTGAATTATGTTTCCTGACTTTTCCTGAGTTTAATTATATTTTTTAACTTTTCTAAAGATTGTTCTTGTCATTATTATTCTTATTATTATTATGTTTATTATTATTATTATTATTATTATTATTATTATTATTATTATTATTATTATTATTAGGTATTATTATTATTTCAATCATTAAAATAAAAAAATATTTCATGAAAAAATAATTAATATAATAAAAAATTAAGATTATTATTACTACTAGCAACAATTCGTACGCTAAAGCGCGAGACTAACTTTTTAGGGTAAAATTAACAATTTTAAAAATAATAGAATTTAAAAATTTGTAATTTAAATTTTTGTTGAAAACACTAATAAAATACAATTTTGGAAAAATTAAAAATAATTGCAGAAATTCAATTATTTTCAAGAGTGATAAAATTCAATTATCTTTCAAATTAAAAAAAAAAATTCTCGTAAAAATACCAATTATCTTTATAAACAACAAAATTCTTCCCTAATGTTCAATTATTTTCAAAAATCAATTTCAAATTCCCAAAAATAGTACGCAAACATTTAATTATTTTCAGAAATAATAAAAATTTCTCGGGAATTTAATTATTTACAATTTTTTTTTATAAATTCCTTCGCAATAATTCAATTAATTTTATAAATAATAAATTTTTTTTTAAGGAATTCAATTATTTTCATAAAAAATAATTAAAAACTGACTGTAGAAAATAATAATTGATTTTAAATGATGTTTTGAAAAATTTTAATTCCTACGGAAAAATAATATTTAAATATTTATTTAAAAAAGAGTTATTGATGTTTTCGAATAATTTTACAATTAAAGAAATTCGTAAATAAATGTAACTGAACATTTTTTTGAGTAAAATTTTTTCCTTTATTTTCTAAAAATTTAAAAAGTATAATTTTTTAAAATAATCGTGTTTCTTAATAAGTGAAATCAAACATTTAATTATTGAATTTTATTAAAATTTTTAGAAAACAATTAAATTCTTCTCAGAATTTTATTACAATTTTCTAAAATAATTTAATTCATTCAAGGAATTTTATTAAAATATAGAAATTAACTAAATTCTTTTAAAGAATTTCTTTGTTTTTTTTAAAAATAACTTAGTTTTTTGAATAATTTTAATTGAAAAATTTCAAAATAATTAAATTAAACAAAGAATTTTTTAAACTTTTTAAAATAATTTTCAAAATAATTTTTGCGATGAATTTTACTTCGAAAGGATTTCTTGACAATAATTTATTTATTTCAAATTTTTGAAAATAATTAAAATTCTGTAAAGAATTTAATTATTTTTGAAAAACATTGAATTCTTGACAGGAAATTGTTTAAAATTTTTAAAAATAATTAAAATCCTCCGAAGAATTTTATTATTAATAAAAATAATTAAAATCTTCCAAAGAATTTTATTTTTATGATGATAATTGAATTCTTGCGAAGAATTTTATTAAAATTTTTGAAAATAATTGAAATCCTCCGAAGAATTTTATTATTTAAGAAAATAATTGAAATCTTCAGAAGAATTTTATATTTTTATGAAGATAATTGAGTTTTTAGGAAAAATTTTAATACAATTTTTGAACATAATTGAAATCCTTTGAAAAATTTTATTATTTATGAAAATAGTTTAAATCTTGCAAAGATTTTTTTTTAATTTTTGAAAAATAATATTATTTTTTCAATGAAAATTTAAATTCTTTGTAGGAATTTAGTTAAGATTGTATTGTAAATAATTGAATATTAAGGAAGAATTTTATTAAAAGTTTAGAAAAAAATTGAATTCTTTTAGAAAATTTTATATTAAAAAAAATTGAATTCTTTCGTGAAATTTTATTGATAATAATTGAATTTTTGCAAAGATTTTACTATTTTAAAAAACAATTGAATTGTTTTGAAGGTTTTATTAAAATTTTGTTGAAAATAATTGGATTTTTGCAATAAATTTTATTTTATATAATAAAAAAAATTAAAATTATTATTACTACTAGCAACAATTTGCGCGCTGCTAGCTTTTTAGGGTAAAATTAGCAATTTTAAGAATAGTAGAATTTAAAAATTTTTAATTCAAATTTTTGTTGAAAACACTAAAAAAATCCAATTTTGGAAAAATTGCTAATAATTGCAGAAATTCAATTATTTTCAAGAGTGATAAAATTCTTCTCATAAAATTCAATTATCTTTCAAATTTTTAAAAAAATTCTCGTCAAAATCCAAATTATCTTTATAAATAACAAAATTCTTCCCCAAAGTTTAATTATTCTCAAATCAATTTCAAATTTCCAAAAATAGTACCCAAACAATATTTAATTATTTTCATAAATAATAAAAACTCAGGAATTCAATTATTTACAAAATCTTTTTTGAAATTCCTTCGCAATAATTCAATTAGTTTCATAACAAATAATTAAAAATTATAGAAAATAATAATTGATTTGAAATGATGAAAATAATTTTGAAAAAGTTATTGTAATAATATTCAATGATTTTATCACTCGGTCATCTTTAATTATTATAAAACATGAAGAAATCGATCACTCCGAGTCTTCGACTCGGAGAAATCGCTATCTTCATGTTTTATAAAAATATTCTTATAAGTTATTGAATTTAAATAGATTTGAATTTCAATGTTTTGAAAAATTTTAATTCCTACGGAAAAATAATATTTAAATATTTATTTAAAAAAGAGTTATTGATGTTTTCGAATAATTTTACAATTAAAGAAATTCGTAAATAAATGTAACAGAACATTTTTTTGAGTAAAATTTTTTCCTTTATTTTCTAAAAATTTAAAAAGTTTCAATATCATTTTCAATTAAAATTTGTAATTGCCAAATAGAATAGAATATGTAATGTTTCTTTTCCAAAAGAAAAGAATGTGTTTCTGAATAATATTGTTATTAAGAAATATAAATTATGCATAAAATATTTCCTATTTCTTAATTATAATTTTTTAACAATTAACAATTTTCTATTTTTTATAAATAGAAAGGAGAAAAATTTGCATAATTTAGATCAGTCAAACGAAATTTGTTATAGAAAAAAGCATATAATAACCAAAATTTATTTGTTAATCATAATTTTTTTATATTTTCTAATTTCAAATATTGTTTTATTTTTTATTATAAATCATGAAAAAATACCTGCATTTTTTCGATCTGTCAAACAATATTTTTTAAAGAAAAAAATAAACAAAAGCAAAAACTAACTTCAAAGTGTGGGCAGACAGAATGATAGAATGAAATACGAAGATTATTATAGTTAATTTTTATTATTATTCGTAGTACTAAAAAATTATTTAAAAATAATTTTTTCACGTTAGTATGAAAATACTTGCAATAAAAATTTTCTTCCCCAGAAAAAAAAACAGAATCATAAAGAATATTTTCTAATTTCATTACATTTTTCTCATATAGAGGAAATATATTTTATCAAACTTTTCTCTCCTTTTTTTCCTATATGTTAAGAAAATTACTTTTGAATTTTCGATTTATTTGCAATGGAGGTAATAGAAGGCGATTTCCTTGGGGGATTTTTCCTAATCGATTTATGTAGAGGAGGATTTGTTCAGCGGCTCCTTTTCACGTCCGAATTGGAATACTTCAAGTTTGATAAGATTGTGTGCTCACCAAAAAGCCGTCTATAAAAAAAGAATAAGTAACGATAAAAAAGAAAAAAGAAAGAAAAAAAGAAAAGAAAAAAAAGTTTTTCTTCCCCCCTTTCCTATATATTCATGACTGTTTCATTACAATTTGAAGATTCAACCAGCAAAAGAATCGAGTAAAAGTTTTTCACAATATTCAATGAGGGAAACTCTTTTTAGATTCATTAGCTTTTCTTTAAATAGATATATTCGCGACTATAGTTAAAATGAATTCACAAAAAAAGTATTTAAAAAATATTTTAAAAATTACACGCTTCACACGCAATAATTAATTTTTAAAAAGTATCAATTTTAATACTGAAAAAAGTAGTAATAATTTTTTTTTTAAATAAAAATCTCTGATTATAAATTCAAAAACTCGGAAATGAAACTTTATCGAAGAGAATAGATAGCGAGATTTTTTTCAAAAGAATTAATGAAAAATTAATTGCTTTGTTAATTAATGGAAACTAGAGTATTTATTTAATCAAGAAACAATTTTTTATTTTAGTGAAAAAAAAGTTTCACTAGAATAGAATATTTGTATCTACGTGTGTATTTGGGGAAACTGTGATCATTCTATTGTGAAGAGAGAACAAAGGGAGAGAAAAATGAGAGAAATTGCGATGGTAAATTGATTTCTGTGACACACTCAGTTCATCGATAATTTAATTACGAGTAGTCACTCCACTGTAACGGTAATTACCATCTCTCGTTGGAGATAATGTCACGTAATGTTCGAGAAACTCTCTCCCTATATATATATATACATAGGGGCACACATAAGTTTAGTCAGTTAATTAGTCTTTTGCTTGTTACGCCTTTCCTGTCTTCGCGCCATAATGTCAACCATGTGTCTCAAAAATTCATAAACGAGGATTTTGATTAAAGCTCATCCCTAGACGCTAGACTCTGTGTATGTGCCACCTACTAATTAAAACTTAATAGTCATAAAACATTGTCTAATATTTCCACCTTACACGTAATCTATATAATATTCACACGAATAGTGTCACTATAATAAACGCTTCGATTGTAATTAAATCAAGATATTCAATTTGATAACACTTTTGAATTATCTTTTTGCTTGTAAAATTATTGATAATCGTAATAGACAATGAAAATCCACATGTAGTAAATTTTATCCATAGCTGAAATCACTATTTTTTTGCTATTATTTAAAATTAATAAAAAACCGTGGCAAAAAGAAATTAGTAAAAAATTTCTACTACTTAAAATTAGTAAAGGTCGCTACTAAATAAAATTAGTATTTACAAATATCTATAAATTGAAATTAACACAAATATCTGCTCAGTAAAATTTATAAAAATTAATATTGAATAAAATTGGTAAAAAAAATTCCCAGTTACAATTAGTAAAAATTGCTACTAATTAAAATACGTGGAAATATTTACTAAGTGAAATTAGCAAAAATGCCCACTAGATAAAATTTGTAAAAATATTTTCCAATTAAAATTAGTAAAAATTATACTAATTAGAATTAGTAAAAATTATACTAATTAGAATTAGTAAAAACTTCTACTAATTAAAATTAGTGAAAACCTTTGCTAAATAAAATTAGTAAAAAATTTCTACTACTTAAAATTTGAAAATGTCGCTACTAAAAAAAATTTGGACAAATATCTACTGAATTAAAATTAGCAGAAATATCTGCTTAGTAAAATTTATAAAAATTTATATTAAATAAAATTGGTAAAAAGAATTGCCAGTCACAATTAGTAAAAGTTGCTACTAATTAAAATACGTGAAAATATTTACCAAGTGAAATTAGCAAAAATATAAAATATCCACTAGATAAAATTTGTAAAAATATTTTCCAATTAAAATTAGTAAAAATGATAGGTAGGTACTATATTAGAAGTAGTAAAAACTTCTACTGATTAAAATTTTTAAAAAATTGATACAATTTAAAATTAGTGAAAGCCTTTGCTAAATAAAATTAGTAAAAACTTTCTACTACTTAAAATTTGAAAAAGTCGCTACTAAATAAAATTTGGACAAATATCTACTGAATTAAAATCAACATAAATATCTATTAATTAAAAATAGTAAACGTTATTATTAAATAAAATAAGTAAAAAAAATATCCCAATTACAAATAGTAAAACTAACTACCTTTTCAAATTAGTATATATAAATATATTCTAATTAAAATTAGTAACAATTTATACTTATTAAAATTAGCATAAATTTTTACTAATTAAAATCAGAAAAAATTGGTACTAATTAGAATTTGTTAAAATTACTACTTTTTAAAATTTGTTAAAATTACTGCAAATTAAAATTTGTACAAATGTCTTTGAATTTAGAAAATATTGCTACTAATTAAAATTGCACTGAAAAAAAAATTATTTTATTCAAATAACCGATTACTTGACTATTACAGGGTGTCTACTATTTTCGTTTAACAAAATACCCGATTTTTTCCCGGCTTTGTTCTAATTTTTCCCGGTTTTTCTTTCTCATCAAATTTATATTTATTTGATTTTGAACATAAATAAATCTACAAAGGCTTTGAAAATTGTTATTAGAGTTTTTATGAATAATTAAATTCTTTTGACGAGTTTCTTTCAATTTTTGGAAAATAATGTTTTTCTGATAATTTTAATTAAAAATTTGGAAAATAATTGAATTAAAAAAAGAATTTTTTCAATTACCTAAAATAATCTTGTCGGTTAATAATTATAATTGAAAATTTGATTAATTCAATTTTATTAAAATGTATTGATAGGGTAGGGTGGGGCATTACTATTCTTTTTTGGATTTTTGAGTCTAGAAAATGTATTTAAAAAAAAATAAAAAAATGAGTAGAACCGTTTGAAAGCTTGACTTCTTAGCTACAATTTTGCCATGTATCATTTTGCTGTAACTCGATTCTATTCCGAACTACAGCGATTTTACGAAAAAAAATTTTTTTTGATGTCGAAAAAAACGAGGGGCGTAACTATTCTTGCAGCTATTAATGATATAATACTAAAAAAATATAAAAAATAATTTGTTAATTGAAGGATTTTTTCTGGTTTTTTTCTGACAATTTCTTACCATTCTAACCTAGAAACAAGGAGAATAAAAAAAAATACACTGTTTTGTAGTTTTTGCTGTCATCAGTGGAAGAATAGTTACGCCCCATCCGCTCATTTTTTGAAAAAACACTTGTAAAATTTTTGAACAATAGAATATCAAAAATCTATTATGATATTCGTGTTCAGCACTAAATTTGACTTTGGAAATATTTTCTCCGATAATTTTTTCGACCGTTTATCACTATTTACAATGGCAGACTAAATGAGTGAAAACAAGTAAGCGAGTATATCAAAATCACATTTGGGTACCTAACTCCTATGATAGATGGCGCTAGAAGCTCAAATGTGGCATACAATGTTTATTTCACATGACAAGTATACAGTGTAAAAAAAACTTTAATCGGCTGAATAGTTTTCTCTCCAGGACAAAGAATAGTTACGCCCCGCGAATAGTAATGCCCCACTCTACCCTACTAATTGAATTTCTGCAAAGAATTCTACTATTTGTAAAAGTAATTGAATCCTGCCAAAGAATATTATTATTTATTATTATTATGAAAATAATTAAATGTTTGCGTGGAATTTTATTAAATTTTTTAAAAATAATTGATTGGTGGAGAACAATTCAATTATTTATAAAAATAATTGAAATTTTGAGGAGAATTTAAAAAGATTTTTAAACTTAATTGAATTTCTGCGAAGAATTTTATTACTTTTGAAAATAATTAAATTGTGTTTTAGAACTTTATGGAAATTTATGAGAATAATTGAATTTTTGTGAAGAATTTTTTTTTTTAATAATAATCAAAAGAATTTAGTAAATCTGAAGAATTTTGCTATTTATAGAAATAATTGAATTCTTGAGAAGAATTTTTTTACAGTTTCTAGAAATAATTGAATTCTTTCGACGAATTTTAATAAAATTTTTAAGAATAATTAGGACATTTTTCGAGTAATTCGATTAAAATTGTATTAAAAATAATTAAAATTCTGCAATGAGTTTTACTATTTAGGAAAATAATTGGATATTTTGCGAACAAAATTTTTAAAAAATATTATAATTACAGTGAATAACTTCCCTTGATTATTTTCGAAAACTTTAAAATTTAAATATAATTCTTTAAAAGAGTTTAATTATTTTTAATAGAATGTAAAGAAATTTCAATTATTTAAAAAATTTTCAATTATTTGTTTATAAAAATTCAATTATCTTGAAACAGTAGAATTGAAAAATTTCAAAAATCTCATTTTTCAGAATTTTCAAAAAAAAAACTTTGCGAAAATTCAAGTTTATTAAAAAATTTTAAGTGTGTATCTTTTTTTAAATTAATTAATAAAAACTTTAATTATTAATCTTCGCACTAAGAAACATTAATACATTAAAATGTGACTCTTTATAAAATTCAATTATTTATCAATTATTAAATTAAAATACTTTGAAAATTCGATTTGTTAAAAAGTTTTTAATGAAATTCTTTAAGAAATTTAATTATTTTCAGTTCAATTTCCCAAAATTTCTATTAATTCGATAATTTTCTTTTAATTTATATTTTATTTCCATACTATATTTGAATCAGTAGCTGATTTTTTACTATAAAATTAATTATTTTTAACTAATTCAAATTTAGAGAACAGTATAAATATCTATAAAAATTGAAATAAAAAGCGATTTTTTCAAAGAAATTAAAATAATAAAACTTTTTTTAATTTGGTGAAAGGATTCCCGGTTTGGCATAAAATTCCTGGCTTATTCCCGGTCGATCGTATAACAAAATTAAAATTTTAAAATTATTTCATTGGTAATTATATATATATTTCAGTATGTATTTACTTACGAAATAATTTCGCCAGAAAACATAATTATGTTGTTTGACTCACCTGAAACATAAAGAAAATATTCTATATTAAATTATTATAAAAAAAGAAAGGAGGAAAAAAAATAATAATTTCTATTAAATAATTTTATCTAAATCTTAATAAAGACTACTTTACTGTAAGTAAAAAATATCTGATGGTTAGTAGAAAATAACTAATAGTAAAAAAGGACTTATAGTAAAATTGTTTTCTTTTGTAAATTTATTAGTAAAATTGTTTGTTAGTAAAAAAAAATAACTGAGTGTGAGAAAAAATTTATTGACAATAAGTGAAAGTAACTGATTGCCAATAAAATTTTTGCTGACATTTCCTTAAAAAAAGTCTAATAATTAGATATTTTTGTCAAAATTGTAAGTAAAGAATAAAGTATTTTTAAAAAAATGGGATTATCTGCAAAAAAAAAGAGAGACTAATTGTCAGTGAAAAGTCAGTGAAATAGAAAATAAATTTTTTTCGGTTTTTTTTTTATTGATAATAAGGTGCTTTTTACTGACAATTAGTCTTTCTTTTTGTTTTTTTAACAAACCTAATTGAATCAGTAAAACAAATTTACAGTATTATATTAGTAAAAAAAAAAAAATCAATAATTGAATTATTATTTTCTCGTCACAATAAAAAAATTTATCAAAATAGCAAACAAGCGCGAAAAGTTTATTTATTATTTTCTCTCTCTCTCGCGCTCTCTTTCCAAAAAGAGTCAATTTAAATTTCGTCACATTTCAGTTTCTCGTGGGATTTTCGTTCGACCCCACACCGTGCTTCCCTCTAAATTTCTCATTTCCGCGAGGAAGAATGCGAGGTGAATCTTGAGTTTCTTAAGAGGTGACTTGAAACATGACAATCTGCTCGTTTCAGTGGCGAATCACGTTCCTAGCAACCGGGATGGGGGCAGGAGAGAGGTGAGAGAGAGAGAGAAAGAGGAGGTGGAGCAAATGTGTACGTAAATGAAAACACTTTGACACGACCTTTTGTAACTATGACGGCATGGCAGTTGTCACACGTGTGTGAAAGTCAAACGAGAGCGTTGCATATATAGTATATACAATCTAATGGCGTAACTAATATTCTCTAAACGAAATTTGAAAATCTTTATATAAACCGACACACACTATAAGTAAGAGTCTCTCTTTCTCTCTCTCTCTCTCGCTCTCTTTCTCTCTAATGCAAACTGTGAATTTGAAATTCAAATTTATTCGCTTATTCGTTGTCACAAGGAGATTGTGTACCATTCAAGTCTCTCTCTCTCTCTCACTCTCTCTCTCGTCTGTGTCTTTATCTATTACTCTCTCATTCTCTGTTCCTTCATCTCTTTCTCTCTTTGCCTTTTATCTCTTTCTCTTCTTTTATCTCTTTCTCTGTTTCTTTATCTCTTTCTCTCTTTGCCTCCTTCTTTCTTTCTCTCTCACTCTGCTTGCCTCTTTATTTCTTTCCTTCTCTCTCTCTGCCTCTTTGTAACTTTCTCTCTCTCTCTCTCTCTCTCTCTCTCTCTCTCTCTCTCTCTCTCTCTCTCTCTCTCTCTCTCTCTCTCTCTCTCTCTCTCTCTCTCTCTCTCTCTCTCTCTCTGTTTTTTTATCTCTTTCACTCTCACTCTCTCTCTGCCTTTTTATATTTTTCTCTCTCACTCTTTCTGCCTCTTTATCTCTTTCTCTCTCACTCTCTCTTTGCCCCTTTCTCTCTTTCTCTCTCTCTCTCTCTCTCTCGTTTTCTCATTCTCACTCTCCTGATGCCTTCAAATCGAAAGTTTATCGAATCCTTAATAATAAGAAAGACCAAGTGAATCATTAATCCTGACTCAATAATGATGGTGCACCCTTAAGGACTCTCTCTCTCTCTCTCTCTCTCTTATTCTCTCCTCCTCGCTTCGCTTTTATGACAAAATGATAGCTATAGACGAATACGATTATTCATGCTTACCGCCTTTGCGTTTTGCGAATTAAGTCCTCCTACGTGCTGAGAATAGTGAAACTTTGCTATTTTATTCCTCGCCCCCCCCCCAAAAAAAAATTAGAAAACTTTCTCGTTATTTTAGTTCTGAATTATTATTGTTTTTCTTTTTATAGTATAACTGCAATTACAAAAGTAAAATTTCTATATAGTATATATGTAAATTGCTCTCACAATTTCCAAATTTTTTGCAAAAAGAATATTAGAATTACTATTTTTCGCTCTAGGAAGTAAAATACCGTATTTTAGCTCTAGGTATTAAAATAAACACTCTTCGGAAAGTTAGCCCACTAAGAAATCCACCAGCAGTGATTAAAATACTATCATTTTAATTGAAATTAAAAATTAATTACATATTAACTACTATTACTACTACTTAAAATTAAAAATTAATTAAATATCAACTACTATTATTACAAAAAAATGATAATTTGAAAATTAATTAAAAATGTAAACCCAATAATGAAAAATAGAATATAAAAAACAAAAAAAAATAAATACAAAAATGAAGAGCAATTAATTGGAAATTTTTAAAACTGAATTAACTAATTACTAAGTGAAGCAATAATCGACTAATTCAAAATTAATTGCAATGCCAATATAGTGTTATTATTATTACAGTTCCTGTCTGACCAAACAGCGACTTTTCTACTTGAATTTAATTTTTGTTAATAAATATATTCTTATAATGGTAAAAATTGCAATGAAAAAATTTTTTTGATTCAAATTACCTGCTATTTGCCAATTGTCAAATAAATATTTACTTGAATTAACAAAAAAAAATTTTTTAAATCAAATAAACTGTAATCGAACCAATAATTTTAGTGATTTTTTCTAAATTAACTCTGTCTGACAAAATAGCGACTTTTCTACTTATTATTTACTATTATTATTATTTCAATCTTTGGCTAACCAAATAGCGACTGTTCTACTTGAATGCAATTTTTCTTATTAAATATTCTTATATTGGGGTAAAAATTATACTGAAAAAAAATTTTTTGATTTAAATAATCCACTATTTGTGAATTATCAAGTAAATATTTACTTGAATCAAAAAAAAAATTTCTAAATTAAATAAACTGTATTCGAACCAATAATTTTAGTGTTTTTTCCAGAATTCCAGTTTTATTTCAATCTCTCTCTGACCAAATAACGACTTTTCTACTTGAATGCAATTTTTATATTAAATATTCTTATCTGTAAAAAATACCTTTTTGTAATTAAAATTACAGGCTATTTGCCAATTATCAAGTAAATATTTACTAGACTAAAAAAATTTTTTTTTTGAATCAAACGAATTGTATATGAACCAATAATTTTAGTGATTTTCTCTGAATTGTCATTGTCTGACAAACTAGCGATTTTTCTACTTGAATACAATTTTTCTTATTAAATTTTCTTATATGGTGGTAAAAATTATACTGCAAATATTTTTTTTTTATTTAAATAATCGACTATTTGTGAATTTTATCAAACAAATATTAACTTGAACGAAAAAAATTTCTTTTCTAAATCAGATACATTTTATTGGAACAAATAATTTCATTGATTTTCACTGAAATTTCATTGTCCTGCCAAATAGCGACTTTTTTACTTGAATTCAATTTTTGTTAATAAATTTTCTAGTATAGTGGTAAAAACTATACTGAAAATATTTTTTTGATTCAAATAATCGACTATTTGTAAATTGTCAAGTAAATATTTACTTGAATAAAAAAAAAATTATTTTCTTAACCAAATAAATTATATTTAAAATTTTAAAACAAAAATTTCAATAGTTTTTTCCAAAATTAATTGTAATTAAATTTTAAAACGTATTTTAATTTTCAATTGACTGGAATAAAAATTTTTTTTTTATAACTAACTCAATGAGTTGAATGAAAAATAGAATAAAAAATCAAACAAAAAAAATTAAATACAAAAATGAACAGCAATTAATTGGAAATTTTATGAAAAATTTCTAAATCAAATAATCTGTATTCGAACCAATAATTTTAGTGGTTTTTTCTAAATTGCCTCTGTCTGACAAAATAGTGACTTTTCTACTTATTTCTACTTATTTTCTACTCATTGTTTAATATTATTATTATTTCAATCCCTGGCTGACCAAATATGCGACTTTTCTACTTAAATACAATTTTTCTTATTAAATATTCTTATATTGTGGCAAAAATTATACTAAAAAAATTTTTTTTGATTCAAATAATCCACTATTTGTGAATTATCAAGTAAATATTTACTTGAACCAAAAAAAAAATTTTGTTTAATTAAACGAATTGTTCTTCAATCAATAATTTCACTGATTCTCACGAAATTGTTATTTTCTGACAAAATAGCGACTTTTTTTTACTTATTTTTTTACTACTATTATTTATTGTTATTATTAAATTACAGTCCTTGTCTGACCAAATAGCGACTTTTTCTACTTGAGAGCAATTTTTATTACTAAATATTCTTATAGTGATAAAAACTATACTAAAAGATTTTTTTAATTTAAATAATCTACTATTTTTTAATTATTAAATAAATATTTACTTGAATCAAACAAAAAATTATTTTCTTAATCAAATAAATTATGTTTAAAATTTTTAACTAAAAATTTCAATAGTTTTTTTCTGAATTAGTTGGAATTTAATTTCAAAACATATTTTAATTTTCAATTGATTGAAATAAAAATTATTATTTGCTACATATTCTTCGAATATTTAGCATTTTCTCCCTAAATTACTAAAAATTACTAAAATTACTACTAAAAAATGAGTTTAAAAAATATACTACAGAATAAAGGAGTAAAATTTTTAATAATTTTCTATTCAATTAATAAAAATCAGTGCCATTAATTTCTTCACTAAAAAACTAAAAATTATAACTGGCGAATAAAATTGTAAACTTTAGCTAGATATTTTTAGAAAATTCTAATAATTTTCTACTAAATTACTAATAATAGTCACTAGAAATAATAATATTAATAATAGTCACCAAAAATTGTCACTAGAAACTAAAAATGTAAAATTTTACTAATTTATTGCTAATTTTTAGTAATTTTCTACCAAATTGCTAAATATTTGTACTATTATAGTTGAATTTTTATTATTAAAAATAATTACTAATTATTATTGTCACTCTGGAGTCACAATAATAATAATAATTAAAATAGAGAATTTCTATTAAACAAAAATTTACAATCAACTCAAAGAGTCTCAATAGGCAACGAAAAAAAAAAATCGCGTGTGAATAACATTTACTTTTGTGAACGTAACGAAACCTCTCTCTCTCTCTTCTCTTAAATTTGCATTTTCCCTAACTGTAGATTCAAGACCGTGAAATATAAGGAAATGAACATTTCTCATGGGGATTTTTCCCCCGGGCAGGAATGTTGATATCAGAAATGTATCTGATCGGAGGTGAAAGGAAAAACAGGATTGTATAGAAAATGAGGGGGATGCGATAAAAAGTAAAGAGAGAAAAATCAATGATATAAAATCACATGTGTGGAGACCTTTTGTATATTTATAAAGAAAACTACCCTCTTCTCGCCCCCTCCTCCTCCTCAAAATAAAGATTAAATTCATTGCAAAAACTAGAGAAAATTCGCGACCAGAAAACTTGAAACGACAACGACAACAACATATCGCAATACTACTGTATAAAGATAAAGACGATATTTAAATTCATGACGTTTTCTATTCGATTGAAAAGTTTTTCGAAAATCGAGTTGCGCGCGGATTTTTTGCGACTATGAAAATTTATTGTTCAGAGGGAAAAATTCTTTTCCGCACAGTAAATAAAATGTGAAATAGTCCCAAACTATTGAATTGAATATAACGCATATTTTTCATTGAATTTTCTTCTTCTAATTCGATATCAAGGAAAAATTTACTTTTATTGATATTTATTATTCGCTTTTTTATTAATTTTTTTTTTGCAAGTAAAATTTTTATTGGAAAATATTTGAAAATATTTCACTTGGATATTCAAAATTCCAATGGAATTTTTTTTTTAGACAAAATTTTCCGAGGAATTCTCTTTACGTGGAAAATGAGAAAAAAATAAAAATTTTCCATAGAAATTTACTGGGAAAGTTATTGGAAAATTTTCGAAAATATTTCACTTGGAAATTCAAAATTCGCCTGAAGTTGTTTTTTTAGCCAAAACGAAAATTTTTTTTCGCTTGGAAAATAAGAAAAAAGCGAAAATTTTCGAAAATATTTCCCTGGGAAATTTAAAATTCCCCTGAAGTTACTTTTTAGCAAAAAATTTCCCAGGAATTATTTTCGCGTGGAAAATGAAAAACAGGTAAACATTTTCCACAGAAAATTAATTATTGGAAAATTTTCGAAAATATTTCCCTGGAAAATTGAAAATTCACCCTATTTAATGATTTTTTGGCCAAAATTCCCCCAAGAATATTTTGTTCACTTGGAAAATGAGAAAAAGGGTAAAATTCATCAATATTAAGGGAAAATTTACTTTTATTTATATTTATTATTCTCTTATTTATTAATTATTTTTTGCAAGTAAAATTTTTATTGGAAAATTTTTGAAAATATTTCACTTGGATATTCAAAATTCTTATGGAGTTTTTTTTTAGACAAAATTCCACGAGGAATTTTCTTCGCGTGGAAAAAGAGAAAAAAATAAAAATTTTCCGTAAAAATTTACTGTGAAAGATATTGGAAAATTTTTTGAAAATATTTCACTTGGAAATTCAAAATTCCCCTGAAGTTGTTTTTTAGCCAAAATTTACCGAAAAATTTTTTTCGCTTGGAAAATGAGAAAAAAAGCGACAATTGTAATTATTTCCCTGGGAAATTAAAAATTCCCCTAAAATTATTTTTTAGCCAAAATTTTCCCAGGAATTATTTTCGTGTGTAAAATGGAAAACAGATAAAAATTTTCCACAGAAAATTATTATTGAGAAATTTTCGAAAATATTTCCCTGAGAAATTGAAAATTCACTCTATTTAGTGATTTTTTTTGGCCAAAATTCTCCGAAAAATTTTTTTTCACTTGGAAAATGAAAAAAAAGGTAAAAATCATTGCGAGTGGAAAAATATTTCAAGAGAAAAAGTAAATTTTTCTATTGTATAATTGATGAATTTATAAGTTGTTTTCTTTTCCAATATATCACAAAATTGACGTGACAAGGAAAATTTGTAGTCAATTAAAGAAGAAAATAATATAAATGATTTTGTAAATTAAAAAATTTACTTTTTCTCAAACTTTGCAGAATAATTGAATTATTTCTTTTTAGAATAAAGTTCCAAACTTATTGTCTCGTATATATAACGTTTAAAGATTGAGTCGCTTTTCTCCTTTAAACGGAGAGTTATTATTGTTTCATAACTCAGTTGTCGAGTGCAAGAAAATAGTAATGTCGCTCACATTCACAGAACTCGTCATTGTCGTTAAACTGAAATCAAATTATTTTTTTTATTCTCTTTTTTATTTATACTTTCATTGAACCGAAAAAATATATTTAACTCGATTCAGAAATTTTTGAAAATTTATTTTTTTAATTCGTCGGTTAATTGATTTATTCTATAATTTTATTATTATTTAAATTTTATTATTATAATTATTAAATTTTATTGTCTGGTTAATTTATTTATTCCAAATTTTTTTTATTAAATTAATTAATTTATTGGAATTGGAAGAAAAATTAATTTTTACAGAAAGAAAAAATGACCTTTTATTGGAAGAAAAATTATTGGAAAATTATTGGAAGAGAAATTTAAATTTTTACTCTTTTTCTATAGAATAATTAATTAATAATTAAATAGTCAATTTTCCAAGAGAAGAGAAATTAACTAGAAAAAAGTTTACTATAGAAAAAAGTAAACTCAACTTTAACTTTTAAAAATTGTATCCTTTTCTTTTGTCTTTTCTTGATTTTCCCCATTTATTTCAATTGAGTTTGAAAAATGTAACATTTCCCATCCAATTTTCTCACTTTCTTAATTTGATTTCTCTCGTTACTTGCTTTTTTCTCTCTCTCTCACTCTCTTTCACCCCCACCTTTATTTTATTTAGTTTGCCTTTGCAGCAATTGTATGTAGTGTGGGCGGTGCGCGCACTTTACTCAAAATCAACTCTCTGGGAGAAAACCCAATATTCTTATTCGATTGTCACGAATATAGAGTGCATAAAATGTAAATGTATCTCGTTAGTCAAAGCCATGAATAATAAGAAATTCAATTCGTTGCCACAAAATATATTCCATCGCATTATTGTGGAAAATTGCACACGGGTTCGCGGATAATTTCTTTTTTTCCATGTTATATAAGAAATAACACATTTATGGGAGTGGGGAATTTTTTTTTTTATTTTTTGGAAAAATAATTGAGAAAAAGGAGAAGAGAAGAAAAAATGATAGAATAAGGTGAAAAAAAGGAAAGAGGAGGAAAGGAAAAGAAACAGAAAGAAAAAAGAAAAAGGAAAAAATTAGAAAAAATGAAAAGAAGAAAAGGAAAAAGTAAAAGAGAAAAAAAGTAAAGTATTTAATATGTACGGTGTGCTCATGTACAAGGCATTTCAGTTTTAAACATCGTGAAAGAATAAAAAGTGTTTAAAACTGAGTACGAAGGGTTTTGAAGAGAGCCCTTTCGTCGTGTGAATGAGTAATAAGCGCGACCATAATCAGTAAAAGAAAAGATTGCAACAAACACAATACAATCGTAATCGAAAGAGCAAACAAGAAAATTCAAAACCATTTTCGATTTAAATTTCCTTTTTTCGAAAAAAAATCTGTTTTGAAAAAAAATTTTGCAAAAAAAAAAAAAATGAAAGAGGAAAAAGCGCGATAGGAAAATTAATTTTTTCTCCTTTGTAAACTACACACCTTTTAATGCATATATTGCATCTCTATTAAACATTTTTATTTCAAGTTTGTTTTATAATTTTCTCTCTTTCTCTCTGGAAATGTACTTCTTCAACTAAAATTGCCCCGCCAACATTAATCACCCAGGATTTTTCTTATGTCTTAAAATCTAAACTGTCATGAATAAAGTGATTTATGATAATAGAAGAAGTGTTTACTGCCGGCATCTCCTTAAAAATTCACAATTTTTCCATTTCTATTTTTTAATAATTTTTTTCTTCAGTGTAATTTTTATCACTATTAAAATATTTAATAACAAAAATTCAATTCAAGTAGAAAAGTCGCAATTTGTTCAGACTCCCGTGTGGAAAAATTTTAGGGCGCTGACCAAGCGCTTAATAGACTGTCTAACGTCTTTCTAGACCCAGGGCAGACGGTCTTGTCGAGCGGCTGTTCAGAACTGAAACGAAACTTCCACGCTATCGTCTAGAATAGACCAGCGTTTCTGGTCTGATCAGCAGTGCTAGTAAATTCTAATATACGTCTATTCCAAATTTTCCTTTATATGTTACGACAACTATTCTTAGAATGATAAGACTTAATTATATTTGAAATAATTTTAATGACTTTTTTTTACATAAAAAGTATAAAAAAATATTTTAACTTTCTGTATTTTTCACTTCAACTTTCTTTAAGCGTAAGGCTTTGTGTCCCTCCCAATCTTTGGCATTGGAGATAGTAGTCTTTTTGTAAAATAAAATTTACTGCTAATCAAAACAGCCGGATGAAACTAGCAGTCGTACTTAGCACCAATCTTTAGGCGTCAACCACTAATTAATGAAATTAATAAATAAAAACTTACTAAATTTGCTATTTAGTGGATATTGATTCACAAATAACAATACTCGATGGTTTTTTAAATCATTAAGTATTACTAAATTTGAAGGAGAGGAATATTTGTAGATGACGCCTAAACATTGATGCTGAGTACGACTGCTAGCTTCAGCCGACTAATCAAAACACATAGAAACACATCAAAATCTATTTTTTCCAGTGCACATTTAAAATTAAATTATACAGAAAACAGCAACAACATAGCACATAAAATTCAACATTCACATAAAACAGAAACCACAACGAATTCTAAAATTCACAAAGAAAATGTACCATACGCTGACTGATCTAACGACGCCAAACGACGCGACGCCATTAGGCGCCATGTTACTTAACAGCTGGGCATACATCGACACATGCGCATATAACATCATAGACCAAATCTAGACGGTCTTAATAATACCGTATTAGACGGACATATTTGACTTAGATTTTTTCTAATAAGCCCATCTGTTAAGTCACTGATTCGGGACTTGATGGACCGTCTAGAATTAGACGGACTTGATGATTGCTAATCGGGAAATCATTGGACTCTAGACTGCCACAATATTTTTCCACACGGGCTGAGACTAAAATAAAAGTAACAATAAATTGAGGGGCTGGATGCTATAATGTGTTACGCGTGAACACACGGCCAGTCAGTTGGGTTATGGAGAGAAAATTTTGAAGTTGTTCAAAATGAATTTAAAATTATTGTTTCTTGTTTAGAATTTCAAGGCGAAACTTTTTTTCTAATAAATTTTTTTTATATAATTGTTTGTTTTTAAGTAAATTGAGAAAAGCGTGATTTTCTAACCTAAGAAATTTTAATGAATTTTTGACTTCAACTCGTGATTACTTCGTTAAATATTAATATTTTTCCACGAAATTTACACACAATATTCTTCAAACTAGTTCAAAAGTGAAACAACCCAGGCGAGAACTGACGCTGGATTCAGGCTTTACGGAACCTTCGTTGAGGCTTGGTCAACATTGATCAAGCCTTGGTGGGACGGCGGAACGAAGGTTGCTTCTAGCTATAATGTAACACTTATTTAAGACTGACGCTCCAGTCTTTGTTGTAGATTGGCGTTCAATGTTCAATCAATGCTGCGGAACCCTAATGCAGGACTGAAACAAGGCTGCTTCCACTGTTCCCAAATTTAGGCGTCTCTCGCGCTCATTCAATATAATATGGATATATGAATTGTATATAATAATAATAATAATAATAGTAATAATTATAATTATAATAGTAATGAATATTATTGTTATTATTTTTATTCATATTATATGCGTTTGTTAATTTAATGGCATTAAGTTACTATTATAATAATTATATTATTATCATATAAATAATATATTACTAACAATAAATGTCATTTGAAATAGTAATATTAAAAAAATAATTTTAGTAAAAGAAAACTATTTTTCTGTTAATCGGTACATTTTTTTCTCGATTTTTCAGCAGACTTTTTAATATTATTTACAAACATATTCACATTTTTTATTCACAACACAACACACAATTTTATTATTAGATATAACGCTTAAAACAAAGAATGAAAAATATTCGCTCGCATGTGGGATCGAACTCACGCACCCCGCCCCTAACGCATACCGGAAGTCCTAAACGCACGCATTTAAACCGCTCGGCCACAGAAGGCTGGAAGGCACCTCGCCTAATCTACTATTTCAATGCCAGCGCCGTATATTCTGTATATACGGCGCGTCACTCAATATTTGTTCAGCATGGGACACCAATGTTCGTCCCATGTTCGATTCAAGACTCGGTCAATCTTGATACAATATTCACTTTCTTTATTACCGTGTGCACTGAACAATATTAAATATCAATATTTATAAATTATTTATTATTAAAATATTTTTTATGATAATTTTATAAGTTAAATTATATATTATTTTTTTTCTCGCACAGTGTCAAATTATTATTTTCAAAGTTTAAGAGTTTCGTTTATCTGAAAAATTATTAGTGAAAAAAATGTTCATTAGGTAGTAATAAATATTTATGCTTAGTAGTTTTACACTAGGATTAACTGTTTAGTAAATATTATCAAAAAACTATTTTTTGTCAAACGCGCGCGACTAAACACAAATAACCTTGAAACTCCAGCATTACCAACTCAACACATACGTTAAACTCTTGAGTTGGCAATGCTAAAGTCTCAAGGTTATTTGTGTTTAATCGCACGCGTTTGACAAAAAATAGTTTTTTGATAATACATATTTACTAAACAGTTAATCCTAGTGTAAAACTACTAGGCATAAATATTTATTACACCCTAATAAACATTTTTTTCACTAAAAATTTTTCAGACAAACGAAACTCTTGAACTTTGAAAACAATTATTTGACACTGTGCAAGAAAAAAATAATAATGTATAATTTAACTTTATTTATATAAATCTTATATAATTAATAATAATAATTATAATAATAATAATAATAATAATAATAATATTTAATATTTATTTTTAATTTAATATTTTTTTATAATAATAATAATAATAATAATAATCATTATTATTAATAAATTAATAATTAATATAAATATTATACACTAAATAAATATTAATATTTATTTACCAATTGATATCTTGATAATAATAATTAATAATAATTTTTAAATAGTATACAAAATTATCATAAAAAATATTTAATATTAATTAATTTATAAATATTTATATTTAATATTTTTAAGTGCACACGTCAATAAATAAACTGTCAAGATTGATTCAGGCTTGAATTAAGATCAGATGTTCGAGCTTCACTCACGAAGATTGACCGAGTCTTGAATCGAGCATGGAACGAACATTGGTGTCCAATGCTGAATCAACATTGAGTGACAGTGGTATAAAGACTGCTTCAACACTGGGTTACCCAGGCTGGGCGTTCAAGGCTCAATAAATCTTCAATCCATCGTCAGCATTGGTCTTTCGCGCCTGGGAATATTTAGTAATTTTTCAAAAAATTCTATGTCTAAGTAAATAATTATTTAAATAAATGTGCCGGAAAAATGATGCAGCTATTTTCAATTGAAAAAGTTGAGTGACGAATTTTCGTTTTCGAAAAACTTCCAGTGACAAAAATATTCATCAATATGTTAGGAAGTTTTTTTGAAAATTTTTCGTCATTTGATAGTAAATTAAAGAAAATAGAGCAATTTTAACAGCGTCGTGCTCTGCTGTAAACGTAAACATTGACTCACTGTATACATTGGTCTTGTAATGGCGGCCATTCCACACGTGCGCGGCCACGCCGTAATTTTACAGCAGAGCGCGACACTGTTAAAATTGCTCTATTTTCTTTAATTTATTATCAAATGACGAAAAATTTTCCAAAAAACTTCCTAACATATTGATGAACATTTTAGTCACTGGAAGTTTTCCGAAAACGAAAATTCGTCACTCAACTTTTCCAATTGAAAATAGGATAATCATTTTTCCGGCAAAATTATTTAAATAATTATTTACTTAGACATAGAATTTTTTGAAAAATTACTAAATATTGTTTCACTTTTGAACTAGTTTGAAGAATATTGTGTGTAAATTTCGTGGAAAAATATTAATATTTAACGAAGTAATCACGAGTTGAAGTCAAAAATTCATTAAAATTTCTTAGGTTAAAAAATCACGCTTTTCTCAATTTACTTAAAAACAAAAAATTATATAAAAAAATTTTATTAGAAAAAAAGTTTCGCCTTGACATTCTGAACAAGAAACAATAATTTTAAATTTATTTTGAACAACTTCAAAATTTTCTCTCCATGACCCAACTGACTGGCCGTGTGTTCACGCGTAACACATTATAGCATCCAGCCCCTCAATTATAGACAGTAGAAAATAAGTAGAAAAGTCGCTATTCTGTCAGACAATGTCATTTCAGTAAAAATCGAAATTATTTTTTTCAATAAAATTTATCTGATTTAGAGAAGAAATTTTTTATGGTTCAAGTTAATATGTATTTGATAATTCACAAATAGTCGTTTATTTGAATAAAAAAAAATATTTTCAGTATAATTTTCAACACTATATAAGAAAATTCAATAAGAAAAATTATATTCAAGTAGAAAAATCGCTATTTGGTCAGACAAGAACAATAATTAACTATAATAATCTTCGTATTTCATTTTTTCATTCTGTCTGTCCACACTTTGAAGTTAGTTTTTGTGTATGCTTTTGTTTTTTTGTTTTTTTTTCTTTAAAAAATATTGTTTGACAGATCGAAAGAATGCAGGTATTTTTTCATTATTTATAAAAAAAAATATTTGAAATTAGAAAATATAAAAAAATTATGATCAACAAATAAATTTTGTTTATTATATGCTTTTTTCTATAACAAATTTCGTTTTACTGATCTACATTATACAAATTTTTATTCTTTTTATTTATAAAAAATATGAGAAAATTTTAATTGTTAAAAAATTATAATTGACAAATAAGAAATATTTTATGCATAATTTATAGGTATTTCTCAATAAATATATTGTTCAGTAACTCATTCTTTTGTTTTGGAAAAGAAACATTACATATTCTATTCTATTTGTCAATTACAAATTTTAATTCAAAATGAAATTGAAACTTTTTAAATTTTTAGAAAATAAAGGAACAAATTTTACTCAAAAAAATGTTCTGTTACATTTATTTACGAATTTCTTTAATTGTAAAAATTATTCGAAAACATCAATAACTCTTTTTTAAATAAATATTTAAATATTATTTTTCCGTATGAATTAAAATTTTTCAAAACATTCAAATTCAAATCTTTTTAAATTCAACAACTTATAAGAATGTTTTACAATAATTAAAAATGCCCAAGTGATAAAATCATTGTTTTATATTATAAGAATGTTATTACAGTAACTTTATCAAAATTATTTTCATCATTTCAAATCAATTATTATTTTCTACAATTTTTAATTATCTTTTATGAAAATAATTGAATTCTTTAAAAAAAATTTTATTATTTATAAAAATAATTGAATTATTGCGAAGGAATTTATAAAAAATTTGTAAATAATTGAATTCCTGAGAAATTTTTATTATTAATGAAAATAATTAAATTGCTTGGGTACTATTTTTGGGAATTTGAAATTGATTTAAAAATAATTGAATTTTAGGGAAAAATTTTGTTATTTATAAAGAAAATTGGGATTTTGACGAGAATTTTTTTTAAATTTGAAAGATAATTGAATTTTATGAGAAGAATTTTATCACTCTTGAAGATAATTGAATTTCTGCAATTATTTGTAATTTTTCCAAAATTGGATTTTTCTAGTGTTTTCAACAAAAATTTAAATTACAAATTTTTAAATTCTATTATTTTTAAAATTGCTAATTTTATTCTAAAAAATTAGTCACGCACTTTAGCGCGCGAATTGTTGCTAGTGATAATAATAATAATAATAATAATAATAATAATAATAATAACAATAATAATAATAATGATAAAAACAATAAATAATAATAACGAAAAAAGAAGTAGAAAAATCAATATTTTGTCAGACAGGAACTGTAATTTTAATAGTTGTTGTTTGACCGACTTTCACTTTAAGTAAAAAATTTTCGCTTTCAATTTTACCCAAAAACTTTTCACTTACACTCAAGAAATTCTTGAGTGAAAGTGAAAATTTTTTGGGTGAAATTGAAATTAAAACTTTTTTTTCATAAAATTGATAGTGGAAATTTTTTTGAGTGAGAGTTATTAAACAACAATTAATAATAATATATGAAAAAAATAAGTAGAAAAGTCACAATTTTGTCAGACAAGAACTAAAAAATTAATAATAACAACAATAAATAATAATAAATTGAAAATAAGTAGAAAAGTCACTATTTTGTCAGACATTGACTGCAATAATAATTATTAATAAAAAAATAGTTATAATAAAGAATATAATAACAATAATAATAATATAATGATAAAAATAAAAATAACAGCAGCAAATTCTAATTATGGCCCAACCAAATTTTTCTCTTTGAAAGCAACGGAAAATGATTACGAGATCAAAGATCAAATGCCAGACTATCTGCCACAGGATGACAAAGGTGATATCTTAACGACCATAAAGCCTTAATTAAGTCTCCATTAGAGACTATAATACTTGTTCTAAACTTGATAGTAATCAGCCACTTGTGTTCGATTTACTCTCGATATCTCGAAACCTCATATAATCTACTGTCGACAATGAGAATTGTTTTCAAATATTAATGTTTATTAATATTTACACTCTGCGTTTATTTCCACTAAAAAGGGGAAAAAAAGAAAAAAAAATACTTTCTTTCCACCAAACAAAAATTTTTCCTATGCAAAAATCCACTAATAATTGAATTCGCACCAACGAAGAAAATCTAATCAATATAATGAGAATGTATTAATTATAAACTGTGATTTTTTTCCCCTCATCTACAACAGTTTTTATGTAAAATTTGATTGAAGAAATAATTGAAAATTCCCAACAACATTTAATTAAATTTTGCAAAAATTTAACGAAGAGAATTTTATCGTCAGTTTTCCTTGATTTTTCTCTCTGTCTTTATTTTGTGTTTTTTCCTCATTCTCCAGAACTTATGGAAGAAGCAATTTTTTTTTTGTAGAAAAAATTATCGTTTCTAAGAAATAACGAAAATTTGATGAAGAAACACAGAAGGAAATGAAACAAAAAGTAAAAGAAAAAAAAAGATGCGAAAAGAAAGAAAAAAATACGTAAAGATACGAAAAGATAGGAAAAAATACGAAAAGATACGAAAATATACGAAACGACACGAAAAGATACGAAAAGATACGAAAATATACGAAAAAATACGAAAAGATACGAAAATATACGAAAAGACACGAAAAGATACGAAAATATACGAAAAAATACGAAAAGACACGAAAAGATACGAAAATATACGAAAAGACACGAAAATATACGAAAAAATACGAAAAGACACGAAAAGATACGAAAAGATACGAAAATATACGAAAATATACGAAAAGACACGAAAAGATGCGAAAAAACACGAAAAGATACGAAAAGAAATAAAAAGAAACGAAAAAAGGACGAGAAAAAACCCCCCGAAGAAATAAGGGGAAAATTAGATTGAAAATGCGTTGATCAGAAACCTTTAAGTATATAAGTACGACGGGCAGTACCGCAACCTGCCGAAGATCGATAAAGCACCTTGCCGCGGGTTCACAAGGCTTTCAAGAGCATCACCTGTACCTACCGCATCGCATCAGGTCTTCAGCATCAAAAGCTTCGTACTCTGAAATTTAAAATAAAAATTTCCATAAACAATTTGCATTTCCTTCGGCAGAAAAGTACAAAATCGTATTTCCTAAGCTACTTGAAATTGACATTGCAAATTTTTGATATTCCGTTTCTAAAATGTATTCACTCGAAGGGGGATCCCACTCTCTCCTCTCTCACACTCCTTGAATAACACTGCGGGATTTAGAATATTATTTTGCAATTTAAAATACACGACCACTACTTTACCTCACCGAGATATTATTAATTTTCAGAAAAATTAATTTCTCCTCTTCTATATAATTTCAAAACTAACTTTTCTTTTTCTTTTTCTTTCCTTGTTTTAAGAATATATTTTCCCATCTTGATATTTATTCCTTTTTTTTAGAATTTTTGTTGAACTTTATAATTTTTAGTTTATTTTTAAATCATCCAGAAAAAAGTTTTTGTTTATTTAAATTTTAAAGAAATCATTTGCCTTGACTTGTTTCTTCGATTGACAAACAATTTTTCTTTGGTTCAAAGAAAATTTATCTGTTTCACAGAAATTGTTTATTTTAAAATAAGAAATTATTTCAGTAACTCTCCTAAATAAATGATAAAAATTTTTTGATTTGAAGAATGAATTTCTTGATTTCAAAGAAAATTTTCCTTGATTTGATTCTTCGAATGATAGTTAATTTTTCTTTGATTTAAAAAAATCTTTGTCGATTAAGAAATATTTCTTTCACACGAAAGAAAATTTATTTCTTGAAAAGAAAATTTGCACTGACTTATTCCTTCAATTAAAAATTAATTTTTCTTTGACTCAAAGAAAACTTTTTTTTTTATGAAATATTTCTTTAACTCAAAAGAAAATTTATTTGTTTCACAGAAATTTTTTATTTTAAAATAAGAAATTATTTCTATGGCCCTACATAAATGATAAAAAATTTTTGATTTGAAGAATGAATTTCTTGGTTTCAAAGAAAATTTTTCTTGATTTAATTTTTCGATTAAAAGTTCATCAATCATTTTTCTTTGATTAAGAAAAAATTTTTTTTATTATGAAATATTTCTTTAACTCAAAAGAAAATTTATTTGTTTCAAAGAAATTTTCCATTATAAAATAAGAAATTATTTCCATGACTCTAAATCAATGCTAAAATTTTTTTGATATAAAGAATAAAATTCTTCAATTCAAGGAAAATTTGCCTTGATTTTATTCTTCGACTGAAAATAAATTTTCCTTTGATTCAAAGAAAATTTTGTTGCTTAAAAAAAATTATTTTGATTCAAAGAAAATTTCTTCGATTAAAAGAAAATTTATATAAATCAAAAAAAATTTTCTTCTTGAATTAAAAATTTATTTCTTTCATACTAAATCAATGATACCTACAATTTCTTTGAAATAAAGAATAAATTTCTTGGATTCAAAGAAAATTTACTTTGACTTGATTTTTCGGATAAAAACTAAATTTTCCTTGGTTAAAAGAAAATTTTTTTGTTTCGAAAAAAATTACTTTAATTCAGAGAATATTTCTTTACTTAAAAAAAATTTCTTTAATTTAAAAGAAAATTTATTTGTTTGAAAGACATTTTCCTTTTTAAATTAGGAAATTATTTCTTTGAAACTAAATAAATAATAAAATATTTTGGATTCAAAAAAAATTTGGTTTGACTTGTTTTCTGTGATTGAAAATTCATTTTTCTTTGCTTCAAAAAAAATTTCTTTGATTCAAAAACAATTTATTTGAATGAAAAAAATTTCCCTTTTCGAATTGAGGAATTATTTCTCTGTTCCAAAATGAACAATAAAATTTCTTTGATTTAAGGATCAAATTTATTCGATTCAAAGAAAATTTGTTTGAGGTAAAAAAAATTGTGTAAATCAAAGAAATTTTTTGTTACTCAAAAATCATTTTTTTTTTTTGTTTGGAGGAAAAATTTGCTTTGAATAAAACACAACGAATTAAAAATCAAAACAACCCTTTTTTTTAATGTAAAAACCAATTTTTTTGAATTCTTTTTTTTTTCTCTAACAAATTTTCCTGGAGATAATAAGTTTGAAATAGAAATCGTGGAAGTGAAGCATTTCTCTAGAATGAACCCTGGACTTTTCGAATGATTCTCGTAAAATGTAAAAAGGAAATTCACACTGCTCCTCGACAATTCTTATAGACACTCTTTCTCTTTCTTTTTCTCTGATTGATTTCTTATGCAAATACGCGACAGTGGGCGTAGAGAGCATTCTGTCTCGTAGACTACTTAAAAGGGGTTGGTTCACCATTAAGTCGAATCTCTCACTTGATTGAATTCTTTTTTTCTTTTTTTTATACTTTTAAGTCACTCGCAACTTGTTTTTTCCATGCAATTCTACTATATTGCGTTTCGAGGAATTATTCCTAAAACAAAAAAAATTGCTCAAAATAAAATTTTTTTTTTCTTTAAATCGAGCACAAAACAGAGTGATAAACTTAAAAACAGAAAGAAAAAATAAAATTAAATGAAATGGAGTAAAAAGAAAAAATTAGAAAATAAAACAATATGAATAAAATTACAAAACAACATAAATAAAATGAAAAATAAAATCAAGTGCAAATGAGAAAAAAAACAAATAAAAAAACAAAATAAATTCAAATAAGAAATAAAGCAAAAACTAATTGACAAAGAACAAAAAATATTCTCTCAAAATAAAAATTAGCGATTAGTCCACTAATTTAAATAAATAAATTCTCACTAAATTTTAGTAAAATTTTACTATTTTATTCAGTACTTATAATTTTTAGTTCTTTATTAGAAAACGACTAAAAATTATTAATTACTTGTAATAAAATTTTATTATTATCTTTATTAGTTATAATTTTTAGTAATTTAGTGGAAAAATACAAAATATTTGCAGAAATTTTTCTCCAATTCAATTCAATCCAATTCAGAAATCCACTTTTTCTGTTTTATTTAGAAGTTTTAATTTTTAGTTGTTTATTTAAAAGCTGAAATGTGTATAAATTTTATTTAACATTAATATTTCAACAAAATATACAATTTAATATTATTTTTACGAATAATATTTATTTTTAACACTTTTCCCAGAACTAAATATTTACCCACTTTATTTTTTCAAAATAAAAACGTTCTTTGACATGTATAATTTAATTAATAAAAAAAACGGTCTGTCTTTATATTGACTCACACTACTCGAATTACCAAATAAATTACTAAAGAGCTTGAAAATAGTCTGACCTTTCGTTGACCAATTTCACTGAAATTTTTAATGGAACAGAGAAAACATTTTCTAAAGCAGGCCAAACAAATGCAGATGTATACATCTAATTATTTTTTTTTTTAAACAAAAAAAAACAAATTTTGCAATTAATTATCAATTTTTTTTTACATTCAACAAAAAAACTTTCTTTGTCAGACTGTTTATTTTAATCTTTTATTCCTCTAATTTAAAATATACCGTTTTCATTGTCTACAGAAAAATTACATTTCAGTCCTTTATTTTTCACAAACAAAAAAAAGGAAAATAAAAATCGAAAAAAAATACAAAAAACAGTTCAAAACGAAAAGAAAAAATTTACGAACAATGCTTTAATTGGAAACAAATAAATGAAAGAGAAAAATTTAATTGGTAATTTATTTAAATTTGGTAATTAAATAAAATTAGTTAATAAAGTTTAATTACGCCCGCAAATAAATAATAAATAATAAAAAAATAACATAATTTTATAATGAAATTTAGTAATAAAATTATTTTAAAATGTTTCATAATAATTTTATAATAATATTTATTAACCCATGTGAACAGATTTCCGGAACGAAATGTTTATAAATTCTATTTGTCAATTACAAATTTTAATTGAAAATGAAATTGAAAATTTTTGTATTTTTAGAAAATAAAGGAAAAAATTTTAATCAAAAAAAAATGTTCTATTACATTTATTTACGAATTTCTTTCATTGTAAAATTATTCGAAAACATCAAAAACTTATTTTTTTAAATGAAATAATTATTTTATATTATAAGAATATTGTTAACTGTAACTTCTTCAAAATTATTTTCATCCTTTTAATTCAATTATTATTTTCTAGAATTTTTAATTATTTTTTATGAAAATAATTGAATTCCTTAAAAAAAATTTATTACTTATGAAAATAATTGAATTATTCCAAAGAAATTTATAAAAAAAATTTGTAAATAATTGAATTCTTTTTGGGAAATTTTATTAAATGAAAATTTTTTATTCAATTGAAAATCATTGAAAATCATTGAAATTCTGAAATTATTTATAATTTCTGCAAAATCCAATTGTTTTAGTGTTTTCAACAAAAATTTTCCTATTTATATTTTTTTAATTTTTAATTTTTTTTATTAATTTGACACGGAAAAAATCCTTAGCTGATAAAAAACTGTTACCAAATCCAATTGGAGTTGGTAACAGTTTGTCTTAAAATTTTTGAATATTTTCTTATTTTATCTTTTTTATTTTTAATTTCTTTTATTAATTTTACACGAAAAAAAATCCTAAACTGTTACCAAATCCAATTGAAGTTGGTAATCGTTTTTTATACTTTTTAATATTTCCTATTTATATTTTTTTATTTCTCAATTTGTTTTTATTAATTTGACACAGAAAAAAATTTTTAGCTGATAAAAAACTGTTAAACTGTAACCCAATCCAATTGGATTTGGTTACATTTTTTTTATACTTTTTAATATTTTCTATTTATATTTTTTAATTTTTAATTTTTCTATTATTAATTTTACACGAAAAAAAATTTTCAGAAGTTGCGTCCGAAAATCTTACAAAATTTGCCCAAAACACTAATTTTTCTGTCCTTCTCTCTCCTTTTTTTCTCCCTTCACCCTATTTTTTTCCAAACCTCCAGAAAAGAATTAATGAGTGGGTTGAAAATTTCGTTTGGCACCTACGCAAATTGCTCGTGGGTGGAGAGTTGACTCCCAGCACAGTTGGAGTAATTAATGCCTCAGAGTCGAATAAGTTTCTACAAAAAAAAAAAAAAAAAAAAAAAAAAAGAAAGAAGGCTCTAAAAGAATACTTCGCCCCTCTCGTTAAAGTCGTAAAGTTCTTTTTTTTTCTCTTTCACCTTAATTTTTCACTTTTGAAAGAACCAGTCTTAGGGATCAAGAACTCCAAAAGAAGGGGGTGGTAAGAGAAATGGTGTCGGTTCAGGAAAAGAGGGGGAAGAGTGAAAAGCAACGAGTTTGAGAGGGAGAGAGAAACTATAACAAGTTTCTTAGGACAAGCCAAGACACTTTCGGCATCTGGTGCACGCGCGTTTAGGTCAGACAAAACTTTAATTTTCCTTCAAGTGGAAAAGAGAAGTCGTTGGCTAAGATAAAGAAATAAAAAAAAAAGAAAAGAAAAGATCGTAAAAGAGTTTTTTTTTGCTCAAAAAAAAAAAACAAAAAAAAAAGTGTTGTATATATAAAGAAATGTGCCGTCTTTACAAAGTCGTAACGAAGACTTTATACCTTTCCTTCAGCAATTTTCAAGAATTTCTGATGCTCTATATTTTAAGGACGGATAATTTTCTCTGTCAGCGGTTTATTTTTGTTTCTTTTTTTATTATTATTTTTTTTTTTTTGTCTTTAGAGCGCGTAGCACACTTTTTTATTTTTCCAGTTGGGAGTTTAAAAAAAAATGTTACAATGGCATGAAAGAACGTCGATTACACGTCTTTTGTAAAGTTTATGAAACCTTAAGGGCCACGAGGCAAAATGATCCACATAATGCGAGTGTATACTTTTACGTTTCAGGTGTGTGTGTGTGTGTGTGAACGCAGTACCTTTAAGTCAAAGTTTCATTTCACTGCAAAATTTTTCCTCTTTTTCTTTTTGTTTTTTGCTTTTGTTAAAAAAGTTACCTTTTTAAAAAATTACTTTTTGAGAACGCTTCACCTGCTTTTCAGTTTCTCGAAAAAGAAAAATAATGGTAAAAGGACTTTAAAAGTTAATTAATTTTCAACGTAGGTATAATTATTCTTACCAACAAAGTTAATTAATTAATTAAATTAATTAATTAAATTAAAAAATAATTAAACTTATTAAAAACAATAATTAACTTCAAAATTTCGAGACTAATTCTTTCTTACCAAAAATTTAATTTTGATGATTTTATATGTACTAAAAAGTTTAGTGATTTTAATGATTATTTTTAACAAACATTTAATTTCAATAACTGTATATGTATTAAAAAATGAAGTAATTTTAATAATTATTCTTGGCGAAAAATTTATTTCAAAAAATTATTATTGTCACAAAATATTTGTTAAATTATAATTAATAAATAATTAGGGAGCGTTCACAAATGATGTCACGCAATTTTTGGAGATTTTCAAACCCCCCCCCCCCCTCCTTCCTGTCACGCAATTTTTGCAATTTTACATGGGAAAAATAAATTGTGTCACGTTTAGTAAGACCCCCCCACTACCCCTGAAGGCGTGACATCATTTGTGAACGCTCCCTTAATTAAATTCAATTATTTTCAAAAATTATGAAATTATTTTCCAAAATTCGATTAATTTTAAAATTTTTAATAAAATTTTTGGCAAAATTCAATTTTTTAAAAATTTTTAATAGAATTCTTGGCAAAATTCAATTTTTTAAAAATTGTTAACAAAATTTTTGTCAAAATTTCAATTATTTTCAAAAATTTTCCTCAATTTCATATGAATTCTATTATTTACAATTTTTTTTTATAAATTTTTTCGCAATAATTTAATAATTTTCAATAAATAATCAAATTTTTTACAGGTATTGAATTATTTTCATAAATAATAAAATTCTTTTTAGGAATTCAATTATTTTCATAAATAAAATTCATCGCTGAATTTAAATTATTTTTTAATACAATTCTAATCGAATTCCTCGAAAAATGTGATTGTTTTTTAAAAATTTTATTAAAAATCGTCAAAGAAATCAATTATTTAAAAATATTTTGATAAAATACTTTATAAGAATTCAATTTTAAGAAACATTCAATGAATTATTTATTTTTGTATTTAAATAATTGAATTCTTGTAGAATTTTCTAATAAAAATTGATTTAAAAATAAATTTTAGTTAAAATTTTAGATATGAATATTTATTATTCAAATTATTCAAATATTTAAATAGTATTTGAATATTAAAAGCATTATAACATGAATTTTAAGAAATAATTGAATTTTTAAAAGTTTTCAAATTAAATTCTTTGGAAATCTTAATTTTTCATACTTATAATCAACAAATCTGTAGAATTAATTATTTTGAAAAAGTTTAATTGAATTTTTTTCTGAAATTATTTAAAGTGTTTATTTTCCTATTCAATTGAAGAATTTCTGAATAATTAAAATTTCGTAACATTGAATTGTAAACAAATGAATTTGAAAATTATTAAAGAAATTTTTCAAAAATTATTAAAGATAATTGATTTAAAAAAGAATTTTTTTAAAACTCTAGAAAATAATAATTGAATTTAAATGATGAAAATAATTTTGAAAAAATTACAGTAAAAATATTCCTATTATATAAAATAATGTTCTCATTACTCGGTTATCTTTAATTTGATTATAAAAAATATTCTTATAAATTTTTAAATTTCAAAAAGGTTTGAATTTGAAATTTTTTAAAATCTTGATTCCCGTGGAAAAATAATGATTAAATATTTATTGAAAAAAGAAGTTATTGATGTTTTCGAATAATTTTACAATCGTTTTTAACAAATAGAAATTTTGTAAATATTTTTTCCAGAATAAAATTAAAATTTCTTAAACAAAATTTGATTTATAACATTTTTTTTTAACTTAAAACTTGTATTTTGATGTTTATAAATTGTAATTGAGAAGCAGAAATTATAGTTATAGTTAATAAAAGTTAATAATTAATAATAATAAAAGAATAATAATTAATAATTAATAATTAATTAACAAATCGATTTATATTTTAGAATATTTTATTTCATGCCAAGAAATGACAGTTTTAAATAAATAAATAAATATTCTTCTCTAAAAATTAAATAATTTTTCTAAATTATGTATTTTCCTTATTAAAAAATCAATTTGTTTTTAAAATATTTTCTCTATCAAAAAATTAATTAATTTCATTATTTCTTCATACAGAAAAATTAATTAATTTCAATACCCCTTCTTACTGAAAAATTAATTAATTTCAATATTTCTTCTTACTGAAAAATTAATTAATTTTTCAAGAATAATTCTCATTTAAAAAATTAATTTATTTCAAGAATATAATTTCTATTGAAAAAATCAATTAATTACAAAAAAAAACCACACTTTAAAATTAATTAACTTCAAAAATGATTCTCACTCTAAAAAATCAATAATTTTCAAAAATAATTAATCTCATTGAAAGAATGTTATTAATTTTTAAATAAGAACATTTGTCATGAAAATTATTAAATTTTTTTTAATTAGAATTTAATTACTCATCAAAAAATATATATTTTTAAATTTAGAGTACATTGCTCTTTTTTTCGGGGGGAACAAAAGCATTTTTCTCACAAGATAACTAAATTTTGCTTCCACATGTTTGAATGATAATTTTATTCATTGTGCCAAATATTGATAACTCGAGGTAATTACCTACCAAGAGTCGAGTGTCTTGAGCGATAAATACATCCCTCGACGTTAACTGAGAAATAATGTCCCTAGGCTGTGACTGAGCCCCAACTGGAGTATCTCTCTAGAGTTTCAACCCTCTCTCTCTCTTTTTATAACCCCTCCAAAGTACCACTTCAATATACCTCATTCAAAGAGCTTGTACCTACTTTCGAACTAAAATCTAAATTATTGAGTACTCGTAGCAAAATTTCACATTAGGTTTAATGTGGTACTTTTCATTGTGTCTAAAAAAATAGAGATAACAATTTTTTTTTTATAAAAAGCATTTGTTTCTAAATAATTGAAAACCTTATTAATATCATTGTTGTTAATATTATTATCATTATCATTATTATTGTTTATTTCATTATTATTTTTATTATTATTATTTTTAATTTTTTATTATTATTATTATTATTATTATTATTATTATTATTATTATTATGTTATTATTATTATTATTTAACTTTATTTTATTATTTTGTATTTTATTTATTATTGTTATTATGTTTGAAATAAAAATTTACAATTAAAAAAACTGACAAGACAAATAATTTTATTTGGGAAAATATGAAAATTTCAATTTTCCACTTGAAATGCAAAATTCGTTAAACTGTAAATAATTAAAAAAACATTGCATTATTATGTAATCAAAAAAAAAAACAAATTGCCAAGAGATTCAGTTTTATTGGAAAAATTTCGAAATTTGTAAAATACATACTAAAATTTGTTAAACTGTGAAAATTGAAAATATTGTATTATTTTGTTTTATATGCTAATTAAAAAAAAAACAAATTGACGAAAAAAACAGTTTTATTGGAAAAATATGAAAAATTGTAAATTACAAAATTTGTTGAACTTTCAATAATTCAAAATATGTAAAATAATATTTAAAAACTGTTTGTTAAAATTTGCTATAAATGAAAAATAAATTTAAAAAAATGTTTAAAGAACAATTTTTTATTTTGCTCTAAAATCGAATTTCGTTCATTAAAAAAATTACAGCTAGTTGAAATTAATATTTGCGACGATTGGAAAAAATAGAAAAATTATCAAAAAGTTGTTAACAAAAAGTTTAGGAAAAAAAATATTAAATTTCGTAGCTATAATAATTAAATAAATAAATAGGCGAATAGAAAAGTAATTTTTCGAAATACAGAATTAGAAAAAAAATTCAAATAATAGAGAAAAGACTTTTTCAAAATTGAACAATAAATAAAAGTGGTAAAAAAAAATTGTCGAAGATTTATTTTAAAAAATAAAATTCAATTCGTAAATCTGACTCAAGAAAAGAACTCGTAAAGTTTACTACAGTTACAACAAAGTTATTGCCTCGTAATCTAAAATTATTGTAAACCATCAAAAAATGTGTATAGTGTAATTTCTAACAAGAATTGTTAAATTTCACATTTTTAGTATCATTTCATTTGAGTTGTAATCAAAATATTATTCTTAGCTTTTCGCTAACAACTTTCATTGCATACATTTCATAGAACGAGGGAAAACTTTAATTTTTATAAAATTGAAAAAATATACAAAACTAGGAATTTTATTTTTTATTTTATCTTTTATTTTTATAAAATTTAAAAAATATACAAAATTAGGAATTTTCATAAAAAAAATACTTTTTAAGATAATTAAATTACTTTTTTTTAAGTAATTAAATTACTTTTTTAAATAATTAAATTAAATTTTTGAAATATTTCCAAAAAACTAATTTTCCCTCTGCACAAAAAATCACTTTTTTCATCATTCCTTCTTTTTTAATTATTATTTATTATTACCGTATTTTTAATGATTAAAATTCGTTTGATTTAAATGCAAAGCGTATCGGATTTTCATTATTAAAATTATTTGATATCGCACTCTTCTTTCATGCACGTTGTCAATTGAAATTGATTAAAAACTTCTGATATTTGATGTTACATTTCAATTCGGAAGCATTGATATTTCTAGTTTTATTTGTTTTCAAAAAAAAAAATTCCCTTTTCACATTCAGATTAATTGAATGCCAATGCATTCATTTTGTTTTCCCATATATATATATTTATTTTACCTGTTTCTCGTGAAAAAAAAATTACAATCTATAAAAGATTCCAAAAAAAATTTACAATTATTAATATTTTTCCTCTCTCTATATATTGAAATTAGTAAAAAAAATTTCGTTAACTTTTTTCTTTTTATTATTAAAAGAAATTACTATTATTGAATTCTTTGGCAATTTTCCATCATTGACAGAGAAAAATTTAAACTAAAAAATATTTTTACCCAAATTGCTTACTAATTAGTGACTTTTTCAGTAATTTAAATTTATCCGAGAATTTGTAAATTTAAAAATTTCTTTTCGAAATGAAATATCAAATAAAATAACAAATTTTTTGTGCAAAAAATTTCTATAATTGAATTTTTCATATTTTAAAGTAAAAAAACAGAAGAGAACATTTTTTTTATAATTCTCTAAATTAAAAACTAAAACAAATAAAAATTGCCAAAATACAAAAATCAAAAATTTTGATTGAAATTGGAATTAGAAAGTCAAAATTACAGAAGAAAATACAATAAACTTTGGTAAAAACTAACAAAAATTCTCTGTACTATTTTTATCAAAACTAATAAACAACATTTTTATGCATTTTTCTGTTATTTTTTTTTTTTATTTGTTTCCAAAGATTTGCATGTATAAAAAATTTGCCCGTTTGTCGATAGGTTTTATTTGTTCGGCAGCCAATAAAATTAAGCGCCTCTAAACGAGTTTCACGACCTGAGCGTTTATAGTTCGTTACTCTGTCGAATTTTCAATCCTGGTGTGTACATATTTTTCAAACCCAAAGACCTCACCTTTGGGAAAACAACTCGAATTTTTAAAATTCTAATGTTGAAAGGCTGAAAAGAAAAAAAAACAACTTTGATTCCACTGGTACCAATAAAAAAGATTACTTTTCCTATTCCATTTATTAAGAAAAATAATTTCGATTTAAAATTCAAAAAAAGTATCTTTTGTTTTCATAAAAGCAAATGAAGTTGCTTTGACCTCAGTTATATACTTGTAAATAGTGATTTTTTCGAAAAAAAAAGACTTTTATATATTCATTTTATTAATACCCTTTCTCTTTTTTTTCCTCCAAGAGTGGAAAAAAAGAGCATTTCATTAAAAATCTCTTTGTACTTGAAAAACAAAAACTGGGCTTCATAAAGTTAAAAGCTTTGTAGGATTTTAATCTTAAGCTTCATCCAAATCATTGATGCTATCCTTTTGACAAACCTATTTTCCCCTTCTCTTAAAACAATAAAAGTACATTTTTTCCCTGTGAATATTCACAATTAAGATTTAAGACTTATTTTCTTCAATTTCTTTAGTTTTTGATTCTTTTATTTATTTTTCAATTTTATTGTCTTTTTTTAATTTTTTTTATAAACAACATTTTTATGCACTTTTGTGTTATTATATTAAATTATATTTTTTATATTGTTTTTTTCTCTATTACATTATTTTGTGTATTTTCTATCTTTATTTTAGTCACTAGCAACAATTCACGCGCTTACGCGCGCGGCTGATTTTTCGCTCACTTTTTTTCAAATAAAATTATCAATTTTAAAAATTTCTGATAAAAATTATTTAATGAATAATTTTACATAAATATTTCAAAATTATTTCAATTTTAAAAGAGTTGCCTTTACAATTTTTATAAACAAATAAAGTTCAAATGGATTTAAATTGTAATTTTATAAAATTTCAATGTTGAATGAATTTAATTAGAAATTTTAATGAACTTAGATTTTTGAAAAAATTTAATAATTCAAAATCTTCTAAAATTTAGTTAAATTTGTCAATACATGTTTAATTAATTATTGAAAATAATTAATGTATAGAAGAATTTTAGTTAAAAACACTAAACAATTTGAATTTTAAAGAAAGTTACAAATGATTGCTGAAATTCAATAATTTTCAAAAGTAATAAAATTCTTACCACAAAATTCAATTGTGTTCAAAATTTCCAAAAATATCTCGATAAAATACCAATTATAATCTTTATAAATTAAAAAATTCTTCTTCGAAATTTAATTATTTTCAAAATTTTTAATAAAGTTCGTGTCAAAATTAAAATTATTTTCAAAAATTTTCCTCATTTCAATGATTTTCAATATTTACTATTTTAATGAAATAACCCAAAAGAATTCAATTATTTAAAAACAATTTTAATAAAATTGTACGTAGACATTTAATTTTTTTCAAAAATAATAAAATTTTTACTGAAATTCCATTATTTTCATAAATAATAAAATTATTAATTTTTCGAAACATTCAATTGTTCAATAAATTATTTATTTTTGTATTTAAATAATTGAATTCTCATAGAATTTTCTAGTAAAACTTGATTTTAAAATAAATTTTTATTTCAAATTTTAAATAATAATTGAATATTAAAAAAAATTAGCGCGTTGTAGAATTTAAATTATTTTTAATACAATTTTAATCGAATTTCTTGAAAAATAAAACTATTCTAAAAAATTTTATTAAAATTTGTCGAAGAATTCAATTATTTAAAATTTTTTAATATAATTCGTTATAAGAATTAAATTTTAAAAAAAACATTCAATTATTCAATAAATAATTTACTTTTGTATGTAAATAATTGAATTCTCGTAGAATTTTCTAATAAAAATTTATTTGAAAATGAATTTTAGTTGAATTTGAATGTTTTGAAGAATTTTAATTCCTTTGAAAATAAATAATAATTAAATATTTAAAATATTTAAAAAAGAAATTATTGTTTACGAATAATTTTACAATTAAAGATATTCGTAAATAAATTTATCAGAACATTTTTTTTTCAATAAAATTTTTTCTTTCTTTTCTAAAAATTTAAAAATTTTCATTTTCAATTAAGTTTTCTAATTGACAAATATAATTTATAAACATTTTTTCCTTTATTTTTAAAAAAACTTTGAATTTTATTAAAACAATTGAAATTAAGAAATAGAATTAATGCAAATTATTGCCTTATAAAAATTGTGAATTTTCTACAAAAATATTAAGAAACGGGAATATCTAATGTTTTTCTTCTTAAAAAAGAAAAAAATGAGTTTGCAAACAATATTGTTATTGAGAAATAAAAATTATGCATAAAATGGGTATATTTCCTGTTTCTTAATCAAAATGTTTTAACAATTAACAATTTTCTAATATTTTTTAAAAATAAAAAGGAGAATAATTTGATTAATAATTTAGATCAGTCAAACGAAATTTGTTATATAAAAAAGCTTATAACAAACAAAATGAGTATATTTTATATTTGTTAATCATAATTTTTTTTTAAATTTTGTAATTTCTAATATTATTTTATTATAAATGAGGAAAAAATACCTGCGTATTTTCGATTTGTCGAACAATATTTTTTAAAGAAAAAAAAAACAATAGCATACACAAAAACTAACTTCAAAATGTGGACAGACATAATAAAAAAATGAAATACGAAGATTATTATTGTTAATTCTATTCTTTTCTCTATTTTATTATTTAAAATTTTTATTTATTTTACTTGTTTTTATTTATTTATTTTATTTCTTTATTTTTTAATTTAATTTTCTTATTTATTTTCTTATTTTATTTTTTTATTTTCTTATTTATTTTATTGCTTAATTCATTTATTTATTTTACTTGTTTTTATTTTCTTATTTATTTTGTTTGTTTTTATTTATTTCTTTTTACTTACTCCTTAAAGTGTAAAAAAGAAGCTTTTTCTCCTTCTTTGTGAACAAATTGCGCGATGTAATAAAAAACAAAAAAAAAATCGTTGATGGGGGCAATTTGAGGGAGTAATTATTATTTATATACAAAAGCTAATAATAGGGAAATTGTTTTTTGTGCTTATATTCAGTGGAGCTTGAATAATCCTTGCGGCGAGTGAAAAGCATTTTCTACGAAGACTACTAATTATTTATCCGCCATAATACGTGTCCGCTTCATAAAAGTTGCTACGGGGAAATAAGAAGCTTATCGTGAAACGCGTTTATATACAAACAGAGAGAGAAGATCGGGGTTACTTCATCACAACTACCAAACTCTCCAATCCTCTTCTTCACCTTCACTCTGATTGAAGAGTTTGAGAGCAATAAAAGCTTATCAAAAAAAAAAAAAATAATAAAAAAAATCCGTGTAAAAACCTCACGAACGATTTCTCAATTACTTTTCCAAAACTTAATTTGGTATTTTTCGCTTTACTTACATCTCTTCAAAATGGAATATAAGTGGAAAATGTTTCTGAGAAATAAACTAAAAGTCTATGCGCTGAGAAATAAAAAATACAAAAAAATATCGGGATAACGGTTTTGACAAATTATAGAGCAAAATTTTCTGTAAAGCATAAGATCTTTTTTAAAGATAAAAAATATATGGTAATAAAAATCCAGTGACAAAAATTTACCAATTATTTAAAAAAAATAATCTTAAATCTTAAATAAAATGTAGTAATAAAGGTTCACTAATGAAAATTTTTTAATAACGATCTACTAAAAAAATCTAGTAATAAAAATATTAATAATTATCTAATAAAAAGTATACTAATTTCATTTAAAGAAGGAATAAAAATTTATTAATAAAAATTTATTAATAAAAATCTAGCAATAAATATTAACTAATAAATATTAACTAATAAAAATCTACTAATAAAAATTCTCTAACCAAAATTACTAATAAAAATTTAATAAATATCTACTAAAAAATCCACTTATTAAAAAAATGATTATTAATTTAATTATTAAGTAAAAAAAATAAGTATTAAAATTTTTAAAAATTAATAAATGTTAACTTATAAAAAAGTTGTTAGTAACGATTTATAAAAATACTGTGGAGCTGATATTTTTCTGTGAATGAACGAATGAGAATTTATTAATTATTCCCTTGAATAAAAAAATTTAAGTTTACTTAATCTATATGTTTATAAATATTTTAAATATTTACTTACGAAATAAAGTCACTAGGAAACATTTTTTTTTTCAACTCACCTGAAACAAAAAGAAAAGAAAATACTTTATATTAAAATTATTATAAAATAAAAAATGAAAATAAATAATAATTTCCATTAAATAATTCTATTAATAAATTACTTCTATTAATTGAAATAATTGCAGTTTTTTTTAAGACATTCTTGTTCGATTTTTTCTCTCAATTATACTGAACATTTTTTATCTTTCTTCGTAGTCAACAATTCTTCTAAATTTTTAATAAAAATTTTTATTAGGACGCAACTTTTGTTATAAAACTCCATTAATTAAATTTCCAAATTAAATTTTTAGTAAAAATTAGTAAAATTTATTTCAGACTGGGTAAAATTGTCTTTAAAAATACTAAAATTTACTATTAACCATAATTGTTATTTCCAAAAGAACTATTTACTATTTCCGAAACAAATTTTCGTATAAAAATTAAAACAATTTTTTTTATATGTATTAATAATTTACTTTGGAAATAATAATCTTTAATGACAAATTTTACTACGTTCGAAGGAAATTTAAAAAAATTTTCTACAAAAATTAACTGTGTAAATAGTGAAATTTGCATTAAAAAATTTTTTAAGTTGAAAAACTCTTAAAAGAAATTAAAAATTAAAAATTAAAAATTAAAAATTGAAAGTTAAAAATTAAAAATTAAAAATTGAAAATTAAAAATTAAAAATTAAAAATTAAAAATTAAAAATTAAAAATTAAAAATTAAAAATTAAAAATTAAAAACGAAAATAAAAATATAAAATTCACTAAAAAAAAGATTTCTTTTGTTTTATTGGTAGATACCAATTGCAAAATATGAGTAACAAAAAATTAAAATAAAAAAAGAAAATCTTTTAAGAAAAAGCGACTAAAGATCAACTAACAAAACTCTACTGATTAACTTCAATATCAGTAACGACAATAAAGATCATAATGTAAAAAGATAATCTAGACAAAAAAGAAATCGAATTTCCACTTTGGATTTTTATGTAGAATATCAAAAAGTACATTAAATCAGTTGTCGTTTCCAATCCTTGAGAGTTGCTGCAGATTCAAGGGATATTGGAGAGATAAGAAGTCGCTTGGGATTTTTATACTACTATTCGACCATCATTAATTCTCATTTACGTGGACAGTGCTTTTCAGAACACCAATGAACCTTAGAGAAAGCACTGATTCCAAAAAGTCTCAAACCATTAAACCTACATACACATTTTCCTTTTTCTCACGTTCTCCACTCTCTTCTCTTTCTCTTTTTCTCTTTTGAGTCTAATACCTTATTCTTAAAGTGGATAACGAAAATCTCCCATTATCGATAAAAGGAACTTAAATTTAAATTTTTTTAATTCAAAATTAAAATCTTTTTGAATCTTCCTTTTTTATAGTTTTTTTTTAGTAGTAAAGTCAGTTTTTAGTCAGACAATAATTTTTAAGAAGCATTTTTTGAAATTAGTTTTTCTATCTGATATTTTTATTTATTTTCTGTAAATTTTGGTAATTTTTATTTTTATCAATATTGATAGTTAATAACCAATAGAATATAATAAATAATAATACAATAATAATAACTAATGATTCCAGACAAAACTTTGATTTTTCCCTAAACTGTAAAATGATTAGATACACAAAATATGTTCTATTCCATTTATTTACGAATTACTTTAATTGAAAAATTATTGGAATTTAATTATTCAAATTCTTCTTTAAATCAATTTTTTAAAAATAATTTTTGAAAAAGTTCTTATCAAATCCTTTTTTAATACAATTTAATTTTACGAAATTTCGATTATTCTGACATTCTTCAATTAAATATATTAGAAATTAAAAACTTGAAATAATTAAAAAAAAAATTCCACTAAACTTTTTGAAAACAATTAATTCTACAGAATTCTTAATTAAAAGTATGAAAAGTTCAAATTTTCAAAGATTTTAATTTGAAATTTTTTGAAAATTCAATTATTTCTAAAAAAAATCTACGTTTTCAATATTCAATTATAATCTAAAATTTTAACTGAAATACATTTTAAACATTTATCAGAAAATTCTACGAGAATTCAATTATTTAAATACAAAATATAAAATTATTTTATTATATTGAATGTTTCTGAAAATTGAATTTTCATAAAGAATTTTATCAACAAATTTTTAATAAAATTTTTAAGAATAATTTCATTTTTCGAGAAATTTGATGAAAATTTAATTCAAAACAATTGAAATTCTGCCAAGAATTTTATAAACATTTTTGAAAATAATAGAATTTTGGAAAAAAAATTTTATTATTTATAAAGATAATTGAAATTTTGACGAGAATTTTTGTAAATTTTTTAATGTAATTGAATTTCTGCGAAGAATTATATTATTTTTGAAAATAATTGGATTCTTGAGAAGAATTTTATTAAAATTTGTTTTTAAATAATTGAATTCTTTTGTGAAATTTTATTGAAATAGTACACATTGAAAATAATTGAATTTTAACAAATTTTTGAAATTAATTAAATTTCTATGAAGAATTTTATTGAAATTACTTTGAAAAAAATTAAATTGTTACAAAGAATTTCATTAAAATTTTTGAAAATAATTTAATTATTTGATGTTTAATTAACCCCTTAACAGTCCATGGCCCATATATGGCCACGAAAAGTCGTGCCACCTTTGCGTCTGTGGCCATATATGGCCATCTCAAAAAAAAAATACTAAACATGATTTGATTTTAGTAGCGAAGTACATACTACTGTTTTTGGGGTCGCTGAATCCGAATCTGAAGTCAGATTTAAAAAATTCAAAATGGCGGACCCAAAATGTTGACTTCGAAAAATAAAAAAATTTCAAATTCGCTTTAAACTCGTTACTTGGGGGGTTTTCGGGGTCTCTGATTACAAATATGATGTCAGATTTTTAAAATTCAAAATGGCGGATCCAATATGGCGGATAATTTCAAGATTGATGCGATTCGATTAAAATTCGTTTCTCGGGGGTTTTTGGGGTCGCTGAATTTGAATTTGATGTTCGTTTTACAAAATTCAAAATGTTGGATCCAATATGGCGGATAATTTCAAAATTTATGCGTTTTGATCGAAATTCCGTTCCCGGGGTTTTTTGGGGTCGTTGAATTCGAATTTGATGTTCGTTTTTCTAAATGCTAAATTTTGGATTCAATATGTCGATCAAATTTTTTGAATGTTGACAAATTTGTCTAAAATGTTTACTCAGGGGTTTTTGAGGTAACTTCATATTTTTTTCGCATCAATCTTGAAATCATCCGCCATATTGGATCCGCCATTTTGAATTTTGAAAATCTGACATCATATTTGTAATTAGAGACCCCGAAAACCCCCGAGTAACGAGTTTTAAGGGAATCTGAAAAAAAATTTTTTTTTGAAGTCGACATTTTGGGTCCGCCATTTTGAATTTTTTAAATCTGACTTCAGATTTGGATTCAGCGACCTCGAAAACCCCCGAGAAATGAATTTCCCTTAAAACGCTTTAATTTTAAAATTATCCACCATATTTGGTCGCCATATTGGATCCGCCATTTTGAATTTTCAAAAATTAACCTCAAATTCGAATTCAGCGACCCCAAAAACCTTATATATGATTAAATCATATTTTTTTGTAAACTTTTTTTTCGGACCGTTTTTGGACCACAAGCGATTTTCAACTAGACTGCGAAGGGGTTAAAACTGTATTGAAAATAATAGACTTAAATTCTATAATAAATAAATTGTAGCAAAGGTTTTTTAAATAATTGAATTTCTTTGGGGTTTTATTTTTATTAAAGTAGTAGATATTAAAACTCATTGAATAGGGGAAAATTTTTTGAAAAAAGTTAAAATTTTAGAAAATAATTGATTTTTTCAGAAGAATTTTACTACTTTTGAAAATAATTGAATTTCTGTAATCATTTGTAATTGCTTCAAAATTCAATTTGTTTTAGTGTTTTTAACTAAAATTCTTCTATAAATCCATTATTTTTAATAATCAATTAAATATATTTAAAAAAAATTTAACTAATTTCAGAAATATTTTAGTTATTAAAATTTTTTTAAAATCTAGGTTTTTCTAAAATTTTTAATTAAACATAAATCAATAGTAAAAATCGTTGCAGTCAGACAAAATTCCAGTAATTTTTAAAAATCTGTTGTTTTGGTAATCGTAGTAAATAGTAAAAATTTTTTTTTCAATTTATAATTTTTTTTTTATTTTAGATTTTAGTTTTCAAATCAGTAGTAAAACTAGTTTTTAGTCAGACAACAGTAAGAAGCGATTTTTTCTAATTTAATTTTTCTATCAGGGATTTTATATCTAATAATTTTTAGTTTCTTCGACAAATTTATAATTATCGGAAATTAAAAATTTTTCATAATTTGTAATTTTTGCAATAGTAGCAAAAAGTAAAAATAATTTAAACAATATTTCGTTTAGTACATAAATCAGTAGTAAATACTGTTTTAGTCAGACAATAGTAATGAAAACTGAAATAATTTCATCAATAATTCCTTTAAGTACTAAAATCAGTAGTAAAACAGTTTTAGTCAGACAATAAAATAATTTTTAAAAATATCCGTTATTTGGCTAATCAGAAAATATTTTAAAAAAATAATTCTCTCAGTAGTACAAAAATCAGTAGTAAAAACAGTTTCAGTCAGACAATTTTCAAATAAAAATTCTTCAACATTAACAGTTCTACCAAGTTAGCTTTTTTGTTAGTTCAATCTTCATTCGTACTTTACACTGAAAAAAAATTTATTTGATTCAAATAACCGATTAGTTGACTATTATCAATTAAATATTTACTTGAATCAAATAATTTTTATTTGAGTCAATTCACTTTAAATACTGAAATTATTGGTTCAAATACAATTTAATTTTCTATTCTCTTTTTAGAGTGTAAATGAAAAATGATTGAAGTAAAGTTATTTAAATTCATTAATATTGTAAAATATTTTTATATAAAACAATCAAAATCAAAATAATATATAATGTAATTAGATTATTTTTCTTGAACGTTCGAGAAGGACATTTAATTTCATTAGGAAGATTGAAAAAGTGTCAGTGATATACTTATATTCCTAAATAGCGGAAAACATTAATGAGAGAATTGCCGAGTGCCCGTGAATTGGGCCGAAAACGAACATAAAAGCAACATAGAGTCTGCGGTCACGGGACATGTGGATTATATAGGAGGCAATTTAGTAGCAATATAAATGTGCGCGAACAAAAAAAAAGAAGAAGAATAAGAACGAAAGAGGGAAAAAAAAGAGATATCCCAACTTCTCATGAACTTTAAGAGATTTAACGACACTGGCGATTTTTTTTTTATTTTTCATCTCATAAAATACATTCAAGCGCAGAGAGACGATACGATGGGTCTTTGATATTACTCACCTTTCGTTCACGCGTTTAGTCACTGCTTCATGAAATTACAACACCTCTTCAAGGCGCTAATTTAAAGTGTACTTTTTTTGTATTTTTCAATTTTAAAAGGAGGGGATTATACTATTTCTGTTTTTTTTTTTATTGAGAGAGGGATGAAAAATAGTTTTTATTTTCTACAATAGAAATATATTAATAAATAAAATACTTTTAATTTTAATTTCTCCTTCCTGAATAATTTTTCTACTTTCAGTAATTAGTCAGAAAAACGTCCCCTACCTTTCTCTTGAACTTAAACGAAAACTCAATATTTATCGAGAAGGAAAATGTAAATTCAGTAAATTTTATACTGATGAGAACGGAAATTTGTGAAATTTATGACAAAAACTTGATAAGCCAGAGGAAAAAAGCACAGATTTCAAATTTCGATATACTGCTGATGATGATGAAATATACACTGATGATCAAAATATTTGAGTTATATATATCACTTTCATATAAAAGTGATCAATTTACATAAATATCGATATAATCTTAAAAGAATGAAGACTAGAAAATATATAAGCAGAGAATATTTCGAGATTTCTTATATATATGTAAGAGGCATGAAGTACCAACTTGTCTAGGGGACCATTGAGATAAAGGGATTTTCTTAGACGAAAGAAGCTTCGAGTGTGCACTTCGCATCCTCGTGGGTTTTCGCGATATGGTCCTCAAATATCATCCGATTGTCGGTACTTTGTTCAGAAGCGCTTGCAACCTCTCAAGATTGTAAGCTCTCTCGCCACTATTTGAGTAAGAGACATTCACTTTCGTACTCAACCGAAACTTTCACGAAAAAAAAGTTATCAACTTTCAAACAAACTTAGATGACTCCACAAGGGTTAGGAAACTTGTCGGGAGAAACTTTGTCGAAAATAAAAAAAAAGAAAGAGAGAGAGAAAGAAAGAAAAAACTTCATCTCTAATTTAAATATTCAAATTGTGACTTTAATTAAGACCAGGTCCTGCTTTTTTTTTCTTTGTTGCAACTTCTCTTCAAAACTTGAAATTTTTTTTTCTTTTTTTACTTCAACATGTTTTTTAATTTTTCCCATACTCGAAACTTCTTGTGAAAAAAATTACCCTTTCTTAAAAACCTTCTTTTTAATTTCTTGGAAAAATTCTACCCCACATTCTAAAAATTCTACAAAATCTAAAATAATTCCACAAATTCTTAAATTCTAAAAAATCTATAAATTCTATTCATTTGAGGGTTGCCACACTTTTGCTCATTTCAAATTCCCTGATTTTTCCAGGTTTTCCAGGTTAAAAAACGTAATTTTTCCAGGTTTTTAAAACTACATTTGTTGCCAACAAAAAATTAATTTTGTTTCTCCCTGACAAAATTAAATTCCAGACAAAATTCTTACTTCTTGACTCTAAAGAATATTCTCAATCAGTTTAAAAATTATTACTCAGAAAAATGTTCGACAGCTTCTTTTTTAAATAAATATTAAATTATTATTTTTCCGATAGGAATTAAAATTCTTCAAAAGATTCAAATTCAAACCTTTTTGAAATTAAACAATTTTCAAAAAATTGTTATAAAACATGAAAATATCGATCACTCCGAGTCTTCGACTCGGAGCAATCGATATCTTCATGTTTAATAAATTATAAATTATTCTCCTTTCAATTCAATTATTTTCTAGAATTTTTAACTAAAATTCTTCTTTAAATTAATTATTCATTCATTTTTAAGAATTTTTGAAAAATTTCTTTGAAAATTTTCAAATCCTTTTGTTTACAATTCAATTTTACGAAATTTCATCGATTATTCGGAAATTCTTCAATTAAATATATATTAGAAAATAAAAACTTCAAATAATTTCAAAAAAGTTTCATTAAACTTTAAAAAAAATTAAATCTACACAATTTTCAGTTAAAAGTATGAAAAATTCAAACTTTCAGAGATTATAATTTGAAACATTTTCAAAATTCAATTATTTCTAAAAATTCACTCTATAATACTTTCTCTTTAAATTTGAATTAGTAAAAATGTTTACTATTTTGGAATTAGTGACTGACTTTTTGCTTTTGAATTAGTAAATTTTACCATTAAATTAGTAGAAACGACTATTTATTGGTAAAATTTGCTAATTCAAAAGCAAAAAGTCAGTCACTAATTTAAATTAGAAAGCATTTTTACTAATTAAAATTTAGAGTTTAATGTTCAATTATTATCTAAAATTTTAACTGAAATTCATATTTAAATCAATTTTTATTAGAAAATTCTACGAGAATTCAATTATTTAAATAGAAAAATAAATAATTTATTAAATAATTGAATGTTTCCTAAAATTGAACTCTCATGAAGAATTTTATCAACAAATTTTTAAATAATTAAAATTCTTTTGACGAATTTTAATAAAATTTTTAAGAATATTTTCCATTTTCGAGAAATTAGATGAAAATTGCATTAAAAATAATTGAATCTCTGAAAAAAAAATTTGATTAAATTGAGAAAAGTTTTTGAAAATAATTGAAATTTTGCCAATAATGTAATTAAATTTTTTAAAAATATTTGAATTTTGAAGAATAATTTTATTATTTATAAAGATAATTGAAATTTTGACGGGAATTTTTTTTAAACTTTTGACCATAATTGAATTTCTGTGAAGAATTTTATTACTTTTGAAAATAATTGAATTCTTGAGATGAATTTTAATGATATATTGCTTTTTAAATAATTGAATTCTTTTGTGAAATTTTATTGAAATACGTAGATATTAAAAATAATTGAATTTTGATAAATTATTGAAATTAATTTAATTCTACGCAGAATTTTATTAAAAGTATTTTGAAAAAAATTTAATTATTAAAAAGAATTTCATTAAAATTTTTGAAAATAATATATAAATTATAGGAAGGCTTTTTAAAAATAATTGAATTTTTTTTTTATGAAGTATAATAAAATTTTTAAGAATAATTACATTTTTCGAGAAATTCCATTAAAATTGTATTAAAAATAATTGAAATTCTGCGATGATTTTTATTATTTATGAAAATAATTGAAAACCTATATATGAAAATAATTGTATTCCTGGTAAAAAATATTATTCTTCATGAAAATAATTAAATTATTGCGAAGAAATTTATAAAAAAAATTTGTAAATAATAGAATTTCTGTGAAATTTTTAGTATTTAATTGATTCATTCGAAATTGAAATTTTCTAAAATTTTAAATTAAAACCTTTTGAAGTTCACCTATTTATGAAAATGGTAAACGCATTTTTTTGAAATTGAATTAATTTTGAAATATTTAAGTAAAATTAGATTTCAAGAATAAGCACAATAACTTTAGAAAACAATAATTTTCCAGGATTCCGATCAAAATTCCCTGACTTTTTCAGGTTTTTTCAAGGTTTATAAAATCCCCTGATATTTCTAGGTTTTCCAGGTTTTCAGGTTGTGTGGCAACCCTGATTAATTCTACTAATTAATCAAAAACGATACAGAAAAATTCTAAAAGTAAATTAGCCACTTTTGCCACTTTTTCGCAAATAAAAAAAAAGACAAAAATTTACAAAAGCAGTAAAAAAAAATATCCCTTTCAATCTTTACTAACTACTTTTATATTCCTTTATATAAAAAGAATATACCGTCGTCCGTTTTTCACATCAAAACTAGAGCATAAAAAGCAGAGAAATAGTCGATTTATTTTACTGTCCTTACATTTGAAAAGGTACAGTTTCCAAACTCCGAACATGAAATGGGAAACAATTCAAAAAAATATTATGCTACTAAACTTTTGTTTTTCGAGAAAAAAGAGAGAGAGAGAGAGAGAGAGAGAGAGAGAGAGGAGAAAAAAATACACGAAACTAGATTCTCTGCGTGAATCCTGTTGTCGACACTCCGAATCAAAAAAGGTGGAGAAAAGCGTGAAGAGAGAGAAATACGAGGTTCAATAAACAAGCCATAGGCGATAACTGCTGTAGGCAACTCAGAACCCACCTCTCCCACCCATCTTTTTCATTTATTTTTCTCACTAAACTCTACAAATCGAACAATGAATTATTAATTCCAAACTTTAAACGACAGTTCTTTTTTTTTTGGTCAATTTCTTTTTGATCGTGTGCTTTTAAATAAAAACAGAATTGTCGAGAAAGAATTTCTTTTGATAAAAAGGTATAGTGTGAATTATTTTGCCGTTTTCGAGAAAAAAAGTTGTTTTAAAATTATAAATTTATAATATTCAGAAAGAGTTGTGAATTTTTTCTCGAAAATTAGTAGTAAAGATAAGTTTATGTCAGACCGTAAGTGTGGGAGCAGTAGTAGAGGATGTTTTTAGTCAGACGTGGGTTAATCAAACCAGGAGTAAAACTGGATTTTAATTGGTCATAATTCTTTTTTTGATTTATTTCTCTTGGAAATCTTCTCTTGGAACTTAGTAGTAAGGGGAGTGTTTTGTCAAATAGTAAGTTGGTTTGCAGTAGTAAAAGACATTTTAGTCAGACACATCGTTAAAAATTCTTTTCCTAAGTCCCAGAAATTCGAATTTATAATTTACGGAAATTTATTAGTATAGAAGTAAGTCCGTGGTCGAATATGAATTCGAAGTAAAAGACACGTAGTAAGTAGTAAAATAAACGTTCTGTCAGACGCAAGCTATTACAATCAGTAGTAACAAAAATTATAGTCAGACAAATCTTAACTAGAATCACAATTTTAAATAGACGGTAAAATCACTTGAAAATAAGTTTCAAAATTCAAAATTTTTGCCATCAGTAGTAAAAGTCAGTTTCAAGTCAGACAGCATTTCTCCACACATAATTTAGTCCAAGTTGATTTCGTTAAAAAAAATCAAAATAGTAGTATAGAAGTTTTAAATTAAAAATAAAATGAAGGTATTTGCAGAACAATTTTTTTTTATTTAAGAAATGGAAAAATCCTGAACTGGTACCTTCATTAAAAGGATGTTAAGGGACATGGGGGTAGAATTCATGGCGTCATGGTATTTCAATTTAATGCTCCGTTTTCACGCTTTGTCAAGTCTCATGAGCCACTAGTGTTTCCGACTCAGACGACTGGAAAAATTGTACAAGATGGGGACGTTGGTAGGGTCGCGATAATCACGAAGGGTTGTCGTCGTTCGTCGTTGGGGGATTCGCTTTCTCGCTTCTGAAAAATTAACAGACACAAGAGGTTACTGCCGGCTAATGGTTGTTGCAATATTCATTCCCCAAGTCTCTCAGCACTCCTTCAACACGGAATGAAAACTCTTTCGACATCGGAGACAGTCAACAGTCATTGGCTTTCAACTACACTTATCACTTATCTAGAAATAATACCTTTTTTCAGTTTCCCCACTCTACAACTCATACCCACCTCGAACAGAATTTTGCTCAAAATATTTGTAATATAAATTTATTTTCATTTACTTCTTTATTATTACATATTTTTTATTATTTAGTCATTTTACATCAAAATTTTAGTATTTTATTTTATTTTCTAAACTTTTACATCATTATCAATTCAATTATTATTTTTAAAAAATTTGAACCTATATTCTTTTTTAAATCAATTATTTTTAATAATTTCCGAAAAAGTTCTTTGATAATTTTCAAATCCATTTCTTTACAATATTCAATTTTACGAAATTTCAATTATTTGTAAATTCTTTAAATAAATATTTATTAAAAAATAACAAACTTAAAATAATATAAAAAAATTCAACTAAACATTTTCAAAAAATTTAATTTCAAAATTCAATTATTTCTAAAAATTCACGCTATAGGTATTGCATTTGATATTCAATTATTAACTAAAATTAATTTTTAAATTAATTTTTATTAGAAAATTCTACGAGAATTCAATTATTTAAATACAAAAATAAATAATTTATTGAACAATTGAATGTTTCTTAATATTCAATTCTCATAAAGAATTTTATCAACATATTTTTAAATAATTGAATTCTTTCGACGATTTTTAATAAAATTTTTAAGAACAATTACATTTTCCGAGAAATTTGATTAAAATATTGTATTAAAAATAATTGAAATTCTGCATTGAATTTTATTATTTATGAAAATAATTGAATTCCTAAAAATAATGTTACTATTTTTTAACATAATTAAATTTCTGCGAAGGATTTTATTATACTCTTGAAAACAATTGAATTTCTATAATAATTTGTAACTTCTCCAAAATTACATTTTTTTAGTGTAAACTTAAATTTTTCTATAAGTAAATCCATTATTTTCAATAATTTTTGAAAAAGTTTTTTGAAAATTTTCAAATTCATTTGTTTTTAACTGAAATTCATTTTTAAATCAACTTTTATTATAAAATTCTACTAGAATTCAATTATTTAAATACAAAAAAATAATTTATTATATATTTGAATGTTTCTTAAAATTCAATTCTCATAAAGAATTTTATAATCAAATTTTAAAAATAATCGAATTCGTTTGACGAATTTTAATAAAATTTTTAATAATAATTACATTTATCGAGGAATTCGATTAAAATTATATTAAAAACAATTGAAATTCTGCGATGAGTTTTCTTATTTATGAAAATATTTGAATTTCTAAAAAGAATTTTATTATTTAAAAAAATAATTGAATCCCTGCAAAAATTTTATTATTTAGAAAAATAATTGCAAAGAAATTTATAGAAAATTTGTAAATAATTGAATTTCTGTGAAATTTTTATTACTTTTATGAAAATAATTAAATGTTTGTGTAAAATTTTATTAAAATTTGTTTAAATAATTGAATTCTTATGGAAAATTTTATTAAAATAGTTGATATTGAAAATCATTGAATTGAGGAAAATTTTTGAAAATAATTTAATTTTAGAGAAGATCTAAAGATAATTGAAACTTTGCCGAGAATTTTTAAAAATTTCTGAACAGAATTGAATTTCTGCGAAGAATTTAATTATTTTTGAAAATAATTGAATTTCATAAAATAATTTTACTATATTTGAACATAATTAAATTTCTGCGAAGGATTTTTTTACTCTTGAAAACAATTGAATTTCTGCAATAATTTGTAACTTCTCCAAAATTAAATTTTTTTTTAGTATTAACTAAAATTTTTCTATAAGTAAATCCATTATTTTTAATAATTTTTGAAAAAGTTTTTTGAGAATTTTCAAATTCATTTGTTTTTAACTGAAGTCCATTTTTAAATCAATTTTTATGAGAAAATTCTACTAGAATTCAATTATTTAAATACAAAAAAATAATTTATTAAATATTGGAATGTTTCTTAAAATTCAATTCTCATAAAGAATTTTATAAACAAATTTTTAAATAAATGAATTCATTTGACGAATTTTAATCAAATTTTTAATAATAATTACATTTATTGAGGAATTTGATTAAAATTTTATTAAAAATAATTGAAAATTTTTGAAAATTTTTGAAAATAATTGAATTTTAGAGAAAAATTTTATTATTTCTAAAGAAAATTTAAATTTTGACGAGAATTTTTAAAAACTTTTAAACAGAATTGAATTTTTGCGAAGAATTTTATTACTTTTGAAAACAATTGAATTTCTGCAACAATTTATATCTTCTTAAAAATTAAATTTCTTTTATTTTTTTTTTTTTTGAAAATTCAATTATTTTAAAAAATTAATCTGTAATGTTTTTAATATTCAATTATAATCTAAAGTTTTAACTTAAATTCATTTCTACATTAATTTTTATTAGAAAATTTTACTTGAATTCAATATTTAAATGTAAAAATAAATTATTTATTTAATAATTGAATGTTTCTTAAAATTCAATTATTATAAAGAACTTTATCGACAAATTTTTAAATAATTAAAATTCTTTTGACGAATTTTAATAAAATTTTTAAGAATAATTATATTTTTCGAGAAATTCAATCCAAATTCCATGAAAAATAATTGAAATTCTGCAATGAGTTTTATTATTTGTGAAAATAATTGAATTCCTAAAAAGAATTTTATTATTTACGTAAATAATTGAATCCTTGTAAACATTTTATTATTTACGAAAATAATAGAACTATTGCTAAGAAAATTTATAAATAATTGAATTCCTACGAAATTTTTATTATTTATGAAAATAATCGAAATTTTGAGTAGAATTTTATTAGAATTTTTGAAAATAATTGAATTTCGGAGAAGAATTTTATTATTTACGAAAATAATTGAAATTTTAACAAGAATTGAAAAAATTTTTTGAACATAATTGAATTTCTGCGATGAATTTTATTAGTTTTGAAAATAATTGAATTTTTGTAATTATTTGTAATTTTTATATATTTACTTACACTGCCGAAAATTTTATTTGATTCAAATAAAAGTTACTTGATTCAAATAAAAATTATTTAATTCAAATAAATATTTATTTGATATAGTAGACAAATAATCGTTAATAAATAAATTTTTGTCCTACTGCATTTATTTACTTTTCTGCGATAACTTTTCTTCTTATCTTAAATTTCTCATCTTGTTGAAAAGGAACATTAAGAAAATATAAATGAATGAGGACAATTTTAATAAAAGCTTGCGGCGGCGAATATCTTGAAAAAATAATGTGACGAGTTTCATTTCTTTTGGGCAATGCTTTTTGAAGGGGGAAGCGAGAGGAGGGGGAAGGGCTCTTTACACAATGAAAGTAAGTTTAAAAGCTTGAGTGTATGGTTTACATGCAACATTTTCATATTTCATTATACAGAAGGAGACTGTAATGTTCCTCATTTAATTAACTTTAACTCCCCCCCCCCCCCCCGAAGAAGCAAACAATCCATTTCATCTAGATAATTAATATTCAAATAAAGCCGTTAGATCATGAATAATAATGCTCTTGGCATTTTGAAGAAATATTCATATTTTTCCTCGAAGAAGAGTGTGGGGCAAAAAAAAAGGAGAATAATTCCTTCAAATATTTTCTTCTCTGAAGAGGAATTTTTACATAAGAAAATATTCTTGTTCAGGAAGGAAGAATTTTTCCCATAGTTGATATATAAAAAGATCTTTTTTTTTATTTCTTTACAGAAAAAGGAAATATTCTTTTTGATTTTCATTTATCGAAAGTGCTCGTATAGAAAATTTTATTTCATATATATTTTTTTATTAATTGTATACATATTGAATTAGAAGTTTTTTTCCCTGCTTAGAAAATTTTATTATTTTACTTTTCTACTAAATTTGTAGTTAGTGTCTCTAGTTTTCTTTGTATAAGACTAATAAATTCCCTTTATCGTTCATCTAAACTAGTTTTTGCTCTACTTTTTTTGTAATAGGGCTCGAACAAGTAAAAGTATTTAAAAATACGGACTTTACGAACAAAAAAAAAAAAAAAAAAAAAAAATACAGACCATTTACCATTTATTTTTTTATTTATTTATTTATTTATTTTTAATTTCTGACAAAAATATAACCAGTCAGAGTCAATTAAGAGAACATTTAACTTAAAACTATAAATTAAAATTTTTCATAACTATAAAACATGAAGATATCGATAACTCCGAGTCTTCGATTCGGAGTGATCCATTTCTTCATGTTTTATAATAATTAAAGTCGATCCAGTGATAAAATTATTATTTTCAAGAATTTTTAACTAAAATTCTTCTTAAAATCGATTATTTTTAATAACTTTCGAAAAAGTTCTTTGACAATTTTTAAATCCATTTGTTTACAACATTCAATTTTACGAAATTTCAATTATTTGTAAATTCTTCAATTAAATATATATATTAGAAAATAAACAAATAATATAAAAAAATCCGCAAATAAACTTTCTTAAAAAAAAATTAATTCCACAGAATTGTTAGTTAAAAATATGGAAAAATCAAATTTTCAAAGATTTTAATCTTAAACCATTTCAAAATTCAATTATCTCTAAAAATTTATACTCTAAAGCTTTAAGTTTCAATATTCAATTATAATCTAAAATTTTTTAATTTTATTAATAAATTTTGAAATCATTAAATTCTTTTGATGAATTATAATAAAATTTTTAAGAATAATTACATTTTTTCGAGGAATTCGATTAAAATTTAATTAAAAATAATTGAGGCTTCCGTTTCCGGTACCGTTTCGGTGTACACGCGTTTGGAAAGAGTTAAGAGTTTTTTTGAGAAATATAAAGGTTTTAAAAAAGGGTGGGTAGTGTAGAGTGCTGAGTGTGTAGTGTAATTGGCGGTAGTGTAAAGGAAAGGTATGTTGGTATAGAGTAGTGAATGTGTGAGTGATAAAAAAGGTAAAAAAGAGAAGTGTGTTTTGTGAGGTTAGGTTGCTTGAAGTGAGAGAGAGGAGAGAGAGACAGTGGAAAAATTTTGAGCATTTGAGTGATAAGGTAGATTTCTGGAATGGCTGAGTTTGACTCAAGTAGTGTTAGCGAGAATGAGAAAAAGGCGCGGGTATTTGAAAGGGGAATAGGAAAGAATGGAAAAAAGATGACGTGTGAGGATTGCATGGATTTGTTAGAATTAGTATGGATGATGAAGGACGCGATGGATGAAGGAGCTAAGAGAGTGAAGGAAAATTTGATGGATATATGTGAGGATGGGGAATCAAGGGACAAAGAGATAGTGGAAATTGAAGAGAGGTTGGAGAAATTGCAGGAAATGTGGAATGAATGGGATAGTAAGTGGAAAAAGGATAAGGAAAGCATGTGGAGAAGAATGAATGGATTAGAAAAAATTATAAAGGAAGTGAATGAGGGGACTGAGAAAGTTGAGGGAAGTGAATATGAGAGGTTAAAGTGGAAAATGGGAGATTTGTCAAGACGAGTGGATGTAGTAGAAAATGAAAAAAGGAAAAAGAATGTAGTGATCAGAGGTATGAATGTAGGTGTGTTGGAGGGTAAAAGAGCAGTGGAAAAAGTGTTGGCGTGGGTGGGGGTTAATGTCTCAGTGAAAATGGTACAAGCGTTAGGAAAGGGTGAATATGGGGTACCAAAGTTATGGTTGGTGGAGTTGGGTAGTGAGGAAGAGAAAATGGATGTAATGAGGGTGAAAGGAAGACTGAAAGGAAGTGTAATAAGAATAGATGAGGATAGATGTTGGAGAGAGAGAAGAATGCTATGGCTATTGAGAGAAAGAGCGTGGACGGAGAGAGTGAAAGGAAAACAGGTAAGAATGGGTAAGGATTGTATTTGGGTGGATGGGGTAAAGTATGTTGTGGGGGAGGATATGGGTGGAGTGATGGAAGTGTGTAAAGTGTGATAGACAGGTATAGGCTGAGAATGAGGTGAGAAGATTTTGCTTGGATGGATGGATGGATGGATAAAAGTGGATGACTGGAGCGTGTAAGGGAGGTGAGAAAGCAGGTTTTTGAAAAAAGGGTGGGCGAATTGGGTTGAAGCCAGCATGGGCATAGAAGGAACTGGAAACGGAAGCCCGGCACTGGCGATAGGTTAAGAGCGTAAGGTAGAGAGCGTGGAGAGAGTTGCGTTTTTTAGGTTAAGTTGTATGAAGAGAATGTTTAGTTGTAAGGATTTTTGTAAATATAGGTTAAGATTGTTATGTATGTACTTGGGAGTCTCGAACCCTACCTATTGTAGGGAGAGTAAATAAACTATAATAATAATTAAAAATAATTGAAATTCTGCGATGAGTTTTATTATTTATGAAAATAATTGAATTCCTAAAAAAATTTTATTATTTACGAAACTAATTGAATCTGTGTAAAGTATTGCATAGTTTATGAAAATAATAAAAATTATTACGAAGAAAATTTAATAATTATTAAATTCATTGTAAATAATTGAAATCCTATGATATTTTTATTATTTATGGAAATAATTAAATTTAATGTTTTCGTAGAATTTTATCAAAATTTGTTTTAAATCATTAAATTATTTTGGAAAATTTTATTAAAATAGTAGATATTGAAAATCATTAATTATCTAAAATTTTAACTTAAATCCATTTTTTAATAAATATTTATTAGAAAATTCTACGAGAATTCAATTATTTATTTATTTATTTTACAATAAATAAAAAACAAAAATAAATAATTTATTAAATAATTGAATATTTCTCAAAATTGAATTCTTATAAAGAATTTTATCAATAAATTTTTAAATAATGAAATTCTTTTGACGAATTTTAATAAAATTTTTAAGAATAATTACATTTTTTCGAGGAATTCAATTAAAATTGCATTAAAAATAATTGAAATTATGCAATGTATTTTATTATTCATAAAAAGAATAAAAATTTTCCCAAGAATTTTATTAAAATTTTTCTATAATAATTGAATTTTGGAGAAGAATTTTATTATTTATAAAGATACTTGAAATTTTGACAACAATTTTTTTTTCAATTTTGGAACATAATTGAATTTCTGCGAAGATTTTATTACATTTGAAAATAATTTAATTCTTTCAGCAAATTTTATTCAAGTTTATAAAAATAACTGAATTTCTGTAAAGAATTTTATTATTTATATAAATAATCGAATTGTTGCAACGAATTTTAATAAAATTTTTCGAAGAATTCAATTAAAATTGTATTAAAAATAATTGAAATTCTGCAATGAGTTTTATTATTTATCAAAATTATTGAATTCTTAATAAGAATTTTATTACTTACCAAAGTAATTGAATCCCTGTAAAAATTTTATTATTTATGAAAATAATTGAATGATTTTTTTTAAAAATAATTCCATTCTTTTGGGAAATTTTATTAGAATAGTAAATACCTATATTGAAAATCATTGAATTGAGAAAAATTTTTGAAAATAATGGAAATTTTTCCAAGAATTTTATTAAAATTTTTGAAAATAATTGAATTCTTACAATCGTTTGTAATTTCTCTAAAATTATCCAAATTATATGGTACAATTTACGGACTTCACGGACCTTTTTTCAAAAAAACGGACTTTTACGGGATTTACGGACCTAGTTCGAGCCCTGCTGTAATAAATACAGGAAAATATGTCGTCTAATCACAGTTTCGCTCTAGTTTTTTTTTCTATTGGTTCATATAAAATAAATCCAATAAATTAGAAAGGATTACATGATATTGCATTTTTATGGCTAAATTGAATTAATTTTTAGGGGAAATATTTCTACTCGAAATGTAATATATATATTGTGTTGAAAAATATTTCACATTTGCTGCTTCTGGCCATCTCGAAGCTTTTGGGTCATGGAACTATTACCTGGGGGTAACAAATTGCCAGTAATGAGGCTAAATACGAGTGAACATTTATCATCCCTCCGGCGTATGCCGCTGGCGTTGCGGATTTGACCCAATACCAATCATTCGTTCGATTGTGTGTTGGCTACTGTACTCCTGCCTCGAACCCTGGGTCAAAATATCAGAATCAAGGCAACTACATTGAACGCGTATATATATATAGACAGAGAGAGAGTCCTATCGCTTCCCCCATTTGGGGCGTTGATAGTCTCGCAATATGATTCGCTCTGACCAAAGGAATTTTTCAATCTCGATCTTTCTCCCTCTCTCGCTTCTTTTTATTTATTTATTTTCTTCTAAGGCCGATTTATAGTTTTGTCTGACTGAAACTATTCTTCACTACTGATGGTAAATTTACAATCTGTAAATATTTACATAGAAATAAAAAATTTATTTGTATTTGTTTTACATTTATTTTTTCTTCTATTTGTCCGACTAAAATTTTTCTTACTACTGATTTTAATAAGTAGCGTTTGACTGAACGTGTCTTTTACTACTGATATTAATTCGACAACTGTCAAGGACCTATGACTTTTTTTCAAACGAAAGAAACCTGGACTAAATTATGTGTGGAGAAATGCTGTCTGACTTGAAACTGACTTTTACTACTGATGGCAAAAATTTTGAAACTTTGAATTTTGAAACTTATTTTCAAGTGATTTTACCGTCTATTTAAAATTGTGATTCTAGTTAAGATTTGTCTGACTATAATTTTTGTTACTACTGATTTTAATAGCTTGCGTCTGACAGAACGTTTATTTTACTACTTACTACGTGTCTTTTACTTCGAATTCATATCCGACCACGGACTTACTTCTATACTAATAAATTTCCGTAAATTATAAACTCGAATTTCTGGGACTTAGGAAAAGAATTTTTAACGATGTGTCTGACTAAAATGTCTTTTACTACTGCAAACCAACTTACTACTTGACAAAACACTCCCCTTACTACTAAGTTCCAGGAGAAGATTTCCAAGAGAAATAAATCAAAAAAAGAATTATGACCGATTAAAATCCAGTTTTACTCCTGGTTTGATTAACCCACGTCTGACTAAAAACATCCTCTACTACTGCTCCCACACTTACGGTCTGACATAAACTTATCTTTACTACTAATTTTCCAAGTTTTATAAAGTCCAAAAATTTACAAATCTGTAATCGTATTTTTATCTTCTCGACATTTGATTCTTTTTACTCATAGTTTTACTCCTAAAAATGATTAGATACTCAAAAAACTGTTTTATTAGATTTAATTACGAATTTTTTTTTAATTGTAAAATTATTCCATAACATTAATAAATTCTTTTTTAAATAAATATTTAATCATTATTATTATTCCATAGGAATTAAGATTTGCAAAAAATATTAAATTCAAACTTTTATGAAATTCAAAAAATTATAAGAATATTATTATAAAACATGAAGATATCAATAACTTCGAGTCTTCGACTCGGAGTGATCGATATCTTTATGTTTTATAATAATTTAAAATTTCATAAAATTTTTCAAAAAAAAAAAAAAATTCAACTATTTACGAAAATTATAATAAAATCCTTCCCAAGAATTCAATTATTTTTACAAGTAATAAAATTTTTCACATGAATTCAATTATTTTCATAAATAATAAAATTTTTCATACAATTTAAATTATTTTTAATTCAATTTTAAAAAAATTTCTCAAAAAATTTAATTATTTTCCAAATTTTTTTGCAAGACTTCAATTACATTTCACAAATAATGAAATTCTTCGCTGAAATTCAAATATTTTTTAAATCTATACTATTTTAATAAAATTTTTTAAATTGAATTCAATTATTTATAAAAAAAAATATAATAAAATGCGTTGCAAGAATTTAATTATTATCATTAATAAGAAAAATCTTCGCAGGATTTTAATTATTTTAAATACAACTTTAAGTAAATTCTTCGAAAAATGTAATTATTTTCAAAAATATTCTGAACTGAAATTCATTTTTAAATCAATTTTTATTAGAAAATTCTACGGGAATTCAATTATTAAAATACAAAAATAAATTATTTATTGAATAAATAAATGTTTTTCAAAATTTAATCCTCATAAAGAATTTTATCAACAAATTATTAAATAATTCAATTTTTTAGACGAATTTTAATTAAATCTTCAAGAATAATTACATTTTTTGAGGAATACGATTAAAATTGTATTAAAAATAATTAAAATTCTATGAGTTTTATTATTCATGAAAATAATTGAATCTCGGTAAAAAAAATGTATTTTTTTTTTTAATAATTTATTTTTTGCTTTAACTTTTATCAATACTTTTTTTAAATTATTGAAATCTTTTGAATAATTGTATTATAATATAGTAGATACTAAAAATTATTGAATTGAGGAAACTTTTTGAAAATAATTAAAATTTCGCAAAGAATTTTATTAAAATTTTTGAAAATAATTGAATTTTGGAAAAGAATTTTATTATTTTTAAAGATAATTGAAATTTTTACTTAGCATTTTTAAAATTTTTTGAACATAATTGAATTTCTGCGAAGAATTTTATTACTTTTGAAAATAATTGAATTTCTGTAAACAATGGTCACTTCTTAAAAATTCAATTGTTTTCAGTGCTTTAATAAATATCCCTGACTTTTCCCTGATTTTCCGGATCTACGACAAACCTGGAAATGTTAAAAAATTTTTAGAATAAAATAAAATAAAATATTTTTAATAAAAAAAATTTTAAATTTAAATAGAATTTCCATGGAAACTCCACAGAAATTAAACCTTATACTATTGAGAACAATCTTACGTCTAGAAAAAATTTACAACTCTTTCTGAATATTATAAATTTATAATTTCAAAGCCAACGAAATAAAATAAATAAATAAAATAATTAACCAACTAAATTTGTTTCAACTGCTTTAAATATCTTTGGTCTGACCAAATTCGCCGAAGTAAAATTCTTTTCTGTACTGATTTCAATAAGTTAAGTCTGACTAAAATCGATTTTTACTACTGATAATGAAATTATACAAAAATAAAATAAATAATTTTTATTTAATAAAGAATTATTATTATTATTATTATTATTCTACTTAATATTTTTAATTATATTCGACAAAAGCAAAATTAGTTTTGACCCAAAAATGCCAAAATGTAAAAGATTTTGAAAATAAACTTCAAATATAGCAGAATGTTACAGCTGCTACCGAATTTATCGTTCGGTCTGACTATAACTCGCCTCTACTACCAGTGGAAAATTTTTCAAAGTTCCAGACTTCTGTCTAACTTTACCTGTTTTCTTTAACTACTAAATCACTTTAGAATAATTGAAGTTAATAAATATATATTTCTCTGAAATATCCCCTTAAACATTAAAAAATAATTTTCGAAATCGAAAACAAAAAAAAATTCTTATACTTATACTTTAAAAAAAAAGACTTTAGAGAAAAACTAAATTGATGATTAAAATTTCGAAATTTTATTGACCAATTAACTCTCTCTCTCTCTCTCTCTCTCTCTCTCTCTCTCTCTCTCTCTCTCTCTCTCTCTCTCTCATCGATTTTCATTTGTTGTCAATTATTATCTCTCAATGTGAAAAAGCGAATAGGCATGAAAATGGAATTGTGCCAGAGGAAAACATTAACGCAATTGGGTTTTTTGCCAAACCAATTTTTGATTTTCTCTCTCCCTCTCTTTCTCTCTCACACACTATTTCTCTTTCTCTCTTTGTGAAATTTGACTTGATATTTTCAGGCCAAATGGCTTTTTAACATTTCTATTGTGAAAAATAAATAACTCTCGTCAGAATTTTTTGAAAAGAATTTTTCAATTTGCCTTCGAGAGTTATGATTTTCTGCTCGATTTATCTTTCGTTTTCTCTTTACCTACATTGCTCTCAACAAACTTTCTGGCACTGTCAAGTGTTGAAGTTCAAAGTCTCTTTTGTCGGGGCAAACATCAAAGTTTTCTTCGCGATTCTCTTCTACTGTAACTTCAATTAACTTACATATATATATTTTTGGACAAAAAAAAAAAATTAGATACGTGTTCTTTGGAAAATTTTTCAAAAAGTTTCTATTTCACTTATCGGTAAAATTCAATTAGTAGTTAATTATTAATACTATTACTTATTGCTATATAATAAAATTAATTTTTAATTAATTTTAAATGTTGTGCATTAATATAAAAATTTAATATCAAAATATTACGGGGAAAATTCTATGGAAAAACTCAAATAGAGAAATAAGAGTGAAATAAAGGAGGAATATTGGTTAAATTGGTCATCAAATAAAGGGAGAATTTGATCGAATTAGAGCTCAAATAAGAGGGTAAATTCCAACTATTTTTTCCTGAAATTTTCACATTTAATTTAATGGACTTATAACAAAGTAATATTTTTTTTCCAGTCCAGATATTTTTCTATTTTCTATTTTTGTTATTTTCTATTTTCTATTAGAAAATATATGCAGAAGAAGAAGAAATATATAAATTTTCACACAAAATATAATTTTCAACATAACTAAAGAAAACAAAACTAAAAAAAAAACCTTCGATATAAATAAAAATAGAAAAAAAATTTTTTTAGTAAAAATAATTTTTTGAAAACCGTTTGGCAATATTTTTTCCTTTGAGAACTAATTTAAGAAAAAAGCCTACAATTTGAAACGTCTAAAGCAAATATCGTTCTTTATCGTTTTCTTTTCTCTTTGCCTTTTTCTCTCGGAACCACAACACACAACCCTCTAACAACGATTCCACTTCGACGACTTTGCAAAATAAAAGAATCAGATGCCTTTGCCTTAATTTGAAAACAGGAATAAAAAAAAAGAGAGGAGAAACCGAAAAAAAAATTTATCAGAATTCGCGAGAGGAATTGGCTTTGAATTTTGCAATTACCTTCTTTCAAAAAAATCTGAAAATAAAAAAATAAAAATCCAATAGGCAAAAATTTACAGAATGAAAAAATAGAATGTAACAAAAATAAATAAAACGAAAAACTATAAATGAAAACAAAAAATAAATATAAATGAAAATAAATAAAAAAAATAGAAACTAGCAAAAATAAATAGAAGCAAAAAGTAAATGATAATAAAAAAATTTAAACAACGAAATTTAATTTTTAAAATTTAAATTTAAAAAATAAAGAAAAATAAATATAAATAAAAATAAATAAGAATACAACAAACATAAATTAATTAAAATACAAAATAAATAAAAGCACAAATAGAAAAAAAAATAATGAATAAAAGTGAAAATAGAAGAAATATTAAATAAAAATGGAAATGAGAAAAAAAACAATAAATAAAAATGAAAACAGAAAATAATAATAAATAAAAACGGAAAAAAAATAATAAAATTGATAGACACGATGGGTACAAACCGCACGAAATCTTTTATCGATCAGAATCCTATTGTGCACGTGTTACAACATTGAAAAAACAACAAGAAAAAAAAGGTAGAGCCTCTAAAATTGAACGAGAAACATTCAGACGTTATGTCACGGCCTTTTACATTCTCCTTTTGTCACTTTATATTGACCGAACGTGAAACTACCTTCAAGACTGAAACGTTTCATCTCAACAAAAATTCTCCAGATATAATAAAAAACCATCGATTTTCATTTACAAAAAAGTAAAAGAAAGAAAGGAAAGACATTAAGAAACAAATTTCAACAAATTTCTTTAAAAGGCTATATTTAAATTTAAAAATATAGATACTTATATTTTTTTTATTTTTTATACACAAATTTAAATTTAAATTTTTATTTTTCAAATTTTAATATTTTTCTCTTATCAAAGGATAATAATTTATTTTTGATTCACATTTCTTGTGCGTATATGCAGAAAACTCGATATTTGGTTTTAGGAATTGATCTCCAAATGTCTTTTTGGGTCAAAACTTTTACGAGGATCGTTAAACTTCTTGAGTTTTTGCAAATAAAATTGTTTTATTGCATCCTATTTCCGGACTCAGACGCAAAAAGAAGTTTTCACCGTGCAAATGATCTTTTTTTTTTTTTGTACAAACTGGAAAATATTTCCGAGTTCACGAGAAATAAAAACTTTTTAACTGCTGAAGATTACAACAGAAATTTTTGCTCTATTATTATCGAAATGTACCATTATTTTTATGGTTTTTAATTTATGCCCCAATTTTTTTCACGTGATAATTGCGTAAATTTGTATATTTTTGCAAAATAAATAATATTTTCATAATTATTATTCAATATTGTTTTATGTTTTATAAATATTATTATTGCACTAGCAACAATTCGCGCGCTAAATAAGTGCATGGTTAACTTTTTAGGATAAAATTAGCAATTTTAAAAATAATAGAATTTAAAAATTTGTAATTAAAATTTTTGTTCAAAACAGTAAAAAATTCCAATTTTCGAAAAATTACAAATAATTGCAGAAATTCAATTATTTTCAAGAGCGATAAAATTCTTCTCATAAAATTAAATTATTTTTCAATTATATAAAAAAAAATTCTCGTCAAAATCCCAATTATCATTATAAATAACAAAATTCTTCCCCAAAGTTCAATTATTTTCAAATCAATTTCAAATTCCCAAAAATAGAACGCAAACATTTAATTATTTACATAAATAATAAAAAATTTCTCAGGAATTCAATTATTTAAAAATTTTTTTATAAATTCCTTCGCAATAATTCAATTATTCTCATAAATAATAAATTTTTTTTTAAGGAATTCAATTATTTTCATAAAAAATAATTAAAAATTGTAGAAAATAATAATTGATTTGAAATGATGAAAATAATTTTGAAAAAGTTACTCTAATAATAATAGAAGATGGAGATATTTTTGTTGATCAGAGTCAATATATTGTCAATATTCTTATAATATAAAACAATGATTTTATCACTCGCTCATCTTCAATTATTATAAGTTATTGAATTTAAAAAGATTTGAATTTGAATGTTTTGAAAAATTTTAATTCATACGGAAAAATAATATTTAAATATTTATTTAAAAAAGAGTTATTAATGTTTTCGAATAATTTTACAATTAAAGAAATTCGTAAATAAATGTAACAGAACATTTTTTTGAGTAAAATTTTTTCCTCTATTTTCTAAAAATTTAAAAAGTTTCAATTTCATTTTCAATTAAAATTTGTAATTGACAAATAGAATAGAATATGTAATGTTTCTTTTCCAAAAGAAATGAATGAGTTTCTGAATAATATTGTTATTGAGAAATATAAATTATGCATAAAATATTTCTTATTTGTTAATTATAATTTTTTAACAATTAACAACTTTCTCATATTTTTTATAAATAAAAAGGAGAAAAATTTGCATAATTTAGATCAGTAAAACGAAATTTGTTATAGAAAAAAGCATATAATAAACAAAATTAATTTGTTAATCATAATTTTTTTATATTTTCTAATTTCTTTTTAAATATTTTCAATTTTAAAATTAATTTCATGAAAATCATTGAATTGTTGCAAAGAATTTTACAATTTATAAAAAAAAATTGAATTGTTTCTAAGAATTTATTAGAAGTTTAGAAAATAATTGAATTTTTTCGAAAAATTTTATTAAAAATTGAAAATTCTTGAATATAGTGGAATTTTTTAAAGAAATTGCATTTATAATTCTAAAAAATTAGTTTTTAAATTTTATAAGAAGAAATTTTTAAATTCTAAATGAAATATTTAATTTTCCAAGAATTTTATTAAAAAATTCAGATAATTAAATTCTTATAAACAAATTGTATTATTTTTTAATTTTTATAGAATATAATTTAATATTTTACAAGAAATTTCTTAAAAATTTTGAAAATAATTAAATTTTGAAAATAAATTCTACAGACAATTTTAAAAATAATTGGATGTTTGAGATTAAATTACTTTTAGAATTATTTTAATTATTTTCTAAATAATTGAATTTTTGAATTATAATAGAAATTTCTTAAGTTTTAAAGAAGATATTTGAATATTTTTAAAGAAATTTATTAAACGTTTTGAAAATTAAGAAATTTTGCAGAAAATAAGATTTTAAATAACCAGAAGGAAGAAATTAAGATAATATAAAAAAATTAAATGTTTGTAAAGACTTAACTATTTAAAAAAATAATTGAATTGTTTCAATGGATGTATTCAAATTTTAGAAAATAATGGAATTCTTTCATGAAAGTTTTATTAAAATTGCATTGAAAAGTATTCAATTCCTGCGAAGAATTTTACTATTTATAAAAAAATAATTGAATTTTCCCGAAGAATATTATTATTTATGAAAATAATTGAATTCTTGCGAAGAATTATATTAAAATTTTTTACAATTTTTTACAATAATAATTAATTGTGTACTTAATAAGTGAATTTTTAATATTTTGATTATAAAATTATTCGAAAATTTAGTTTTGAAAATAAAAAATTTTGTAATTTGCATAATAATAATAAATTGAATATCACGTTCCGCGCTCTAGCGAGCGTAACATTTGCTGGTTATTTTATACTTTAATCATTATTTTATATTTATTTTTATTTTATATTTTAATTGTTATCATTTTATATATTAATTACTAAATAAAATTATTCAACATTTCAGTAAAAAACAAAGAATTCAGAAAATAAAAAAAGATTTCCTTTAATTATGTAATTCAGAAAGAACTTAATTCAGAATAATAGCCAATTAAATAAAAATAATTATTTATTCAGTAAAAGTAAATAATTCAAGAAAAATAAATAATAATCCGAAAAAAGTAAATAATATTTCAAAAAGTAAACACAATTTCAGATTATTGAATTTTTTTTTACTGTGCGGAAGGTAATAATTATTTTCCTGAATTTCGCTTTAACATGATGCGGAGTTGAATATATATTTACAGAAAGCAATGGCTCGCATCACTTCATGAGCCCCTCACTAGTTTATACTGAACATCTGGTATTGAACACGAGTGTCGTTCTGATCGATTTGAAATTCACGACCAACCATCATAGCACTTATTCGTAAAAGCCACTCACGACTCACCCTCTCTCTCTCACTCTCTCTCGCATTTTCTTCAACCACCTTTGAGAGGAATCACAGAAGATCACATTTTCCTCTTCCCTTTGGGAAGCAGATCAAATATATTGTATAAAATATGAATATCAAAGTCGATTTACATAAAACTATTACAGCAAATGATAAAGAAAAAAAAACACATTCCCTTTGAAAGGCTTTAATCTTGAAAAATATTCCTAATTCACTTTCAAATTTAAGTTTTCATCACAAAAAAAAGTATTTTTCCCGAGAAATAGAAACTTGAATTTTTTATTTCTTCAACTTTTATCTTAAAAAACTGAAAGTCGAGGGAAAAGGTAAGACTAAATTTTACTTTAAATTCAAAGATGTACATTAATTTTTGTTTATATAAAAAATTTATATTAATCTTTACATTAAAATCTTTTATTTAATTTAAAAAAAATTTTTTTTTAATTTAAAAAATTTTTTTTAATTTATTTTTTATTTATTTTTTTTTTGATTTAGTTATTTTTACTTTTGCTACCATTTTTATTATCAAGAATATAGCGTAATAACAAAGTATAAAACAAAATATTCAACAAAAAACAAAAGAATAAAATGTCGAGATCAATTTAATTTTCATTTATAACCTCTCAAATAGAATTGTATAGTTTTTATACAAGAAGAAAAGAAAGATAACATCTTTTGTACTGAGAAGCCATCATTGAGAGAAGAAAGTTTTAAGCGAGCTATTTTCAGGAAAAGATTAATGTACTTTACAAGCGGAAAAGGTCTCTTTGATCTTCAGCCAATCTTGATCGGTTTCTGATCAAAGAGTGTCCAAGCTTACACGTTATCTTCAATAAAAAAAAAATATATATAGAAAGAAAAAGGAAAAGGAAAAATATATTATTTTCTTCTTCCTCTCTTCACAACGCTTAAGTACCTTTCAAAGATAGCAGAACTTTTTTCACATTCATTGAATTTAAATTTATTCAATATGCCCGGAAATATCAAAAAACTATCAAACAATAACTTTTTCAATATTTTAGAATAAAAATTTTTTTTTCCCGACAGTATTCAATATTAAAAATAAAGTTTATTTATTTTTATTTATTTATTTATTTATTTTTATATTTTATTCATTTCAATAATTTAAATAATAATAATTTCTATGGAAAAGGGTAAAAAAATATAAAATAAAAATTAAATTATAAATTATGAATTTTTTTTCTACTATTTATTTTTTATTTTTATCCCGATTTCATATATATATTTTATAGAGAAACATTTTTCTCAAAGGATTGGAAAAATAAAATTGTGAGAAATAATTAAAATTAGTTTTAAAAAATATTGCAGAGTTCTTCAAAGGTATCCATAAAAAATATTTCATAAATTATAAAATAAAAATGGAAAAAAGGCAAAAATGAAGAAATAAAATGTTTAAAAAAGTAAAAATGGGGGAAAGAAGGGAAAATGCAAGAAGGAAAAAAATGTATAAAAGTAGAAAAAGGGGGAAAAATGTGGAAAAAATATTAAAGTAGAGAAGAAGTAAATAAATGAAAAAAATACAGAAAAAGGAAATAAAATTAAATAAACTGAAGAAAAGAAATTTCATTTTTAAATATTAAAAATTAAATAAACACTTTTTAAACGTAAAATAAATGAAAAAAAGTACTCTTTTTTCAAAACCAAAAGCTTTATTCGAGAATTACTTTTCAATCTTTTGCGTCAAGTTTTTGCAAAATCCGAGGCAAAATCCTTTTCTAGAAAAATATTTTTCATGGATACCTTTGAAGAACTCTTCAATATTTTTAAAAAATATTTTTATATATTTCTCACAATTTTTTTTTTCACAATCCTTTGAGAAAAATGTTTCTCTATAAAATATATATATATCAAATCGAATAAAAATAAAAAATAAACATTAGAAAGAAATTCCTAATATAATAATTATTTTAATTGAAATAAATAAATAATAATAATGATAATAATATTAAAAATAAAATCTATTTTTAATATTTTTTAAATAATGGAAAATCAATAACTTGGTTTAATCTTCAATAAACGGGAAAATATTTTAAAAGCAGAAAAATTTCCAACCCTTCCTCTAAAATTAATATTGAGATTTATCGAAGACGTGATATCTAAGCGAATTCGTATAAAAATGCTAAAGAATTTTCCTGTGTATGTAATGTATAGAGATGGTAAAACGAATGTATATGAATCAAAAAGGTAATTCTTGATTCGGAAAATTTGTTAGAGCCATTAGGACAATATCTTATGCCAAGTTGAGAAACGTGCATAAAACTACTGCGTGATCGATGAAATTCGTGCATGGGCAGTGTTCCAACCAAATAACCACCGAGTCACGTAGAGATCCGCAGAGATATCAGAATTAATAGGATAAATATTCCTCTTAACTCAACATTTAAGTTGAGCCACTTTGAATACCCCCAAGAGAAGAATAAAAAAAAATTCCACTTCTTTTAAAACTCTCTTTAGGAGGCAATTTTTTTTTCTCTCTCACTCCTATTTTTACAAATTACAAACAGTTCTTTAAATTTTCAATATTTAGCTAAATTATTGAATTAAAAAAAATCAATTTCAATTTAATTCAATTTTTGATTTATTTTAGTTTATAAATATGGCTAAGGGACATTTTTTCAAGAAAGAAAAAACTATTAATTTGAGAATATTTAAAGATAAAAAAATATTTAAAAATAAAATTACTTCAAATTAAAAACTTAAAATTATTCTGTAAAATTGTATCATTTTGCGATAATAACGTTAATATTGAAATGACATTTTTTGCAAATTAAAAAATAATTCAAAGATACAGAAAAAAAATTTACTTTTTATTCCAGTTTTCCACTCGAAAATAAATTAACGTAAATTCTTTCCTCTCTTTCAGAATCACATTCGTCTAAATATTTCCACATCGAGAAAAAGATAATAATTAAAAAAATGCACTGTAAATTTCTATTGTGCAAAAAAAACACACATACAGCTGAATAGTAACAATATAGAAACTGATCTCTATTATATATATACAGGATTTATTAATTAAGACTTTTGAAAATCAGGTTTCACAAATATTGATGACACATTTCTATTGTATCTTCAAGTTGACCTAGAAACTATTGTTTTCTAGTCAAAAAAAAAAAAAAGAAAAAAAGAGAAAAAAAAGAAAGGAAAATGAACCACGTATTGTAAAACGTTAACAGCATCTGATGAGAATCAATAGGAATGAATGTTTGTTACAATTTCTCGATGCGCAGAATGCTGGCAAGTTAATTGGACCTCTGTGTTTCTAAAAGCGTAGTAACACATGTGATACCAATTTGAACGTGTAATGATCCCATTCAATACCTCCTTCCATTTTCTATCGAATAGAATTCACATCCACCCCCAAACCCAACAACAATTTCAAAAAAATTTTTATTTGTTCACATTCTTGCCTTCATTGTTCGATTTATTGACTGGAGAAATATTATTTAAAAATTCCTTTGCAAAAATTTGACAAGTGAAAATAAATTGCGCAGCGCAATTTTTACAAATTTAAGAAAATTTACTTTTCAATTATTTTTAGAACTTATTTTTAGAAATTATTTTTAAAAATTAATTTTAAAAATTAATTATTTCTGTTAAAAAAAATATATATTTTATAATTAAAAAAATTTAAACAAAAAAATTAATTGGAATGAAAAAATAAATTCTTTTTAGTTCAAAAAGCGTAAAGCGTAAAGTGTGCGACAAAATAGAAGCAATTATAAAAAATTTAATTGAATTTTGTCTGACTAAATCGGAATTTTTCTACTGAATCTTTGGAAATACGAAATTTTAAAATCTAATTAAGAAATAATCGTAAATTTTCTACTTAAAATTCAGTAAATTCACAGGAGGATCATTTAACTTATCTGAGAATCATCCAAAAGTATTTGAATTATGTCTTGACTAAATGGATATTTCTGCTGAATTTCTACAACTTCGAGTTTTAAAATCTAACGATGAAAATTCTGAATAAAATAAACTGTAACTTTTCACTTAAAACTGATTGCAATTAGATGAAAACCAATAATAAATATAAATATTATAAAAAAAACAATAATAATAAATTGAATGCTGTCTGACCAAATTGCGATTTTTCTACTGAAAAAAAAATATTTTTACTTCAGACGTACAATTAGGAAACTTCAATCAGAACTAAACTGAATTTTTCTACACAAAATTCTGTCTCAAATAAACTGACTTTTTCTATTTAAAACGAATTGAAATTGCACGCAAAATCTCTTAAAAAAAACATTAAAAAATAAGTTGTCCGAACAAATTGCGTTTCTTCTACTTAAATATCAAATAATTCTATTTCAGAAAAGCTATAAGAAATATTCAGGCAAAAATAAACAGAATTTTTCCACACAAAGTCTGTAAAATTAAACTGAGGATTATTTAACTTCTCCAAGAATTTAGAATTATCAAAAGAATAATTAAAATTTGTCTGACCGAATCGTGTTTTTTCTACTGAAATATTAAATAATTCAACTTCAGACATCCAATAAAGAAATTCCGCAATAGCAGAACTAAATTTTCCTACTTAAAATTCAATAGATATTAAATGCAAAACATTTAACTTCTCTAAGAATTATCAAAACATTTTTTAAAGTTCGTCTGACTAAATCGCAATTTTTCTACTAAAGATCGAAATCTCAAATTTAAAAAACTAACGAAAAGAATATTTTATCTGAAAAAAATTACTACTAGGGGAACATAGTCTAGGTCGGCCACCTTTTTGACTTTTGTTTATAACTTTTTTTTAAAAATGAATTTGGACAATTGAAGTATATGGTTGGAAAGTCCTGTTTAATAGGAACATTTTTTCTGTACAAAGTAAATTGACAGGTTTAAAAATGAAAAAGTTATAAAGATTTAAAAAAAAAAAAATTTGTAGTCCAGGTTGGCCATTACAGTCAAGGTCGGCCATGTTTAAAATTCAAAGGGCATTAATCGTTAAAAAATAAAATAACATGTTTGGAGTTACGGAAAATTGATTCTTTATTGTTTACAGTTTGTAACTTAATGAAATAACAAAATAATAACAATAAACAATATAAAAAAATAAATATAAATAAAAAAAAGTTTTGCACTAAAATATTAATAAAATTAAATAAAAATATTAATAAGATGATCAATTATATTATGAGTTATACAGAATTGCAGTTTTTGCAAATGAAGTAGCTCGTCCTCATCTTTGCGCATTTTAAACACATAGTGGCCGACCTTGACAGTAAGTAACATTACCGAATTGTTGTAACCATAAAGAAATACGTTTCGGGATTCGATTTTTTACTTTGTTTTCCTTTCAACCATGAGTCCCACAAATTTTCTGCATACTTGCCTTGACGATTCAATTTGTTTTTTATCTTTTATTAATGGTTTTTCACATTATGCACAAAACTTTTTTTGAGCTTTTTTTGTACCGACGTCACAGAAAACACAATTTTCGATTTTCCGAAAATGTAATTGAACAAAAAGTTAGGTTTCACTAAGACAAGCTTCGACAAAAATGCGCGTAGGTGGCGCTAGTGAACTTGACAAAAAAACGCGAGTGGCCTACCTAGACAGTAGGCCAACCTTGACTACATTCCCCTATACTTTTCATTAACAAAATTTTCGAAATCAAATGTAAATTACTCTGTCTGACATAAATTGACCTTTTCCACTTAAAACTTAATATAAACTTAATGAAGATCTTTAAATATCGTTCCATTAAAATTAAAATCATCAAACACTAATTTGCCTGACCAAATCTCAATTTTTCCACTGATTTTCATATTTTTTATTACCTCACAAGTAATCTGTCTGACTAAGCCAAGTTTTACCTACTCAAAATTCTATACCATTTATCTCTAAAGTGTCAACGATTAAGAGGAATTTGTCTCACTGAATAAAGTCTCCACTATATTTTAATCTCACAATCCCTGTCTGACAAAAAAGTGACTTTTCTACTTGAATAAAAATTTCTTTTCACTAAACTTCTCTCATCTTGCTGAATTACTATTTTTATTATATTATACTTTTTCTTATTGCTATTATTATTAATTTTTACTAAATATTAAGAATATATTTTTATTTTAAGAATACAATGTATAATTTCAGGGTTGCCACGCTTTTACTCATTTCGAATTCCCTGACTTTTCCAGGTTTTCCAGGTTTTTAAAACTACATTTGTTGCCAACAAAAATTTAATTTTGTTTCTCCCTGACAAAATTAAATTCCAGACAAAATTCTTAATTCTTGACTTTAAAGAATATTCTCAATCAGTTTAAAAATTATAACTCAGAAAAATGTTCTACAGCTTCTTTTTTAAATAAATATTTAATTATTATTTTTCGATAGGAATTAAAATTCTTCAAAAGATTCAAATTCAAACCTTTTTGAAATTAAACAATTTTCAAAAAATTATTATAAAACATGAAGATATCGATCACGCCGAGTCTTCGACTCGGAGCAATCGATATCTTCATGTTTTATAAATTACAAATTATTCTCATTTCAATTCAATTATTTTCTAGAATTTTTAACTAAAATTCTTCTTTAAATTAATTATTCATTCATTTTTAATAATTTTTGAAAAATTTCTTTGAAAATTTTCAAATTCTTTTGTTTACAATTCAATTTTACGAAATTTCATCGATTATTCGGAAATTCTTCAATTAAATATATATTAGAAAATAAAAACTTCAAATAATTTCAAAAACGTTGCATTAAACTTTTAAAAAATTAAATCTACACAATTTTTAGTTAAAAGTATGAAAAATTCAAACTTTCAGAGATTACAATTTGAAACCATTTCAAAATTCAATTATTTCTGAAAATTCACGCTATAATACTTTCTCTTTAAATTTGAATTAGTAAAAATGTTTACTATTTTGGAATTAGTGACTGACTTTTTGCTTTTAAATTAGTAAATTTTACCATTAAATTAGTAGAAACGACTATTTATTGGTAAAATTTGCTAATTCAAAAGCAAAAAGTCAGTCACTAATTCAAATTAGAAAGCATTTTTACTAATTAAAATTTAGAGTTTAATATTCAATTATTATCTAAAATTTTAACTGAAATTCATATTTAAATCAATTTTTATTAGAAAATTCTACGAGAATTCAATTATTTAAATATAAAAAAAAAATTTATTGAATAATTGAATGTTTCTTAAAATTGAACTCTCATAAAGAATTTTATCAACAAATTTTTAAATAATTAAAATTCTTTTGACAAATTTTAATAAAATTTTTAAAAATAATTTCCATTTTCGAGAAATTAGATTAAAATTGCATTAAAAATAATTGAATCTCTGTAAAAAAAAATTTGATTAAATTGAGAAAAGTTTTTGAAAATAATTGAAATTTTGCCAAGAATTTTATTTAATTTTTTTGAAAATAATTGAATTTTGAAGAATAATTTTATTATTTATAAAGATAATTGAAATTTTGACGAGAATTTTTTTAAACTTTTGACCATAATTGAATTTCTGTGAAGAATTTTATTACTTTTGAAAATAATTAAATTCTTGAGACGAATTTTAATGATATATTCCTTTTTAAATAATTGAATTCTTTTGTGAAATTTTATTGAAATACGTAGATATTAAAAATAATTGAATTTTGATAAATTATTGAAATTTATTTAATTCTACGAAGAATTTTATTAAAATTATTTTGAAAAAAAATTGAATTATTAAAAAGAATTTCATTAAAATTTTTGAAAATAATATATAAATTATAGGAAGGCTTTTTAAAATAATTTAATTTTTTTTTGATAAATTATAATCAAATTTTTAAGAATAATTACATTTTTCGAGAAATTCCATTAAAATTGTATTAAAAATAATTGAAATTCTGCGATGATTTTTATTATTTATGAAAATAATTGAAAATCTATATATGAAAATAATTGAATTTCTGGTAAAGAATATTATTCTTCATGAAAATAATTGAATTATTGCGAAGAAATTTATTAAAAAAAATTTGTAAATAATAGAATTCCTGTAAAATTTTTAGTATTTAATTCATTCATTAAAAATTGAAATTTTCTAAAATTTTAAATTAAAACCTTTTGAAGTTCACCTATTTATGAAAATTGTAAACGCAACTCTTTTAAAATTGAATTAATTTTGAAATATTTAAGTAAAATTAGATTTCAAGAATAAGCACAATAACTTTAGAAAACAATAATTTTCCAGGATTCCGATCAAAATTCCCTGACTTTTCCAGGTTTTTTCAAGGTTTATAAAATTCCCTGACATTTCCAGGTTTTCCAGGTTGCATGACAACCCTGATAATAAATTTATGAATAAAATATTCTAAAATACACTGAAAAAAAATTATTTGATAATTAAAATAATAATTATTTATTATTAGTTATAATTATTATTTAAATTATTTGCTTGAAGTAAATACTTATTTGATAATAGACAAGTAATCGTTTATTTGAATCAAATAAATTTTCATTCAGTGCAAAGAAAGGAAATAAAAATATTTATCTATAAAAATCATTTTAAAAGTAATATTAAAATTTTCGTTATAATTACTAAAATTGCCAAATTAAAAATAAAAAAAAAATCTCACCCGATTAAAGCATAAAGCAAAAGAAAAAGAAATCCTTTACAATATATTGATTTTCATGCGAGCAAGCAATACGATGTCATTGGCACTATTTATGGGCCATTTCCATCAAAAAAATAATCGTTAAAAAACGAACGACTCGAATGGAATGGCAGAAAGTAAATTCCTGGGAGTTGACTCGATAAATATTCATGACTGTTCGAAAGATAGTGAAACTTTTCTGTCACAAAAAAAAGGGAGGGAATGAGAATTCGTTTACTTGGGAGTTTTGCAAGTTGAATATATAAAGTTTAATAACTTTACGTATAGTGTAGAGAGATGAACGCTTTGTCAGTCAATTGAGAAGCAACGTTATAACCTTGTGCTGATAATCGACTGCTAATGCTCTGACACCGTAAACGTCCATGGTGTTATAGAATCGATGGTTCAACACTCATCGATTAACATGGTATTATGCCTCGGATGGCTTACATTATAATCCCCAACGTTAATCCCATGTTATTATAATACCGCCGGCGAGTTGTTATTTTCTCAAATTGTAACGCGAGCTCATTCGCTCCTCTAAACTTTATATAAACGAAAATTTCAGTAGAAAAGTTGTTGCAAAAAAATTTTGTTTTTTAAATATAAACTCTAAATATTCATTTTTCTTTGTTTCAGGTGAGAATTTTTTCTTTCTAATTCTTCGAATATGTAAGTAAGTTCATTGATTAATGAAATTGATTAAAAAAAACTAACTGATAACTAATTTTACATAGTAAAAAAATAATTAATTTTTAGTGAAAAAAGACAACAAAAATTGGTAAAAGTAAAAAGTAATTAATTTTTAATAAAAAATTAATTAATTTTTAGTAACTAAGAAATTATTTCTAATAATTCTTAGTAACTAATAAATAATATTTAATTGTTGAAATAAATTGTAATTAACTTTAATTTTTGTTAAATAAATTTCAATTGTTCATAAAAATTGTTGCTATATTTTTATCTAATAATTAATTGCACTAATATTAGTCACTTTTAATAACTAGAAAACGAATGATAATAAGTGACTGACTTTTTTTCACTTAAAAATTAATTATTTCCAACTAATACAAAAGAAAATATCTTTAGGGTTAAAAAGAAAAACTTTTCTTTGTGATAGAAAAATTAAAACCGATTCATCAGTAAATTCTCTAATTAATAAAGAAAGTTGAAGAAAACTTCATTGATGAAAAAATATCTACACATAAAAAAAGAAACTTGCGAACATGCAAAAACTGCGCAGGAGGATATTAATTAACCTTAATAAACTTTTAACGAGACTTGTTAAAGAAAGAAGTTCTTTTTCTTATCGAAAATGTATACAAGAATATTAATCTATAATCCTGTCTTTTATAATCTCAATCCAGTGGAAACTGACTAGACAAAAATTACTCCGAATTTTTTCTTTTATTTATTTAACTAACTTTTTGTTTTAATAAAAATAATTCTCTAATTATCGAATTAAATTAAAATAATCCCCCTCCCATAAAAACAAGTTTTCACAAAAAAATATTTTCCCCACAACTTTTCTTGCAAAATAATACTTTGGGTGCGAATTTGATGAACGAAATTCATCATTTTTCCAATTTTTCTCAAACGCAATAACTTGCCCCCCCCCCCCATATAGCACCTGTAATTTTCTCTAACTCCCGGTTCGTGAGTAAAAAATAAAATACTCTAGGGTAAAATTCGATTTTTCTCGTTTGCTATTTCAACTTTTCTCTTTATCTGTGCAATCTGTTTTTCTTCTCTCTTTTTTTACTACAAATTATAAGAAGAAAACCGAATCAAGAATATAATATAAATGTTATTTCTTACAACAAAACTGAAACTTGAGATTTTTCTTTAGAAAATTAAACTCTCGCGAATGCAGAAGAGGAAGAAAAAAAATATCCGATATAAATTTCTCTGGTCAGTTGTTAATCTAACTTTTTTAATAGGTACATTCTTGAAAAAATATTCATTCGAACTTAATTATTGAAAATTCAAATAGGAATAACAAAACTTTACTTCTGCACATAAATTGAGTTCTTGAAAAGTAGAAAACTATTCATGGAACGAATTCTCATTTATTATTATAATTTTTTTTTATTATTACTATAATTATCATTATTATTATTATTATTATTATTATTATTATTATTATTTTTATTATTTTTTTATTATTAGTTTTTTATTAACTTTTCTATTAATAAATTTTCACCACCGTACAAATATTTTACATTCAAAGAAATTATCTGTCAAATCTTAGATATTTTTTAAAATTTTTACTTAATCAGTAACAATTTTTCCCTGCTTCAATAAATTAATACCTTCGACTAAATTCACAAATTTGATTAGAGAAATTATTTAAATATAAAAATTTCAGTTATTTTTATTATTTTACCTTTTAATTATCCTATTTATTTTTTACTTATTAATTTTTCTCTCATTTATAATTATTAATTTTTAATCAATATATATAACATTCATTAGTTGTAATAATTAACTATTAATAGGTATTAATATTAATAAATAAAATAGATAAATAGTAAATGACATGAATTATTATTAAAAGATGTAATTTTATTAAATTATTAATTATAAATAAATCAGACGATTTATTAACGACTAATTATTTCTCTTTAATTTTACTAATTAATGTAATATACGATAATATAACATTTACAGCAAATTTAATATTACACGACTATATAATGAAATTAATTGTCAATTACAATTATTTTAACGTCGGTAATCTGATAATGTTACACAAATGTCGTGTAAAATACAAAATTGTTAATTTATTTAGAAATTAAGCATTTTCGGTTTATTCTATTTAATATAGTTTTAATAAAATAGTAATTATAATAATTATAATTGTTACTACTATACTTGTAATAACAGTAAAAATAAAGATAATAACAATCATTTTTATCATTATTTATTATTATTATTATTATTATTATTATTATTATTATTATTCTCTATTATTATATTTTAATTCTTACTACAATTATAATAATAACAATGGAAATATTGTAAATGGGTTTCAGAATTCAGCCAAATTGCAATAATTTCTCTTTTAAATGAATTGCATAAATTTCGAGACATTTTCAGATAAAAGCCGCTTTAATTCGTGCATTTGAGGTAAATTAAAAATCGTAAATGTAAAATAATCTAATTTCAGTTCTCAGTATGATAATGAATTTCAACAACTGTATGTAATGAATTTTAATTCTAATTTGATGTATTTTTTATGACTAACAAAAAATTTTAAATATCCCCATTATTGTTAATTTTACAATTCAAATGCGAAAATTCGAGATGATCAACTTATTTCAATTTGAAAATTATAATAATAAAAATAAAAAATTTAATTATCTTATATTTATTTAATATCTAGAAAAAGAAGTGAAAAAGAGCTGAGAAAAATAGAAAATAGTAAATAAATTAATAAATAATAATAATAATAATAATAATAATAATAATAATAATAATAATAATAAATAATTTTTGTAAGACGATACTAATTTAGTAAATTCAATTACCGAAAGTTAAAAGAATAATAACCGTCAAGGAGGCATTTAAAAAGTTAAGAAACTTTTAATTAAATCTCAAAGAAGTACTTAAATTACAACTGTCACTTTTGAATTTACTTCAAAGACGGGGACAATTTTTTTTTTTAATAAAGAAAATTTTCTTTCAAAAGATTCTTTAAAAAGAGTGACGAAAATATTCTTTAAAAAAAGAGTCTTAAAAAAGAGTCTAAAAAATGTCTAAAAAAAGAGTCAAAGAAAGGAATCTAAGAAACAGGCTTTAAAAACAGATTCTTTAAAAAAAGATTCTATAAAAATTTTCTGATAAAGAAATATTACTACTTATAAATTTCAATTTACAGTCCCACCTTCGACTATACAATAAATACATGAATGACATTTTTATCAACTTTCTATAATCTTTTCAAAACGGAGAATATTTTCTTTCAACAATAGAAATGACATGAAAGAAACCTGAATAATCAATAAACATCGAGGCGAATTCCAAAAAAATATAAATAATTTATAAATACTGTTTGTTAGAAAAGTAGCAAAAGAATATTTCCTATTAAACGTCAAAATCTTATTTTCTCTGAGACTATTAAAAAAGAATGAAAAAGATTGTAAACGATTGCAAAAGATCGAAAAAAATTGCAAAAAATTGAAAAAGATTGAAAAAGATTGAAAAAGATTGAGATTCATCAAAATTATTTCCGAAAAAAAAAGAATTGAAACTTTAAGTAAAAATTTATACATTCCATTTGAATAATGAAGGCAAACGATAATGTTTTACCTACCGAACTTTTTCAGCAAATTCGATAAGCTTCAAAGTCAGTGGAATCAGCAAAAAAATATCAAGCTCACGGCAAACAGAGTTTTCACTCGAAAGAAGAAAAAAAATTCCCCCTCCGTTTTTAAAGAACTCGTAAAAACTAACACACACACACACATAAAACCATTTGAGAAAAAGTCATCATTCTCCATAAAGGATACTCAGCTATCTCATTGAAAAATAGAAACCAGAAAAAAAATATCTAACCCAAAAAAAAAAATTCTAATTTTTTTCATATCGATTTTTATGAAAAATTGATTCGTGACATGAAAACACGATATATTTTGTGGAAAGGACAAAAATTGAAAGGACGAGTGAAAGAATACAAAACGCGTTGCTATATGTGTGGATTTTATATATATATAAGAGAAAATTCGTTTTATCACGCGGTTAGAAAAATAAAGTTGGCTTTGATAAAAACCTGTTCAGCTTGAACCGAGCTTCGTTAACTCTTGGATACAAACATCGAGGCAGCGTGACCCGAGGCGGGTAAAAGCGACTATATACAAGCTCACAAGTTGCGGGTTGTGCGCATCAACGGGATAATATTATTAGTGTTAGTCAGAAACTTCTACATGAGTGTGTAAACTGTGCTTCATTTAAACTTTCGAAAAGAGGCATATTAATATAAATTAATGGCAGTATTTTCCAATTTTTTTTTTAACACTTTTTTTTCGAAAATAAGAATTTTTCCCATAATTATAGGGTGGAAAAAAAACTTTACAGTCCCTGAAAGATAATTACTAATCTAACTCAAGAGTTTTAAAATTTATTTAATAAATAAATCAGGGCAGTAAAAATTTAATTAATTAAAATAATTAATAATTAATAATTTTTATTTTTATTTTTAATTTGTGTGGCAACTTTGTTATTTATAATAAATAACAAAGTTGCCACACAAATTTATTTTTGTCTTTTCCTGACTGCCGCCCTGATTTTCCCAGCAAATATTTAATAATTTTCAAATAACTGTTCAGAAATAAAACATTTTATTTACTTGCAAATGGATTTTTCTAACCGAATTCAAAATCACTAAGAAAATAGGTAATTTAGTGTCTGACTAAATAAAGTTTCTACTACTGAAATTTTTTCATTCCCTCTATTTATAAGAGCGATGGAAAAAAATTTGTCCCATAAACTAACAATTTTTTCTATTATCAAAACAAATAAAATAATAACTAAATTTAAAAAAAAATAATATTTAGTATTATCAACAGAAACTCAAAAAAAAATTCGGTTCCTACGGACTTTGCACTCGATAATTAACTTTAAAAAAAAGTAAAGTAGCAAAAAGTAGCTTTCAATAAAAAAAAAAAATAGTAAAAAAATAACAATCGAAAAATTAAAATTGTTTAATTTTTTAAAAATTAAACAAAAAACTCGTTTTAAACACTTTACAAAACTGAAAAAAACTTCATTACATATTTTTTATTTTCATGCCTTTTTCCTAATTTTTATCAAAAATATTTCTTTCTTTCTTATCCTGCTAATAAATTGAATACCTGCAACGAATTTTATAATTCATGAAAGAATTTCAATACTTATAAAACAATAATTTAATTCTTGCGAAGAATTTTATAATAATTTTTAGTAATTGATTTCTTTTGAAAAAAATGAATTCTTACGAAGATTTTTACAAGAAAAATGTTTAAATAATTGAATTCTTTTTGGAGACATTTTAATAAAAATACTAGATATTAAAAATCATTAAATTGCGAAAAATTTTTTTAAAATAATTAAATTTTACAAAGAATTCAATTAAAATTTTTGACAATAATTGAATTTACAAGAAGAAATTTATTACTTTTAAAAATAATTAAATTCTTGTGATGAATATTGCTATTTATGAAAATAATTGAATTTTGAAAACAATTTTATTCAAATGCCTCAAAATAATTAAATTTTAGTAAATAATTTTGTTATTTATCGACATAATCGAATTTTTTCGAAAAATTATTTATGTAAATAATCAAATTCTTGGGAAGAATTTTATTAAAATCTAAAAGAATAATTAAATTATTGCAAAAAAATTTTATTAAAATTGTATTTCAAATAATTGATTTATTTCAAACAATTTTATTAAAATAATTGAATTCCTGTGAAAAATTCTAATATTTTTATAAATAATTAAATTCTTTAAAAGAATTTTTAAAAAATATTTTTAAGAATAATTGCATTTTTTAAAGCAATTTATGTAAAATTGTATTAAAAATAATTGAAATCCTGTGATGTATTTTATTATTTATGAAAATAATTGAAAAGCTGCTAAGAAGTTTATTAAAATATTCAAAAATAATTGAATTCCTGAGAAGAATTTTATTATTTATGAAAATAATTGAATTATTGCGAAAAATTTTATTAAAATGTTTTAAAATAATTGAATTTCTGTAAAAATTTTGATACTTTTAAAAATAATTGAATTCTTTGGAAGAATTTTATTAAAATCTAAAAGAATAATTAAATTATTGCAAAAAAATTTTATTAAAATTGTATTTAAAATAATTGATTTATTTCAAACAATTTTATTAAAATAATTAAAAATAATTGAATTCCTGTGGAAAATTCTAATATTTTTATAAATAATTAAATTCTTCCAAAGAATTTTAAAAAAATATTTTTTTCAATAATTGATTTTTTCGAAGAATTGAAATTAAATTTTTAAGAATAATTGCATTTTTTAAAGCAATTTATGTGAAATTGTATTAAAAATAATTGAAATACTGTGATGTATTTTATTATTTATGAAAATAATTGAAAAGGTGCTAAGAATTTTATTAAAATTTTCAAAAATAATTGAATTCCTGAGAAGAATTTTATTATTTATAAAAATAGTTATGAATTATTGCGAAAAATTTTATTTAAATGTTTAAAAAGAATTGAATTTCTGTAAAAATTTTGTTATTTTTGAAAATAATTGAATTTTTTATATGAATTTTATAAACATTGTTTTAAATAATTGTTTGTTTTGAAATAAAATAAATATTATGAAAGTTATATTTTAAATAATTGAATTCATGTGGAAAACTTTATTTGTCAAAATAATTGAATTTTTCGATTAATTTAAAAAAAAAAAATTCTTTTGTTTCAAAAATTCTTTAAAAACTACAATTTACATGAAAAATGTTATTATTAGATGAAGTACGCTTGAATTATTGTGAAGAATTGTATAAAAATTTTGTTAAATAATTAATTTTTTTTTTTTGAAATTTTTTTGGAAATGCTATTCTAACTTAATTGAATTCTTGTGGAAATTTCATTATTTATTAAAATAATTGAACTTTGGATGAATTTTATTAATTTTTTTTTAAATAATTGAATTTTTTTGTGAAATTTTATGAAGATACTAGATATTGAAAAATAATTGAATTTAGAATATTTTTTGAAAAGAACTGAATCGTTTTAAAGAATTTATTAAAAATACAGCCTATAATAAGTGAAAAATAAAAAACATTCGAAGAAAAATAAAAAAAATAGAAAATAAAATAAAAAGTTTCAAGAAGAAAATACTGCCTGACCTAAACGTACTTTTTCTACATAAAATCGTCGAAGTCACCAAGGAAACAAACACGAAAGAATAATTAAAAATTTCTCTAAAGAAAAATAGCAAATTTTCTACTCTAAAATAATATAAATGTCACTCTTAAATTTTTTCAGTTTAAAGAATAAAAAAGTAGCAAAAAAAACATGACGCGAAAAACATGTTTTATGTGAATAATGAAAGAAAAAGAAAATAAGAACTAATAATAAAGGAAATTAAACGTATTTGCAGAACTTTGATTACTCTTGTTTACACTTTTAACGATTTGTTGTGCACACACATAAAAGTTTAGAGCCGAATATTCCTTAAGTTTGCCTTTAAGTTTCCAGAATCGTTACTCAAAGTCGTTTCCCTTCAAACTGGCGAGCAGAGAAACTTATGCTCGACTGAAAACTTGCAAAATCTTGCCTTGGTTCTTCTAACCCAGTATTTTTAACTGTGCTTTCAAAAAAAAGAGAAAAAGGAAGAAAACTTTTACTAATTAACACCAAAGAACACACATAACGATTTGAATAAATTCTAAGTACTTAAATAATAAAATTATTTAGAAAAAAACTGTACACTGACGAAAAAAATATTTGATTTAACTTAAAATTATTCGATTTAAGTAAAAATTGTTTGTAGTTACAAATAATTTCAATAACTAATTAATAAAATAATTAATATTACTTTTTTTAAATGTGTATAAAATAATTGTATTATTAAGTGGAAAATATTTAATTTGAAGTTAAAATTATTGGATCAAAATAAAATTTATTTAATTAAAAATACAATCAATACAGTTGATAATGCAAACTATTCGAAACGAATAAATTTTGCAATACCAGAGAGAGAGAGAGATAATATAAAAACGCATTAATTGTTATAATAATGAAATAAAAATCATGGAAACTAATTTTTTTTAATGATTTCCCAAATAATGGTAATATTCCCCCAGAGGACAAATAAATGGTTAGGTGAAAATATGCTCGAAAGTAAATGGGTATCAAATTGCAGATAAATTTTGCGGACCACCATTTGGTCATAAACGACGCGTTTTACGATTTTATCGGATATCAGGATTATAAAAAAAAGAAGGGAAACGATTTCCAATCTAAGGAATTGAAAAGCATTGCAAATTCCTTAATAGTTATTCGATTTTCCTACGATTTTTATACACATTAAGTGCTCGAAAATGTTCCAAAAACTAATTCATCCTAAAGGTGAAAATTATGCTATAGAAATATTTTATATCACATAAAAAATATTTAGCATTCGAATAAAAATTATGATAGAAATATTTATCATACAAGAAATATTTCCCTGACTTTTCCAGGTTTTTCAGGTTAAAAAACGGAATTTTTTTAGGTTTTTAAAACTACATTTGTTGCCAACAAAAATTTAATTTTGTTTTTCTCTGACAAAATTAAATTCCAGACAAAATTCTTACTTCTTGACTCTAAAGAATATTCTCAATCAGTTAAAAAATTATTACTCAGAAAAATGTTCTACAGCTTCTTTTTTAAATAAATATTTAATTATTATTATTTTTCCATAAGAATAAAAATTTCCAAAAATTTCAAATTCAAACCTTTTTGAAATTAAACAATTTTCAAAAAATTGTTATAAAACATGAAGACATCGATCACTCCGAGTCTTCGACTCGGAGCAATCAATATCTTCATGTTTTATAATAATAATTAAAGATGGCCGACTGATAAAATCATTATTTTATATTTTATAAGAATATCGTTACTGTAACTTCATAAAAATTATTCTCATTTCAATTCAATTATTTTCTAGAATTTTTAACTAAAATTCTTCTTTAAATTAATTATTTTTAATAATTTTTGAAAAATTTCTTTGAAAATTTTCAAAAAAGTCAATCAGTCACTAATTCAAATTAGAAAGCATTTTTACTAATTAAAATTTAGAATTAAATATTCAATTATTATCTAAAATTTTAACTGAAATTCATATTTAAATCAATTTTTATTAGAAAATTCTACGAGAATTCAATTATTTAAATAGAAAAATAAATAATTTATTGAATAATTGAATGTTTTCTTAAATTGAACTCTCATAAAGAATTTTATCAACAAATTTTTAAATAATTAAAATTCTTTTGACGAATTTTAATAAAATTTTTAAGAATAATTTCCATTTTTGAGAAATCAGATTAAAATCGCATTAAAAATAATTGAATCTCTGTAAAAAAAATTTGATTAAATTGAGAAAAATTTTTGAAAATAATTGAAATTTTGCCAAGAATTTTATTTAATTTTTTTTGAAAATAATTGAATTTTGAAGAATAATTTTATTATTTATAAAGATAATTGAAATTTTGACGAGAATTTTTTTAAACTTTTGACCATAATTGAATTTCTCTGAAGAATTTTATTACTTTTGAAAATAATTGAATTCTTGAGACGAATTCTAATGATATATTGCTTTTTAAATAATTGAATTCTTTTGTGAAATTTTATTAAAATACGTAGATATTAAAAATAATTGAATTTTGATAAATTATTAAAATTAATTTAATTCTACGAAGAATTTTTTTAAAATTATTTTGAAAAAAAATTGAATTATCAAAAAGAATTTCATTAAAATTTTTGAAAATAATATATAAATTATAGGAAGGCTTTTTAAAATAATTGAATTTTTTTTTGATGAATTATAATATAAAATTTTTAAGAATAATTACATTTTTCGAGAAATTCCATTAAAATTGTATTAAAAATAATTGGAATCCTGCAATGATTCTTATTATTTATGAAAATAATTGAGGTCTGTGAAGCTGGCTGAACCACTTTCATAAAAATGAATTTAAATTATACCATTAATTAGTGCTCAATTAGTGCTATTTTTGTACCATATTGCCGAATTTAGTGCTCAATGTTTATTTAAAAAAAACAATGGTTCTGCTGAGTGAACGTTCCGCTGGCCAGACCATAACGAAAAACGCTTTAAAAACGCCAACAGAATATTTATAAATAGCCTATTATTTAGTGCTCAATTAGTGCTCAAAGATTAACAAAATAAAAATTTTTTTTATTAATTATTTATTTAAAAAAAAAAATTTTTTTTGAATGAGTGAGTAATCCGTTAGCCAGACCATAACGAAAAACGCAATAAAAACACCAACAAAATATTTATCGATAGCCTATTATTTAGTGCTCAATTAGTGCTGAAAGATTAACAAAATAAAAAATTTTTTAATTAATTATTTATTTAAAAAAAAAATTTTTTCGATTGAGTGACTAATCCGCCAACCGCACCATTACGACAGACACGTCAAAAATCACAACAAAATATTTATCAATACTCTAAAATTTAGTGCTCAATTAGTGCTTAAATATTAACACAATAAAAAATTGTTTATTAATTATTTATTTATAAAAAACATTTCTTCGAAGGAGTGAACACGTTAAAAATGTTTTAAATTCGTTTTATAATTCGTTTTCTTAGCCTATAATTTAGTGCTCAAATAGTGTTCGCAGATTAACAAAATAAAAAATTTTTTTTATTAATTATTTATTTAAAAGAAAAACTTATTCAAATGAGTGAGCGAACCGCTATCCGCACCATTACGAAAAACACATTAAAAACGCCAACAAAATAGTTATCAATAGCATATTATTTAGTGCTCAATTAGTGCTCAAAGATGAACACAATTAAAAATTTGTTTATTAATTATTTATTTAAAAAACTAACTTATTGGTCTAACTGAGCGATCCGCTGGCCGGACCATAACGAAAAACACGTTAAAAACGCCAACAGAATATTTACAATTAGCCTATTATTTAGTGCTCAATTAGTGCTCAAAGATTAACACAATTCAAAATTTGTTTATTAATTATTTATTTATAAAAAACATTTCTTCAATAGTTCTAGAGTTCCTGATAGTTTTTAGAAATAGTTCCGGCGATTAAATAGTAAAAAATAAGTTTTTTCATAATAGGGGGCCAACTTCACGCAGTCCCCCACTATTGAAAAAGTGGATTTATAATTAGAGTTTTTAGTTGTTTTAATAGAGTTCTAGAGTTCCCTACATTTTATTCGAATAGTTCTGATAATCCGAAGTCATAAAAAAATAATTGAAAACACGAGAATTTTTCAAAAAATCTAAAATGTTACGTTACAAGAGTTCTAATTAGAGTTCCGTTAGCCCCCCATCTAGATCAATAAAAAACTCTTATAACAATTTTTTCAAAACCTAAAAACTACAAAACTACAAGACTTTTATGTTTTAAAAGAAATTTTTTTTTTCAATTGAAAGTTCTATGAGTTCTAATCAGATTTCTGTGAGCCCCCAATACTGTTCGATAAAATAACTATAATAGGTAACAATTTTCTTAAGACCCAAAAACTACTGAATTACAATACTTTAAAGTTTCAAAAAAATTCATTTTTTTGTTAAATTTAGAGTTCTAAGAGTTCTGATGAGAGTTCTGCGAGCCCCCAATAGTGTTCGATAAAAAACCCTGAAACCAATTTTTTCAAAACCTAAAAACTATTAAACTACAAGACTTTTATGTTTCAAAAGAAATTTGGTTCTTTTAAATTGAAAGTTCTATGAGTTCTAATCAGAGTTTTGTGAACCCCAAATCTTCAGACAACTACCAATTGCTTGGTCAATAAGCTTTGTTTTACATATATAATTACGCACCATTATGTATATCAACCTAAAAAGAACAATTAAACACTTTTTTAAAATTTGCAATGGCATTAACAGGATTTTACCGTGCCGTATTATCTCTATAACTACACGGAAAGAAAAGGTCTGGAAGAGATATCCATAAAAATATTGTTGAGCAGAATATTGTTGTGTTATCCAATTCAATGGAAGAGACAACTTTCAGAATAGAAGCACATTCCATATTCAATGGATGAGGGAGCCATATTATATTGTTGAATCAAATATGGATGTGATATCCATAGGCATGGTTGGGCTTACAATTCATGCTATGGATTTTCACATATGGCTGCCTCATCCATATAAACTTTGGTTGGGAGATCCATAGTTAGTTCAAAATTTCGATACATGTTGCGCGCAATTCATTATCATGGCATCCATTTAAAAATGGTCGTCTCAATTTGTCCGTCGCGTCGGTTTCCTGTCACGTCTATATAATCACGTTGTGAGTTTATTGTGTATAAATAGTGTTATAATTGTTTATTATTTATTATCGTTATTGTCTATTAGTGTTTATGTAAATTCATTTTCATGAAATATGTGTAGAGTATATATAAGGAATATTATATGCTCAGATATTGTAGTTGTGTGTATAGTGAAGTGGATAGCGTTAGTGTTTAGTATGCGTTAGGTCTAGGGTTCGTGTCTCCCCCCCATCGGTTAATAATTTATTTCGTTAATATGCGGTTATTCAATAAGTGGTGTGTATCAATTAACAAAAATGTGTATGAAATATCTCAAGTGACATGGAATTTAATTAATTGAGTGATTCCAATTTTTTGTTTCCCATTTCCATTACTATGGATCACCCAACCATAGATCTTTTGCTGCTCCAACAATATACAGCCAGCCATAGAATATGGATGCAGCAACCTTAACTATGGATATCCCGTATTTTTCAATATAATATGGCTGTGATATCCATGTATCTGGATGTGTCAACTATTCCTTTTTCTCCGTGTATCCTTGCCCCTTGAGCCCATATTTCAGTTTTTTCTAAATTTTAAGGAACGACGTGAATTAATTTGAAAATAAATACGATATTCGTGTTCAGCAGGAAATTCCACTCTGAAAAACACTTACGTAAATAAATATTCTGAAACTCTAATATAGAAAACAATATGATAAACATAACGTTGACATTTTAGCAAAATAGACTATTTTCAAAAATAAACTCCTAACTTCGCAAATGGTGACAGATTGACTTCCAATTTTTACTATCATCTTTTGGTGTTAAAATGCGAATATACCATGAATTACTCGATTTTTGAGCATAAGCAAAAACTTACTATCCTTGCCCCATCCTCCCCTGTATAAAAAAATAAAAGTAAAAAAATATATAAAAATTTTAATAAACTATAAAAATTAAATTCATCAGCTAATGTCAGGGTATTTAACGACATTTGATTTTACCAAAAATTATCATACTGATGTCAGATTAACCAGTATTCATATTATATATGAATATTTAAATAAATAATTCTTACTACAATTATAATCATTAACCATTTTTTAATGAATTACTTTCAGTTTTATCAAAAATTTTTTAAATAATTGAATTCTTATGGCGAATTTCAATAGAATTCTTAAGTATAATTATACACTTTTCGAAGAATTCGATTAAAATTGTATTAAAAATAATTAAGAAATTCTGAGATTAACTAAGAAATTTTGAATAATAAAAAAATTTTGAGAATTTTATTATTTATAAAAATAATTGAATTATTGAGAAGAAACTTATAAAAAATTTGTAAATCCTTATTGAATTTTTGTGAAAGGTTTTTTATTTATGAAAGTAATTAAATTTTTGCTTACATTTTATTTTGCCAAGAATCTTGTTAAAAATTTGGAAAATAATTGAATTTCAGAGAACGATTTTATTATTTATAAAGATAATTGAAATTTTGATGAGAATTTAAACAAATTTTTGAACATAATTGAATTTCTGTGTAGAATTTTGTTACTTTTGAAAATAATTAAATTTCTACAATAATCTGTAACTTCTCCAACACTCAATTGTTTATAGTGTTTTTAACTAAAATTCTTCTACAGATAAATTATTTTTAATAATTAATCAAATACAATATGTTAAAAAATTTATCTAATTTCAGGAGAATTTGAATTATTAGGCATTTTTCAAAAATCTAAGATCTTTAGAATTTTTAATTAAACTCATTGAAAATTTTATTTATAATAATTCATATAAACCTACAATATTTATTTATGAACGATTCTTTAGATACTAAATTATTCCATGGAATTTTGAAGTGACAATCCATGTATAAATTCAAAGAAGACCGACAAATCGGGCACTAAAGTATTGATTGTACTTTGATTTGTACTTTAAAAATTTTGAATTCTAGTGATGCCAATGAAGTCCCATATAGCATACAGTTAGACAGTCTAAATTAGACCGTCCAGAAAAATCCCATATAGCACACAGTTAGACCGTCCAGATTAGACCGTCCAGATGCGTCTAGTTGGATCAATCTCTGGACTCCAGACTGCCCCGAAATTTTTCTACACGGGCGGTCGAAAAACATTGTTTTGAGAAAAACGCGTTTAAATAAAAAAACAAATTGAAAAAAATCAAAATATTTTTTTTTTGCACTTTGAAAGTGTATTTAAGATGTGTAATACCTCACATGAAAATATTTATAATACAAACCTATTAAAAAAATTAATGAAAATAGCCTTTTTTTTAGCGCGTCTAAAGTGGGTAGACCCCTTAAGTTGTAGTTAAATAAAAGTCAAATTACACATAGATGATGACGTAAAAATGAGAGAGTAAAAAATGAAACGTCAAAATTAGGTCAAAATGATAGGTGTAAGAGCAAACACAATTTTAAAATAAAATTACCTTACATTGTTAGGTCAGATGGCAAACTTCACCTCATCATTAAGTCTGCGCGCGGAAATTGTTTGACAAATTTTGACGTCTAGGTCAAAACTGCCCTCAAACTTGACCTAAATTTTGAGGGTAGCGGGAATTCTTTGTCAAATTTTGACGTCTAGGTCAAAACTGCCCTCAAAATTGACCTAAATTTTGAGGGGAAAACTACAGGTCAACTCTTGACCTGTAGGTCAAAAAATCTTGAAACAGCGGCGGCGATATCTTTTTGTAATATAGAGAGATAATATTATATAATATATTATTATATATTATAATCAGCGACCCTAGAAACCTTAAGGTACCAAGTTTCATAAAAATCCATTAATAGTACATTGTACAACTAGTGGCGAAAGTGTGATTTTTCGAGAGTGAAGTTTGCGGCTCGAGCGTAGCGAGAGCAGCAATCACTCGAGAAAAATCATTCTTTCACCACGAGTTGTGCACTACGTTTTCTCCAACGCCTTGCGAGGAAAGGTTTCTTCGTGAGTTTCGTATAATTTTAATTAAAAATGTTCTTATGTTTAATATAATAAAAGACGAATGTTTTGAGTGGGGAAGAAGTTAGATACAAAATAAAGCTCGGTCAAAGAACAAGAAAAAATAATAAATTCATGATTTACTCCTTTCAGAGCAAGTGTTGGAGAAAAATTTTTTCAACACACTTTTGGCCCGAACAGTGGAAATCTCGTTGACAGCCAAGGGGTTAATTTGTTAATAACTTTCGAAATTTTGCAGAACTCTTGTTCTTTTGGTAGAGAACTGTAGAACTCTTTATTCTCTTTCAGAATATGAGGACAAAACTCTTTTTTGCATAAATAATAGTTCAATGCAAAGATAACACCAAGTTTTTTCATTGTCGCTTTTTTTTGTTAATCATCAGAACTATTTAAATAATAATCGTTATAGAACTCGAGAACTATTGCTAAAGTGCCCAGAACTCTTGTTAAAATTTTGATTGTTTTAAAAAGTAGTGCCAACTTTACATGACTGAGTGTTTGAACTTATTCAATTATTCAAAAACAAATTAATTTCAAACCTTAAAGTCTTGTAATTCAGTAGTTTTTGGGTTTTGAGAAAATTGTTATTAGGGTTTTTTCTCGAACTCCATGGGTGGCTCACAGAACTCTGATCAGAACTACAAGAACTCTTAATTTTAAAAAAACAAATTTTTTTGAATCTTCAATGTTTTGTAGTTCAGTAGTTTTTAGGTTTTGAAAAAATTCTTATTAGGGTTTTTTATCAAACACTATTGGGGGTTCACAAAACTCTGATTAGAACTCTTGTAATTCAGTAGTTTTTGGGTCTTAAGAAAATTGTTACCTATTATAGTTATTTTATCGAACAGTATTGGGGGCTCACAGAAATCTGATTAGAACTCATAGAACTTTCAATTGAAAAAAAAAATTTCTTTTAAAACATAAAAGTCTTGTAGTTTTGTAGTTTTTAGGTTTTGAAAAAATTGTTATAAGAGTTTTTTATTGATCTAGATGGGGGGCTAACGGAACTCTAATTTGAACTTTTGTAACGTAACATTTTAGATTTTTTGAAAAATTCTCGTGTTTTCAATTATTTTTTTATGACTTCGGATTATCAGAACTATTCGAATAAAATGTAGGGAACTCTAGAACTCTATTAAAACAACTCAAAACTCTAATTATAAATCCACTTTTTCAATAGTGGGGGACTGCGTGAAGTTGGCCCCCTATTATGAAAAAACTTATTTTTTACTATTTAATCGCCGGAACTATTTCTAAAAACTATCAGGAACTCTAGAACTATTGAAGAAATGTTTTTTATAAATAAATAATTAATAAACAAATTTTGAATTGTGTTAATCTTTGAGCACTAATTGAGCACTAAATAATAGGCTAATTGTAAATATTCTGTTGGCGTTTTTAACGTGTTTTTCGTTATGGTCCGGCCAGCGGATCGCTCAGTTAGACCAATAAGTTAGTTTTTTAAATAAATAATTAATAAACAAATTTTTAATTGTGTTCATCTTTGAGCACTAATTAAGCACTAAATAATATGCTATTGATAACTATTTTGTTGGCGTTTTTAATGTGTTTTTCGTAATGGTGCGGATAGCGGTTCGCTCACTCATTTGAATAAGTTTTTCTTTTAAATAAATAATTAATAAAAAAAATTTTTTATTTTGTTAATCTGCGAACACTAATTGAGCACTAAATAATAGGCTAATTGTAAATATTCTGTTGGCGTTTTTAACGTGTTTTTCGTTATGGTCCGGCCAGCGGATAGCTCAGTTAGACCAATAAGTTAGTTTTTTAAATAAATAATTAACAAACAAATTTTGAATTCTGTTCATCTTTCAGCACTAATTGAGCACTAAATAATATGCTATTGATAACTATTTTGTTGGCGTTTTTAGCATGTTTTTCGTTATGGTCCGGCCAGCGGATCGCTCAGTTAGACCAATAAGTTAGTTTTTTAAATAAATAATTAACATACAAATTTTGAATTCTGTTGATCTTTCAGCACTAATTGAGCACTAAATAATATGCTATTGATAACTATTTTGTTGGCGTTTTTAGCATGTTTTTCGTTATGGTCCGGCCAGCGGATCGCTCAGTTAGACCAATAAGTTAGTTTTTTAAATAAATAATTAATAAACAAATTTTTAATTGTGTTCATCTTTGAGCACTAATTGAGCACTAAATAATATGCTATTGATAACTATTTTGTTGGCGTTTTTAATGTGTTTTTCGTAATGGTGCGGATAGCGGTTCGCTCACTCATTTGAATAAGTTTTTCTTTTAAATAAATAATTAATAAAAAAAATTTTTTATTTTGTTAATCTGCGAACACTATTTGAGCACTAAATTATAGGCTAAGAAAACGAATTATAAAACGAATTTAAAACATTTTTAACGTGTTCACTCCTTCGAAGAAATGTTTTTTATAAATAAATAATTAATAAACAATTTTTTATTGTGTTAATATTTAAGCACTAATTGAGCACTAAATTTTAGAGTATTGATAAATATTTTGTTGTGATTTTTGACGTGTCTGTCGTAATGGTGCGGTTGGCGGATTAGTCACTCAATCGAAAAAATTTTTTTTTTAAATAAATAATTAATTAAAAAATTTTTTATTTTGTTAATCTTTCAGCACTAATTGAGCACTAAATAATAGGCTATCGATAAATATTTTGTTGGTGTTTTTATTGCGTTTTTCGTTATGGTCTGGCTAACGGATTACTCACTCATTCAAAAAAAATTTTTTTTTTTAAATAAATAATTAATAAAAAAAATTTTTATTTTGTTAATCTTTGAGCACTAATTGAGCACTAAATAATAGGCTATTTATAAATATTCTGTTGGCGTTTTTAAAGCGTTTTTCGTTATGGTCTGGCCAGCGGAACGTTCACTCAGCAGAACCATTGTTTTTTTTAAATAAACATTGAGCACTAAATTCGGCAATATGGTACAAAAATAGCACTAATTGAGCACTAATTAATGGTATAATTTAAATTCATTTTTATGAAAGTGGTTCGGCCAGCTTCACAGACCTAAATAATTGAAAACCTATATTGAAAATAATTGAATTTCTAGTAAAAAATATTATTTTTCATGAAAATAATTGAATTATTGCGAAGAAATTTATAAAAAAAATTTGTAAATAATAGAATTTCTGTTAAATTTTTAGTTTTTAATTCATTCATTAAAAATTGAAATTTTCTAAAATTTCAAATTAAAACCTTCTGAAGTTCACCTATTTATGAAAATTGTAAACGCAACTCTTTTAAAATTGAATTAATTTTGAAATATTTAAGTAAAATTAGATTTCAAGAATAAGCACAATAACTTTAGAAAACAATAATTTTCCAGGATTCCGATCAAAATTCCCTGACTTTTCCAGCTTTTTTCAAGGTTTATAAAATTCCCTGACATTAAATATTGTACCAAAAATATTTATCATAAAATAAATATTTTACCAAAAAATATTTACCCTAGAATAAATATTCTACAAAAAATATTTATCATACAATAATTATAATACAAGAAAATATTCAGTTTCCAAAAGATACAATAAATAAAATAACTATTTTTGTACAACAAATAAAGAAAATATTTTTCTATACAATGAATAAAAAAAATATTTCTGTACAACGACTAAAATAAATATTTTTGAACAATAAATAAATATAGAAGAAATAGATCCCACATATTGCAATATAAATGCAATGTATATTTTGAAATAAAAATTCAGAAGATTAAAATGCGTCAAAAGCTCCGTATAAAATTCAATATTGCCCGTAAACTAAATTTTCTACAACTCACAAAATTTGAGGCGCTACACTTTTGCTTTATTGCTCCATAAATTCGCCATTGTTTTAGCACCTCTGGTTTCAATGATGTTGGATACTATAAATCGAAACACGTTACTTCCGCCTGAGAAATCAGGGAAAAAAACCAGACATGAAGAATTACTCACAATATACAAGTGGAATCACTTTTTTTGTTCGTTTAGAAAATTAAAAAGAAATTTACAACTGTTGAGCAAATATTCATTTCAATCGAAAACACGCCCCATTCACAAGCGATTTTTTTTTAAATTTCCATCCACACAATTTTTTTTGTCTCTGATAAAACAAAATGAATTTACAAAACAATTTCAAAAAAATAGGAAACAATTACAAATACGAAAGTACAAAAGAAAAATACATCAAAGTTTGGTTTATCTAGAAATATTCTGTTTTTAAATTTTTATTTTCATTTATAAATTGATATAAATAAAAATGAAAAAAAAAATTTGAAATGAAAAAATTTAATTTTTTAAATATTAGCACAAAATATTATTTGTCAATATTTACAGGAAATTTTCCACGTCACTAATTCGAATGATTCTTGTGGAAAATAATGTAAAAGAAAATTTCATCCTCAAGTGGAATTTTTTTCCAATATTGATTTTGTCTTTATTCGGGAGAAAATCCTTTTCCTCGAGTCTTTGTCTTGAATAGATATTTCTACGTTTATTTTATATATTTTTTTTTTCTGGAGAATAATCGTAAGATTGTGTGAGTGTGTGTGACTGCTTTCCCTATTCAGTGAGATAACTTTCAATGTCTCCCTTACCGATTCTTTGTATTCGGAAATGAAAACACACAATCACAGGAAAAGATTGTACGAAATGCAACTGATCGATCGACGTCACGCGATAGAAAAAAAAAAAAAAAAAAAAAAAAAAGAATTGAATTCGTTCCGCTGACACACGATAACGAAAGCACTTTCCGACCGTGAAGCGCTATCGGATTCGACCCTGTAGCAATAAATCTCACACGTATATACTTCAAAAATCTGAAAAACCATTCATTCTCATCTACCTTCAATACTTTTTTACGTTTAAATTTTGAAATTTCCAATCAATATCCCAAATGTCAAAGGCGAACATCAAAAGCTCCGAGAGAAAAAAAAACAAATCATGCCTAAAAGAAAAACACTCTCGAAACAATTTTATATCGTTTTAGTCAATTTTCACCGAATATTTAGCGTGGATTCTAGATTTTTTTGGGGCAACTTTTTATTTTTGCGGGCGAATTTAAATTTCTTTAGCACTGAGAACTAGAATTTTTTTTTCTTTGCTAAGGAAAAGATTTTTTTGATCTAATTGGTAATACTTTTGTTCATTTTTACTCCTGCAAGTATTTGAAAATTTTTTCCTACTCAAAAAAAATTTCTCCTACTACAAATTTTCACCTAATTAGTATTAATAATAAAAATTTGAAAACTACCTTTTTTACTTCTAAAACCTGTTAAAAATTATTTTCCTAAGATAAAATTCCACCTAATAAAATTTTGTTTCTAATTACTAATAAAAATTTGAAAACGACTCCTCTTTTATGAAAAATTTTGGAAATTTTTCTCACAATAATGAAAAAAAAATGTATGCACTTGCAATAGATAGGAAAAATTTTCTCGTCAACAAATTTTAATTTAGTGTCTTTTTTGAGCAAAAGCTCAGAGAGTTAATAAATAATCAGCTAACAACTTTAATTGCTAATGAATAAATTAATAAATAAATTTTCCACTATAGATTAAGAAAAAAATTTAAATTAGTAAATGAAATCGAAAATAGCAATGAAAATTTGAATTAATAATTTAAATATAAGTATAAAATTTCTACTATTTTTAGGAATTTTCCATTAAAATATTGGTAAAAAAATGTTATTAGTAATTTAAATTTAAAACTAGTGGAAATTTCTACTATTTTTTGTTAGTAATTTTCTTCTAAAACTTCAGCAAATAATTTAAATTCTAATTAAAAATTTTAATTAGTGTTTGAAAATTAAATAAATAACTTAAATTTATAGGAATTTTACTATAAAGTTTAAATTTGTAATTAATTTTTAAACTTGAAAAAATTGCCACCAATTCTTGTTAATTTTTCACTCAAACTTCAGTAAAAAGTTGTGATTAGTAACTAAAATTAATTAATAAAATTTTAATTAGTAATTAAAATTTTAAAATAGTCAAAAACAGTCCAAATTTTCATTATTTCTTGGTAATTTTCTATTAGAATTTCTGTACTAACTTCAATTAGGATTGAAAATTTTAATTAGTAACTTAAATTAGTAAAAATTTCATTAAAGAATTTAAATTCTTAATCAAAATTTTAAAATAGTCAAAATTTTAACTATTTCTTCATAGTTTTCTATTAAAATTTAACTACAAACTTTAATTAGGATTTTTAATTTTTAATTTAAATTAGAAATATTAATCAGTAAGAATTTTGTTGATGAATTTAATTTAGTAATTAAAAACAAAAAAAATTAAACATAGTAAAAATTTCATTTAACAATTTAAACTACTATTTCAAATTTTAAAAGAGGAAAAAATTTTACTATTTCTTGGTAAAAATTTGATTAATGAATGTAAATTAGTAATTAAAGTTTAAAAATAGTAAAAAAAAATTGCATTAAAAAATTTAAATTGCTATTTAAAATTTTAAAATAGTAAAAATTTTGACTATTTCTTGGTAATTTTCCATTATAATTTTTAGTAAAAACTTATATTAGGATTTTAAATTTAAATTAGTAAAAATTTTAATTCATTTAAAGAATTTAAATTACCAATTATGTTTTACAAGTAGTAAAAATTTAGTTAAAGAATTTAAATTCCTAGTTAAAATTTTAAAATAGTAAAAATCTTGACTATTTCTTGGTAATTTTTCATTAAATTTTTAGTACAAACTTTATTTAAGATTTTTAATTTTTAATTTAAATTAGAAATATTCATTAGTACGAATTTTGTTGAAGAATTTAATTCAGCAATTAAATAGAAAAAAATTAAACATAGTAAAAATTTCCTTTAACAATTTAAATTACTAATTAAAATTTTAAAAGAGTAAAAAATTGTACTATTTCTTGGTAAAAATTTGTTAATTGAATGTAAATTAGTAATTAAAATTTAAAAATAGTAAAAATTGCATTAAAAAATTTAAATTATTATTTAACATTTTTAAAAAGTAGAAATTTTGACTATTTCTTGGTAATTTTCCATTAAATTTTTAGTACAAACTTTAATTAACTTTAATTAACTTTTCAACAAGAAATTCAAAAAAAATTTCCTAAACAGCAAATAATATTTTTGTTGATAGAAATAAAAACAAAAAATGGAAAAACAAAAAATAACAAATAGAAATAGAAAAATAAAATGACAAACAGAATTTAAAAAACAAAATAACGAACAGAAATAGAAAAACAAAATAATAAATCAAATTTGGAAAACAAACGAACAGAAATAGAAAAACAAAATAATAAATCAAATTTGGAAAACAAATTAACGAACAGAAATAGAAAATCAAACTAAAAAATAGAATTTAGAAAACAAAATAAAAAATAAAAATAGAAAAACAAAATAACAAATAATAACAAAAAAAAAACTATAAAATCCACAAAACTGAATCAATTAGAGAGAAAGCATTTATCACTGACAAATTCGGAAACATGAATCGTTCAATTAATAGATTACCCAAAACACACAATAAGATTAATCAAAATCGATTTCATTCTAAATGGTATTTTCACGCTATGTGTTCCGTGTTCAAGTTTCAAAGCGGAAGGCGTCATCAGTTTGACGTGTCTCGTGAAGACCATTCAGGGCGTTCAAGTTTCCATCGAGCAAGCAACTATCTGGAATTGCTGGCAAGATAGAGTCGAGAATCGTGCATTCATGGAGAAAGTGGTCTTCCTGAGTACATCTCTTCCTATAGTACCTACACACTGGGACCACGATTCAAGGATTGTTTTCTCGTCCCAATTCAACCAAGCGGAAATCTGTTGCAACTGAATTCAAACTCGTTTTTATCTTTCTTCGATAAACGTTCATTTTGCCCCACCACTTATTCCCCCCCCCCTCACCATTTCCATTATTTTTGCCCAAAAAAATACACCAATTTTTACTATTTTGAATATATTAAAAAAGAAGTAACTAATTGCCAGGAAGAAAAAATTTTTTCTAACAAAAAAAATTGTATCTAATTTCTAGACAAAGAAATTTTTTTCCAACATAAAAAAATTGTATCTAATTTCTAGACAAAGAAATTTTTTTCCAACATAAAAAAATTGTATCTAATTGCTATAAAAAAATTTTTTTCTAGCAATTAGTTACAATTTTTTAATTCCTCAATTTTTCGCTGAGTTAATCACTGCGAGTCTTGGTTTCAAACTTTTTTTTCCCCCCCATCTATTCGGTTCACTGTTCTTCGGATGAACTTTCTTTCGCCTCGATAACTCTTGCGTAACCTCATTTAATAGATAATTTATGTAATGATCCTATAATTAGGGGGATTATTATTTTCACCAAAAAAAAAAAATACAAACTAACAAATAAAACATTTTTCCAATTTATTTTTTCAATTCTAGTTGTTGATTTTCACATTCGGCAAAATTTATATACGATTGTTTTAATTACTGGCTTTTTGCCAACAAGTGCCATATCCATTTTGTCAAAAACCGATTTGTCTCAATAAAATTCAAGGGATTTTCAAAATCCCTTGCAATAAAAAACAGCAATAAAAAAACATTAATAATAAAAAAGTTCATGATAATATTAATAATAATAATAAATATAATGAAAAATATAAATAAATAATAATAACAGAATTGCTAGAAAAATTTAATTTTTATTTCCCTGACTTTTCACTGATTTTCAGACAAAAATTATGTCTTTTTCCCTGACAGTAAAAAATATTCTGATTCACTCTAAAAATTATTAGATACTCAAAAAAATGTTCTATTACTTTTACTTACGAATTTCTCTAATTGTAAAATTATTTCGAAAATAACAATAAATTCTTTTTTAAATAAATATTTAATTATTATTATTTTTCCATAGGAATTAAGAATTTTAATAATTTCAAATTTAAACCTATTCAAATTCAATAAATTTTAAGAATATTATTAAAAAACATGAAGAAAGTGATAACTGAGAAAAAATTTTTAAAATAATTAAAATTTTGTCATGAATTTTATTTCAATTTATGAAAATAATGGAATTATTACGAAAATTTTTGCTATTTATAAAGATAATTGAAATCTTTACGATAATTTTAAAGAAATTTTTGAAAAATAGTTGAATTTCTGCGAAGAATTTTAATACTTTTGAAAATAACTGAATTCTTGTGATGGAATTTTTAAATTAAGAAAATAATTGAGTTTTGCAAAGAATTTTATTTAAAATCATAAAAATAATTAAATTTCACAGAAAAATTTTGATATTTATCAAGTTAATTGAATTCTTTCGAAGAATTGCGTTAAAATTTTTGAAATAACATTAAATATATGTTAAATAAAATTCAACTAATTTTAACAGAATTGAAATAAAAATTGTTCAAAACAATTAGTTCTACAAAATTGTTAATTACAAGTATGAAAAATTCATATTTTCAAAAGATTTTAAATTGAAACCTTTTCAAAATTCAATTATTTCCAAATATTCATTCTATAATACTTGTAATATTCAATTATTATCTAAAGTTTTAACTAAAATTCACTTTTAAATCAATTTTTATTAAAAAATTCAACGAGAATTCAATTATTTAAATTCAAAAATAAATAATTTGTTGAATAATTGAATGTTTTTAAAAATTGAATGCTCATAAAGAATTTTATAAAAAATTTTTTAAATAATTGAATTATTTTGTCGAATTTTGATTAAAAATAATTGAAATTCTGCCATGAGTTATATTATTGATGAAAATAATTGAATGTTTGCGTAAAATTTTATCAAAATTTTTTTAAAATAATTGAATTTTTAATGACTATTGTTATTTATAGAAATAATTGAATTTTGTAAAGAATTTTATTAAAATTCCTTTAAAGTGCTTTCCAGTACTTTTAATAAAAATCCCTGACTTCCCTGACTAATTTTACTTTCCCTGACTTCCCTGACCTGTGGCAAAACTGAATAATAATAAATTAATGAATAAATAATAAAAATTTCAAAAAAAGAATTTTGTTGGTAAAAATAAATTTTTCTAAGAAAGAAAAAAAAAGAAAAATTTTAAAAAATTCAATTAAAAAAAAAAAGAAAGACGAATCTTAGGGTCGAATCTCCATTTTTCAATTATGTAAAGTGGAAAATGGTTATTTGTCCTAACAGCTGCTCGAGCTCCTTCGCACAGCATCTCAACCGAATTTCTCGAATGTCCCATCATCTGCTTCCATAATTCTACTCTAATATTACGGTTGCACGCTGCGACAGGTCGACAAGTGCAAAAGTCCGCAAATACCAATGACGAGAGAGCATAAGAGAGAACGATAGCCTAAAATCGCAGCGGCGAGAAAGAGCGAAGAACTTTTCCATTAAAATATTTTAATCACCCTAAACAATCTCTAACAAATAAACAAAGAAGAGAAAAATAAAATAAACTCTTCTTAAATTCAGATTTCAGAAATTTTTCTTCCTTATATATATTTACACATTTCGTGAAAAAATTCTAAAAATGTTTTCATTTAATGTATATGCGAGAGAAGACAGAAATTTATACACGCAGTTATAAATTCTCATTCTTTTTTTTTTCAGTATACTTTTTGATGAAAAGCGACCGTATAATTCAGAACGAAGAAAGCAAACAAGAAAATGAAATCACTTTTTTCGAAAAAAGGAAAAATTTGAAAATTTAATTTTTTACCCTTTCACCAAAACCAATTTGTCTTTTTCAATCTAAATAAAAAAAAAAATACTAAAAATTCACTTTTTAAAATTAAAATAAGAAAAGCTTGACAAAAATCAGTATTTTTTTTTTTGTCGGACAACGATTAAAATTTAAATAATTCCGAACATTATAATTATTAAAAAAATAATTTAAAAATTTACAATGAAAATAACTGTAAAATAGTTTTCGAAAAAAACAAAAAGAAAAAATATGACAAAAATCAGTGTCATTCCTATCAGAAACTCTCATTAAAATTAAAATATTAAGAGATTAAAAAAATACCATGAAATGTGTAATTTAATTTGAAAAGAGTAAATCCAGAGAGCAAACTTTCTTCGAAAAGACTCGAAGCTTTTGCATTCTTATAAACTCAGAGCACGATGCTCCATTTTCTTTTTCAGAATACAAATAAAGCTCTTGACTTTCTCATTTACTCATATATATATATATACATATATATATATATATATATATATATATATATATATATATATATATATATATATATACATCTTTTGTTCTCTTTTCATTCATACAAATATATATATAGTTATATATTCTAAATACGATTTTCCTTGTCACGTTGAGTCAAGGTTCTCGTTGGGAAATTATGCGAAAATTGTATATTCCCCACAGAAATTAATGTTCCGTTTTGTACCATTTTCCCAACATTTTCACTTGCGAAGAAAATCGCAGTTTACTTCAAGTATGTAATTAAACTTTATATATGTATAAACACACACTAACATTTAACCTAACGTGAAAAATGTCAGTTTCAGTAATTACATGCGCACGAGCCAATTTTCTAATTAAACATCAAAACCATCAAAATTACAATTTTTGACAATAATTACGATTAACAATATAATCAGTTAATGAATCTAATGATAAATATTTTCTACTGGTATTTTCATTATTAATACCAAATAAAATAATTAATAATAATTAATACCATACAGGGTTGCTACAAAAATTTAATTTTATATTTCCCTGACTTTTCCCTGATTTCCAGACAAAATTTTCACTTTTCTGACCATAAAGAATATTCTGATTCACTCTAAAAATGAATAGATACTCAAAAAAAATTTCTATTACATTTATTTACAAATTTCATTAATTGTAAAATTATTCAAAAACATCAATAATTTCTTTTTTAAATAAATATTTGATCATTACTATTTTTCCGTAGGAATTAAAATTCTTCAATACATTCAAATTCAAACCTTTTTGAAATTCAACAATTTCTAAGAATATTATTACAAAACAAAGAAAATGATGACTCCGAGTCGAAGACTCAGGGTGATCGCCTTCTTCATGTTTTGTAATAATTTAAATTATCATAAAATTTTTCAAAAAAAAGTTAATTATTTACAAAAATCCTAATTCAATTATTTTTACAAATAGTAAAATTAATTCACAAAAAAATTCAATTATTTAAAAAAAAGTTTAATAAAATTCGTTGCAATAATTCAATTATTTATTTATTTCATCATTTTACAATCAATTAAATACAAAAATAAATAATTCATTGAATAACTGAATGTTTCTCAAAATTGAATTCTCATAAAGAATTTTATAAACAAATTTTTAAATATTTGAATTCTTCTTACAAATTATAATAAATTTTTTAAGAATAATTACATTTTATTTTATTAAAATATTGTATCAATCATCAAAAATAATTAAAATCCTGCGATGAGTTTTATTATTTATGAAAATAATAAAAATTTTCTCAAGGATTTGATTAAAATTTTTTAAAAATAATTGAATTTCGGTGAAGAATTTTATTATTTATAAAAATAATTGCATTCTTGTGACGAATTTTATCAAAATCTTTTTAAATAATTGATATTTTTCGAAAAATTTTATGAAATTTTGTATTTTAAATAATTGAATTCCTGTGAAAATTTTATTATTTATAAAAATAATTGAATTCTAACAAAGAAATTTATTAAAAATATTGTAAATAATTGAATTGTTGTGAAATTTTGCCAGGAATTTTATTAAAATTTTTCTAAAATAATTGAATTCCGGAGAAGAATTTTATTACTTTTGAAAATAATTTTATTCTTCCAACGAATTTTTTTCAAGTTTATAAAAATAACTGAATTTTTGTAAAGAATTTTATTATTTACTAGCTGTCGTACCCGTCTTCGACGGGTTTTAGTTTCTACCAATACATTTAACAGTGTGTCTACCAATTTGGAAAATAAGGAAATAGCTCAGGAATTTAATTTGACCGGAAAAAAATAATAATTAGTTAGGTACCATTATAGCTATTTCAGTAGGAAAATATTACTATTTGAATCAGTGATTGACTTTTTATTATCAAATTAGTTATTTTAACCAATTCAAATGCAGAGAACAATATTTGTCAATTTGTAGTACTTTAATTAATGCATTAAAAATTTATCAAATTTCCCACCCAGTTTTTGGAGTTATAGTAGAGTCTAATTGGAACTAATTGTATCGCAAAGGTTACGACTGCTAAAACCTAACATAAGACCTATATTTTAGACTGAAAGTAGGGCTTAAATTTTGACCCGGGTCTGTTTTCATAAATATTATACATCAATAAAAATTAAAGTAAAAAGCAATTTTTTAAAAGCGAATTAATATAATGAAACTTTTTCTTAATTTGATTGGAAAATTCCCAGCTTTTTCCAGTTTTCCCCATTTGGTAGTTACCCTGTTAAATGTATTAGTAGAAACAAAAAACTGTCGTAGACGGGTACGACAGCTAGTAATATAATCTATATTTTATATGAACTTAAGAAAGAGTATTTTCATAAAAATAAGTAAATTTTTATAGCCATTTGTAGATTTATTTATGGATAAAATCAAGTAAATTTAAATTTAACAAAAAAAAGATAAACCGTGAAAAAGGACAAAGCAGGAAATTTTGTTAAATAAAATAGACACCGTGTTAACTTTTGTCTTTACATTGCTCAAAACATCTCTAAAAGTTAAATCTAGAGTTAAAATAAAAAAAACGTTTTAACATATAAGTTTTTGCCTAGTGGCATATAATATGCTTGTATTGTATCAGAGGTGACTTACAATTTCTTGACATCCTGCAATATCATTTTAATCATAAAAAATTTGCATTTTCAATATTTCTGAAATTCTTGAAAATATTAGATTAATTTGATAAATAATTCTCAATTACACTATTTTTACGTCAAAATAATAATCAGAGACTCCAAAAATGCTACTGAATTAAACTTCATAGTAATTAATATCGATTTTTTGATATTGAAAATATTTTTATATTTACTTATAGGATAGTATTTTTTGCAAAATTATGCTAAAATCTGACTAAATAACATATAATATTGAATTTTAGAAAGTTTAAAAGCTATCCATTAAAAATGTGAAATTTGGAAATTTTCCATTTTTTGAAGTTTTTGAAAATATTTTTATATTTACATCTTAGTTATAGGATAGTATTTTTTGCAAAATTATTCTAAAATGTGACTGAATAACATGTAATACTCAAATATAGAAAGATTAAAAGCAATCCATGAAAAATGTAAAATTTTGAAATTTTTGATTTTTTGAAAACATTTGTATACTTACATATTAGTTATAGGACTTTATTTTTTGCAAAATTATGCTAAAATGTGACTAAATAACATGTGATACTCAAGTATAGAAACTTTAAAAGCAATCCATGAAAAAATTAAAAATTTTGAAATTTTCGATTTTTTGAATTTTTTGAAGAAATTGAATATCTCCCGTTCTAATTAATATTTTTTAAATCTGTAAATTTATAAACCTTCCTTGGGTCAATACCTAATAACCTACCAAGTTGGACTTAAATCGATTTACATGTTTTTGTGTGATTGGGGTACAAAGTTTTTGTTACAGACATACGTACATACATACGTACATACATACGTACATACATTAAATTTTTTAAGAATATTTTTGGAATCCCTGATGTCCATAATAACTAATCATGTTAACATTTTGAAGTTTTAAGCAATGTACAGACAGACATCTGATTTTATTAATAAGGATATAAATAATTGAATTTTTGCAACGAATATTATTCAAGTTTATAAAAATAATTGAATTTCGGTGAAGAATTTTATTATTTATAAATATAATTGAATTCTTGAAAAGAATTTTGTTAAATTTGTTTAAATAATTGAATATTTGTGACGAATTTTATAAAAATCTTTCTAAATAATTGATATTTTCCGACAAAAATTTTATGAAATTTTGTATTTTAAATAATTTAATTTCGGAGAAGAATTTTATTATTTATAAAGATACTTGAAATTTTGACAAGAATTTTTTTTGTTTAATTTTTGAACATAATTGAATTTTTGCGAAGAATTTTATTACTTATGAAAATAATTTAATTTTTCCAATGAATTTTATTCAAGTTTATAAAAATAACTGAATTTCTGTAAAGAATTTTATTATTTATATAAATAATTGAATTCTTGCAACGAATTTTATTCAAGTTTATAAAAATAATTAAATTTTTGTGAAAAAATGTATTATTTATAGTGCGATTCCATGGGAGATTTTAGTATGAAATTTTGTATTTTAAACAATTGAATTCCTGTAAAAATTTTATTACTTATAAAAATAATTGAATTATTTTGAAGAAATTTATCAAAAATTTTGTAAATAATAGAATTCCTGTGAAATTTTGCCAAGAATTTTATTAAAATTTTTAAATATAATTGAATTTCGATGAAAAATTTTCTTATTTATAAAAATAATTAAAATTTTTACGAGAATTATTTTTAAATTTTTGAACATAATTGGAATTCTGCAAAGAATTTTTAAAACTTTTGAAATTAATTGAATTTCTAGAATCATTTGTAACTTTTTCAAAATTCAATTTTTTTCAGTATTTTTAACTAAAATTCATCTCTCAATCTAGTATTTATGAAAATTGTAAAAATTATTTATTAAATAATTTATAAGTCACAATTTTATGATAGTTCCTGAAAAACTAAGTTATTTAAAAATAAATTATTGTTAAAAATAGAAAAATTGAAGATTTTGTATTAAAATTCGTGGTAATTTCATAGTTTTCGAGGCAAACAAAAAAACATCAAAATTCAGAGTTTTTTTTCTAAAATTAATATCTCTTCAAGTAAAATTTATTAGAAAATAAAAAAAGACAGACAGGAAACAAGAGAAAATTTTTCGTCGAGAAAAACGAATGAAATAAATAAATGCTCAACTTTTTCCACGAATAATTATTAAATGAATAAATCATCTGATTTAAATAAAAACAATTTGCTTCAACTAAATATTTATATTTAATAATCGACAAGTAATCTTTAATTTAAATTCAAAGAAATTTTTTTTCTCCTTATAATAATATTTCTAATATTTTGTTCTGAATAATTAAATTTTTCCTTTGACAATAAAGGAAAAATTAAAGGAAAAATTTTCCTTTTCTTTTGGCAATAAATCAAATAATAAAAATTTCCGAGTGCACTTTATCGTAGAATATGAATTATTTCCGAAAACTGTTGTTTCCTTCTTTTTTTTCTTTCTATTAAGAAGAAAGAAGTCGACAGCAGAATTTAAAATGAAGTGTTTATTAGGTATTCAATGGTGTTTATAGTATAATTAATTCATAATTCATTATATTGCAGACAGCTATTTTATTCCCGCGATTTAATGCAAAAATTTTAACTTTCTATTGGAAGGAAAAATATGAATTGAAAATTTATTTTCACCGATACTCGTTTCACAGAATAATCCGCCTCATATTTTTCATATAAATGCAAATTGTAAACTGCAATTAATATTATCATTGATTGAAACTGTCATTAATTGGAAATCGATTTGTTTATTATATAACTATCGATTATAATATAAATATATATTAAATAAATATATTACATAAATATATTATATAAAAATATTATATAAATGTTTTTCATAAATATATTATATAAATATATTACATAAATATATTATATAAATATGTTACATAAATATATTATATAAATATATTACATAAATATATTATATAAATATATTTTTTAAATATATTATAATATTAATCAGTTTATTAATATTTATTTATTTTATTACAATACCTGAATGGTATTAATAAAATTACTTGATATCCATTGCAAATAAAAAAATTTTTTGTTTGATTATTTAAAAAAAAAATTATAAACTTTCGCCTTTAATAAAATTACACAACAAAAAGAATTGAAAATTAACTAATAAAATAGTCCCCAATGACCAATAAAGTTAATTTCGCCATTACACATATACATGTTAATACAGGTGATTAACTGGACAATTGTACTGAAAATTTAATGCCTTATTACTGATTAACAATGTAAATCGCAATTAAAGCTATGCTAATTACACTTCCCGTGCTTCGGGATAATAATACGAACTTATTATATATACATATCTTCTATAGAAAGACTACAACGACAGAGTTTGTCCAACTGCTGTACAATTTTACCGTCCGGCTTTTTCTTATGAATCGTTAAGTGATCATATAATTTCCCCAAGGAGTAGTCGAGTATAGTAGGAGAGAATTTCCGAGTGTCGTCGTCGTCGTCGTTGGAAATCTGGACCCTCTCCTCTCTCTTTCTCTATACCCTCTTTCAAACAAACTTTTTGAGTGATACTCCGACGGGAAATTAAAAATGAATCTTCAACCTGATAAGAAATGAATGTTAATCCGTCTTTTCAGACGCCTAACTTTGAAAACCTCAATTCTTGCGATTTGTGTTATTTAACTTTCCTGTAGATATAGAGTCGACGCCACTTATTCAATTCCTCAAGTTTCTTCTAATTAGACATTTCAAACTTACTACAAACGAAAGTGAAAGTGTATTAGGTACTTTAAATTTTCGTTTCGGTCCTTTGAAATATACTGAATTTTCTACTACAGATCTCGAACCAATGAAAGTAGGTATTTAAAAATACGGACTTTACGGACCAAAAATGAAAAATTACGGACCAATTGCTGACAAAAATATAACCAGTCCGAGTCAAAAAAGAGAGCATTTTACTTAAAACTATAAATTAAATTTTTCACAACTATAAAACATGAAGTCATGTTTTATAGTAATTAAAGATGACCCAGTGATAAAATTATTATTTTCAAGAATTTTCAACTAAAATATTGGTGATTGTTATGAAAAAAGGAAACAATAATAAAAAATTTGTTTACGAATTCCTATAAGTGTAATAAAAAATAAAACTCGGAAAGTTCTAGAGTCTCAGAATTCTGGAAATCAAAAGGAACACACAACCGAAAGAAAATATAAATCTCTCAGTTTAGAGAAAAGTAATATATTGAGTAAAATATTTCTACCTTTTGAAAAATTACAGAGGTTTCTTTGTGAAAGAAAAGAAAACTGTTTGTAAACATTTCTGTGACAGTGAAGCCTTTTTAATCAAAATAAAAATCCATATATGTAAAATAAAAATTTATTAAATCTTTCTATTTATTTTTCAAACAAATTTTTTACTGTTTCGCAAATTTAATTTCACAAATTTAATTTTGCAAATTTAATTTATTCAATAAATTTACTCGTAATTTCCAATTTTTCTAACTACTATTAATATCATGCTGGTAATTTTTTAAATTAGTACAATTCATCTTATATTTGGTAAAAAGTCTCTATTTAAATTGAACAATTTTTCAAATTAAGATTAAAATTTTTTAAATCAAAATTTTTCAATTGGCATTAAAATTTTTAAAATATAAATTTTAAAACTAAAAATATGATTTTATTTAATTGAAATTTTTAAAAATAAAATTCAATTTTTTAGGAGTTAAATACAGTGGATTCTTAAAAACTTTTTGAAAATATTGCCTTTTGATTTTATATACGGTTTCGAATGAATAGAATTTTTTTTTTTTTTTTGACCGTTTCGAAGAATTGTTTTCTGATGCTAGAGACATATAAGAGAAAGAAGGTACAATTTATGGCGCTCGAGAAAACATAAGTGATCGATCATCTAAAGTAGAAGATTTATTATAGAAATGAAGAACGCGTCCTTATGCCGACTGCACGATATCTTTTAAAGGAAAAAGTTTTACTGATATGCGCAAATAAAAAATGTGCCCACATTCTTTTAGTGCGAGAGACAAATATTGCGCATCAAAATTTTTCATATCCTATTTTTTATTTCTTCATAAATAGAGACGTAAATTTTAGAAATATTTTTTTAAATTAAATTTTATTAGTATTAAACTGAAAAATATAATTATAACGATAGAAATATAATTGATTATAATTATAATTTATTTATTTATTTAACAATTTATACGTAAAATTGTATAATATTCTTAATACCATATCACAGTACAACGTGAGGTGTTGAAATAACACCAGAATGGATTAAAATAATCTGCAACAGTTTAATCCCTCTAGGATTAAATTAATACCAAAAAGAATTAAAATAATCCATTTTGGTGTTATTTTTAACTATGAATGAAATTTTACTTTAAATAAAACACAAAAGTCAACGATTTGTAAAAATTCAACGAATTTAGCTTCTCCAGGAAGAATAGTAAGTTAGTAAGTTAGTTACTAACTTACTAACTAACTTAGTATCATAGTTACTTAACTCAATTATGTTCAAAAATTTTTAAAAATTCTCGTCAAAATTTCAATTCTCTTTATAAATAATAAAATTCTTCTCTGATATTCAATTATTCTACAAAATTTTAATCAAATTATTGGCAAAAATTCAATTATTTTCAAAAGTTTTCTAAAATTCAATGATTATCAATATCTACTATTTCAATAAAATTTTCCAAAAGAATTCCATTATTAAAAAATATTTTAAATAAAATTCTACGCAAACATTTAATTATTTTCATAAATAATAGAATTTTTACAGGAATTCGATTATTTGAAATTTTTTTTTTAAATTTCTTCGCAATAATTTAATTATTTTCATAAATAATAACTTTTTAACAGGGATTCAATTATTTTTATAAATAATAAAATTCTTATTAGGAATTCAATTATTTTGATAAATAATAAAACTCATTGTATAATTTCAATTATTTTTAATGCAATTTTAATCGAATTCCTAGAAAAATGTAATTATTCTTAAAAATTTTATTAAAATTCGTCCAAAGAATTTAATGATTTAAAAAATTTGTTGATAACATTTTTTATGAGAATTTAATTTCAAGAAACATGAAATTAATAAATTATTTATTTTTGTATTTTAAATAATTGAATTCTCGTAGAATTTACTAATAAAAATGGTTTAAAAAATGAATTTCAGTTAAAATTTTAGATTGTAATTAAATATTAAAAGCATTATAACGTGGATTTTAAGAAATAATTAAATTTTGAAAAAGTTTAAAATTAAAATCATTGAAATTCTTAATTTTTCAAATTTTTGACAAACAATTCTGTAGAATTAATTCTTTTTAAAAGTTTAATAAGATTTTTATTGAAATAATTTCAAGTTCTTATTTTTCAAGAAATATTTAATTGCACAATTTCCGAATAATTGAAATTTTGTAAAATTGAATTGTAAACGAATGAATTTCAAAATTCTCAAAGAACTTTTTTTAAAAATTATTAAAAATAATGGATTTATTGAAGAATTTTAGTTAAAAGCACTAGAAAAAAATTTTATTTTAGAGAAGTTACAAATTATTGCAGAAATTCAATTATTTTCAAGAGTAATAAAATTCTTCTTAAGGATACAATTATTTTTACTAATAATAAAACTCATCGCAGCGTTTTAATTATTTTGCATACAATTATAATTGAATTCTTTGAAAAAAGTAATTATGTTTATGCAAGTTTTAATAAAATTCGACAAAAGAATTTAATTATTTAAACATTTGTTAATAAAATTCTTTGTGAGAATTGAATTTTGAGAAACATTCAATTATTCAATAAATTATTTACTTTTCCATTTAAATAATTAAATTCTTGTAGAATTTTCTAATAAAAATTGATTTTCATTTCATAAAAATGAATTTTAGTTAAAATTTTAGATTATAAATTGAATATTAAAAGTAATATAGCGTGAATTTTTAGAAATAATCGAATTTTGAAATTAATTTTTTTGAAAAAGTTTAATTGAATTTTCTTTTATATTATTTGAAGTTTTTATTTTTTAAGATACATTTAATTGAAGAATTTACGAATAATTTAAATTTCGTAAAATTGAATATTGTAAACAAATGGATTTGAAAATTGACAAAGAACTTTTACGAAAATTATTAAAAATAATTGATATATAAAGTAAAATAGTAGTTAAAAATTTTTGAAAATATTGAATTGAAATAATGAAAATAATTTTGAAGAAGTATAATATTCTTATAATATAAAATAATGATTTTATCACTCGGTGATTTTTAATTATTATAAAACAAATTTAATGAACTAAAATTTCATTCATTGTAAAAAATAACACCAAAATCGATTATTTTAATCTTTTTTGGTGTTAATTTAATCTGCAACACTTTTTAATACCTCACGATTTACTGCGACCTTAAAGGGTCCTTAAAGGGTCTTAAGTCTTTAAAGGGGGGAGGGGAACAGCCCCTTAATTATAAGTTTACAGTATGTAAATGTGAGAAAAGGAGAAATTTTCCCATGGAAAATTTTTTAATTTAAATACGAGATGAATATGGTTGGAGGTAAAGAAAAGAAGAATAATGCTTTTATAGACGATTATTTCGTTCGTTCGAGTGCTCCACATTTTATGCACCATTCATATTCGCAGTGAGATTATTAGCTGCATTTTAGTCTGCATTTATATGCGTTGGAGAAAATTTTTCCATCTTTTTGATCTGCATAAATACTGTTGGCGAAGTTTTTTTTCATGGAATTCTGAATATTTAAAGAGCTTTCATTAAGACACAGGGAATAATGTTGGAATATAATGGGTGTAAGAAGGAAAATGACTTTAAAAAACTGACATAAGGAGTCAGAGAACAATTGTTTTACTGATAAAAGGACATTTCTTCAGATCTGTGCGGACTCCACTTTCCTTGGAGCTTACTTTAATAATATTATTTAATCATCTTCAGGAAAGATTTAACTTTTTAACAAAAGAGAAAAAAAGACGAAGAAGAAGAAAAAGGGGAATTCTTTAAATCTAGATAAATCCACTTTCTGTATCTCTAATAGTGAAAAAGTGTATGAATTAAAATATTTCGTTTTATTAGATTTCATTACTGCATTTTTATTCCCTAAAAAAATGGAAATAAAATAAAAACATAAATTTTCCCTATTTTTTTCTTTATAAATTCCTATTTACTCTTCTTAAATTCTAACCTCCTATTTTCAAATTCTTCTTTACTTATATTTTAAACTGTTTTTTACTCTTTTTAACTATTTTTACTCTTTTTTCGTTTCAAATTGATTTTCACGTTTTTTTTTCATTCAATCTATTAAAAAGTCGAGAGACATAAAATTTAATAAAAAAAATACATCATCCTCTCTTTTTCAAAACGAGAATATTATCTATGAATTCTAAATTAAAGTCACTCAATTTAAATGATAATCAATTCCATTTCGAAAATAGAAGTGAATGCAATCATCGAAACGGGATTGATTATCATTTAAAAGGAATTGATTATTCGGTTGAGGTGACAAATTTCAATTTTACTCAGAATCAGTCAATATTTATGACAACGAGACCAGTCTATATATTTATGTTATCGAATATGTCAATATTTACGACAAGAAATCTGTCACTATTCGTGACAATAATTCATTTAATATTTAGAACAATAAGTCAATTAATATTCCTAACAATACTGAGTCAGTCAATATTTATAGCAAGTCAGTTAATATTTTATAACCAGTCAATTAATATTTATAACAAGTCAGTATTTATGTCAATCCATTTGTTTATAATTTATAGCGAATCGATTAATATTTATAAAAAAAATAAATTAATATTTATTACAAGTATTAAAAATAATAGAATAATAATAAGTAATAGAACGTAAAAATTTTTAATTCAAATTTTTTTTATAAAAATAAAATATGAATTGGAATATATAGTTTTAATATTATTATAATTATAATAATCATATATTCTGACAGAGGGAATTCAGGGAAAAGTCAGGAATTTTTATTAAAACAGAAAAAAATTTAATTTTTAGAATTTAAATAAGAAAATTCTGAATTTTTCTGTTTTTTTTGTTTCACTCATAAACTATAAAATTACCACGAATTCTAATACAAAACCTTCAATTTTTCAATTTTTGGCAAAAATTTCTTTTTAAATAACTTAAATCTTGAACAACTGTCATAATCCCAATTATTATTATTTTTATAAATAAAAAAATTCTTCTTCAAAATTCAATTATTTTCAAAACTTTTAATAAAATTCTTGTCAAAATTTCAATTAGGTATTTTCAAAAGTAATAAAATTCTTATCACAAAATGAAATTATGTTCAAAATTTACAAGAAAATCTCTACAAAATCCCAATTATTATATTCATAAATACAAAAATTCATCTTCAAAATTCAATTATTTTCAAAACTTTTAATAAAATTCTTGTCAAAATTTCAATTATTTTCAAAAACTTTTCTCAATTCAATGATTTTCATTTTTCAATATCTACTATTTAAATAAAATTACCCAAAAGAATTGAATTATTTAAAAACAATTTTTTTATAAATCTCTTCGCAATCATTCAATTATTTTTATAAATAATACAATTTTTACAGGGATTCAATTATTTTCGTAAGTAATACAATTCTTATTAGGAATTCAATTATTTTGATTTTTCAATTGAATTTTCAATTTTAATTGAATTCCTCGAAAAAATGTAATTATTCTTAAAAATTTTATTAAAAATTAAAATTCGTTAAAAGAATTCAATTTTTTAAAAATTTATTGATACTATTCTTTATGGGAATTCAATTTTAAGAAACATGCAATTATTCAAAAAATTATTTGTTTTTGTATTTAATTGATTGTAAAAGAAAAAAAAATAAATAATTGAATTCTCGTAGAATTTTCTAATAAATATTGATTAAAAAAAATTTTAATCAAATTTTCCAAAGGAATTCAATTATTTCAAACAAATTTTGATAAAATTCTACGAAAACATTAATTTAATTATTTTCATAAATAATAAAAATATCATAGGAATTCAATTATTTACAATGAATTCAATTATTATCAAATTTGTTAGAAATTTCTTCGTAATAATTCCATTATTTTCATAAACTATGCAAATTCTTACACAGATTCAATTAAATTCAATTATTATCAAATTTGTTAGAAATTTCTTCGTAATAATTCCATTATTTTCATAAACTATGCAAATTTTTACACAGATTCAATTATTTTCGTTAATAATAAAACTCATCGCAGAATTTTAATTATTTTCAATACAATTTTAATCAAATTTGTTGAAAAATGCAACTATTCTTAAAAATTTTATTAAAATTCGTCAAAAGAATTCAATTATTTAAAAATTTCTAGATAAAATTCTTTACAAGAATTAAATTTTAAGAAACATTCAATTATTCAATAAACAATATATGTTTTATAACAATATTTTTAAAGTTGATTAATTTCAAAAAGATTTGAATTTGAATGTTTTGAAGAATTTTAATTTCTAAGGAAAAATAATAATTAAATATTTAAAATATTTAAAAAAGAAATTATTGTTTTCGAATAATTTTACAATTAAAGATATTCGTAAATAAATTTAACAGAACATGTTTTTCAATAAAATTTGTTCCTTCATTTTCTAAAAATTTACAAATTTTCAGTTTCATTTTCAATTAAATTTTCTAATTGACAAATATAATTTATAAACAATTTTTTTTCTTTATTTTTAAAAAAAACTTTGAATTTTAATAAAACAATTGAAATTAAGAAATAGAATTGATGCAAATTATTTCCTTATGAAAATTGAGAATTTTCTACAAAAATATTGAGAAACGGGAGAATATTTTATGTTTTTCTTTCTAGAAGAAAAAAATGAGTTTGTAAACAATATTGTCATTGAAAAATAAAAATTATGCATAAAATGGGTATATTTCCTACTTCTTAATACAAATTTTTTAATTAACAATTTTCTCGTATTTTTTATAAATAAAAAGGAGAATAATTTGCATAATAATTTAGATTTTTATTTGTTAATCATAATAATAATAAGGCACTGCGATTACAAATATATTCTGTTTTAATCATATATTAATTATCATAACTAATTTCCTAATTATTAAAGTTTTCTCCAATTGGTTGTAAATATAAACAATGAAAAGGAAAATTAATTTTCCAAATTGAAAGACCCTTACAATAATGGAAAGCACGACAGTTTAATGAAGTGATCAACGCTGATACAGAGAAATGACGAAATGAATTCTAAACACTAAACACTCAATTTCGAGAATTCAATTCGTATGAAATTTCGAACTCTAGAAACTATAACGTGATGTGGCCCATTCTACGCACCTGACTTGAACTCGTAAATTCGTTATGAAACAGCGCGGCCATTCAGAACAGGCCAAAGTTATAGGGGCATTTCAAACTGTGTAGAGAAACTAATTCAAGTTTTCGACTTCTTGGTATAAATATACATATATATAGCAGTTTATATGTATCTAAGTTGGAAAACCTTTTAAATAAACCATCAACAGATTTATGATTTAATAAATCACAATATTGATATTCTCAGAAAGCATTCAGAAAAATTTTTATCCGCACAAACTTTTATATATTTCTATTTTTATCTGTTTTATAAGTAGTTTAAGTCAATGGTTAGGTCAGACACATGGAATAATTTATTTTTACTCAAAAATAAATTTTTTTTTATACTTATTTCTCTATTTACTGAACGGAAAGTTTTTTTTTTTCTTCTTCTAAGAAAATTTTGATTCGATTTTTTTATTGTGAGAATTTTATATTTATCGTATATTTTTATTCTTAACATTAACAATATAATAATTATTATATAAATAAGAATTGTTATTGCTAATAATAAAATTAGTAATTAAAATTACCATTGTTTTGAATTTTTTCTACATCAATTTTAATCTACTTTAAGTAGTTTAAGTCAATGGCTAGGTCAGACTGAATAATTTTTAATTAAATATTAATAAAATTAATTTTTTTAGCCTTATTATTAATATTATTGCTAAGTTTATATTTTATCGAAATTTTCCATTTTATTTTAAGTAGTTTTCTATTTTATTATTTCTATTTTAAGTAGTTTAAGTCAATGACTAGGTCAGACGCAGACTAATTGTTAATTAACGATTAATAATTAATTTTTATAACATTATTATTGAGTATTTATTTTTGTCTAACTTTTCCATTTCCATTTCATCTATTTTAAGTAGTGTAAGTCAATGACTAGGTCAGACAATGAATAATTTTTAATTATTAATAATCCTTTTTTCAGCATTATTTTTAATATTATTATTCAGTATAAATAAAAAATGAATAAATTTTTAATCACCACTACAATCATTATAAAAATTCCCTTCGATTGTAAATTCGAAAAGTTACGTTCTTAATTTTTGCGTCAACATTTTACAATTACAAAAAAAAAAGTGGCCAACAATATTGGGATTCTTAATAAAAAGTTATGATTAAAATTACTTGCTGTGTAACTTGATTTTCGCGTAGCCTTAGAAAGTAAAGATTTAAATGTCAGAGATGCAGGCTAAATTGGTACCATCACTGTAACGAATTTCATTAGTCAGTGCTAAATTACTATGTAACTAAGTTAGTCTCAAGTTTCCGTGTATTTAAAAGCAATAATCAGACAGATGAGAACGATAGAGTGAAATGAGGTAGTCATTCCTCTCCGACGAATTATATTCTAATTCAATTTCTTTACTAATAATAATGCTTCGAATACTAAAACCTAACTATCAGCTATTGTTTTTCCTATTCTAATTAATTAACTAATTATTCTCTAAATTTGAATTAGAGTCTTACTTTTTGCTTTTTAAATTTCAAAACTAATTCACAAATTAATAAAAAATGGTAAAAAATCAAAATTTTTAAAATTTCACATATAAACCAGGGTAAATAAATTTTTTTTTTTTGTAAAATTTTTTTACGCTTGTAAATAATGAAACGAAACGAAATTATCAATAGAATATTAACTACATCAAAATCAGAATTAGTATTCTTTTCTAATTGACTAAAAAGAAGTAGCTAATGAGTGAAATTTCACTCGTGCCTCGAGGGGCATAAGGTAAGTGACACATAGTCTATAAAGTTATAGTGCATGCACAGTTCACCACAAGGCTAATCATTACCGAGATGATAACCGTACTAAATGAGTCTCTCTCGTCTGCCAAAGTTTGTAACTAAGCACACTAGCGGCAACGCGACGAACTTCCATAATTATATGGATATTTATTACGCAATTATCAACTTACTTTGCTTATGTATTTTGCCACAAGGTATGTGCGCTACACTCGCAAATCTACATAAACGTATGTAACTCTACTTATAACAAATTCAAAATATACAACGTTAAACATAGAACGCAATATTTGTACTCATTTATTTTTATATTCAAAAATTAAAAAAAAAACAAAATTAAAAATATTCAAATCAAACGAAAACAAATAAATAGCGAAATTTTTACCTGTTCCAGGTATAAATTTTTTTCCACAGCTAATATTGTACTTTTCAAATTGAAAAAAATTATCTTATGCAACTCAGGCGCATACTAAGTTGCCTCTTATAATCCAGCGGTCAATAAAGTGACCATTATTGCCCTAGGGCAATAATAGACACCTTATTGACCTCTGTGCTATAAAAGCGAACTCAGTATACTCCCATTATTACCCTAGGGCAATAATGGTCACTTTACTGACTATTTAATACATTGAAAAAATTTTAAAACTCAATATTACTAAAAAAAACTAAATTCTAATCAGGGTTGCTACGCTTTTCCTCATTTCAAATTCCCTGACTTTTTCAGGTTTTCCAGGTTAAAAAACGAAATTTTTCCAGGTTTTTAAAACTACATTTGTTGCCAACAAAAATTTAATTTTGTTTTTCCCTGACAAAATTAAATTCCAGACAAAATTCTTACTTTTTGACTCTAAAGAATATTCTCAATCAGTTTAAAAATTATAACTCAGAAAAATACAGCTTCTTTTTTAAATAAATATTTAATTATTATTTTTCGATAAGAATTAAAATTCTCCAAAAGATTCAAATTCAAACCTTTTTGAAATTAAACAATTTTCAAAAAATTGTTATAAAACATGAAGATATCGATCACTCCGAGTCTTCGACTCGAAGCAATCGATATCTTCATGTTTTATAAATTACAAATTATTCTCATTTCAATTCAATTATTTTCTAGAATTTTTAACTAAAATTCTTCTTTAAATTAATTATTCATTCATTTTTAATAATTTTTGAAAAATTTCTTTGAAAATTTTCAAATCCTTTTGTTTACAATTCAATTTTACGAAATTTCATCGATTATTCGGAAATTCTTCAATTAAATATATATATTAGAAAATAAAAACTTCAAATAATTTCAAAAACGTTGCATTAAACTTTAAAAAAAATTAAATCTACACAATTTTCAGTTAAAAGTATGAAAAATTCAAACTTTCAGAGATTATAATTTGAAACCTTTTCAAAATTTAATTATTTCTAAAAATTCACGCATAATACTTTCTCTTTAAATTTGAATTAGTAAAAATGTTTACTATTTTGGAATTAGTGACTGACTTTTTGCTTTCGAATTAGTAAATTTTACTATTAAATTAGTAAAAACGACTATTTATTGGTAAAATTTGCTAATTCAAAAGCAAAAAGTCAGTCACTAATTCAAATTAGAAAGCATTTTTACTAATTAAAATTTAGAGTTTAATATTCAATTATTATCTAAAATTTTAACTGAAATTCATATTTAAATCAATTTTTATTAGAAAATTCTACGAGTATTCAATTATTTAAATAAAAAAATAAATAATTTATTGAATAATTAAATGTTTCTTAAAATTGAACTCTCATAAAGAATTTTATCAACAAATATTTAAATAATTAAAATTCTTTTGACGAATTTTAATAAAATTTTTAAGAATAATTTCCATTTTCGAGAAATTAGATGAAAATTGCATTAAAAATAATTGAATCTCTATAAAAAAAATTTGATTGAGTTGAGAAAAGTTTTTGAAAATAATTGAAATGTTGCCAAGAATTTTATTAAATTTTTTTTTGAAAATAATTGAATTTTGAAGAATAATTTTATTATTTATAAAGATAAATTGAAATTTTGACGAGAATTTTTTTAAACTTTTGACCATAATTGAATTTCAGTGAAGAATTTTATTACTTTTGAAAATAATTGAATTCTTGAGACGAATTTTAATGATATATTGCTTTTTAAATAATTGAATTCTTTTGTGAAATTTTATTGAAATACGTAGATATTAAAAATAATTGAATTTTGATAAATTATTGAAATTAATTTAATTCTGCGAAAAATTTTATTAAAATTATTTTGAAAAAAAATTGAATTGTTAAAAAGAATTTCATTAAAATTTTTGAAAATAATACATAAAATATAGAAAGGCTTTTTAAAATAATTGAATTTTTTTTTTTGATGAATTGTAATAAAATTTTTAAGAATAATTACAATTTTTCGAGAAATTCCATTAAAATTGTATTAAAAATAATTGAATCCTGCGATGATTTTTATTATTTATGAAAATAATTGAAAACCTATAAAAGAAAATAGTTGAATTCCTGGTAAAAATATTATTCTTCATGAAAATAATTGAATTATTGCAAAGAAATTTATAAAAAAAATTTGTAAATAATAGAATTCCTGTAAAATTTTTAGTTTTTAATTCATTCATTAAAAATTGAAATTTTCTAAAATTTCAAATTAAAACCTTTTGAAGTTCACCTATTTATGAAAATTGTAAACGCAACTCTTTTAAAATTGAATTAATTTTGAAATATTTAAGTAAAATTAGATTTCAAGAATAAGCACAATAACTTTAGAAAACAATAATTTTCCAGGATTCCGATCAAAATTCCCTGACTTTTTCAGGTTTTTTCAAGGTTTATAAAATTCCCTGACATTTCCAGGGTTTGCAGGTTTTCAGGTTGCGTGGCAACCCTGATTCTAATTTAAAAATCCAATTTAATATTTTTAATAAATTGTAAAAGCGAGAAATAAATGTTAAGACTATGTCAAACAGAGTAGGATTTAAAAAAATGTTTCTTTTTTCTTTGACTTACCGGTCGATGAATTCTCGCGTTGAGACGATGCGGAACTCCTTTCAAGCCACTCCTGCGAAAATCCTTGTCCTGTTGATTGAACTTTTGCGTCAAATCGTTAACTGAAAAGCAGAAAAAAAGTGTTCTTAGAAAAATTAAATTAAAGAATAATATTTAAATCTGTAAACATTACTTACTGTTTTAGCTTATTATACTTGCAAAAAAAATTAACAAACTAAAATTTGCTATTTAGAAATTACCAAAAACAAAAAAAATTCCAATTGCTTTAAAAATAAACTAAATTATGAAAAACTGTTTTAAAATTTGCATTTACATAATATTCATTCGTATGACTATCAAAATTTGAAACGCGATCAACCAATGAATCAAAATTAATTTTAGTCATTAACGTATTAACTTTCAAAATGTAATCCCCTGTATTGGAAATCAATCCTCTCGGATGAGTTTTCAAACTTAACGTAATCCCGATGCAGTTCGAGAACTTAATCGCATTAAAGGCTTCTCAAATATCACTGACTTTTTTTTCCTTTTTTTTTTAATAAAAAGTGTCCTCTAAATATCGAAATGCATTCCGATATGAATTAAATCTGCAAATAGTTAAAACGAAAATCGATTTCCAGCTGTAGTGGAGTAGCTAAAAGGCGAGCTTTTTAAAACTTCTCCAAATATGTTCTCAAAAATAAAAAAAAAAAATGTTTCTCCAGATTTTAAAAGCTTTTTTTAAATAAAAATGCCAAAAATTTACTCGTTAATTAATTTAGAACTCTTATTTATTTTTTACTGTTTAATGAAATGTATTAAATTAAATTTAACTAATCCTAATTAGTATTAATTCTTACTATTTTTTATTTTATTGTCTGAATTTTTTATTCTTTTTAACATTTATTTTATTAAATATTTAATTGATAATAGTCAAGTAATTGATTATTATTTGAATCACATAAATTTTTGTTATACAGAACTTTTCCAACTGAACTTAAAAATTTTATTTAGTTTAATGTATAAATTCTAGAAATGTTAAAAATTGATAAACATAAATTTGAAAATTTTTATAAACATAAATTTTAATTATTACGTGTAAATCAGAGAACGAAAAAAAAAGAGAAGGTGACAAACAAATTTTCTCGTTAAAATTATGGATGTTGTTAAATTACTCGTTTCATACAGAATTCCCAGTTCTCACTCCACAAATGTTTTCACAAGCACAACTGCTAGTCGCGAGAGAAATAAATTATATGAACTTGTGGTAAAGTTAAACCCAACTATTCTGGTGGTTTCTCGATAGGATTCACACTTCTCCCACTCTCTCTCTCTCTCTCTCTCTCTCTCACTCTATCCTTAACCATTCCTGTCTTCAAAAACCGTCGTGTAATAGAAAATTTATTATACATAATGCAAACATTGTGGAATCACGCAAGTAACATAACCCACTTGCGTACTTATTACTACGACTTGGCCAAAGTTTCAGATTGTATTGTCTGACAATTTCGACCCTCTCTGTAACTTGCAGTTCTCTCTCTGTGTGCCACTGTGTATACGTTACTTAAATGTCAAGTTTCGATTTAATTACTCAGTTAATTATTAAATTAGTCAAATAATCAACAACTATTTACAAATATTTAATATTTAAAAAGGAAAATATAATTTACATTTTATTTATTTATCGCATTTTTATTTGGACATAAATATTTCTTTATTTGTCGAAAGTTAATTCTTTAACGAAAAAAAAATTACCATAATTTTTGTAAATAATTTCCATAAAAAATTTCTATTCTACTTTCATTTTTTTCTAGTTAAAATATTTACTAAATAGTCAACGAAAAAAATTTTTCCAGGTACTTTAATTTCTTTTGTAATTTAAAATACTTTGTAATAATCGTAAGTTTCCTTTCCGTTAGCAAATTATCTGCATTCATTTGTTTGTTTTGAAAATTAATTTTTGTGGGTTATTGTCATTTTTTTAATGTCAAAAAAAACCCAAAAAAAACTCGTTTTATTCACTTCACAAAATTGACAAAAATTCCATTCCATATTTTTTATTTACCTGACTTTCTCCTAATTTTCATCAAAATTATTTACTTTTTTCTTATTCTGCTAATAAATTGAATTCCTGCTACGAATTTTATTATTCATGAAAGAATTTATTTCTTGCCAAGAATTTTATAAAAAATTTTAAACGATTCATTTTTTTCGAATAATTTTAAGTAAATTCTAATTTAAATAATTGAATTGATGAAAAGTTTTATTATTCATGAAAAGAATTGAATTCTTACGAAAATTTTTACAAACCATTTTTTAAATAATTGAATTCTGTTTGAAAATTTTATGAAAATAGTAGATATTGCAAATCATTGAATTGCGAAAAGTTTTTAAAGGTAATTAAATTTTACAAAGAATTGTTTTAAAAAATTTTGCAATAATTGAATGTTTGTGTGGTATTTTATTAATTTTTTTTTTTTGAAAATAATTGAATTCCTAAAAAACATTTTATTATTTATGAAAATAATTGAATAGTTGCTAGGAATTTTATTATAATTCTCCAAAATAATTGAATTACAGAGAAAAATTTTATTATTTTTAAAAATAATTGAATTATTGCAGAAAAGTTTATTAAAATGTTTAAAAAGAATTGAATGTCTGTAAAAATTTTTATTATTTTTGAAAGTAATTGAATTCTTCATAAGAATTTTACAAACATTGTTTTAAATAATTAATTTTTTCGAAATATAATAAATATTATGAAAATTTTATTAGTTTAAATAATTGAATTCTGGTGGAAAACTTTATTTGTAAAAATAACTGAATTTTTTTATTATTAATTTAAAATAGTAATAAAAATAATTGAAGTTCATCGATAAGTTTTATTATTTATGAAAATAATTAAATTCATGCTTAGAATTCAATCAAACATTTTTTAAAAAAATTGACTTCATGAAAAATTTTATTATTAGTGAAAGTAATTGAATTAATGTGAAAAATAAATTGCATAAAATTTTGTTAAATAATTGATTTTTTCAAAATTTTTTTCAAAATTAGCGAATTAAAATTAGTGGAAATTCTCTCAAAAAAAAAATATTAAATGAATTATTTATATAAAATTGATTTGAAAATAATTGAACTTTAGGGAAGAATTTTGTTATTTATAAAGATAATTGAATTTTATAAGAAGAATTTTATCACTCTTGAAAATAATTGAATTTCTGCAATTATTTCTAATTATTCCAAAATTGGATTTTTTTAGTTTTCTCAATAAAAATTTGAATTACAAATTTTTAAATTCTATTATTTTTTATATTGCTAATTTTATCCTAAAAAGTTAACCTAGTTAAGTCCTAAAAAGTTGCTACTTTACAATAATGTTATTGAATAATTGTAGCTTAAAAAAATTTCTGTTTTCTTTTATTTATTTTTTATATTTGCTTCTCGAAAAAATAAAACACCATTGTAATTACTTATTTACGAGAATTTTCGCTACATGCTTTTAATGTACACGCTCTGAACCGAATTCACGAGCAACTGATGTTGGATTTTACACTTATTTAACTATGCTGTTTATTTTTCAACACACAATTCAAAATGAGTTTTGCTTGTAAATGTAAAATTCCAGTTAGTTTGCTGCATGATAAAATTAAATATTTTTCTCCTCGCAATTGAAACGCAAATTAATCTTTACGCTATGTTAGGAAAAAATATTTTTACCATTAAAATTTTTTCATATTTTTAATTTATGGAATTTTTAAAATTAAATTAATATTAGTGGTGAATAAAATTTTGTTTATCGTAAATAAATTTTTATTTGTAGTTCATAAACTTTTATTTACATTAAATCAATTTTTATTTATAGTAAATGAACATTCATTTGTAGTAAATAAAAATTTATTTATTGTAAATAAAATTGTATTTATATTAATAAAATGTTGTTTTGAATAAATAAAATTTTATTTATATTAATAAATTAATGTTATGAATAAATAAAATTTTATTTATAGTAAAGAAAATTACAATAATATTTTCAGTAAAGAAAAATTTATTTATAGTAAGTAATAAAAAAAATACAGGTAATTTTTAGTAATAGATATATTTAAAAGAACTGTTTCCGGAAATATTGAATAAACGATAACTAAATACCAGAGGTAAGTAATTAAATATTCAATTTAAATTTAAACGTGAATATTATTTTAACCGTATCCAATAAACCAATAGCTAATAAATAAAACATTTTTCTGTAAATATTAAAAATTGTTTGAAAAAAAAACAACTTCTCATAAAAAAAACAATACAATCGACTACATTTTTATTTCAATCGCATAGAAAAATTGAGAAGTACTATTTTTCCTAAAAAAAAAACCCAATCGTGAATCCCCAGGAAAAAAGTCAATACTCGAGAGTATTTCTAAAAAACATTTTTTTCTCTTTTTCCTTTAAACTGATCTTTGACTATACTCTTGTTTTTTGGTTTGTCGTTATCCGAGCAAATACACGAGGATATCTAAGACTACCGTGAGATTTATAGACGCAGGTGGCTTTCTAACAGAATTACCTGAACAGGTATTGGAAATTGTGCGAGTGTGTTCGCCTTTAGACACACGATACCATCCCGACAAATTTCCGGCTTTCGATTTAGAGAAAATTAGTTTTCTGTCTCCCTTCTTTTTCCTTGGAAAACTTAACTCTGACCTTAATCTATTTCTTAGGATTCCCTTACCTTTTCCTTATTTAAAAGAAAATCTCTCCACTACCATTTCCTCCATTAGAAAAATTCTCTCTACTCTCCACTATATATTTATATCACTTCACGAATAAATTTCACTTTAATATTTTAAATAATAATAACTTATAATAATAACTTTAATATTTTTAATATTAACTATTATTTCCATTCTAATTAAAACTAAATATTTTAAACTGTATTTTTTGATCATTTTTATTAAATAAATTTAATTAAATTTTAACTCTGTTAAATTTAAATTTTATAATTTTTAATATATTAAGAAATGTGAAATTTATTTAAATTCCTCATATATGTATTCAACAATCAGATTTAAAATTTGAAATTTCTCTTTTCACAATAAAGAGACGTCCCACTATTGTATGGAGGACATAAAATATTAAAAACGAGCAAGATTTCGAAGCTACTAAGAAATTCTCTTTACTCAATCATACAAATTGGCTTTGACCGGAAGTCGTAAAGATCGACTTAAAGTGCAGGCTATTTCACTCGGGAGTCACTTGAGCATTAGCAAGTCTCTCCAATTTTTCAAATTAATTTTCCTCCCTCTTTTATTTATGACATGGTTTTTCATTTTCTATAATAGAATAGCAAAAGAAATATTCCTTTTCTCAATTATTAATTACGAACATTACTTTTCGTATTCTATTCATAAAAAAATCAATACAAAAATACTAAAAGATTGTTTATAATTAAAAAAAAATTCAATAAACAATTTAATTACACTCATCTCTTGATAACTTGATTTTAATTATAAATATTAAAAATATTACAATATAATTTTAATTAAAAATAGAAAAAAATTAAATTTTTCACATAAAATTATTATAAACGATTCTTTATATTTCAATAGAATTTAATTTTTTTCTATTTTTAATTACTTATTTAAAAATTGTTTTCCATCTTTACATTGAATACGATTCTGTATAGAGAGGAAAACTATTCAGAAAATAAACTACAAAAATAATAGAAATGAGACCAATGCAGGGAACAATTTTCTGATTTTTGATTTTATTTTATCCGGTCATCCTATTAGGATATTGGAAAAATACTGCTGCAGGGCTCAGCATTACAGCGACCCATATAACTAACTAGAAAAATAAAGAATGTCAGAACACAAATTCACTGCAGAGTAAATCTCTTTCAAAAAAAAAAAAAAAAAAAAATGGGAAAGAAATTAAACTTTAGAAATTCTTCATCTCTTCCCTTATTTTTTACAGAAATAGTAAATTTTCAATTCAGGAAAATTTTAAAAGTATCTAATCGTTTTCTAATTTTTTGTCTCTTGGAAAATTTTAATGTTCAATATTTTGAATATTCGATATTTTTACTATTTACATTATACTATTTAATATTTTCACTAGCAAATATTTTTACTAACCAATATTTTAACTATTTAATATTTTTACTATTCACTATTTTTTTATTTATTTCTTTTACTATTCTATTTTACTATTCGATATTTTTACTATTGAATTTTCTTACAAATCAATATTATTACAAGTCAATATTTTTACTATTTATTTTTTTTTTACTATTTTATTTTATTATTTAATATTTTTACTATTGAATATTTTTTTACTAATAAATATCATTACTAGACAATATTTTACTATTTAATTTTTTTTACTACTCAATATTTTTACTAGTAAATATTATTACTAGTCAATATTTTTACTATTTAATTTTTTTACATTGAATATTTTTACTAGTAAATATTATTACTAGTCAATATTTTTACAATTTAATTTTCTTACTATTGAATATTTTTACTAGTAAATTAACTAGTCAATATTTTACTATTTAATTTTTTTTACTATTAAATATTTTTACTATTCGACATTTTTCCTGTTCGATATTTTTACAAATGAATATTTTTACTATTCAATATTATTACTAGTCAAAATTTTTACTATTTAGTATTTTTACTGTCCAATATTTTTCCTAATTGAAATTTTTTTCCACTCAATATTTTTACTATTAAAAATTCGCAACAATTATTATTTAAAGATACTTCGTTTTTTTATTTTCCCCAAAGTCTTTTATTCCCAATAATTATCAAATTACTTCGAAGAAATGAATCGAAGTCAATAAAAAATAATTTCCGTTCAAAAATCATAGAAACTGACAATGAATAAAAAAGAGAAGAAGACAAAAAGAGAAGGAAAAAAAGTTTCGCCAAATAACATTGTAAATTTTCCTCTCTGTGTCTAATAAGAATGTTAAAAGTTTATCCTTTTTATAAAGTTATCACCGCACATCTTGCAGGATATTTTTTTTTTTTTTTTTTTGGGCGAATGAGAAAAAAAATCGCTTCACGAGAAAAGCCATATCTCGTTTCCTCTTTTTAAACTTTCGGCCCGCGAATTCATCCTCTTTTCATCCTCGTCACGACTCAAGAAACTTTGTAGAACGCAGTTTCTCTGGAAAGCAATTTTCTCCAGTAGGTGGGCAAACGTGTTACTACACCGTGCCAAAAATGAGGCACTCGACGTTTCATTAAAGGTTCGATAACCCTCCAGTAATCGAAAAAAAATGATGAAAAATATTTAAAAGCACTTCAGAAAGTCTCATAAGAAAAGATACATTATTTTCCCTTCAGAAAAAAAGAGAGAGTAGATTGATCAATAAATGTTTCAAGTTTCAAATTAGAAAATAAAATTCTCAAAATAAAAAATTTTTTTTACTATTTTTTATTTATCATAAAATTAAGACTTTTTTTCTGAATAAAAATATATTTTAACTATGGTAATAATATTAATTTTACCAATTGATAAATAATTATTACAATAATATTATTATCATAACAAAAAATAAAATTTAAATTTAAATTGCAAACGATAAAATTTCAATAAACAATAATTGAAATTAAATAAAAAAAAAATACAGAAAAAAAACTCCCCTCACTTAAATTCACAATGAAATAATTTCATATTCTTAAAAGACTTTATCACATTTCATTATATTTTCTAAAGGTGCTAGAGTTTTAAATTTAATATTTCTTGATTTAAATATAAAAATTTTAATAAATGTCGACGAGACTTTTAGAGACCGGAGATTAAAAATCTGAAGGATCGACACTATAAAAATTTAGCTGCTTTATGAACAGCAAAAGAGCCTCTCCCGAAAAAAAGAGTATAAAGTTACTCTCCTCCTCTTTCTTCTTTTTTTGTTTATTAATAAAAAGTAATTTTTTCCTTTAATAAAACTTTTTCCTTTTATCAGAAAATTTTCTCACAGTCAATTAAAGTTTTACACATTTTTTAACATAACATTATTTTTCCTCTATACAGAAACTCAATTAAAAAAATTTTAAAAAAAAAGCTAATTAGAAAAATTAAAACCTAACTAAAAAAATAAACCTATTTAAAAAAACTAATTAAAAAAATAAGAACCTAAATTTCAAAAATTAAAAAAACCCAATGAAATTATAATTTATAATCATATTCTCAAATTATAATTATAGTCTCAAAAATAAAAAATTAAAATTAAAATTAAAAAAGAAAGAGTGGATTAAATTAAAATTTTACGAGTGCGGTTAAAATATTTTCCCCCGTCTTCTAATAATTATTTCAAAGAGACAAAGTTTTGTGGAACAATATATATATATATAAATACGGAACTCAGGCTCATTAACATAAGTAGTTTTTGCTTGAGTCATGACGTGCCACTTTATCGCCTCGCTTCTTTCCTCATCATTCACTGCTCAAAGTTTCTCTCTCCACGGTCAACTTTTCACACTTTTACCACCCCCCACACCCCCTTGTGTCATTCTTTCTTCTTTTTCCATATTTCCATCTGCCTTTATAACTCTATTCATCCAAACCTCCACTTGCCTCGAAATTGAATATTTACACACTAAGATCAAGATATGCGGTCAAAAAAAAAAAAAAAGAATAGTTATGAATTTTTTCATTGCGTCAATTTTCCACTTTATATATTAAAAAAGAAAATAATAATTCTGAGAGAACGAGTTTCCTCTTTTTTATATCTCGAAAATAAAACGAGACTTCAGTTTTTAATTAAAGAAAATTTAAAAAAAATTTATCATAAAGCTAAATCTTAAGTGTGCCGAAAGCAAAGTATAATAATTCAAAACACTTGTGTTCACTTTTTGCAAAAAAAAAGAAAAAGAAAAAATACGATTCAATTAATTTTATTTCGAGTATTATAAATTAAGGATGGATTAAATTAAAACGATACTTTAGATATTTCCATATATATGCAGGATGAGAATGAAAATAACTTATTAAGCGATTATTGGCAAATTAATTTCACAATTGGAGTGAAAATAGATTTCACCACCAAGTGTCATTGAACTAAAGAACGAAAAATTAATAACAATTGAAAGCATTTTGTATCGCATTAAATTTTAATTAACCTCAAAAATTCAAATAGGGGAATTTTGTAATCTTTCTAGTCAGTTTCGATAACATTAAATTATTAGTAATTTTGTAGAGAAAAAAGTTTATTTCAAATCGGTTACAAAAAGTTAAATAAGCTTCGAGTAAAATTTAATTTTACTCGGAGCTTATTTAACTTTTAAAAATTTAAAATTTTAAATTTAATTTTACTCGGAGCTTATTTAACTTTTACTTTATTTTTTAAATAATTTAGTAGACTCGAGACAAATATACTTTTATTTAACACAAATAAATTATACTTAATTCAAATAAAATTTTTCTCAGTACAGTACAAAAATAGTGTAAATCCCAATAAAAAAATTTTCTCTCATCTCCAGCACCTAAAGAAAAAAGCTTCCAAGTAACTTTTTTAGCTACAGCCTAAGACTCTCTCTCTCTCTCTCGACACTATTTAAAAAAGAATCAAAAAACATCATTGTGAAAATAGAAAAACAATACCAACTCCATATACATAATATATACACGACAAGACACGTCGTATTCTCTACACGTCAGTCATATTGTTATTCGACCTTACGCTCTTTTTTCCAATAAAAAAAAAAAATAAGGGAGGGAAAAAAAATTGAAGAAAAAATAATCCTCTTTTTCTCCGGAACAAGGACCCCTGCAGATGAAGCAATGTTATATCGAGCATTCGATCTTGAGATTCCTAGCACGTAAGACAGATCTGACGTGGAAAGAGGTTACGTCGCACTTGTACATAAGAGACGAAAGGGGGAAAAGGGGAAAGTTCCCCATCGTGTAACACGTATCGCACGTACCTATATACATCTGTATATATATAAACGTACAAGATCGGATATTTCGAACCCTGTAAGCAGCATTCCCTGATGTACAACACTCTGTCTACTACGGCATATATTCCAATGTTATTCTACCATCTTCACTTGAAATCTTGTCTGCGAAATAATTATCAACATTTCACATTACCAATGTGGCATTAAATTCATAATTTACATATATTGTGTATAACAGAAATGCATACGTTTCTGTGAAAATCCATATATGGTACACATATATACATTTCTGTTAATATGTAACGTAACTTTAGGGAATTATCTTAGACGTGCTGATGATTAATTGAATTTCATGTTGAGCCAATTTCAATCGACATAAACTGGACTACTTTGTATAAATATATGTATATAGTTTGATTTACTATAATTGTAACACTATTATAATTATAATATAGCTAAGCCTAAAAACTTCTCAAGAAAAAATTACTTTGAAAATTTAATAATTTTTCATAAAAATAAATTAGTGAATGATAAACAATCAGATTAAAAATTATTACTCAGAAAAATGTTCTACAGCTTCTTTTTAAATAAATATTTAATTATTATTTTTCGATAGGAATTAAAATTCTTCAAAAGATTCAAATTCATACCTTTTTGAAATTAAACAATTTTCAAAAAATTGTTATAAAACAAGAAAATATCGATTACTCCGAGTCGAAGACTCGGAGTGATTGATATCTTCTTGTTTTATAATAATAATTAAGGGAAGTGTTCCGGTTGTGGGCACCTTTTTGTTTTTGCCTCATAACATTTTTCCATGTGCATATTATACAAATATATGTGTACGAATTTAAAGCTAGAGGTCTAAGGTGACTGTCAGTGAAGGAAGTAAATTGATTCCTTTAAATAAAAAAGTTTTATTAGAAATTTAGTGAAATGGGAATTTTTTGACAAAAAAAATTTTGTACCCGGTTGTGGGCACCCTTGAAAAATCCGCTAAAAATGGAAAAATATTAAAGGAAACCAACACAAATAAAGAAGAAATGAAAGTTTCTTTATTTTAAGAGAATTTGCCGGGATAAAGAACAAAAATGATGACACGTTTTCACACTATGCTCATCGCTAACAAAAGCATAATGCTTGCATGTGAAGTAGCTAGTACGCATAACATAACGCACTTCGAATGCACTGAACGACTATATTCATCGCATTTAATGGAGTTTGCGGCTGTCACTTTCCTTGGCAGAAAGTTTAGATAGATGAGACAGTAGTCCTCATCATTGTCAGATGGTAGAGCCTCCTTAACATAAAGGTGCCCACAACCGGGAATGACAGTCAATTTTTAAAAAGACCAACACATTTTGTGATGCAGGATTTTGGTTAAACACGAAGGTAAATCACAAAATATAATGACAACACTGCAAAAAAAAAATTAAACCCTTTTTTTCTGAACGTATCTACACCCATATGTTGCTCTTCGAAAACAATACAAAATTACTTTTTTATTTATTTAATGCAAATTTTCTTTATTATGCTCACAGCTATTACACAAATGCATATATTTGTTTCGTTATCAATACGAAAAGTCCGTATTGTCAACGATTACGACTTGCAATACTTAGTTCAGTAAAGTCTGCTTGCCGTCGAAGTTTACGTAGGGGTGCCCACAACCGGAGGGTGCCCACAACCGGCGCACTTCCCCTAAAGATGACAGACTGATAAAATCATTATTTTATATTTTATAAGAATATTGTTACTATAACTTTATAAAAATTATTCTCATTTCAATTCAATTATTTTCTAGAATTTTTAACTAAAATTTTTCTTTAAATTAATTATTCATTCATTTTTAATAATTTTTGAAAAATTTCTTTGAAAATTTTCAAATCCTTTTGTTTACAATTCAATTTTACGAAATTTCATCGATTATTCGGAAATTCTTCAATTAAATATATATATTAGAAAATAAAAACTTCAAATAATTTCAAAAAAGTTGCATTAACCTTTAAAAAATTGAATCTACACAATTTTCAGTTACAAGTATGAAAAATTCGAACTTTCATAGATTATAATTCGAAACCTTTTCAAAATTCAATTATTTCTAAAAATTCACGCTATAATACTTTCTCTTTAAATTTGAATTAGTAAAAATGTTCACTATTTTGGAATTAGTGACTGAATTTTTGCTTTTGAATTAGTAAATTTTACTATTAAATTAGTAGAAACGACTATTTATTGGTAAAATTTGATAATTCAAAAGCAAGAAGTCAGTCACTAATTCAAATTAGAAAACATTTTTACTAATTAAAATTTAGAGTTTAATATTCAATTATTATCTAAAATTTTAACTGAAATTCATATTTAAATCAATTTTTATTAGAAAATTCTACGAGAATTCAATTATTTAAATAGAAAAATAAATAATTTATTGAATAATTGAATGTTTCTTAAAATTGAACTCTCATAAAGAATTTTATCAACAAATTTTTAAATAATTAAAATTCTTTTGACGAATTTTAATAAAATTTTTAAGAATAATTTCCATTTTCGAGAAATTAGATTAAAATTGCATTAAAAATAATTGAATCTCTGTAAAAAAAATTTGATTGAATTGAGAAAAGTTTTTGGAAATAATTGAAATTTTGCCAAGAATTTTATTAAATTTTTTGAAAATAATTGAGTTTTGAAGAATAATTTTATTATTTATAAAGATAATTGAAATTTTGACGAGAATTTTTTTAAACTTTTGACCATAATTGAATTTCAGTGAAGAATTTTATTACTTTTGAAAATAATTGAATTCTTGAGACGAATTCTAATGATATATTGCTTTTTAAATAATTGAATTCTTTTGTGAAATTTTATTGAAATACGTAGATATTAAAAATAATTCAATTTTGATAAATTATTGAAATTAATTTAATTCTACAAAGAATTTTATTAAAACTATTTTGAAAAAAATTGAATTGTTAAAAAGAATTTCATTAAAAATTTTTGAAAATAATATATAAATTATAGGAAGGCTTTTTACAATAATTGAATTTTTTTTTGATGAATTATAATAAAATTTTTAAGAATAATTACATTTTTCGAGAAATTCCATTAAAATTGTATTAAAAATAATTGAAATTCTGCGATGATTTTTATTATTTATGAAAATAATTATTAATTGAGAACCTATATATGAAAATAATTGAATTCCTGGTAAAAAATATTATTTTTCATGAAAATAATTGAATTATTGCGAAGAAATTTATAAGAAAAATTTGTAAACAATAGAATTCCTGTGAAATTTTGAGTATTTAATTGATTTATTTAAAATTGAAATTTTCTAAAATTTCAAATTAAAACCTTTTAAAGTTCACCTATTTATGAAAATTGTAAACACAACTCTTTTAAAATTGAATTAATTTTAAAATATTTAAGTAAAATTAAATTTCAAGAATAAGCACAATAACTTTAGAAAACAATAATTTTCCAGGATTCCGATCAAAATTCCCTGACATTTGCAGGTTTTATATAATTTTATTTAAAATTCTATAAAAAATAATTGAACTTCTGAGATAAGTTTTGCTATTTTTGAAAATAATTGAAATCTTACGAAGAAATTTATTAACTTTTTTTTTAAATAAATGAATTTCTGTGAAAATGTTTATTTTTGAAAAGAATTGAATGCTTGGGAAGAATTTTATTAAAATTTCTTAAATAAATTGAATTGTTTAGAAAAATTTTATTTTTTACGAAAATAATTATCTGGTTTCCAAGATTTTTACAAACATTTTTGACAATAATTGTATTCCTAGAAAGAATGTTATATTTTACGAAAATGTATTCTATGATTAATTTTATTATAGTTTTTCAAAGTTTATAAAGCATTTTATCAAAATTTTTGAAAATAATTTAATTATCGAGAACAATTTTTTATTTAATGTAAATAATTGATTTCTTGCGAAAAATTTCAATCCAATTTTTTTAAATAATTGAATTCTTGAGAAGAATTGTATTGAAAATAATTGAATTCTTAAGAAGAATTGTACTGAAAATAATTGAATTGTATAGGAAAATTTTATTAAAATTGCAATTTTATTAACTAAATCTTGTAAAAGATTTTGTAAAAATTATTTTAAATAATAGAATTTTTTTAGATTGTTTGAAAATAAATGAATTTTGGAGAAGAATTTTTTGTTTTATTTTTTGAACATAATTAAAATTATGTAATCAGTTTTTCTTAAAAAATTTATATTTAAATTCATTAAAAATTTATATTTTCTAAATTATTTTTATTATTCCAATTATTATTATAATTATTATTTCAGTTATATTTGTATTATTATTTGCATTATTTCTATTATTTCTATTATTATTATTATTGTTATCATTATTATTAGCTGTATCAAAATTAGCATTATGTTCCTTGTAAGTATTCAATGCTATCAGTTTACTGATATATAAATTATTATTTATCGAATAATACATATGCACACATATATATAGTTGGACAAACATTGTGCTAATTTTCTGTATTCGAATGTTTAGGAAATCCTTATAAATGCATAAATTCAGAAACAGTTTAGCATTCTGCCTAGAGCAATAAATTCGATGTAAATTTGCTCCTCGGGGATATGCTATTCAACCTGCCGATTCAGAGATTAATTAACTGAAATTCACGAATTGATAAATTCCATCAACACAGATTTGTCTTCCACTGTGTTGTGTGCATATCTTTATGTATCAATTGAGACAATAATTCCTGTCAGGTGACAATAGAAAATTATCTATTGCCCAAATTTCAAGAATAAAAGATGATGAAAATAAAATAATGACACGATTTCAAAAGGGAAAATTTACTAAATTACACTAAATTAACAATTAGTGATAGGTAATTAATAATTAGTAATAATTAACAATTTGTGATAATTAATAATTCGTAATAATTAACTATTAACTATAATAATTTGAATGTTCCTTCATTCATTCACTTTTTATAATTAATAATTAGAAATCATTAATTAAAAATCATTAATTAGGAATAATTAATGATTGGTAATAGTTAGAAAATAAAGTATCAATAATTAATAATTAATTAATTTTCTTATATATCACATTGTATATTCTACAATTGAGTATAATTTATTCTGACAAAATTACTTATATAAATAATCCGAAAGCAACTTTGGAAAACAAATTTTTTTTTGTTCTCCTCTAAATATTTACTTGAACCAAAAAGAGAACGTCTCTGTCGAGAAATTTCCACTAGAATATTCTGCCCGCTTTTGGCCAAGTTTTGTCAGTGAAGTACTTTAGAGCAACACTTCCACTTCTACTAACGAGGCCAATAAAGTTTTAGGAAAAACTTTTTGCTATTACATGATCTCGCTTGGCTTGATGAAAGGTTAAATCCTTCAAACTTTAACATTCAGAGCAGTTAGTCAAATATTAAACTAGCGAAATGTTCTTTCGATTATATGCATAATTAAATTCCCATACACAAGCGCATAAATTGATTCAAAGCAAATTTTCCATTTTCAAAATAATCAAAAATTATTTTATTATCAATTCATTATTAATTAAATTATTCTCAACACAAAATTACAAATTTTTAATTTCCAAAATTAACAAAAATTATTCTACTATTAATTTATTGTCACTTTATTATTAATATTATGAATTAAAATATTTCCATACCCGCAAATATCAACTCGTTTGCGAATTTTCCATATATTCAGAATAATACAAAATATACAAAAATTATTTCATTCTCATTTCATTATTAATTTATTACTAATTTATTATTAATTCAATTATTAAAAAAAAAAAGAAATTAATATTTACTTTGTTATAAATATGTTGTTCGAAAAGTAACGAAATAAATTGCATATATAATTATTATAACGAATTTGTACATTTAATTTTCCATTCTATGAAAATTGCAAAAAAAAATGATATACAATTACAAAAAAATTGGAAGGTTTTTCATTTTTTTGGAGGAAAAATTAAAAAAAAAAGAAACGTACAAAGTGGGAGAAATTGCATCGAATGAAAGAATGGACAACTATACGTCTGACTGAGCACGTAACAACTCTACTATATTTCACACATCACTCGTTCGAGCCATTGTCCCTTAAACAATATCGTTCAAGTTCTGTCGACTTTTATCTGACGTACAAAACTCTAACCAATAAATATCAGATCCAAAAGTAAATCTCCTGACAGAATGAAAGTTAATCTTGCACAATTTTCCTTCGACTGCTTCGTCTACCCTTCAATAATTCCTTATTAAATTCATTATTTTTCTGAATAACATTTCTTTCCTTTTCTCAATTTTCAAGCAAATCAATAATATATCAAACAAGATAGATCAATTTAATATTAATATTATTTTTTTTTTTTTTTGAAAAAAGACTTTTTTCCGAAACAGTTTCGTGCTTGGAAACTTTTTCTAGAATTCATCTCTGAAATAGAGAATATTTATTTTTGAAAAAAAGAAAATGGTCTTGACGCTTTTTTTTAATAATTTCAAAGTCGATCACGACTTATATTATTTTTCAAAAAGGACTTTTTCTTTATTTATTTATTTTATTTTATTTCTTTATTTTTTTTTTTAATTGCCCTTATAATATTTTCTAAAAAGGACTTTTTTCCGAAAGCATTAAATGCTTAGAAACTGTTTAGAATTTATCTGTGAATCAGTAAATTACTTGTTTTTGGAAAAAAGAAAATGGCCTTGAAGTTTATTTTTAATAATCTTATGGTCAATCGTGACAAAATGGCATTTTTCGAAAATTGTCCTAATATTATTTTTTTAAAAAGGATTTTTTCCGAAAAAAAGGAGTTTTGTGCTTGGCAACTTTTTAGAATTAATCTCTAAAATAAAGAATATTTGTTTCTGTAAAAAGGAAATTGGTCTTGGTGCTTTTTTTAAATAATTTCAAAATCGATTATGATAAAAGGGCATTTTTTTTAAATTGACCTTATAATATATTTTTAAAAAGGAATTTTTCCCGAAAGAGTTGGGTGTTTGAAAACTGTTTAGAATTAAAAAAATAGAAAATATACTTGTTTTTAAAAGAAGAAAACGTAAAATTGTTTGATTTATCATTGATCTATACTACTGGAAGCTTGAAAAAATTAAAAGATAATTATAATTCAATTATTATTATAGTTAGAATAATTTAAATTTTAAAGATAATAATAACAATAATAATTATAACCATGACAATAAAAATAATAATAAAAATAATAATAACAGTAATAAGTAGGAGGTGTTTAAACAAAAAAGCAATAAGAAACTTCATCGAAATCAGTAGAAATTATTAGTAACAGTCGGACAATGTGTTTTTTAAGTAGTACAAGTAAACGATTCGTCAAACGTTCATAGTTTTCGAACGCAGAACGTAGTAGAAAAAGACGTCATTAGTCAGACAAAATATGTATTAAATTTCTTTGAATTTAATTTAGTCAAAAATTCAATTAGAAATTTTAAAAAATATTAATTTTTTATGAATTTAAATAGAAATTTTAAGAACAATTGATTATAGAAATTCAAATATTTTCAAAAATTTTTTTAAATTCTCGTCAAAATTTTAATTATTTTTATAAATAATAAAATTTTTCTCCAAAATTCAATTATTATCAAAAAATTTAATAAAATTCTTGACAAAATTTCAATTATTTTCAAAAATTTTTCTCATTTCAATTATTTTTAATATCTACTATTTTAATAAAATTTTTCAAAACAATTCAATTATTTAAACAAGTTTTAATAAAAATTTCACAGGAATTCAATTACTTGCTAATTTTTTATAAATTTCTTCACACCAATTGAAGTATTTTTAATTTTTTAATGAAGTATCTCGAAAGAATTCAAATATATTCAGAGAATTGAAAAAAATAGTTCTGAGAAATTCAATTATTTCGAAAAATTTAAATAAAATTCTTTTAAAAATTCTATTATTTAAAAAATTTTTTACAAAATTCTTTACAAGATTTATTTAATAAAATTGCAATTTCAATAAAAATTTTCTATACAATTCAATTATTTTCAATACAATTCTTCTCAAGAATTCAATTATTTAAAAAAATTAAAAAAATTGGATTAAAATTCTTCAGAAGAAATCCATTATTTTCATGAATAATAAAATTTTTCTCGAGAATTCAATTATTTTAAAAAATTGTGATAAAATGCTTTATAAATTTGAACAATAATAAAATTTATCATAGAATACAATTATTGCCAAAAATGTTTGTAAAAATCTTCGAAACAATTCAATTATTTGCGTAAAAAATAAAATTCTTCGAAGCAATTCAATTAGGCATTTAAGAAATTTTAATAAAATTCTTCCGAAGAATTCAATTCTTTTCAAAAATAAACATTTTCACGAGAATTCAATTATTTACAAAAAAAAAATTTTTTTTTTAATTTTGCCTCATATTTCAATTATAAAATCTTTGAAAATTTAAATTTATAGTTACAATATTCTTATGATATAAAATAATGATTCAAAAATTTTTTGAAAATAATTACATTTTTCGATGAATTTATTTAAAATTGTATTCAAAATAATTTGAAATCCTAATGAAAAGTTTTATTATTTATAAAAATAATTGAATTTTTAGAACGAATTTTATTGCAATTTTTTAAATAATTGAATTCATGTGAAAAATTTTATTACTTATAAGAATAATTGAATTATTGTGAAGGATGTTATTAAAATTTTTGTAAATAATTTAATTTCTTTTGAAAAATTGTATAATAATTTAAACTAGCAACGTATCCTCACTCGCTTTCGCTCCTTTGGTAGAATTTAAACTTATTTGTTTTTATTTATTTGATCTAAGTAAATATTTATTTCTCATAAATATTTTAATTTATAGTATCAAATAAATATAGTTATTTGTACTAAATACGAATTACTTAAGTCAAATAAATAGAATAATTAGATCTAATAAATATTGCTTTATTAAAAAATATTTTTTTATTTTATTAATTACTTATTTATTTTATTTATTAAAATATCAAATATCATTAAAACTTTAAAAAATAAAATAAAATAATGAACAGGAATAAAATTTGGAAAAAATTTATTTAAAACGAAATCAATGCTAATAAAACGATAATGTGGATAATTATCCCACTCATCTGTTATATTGAGAGTTGATTAGCTAAATGAGAATAAATCTAGAGTAAATTCGAGAAATAATTTCTCAACACATTTCTCTCTCGCTCAGTGTCTATATAGAAGCTACTTAGTGTGTAAAGCTAGGTGAATAGCCCGAAGGTTCTGCTTGAATCTAATTCGGGATTGAACCAGACACTTATATACCGCACCAACGTTGCCTGGTCCAGCAGGGCCGAAATGGAGGGGATTACACGTTAGTTCGTTATCCTACTGTGAACTATGCTCTATTCTCTGCCAACTTTTCGCCCCGAGTTATGTCCTCCCGGGCAAATGCTACACATAACTTTCAAGAGAACGTCTGGTCACCTTGAGTATAGCACCTGAGCTATTCAGAATGTTGTTAGAAGTCTCCTAGGACAACTACTTTCCCACTATAACAACTACCAAAGCCCAAATTCACTAACTACTATGTTTCCAAAGTGTTTCAACACTGGAAATGACACGAATTCTATAGTTAATGCAAACCAATTGTTTGATTTTGATTTTCCCCTTCGAGAAAAATTTCCCTTTTTCCCACTCCACCGGTGAATTTTAATTAGTAAAAAATGTTGACTAATTTCAATCAGTAACTTACTTTTTGCTATTGAATTAGTAGATTTTACTAATAAATTAGTAGAAATTACTATTTATTGATAAAATATCTTTATGCTTTATAATTAGTAAATTTAACTAATAAATTAGTAGAAATTACTATTTATTAGTAAAATTTAAAAAAAATCGAAATTTTGAAAATACAACATTTTTTCTTCTTTTTTATGGCATTTAGATTCATTATTTTTGGGCTCTTCAAAAACACTTTACCGAATTTTTTATCTCAGTCATTTGGTTAAAAAACTACTTTTCTGAAATTTGTGAAAAATCGAAATTTTGAAAATTCAACATTTTTGCTTCTTTTTTTGGCACTTAACTTTATTATTTTTGGGCTCTTCAAAAATATTTTACTCGTCTTCTAAACTTCATCCTTAGTAAAAAAAAAAAAAAAAAAAAAAAAAAAACCACTATGACCACTAGTACCAAAAATCGAAAATTCTTAAATTTCAACATTTTTCTTTTATTTTTTGAAAAATTACTTTATTATTTTTGGGCACTTTAAAAATACTTTACTCGTCTTTTAAACTTCATGATTTGGTAAAAAAAACTTCTTTCACCACTTAATTTATTTGAATTAAAAAATATTATTGAATCAAGTAATTTTCATAATTGATTTAAAGTAATAAAATTTTTCACATGAATTCAATTATTTAAAAAATTATTGTAATAAAATTCGTTCTAAGAATTCAATTATTTGTATAAATAATAAAACTGTTTATTAGGATTTCATATTATTTAGAATACAATTTTAAATAAATTCATCGAAAAATGTAATTATTTTCAAAAAATTTTTGAATCATTATTTTATATCATAAGAATATTGTAACTATAAATTCAAATTTTCAAAGATTTTAATTTTGAACCTTTTTCAAAATTCAATTATTTCTAAAAAAAAATCACGCTATACCTAATATTCAATTATAATCTAAAATTTTAAGTGAAATTCATTTTTTAACCATTTTCTATTAGAAAATTTTTCGAGAATTCAATTATTTAAATAAAAAAATAAAAAATTTATTAAATAATTGAATATTTCTTAAAATTGAATTTTTATAAAGAATTTTTTCAAAATTTTTCAAAACAATTCAATTCTTTCGGCGATTTTGAACGAAAATTTTAAGAATAAATGCAATTTTCTATTATTTTATTTAAAATTGTATAAATAATAATTGAAATACTGCGATAAGTTTTGTCATTTATGAAAATAATTGAATTCTTGCAACGAATTTTATTTAAAAAATTTTTAAAGAATCCATTTTCTGAGAAGAATTTTATTTATGAAAATAATTGAATCCCGGAGAAAAATATTATTATTTATGAAAATAATTAATTTCCTGTAAAGAATTTTATTCAAATTTTTTTTAAATAATTGAATGCCTCAGAATTTAAAAAAAAAATGTTAAAAATAATTATTGAAAATAATTGAAATCTAAGGCAAAATTAAAAAAAATTTTTTTGAAAATAATTAAATTCCCGTGAAAATGTTTATTTTTGAAAAAAAAAATTGAATTCTTGGGAAGAATTTTATTAAAATTTCTAAAATAATTTAATTGCTTCGTAGAATTTTATTTTTTATACGCAAATAATTGATTTGTTTCAAAGATTTTTACAAACATTTTTGGCAATAATTGTATTCTATGATAAATTTTATTAAGCATTTTATCACAATTTTTTAAAATAATTGAATTCTCGAGAAAAATTTTATTATTTATGAAAATAATGGATTTCTTCTGAAGAATTTTAATCTAATTTTTTTAAATAATTGAATTCTTGAGAAGAATTGTATTGAAAATAATTGAATTGTATAGGAAATTTTTATTGAAATTGCAATTTTATTAAATAAATCTTGTAAAAAATTTTGTAAAGATTTCTTAAATAATAGAATTTTTAAAAGAATTTTATTTAAATTTTTCGAAATAATTCAATTTCTCAGAACTATTTTTTTCAATTCTCTAAATATATTCGAATTCTTTCGAGAAACTTCATTAAAAAATTGAAAATACTTGAATTGGTGTGAAGAAATTTATAAAAAAAATTAGCAAGTAATTGAATTCCTGTGAAATTTTTATTAAAATCTTGTTTAAATAATTGAATTCTTTTGAAAAATTTGATTAAAATAGTAGATATTTAAAATAATTAAAAGGAGAAAATTTTTTGAAAATAATTGTAATTTTGTCAAGAATTTTATTAAATTTTTTGATAATAATTGAATTTTGGAGAAAAATTTTATTATTTTTAAAGATAATTGAAAATTTGACGAGAATTTTCTAGGCAAGAATGAGTTTAATTTTAATAAAATTACAAATAAAAATTAATGTCATTTAAATTTCCCCGCTTACGTATTGTACGTAAATTTTTATTTTGACCATTTTTCTTGAAAAACTCAGCATAATTCAAATAAACGAATTCAAACATTAATTCGTTGGGAAAAATTGAAACGAATACGCAATCTCATATAGTGGAATTTTCAGTTTGAAAAACGCCCAAAGGCAAATAAAACATTTTCCCTCAACTCTTCTTCTTCTTCTTCTCTGCGAATGGCGATTTTACTGAATAAACTTTAAATCTTAACTAAAACTTTCAAAACTATCCTCTGGAAATATTTCCGTTTCTCGCAAAATGCATAAAAACTATTTTTAAGAATTTTACTAACAATTAAAATTTTAATTACATTTTAGAGAGTTTAATTAATAATTAAAACTGAATTAATATAACTAAATAATCAATTTAACTTCAAAGTAATTTAATCAACAACTAAAGTTTAATTAAGTTCAAAAAAATTTACTTTAAAACAAATTAATTAACAATTAATTGAAAAAATTCGTAATAAATATTGAAAGAGACAAAAACTCTATCGAAACGCTTTCATTGACAAATAATTGTAAAACAATTTAATTAACAATTAGTTGAAAGAATTAGTCATAAATAAATATTGAGAGTGGTGAAAATTCGATCAAATTACGTTAATTAACAATTAATTACTTAACTAAATTTAAAACAATTTAATTAAAAATTTGTTGATGGAATTAATCACGCAAATATTAACAGCAACGAAAATTGTATCAAACCCCTTTTAATTAACAATGAACTGAACTAAATTCAAAACAATCTAATTAACAATAAAATAAAAATAAAGTCAAAAAATTTATCCCATAAATATTAAATTACAAATAAACGGAAAATTCCATCAAAATTAATTTCCAACGGAAAAAAGCAATAAAAAAGTAAACCCACAAGAAACTTGTAAAACAAGTAGGTACAATAAACGTAAAACAAGAAAAAAATAACTGTTCGCAATTGAGTTGGGGTTATTTCGTAATAAACCATAACTGTATTTTCAAAGGACTCCAAAAATGTTGATTAAAGTTTATCCAGTGCTTGGTTCGCCTCTTTCAACCTCGTAGAAAAGTCGCCAAGTTTTCTTATATTCAGAAAAATTTATGTCTCATCGGACCTATGACAATCTTGCTACTACCACTACTACATATACAATGCCGCTTAACTCCGGGACTTATAAACGATAAAAATAACTCCCAAAAGAAAAAGATTCTTGGTGTATATAACACACGCACACACATACAAAAAAAACCATTCAATTTCATCAAAAGAAGAGAAGAGAAGAGAGAGAGAGAGAGAGAATTCTTTTTTTTCAATCTTATTTTCTGTTGCTCAATTCATTCCGGCTTCAATTACTGATGGCTATCAGATAATTTCCAATCGAAACGAACATGAGGAAAAAGCTTGCAATCGTAACGCTACTCTTTACTCCCGGAAATGGAAAAAAGTACTTTTGATAAAGGAAACAAATGTGGAAGCATATCATTAAAAAAAATTTCATTTCTCTCCTTATATTTTATATTTCTACTCTGTAAAAATTGAATACCTTTAATTTATCATCGCTTCAGATCATCCCCTGGACAGTTAAATTTTTTCAAATTTAAATTTAATAATTTCTATATTTATTATTAACATTCTTGTAAATTTTACACTTATAATATTAGTAAAATTTTATTTTTTTAATTTTATACTGTAAATTCTATTATGTCCTATATTAAAATTTTAACTTTTAATCATTTTCAATCTATTTTTGTACCATTCATTTTCATGTAATTCATTTTTGTATTATCAACTTCTAATTAATTTTTATACCATCAAGTTTTGTATCATCAATTTTTATTCAATTAATTTTTGTATTATTAATTTTTGTATCATCAATTTTTATACAATTTGTTTTCTCATCAATTTTCATATCATGAACTTTTATATAATTATTATAGAAAAATGAATTAATTAATTATTTAAAAATTGATGACGTAAAAATTAATATCATGAAAATTGACGATATAAAAATTAATTACAATTAATTTTTATATCAACAATTTTTGTATAATTAAATTTTGTATCCTCAATTTTTATATATCATCAACTTTTGTGTAATTATATAGAAAAATTAATTACAGATAATTTTTAAATTAATATTTATACAATTAATTTTTGTTTCCCTCAATTTTGAAATAATTAATTTAACTATCATCAATTTTTATATCATGAACCATATAATTATTTCTATATAATTATTATAGAAAAATGAATTATATAATAATTAATTATTTAAAAATTGGTGACGTAAAAATTAATTTTTTAAAAATTGTTGACATACAAATCAGTTGCAATTAATTTTTACATCATTAATTTTTATACATTTCAGTTTTATATCCTCAATTTATATTTCATCGACTTCTATAGATAATTATATAAATAGTTAATTATCAAAATAATTAATTATGTAAGAATTGCTGGAGTAAAAATTAATTTTACAAAAATTGATGATACCAAAATTGCTGATACAAAAATTAATTAAATAAAAATTGATGATATAAGAATTAATTAAATAAAAATTAATTATAACAAAATTGCTGATACAAAAATTAATTAAATAAGGGTGTCTACTATTTTCGTTCAACAAAGTTCCCGGTTTTTTTCCGATTTTTTTTTCTCATCAAATTTAAATTTATTTGATTTCAAACATAAATAAATCTACAACTGGCTACAAAAATTTTTATTAGAGTTTTTATGAATAATTAAATTCTTTTGACGAGTTTCTTTAAATTTTTTTGAAAATAATATTTTTTTAAATAATTTTAATTAAAAACTTGGAAAATTATTGAATTAAACAAAGAATTTTTTCAATTTTTTAAAATAATCAAAATAACTGTTCATAATTATAATTAAAAACTTGATTAATTCAATTTTATTAAAATATATTGATACTAATTGAATTTCTGCAAAGAATTTTACTATTTATAAAAATAATTGAATCCTTTCCAAAGAATATTATTTTTTATGAAAATAATTAAATGTTTGCGTAGAATTTTATTAAAATTTTTGAAAATAATTGAATTGTGAAGAACAATTTAATTATTTATAAAGATAATTGAAATTTCGAGGAGAATTTAAAAAAATTTTTAAACATAATTGAATTTCTGCGAAGAATTTTATTACTTTTAAAAATAAATGAATTGTTTTTTTAGAATTTTATGGAAATTTATGAAAATAATTGAATTCTTGTGAAGAATTTTTTTAAAAATAATAATCAAAAGAATTTATTAAATCTAAAGGATTTTGCTATTTATGGAAATAATAATTGAATTCTTGAGAAGAATTTTTTTACAGTTTCTAGAAATAATTGAATTCTTTCGACGAATTTTAATAAAATTTTTAAGAATAATTACATTTTTCGAGGAATTTGACTAAAATTGTATTAAAAATAATTGAAATTCTGCAATGAGTTTTACTATTTATGAAAATAATTGAAGAAATTTTTAAAAATAAAATTATAATTACGGTGACAATAACTTCCCTTGATTATTTTCAAAAAATTTAAATAAAATTCTTTAAAAGAATTTAATTATTTTTAATAGAATGTTATGAAATTTCAATTATTTCAAAAAATTCCAATTATTTGTTGATAAAAATTCAATTATCTTGAAACAATAGAATTGAAAAATTTTAAAAATCTTACTTTTCAGAATTTTCAAAAAAAAACTTTGCGAAAATTCAATTTTATTAAAACATTTTAAGTGTGCATCTTTTTTGAAATTAACTAATAAGAATTTTAATTATTAATCTTCGCACTAAGAAACATGAATACATTAGAATCTGACTCTTTATAAAATTCAATTATTTATCAATTATTAAATTAAAATACTTTGAAAATTCGATTTGTTAAAAAGTTTTTAATGAAATTCTTTAACAAATTTAATTATTTTCAGTTGAATCTTATAAAATTTCTATTTATTCGATAATTTTCTTTTAATTTATTTACATACTAATATTTGAATCAGTGACTGATTTTTTACTATCAAATTAATAATTTTTACTAATTCAAATTTAGAGCACAGTATAAATATCTATAAAAATGGAAATAAAAAGCGATTTTTTAAAAACAAATTAAAATAATAAAATTTTGTTAATTTGGTGAAAAAATTCCCGGTTTAGCAAAGTATTTTATATAAATAAATGCTTTTTTTGTATTTCTGATTTTAAACAATTATTTTTGATTTAACGATTTGGATTTCGTGTAACGAACACTAATACCGAGTCACTGGCGCAGATTTGAGATCGAGATAAAGAAGATTATGGTAATCCGGAATAATCGTTCGGGGTTCTCCTTTAACTTTTTGCCACTGACACTAGGTTTCGACGTCGCCTCGACTACATTGTAATACGCGGGCTAACATTTTCTGCAACTACAGTGACTGCACATACTTGTTATCCGGCTAATTACAAGCGGCAAACGAGCGCAGTTGGCACAGAAAGAAAGAAAGAAAGAAAAAAAGAAAAAAAAAGAGAGAAAAAAGAAAAAAGCGAATAAAGTAGAATGTACAAAAAAAAAAGAAGAAAAGGTTTGAAACAAAATGACTTTACGGTCACGGTGCCTGGCAAACGTGAACCGCACAAATAAAACAATTCCCCTCTATATATTGTACTATTCGAATTTTTCTCTTCAAAATTGAATCACAAAATAGACGAGAGATCGATGATAATGATAATAATAATCAGTAATCAATAAATTGTTTTTCAAAACAATTTACAAAATAAAATGTTTTTAATATAATAAAATCAAGGTTGCCACAAAAATCTGATTTCCAGAGAGAATATTAAATTTTTTCTTCACCTCTAAAAAAATTCAAGAAGAGTTCAATTATAAAAAAAATATTTAGAATCAAATAAATTTAATTTGTAACTCTTTCAAAATTAAATTATTTTAGATGCAATTTACCCTTTAAAAATGTATAAGTATTCAAAATACTTCTTTTATGTTTTTGATTTTAATTTCAGTGAATAATTTTTGAAAATATTTATATTCAAAAAATATTTCCTTTTAGAAATGGTTTAAAACTTTTAAAAATTTAACTTTTTCGGAAAATTGCAACAGTTTTTTCAACAAAAATCTTTTCTAAATTGATTGTAATTAATATCTTGAAAAAAATTATTCTAAAAATAATTTAATTATTTAATAAATTCAATTATTTACAGAAATAAGAAAAATCGGGGTACTGTTTTCAAATTCACTGTCATTCAAAACATTTTAAGGTGAATCAAAAAAAAAATGTTAAACATTTTTAATTAAGAAGAATTCAAAGTTTTTTAAATTCTCAAAAACTTCTTTCGACTTTAAATTTAAAAAAAAACCTGAAGTTTTCTAGTTAATTTGAAAATTTGATATTTTTCCAGTTCATTTGAAAAAATTCCCTAACATTTTTCTCATTTTCCTGATCGATTTTATTTTCCCTGTCTTTTCCCTCATTTTCCTGATCTGTGGCAACCCTGGAAATGTTACTCACCACTTTCGAAGTCAGCAGAGCAGCAAGAGATCCTTGGATTATTCACCAATCAGGTCCTCGGCAAAAATTGCTATTTGTCCAGTAAACTCGGCCTTCGCTGTTGCTTCTGAAAAATAAAGAACAGTTTAAATAATTAAAAATAATTACAAATTTTAACCACTATTAAAGTTAGATTTCACTATTCGATCAAAATACATTTTACCCATTTTTATTAAAATTTACTTTCGAAATAATAAAATTTACTCCGATAATAATAACGAATTGTAAATAATTCCACAATTCAGTTTTTACTATAAAAGCAAGCGTAAAAGTACAAAATATTTATTCATTCTCCCTGTAAACAAAAAAAAATATAAAATGAAATAATTAAAAAATTTTCAATCTTAAAATAAAAAATTCTCTCTTCAACACAACTTTAAAAAATAAAATTTTAAATTCCGACTATTACGGAAAAAGTTTCAACCAATGTGTTACATTTTATTATTGAATGTTATATTTTATGTAAGAAAAATGCTGAAAGATGTCTTCGCAACTATACATAAAGAAATATAAAATGTAAAGGAGAAAAGAAATGGTCTTCACGACGAAATACACAGATTTAATGTACGTCTCACTGTCGTCTTGCGACGAAGAAAACGAGAACAGACTGACTTGGAAACCAAGTCCGTCCAAGCGATTGAATTCCAAGTATTGTCAAACATTGAGTCGAAAAGAAAGAAAGAAAAGAAAAAGACGACAACGACGACGAAAAAAGGATAATACGAGTAAAAGAAAAAGCCAACTCTCCGACACACACAAAATATTTTTCAATCCTAAAGTTTCTTTAACCAAAAAGTTCCCGCATTGGGTCATCCCTCCCCCCCTCCCTTCATCATTATTTATCCTTTTTCTCTGCGACAAAAGCTTTAAGCAGTATATGAATTTTTCCCTCTATATTCTTTTAAAAAATATTCCCAATTACTCATCATTCACTGACAATTATTATATTTTCACTCCAATTTATTTGTGTACAAAAATTTATTCATCAGAAAAAAAAATTAATTACAAATTTGAATTCGAAAAAATGTTTACTATAACAGACTTCGCACACGATAATTAATTTTAAAACAGTAGCAAAAAGTAGCTTTCAAACTAAAAAAAGTAGCAAAAAAGTAGCAATCGAAAAATAAAACTTGACGACCAAAAAACCTCGTTTTTAGAAACTTCATAAAACTGACCAAAATTCCATTCTATATCTTATTTTTCTCACTTTTCTCTAATTTTCATACGAAATATTTACCACTTTCTTATTTAGATAATAAATTGAATTCCTGCAACGAATTTTATTATTTATGAAAGAATTTAAATATATTTATAAAAATAATTTAATTCTTGTGAAGAATTTTATATGAATTTTTAAATAATTGATTTTTTTCGACTAATTTTATGCAAATTCTAATTTAAATAATTAAATTCCTGAGAAATTTTTATTATTCATGAAAAGAATTGAATTCTTACGAAGATTTTTACAACAAATTTTTTTGTTTAATTGATCTCTGTTTGGAAATTTTATGAAAATAGTAAATATTAAAAATCATTGAATTGCGAAAAGTTTTTAAAAATAATTGAATTCCTAAAAAGCATTTTATTATTTATAAAAATAATTGAATTCCTGCGAACGATTTTATAAAAATTTTTTAAAAGAATTGAATTTCTAAGAAAAAATTTATTACTTTTAAAAATAATTGAATTCTTGTGATAAATATTGTTATTTATGAAAATAATTGAATTTTGCAAAGAATTTTATTAAAATGACCCAAAATAATTGAATTTTCGGGAATGAATTCGGGAAAAAAAATAATTGAATTCTGGTGATAAATATTATTATTTATGATAATAATTGAATTTTGCAAAGAATTTTATTAAAATTCCTCAAAATAATTGAATTTTCGGGAATAATTTCGGGAATAAAAATAATTGAATTTTGCAAAGAATTTTATTAAAATGACCCAAAATAATTGAATTTTCGGGAAAAAAAATAATTGAATTCTGGTGATAAATATTATTATTTATGAAAATAATTGAATTTTGCAAAGAATTTTATTAAAATTCCTCAAAATAATTGAATTTTCGGGAATAATTTCGGGAATAAAAATAATTGAATTTTGCAAAGAATTTTATTAAAATGACCCAAAATAATTGAATTTTCGGGAATGAATTCGGGAAAAAAAATAATTGAATTCTGGTGATAAATATTATTATTTATGAAAATAATTGAATTTTGCAAAGAATTTTAATAAAATTCCTCAAAATAATTGAATTTTCGGGAATAATTTCGGGAATAAAAATAATTGAATTTTGCAAAGAATTTTATTAAAATGACCCAAAATAATTGAATTTTTGGGAATGAATTCGGGAAAAAAAATAATTGAATTCTGGTGATAAATATTATTATTTATGAAAATAATTGAATTTTGCAAAGAATTTTAATAAAATTCCTCAAAATAATTGAATTTTCGGGAATAATTTCAGGAATAAAAATAATTGAATTCTTGTGATAAATATTGTTATTTATAAAAATAATTGAATTTTGCAAAGAATTTTATTAAAATGACGCAAAATAATTGAATTTTCAGGAATGAATTCGGGAAAAAAATAATTGAATTCTGGTGATAAATATTATTATTTATGAAAATAATTGAATTTTGCAAAGAATTTTAATAAAATTCCTCAAAATAATTGAATTTTCGGGAATAATTTTATTACTTATCGACATAATTGAATTCTTGGGAAGAATTTTATTAAATTCTAAAAGAATAATTAAATAATTTCAAAAAAATTTAATAAAAATTTTATATAAAATAATTGATTTCTTACGAACAATTTTATTAAAATATTTGATAATAATTCAATTTCTGTTAAAAATTCTGAAATTTTTGTAAATAATTGGATTCTTCCAAAGAGTTTAAAAAAAACATTTTTTTAAATAATTGATTTTTTCGAGGAATTGAAATTAAATTTTTAAGAATAATTACATTTTTTGAGAAATTCCTGTAAAATTGTTTTAAAAATAATTAAAATCCTGAAATGAATTTCATTATTTATGAAAATAATTGAATTAAAATTTTTAAAAATAATTGAATTCCTGAGAAGAATTTTATTATTTATGAAAATAATTGAATTATTGCGAAAAATTTTATTAAAATGTTTAAAAAGAATTGAATTTCTTTGAAAAAATTCGTTATTTTTTAAAATAATTGAATTCTTCATAATTCATAATCTTATGGTGAAGAATTGTATAAAGATTTTGTTAAATAATAGATTTTTGCGAATTTCTTCTGAAAATGCTATTCTAAATTGATTTAATTTTTGTGGAAATATTATTTATGAAAATAATTGAATTTTTGATGAATTCTATCAATTCTTTTTATATAATTGAATTTTTTTACCAAATTTTATGAAAATATTGAATATTGAAAATAATTGAATTTCGAATATTTTTTGAAAATCATTGAATTTTTTTAAAGAATTGGATTATAATTTTTGAGAACAGTTTTTTGATTTCCAGTATTAGCGAATTATTAGCGAAAAAAACTTCTAAAAAAAAGCAGAAATAGTAGCTTTTAGTGGCTGAAATCTATTTAGAGAGCAAAAATTTACACGAACAAAAAAATTACATTAAAAAATTTTACTCATCGAAAAAAGAGAGAAACGAAAAACAATAGAAATTCATCAAAAAAAAATTAGTCTCCAAAACGTTTAAAACTAAAGAACTAAACATTTTATGGGAAAAGGGGAAAAATGGATGAAAAATTTTCCAACTATGGAAAAAGTACAATTTTATTATAAGTATAAAAAAATGGATATAAAAAATGAAAAAATTTAATAAAAATGACGTAAATTTAGTTATTTAAAAATGGAAAACCATATAATCGCTCTCTAAGCTATAATAAAGTTACGCGGATGTGGTATAGTTATTTTGCTTTATACTATATACAAAAGTTATGATCCTTTGCTTGTTGGCGCAGCAGAATCTTTATTACCAACATAAAGTCGTTTATCCACGTCCGATACTGCTTTTGCTGGTAGTTATTAAGAGGTCCCCAAGTTTTCCCATTCTCATTCCCTTGTTCTTATTGTTAGTCCCGCGCGCTTGAATACTAATCAATTAAAATTTTCCTCCCCTCCCTTTCCACCCTTCTCTTTCCCACTTTCCCCCTTTCATTTCAAATTCTATGAATAAGTTTTGAATCTGCAAAATTTTACTTCAAAACACCGCAGGAAATTAATTCGCATTTTTAATATTTTATTTATCAAGGAGAAAAAAAAATTTCTAATTGCTTATTAATTAACTACTAATTTATTTTTATAAAAATAACAGAATTTGATCCATGGAAGATAAAAATAAGAACATAAATTTATGTCATATTTTTTGTTTATTTAAATAAACAAAAAAAAATTTATGTTCTTATTTTTACCTTCCATGGATCAAATTCTATTATTTTTATAAAAAACTTTCGGAAGGAAATTTACACTATTAAATATACTAATTTATTTATTATTATTTTATTATTTTTTATGTCTCTATATTATTTATAAACTAGCAAATGTTACGCACGAATCATGGTATTTCAATTTTTATTATTAAACAAATTTTAAAAAAAAATTTAATTTTCAAATATTAACTTCAGTTTTGTAATAAATTAAGATTCAAATTTAATTATTAATTTGAATTAAAAAATGCAATTATTAAGTAATTTACTAATTAATTATATAATTACTTATTGTTTTCAAAAACTTTAATAAAATTCCTCTGCAGGAATTCAATTATTTTTAATACAATTACAATAAAAATTCTCAAAAGAATTCAATTACTTTGTTCAATTATTTTTGAAAATTTTAATAAAATCCTCAACAAAATTTCAATTATTTTCATAATTTATCAAATTTTTTGGAGCATTTTAATTATTTTAAAAAAATGTTAATCAAATTCTTCATAGAAATTAAATTACTTTAAAAAATTTTCATAAAATTATTTATGAGAATTGAATTATTTTCATAATTAATAAAGTTTTCCGCATAAATTTGATCATTTTAATAAAATTCTTCAGAAAAATGTTAATATTTTGAAAAATTTCAATAAAATTCTTTGTAAAAAAAAATTTATTTAAATACTCAAAAAAAAATTTAATTCCTATCTTAAATAATAAAATTTTTCACAGAAATTAAAATAGTTTGAAAAATTATTATTAAATTCTTTATGAGAATTGAAATATTTTCAATACAATAATTTTAATTAAATTCTTGGAAAAATTCAATTATTTTCGGAAAATTTAATAAAATTCTTAGCAAACTTTCAATTATTTTCATAATTTATAAAATTCTTCGCGGAAATTTAATTATTTAAAAAAAAATTATTTTCCAATACAATAATTTTAATCAAAATCTTGGAAAAAATTCAATCTTCTTCGGAAATTTTAATAAAAACTTGGCAAGATTACAATTATTTTCATAATTAATCAAATTCTTTTCCTAAGTAATTAAATTCTTCGCAGAATTTCAATTATTTTCAAAAATTTTGATAAAAACTCTTTATAGGAATTTAAATATTTTTAATCTTATTTCAATTAAATTTCTTGAAGAAATTAACTTATATTTTTAACGACTTTAATTAAATCTCCAGCAAGAAATTTAATATTTTGAAATTTTTTGATAAATTTGTTTATAAGAATTGAATTTTAGATTCAAAATTATAAAAGAAATAATATAAAAGAAATATTTTTAATTGAAAACAATTAGTTTAACTAATTTTTGGTATATATAAATACTTATTAATAATATTAATATTAAGATTTATAATATTATTTATATAAGTAAATTTTTTATTTATCATTTATAAATTATAATATTTATTTACCGTTTCTCTTTTATTTACTTTTTCATTCTCGACGCCAAAAATTTTTTAATTTTTACAAAACAAAAAGCACAGAAGAAATTTAGCAAAACTTTTACGATTATTATTCAACCTATACATATAAAAGTTATCCTGCATATTTTTCACAGGACAAGGGGAGATAAAAAATGTGACTTTTCGCACAGTTTCAAACTAAGAATCTATTTAAAAATATGTAAAACAGCAGGTTGGACTATTCGTTCGTGGAAAAAGAGAAAGAGTGAGAGAGAGCTATTTCCCTAGTCCCAGAAAGCTTTATTCCAGAAAGTTTTGAGAGAGAGCAAGTAGGGTAGGGGGGAGGATAAAAATTTAATATTTACGAGAACCACGAGGAGCACTCGTGCATAAAACGTGTTTTGTTCGTCGAAACAAATCATAATTTTTCGTCACAAAAAAAAATTAACAGAAAATGACAATTTTTCCGCTCACTATGAGAATAAAATCACATCTTTATAAATATTTTCAAAAAGAAAATAGAAACTTTTATATATTTTTTAAACCTCTTGTTGAATTTCTGCAATTCCTACAATTCCTGCAATTTTCTTTTTTTTATCATTCATCCTTTTTTCCAATCAGTGTCGAATTAATACTTCTCGAAATATTTTCAATTCAAAGAATTCTAGTTAGAGAGAAAAAGAATTTTAGAGTGAAGAGGGAAGTAGAATCAAATCTTTAATCAAAATTCGTTGTAGGTCATAAGAGAATGAAGGAGGAAGAGAGAGAGAGAGAGAGAGAAAACGTCGCTCTATTTGATCACAAAGTCTCATCTCGATTACAAATTCTTCGTGAAATATCGTTGGTACTCACATATATAAGAGGAGAATTGGAATCTGAAAGATTTTCCAATTCTTCTTATACTTTTCTAACTTCCTATTTCCCTTCATACCTCAACTTATAACTTTCATCATCTTTTTATCGCATTCATTCACAAGTCGACATTTTTATCCAATTTTCAAAAATTAATATAACTTATCTCTTCCAAACTTGTCGCTTATGACAATGATAATAACTCCTCCATATCAAGAAACAATAATAAAATAATAAGAATAATAATTATTACCATAAACAATCAAAATTAAACTTATTTAAATTATTTTAGAAATTTTTTTTAATAATCATTACTATAACTATAATTTAATGAATACTTTGAAGACATTGACAGATTACTACAATTATAATAATTATAGAAATTTAATAATAAATAAAAAAATTTCCTTATCAAAAATAAAAATTTGAACAAATTATGTACTTCACAAAACAGGGTTGCCACGCTTTTGCTCATTTCAAATTCCCTGACTTTTTCAGGTTTTCCAGGTTAAAAAACGGAATTTTTCCAGGTTTTTAAAACTACATTTGTTACCAACAAAAATTTAATTTTGTTCTTCCCTGACAAAATTAAATTCCAGACAAAATTCTTACTTCTTGACTCTAAAGAATATTATCAATCAGTTTAAAAATTATTACTCAGAAAAATGTTCTACAGCTTCTTTTTTAAATAAATATTTAATTATTATTTTTCGATAGGAATTAAAATTCTTCAAAAGATTCAAATTCAAACCTTTTTGAAATTAAACAATTTTCAAAAAATTGTTATAAAACATGAAGAAATCGATCACTCCGAGTCTTTGACTCGGAGCAATCAATATCTTCATGTTTTATAATAATAATTAAAGATGTCCGACTGATAAAATCATTATTTTATATTTTATAAGAATATTGTTACTGTAACTTCATAAAAATTATTCTCATTTCAATTCAATTATTTTCTAGAATTTTTAACTAAAATTCTTCTTTAAATTAATTATTCATTCATTTTTAATAATTTTTAAAAAATTTCTTTGAAAATTTTCAAATCCTTTTGTTTACAATCCAATTTTACGAAATTTTATCGATTATTCGGAAATTCTTCAATTAAATATATATTAGAAAATAAAAACTTCAAATAATTTCAAAAAAGTTCAATTAAACTTTAAAAAAAAATTAAATCTACACAATTTTCAGTTAAAAGTATGAAAAATTCAAACTTTCAGAGATTATAATTCGAAACCTTTTCAAAATTCAATTATTTCTAAAAATTCACACTATAATACTTTCTCTTTAAATTTGAATTAGTAAAAATGTTCACTATTTTGGAATTAGTGACTGAATTTTTGCTTTTGAATTAGTAAATTTTACCATTAAATTAGTAGAAACGACTATTTTTTGGTAAAATTTGCTAATTCAAAAGCAAAAAGTCAGTCACTAATTCAAAGTAGAAAGCATTTTTACTAATTAAAATTTAGAGTTTAATATTCAATTATTATCTAAAATTTTAACTAAAAATTCATATTTAAACCAATTTTTATTAGAAAATTCTACGAGTATTTAATTATTTAAATGCAAAAGTAAATAATTTATTGAATAATTGAATGTTTCTTGAAATTGAACTTTCATAAAGAATTTTATCAACAAATTTTTAAATAATTAAAATTCTTTTGACGAATTTTAATAAAATTTTTAAGAATAATTTCCATTTTCGAGAAATTAGATTAAAATTGCATGAAAAATAATTGAATCTCTGTAAAAAAAATTTGATTGAATTGAGAAAACTTTTTGAAAATAATTGAATTTTGAAGAATAATTTTATTATTTATAAAGATAATTGAAATTTTGACGAGAATTTTTTTAAACTTTTGACCATAATTGAATTTCTGTGAAGAATTTTATTATTTTTGAAAATAATTGAATTCTTGAGACGAATTCTAATGATATGTTACTTTTTAAATAATTGAATTCTTTTGTGAAATTTCATTGAAATACGTAGATATTAAAAATAATTGAATTTTGATAAATTATTGAAATTAATTTAATTCTGCGAAAAATTTTATTAAAATTATTTTGAAAAAAAATTGAATTGTTAAAAAGAATTTCATTAAAATTTTTAAAAATAATACATAAAATATAGAAAGGCTTTTTAAAATAATTGAATTTTTATTTTATGAATTATAATAAAATTTTTAAGAATAATTACATTTTTCGAGAAATTCCATTAAAATTGTATTAAAAATAATTGAAATTCTGCGATGATTTTTATTATTTATGAAAATAATTGAAAACCTATATATGAAAATTATTGAATTCCTGGTAAAAAAATATTATTCTTCATGAAAATAATTGAATTATTGCGAAGAAATTTATAAAACAAAATTTGTAAGTAATAGAATTCCTGTGAAATTTTTAGTTTTTAATTCATTCATTAAAAATTGAAATTTTCTAAAATTTCAAATTAAAACCTTTTGAAGTTCACCTATTTATGAAAATTGTAAACGCAACTCTTTTAAAATTGAATTAATTTTGAAATATTTAAGTAAAATTAGATTTCAAGAATAAGCACAATAACTTTAGAAAACAATAATTTTTCAGGATTCCGATCAAAATTCCCTGACTTTTCTAGGTTTTTTTAAGGTTTATAAAATTCCCTGACATTTCCAGGTTTTCCCGGTTTTCAGGTTGCGTGGCAACCCTGCAAAATCTCCGCAAAAATTTTTTCCCTCGGCCAATAACAATAAGAAAAATAATATTTCAAAAACAGTTTTATTTGAAACCAACTCTATTTACAAAGTCGCATTTAATTAGCAATTTCTTCTTAACACAATATTTTCTCTTTATATCTTTTTTTTATTTGTTAAATTATTCAAAAACATATACAAAAATTCTCTCAAGCGGACTCTATTATTTCGAATCTTTAAACAAAAAAACAAAAAAGAAAAATATTTGGAAAATATACTTGGAAATAATTTTTAATGAAGAAAGAAGCAGTAATTTCATTCGCGGAATGAAGTAATCTTTTTTGTGTATGCAACCGACATTTAAATTGCACCCAGATGAATTATCACTTCCGTATTTTGTGCTTTGCTTCTCTCTCTCTCTCTCTCTCTCTCTTTTTAAGCTCTCTCGGTGGGCTCTTCCGGAATTGTACTCGAGGCCAAAGAATAGCCGCTTAAAGCATCAAACAAATTAACCTAATTAAAACTCCAAGTTATGTTTCTCTGTTGATTCTCGAGAATATTATATTCTTTCCCATTTTTCTAAAAATCGCAGAATTCTTTTCAAACATAAAAATACTGCAAAAAAATGGAAGCGAAAAAAAAATTCTCAACTCCGCTAATAATTCACATAAAAAGGAATCTTTTACTAAAATACAAAATCCTCTTCTTTTTAATTTTTTTTTTCATTTTAACATTATTTTCTAATGAAAGCAATTGTTTATTTCTGCACTCAGCAAATCATTCAATCATATTTTTACTAATTTAAATTTAAAGAGTATATTTATAAAAATAATGATCAATATTAACATAATTTTTTATTTATTATAATTATAATTATTTTTCAATAAAGAAAAAAATTGAAAACTATTTATTAAAAAATTATAATTATACAATAAAACGAAAACAGAAATATTTGATAAAAAATATTTTTAAAAAATTACACGTATATATAAATATGTACGTAAAGTATTTGTAAAGCTCTCTTGTTTGTTTCAATACTCAAATAAAAATCCCCCCTTACCTCCCACATACTCGAGGAAGAGTACATTTTCCGCAAATCGTTGTTCCCTAGAAGCGGATTCACAACCCAATAAAAATAAAGAGAACGAATCGTTATTGTAACTTTGTGTATGGTTCCCATTCTCATTCGCATGGTAAAGAGAATTCTTTATACTTTTTTCTCTATCCATCTGTCAGACTCAGAATCTGGATATATATAAATTTATATGAAAATGTCAACTCTGAAGAGTACAATTTCACTCTTTGCTCTTCACTAAAATCGCAAGCGAACAAAAATCCCAACTTCTCCAAATAATAATACAAATAATAATAATAAAATATGCAAAAAATATCACTTTTCAAACTTTGCCCGAAAGAAAAATTTCCGTGCAATTAACAACAATATTAAAGTAATTATAATAAAATTTGTAATTTTCGATTTTAGAATAATTATTTTATCTTAAATATTTATATTATTTTTTTATATGTTATTTAAATATATTTTTATATTTTCAATAATAAAATTATTTTTCTATATTTAAAAAAATTAAAAAAACAAAACTAGAAAACTCTTCAGAACTTAATCTTTGAATTCTTCTCTAACAACGACAAATTTCTCTTCCAATTTGAAATTATTTTTTCAGCTACTAATTTACAGAAAGTTAGTAGTAGTTGTAGTAGTAGAGTTGATGGTTTCAGAGAAAGGAGAGAAAAAAAATAAAACAAAAAAAAATTTTAAACGTTCAAGAGAAGCAGAGAGGAAAGATTTATTTATACGTTTTCAATCCTTCCAATTACTAGCCTCGTGCAACTCTGATCGATTATAGTAGCAAGTGAAACGTAGTAACATGACATAAATCAACGAAACGACTCTCGTTAAAATTGTGAATGTGTTACCTGGCAACCAGAAAATTAAATTCCTCCTATAAATTCAAAAAATTTGAAAACTCCATTACAACAAATTGTTTTCTTATATACGACACACCATCGTAAACAAAAAAATAGACAATTACAATTTTTCAACAACAAAAAAACCCCCATAATAAACAAACAAACAGAAAATACAACAAAACCAAAAAAAAGTACAAATTCAGGTAAAAAATAATTAACAAAACGAACAAAATCGAAATTCAAAATAATTTCGAACGAAATCGAAACAAAAGGCTATTCAATAAAAAAAGTCCCCCCCCCCCAAAAATAGATATTCTGCAAAAAAATAAATAAATCGTAAAAAATTCGATTGCAATCAACGTTATAAAAATAGAAACTGTAAAAAAAAAAAATCGGGAGTGAATCAAATAAACGAGTCGTCTGAACAAGTTGCACGCATCGCGCGACGAGAGGGGAATTCCGGCAATAAAGTTACCTACCCCCGAGCGATAAACACTTCTAAATCCAGGCCAACTATTTGTATTGTTGCAATACTGACACGCCGACAGCGATAACGACCGCTGTATTGTACATCGCGCGAGATACATGAGTCTAAAGTAATCCGCGAGTGAAGGAAAATTATTGTCACATTTTTCTTTTGTATTGTGAATAATAGTGACATAATGCGAGGATATTTTGTTTGAATTGTGTCCCATTCAAATAATATTCAACTATATATACAACAACTGAAATTTTAATAATCCCCCCAAGAGAAATTAAGTTGCGAAAATCATTTTCCTCTCTGATTAACATTCATTCTTTTTGAGAAATAATATATTCGAAAAAACAAAAAAACTCTTTTCAATATTAAACGAATCTCTATATTACATTTAATAAAGCTCACAGCAATTAAGCGCCATTGAAGAATAATATGAACAAAAAATAATGGACAAATTAAACTTTTTATTCACGACTCACAAAGTGGATTTTAATTTCTATTAACTTTTTATTAATAGAAAAGGAAATAAAAAAAAAAAAGAATTTAAAAAGTTATATAGAAAAAAAATTATGCAATTGAAAAGGAAATAATTTAAAAAATTAAAAAGTTATAAAAATAGAAAAGATTCGAAATAAATTAAGGCCAAACATCCAAACAATTTTACCGAAAAACTTATTTGGTAATTTTTGCAAAGGAAAATAGAAAAAAAATTTTCTCTATTTCCATTTTTAAATAATTTATAAAAAAAAGAAAAAATTTACAAAAACGAAAATAATTCAAATTATTTTTTAAAAATTCGGAATTTAGAACATATACCTAGAAAATGAAGAAATCGATTTAAAGAAAAATGTAAACGAAAAAAATATTGACAATAAAAAAAATTAAACTAAAAAAAAATTGAAGAGATAAACATTTTCCAATATTCATAATTCAACATCTGATCTTCTAAAAATTGGACGAATTTCATTTTCTTGAACATAAAAAAGATATTCCCATTTTTTTTTTTTTTTACAGGGAAAAACTTCGATACGTATACATAAGGTCACGGAATTATTCATAAAATATTTTACTTTTAAAACTTAAAAGGTCTACAAAGTGGATATAAAAATATTCTTTTTTTTTTATTGAATCATGAAACATTTTTATGAATTCAGAAAATTAATGACAAAACTCCAAGTTCAAATTTATAATTAATTAAAATTCAAATAAGATTATATTTTTATTGAAAATTACCTTCAAAAATGGAACTTTTATTTTCTTTTCATTTATTTTTAAAATTTTTCCTTTTCTATATTTTTTTTTTAAATTCCTTTTGTAAATTTTTCTTAATTTTTTCTTCAATTTTCCTTTTTTTTATATTTTTCTCAATTTTGCTTTTTATTTTTTCCTACTTTTATTTTTCTATTTTTGAATCAAATAAATTTTTTTTCCAGTGTAAAAAAGAAACGAAAGTCGATACGAGTTAGAATGAAAAAATCACAGCAACTTTGACACTCCCTTACAAGAAAAAAATAACCCAAAAACTAATAAATTCTTCAGGTAAAATATAATATAAAATTGAATGCACTGCGTGTGGAAATAATTAAAAGAGGAAAAAAAATATTTCATGGTAAAATGTTTCAAGGTAATAAAGGCTCAATCCTTTTTTTTTTTGATAGACACGCGACTCACACGGGGGAAAGGGTGACACAAACCAACCCCTCAAAACTTGTGTTCGTGACAAAAATCGTACTATAAAAAAAGCAACATTCCCTATGAGTCAACAAACACGCTTCAGGATTGCAAAACTTTTCTCGTATTGACGTCGAAACTTTTCTCATGAACATCACGCGCTTATGTACAAAACTATAAGAGAAAAATACACGAGTCTCTAAAATAAACTTCGAAAATTAAATTACAATTGTATTCGTAAATATAAATTTTACAATTTACAATTTACAAAATTTAATTATTTATACATCCAACTCGCTTTTATTATCGAAAAAGTTAAAAAATAAGTTCCCGTGTTAATAACTATATTTTTAATTGATAAAATTAAAAAATATCACCATTATTATTCATTTATATTTTAATATTATTATACTGTCTGTACTAAATAATAATAAAAATAAAAACGAAAGAAAAATAATAATAATAAATTATTATTTCTTATTTATTATAATCTGAAATATTTTTACTATGCGTGCGACTTTTAATTTCCATTTTCATCAAGTCAATCTGTCAATTGCAATAAAATTCCCGATATTTATTCACTTTTTTTTTGGAGAAATAAAATTTCTCTGGAAAATGAATTTTTAATTGAAAATTTACAAGTCTGAAGGAAATAGAATTGAAATTTGACATAAATTGAAACAGGTTTGACCTATTCAATATCTATGGCCAACCAACGTCAACCACAAGATTAACCACTTAATTATGAATCTAGCAATTTCATAGTGACCTCGGTTTTGTTAGTGAATCCTGTCCGAATTGCGTCATTCAACTATATGAAATACGGAAATTAATTCCAACTTGTTGATCATCTTTTTCAATTCACTTGCCACTCTATATCTTATTTTTTTTCAATTTAAAAAAACAGATTTCTAATTTATATACGAATGCAAAAATAAATTATTTTCAGGTCTACAATAAAAATTAATTAACTCTAAATTAAAGAAAAATTCAAATCAAAATTTATTGATTATAGTTAAATTCATATCAATATTTAATATTACAGTGAAAAGAAAATTTATTTGATTCAAATAAATATTTACTAGAATCAAATAAATTTTTTTTTCAGTGATAATATTAATATTATTAGCAACAATAATCGCGCTTACGCGCGCGGCTGATTATATTTTTTTTATTATTTTCACTATTTTTAATTAATATTATTTTGTTTGTTCGATTGTTTTCTTTTCTTTTCCAAAAATAAAGTGTAAGGGCAAATATTTGTGTATATTTAATACACAGGAATATTTATTTTCAGACAAAATATTTCTCATTTATTAGCTTTTTATTCCTTTGAGAATTTTTCAACTTTTTTTAATATATATAAATATACGTTATTATTTCCTTTAGAAAAATATTTTATTGGAGATTTTCAAAAGATTTTATTCCTTTGAATGAAATGACGACGATTTTTCGAACGTCTTTACTCAACGCTTCCTGCATCTTTACTTTCATTCCTCATACTTTAATACGACCTTTTATTACATTCAGCATTTGGATCTCAGCCAATTTTTATTCTTTTTCCACTTCTTCTTCTTCTTCTTCTTCTTTTTTTTATATCCTGTCGTCTTTTTCGATAATCACTTTCTCTTTTGTCCTCCACTGCTAATAGCATGTCACACTTAATATCACGTGAAGTTAAGAACAAAAAAAGAAAAAAGAAAAAAGAAAAAAAAGAAGAAGAAGGAACTAATGCAAGTGGCAAGAAAGGAAGACAATTTTTTCGCAATTTCTTACAAGACTGTAGTATTCATCGAAAAATAGGTTTTAAATTGAATTATTTCTTTATTATCTAATAAGAATATATTGATCATAGTAATAAAAATAATAAAAAATAAGAAGAGGAATATAATAAGAATAATAAAAATAATAAGAAATATAACAATAATAAGAATAATAAGAATAATAATAAGAACAATAAAAATAATAAGAATAATTGAAAACGAAATGGGAGTAAAAGACAAGACTTTATACTTAAATTCAATATAAATGCGAATTACAGAATTTGAATGAGATTGTGTTTTGAATATCTCAAAATTTCAAGTTTTAATCAACTTAATAAAAACTTTTGGTTCAAAAGTATTTTGCATAAGTTGAAAATTTCATCATATTCCACAAAACTTGTTAATTTTTTTCAAATTAAATTCACCCAAACGTGTTTTCTCAATTTAACTGCAATTTCCCCTTCGAAAAACTGATTCTTTTTATTAAAAAAAAATTATGGAAAACAAAACTAATTCGAAAAAACGAAACAAAAAAAAGCAAATGATATAAAATTCACCATACAAGGAATAATTTTAAATAAATAAAATATAGGTAATTAAACATATAATTACAATTCGTCAAATAATTGCAAAATAAACCAAAATATTCTTAACTTCCTAAATCAAATAACGAAACGAAATTTACAATCGAAAAACATGGAAATTGACAATGCATTCTATATATATTCCAAAGTTAATTGAGTTTTTCTCAATTATTTTGTTGCGAGCGTAATTATACTGAGTTAATAGTTAGAAAAATCAATGAACTCGTTAATGAACTTGATTACAAGACGGAATTCTTGAAAATAAAAAAACGACTAAACTAAATCTGTTGTAGCTCGGGAGAAGGGAATTTAATTCAGCATTTGGCTCGTCTCTATTGAAAACTCGTTAGAAAATCGTGCTCCAAGCATCCTATACTCTCTCTCTCTCTCACTCTCTTTCTCTTTCTCTCTGCCCGATCTGAAAACCAAGTACCAAGTGATCCCACTTCAATATCGAATATAAATTCAACGACTAGTCCAATAATCGTATAAATCATCCTTTTAACCAATCATTTCAAGCTCATTTCGTATTCTGCTCCATTCAAAGTCATACACCCTTTGAACTTATAAATTCATCCCCTATTTATAAAAAAAAAAAAAGAAAACCTCATATCGTATATATATATGTTTTTTTTATTTTTAATTTCATATATTCCAACATTTGTAATTCATATAAACTTTCAATACCATTTTCATATTTATCCAAATATTTTATACTCTCCCAAAAATCTGAATTGAGAGAACTAAAGTACTGAAATAAATTGTACAATTTTTACTAATTCAGGGCTCGAACCAGTGAAAGAATTTAAAAATTTGGACTTTACGGACCAAAAATGAAAAATTACGGACCAATTCCTGACAAAAATATAACTAGTCCATTTGTATACAATATTATCAGGGTGGCAACTTTTTTCATAAAAAAAAATTCTCGGTCATATATTATTTTGTCAGTCATAAAGAATAACTCTAAAAATAAATTATTCCATGAAAGATTGAAAGAATTCCCTGATTTTTAGACAAAACTTTGACTTTTTCATAAACCCTAAAAATATTTTACTTTACTCTAAAATTATTGTTTTTAATATTATAATATTTTAATTATTTAATTAATAATTTAATAATTATTAAAATTTTTTAAAATATTTTAATAATTCTAAATATTGTTTTTAATATTTAATTATTATCTAAAATTTTAACTAAAATTCAATTTAAAATAAATTTTTATTCAAAAATTTTACTAGAATTCAATTATTTAAATACGAAAATAAATATTTTATTAAACAATTAAATATTTCTTAAAATTCAATTCTCATAAAGAATTTTATCAACAAATTTTTAAATAATTCAATTCTTTCGAGGAATTTTAATAAAAATTTTAAGAATAATTACATTTTTCGAGAAATTTGATTAAAATTGTATTAAAAATAATTTAAATTCTGCGATGAGTTTTAATATTTTTTGTGAAAATAATTGAATCCCTAAGAAGAATTTAAAAATTTTTTAACACAATTAAATTTCTCCGAACAATTTTATTACTTTTAAAAATAATTGGATTTCTGCAATAATTTGTAACTTCTCCAAAATCCAATTTTTTTCGTGTTTTTAAATAAAATTCTTTTATAAATCCATTATTTTTAATAATTTTTTAAAAAATTCGCAATTAAACTTATTCAAAAAAATTAATTTCACAGAATTGTTAGTTAAAAATTTGGAAGATTCAGATTTTCAAAGATTTTAATTTGAAACCTTTTCAAAATTCAACTATTTCTAAAAAAAAATCACCTTATAATGCTTCTAACATTGAATTATAATATCTAAAGAAATTATTCTATTTTGTAAACAATTTAGTAATGATAAGAGCGTTTTGCTTGTGTGAATAGGGAGGAATGAGAAAAGAAGAAACACTTATGTAAAAAAGGCTACAGGCTTATTGTTACATTACTTGTAAATAAATAAAAATAAAATAACATTGAATTATAATCTACATTTTTAACTGAAATTTATTTTTAAATCAATTTTTAAAAGAAAATTCTACGAGAATTCAATTATTCAAATACAAAATTAAATAATTTATTAAATAATTGAATGTTTCTTAAAATTAAATTTTCATACAGAATTTTATCAATAAAAACGAATTTGACGAATTTTAATAAAAATTTTTAAGAATAATTATATTTTTCGAGGAATTCAATTAAAATTGTATTAAAAATAATTGAATTCCTGTGAAATTTTTCCTATTTCATGAAAATAATTAAATATTTGCGTAGAATTTTATTAAAATTTTTTTAAATAATTGAATTCTTTTGGAAAATTTTATTAAAGTAGTACATATTTTTTGAAAATCATCGAATTGAGGAAAATTTTTGAAAATAATTGAAATGTCAAGAATTGTATTAAAATTTTTGAAAATAATTAAATTTCTGCGAAGAATTTTATTACTTTTGTAAATAATTGAATTTCTGCAATAATTTGTAATTTCTCTAAAATTCTCCAAATTATATCGTACAATTTACGAACTTTTTGTCCTTTTCCCTACTAATTTGAATTGGGAAGATTTTTTACTAATTTAAATTAGGAAAATTTCTTACTAATTTAAATCAGGACGATTTTTTACTAATTTAAATTAGTTAAAGACTTTTCACTAAATCAGATTTTGAAGAGTTGTAAATAATAAAAAAAAGTGTATAATTTGTAAAATTTCCGATTCTTAGATATTGATTCTCATTCTATACTTATATTTATTGGTATTTTACACTTTATTGGCTATAATTAATACCATTATCATGGATAGCACTCCATGAATTATGTTTATTAACCTGTCCAAGAAAGCGACATATCGAATAAATGAATTTACGATCTTCAAGGAATATACTCTAATCCCATAGTATACTCAGAATAGGCAATACATCATCGCTCCTTAACAATATGCATCCCATAAATAGCGAACATTTCACTAAACTATACAATTTTCCTTGAAAATTGAGATACGCAAATAATTATACTCTCAACTATACACACATTTATAAATTATTTCCCATGTCCTAATCTTCTCTATTAACAATATGTACTACGATAGTAATTCAAATTATAACAATAGAAGCAAAGATAATAAAAATAATAACAAAATAATACCGAAAAGCCAAAATAACAACAAAAAGGAAAAAATAATACCTAAAAGCAAAAAGAACGATAATAAATTATATCTAATAATAATTAATCTTTAATTTTACAAAAAAAAAATATTAAACATTGTACGTGGATAATACCTCGAATACTTCAAAGCTGATCGCAAAGAATGGAAGAAAAATTTGACCTCATATTTTATTCTTCTTGACTTTTACTTTTTTGAACTACGACATCGCAAAGTTATTTTTCTCGTGACCAGTTTGTTTCAATGAAAAACTTGCAAACATATCGTAAAAGACATAATATTTCCCAGTGACATTTGCTTTTAGCTTTTAAAAATATTTTTCCACCACACGTGTTATTTCTGCTTCAATAAATTGAAACAGAAAAAAAATAATTTTTTCCACACAAATTTTATTATCACTTCGTTATAAATGTCACTCAGAATTTCCAATCCATTGAAAGATTACCTAAAGATTAACTAATTATCATATAACCAAACAGGTTGCGTGTCTTTTAAAAAAAAAATTCTAACAAAATTAAATTTTTATAAATTGATTTTCGTTCAATTTTTTTTTTCCCACCAGATTTAACTTTCATTAAAAAGGGTGGAATCAAGATTTTTTTTTTTTTTGCAAATTGCCTATAAATTCTAAGACGATGTGAAAGGGGTGTGCGCTCATTTTATTTTTAATCAAGTTGTTTGGAAAACGATCAATCATATATCTCAACTGGATGAAAACGATCAGTCATGGCTGTTGCAATATTATCGAAGAGTACGTCAACATAAAAATAACTAATTTTCAACTTTATACGAAATAAAAACCAAATATATATTCCATGACCATTAATGCAAATAAGCAAAGTAGATGAGTGAACAAACAGTCAGACGTAAATTAAATCCAGTAAATAAATTTGGAAAAGAAAAAAAAATACCCATTTACTCTGACAACAATTAACGAAACAAACACAAACAAACCACAGGAAAATTTATCCTCCAGGTTGAAACTTTAAACCGAAAATAGATGTAAAACTTATTCCGTTGTTTTCAAAGAACGTTAAACAATTTATCTAAAACTTCCATTCAAGTATAATTATCCGGCAACAAATTTAAAAGTTTTTTTTTTATTGTCTGAATCAAGAACAAAATAAACTGCAGAGTGTCCACTAAATTTGAAAAATAAAATTCTAAACTATTTCACAATTCTTTGCAAAAATTCAATTATGTTCAAAAAGTTTTAAAAATTCTCGTCAAAATTTCACAATTCTTCTCCGAAATTCAATTATGTATTTTCAAAAATTTTAATAAAATTTCCAAAAGAATTCAATTATTTTTAAAAATAATTTGTCAAAAGAATTCAATTCTTTAAAAATTTGTTTACAAAATTCTTTATGCGAATTCAATTTTAAAAAACATTCAATTATTAAATAAATTATTTAATTTTTTATTTAAATAATTGAAAAAGCCTTAAATTTGTTCTATTTTTGACAATAATTTATATTAAATAACTCAATTCTATTTATAAATCAATATATATAAAATTCATTAATCATTTAATGAAGTATTTTTTTGAAAAATTTTAATTTCAATTCTATTGAAATTAGTTTCAATTTTAAAAATTTTAATGCAATTCTTTGAAAGAATTCAACTATCTTAATAAATTTCAAAATTCTTTCCAGAAATTCAATTGTTTACAAAACATAAAAAAAAAATTCTCGTCAAAATTTCAATTATCTTTATAAATAGCAAAATTCTTCGCCGAAATTCAATTATTTTCAGGAATTTTAATAAATTTCATTGCAAAATTCAATTATTTTCATAAATAACAATATTGATCACAAAAATTCAATTATTTTTAAAATTAATAAAATTCTTTGTAGGAATTCAATTATTTTCAAAAAATCTAAAAAAAATTGTCAACGTTTCAATTATCTTTCTAAATAAATACCAAAATTCTTCGACAAAATTCAATTATTTTCAGGAATTTTAATAAAATTCATTGCAAAATTCAATTACTTTCATAAATAATAGTATTTATCGCAAGAATTCAATTATTTTTAAAAAAATTTAATAAAATTCATGTCAAAATTTCAATTATTTTCAAAAAATTTTCTTAATTCAATAATTTTTAATACAATTTCCCAAAAGAATTCAATTATTAAACAAGATTAAACAAAAATTTTGATAATATTCTACAGAAACATTCAATTATTTTCCAATCAAATAAAAATTCAACAGGAATTTAATTATTTAAAATAGAATTTGCATACATTTTTTCGAAAAAATCAAATGTTTTAAAAATTGGCATTTTAATTCTTCTCAGTAATTCAATTATTTTCATAAATAATAAAACTCAATGCATAATTTCAATTATTTTTAATACAATTTTAATCGAATTTCTCGAAAAATTATTATTCTTAAAAAATTTTATTAAAATTCGTCAAAAGAATTCAAGTTTTTAAAAATTTGTTAATAAAATTCTTTATGAGAATTCTATTTTAGGAAACATTCAATTATTATTTAATAAATTATTTAATTTTGTACTTAAATAATTAAGTTCTAGTAGAATTTTCTAATAAAAATTGATTTAAAAATTAATTGCAATCAAAGTTTTAGATAATAATTGAATTTTTGAGAAGTTACTAATAATTGCAATTTTTAGAAATGTAATTGAATTTTAAAAAGGTTTGAAATTAATATCTTTTAAAATTCGAATTTTTCATATTATTAATTAAAAATTCTATGGAACTAATTTTTTTTAAGAAGCTTAATCGAAATTTTTTAAAATTATTTAAAGTTTTTATTTTCTAATATATATACTTTTAATTGAAGAATTTCCGAATAATTGAAAACAAATGAATTTAAAAATTCTCAACATAATAAAACGATTTTATAGAAGATCATTCAATCTTTTTTAATGAAATATAATTAATAAGTCTTAAAATAAATATTTCTATTTTTTCCTCACAAAATAATCAGTGTTTTTAAAAAAAAATTTTCGAAATCCAGATCAGGATCAAAATTCACTGTCATTTCCCTGTTTTCCCGGTCCAACAGCCACCCTGAATTATTTTTACGTACTATAATAAAATTCTTTGCAAAATTAAATTATTTAAAAAATTTTATAAAATTCTTCTCAAGAATAAAATTATTTTTATAAATATTTAAATTCTTTCATGAATAATAAAATTCAATTTATTAGCAGAGAATAAGAAAGAAGTAAATATTTTTGATGAAAATTAGGAAAAAGTCAAGAAAATAAAATATAGAATGGAATTTTTGTCAGTTTTGTGAAGTGTCTAAAACCAGTTTTTTTGGTCGTCAAGTTTAATTATTCGATAGCCACTTTTTAAAAATTAATTATCGAATACGAAGTCTGATTTATTGTCTCCATAAAATCTACATTGTTAGAACAATAAAATTAATTTGTCAAGTTCTGTGTAGTAACAATCCGATTGTCACGTAAAAGATACCTTTAGTCCTATGTAACTATTTACGAAAACTAATTATTTGATATAATAGTCGAGTGACCGCCTATTTGAATGAATCATCAGTGATTCTCAATAAGAATTCGAAAGTAGCAGCATGTAGCAACATTTTTTTATTTTTCAGCGCACTTACATTCAAGTGTCGCCTTAGAGTTGAAATTTTGCGTTGTAGGCAGAGAGTTAGTAACCGTAGGGCTATATCATGCGCCAGAAGTAAACATCATAAACTATTCGCAAAGCCGAAGCGGAGGTAGTCGAGACGAGGCTGGCAATATTTGCAAGTCACAGAGTCCCGAGTGAATTATTCCGGAAAAGCTTCAAAGCTCTGCCGGATACTTCACGAATATGGACTGAGAAGTGTAACTCCCTCTTTCTCTCTCTTTCTCACTCCTCTCGCATTTTGCAGCAAACCATGAGTAGAGAGAGAGAAAGAGAGAAAGAGAGCGAGAGTTATACTTTTCAGTGTGAGAAGAGCTACACAGTACGATGAGACGAATGAAATAGAAAGAGACAACCCGAGAAAGAGGGTTGACGGAGGTCCGAGGTTTAATCTCTCCCCAGTCGTAATCCCTGCAACGACATATACACATACATACAAATACGACGATAACCTGCCTAGTTATATGTTTCTGTATTATTCAACAACATCCTGAACAACCTCTTCATATGCACAATTGTACATGTACATATTTTGTCAACGTGAATCCTTTCAAATGAAACTGTCATCAAAATATTAAACTCATATATATACCCACATTTTCCATTGACGATGAGAAAAAAAGGAAGCGCAACCCTCTTCTATAGACATTTATACAAAAACAAATAATAATTCATCTCTAGAAAAAAATTCCAATTACTATTTTACTCAACAATTCCATTACATGTCGGAAAAACGTTTAAAATTCTCCCATTCAAACACTTTCCTTTAATAAATAAAGGCAAAATTTTCAACACTTTGCAATAATTATATTGCCTACCCTTTCATCGAATTTTTACACTGAGAAAACGATTTATTTGCTTCAAACATATTTTATTAAAAATCAAACTTAAAATATCTTTGCTATACAATCAAACAATATTTAAGTTTAATTGAAACATATTTTTTAGTTCATTAAAAGAAATAATAAAGTTAATTCAAACATGGTGGTTGATTTTAAATTAAATAAACTTTTAAGTTTGAATTAAACACATCTTTTGTTTAAATCAAATCAGAAAATATGTTTGAATTAAATATAATTATTCAAACAAACATTAATTTTTTAATCAAAACAGTAGATATTTCATAGCTTACAAACTAATTTAAATTAAACAAAACCACTTGAAATTATTTTATTATTTGAAAAATTAAGTATCCTAATGTTTTCTCAGTGTACATTCAATGATACTTTTTTCAATTTGAATATACTTTTTTTTCGCAAATAAAAGGAATTTTTTAATAAATACCCTCTTTATAGAATTTTTATTAAACTTTATATAATAACTTTATTACTATTCTATTCTTCATTTGACAGGTATTTTTACGTTCATGCATTTTTACGTAGCAATAAAATTTTCATTTTAAAAAAATTCCAATCTAGAATTTTTTAATTTATAAATTGTAAGCGCAAAAAATTTTTACGTACAACTTTTAATAAAAAAATTTGTTAAAACAAAAATTCTGTTTAAAAAACATTTCCTTTAAAAACATTCTAGTTTTGCATTGGAATGAAAAAAAAATTTTTCAAATTTTAGCCAATTCATTCTATTCATCGGGCTCGAATGAATGAACTAAATTTGTTTACAATATTCCATTTTTACGAAATTTCAATATTATTCGTTAATTCTTCAATTAAATATATATTAAAAAATAAAAAATGCAAATAAAAAAAAATCCAATTAAACTTTTTCAAAAAAATTAATTTCGAAATTCAATTATTTCTAAAAATTCACGGTATATTGTTTTTAATATTCAGTTATTATCTAAAATTTTAACTGAAATTCATTTTGAAATAAATTTTTATTCGAAAATTCTACTAGAATTTAATTATTTAAATACAAAAAACAATTTGATTAAAATTGTATTAAAAATAATTGAAATTATGCAATGAGTTTTAATATTTATGAAAATAATTGAATTCCTAAAAAGAATTTTATTATTTACGAAAATAATTGAAATTTTGTCAAGAATTTTATTGAAAGTTTTGAAAATAATTGAATTTCTGCAATAATTTGTAACTTTTCAAAAATACAATTTTTGTTTCGTGTTTTTAACTAAAATTCTTCTATAAATGCATTATTTTTAATAATTTTTCAAAAAGTTCTTTGAGTATTTTCAAATTCATTTGTTTACAATTCAATTTTTCGGACATTCTTCAATGAAATTTATTAGAAAATAAAAACTTCAAATAATTTCCAAAAAAAATCCGCAATTAAACTTTTTAAAAAAAATTAATTCCACAGAATTGTTAGTTAAAAATATTAAAAATTCTGATTTTTAAAAATTTTAATTTGAAACATTTTCAAAATTCAATTATTTCTAAAAATTGACGCTCTAATATAATGTTTTTAATATTCAATTGTAAACTAAAATTTTAACTATCCATTTTTAAATCAATTTTTATTAGAAAATTCTACTAACTACTAGAATTCAATTATGTAAATACAAAAAAACATTTTATTGAATAGATGATTGTTTCTTAAAATTGAATTCTCATAAAGTATTTTATCAACAAATTTTTAAATATAATTGAATTCTTATTTCAACGAATTTTAATAAAATTTGTAAGTAGGTATAATTACATTTTTCGAGGAATTTGATTAAAATTGTATTAAAAATAATTGAAATTCTGCAATCAGTTTTATTATTTATGAAAATATATGGATTCCTAAAAAGAATTTGATTATTTACGAAAATAATAGAATCCCTGTAAAAATTTTATTATTTATGAAAATAATTGAATGACTGCGAAGAAATTTATAAAAAAAGATTTCTAAATAATTGAAATTTCTGTGAAATTTTTATTATTTTATGAAAATAATTAAATGTTTGCGTAAAATATTAAAATTTTTTTAAATAAATGAATTATTAAATTGAATTTTATTAAAATAGTAGATATTAATAATCATTGAATTGTGGAACATTTTTGAAAATAGTTGAAATTTTGCCAAGAATTTTATTTAAATTTTTGAAAATAATTGAATTTTGAAGAATTTAATTTTTTCTAAAGATAATTGAAATTTTGACGAGAGTTTTTAAAAATTTTTGTACATAATTGAATTTTTAAAGAAATTTTATTACTTTTGAAAAGGTAATTGAATTTCTGCAATTACGTATTTTCTCAATCAAATTACGGACTTTACGGACCTTTTTTTAAAAAAAAAACTGACTTTTACGGGATTTACGGACCTAGTTCGAGACCTGTATTAAGTAAAAAAAATCTATTTAGTGAAACTTTCAATTACTTCTTTTCAAAATTATTCAAAATTATTCTTTTCAAATTTTAAATAATTATATCAAATACCTAATTAATTGAAAATTAAATATTTAGTTAAGAATTCATTAGCTTAATATAATTAATTGTAAAAAGTAAATATTGAGCGATTAATTTTCAAAAATTTTACATATACGTGATAAAATTTCTCTGGAATTAATTTTCTCTTTATAATTTTATAAAGTTGATGCAGTTTGATAGTGTAAATTACGTAAAGTGTGTCTGCGGTGGTGGCATAGCCTAGAGTTCCCTCGTGTAAGCCATACTCAAACATTTCAGGTCTCAAAATAGTCCCTTATCCGTTTCTCATAGATCAAAGGTGCCGAGAGAGTTTCCCCGAGTTGTGAGTCGCAGGTGCCATAATTCTACCCACATAAAGTCCCCACGACTCTTCGAGTGTAAAAGTAGTTCTTTAATCCATGACCGACAGGAAATGTCCGTGATTTACTAATACTCATGCTTTTAGCAAATCCAAAAGTACAAATGATCCAAGTGATTTATATAATATTTTTTTTAAAATAATAATAATAATAATAATAATTTCAAAGGAAAAGTAAAAAGAGCAGAAAACTCCTAATCATATTGTAAAAAAATAATAATAATAAAAATATCCCTTGATTATTTTTATTATTATTATTGCCTTGATTATTTTATGACTTTAATTTCAATTATTTTCAAAAAGTTTTCTCAATTCAATCAAATTTTTTTACAGAGATTCAATTATTTTTAATGCAATTTTAATCTAATTTCTCGAAAATGGAAATTATTCTTAAAAATTTTATTAAAATTCGTCAAAAGAATTTTAATTATTTAAAAATTTGTTGATAAAATTCTTTATGAGAGTTCAATTTTAAGAAACATTCAATTATTCAATAAATTATTTATTTTTGTATTTAAATAATTGACTTCTCGTAGAATTTTCTAATAAAAATTGATTTAAATATGAATTTCAGTTAAGATTTTAGATAATAATTGAATATTAAACTCTAAATTTTAATTAGTAAAAATGCTTTCTAATTTGAATTAGTGACTGATAATTAACAACAAAAATAATAAAAATTAAAAGACTAATTTTGGATAATTTAATTATTCGACAGGGTGGTGGGCACAACAGAGTGTGGACAGCGACCTTGATAACTCTAACACTTGGAAGCTGGATAGGCAAAGTTGGTCCACGACCGGCAGACGGAGAAATTGCATCCCTAACGTCAACAAGAGAACGTCTGGAAACAGTTAGACAGGTGTTGTCCGAAGTTCCATTAATCGATGGCCATAATGACCTACCTTGGAATATCAGGAATTTCCTACACAATCAACTCGCGAATTTCGATTTTGATAAGGACCTACGACAGGTGGCACCATGGAGCAAAAGTGCCTGGAGTCAGACTGATCTCCTCAGACTCAGACAAGGAATGGTTGGCGGACAGGTAAACATTTTTAAAAAACTCACTAAACTTCTATATTTCTTCTATTTTTTAAATTCTTCCAAAAAAGAATTTTTTTACTCTCTAAATAAACTTTCTAAATTTAAATCAGTAAAAATTGAATAATTAGTTATTTTTCACTAATTGATGAAGCAAAAAGTCATCCCGATTTTACTAATAATTTAAAATGTTCTATTCAATTTCTAACTAATTCAGATTTAGAGAATACTCTAAACCATTATTCTCACTAATTTCAATAGCAAAATATCAACAAAGATTTACTAATAATTAATTATTGCTAACTAATTCAAATCTAGAGAACAATATGATCTATATATTATTTTAAGTAGTCAAGGTAAATAAGCAGTCAGACGACTAAGATTGAATTTTACTTTAAGCAGACTTAAGTAGTTTATCCTACGAATGCTCAGACAAAACTCAAAAACAACTAAATAAGACCAAGATGACCTTTAATTCACAATTATCAAATTGTATTGAAGAATTCTAATCGAAAGAATTTGTGATTTAATTAAAAATTATACAAATCAGATTGTAAGTAGTTTTCCCAGTGAATAGTCAGACAAAAGCACTAAATCATAATTGAACAAAAGCCAAAACTAAAATTCAAAACAGATCAATCGTACTGAAGAATTTTAATCGAAATTCAAACAAATTCGATTCCAAGTAGTTCACTCTCCGAATAGTCAGACAAAGCACTGAATCTAAGTAGGTGAGGCTATTAATCGTCAGACAAACGATACTAATATATAGCAGGGTAAAACTTTGTTCTAGAATTTTGCAGAATAATTTAAACAGTAACGAATTTTAACTAAAATAATTTAAATAATTTAACTAAAATAATTTAATTCAATTATTGTTTTCTAAAATTTGTAACTAAGATTCTTCTTTAAATAAATTATTTTTAATTATTTTCGAAAAAGTTCTTTAACAATTTTCAAATCCATTTGTTTGCAATATTCAACTTTACGAAAATTCAATATTATTCGTTAATTCTTCAATTAAATATATATTAAAAAATAAAAAATGCAAATAAAAAAAAATCCAATTAAACTTTTTCAAAGAAATTAATTTCCAAATTCAATTATTTCTAAAAATTCACGTTATATTGCTTTTAATATTCAATTATTAACTAAAATTTTAACTGAAATTCATTTTTAAGTCAATTTTTATTAGAAAATTCTAATAGAATTCAATTATTTAAATACATAAAAAAAATAATTAATGGAATAATTAAATGTTTCTTAACATTGAATTCTCATAAAGAATTTTTGGAACAAATTTTTAAATAATTGAGTTCTTTCGACAAATTTTAATAGAATTTTTAAGAATAATTACATTTTTCGTGGAATTCGAATAAAATTGTATTAAAAATAATTGAAATTCTGCGATGAGTTTTATTATTTGTGAAAATAATTGAATCCCTATAAGAAAAATTTGATTTTGTTTTAACAATATTAAATATTGTTAAAACAAAATCAAAGTTTTGTGAAGAATATTATTAGGTACTCTTGAAAATAATTGAATTTATGCAATAATTTGTAATTTTTCCAAAATTAAATTTTTTTCATCGTTTTAACTAAAATTCTTCTATAAATCCATTATTTTTAATAATTTTTTAAAAAGTTCCTTGAGAATTTTAAAATTTATTTGTTTACAATTCAATTTCACAAAATTTCAATTATTCGTAAATAAACTAATAATAATAAAAAACTTCTAAGAATATTAAAAAATACCTCAATTAAACTTTCTTAAAAAAATTAATTTCACAGAATTGTTAGTTAAAAATATGAAAAATTCTCATTATTAAAAATTTTAATTTGAAACATTTTCAAAATTCAATTATTTCTAAAAATTCACGCTCTAATATAATGTTTTTAATATTCAATTATAAACTAAAATTTTAACTATCCATTTTTAAATCAATTTTTATTAGAAAATTTTACTAACTACTAGAATTCAATTATTTAAATACAAAAAAACATTTTATTAAATAATTGATTGCCAAGAAATTTATAAAAAATTTGTAAATAATCGAATTCCTGTGAGATTTTTAATATTTTAATTATGTTAATAATAAAATGTTTGCGTAGATTTTTTAAAACATTTTTTTATACAATTGAATTCTTTTAGAAAATTTTATTAAAATAGTAGATATTGAAAATCATTGAATTAAGGAAAATTTTTGAAAATAATTGAAATTTTGCCAAGAATGTTATTAAAATTTTTGAAAATAATTGAATTTTGAATAAGAATTTAATTATTTCTAAAGATAATTGAAATTTTGACTAGATTTTTTAAAAATTTTTGAACATAATTGAATTTTTGCGATGGATTTTTATTACTTTTGAAAATAATTGAATTTTTGCAATCATTTGTCAATTTTTCAAATTAAATCGTACAATTTACGAACTATTCGTCCTCTTTCATTCAAATTACGGACTTTACGGACTTCAAGCAAATTTACAGACATTAACGGTATTTACGGACCAAGTTCGTGCCCTGTTACTATTAATTAGTTATTTTTTGCTAATTGCTGAAGCAAAAAGTCAGCCACAATTTTACTAATAATTAAACATGTTCATTTAATTCAATTTCTAACTAATTCAGATTCAGAGAGTACTCTAAACCATTTGTTTTTCCTAATTTCAACCAAAATTTACGAATAATTAATTATTATTAACTAATTCAAATGTAGAGTACAAGACGATCTTTATATTCTTTTAAGTAGTCATGGTAAATAAGCAGTCAGACGTGATTTAAATTGAATTTTACTTTAAGTAGACTTAAGTAGTTTATCCTACGAATGGTCAGACGAAACTTCAAAACAATTAAATAAAACCAAGACCTTAAATTCAATTATATTGAAGAATTCTAATCAAAAAAATTTAGGATTTATCTAAAATTATACAAATCAGATTGTAAGTAGTTTTCCCAGTGAATAATCAGACAAAAGCACTAAATCATAATTGAACAAAGGCCAAAACTAGAATTCAAAACAGATCAATCGTATTGAAGAATTTTAATCGAAATTCAAACAAATTTAATTCCAAGTAGTTCACTCTCCGAATAGTCAGACAAATTACTGAATCTAAGTAGGTGAGGATATTAATCGTCAGACAAACGATACTAATATATACCAGAGAAAAACTTTGTTCTAGAATTTTACAGAAAAACTTAAACAGAAACTAATTCAGCTACTTTAGTTTAATAAATAAATAAATATATAAAATAAGAATAAAGAAATATTAAACGAAAAAAAAATTTATTTGAGTCAAATAAACGATCTTGTAAGAAGGAGAAGAAGAAGAAGACAAAAACGGTCCATAATCTACCCTGTTTGACATTTCATTTTTACTCTCAAGATATTTTGCTACTTTTCTCAACGGCAAAATAACATGCAATGTAGCTGCCAACTTTCTTTCTTCGATTTCCTATATCCGTCGTTGCATGGACGCTATGCTCTACATTCACAGCATCCTTGTACGTTTGGTACTCATCCACCATACATAATGCAACTAGCTAGGCCGCAGTACTGGCTGCATTGCTCGTACCTTCCAGCCAAATGTGCAACGAGGTAATTTCCTCTATATATATACCCACACGATAATATACCAACAGTAGACACGATTCAACAAAAAAAAAAGAAAAGAAAAAAAACTACTTTTTCAAATCCTTTTACAAGATTATCACATTTATCCAAAATCTACTTATTGATTTTTTCATCACCATTTCACTCTTATATTGTTATAATACAAAAAAGAAAAAATATTCCCCCAGTGCATTGTGTTATTTATACTATCGCTTACATGTACAAAACCCTGACTATAATATACAAAAAGAATATTATAAGTTATGTAAAGAAAAGAAAAAACTTGACACAAAAAAAGTGAATTTAATTAAAATTTCAATTAAATTCACTTTTTTTATAACAACTTTTTTAATTCGTGAAGCAATTTTAATTCTTATTTTCCGATGTTCTTCAGATATAATTAGAAATTTAATCAGTTTCCTCACATTACTTCTATCTCGTCGTAATCGGTGTGGCTTTTATTATCCTTCTAGGCTGTTGGAAAGAGTCGACTGACTTCGATTAGTCGTTAAAGTTAATACCCCTCTTCAGTTTTGATCTCTTCAGAAATCGAGAATTTCCAAACTTCCTCCGCAAAAGCAATGTTAAAACTATATAAGACACTCGAACAATTCAAGAAAATCCCTTCTGCTACAGAGTTTTCAATTAAAAATTTAACCTTCATTTTATTGGGTCAATAATTATTATCCCACTGTTGACCGCAGGTATAATCCTTGTTTTATCTTTATGACTTTTGTCAAACAATTCTAATATCCTATTTATGAATCTCATAACAAAAATTTTTTATTTATTTTATACGTAAAATTATAATAAAAATAAAAAATAATAATACAGTGGAAAAATTTATTTTATTCAAAAAACTGATTAATTGTCTACTATCAAATAAACATTTACTTGAATCAAATAATTTTTACTTAAATCAAATATATTTTTACTTCGAACAAATAATTTTTATTTTAATAAAATAAATATTTTTCTGAATTAAAAAATTTTTATTTAGAGTAAAAGTGACAGTTATGGCGCGATTATAATTTTTATTTTCATCAAAGAAAATAAGAAATATTTTCCTGAATCAAATAACTTTTATTTAAGTCAAATAAATATTTTACTTAAATCAAATAATTTTCATTTAAGTCAAATAAATTGTATTTGAACCAATAATTTAAGTACCTATTTCAAGCAAATACAGGGTTGACACGCTTTTGCTCCTTTTAAATTTTCTGACTTTTCCAGGTTTTCCAGGTATTTAAAACTACATTTTGTTGCCAACAAAAATTTAATTTTGTTTTTCCCTGACAAAATTAAATTCCAGGCAAAATTCATACTTCTTGACTCTAAAGAATATTCTCAATCAGTTTAAAAATTATTACTCAGAAAAATGTTCCATTGCTTCTTTTTTGCATAAATATTAAATCATTATTATTTTTCCATAAGAATTAAGATTTTCAAAAATTTCAAATTCAAACCTTTTTAAAATTAAACAATTTTCAAAAAATTATTATAAAACATGAAGACATCGATCACTCCGAGTCTTCGACTCGGAGCAATCAATATCTTCATGTTTTATAATAATAATTAAAGATGACCGACTGATAAAATCATTATTTTATATTTTATAAGAATATTTTTACTGTAACTTCATAAAAATTATTCTCATTTCAATTCAATAATTTTCTAGAATTTTTAACTAAAATTCTTCTTTAAGTTAATTATTCATTCATTTTTAATAATTTTTGAAAAATTTCTTTGGGGATTTTTAAATCCTTTTGTTTACAATTCAATTTTACGAAATTTCATCAATTATTCGGAAATTCTTCAATTAAATATATATTAGAAAATAAAAACTTCAAATAATTTCAAAAAAGTTGCATTAACCTTTAAAAAATTAAATCTACACAATTTTCAGTTAAAAGTATGAAAAATTCAAACTTTCAGAGATTATAATTCGAAACCTTTTCAAAATTCAATTATTTCTAAAAATTCACGCTATAATACTTTCTCTTTAAATTTGAATTAGTAAAAATGTTCACTATTTTGGAATTAGTGACTGACTTTTTGCTTTTGAATTAGTAAATTTTACCATTAAATTAGTAGAAACGACTATTTATTGGTAAAATTTGCTAATTCAAAAGCAAAAAGTCAGTCACTAATTAATATTAGAAAGCATTTTTACTAATTAAAATTTAGAGTTTAATATTCAATTATTATCTAAAATTTTAACTGAAATTCATATTTAAATCAATTTTTATTATAAAATTCTACGAGAATTCAATTATTTAAATACAAAAATAAATAATTTATTGAATAATTGAATGTTTCTTAAAATTGAACTCTCATAAAGAATTTTATCAACAAATTTTTAAATAATTAAAATTCTTTTAACGAATTTTAATAAAATTTTTAAGAATAATTTCCATTTTCGAGAAATTAGATTAAAATTGCATTAAAAATAATTGAAACTGTGTAAAAAAAATTTGATTGAATTGAGAAAAGTTTTTCAGAATAATTAAAAAATTTTGCCAAGAATTTTATTAAATTTTTTGAAAATAATTGAATTTTGAAGAATAATTTATTATTTATAAAGATAATTGAAATTTTGACGAGAATTTTTTTCAAACTTTTGACCATAATTGAATTTCTGTGAAGAATTTTATTACTTTTTAAAATAATTGAACTCTTGTGACGAATTTTAATGGTATATTGCTTTTTAAATAATTGAATTCTTGAGACGAATTTTAATGATATATTGCTTTTTAAATAATTGAATTTTGATAAATTATTGAAATTTAAGTCAAATAAACATTTACTAGAAACAAATAATTTTTGTTTAAATCAAAATAAATTTTACTTTATACCAATAATTTCAGTTTTTGAGGCAAATACTGTTTAACTGACTTAAATAAAAATTATTTGAATAAATAATAAATATAAATATTATTTACTGCACTGAAAAATTATTTGATTCCAACTCTCTAAATTTAAATTAGAAAAAGTGTTCATTAATTTGAATCAGTGACTGACTTTTTGCTTTTGAATTATTTTTTACTAATAAAGAGTAATTTCTACAAATTTATGAGTAAAATTTACTAATTTAAAAGCAAAAAATCAGTCACTAATTCAAATTCGTAAAAATTTTTACTAAATTCAAATTTAGAGAGTTAAAATAAATCATTTTTCAGTGCAATAAAAAATATTACTACTTTGTTTAAATATTTATTCCATTTACTATTTTATATATTTTATTTTCTTTGCTAAAGTTTCAGTAAAAAATGACTAAAAATTAAAAATTTCCAAATCTCAATAAACAATAAAAAGGAAATGAACGAAAACTTTTCTACTTGGAACAATAATTTTCAGACAAATGTCTGTGTGTGCGGAAAAATTCATAACTCGACTTTTTGAGGGAAGTGTCTTGCGTCTCTCGGAACAGTTGCCAGAAAATAGTTTAGGACAGAAAATTGATCTTCAGAGAGGTCGACAGGCTAACTCGGAAGCGACCTCGCATTTGCATAATTTACACGCGCGTGTGTTTGCAAAAGAGCATGTTACAGGAAATTTTCACGGTACATACACACAACCACCAGCAAGTTTATACGCTTCATCGTATATTATTATATAAATAAATTTAAATTCTACTATAAAGAATTTTCATCCAAGAATTCTACTTTTAATTAAAAATTATATTTACATTTAGTCTTTTAACAAAAGAAATATTTACTTGAATCAAATAATTTTTATTGCAATCAATTAAATCGTATTTGCAATTTAATTTATTATTAAATCTAATAAAGAATTTATTGGTTCAAATACAATTTAATTGACTTAAATAAAAATTATTTTAGTAATAAAAATTATTTGATTTAACTGATATTCATCAGTTAATAATAGACAGGAAATCGGTTATTTGAATCTAAACTTTTTTTTCAGATTACGAACTCTCTAAATTTGAATTACTAAAAATTATTACCAATTGAAAAAAAGGCAACAATTCAAATTAGTAAACATTTTTTCTAATTAAAATTTAGAGAGTAAATGAATATTTATTTATATTTACTTTTTGTTTAATATAATATATTTATTTAGCCATTTATTTGTGTGTGCACATATACTCAAACTATTTCCTAAAGAGAACATGTAAATGTGTATTATATATATAGATTCACAAGTGAAACGGAGGGTAAATGGTGAACGCGTTGAAGCGAATCAACTAGAAATGTGTGCCAATATCTCGGGCACACAATTGTCGGCTGTAGGCCAATAATCGACGCATTGGACCTATTTATGGTGAAGTTCAAACACTTGAATCAAAATAGGACCTCAAAACCGGAAGAGTGGAGTTGAAAAATGAATCGCAAATGGCGTACGAGTTACGTACATATACATATATAGAACATATTGATGCATAAACTTTATAGACGACATTAAAAGGAAACTAAGCATTAAAATGCAATTTGGTCACTAACATACACATATGCGCAAAAAAAAAATTAAAATCCATTTACTATCGAGTATTCAATGCGCATTCACTCTATGGTGTTAATAAATTTTACGATTCTCATATGATACCTAAATATTAAGTGGATTTCTTTCATTATTTTTCAATATTAATATTCCCTTTCTTTTTACCCCCCAAAGCGAAAAAATTTAAACTTTCATTATTAACTGTTTCTTGATATTTAATTTAAAATACAGTGAAACCTGTCGGAATGTAACTCGATTTATTAAATTTTATTACAGCAAACAATCCTTAAAAAATTGTTCTATATAATTGATTTTTGTAAAATTTTTACAATATTCTGGAACTAAGAGAAAATAATTCTTGTTGGAGATTTTTGAATACAAAAGAAACTTTTAAATAGAGTTGCTTTCCGATAGGTTCGACTGTAGGAATATTTTTATTTTTATTACCAAAATGAAATTAAATATAAAAAATATTCGAGTGAATTTTAACCTTAGGTAAATATTAAACTTTGAATTTTTTCATTTAGAAAAAAAACTGTAATATGAAAATTTTATGCTAAAAATACTATGACATTCGTCTTAAGAAAATACCTATCAAATTCTAAAAAAATTTTACATATATTTCCTTTTTTTTAAATATTTGTTATCAATATAAAAAATAAAACTCTAATTATTATCCATTGAAAACAATTTATTTGATTCAAAAACTGATTATTTGTCTATTGTCAAATAAATATTTACTTGAATCAAATAATTTTTATTTACTTTATTTAAACTAAATAAATTGTATTTGATTCAATTTTATTTATATGCCCGTACAGTATTTAAATAAATAAATATTTCTTATAAACCAAAATTTCAGTATTTTAAGCAAATACCATTTCATTAATTTAAATAAAAATTATTTGGAATAAATATTAATTTATTAGATAATTGACAATAAATTGTTTATTTGAATCAAATAAATTTAATTTCCAGTGTAGAGACATTTACGTCAAAATTAGTATTCAAAAGAAATTCTGCTAAATATTTTTTACAACAAGTCTATAAACTCCAATTATAAAAAAAAATAAAAAAAAACTCTAGTCTAATATTAATTCCAATAAAAATAGAAACTGATTGGTAATTTTTAATTTAATTTATTTTTCAATTTACAATCATTTATTGTAAATAATTTATATTTTTGAGTTCATTTTAGTTTTGAGTTTTATTTGAGTTTCATTTTAAATATTTTATTTTGAAATAATTTTATTTTATTAAATATTCAATACTAAAAAAGTATTTTAAAAAATATCTTTAAAAGAAAATGACACGATATTAACTTTTATAAATATTAAAATAATTTAATAAATATATGAAGTGAATAAAAAAAAACAAAAATACTAATAAGTTAAATTATCTGCTAAATATTTTCTGTAAAAAAAATTCCAAATACCGTAATTTCAATAATGAGCGTTCATTAAAACATAATTGAGACTTTGAACGTTAAAAATTGAACATTGTCCAATTATAATTTTACGCAATTTTAAATAAATAAAACCAAATCAACTTTATATAACGAGAGAAAAATAATTACATATCGAAGTAGCATCAAACACGAATTTCGAAGCGAAAATAATAATTTGGCTAATCAATAATAAATGATTGAAAATTTGTTTCGAAAATCCCGTCGTTTTTCCACTATATACACACATATATATATATATATATATATATATATATATATATATATATATATATATATATATATATATATATATATATATTTTTTACATTAGTATAAGCCCTCTTTTAAAATTTAAAATTCATGTTGAGTATATTCACAACAGCAGTTAAAGTTTGATGCATCAGTAAACGTGCTAGCTGCAGAACGAATTTTAAATATCCTGTCTCCAATGCACATCATTGTGATTGCACAATTTTTTAGTTGAAAATTTTATATAGTGATAAATTATCGTTTGAATATAAAGAATCGTTAAAATATCCGTATTATAAAAAAATAAACGAGCAACAATAAAAGTCTATATGATTTATAAATTGCTACTTTTGTCACATCATATATATATATATATATATATATATATATATATATATATATATATATATATATATATATATATATATATATATATATATATATATATATATATATATATATATTGTATGGAAAAACATAAAAACTAAGCTTAAAAAAGTCGCATTAAAAATAAATCCTCGATAAAGTATAAATATACTTGAAATTGTAATTTAAAAAAAAATAAATAAATAAAAAAAATAGTAAAATAGATCAACAGTAATAATTTTCGAAAGAAGAAATTTTAAAGCCAATGGATTTTCGTGGCTTTCAACTCTTGAAATCCACGTAACAGAAATTCAATTTCATTCGTCAGAACCAAGACGTTAATCGAAAGCTCTTGAAATCCCAGAAGCCTGTTGAAGACTCCTTGAAAATTGTCTCTTTTGGTATTTTGACGCCGAATGACCAAAGAATCAAGCTCACTATTTTTAAATTAAATTAGAAAATTCCCAAGTAACATTTTAAATACTTCAAGTTGCAAATAATTTACAATTTTTCGACTCCTCAGGCCACAAAAATTTAATTTTGTTTTTCCCTGACTTTTCCCTGATTTCAAGACAAAAATTTTGACTTTTTCCCTAAAGAATATTCTGCGATTCACTCAAAAAACTGATTAGATACTCAAAAAAATGTTCTATTACATTTATTTACGAATTTCTTTAACTGTAAAATTATTCGAAAACAGCAATAATAACTTCTTTTTTTACAAAAAAATATTTAATCATTATTATTTTTCCAAGGAAATTAAGATTTTCAAAATATTCAAATTCAAATCATTTTGAAATTCAACAATTTATAATAATTAAAGATGATCTAGGGATAAAAGATCATTATTTTCTACTATAAAAAATATTTTTACTGCAACTTCTTCAAAATTATTTTCATCATTTCAATTCAATTATTATTTTCTAGAATTTTTAACTAAAATTCTTCTTTAAATCAATTATTTACAATAATTTTTAAAAAAAATTCTGAGAATATTCAAATATATTTATTTACAATTCAATTTTACGAAATTTCATCGATTATTCGGAAATTCTTCAATTAAATATATATTTGAAAATAAAAACTTCAAATAATTTCAATTAAAGTTTTTGAAAAAAATTAATTCTACAGAATTTTTAGTTAAAAATATGAAAAATTCAGATTTTCAAAAATTTCAATTTAAAACTTTTTCAAAATTCAATTACTTCTAAAAATTCACGCTATAATGCTTTTAATATTCAATTATTATGTAAAATTGTAACTGAAATTCACTTAGATCAATTTCTATTAGAAAATTCTACAAGAATTCAATTATTTAAATAAAAAAATAAATAATTTATATTGAATAATTGAATGTTTCTTAATATTGAATTCTTATAAAGAATTTTATCAACAAACTTTTAAATAATTAAATTCTTTCGACGAATTTTAATAAAATTTTTAAAAATAATTACATTTTTCGAGGTATTTGTTTAAAATTGTACTAAAAATAATTGAAATTCTGCGATGAGTTTGATTATTTATGAAAATAACGAAATTATTGCGAAGAAATTTATAAAAAATTTGTAAATAATAGAATTCTTGTAAAATTATTTTATTATTTATGAAAATAATTAAACGTTTGCGTAGAATTTTAGTAAAAAATTTTTTAAATAATTGAATACTTTTTGGAAAATTTTATTAAAATAATAGATGTTGAATATACCTAATTGAATTTAGAAAAATTTTTGCAAATAATTGAAATTTTGCCAAGAATTTTATTAAAATTTTTGAAAATAATTCAATTTCGAAGAAGAATTTTATTATCTATAAAAAAAACTTAAATTTTGACGAGAATTTTTTTTACTTTTTGAACATAACTGAATTTCTGCGAAGAATTTTATTATTTTTGAAAATAATTGAATTTTTGCAATTATTTCTAACTTCTCCAATATTCAAATTTTTTTTATTGTTTTTACAAAAAATTCCTCGATAAATTCATTATTTTTAACAATTAATTAAATAAATATCTTACAAAATTTAACTGATTTCAGAATTATTCAAATTTTGAAAATTTTTGCAAAAATTTAAATTCTTTAGAATTTCTAATATAATTCATTCAAAATTGAAATTTTGTAAAATTTGAAACTAAAATCTTTTCCAGTTCATCTATTTATGAAAATTCTAAACGAAACTATTTTAAAATTCAATTAATTTTGATATATTTAAATAAAATGATTCATTAAATAATTTCTAAGTTATAATTTTATGATAATTCTTCTTTACGATATCTATATTATTTAAATCATTAACATAAAAAAACATTTATATTATGTCGTGGTGTTAATCAGAAATAAAACTCAATTCTATAACATTGAGTCTAAATTTTATGATTACACTTTGAAAAATATTTCAAAAAAAAAAAGAAAAACTTGTTTACTTTTTATTAGAAAAAGGTGAAAAAGGGGACAAATTAGCAAAAAAGGTGACAAATCGTCAAAAAAGGTGAAAAAGGTGATAAAATTGAAATAAGAGGACAAAAGGGGACCAACTGTGATGCCTGACTTTTGGAAAATGATTTTCTTTTAAAAAAACATTTTTTTTCTGAAAAATAAATTAAAACTATGGAAAAATAAGGGACTAACTCTAATTATTTTTCTGATTTTTCAATAATGGAAAATTAAGAGTTGAAAATTGATAACAATAAGAGAAAGTTATAGACTTGAAGAAAATTATATATACGAGAGCAGAAAAAATAATAAATTCCGAAATTTCTAAAAATCGAGAACTGAAGAGAAAATTCCGAAAATGGGAGTTACTTGAAGAATTTTGTCTCCAAATTTGAAAAAGTTTTTTCATTAGAGCCACACTAATAAATTATATGCAAGATCACCTTTTACAAGAGTTTAGAGAGAGAGAGAGAAAGAGTGAGAGGGGGAGGGGAGAAGGAGAGTCATACAAGAGAGTAATGGAAATGGGCAGAGAGTACGTCGTGTCGAGTGCAAGCTGCAAAAACGGCTGAAACATCTGCTTCCTCCATTTGACCACAGACTCGTTCCATTTTCTCTAATTTGCATGATATGATTCTCCCTTTTTCTCCACACACACATACACCAAAAGCAGCCTACTTTCAACCTTTTCCTAGACTTTTTCTTTTATTTCAAAGGACTCCGCCACCCATTGTAATTGTTTCCACTTCAAACGAACCTGAGCTTAGCCAACGCAACGAAAATACTATTACTTTAACTAGAAAATCTAATTTCATTAAAAAAAATCACTACATTTTTTCACAATAATAATTCTAATAATCTTATAAATACTTATGTTTTTAATATTTTAAAAACGAAAAATTAACTTAATCAGTAAGAAATCAAATTAAAGAATTAATTACTCGATAAATAATCGAATCAAAAGATTAATTACTTAATTCTTTAATAATTGAATTAAAGAATTAATTACTCGATAAATTATCGAATAAAAAGAATAATTACTTGCTTGATGAATAATTGAATTAAAGAATTAATTGATAGACAATCGAATTAATTAATTGATAAAAATCAAATTAATTAATTGATAAAAAATCAAAATTAATTAATTGATAAAAATCGAAATTAAAGAATTCATTGACAAATAATCGAATTAATTAATTGTAACTAATTCTGTGTATGTCAAATCACCCCCCGAAAAAATTCACAAACAATAAAATTAAATATCAAAAGAAATTTCATAAAAGAATCAAATAAATCGGAATGTGTGTAATTAAAGAGAAAATCCCATAGTGACGAAGTGGATGATAAAAATATTAAAAGCTAATTATCTGAAAATGATTAACTTAATAAAAAGATAAAATTTGCGCTGTACTTTTTTACCTATAAAAGAAGAAAAAAATTAACAATAACCAGCTCTAATCTAATTAACTTCTTTTGCTACTCTTATTAATAAATCAAATTATTCAATAATTAACAGACAGTAAACAGTGAAAGAAGAACTAATTTAATTAATTAAAAATTGAAGAGGTTTTTTTTAATTTATTTTAAAATACGGAATCAAATATATATTTATGTATTTCAATTTCTTTATTTTACTTTCATTTAGTTTAATTTATTTTAATTTTACTTTTTTTTAATTTTATTCATTTTGATTTTATTCATTTTAATTTTCTTTATTTTAATTTTATTTCATCATTTTTTTAACTTTATTTATTATTAGATTCTATTTACTTTGATGTTACTTTTTTTTATTTTATTTATTAGTCAATAAAAATCCACTTTATAATTGCAAGACTATTTTAAATTGAATTAATATATTAATAATTCAATTAAATGTCACTACGAGATTTTCCCCAAGTAATTTACAACTTACTTCCGCCACACTTCTATATAGAGGCAAGAGGGACTTACCAATATTATCCTCCACAAGAACCAAAGTGCAAACAACGGGAAATCCACTTCAGTTGAATATCGAAGATGCATGATGAGAATTTTTTTTCCATTAATCCAAATAAGTTGAATGAACTGCTAATGGAACTTTAGCAAACTCCTGTCCTTTGCATATGGAACACCATAATTCACTGAAAAAGAACCTTAATTAATATACTGAAATAAAAGTAAATTGATAAAAAATTGATAATTTCGAAATATTAAAGATAAAAGCAAAAAAATGACAAAGTAATTTTTCTAAAAGGATAAAAGAGAAAATATAAGCAGTAAAAAAAGAAAAAAAACCAAAGGTGTCAAAATTTGTTAAGATTTTCATACAAAATGAGAAAAAATTATATTTAAAAAAAATACTTGCATTCTTGAGACGAATTTTAATGATATATTGCTTTTTAAATAATTGAATTCTTTCGTGAAATTTTATTGAAATACGTAGATATTAAAAATAATTGAATTTTGATAAATTATTGAAATTAATTTAATTCTACGAAGAATTTTATTAAAATTATTTTGAAAAAAAATTGAATTGTTAAAAAGAATTTCATTAAAATTTTTGAAAATAATATACATAAAAACAATTGCTCGAGTAACATAACCTCAAATCATAGGCAATTTTCATATCAACATTTCAGAAAGAAATATTTCATATTCATCAAGTTTGTATGAATAAAAAGATTCATTTACTGCAAAAATAACATTTAGTACCAAAATATTGCTGAAAAAAGAAACAGATACCTTTTTTCAACAAAAAGTTGGGAGCTGCACGTAAACACCATTGTCGTCCGGCAACAAATGAATCTCGTCTCGTTCCCTGGAAATAACAATGAAACATGTAAAGTAAATTACACTCAATTATCACCGAATCTTTGTCTTTTTATTCGTCAGGAAAATCATCAAGTAAATGAAATTTTCCTGCAAATGAAAAGCAAAATTTGACAAAAAAAATAGAAATTCTGCACTATTTTCACTACAAATTAGACACAATTTCTGAATCGAATTTTGATGTGAAACATTCGTCATTTAATTAATTTTCACTAAACAAAAGACTCACACTCATGTTAATTTATATTACGATACAAAATATTGTAGAAAATAATAATAATTTTAGCTTTCTTCGATCAGAAGTGTGAATCAAAAGGGTAAATAACGCAAAATGTCAAATTTCCAAAATGGCGTCTCATCCGTTCCCATGGACCGGAAACAGCAACTAAGCTCCCTGATTGGTCCCACAAAAGGCGGGTAAACGCAAATACTATGATTGGTTGATATTTTAAATAAAAATTATTCCTAATTTAAAATTATTAGCGGCAAATTTAAAACTTGTAATTTAATAATTTACATTAAAAATAATTTAGAAAAATAAAAAATTATATTATTCAAAAAAATAATACTATTATCTATAAATATATGTATAGATATTATAATTACGAATTACTAATAATTTAAATACAATAATTAACGGAAACAAAAGTCCACGAAAATTTCAAAAAATGGAATTCCTATCAAACTTTCCGATCGGACTGTACCTGACAATTTTTTTCTTTTTTCTAAATTTAGAAAAAAGAAAAAACACCAGCGTATTTTATTCATCAAAAAGTACTTAAATGTTGTAAATCGTGTAGTTATACTAAGATTTTCAAGAAAAATGAAAAAAAATTATGTTAAACAAAAAGTTGGTACAATTGGTACATGTAACATAACCTCAATTTATGGACGATTTTCACATCCATATTTAGCAAAAAAATATTTCATATTCATCAAGTTTGTATGAATAAAAAGATTCATTTACTGCTAAAATAACATTTTGTACCAAAATATTGCTGCAAATAATAAAAATAATACCTTTTTTCAACAAAAAGTCGGGAGCTGCATGTGAACACCATTGTCGTCAGCGAACAAATGAATCTCGTCTCGCACCCTGCAAAATGGCGACAAAACATGTAAAGTAAATTACACTCAATTATCACCGAATCTTTGTTTCTTTTTGCACATCCGGCAGGAAAATCACCAAATAAATGAAATTCCCCAACAAATAGAAGGCAAAATTTGACAAAAATAGAAATTACGAACAATAATTATGATTCGACACGCAATTTCTGTGACGAATTTGAATGAGAAATTTTTACCATTTGTGTGAAATTTTTACCATACCAAAGGCTTTTTCTCTTATAAATGTACAATAAGATGTAAAATATTGTTGAATAGAATATTTTTACCTTTTTTTCGATCAAAAGTTGCACAAAAGGACAAACGACCTCGCAAACGACGCCACATGTTGAATTTACAAAAATGGCGTTCCACGCGTTCCACCAATTTCAGGAACACTACTAGCGCCCTCTACTTTCCCGTTCTCTCATTGGTCGTTCAAAAGGCGGCTAGAGACGAGCACAATGATTGGTTGATATTTCAAATGATCGAAATTCGAATTTTCGTAATTTTGGTGGTAAATTTGAAATGTGTAATTTAATTATAATATTATTTATTAATAGTAATAATAAATTTACTATTAATTTTTAGTTTTTTTTATTTATTTCGTTTTACTATTTAATAATAGTAATAATGGTAATAATATTAATGCGTTTTGAATTTACCACAAATAGCAATGATAATTAATTGAAAAAAATAATAAAAAATGGAATAAAAATAATAAATTTTTAAATTATAAAAAGTACTTACAGTAAAAATGCAAAATATTTATTTTTCAGTTTTGGGCCGCTTACGTGCCATGTGACTCACAGCATCTCAATGCCGTGCAGATGACTTTGGAGCAAGTGGACCTCATCAAGAGGCTCATAGAGAAATACTCTCAGCATATGCAATTCGCTGCATCCTATAAAGGTAGAGAAATAAATTTTTTTAATTTAGAAAAATTAAAATTCTGTTATTTATTACTATTATTATTTTTATTATCATTATTACTTTTATTTCTTTTATTATATTATTATTTTTTTTTTTATTATTATTACTTGCTTTTTGTTAAAACTTTTTTAAATTTATTTTTAAAATTACAGTTCACAAATATTATTTTTTATTATTATTACTATTATTTTAGAGTTACTATTATTTTTATTATTCTAAATTACTTTTTCAATTTTCTTTTTTCTTTGTAAACCCGTTTAGATATTAAAATAAATAAATTAATAAATAAATTATTCTTATTGCTAGTATTTTATTATTATTATTGCTATTTTTATTTGTACTTATTATTCTTTTATACGGCCAAATAAAATTTTGTCAATTTAAAGAAATCAGTTTCTTAGACTCGATTTGTTTCATTAAAAATAAATTTTTCTTTCATACAAAAAAAAAGAGTTTTTGATTTAAACAAATTTTCTTTGAATACAAAAAATTTGTCAAAATTAAATTAAATTTAAATCAAAGGAATTTTATCATTGATATAGAATCAAAGAAATAATTTTTTAATCCCAAAAGAAGAATTTCTCCAAAACAAATAAATTATTTTTGAGTCAACGAAATTTTTTTCCAAACAAAGAAATTGATTTTGAATCAAAGAAATTATTTTTGAATCAAATAATATTTTTTTTTTAATCAAATATATCTTTTTTTGAATCAAATATATCTTTTTGTTATCCAATAAATTTTTTTGAATCAAATACATTTTTTGTATCGAATAAATTTTTTTGAATCAATTAAATTTTTTTGGAATAAAAAAAAACTTAATTTTCAATGGAAAAAAAACTAGTGAAAGCAAATTATTTCTCTAAGTCAACAAAAACTTTTTTTCTGAGTGAACGTGATTAATTCTTAGAAAATTGTTCGCTTCTTTTATTATTTGAGAAAAAAATTTCTCTTAGAAGGCAAAAATAAAGTTTGTAATAATTATGATAATGAGAAATAATTACCAATTTTAGAAATCCTGGAAGCCCACAACAGGGGTAGGATAGCATCTTTAATTGGGGTGGAGGGCGGTCATAGTCTAGGAAGTAGTCTAGCAGTTCTAAGGACACTGTACCAATTAGGAGTACGTTATCTAACTCTCACGCATACCTGCAACACTCCATGGGCAAAAAGTTCGACGGTCGAACAGAATGAGCAAATTGACGGTAAGAAATTACACTTAAAGTTTCATCCCTCCAGAGAAAAGAATTTTTTTTTTCCAATCAAAAAAGATCTGTAAAGAAGGAAAAACATTTTTTAATTACTCATTTTTAATGTAAATTTATTTTCATGTAATTAAAGCAAAGAAAAAGAATTTTCATTGTTTTAATAACAAATAAAAGAAAAAGTATAACAAATAAAAAGAATTGAGACGAATAAAAAGAATTGAAACAAAATATAATTCGTTAATTTATAATAAATAAAAATAGAAAAAAATGAATAGAAGCAAATAAAAAGAATTGAAACGAATAAATCGAAACAAATAAAAAGGACGAAACGAATAAAAAGAATCGAAACAAATAAAAAGAACGTAACGAATAAAAAGAATCGAAACAAAATAAAAAGAACTAAATAAACAAAATTAAAACAAAAATAACTAAAAGCAATTAAAATTAATCCCTTAATTAAAATTGGAATTAAATTAAGATTCAGTCGAATTAAATTCAAAATTAAATTATACAAATAACTTGAATTTCAGTGATTGTGCTTCTCATTAAGATGGAGAAATTATAATTGGAATATTTTGGAGATAGAAAAAATTTAATTTGAAATCTAATTAAGAGAATTTGAGAGAATAAAGAGAGAGAAAAAAAGTGTTTTTTTTTGTACGAATTTTAGGAGGACTGACCTCATTCGGAAAGGCTGTTATTCGAGAAATGAATAGGTTGGGGATGCTGATAGATTTGAGCCATACTGCAAGGGCAACTATGAGGGATGCTTTAAGAGCGAGCAAAGCACCTCTCATATTCTCACATTCTTCGGCCTTTGCTATTTGCAACTCATCGAGGAATGTGCCTGACGACATTCTCAAGCAGCTGGTAAGTGAACTGAACATCAATTTCACTTCAGGAACAACTCGAATTTCACTCCCGTTGTTTCTTGTCTTCATTCATTTTCAATTATCCATTCAATTTCCCTTCTCATTAAATATCCACATACTCATTTTCCTTCGTCTCTATTATTCGTCAAATATCTGCAAAAGAAAATTTATTATTGACACCAATTTCTTTTTCCTTTCTTCTTAAAATAAAATTAAAATTAAATTCCAATTTTTTCAAATTTTCTTCAATTCTTCAATTCTCTCAATTTTAAATAAGGAACAAATTAATCGAATTTATCATTTTCAGTGAAGAATATTCAATTTTTCAGGGCTTGAACTAGGTCCGTAAATTTGGTTAAAGTCCGTAAAAGTCAATTTAAAAAAAAAAAACGTCCGTAAAGTCCGTAATTTGTTTGAAAAAGTAAAAAAAATTCGTAAATTGTACGATATAATTTGGAGAATTTTTGAGAAGTTACAAATGATTGCAAAAATTCAATTATTTTCAAAAATAATAAAATTCTTCGCATAAATTCAATTAGGTTCAAAAATTAAAAAAATCTAGTCAAAATTTTAATTATCTTCATAAATAATAAAATTCTTCTTCGAAATTCAATTTTTTTCAATAACTTAAATAATATATTTGGAAAAATTCCAATTGTTATCAAAAATTTTCATCAACACAATGATTTTCAATATCTACTATTTTAATAAAATTTTCCAAAAGAATTCAATTATTTTTAAAAACTTTAATAAAATTCGATGCAAAAATTCAATTATTTTTAAAACTAATAAAATTCCTCGCAGGATTCCAATTATTTTGAATTCAATAAAATTTTTAATGAATTCCTCGAAAAATGCAGTTATTCTGAAAAATGTTATTACACTTCTTCGAGAGAATTAAATTATTAAAAAAAAATTTTTAATAAATTTCTTCGTAAGAATTCAATTATTTCCATAAATAATAAAATTTTCAATGGAATTCAATTATTTAAAACACAATTTTCTTAAAAATTTTCGTAAAAAATTAATTATTTAAAAAGATTTTAATAAAATTTTTTGCAAGAGTTTAATTCTTTAAAAAAATTAATAAAGTTCTTTGCAAGAATTCAATTATTTTTAAAAGCTTTAATAAAATTCGTTGCAAAAATTCAATTATTTTCATAACTAATGAATTTTATGAGTAAATAAAATCCATCGCAGGATTTCAATTATTTTTAATACAATTTTTAAATTAATTCTTCGGTAAACGCAATTTCTTCAAAAGAATTCAATTATTTAAAAAAAATTTTGATATACCCAATTTTGTTTATTAGAATTTGATAATTATTTTCAATAAGTACATTTTTAATTAAATTTCTTTAAAGAATGAAATTATTTTCAAAAATTTTAATGCAATTCTTTGCGTAACAATTTAATTTCTTTAAAAATAATTTTAATAAAATTCTTCGCAGAAATCCAATTAATTTCAAAAATTTGTCGAAATTCAATTATTTTCAATATCTACTACTAAAGTAAAATTTTTCTAAAGAATTGAATTATTTTTAAAAAATTTAACGTAATTTATTGATAGAATTCATTTATTTTTAAAAATTGTGATACAAATTTTCACATGAATTCCATTATTTAATTAATTTAATTTAAATTCTTTATAATACAATTTTAAATTAATTTAAAAAATTCAATTATTCTTGAAAATTTCATTAAAGTTCGTCAAAATAATTGAATTATTTAAAAATTTGTTGATAAATTTCTTTATGAGAATTCAGTGGTAAGAAACAATCAATTATTCAATTAATTATTTATTTCTGTATTTAAATAATTAAATTTAAATTCTCGTAGAATTTTCTAATAAAAATTAATTTAAAAATGAATGTTTTTAAAATTTTATATAATAATTGAATAAAAAAAGCATAATAGCATGAATTTAAAGAATAATTGAATTTTGAAAAGGTTTCAAACAAAAATCTTTGAAAATTTGAATTTTTCATCCTTTCAACTAACAATTCTGTAAAATTAATTTTTTTTTAAAAAAAAGTTTACTAATTGAGTTTTTTTGGAATTATTTCAAGTTTTTATTTTCGTTTATATATTTAATTGAAGAATTTACGAATAATTAGAATTTTTTGTAAAATTAAATTGTAAACAATTGGAATTGAAAATTGTCAAAGAACTTTTTCAAAAATTATTAAAAATAATTGATTTAAAGAATTTTTTTTTACTTTCAGTGGTTCGAGCCCTGAATTTTTTAAATTTAATTAAATAGTTTGTAAATTTAAAAATTCTAATTGATAAAATTGACAGAGATATATGTAAATATTTTGTAAATTCAATAAAAGAAACTTGTTTGCGAAAAGTACTTTTCCCAGTGAATTATATTGTGATAAAATTTCCGGTTAACTTTGCCTTGGATCTTATATACAGAGGGTTTTTGTTATTCGTTGCTCGTCGATTGCCTGAATAGAATAGATAATTATCTAGTTCAACCGAGTAAGTTCCCAATGGCTTGAAACAATTACGAGAAACAATTCCTTTCCACAGTTGAGTTTTCTAGACCATTAAGACAACCATAGCCAGGAGTTCGTTATTTGGATCTGAATTAGGCAGTGCTAAAAATAATGTTACGTACCTTCTCTCTCTTATAGTGTATTTTAGGATCCGATTAAACCATTTATGGCGGATAACATTCCAGATTCCACTATGCGACAAGGATAATTGCACATCAAGTTTCAACGATCCGAGATTATTCTGTTTAATTAAAATCCATTGTATAAATACCATTGGCCAATGGTATTTCTGAGGCGGATACAAAAAAAATCAATTCTCCTCCCAATTGTTCTTCTCCATTTTCCCGCAAGTTTATCCCAATAAATTATTTTTCATCGCAAGAGAGAATTGGAAAGAAAAAAACCTGTAAACAAAGAATGAAAAACATGAAATAAATGAAATAAATTTGTCTATTTTCATAAAAATTTTGCTGAGAAGAGAAAATAAATGGTAAAACTCACACAATATGTAGAAAACTACGCTCTCCGGAGTCAAGTCTGAAAAATGCTCGACAATGTTTTGTTGTTAAATGCAAATTGGAGTTAAAAATAGTTAAAGTTGATAAAATGGTGTCTCCAAAAAAAAAGCAGTAGGAAAGTCGAGAAAAATATACGAGTCGTGAAAAGTCTTTCAGTGGAAGATGTCAACGGCTTAAGTCCGTTAAATCTGAGGATTTATAAGCCGCCAAAGTCGAAATCCTGAAAATGTACCCCCGGGTATTAAGTATTCTATCCTCTATAGCAAACCGGCGATATCGAATCCTTGTAAAGTTTCAGTAGACGAAAAAAAAAATGATGAGTACCTTTTCTTCCTTCATGCCAGTCATCTGAAATTTTATTCAAGAAACTTTAGACACCATAAATTGTGACTAAATAAACGAGACACTGAAGAACAACACAACAATAAATCTTAACTAAACTTCAGAATATTTTTAACTTGATCTTTTTCGAAAGAAAAATCTTTCAGCATTAAATTTAAAGACAAAACTATTTAAATAATTAATTTAATGATTGTTTAAGTAATTAATTTAATAATTATTGAATTAATTAATTTAATAGTTGTTTAAATAATTAATTAATTAAATTAATTTCCATAAAGATATTAAATTTACAACTTTGAATTTTTGCCAGAAAAATATCTGTTAGGCTTAGAGAAAATTATCTCATCGATTTATTGTAATATTTGAAAAAAAAAAAATTCTGTGCAATTATTTACCTGAAATAGTTTTTCGAAACTGCTTGAAAAGTAAACTTACAAAATCCTCTTTCCGACAAAACGCATCGATCACGTCCTATCGCACACAAAACTGAGTAAACCAGTTTTACAAAATGCTGAAATTTATCTGATAGTAGACAAAAAGAAGAACTTTGACACTGTTCCATGATTTTGGCGCCAAAAGAACAGTTGAAAAAAAACAAAGAGGATTATGTGTAGTTTTAACCAAACAACTCGTTTCCGATTGAGAGGATAAAGTTTATCTGAAAACAGAGATAAACTTCATTTGTTACTTTGACTTTATTTTCAAAGAGAGGAAAATCCTCCCCTTAATAGCTTACAATGTTTCACTAACTTCAATTTCGTTTAATTATCTTCAATTTATTCCGATTTGAATTTTACATTTCGAATTTACACTTGTAAAATTTTATTTTCGAGTAAAATATCGTTTTACGTAAAATATATTGAATAAAATATATTTAGTAAAATATATTTAATCAGGCTTGTCACGCTTTTTCTCATTTCAAATTCCCTGACTTTTCCAGGTTTTTAAAACTACATTTGTTGCCAACAAAAATTTAATTTTGCTTTTCCCTGACAAAATTAAATTCCAGACAAAATTCTTACTTCTTGACTCTACAGAATATTCTCAATCAGTTTAAAAATTATTACTCAGAAAAATGTTCTACAGCTTCTTTTTTAAATAAATATTTAATTATTATTTTTCGATAGGAATTAAAATTCTTCAAAAGATTCAAATTCAAACCTTTTTGAAATTAAACAATTTTCAAAAAATTGTTATAAAACATGAAGATATCGATCACTCCGAGTCTTCGACTCGGAGCAATCGATATCTTCATGTTTTATAATAATAATTAAAGATGACCGACTGATAAAATCATTATTTTATATTTTATAAGAATATTGTTACTGTAACTTCATAAAAATTATTCTCATTTCAACTCAATTATTTTCTAGAATTTTTAACTAAAATTCTTCTTTAAATTAATTATTTTTAATAATTTTTGAAAAATTTCTTTGAAAATTTTCAAATTCTTTTATTTACAATTTAATTTTACGAAATTTCATCGATTATTCGGAAATTCTTCAATTAAATATAAATATTAGAAAATAAAAACTTCAAATAATTTCAAAAAAGTTCCATTAAACTTTAAAAAAAATTAAATCTACACAATTTTCAGTTAAAAGTATGAAAAATTCAAACTTTCAGAGATTATAATTCGAAACCTTTTCAAAATTCAATTATTTCTAAAAATTCACGCTATAATACTTTCTCTTTAAATTTGAATTAGTAAAAATGTTCACTATTTTGGAATTAGTGACTGAATTTTTGCTTTTGAATTAGTAAATTTTACTATTAAATTAGTAGAAACGACTATTTATTGGTGAAATTTGCTAATTCAAAAGCAAAAAGTCAGTCACTAATTAATATTAGAAAGCATTTTTACTAATTAAAATTTAGAGTTTAATATTCAATTATTATCTAAAATTTTAACTGAAATTCATATTGAAATCAATTTTTATTAGAAAATTCTACGAGAATTCAATTATTCAAATACAAAAATAAATAATTTATTGAATAATTGAATGTTTCTTAAAATTGAACTCTCATAAAGAATTTTATCAACAAATATTTAAATAATTAAAATTCTTTTGACGAATTTTATTAAAATTTTTAAGAATAATTTCCATTTTCGAGAAATTAGATTAAAATTGCATTAAAAATAATTGAATCTCTGTAAAAAAAATTTGATTGAATTGAGAAAAGTTTTTGAAAATAATTGAAATTTTGCCAAAAATTTTATTAAATTTTTCGAAAATAATTGAATTTTGAAGAATAATTTGATTATTTATAAAGATAATTGAAATTTTGACGAGAATTTTTTTTAAACATTTGACCATAATTGAATTTCTGTGAAGAATTTTATTACTTTTGAAAATAATTGAATTCTTGAGACGAATTTTAATGATATATTGCTTTTTAAATAATTGAATTATTTTGTGAAATTTTATTGAAATACGTAGATATTAAAAATAATTGAATTTTGATAAATTATTGAAATTAATTTAATTCAACGAAGAATTTTATTAAAATTATTTTGAAAAAAATGAATTATTAAAAAGAATTTCATTAAAATTTTTGAAAATAATATATAAATTATAGGAAGGCTTTTTAAAATAATTGAATTTTTTTTTTTGATGAATTATAATAAAATTTTTAGAAATAATTAAATTTTTCGTGAAATTCCATTAAAATTGTATTAAAAATAATTGGAATCCTGCGAAGATTTTTATTATTTATGAATATAATTGAAAACCTATATATATGAAAATAATTGAATTCCTGGTAAAAATATTATTCTTCATGAAAATAATTGAATTATTGCGAAGAAATTTATAAAAAAAAATTTGTAAATAATAGAATTCCTGTGAAATTTTTAGTATTTAATTAATTCATTCAAAATTGAAATTTTCTAAAATTTCAAATTAAAACCTTTTGAAGTTTACCTGTTTATGAAAATTGTAAACGCAACTCTTTTAAAATTGAATTAGTTTTGAAATATTTAAGTAAAATTAGATTTTAAGAATAAGCACAATAACTTTAGAAAACCCTGATTTAGTAAAATATAATCATAAGTTAAATTTTTGATCCGAAATCAATTTTGTCATTTTTTTCTATTGTCTATTTTAATGAAGGAATAAATTGAAAATAATGAAAACGAAATTGAAATTGTAAAATTAAAAATAAAAAATTAAATATAATTTTTTTGGGAATTTCAAAGGCAAATTGTTGCTCGAATTATGAAGAGTTGAGAGAAGGAGGGACAGAGAAAGAGAGAGAAAGAGAGAGAAAATAGAATGTGGGACAGCTGAGTGTAGAGGAGAATGTATAGGGATTAATGGCTTTAAAGCTTGTGAAGACAAGAGTAAATGTGCTAAAATGGTTAGTTACCGAGACAGTAAAACTAAGACTGACATGACGAAGTAGAATGAACTGTGTAGAGTCAGACATCCTGACGCTGTTTACTATCTCACGTTTATAAATGCGCCTCGAATTTACGACTTTTAGGTGCTTGGCTTATCGAATCCGTTCATCTGATTCAGAAAAGAAAAGTTTCCACCACTTTTCCCAAAAATAAAGGAAGAAAAAAAAACTTTCCTCAATCGCAACCTTGACAAACGATCACAAATTTCCATTTCCAACAAATCTCGCGCCAAAACATTCCTAGAAACCAAAATCAAAAATTTTAATTCACAGAAAAAAATTCATATTCGATTAATTAAATTTAAAAATAGAAAATTTCTATACTTAAACCTATAAATTGGAAAAAAAATTGTTTTCACTAGGCGAAAAACTGCAAAACTGACGAATTCCCCTGAATTCCCTGATTTACCTGAATTATAGGGTTCCCCTGATTATAGGCAACTCTATTAAAAATTATTCCAAGATTTTTTTTTTTGAAAACCAATTCTAAAATTTGTAAAAAGAATAAAAAAAATCAGCACCTGGTATTTAATTGGTCAATTATTTTTTCTCAGCTTCTGTATAGAGTAATATTTCCCGTGGCAATGGGTGTCTTGAAAATTGAGAACCTAAAACGTTCACTTGTTCCAGGCTGCTAACAAGGGTCTGGTGATGGTCACATTTTACAACTACTTCGTTAAATGTGGTGCTGAAGCTAGCGTGACTGACGTTGCAGAACACATTTATCACATTAGGAATTTAATTGGAGTGGACCACATTGGAGTTGGAGGAGACTTCGATGGCATTAACAAGTACGTGTTAAAAGTTGTTCAAAAACGAGTGTCAAAGCAATGATCGAGTGGCGCTTAACGATGTTATTAATTTTTTTCTCTCTCTCTCTCCTTTTCTCTTTTTATCCGATATAACTTCATTTATCCAGGACACCCCGTGGTCTCGAGGACGTTTCCAGATATCCAGAATTGTTTGCGGAACTTCTTCGTAGCGGCAAGTGGACGGTGCTCGATCTAAAAAAAGTTGCCGGATTAAATCTCCTGAGAGTATTACGACAGGTGTGTAAATATACTATTCCAATAAAATGTTTCCTTGAAACTTTTTATTGAAAAAAAAAGAAGAGAAAAATATTTCTTGACAATTTAGAATAAAAATTGAATTTCGATAATTAAAGGTAATTTTATTATTATTTCTATTCAGAAAATTTATTATTATACTTACAGGTTGAAAGGGTCAGGGACGATATGAGAACAGCTGGTGAACTGCCATCGGAAGATTTACTTGATTCGCCGGACACATCAGGAAGTTGTGCTTTGAACATAAATGAAGTGCAAAGAGTCATGGAAGTCTGAATATATTTCTCCGAAACCGGAATACTCGAGAGTCCAGAAAGAAGAAATAACGAAGAAAAAAAGACTTTCTCTACTGAAAAAAGAAAAAAAAAATTGCAATCCTTGTTCGATTGAAAAGTTAACAAGTGAAAATTTGTATAACTTGCGATGCTCAATCGGTGTGAATTTATAACACACGATCTCGACAATTAAATGTGCCAGCACTTACACGTCCTCAATTCACAAAAAAAAACACCTACACATGTATAGCAAAAATATTGTAACTATTTCTATCTCAAAATGCGAAAAATTCCGTGTGATGAATGAATGATAATTGATAAATATCCGAGTGTTTGGATTCGAGAATCTATTTTCTTTACTGACTTTTTCTTCCATGTCCTTTTGAAAATATCTGAAAAAAAGAGATAATAGATTTAAATAAAGAAAATTAAAAAAACATCAAAATTCACTATAGAAATCTCGAAATAGTCCTTTGAGAGCTTTTCAAATTTAAAACGACTGATATTAAATTTAAGAAATTTAATTGAATTACATTTTCGATCAAATTAAATATTCAATTGTAAATTGAAAATTACTAAATTTATAAATTAAAAATTATAAATTATAAATTATAAATTATAAATTAAAAATTATAAATTATAAATTATAAATATGTAATTTAAAAAAGATAATTTCATTTTTTTGCGAAACTTTTGATAAATATGAGAGAAAAGTTTTCAAATCGGTGAAATTTTCTATACTTTTTTACCCTCTTTAATGAATGAAGACGACGATGATGACGACGACGTTGATGATGATGCTGATGATAATGAACATTTTTTATATAATAAAATTCATGAAATGCGTGATCTTGAGGAAAATTATTTTTTAAATGAATAAATGCGATCATCCATCACTCACAGACTTCAAATATTCAAAAATAATGAAATCGAATCTTTCTTTTCCACATCCCCATTTGAATATAATATTCGAATCGAAAACTAAAACAAAGAAAAATTATTAAACTGTATAGAATAAGTATAAAAAAATTATATGTAAATTAAAAAAATATTATTTATTCAAGAACAAAAAATCGAAATCAGAAGAGTCAAAATTTAAAAATAAATACTTTTGTCCTGAATTTTAAAAGTGTACCAAGGAAAAAAGTTTCGTTAAATTTTTGTGTAAAAAAGTTAGCCGAAAATTCAGGACAATAGATATTTAAAACTACTGCAATTGCACAAAAAAACGAATGAATCTCATCTATAGCGTCTCTATCGAGTGATTTAAAATCTAAGGAAGCTTAACTTTTCCTTATTTTTCTAATTAAAGAGACTAAGAGAGTAAAATGCTTCCTTAATTTTTGAAGAATTTCGATCTCTACCTGTCTGTGTCTTGTGTGCACTTATTCCTATAGTCCGTGCGATTAAATATTTACAAAAAGAAAAAGAAAACCAAAAAAAAAAAATGTATAATTGAAAATCGCATGGATTATTTGGCAGCCTTTTATCGAAAGAAAGGCTGGTCACAACATAGTATATCAAATTTCCGTTGTAACTTGAAAAACGGACGCTGCAAATAAATGTTTCTATTGCAAAAAAAAAAATATTTTTCTATTTTCCATATTCACATTCAAACTCTCTCTCTCCATAATGATCCACAACTTTTGAATGTTCAAATGAACGAAATATTTTTCACGAAAAACACAATAACTTTAGAAAATAACAATTTTCTAGGACTTTGATCAAAATTCCCTGAGTTTTCCAGGTTTTTTCAAGGTTTATAAAATTTTCTGACATTTACAGATTTTCCCAGTTTCCAGGTTGCGTAACAAACCTCTTTTATAGTGACGCAAAATTATTGTAATAAAAATTTAATTTTAAGAAGAAATAAATAAATTTCATTCATTTGAACGTTCAGAATTTTCGGGGACAATCTCCATAAACTTTTAAAGGAGTAAAAAGTTAGATGTATTTATTTTATTAATTTATTTTCAATATTCGTAAATATTGCCTATTTCTAAAAATCACAAATTTCTCTCAATGTTTCGATTTTTTTTCCTTTTTCGATTTTTTTCGTTTAGAACGTTCTTTATCTTTGTCTTTATGCTTATGTTTTTTCTTCTCTTTTTTCGATTTTTTCACTTTTGTTCGTTTTTCACTACTTTTCTTTTTATCACGCACAGAAGTGTCTTTGGAGAGTGATTTTTTTGAGAATTGTTCCTCGATATTTTTTGATTGATCAACACGTGAAGGGAATGGTGAAAGTTCGCTGGTAATTTCAATAACATCGGGTGATGCTGTTCGGGTGGCAGATGCTTCTTTATTGTTATCAGCTGGCGATGCGGGACCAACTAAACTATCGAGATCCAATTTTGCAAAGATGCCTCTTGGTGGTGATGTATTTCGTTGAACGTTAATTTCAGCCGGTTGTCCAATCAAGACTGACTTTACGATTTCACTGTCAATACCATCTTCTGTTTCTGAATTTGAATCCTCACTGCTACTGAGAAAAATTGCTTTGAAAAGATCTCGTTTCTCTTGAATTTTATCTTTTGGTTCGTCACAATTTTCCTGTTCCTCTTCTTTTTCTAAATCGGAAATTTTTCTTTTCTCTTGGCCAAAGATCTTTTCATAAGTTTCTTCGAATGTTTTTTCCTTTTCGGTCATTTTTTCGTTTTCGTTATTTTCACTTTTTGTTGTTGCTTCACATTTGATTTCTTTTTCTAAGATTGTTGATGTTTGGAATTTTGAGACTCCACTGGAAAAGTCCAATGAATCGAAGACAGAAAACTTCTTTTTCTTCTTTTCGGTTTCCATTGAACAACCAACATTTGGTTCTGCAACGTTGAATCTTTTGCAAACGAGGCTGGATGGTTGCCAGATTATTCTTTCTCTTGTTAGTTTACCGAACATTTTCATTTTAGCAGCCTCCTTCATTTGATTGGTAATTCCTTCTGGTTCGGTGAAAACTGATGGATTCATGACGTTGCTGACGAATTTTTGATCCATTGTATTTTCTTTTTGAGTATTTTTAACATCCTCAGAATTCGTAAGTTTTGCCGCTTGTTCGAACTCCGTTTTCTCTTGATTTCTTTCCCATTCGCTCATTGTTAGAGGTTGAAGTGTATCAAGTTTGTGAGTTTCTCCTTGTTTATCCAAGTCGAGATATTTTTCGAATCTTTTCTGTTTATCGGGATTGGCAATGAAAAGTTTTAATGAAGAATTACTTGTTTCTGCAGTTGAATCTACTTTTTTATCTGTTTCCTGATTTTCTTGAAATTGTTCTGAATTTTTAAGACTTCCATCAACATTCAAACCAGATCCCATGACTCCACCTTTCACGAAACTCGATGAATAGAGTTTATCTAACCACGATGAAGATGCTTCGACTGCAGCGGCATTTTTTCTCTCTTCCTCCAATTTTTGCCGTTCGGCAACTTGTTCGCGTCCGTGGAGATTTAACGTCTTAGCTATTATTTTTGCAGCTGGTGATATTTCATCAATTTTAATAGATCTATTAGAATTACCTGCATCATCTGAATTCCTTGATATCGACGGTTCGCCAATAATAGCGGCTCTTGTTTCTGCATTCAAATTTTGACCACCATATTTTACATCTTGAAAATTCCTCCTCGGTGGTGACTCAATTGGAGGATAAAATCGACTCTTTCGAACAACATGAACAGCTTTGAAATCCTTTGGCAAATCGGGAGGTTCAAAAAATTTTCTACGAGGTAACGAATTTTTTGCAAGTACAAAACCCTCTAGTGATCCACTACCTGAAGAATTGTCAGCTTTACCTTGACTCCATTTTGATTTTGATTTCTTTGACGGACCCAATTCAAAATCGTAATTTGACATATCATCCCTCGCGTAAATATCCATATCCTCGGCTTCAAAGGCACCAACTCCAAACGCCTGACCAGTAACGGAGAATTTTTTATTTTTCTCCTGAACACGAAATGTTTGCGGTTCAAATAGATTTATATGTCCAGAGAGGATTGGTCGCTTATCCAGTCCAGTATAGCCGATTCCAAAAAAATTGTCCTTTGGATTAATTCTAGAAATAAATATTAATAATGTAACACATAAATAAAAAAATTATAATTGTATTTTATTTGAGGGAAAATTATTACAAAAAAGACAGTTAAATATTACCTAAATGGTTCATAATCGTCAGGGGCAAATTTAATTTCCGAATATTCATCATCTGTTGATTCTGAATCACTTTCTTCGTCCTCTTTTTTCTGAGTAGGCATATAGCAAGTGTAGACTTTTACTTTTTCATGTTGTTTCTTAACTTTAGCTTTTTCTTTTTTTGTCAATCGTGGTCCAACGCCCTGTCCTGGTTTCCAGCCCATTTTTTTAAGTAACTTCACTCCTATTCTGTCCCTGTTGAAATAAACACAAAAAATTAAAGTAGAAATTAATGAATACTAAATAAATAACAATAATAATAAAAATAATAGTAATAAAAAAATAATAATAATTACAATAATAAAAATAGTAGTAATAAAAGTTGCTATTTGCTTTTTTGTTTCCTAACTTTTTAAATAATTTTTCTTTTTAAATATGTTTAAAATTTTTAAATTAATGTACTGAAAATCATTGAATTCTTGTAAAGTTTTTTTTTAAAAAAATTTGAAAATAATTGAATTCATTTCAAGAATTTTATCTGAATTTTTGAAAATAATTTAATTTTTTGAAGGAATTTTATCAAAAATATTGAAAATATTGATTTTTTTAAAAAAGAATTTCATGAAAATTGTTAAAACTAAATTGAATTTATATTAAAATTCTTGAAAATAGTCGAATTTAATTAATATTTTTAAAAATAATTGTACTCTTTCTACAAATTTGATTAAAATTGTATTGAAAATAATAATTTAATTCTGCCGAAGAATTTTATTATTTATGAGAGTAATGAAATTCTTGCTTAAAATTTTATTAAAATGTTTAAATAATAAACAAGAATATTTAATATTATGTACTTAACAAGTGAATTCTTTAAATTTTGAATCTGTAATCATTCAAAAATTGGTGTTTATTCTTGAAAATATAACATTTTTTAACTTATAAAATAAAAATAGATGGAAAACCGCGTTTTGCGCGAATTCATTTGATAGTAATAATAATAAATAGAAAATATTAAAAAAATAATAAAACTTTAACTTGAATAGAAAGGAAAATCTAAAAATAAAATAATTACTTGACAGGTTTAATGAGATTTTCCAAGACAGGCGTCCCAGGAATTGGACCGTCATTAATTTGCCGATTTAGTTTCCTCTTAGTTCCTCTTTGATTAGTGTCTGCGTAATCTTGAGTAACTCGTATTCCAGTGGGCGCAATTCCAAATTCACCGGTGTCTTCCTCATCCATAAAGTCCTCGGGCCTTTGAGTAATGTTCTCAAATCTTTTTTTACGAGAGGACTTAAATTGTTGAGGTTGCCATCCATCTCGTGTTCCAACAGAATTAAAGTATCCAGCCGAGAAACCACCTGTAAAGGCTCCATGAAATCTACGTCTTCCCTGTTCATCAACGGCAACTTGATCTTGAATTGACACTGGTTTCTTTCGTGGTAAATTATCTGCAGAAACACAAAACAAAATTATATTTTTGCATTAATATTCTGCTTGATTGCATTGAACACACGATAAATAATTTCCCGGCCTTTTGTCCAAATAGCGTTAATTAATATTCCACAATTGTCAAAAATAAAAACAATAACAATTGTATTGTCTCTTGTCAAAACAATAGTGGGAAAAATGTAGTAACAGTATTGTTACTTTGACCAAAAGCAAATTTTACATATAGAGAGAGATTTGAGATGATTTTTTAATTAGAAACACTTATGTTTTTTTAACATTACTTTAGTACTAATTAGAAAATACCGAAAATACACAATTTTGACAAACCTTCATCTAGAGGATCAAGTGGACATCCGTATTTTGCATAATTTTCCTCTTCTGAATCACTCATTTTTATTGAAGTAAAGATATTGCAATTAACACTTTTAATCTTAATTAAACTAGCATTTCAATTACTGTTGAATGTTGTTTATTATAATCATTGTTAATTAAACAAATAATCGTAACTTAATACGTTACGTTTTTATTTATCTTTTGAGGTTATGTTCGACGCGACATCTACCGTTAAACACGTGTCAACTAAAAAGTCGTCTGCTACAAACCGCGTGATTCAAATTCAAAACATAAAAATACACTTTCTTTAGATTAAAAATTAGAAAGAAAACCAAGAAAACTATTAAATTAACAATTAAAATTAAGAATCTAAAAATAAGAATTTTGTTACAGTTAAATTAAAAACGTACATTCGTCATTTTAAAAAATTTCCGTATGTGATATAGAATTTGACAGGAAATAAACATAACCTCAATTTATTTAAAATGATTAAAGTCTTGTGTAAGCAAAATTAATTTAATATTTATTTAGAATAATTTACAAGATTATTCTTTATAAAAAAGCGAAATTAAGAAAAGATAAAAACTAAATTAATAAAACCGAAATTATTAACAGTGCGTTTATATTCTCGTTTTTTTGCGAGGTTTTGCGTGTTTCTCTACAAAGCACCTAGTGCGCAAATTGACCTGAATGACAGTGTTGTTATCAATAACAATTGACAGATAAAAAATTGGGCCGATATGGCCGGATACAATCTTCTTCTCTTTCGCAGGTGTTTGTCAATAAATGGTAAGCAAATTAAACATATTATAATAAATAATAATTCCTCGATTTTGCATTAAAGTGTTTACATCGTTTACATTAACCAGAAAGGGGTAAACCGCCATTACCCTATACTTCCCTCATCATAAAGTGCGGATATATTTATTAAAAATTATTAACTAATTAGTAAAATTTCCAAGAAATCAATATTCCAGACGTTTATTAGTTGTGTTTGAAAATTAAAAATTGTGTTTTTAATTTTCAATTAAAAAAAACCAATTACAAACTTCGCAATAGTTATAAACATAGTGCGAAGGAATCATAATTTTACAGATTATAAATGTACGTATTGCAAAACGGTAAATATATCAATTTTATCTTACTTAAAAATATATTTCTAGAGTATAATTAAAATTCTATTTATTAATCTAAAAATAAATAACATTTTAGCAACATAACCTCAAAATGAATGATCACGATAAGGAAATACCGGCTTCTCTCAGTCAGCAAATTGAAATTTTACTTCAAGGAGATGATCCAATAAAAGCTGTGGACATTATTAATGATGAAACAAATCTCGATGCACTTAAAGAATCATCTTGGAATATCGTCAAAATTGTGACTCCATATTTAAAAATTGAAAATGCAAAGGAAAATGCCCAATTATTCAAGACTTGTGAAACGATTCTCAACGTCGTCGCAGAGAAATGTAAACCATCCGAGACAGTTTTGGAAATATTGGAGGAAATCGAGAACGAAGAGAACGATGTAAAATTATTCGCATTATTAAAGCCATTAAAACGAGCATTACAACGATTGGAGGATAAGAGTAAATCTTTCGATTGGTGCACGAATACGATAAAATATTACATCGATGGTCTTCCGCCTTATGAAAATAAAATCGCTTTTGAAGAAATCGATTCGGAGGGATGTAGAATTATTGATCTTTACAAGGAAATTCTGTTGTTTTTAAAACCGTTCATTGAAGAATCATCGATTCGTGAAGGAAATATTAGTCCAATTCGAAATCATTTGCTTAGTTTACTTCTCTCATTGCTGGGTAAACCTTTGTGTCAATTGCCAGAAAGTTTACGATCTGTTAAAGATATTTCCGAAATGATAGTGATTAATATTTGTAAATTAACTGGAGATTGCTTTCGATTTCTTTCAATAGTTGTCGAACGAGATAAACGGAGCAATGAATCGGAAAACAAGTCCGATCTCTTTGAATCAACATGGCAAGTTTCAAATTTATCTTACGCTAATTTTTATTATTATTTACTCACCAAGGAATCGTTAATTGAAAATATTCCCCAAGTTTATGATTTGGAATACATTCTACACAATTGTTTCTATCTCGCCTACGTCTTTCTCGAGAAAACCGAACCAATTTTCGTTTCTAAAGGTCTGAGTCTCATTGAATCGATCATTGATCGACCGGAAAAGTATTCTCTAAGTCAACAAACATTGGAATTTTCAGTGCATTCGAAATTATTCTCCTGCTTGACGCAAGTGATAATTTACTGTGAATCGGATAAGGAACGAAAGAGAGCTTTGAAAATTTTCAAAAGTTACATTGATTTATTTACAATTCAAGCGAGATATCAAGTTCTTTTACAACTCTATAAGGTGACCAAACATTCCGGACTTTTGAGTTTAATTAGTGTAATTGTCAAAGATTCGGTAATCATGTGCCTTGAGAGGAATCCACCATTGAATTATTTTCTCGGATCAAATTTGCATAGTTTACTTTCAATTGTCTGCAATTTACAACATGGAAGTGCGACCGATTTAATTGAAATTGCCGAGGAGATTATTGCTGCTTTGAATTTGCTTCGTTTTCTATCGATTCGTGACAGTGAGAACGTTACTGGCTTTTGGAATTATGTGGAAAATCTGGAGAAATATTATTTAAAGGATCTACGAACTGGAATCGATTTAAGTCGTGCTCACTGGAAATTAAAATTAAATGATTTGAATGAAGAGAAGAATTTATCGAAATCAAAGAAGGCGGAAATTGATAATGTGACCGTGACAGTTGGTGGTGAAAATTTATCAATGTTGCCTATCAGTGAGAAAATTAAATTTACCCATCAGGCGTTAAATGCCTTGGACATGATTGAAATTGTCTTGATCCGCGTTAATGAATGTCTGGAGAATCATCGTCTTAAATTCGCCTCGAAAAATTAAAATCTAAAAATTAAATTTAAATATTAACAATAAGTTTTTTTTCTACCTGATCTGTAAATTCGAATGAATTTTGTATATTTTTGAAATAAATAATTTTAATATCTTAAAGAATGCTAAATACTTAATTTATTTATCATTTAAACAAAGTAGAATTCAACAATAATTATTTTTCAATTCACTTTGTAGGTTTCAGAAATATCTGGACCTCGAGAACTTTATTTTCCGAAGAGGCGAAAAATACATCTACCGAGGGAAGTGGTTCAAATACCGAAACCGAAGAAGAGTACGAGAAAAATATCGAATCGAAAATTTTGAATGCTTCACTAAAATTTGTACATAATTACGGATGGAGTCAGCAGGCAATCAGTGCTGGTAATTGAATTCTCCCGAAGAATTTTATTAAAGTTTTTAAAAATCATAATTTAATTTTTTTGAAGAATTTCTTTGAATTTTTTTTAAATAATGGAGTTTTTTTAAATAATTTTAATTGAAAATTTTGAAAGCAATTGAATTTTATGAAGAATTTTATTAAAAGTGAATTGAAAATAATTGAATTCTTGCGAAGAATTTTACTATTTATAAAAATAATTGAATTGTATAATAATAATAAATTGAGATTAAAAAATTGATTGATAATTAAAGGGAAAGAATTATAAAAATTAAGAAGAAAGAATTATATACGTATTAATTTTATTGAAGGTGCGGAATCCATTGGTTATCCAGGAGTTATTCACGGAATGTTTCCAAATGGAGGAGCAGATTTAGTTCAGCATTTTTATTCCTCCTGTAATCAGGAACTAAATGAAATGCTGAGGGCAAAGGCTTTGGCGATTGAAGAAAATCCTTCGGAACCAAAACCAACAGCTGAGGTTCAAGTCCGTGAGGCAATGGAAAATAGATTAAGAATGTTGGTACCGTACAAAAAATCCTGGCCTCAAGCAATGGCTCTTTTAGTCGTACCACCAAATGTACCAAAGTCTATAGCTAATATTTTAACACTCGTTGATGATATTTGTTACTACGCTGGCGATAGATCTGTCGATGTAAGTTAAATTATCTCTTTTGTAAGAAAAATATTTGATAATCTTTTCTTATTCTTTTTCTTTCTTGTTCTATTTTTTATTAGTTTTGGTCGAAAATTGACTTTCGCTAATTTTATTTCTTATTATAATGTTTTGCTTATTTATTTTTACAGTATTTATTAATTTGAGTTTATTTTTAAATTTCAGTTCAATTGGTATACGAGAAGAATTGTTTTAGCTGGAATTTATAAAACAACGGAACTATATTTATTGCAAGACAACAGTGAAGATCACAAAGAGACCTGGAAATTTTTGGAGAGAAGAATAGAAGATGCTATTCAACTTCGTCGCGTACTTTCGATTCCAAACGATTTACCACCTCCAGATCAAGCTCTCAGCAAAGCCTCCGAAGCTGCAAGTGCAGCTTTCATAACAGTAAGAATTTCAATTTAATTTCAAAAAAAGTCAATTTAATCTAAATCTTCATCTAAAATTCAAGAAGTACTGAAATCAATTTTAATTGGCAAAAACTAATTGAAGAATATTTGAATTTAAATTAAAAGTAAATTAATTACTTGTATATCTTTTCAGGCACGAAATATACTTGGTATCAGTTGGAGAAATAGGTAAAGAAGTTTGAAATTTTTCAAATTTTAGATACTTGAATTATTTTGTGAAATTATAATTTTTATTATAAAAAAAAATGATTATAAAAATTGTTTGAAAAAAAATTTAATTTCCATTGTATGAAATTTTTATTCTACACTATTTTTAGTTATTGTTTATAGTATAAAAAAAGGTTTTCAGTATACTTTAAAAAAGAACATTAACATCAGTCTTAATATATTTATTTAATTCAATTATCGACTTGTTTATAATTGTACTTGAGAAAGTCAACAGTATTTTAATTGATAAAGATGAATTACGAATTATGAAACTAATCACTAATGATAAACACTTAATTTACTGGAAACATTTGTTTTCTACTTTGGAAATTCATTAAAATGCTTTCAACTTACACACTTTCAATTTTCTTAACTCTTTCATTCATATTTACTGGTTGACATTTTGGTTTTGAATATTTTCCTTACATTTTTTTTTATTTCTAATGCCTATCGTTATTAATATATATAACTATTATATATTTTCTTCTATTAAAAACATTTTATTTGCTCAACGAAGATATTAAAGAATTTCTTTCAAATCATTCACTTATTTTTTTTTCGAAGAAAGAAGTTCATTCTAATTTTCAATAAAATATAATTTTCAAGTCTTTCAAATTTCCCTTTTTAAGGGAAGCAAATTAACAAATTTGAATATTTATTTACTTAATTTTTCTTATAGAAATTTAAAATTATTCAAACGAATTTCCAATTTTTTTTAAATTGCAATAATCACAAAAAGATTTTTGAGCATTTGAAAAATTTTCATAAAAATTGTTCAATTTTTGAACAAATTTAAATGAAAAATTGTTTTTTACTTATAAAAGCAAGAGTTTATTTTTTCTTAAATAAAAAAATAGATCTGAATTCAAAAATAATTTTTTTAGGCCATGAGAAATTCATTTATAAAATTTCTAATTTCCGATCAATTAAAATTCAATTTATTTTAATTAATTCTAATTTCTAATAAAATTCACTTTTGGATTTTTAATAAAAAATTTAAAGTAAATTCGATAAATGTTCTGTATAATTATTGCCACATTTTTAACAATACTTAATCAACTAACTTTGTTGAAAAATTTCCGATTTCTAGACCAAAAAGAAAGCCTTTTTAATTTCGACTTGACTATATTTTGAAGCAACTCTCAGTATTAGAAATAAAATTTGGCCTGAATTTGATATATATGTACATATATAACGTTTACGTGAGAAACACGTAGATTAAAATCTATAACAACTAAAAAATGGAGCCTCCTTAAAAAAGATATCTAAAAAGAAAAGATGAGAAATAAGAAAATCTATATCGAACATCTGGAAAAGTAGTTTTACAACTAATGTGCGAAGAAAGTGGTACTTATTTTTTTTTTGGTCTTATCACATTAATAATACGCTTCCTCGATATATTCTCTAATCGGTTTTGGTAAAGGCAGCTTGTGAATATTGTCCAGTCTTGTATTTTGTCTGATAACAAAGCGACAGAGATACTGAAGACTTCTCACTTGAGTAAATCGACTCACCGGTTTTGTCAATCTCACCGGGAACGATGGCTGTGCAGGATTTCTTGAACGCGAATAGCAAAATATTGACGACTGACTAAATGTCATTGAATGATTAATTAGATCAACCACAGAAGTATAAACTTGATTCTCCGAATGATTGCACAAAGAAAATAATCCACTGCTGTATTCCATTCGTGAATGACGAATTTTCCCAACTGACTTGAAACTTAATGTTAATAAATACCTGGAAATGAAAAAATCCATAAGTAAATGTAAATAATTACTAACTGAGATTTTATAATTGAGGGCCTGCATACAATAACAACCGCTGCGCTTGGTTGTAGGGGATAATACCAGCCAGACGCAGTGAGAGCCTCTGGGCCGTTCACTGCTACCTGACTGGTACTATCCCCTTCAACCAAGCGCAGCGGTTGTTATTGTATGCAGGCCCTCAATTACTGTAAATTTTTTCTTTATTGTAGATTTTTCTTTAATGTAAATTTTTCTTTACTGCAAATGTTTCCTTATTGTAAATTTTTCTTTATTAAATAATTCAATTTTTGTGCAAATTAAAAAAGAATTTTTCAAACGAATTCAATTATTTTCTAAAATTTTTATAAATTCTTCGAAAAAATTCAATTATCTATATTTCTAAATAGTAAAATCCTTCGAAACAATTCAATTATGTTTATAAATAGTAAAATTATTTAAATTTATTTATTTAATTTAATTTAAATTTATTTAAATTTCGTAAAAAAGTTACGAAATAAAAGCAAACAACAATTACCGGAATACAATGATTATTAAAATAGATAGATTGAAAAAAAACCTGCAATCTGAAGAATCCCTAATTAGAAATGCACCATCCGGTTCGGAAGTTAATTTTGAATCAGCTTCATCTCTGGATATCGGTCCCCAGTACCATCCATATTTACTGAGTTTTAATAATTCCCCTATTAATGTTGCCTTTGTTCCGCTTTTTCCCTCTGAATCGTTCTTATTTGTATTATCACGATGCTCATTATTATTTTTCATTTCTTCCAATTGTGATAAATCACTTCCATTTGTTTGAGAATTTCGAAAACTTGTCTCTCCTTTCTGTGAAACATCAGCATTGAGATTGTCTTGTGATTTTTCTGCTTCTGAATTTATTGAATCATTTTGAGATGAGACGTATTCATTGAGCCTGGGAATTCGTTCAGTTTCTGATAAATTTTGTCCATTACACATTAAAGCCGCTATGTAAGAATTCACTGGATTCGAAGAATCTCTTGCTTGCTCATTATTTTTAATTTGTTCCTGAATATCACTGGATCTTTCTGATAAATTATTTATCGATATTTCATTCTCTTGTACTTTAGTCTGAAGGGAATAAAATTGAAAATTGATTTAAAAATTATGGAGTAGGTAATTACACAATAATTAAGAATTTAACTTACCCTTTGTCTTGATTTGCTTGGCATGAGTTTCTTAAATTGTAATTTTTTCTTGAGATTTTTAAGAAAATCAGAATTTCTTCCAGAAGATGGTTCATTTTTAATTGACTCACAATTTTCCTCTAATTTCGACGAACTTTCTTTTCTATTTTTGAGATGAAAATTAAAATACTTTCCAGTAAGTTTAGAAATTTTGGAATTTCCATTAACACTTGAGCCATCTGATATTGGAGTTTCTTCTGAATTTGAATTTAACATTTTGAAGATATTGTTGAATGTGTAATTATATAGTATAATTACAGTAACAATAAAATTTTGTAATTATTGTTGGTGATGACACTTCATATGATTGGAAAATCTCTGTAGAAAGTAACAAATTTCCAATACTTTCTTAATAGACTCATTTGTGAGTGATTTAGTTTAGTATTAATTGCAACAATTAAAACAAATAACAATAAACTTAATTTTCATAACAATGTTGGATGCAAGACAACAACTATGTCAGGGTTGGACCACTTTATCAAGCAATGCGTAAAATGTCATTACTGTCGTTAGTGGAGAAAATTGTCGACCAATTGTAAATAGACTCGAGAATTTTTCCACCAATGAGAGAGAGAATTTATAGAAGTACGCAAATAAGTACTGAACTTGGCTTAATTAACAACAAAGTTTAAACTTGAGGGCATTGTAAAAGTGGTAACTGTATAAATAATATATCAAAAATGTCAATTCATATGCATTTTAATAAAGAAGAAATTCCGGAAAAAGAATCTGTTCTACACCTGATGCCATGTAAAATTCATGGCGATGAATCTGCAAAAGTTTCCTCTTATTTTGAACCGTATATTCGACAGGAAAATGATGAATGTGAGTTTTTTTAGGTTATAAATTGTTGACAGGTGGTGAATGTTTATAAATTGTTTATTTCTCCCTTTAACAATATATTGTTTTCTTTGTTTTATTATAACCTTTCATATATTATATAGGGTATTTATATTCTTAAATCATTAAAATAATTACTATAATAGAATTTCTACTGCAATAGAATTATAAACAATAAAATTAATTATATGAAATTAAAATTTAATTTTTATAGACAAATTTCTATATTTTTCAAATAAGGTTTACAAGCAACATTTCGAGGCTATCTTCTTCAAGGAAAAAAGGTCACAGTACCTAAAGGTTATTCTGGCATAACATTCTTTGAATACAAGAAGCCTGACACTGAAAATACGGAAAGAAATATTTACTCTAATGGAAAATTCTCTGAATTTACTTACTGGAATTATGACAAAATACCTTCTAAAAACGACGCTTTAGTTGCCGCTTTAGATTGGATTGACATTGCCGAGGCTGTAAGTAATTTTTTTCTAAAAGAAAACGTTTCTTTCAAAGGAAACAAATAATTTTTTTTTAATTGCTTTCAAACTTTTTTCAGCTTCACGTTCCAGAAAAATCGGACGACAAATCATAGCGAAAGGAAAATATATTTTTTTTAAACTAAATTAATTATACGTAAGTTAATTTAAATAATTTTTAACGAATTAGTGAAAAACATTGAAAGTCAATAAGATATTTTGAAAATAAAAATAGACTGTATACGAAAATACCATTTTTTTTGTTATATTTTTTTAATGGAAATTTGTATCTAAAATAATGATAAAACATTAAATAAGATTCTTATAAATATTTTAATATGCTAATTTTTTCACAATCATACATGAAATCCATACATTCGTGAATATTGAAGTATAAATACAGTAATTAAATTAAGTGTAGAAAATATTTTAATACTTTCCTTATTATATATTATACTTCATGCAGTCTCGATATTTAGCTGATTATTTATTCTCAAGAAAGATTTAATATTTTTTAAATAATACTTTCTTTGAGTTGAACAATAATAAGAAAATTTACGCAATTTTTTAAAACTTTGTTTCAAACAAATTAAAACTTACAACTAACAACGAATCTCAAATAATACTTTTATGTATAAATTATTTTTCTTAAATACATAATATTTTCACAGATGTTAAAATTTCTATTGCAAAGAAACTTTAATAGACAAAATTATCTAAATTTTGCAAACTATTCTTCTACAGTGTGATTATGTTCGTGTAAATTTTTGCAGATTTAACGTTGGTCTTTAAATATTTTTTTTTTTTTTTGGTCTTGTGTGTTTATCAATCACAAGTATTCCTCTTATTTTTTTCAGCAATATACAATTGTCAAGCGTGAATATTAAATTCTTAATTCTAATTATTTCATAGCCTGTAAAAGCTGTCTAATTTCAGCAAAATTCTAAAGCACTAGAATTCATAGAATAGTTAGCTCACTCTAACAATAGTATATTATTAAAAATTCTAGTTCCGTTATTTAAAAAAAACAAAAATTTCCCCATACAAACAAAAACAGTCATTTGGGTATAAAAAGTGCGCAATTTTTTTTTATATACAATTCTCGCTTAGAATAGATTAAAATATCAGTTTGGAAATTTATCACGTTCAAATTCTACATTTATTTAAAACACACAATTCTTTCATTCCATAATATTTCCAATATTGTACTTTGGAAAAAAGGATTTGGCTATATTGAGCGTATATAACACTCCTAAAATTCAGGAGATCCATTTCAGCTTTAGATAAGTTTTGTTCTTTAAAAAACTTTTTTTTCGAATTTTTCACGTAAAAAAATCTAATTTTTTCAATATTTTATAAAAAGGGAAATAATAATAATAATTCGAATAATAAATGAAATTATTATTATTATTTAAAAGAATGTAATTGTATAAAAGTTTTTAAAAAATTCCCATTAGATTTTCTGAAAGACTTCCTTGGAGATCAGAATGTAAAAAAGTGTCGATTAAATAGCTATTAAAACTTTGTATAAAAATTGTAAATAAATTCTACACGTATATATTTATATCAAATCAGACTATAAATTTCTAGAAGAACTTACAAGTGACTAGAGTCTTAAGAAAGAAATTATCGCTGAATCATTATACCCTGTTCATGGAAATAACAGAATACCGATAACAACAATTCGTAATTTTTATCGTTTTTCTAAAAAAAATAAAACAATACGGTTATCTTTTTAAAAATAACAAATATAACGAGTATTGTAATTCATTTACTAATTAAGATAAGAGACCCGGTAAAAAAGAATTTCTGAAAGTTGATTGTAGTTTCATTTCATTTGAATTTCAATCTTAAAATTAAAATTAAAATTAAAATTAATTTTAAATTCAATATTAAGATCAAATTTATACTTTATAGAAATTAATATTAATTAATATTTAATATTAATATTTTAAGATAAATACAACAAAATACGAAAAGTTGTTATCGAAATAACATTAAATATTTTGTTCTTTTTTTTTGTTCTGTTTTTGGAAAATTACGTAAAAGTACCTAAATCAGAGCCCTGATGATACTTCGATTGCTCCTGTTGTTGTTTTATAAAAGCGCTGAGTCTATTCAACAGAAATTGTTTATCATGACCCTCGAGGACCAACTGATTTTTCAAAACAGTCACCATATGTTTATTCGCAGTGGCAACGGCGAAATAATAATAAACAAGTAGAGCCAAGAGGACAAATGCCGGCACACCAAAACCGGCAGTGCCAAGAAATGAGAAAAACGATTGTAGCCATTCGGGAAATCTTGTGAATGTCACCACCATCAGTGACCAAACATTCTTTAATTCCTTAAATGGACCACAAGCCTTGGATGGAGTTAATTTCACCACATAATAACCAATTGGAATAATAGCCAAAATATAAGTTATCAATAGAACAAACATAAATAAAGATTTTGATCGACTTGTCCTGTAGACTTGACTCGACGGTGTACTATTAACAAGACAAGCGAATTTCTTAATGTAGAAAATAAGAAATGATCCAATTGTCGCCACCAATGGCAAGAGTGGTACAAAAAATGCTCCCAACCAACAAATTGTCTGCGAATAAACAACATCCAATACTTGTTTTGGTAAATCAAATTGTTGCTCGCCAATGAAGCGGAGTATTTTATTTTCCGAATGTCGTGCCAATAGGGAACGTGGGAAATTAATGAATATCGTCAAAACAATTTGAGTGATAAAATCAGTGAGATAGAGTTTCAAAAATTGTTGACCAACAAAAGTTTCCCAACACAACGGTCGATTTGTTGTTTCATTTGTGCATTCATTTTCACCAACTTCGCCGACAATTTTCATGTAGAAATTTGTGAGTAAAACAGCCAGCGATGCAAGTCGAAGAAAAATTGTACGAAACAAAGTGACACGAACGACAAACAATGGACTATAATTTTCAAGTGTCACAAGATAACGAAATATAAATGGCACGATAATATTTAATCCAACAATACAAATATAGGGCAAGAATTCAAATAAAATCTGACCAAGTGTATTAAATGAAAATGTCACACTATAGTCGTGAGCAATTTTTGTGCTTACTTGACGAAATGAAAAATCAATAACCCAATAAATAAAAATTCCACAACAAGCAAGCACCATAAGAACAATTGCATTGACAAAAAGACGAATAAAATATAATTTTACTTTCTCCTCTTTCGTTCGATTTTGCCTCTCCTCCTCCAATCGTTCCGATTCAAGGAGAACTTTCATCTCATTAAACAACGCCTTGTGCTTAATTTCACCAGCCTTCTCATTATTTATACAATAATCCCAACCGCCAAATATCAAATTACAATACTGATAAAATTGTCCCTCACCCTCGACGACTCTCTCACGAAATTCCCTCGCCGACGATCGAACAATTGCTATTAAACTGACAGAAAATATTGCCATCATCACGCCAACATAGGCCAATGGTAGATCGTAGAAAAAAGCCGAATTTCCATATGAATTATGAGAGTAATAACCATAGAATAGTAGAGTATATTCGAGAAAATTATTTCCCTGCATAAAATCGGCAATTACGTCTAATTCCTTCGAACCATTTGTATATTGTTCACTGCAACATTCAATAACACTGGTGTTCGTACCATTTGTCATGTTGCATATTTCCTGAATCGGTGGTTCTAGAACTATTGTCGGTAATATTAAAAATACGAAAATTATGAGAAACAATGATAAATTGAGAAAAAGGAGCCATTTGATGAAGAGAAAATAGGCAACAATACCCATACCAAAATTACCGCCAATCTTCTTTAAACTGCTGTTCCAGAGGGAAATTTTCGCATAAGTCTCCTTTACACGACTGCGAAATTGTTGCCAAACTTTTCTTCGTTGCCATTTTAATTGATCGAAACCCTGGAGTCTCAATTTTGTTGCACTCTTGAATAAGAAAAAAAGTATACATTAATAAAATTACTTGCTTTTCGGAAAAAGAGAAAATTTATGAAAATGGAAATATTTCAAGTATGCAGGGCTCGAACCAGTGGAACTATTTAAAAATACGGACTTTAAGGACCAAAAATGAAAAATTACGGACCAATTACTGACAAAAATAAAACCAGTCCGAGTCAAATAAGAAAACATTTTACTTAAAAGTATAAATTAAATTTTTCATAACTATAAAACATGAAGATATCGATAACTCCGAGTCGAAGACTCGGAGTGATTGAGTTCTTCATGTTTCACAATAATTAAAGATGACCGAGTGATAAAATTATTATTTTATATTAGAAGAGTATTATTACTTCAACTTATAAAATATTTTCATCATTTCAATTCAATTATTAATTTCTAGAATTTTTGAACAAAAATTCTTCTTTAAATGAATTATTTTTAATAATTTTTCAAAAAGTTCTTATTGAGAATTTTTAAATTCATTTGTATACAATACAAATTTACGAAAAATTTCGATTATTCGCAAATTCTTCATTTAAATATATTGTAGAAAAAAAACTTCAAAAAATAAATTCAAATTTTTAAATATTTTAAATTAAAACCTTTTCAAAATTAAATTGTTTCTAAAAATTCACGCAATTTAATATTCAATTATTACATAAAATTTTAACTGGAATTCATTTTTAAATCAATATTTAAATTAGAAAATTCTACGAGAATTCAATTATTTAAATACAAAAATAAATCATTTGTAGAATAACAGATTATTTCTTAAAATTGAATTCTCATAAAGAATTGTATCAAAAAATTGTTAAATAATTGAATAATTGAATAATAATTGAATTCTTTCGACAAATTTTAATAAAATTTTTAAGAATAATTACATATTTCGAGGAAATCGATTAAAATATTGTATTAAAAATAATTGAAATTCAGCGATGAGTTTTAATATTTATGAAAATAATTAAATTATTGCGAAGAAATTTTGAAAAAATTTGTAAATAATTAAATTCCTGCGAAATTTGTTATTATTTATAAAAATAATTAAATGTTTGTGTAGAATTTTATTAATTATCTTTTTAAATCATTGAATGCTTTTGGAAAATGTTATTAAAAAAGTAGTTATTGAAAATCAATAAATTGAGGAAAATTTTTGAAAATAATGACAAGAATTTAATTAAAATTTTTTTAAATAATTGAATTTTGGAGAAAAATTTTATTATTTTTATAAAGATAATTGAAATTTCGACAAGAATTATTTAATACTTTTAAAAATAATTGAATTCTTGTGAAGAATATTGTTATTTATGAAAATATTTGAATTTTGCAAAGAATTTTATTAAAATTTCTGAAAATAATTGAATTTCCGAGAAGAATTTTATTATTTTGAAAGATAATTGATATTTTGCCAAGAATTTTATTAAAATGTTTGAAAATAATTTAATTTCGGAGAATTATATTATTATTTATAAAGATAATTAAATTTTTGACCTGAATTTTTAAAAATTTTGAACATATTTGAATTTATGCGAAGAATTTGACTACTTTTGAAAATAATTGAATTTCTGCAATTATTTGTAACATCTCAAAAATTCAATTTTTTAGAATTCTTTTAACTAAAATTCTTCTATTTATTTTTTTTTTTTAATAATTAATTAAATACATAAGTATTTCAAAATTTAACTAATTTCAGAAGAATTTGAATTATTAAAATTCTTCAAAAATTCAAGTTCCTTTAAAATTTCTAATTAAATTTCTTCAAAATTCAATTATTTTTAATAATTAAGTTATTAATAATTAAATACATGTTGTAAAAATTTTTAACTGAAATTCATTTTAAGAACAATTTTATTAGAAAATTCTACTAGATTTCAATTATTCGAATACAAAAATAAGTAATTTATTGAATAATCAAATGTTTCTGAAAATTGTATTAAAAATAATTGAAATTCTGCGATAAGTTGTATTATTTATAAAAGTAATGGAATTATTGTGAAAATTTTTTTTAAAAATTTGTAAATAATTGAATTCCTGTAAAATTTTTATTATTTATGAAAATAATTAAATGTTTGAGTAGAATTTAATTTTTTTTTTTTGAATAATTGAATTCTTTTGGAAAATTTTATTAAAATTGTAGATATTAAAAATTATTGAATTGTGGAAAATAAAATAAAATTGAATTTTTGACGAGATTTTTTTTAAAGTTTATGAAAATAATTGAATTTTGGTGAAGAGTTTTATTATTTTTGAAAATAATTGAAATGATGACGAGAATTTAAAAAAATTGCCGAACATAATTGAATTTCTGCGAAGAATTATATTATTTTTGAAAATAATTAAATTTCAGCAATCATTTGTAACTTCTCAAAAATTCTCCAAATTATATCGTACAATGTACGAACTTTTCGTCCTTTTTGAAACAAATTACGGACTTTGCGGAAGTTTTTTCAAAAAAAATTAAAACAAATTTTTGAACCTTTACAGGATTTACGGACCTAGTTCGAGCCCTGACTGTATAAGAGAACTTTTTAATAATAAGAAAAAATAAATTACTTTTTAATTGCAGAATTTACCTGCAATTGATTTTTGAGTTGCATTTTCTGAGCCATACAAACGGGCATCGCTTTAATTTGCATTATTTCTTCCCATGTGCGTTCTTCGTTGGAGAGATTTTCTGATAAATCAGGAAGCATTGATACTTGAGCATCGTGAACATTTGTGGACATTCGTCTCGCGGTACTTGCGCAACGTGAACGGGTGCTTGTTCGTCTTCTCAGAGTTGTTCGTGGCTCGTGTCGAACTCTTTTTGTAGTCGCTTTATTCAATTTATATAATAGTTAATAAAATAGTTCATAATTAATTAAAACAAATGACAAAACAAATTGTTTAATTATCACTAAACAATTTTTTTTGAGTTGGCTGCGCATCTAGTTATTTAAGAAGACGAAGAAAAAGAAGAAGAAAAATAAAAAGGCGATAATTAAACAAATAATAAAATAAAGAACAAAAAAGTAAATAATTGAAAATAAAAATTCACTTATTCGGTTAAATAAACTCACCGACACGAGATTTTTTACTAGGAAGCAAAGTGGCTATATGTGAAGGATCTCTCTGTAAAGCCTGTTGCAAATCTGCCTCCATTGCAGCAGGATAACTTTCCTGATAAAATTCTGCTCCAGCTTCCTCCCAGCCATGTCCTCGATCACTTCGCTTTTTTCTTTCTCCTCCCGACATTTTTCAATTCTCTAAAAATCTCACTTTCTCGATTTTTTTTTTAATTTTGTGACATTTGAATAGAAAACAATCCACACCTGAAAGAACAATAAAAAAATTAATATTATGAGCAATGGTCAAATAATAAATAAACTATTAATAAACAAATAAAAAAAAATCAAATAAACAAAAAAATTCTAAACTTGCCTGCATTTAATAAACAAATACAATTAATTATTTTCACTTATTCAACTATTCTGTTTTTGCAAAAAACAATACAAAAATAACTTAATTTGAACTAATTTTTTAAAAAGTACAATAATTATCAATTTTATACATAGCAAAAAAAAAACAAAACAATTGACATCAAAGTGCGTGAAAAAAGCGCCCAGCAACAATGGACCCTCCTTTGAATTTTGTAAAATTTAGGGTGTAAAAAACAAAAATACAATCAAGTGGAACTATTCTAATAGGAAAATAGCAAAATGAGCAATATTCCATCAAGTTAAGTGTACATTTAGTTGATAAAAGGGAATTTTTAATTCAAGTTTAAGATGATTAATTCACAAGATTCACGAACCTAGATATAAATGACAAGCACAATAGAGGGTAATAAACTTATTTTGATATTTACTTTTTTTTGCAATTATTCAATGTTTAATTCTTCATATAAACGGATCCGATACATCACACCAGAAGACAAATAGTTACTGGAACAATGAATAAAGCGCGTCAGCATTGTGTGCAATTTTTTTTTTTTAGAAAAATTGAATTTTTATTGTTAAATGAGCTGATAAAAGATAAGGAACAAGAAACTTCTCTTGATCCTGCGATACTGAGAATTTAGCCAAGGGTATCAAATCAGTGTTGCCAACACTGAGAATGTCCTGATTTTTACGATAAGTTCATACGGCGAAAAGAAATTGCAGAATACAGTAGAACCCCTGTAGTTTCAATCAAGTTTTCCAGAAAATAAATTTTTAAAACAAGCGCCCCCTTTATTTTGAGAAAATTAACAAAATATTGATTTTTTTGTGTATATAAATGATATATAAATTTATTTAAATCAGTTTTGTGAACTGTTGTAAAAAATAAGAGAGAATGAGTTGATAGTGAATAATCAGGTAATTAGAGAGAAAATGTGAATAACCCTTAAAAAGAATGATTCCCTTTCTTATGACTCATCTTTGTTGTTTTACTCGTGTTTGAAAGGAAAACTGACATTTCTCTCTCTTCTTTTCGATTAAAAAAAAACTAATGTAAATTTAATTAATATAATATATTTTATATACTGAAACAAATATTACCATATGCTACTCTATAAATAGGAAAAAAGTGATTTAATTTTTAAGTTTTATATAAAAAGGTATGATTCATCTTTTTTTTGTGAGGGACATCGACTTATTGAAAGACTGATATAATTTTCCTTCCCCTGTTTTAACACAAGTTTTTATTATCAAAGGTGACAAAAAGTTATTTATTTCCCATTAACAACTTATGACACTTTCGGTTTTTTTTAAATTTAAAAGTAATTGTTAGAAAATTGGAAAATTTTCTTTTAATTTTATAGGTTATCTTTTGTTTATTTTTTTTCCTTTTGCGTAAAAATAAAAGTGCGTTAGAATCTTCTACAAGGATTCTAAAATAAGAATACCTTTCTTTTGAAAAAAAAATCTAATTTCATTTCGAAGAGGAATGCAGAAAATTTGAAAGTTTTATTTCAAAAGGTAAAGATTTTAATAATATATTTGCTTTTTTTGCTTGAATGATTCATTTATCCTAATACTCGAAAAGAGTTATTTAAGACTAATAATAAAGATATATTTCTATTCAATATTTAGTAAATTCTTTAGAAAAAAGTAAAAGAGTGTTTTTCTTTTATCTTTTATACGTCTTCTAAAAATCGAAAAAATTAATTTATTAGATGTATTTCTATATTTTTGAAAATTTATCAATGTTTCCATAGTTTTTTATAATTGGGGATTTTTTAGTGTTTTACGAATTTGATTTTTATTTCTTACAAGTATTTTAATTATTCAACGCTCATTATCATACGCTTCTGATAAATTTTCATTTCTGTACTAATATTTTCTGCATTTTCTAAAACAAGCATGTCATTTTCTTATATTGTATATTTAATGATGCATTAAAAATTTCGAATTAAATTTACTTTTTGAAGCATGCTTATGAGAATTATAATTCTGTAATAATAATTTTTAACAAGGAGTATTTTTTTTAGGAAAATAATTCAAAAAATAGAGTAAAAATAGAATTTTAATTCAAAGATTAGATTAAAAATAGAACTTTAATTCAAAGAATAGATTAAAAATAGAAGTTTAACTCGAAGAATAGATTAAAAATAGAAGTTTAATTCTCGTAAAAAAAAGTTGTGTTAGAAATGAGTTCAAGTCTACTTTGTTATTATCATTCTTTTCCCTCTTACCAATTAGCATATCTCATCTCTCTACTCGCATATAGCATTATGGCAGTCTCTATTTGCTTGTTAGGTGTTCTGGATACATAGAGATAGTGCTGAGTGCTTCAAGTACAAAAAGTGTCTATGATGTTTTCGTCAGGTCTTGGATGCAATCTCTCCTTCCCTAGTTGTTTGGGTTATCCTCAAGAGAGCGAAGAACTTATTCCAAGGATGGCTCGTGAACCGATAACACTCAACGTTTATGATATGGTGAGTTATACTCTTAAAAAAAATTAATATAATTTGCCTCCACTTACGTGAGTCATTAAGAATTTCATGAATCATCTTGTTAATTAAAGGAAATACTGAGAAATCGTAAATTGCAATTTCAATTTTCACCTTTTTTTTTGTTTCCTTTCTTTGGATATTTGTTTCTTTATTTTTATTTTTTCTAGTACTGGATCAATGAATACACAACTCCTATTGGTTTGGGAGTTTATCATTCTGGTGTTGAAATTTACGGAACAGGTGTGTATATAATTTTTATTTAATCTAAATATTCATTTCTTTTTTTATATAATTAATGAAATTGAAAATATTTCTTTTTTAATAGAATACGCGTACGGTGGTCATGCGTATCCGATGACAGGAATTTTCGAAATTTCACCACGTGATGCTTCAGAATTAGGGGAACAATTTAGATTCAGGTATTTTAATAAGCTTTTTCATGTTTGCCAAAGGTCAGAAAAATCAGGGAATTCAGGGATTTTTATTAAGTGCTGGAAAAAATTGAATTTTAGAAAAGTTACAAATGATTGCAGAAATTCAATTATTATCAAAAGTAATAAAATTCTTTGCTAAAATTCAATTATGTTAAAAAGTTTAAAAAAAACTCGTCCAATTCTTCGCTAAAATTCAATTATGTTCAAAAATTAAAAAAAAAACTCTTGTCGAATTATCTTTAAAATTAATAAAATTCTTCTCCAAAATTCAATTATTTTCAAAAATTTTAATAAAATTCTTGGCACAAATTCAATTATTTTCAAAAATTTTCCTCAATTTAATGATTTTCAATATCTACTATTTTGATAAATTTTTTCAAAATAATTCAATTATTTAAAAAAATGTTGATAAAATTTTAAGCAAACATTCAATTATTTTCTTAAATAATAAAAATTTCACAAGAATTCAACTATTTACAAATTTTTTTTATCTATTTCTTCGCAATAATTCAATTATTTCATACATAATAAAATTTTTTACAGATTCAATTATTTTAATGAATAATGAAACTCGTCATAGAATTTCAATTATTTTTAATACAATTTTAATAGATTTCCTCGAAATATGTAAATATTCTTGAACATTTTATTAAAATTCGTCGAAAAAATTCAATTACGCAATAAATTATTTATTTTAGTATTTAAATAATTGAATTCTCGTAAGATTTTTTAATAAAAATTGATTAAAAAATTAATTTCAGTTAAAATTTGATAGATAATAATTGAATTTTGAAAAGGTTTCAAATTGAAATTTTTGAAAATTTGAATTTTTCATACTTTTAATTGACAATTCTGTAGAATTATTAATTTTTTTGTAAAATTTTAATTGAATTTAGTTGAAATTATTTCAAGTTTTTCTTCTAAATATTTAATTGAATAATTTCCGAATAATCAATGAAATTTCGTAAAATTGAATTGTAAAACAAATGAATTTGATAATAATTCTCAAAAAACTTTTGAAAAAATTATTAAAAATAATTGATAATTGATTTCTTTCGAAGAATTTGAATAAAATTTTTTAAAAATAATGTTATATTTCGAAGAATTTACTTAAAATTGTATTAAAAATAATTTAAATCCTATGAAGAATTTTCTTATTTAGGGAAATAATTGAATTCTTGCAGCCAATTTTTATTAAATTATTTTTAAATAATTGAAATTTCGTGCAGAATATTATTATTTAGGAAATTAATTGAGGGGCTGGATGCTATAATGTGTTACGCGCCATGTTAAGTGAATGGCGTGTAACACATTATAGCATCCGGCCCCTCAATTGAATTCTTACGACGAATTTTATTAAATTTTTTTTTTAATAATTGAAATCTTGTGAAGAATTTGATTATTTATGAAAATAATTTAATTCTTGGAACGAATTTTATTTAATTTTTTTTAAACAATTGAATTCTTTTAAGAAATTTTTATTAAAATATTAGATACAGAAAATTATTGAATTTCAGCGAAGAATTTTATTATTTGTGAAATATAATTGAATTCTTGCAAGGAATTTTATTATATTTTTTTTAAATAATTGAATTTCTTGGAGAAATTTTATTAAAATAGTAGATTTTGAAAATATTTAAATTTCAGAGAAGAATTTCATTATTTCTGAAATGTAATTGAATTCTTGCAAAAATTTTTTGAAAATAATTACATTTTTCGATGAATTTATTTAAAATTATATTGAAAATAATTTGAAATCCTATGAACAATTTTATTATTTATGAAAATAATTGTATTCTTAGAACGAAATTTTATTTCAATTTTGTTAATATAATTGAATTCATGTGAAAAATTGTATTACTTGTAAGAATAATTGAATTCTTGTGAAGGATTTTATTAAATTTTTTGTAAATAATTAAATTTTTTGTTGAAAAATTTTATGGAAATTTAAATTATTAAAAAACACGAAGACATAGAACGTTGATCTATATCTTCATGTTTTTTAATAATATTCTTCCAAGTTGTTGAATTTCGAAAAGGTTTGAATTTGAAATTTTTTTAAAAACCTTAATTTCGATGGAATAATAATAATTATTATCATTTTTTTTTTAGAGTAAATGAAAATATTCTTTTGGGTCAGGGAAAAAGTCAAAATTTTGTTTGCAAATCAGTGTAAAACAAAATTAATTTTTTGTGGCAACCCTGTTTTTTAAAAAACTGATGAAAGGAATTAAAAATTACCTCTTAGAATTAAGTTATATATTAAAATTGTAATTTTTAAAAACTATTTTTCTGAAAATTGCAGACAATCTGTGCACATTGGTTATACAGACTTTACAGAAGACGACGTATCAAGAATTGTTTCTGAATTAGGAAAAGATTTCCGAGGCGATCGTTATCATTTGATGAATAAAAATTGCAATCACTTCAGCAGTCAGTTTACTCAGGTATGATTAATTTTCAAATTATTTTTTTATTCTTTTGCTATTTTTATTTTATGTATTTTACTTATTATATTTTATGAATTTTACTTATTTTATTTTATGAATTTTATTTATTTTACTTATTTCATTGTATGAATTTTATTTATTTTACTTATTTTATTTTATGTATTTTACTTATTTTATTTTGTGTATTTTATTTATTATTTATTTTGTATCATTTTACCTATTTTGCTTAAAATTTCTTTCTCTATTTCCAAATAGATTTTGTGCGATCAAGAAATTCCTGGCTGGGTGAATCGTTTGGCGTACATAAGTTCCTGTGTTCCATTTCTTCAGCGCTGCCTTCGAAAAGAGTGGTTGACGCCGGTCGCTCTTCAACATTCGATTAGCCAGGTTAGTCACAACGACAGCACACCACCATCTGACACTTCTTTGTAACATTTATTAAGCAACGCAGAGGAAGAGGAGAACGAAGAAGAAGAAGAAGACGAGAATAAAGTTTTCAAATGCCGTAGAAGTCATACCTTCTAGACAATTTACAGCATGCGTACAAAGAATATTATTAATAATATTGATACTTAGAACATTTTTAGTATGCATAATTCAATTAAAAATTATGAGAAACGAAAGAGAGAGAGAGAGAGTTGAGGCACGAAACTCACAGTAACGAAAGAAAGATAATTTTCCTTCGCAACTGTGACAATTCCTCAAAGGTACATTCTCATGTAAATACTCCTTTCTCCTAAAAGAAAATTGGAAAATTTCCTCTCCTAATCGTGGAGAATAATTTAGTAAGAAATTTTTCCAACTAATGAGAATGTAGCCTTAAATAGAAAGAAAAATTCCCCCCATTCCTCGGGGCAAATGTTTTTTCAAGAAAATTAAATTAAAAACAAAAAATACAAATTTAGCCCCACGAACAAAATTATCGCCGATTAAATATTTATGGCTTCCTGATGATCCAGAATATTCCCAATACTAAAGTCGAAGATTAACTCTATTTTATTATTTAATTTAGAAGTAAACATACGTATAAAAATAAAAAAGGGGCTGAAATTGTGCTTTAATTGTAGAGATTATAGGCGCGTAACTAATATTTAAATAATTGACACTAAGATTATAGTTCGAAAGAAAAATCGATTGCCTACGAATCAAATCCTCAAGGAGACTGAAAAAGCTTGTTTATAAACCGCTTTAAATGAGCTAAATATGATTTTCTTAAAAAAAAGAACTCGTTTCAACGAAAGCAAACGAGATTTTCTTTTATTGACTCAACAGAGAAAAAACCCCGATTTTTTGCTAAAGTTCTAAAAAGTTCTTTTTTTCGTTCGCTCGCGTGAAGCATGAGAATATGAGAGGAGGCATTTTTCAAGCAAATCCATCTCGAGGAGGATTTTATACTCCGTAATAAAAAAAAAAGTTATTACATCGATAGCCAACCAAATGAATTGACAAGGTCTATAAAATTGTAAATAATATTGTTGTCTTCAATAACGAATAACGTTATTTGTTAACAAAAAAAATGAAAAAGGGAAAAAGAAAAAAAATGAAAAATATTGTAGACGAGTTTAACAGTGTTCGATGGGGGTGAAAAAAACGTCTACGATTTCAACAAATTTACTTTTTCTACGTCACCATAAAGGTCCATAAATTATTAGTGCCAAGTTGCTTCCCCATTTTTTATGACCATTTATTCCATAATATTTCTCTTAGACCTCAGATAATTATTGCGTCAATTGCAAAAAGAAATAATTAATTTTCAAAAATAATGGGAAAATGTTTATTCAAAAACTGATTAAATTAAGATTTTTTTCTTCAATAAGTGAACCATTTTATCTTCTATTTTTTAAAAATAAACTGAAACTTTTTTTCAATTTGCTTGTTGAGAGTTTGAAATAAGTACTTAATATTGTTCACTGACAAAAAAAGGAATATAATTCACTTTGAAAATTTTGTGCGTTTTATTTTCAAAAATTTGAGGGGTTTATCGTATTTTTTTTAATATAGCTACAAATAACAGTGATATGAAATTTGCATTTGTAGAAAAGAAATGCACAAAATAATTGAGAAAATTTGTTTTTAAATTTTATGAATGAATGTTGTCTCTTTTTTTCTGAAAAAATGCAGCGAATTGTTAAAAGATATCGAGTTCATTTTATTCTCAGAATGAATTTCTTTTCTCCTAAAAAGAAAATAGTCTCATAGATAGAATAAATGTGTTTGTGAAAATATTTCATGTATAAAAACGTATTTTGTACCGTTTTCTAGTGTCTATGATAAAAATATAATAATATTCATCTCACCAAATAATCTCGATATCTTTTAACATTTTTTATATTACTGCTCATTGTAAATTATGTACATTTTATGATTTCTACATTTTTTTTTTTTTTTTGTTTTAAACGTTTTAAATATTTTTAAAAATACTTTTTAATTGTAACTGTATGTGTAGTATTTAATTATTTCGATTTCGATTAACTTTTAATTATTCACAATCATCAGGATTGTTATCTAATCTAAATTACAATTTTCGTATATCACGCACAGTGTGTTTATGTTGATCATTAAATTTCAGAAATTAGTACATTTTTTTAAAAATTCTTTTTTTCAAGTGTACATTTTATTTAAGAAATTAAATTGTAAATTCCGACTACTTTTATATAAATGACTCATTTGTTTACTTTTATACGTAAATGATTAATTTTATCGATAATTTTATGAATTTAATGAAGAAAATTACTGATTAATATTAATTAATTAAATAATTAATTAATTAAATTAATTATATTAATAATAGAAATACTGTAATGAAATTATTCCTGAGTAAATTGCTCAGAAAATGTCACAATACTTTTGTTTTACTTAAATTTTTGATTTGTTACATTAATTATAATTTATAGAAATAAAATATAAAATATTTGAAGAACAAAAAATTAATGCACAGATCTCTAATTAATTTTAATTTTTTTTAAACCTTTAGTTAGTGTAAAAAACGTTCGATTTATATTTAAGATTAGTTTTTAAGGTATGAATAAAATATACATACAATATATTAATATAGAATTCACTCAATTCTGTATAAGTTTAGCTGTTGTTTTATGTCATCCATCGATGATTCTGGAAATAAATCTTGACGATCCTGAATTAATTTCATGACCTGATTTAAAGTTTGTGATTCTTTCCTGCAAAAAATATAAAGAGCAAAAAAAACTTGTAGAATTTAATAAGTTTTTTAAAATTAATTTTAAGTAGATTTTATTTCAAACTTACTCTTTTTCTTTATCTTTATTTTGCGTTGTATTAAATTTTTGTTCCATTAATATTTGTTTCGCTTGTTTAAAACTTGCTTGCAAACCTTGACGAATAATTTCATCATTTTCTTCTATTTCAGTTGCTCTTTCTTTCTATTAATAAAAAAATATATAAAAAGCAATTAAATTAAGGTAATTAAAATAATTATTAATTCCTTTTTAATATTAATAATTCTTAATAATAAATTATATTAATAAAAATTATACTTCATTATAGAATTATATTTCAAATTTAATTAACATAATTGTAACTAGTTCATTTTACTTTTCTATTTCTACCGATTTTAAATGATTGAAATTAACATTTTTACTAAATATTAAATAAACTATTATAATATTTAATAGTAAAATCATATTCTTCAAAATTTAATACAAAGTTTAGAAACTCCAAATTTATAAATTATATGCAAATTTAGAATTATTGTAAATTAATTGTTTCAGAATTGTTACCTTACCTCCCTTACCTCATAAATAAATAATTATTAAAATTATTTAAACTTACTCGTTTGTGCAGGTGTAAATTAAAAATTACTCCAAATATTGTAATTATAAAAGCAGCAATTAAAATTTCAATTATATAAACATTTGCAAAATTAACAAAAAATTGCAAAATTGTATTCATTATTCATAATAGTGATTATAAACAAAATTTAATATCAGAAATTAAAGGAAAGAAAATTTAAAAACAGTTTGTATATTTCAATTTTTGAGGTTATACATCTGAGATATATTATTTCCGCTAGAACCAGTAATGATAAATATTATTCTAGAGAAATGACGACGGAGATATAATTATTTATAGTCTCAAAACATCCAAGACTCTTGAAAGTAAAAATATATTGTAAATTTGAAAAAGAAAATTATATACGTACTATATACATAGTTTTTGTTTAATAAATTAATAACAATAATAGAAATATACGCTTTTAACAATAAAGACAATAAACAAACTGTTCTGATAATTTATTACATAGTTCTTTTAAATTTAAATAACAATAATATAATAATAATTTAATTAATAATAATTATAATAATAATGTTAATAGTAATAATATTAATAATGATAATAACAATAATTATTATTATTATTATTATTCCTATTATATTATTATTGTTATCATTATTATTGTAATAAATGTATAAAATTCTTTGAGAAATGTTTACAAGAGAGATTTTAAAGAACTATATTTACACAGTAAAAATGTATATAGAACAAAAACTTTACTCGATAAAAAAAAATTACACCTTCACCCTATGTGATTTTCTTTTCATAAAAATTCAATTTTATAAAATTATGTAAACAATATAGTCGTATATCAAACAATCTAAAATCTACCTAATAAATTGTATATAATAAATTACTGTAAGAAATATTTTCGTTAAACATTCTAAAACATTCTTCTTGTTTAAATAAAAATATTGTAAAAATGTCCACTAACTATAATGACTAGCTGAAAACTACAGTAAAATTGTTTCTACTAATTGTTTCTAACATTATTTCTTTTTAATGAAAGAGAAAATATTGTAAATTTGTTTCTCTTTACATAAATTTAACCTTCTCTTTAAAATTTTAAGGAGATTCTTTACTAAAAACTTAACTATATTATTTATTTGAATTGGAAGAACTAATAAAATTGATTTATGATTCAAGAAGTATGGATAAACTTCTTTCTAGATTGACATTTTTTTTAAAAAAAGATTTTTCTTTAAAAATGATTTTTTAAAAAATCTTTTAAGCTAGTGATTATTTGTATTGGGCCCGAAAATATTTGAAAATTCTGATTCACAGCAGTGACATTTATACAGTTATTCAACATTTTTTTTTTGTTTGTCTCGATATGTTTAGAGTTTTTAGACGTTAGAAAATTTATCCAAATACCAATTGTGATCTTTCATAGTTGCCAGTACGCCGGTATTCAGTACAGTTGGATCATTTGATCCGAAGGAAATTCTACCAGAGCTTAATAAGGGTGTCATTGTCCCACCGAGAGCCCTAAGGAAAAGAAAATACAAAAATTATTTTTATTGTACATTTTTCAGAATCTATTTTTTACTTTTCAAAAAATTTTACCTAATAATAGCAGCACACGCACAAATGTCCCATTTTTTAATTGCTGTCATATGAACGTACGCGGTCACATTTCCAGCGGCAACTTCCAAAGCTTTGTAACCTAAGAGGTAATTAATTTTCAATAAATATAATTAAAATCTCCTGTGAATGTAGTAGTTGGGGACAAATTTTTTCTTTTTTAAATAAATACCTGCTCCGGCAGCTGAAACAATTTGGACATTATCCCCAAAAGCCAATCTGGAAGCATTTTGAATTATTCCGGCATGTGATCTCGAAACAATCAGCACTGGAATTTTAATATCTTCTGGCTGTTGGAAAAAATTAAATATATTCATAAAGGATAAAAATAATAATAATTAATAATTAATAATTAGTCGCTTACCAAAACGTGATTATTCAGATTAGGTGAAGATCCATGACCAACCCAAGCCCAATATGTTGATTTTGATTCAAAAGGTTTATGTATCACTCCAATAACTGGTTCCTTCTTTACGGAAATGCAAACCATTGTTGTGACGTATTGTAATAAATTTTCTGATAAAGGAAAGAATTAAAAAATGTAATAAAATTCTTGGCAAAATTTCAATTATTTTCAAAAAATTTCCTCAACTCAATGATTTTCAATATCTACTATTTTAATAAAATTTTCCAAAAGAATTTAATTATTTTTAAAAAATTTTGATAAAATTCTACCCAAACATTCATTATTTTCATAAACAATAAAATTATTCTCAGGAATTCAATTATTTTCAAAAACTTTAATAAAATTTAAATTTGAAGAAGTTAACAATTTAATTTTAATAAAATTTGTTGCAAAAATTTCTTTTATTTTTATAACTAATAAAACTCATCGCAGGATTCCAATTATTTTGAATATAATTTTAAATTAATTCCTCGAAAAATGCAATTATTCTGAAAAATTCTATTGCACTTCTTCAAAATAATTAAATTATTAAAAAGAAAATTTTTATAAAATTCTTTGCAAGCCTTCAATTATTTTCATAAATACATAAAATTTTCATGGATTTCAATTATTTAAAACACAATTTTCATAACATTTTTCGTAAAAATTCAAATATTTAAAAAAAAATTTATTTAAATTCTTTGCAAGAGTTCAATTCTTTAAAAAAATTAATAAAGTTCTTCGCAAGAACTCAATTATTTTTATAAGTAAATAAAATCCATCGCAGGATTTCAATTACTTTTAATACAATTTTAAATTAATTTTTTAAAAAATTATTAAAAATAATTGATTTAAAGAAGAATTTAGTTAGAAATTCTAGAAAAGAAGAATTTTAGTTAAAAATTCCAGAAAAGAAGAATTTAATTGAAATGATGAAAATAATTTTGAAGAAGTTCTAGTAACAATATTCTAATAATATAAAATAATGATTTTATCACTCGGTCATGTTTTATCAGTTATGAAAAAATTTAATTTAATAGTTTTAAGTAAAATGTTCTCTTAATTGACTCTGACCGGTTATATTTTGTCAGTAATCGGTCCGTAATTTTTCATTTTTTAACTGTAAAGTTCGTATTTTTAATACTTTCAGTGGTTTGAGCCCTGAAATACGCATTTTATTAATACTTTAATAAAATGTCAAATTTAAAATACCTGTAAATTCTTTAGTGGCGTCCAAAGGATCGATCCATATGGTAACATCATTAACATTAACAAACGAATCATCGAAATTAAAATCCTGTAAATTTTTCAACGAATCTTTCAAATCGGAAACATTAACTTTGTCGCATTCTTTAGATTTTTCTTCAGATATAACAGTCAATTTGGGAAATGCCGTTGTCAGTGCATTATACATAGCACAGTGTGATCTATAATCAGCGGCTGTCACCGGATCATTAACACCTTAAAGAAATGGGGGAAATTAAAAAAGAATTTATAAATTTTAAGTCAAAAAAATATTAAAATTCAATGCGTTGAAATATTGTGAATTTTTTATTATAACCTTACCTTCTTTCGTTTTTCCTTTACTCTCAATATTCAATCGCATATTGTTATGAACGGCAATTATTTCTAAACCTCCCATTTCTGCTGCTCTAATTGCACCCGCAAGTAATTGCTTCATAGATATTGTATTTTTTGCAATATTTGTCGATGTACGAACAGAATAAAGATAAACTAAAATTAAAAGTCCCCCAATTACACATAGTCCGAGTTTCCGTATTCGTAAATTAGCACCGAGGTACATTTTCCTTTTCTTTTTTATTTCTTTCTTTACAATATAGAGGAATGACACTTTTTTCTTAGTTTTGTTATTATTCAAAATTTCAACAAAATACAAGTCGCAGCCATGTTTTGTTTTTATTTGTTGTTGACTTGTTGTCAAATAACAGTGTTGCCAATTTCCAATTGATAAGACCATAAAGTATGTTTATAGACTGTAATCCTATATTAATTTATCTTAAAAATTAAGCTTGACTCACTAAACTTATTGCACTCGTTGCCATAGCAACATTCACCTTTAGTCCACATGGAAATTTTTAGGTTATGTTCAAGTGGTGATTGTTGTAATTGTTTGTCGGAAAATTATTTATAACAATAAATTACAAATATTAAATAAAATCTGATGGAAATGGATGGAAATTGAAAAGACAATTGACAATGAAAGACAATTAACTGAAATGACATTTTACTGTCACTATTTTTATCAATTGAGAACAATAAATTTGCAATTATGTTGTCAAAATCAAAAATATTTGTGACTTGCCAAATCAGATGGGTAAGTGTAATGTTTTTTTTTATTATTTTCTGTAGGTATTAATATTTATTGATTATTTCTATTTTAGTGTTCAACAGTGGCAAGACCTCGATTAACAGAATCGGTAAATACTTTAATTGATAACAATGAAATAAAACACAGGCACCATCCTGGAATAATAAAAAAGAATGTAATTTCTCTACCACGGCCAATTTTTGATGCTATAAAACTTGTTTTGGAAGGTAATATTAATAGAATAATAAATAAAAAGAATAAAATATACCGTCAATACTGGATTTCTTTAAAAAATATTTAAGTTTAAATAATTAATTAAGATTAATAATTAATTTCAGATTATCCAAATAGAGCGCAGATTATTGGAGAAAGTGTTGGATTTGGAGATCATTTATACGGTCGTCATGTACCTTTAGAAGAGAAGGAGCGAAAATCGTTATACGACAATGCACACGAAAAGTTATTAAAAAAGAAGAATTTAAAAGACTTATCGGTTGATGAATTACATAAAATAAAGAGAAAAAATGAAGGAAAGGTTTCAGCTATCGTAAAGCAGAAGGTCAATTATTGGCAGGAAACTATTTACGATACACACAAAAGTTTAATGTACATGATTGCTAGAAGTGTTCCAAATTATGCAGTTCTACATTCTATTTTCAATGAAATTCGTATTCGCGATGAGAAATTCAAGCCAAAGAATGTTCTTGATTTTGGATCCGGAATCGGAAGCACAATCTGGTAATTATTCTCATCTCCATTTTATTTATAAAATCAAAACTTTCTTTTTGCCTTCGGAATTTATTTCTCAACTAGCAAATGATACGCGCGCTACACGCCGCACTCCATTTATTATTATTTTGTAAATTACAAAATTTTATATTTTCAAGAATAAACATAAATTTTCGAAATTATTACAAATTACAAACTTAAAGAATTTACTTATTAAGTGCTTACATAATATTAAATATTTTTGTTTTTTATACAAAAAAGATTTTTAGCAAGAAATTAATTATTCTCATAAATAATAAAATTCTTTAGAGCAATTAAATTATTTTCAATACAATTTTAATAAAATTTCTCGAAAGAATACAATTATTTTTAAAAATATTAATTAAATTCGATTATTTTCAAGAATTTTGATGAAATTCTTTTTAAAAAAAAAAATCATTATTTTAAAAATTTAAAATAAAATTCCTTCAAAACAATTCAGTTATTCTCAAAAATTAAGATAAAATTCTTCGAAACAATTCAATTATTTTTATGAATTGTAAAATCCTCGACAAGAACTAAATGAAATTCAATTTTATTGTATTTAAAATAATTGAATTCTATCGAAAATTTCATTATTTATGAAAATAATTGAATTCTTGTATTTAATTTTATTAAAAGTTTTTTAAATAATTGAACTCTTGTGAAAAATGCAGTTCTTTTTAAAATAATTGAATTTTCTCAGAGAATTTTTACAAGATTTTTAAAAATAGTTGAAATTTTTGAAAAAAAATTAATTTAAATTGCACCTTTTGAAAATAAGTGAAATCCTGATAAGAATTTTATTTATTTATTTATATAATTAATAATTTTATTATTTATATAAAAATAATTTAATTTTTTACAAAGATTTTTATTATTTATAAATTGACTTTTTGTAAAGAATTTTTTGTACAATTATTGAAAATAATTGAATTGTTAATAAATCCAATTACTTTCAAAATTTTCAGTAAAAATTATTTTAAAAAATCTCCATTATTTTCAAGAATATTGAAATAAATTCTTAAAAACAATTCAATTATTTTAAAGAATTTTAATAAAAATCTTGTCAAGAATTAAATTATTTTCAAAATACAATTTTAATTAAATTTTCTCGAAAGAATTCAATTACATATTGAAAAAATGTCGAAAAAATTCTTGAAATTAATTCAATTGTTTTTAAATTTTTTTATGAATACTTTAAAAGAATTCAATGATTGTCAGTACATTAATTTTGAAGAAAAATTATTATTTAAAAAGTTAGGAAACAAAAAAGCAAACAGCGACTAACTTTAAACTACGAACGGATTACTGCGGAATACAACGATTATTAATATAGATTTCTCTCTCTCTCTTTCTTTCTCTCTAGGGCAATAAACGAACTGTGGCCAAAAGAAGTCAAAGAATTTGTGAATGTCGATATTTCAAATGAAATCATTTCACTTTCTGAAAGAATAATTAAAATTCTGTATCCAAATTTCGAGGGAATTATATATCGACAGTTTATGCCAATGTCATTACGAGTAAGAAATTATTTTCAAACAATTTTTTTTATAATTACAATATTATTGTCTCCGTATTTAAGATTTTTTAATCGTATTTAGCCTAATTATGACATCACAGTGAGCGCACATTCTCTGATTGAATTACCAAATACGAAAACTAGACTAGACGCAGTCATGAAACTTTGGAAGAAAACAAAAAATTATTTAGTCATTGTTGAAGATGGAACGAGTGCAGGATTTCAAGTGAGTATATTTTTCTAAAGATGACATTCATTTTTTTAATACTAAATTATTATTTGAAAAATATTTTTAATTTTCAGATTGTATCCGAGGCTCGAGATTTTATTTTACATTTATCGAATTTAAATGATAAAGACAACAAACCTGTGGAAACTCACGTTTTCTCTCCTGTAAGACGTTCTTTTTTATTTATTTACATTTTACACATACATTATACATTTTATTTTTTTTTATTTGAAAAAAAGTTTACTTTAACAAGAAATAACACTTTTTGAAAACTATTTTCAGTGTCCTCACGATTTTGACTGTCCAAAACCAAATAGTTGTTATTTTGAGGCAGGATACAATTCTATATCGTTTCTGGGAAAAACGGTGAAACATCAACGTTATTCATACGTCGTATTTAAGAAAGGTAATTTTGTTTTTTAAGAAATAATTATTTATTCAAAAGTATCATTTGAAAATCATTCTTTAAATCGCAGTTTCAAAATTAACAATATTTTAATTTTAATCAGTTATAATTAAAATTTTAATTAATATATATAAATTAATTAATTATAATCAATTAAAGTCAATTGAAAATATTTATAGGTGGCAAATTAGGAGATGATAGCGATTGGCCTCGATTAATTAGTTCACCTTTAAGGCGAGGAGGACATGTAATTTGTCGAATGTGCAATAGTTCTGGAAATTTAAAAGAAATTATTTTTACGCGCAACAAACATGGAAAGTAAGTTATGAAAATTTTATCCCTTTTTCTTTCAATTTAATGTATACTTGATAGTAACAATTTTTACTGAATGTTCACTTGATAATTCAAATATTTTATTAAATTGTGCATTGTTTATTATGAAATTAAATATTTCTAAATCTTTTTTATATATTTTTTCAGAAATCTCTATCGTTGCGCAAAACTTTGCAAATGGGGTGATCGAATTCCATTAGAAATGAATGTTAAAAGTGATAAAAGTATAAATATTGAGAGCGACAGTAAAAATAATGAAAACACGACAGAAATGATAGAAAATGAAGATTATAAAGACGAAACTATCAAATAGTGATCAAGAAATAAATTCTCCCACCAGTGTCAAATATTATTTGTAAGTATTTTATTTTAATTATTTACGAAAAGTCAATAAATAATTTTCGAATTTTTAAAACTTTTCCCTCTATAATAACTAATTAAAATTTCCAAAAAATACTAACACGGGTATTAATTACAAAGGAAGATTTTTCGCAAAATAATTTATTAACCTTGTAATAAAAGAAGACATTTTTTTTTTATTGTAAAAAGTAGAGAAAAAAATTCTTTTCGGTCCGTATAATAATACAAAAAAAATTAATAGAAAAAAAAATTCGCAGCGTAAAAAATTACTTAGTTTTTCTTCAAACATCCAAAAAGATAATTATTTTTCTTTTGATTTCTGTCGAAATTAACATTTAATAGAAAAAGAAACGCACGATAGTAGTAAAATTAAATAACTCAAGTTTAGGATAAAACACTTTTCTCCATTCATCAAAATTCGAGTGCTCTGTCCATAAAAATGTGACTTAAACGCTATTTATTATTACACTATCATTTTTTTAAAATTAGTCGCTAATTTCTTTTTTCAATTCAGTATTTCGCTAATTTACACTATTTTTCATAAATTTTTTCGGCAAATAAATTATATTGTATTTTCTAGAGAGAAGAAAGTTTTTTTTTCTTCTTTTTTCATTTGAACATTTATGACAAGAGGAAATCAATTTTTTAAATTCACTATATAAATTCTATTTTTAGAATGTAAAAAACATTCTCTAGTGGGGTTTTTTTGCACTGTTGTTATTTACAACACAAAAATATACTATCATTCAACAAAAACAATAAAATTTTTATGTAAAAATTACATTTCTCCTTGTATCTGGGTCAATTCGCGGTTAAATATATACTGACTCGATTTTTTTTTAATTTCCCTATCAGTAAATTGCTAATCTCTTGACTATTAATTTTTTAACACTTTTTTTGATTAAATCTATTTCAACGAGTTGGTGTTTGATATTTCTGTCGCAGGGGAAATTGAATAAATTCTAATGATAAACTCTTCACTAAATATTAAATTGTAGTGATTTCATTAAAAAAATGTCGCGTTATTATGTATTTTTAAATCTAAATATCGCTCTTTAAGGGAAGTATCCTGTTTGAAGTGTTTATTTATTCTTGAAGAATCGAAATATTTAAGTAATAAATTAAATGTTTCAACTAATTTAAATTACTAGGAATTTTTTATAATTTTTTTCTGCTCTTTTTTCATTTAGAGACAATGTAAAGGAAAAAAAAATAATCACAAAAGATATTTTTCTTTTTATCTAAAAATATCTCTATGGACGAATCGGCATGCTTTCTAATGTATTTATTCTTAAGACTTATTAATCATTCTGACTTTCTCTCATTCTCACTTGCACTTGATGGCACGCACTTTGATTGTGTCTTTGAATTATTCTCATCATCACCGCCCGTCTCTTCCAATAATTCATCGTCATCCTCGTCCTCGTCCTCATCTTCAACTTCCTCGAGAAGTTTCTTCCTCGCCAATTGTACCGCCTCCCATTCTCGATAGTGTCCCTTTCTTTTTGCCTCAAATGCTTTTCTTTTCTCTGCAACAAAAAAAAAAAAATTGTCAATTTTCTTTAATAGAAAAAAATATTCTTTTTTATAGAAATATTCTTTATTTTATTCAAAATTACCTCTTTCTTCGGGAGTTTCTTCATCTTCCTCGTCACTGGACTCTTCGAAAATTTTTGGTTGTACATTTTTCTCTAATCTAAAATTAATAATTTTTACATTTTGTTTTAATTTTGATTGTAAAAATTAATTTTCGGTATTTTTCCTCTTTTTTCGTTAAATTTACGGTAATTATTAAAATTATTACTTACTTTGACGCAACTGCTGATGAATCGAGATGATCCATGTCTTCATTCATTGCCGCATAATTATATGGGGTTTTTGGTTCTTCTATTTTCATGTGACCATAATCTTTGTCAGCTGGATGTAGTGTTGCAATTATATTCATTTCGTCCCATTTTGTTTCTTTACTCGCTCTGAAACATTGATTATTTAACTACATATATATAGAAACTGAAATTTTCCATCAAACGAAAAGAAAAGGGTCACGGAAATTTTTTTCAGAATATTTACTTTTTTTCAAAATTTTTTACTTTATTTTCAGAATTTATCCGCATTTTTGAAGCACAAGGTTGCCACAAATATTTAATTTTATTTTTCCCTGATTTCCAGACAAAATTTTGACTTTATCCCTGACCCTAAAGAATATTCTGATTCACTGTAAAAATTATTAGATACTCAAAAAAATTCAATTATTTAAAAAAAATGTAATATAAAATTGCTCGAAAGAATACAATTATTTTTAAAAATATTAATTAAATTCTATTATTTTCAAGAATTTTAATATAAATTCAATTATTTTCAACAATTTTGAATAAATTCTTTTAAGAAAAATCATTATTTTCAAACTTTTTAATAAAATTCCTTCAAAAAATTCAATTATTCTCAAAAATTGAGATAAAATTCTTCGAAACAATTCAATTATTTCTATAAATTGTAAAATCCTTGGCAAGAATTGAATTATTTTCATAAATAAGAAAATTCTTCGCAAGATTAAAATATTTTCATTAGTAATAAAATTCTTCAAAGAAATTCAATTATTTTCATAAATAATAAAACGTTTCGGAGGAATTCAATTATTTTCTATACCATTTTAATAAAATTGCTCGAAAGAATACAATTGTTTTAAAAAATATTATTTAAATTCAATTAATTTTCAAGAATTTTAATAAAAATGCAATTATTTTCAACAATTTTGATAAAAAATTCTTTGAAACAATTCAAGATAATTTTAATAAAATTTCTCTAGCAGGTTCAATTATTTTGAAAAATTGTCATACAATTTTTAGAAACAATTTAATTGTTCTTAAAGGTTTTTATAAAATTCTTTGTAAATTTCAATTATTTTCAAAATTTTCAATTAAAATATTACTTTTAAAAATTCTTTATTATTACGAAATTTAATGAAATTTTTCAAAAAAAAAAAAATTACATATTTACAAAAATCCTAATAAAATTCTTCGCAAGAATTCAATTATTTGTAAAAGTAGTAAAATTTCTCAAAAAAATTTGAAATTTCGACAAGAATTTTTTTTTAATCTTTGAACATAATTGAATTTATGCGAATAATTTTATTACTTTTGAAAATAATTGAATTCTACCAACGAATTTTATTCAAGTTTATAAAAATAACTGAATTTCTGTGAAGAATTTTATTATTTTTATAAATATGCATTTGAATTCTTGCAACGAATTTTATTCAAGTTTGTAAAAATAATTGAATTTCGGTGAAGAATTTTATTATTTATAAAAATAATTGAATTTTTGAAAAGAACTTTGTTAAATTTTTTTTTAAATAATTGAATTCTTGCGACGAATTTTATAAAACTCTTTTTAAATAATTGATATTTTTCTAAAAATTTTATCAAATTTTGTATCTTAAATAACTAAAATTTTCAAAAATATTTGAATTTTGAAGAAGAAATTTATTATTTATAAAGATAATTGAAATTTTGACAAGAATTTTAAAAAAATTTTTGAACATAATTGAATTTATGCGAACAATTTTTATAACTTTGGAAAATAATTGAATTTCTGGAATCATTTGTAATTTTTCCAAAATCCAATTTTTTTTTTAGTATTTTTAACTAAAATTCTTCTATAAATCTAGTATTTATGAAAATTGTAAAAATTATTCATTAAATAATTTATAAGTCATAATTTTATGATAGTTCCTGAAAAATTAAGTTATTTGAAAATAAATTATTGTAAGTTATAGAAAAAATTGAAGGTTTTGTATTAAAATTCTTTTTAATTTTATAGTTTACGAGGCAAACAAAAAAAACATCAAAATTCAGAGTTTTCTCATGAATTTTAAATTTCCCTGGCTTTTCCCTGAATTTTTTGACCTGTGGCAACCGTGAAAAATTTAAATTACCTTTAATTAAAAATAATAATCGAAAAGCAATAAAAAGGAAAAATCACCAAAAGATCTAGTTATGGAAAAAAATGATAGAAAATGGAGATTTTTTCTTATTTGGCAATCACCAAATCGTAGTGTAATAGAGAAAATTGATTTTTCCTCGACATTCACAATCGAGAGAATATTGAAGGTGGGATGAGTGAATGAAACGTTATACACATACAAATTAACCGGATGCTGTAATTTTCATCTATTCGAAACAATCACTAACCATTTGATAACGTGTTTAAAATGTCAATGTTTTAAAATAAAATTTCTATTTTTACTCGAACGTGATTATTATTTATGCAAATGATTTTCCTCTCTTATTTTTATTGTCATTCACAAGACAATTGAAATGGAAAAAAAGACTTGAATAGGAAATTAACTTTTTAGTCTCTCAACGATACGAAGCTTATTAACTTTTTCTTTTTTTCTCTATAATTTTTTATTAATTGAAACAGACTTCTTTTTTGTAATAATGATTTAAATGATAATCAACAATATTTTTTCATCGATCATAAACCTTAAAAGATTAAATCTCTAGGTTTATTATTTTGTTTCTTTTCAAACTTGAGTGATCTTGAGGAAAATTGAAAATTGTTTGGAAAAATAATCTTACTCATCTAGTGTGGGAGTATTGAATTTATCATCTAATTTTATCATGACTCACATATTCTTTTTCATGGAATAAGTAAATATAAATTGTTGAGCAGTTTATTACTGTGTTTCATGGAATAACTAAAGTGTAAATTGTTGAGCGTTTTATTACAGAGTTTATACCTTCAAATCTTACAATATTGGTAATTTTTTTTTCATCAACGCACGCGATTTAACAATTAAGTGATTCAACACGCAAAACAAGAATATTGTACCAAAATAAAAATACCTTTACACAAAAAAAAAAGAAATCGACAGTGGTATTTTTTTGCAAAAACTATTTTGAGAGAAAAAATTCTCAAGTAAAATAATTCTCAATCAGTAAAGTAGTAAGATCTCAAGTAAAGTTATGAATGAAATGTAGAGAAAATTCTACAAACAAAATATAATCTTTTAAGTAAGGACAAACTGATTTGCTTTAATGAGATTAAAAGCGTGGCGATGAAGCTGTAAAGAAGCTCTATTACCGCGCCAAGTGTCAGGTTATGATTGCAATGTTTTTTCAAGGTAAAACTTTTGAAAGGGTTTTTTTTTGTTATTATTTACCTCGGTGCTTCTTGATTGTCAAAACTGCTGGATGTCTTTAAAATCCCTTTTGAAGGGCGTTTGCCCAAATTTTCTGCCATTCTTCTTTTGATAGTTTCTTTCGGAGTAGAAAAATGCAAACCGATGGATTTTGATTTGATAATAATGTACACTTTTTTTTCAAAAAAGAAAATTCAGTTTTAAATTCTACGTCTTCCCATTATTAATGTAATTCACTTGATCGAATACCGGTGTTAAAAATAAACGCTTTAGTTTTGACAAAAAAAAAATAAAATAATTTAGGATGTAACTCTGGAAGAACTGGGAGATGAAATTAGCAACACATTTCAGTTTCACTTCTGTTTCATTTCTTGCAATAATGTATTATTTTTTTAAACTACATTTACGCTCCTAGCGACTGGCGCCGAAAACAATTTCCAGCATTTTCGATCGATAAAGTTCATAAAATTCATAAAATTTTATCTTTTCTTCTAATGAGGGAAAAAATTGATTTTTTAATTTTTATACTTGAAAATCTTGTTTGTTTTACGTTTTTTAAAATACTGGTCATTAATTTTAATTAATGAAAAAAGAGTGTACAATTTAGCCCCTGTTTAAGAGCTATATTTCTACACTTGTGTATTTTTCCAGAGAAAAAGGGAATTCGAAATTAAATTAAATTAAATTCTATAAATTAGTTGATAATTAACTTGATGAAAAATATATTTAAATTTTATTTACATTAAATGTACTTTGACATGGTATTTCTTAAAATTATGGTTTTTATCATGGTGTAAAAAAATTATAGTATTAAAAAATATTTACAAGAAGAAATTAACTTCTGAGGATATCCAACTCCTCAGGAGTGACGTGTATTCTCAATTCTTTTCCTCGAATGACATCTTGAATTTGTGTCAATTGCTGAGGAGCAATTTCTGCTGAATCTATATAAATACATCGGGCCCATGGACAATTTATTACACTTTCGTGATAAGCGTCTTCTCCCTTTTTCTCGGAAAGATTTTCCTCCCGTAACAATAATATGAACAGTCTCCACAAAAGTGGACAATGACAAATGTCAGGATTGCTGTAAATAATAAAATTTCCAATAAATAATCAATATTGTCACGATTGGCCACAAAGGATAATTTCTACGAAATTTTAATACTTTGGAATTTACTATTCTACTTACCGAGCAAGTTTCCGATAGAATGACAATAATTTATTGAGAAGTGCTCCTGATGCATCCAAAAGATTATTCTCTTTCAGAATTTTAATCCTTGAATTTTCAGCCATGCACATGGTGATCGCTCGCCATAGACGAATTTTTCCTGATTTATTTTGCCGCCACGTCGGTAATTCATACTGTTGAAAATTATTTTCTTAATTTATCTTCTTAATTTTAATTTTACTTATTTTTATTTTCTTGTATATTTTCCCATATTTTCTACAGACAAATATTTTAAAATAAATTATAATAATTACCTCAACATCAGCGAATACAGAAAGAAGGTAAAAATTGTCAGGATATAAAAGCGAAGCTTCGTTTAAAATTTCTTTCAAAGACTGATTCGATTCGTGAATTTTTTCTGCATGGAATTGCAAGAGTGTTAATTCGCTTTCGTACAGACGCTCCTGAAAATAGAAATAAAATTTAATAAAATAAATGACAAATCAATAAAAATAAATAAATAAATAAATAAAAAAACAAAGTAAATAAATAAAATAAAAACGAAGTAAATAAATAAAACAAAAAAAAAGTAAATAAATAAAACAAAACCTAAATAAATACATGAATCGAAATAAAAAAAACTCAGCACATTGAACAAAAAAAATTTACCTTCAATTCCGGGGCATTTTTACAATGTTCCACGCAATTTCGAAACATATTCGTAATTTCACTAATATTCCGATCCAAAATCAATGAAAGATACGCACAACACGTAATCGTATCGCACATCATGTTTGGTAAAAAGAAAGCATCAATACTTTCATCCATTATCTCGTGAGAGAGAAAATCGTCGACAGATTCACGTAAAAATTTATACGCCAACAATAAACGATTACCCGATGTTTCAGGCACCAGTGTCATTGCAATTTTTTTCAGTTTTTCAATATTTGTCAAACGATAAGTTCTCGTATTGAGTAAAATTTCAAAAAGTGTCCTATAAATACTCATGACTGTCAATTTTTCATCTGCATTTTTCAATGTCGCTGGACAAAAATTATTCGATGCAAGAACAGTTTCTAAAATAGTTACAGAACTTTCGAAATGTCCTTGTTCATATTCAATGAGTGCGTACTCGCGATAAAAATGTAAATTATTTCGATTTTCGACTTTCTTTAGAAATTCCTTTACTATGTTCTTCAACTTTTTGCCACTGAAATTAATAATGAAATTGTCAAAATTGAAAGAAGTGCGAAGAAGTGTAATTAATGTAAAATAAAAATCATAATTAAATACTCAACTTAATTATTAAAATTAATAATAATGATCTATTATAGAAAATAATAGATAATTAATTATACTGATGATTAGAATTTTAAAGGGAAAATATTTCTTACCGATTGTCACTTTTTAAGGGATCATCTTTTCCGAAATAAACTAACATTCTTTCGAATCGCAACCACCAGATGTAAATGCTTGTTCTCTCTAAAGGCGGCAAAGCTTCGGCAATTACTCTAAATGTTGATCTTAAGAATTCCAAAAAAGGTTCTTGCGCGGGATGAAATCGCAAATATTGCGGGCCCGATGTTAATTGTCCTTGAATTAAACCTTCGACGAGGGATTTTCTTTTTTGAAAACCAGCCGTTTCTCCTACGCAAGGATAAGCGAATGGCAGTAAAACTTCCAGGGAATCGAAAATCCAGTTCAGATCCTTCAGTCCTAAACTCTAAAAATTATAGCAAATTTTCAGTACATTAATTTTAAAAGTTTAAACATTTAAAAAGAAAAATTATTTTAAAAAGTTAGGAAACAAAAAAACAAACAACAACTAATTTCAAACTGCGAACAGATTACCGGAATACAACGATTATTAATATAGAAGATAGTCAATAATAAAATTTATAAATAATAAATAGTAAAATTTATAAATAGTAAATATTAATTTATAATAAGATAGTGAAAGGAATATTTAATTTTTCACCTTTAAAGTACTATCTCGAGTTGGTAGCAGAGGCACTTTGAGTGCCAAGAGCGAATAAATTGCCAGGTGGAAATTTGAATTTCGCGAGACTAAGGGATGAACAAAGTCGGCCACATCTTCAGGTAAAACAAATCTCTTTGAATCTCCAACCAATTCAAGTTGATCGCTAGTTACACTAAGCCAGTGGCATCTTTCCCTCAATGATTCCACTCGAAGCCAAAGTTGATTCAACGGAAGTTTTGACGTTAGAATTACTTCCTCCATTCCAACTTGATAAATCAGAGAAAGAAAAAAGAATTATTCTCTTTATTCAATCAAATAAATAAATATAGCAAAAACAAACAATACTTACTAAGATTTTTCTCATCAATCGAACTTTGAAATTGTAAATTCTCCTTCCGTAAATCCAGATTTAAACATAAATTCATTCTTATCGTTTCCCACATTTGCTCCCAAAGTCCCGCATGTCTGAGAAACATCAAACACTGAAACATTGTATCTATAACAATTTTATTATTTTTTCGTTAATAGATTTTTATTTAAATTATTGATGATTATTGAAGATTATTATTCAGACTATTGAATATTATTTATTCAAAACAGAAAAAATTTCCTACCCAAAATTAAAAAGGGGAGAAAACTTACTTAAAACTTGCGCATCGTAAATTCGTGGATTTGCTCTTGATCGTTGTCGTAAAATAAAAAGGCATCTTGTAAATAAATTCAAAACACTTGGCGAAGAGCACAATGCGACTGACGATTGTATTGTCATAATTAGAGTTTGCCATAGAATCAAATTACCCGAATCTTTACTGAGAAGAGTCTCCAATTCGTTGGAGAATTGATCAGCCGGTAAAAGCTCAGACATGAGGAATAATTTCATTTTCTCCAAATCTAAGGAGCCGGGATTCTTTTCCAAACCCTTCTCAACGATAGACAACTTTTTTTCAAGTATCGAACGTGAATTATTTTTAAATGGCTGATAAATAATTGCATCATCCTAAAAAGTTAAGAAACAAAGCAATTAAAATAATATTGTAGAATCAAACATCTTGATAGTAAAGAAAAATATATAAATACGTAGCAAAAATGTTTCTAAATGATTTTTATGTATAAATAATAAATAATAATACCTGGAATTCGATAAAACGAAGCCAAATTTGGATATCGTTGGGATCTTCTTCTAATTTTTGATTAAAATTTTGTGTCTTTATTGTTTGTTCTTCTTCAATATTTACACACCATTCGGGTAAACATTCCTCCGGTTCGTTTGTTTTTGTCCTCTTAATAATTGTATCCTTCTTCTTGGATTGTTCAATCATATCAATATTTTTTGAATAATATCGACGAATTGAACGTTTTTTCGTTCGTTTTCCAGAAATGAAACTTAGACTATATTCGGATAAATTGTACAAAGGACGAACTCTCGAGCACAATGTGTCTACTGTACACATTCTTGTGTCTAGAATTCGATCCTCAAAATAAACATTTTCTACTTTTGATTCATATTTTTTTGCAACTTTACTTTTACGTTTCTTTTTTTTCTTATGTTTTCGTAAATTAACTTCTCTGCTGCTTGTCACAATTTTTACATTCTCAGGAATTATTTCTAATTTAGATGAACTTGGTACTTGAATAGAATCATTTTCTGATAAATCCGATGATGAAGTTGATATATCAATGGGTTTGTTGAAGGATATTCCTGATTGAAAACTTACGTTAGAAAGCCAATCAACTTTATTGTTATCTGCAAAAATTTAATTCATTTAATTAAAACTTCTTTAATATTTTTATTTACATTTGTTTATTACAATTTTCCTCTTTTGAAGGCTATGTTTACATTCAATTTTGTAAATCTAAACTATACTTACCACTCGGTGATTCCTCTGTATGGTTTGAATTTGATTTTTCTGCATCTTTTTCATTTGAATAAGCAGGAAAAAGAGACATTTTAATGTTAAATTAATAAATAAATAAATAAACTTTTATAATATTTAATTTTCTTTTGACATGAACCAAACAAGTAGCAGACGACAATGAGAAAAAACATTTGACCAATCAGAAAAGAATTTCAAAACAAGTCCACCAATAGCATGTGTTCTTTTAAATTTCGAACATAACCTCTTTTCGAACAGCTGATTCACTGTACATGTTTGTAACAATAAACATTAAAATGAATTCTTTTTTTTGTAAATTAAATTAATTTTTAATACTGACTGATTGTTTGTATTATGTACACATTGAGAAGGGGTTTAATTTTGGCTGCAATTTTCGGACTTATTAACGGTTATATGTGTTGGAAACCATTATTTGAAGGCAAATACAGTGATACAGTGAAAAAATCAACAGAACAAGAAATTGTTGAAACTTCTGAAATTCAAAATGTAAAAATAGTTTTTAAATTAATAGACAATAAGAAATTGTTTATTTCATATGAAAAAAATATATTTAATATTAAATTTGTTTTAGGGATAAAGCGACACTAGTTGCTAGAAGACAGAAATTTACTAAATATTCTTGGATCACATTTATTATTTCCACAGCTTTAACTGCAGCAATCGGTTATTCGTAAGTTTTTTCCGCAATATTAGAAATAAAAACAAAATTTAATTTAATTTTCCTTTATTTTTAAATTATTTCAATAGATATTATTATAAGCCTGCAAGGAAGAGAATGAGAAGGAATTATCACGTTCAACAGGCTGAAGAACTTTACGAATTAAGAAAAAAGAATGCAGAAAAAGAAGAAATTTAATTTCTAAAATATAAATAAAGATAAAAAAAACATTTTGAATTTAAAATTTCTATTTTATTCTTTAAAGGAAGTAGGGGTAGTAGTAAGAAAATGTGAACAATAGTTTCTTTTAAGTTTATATTTATAGCCATAAAAGTAATTTATGGTACATGGTATGTCCACAATAAGTTATAACCTAATAAATTTTCCATAATAAGATTTTTTAATTTATTCTTCGGGTTTATTCTCTAAATTTTCCTCCATAATAGGGAACATATTGAAGAACTAATTTCCAGTCAATAACGTATAATGCTGCTAGCCCGGAAGCTGCACCATACGTCATGAGTGTAGGTGTCCTGAAATAAAACATACTTTTAATGACTATTTTCTTAAATTTTTTCCAAAAAAAAATAGATCCTAAAGTAAACAATATCATATATTTCTTACTTTTAATATAAAAAATTCAATTCATTCAATTATATAATCTCTCCACTTTATCGAGTCGTCAATTTTAACTTGTTAGTATAAACTTTTAGTTAAATTTAACTACTTTACGGTTAACAGTAAAAAAAACCATTTTTTTAATTAAAAATGCAAAAAATAGATATTTGAGATAATTAATTAATAAATAATTAAAGAAAACGTAAATTAAACTTACCATTTCACTGCCAATTCAACGTGCCTCTTTCCAAGTTTCATTTTCGCCTTTTATCTTCTTCGAAATTTGAATAATATATTTATGGCTTCTGTAAGCACTGAATATCTATGTAACTTTTATTCTATTTTCTTAATTTTTTTTTGTAAAATTAGTAACAAACTTTGTGATGCTTTGTAAAAAGTTGTACAAATTTTACTTAGCAGACGACAAATAATTTTTCTTCAGCAGCGCCTCTGGTGTTGCTTCTTCTAACTTTGCTTGTTTTATCAACCCTTTAAAAATCAACGTTTGTTTATTTACGTTTACTAATTTTATAAAGTTTGAACAGATTTATAAAATATAATTATGAAACTCGGCAATTATAATATTACTTTTCATCCAAATGTGATATTAAAATAAATAAAAATTTAATTTGTTAGTAAGGTCAGTAAAAAAACCCTTTTTCTCAGTTTTTAGGTTATGTTGTTTTAAATAACTTTTTAAATTGTTTATAAAAAAATGTTTTCTTCTAATTAACAGCGGTATATTGAAAAGATGTCAAATTTTGGTAATTTCTAATAACTCATATACTTTTTTTTTTAGAAAGTATAAATTTTTAACGAGCAGACAATATTAAAATTTGAATTTACGAAATAAATTTTTACCCATATCAGTTTTGCTAAAATATAGTAAACATGGTAAACAATAATAAATTTTTGCTCAATGGACAATGCATTGCGCTTGCGTTATATTATCGACAAGTGCAAGCGGTGACAGGTTTTCGAACGAGAAAAGAACGAGGCAATGTTTGTCGAAACGGGAGCGGAGCAACTCCGCGTCCCCTACGTTAATATTTGCAAAAGAAACTTTATCATTCCATAAAGAATAATTATTGGAAAAAAGAATAAACAGTGTGCCTTAAAAATGCAAAATTCCTAGCAGTGGTGAAATCCGTCGATCCGCTAGATGAATGGCCTTGCGGACGACAGGAGTTGATGTGTTTATTCCCCCTTTTTTTTTTATTTAAAATAATATTATTATCGTGCGACCGAAAAATTGAAACTGGTTGTGATGCATAGAAAAAATGTTCTAAATGCATGAGAAGTTGTATTAATTTTTGGAAAAAAGCTGTCACAAAACCCCCAAGTAGCTATGGCAAATTTACCAGGAAGTTCAACAACCGCTTTTCCTAAGCCTCCAACAATGTTGGAGCAATTACTCGAAGAAATCAATTTTCAAAGGACAAAAGAAATGCGTCAACTACTCAAGGATGGTGAGTTTTAATCTATCTCTGGTTCGGGGTTTCCCCTTTGGGAGGGGTTGAATTCTGGCAAAAGTTCATCACAACAAATGTCAATAGTTTGCCGATAATCGACAGTTAGGAAATTACTTTATAAAACGTCAATCACTTCAATTTCCTTTTGTTTTTCTTTTACTATAAACAATGCTTACATTTTTACTCTTGTTTACAATGCTATTATTTAATCAATAAAATCACTACTATCAACCAATCTAACTACAGGAGAGTTTTGTAATTATAAACAAAACGATTTTCGTTTATTTTTCAAATAAAATAACATATTTTCTGCAGAAATACCAACTTTTGAAATGAAAATAAATTTTAAAATACAAAAATTTTGTTTAAATACCTTTTTTTACATTTTTTATACCCAATCTTGTACATTGTTTACAATAATTTAATTAAATAACGAATATTCACTTATTTTCTTAAATTCTTTTTGAAGCGAAAATATAAATATATTAAAAATTTACATATTTCCGTAATTAAAATGAGTCATAATTAAATGACCTATACGTTACGTTTTTCCTTATTCTATACTTGATTAAAAGATCTAAATGACATTTCTTGATATAATATTTACTAAAAATAAAAAAGAAAAAAGTTATCTGATTTTAATTTTGCATAATTTTAACTTGATGTGCAAAAGTGTCAATTATTATTATTTCAGGGAGTAAATTTATTAAAATTTGTGTAATATGCAAGTTGACAGAATAATTATTATGTAAATTAATTGCTGTAAGTTGATTATAATCAACGTGGGCTGACGATATAGAAAAGTAGAATTTATAGCAAAGACATAAATTAAATATAATTTTCTATAGATAAAAAATTCGAAACAGTTTCTTTTAATTAATCTTAATTTATTTTATTCTCATTCACACTTTTTATTTTGTTTAGCGATTTTTTACCGTTTTTTTCTGTTTCTCCTTTTCTTTTAATTTTCTTTTATTGTATTATTATATTTTATTACTGTCAATGTTATATTTAAAATTTTATTACTGGCAAGTTGTTTATTGTATTTTAAATTTATTATTAGAATTTTTTTGATCGTATTTTAATTTTATTACTGACAATTTTTTTGATTATATTTTAATTCTATTAATGGAATTTTTTTGATAGTATTTTAATTTTATTACTGTCAATTTTTTTGATTGTATTTTTATTTTTTTACTCTCAATTTTTTTAATTGTATTTTAATTTTTCTACTGTCAATTTTTTTGATTGTATTTTAATTTTTCTACTGTTAATTTTTTTTATTGTATTTCAATTTTTCTACTGTCAATTTTTTTGATTCTATTTTAATTTTTCTATTTTCTATTTTAATTATTGTCTTAATTAAAAAATATTTAAATTATTTTAATTTGAAAATATTGTATTTTAATTTTTTATTATTGTTTTAATTCCAAAATAGTTAAATTATTTTAATTTGAAAATTTGGTATTTTTATTCTAATTCTATTATTGTTTTATAATATTATTGTTTTAATTGAAAAATAGTTAAATTATTTTAATTTTAAAATTATTTTTCCTGCCGCATTGAAACACAATTAATAAATGTAAATAACTTGAAATAAAAAATTTTTTTTACAGATTCGGGATTTGTGATGTTACAAGGCACTACATATTGGACGGATCTTTTTGTTCGGCATTTTCTCTTTCAAGCTGAGCACACAATTGACGGTGATGATCTTCTATTTTTCGTGAGAAAAAAGCATGTCAAGACATCGTCGAGATATTTGCCGAAATTCGAGACAGAAGTAAATGTTTTTCGCAAGGACAGCAAAAAATTGCCAATCGGCGATCCAGATATTGATTGGGAGGAAACGGTTTATCTCAATTTAGTTGTTCATCAGTTTGATTATACATTAACACTCGCCACATGTACACGAACAAGCCCAAAGGAATTACAAGTAATAATTTACTTTTTAAGTAGTCTAAATATTTTTCTCTTGAATATTTTCTTTTTTTACTTCTTCTTTTGCTCTACGTTTTCTTTTGCTTTTGTATTTTTTTACTTCTTTTTTTGTTCTTCGTTTTTCTTGCTTTTGTATTTTTTTTACTTCTTCTCTTGCTCTTCGTTCTTTTTTGCTTTTTTATTTTTTTTCCCTTTCTCATTTTACGTCGTATATAATACTTTGCATTGTATACCTTTAATCTTTCGAGGAACTTGACTCATTGATTATATTTCTTTACTCATTATTGCGTCATTTGCATTTTGCAATAGTTTTTTAATACATTGGTAGAGTTACTGCTATTATAATTTATACTCATTAAAAAATAATACATTTTATGCTATTAATATTATTTATGATCAATTTTTTAAATTACTTAACAATTGTAAATAAACCAACGAAATTTAACTAGAAGTTGACTGAATGAATGAATGAATGAATAAATGAAGAAGAGGAATAAAAAATGAATTCGTTTAAATTGTGAAATTTTTTTTTTTTTGAAATAGGTATTGAGAAGGCATTCGCAGAAAGTTTACGCGAGTCCCAGTCGTCGTCGTATGGATGCCAAAGGCGATCTCGAGGAGATGACGTATCCACACATCTGCTTTATGGTAGATAACTTTGACGAAGTTTTCTGTGATATACTAGTCAGGGATGGGGAAATGGTCTGCGTTGAATTAGTCGCCTCCGATAGAAATGGTGCTATTCAAGGAGTTATATTCCTCGGATCCATCAGATATGATGCTTTGAAAAAAGTTTACGACGCCAGGGTAAGAATTTAGAAAATATTTAAAAATATATCTTGACTTAAAAATTTATCTTAAAATACAAATCTGAAGATAAATTTTTGTCAACTTTATCTAAAGACAGCAAATATTTAATTATCAAATTTTATTAAAATCTTTATTAAAGTCAAGTCTCAGCAGTAAAGTGGCACAACGAATGACATTCGGTCTTTTCTCGGGAGCAACTTCTCAACGTGTCGAATTTGTCCGAATGAAGGGTCCCCAAGGTATTTGAATAATTTATTTGCAAAAAATTGAATTATTTTAAATTATAATTTTTATTGTACTATTATTTTTATTCACAATGTTCTTTTTTCGAAAAAAAGGAAAAGGCCACGCAGAAATGGCAGTGACGAAACCAAAGGGTTCGGGTGCCGAGACACCGACATCGGAACCGGGATATTGTGCCACTGATCTTTGGGATGCAGACTGGGAGGATGCGGAGGATTTATTTATGTATCGTCATCAGCGAAGACTCTCGGATCCGAGTGCAAATTTAAATAATTTTGTGCGAGGCGGTTGGCGAACAAAACCAGAATCAGTGGCGACAAAAGCGAGATCTGAAAATGAAGGATTGGACTCAATGGCAAATGGACTCAGTGAAATTGAAGCCGGAGATGTTCGAGATGGTAACTAAAAAACAAAAGCAAATTGGTTATTAATTATTTGCTCTTTCTGCAAAAAAATATTCCACACTTAGTTTTAAAGAAACTTTTTGTTTCTTTACTTAAAAAATAAGGAGCAAAATTAATTACCTTTTTTTTTGGGAAAAAAAGTTAATTTTTTTATAAACGTTTGTCATTGTCTCTATCTATCTATCTCTTTCTTTCTTTCTTCTTTTCTCTCTGTTTCTCTACTTATTTTTTAAATTGTCGAGTCGATGACGTTCGTTTATCGTTTTACTGTACACTCTTTATCTCTATAACTTCACTTATCCCGCACCTATGCGAAATTATATTCTATTGCATGCGCGTTTTTTTAAGTGTTGTGCACAACATTTATTTATTTCTATATATATTTAAATGGTTCATATATATAAAAATAAATAATTTCTATAATTACAAAATACACAAGCTCTCTGCTCTCGCTGTTCATTCGAAAAGCAATATTAATTCTTTTATTTTTATTTGTCTAAATAAATAAATAATTTCAATGTTTTTACTATTTTGACTACTAAAAGTTATTCTTATCGAGAAAATTAACAATAAAAAGGTATAATTTTAATTATTTTCCCCCTTTTTTATAAATTAAGAACAATGCATTATTTGTAAAAAAAATTATTTAAATCGTAAAAAATACGAATTGAAGTACAAATATGTTTATGAATGAAATGATAATAATTATAAATTTGAAAATAGCAAATAAATAATTCCTGTTTTAAATAATAGTTCAATTTTTTTATTTCTGTAAATTAGAATTCTCTTTTTAATATTAATTTTCGAATGCACAGTTCTAGAGCACCATGATATACATCCATGGTTTTTCTTCTTGTTTGAGTAAATTTGTTTTTCGAATGCCCCTGTGATATTCTTCGCTTTCTGTAAAATATTTTTAAAATTATCTGTAAATATTTCAAAAAAGAAAAATATTTTAATCTTCAATGAAATTATTTTTCAACAACAAAATTTAACAAAACTTTTTGAATTTGAAAGTAATTGTTTATATATAGTTTATTTATGTAAAAATAGATTGAAATATGGAAATTTATTTATTGTAGTATTAATGTAAAATTTATTATAATATAAAGTTCACTATGATGTAATAAAATTAATTTATATAATATATTTATATATATATTTATTATATATAATATAATACAATTTTCCATTGTATAATGTACATTGATTAAAATAACAAAGTTATTTTGATTTTCATTGTAAAAATTCATTGATTTTAACTGATTCTAAAGTGATTTACGAATTCACAGAGGCTTTCGAGAGTCGTATTTCCGGTTTTGTAGATACTTTTAAGACGGTAAACGTGTTAAGGAATTAAATTTCTGTTGCACTTTTAGTTATTCGAAATTGAAAAAAAATTCTTGGTTTCTGTAAAAAAAAAATAGAAAGATTGGTTTGCCAAATAATATGGAATAAATAAAAAGCGCGAGAATTCCAAAGTCGAGGGGAAAGAAGTGTATCGTTTTAAATACACGCGAAATACACAAAGAAGAACCAACACCATCACCACAATTATTTACACACGAAAAATTAAAAAAAAAGTCCGTCCTTTTTTTGGAGAACACATGTCTTTAAAATAATTTATTGGCATGTCATTTTTTTCGGCTGTTTCCTTATTTGTAGCTGATGGACAGAATTGCAGTTGGGGCGGCCGGGGCTTATCATCGTCGACAACAACGACAACAACAACAACAACAACTACTACTACAAGTACAACTACGACTACTTCTACAACAACAACAACGACACCTCATTCACCAGGTAATCGTAGGAGTCCCAATTCTCGACGCAGAAAATCGCCACTTCTCTCAAGCCGGAATTCTGGTCGGAAGCAAAGGAATTCAAGGGATCGATCAGGGAAGGAAAGTTCACCAAATCACAAGAAGAACTACCGCGACACTCGCGGTGAGTGTGTCCTCGGGGAAAACTTCTCAAAAAAAATCTTACTTGGGTTCATTGAGACTTGTCTGAAACAATTTCGTTTTTATAAATTATTCAACTGATGAAAATGTGAAGGAAATTTTTGTAATTTTCACTTTTTGAATATTTACACTAAGTTGTAGAATTCGCTTCGTTTCGTAATTTATTTCTATTTCGAAATGTTTTTGATTATTTCCTTATTTTGAATTTCTGCAAAAAAGAATTAAATTTCAAAATCAAAATTATTTTTTGTGATTAAAAATACTTTTCAATAGTATAAATTTAATGGTAATGAAAATAAGTCTCAGTGACCCTTGAAGAATGCTAACGAAACCAAAAAAAAAAAAAACTCTGCAACCTTCGGCTGTAAAAAACTAAACACTTTGTCTCATGGACATTTTTGGATTTCGCGATACAGGAGTCCAGAATCATCCTCATCATCAGCAAACAATAGAGGTTGGCAGTGAACTTCTTGTAACTTCCGGTGCATCATTAACCGAAGACAATGTGAGACAAAAACTCGACGCTGGAGCAATTCTTGTCGATGGCAAGGAAGAATTACCCCTCGATGATAATTTGCAGAATCATCAACAACAACGACCATTTCTCGATGAACGTATGTCATTCGAAGAGGAAGAGGAGAATGACGAAAATAAAATTTCACCCACACCAAGAATCGCTCGAATAAATCTTGATCTTGTTCGCGGCTATGGTAGCGACAGTGATGATGCATTACGAAAAAAGAATCGTAATAAAAGCGAAAATGAATTTAATAAGGACAAAAATGCAAACGCAAAATTAATGCGATCACAAAGTTGTACACATAGACAAAGTGCGACTCTACCGAGACCAAGACGACGGCGAGCATTCTCAGGGAGTTTCGCTGAGAATCCCTTACCTCCACATCGCGTTACCACCGATGGAACGGCAATCTACTATTGGTGCGAGCTCCCGCGCCGCCCCGGCTCACAGGGTAAATTCTTCCCCGCAATAAAAACCTCTTTTAATCAGCATTCCTTATTCATTATTATATTTAAAAAAAAAAGACGCGCCTTCTCGCTGATTATTATTCAAAAAACCCTAGACTTCAGAATCAGATGTGCTAAATTCATATCCAATATTGTCGAATACGCCTCTTGTCAATGAAAGTTTTTCTTCAAAAAATCGTTTTTAATCAAAAAGTTGAGGGAAAATATTTATATTATTTTTTTTGAAATATTTACTACAATTTTCGTCTATTTGCAAACGATAAATTTTGCTTTTAATTGCAAAATTCCAATTTGACGAAAATATTTCTTTTTATTTATTTTGAATATTTTTTCTACAAAATAAAATTGTGAAATTCAATTTTAGAAGTGAATTTAAATTTAATTGGTTTAATCTTTTAATTAATTTCGTCAATTCGTAATATTCTGATTGTAATTTGTTTTAATTTGAAAAAATTAATATTAGGTATTAAAAATTACCACTAAAATCGATTTTTTACTTCTAAATTTTTTCAATTCGTAATATTCTGATTATTTTAATTTCCAAAATTACGAATTAAAATCGTATTTTCTACATCAATTCGTAATATTCTGATTGTAATTTATTTTAATTTCCAAAATTACTAATTAAAATAAATTTTTACTTTTAATTTTCGTCGATTCGTAATATTCTGATTTTTATTTGTTTCAATTGCGAAAATTTCTAATTAAAACCTATTTTTTACTTCGAATTTTCGTCAAATCGTAATTTTCCGATTTTTGCTTTTAATTTTCATCAAATGGAAAATAAGTTCAACTATATTAAATTTTATAAACTTTCATTTTCAAGAACGAAGAAAAATTTATTTCATTCGCTTCATATTTTGTTTTTCGATATTATAAAAGTGAGGAGAAAAAAAAATATCCTAAACACATTTATGAAGTTGCTTTTCCTGTTAGTTTATTAATTTGCTCGTGTGTATATTTACATTCATTAGTATCTATATGTGTATTTAATTATTCAAAACTAATGAGCTTAAATTTTTAGAGTTGCTGTGATTTATTATTTTTGTATCGACGCTATTTTTTCTTTTTCAAAAAACAATATAAAAAGTGCAAATTTTTTCACAGCATTATGTATATAATTTTTTTTTGTTCTGTACTCTATAATGTATATTTATCTAGATATATTTGCTTACTATTTGTTTTACAATTAGATATTTGCTTTTTATATCAATTTTTTTTTTGTAAAGCTTTTATAAAATCAGAAAGAATTATAATTTATCTTGTTTTTTTTTTTTTGAGAAGCTTATTCTTTAAAGAGAAAAAATGGATTTTCAATTTGTATTCTGAAGGCTTTTTTGCAATAATAGAATATTATGATTATATATTGTGTATTTTTTATGGAGTTTTTGTAGTTAATTATTTTTTGTGGCAGAATTGGACGACGGAGCCTATAATCCACTCTGGACGATGCGAGGTTTCACTCAGACTTTTCACTTCTGGAAGGAAACAAAACGAGCCCAGTCCGTCCCTCTCAATGCATTTCTAACGTATATTACTCTTCCTTGGTGGAGTATAGCTAAAGGTGAATTTTTTTTACTGTTAAAATTAATATTAATATTTTGCTCTTTCTTAAAATCGTTTCTTAATTTTTTTACTACAAAAATTTTTTTTTTAATATTATTTT